>NC_140705.1:105565000-107965000 GCF_050655825.1 Lonchura striata
CAGGCGTGTGATTCAGTACACATTCCTTGGGAATGTATTTGGCCTTTGGCCCTGTGTCTCACAGGGCTCCTGAGGAGAGAGCAGCATGCCTATAAATTTATGACTGGATTACCTGTCATGTGTTATTCCTTACCTAATTGTTTCTGTAACCTATCGTTATCCTTATTATTGTTCTTTCCCATTATCCACTTAGGACTGTTTAATGTATGTGTTGTAGGGGAAACAATGGAATTCCGGTCACTACTGCATTTTTCATGAAAAGGCTATTTTTATTCCAAAGTACAAACAATATGGCTATAAATATTCCCTGTCCTCCGCATATTGAATTTTGATTCACATTTAAACATTGATTTCCAAAATATTCTTTTCCTTTTATGGTTAATACAGAAACAAATGCTGTAAATTAGAGCTGGATTCTGGGGAGGAAAAAAAAATTACCCTCTGCCCAGGACCTCACAGCACTGAATGCCTGGAAATGGTTGGATGGGATGGAGGAAAGGAGGAGATGTGCACAGAGCTGCTGGTAGGCAGAGATTAGGGAGCAAAGGTTCAGGGAAAAGCAGCCTGGAGTACAGGACAGGGGGAGGCAGGGAAGGAGATGGGCACACAAGGAGAGCACCCACTCCTGAGCTCAGAGTGACAAACCCCACTTCTAAATGGCTCCTCTGGCTGTCCCCAGGCACCTGTGCCACACTGCAGGACTCTCTTGGCTCTGGATCTGCTTTTGCCCTTCATCTGTGAGCTCACAGAATGCCCTTTACCCTCTCAGACAGCTTGGTATGATGGATCTTGATGACATTTAGCCAGAATTTTCTTAAACTTTATGTTTAATTTAAAATCATCCATGACTGCATTCAGATGACTACTTCCCTGGTCACAGATATAAATCTGCTACCATTAGGAGTAGAAAAGGCAACTGTAAGTAAATTTCCTTGACTGTTAAGATTTATTCCTGGTATTTCCCACTAAATCAGTGGTAGTAAGATGAGAAAATCTTTCAAACTGGTAGAAAACATAGCATTAGGATATGCAATATTTTGTATAGCTCTAATAGTTTACAATTAAACATGTTACAAATTTGAAAAAGCCTCTCTCTTCACTTTACAATTTTTAAATATAAAGTCCAGTTTCCATTGCATGAGGTAGAGAGGCATTATGCCATTGTGCATGTGGTGAAATAAGGACATAGCAAGGGTAGCCAACTTGGTCAAGGACATAAAAATACTTAGGCTATAGCCACTTGTTCCTAGAGGCTACTTAGCAGACTTAAGGCAGACAGAAAGTAAAAGAAACACAATTGAAAAATTGTTATTTCTGGTTTAAAATTTATTATTTTTGGGTTTGACAACTATGTCTACTTAAAAAAAAAATTGAGTCAGACTTCCTTGGTCTATAGAAGGTATTCTATAGACTTATAAAAGGCTTCTTCAACATGGTTTGGAAAACCCTGATACTTTAGTCATGGCATTTAATGAGATAAACCAGCCTTTTTCAACATAGGAATTCATGTGGAGCATATTTTAGAAATAAATATTTTCTTTACTTATTTTAGGCCACTTGTCATAGTTTAGAATTTTAGTACCTTTTTTTTTTTAATAGCAAAACGTATTAAACAATTTTATGTTTTGCCTTCAAAGGACAGTAATGGAAAATCACATCACACAGCAGCTTCTGCCCACACTCACTAGCTAAAACCATAATAGCATATGTTAATGTATACTGTCTAATGGACTTTTAATTCCCTTATAATTTAGGGAGTTGTAAAAGAGAAAGGAAAAATGTGGAGGAAGAATAAGAGGATATCAGTATGCAGCAAGAATACATTTATTATTTTTGAAGCTTTAATTTGTAGGAAAAGGTAGATTTACATTACTGTCAGAATAGCATTACCATTACCTCTTTTAGAGAAATGTTCACTATTCAAGTATAGAGTTTAAAACTCTGTCAAAGAGAATTTCCTCTTTCAAAGACTGTTTTTCTAAAAAAACCCAAAAAACAAACCAGAGAAAACAGACTCTGCTTACTCTCCTTCCTGACCTATTTCTCCAGGTTGACAGCATGGCCAGTTTGGAGAGCAGACTAGGTTCACATGAAAGTGGGAATATTGGAATTATTCAGTCACTGAGGCACAAGAAATGTCTCCTCTCTCCCCAGTTTTATGGCATTGTTACTTCACTGAGCTGAAGTAACAATGGGAAGAAAGTTGAGCAATCAAGCAATTTACAGTAAGCTCGGTTTAACTGCATGCTTTGGAAAGTAGGCTTGTATGATATAATAGATATTCTGTCCAAAAAAAATCCATTTTACTAAATTGCTACCAGGTTCAGTTTTAAATTGGTAAAGATATAACTCTTATTTAAAATCATGTTTTAAAGTGACACAAAATAACTTCTGAGTTTAAACATACATCAGAGCTTTAACCTGCAATGGCTCTGGACATTCCTAAGTGAGGTGCTACTTCTGTTTGTCCCATTAGAAAGCCAGAAATATAATCTTTCCAGAAGTATAAATCACATGTTTTTGTTCTCAAGTATCACAAATACCAGATCTTAAACCTGTCACTGGTGTGGAAAGTATATTGGGAATAATGGAGCTCAAGCCAGTGCAATTTTAGAGAGGAAATTCTACTTTTTACTGAAAGAAGATAATTTATTCTAGCCTCTTGTTTCTTTGAAACATGGCAGCTCGGGGCTTTGGCATGTTAAAGAAAGCATATGTTAAAGTAATGTCAGCCACCCTCAATTACAAGCACTGATCCCAGCCTATGAAGGTATTTAATCTCCTAGTTATACTTAAAGGTGTGCTTTGAGATGGACATCTCATGTTTGAAGTTAAGGAATTCCATCTCAATGGAAAAGCCCTTTTCAGGAATTACCTAAAGTTAAATAAAGGATAAAGGCTGCATATTCAATATAAACAAAGTTCAATTTTTAATTCCATCACTGTCTCCAGTAGAGGAAGGACAGAAATCAAGGAAGCATCCTTTATTCAAGCACCCTTTGAATACTTGTACTCACCATTGGTATTGCCCCAATATGGACAACACAGGTTCAACATTTCTACAGCATCTCTCAAGAAGCTGATGGGTGTCCCAGAAAAGGAAACTATCCCACTGATCTAGAGATATACCTGTCTACAAAGGTGAGTACATGATACACCATAGAAAATATCTTCTATTTCCCCAGTGCAAACTGTAGTTTATTCTTTAAGATAAACAGTAAGGATCCTAACCAGATCATCATAACGGGTACATTTCACTGGAAATGTTATTCCCATCTTACAATGGCATTTGGACACATCTCTGATTTTATTTAAGTCCTCAAATTCTTTGCTGGGTTAAGGTTCAAACAGGTATTATAGGCAACAATTAATTCTGGTCTATGCATATTTGTGTGTGTGTGTGAGTCACTCTGTTTAGGCCAAGTAAAATAAATGCAAAGACAAGCATGTTAGCAGCAAAGTGACCCTTTAGAAGTCCTAAAAAATTACTCTTGCAGTCCATAGTCCAACATTTAATAATGCTGAACTTGATAAGGGATCTCAGAACCTGAAAAAGGAGATCTGAAAGGCACCTTTATAGAAAACAATTGATTTGCTTCATTTCATTGAAATGGCTAATGCTTTGATGGTTCATATTTACAATAGCTTGTCCTGTTCTTCAATGGAGTTGATATGTTGGAGTCTTTAACACCATAAACTTGATCAAAACTTCCTGGGTAATAAACAGAGCGGATTTAAGATGTGAGACCCCCCCAGCCCCCCCCCATATCATACTACTGCAGCCCATCTGTGTGCCAATTTGTAACTAAAGACATCAAGAAATGTGTTCTTCATGCTCAGATGCCCTTGGTAGTTGAAAATAGTTCTGAGAGCTCAATATGCAAACTGGGTTCAGAGTCTGAAAGACTTCAGAGTGAAAGATTTGACCTTCTGTAGTAAAAGGCTGTATCTGGCTAAATCTGCTACTGAAAGTAGAGATTTTACACACTTCACAATGAAATCTGGGTTTTAAATTTTACCTGCCTTCCAAAAAAAAACCCAAACCTGAAACAAAACCAATCTCCCTACCTTTCAGCTAAGCATAACTGTCTTCCCAGCATCCCAGAATTTCCATCAACAGGGAAAGTTTCCGTGATCATACATAGACATATTTGGGGGTGAGGGGTGGGGGGTGGTTGAAGGTTTTGGCAGCAGAAAATGGAAACTTTGACTTCTCACTGTCACGCATGAGAAGTATCACCCCTGCACATAGTCAACTCTGTGTCATGACCACTGTGTCCCAGTGATGGGACATTTTGGCAGGACTTCTACGAAGTTCATCTCATCATCTCATAGCTCATCTCATCTCATCTCATCATCTCATCTCATCTCATCTCATCTCATCTCATCTCATCATCTCATCTCATCTCATCTCATCTCATCTCATCTCATCTCATCTCATCTCAGTCTCATCTCATCTCTCGTCTTCATCCTGTCTGCTCAGTTTATTTTTTGTTTGCCAAAAAGAGTAAACAAGGGGATAAAATAATAGATAATCCTTTGTCTTGCAATGCTGCAGTAACAGTGTGGGAACTGGATTTGAGAACTAGGCAACAACACTAAGAGCAAAGTTACTTATCACACATTTTTATGCTGGCACATATCACTGATCATGTTTTTTGTCATGCTAAATTACAAGTAACATTGAAATTTTAAGTGCATATTAACAACCTTATTTATGTCTGACTCTTGAAGCTTCCTCCTTGTTTTCCATTCCAAGGATATTTCAGAGACTTAGCAACTACAGACTATTAATACTAGGGAAATATATTTGTAGAACTTGCTGCTCCCACATTTCATTTTGTCACTTGTTTGCTTGCCACTGGAGGCACATCTCAAAGCCTGTTTTCAGCTATGGAGGTATGCAGATAGGTGTCCAGTGTGATTTTCACACAGGCTTGGTGTCCAACTTCCATAAAACCAGTAACTTTATAAATCTGACTTAGAATCAGAGCCTTCATCACAGACATTTCAGCAACTACACTTCTTTGCATGACTACAGACTTATTAAATTCTTTGAGCAAAACTTGGACACTTTCAATATATTGCCATAAAAATGTAAAAACAAATACTTTCATTTATTCTTATCTACTATTGTTGCATTATAAAAAAAAAACTTTTAAAAAGGGAAAAGAAAAAATAAAATTGCAAGCAACTTGAAAGTTCTGTCAATGACAGAGAGTTCTTGCATTAAGTTCTGCCTGATGTGCTGTTCTGAAGCAGATACATGGACTAATGTTCCTAAATATGAATAATCTTTTCCCTATTTGTGTGAGTCTAGCTGTCCTTTTGATACTCTAATTCCATTAATACCTTCATAAATACAATTGATTGAAACAAAGTATAGGTTTATTATGCTGCTCTTTTTCTTAAAGCAAGTTATCTGCAGTGCTGGAGATGAAAACAGATTTGTTTTCTAGCAAAAGTAAGCCTATGTTCTTGGTCTTCAAAAAGACCGTATTCTCTATCTTTTATGTGGCTCAAGAAAACTAAATACATTCATGTTTAGTAGAGATTTTCATAGAACAATAAAATCTAACTCATAAGAAAAGCACTCATAAATACCAGAAAAAATATAAAAGTGAAATCACATGCAAATTACAGAAAATGTCTAATCCAGGTAAGTAGAAAAAAGGGTTAAAAAATTGCAAGAATTCTAGAAGCTCAGATGACTTTGGAAACACAGATCAAAAACAAAGAGACTGGAAGTATAATTAACTCCATTACTGCTCAGTCAAATGAAAACAGCTGTGACACCCTGTCTTATTTATGACAGCAGCAAATAGCTCTATTCCCTTGCTGGTTATTGCTGTAGGACAGCAGTGGTTCTACAGCAGGTGAAATAGAAACAAGCTGATAATATTTATGTCACTAGATCAGGTTATGGATACAAGATTTATGCAAAAGTTCTATAAAAATATCCAAGTAGCTTTTATATCTTCTGCAGCAATCCTTTTCCAATAGCAAACGAAATATCTCTTTATTAAATATGATCCTATGCTCTAGGTTGTACTGAGGCAAAAAGGCAGCTCCCCCACTGCTGAAGATGAGAATGTATTTTCACTGCAAACCCAGATTTGTTCACTCTAAAACACAAATAAAAATCTTTTTAGCTCTTAAAACTACTCAGTTATTTGCAAATCCAAGCTAGACTTTGTCAATGTGGAATGGTATATGTGGTAGCTTGGTAAGAGAACTGTTTGCTGTACTTTGAAAAGCCTGTCCTTTTAACAGTATGAAAAGCAAAGAAAAACAGCTTTCAGATTAAAACCCTTACTTTACTAGAAAATGTCATTACCTCCTTTGATATTAAAAAAATAAAAAGTTAGTGGGCAGATTTCCTAAAGCAGTTTTTTACCCCACTGCTTTAATCACTGTGCTTACCACACCTAATCGCTCTTCTTACTCCGACTAACTGCCCATTAAATAATGACTGAAAATAAGATTGTCAATAATAGGACAGAAAATAAAGCAAGTAGGATGTTGCATACTTCACTGCTAACCTTTTTACCCTCTCCTCTGCTCATCACCTTCCCTCCTCCCGTTCCCCTCTAATTCTGACGTTGCCTGCACTCCCCAGCTCCATGGTGCATTGACACTCGCTCACTATCACAGCCCCTATCTGCACCCCCACAGATCCAAACCCCTTTATTTCTCCACCTGTCTTCCATTATGCACCAGGAATTTGTTCCCTAAACACTTCACTATGGTCCCATGGGGTCAGATTGTCTCTCAACAGCTCCTGCCTTCCAGGGAGTTTGGGCAGCCCTGACATTCCTGCCAGAAGAGGTCATCTCCTCTACTTACCCCGTGGATCCCACACCATGGACCCAAGTGGCAAACTAGGTCCTGATCCCTCTCCTAATATGGGCAATATCATATATCCAAGTGCTCCTTCCCACCCCTCCCAACATCAAGTTTTCCCCTTCTTTCTGGTAATTTGACCTAAGGAGCATCACCAGGAACCAGCCTCTGGGGTTTGGATATGCTGGAACACCTTGACAGAGCTGCGTCACCATCCCCAAGTAACACAGGAATAATAGAACAGATGAATTTGGGAACCAGACTGATGTCACGTGTCTTTGTGTCCCTTTGTGTATATTAAAAAAAATAATTAATATTTATCCAAAAATCAACAGTGTTGATAATGTTCACTGGGATTTTTTGGGCCCATCTACTGCATATCCAAACAAAATGCCATCAAGATGACCATGAGGGTTTCAGAGGTAGGCAGAAACAAATCTGCCCTTTTTCTACCACATAGATATGTCGTTCTAAAGGGTTTAAGACTTCCTCCTGTTTCCCTTTCACTGAAATTAATGTGTAGAAATTGGCTGAATAACTACATAGGTATTTAGGGATTTAGTTATGCATGAGGGCAGCATAGACTATGGCGAGTTTTCCATGTGGTCTGATCATTATACCTTTACTCGGCCTTTTTGCACCTGTCCATAAGAAACCACGGGCATCACCTCTCTTTGTGGAAGCCTTTAGCATCTCAACTAGCCTTGAAGACATTTTTGGTCCTTACTCTTCCAATGATTCATGGTAGAGAATACAGGAGTGAATCCCTGGATCTGACAAATTTGTGAGCAAAACTCCAGCTGCCCTCAGCTGTACTAAGGTCGAGCTGCTGGCAGCCCCGTGGGCACGTGCACAACAGACACATTAAGATTACATGGTACTTTAACACTAACACTGAGCTACTATGTTCAGCTCTTCCACAACCTAAATGTTTTTTTCCTCAATCAGGCAAAAAATATATCCATGTTTTGAGTAGCAGTGGTAATAGCTGCAGATTTTAACTCACAAAGGGATGAATTTTGCCTGTGTTTACTTCCTCCAGGATGGAGAAGCAGCTCTAGATGCTCCTAGGAAATAAGAATATAGTAAACATATTTTCTATCCCTTTTCTTAGGCAATGAAATTACTCATTCTTGCCTAGTACAAGGGCTTAGCTGCACAAGGTAATTTGTGCAAGCAATGCAAATTATGGAAGTGGTAAACACATGCTTGGATTTGGACCACAAATCAAACTCTCCCAAACCTCATTGAGATCCTAAATGATTTCCCTGCTTCCAGGGGAGACCCTGCATTTCTTGGCTTTCAGTCCCTCTGCAGCTGCAGCACCATGCCAGCTGTGCAGGCAGCACACAGTGGCCAGCTGTGCTGGCAGGGCTGTGCTTCCCACGGAGCCATCCCTGTGAACCCTGCTCAGAGAGCTCTTGGACAGATGGGCTGAGCATCCCTGGCAGCCACAGCCACCTGAGGCCGCTTGAGAAGACTCAAAAGTGGGGTTTTCCATTTCAGCTTGGTGAAGATGGTCAGATTCTAAAGCTTGTTATGGAATTCCATCTTTGCCTCCTCTGGGTGATTGTTTTGTTGGTAGGAAATCACCACCAGCTCCACGGAGTTGTCACCCTGCAGCAGCCCTCCAGCACAGCAAAGCACAGAAGAGCCAGGGCTCAGTGAAAACCAGAGCTGCTCAGAAGAAAGGCAGGCTACAAGGGATGCTTCACAGGGCATGCAGCTGGCAAGGCCAGATCCCTTTGACTCGGGTCAGGAATGGGTTGTGAGGGACCTGAGGTGCCTGCACAGAGAGGGGGGCATCCCTCAGGATTTAAGGAGCATTGCACCCTGTTGGACAAACATGTAGGATCACAGTATTGTAAACACAGGCAAACCCAATGGGAAGAAATTACAATGTCTGATTCAATTCAAAAGGCTGAATTATTTCTTTATTATAACTATGCTAAAATACATTCATATACTATATAAAAAGGAAGACACTAAAACTACATACTACTTTCTCTGACTCTAACCCTAACGCAACTCATGACCCTCTCTCTCAAGTCCAGCCACAGTTGGATTGGATTTGCCATCAGGCTCAAACAATCCTCACCAGAATCCAACCAAGCACTCACTCCAGGTTAACAATTCTCCAAGCACATTCCACACAGGAAAAACAAGGAGCAGAAATAGAAATTGTTTTCTCTTTCATTTCTCTCTGTGCACGTCTATGAAAAATCTTGAGAGGGAGAGAAATGTGCTTGTCAGCACAGGATGCCACAAACCCATCTTTGGGTTTTTGGATCAGGCTCTGAGAGCTGACAGTGAGTCCTGGACCACTGTACAGGAAAACATCCTTTTCTTGCCTTCTGCAAAGGGCTGTGCCAAACCCAAGAACATGGCTGACAAGGTAATGGGAGTGCTGATAATGGAGACTTCATCACTGCATCTCTCTTTCCACTTTTTTGTCTTGCCAAGAGCATGACTAAAAGCTTTCCCCTATTAGAGTAGCAAAATCAGATGATCCTGGCATTTACTGATGAGGAAGCATATGAGGCTACACACAATTAGCCCCCCCCAAAAGAAAAAAAATTTGCAGTCTTAATGACAGATTAATTTATTTTGTCATATCTTCCCAAATTTGGTCTATAATCTAAGGACAGGCAATGTTTAAATATTCAAAACAAGAAGTGTAGGCTACCCTGGCACAATTCTGCTGATCTTTCAGCAACACAATCAAGAGAAGAATTCAGTCTATGAGGTACTCATATTTTTAGAATTAAATAGTTGTTGCCTTAAAATAAATATGATGCCATTTGATACACTTTATCCAGAGAGTAGAAATATAATAGTACTCCAAATCAAAACACAGGAGCTAAGAATAAAATTTTAAAAAACACTTTTAAAACATACTGTACTTAGTTAAAATAACAGCTAAATGTCAGTTTATCCTTCTGTATAGGAATATCTTTAAAGTGAAATATATTACAAAAATGTTTTATCTTTAGTACAGGGAACTATAGTAACTATGTTTCATGAAAGGAGAAAAAAAAAGATTTTTAATTAACAGCTGGAAATTGCTTATTAATTTCAAAATAAATTCATTTCTTTATCTGTCCCTAGCCCACATCATTGAGATGGCAATAGTAATTTAAAAACAGATAAACTGTTAAAAAAGTCCATAACAATGCACACAAGCAACCTGAGTTTTTAAGTGTGCAGTGATAGAGATATTAAAAACCATCACACTGATAAGGTTCTGCTTTAAAGATGAGACCTCATATGCCAACTTTCAACAGAGAGTGATTTCTTAAAGTCAAGCCATAAACCCTAAAACTGGGATTTCATGGCGACACTATAATTTATAATACTTCTGCAGTTTTCAATTATTCAGATGCTCATGGCCCAACAAATTGAATAATGAATGGAGTAATGAATTGAACCCTGACAAGATGATAACAGAAAATATTATGAGTAGTCAATACACAGTGGAAACCACTTACAGAAAGATCCCTCAAAGAAACTACTTGTTTGAAGGGCACATTTTCTCTTGAAATCCAAAAGACTTGCGGGAAAATGTGTGCAGGAGTTGCCATTAACAAAAAAACCACTGAAGGCATAAACCTGCAGAACTGTAGTATATTTCTAGTGACCGAACTGTGAATCATAATCATAAATAGACCAGTTATATTTTCTGTGGATGTAGGTTATGCATTTCATTATTGCTTTTTTTTTTTCCTCCCTCTAATGCCACAGAGAGAGAAAAAGAATGGCCATATAAATTCTTAAACACTTTAGCTGCAGGCTTAGCCTTGGAGGTGTGATGATATTCCACAGATGCTAAAGCACACAGGTCTTAACAGCATTTAATACATTTGCATCCACACTGCAAGCCAGAAACATAAATAATAAAAATGATAAATATACTGTTCAGAAATGGCGAAGGTAATGCACATTTGTATCTCCCAGCTAGTATTTAAAGGAGAAGTGCAGGCAGCCAGAAAATGCCATGTTAAAAAAAAAAAAAAATTACACAGCTTTCAATAAAATAAAATAAACCCAACAAAACCCCCCAACCTAAAACCAGATTCAAACAAAGCAATATTCTTCATTAGCAAAGAGATGGGTAGCTTATCCCACATACTGAAATTTTATGAGATACTGACAGTTTCAAATGAAGGCAAAAAACTGCTCCCAAACTTCATGCCAAAAATCAAAATAAGCCTTTTATGGAAGACTGGAAAATACTGGGCTAACTATATGAGAAAAAAATACTGACTTCATTTAGAATAGGTCCACACACAAGGCCAGTTATTTGTGGTATGTTTTGCTTGAATCCATGCTTGGTCTTCAGTGCTGGGTCAACACTTGTACTGGGTTCACCCCAAAGGCCCAAATAGCTATGAACAGTGTAAAGGCTGGAAATAAACTTAACAGCTCCAGACCCTTTGTGACTGTACCTGTGTGCCACCTAAGTTGGTTCAGCAAAGAAAACTAGAAGGTTTCAGGACCCTCTGAGCATAGTTGATTTGGCTAAAAAAAAAAAAAAATATAGAAAGGAAATTCAGAAGCCTGGATGTTTTATATTCAGTACTCAAATATTATAATGAGGAAAGAAGTGTTCTTAAAAACCCCATAACCCAGGAACCAGTAGCCAGGTGGCAGAGCCCACCTTTCAGTAACACCTCCAGGTGCTCTGTTGCTGTATGGACACCTCTAATGTGCAATGACAGTTCCCCAAAAAGCTGCATCAGTTGGGAAAAACAGATCCACGACTCAACCCCCAACAGGAGCAGAGCTCCCACCATGTGTGGTTGCCAGCTCACAACCCTTTGAGAAGCTCCTACACCCTCACATTTGTATGAACTCACCCTGGACCACCCTGGATAAGGCTGACACTGCTCACTCAGTCCAGACCACACATGCAAACCCATCCCTGCTTACTGACCTAAAAGGGGGAGTTAGTTAAAACACCTAGGAAGGTCCTGTTCTTAGTCATGGACAAATTTAGATCTTTGCTGTAATCCTCTAAATCCACAATAAACTACATGGATGGAAGAAATAAGCAGATATAAATATGTAAACTGTGTGTATATGACTTTTTCTTTATTGTTTTCCTCTCATAATAGAGGGAAAATTAGTTATATCTGGAAATTTGGACAAGTGCTTTTCATTTCTCACTGAAAAGGCAAGCCTGTCTTAAGAATGGATGGGCTTTGAAAATGAGATGCTCTGACAAAATCACTGTAATTACACTTAAAAAATCACTTACATTTTTATTTCAGCACTTTCAGCACCCTGCTGATACTAAGTGACCTCCAATCATAGTATAAACATTAAATTGCACCCTTTACCTTTCCATTTTTCTTCTAAATTTGTTTTTTAATAGGTCTGCCACTGTTCTTTTTCCATGAGCATTTTTTTCCTAGTATTTAACCCATCAGCTGTGGCAGCTTGCATTGCTTATCAAATCCAATATCCCATTATTGAAATCATTATCTAGCCATAAAAACACATTGATTTGTATTTACTGTTAATATTTTACAGCTTAAAGCACATTTTCCTCACCAGAAGCATGATTTGGTGGTCAATTCTGTCATCCTTGCTCATGCTGAGCTGCTGCAATGAAGCCAATGGAATGGCAAGACTTAGTGTAGCACAGGGGTATGATTCTTAACCAAAGACAGAAACTTTTGAAGAACTTTATTTGAATTATTGCTGTCATTCTTAAGCTCAACTGCTACTGAAGGCAGACACAGCCGAGTAACTACTTTTATACAAATTTTGCTCATCTTCCTTCATTTTCCTTCCTCACAAAGCAGCTATAAACTTGAAAGACGTGCAGATCTCTTGCAAAGGATAGGTGAAAGCTCTTTGCAAAAAGTCTGACCTGGAAATAGTCTGTCTCAGTTGAAAATGAGCCTCCTGAACAGATATTCAGCTGTTCTCAAAGGGATGCTTCAGTACAGACATCTAAATTTCAGCCTGGTACCACCAGTATAATTTTGGTATGGTAGAGCCCCGCTCCCACAAGATGGGGACTTTAAGGAAAGATTTAAAGTCAGGGATGTAACATTTGGAAAATGTCAGCCAGCTACTAAGAGAGGAAAATCACCTAAAATATGTATTTCTGAAGTAATTGCACTGCTAGAACTTTTTTACAGTAGCATATTCTTCAGCTTGGACCTGTGATATTCTTTAGAATTTTTGGCTTTTTTAAGTAGATTGCTTTTCTCCCATAGGAAAAACACCTCTATATCTTCATTAGTGGTTTGTATTCCTCACGCTTTGTCTGGTGCCTTTAAGAAATTAATTTGCTTCATTGAAAAACATCAGTCTTATGTGGAGGGTGAAGAGCCCTGGGCAAGGCTCTTGTCTTTAGTTACTCCGAGACACTGGAGTACTTCCTCTACAGAGACAGGCTGAGAAAGTTGGGGCTGTTCAGCCTGGGGAAGAGAAAGTTGTGTGGAAACCTCATAGCAGCCTTCCAATATCTGAAGGGGCTACAGGGAAGCTGGAGAGGGACTTCTTCAACTGCAGAGATAGGATAAGAGGGAATGGCTTCACACAGAGACAGGAAACTTCGTTTAGATATACAGAAGAAATTCTTTACTGTGAGGGCAGTGAAAATTGGAACAAGTTGCCCAGGGAGGTTGTGGATGCCCCATCCCTGGAAGTGTTCAAGACCAGGCTGGATGGAGCTCTGAGCAGCCTGATCTAGTGGAAGGTGTCCCTGCCCATGGCAGCAGGCTCAGAACTGGATGTTGCTTAAGGTCCCTCCCAGCCCAGCCCATTCTATGATTATGTCTGTATAGCCTGTGGTGTCTGGGCTTCCATTAAACAGTTTGGGTTAGAAATTACTCAAAATTTTCATATAAAGGTAATTGGTTTCTATCCCTTAGCCTACACATTAGCAGTAATATGAAAGGCACTAAACAAGGGTAATATTTAAGTTCTGTTAAGATTAGTGTTCCAATATTCCACAAACGTGTTGGGCTCTCTAGACAAAAGACATCTTGTAATTGTAAGAGTGCTATTTTATTATTGTTCCAGTTATTAGGCCTAGCACAACTCGCTGCTTTTGTTTCAGGACACACATCCTGGAGCAACATCAGGGTGGTCCAGTGGTTCTCACCTCCCTACACACCACAGAGAAACATTTATAGTAGTAGCTTATGCAGATGCTAATATATGGGTTATCAGCATAAATCCACTGCTCAGTATAGAAAAATCCTCTAATTCACTTACCAGGTTTCTAAAAGCTTTCTAAACTACTCCTGATATTGCCACGCTATCTGGCAGCTCTGGAGAGGGTGGCAATATCCAAGACCTAAACAATAGATGAGTCCAACAAATCAGACAGGGGCAGCGCTACTGCCAAATCCTAGCTATGTGAATTCCATGTTTCCCAATTAAAAGCATTCCCTGAGTGCCTAATCCAGCTAGTTTAGGCATACATGGCACCTCTCTTCTCAGCTGGCCCCAGGGTGCTGCACCATGGAGCTGGGTATGGCTGTGCTGACAAAACAAACACCTCCTTTTCTCTTTTGATGGGGAAGTGCTGCAAAGCACATTGGTATCATCATGAAATGAAAAGGAAGATGTTATTTGGCACCCCTTTCAACATGTTGACTTTTACATTTCTGTGAGGAGAGGTATCAGCAGCTGTGCTGAGAAAGGAGGGTTTTGCTGCAGGTACTGAAGAAGGATACATGTCCTTGCTCAGAGCCAAACAGTGAGGCAACACCAGTGGTGACTCCAGAGATGTGCAGGGGGACTCTAAGGAGCTCACTTTCTTTGGTTGAGCTCACCCTTAGTTTGATCACTGTTTAATCATCCCTATTAACTATTTTTCTTTTACTTCAAGATCTCCTGAAGATAATCCAAAGGTCATGTTGCTATTCACTGAACACACACACATTGATACTCACACAAGAGAAACAACAAAATCAGTAACAGCAACGAACTTTGGGTGCAAATCAAATAAAAACACGGGTTCCAATTTGACATGAGGTAAAGGTTCATTCCTTCTTCTACAAATCCACTCTCAACCCAAGTATGTTCCTTATCCTATGCCTCTCTCTTCCAATAGTCATCTGCACTTACTGTGAATAACAGTTCCTGCAGCCTTCAAATCAACAGTGATTGTGTGGCAAGCCAAATTCACTTATGCAAAAATATTAGGATTTTGGGGGCTTTTTTTGTTTGGTTTTGGTTTTGGGGGATAGATACAAAAAGACATTTTTTGTAAATTCTAAAAGTGTATCTAATAAGATTGTTTTTAGCTGCCTACAGACCTAATATGATTCAGCACACCAGAAGTCCACTTCTTGGTCAGACCAGAACTAGGGTCCTTGCCCCTCAATAGTGAGAAGTTATGCCACTGTCCCAAAAGCAGACTACTCCCCTGGAAGTTCCCTAAACTTCATTCGAACTTAAATGTCAAATAAACCTGCTACTGGTATTTTGCACAGCTGTTACTATCATCACCATCTAACAAGCTGATATATGTAATTTATCACAATTTTAAAACATTTCTGTAGGAACTTCTGCTTTATATTATTGACACATCACTGGTAAAACTTGTTGCTTTCATGGTAGAATTAAGAAATGAAAACTCCAGAAACAAAAACGCAAGCATTATTTAAAACTGAAAAAAATTATTAAGAATATTGTGTTAATGCATATCTAATTGTTAAAGAAAAATAAAATGCTAAACCATAGCTTCTATGATATCTTCTTTTCCATAAGATTGCATCATATTTCATTTTACTAATTCTGAAAACAGCTAATAAAATAGGAAGCAGTTTGGGTTTTTAAAATCATCCTTCACAGTTAAATTTACTAATCCAGTTAAAACTGCTTCACTTCAAAGTCTAATGTGTAAAACATTTTTATCTCATATGCTAAGAAAGGCCAGGTTGAAGAACACTTTTGACTTACAGTCAAATTTGACCTACCAAACACACAGCTCCACTCGATGACAGCCTGGTTTGGAAGAGATTTCTATATTTTTGGAAATTTAGTGTCTCTCAAAAAATACTTTAACAATGTGTACATACCAAGTCAAATGTATATATACATTCCTGCTGGACTCAATGGGATTCAATGTATTTAAACCACTGCACCTATGGAGCATTTTGCTGGATGAGAGCTGTACAACAATATCAACATCTGGATTAAAGAATAAGCACCCATAAAATTCATATCTAAACCAAAATTTTAGTATGATTCTAACTGCTGTAAGCACTTAGATAACATTATGGACAATCACTTACATAACATACTTGAACAATCATGTATGGGGAACACATACCTGGCATTTAGGAGTAAATGTTGTTGGAATCTAGCTGACTGGGAGGGGGACATGGAAATCTGATGGACAACAAAAAATGTTAGTTTTGGAGACAGGGATCAAAAGGAAATGTGAGTGCCTCCAGAATCTGAACACTGCAGAACTCTCTCTGTAAATGGACTATCAAGACAAAGAAAACATCGTTGTCTTAAAAGTCTTAAAAGTCACTCTTCTAAAGCTGGAAGCTGTGTGGAAAAGCAACTATTTTGCCCTGTGCTCTTTCCCCATCATTTCACACACTTGTGCCTTTCAAGGCCTTCTCTTGTCAGGGAGACAAAGCCCAGAGCTGAAGGGCTCCAAGCTGAAGAGAGAAGACCCCCACGATTTCTGTGGAACTGGGCTCTGAACACTGAACACCCTCCCTTGCTGCTCTCCAGGAGGTCAGGCTTCTGGAGAAGTCAACACAACACTCAAACGCATTTGTACATTTGAGAGGTATTTTTTTAATAGTAAAATAAACAAGGAATGTGGGGGGAAAACAGAGGAAAAGCTTCCTCTCTGATCATTAGTGTACACCTACTTCTTGGCACACTATGGGAAATTAGTAGCTTTTAAGAAAGGGCTTTTAATTGCTTAATCTAAGTAATGTGGACAATGGCATACGTGTTTTATTTTAGGGTCTATCTAGCCCACTCAGAAAATGTAATGGACCTAATTTTCATTTAGTATAGGTCTGTGCAGTTCCTAAAACATCTAAATGGCTATTAATTTAATCAGGTAATTTAACTATAGCTCTAGAAAAGGCCACCAGCTAGTTGTCACGCAATGATTATGAGGATGACATTTCTATCCCATGATGCCAGAGGCAGACTTTGATACATCATTTTCTTTTTGAAGGTTAAACTCAGATAACCTGCCTTTGGCATTTAATTAGCTACATATTAAACACTCTTTTAATAATAAAATGATTAAAAATTTTATTGCTTCTCAAATGAGGCCCTTTTAGATAGATTTAATGACTTGGTTAGAGCACTGTAGTTTGTGAACCAAACCTTAGTTAGACCAGTATATAGTATAATGATATGCTTTACAGCTTGCAAAATCTGTATTTTATTCAAATGACTGCCATAATCATTTTGGGTAAAACTTATAATGCATTCTTCTGTATTTTTAAGTCTAACTGTTAAATGTCATTGAAAAGTAACTGAGAACCAACTGATTTCAGGATTTAAAGAAATGATCAAATTCAGGTAGTTACATTAAGCTGCAGCAGGATTAATGTACTGTATTTTATACAGAAATTGTTTATCCTTTTAAAAATCATTTTTTTCACAGTTCAGTATCTCTAAAAAAAACCCTCATGTTCACCTAGCAATGATAAAAAAAGCGTGAAGTGGCTGACAGTCTCCATTCTTTATTTGGTATAAAAATGTAAGCAATTTAATGAAAACTGATACCAAAAAAAGATAATATTTTTCCATTTCTGCATGGCAATAACAGTGTCATGACTGCAAAATAGCTGTAAAGATAATAATTCCATGGGCTGTGCCCACAGAGCAAATAGCACTATAAGGCAAAGCAAGTACATGGCATTTAAGAATATATATGTATATATATATATGTTTTATGTCTGTGTGCATATAGATTTCTCTCTATACTTAAACCAAAAAAGCACCTTATCTACAGATTAAGGTAATTATTAAAGCTCAAATTTTTGTGGCCAAAAGTTTGGCCTGCCAAAATCTCATCACCTTCACAGCCAGAACTAGGTCATCTCCTCACAGGCAGTTAGTTGCTGGCAGAGACACATAATGTAGGAGTCAGCCTACCATCCAGTCCCCTTAAAAGTGGTCCCTCAGGGAAGAAGTACATTGTCAGGACAGCTGGATAAAGAGGGAAGTTCATCTCCAAGTCTGTCAACCTAGCACTTTTCATGGGCATAAAAATGAAGGAGAAAAAACAAGAGCAAACCCAAGGAAGAACTGAAAAGTGATATCTTTTAAGTTGTACTGCCTTGTTTCTAAGTCTTTGAAAGATTTCTCTGCTGGAAAAAACAGTCTGTCCTCAACATCTACTCAACCCATTTGAAACAAAGCTGGAGGTTTTTTAAACCTGCACTTTAGAAGCAGGAAGGACAGATTCTTTCCTTCCCCAAGATATATTTGAGAAAGGAAAAGTGGGAGGCCATCAGGATTGTGGTTACACCCTTTTAGTTTTCAAACGCCTTCATCCCTATCCAGATGTAAATAAGGATAGTCTACAAGTTACTGCCCTTACAGACTGTACTTCCCCCTGCTCTTCCCATCTTTCTTGTGCCAGAGCAGGTACTCACCAGTGTCCTTCTTATGCAGTTTAACACCTCGGTTTGACACAAGACACCACAAATCTACAGATCAGGGCAGGGGTTTGTGCCAGGGCCACCAGCACGTCACCAGTGCCCTGAGCAGCCTCTCAGGCAGTGGGTACCTGCCTTCTGCCTCAGTGGCACATTGGCCTGGCACATCCCTGGAATTTGTAGCCACCTGGGCTGTTGGCTGACCCTGGTTGCTGCTATTGGACTCGATCTGCTCCTCTTGTTCAGGTGTGGTGGGGCTGGGAAATTTCTGCCTGAGCTTTTCTCTCTCTGTTACCATTTCCTTTGGTGGCATCAGCCCTTGGGAAGCAGCCTGCCCCCACTGCTGGTTGCTGGTATGAAATGTTGGGCTTTAGTATTGTGGGTTTTGGGGTTTTTTTGGTAGGTCTTGGTAGTGAGTTTTGTTTTGGCTTGTTTTCTTTACCAGTCTGACTCCTGGTACTGTTGAGGTTCCTGTCATGGTTTCATGCTGATGTATGGACATTCATAGCATGCACCCTCAGAGTTTTGTAAGCCAGACTTAAACATTTCAATGTTTAAGATGCCTGCATGCCAAAGTGTATGAAATCTGTAAGTGTAAGAGGTGCTCTGCACCTCACTTGGTGCTTGAAGCACCTAACCCATGACATGAGATAAAACTTTAAAGTGTTGTCCTGATAACCCAAAAGTAGTTCCATATACTGCATTTACATTTTATAACCTAGACAAAAGTGTTGCCTCAGAGGACCACCACAGAAATGTTTCTAGTAGAAATTGTAGTGATCAAAGAAAAAAAGACCAGATTATCTTGGAATCTTTACAAAGGCAAATGGAGAACATGTGAAATACCCCCATTTCACTTCACCCACATGTTAGGAAAATGCTGTTAAGCCACTGGGAAGAGCCATGTACCAAGAAGTAAAGGTTTTGGAAGCTATTTCTTCTCATATGTAGCAGATGTTGCTTCAAGAGACAGTTTATCACTGGGGGGATGACACTCACATTGCTGCCTTTGCACCACCCTTTTGTGAAGGGTGGGAGAAAAAAATCCCTCAGTTTGTCTTCAAGCAGGCATAGATTCCCTCTCCAAAAGAATGATAGTGTGGAAGAAGACAGGCCAAGGATTTTCTGAAGTACTAGATCTACAAGCGTGTCAGGACCAAAAAAATAAAGTAGTCTTTTTAGTCACTTTTTTCAGTATAATCAATTTTAAGCATGTCTTCCAACACTGCTATTCTTTCCAAGATAACTTTAGTTATCTTGTGCTTTTGCTGTGGAAGTTGAACCTTTCTTTTCAAACTGCCTAGCTCTGCAAGCTATTGTTACTTGAAAACAGAGCAATAAAACAAGCAGCAAATCTGCCTTAAAATACAAATTCCCTCTTCCAGTTATGCATGTGCCTGCTCTGGGATCATGCCCACCTTCTTCAAAAAATCCTAGGCATATCAGCTTCCATATTCTCATTTTTCTTTGTGAATAATGGCTATCCCTTTTCTTATGTTACACTTCTGTGCCCAGCTATTCAGTTTCTGCTTTTTCACATGGGAAAAAAATATGATGTTAACATCATGGGATGATGCTCCAGTGTATTATTGTGCTATGCATCTATGCTGCAGGTGAACTAGTGAGTGAAGAAGGTTCAGGCAATGCTGTCTCCTTTTACTCCTCTTTTGAAACTATGCAGAATTTTCACTCTGAGTTCTACAAAAGGACTTTCTAATGTAGTGGATTACATGACCAAGGACAAAATCTACTCTGAAATACAAATTTTTAGCCTTTCTGTGCCTCTTGCAGTGTCCATCAGGACTAGTCAATGTGAAAACAGGTCAGAAGCTGTCCTCCAGCAATGCCACCAAACTTGGCTAAAAGCCTGAGTGCAGGAAACTGCCTCCCTGCAGTGATGGTCATGTTTCACCCAATTTATTCAAATACATCAGTTATAGGTAAGCCAAAAGATTGTATTAAGCGTGCCATATTAATCAAGGTAGCCACTTGCAATGAAATAAAACTTTTTGCTTTCTCCTGGGCATGTAATCCCACTCTCCCCTACACCCTACAGAGAGTCTATTCATAATGCCAATAAACATCTAACTTGGCAAGGAGGAAGTTTTCTGATTGCACAATCAGCAGAGCTGGCTCACTCAGGGATCTGACAAGCCCCAGAGCTGGCCTAAGGGAACTAAACTGTGACTGGGACCAGGATAGTCTCCTTCAACTACAGTGAGCCTTTTGCTGTCATCAAATTATGCCCTAAATAAGAAATGAAACATAAAAACACCTCTCCAGCACTCCTTCAATAGAAAGGTAAAACACAGCTGTAATTTGTTGAGAAAAGGTAGTGATACAACTTTGTAAAAACCATAGGGTAATCACCTAGTAAGACTGTAAGCATTCCAGCATCATCACATGATACTTGGTGACACAAAGAGATTTGGACCTGTGCCTTATACTTTAACTCCAAGCTCCTGCAAAGAAGTGGCAAATTCAAAGTGGATCTAAAAACAAAATACACTGCATGCAGAAACTGCAAGAATTTCAAATATTCAAAACCATATTTCTAATTATTATTTAAAACCACCCACAAAAACAAAACCCAAAGCTCTGCATGTGAAGTTATAAGCTCATCCCATGATTAAGAACTGGCAAGTTATATATTTGTAAGAGCAAGGACATTAATAGCACTGTGCCAGCAATGATCAGAAGTACAACACTTGAGGATGATGAGATGCTTCCATACAAAAGCTTGATGCAAAATATCATGGGGTAAATTAATTTTCCCTTTGACTTCAATGGCCTTTTTGTGAGGAGTGGTGTCTGAATTTAAGAGGTAGTTTTTTTGCTAAGATAATTAGAAAAAGAAAACAAAGATATTATGATTCCCAGTTTACCTCCAAAAACCATATGAATTTGTAAAAAAAAAAATATTTGAAATCCCAGGATTGATACCCCATCATTTGCAGAAGTTTATCTGGGTTCATATTTCATTTTCTATGGCTAGAAGTATCCCCTTCCTACTCTTACAACACCTATCAGATTTTTATCTGCTTATGTTTTTTCTTTAGGAAAAAGGAAAGTAGGAAGTAGAAGGTGGTGGAAGCCACAATGAACTTGATACACTTGATACACTTATGAACAAGAAGTCCAGTGAAACGATACATATAGTTTTAGTCTTCATTTGGTACCTAGAACATAGAAAGCACACAGCTATAAAGAAAATTAGACAATTAAGAAGACATTTATATTCAGAAAGATACATAGTTTGACCAATAAAATTTTGACAATTGTTTTAAAAATATTTACTGTTTAAAAAATTAAAGTTACACTATTAGTTTAGCATCACTTTTTGTGATTTGAAATACAAGAAGTGGAGAAAAGATAGTACAAATATATTTTTACATTTAGTATTCTTTAACTCTGAAACTAGCAGTGAATTTTAGTGGTTTTCAATCTCTGGGCTTTTTTAGGTACATTTTGGCAAGCTGTTATGCAATTTGTATTGCTTTTCTTTTAGAGAATGGTTTTGTGGCCAGAGCTAGAAAGCTGCTGACTGATAGTTCTGAGCTCAGAAGACAAATACTGGTTTGGAGTTCCACGTATTTATAGCATGTAATGCTTCTGGCAGCATGAAAACAAACCAAAGAAAGAATAAGGTTCTTAAGTCTTTGTCATGTTTCAACCCCAGAGAGCACTCAAGTCTCACACAGCTGCTCACTCACTCCCCCACCAGTGGGGAGAAAATTAGAAGGGTAAAACTGAAAAATCCATGGGTTGAGATAAAGACAGTTTTAAGAGGGAAAGCAAACGAAACACAAGCAAAGAAAAAACAAGGAATGAATTCAGTGCTTCCCACAATCTGGCAGGTGTTCAGCCATGTCCATAATAGCAGGGCATACCCCATCACACTCCAAAATCACCTGAAAAACAGAGCATCCCTTTGATATGAAGTTCTGTTTCAGCCCCTGGTGGCCATAACAGCTTCTGTGAGTTAAAGGATCACCATGAAAACAGGAATCAAGATGTACTTTTTTGGCATGACTCTAACCCCAGAATTACTTTTTCTCTTCAAACTGGGTGGATAGATCCTACTAAATATTACTTTATTTCCAAATGAAAACTAGTTTATCCATAAGGATTCATATTTAAATTTGTATTACTTTTTCTAATCTGTGTATGAACTCATAATTATGTGTACAATTTGTTCCTGAACCCAAAGCCTCATGACTAGACACAATGGATCAATATACTCTTCCACCATAAGCTTTGGCCTTTGCCAGAAAACATTTGATCCTTTTGTTTTATTCCTGGCTTAGCATTCAAAATAGTAAAGAATTGATCACTTGGAAGTGTTTTAAATCATTAGGCATATTTTGACCAGACATTTATCTCATACAGAGTGATGAAAGGCCAAAGTTGACTGCTTTTGTGGCAACAGTGGCCCAGGAGCATCAAGGAAGTGATTCACTTTCTGCTGATAACTCCATTGACCAGTCTTAACATCTCTTTGCCTCCAACAGTAACTCCAAAGAGCAAAGCTTCCCATCCAGGTTACACATTCTCAGCAGGAGTCGACTGAGCTCAGCTGCTGTGCCCAACCACATGTACAGGATGCCACACTGCATCTTTACTAAAACTTCTTTGCCTGTAGGAGTCCCTGTTGCAGAAGAAAAGTTCGGTGTGTTCAGTGGAAGGGAGAATTTGCCCCACCAAGGAATAAATTACTGGTGCAGGGGGCCAAAACAGAAATTGCTGCATTTTTTTTTATATATAGAGAGAGACTTCCCACAGACATGTACAGCTCTTCCTATGTAGGGTAACATCAAGGATTCTTGCTTTTACAAAACCAAGTGAAATCCAGCTCTGCCTGAAAACTACTACCTGCAAAGCACAGGAGCTTTCCCTTCCTTATGTGAAATACATGAAACACTACTCCCTGCCCACACAACCCCAAACCCCAAAGCTAATGTTTCTCTGCACACTTGCTGCTTTGCTATCTCCCCTCAAGGGCAGAATCTCGGGGGTTTCATGTGATTTGTATGAAAATGTAATGCTTTCCAGCTCTTTCATTTATGTTATGCAAAGTCAGGATTCTCCTCTCCAGAATTTAAAGCATACCCAGTGAAACTTGACAGGTAAGGGAGGGTAGGTGGAGGAAGGTCTTAGAGGTCTGAGAAAGTGAATATAATTTACAATGCCTAAACCCATAAAACCTCATTAAATATGTAGAGACAGCACACCTAGCAGGAGAGGAAACTGGGTAGGGCTGGCCCCAAGCACAGAGGACGTGCTCTGCAGAGACTCCCCGGTGACCTTCAGTGGGGAGAGGGCTGTGAGTCAGGGAGCTTTCCTGCACACTTTCCTGCTCTGGTCTTGTGGGATGCTCTCCAGCAAGGCAAACTGCTGGGAGACTTCTCCATTCATTCCTTCCCACTTGGCAGCAGTGGATGAAGAGTGGGATCTGTGTGTAGATTTGTCCACTGTGTCACTCCTTTGCTGGCAGGGATTGCTGGGGTGAATGAGAAATCATTACCCTGTGACACTACATTTAAAATAATTTCTGTGAAGTGCCCATGATTTTTTTTTTTTTTTTCAGCAGTTTCTGCTATAGATCTGCTTATGTAGTGTTTTGAGCATATAGGTAGGGTGTAGGAAATTTAGCTCTCCTGTGAACTATGATCCACCACAGGCCAAGAAAGCCCATCATTGGGCAGAACTTACCCTTGTCTTTCATTAAATTCTTCCCCAAGTCCTCTCAAACCAATTATAAGAAAAGCATTATCAAAATGCTAAGTCCAGGAAATGTTCAATATTAACAAATAGATTTTTCAGACAAATGCTGGTTTGGCACTTTCCCAAGCATGTCACACTCAGGCTGCTCAGGCTGCAGGTGGGGCCCAATTCCACAGTCTCAGTAGGAACAGAGGGTCCTTAAAGACCCCACAGAGACAGGTAAAGAGTCAGAACCTATACTTCATGTGTTAAATTATATAACTGGTCAAAAAAATATAACTATTTCCAAAGATTTTTAAATGCCCAGTGTTCTCTAAAAGGAGGGCTAAACACATATAATTTACTATGACACCAACTGAAATCCATCTTTCTCCTTCTAGTTCTTAACCTTCTTTTTCCCCCTCTCTCTCCTTTCTCTTTCAGTGAAAAAAAAAATAACTATTCAATCTTAAGCATGGCACTCAGCCTCTCAGGTTTACTATGAATATGAAAACCAAATGCTCAAAAGAAATGTACCTGGCTCTATGCAGGTCTCTAAAACACAAGATGCAGTGAAAGAGCTGTCACAAATCTCACTGCAAGTATAAAAAAACTCTGGGGTTTTTCCTTTGCATGCTTCACATCTAATCAGTTTACAGCCTGACAGTATTCCTAGAAAACCTTCTTTCTCACTGTATAAAGGCCTGGTATTCAAGCATTTTTGAGTGATAATTCAATAGGATTAAATTACACTCATGTGACAGCTCAACCTCACTAATGAGGTACATTTCAGTAAACTGTTGACAGAACTGTCTGGAAGGCTTCTTTAATTTACCAACATGTAACAACATGGGAAAAGCATTAGTCAACTAGATGAAGATGAATAAGCACAGGGGTCTGGGGGCATTTTGCATTAACACATGACAACCTAAAAGTGTTTTTGTCATTTGCTCTTTTTAGCCCAAGGCAGTCACTGAATAACTGGTACCTGTTAGTGTGATTGACTTACCAAAGCAACAGAAGGGATTATATTTACAAATGTCTGTATGGAAAACAAGCCAGAGAAATGTCTTTCTTTTTTCTTAAAAGATAACATTTGTTCTGTGGGAAGATGTCTTACAGCTACAGGCAGGCTGAAAGAACATTTAAATCTCCTCAGCCTGCCAGCGTGCTACATCCATTATTTCATTTCAGAGGTTCTTTTAAGATTAGAATTTTTTAAAGCTTGTTTAAAATACATCATTCCATAGAGCTGTTGACTAGCAATAGTATATACAACTTTTACTAAGCAGAATATGTAAAAGGAAGAGTAAAGGATGCAGAGACAAACTCTATGGCTTCAAGTGACACAAAACTCTTCCTGTGCACCAGTTTCTGCACATATACTGCTATTAGCAGGCTTAAATAGAAGCTGAGGGGTACTTATTGAACTGATGACATCATTAAGGGAGACTTAGGGAGACTAAAATGCAAATGAAAGCAAAGACAAAATGCCAGTAATTTTAAATGTGCAGCTTCCTGTAGGTGTAAATTAGTGCAGGTGATTTTAAGGATGTGATGAAAAGTCTCTTGCCCAATGCACTCAACTAATGTATCTGCTGCATTTTTAAAACTAGGAAAGTTAAATACTTGCAAATGGCATAATATTTAAGCAAAATACATTGCACTATGACTGATGGGAAGTGGTCCACTGAAGGAAAAGTCTGCCTTTCCATTTATTCAAGTTGCCTATTCAGAGTGTATGCTTGTATGTTTGTGTGTATTTTGTTCTGTTCTTCCTTGGTATCACCTGGTGCAATGCTCACAGTTCTGTGAGTTTATGTCTTCAACAGGGACTGTCTGTTTCAAAAGAATTATAACTTTTCTTGATAGAGGGGGAAGAAAAGACAACTGAACCAGAACAGAAGTTTTCCAATGTAGTGGAAACAAGAAAAGCATCCTAAAATAAGACTGTGGTAGAGGACAGAGGGGCAGTAGGAGATCTTGTAGGCTTACCAAAAGAGAAAAATTCAAAGGCTGAATTCACTTGAATGGGGATCGGGCACCAAAACCACATAGCTGTCTGGTTATATTGAATTTGAACAATATGAAAAGAAGAGAAACAAAAGAGGCATAAATGAATCTTGCCATAAGTAAAGTTGATGAGGTTAAGTGATAGATAACCACTGAGCCTTTTAAAAGATTCATCTTTTCCCATTTGGGTTCGTGCTAGTCTGTAGCTAAGGGCTACATTAGCCTTAATTTTTTCCATCTGTACTGGCTCTACTACCTGAAGTCACCACTTCTTTCATATGTTCCTTATTAAAACCAGACTTTATCTCACCAGGGTAACCCTATTGTCTGTGATCACAAAATGAAAAATCCCAAGTTCTAACAGCAGTGAGCAGCCCTCTCTAGTCTCTTCAGCATTACAGACTGGTAAATATGACTTTTGAGAACAAAAGGGACTATGTGGGTAACACCTGGGGAGTGGCATAACTGCTGTGGTTTCATGCTGAATGTCCCTGTCACCTCCCTGGCACTGACACACCAACACCCCTGGCTCTGTACAGCAGCAGGTACACAGAACAACTCAATCACAATATTAAGGACAACCTTAAAAGTGTAGAGTAACCCACATTTTGATCCCCTCACACAAGGTACTTCCTACAAGAATAAAAACAGTGAAGGTCTGGTGCTGGCAGGTGCTTCTGTCCTCCTCTGCAGGCAATCCTCTGCATTCCTTTCCCTGTGACCCTGTCTCTTTCCAGCTGTGGTGCTGGTGTTTTGTATGGGCTGGGCTCTCCTCCACAGCAAGTAGTGGGGAGCCAAGAACTTCTGACTGCATTTGCAAAACTGTTTTGAAAATGTATGGAGAAATGTCTCAAATGACAAATATCCAGAAGAAGGAAGAGGAGAGGGGAAAAGTGATTCTCATATATAAAAGATCTCAGTTAAAATTGTTTCTGAAGAACCTTGCACCTTGCAATCCCAGTGATGGCTGATTGAAAGCACTGATGCCACAAAAGTAGAGTAGAAAAACAGATGCGTGCTGTGCTGATAATGTATCTTTTTTAACAGTCTGAGTCTCTGGGGCTGAAAAGGGCTGGTGCGTGACTTTGTCTCTTCCTTTTTTCCTCAACACAGATACAAGTGTATTTATTATGCAGCAAGCTGAAACCTTTTTGTCACAAAAAGTTAACTTTTTTCCACTGAGTTTTACTATTTCTTGGAGAATAGTCTGTTTTCATGACTGCATTGCCAGAGTAGCTCACAGTCCTGGTGCATTCATCATCACAGAATTCTTGAAGGACACTATTACCTACTCTTTGTGCATGGCAGAACCTGAGCTCAGAATCTGGTGCATTCAAATTCAGTGACTTGCCCAACATTACATAAACTTCTCTGTCACAACAAGGCCCTGAACTTGGGCCACCCAAGGTTGTCTATATGGAAAAATCAGCAATTCATAGTTTTCAGACAAACCAGCTTCTGAAAACACCTAATTCCCTTCTTAATTGCTTCTTAGGTTTACCAAATGTCCATAGCTACCACATGACACCTTGAATAAACCTTAGGATGATATTATCAGGCTTATTAATAAGTCTATTGATGGTTTTAAGTGCTTTTCCTGTTCTGCTATTTTATTATTAATCATTTTTAACTATGGTGTAATCATTAAGTGAGACTGAAAAGGCTGGTGGGTATTGGTGAGCCAGGCAAAGTCTAAGAGCCTTAACATCCAAAATACCAAGTGAAGTAATTGTCTAGCTTGTTGAAAACACAGTGATTCTTTTTTTTTTAAAGCATAAAGCCTTCCTAGCTAGTTGCCAGTATCCTTAGGAATAATTTCAACTGGTTTCCAGGGGAAACAGTCAGGAATCTTGTACATTCATTCCAGCACATGAATACCTGACCCCACACAGAAACAGAACTACAATTGTAAGGAGAGATTCTCTTTCAGAGACTAGAGGTCATAGGTTTCCTCCCTTTTCCCTTCTAGCAAAAATACTTGGAATTAGTAGGACTTAAGAAACTAGTCTGGTCCTCTGAAATGAAAAGCAGCTTTTTTCAAGTCCATCTCATGTGTTGCCAAAAATACGTAAAAAAAGGGGAAAGTTAAAACACTCGCTGCACTCTCATTTACTTTTGGATGACAGAAGGCAGCTTCAAAGCATACATGAATCTAAACCACTTTTCTGCCTTGATGAGACGGTATTTAGGGACATCCATGGGTTATGAACTATGTTGTGTTTTCTCTCACATCCCATAACTTTCTCAGGTACAACAGATGCTTCTAGGGAAGTGAGTGTAGCTGAATGAGCACAAAGCTCTAAATCCATGTAGGATTTAGGACTTACAGAGTGTAAGTACAGAGAACCACAGAATATTCTGAGCTGGAAGAGATCCACAAGAATCATCAAGTCTAACTCTTAAGTGAATGGCCCATACTGGGATAAGCCCACAACTTTAGCACTATTAGGTCTAAGTAAGCACATGACAGACATCCAGCAGAGGATTCACCACTGGGTCAAATTGACACTCCTCTGGCATGTGAACAGAATGACTAAATTTGTACTCAATACAGGGGAAGAAACTGGTCAGTGCAGAACTTGAAATAGGACATTAGGGTGCCAGAAAATCTGGTTTTGAGAGCTTCTTCCCTGACAGCACCAACAAGCATACAGGCTGAGCTTGCTGGCACTGCTCAGCTTCTCCAGTCCCCTCAGCAAACTCCACAGAGCACACAGAGCAGAGCTCAACAGCCTCCCTTGCTCCACCCTAGAAGGACAGCAAGGCATCTTCCTGACAGTTTTATTGTGCAGTTCCAGGGCTGGATCTCGGGGCAATTTTCTCTCTGTGTTGAAACATCCATGGGTTATTGATTTACTATATGCCCATCACTGTCTTGATTCTTTTATTCAGTCAAGAGTGGCACAAGTCAGTGTCCTTTTTTTCAGGACTGTAACACAAGCACTTTACAGGTGGCAATGCCTTCAGGCAGTGATATCTGCAAATCCTGCACTTTCCAGTCCACAGGCAGTGCAGGCAACTGTCTGTCAGCAATGGCAGCCAGCTCCACTCTGTCCTCCTTGGCTCCAGTTCCTGGAACACAAGTCCCACTCTTATCTCTGCTGACCAAGGGTAACCTCTGGGACAGGGGTGATGGGCTGGGCTGGAGATGCAGCACTTGCACATGAGTCAGTGGTCCAGGGTGGCTCCTGCCTGCAGGTGTGGGCCTGAACAGCAGTGGAGCAATGACCACAGGTAACGTCCACCTGGAGGCATCTCACAGCCAACAAACAACTGAGCAAATACCTCAGGTCACACCTTGTCCTTCAAAACATGTTTGTGCAGAACCACCTAACACAAGACAGGGGCATCATCCCAAAAAAGATGTGGCTGTTCTAACAAATACAATCGCAAAAAATCCACATTGCTTGTTTGCAATCCATGGCCTTGAGTTGCACCAGGAGAATAGCTGGGTGGGCAGAGTGTGGATATCCTGCTCCATCTTTCAGCTCAGGGAGAAAAGCACACCCTGAGCTGCTACTGCTGCTATTACTCTGCTCCTGCAGCTTGGAGCACTGACAATTCCAGGTCTGCTGCCCTTATCTTCTACAAGATCTGCCAGCCAAAAGATGACACACACATTTTGTTATGACAAATTGCTTAATTACAAGTTTGGCAATATGTAATACTTTGTATTTGCAGCTATTGTTAAAGCTGAAGAAAATGAAAAAAACATCCATTACCCTGAGAAAAAAGTCAACTCTTACCATAAATTTCTGATAAAGAAATGAAGTAGGTTCAAGTTTAATCACACCAGCAGTAAATCAAATATCAAATTTAAAACAACGAATTACAAAGAGCCTCCTCACAGTCACTTAGCATTGATAAATTAGTAATGTAATATTAAATTATTCATATCTTTTTTTTTCCTTAGGACTATAATGATATACTGTACACAGCACTGATAATTTACTTAGGCTGAGTCCATTCATTTAATTATGCTGCTAAACTTGGTAGGCCAATTGGTCATCATGAGAGTTTCCAGGCAAGCTAATCACAAATATATAGAACATGTCCCTTATTGTCCCCAGCGGCTAAGTGCTAAAATGCTATTTAGTGCTCAGAAGGTTAATGTCCTGCTTATGTAAATTGTCCAATTTAACATTCAGCAGCAGTATCATAAATTCTGGCTCCAGGATTTCATTAAACGTATGTTCAAACTAGTTGACCTTAAAGGTTAACAAGCACAAGTTAAACAGGACAATTATTTAACTCGCTTCTTATCAAGAGACTGAAGCGCTCTAGCCATTTAATAGTTATGCATACTTCACAATTAGAATTCTTAAAAGGTCTCTGATAAAGCGGCAGGTCATGAATTTTCATAAGGATGTCAGATAATAACTATTTATCTGCACTTGTTTTTCTTTCTTATAAACTTAAACTTTGATCTTAACATTCAATTAGAAATGATTCCACAGAGAAAGACTAGGTGACTCAAGGAGCTTGTCTTCACATTAATTTGAATCTAAATTAAGCTTTAAAAACATTGCATCCATATTGTCTCCTACAGAAATTAATTCAGAAGTTAGCGACCTATTCTTCATGCAAAAACCACTTCAGCCTTTCAGCGTTAGGCGATCTAAAACCACTGAATGCCAAATTATTACATCAGGTTAACAACTGCATTTTAATGCAAATCATAGGAACAAAACTCTCCCTATACATCATTAAATAATTTGTATCATACACAATTAACTTGCCTCATACTATGTTAACCAAAGATGAAGACAGATTAGCTGAGATCATTCCTTTTTTACACTGCCCTATTTCTCACACGGCCTCTTTTCCGGAGGCTTTGGTGAAATATGAACAGCAGCAGCCCCTGGAAGTGGCTGCCACAGCCACCATTACCTATGGCAGCGGTGATGCATTGAGAGCAGCTCCTCTGCTGACATTTCAAATCCCAAACACAACTTCTAAGTGCAACAGGATCAACTCATAGCTTCAGGGATGCATTAAAACAATAAACACACACGAGAAATCTCTGGAGCTGACAGTAACTGTATTCCAAGGAAGTCATAAGAAACCTTTTTTATTTTTTTTCCAAGCTCAAAGGTACAAGGTGATTTCACTTTCAGATAAAATAGAAACTAGAGTTTGATATTTATAAATCATGCAATTGCCACAGTATTTTAGAAAGAAAGGAAATGCAAGAGAAATTTAATGGTTATTTGAGGGAGAAAAAGTATTTTCCTTTTTCAATATGATTACGCTTTCACCTAACTCATGAGGACCTTTTGAGAAGAAAATTTTGTTCCTGAGGGTGTCTGCTTAAAATAGGATCACAGGACATTTAGATAGGGCCTAATTTTTTTTTTCAGTACTACATATAAAAAAATGCAGGTCAGTGGGAGTAAGTCCATGAAGATGGGAAATTGGCTACCCATTTTCCAGTATTCTATTTAAAAAGTTTTCTATCCTAAAAGAGATCAGAAAGCTACGCATTTTGGCAGTCAGGACAAATAGTCAAAGAATAAAGTTACGTCATCGAAGCCTTGAGGGGAATGGACTAAGACTCTGAGAGTGCTGCTACCTGCAGTACATTTAAACAGCCCAAGGAAGTGTAATATATTCTAATTTTGGGAAATTAGCAGATTACTTTGGCTTGCTTTGCCAGAGTTTTGTTTCCTAAAAGCACTGTAATTTAATGATGGCAAAGCAGTACATGATGAATACTCATTTGTCTTTCTAAAGGTTATTGAAAACCTTGCAGAAAGAAAAGAATTTTCTAGCATCCTGAAAGTGACAGCTTTTTATGACCTCATGTGTGGCTCTTTTTCCAAACTTCATCTTTTGCATTCTGGCTTCAAATTCTTCCTGAAAGAGGACATAAATAAAAATGAATGGATAATGGACTAAAAACACTTATGATCAGGTTTTCATAACGAACATTATTAATGGCTTCCTTTGCACATGCACTGACATATAGTGCAATACTCATTTCTAAAGTAAGATTTAGAGCCCTATTTGCAATAAAAAGCTAACAGATGCAAATAAAAAACGAGAGATTCCATTACATAGCTACACAGAATGGATTTCTATTAAAGATAAACAGAAACATTTTCTTCTAAAGGCAGAAAGAGCTTCATTAGAAACTCACACATGTATGTAGGATTCACATTTGTCTTCTCAGACATGGGTATGTTTCTTTTATTGCTATCAACAGTACTAAATCCTTGGGACTGGTTTTGAGTAGCAATGGACACTCTATTTTCACTCTTCCTAGAGTTGTGCATCTTCACACCTCAAAAATCAGGTTGACAGAACAGAGATCATCTCCAAACAATGCAAAAAAACCCCACCAAACCAACCAAAAAACCCCAAACCAACCCCCCCCCAAAAAAAAAAACCAAAAAAAAAACCAACAAAACCACAAAACCAACTCCAAATAAGTATATATCCTTCTGCCAGATTTCTTTCTTTCTTCCTCCCACATCATAGCACCACCACCACCTACTTATTTTTAAAGGGCAAAAATGAGACAGAAATTAAATCCAGAAAAGCAGACAGACAACTTGCAGAGTTACTATTATGTAAAACTCATCAGTCTGTCCAGTTTTTGGTTAAGATCACCACAAATCCTCTGCTCTGGCTCTTCACAAATCCAAGATTCAGGTAAATATTTTTGTCCTTATTTAGAAAGGGAAGTCATTTTTCCTGCTGCCACCATGGAACTCCAGGCAGCCCCATTCCTGCAGAACAAATGAAGATCCTGCCAGCATGGGGAGGTTCACTCAGGGAAGGGGGCTGAACAGCCCCAAGAGTTTGATTTACTCCACAGGACTTACTCCCACAACAAACCCAAGAACATTTACAGAACTCACTGCTTTTGAATTTAAAAGTAAGCTTGTTTCTCTTAATCCAAGTTCTTCCAATAATTTCCATAGATCCATTCCAAACATCCAAACTCATTGTATCAAAAGAAATACAGGGATTTCACTTGCAATAATTATTTCTGTTGGAGCTGCAGTAAAAAAATAAAAAGCTATATGAGTTTAGTTAATGTCAGCATTCAGATGAAAACTGAAAGAGTACTTCTATAACAGCTTTGTCCATTAGCAATTCCATCATTAAGGTACATCCCTAGAAGTGTACAGGCAAGAAAATGAACTTAGGAAACAATGACTAGTAATTATGGTTTTGCATTGGCTACAAAAATACAGTATGTAATTCTATTTTGCCTGGACACAGTGAGGGATCTGCTACTGAATTTGGGGAACCAGGAATGCACTTGTCTTTTACTAAAGCTGAAAGACTCCTAAAATACATTGAAAAAGAATTCCAATGTCAATTAGGAGGGTATCTGTTGTTACAACACAGGAGAACTTGATGAAGACAGATTGGATAATGAATCTCTCCAGCAAGTTTCTTAACAGAATGGGCTTCTGGCTTGCTAGAGCCACTGCTTCCGTTAACTTTAATTCAACGTGTCTAAACTCTCATTTACTGAAGAGTTTAGGTACCCCTAAATATGCCCCAGGCCTGGTAAGACTCTTGATAGATCTCAACTCATTTAAATGAATCTTAACTATTATTGTTGGTCAAGTTCTTATTCAGTTGAAGGAGTATTAATTCACTGATTTGTAGATGATTTTCACTGGGAGAAGAAGGCAGTGGAGAAGGGGGAGGAATTGATTTTCAGGAATAAATTATTTTGCAGCAATACATCTGAATACATTCATACGTTCAAAGTGTTCCTGTAACTTTTTGTCTAGGAAAGTTCAGGTTCCTAAAAGCATATCATTACTTGAAAATCTGAGAGTATGACAGGAGACCAGTTGTAAACCAATTCCCGTAGTGCTTCAGTTTTCAGGAGGAAAAGAAATAGAACTTAATAATTGTACAGAATATTTGCTGATATGAGAACTATGGTTTTTCATCAGCAATTGAGTGCAAGTAGGGCACCCCAGTAACAACTCTTGTGTCTGCAACCTCGTGTATTCAGGTAATTACACATAGGCATAGAAAGCACATTTTAAGAATTTATGGAAAGATTTTATACGCTGAAAGGTCATAGGTACAGAAGTCTTTCTGGAGAGGGGCTTCGATTTTTGAAGCTGCATTTTATTTGGTTGTTTGCTGTTTTTTTACTGACTGCTGTAGGATAACTTATGCATCAGATGGTATTGAAGGGAGGTGTATCAAAGTCTGATATTAAATGAAGTGCAAGAATTCATGCACTTGCTCAACTTGTGCAAAAAAGTTTGAAGCAAAGGTCAAGTCCTGCCAAAACCCAGCATTTTCCTGTTTTAGGGATTAAAAAAAAATAAATAATGAAAAATTTAAGCTAGTTTAATATGATTTTTCTTTGGCTCTTACACCATTGTATGAGGGTATTATCTCATCCTCCTCAATTATCCCAGTACAGATTTTGCTTTGTAGTTACAATACTGCTTTTGGCTAGCTCTTCTGCATCTCTATTTTATAATGACTTTTATGGCCAATGTGAAATCACTGCAGTGAGGCTTCAAGTGGTTTTGTGAAGCCTGTTATAATAATGAACAAAGTAATCTGGAAAATTTTACTATTTGAGGTAGTAATTAAGTGTAATTTACAAATATTTAGGTGACAAATAGATAAACCTTTCAACTAAAAATATATATAAACTTCCCTGAGATTATTCTGTAGAAGGAAATGACTCATAGTTAGTCACCTTACAGAATTATCTTTCTCTGCATTGTGTTGCTTTATTATTTGTGTCCCTGCACAACCATCAGTGCATACAAGCTAAATAATTTTTCTGGCACCCTTTTCCCACTTGGAGGTTTAATTATGACTTGGGCATTAGGCATTTTGATTTTCTTCCACTACAGACAGGCTCATGCCACAATCTCTTCAGATTCCCAGGGAGCAGGAGAAAACTTTCTGAGCTTACCTAAGCTTTTCTTATTTTTCATACATGCAAGTTTGTTCTCTTTACAAATGATTACTGAGAAATCTTAAAAAATATCAGCCATATGAACATAGCTGAAAATGATTTAAATGTAAAAAACCCCATCTCTAAAGCCTTAAAGATTTGGATACAATATTCATGAACCATCTCATTGTCCCACCTGCCCTCCTTGACAAGTCCTTAAACATTTAAAATCTACTTAGAACATAAACCCACATTTTTGGGGATAAGCTCTTTTTCTCAGTTGCTCATTGCATTTTCAAACAAATCCTGTGAAGCAGGTATTGATAAAATGGAAAAAATCTGACGTGAATTCCTAAAATTCCAGTTGATTTGTGTTTTGAACTTGATTATGTCAGGTACTGCATCACTACCATAATCCATTCCTGTGAAATATAGGAACAAGTAAGACTATTAAGGGTGAATGAAAGAATGAATGGAGTTAGGGAAGAAGAAACACAGAAAAATTTAAGATTTAGGTACGTCTTAGGTAAATTAAGTCCTTTTATCTCTTTTTAATTTTCTTATATTGATGAGGGAGAAAATAATAATTGCTCCTCAACATGACACATAAACTTATATATCTGTCAAACCAGGAAGCTGTTTTTCAAATGGCAGTGCAGCATTGGTTGATATATAATAATCACAGAATAGATTGTGCCAAATAATAGGGATAGTTTCAAATTCAAGCACTTTAAGTTTGGAAAACAGAGATTTAAGATTATCCAGCATCAGTTCATGCATACAGAGAGTGCAAACCTGTTGTGCTCAGTGGGCAAGATTTCATAATTTCTTTTTAGAATCGCTTCTCAGTCCACGATTCTGAGCTTGGGATTTTTTAAAGTACACAAGAGGTCTTGTCTTTTCTGTTTTTCATTGCTGAGGTAGCTAACAGTTGCACAAGCACTCAGCTAAGTCCATGAACATGTTTCTGTTTAAAACTACAGGCATAAAGGTTTGCAAATGGCATATTTACCACTCTGTGTCTCCCTCCTAAAAACATTAAGATTTACTGCACTGGTGTTTGTGAGGCTCAGGGATCAAATGAATTCACATGGAAAGAAATAGAAAGTTTCCACCTGACCTTGCTGGGAGCTAGACTAGAAGTTTCATGAGGTAAAACATTTGCAGAGGACCAGGTAGTACTTTATTATGATTTATTAAATGTCAGTTTATATGAGTTTTATTGAATATGAGATTAAAGCAGTAGTTATTATATGACAGCACAGTGTTCTGTGATTTACTCATGAACTGCTCTTTTTTTCTTCATCTGCAAATACCCTGTAGAGTGGAGGGGAAAACATGGCATCAGCTAAACCAAAGAAATGGAAATAAGAACAAACATGTTTAAATCTTGGGGCACTGAAGAGCTTTATCATGCTCATCTCCTATTTGGTGTTATTTATCTCTCTTAATGCAGGAATCAGGCTATATGACCTACAAAAGTGGCAAAAATTTTAAACTTTATTTACTGGCTTGGAATTCAGTCTTCATTGGAACAGAAAGGGCAAATATTTTAGGGGATACGTGTGAGTCAAGGCAATTTGTTCAGAAAGGGAAGAGAGTGGTAGCAGCCATAGGAGAAAGCTGGAAAAGAAAAAAAAAACAGCTGGAAAGATCTGAAACACTTAGTGTTCAGCTGGGATAATACGGGCTCAGATCTTAGGAAGCTGAGGATAATGGCACATGAACACAGGATGGTTGCTACAATTCTCCACTTTCATGGATGCCAGTAAGAATTTCTAACACAGAACAAGGAGCTACATTTGTAATTATCACATTATTTTTTTCATTTCTATTCTATTGAACTCAATCCAAAGGCTGGAGGAAGTAGGTATCTACATTTACTTCCACACCCATCCAATTAAGCCAAAACTGGAGTCCTATCTTAAAGGTTTTGGTGGCCTTCATCCAGGGTATTGAGAGGCTCCACTCTGGTGAAGATCACAGCTGAGAACTACAGCCTGACTGAACATTTTTAGGAAGGCTAATCCTGTCTGTCTAGGCAAGAGTTTCTTTGCACAGAACGAGACAAGTCTGTGAAGGCTTCCCCACAAGAACTAAGGGTAGTGCCAAACTTTTACTGCCTTGTTTAAGCACAAGGTATGTTACTCTGTCCTTGTTCTCCTTCATACAAACCCACTCCACATTTCCCCATGAGTCTGTGCCTTTGTTTTGAAGAACATCCTGAAAACTTCTTTCCTAGAGACAAACTGACAACAGACTTAGGCAGATGTTGGTCACTTTGTTGCTGGGATGCACAAATTCATTGTAACTCTAGAACACACCAGGACACAGCAACTCCAAAGAGAAACCAAAGGGAAGTTTTGTCTTTATTTGTTGTCTCTTAAAAAGACAGACCATGAGAGCTGGGGTTATTCAGCCTGGAAAAGAGAAGGCTCTGGGGAGACCTCTCAGTACCTAAAAAAGCTTAGGAGAAAGCTGTAGAGGAACTTCTCATAAGGGTGTGTGGTGATAGGACAAGGGATAGTGCCTTCAAACTGGCACAGGGTAGTTTTAGATGAGATTTCAGGAAGACATTCTCTGCTGTGAGGGCAGTGAGGCACTGGCACGGGTTGCCCATAGAAGTTGTAGATGCCTCATCCTTGGAAGTGCACAAGGCCAGGTTGGATGGAGCTGGCAGCAACCTGGCCCAGTGAAAGGTACCCCTGCCCATGGCAGGGATCTGGAACTGGATGACTTTCAAGGTCCTTTTGAACCAAAGCATTCTATGATTCTATGAATTTGCTGCTGTTATTTCTGTAATGAGGAATACACAGTAACTGCGTCAACTGAGCTTCATCCCAGTATTGTTGATATTTAAACTTTCAGCCAAAAAAAACAAAACAAAACAAAAAAACCCCAAAACAAGAACAAAAAACCCACCCAAAAAAAAAAAAAAAACAACCAAACAAAAAAAAACCCAAACCAAAACAAAAAAAAAAACAAATTTAAAATCTTAGGGAAAAAAAAAAAAGTTAGGATTGCAAATTCCTGCACCATCCTTTTTACACTTTTAGGTTGGGTTTTTTCCTGATGTTAGCCCTGGTGCACACACAGATAAAAGTTTTGTGCACTGTTTAATTAGCCAAGGTTTAATTATAGACCTGTACACACAGCTTGTGCCTCTGCTGCTCTTCAGCCACAGTTCCTAATGATAAACTGGGATGTAACTGCTGCTTTGTCTGGCTTGGAAAGATTCTGTAGTCTGGTTACATCTCCAGCATTCCTCAGACCACAATTTCAACACAGAAAACATTCAGACCAGAATGATGGGAGACAATGACAGTCATTTGAAATGAGGTTTGGCAACAGATTTTCTGACAAATGCTCTGGGATAATGCTCACGGAGAGAATTGTGCTCCCGGAGATGTGACTTGTTAATTCAGTCTGAGGGAAGAAGATTCAGAGCCATCATTTATTGGAACCTATTACAGGACTTAATCTGAAGATTTTGACATACTTCCAAGACAAATAGGCTACCACGAGTGAGACATGTTCAATAAGGTGTGTATTGTAGGAAATGAGGGCTGTAATTGCCATGCTGAGAGAGCTTGTTGTCTATGCAGTTTAATGACCTTCCCCTGGCAGTGTCCCTTCCCACACAATGTGATTCAGAGATGAATCATGGAAAAGGGTCTTTATCATCACCCAGCAGACTTGACCGAATGGTTACTGCTTATTATTGGTGGGCACCGTAGGATTTGAGCCCCACAGAGCAAAACATTAGGAATTACATCTCCTGTAATGCTTGGGCCTCTTCATAAAACATCATGGGGGTGTTTGTGGTTTCCTTGTTACTCTGCACATCACAGCAGTGGCCCAAGTTTTTAAGCACAAGTTTTTTCTTTGCTTGTAACAGTGAGTTAGACTGAAATTTGTGTGAGATAGCTCCATTCAGCAGCACAGATTATGACAGAAACAAGAAGTCCAATCTTGTTTGTCCTTAGAATTTAACCAAGACATACTTAGTCTTTTTAATTTTTCCTTGTGAAAAAGTTTCCCCAGTCATGTCAGAATATCTGTCACCATTTTCTGACCTCGCTCCAGCTTCTAATTTTCCAGCCTGATACTAAGGCAGGAAAAGAAATTTGCTATTTTGGCTGCAATTCACATCATATAAAAAAAAATGCAGAATGACAGACGTGCAAAGACATAGGTCACTTATTGCGCAGGGCTGCAACAACCAAAGAAATACTTACAAAAATATAGGGCGCAGAAACTAAGTAACCTTTATAACATTTTAAATCCTGAAAAACACTGAAGACTATACTACATGTAACAATTTCCCCCTGTACAACCTATATTCATAAATGTACTTTGCAATGTCCATGGTTACTTCTAGTGTGCTACTTTGGGGCTCCAAGGAATCCCTGAGCGTCTATCCCCCAGCACATTTCATTGGTACAAGAACAACAATTCTTGATTGTCACCCTGATTCTTAAGATTTTCTAAAGCCTCCTGAGTTTACATTCTGTTGGAGAACTTTCCCACACAATTTCTGTAAACAACATATTGTTTACATACTTTTATGGGGGTGGAGAAACTTGATGTACTAGTGGTTTGTCCAATGTCTTTGGAGAGGTGGCCCATTCACTCTCCAATCCAATGTCATCTTTGGGAAAGTATAAAGGTCGGAGTCAGAGAATAAACCTTCTTCTTTACCTTGCAAAGAGCAGGTGGCTCGCATTGTGCTTTCACGTGTCCTATAGTGACACTTGATAACTAATTTTTGTGGGTTTTTTAGTTTAGAGCACTTCTATGTAAGTAGTTGCCTAAGAGTTTGCTTCTTTTACAGTTCTGGTGTTCTAGATGGTGCTGTTTTCAGGATGTGCTTCTTACAGATGCACCAAATGGAGTGATTGGATGGCTGGCAGTGTTACAATCTGGCCTTAAAATCTGAGTGCCTGTTTAGTGGTTGTGAAGTGACAGAAAATTAGCATTACTAAGACTTCCCTCACCTAACCTAGAGGAAATTTTGTTTTCCTATAGGTAGTGGATGGTCTACTTTTCCAACCAGCCAGTGCTAACAGCAAATCCAACCACAAAGAGGAGTTCAGTACATAAACCAGAGTTTGGAAACATTTTCAGTCCCATCTTTTGAACCTTAAAGCAACGATAGCGCCACTATGAGAAAAATATTTCAGTACATCAACTATAGTTTGGAAACATTTCCAGCCCCATCTTTTGAGCCTTGAAGCAATGGTTGAAAGTGTGGCTAAGTTTTCTCAGGTACAGCAGCAGTGGAGCCTTCAAATTCCTCTTTGCATCAGCCTAAGCTCAGGCTGGATGTTCCACCCTGGGGAGCCTCTGTGGATGGACATGGAAATGATAAAAATAATTTATATATATATAATTATTAAAATATATATAGATATAAAATAATTATTAAAATATATAAAATATATATTATATATGTTATATATAATATATAACATATAACATCTAATATAAATATATAATATATAAAAATAATTATTAAAAATATAAAATGTTATTTATATGTAAATAAAATAAATTATATATAAAATTACTAATTATTAAAACATTATATATAATATAAAACATATATAACATATAATATCTAATATAAATATATAATGTATATAATAATTATTTAAAATATATATATTTAATTTTATTTATATATATAAATAAAATTTTATATCTATATAAAATTATAAAAAATGTCCAGATATAAAATAATTACTATATATATTACATATATTATGTTATGTACAACATATAATATATAAATATATAATATATAAAATAATTATTAAAATATATATGAAGTTTATTTATATATATATATATAAATAAAATAAATTTTCTATAGATATATAAAACATTTATTTTTATCGTTGCCACGTCCATGCACAGCGGCTCCCCAGGGTGGAAGGGGACATCCAGCCTGAGCTCCGCTGTGCTGCAGCAGCTCCCAGGGTCCTTTCCGTGCTCCGGGGGAGCGGAGCTCTCCCGGCACAGGGAGGCTCCGACGGGGCCTGCCTGGGGCTGACGCAGGGCAGCGCCTCCAGAGGCCGGGACAAAATCTCTGGGCTGGGCTGGAGGGTCGCGGCCAGTCCTGTGTGCCCTACCTACCCACGGCCCCGTTATCTCTCCCCACGGCCCCGTTATCGCTCCCCACGGCCCCGCGTGCCCTACCTACCCGGGGCCGTCCCTGCATTCCCGCTCGGCCCCGGCCCCGCCCCGGAAGCGCCGCCCGCCCGCCCGGAACCCGCGGATCCGGAACGCGGCTTGGCGGCGCGGGGGCCGGGCCGGAGCGCGGCGCGGGGCGGACCGCGGGGAAGATGGCGGCGGCCGTGGCGGGCCCACGTGGGCGCGGGGCCGCGGACACGGACACGGACAGCGGTAACGGCAGCGGGAACGGGGTGGGGCCTCTCTTCTTCTGAAGCATCGCCGGCTGCCGCTGTGCGCCGTCTCTGACCTTGGAGGCCTTTCCTGCCTGCCCGCCGGTGCGTCCTTGGCCCTTCGTGTCCCCGCTCCGGACCCCGGGCCGGGGCGGCGGCGGTCGGCGCGGGGAGCGGGAGCTGCGGCCCCGGCCCGGCCGCCTGCCGAGGCCCTTCCCAGCGGTGCCTGGTGGCTGCTCCTGCCCGCCCTGCGCTGGCCCTGGGGCTTCTCCCGCTCAGCCCGGGGAGTACCGCCAGCGGCTCCTTCATTCCCTAGGCCCTCCAAAACAGCTTTCGCTGCCCGCTTTCTTGGGAGAGAGGGGAACGACTGCAGAGCTGCACGAGTTCCGTGTCTGCGAGCCAGGATCTGCTTCTCCCCGAAGGAAACCCCTGGGACGCGCTCGTTCCAGCGATTAACCCTTAACGCACTGCTCTGCACTCCTCCTCGCCTCCTTGTGAGGGTGTACCTAACCAGTTGTGATCCCTTCTTCATTCTGTCCTGTGACTGGATTTCTTCTTTTCTTTGTTTCGGGAGGAGTCAGGGTTGTGCCCCTGTGCAGCTGTGGCTCCAGCGTTGGTTCTGTTTGGTTTGAGCGACAAAATTGAATCCAAAGGGAAGCGTTGTGTGGGAGCTTCTTTCAGAGCTCCTTGCTGAATGTTGGCTGTGTTTTAACTGTGTGTCTACACCTTGATCACTGAGCGAGTTTAAAATAGAGAAGTAGAGAAATGTGGATGTGTATTTCACAACATGCACACGCAAAAGCAATTAGAACTTTTGTTATTAAATTTGTGCCAGGTATCAGCCTTATCTATTCAGAATAGGGTCCCAGGTCCTACTTTTGATTAAGATAATCTAATTTAAATTATTTTGAAATATCTCTTCTTGATCTCATGCTGTTGATTGATACTCTGATGTACTAAAGAATAAATTATGGCTAGTAATTAATTGTTAATTTTTCTGTAACTGTTGAAAGTAAAATGTTGTTATTATTCTCCCATTTTGTTGGCAGAAGATGTTATGTAAAGGAAATGATACACGCTTTAGCAAATTTCCTTTTTATAAGTCTGATCAGTTTTTCATGGCTGACTGCAAAAGTTGGTCCTAAGCAGCGTGGGGAATTCAGGTTTGGACTTTTGGTAGTTGTCAGCTTTTGTGTGTGTGTAAAAAAGTGACAAGCAGAGGTTGACTCCTTGTTTAAAAGCTAAATAGCAACATCCTAGCACAGACAGGGCCCGGGGTGAAAACTTGCTGTTGTTTTACGTGTAGGAATGAGGATGTGGTTCCTACATGTAAAATGTGTGATGCTGCAGTTACTTCTTTGCAGGCAATGGTTTGAATTTATTTTTTATTGGAAACTCAGAATAAGGATGCAAATATCTAGAAGGATATTAAAGGATGAAAAAGATGCCATTAAGTAGTTACTGAATGTGTTGAGAAAATTTACCAATTTATAGTAAGGACTGTTGGAAAACACCCCCCTAATTTATTTTGAGTGGGGGATGACATAGCACTGTGTTTGCCTTGGTGGTAGTAAAAGTCATACTGACAGAGATAATGACCAAGTATTCAGTAATTATTTCTCTTGCACGTTTGTTTTGTAACCACGGACTCTCACTTCTTTCCATCAGGATACCTGAATGCTCCCCAAGCCTCTAAATATGCCTGGGCAGTAGAGGTGTTGCTTTAAATTGGTCAGTGCCACTGTTTTGCTGCTATGTTGTTAGGTTTTTTCTGGTTTAAACAGACACATGGAGAATGCAGAATAATGAATTAGTGTGGCAGCAGAGTGTAAGTTTATGGTTGCTTAGTTGATTAATGGGGAATATCATTAATAACTGCCTGCATGATTTTATGGAGAACAGATCTTTTGAAGCACTCCTGGCTTCATTCTCTTAATGGTTTGGTTGATAAAGGTACTTCATGGGATATAGGAGCACTTACAAAGTGAAGCATTTGGCTCAGTAGTACTGTGATTTAACATTTAAATTTTCCTTTTTTAAGTACTTTGAGAGTGGTGGATGGATGAAAGTGAATCACATGGAGAATCTGGGACTGGGTGGGATCAGAAACTAGCTTCCTTCTGTTCAGCACTTGATTTTGCAGCCTTGAAAGTTGTATATAAGATAATTAATTTAAAATTTAATGTGGCACAAATATTAATGGAATAGTAGTTAATGGTGGCAGGACTTTGATGGTGGCTCTGCTCTTGATTACATGGTGAAGTGAAATACCCCAGCATATTTTAGCACACTCTAAACCTGCAGCCCATTTCATTCATTAGTTAATCTCCTGCACTGTTAAGGACTTCTATTTTTGCAGTTTGACCCACTGAACAGTAATGAGGACTAACTCTTTGTGTATTTGTTGTGCCATCGATTTGGCTGTTTTCAGCTGTCTTAATTCCAAACTTTGGTATTGTGATTTCAGCTCCTTCTTTTATTTTGAAGGGCTCATAGGGGTAATGAAGTTTGACTGTGGGGATGTTTTATTTGTGAGACTTGAGCAGTTACTTACCCAGGAAAGCTCAGTGCCTCTCCTTTCTTTTGAGCCTGACTACTGTCTTGATGCTGTATTCCACAGAGCAGTCTCCCCTGGGTTCATTGTGCTTAGGTAATTGTATTTTTGCTGGCAGTGTTCTCTCTGAGCAGGTTTTGCTGTCATGTAAGAAATGCCCTGCAGCTTCAGTTTCATTCCTGTGGCTGTTTGCAGTCAAACACCAGATGTCACTGTTGCAGTTTCTCTGTGAGTGTGTACATACATATGCACACATATTTGTGTGGATAGGAGTTTACAAGGTACACTTTTTAAACTGGAAAATAGACACACTTTCCCCCCACAATTACAAGCCCTAAACATAAAAATATTCAATAATCTAATAATAAGTATCCAAGGCTGCCTTTTCCCTTTTGCCTAACCTCTTTCAATCACTTTATATCATCAATGAGGTAGGCAAGCACTTGCACTGCATAGTTTCTAATAAATTCAGTATAATGGTGTGTGCCTGCTAGAGGAATTAATTGTAGCAGCACATTTACAGCAGGAATACCTCTCTCTGAACTTGGAGAACATTTAATGTAGAGCAGATGGCACTAGTGAATGATTCTTACTAGAAACAATTCCTGATACTTTTTCTTGCTTTTTTTTTTTATCCCTAGGTTCTGAGTTAAGCTCAGAACTTCCAGAAGACAGTTATTCTTCAGGAGGTGAAGCCTTGGATGGTGATGATGAAGATGAAGCAGCAGCCCCTGGCAACGTGGCTGAAAAGGCAGCAACAAGCTCCAAAGATGGCCCAAGTTCAGGATGGGCAGATGCCATGGCAAAAGTGCTCAACAAAAAGATTCCACAGAATAAGTCCACCATCTTGGCCAAGAATAAAAGCCTGGAGAAGGAGAGAGAGAAAAAAAAACAGGAGAGGCAAGAAAAGAAGATGAGGGTGAGAAAAAGATGCAGTATTCCATGTGCAGTGGCTGTCAGATGGGCTACATGCAAGATAGTCTCAGAGCATTGTCCCAAATTTCTGCTGAGGCTGTCTCAGTTTTGGAGTCTCTCCTTCACAGTGATCTTGAGTAGCTTAATTTTTTTTTTACTTTCCAGTCATGCTGTAAGGTTTTTTTCCTTTACTGCTTCTTCTGGGTCATCAGGCAGGCTAAACTTTGGCAACAGGAGCATTTCATTCTGTCAGCTTAAGGTGCTTTCTTTTTTGAGGGGGTGAAAGCAGCTACTTTAAATTTGATTTTCTAATTGGTGTTGTTAATTTGGGGTGAAATTCACTTTGTTGGCATTACAAATTGAAATCGTTCTTTACCACAGAAGGTGAGAGGGAGAAAGAGAAGAAAACTGCTTCCATTTAAATTGTGCTGTGACTTCCAATGTCAAGGCCTCTAGGTTGAGTTTGCAGTAATCACTGATGTAGTTGTGCATGGTTGTTTGCTCCCCTCAATCATTTTTCTGATTGGAGTTTTCTATTACCATGTCAGTGCCCTAAATTGCTTCTTGTTCTGAAACTGATGTAAAGAAACCAAACCATGTTGGCAAGCAAGTCATTTGTTTGTGCCTTCAGTGGAACTTTTAATTCCAGGCTCTGATTGATTTACCTTCAGGCTAGAAATACATTAATAGTTCTAATGTCTCATCCTCCCAGTTTTGTTTCTGTGGGATAACCAGGTTATTCACCTGGCAGTTTGGGACATGCTGCAGTTGGCCCATGGCTTGCCTTTTAAATACAGAGAGCTTCAGTACAGCATCTGCACAGTTATGGTTGTCCTAAATACCTGCTCTCATCCAGTAAATATGTGAGAATACTGCAAAACAGAGATGGGCCACAGGTCCCCAAATTGACTTGTTTACTTAAGAAAAACTTGAAAGCAATTTGCCTTTCATTGATTTCTTGCTGATGAAAGGTAGGATAGGGCAGTTCTTTTGATCAAAGGCCAAAACATGGTCATAAACCCAGAAATTCATAGTAGTCTGCCTGGAATTATAAAGATAAGGACTCTGAAATTCCATTAGAGACTTCTTGCATAAAACAGATTTAATGGAACATCACTAGGCATAAAACACTGTTAAATTGTTCAGAGGGGAAGAAAAATTTACTCCTAAAGCAGAGGTCATGAAATACAGTGGTCTCCTATTGCAGCAGAAACAAAGCTGATGGGTTTGTGTCTGCTGGTAGGAAAAGGGGATCAATTTGGTTTTGAAATGGAGAGTCTCCAAAAAAATAGACAAAAAGCAATACTCTACACATGACTTGTTGTCTGGTGGACACTTGGTGCTCTTCCGTTAGAGTTCTGCCTGTTGCACTCTTTGCTGAGTGTCATTTTGGTCACAAAGCCATATTGGGACCAGTTCTGTAGGGGGAAGTCAAATTCCCAAGGCTCAAAATGTGGCATGCCAGTCTTGATGGACCCAGGATTTTACTATGTATAAATTTCTCTGTGATCAGCTTGTGAAGTCTGGGATTTGAAGGTGGTTTTTGAATAATTTCCTTGCTCAAGGCAGTCTGTGTGAAAGCATCTTTTTCTTAAGCTTTTGTTACTGGAAGCAGATGACTCTGAGATTTCAGTGTGGCCTCTGTTGTAAGAGACCTCTCCAGCCCTATATTGGAGCTCCTTTTACTTTCAACCAAACCGAACTTTGCAGATACTTCTTTTCCTCCTGCTACATACTCTATCAGATCATGCTGCATTCTCAAATGTCCATGTTGTTTCACATAACAATATTTATAATGCAGCTCGATAAAAAGCGGGAATGGGAAATGATGTGCCGAGTGAAGCCAGATGTTGTCAAAGACCGAGAGAAGGAAAGAAATCTTCAGAGAATTGCCACAAGGTAAAAGTTGTTCAGAATGCTTTCCTTAAATATATGTATATCAAAAAGAGGAGGAAAAGGCCTGTGCAGGTAATCTGTTTCCAATCAGATTGAACTCTTAAGAAGTGGCTAGCAGGAGCCGAGAGATTTATAGACAGGTCTGCATTGTACAGTATCAAGTTCAACAAAAGATTTCAGAAGCTTTATGAAAGAGTAAAAATTTAGATGGGAATCTAATGTTTGCTTAGCAGAAGTGCTTTGTTGGATCCCCTCATTTTGTTAATTTAATGCCTTAAAAATGCAGAACAGTTGTTTCTACTGTTCTGGTGTTTTTGCTTCTCCACAGAGGATTCACCAGATCCACAGCTGTGAAGTTCAGCTGCCTGTTCACATTGTGGTAGTTTTGTGTCACAGAACTAATTGAACAATTTGATGTGCTGCCTGTATGTCCTTATTCATTCCTCTGCCCTATCCTCCAGCTTCAACTGACATTAAGAAACTTGCCTGAATAATTTAATAACTGATTTTAGGACAAATAACGTACTCCCAAGGATGAAACGTGCTCAAGGATGAAACTGATCTTGGTGCCATGTTACCAGGCTTACTTCAGAGTCTGAATAGTAGATTTGTTTGTTATTGGTTCTTAGCAATAAGTATGAAGGAGGAGTAAAAATTGAAAGTTCTTTATGTTGTATAGTAAATATTACTTCTTAACCAAATCGAGTTCCAGATAACCATTCTGGGGAGTTAGAAGTCACCCAGCATCTGCACTGATTAGCTTTAGTAGGTGTTTCACTTCTGTAAAAGGAGCTTGAGCTAAAAGATTTGCTTTATTGTATTTTTACCTGTCCCAGAGGTGTTGTGCAATTATTCAACGCTGTCAGGACGCACCAGAAGAAAATGGAAGAGGAGGTGAAGAAAGCTGGGAGCTCTGAGAGGAAACGTGCTAAACTGATGTCTTCTGTTTCCAAGGGAGATTTCATTGATGTTCTGAGAAACATGGATGGGGCTAAAGGAGCCAAGAATCCTGCTGGAAAGGCCACTAAAAGTAAACAGGTAGGCTTCATCTGTGAGTAAAAAAACACTTACAAGGTACCTTCTCAATATAATGATTCTCTGTTAATGTGCCTGCTCTTCATAAATGTCTGACCCAAATGACAGGGATGTTTTGAGACTTGTGGAAGGGAACAAGTAGCTTTTAGCCTGTTTTTCCCTGTCTTTTGACTATCAAAGTACAAAACACTGGAAGCTCTTCTGATAAGACATGGAGACTTTTATGAAAATAACTTGGTTTAACTGTGTTTAAGAAAAGATTATGAAACACTAGATTTTATCTTGGATTTTATACCAGGTATGGAGCAAGCTGCTAGATTATGGTGGGTTGTGACATTTGGAATTTAGCCAATAATAGTTAGCTCCTTGAAATTGTTAAAGACCTGGAGGCTGTTCATCTTACACGGTGTATTAGACTGTACTACTTGTGTGTCCCCACAGTTTGGTCATGTCAAACTTGCTTCCTTTGGGTGATTATGGTGTCTGAAACGGAAGGATTTGCCATACAAAATGAATACCACAATAGAATGAAACACAGATATATTAAACCTTATATGTAGGCTTTTCTTTCCGTGATTCTCTGTGTGCATTGGGCCTGGTGTGACTTCCTTGCTTTTGTGCTGTTTTGGAAAGAAATACATTCTACTTTTTCCAAATGTGTTTGAGACACAGTGTAGTTGGACTTGTCCAACTCTTCATCAGTTCTTTCAGCTCACCAAGTAGCTCAGGGTTGAGAACAAGCTGCTCAGACACACTCTTTCTCATATTTCAGAAGCTGCACGTTTTTGAAGCGTATTTGTGTTCAGGTTTGAGCTCTGTGCTTGGTGGTGGGTGGAATACTGCAGTTGGCGCAGACACACTGCAGTTAACTAAGTGCTTTTCCGTGCCAGGAAGAAATACTTTAATCAGTTGGGAGACAGCATTTTGTCATATGTTTTTTGTTTGTGTGCACTTGGGGAACATGCTGAAACACTGCCTGGCATGGGGTGCTCATACAATTTTCATGCAAGTGCAATATTAAAGTATTTTTTAAGTTCTTTGGATAATGAGAACAATTTAGCTTGGTGCTGACACTTTATTTCTCCTTAAATAATTCCAGCTTGCTGATTTGGGTGGGGGGGCATATGTATGTGTGTGGCTCTCTTTTTTTGCTTCGTTTGTTTGTTTCTCCCTTGGAATAGCAGAATATTGGAACGATGGCAGTGCCAACTACTATTGTAGTCAGCATTGAATCAATATCTGAGCAAGAACTAGGACCTTTGGTTTGTATCACATTGTAGCAGGGCAATTTTTTAATTACTAGGTCAGAAAACACAGATTGTAAATGTTTCTATACTAAAAAACTGCAGTTTTATTTTGGCAGCATCAGTAATAGCATATTTCCATTCAAGACTGGAGATGCTTTAGATGTTGGCTGGTTAGTCTTGGGTTTGAGTATCAATGTAGGTGCTGCTTTCACATCCCTCGTGCACAAAAGCTGGGGTGGGGATCAGGGTTTTTGGTTGGGTTTTTTAATTGCATGTCTGCCTAGGCAGACCACCCCTCCTTCCTCTTTCCCTTGTTTCAGTGACTCTTTAGCCTTTGCTTCAGTGACTCTCTATTCAATTTAATACTGAACCAAACTCTTCAATAACTCCTTTTCAAGCTGTTCTTAATCTGCCTTATTTTCTCTTGAGACCATATCTTACTCATTTAGCAAGCTCTCCTCCTGGTAGTTGTTGAGGCTTGAGGTTGAGGCCAAAATCTGCTCTTCATTCTCTTTCTCAGAATTACACAAATATTTAGCCACTGAACAGTTCTGCTGGCCTCCACTGTCATATCTCTGCTTCTTGGTCTTTGAGAGTGTTTCAGTATAGGAAGCCTGGATGAGGCTTTTCAGTAGTAAATTCCTTGCCAGTGGGGTTTCAGCAGATTGTTTGTGCCATCTGAAAGCTTTTGTTTGTTTGTTCTGTGGGTTTGTTTTTAGCAGTCGAGTATAGAGTGTATTCATTTTTTAAAAAGGTGGGGGGGAGATACATTTATCTCAGCAAAAACAATGGAAGAGATGCCAATCCCAAAATCCAGGCACTCTGCCATCAATTAAAAGGCAGTCCAGAACAATAAAAACACTACCCCACCCACATAAAACAAGCAGTCAGCAAGAAAAATGGCAGAAAAAAAAAATTACCAGTGAAAGCAAACCTTTTTTGACTCAAGCCTTGTGCTGTGACATGAGACTTGACTGTATTTTGAGAATGGGTGAAAGCATTTTCTTGCTCTGCAGGAGTTCTTGAATGCAAAATTTGCTTTGTATTTTTAAAAGTTTGGCAATTTCTTTCAAGTGTCAGGGGTTGTTGAAAAAAACCCTTATAAAGCTGTGTTGATTGACTATTTAGCCAAGTATATTTATATGTGGAAAAAAAAAAAAAGAAATTAAATGCTCTGTAAAGGCCCATCTGCAGCAGTATGATTTCAAAGTAGCATGACCACTTTTTACATTTTGTTCTCTATTTCCATCAGCTTCATGTGTTCCTGGGAAGGGCAGGTAACCTGTGCCCCACTAGAACATTGTTCATAGTCTTGTTTACTTTTAGCCATTGGCCTAAATGTTACTTGGCATATACCTACCAACATAACTATGAAGGAAAGACTGTCAGGCTGTGCAAGTTTTCCTGTGCCCTTCTTGTGAAATTGTAGCCCTTCTTGGAGTTCTGTGTGCCCAGCTGGGAGTAATTATTTTTCTGAGCTGGAGCCAAAAGCTTTGCCTTTCATATCATTTGCTGTTTATCAAAGTATTTCTTAATCCTTGCTGAGCCAGCTGACTTGTGTAATATTTTTTCCTGTTTTTTTTCCAAGTTACTGTGCATGATGCTTGCCTCTGGGTAAGATCATCTAATTTCTCTCCCCTCAGCACCTTGTCTGAAGCCTTGAAATATGGGAGAAAAATGAAGTCATTAAAAAAAAAATTAAAATCCCACTTGTTTGTGTTCAGATGGGCTTTTTTTAAAGTTTTGAGGTAGGTTTTTGTTGGAATCTTTTACTGGCAGATATGAGAGCTTTCAATTTGTTCAACCCAATCCTTCCACACGAGCTTTTAATTTCAAGATGTGTTGGTCATATCTTCCTGCAAGACACTACAAGAAACTTTATTAAATTACAGGTTTAGAAAGGGTATGTATCAGAAGCGCTGTTTTTTCAGGCCTGGAGGCTGAAGGAATTTTTATGTCTGTAGAATGAATACAGAAGTTGGTAGTGGCACTAAAGGATTCCCTGTAGGAATTGATTCCTTTAGGTCCTTAATACAAGGTGCTCTTAGGAAGTACCCTTGCTTCCAGGGTTGAGTGAAGTTTGTTTTCTTAGATTTGCACAGATACCTTGGCTAATGCAGGTCTTGAAATCTTAATCGTAAGAAAACAAGGAAATTCTGAGGAAATTCAGAGTTATTTTCGTCGCTTGCTGTATGTCAGTGACAATTGCATCTTGACTTTTCTCTTGTGATTTGTGCTGGTCCCTGTCAAGCATTTTACTGCATGGTGAAACATTTTTTAGTGACACATAAACAACTGGCATGAAAGTTACAGATACTCTGTATGACAAGCATAAGCTGCATTTATTGACCTTTCATTTTTTTATTAGGACTTTGTAGCATGATTTTGCTTCAACTTGTAAGCTTTCTTAAACCAGATCTGTTGCAGAGCATTTCTGTGGTGAAAGTAAGAGCAGGATTTCCTGGTCTACTTCAGTAACCATGATCCAAATTCTGCAAGGTAATCTCTCTTTAAGCTAGGCTGACTACATGACCCGGAGGTACAATTTGCTTCCTGTGTTGTGATGGTATCTAGAAAAAAATTGGTGTGTTGGTCTCAAAATGGTACCTATTCTAAAATAAATTATTGATGGGAAGGAAGACAGGTGGAGAAGAATACAAATGCTATTTCATAGCAGCTATTGCTCATATGGGACTTAAAGTGCTTTTCCAGAAAAGTTCCTTCTACCTCAAGCATATTTTATAAATGCTCCAAGTATCTGGTAACTAATTTGTAAGGACAGTGATTAGAGTCAGACTTACTATAGTTTTTTTCTTCTGTTCAAATGACTTTCTTTTAAGCTGTAGTTTGAAGGTTGTTCAAGGGCAGGAGGAATACTATGCTTCTGACTTTGACCACTGTTCTTGCTGGGATACAAGGAGTGCCACGGGGGCTTTCATTTTTTAAGCTAAATGGGGTATAAATTGTGCTTTCCAGCTTAAAAGTCGCATCAGTTTAAAAACTAAGAGCGACTGCCTTCTTTTCCTTGCAGCTTCTTGAGTACTGACCACCAGCTTGGTCTGTTTCTTTCCAGTGCTTCTGCAGTGTAGAAATAGGCAGGGTGAAAAAAAATTGTTTTCTTTCATACAACTATTTGGAGTGACAATAGCCTGAATAGTTGCTTCAACCTGTGTTAGGAAATTGTTTCTGAAGTGTGGATGAAAGCAGAGATGACTTCTGGAAATTTGATGAGGTGTATCAACACCTCTTTTAATCTTACCAGGAAACTTCCTTAGGTGACAATGGCATTGCAAAGTAGCAGAAGTTTATTACTACAGCTGTTGTGTGCTGGTTTTACAGACCTAATTGAAGGAGTAACCAGGCATGCATGTATTCCAGCAGATTTGAGGGAGCAGCCAAGTATTAATTTATTTCAGCTGTAGCCAGAGTAGATGTATTCTCCCAGTTTTAATAAATACCTTCCCATCACATGCACAAAAACTTTCAATTTGGATTCCTTTGGATCCTGCATTTTTATCTGTTTTTCCTAACTCTTGAAGCTCACTCATATATGCTTGGAGCTGATGCTTTTAATGAAGACTTTTGGTCTGGTACCAGAAAGTTGCTGACAGCTAATTGTATGCTGTATTCTTAGGAATATCCTTAGGGATAAATGCAGTGCAGCCTACCACTAGTTTGCTGTATCCTATATTCTTTATGTTCTTTAAGGTAAAGTGTTGTTGTGCAGTACTAGAGGTTGTTGGATGGTGACGTTTTTACTTTAAATCTGTTTAAAAGTTTTATTAACTTACAGAGTTTGGGTCATCAACAGGATTGGGTTGTCAAGCTCGGTTCCCTGACTGTTGTAGTGCACATAGCAGGTAGTGCACATCTGTGCTAACATGGGAATGTAGGACTCTGTCAATATGTAAATATCAATTTAAATTTGTCAGTGTTTCAATATTTAAGTTTGATTGATCAGATGTCACGAACTTGACACTGTAAATTCAACTCCACATAAGACAATTAAGGGTAATGTGAAGGACAGTATTTTACTAGGCTTACCCTTTTTCCTGTGCTTTTATACTCAGATATCCCTTTCTGTCCTCTTTATCAGATATTTGATCAGAAATCAGGAAGGAAAGAGGCTGTGATTTTGCACTTTGCTCCCATCTACCTCTTTTTTTATCCTCTTTCTGTTCTGTGTTCCTGACAGGTTCTTTCCCCCTTCATCCGAGGGCCAGGCAAGTATCCTGTGCCTAATGCAGGAGCAGCCCTGACAGCTGTTCCCACAGAAAGGCCAGTTCCCTGTGTGTCATCATGAGTCACTCCCAGTTCAGCTGAACGCTGCCTGCTAAGATACAGATAGTGTGTGATCAGTGAGGACAGATATCTTAAGAGAATTTGGATGCTAAGTGCCTATTGCATCTACTGAGGAGATGACATGAGGTTTGGAGAGGGCCATCTTGCAGATGTTTATAACTTGTTCAGATCCAGGCAAATGTTCATGGAGATAGCAAAAGGTATGTTGCCAGCTCCAAAACAGGTCCTTAACTGATTTTTAAGTTTAAAAAGAATTAATGATGCAAGGTTTTAGTGGGTTCCTCTAGAAAATGTCTTTTTCTTCCTTAGAGCTGAAGACAAAATATTTTAAGTTTGTCTTTCTGTGAAAAGGAATGAAGTGGTTATATTTGAAACATTGCAAAATCCTTCAGCATGAAGCAGTTGAAGTTTGGCAAATTTTTAAGTGAATATAAACAGGGACTTGTGATTGAAATGTCAGGCAATTCTGAGACAACTCCATCTGTCATATTTGAGAGTAACTTGCCTTGCTATTTGTTTATTAGTGCACAGGATACTATGATGTGTTTTGTTTTCCCAGAAGATGTTGCAAGGCTTTTTTTTTTTTTTTTCAGTAAAACTATGTCTAAAACAATCACACTTGAAAAACTTGTGGCATGCATCTTTTGATCTTCTTGTGAGCATACAAAGCACAAAGAGTCAAATCCTATTAGACTTTTATCTGGTAAATCAAGTTGGAAGCCTTATAAAAGCAGCTCTCCACTCTTGGCTTTGTTCATAACTCTTTTAGGCAGGGCAGTGTACTTAGACAAACATACATCTAAACATTTCATAAAAGTTTTATAGAAAAATGTTCCTTGGAAGTAAGAAGGTTTGGGTGGAGCTTGTCTATCTGAATAAATTTGTTTCCCCCTCTGATCATTTGCTATTAGAAATTATCATGAAAAGTGATTCCTTTACTTTGAAGTTTTATTAAGGTATAAAATGTGATTTCCAGAGTGTGTGTGTTATAAATTACCTCTGTGGGTACCTACTAATCTGTTTATCTTGGTCAGTAGACTTCAGGAGTGGTGGATCAAACTGCTTCCAGCTTGCAATGGTTAGAGGGTTGCTGAGTTCAGTAATTTTATTTTCAGTATTATGGCCAGTTTTTAATGAATGTTTCTGAAATTTACTGAAAGATTAGAAAATAAACTTTTTAAAACCTGGTTAGTATTACTAATTACACTAAAACTGCCTCTTGGAAAGGTCTGATGTCTTTTGGTTTGCTGCTGAACTTTGGTCAGTGGTCTGCAGGTGGTCTGTGTTATTCTCCACTTGCAGCTATTGGGAAAATCCATATAGAAAAATAGAGATGTGAAGGTCAGAAATGCAGAGAAAGGGTGGCCGGATGTTTCAGATAAGGGATTGGGATCCTGGGTGGTTTACATCTTCCTTCATCAGGTTTCAACTGCTTTTAGAAAGCAGCCTGCGAGTGTTGAGGGATATGGTCTGTTCCTTAATGAGCTTGCCTCTCATACATGGCAATGTGAGGGGAAATTACAGGATTATAAAATCAGAGAAATTTGGATTTAGAGACCTCTAGGATATATCATAAAAACCATTGAAGTAAAAGCAAGGGCAGTGACTGTAGGGAGGTGAAATCAGACAAGCTGCTTACCAGACATGAAAACATTATTATTTCACATTTAATAATAAAATTACATAAAGGTTAGTTCCTTGTTGATTCTGTTTTGGTTTTTTTGATTCCTCACCCTCCTACCTCAAAGTTTTTTAGATACTTACACTTCTTCTGGGACACAAAAATGGAAATCCTGACTCTGGAAGAGGAAGCTTTTTACTTCCTCCACTTCCTTCTCATCAGCTGTTCTGTTAGATGATTTCTCAAGTGCTGGAAGGGATAGGCATGGTCATTACTGTAGCCTTTATTGTTTGAGACAACCTTTTGGGACTCACCCCATTATGCCTCTTGCTGAATCGTAATGAAAAACAGTGGATGATTTTAGCATTGTTTGCTGGAAATAATTTGAGTGATATTCATATTATTCAAAAAATTGCAAGCTGCTAATTTATTGTTAAAAAAAAAAATCAGAAATATTCCAAGCAGTTGCAGTTCTGCGTGTTTCCTTACTGGGCCAGCAGGCAAGCTTTTATAACAACTTGCAGAAAATTTTAGGTACCCAGCTGAGATAGTGCATAAATGTCTTTCAAAAATGTGTGACATGTGAGAAAAAAATCTGTTGTGACTGAAAATGTTCATCTAAAGTAAACTGTTGAAATACATGAGGATGTGACTTCTGAGGGATAGCACAGCAGAGGCCTTAATCTTGACTGCATACTTATTTACTAGGCACTCCTGCTGTATCTGTGTATTTTCCAGGTACACTTAGTGGTTCAGGAGCAACTTGCTCCTGGTGTAGCATGCCCATGCTATACATCATCCTCATTAAAACCTGAAGAGAGTCTTGATGCCAGTGTGGCCAAACAGGTCTTGCAGCAGCATGTGGTGGAATTCCTTGTGCAGCACAGGGGTTTCTGAGATGGCTGCTGTCCATGGCTGGAGTACAGCGCAGGCTGAAGAGTTCCAGAGCGTCCTGTGTGCAAGAAGGGCCCTGTGTTAACCTTGAATTCTTAAAATATTTTTGCTTCTCCTGACAGAAATAATAATTTATGAGGTTTCTGGTGAACCAAGCCTAAGGAAATCTGTTCTCTCATAAGCTTTTTCTAAGATTCTTCTTTGCAACTGAGCATTTAATAATGATGCTTCTGAACGTTCTTCTTTGCTTAGGCCCAAGTTTATACTTGTTTTAGAAATTCTGTAATTGAGTTCTGACCCCTCCAAAGCTGGGCCATGTTTAAGCCTCTGCATGCCAACCCAAAGCATTCCTTCTCATTCACACATCCCCAGTTGTAGTGAACCCTAGAGGAGGATGTGAGGATGGGGAGATTCCTCGTGCAGGTCGTTAAGCTCTGGGTGGTCTTCTGGCTGTGCTCAAAAGGAAAATCACTATTTGTTGTGCTTGTAGTAATAATTCCAGTGTGTTACTTTCAGAGAAGTTTGAATAGGAACAGCAGGTCTCAAAACACCCTGTAAAAAATTTTCATTCTTAGATTTATTTACTAGAATTGCCAGAGCAGATTCTAGTGTATATGAGAAAGCTTGTGATCTGAGTAAATCCCCTGTGCCACTGTTGATACCCACAGTGTAATGTCACTCCAAGTAAACCAAGAGAATTTAGTTCAGTTGCTCTAATTTCTCATTCAGAGAGAGAATGCAGATGGGTATTGAATAATTCACCCTAAGGAATAAATCATTGTGCAGAATTATACTGCAGCAGAATAGATTTCTGTTGTGCAGCTCACATGTTCTGCAAGCTTGAAAATGCTTCCCAGAGTGAGTTGCTATGAGAATTCAACTCAGAAGTTCAAGATAATAGCGGTGCAGGTTGTATTCTCAGTTTGCAGATTTGTGAGGTTTTGGGATTCTCAGTTTGTAGATTTGTGCTGTTTGGGATCAGGCTAACATAGGAACCTTTTTTAGAGTCAAGATCTTGCTGCAGTTCAAATCAGATGAAGTTGCAGGCAGCACTAATGATCAAACCCAAGTATCATTTTCCTGTTAAAAATCATTACATTTTGTTTTCTGCTTACATTTCTGCTTTAGATACTTTGGCTGCAGTTTTTTTCATTTCTTCTCAGCCTGAAGGAAATTTATTTTCTTAGCCTGTGAGCTTGTATATAGCTGAAAATTAACTTAGGAGAAATGATTATGCTGGTGTTTTTTGCTTTTCATTCCCTCCCCCTATTCTGCCAAGTGGGAGTTTTATTATTTTTATTATTATTATTGTTATTTTAAATCAAGATTTAACACAGCTCAGTGTATGCCTGTGCTGTTTGGGTTTTTTTGAGCTCAGTTTACACGGACTTGCTTGGGGATGAGAACCAGAATAGAAGCAGGCATTCAGAGCAAGATGCAGGCTGACAGAGAAGGTAATTGTCAGATGTATGTGAGAATGTGTTCTGGCAGTTACGCTTTTTAACTTCTTGGTCATGACAAAAGCTTTGCTGTGTCTCAAGGTCTTAAATGTTTGTATTGAGCAAAACAGAGGAACCTGGGGAGGCAGTTCAGATTAATTAGACACGTTAGAATTGTTTTCTCAGTGCTTAAAGTTGTTGCTTGAGAGATATTTACGTTAGAAATTCCTTCCCTGACAGGTACAAATAAACATTTATTGTAGGTGATGGTAAAGAGAGATGCCCCTGCAAGCTCTGGCATTTCATCTTATACACAGAGCAAAGGCGTGGGGGTCCAGGGTTGTAATCCCTAGGTCTGAAAAATGTTTCTTTGTTAAAACCCTGGAATTCCTGTCTTCTTCTGGACACAGCTCTCAGGGAATCTCTGTGGTGCTGTAGGTGTGTTTATTGCTTTGCAGATGAAGAAGCTGGAGTCGCTCAAGTGACCCAAGCTGGTAGACAGTGGAATGAAATGCTCTTTTGTCTGATTTCAAGGCATATGTTTTAATGCCATTACTTACCAGTAAGCACTATGGATTTTGGTCTGCTTGAGTGTAAGGTTCTGAAAAGCTCGGGCAGGTATCATCCTGCTTCAGAGGGGGCTGAGAGGATTGATCCCACACCTCAGTGTCAGTGCTGTCTGCCCCAGCTCCAGTGTTGAGTTTGGCAGGTCTCAGTTAAACATACTGTCTTGTCATTTACCAAGAGCAAATTTTGTAGCTCCAGTTTTTTGTGATGGAAAAGAAATGAACAAAAATATGGAGATTTCTAACTTGATCTTATAGCTGCTGCTGCTTGCACGAGGTTTTCATGGACCAATTCCTTTAAAAGCATCCAGGAGGCAGTTCCAGCCTGGATCCTGCAAGGGCCAGCTGCTTGTTCTAAGTGACAGAACTAAGCTTTGTTGGAACCTAGTTTGGAGCTCTTTTTTGTGGTTTTATTAGGACTTGGCCAAGAATTTTTGTTCATCTTGTCCTGGTGCAGATTTTAGGGAGCAGGTCTTCAAAGCAGAATTAGTTTAGGAAGTATGCCCCCACTACTGAGCCTTACTTGTGACAGACTAGGTAATGTTGTGATAGCCTAGCAAGTAGGCAAGGTTTTTTGTTTGTTTTTTTTTTAAATTTCTATGAATTCTTTTCAACTGGACTTTAAGTCCATCAGAGCAAGTATCAGCATTAGAGTAACCACAGTCTTTGGTCTGCCTTGTATCAGCTCATGATAACAAGTTCATCCCCAGCAATTAGTAAAGCAACAGTGACTCTTGAGGTATTTTACTAATTGGTGCCTCTCAGACCTTTTGAAAAAGGTTGCCACACCCTTCTGGCAAAGAAAACCCAATTCCAGTGTATAAAAGAGGAGAGGAAAAAAAGCAACGTGAGAATTCTTCACTCCTTGCCTTACTGAAGGATTCACATTATGTAGCATTACACTCTGTTGTTTATATAGCCTGCTTTGTTTTCATTTGGGGATGTTCAAAGAGGACTTCAGTGTTGTAGTGAAATGTGCGTGAACAGCTGACTGGGAGTTCAAAAGCATTTGTGTAGATTGAAAGTTGGTTTATTTTCCATGTGCCAAGAATCAATTTTGTTTTATTTAGATGAAACTAGATTATGGCATTGAAAACCCAACTGTATTAACATTCTTACATAAAGCAAGTTGGGAAGTGATGTTACAGTTCAGCTAATTGTTAATTATACAAATATTTTCGCTGCATATTTTCTTAAGACTTCGGGAATGTTTTGTGATGCAGTAGATTTGGAGAGTTTTTATTCTGAGGGGAAAATTAGTAGTAAATGAGTTAGGAATTAAGATACTAAATAAGGTGCTTTCTTCAGTTGGAGGCATGCTTAAAATTGATTAAATATTTGCTTTCAAGCATTTAATCTTCATCTTTGAGGCATGAACATGCTACCTCTTTTTCCTTTGGGCTTCTTGTAAAACTCTATTCAGGCCTTTGTGGTGCCTTACATAACGGGTAATGCTATGGAGGATCATCATCCCTCTTTTGTTAAAGTCCTGCTTTTGTCCTGTTGTTCACTTGACATAGCCAGAAAGAAGGGCTAATGGTTGCTGAATAGTAGATTGTGATGAATTTGAGGATTGAGCTTCTCAAACCCTGAGCCTGCAACTGTCTGCTGATAATAATCTACTCCTTCTGTGCTGTTTATAAACCAAAACAAAATAAGAAGAAGAATTGCTGTTCTGCACATCTGGGAAAAAAAGGAATTCTGTTGGGTTTATTATTGAAAACAAAAAATGTAGATTCTTTTGCAAGAAATATGGGATGTTTCCTTTTTAAGTATTTTGGATTCAACTTTGTTAAATTTCACTGCTCAAATATTGATTTATCAAAGATCTGGGATTAAAAAAGAATTTGGTGATTGTTGTGATTTTTTTCTTAAATTATTCTCTACTCTGCAAAGGCAAACAGGTACAACTGCAATACCGTTAAAAGGGAGGAAAACAGTAGTTACCCTCTCCTTGCATCCCAGAACAGACTACCTGTGTTTGCACTATCATAACAATACAGATGAATCTCATGTGAAAATTTTAAGGTCTGCCTAGGGACCTGCCTTATTTGTAGCTGTTTAATTCCAGGTAGTCGATTGCCCCTTCTGAGATGATTTTTGGTTTAACTGGGTGTTTTAAGTGGGTGTAACACTTGAAGTAAACTGCTGCAAGAGTGGTGAGTGGTTAGGAGGCACTACCCATGGGAAAAAGGGAATTGTCGGATGGGAGTAGCCATTAATGAGAGCATCTGTGAAGGCACAAAAGCAAGCCCTAAACCAAAAACCGGTGAAAACATCTTGAGGAATAGCTGTAGAGTTTCTCTTTATTTGAGCTGGGCTCTGGAAGATTCCTTTTGAGAAGAAAAATGTTAAGACTTACCCTGTTTTTGTGAGGGCAGTGTTTGAAGAAGAACTGCAGAAGTCACATGCAGCATTTCTGCTTTGATTACCTATTAAAAATACATACTTTTGTTTGGCAGATATTTTGCACTCAGATAACTTCTGATGGTGTGATAGGACATGTTTTATTTACAGTAATGGACTCGCATTCTTCATTTGTCTTTTCTCCTGCAATCAAATTCTATATGCTGCTCTATCCCAAATCTTGATTCTCACAGGCTTCAGCTTAAACATGCAGTGGTTTCACATTCCTTGATTCATGGCAGAGAAAAGGTGTGAACAGATGTCTAAGGTGATCATACATTTACTGCAGGTTTTGCATCCAGTAGGCAAATCCTGTCCACAGAGGATGCTGAGGTCCCTTCTTTGGAGCAGGAGAGTGGAGAAAGCCTCCCTGGGGTGCCAGTGTTAACTTTATTTTCAGAGACTCTGCAGAACTAAATGGCTGTTTCCAGTGCATTTGCTAATTCCATTTTGGTAGGGCAATTTTTTGCTTGTCTGCTGGACACTGAGCCATGTTGTTCCTCAGAAATGTTTCGCTGCTCGGGCGTAAACACCGAAATAAATCCTTCCTCAGTACATTGAGCAGCTTTCGGTGTTTTCCTGCGGAAAGGACGCAGGCAGAGCTTCCAGCTGCTGTTTGAAAGTGTTGCCACAGGATGGGAGTGTTGCACTGCCCAAACCTGATCTGTCACCTCCAGAACCGCGACCAAGCGCTGGTTCCAGCGCTAACCTGAAACTCACTCCCGGCCCTTCTCTTTGTTACTCGCCAGCCCGTGCAGTGGGCCCCGCGCTTATACACTTCCAAGAGGTAGGAAATTTGGAGTAAGGTGTTGTTGGCTTGCTAAGAGTAGCTCAACTTTGTTTCTTTTAGAGGCAGCTTTGTACCATATGACAAGCCCAGGTAGTGAGGTAATAATTCACATAAAGGGGATTTGGTTCACGTATCACCGAATATGTTAAATATTAAATTTGGGGGGGTTTAAGCCTTTATTAAATCCATATTTGTGTTTTAGAAATGTGCCAAGAAGTGTTCTAATGAAGCAGCACCTGGGGGTTAATAAATGATATCATGAATCCATTCTGATTGCCAAGAAAGATTTTAATAAAGGAAGCCATGCCCGGGGTTGACTGTTTCATCCATGAGGAATAATTGTTTTGTTTCCATATTTCTTCTATTGGTTGGTTAAAACAGGTTTGCATTTTAGCATCAAGTAATTTTTGATTGTTCTGCATGTTTCTGTATCATTTGCACAAAGACCTGGCCCTCAGTCTGCTGATTGTAGGAGATGTTGTTTTGATGGCAAGGACACCTTGCATCTTTTACTGCCTTCTACATTTATCTCGTTCTTCTGATCTTTCTTCTCTTCCCCTCAAACATTCAGGGTGAAGTGAAGTCTGAAGAGGGGCCAGAATGGAGTATACTGCGTGATGACTTCATGATGGGAGCATCTATGAAGGACTGGGACAAGGAAAGTGATGGAGAGGGCAACAATGAAGAAAGAGATGGTCTTAAACAAGAAGAAGACAGTGACTGAATGAAACTGAAAACCATTCAAGATAATGTTTTATCTTCTTAAGTTTGTTTGGATAAAAAGTCAGCATTCTATGAATGTACAACACTTGGAGGATACCTCTTTTAAAAAAGAAAAAAAAAAGACTTACACAACCTTGGAGTGTTTTCTCCTCCATGTCAAACTTTTATTTAATATAGTTCTATTTGCTATACTGAAATCCTGAAATATTTTCCAAAACAAGTATAATTTTCAACATATTTCCAAAACATTTTGTGCAGTCAAAATAGTGGCACTTGCCCAATGAAAGATAGATTTTGCCAAGGTCATTAAAAGTTTACACATTAGTCATGGCAATTGATGTATTAGTGTGCCTGCATTTCCAAATCGCTGCTGCACTTTGAAAAATTGTTGCAATTTGCAATAGAAATGGCTTACAATAAACACAGAAATGCTGTCACCTTGTAAAGTTATTGGACTCCTATAGAGTCTTTACTACTTTGGCCAGAAAAGGTTCTGTAGATAATGAAGGAAAGTAACCATTAATGTGATAGTTCTGGTCTTGGAACATAAGTTTGATTGGAGACAGCTCTGGAAACAGAATTGTAAAGGCAGAGATTTGACCCTACTGATAGGGTTTAGTATTTATATATGTGTGTATATATATATATATATATATATATGTATATATATATATATATATATAGTTTTTCCATTGCAAGTCTGAGATTGTATAAGCTAAGAGTCTGGTAGGAGAGGAATGGACAGTCATTGCCATTGGTTTCACTGGGAAGGGAGAGCATTTCTAAAAATACCACAGAAAATGGTGTTCATTGTTGTTTCATTTGCAGTTGTGGTGTTCTGGCCTTTTTCAGTGAGGAGCTGGAGCTCTGAGATTCATCCTGTGGGTTTAGTCAGCTCTTATGCTAATTCCTCAGGTGTGCAAAGGGTCAAACCAGAGCCCTTCCTCTTAGTGTGGGCCATAACAGTAACAAATTTGGAAGTAATCTGTCAGGATAACACAATTGCCTTTCATTAAACTGCAGCAATTTCTACTCAGTAATTGTTGGCTGCAGAAGTGCAGAAGCTAATGCACACAATAATAATATATTTTATGTAAGCATGTGCATACAGAAGGAATTGTGTGGTGATAAGGGTGTTCTAAATGAGAGGCTGGTGTTGAATTCTGCTGCCTTTGCTGTTCCAGACTGACTGTCTGATGCTGTGTCATTTGTTGAACTTTGCTATCACGTTTCCTCATTTGCTATGTGAAGAAAAAAGCCTTGGGGCCCATTAATTGATAGCTAAAATACATAGTACTGTTTTGTCCATTTCTACAGATGCCTTACAGACAAACCTTTCTTTGTACCTGCTTAAAGGCAAGATATGATTAGGAACAACTTCGAAATTTTCAGTCTTCAGCATGGAAATGTGCAGTAGGATTTCGATTTTCCTAACAAAGGCATTGTTTGAACTTTGTGTGTACTGCAGGATAAAAAATATGGGTACAAAATGGCAGAGAAACCCATCCCAACAACTGGCAATCATTGTCTTATCCCTAGCCTGTTCATCTGGTATATATTGTAGCATAATTCTTCCAGGAGAACTCCAAGCTAACAGCAGAAATGTTTAGATTTTCAAGCTGTTTTGAGTGTATTAGATATCTGAGGAGACATTCGTTTGTGGCCTGATATTTATTATCACAAATGAAGGCATACACCCAAAATACCAAGTGGCAAAACCACAGAAGTTTGACATATGGTTATCCCAGCTTCTGAAGGCTTGACGTCTGTACAGCTGTGCACTGAGAGTCACCATCTCACCAGTGCAGTGCAGAAACGTGCTGCAATGGGGCTTGAGCCCATGGAACAGCATAACATTCTAACCTGGCACTGCTCTCTCTCTCTACAGAGTTCAGCTGCTTTCTGTGGAAAAATGACATCAGCACCCTTAAATCTGCAGTTGTTCTCTAGTTTCATATCAGGAGTTTCTTTCCATAATCAAACTTCTGGAAAATAATCTTAAGTTTTCCTTAGGAACTGTGACATCATGAGGTGATTATTAAAAATTTCAGAATGCTTTCCAAATAATTTTAGAATACTTGGGTGTTTATTTGTGCATTTTTGGATTAATATTTTGAATGAAACACTGAGGTGTCTCATGTGTGCTTAAGAAAAATATGGAATCTGTCAATATTGCTAAAGGTATTTTGAGCTTCCATTTCATTTAGAGTCCATAGCCTATATGGGGAGAGCATTTATTGCCTTTTAAAAGGCATAGTACTTACATTTTTATGTATATTGAGTAGTTATTTAAATTTTATACTTTTTGCCTTGTCCTTTTTTGTGCTATATGCCGAGGAGCTCCGAGAGTTGCTAAAACTGCTAATTACATATTTTGATTTTAGGCTGCTTTATTTCACAAGTTCTGTTTTTGTTGACTAGAAGTTCAAAAGATCATCTTTGGCCCAGGCATCTTCCAGTCTCTTCTCTGGGCTGCCCCACCCCCTTTTTCAGTAATGTTCTTCCTCTTCAACAGCTACCAACAACCTTCAGCAGCTTTTCCCAGCAGAGTGCTCGCTCTGTTTTTCCTGCTCCCATGAATATCTGTGCTCAAGCAAAGCTGTGCTGCTGCCCTTCATTCCAGAGAGCATGAATCATCTCAACTTTGTATATTTCTGTACCTATCTATATAAAGCCAATAAGGATGGGGTGGTTCCAGTTTTGTTAGGCTTCAAGCCAACTCCAGAGTATGTAAAGTTTAATATTCTATGGATTGCACGCAAAGCAGGAGTTTTGCTTAATAAGAGAAGGCACAGGGTCAGCTCTTCCCCATGTCTCTTGTCCCCTGGTTTAGTTTCTCTTCACATTAATTGTGCTAACTTTTTTTCAGCAAGGAAAGCATGAGTTGGCCTATGGAAAAAAAATAACTGTCTTGACCCTGCTTTTCTTCAGCCTCCTGGTAGGGAGACACTTTGGGAGTGGTGATGGAATATCCTCGTTGTGCCTGATGCCACTATACCACAGCATCTTAACTCTGCTGAAACCTGGAGGGAAAAGCTCCCACTTCTGCAGCTGTGAGGCAGATTCTCCTGGGTTCACAAGCTGAGCAGAACAAAAGAGCTGGAAGCTGCTTCCTAGTGAAGATAGGGCGTTTTTGTCTGATTTGTTTTAAAGAGAGAAATTAATTGTTTGGAGGCCATAAAAGTTTTTTGACTATCTGATGCTTCCAGAAGAAGGTGGTCTGTAGAGCTGCATCTGTTCAGAGCTGGCTCAGTAGCTGTCTCCAGGGAGGAAGGCAGAAGTCATCTGGCACAAAACACTCTGCACAACTGAAAATGACAAGCTTCTCGTTCTTATGAAATGAGTCCTGGCACAGTTAATATACACACAGAGCAGTCATCAGTATTGTTCACTTCCAATCCCTGCAAATTGCTCAATGATTTCTTCAAGACTTGCTGAGGTAAGGAGTGAGAGGGCCAGGAGAAGGCTTGAGGTAGTGGAGGCTCAGGATCATGTTACACAGATTGGGTCCTTGTGCTAAATAAGATGTTAAACTCGGGAGTCTAAGACCTCAGACACTGGAGACTGAAGAAGTTCTTGATTAACAGATGGTGGAAGACTGTACATTTATTGCTGTTCTAAAGCTGGGGTTTCTAACCTTTTGCAGTATGTAAACCTCCAGTGTTTCACCTCTGTAAGTGATCTAGCAGATAAGGGCTTTTTCATAACCATTTTTCTTCAGAGTTTTAGCAATGGCTGATCCTTCTTAGACAAAGCATTTGTTTCCAAATGCATCTTTTTAATTGCTTTTGTGTCTTAAAGGACATGTTAAAAATGAAACTTCAGTCAAACCGAATACCTTCAACACAAAAGGTCCTTGTGTTTATGTAATGCTCCATCCCTTGAAATTACTTATTTTTGCTTTTAAATCCATGTGTTTAACCTGTTGCATACAAAATTGTTACTTAGGGTACTTTCATCAAGTTTTTGGATGTGAGCTCATGAGCACAAGCAGTTTCCAAGAGGTACTTCGGAAGGTTATTTTAGCAATACTCATAAAAAGCATTATTTCCTCACAATGCTACAGTTGGGTCAATAGCCCATTCTCTCATGCCAGTGCATGAACTTTTGGAGCATCATTTTCCAACATTTTCCTTGTGTTTCTTCACTCTGTTTTCAGTAAATGTGGTGATGTTAATTGTGAACTGCTAACCAGGATCAGACTTGCATTGAGGTTTTCATACCACTAGGATTTCTTACAGACATAGTGTTCTCAGAAGGAGCTGAATAATTAATAGAAACAGTTCACTTGCAAGATAAGCTGGTTACATTTCTTACCGAAACTGCTTGCCATAATTAAGAAATGGTTAAATATCAAACCTGCTGGTGTTATGTTAATAGTTCTTAAGGTCAATGTGTTGTAGGCATATGTGATCATAAGAAGAAGGTAACGGGGGTTGTTTGCCATAATTTTAAAATCTGAAGTACTTAAGGATTCAACTAGCTGCTTATGAGCCCATTTTAAAGTGTGTTATGAATGTAATTGTGGAGACTGTGACTTAAGGCCCATGGCTATTCAATCACTCTTGCTTTGAACTGTGCTTTTCTATCCTGATAAATGAGGACATTCTCATCTTATTCAGAACAGAAAAGCTTAAATGTGTTGCTTGATTCAAGCAACAGGATAGTGACAGGCTTTCCTGATTATGTGGATTTTGCATGGACTTTCAGTTTGAGTACAGTTTTATCTCAAGAGGATTTTCGTTGGTTTTTAAGTGACCTATAAATTGCAAGTTTTGTGGACAGTAAAGCAGCCTTTAACTTAGGGTACCCTATGTCCAGAGACAAGAGCTGGCCTGTGTCCATTTCAGGAAGGGTGCCTGAGGTCAGGCAGCTGAATGAATGAAAACTGTCACTGGAGAGTTGGTAATTGAGCCTTTGCCATACCTGCCCATGGCACCTTCCCAGTCACACCTCGCAGGGCTGCTTGGAGAAGGACAGTCAAACACACACTGCCAGTCTTTGCACCACAGGCTGTTCTGCATCCTCACTTGCAACCCCAACGAGTTTCAAAAGAGGCTCACACTGCACTGTGGTGCAATATTGCTGCAATAGTGTGGTTTTGTACAAAAGGTAACAACAGTTACCAGTGTGGTTTTGTATATGGTGGGTTTTTAGAGGAGTGAAGTATTTAAGAGAACCTGCTGAAATTTGGGACATCCGTACAAAATAAATACTTCTTAGTTAAGAAAATCTTCGTGATTAACAGAAAAAGACTGAAGGTTTTCCAGAACCTCCAGACAAGATCGTCAATTTAAGGATGCATTACTCAGCCAAAACAAGGTATCGGACCCAAGTGTGAAGATTGCTCAAATTGGGAGGATGATACATTGATACTCTTTGTTGTGGATTGTGTTAGAAAGGGACCAGTCAGCCCTTTCAACATGCTGAACATATTTCTGATGTTGTAGCACTGCAGGTCAGACCAGGATTGCCAGTGCCACTGCTGTTCTCTCCATCTGCTATGTTTTGCCTTTTTTTTTTTTTTTAACTGCTGGACTGTTATTTTTAATTTTTTTAAATTTTTTTTCATTGCCTGGAATATAAGAAGTGGAGTGCATCTTATGTAAAGAAGATAGTTCAAGTAAGAAGCTAAATATGTGTATTTCTATGTCAGTATTGTGCCTCCCAGACACAAGTCTTATTCACTTCAGTTGCTGCTGAAGCACATTGCTGGACTATCAGTCTCATGGTGAATTAATTGCTTTTAATTTCATAGGACTAAAGTGATGAGCTTGTGGACTCAGGTCTTTTATGTGAGACTCTGCTGGGTCTGATGCACATTTGCAGCCAATTTGTAGGCATTTTTACACTCTTAATTTAATTGTTGATAAGGTGGATGTTCAAATGACACTGGAATATGTGAGAGGAGGATTTCAGCTGTCAATCTTTATCCATGATGGGGAAATTTAGAGACTGGTCCATAGAGCCCAGCTGAAACCAGGGGGTAGGTTACTTTAATTGCAATCTCATCTAAAAGATCATTGATTCAGGAGAAAAAAATACTGAACATCTTTGCCATTCCACAAAGGTGGCCTGTTCAAGATCCAGCTCTAAAATAATCTAGATATGGATCAAAAGTACTAATACAGAAGTAGATCTTTCTGTTCTAATTCTAGATGGAGTCACCAAGCTCAAACCATCTGTCTGGGAGGATGTAGTTTGATCAGCCATTCAGGAATGCTTCATTCATTGATTTCAGTAGTCAGGCATAGAAAATGGGGTCAAAAACGAGTAAGGCAGAGAGGCAAAGATCTCTGCACTAATCTGATGAATGCAATGCAAAACCAAAAGCTTGGTACTTCATGAGGTCTGGTTTGGTTGTGGTTTGGTTTTGTTTCATGAAGTAATAAGAAACAATGCATTGCTTTCTGTAAGCTTTCTAGGATGTTCTTGAACATGTGTTGTTTAAAAACCATTAGGAATGAAACATTTCTGAAGCTGTGTTATCTTATTAGAGCTTTTCATCTGTGCAGACTGCATAGGCAGCTCGTGAAGAAGTCAGGAGGCCAGACTCAGAGCTATTTGATTTTTTAGCTGCAGAATATGATTTGAATATGGCATTACTGCCTGGCCCATTTTTGAAGTTGCTGTAAATTAATCTTGCTATACACAAAACGACAGTGCAATCTGGGTGCACATTCTAACTTGAATTACTTGGTTTTAATTTGTTGAATAAACTCCAGTGGATGCTCTGTTAGGAATCCAATATTTACAGATACCATTTGTGTGTTACTTAATGAGGTATAGCCCAAATCATCACCATGCAAGTCAGAAATAGAAGGCAACAGCTGTAATTCTGAGAAGGAGATGGCAGGTCATGAGTTCAGACCTTGAGATTAAAGGGATGACTTTTACCCTACTGTCTTTACTTTGTCATGCTTGCTATAAGTAGATGTCAAGGCCCTCTGGTTTATAAACCACTGAGCTTATATTTCTCTGTCTTATTTTAATTATTTTTATTTTTAGTTAGTGAATCTGATCATTTGCCTCTGCTGATATTTAAGTCTTACCGACTTAAGTGGAAACAGGATTTCCTGTGGTGATTAAAACCACAGGTGCTAGGATTAAGGAAGGCCTTTTCTTCAGTGGCATATAGACTAAAACTGGAATGATACATAGAAGATTAGTGTGGCATCCTCAAGGCTGACAAGCAGTTTTAGGAAAGCACATAAGGGGATCAAACCCTGGGAGGTGTAACCATGGGGAAATTTCTCTGGCAAAGTTTTTATGAAGACTTGAATCTGAACTTTTTCGAAGCTGAAAATGAGCTGTTGGAAGCTGAAACCTCTTTGGATGCAGCAGTGATGTGTGCAGCCTTTATGGGAAATGTGGATGTTTTCAGGATATGGGTTTAGGCTATTGATGCTTCCCTAGACCCCTAATGTCTTGCTGTACTCTGTGGAGACAGGGTGCAACTTTACTGGAGAGAAGCTCTTTTAGGAGTTGTAAAATCCCGGCCATGTAAAATGTGAAGAACAACATAGCACTGAACTACAGAGTAATAATGATGTTCCTTTCTGTTCCCTTTTTCCTCTTTTCCATAAGAATTTTTTTCCCCTTCAGATTTTAGTCATTCTGGCTTGAGGTCCAGTCTAAAGTTCCTATGTTGTTTTGGTTGGGGATTTTTTTGTGTGTTCTTTGGTAACAGTTTTTTTTTGGGGGGGGGTTGATTGCATTCTGGATATCTTTTATTAAGCTGCAGTTTTAAACAGACTATATACTGCTGTGTGGGCATTACAGCTTTGTGTTCTTACTTGATGATGGGAGATGATGCCATTTCATAAGTTCTCAGAGATGACACCTGAATGGCTTTTTGGAACAGATCCTGTTGACTACTTGTGACTGTTTCCACTGAAATTATTAAATTTATTTGTAGGAATGAGAACTTTTTAAATGTATATATTTATATATGAATGTATATATTTATAAATACACAAAATCGTATGTGTGTCTATAAATAAATATAAAAATAAAAATTTCTTATTCCTGTTTTATATTTGTTCTGTATGCATTTGAAAGAAGTTCTGGTTCACATAAATTATCTCTTACATATATATATATATCAGAAGCATACCTTTGATTTGCAAGTTGACAAGTAGTTACACATGTATATATGGGTGGCAGTCTTGCATGTCAAACAGCATGTTCTATAAAATAGCCTTTATCTTCTGGAACATGAGTGCTGCAGGAATGGGCTGTGGTTGTGTGAAATGCAATCCTGGGCCAGTGGGGCTGCTTGTGTTAGTGAGGTCAGCAGGGTTTGCTCTCAAATTCATCCAGGCGTTACAGCGCACACTAATGAAATGTGCAGCACAGAGGCATGGACTTCTACTTCACTAAGGATAATAAACAGTAAAATCTAAGGTTTTATTATAGTATATATTACAATTTTCCATTATTTGTCATCTCCTCTTTGCCTCACCTTTATTAGGTGCCACCTTGGCTCTCTGAGCTGAACCTTTATACATGTATTTTTATAAAAAGGAGAATTTAAAAGTTTTTTTTCCCCTAGCACCCGGCATCAGAATGACTGAGATTCTACACGACCAGTTACGGCTGCAGTTTTCTGTGCGTGCCACAAAGAATTAATTGTGTAATCATCCCACACTCGTCATCAGTGTGAGAATTTAGAAAAGTCACCTCTTAACTTTTAAAAGTTATTCCTCTTCCAACAACGTTCTTTAGTTTATGAAATGTGACCAGCCACCTTACTTAATGGCCTGGTCGTCAGCAGTTTTAGAAAGATTATTGCCTTTGTATTTTGCACAGCGCATTTGCGTATAACCAAAACAATCTAAAAAGAAACCACAAATTGTAAAATCCTGACCACGTAATTTCTAACTTAATAGGAAACATGAAACCTTTACATTTAGTGAAGTAACTTTCCAGGTGTCCCTGTTTTTCTAATAAACAGTCAGTGTTTATTAAAAAAAAATTAATATGTAAAAAAGACAGTATTGTATTGAATTAAAAGCACCAAAACAGATAAGTTTTGTTCTTTCCCCATATGCACACTAAGGGCCCATTCCCACTTTTTGGGTTACAAAGCTTCCACTGACAGCAGCCTCACAGGACAAGGCCATTTCATAGAGGCACAGGGAAGAGATAAATGCAGGCTGAGTTAGCCTTCAGTGTCTGATAATCCCAAGCAGCTTTTGAAACTAACAGGTAGTCATCAATAAAAGATATTGTGGAATTAATAAAAACAAAAGAGCAAGATAAAATAAAAAGCCATAATAGGGATAACAGTCAGGAAAATTAACAGTAGGATGTAGAAGCAGAATTACCTTTGTAAAAGGTCATGTTATAGTTGAATTCTGTGGTACAAAACATTATCCAGCATTGTCGAATGCCTGCAGTTTGGTTTTGCCATTTCTGCCAATTTTTGATAGCCTCTTCCATGTGTTCCTCACTTTAGCAAGGTAAAAAATGACACCTGTTTGAGTCTAGTTTGCAGGATTTCTGTGGCAGAAAAAGCCTCCTTAAATGTGCAAGGGGGAGATTTTAGAACTAAGACCAGATCTATCATGATGTATATGTTCCAGGTATTTTCCATTTACATTACATAATGGAAAGTCGATGTTTATGAATGTGGATGTGTATTTGAATGATTTGGCTAGCAGGTAGGTGTCCCTTCCTGGAGCAAACTGGAGCAGCTCAGGCATGTGTGGTGGGCTTCTGCAGCTGCTGGGGATTTAGCCCAAGTGGCCAGGGCTTTTGGAATGGAGTATGCATGCCCAGGAAGTTCTGCGTGGCAAAAACATCACCATGGTGACATTGGGAAGTTTTAGGGAATCCAGCTTTGCTGCAGTCGTAAGGCAAAATGGAGACATGCACCTGGGTAAGCCTGACAGCCTATGTCACACTAAAAGGGTCAGAAAAGAAGCAAAGGGATTTGCCCCAGGATTTATCTTCAGTATTTTCTTTTTTCCTAGATGTTCTAAATGACACTGTGGAATCATTGCCAAATCAGAAGGAATCTCAGCAACTTTTAAAATCTAGTCGGACTGGTTTGCTGTCAGCCTGGCTGGATCTCTGGCAGCTTACAAGGAGGGTTTCTCTGGAGCTTGGACCTCCTGCAGCTCTGTGGGCGGTGTGGCCAGCTGGGCACTGGACACATGGGGTTTGAGGGCCTCCAGCATCCCTAAGGCTTCAGGGTTTGTGAAAGACACTGCAAAGTTTGGGTTGTTTGGGTTTTTGTTTTCTCCCCCACCAGTAATAAACTTTGAAGGGTCAAAACTCTTTGTAATCTGGCAGGTTGTGTCTGCAGAGGGATCCTGAGATACGGGGGTGAGTTCTCTGCCTGAGGAGAATGTCCAGCACTGTCCCTGTCACTGCTCTGAAGCCCTTGAGGCGAGTGGCACTCACAGCCAAGTGTTACAGGGCTGCAGTTGCTGTATGAGGAATTTTTCATGGTTTCAGCTGTAGCTTTTGGAGGAAATAATTTAATAACCCTTTTCTTTAGAAGTATTTGTGGTTGAGGTGCCTCATGTAACAGAGCTGATTCCTCAGCTGGCGAGCAGTGGAGCTGTGAGATGTAACAGCTCGAGGAACTGTCCCCTTGGTTTTGTACAGGTGTGCTGCAGAAGTGAAACCAGCTGAGTCTACATGTTGAGCTTGCTTGTTTATTTGAGTAATTCTGGAAACGTTGCCATTCCTGACACTGCAGCTGTGTTTTTGAGGTCAGTAGGAACAGGACATTGACATGTACAGCAGTAAAAGAGTGATGTTGTGGCAGAGAGGTTTAATCTGGCCTTGCAGGAATTCATGGATTTAAGTGGAAAGCACTATTAACTCTTGCATCATGAGGATGCAATCTTGGTTGCACGTAGGGCTGTACATACCCACATGCTGGTAAAAAATGAAGTTTACTCTTAGAGCCTGTGTGTGTACATATACCTGTCAAAATACATTTTCGTAGCTCCTCCATCTCTCAGGGAACGTCACCATCGCTGGTACCCACAGCAGTCCGACGTTAGCTGGCCGTGTTGGCACAAGATTCCCCGGCAGCAGAGCCCTGCCAAGGCAAACAGCGTGTGGCAGTTCCGTGCTGCTGGGTGCCTCCATCACCCCAGCACACAGCCACAGCTGCTCACAGGAAGCACTTTTCCTCGCTGGGAAGGAAAAACTCGCATTTAATTTGGGGACTGGCATTCTCCAGCTTTGGAAAACGTTTGAAAATTTTGCAGAAAGAAGATCGTTCCACGGGTGTGGTCAGCTGGAGGAAGCCTTCGGTGGTGTTTGGCTGGTTTGTGTTTTATGTGATTCTCAGTGTGCTTCCAGGTCCCAGTCATGCTACCTCCTTTCTCCTGTGTGTGTTTACCTGTAATACCACTGGCAATGGCTGGGCTCTTCTTGGGGATACCTATGGTCCTTTGAGTACCTCTTGTGCATCTTTCTTCATCTCTGAAAATAGAGGTTCTTCAAAAACTGCCTTGCCCCACTTTCTGATGTTACTGGAAAGTTCTGGCAAGTAAAACCTGTGATAACTCAATTCAAAAGGGAATATAGAACTAAAATGGCTGAGAGTGGAGAAAAAGGCTACTTGATCAACTTTTTAAAGTTAATGTACAGTGATGATAAATGAACTGTAAAGGAAAAGCTTTATGGCATTAAGTTGAGGGATGCCTAGTAGACTGTGGAGTGATTTCCCTGGGGCAGAGTACGGTATGGTTGGAGGCTGTGATGTTTGTTGGCCAGAAGAGGCAGCGGAAAAATTGAATTACAGGCATAGCCAGAGCATTTGGGGCTTGAGAGTTTCTGTCAAGTGCAGATGAGGATGTATTTGCACGCTTCTGACAGGAGAGGAGACCTCGGCAAAGGAGCAAATCCTCCTCATCTGTCGTCTCTCTCTCTTAGCCGGTAGTACCGATTACCGAGGTATCCGGGACAGAGAGAATTGCCCAAAACACACTTGGAAGTGAAACTGAGGGGCAGTGCCGAGAAGCGTTCTGTGACAGAGCAGCGGGCAGAGCTGCCCCGCAACCTTGAACAGGAACGCGTCAGAGCGGTGCCAAGAGGCGTGTAATTCTTCCTCTAACGCCAGATTGCTATTTGGCCCAATTACTGTAATAATAGGTGCAAGAAGCACTAATACCTTTATTTAAAAAAGAAGTAAAATAAAAGCCCGGCAGCGCTTGCTTTTTCTTCTCGGCTCGGGGCTGCCTCGCCTCTCCTTGCCCCGGGCTGAGGCACCTCGGCAGCGGCGAGTCCGTCGCCGGTGGCGCGGAGGGGAATAAATAGCCGGGCGGCGGCGCGGAGCCCTCCGCTCCCGCAGCCCCTCCACGTCACTTCGCAGCGAGCCGAGCACGTGGGGCGGGGAGATCGTATAAATCTCCCTCTCCCTGCGCGGCCGTGATGTTATCTGCTGGCACCCGTCCCCTCCGCGCAGGGAGAGCCGAGGGGCCGGGGGCGGCAGGCGGGGGGCGCCGGGCGGAGCGCTAGAGCCGCCGGGGACGGGGCCAGCCCCAGCCCCGCGGGGGAGGCCGGCGGGCGGGGAGAGCGGCGCTGCGCTGCGGCCAGCCCCGGGCGGCCGGCTCCGCGCCTGCGACCCGCGGGAGGCTGCCGGGGCGCGGCGGCGCTGCCTGGCTGACTGCGGCGCGGGCTCGGCGTTTCGGAAGGAGGAGGAAGAGAGGAGGGAGCTGGGAAGAGCTGTGCGGCGCGCAGCGGCCCGGGCGGGGGTGGGTCGGTGCATGCGGCGCGGGGCGCACGCAGCAGCCTGCGGGACGCGGCCGGACGGGGGATCGCCGCTCGCCGCGGCCACCGGGCGCCGCCGCGGGGCCGGAGCCGCCGCCTGCCGCTGCCGCCGCGCCCGGGCCGGGGCTCGGCGCCGCCGGGCGCACACGTGCGCGGCTCTCGGTGCCCGCCCGCGCCGCCGCGGGGGCTGAGCGCCGCCGGCCGCGGGGCGGTGCCGCTGCCCGCCGGGAGCCGTCGGGCGCCGCGGGCGCACGGCGGGGCTGAGCGCCGCGCCGGCAGCCTCTCTCTGCCGGCTGCGGCAGCGCCCTGTGATACCCAGCACTGCGCCTTCTCGCCCTCCTTCTTTTTTTTTGGTTTTTTTTCCTTCCCCGTTTCTCCCCCCTCCACCCTTCAGATTTTTGTTTTACAGCGCGCTGAGAGCAGCCTCTCTGCCATTTACTTGATTTGCAGGTTTATTGTATCTATTTGGGGGCTTTTTTCCTCCTCCTTTTTTGCTGTCCGGCTCACTCCATCCCCGAATTTTAGTTAGTTGTAGCAACTTGCTTTTTCTTTTTCTTTTTTTTTTTTCTTATTATTATTGCTGGTGTTTTTTTTCACTAGCGCCTCCCGTGCGTTTTCCGATTGCGAGTTGCCCTCGCAGCTCGGTTTTTAAGAGCATTTTGTCTGCAGATCTCCCCTTTGTTTGCACAGATCCCCTTTTTATTTTTTGAAATTTTTTTTTTCTTGTTGTCGTTCGTTGTTAAAGTCACTTTTTTTTTTTTTTTTTTTTTTTTTGGTGGGGGGGGGGCGCTATATTTAAACACTTAAAATGCACTGCTATCTCCTGAGCGTGCTCCTCACCGTGGATCTGGCCACCGTGGCTCTCAGCCTGTCTACCTGCAGCACCCTCGACATGGATCAGTTTATGCGCAAGAGGATCGAGGCAATCCGGGGGCAGATCTTGAGCAAACTGAAGCTCACCAGTCCCCCGGACGAGTACCCCGAGCCCGAGGAGGTGCCCCCGGAGGTCATCTCCATCTACAACAGCACCAGGGACCTGCTGCAGGAAAAAGCCAACCACAGAGCCGCCACTTGCGAGAGGGAGAGGAGCGACGAGGAGTATTATGCCAAAGAAGTTTACAAAATAGACATGCAGCCTTTTTACCCCGAAAGTAAGTCTTCTGTGTTTGTGCATGTGTGCGTAATTTCGCCCCCGAGGCTTAGCGGTGCTCAGCACCTTTCAATAGCACCCCCAAGCATCGTACTCTGCCTTCCTCGCTCGGCTCGCTTGTCATCCTCAGCATCGCTTAGGTGAAGGCTTCTAGGGTTTAATTTAGGTGACGGGGTATCCATATGACTGGGTGGGTATGTTTTGGGCGATCACCTGTTGCCCCAGACGCGCGAGGTTTCCAGACCCCTCTGCAGTGACCCAGGGATTCCTCAGGGTGCCTCTGCTGCCACCACCACGGACCTGAGCAGAGCTGCCCTCTCCCGGAATCCCACCCCCTCTCCCGGGATCCCACTCCCACCCCAGCGCCGGCTGTACTCCCCGGCAGCGCCGTGTACAGCCTCCAGAAAGAGCCAATATCTTTCCACTGCTCTTGTTTCCCTTGGAGTGTCTGGAACGGGCAGGTTTCCATCTCTCCATAACTGAAAAGAAAAGGAGGTCTTAAAAAAAAAAACCAAAAAAAGTTGCCAGCTCGTCTTGTCTGTGTCCCTTTAGAACATTGTCCCGCAGGCTGCTGTTCGCATTGGTGCTCAGAGAGGACGGAGACGTCCTCCCTCCTCTTCCCACTTTTAACTAGCCTCCCCTTTCGGTTCGTGGGCACTTTTCATTTCAGGTGCAGAAAAACTTTTCCCTTCTGGGTAGCCTCGGTTCTTGGAACCTGTCTCAGCCCGTCTGCCTTTTGCTGTTTTTAACGACCTTCTGGTGATCCATGCCACGTTTTGCACAAAAAAAAAAGAAGGAAAAAAAAAAAAAAAGAGGGTATAAATGTTCTGTGCTTACCAAATCCACTTAGAGTGATTAATAATCTTAACGACGTGCCTTTTTGTTTTGGTAGTGAGGCTTAAGTGCATAGAAAAAAAAAAAAAAAGAAAAAGCACCGCACTGCCTTAAAAGAATCTAGATCATCATCATGCCGAGGAAAGTGAAATACCAGAAGCAGAAAATAACTTCACCGTTCGCATAACCAAACCCTAGTCCCTAGTCATTTCACTTAGCTCGCTTCCCTCCCCCACCACTTGATGCCCTATATACTTTCTGTCTGTTTCTCAAAAGTACATAGCTCTTGCTTAAATAGATAATTCAGCCATCTTGGTAACTTTATCCTAGAGTTTCTAATTGCATTTTCCCTTTATTTATTTTTAGTTTAGCAAGTTGTAGCTTTGGGGCTTGCTCTGTCTTGCATGGGATAGTCCTAGGATGCCAGCCAAGGTATCTGAACCCCACGCTCCGTGCAGCTGCCTCCCTTTCTTCCTTTAGTCTTAAATGACAACATCAGGTACAGGACATCCTGGCAGTCAGAGCCATTTTATTATTGTAATTATAGCACCATCCTTAATAGCCATGATAAATACACTCCACCCTTGTTACCCTTGGGGAAGAAATACTTTCTTAAAAAAAAAAAAAAAAAACAACCACATATTTGGAGCCAAATGGGTATAAGCAGAGCGGTTCAGTATAATTCATAGCCATAGCAAGAACACAGAAGTCATGCTTGTCTTCCACGTTGATGTACTGTGTTATTTTGCTGGTGGTTTTGGTAGAAGTCAGCATTTCCTCTTGAGATGTGTTAGATCATACCTAGGGCAGAGGAGCAACCTATGGGCAAAGATTAGGAAGAGCTCTGGCAGTGCCTTGGCTTGGGGAGTTGGCCCTGTAGCAAAGAGTCTCTGAGAATTGTAAAGTGCATCTGTCCTGGGCACATCTGTCGCTCTCTGTGCTTCAGCAAGCTGCAAGGAACCAACAGTCCAAAATGCAGCTGCATACTTCCCAGAAAGTTAAAATATCTGTGGTGTGTGACTTGGATGGTATTGACAAAAGAGGATCTATTTTTAAAACGCTGTCAGGGGCCAGATTTGGTCTGAAGTATCGATGGAGGCTTTGCAGGAGCGAAGGAGATTGCAGGTACCTACCAACAGAGTGCATCAGACGTTTGGGATCCGCGGCCAGCCCGCAGCACATCCAGCACTACTGTGCGAGCAGGGCTGTCGCTAACATCAGAGTAAGTAGGTTAACTGTTTTTCCACTGCTCTCTAGTTATGCTGGATGGAGCGAACCTTTCCAAAAAAGACAGTAAGGAAGAAATCACTCCACCATATTTTAAAGGAAGAAATTGAAAGCACAGCTCTGGCGGCCACAGGCACTTTCTCCTAGGCATTTCAGAGTGGATTTTTGTTTAACTCTACAGTGTCTGCTGTGTTGGAGAGAGGCAGGAGGGAGAAGGGGATCAGTGTGAATGCACTGGAGGTCAAAAGCTGCTGGAAGGCAGGCATGGGAAAGATCAGTGGTTCAGTTTTTACCACAAGTTGTTAACGTTCAGAAACTGACTACAACCCAAGTATTACAAATATGCTCTAATTATACTCATAGTCAGCAATATATCACTACAGATCGCTGATAGGTCTTCGTGGGGCATTTTGTAAAGTTCAGACTAAATATTTTTAGCAATGAGGAGATTTAAAAGGAAAACTATAAGAGATATTGTATATACCCTAAGGCATATTTTGTCTTAAATATTATCCTTGGCCAACTGTACTGTATAAATACAGTAAATATGAATAGAACTGGCAAGATGCCAATCTCCTGGGATGAATTTTAGTCAAGAAGGTATTTATGGGATATAAATAATACTGTGTCAACATTTAAAGAAGGGATCTGATTAGTTTTGAAATTATTCATATTAATCTTTTCACATGCTGTTAATTTAAGGCTCAAACTAAAGTTGTGCTAAGGTTTACTGACAGTTTGCATTGAGGAATTAAGGGGGTATCTGGCTTGAGAGTCCACTTGAGGTTACGGACATACAGAGATATAGGTGGAAATTTAGTGAGTCAGGGACTGCCGACCCAAAAGAAACAGATGCGAAGAAGAAATACTACAGAGATGTTTGGAAAAAACAGAGAGCTTTTGTCTGTCAGGCATGCCTTGTGCTCAGGACAGTATGCATGTGTATGAGTCTGAATCTCTCCTAAGTCCAGGTGGCAGTCAGAATTTCAGGTTTTCCAGAGCAGTTTGAAGAAGAAGGTTGGATATGATGTTCTCTGAGCACAACATCAGAGAGTTCTTGGGAATTTTGTGCCTAGGCAAAGTTACCTGAGTAAATGCTTAAAACTGGTTACTGTGAATCCTGGATCACATTAGAAGCTTGTTACTTACCAGTTGTTTGTTGAATATCTAGGGCCTGATACTTAAGCTAGGTGATGACTGACTAAACAGAAATTTAATGCCAAAACAATTAAGGATTGTGAATTATAATGCTAATGAACAACTGGCATACTTGAGAAAAACAGGCAACACATGTATTTGGAGGCAAAGGCCTATTCTGTCATCTTCATTCGAAGTAGTTTTTACCATAGCCAGTGAACTGGTTTGCAGTGATAGCTTAAGGCCAATGAAGGTAAATTTTTAAGTTTTCTGAATTCTTGAAGATAGGTTTATAAGTACTAATTAGCCTAAGAAAACACAGTTCTTCTGGGTTTAGGCCTGGTTCTTCATGAGTTTTAAGCTGCCTTAGTGTGAAGGAGCCTCCATGGGGTCCATCCTGCACTGGTGGTGAGGATTAATCTTCTCAGGACCTCTGTCCCATGAATATTGCTTTACATAGGCCATCCTTCTGCTGAATACTTGCCCCATGAAAGACAACATTATAAGCTGGCAGGGCACAATGACATGCTTCTACTTTATCAACAAGGACTCAATTTACCAGCAGTTACACATATGTGGGTTCCTTGTCTTCAGGGTACCAGAGCTGCTCCTGCAGACGGCTCCCAGCACTGACTGCATCATTACCACAATGTTAACAGCTCACCTGTGTTTGCATTTAGCACAACACAGAGTCTAATCTGATGGGTTTTCCCGTGTTATTAATTATATGGAAACAGACTCAGAAGGAGCAACTTACTTGAAAACTTTCTAGCTATGCTGGACCTATGTTTTGCTCTGGAGCACCTCTTGGAGGAGGAGGTGTTTGCCAGGCATACTCTCTGCATTACAGACAGCACCTGAAGCAGTGTGAAGGCTTTCCCAAGGAGGGACGTGGGGGAAACAATTTCTTATTCCTTAAGGAATTACACTTAATGCAGTCTTCATAGGTGGAAACCCCCAGGAAATTGCAAATGGCTTTAGAAAGGCACAGGGTAATTTTCTAGACAGTAGTCCTCTACATACTGAGAGGGATAATAAAATAACATGCTCTGGTGCACTAATGAAGGGCAGCACCACATGTGCTTCCTGCCTGGCTTCTGAATCACCAGCCACTTCTACTGTTAGCAGGGTGCCAAGCTGGGAAGCAGGGGGAAAGGTCCAAGAGCCAGTCTGGAATGATACATGGTCCTTGATTTCCTTTCAGAGGATGAAGCCTACAGAAAAGCTAAATACCCATGACTCCCCTCTTTTTAATACTGCATGGTCAGATGAACTACAAGACAGGGCTATATTCCCAAGTCCTTTCCATAACCCTCCTGGAATTTCTGTCTTGTGTCTGTTTGAAAGAGGTACTTTTCACTGTAGTTTGGTGAGTGGGAAGGTTTGAGAGAATCGTGGAATCATTTTGGCTGTAAAAAACTTAATGTCATCTAAATACAAGTGTTAAGCTATCATTGTGAAGTTCACCACTAAGCCTTGTCCCTATGTGCCACATCCATACTTTTAAATACCTCCAGGGATGGTGACTCAACCACTTCCTGGGCAGCATGTTCCCATGGTTAAAAGCCCTTTTGGTGAATATGCAGCAGTGCCCCAGCTGCTCCCCACCCTCCAGCCATTGACAGTGTGAATGTTTTATAGTCCCAGAGACCTTTCTGGAAATGTGCCCTTGTCTTCTACTCGTGGCTAGAGATGGGCAGGGAGTGCCAGAGCTTGTGCTGCTCTCCTGGGCTGTACTTGCAGGACTAGTGTGAGTAGGAGATTGAGTGAGGAAAGCAGAGCAGCATCTTCATTAGATACTGGTTTTAGCCTTGCTCCTCTTTGGTACTCTGCATGAGAACTGTAGTGGCCATCAGGATGGCTGTGTTACTTTGAAGTTACTATTTCCAGCATTTTGCTGTCAGCTTGACATTCCTGTCTGCACCAGTGCTGAGGAAAAGGATGAATGAGGGAACTGGCTGTCATTCTCAGTGAGCTTCTTCAGCACAGCCCTGAAACAGGCACAGAGCTTCACACACATGAAAAGGCTCATTAGCATTAAGGCTCTGTGTATGCCTAATTAGCTTCCTGAGTTGGGGCCCAATTTATGGTGCATTTGCAGGGATGAACAAAGCTAGACAGTTCAAATCCCTCTCACTGTGTTGAAATCTGTCATTGGGGCATGGGAGCCCTGTGAGAAGGAAATGCTTTACAGCATGTTTTAGAGGGGAATGAAGAAACTCTTCAGTGATCCTGAAGAAGGCTAACCCTGTTGGGCAGCTGCTTCCTTTGCCTTCGCACTGATGTGCTAGACTGCTTCTGTGTTACAGATAAAGAGAGGAACCCCAGGGTATGGTGACAAAACGAGTCATGAGTGAAGACACAAATGTTTTTGCTCCTGTTGTGAAACCACATGCAGCAGGTTTTCAAGCAGGCAGTTTTTAGCTTGAGGATGATACACTCCCCAGGTATTATTTAATGTAATAATGTGTTACGGATGTTTCTGCTGGTTTGTTTAGATAAAAGGGTTGGCTTGGTCGTTTGTTTACGGAAAGCTCGCACCCTGCCTTCCACCACAGGCTGTTGCTTGCTTCCCCTTCAGTCTGTGCTGTGGATAGTCAGTGCCTACTCCAGCATCACTCTTAGTTGGCTTCCTGTAGTAGTCAATCTGAAGCAGCAATGTTTCTTCTTAAAACATCTCCCCGGTGCTTGTCCTTGCTGTCTGTGCCATGTTAAGTGATTGCAGCTGGGCACCCGACTACAAAACACACAGCTGCAAGGTATAGGGGAGAAACTGAAAGATTTGTCAGTAACAAGACAATAAAATGTTGGGGGAAAAAGCCCTTATTGTCAAGGGTTGTGTTTTATCTCCTTCCAGTGTGACCAGTAGTGTTTGAATTTATGAATTACTCATGAGGCTGTTCACTGCTGTGGTTCTCTCAGCTCAAATGGTACAGAACTGGCTTTGCAGAAATGAAGTGCTAGATCTGGCTTTGCTAGACTTGTCTGGTCTTTACAGGTTTTTACATGTTTTTGGTGCTATGCAAGTTGGTCCACAGTAGAGAACTTGCTTCTTTGGGTAAAAGAGCATTCTTTAAAACAGCCAGGTTTTCCAAAGGGAACATAGCAGTTCATGTCACTGGGAAAGCTTCTGGCTCCTTGTGTTGGAGGCTTTGTTGGATGAGTTAGGGCAGCTGTGCAGAGAGACTGTTCGCTCACTGTGAAGAGACAGGCTCTGCTGAAATGCATCTTGTGTTGCTGTTTGGGCTCTCTGGCATCCATGTTTGGTTTCCAGGAGATGCTGGACCTCACGGGCACCCCTGCAGCAGATTTGTGGCGGAGAGTGTGGAAAGGATCTTCAGAGGATCTCTCCCTTGTCCAGGTTTTAATTTGGACAGTGACTGAGGAATGCTTCTCATTTCAAGTGTGATGCTCATTGACATATTCAGGTTCTTCATTGGAGAGCTGAGCTTTTCCCCTCTGAATCCCCCTTAGGGAGGAAGTCTCTTTTTTTGTTATATAATACTGAGTACAGTGTGCTGCTGACTTCCGGTTATTAAAAATAACTGTAAAAATTATAAAACATAAGTTGACCTCATAGCCGACCCTGCATTGAGCTGGAGGTTGGACTTCCTACATGAATTAACCTGTAATCCTTGTAATACTACATTTTAATACAAGGAAAACAGTGCATTGTATTTCAGCTTCCACAGGGTGGTCTTGATTCAAGTGTCACCACGTTTCTAAAGATATGCTGTTTTCTGCCAGTTTTGGATTTGTCCCTCTGCTGTAGCTTTCTTGCACCAAAATGTTCTGTTCTTCTCTCCTGCTGCACACAGTTTTGTTTTGCTTTTCTTGCTTGAATGTTGCTTTTCAAATAAGCGTGGTAAGTTGCATGAAAATAGACTACTGTACTGGACTTCAGCAAAAGCTGTGGCATAGTTTTAGGCAAACTGAGGAGGGGCGGGGAAGGAAAATGTTGTGATACTGACCTTTCACTTTGCTTGTTTGGCTCCTTCCCATCGTATCTAACCCACACTGCACTGACAAATACCGCATCTGTCTTGACAGGCAAGTTCACAAATAACCATTCATTCATAACTTGGAGCTGCTGTAAGACTCCTTATGGATTGCTTAATCTGACAGTTGTGCATTTGAGCAGAGACTTTGAAGCAGGCTCTGCAGAATGACCGTGAGCTCAGTCGGACTTTGTGGGAGCTCTGAGGGAGGTCTCGTGTGAAAGAGGACACTGTGCTCGAGGGTGCGTTGCGTGTGTGCACGCGTGCGCACACGCGCGTGCACACATTTCACAGCGTTAAAACATCTGTTGTTGCCAAAGCCCAAATTGGAATGTTCTGGGAAAGATAATTTAATTTTTAGCTTCTGGATTCATTTCAGTGATGGTGATTTCAACACTTCCTGGGGAGAGTCTATCGGTGGTTATGTGCATCAAATGCAGCAGTAAATCTGTCATTCTTTCCATTTCAGTTTTTCAGGCTTACAACTTCGTTATTTTTCCCTGTTTGGCTGGTGTTAGTATCCAATGTTTTCCCTGGCTTCATTTCTTTTAAACCCCTGCTTTGAATTTTAAAAGGCAAGCTAAGCTTGTTGAAGTTCCTTCTCTTACTTGTTTTTGTTTACTTACAGCATTTGCAATTCAGCAACTAGCTCAGCTGAAATAGTGACGGTAATATATCTTTACCATAGTGATGACTGAAAGATAGGAATCAGAATATGTTGGTATTCATTCCTTGGGGTGGAAAAAAAACCAATCCACAAAATCCCCCAACCCTGTGGGTGAACTTTGTAATCACAAGGCTGAAAAACTAATAAGTGTAAGCAGCACTGACTCTTTTGAAGTGGTGAGAGAGCACCTCACAATCACTTATTTGATGAAGGCTTCTGCAAGATAATACTTATTAATCCTGAGCCCACAGTTGTGCTTGCAGCTGATCTCCAGTACTCCAAATTAACAGAGCAGTCCTTGCTTATTTGGGAGGGCATAGTCCAGTATGTATAAAATTACTTCTTTTGGGCTTTGGGCAAACAGTCATAAAGATCTTGGGCTGCCAAGACGTACACTTGGAAGAACACCTGCAAAACTTCACATCTTCCAAAGAGCGTGTAAAAACAATGCTGCAACTTTAGCCTCTTCTGATGCAGCAGTGGGTTGAAACAGCACGAGTGGCAATCACAGCCTGGGGCAGGCTGCTGCTCCTTGTCCCATCTCTGCTTGGTTTCATGGGTGGCCCAGACTAGCAAAGCTGAGAGACATCTCTGCTCTCCCTGACTATGGAGGGGCAGCTCTGCCCTTTGCATCATAGTTCCTGGCCTTTGTGCTTTGAGGCTTTGGTGCAGGAATTGATCCAGCTGACTGGCGAATAGTTAAACTGAGCACTTAATGAATGCCTAGTAAGCAAGATTTATGGATCTGCCAAGGTTCAGGTCCACTGGCAGTTCATTTCTACCTTCAAATGCCTGCAGGGGATATAAGGGATATTTGCCTTCAGGGAAGCATAAATGATATATTGTATTCTCCAGCATGATAGGACATTGTAAACAGCCTGGAGATGTGTTGGATCTCTGCAGATCATTGATGTTCTCATTCTCACCCAATCTCCAAGAGATCCAACCCAGTTTTCTTGGCTGTTGCAGTTGGCTCTGGGCCTCCCTGGCAGAGCAAGGGCTTGTATGTCTTGTGCCAATCGCTGCTTTATGCTCAGATTTTTCTTGATGCACGCTTTGGAAGTGAAGTAGCCACATTTCAACACTGAGGTTTGCTGAAAGATGTCTGTAGGTTTCTCTTGTCGTGCTCGTTGCGTGTTTATCCAGCCCACGATGGCAGGCTGTTGCAGCAGACACACATCTCTAGGTCTGTGAGGGGGGAACAAGTTCCAGCTTTCTTGAAAATCAATCTGCTGTTCTGATCTGGTGGTGTGATAGGAACTGAGAGGCTCCTTGCCAGAATATACAGTGTGCAGAGCAAGGGAGCTAAATGAGCAGCTTTGGCCCAGTTTGGATGGACTCGGAACAGATTGTTGGGGGCCTGACCTTTCTCTCCCTCTTTGAATCTGGATTCCCCTGTTCCAGCTTGCATTTCTCCCTGATGCTAGGAGCCATGTATTTGGAAGTTTCACATTCCCCTTGCTAATCAGGGAAGAAAAGAGCCCCAAAAGAATCTAGAAAAAGAGATATTGATGAAGGTGGCCGTAGTCTGAGTTGTAACAATATCATCTGTCTGAAGGAGCTTGCCTCCTTCCAAGCTGCAGTCCCATTACTACATTGTATTGGGAAACCTAATTTTCTCTGGCTGGAAGTGTATTTGTTGAGGTGGAGTCTGGAAAGGAATCTGCCTCATGCACACTTGCCACCACTGGGCCAGCTATACATGTGATACAGTCAAACCTTTCCATTTCTCTGCCTTTTGAGAGTATGTTCCCCAGATTAAGGGCCCTGGGCCAAAGCCTGCTGGAAGTCTTTCCACTGGCTGCAGAAGTCTTTGGTCAGGTATTAAGTGTCATTCCTTTGTTTCAGGGAGTGGCCACATCTCCAGTATATATTGGGGTGTATTACTGTAATGTGGTGCTTTCCCCTTTATTGAGTTTCCACTGGAGACATTCTTCTGCGAAAGGCCCTGAGAAACAAAGACCATGTTGGAAAATAAGCACCTTAGTTAGCTTTATTGATGGACTACATTTGTTGGCAGATGTCATCTGGGATCAGCATATGGTGGCAATATGGCAAGAACTGCAGAATGCAAAGGAGGAATAAGTTAAAGGCCTGTACTTTTTAGGTATTCCACATCTTCCCTGGTCTAAAATAAATGACCATCTGACTGCAAAGGTCTTGGCAAATAAACATGCCGTAATATATCTTTATCATCCTCCCTACAGCAAGTTTTTGTCTAGAAGTTCATCACTCCACATCCAGAGGCTTCTTAGAAACATGTGCAAAATCAGACCTCAGCGCCCAGAGCAGGGAAGAATCTAAAGGCTTTGACTAAAAATGTGGCAAATCTCTGTGCAGTGGACTGTAAAGAAAGGTCAGGGCTAAGCCAACAAGGTGTTTTTGTATTATCAATAAAATCTTTAAAGTCAGTTCTGCATAGAGCGGGAGCCAGGAGGACCATTTCTGAAAGCCAGTTTGCTACATGATATATTCTGAGTTCAAGAAATTTGGGAACAGGAGCTGTGCTTATGGCATGAAGGTGCATGTGGTTTTACATAAAGCCTCTCTCACTTGATGTGTCTCTAAGCTCACAAAATAACGAGTTAACTGCTGAGATACATTGTTTTGCATGGATGAAGAGCTGGAGCAATTTAACTTGAGTCAGTAAAGTCACTCCAGATTTTTTCCTGTGATGTTGGAACTGGATTGCAGCAATTGTTTAGGCAAGAAGAACAGTCATTGAGGCCAGGGCTGTAAGCAGCACCTAAAGGTGTGGGTTCTTTGGCCTTTGAGAATCCCAGCCTTTTGTTCAGATGAAGACTGAGGCAGTTAAATCTGCTTTGCTGAAAAGAAATGTCCTGATTGCTGTTTTGCATCATATTTGTACTACTACTGTGCACTTCTCAAAGCCTGAAAGGACTCAACATCCAGCACAGGTTGTTGGGGTTTTGTGTGCTTCCTTTTTTTCAAAAAAGCAGAGCAAAAAGCTTGGTTGGTATTCTATCTGTGTGGTACTTCCTGTGCCCTGGTGGGATGAGATTTCATTTGATTCAGGATATGGAACCAAATGGTTTGGTTCTTGTTTATTATTAGACAACATTTTAATGTCACAGGATATAAAATGCCTTAAGAACAGCCAGACCTTCAGGCAGCTTTCTAATTGAACCTGTATGTTGCAACTGAAGGGGATGCTTATCTCAGCAAGGATGAGATGTTCTTCTCAGGATGTAACGTTTCCAGGTTTGTTCACTTATTGCTAATCAACAGCTGGTATCATACTTTAGAAAGGATAAGACTGATATTGCTCTAGGAAGCCTTGAGTTTTGATAGAATGGGCAGGTTAAAAAAACTGGAGGCCCTCATTATGGTCTTCTGATCTCTCTACCTGCATATTCCAGGCCATTGAGTTTTGAATGAATTCATTTTTGAAAGGCAGTTCACAGCACACTTGGTAAATTATTCCAGTGATTAATTACATGGACTAAAAATGGGTATCTTCATGGTTTAGGTTGTTTAGCTTCAAGTTCTAGCATTTGAATCTGGTTTAAACTTTCACTTGCTATTCTGAAGACCCACTGTCAGATCTGTGGGCTTTCTGTAGGTACCCACAGGAAAGGGAAGTTTTGGAGAGGGGAACAGATCTGGCTAAGAGTAAGCAGATGTGGCTGTTGGAGGGCACTGCAATAAGCAGCCAGGGGCTTGGCATGGGCTGCTTTATCCAATTTCAGGTGTCTTTCAGATCTGTAGACTGTGATCGAGCCACATCTCTTTAAAGTTAAGTGTGCTGTAATCCATGAGATACTTCCTAGCCTTTTCAGTTATTCTCATGGTTCCCCTCTGAAACTCCTCAGCTTTATTTATGTTCTGCTGAGACTGTGGACAACAGTATTGGACACAGTATTTCAGGAGCAGCTGTGCCATTATCAAGTTACATGCATGTTGCAAACTCCTTTAATTCAATACTACACAGTTCATGCAGCTAACTTTGGCAGTAGCTTTCCCAGGAGCTTTATAAGAAGAAGTTAAAATTAATGCTTGGGTAATTATCCACCAGGGTCTCTCCCAAGTTCTTTTCAGAGGTACTGACTATCAGATGGAGTCTCCTACTTTGTAAGTGTGTCCAGTTTCTCTGTCCTACAGCTATATTACCACACTGAAAAACATGTACATGTTGATAATTCACGATTCAAGTCACTCTCTTTTTGGTGCATCTTGTTCATTATTTACCACATCCATATCATTATTGAATCTGCAGTTGATCAGTAATGGTTTGGGTTCCTTCCAGATGATGGATAAGAATATTAGGCAGTAGAGTACAGTAAAATGGGACCTTTGTAGATGCTTTCCTCTCAATAATGGTTTGCTGTCTACCGTTGTATTTTAAGCCTCATAAAAATGCAAGGCTTTGATTAATTCACTGCCTGGCCCTGTTTGTGTCCTGTTGTTCCTGTTTCCTAATGAAGCCATTATGTAGCACCAGCTTAAATGTCTTGCAGCTACCCAAGTACATAGTATTAAAACAGTTGTCTTACCTGCCCGTGTCACTCACTAAGGTACAGACCAGTGGGATCTCTTTTCCTGGAGCTGCTGTGGATTATACTCCCTTAGTTCCCTCCCTTAGTTAGCTCATTCTCATTCTCACATTTCACATATTTTTTCTGGGATCAGTACAAGGCTGAATGTGTAAGTGCGGTATCACGGATTGCCTGTTTAGGATTGTGTATGAACATTGATATTCTGCCTCAAATCTTCAAGGTATTTTTTGGTGTTTAGGATTTATTGAAAGCTAGTTTTAATAATTTCCTTTCTTCCCTGGACACCTCTTTAAGATGTCCTTATGCAAGTTATCCAGGCTTACTTGTTTTACGGTGTTGTTTTAAGACCTCCAAAGTTGCTGCTGAAATAAAAAAAAAAATCTGTTCATCTTATACTTGCCTAGCTTTTGTATCTCCAGGAGTATATTTCATATTTCTGTACTGCTGTTTCAACAGTTATTATGTAATGGAGGAATATCACTGTTAAGCTTTAAGGATAATCGCTGCTAAGCTAAATTAAATCTCATATCTAAGTTTCTTGGCCATGGAAGTGGTCTTCCCATCTGTTTTTTTCTCATCTGTTATCTGCAGTTCTTGTTTTCTGATGTTATAGTAGTTGTCAGCAGCTATTAGTTTTAGTTTTAGGGTTTTTTGTTTATATATAGTTGTGTTCTTAAATTTTATCTCTTAGGGTGGCATTCTTATGGTTTCTTTATGGTTCACTGACAATTTTCTAACCTGAGTGGTCTTTGTTGATTGTGTATCATTTCTACTTGTCCAGCAAGCTAAGTGTCAGTCCATTATCCTGTCCTGTGTTCTCTGTAAACACTTCTGCCCAGTTGATTCAGTTCATCATTGTATCATCTTTGCATGACTGTCTCCTTCATAATACTAAACCCATATGTTCAGTTCTTTGGGATTTCCTGATTTTGTGCAGAGCATGAGTTAGTATCTTCCACCTGAGCTTTTAATCCTGCCTGTCAAGCACCTCACTTCCATCTTAAAAATAAATCAGTACTTATGTCTGGCTCTTTGAAGTTGCATAGTTGTTGAAGTGCCAGCAACCTAAAATCAGGGTTCTGTAGAGACCAGCTCATCAGAAAGACACCGTATTTCCTCAGGAAGCAGGTGTAAAGACTGGTAGAGTTTGGTGGCCCTCATGCTGGCGAAGGCACGAGAAGAGGTGCCACCCGCCGCTCCAAACTGCAGAGTGGGTGGTGATGGCTTATCTGGGGCTCGTACCATTGGCAGCTCTTCCCTCTGAGGAGCAAGGGGCCAGACACTCCAGCTGTGAGTTTAGTTCTCTTGCCAGAAACCATAATTTTGGAAGGCAAATAATATATTTGGGTTTCTTTTCCGTGTTCAATAGCACAAGACATGGGAGACCTCCAAGTCACTGACTCAGTTGGTGATTCCATGTGCAAAGTAGTTAGTGGATGTGCTCTTCCTACCCCACCCAGAGGTCTGATTCTTTAACCTATAAAGAAATTTCACTTGTACTAAAAACAGTGTAGGGGGCATAATGGATCCAAAGTCATCCTAGTAATTGCAACTTAGTAGAAGGACCTTGGCATTTGGGTTACCTGTACTTAAATAATAGGAGTTTATATGCTCATTAGCACTAAATTGGAGCTAACTCTAGCATGTATATCCATAGAGCAGTCTGGGTTGTTTCCTAGTGGTACTGTGTCAAAGAGAGTGCCCAGTTACTCTGCATTAATCCTCTCTGAGTTAGCCATGATTCCACGGTAGCAGGATTTGTGGCTAGCTGAACATGAAGCTCTGCAGATGAGTTTCTCCAGGTTTTGTTGTACTGTTCTGTCCTGTCTGTGCTGCAAATTCTAATCCTTCCATGTCCATCTCTATAGCTGTTTCTGGGCTCAGTGAGCAGACACATTTCCCATGGAGTAAATTTTAGGGATCTTCAGAAGTGGCCTGGGAGCTTCCTGGGCCAGCTGCAGTGAAGAAGCAGAGGAAGGAGTTGAAAATGGAGCATGGGCAGACAGGTGTGTGTTCCCTGCTTGCAGGCAGCCAGGGGCACTGCTAGTGGCTGCAGAGATTTCCTGAGAGAGGCTTAAAATCTCTGTGCTTTTCTGTTCCTGATTTGCACTGCACCAGGGTGTAAATCATTTTAATTGTAATTACTGTTACAAAGCAGGAAAGATTGAACAATTTTAATGTGGTTTAAAACTTTCATTTCCCTCTGTCTCTAGCATTCATCTGTTGTCTGCTGCCTTTATCTTAATCATTTAAAGATGTGTTGCCTGTGCTTTGAGTCTGTGAAGCTTGACTTCTCTGCAATGAAAAAAAAAACCCAACGTAGTTTTCTTTTGCTTTTCCTTCATAATACTTTTACTTCTTGTAAGTAAAAATAATCCTTTATTTCTTTTTTTTTTTGTTTTTTTTTTTTTTTTCTTCACAGAGTGAAAGGGTTGGACAATCCAATCTGCTTTTCTTGAAAATAACTTGCTTTCATTCCCTCCTCCAGCCAGGGAATAGTTTGGAAAGGCTGTTCTCTGGACCCTTGGCTGAGCAGGAGGAGCAGCCAGCTGTGCTGCTTGCCAGGGGAACAGGAGCTCTTCCTGGCAGAGGTGGGGCAAGAGGAACGGAGCCTGTGCCGTGGGACTTGCTTTCATCTCCTCCCCTCTCTGCAAGGCACTCCTGACATTTCCTGACCACTCTTAGATCTTCCAGTTAGAGCAGCTAACTGGAGAGACCCACTTGTATAGAAAAAAAAAAGCTATAAAGGAAGAAAATGCAGCTTGCATTTATAAACAGCAATAGATTAAAAATACTAATAAGGGAAGAAGGGTGCTCCCATGTGTCACTATTCACCTGGTGTGAGTGCCTGTTTTTTATAATCATTCACATGTATTTCTTCTATTAAAAATAAGTCTATGGTTTATCCTATTCTGTTTTATTATTTCGATTTGGATGTGCTGGAATGTTCTGATTCCCCCCTTTTTTTATATATTCTTTTTTTCCAAATTCCTTGGTGTGTTTGGATTTGTGGGTTTGCTTTTGGAGGCCCTGAGTGTTGCAGAGTATCTCAGCCCTGTTGCTGAGGTGAAATATTGGGCAGGAGTGCATTGCATTCTGGCTTTCGACTCCTGCAGACAAGTTGCTGTCAGCAACACTGCAAATGCTTTACTTCTTGGAGTATTCTCTGAAGTGAAATGTTGCAGGTTTCCTGGTAAAATCTAATTAAACTTAATTCCCTGGTCTTCTATGCTGGGGCCTTTATCAGAAATACACAAGCAAGGCTTCTCTTTTAAGCCTCTGGGAAAAAGTTTGGAAGTATCTATCCCCTTTTATGGTTTCATCACAGACATGTTTCAGAAGAGGTCCCAGTGCGAAAATGACTCCTGTGGAGAAGCCTTTCTTTTATTTGCCTCCAAGTCTGACTCGCCTAAATCTGTAACTGTTTGCTTGTCTTCTTCCTAAGGCACTTCAGTGATAGCTGGAGATGCCATGGATTCTCATGCCACCTTTTTAAGGTGATACATTCCTCTGTATCTGTGCTGGTTTAGCTTTTACCATGACCCTTAAGTGAAGCCAGCAAATAGTGAGAGGTTTGTGGCTTGGCTTGAAGTCACAGCTGAGCTACCAGTGGTGACAAAGCTCCTCACCTGAGGAGCTGATTCTGCACTTGCACCAAAAGCAGTGCAAAATCTTTTGAGCTATACGAAACCTTGCTGATGCTCCCGTGTGTTTTCAAAGGTGGAAGAAACAATTTGTTTGAGGCTTTGTTTTATCTGCTTTTGTGAAAGTCTGGTTATGGTGAAGTGAGCTTTACAAACTTCTACTTTGGATTATTGAAATTCATGATCCTGCAGTTGGACACAGAAACTGCTGATGGCTGACTTGACAAAAAGCAGTGAATGCCACCAAGAGCAAATACATCTCATGTGCTGTGCAAATGGCATTTGTTCCACCAAAATATTTCTGGTAAAAATCTGTGTCCTTGACTGGAATTTGGATGCCCCATGAGAGCTTGGGATCCTTTTGCCTTAGAGGTTTTATTACAAATACAAAAATATCCACCTTACTTTTAGCATTATGAAGCAGTGGTTGTGTTTTTGGGTATTGACAGCTAAGCAGGTGGGCATGAGCACTCTTAGTTTAGGGGCATTGGCAGATACTCTACGTTGTTTGTAACCTTTTAATTGCTTTTGACAAGGAGCTTTAAACTTTTATTGATGCCACCAAAGGAAAATATCTACGTGAAAGCAGTCTTGTTCTTCTATGCCGGAAAAAGTGAAAAATAAAGAAAGAAGTTCACTATGGATGTTACTTTTTTTTTTCCCTTTGGTGTTATTGAGAGGTGCTAAGTAAAACATCTATGGGTAGGAACAGTCCAGCTGAGGAGGCTGTAACTGCCCATGTTTAGTGAGTCAGGGCTCTCCACAGCTCCTGTAACAGAGATCCTTTTCTTTGCTCCCATTCTGGCCCTTCTGGTGCATCAGCCAACTTTCACCCCATATTGCAGCTGCTGACAGAGAGGTTTTCTGATGTGTGGAGCCAAGGGCCAACCACAATTTGTCCATGTATTTACAGGGATCATTTCACTCCTCCAGAAGCGCAGCCAAGTATTTCTTGATAGAAACATGCTGCATCCATCTAACAACACTATCCAATTGAGGCAAAGTGGAGAATGCTGTAATACTTGCATTACAGTAGTTGCTGAAGTCCCAGTGAGAGATCAGGGCCCTGGTGTGTGAGGCACTGCTGATCTCACAGTATTTTCCCCAGCCCTACAGACCTTCCCATTTAAGCTGACAAGTCAGATATTGATGCTCTGTGGTATTATCAGTTACACTGCAAAAGGCACGTGTGCTTGAAACCAGAGATTTTCATGTGATCTTAAATATTTCTTCATGTTGAGAGTGTTCATCATCTCATCCAGATTGCTTATCTAGGAAGTGATCACACATGAGAAATGGAGAAACTTCGTGTGTTCATTCACTGCTACTGGTCGTTTTTTTGTTTTGGTTTGGAGTTGGGTTTTTATTCAGGGCCAGACATTAATCTTGGCCTTACAGCCCCAATAACTATTATTTCTCATCAGCAGCATGGTGAGTCTGAAAAGAGAAATTAGAGTCAAGAGGATATTTTCCCAGAAGATTACAGCAGTTATAATGGAGGTCAAACTTTTGGCTTCAGCTGTTGGACTGTTTCACTTTAAACTTGAAATGCACATCAGTGAAAGGAGCAAGTTCAAAGTTTAGCATGAAATAATGCCAGAGACTAAGGAGAAAAAAAAGCTTATCATAGCAATTTTACAAAATTTCACCATCACTCTTCACACTGAATATAACTTTTCAAGCAATATCACAAGGAATCCCAAGATAATGAATCACCAATGGAGGAAAATGTCATGCAACACAGCATCCTAGTTTGGGGAATTCACAATCAGGGAATAGAATATCAGCTATAATTATTTACTGTGTTGTTTTAAGCACAAACTTGGTTTTAATACCAGAGAGAATTTACTCATTATACTTGCATTATTATACATGTCAAGTATCCTGGTATAAATTCCTCTAACACAAGGCTTATCTCTTTAACTTAAGGATCTGTCATGATTTATTAGTTAGTTCCAGGATAGTTGCAGCAGGCTTCCAAGTACATTACCCAGGAAACAGCATGCTTTGAAGAAACATCGTTAAATGTTTAAGTTAGCTGTTCTCTATGTGTGCAATTGGTATCCTGTAAAAATCTTTCCCACAGGAAGGGGTTTAGACGCCTGTCACTCACTCTGGATGCAGTGGGAGCTCTCTGTGCATCCCTTGTTTGTTGTCTAAAGGTTTTCAAGAACTCATCTTCCATCCTGCAGCTCAGAGCTACTCAGGATTTGTCCCTCATGAACATGGGAAATGGATCATCCTCCTGCTTTCTGTGGCAGCTGTTTAGGTAGCTGGGGGCTGTTTTTATGTAACACCCTCAGCAGTCTCTTTTTGGCTGAGCAGTCCAACTCATTCGTCCGTGTTTGATGGCTCAGCACTAATCTTATTCCTCTGCAGCACCGAGGTGGGCAGAGCTTCTGTTTTAACTGGGAGCCACTGAGAACTGCTGGCTCAGGGCAGTTTCCCAGTCCTGCAGCTTACCTACTGTCTGTTTTTGTCTAGACCCCATTTCCCTCACCTGCTGACAGGCTTGTCAGTGTCCAAACTTACTGAAGTCAAGATAAATGCCATCTGTGGTTTCTCCTCTAGTTGTAAGCCAGTCCTGAAGGCACTTCAGTTGTTTGGAGATTAATTGTTTCTGACAAGGCCGTGTGAGCAGTTATTCAACTCCTTCTTTTCTTCCAGGTGCTAACAAATTGTTTGTTTGAATATTTTTCCACTCTCATTCTGTCTTTAATTTCTCACTACCCCTTATTTCCCTTACCTCCCCTTTTATTTTATTTTATTTTATATCTTTTAATAGATAGCATAGATTGCTCCATTCAAATCTTCTGGTGCTTGACACTGTATTTAAAACTATCTTTTCCTAATTGTGAGAGTAGTGTGGCAGGTATTTTCAGATGGTTAGGTAACTGTAAAAAATGTGCAGGTGTCCGTGGTCCCTTGCATGCAAGGCTGTGCACTAGAGCTGCATTGCTTGTGTAAGAAAGGTAGAAAAAAGAGGGATTGAATGTGTGTGTCAGAAAAATTGTGCATGGATCTCTGCCTCTGATCATGGTCTGTGTCTGGGGTTTTTTTTGCACTGTGCTGTGGCCCTGATTCATCAGCTGATCTTTTAATTGGTTTGTTGCCTGCCATGTACTTGGAGAAGCAAAACAAAGTTTGGGAGTCCTGTTGAAATAGATTGCAAACAGCCATCTGTGTTGCTGGATGTATGTTAAAGTCACTTGTCAAATGTGAACAGTCAGGATTTGTCTATTTTTGTTTTCCAAGCCAACCTGAGGAATGGTGAGTAGTATCTGTAGTTTGTACAGTAGTATTCTGCAGTATCTTTTACTCCAGTGCCTACAGGATGCTATCAGCTAAGAAGATTAGAGCTCAGCTATGACTCTCCTCATCACACACTACTATTTTTTTGATTCCTTTTTTCAGATGGAGTTAGGATTTAATACCCTTTCAAAAAAATGGAAGCTATGAAAAGAATGGAGAAAACAACTTAAAAGCATTTTTTCTCAGGCCTCTCTTTTGAAATAACTGAATAAGAAATAACTTTTCCATACTCTTTTCAAGAAATCAAAATAAGGCTGTATCATCTTTCTGACTCAGTGTACAATGTTGGCTAGGTTTGCTATCCCAGAGCATACAATTGATATTTACGAGAAAAATAATTTTCTACATTCTTTGGGCTTTTGTTCTTTGGGTAGGGACTACTCAAGTTTCATGCTAGACCCTGCCCTGGTCTCCAGTGGTATTTCATCTCTTTGATTAGTAGAGATTTTCAAGCATTATTTTTTTTTTCCAGTGGCCTGTATTTGATGCCATGGATTATGTTACTTTGCACATCATGAGTTTTTCCTTTTTTACATTTCCTCTCTTCTTTTTTATTTCAAGTCTCAGTGGCTCCCTTGCTGTATCCAGGTGCCCTTCCCTCCACCCTTTGGGGTAGCTGGCAAGGAAGAAGGAGGCAATATGTATTTCCAGTGCTTTAGGGAAGTGGTGCCACAGATTAACTGGAGATGTGGTTTATCATATCTAGGTGCTATTCACCTAATCCTTACATTAGCACTTTCACAAATTATTTCCAAAATGAACTATTGAGTCTTTGTTTTCTTTCATTACACCCTGGAGCCATTGGATCTCCGTGCTTAGCTCTGATTTCTCTCCATTTTGAATCTATCCTATTGGAAGGAGATGAGAAAGGAAATATTTTGTACGTGTTTGTGATCCCTGTTAATTTCTGTAGTAAAAGACCTCACTTTTGCTTGCAGTCTGAGAGCACATTACTTTTGCTGCAGTGATGCACTGAGAGCTTGTTTATCTGCAGTACACCATCAACTCTTGTCTTGCTGTGTGCTTTCAGTTGAATAATTTTTAAATTTTTTTTGCAGTGATTTTAATATTTATGATTATTTTGTGCATTCTAGCAATATTTTTGTTTATGTAAAATAACCTATTGTTGTGTAAATTTGAAAATGGCAAAAAGTTGTTCTTTGTTGCTTGACATGACTATCAGGTGGTTAGCTGGTGGGCCATACTTCTCATTTGTATCTGTAATCCTCAGGTGCTGGTAGTACCTGTGTATCAAGAATACAGAGCCAGGACAAAGGTGTCACCTCATTATTGATGTAATTCATGAGCATTTTGAAGACAAATTCCTTCTGAAGTTTCACCTCTGAAATGTGGAGCTTTTCCTTTTGATGGAGGGTCAGCCTTGGGTTGAGGAAAGTTAGAATAGTCCTGAAGCATTCTATGTTTGTACAGATAGGTGTGATTATTTCACTGTCACCTGTTCTTTTGTATCAGTGTTGTGGAGAGCTCTGCCTCCAGGGTATGCAACCAATACTTCAAAAACACCCAACTCTACAACAAACTCTTCAGGCAGCTCCCTGTTTCACAGCCACTTTCCAGTGCTTGTTCCCTCTGAATATGATCCTTAAACTTAAGTATTATGTGTAATTTGTGTCAGTGTCATGTGTCTGGAGCAGTAAAGACTTATTTCTGGAGCTGTGCTTCTGCAGGCACAAGTCAGCTGAATACCTGCAGAGCCCCACCTGTAGGAAGCATGACTAATAATGCATGTAGAGCAGAAAATTTAAAACTTGCATGGTTTTCATGCTCCTTTGAACTAAAGTGTTTTCAAATCACTCTTTAGCTTATTCCAAGAAGCTGCTGAGGCATTCTTGTTCTGTTTTGATCCTTAAGAAATGCAGACACTGACCCTGCAGTTGCTATCCATATTCATTATCACAGTCATGGTGTTGTATGATGCAATTTGTGGAGCTCTTTCACTGAATGTGATCTCTGTCTGGAGTTTGCGTTAGTTTTGGATTCTTCTGAATCATAAATGGTCAGAACATCTTTTTCTAATATTTAGTTGGATGTCATTTTGTTAGTCTGAAACATATTCTTTTATATTTTTTGTTTCTTCGTGTGCACATGAGTGTGTCTGTTTGTATGCACGCCTCTTTCTCCAGAGAATTTTGTCTCAAACATTTACATGCGCCCAAAAAAGCAGAAACTAAAGTTGCTTGCCAATGCAAAGCAAATTTTGGGGGGTATTACTGTAAACTTTAAAAGAAAATAGGTGAACCTTTAGGTGGAGGGAGAGAGTTGAAATTAATTGAGCAAAACCTGTCATTAAAATAGGAGTCAGTAAGCCATCTGTTGTTGAGCTGGGGTGTAGTTCTGTTGTCTTGGTGGTACCAGGGACCTGCTGGAGGTGTATGTCCTGTCCCTGTCACTCTGGTACCTCTGGTACCAGCTGTCCTGCACCACAGCTCTGTTATCATGGTGCCTCCTCCAGGGTGAGGGAAAGCTCACCCAGGACAAAAGAATCAGGAACTCCTTGGTGGTGATGTCTGTCCAAAAGCCAGTTCTCTGCAGATGGATCTCAGGCAGGTGGCGGCACTCGGAGTGATTGATATTTGCAATATTTTGGGGAAAGACGTTTATCTTGCCCTTTGGAAATCCAACTGGATCAATCTAGCTGTTTTATTTGGACACAGGAAAGCCAGTCTAGCCTTGTAAACCTGAACACTCAGCTATGAATAGCACAGACGAGAGCTGAGTGCCCACTGAGATGAACTTCTGCCATTTCCTTGTGTGTTAACCTGTCACAAGGAGGGGCCACGCTATAAAATGACATTTTTGTGTTTGTAACACCCCGTGTACCTTGTGCAATGCAAAAAGAGAGTCCATACCTGCAGCAGCCCTTGCAGTAAACTGTACCCTTGCATATTCTCCTTATTCCCAACTCGTCCAATTTTCTTCCATCTCAGACACTAGAAGGTTAAAATATAAAAACTGCATATATTGTAACAAAAAAAAAACTTAATCCTTTTTCAATCTGTATGTGATTTTACTCCAGACAAGGCAACTTTCCAGATTTACATAAACCAACATTTGAAACAGAATGGTTTTAAGAAAACTGTCTAGGACATCTTACTATGTTAACTTGAAATTATTCAGAAAAAAAAAATCTCTTTTTTAAATTTTTTTTTCCTTCTTTTTTTTTTTTACCTTTTTTTTCTTTCTTTTATGGCAATAAATTTTTTAAATTTTTTAGATTTTTTTTAATTGCATCACTGTTCAGCAGTGATAAGGGGGGGCTCTCACTTGCTCAGAAAGGCCATTGTTTGCTCACTCTTCCTGTACTTGGACCAGTAGAGACTGGAGGCCACAGTTTAGACCAGACTGCAAAGAGGTGGGTTTGCTTAAACAGTAGACTATTGGAATAAAACATTTTTAGTCATAAGTATCTGGAACATTTCCAGCATTGGATTAAGAAAAGTTCAAGTTGGAACAAGAGGGTCTGAGAAGCTGTGGTCTTCCCACACCTTGCTGCTAGTCAGAATTTGTGGCATAAATGTCTGTGATGAATATTGGTGTCTTTTTAGATTCAGAGGTACTTCGTTTTTAATTCAGATTTTGAGAGGCATTTTGGTCCAAGGCTTCTGAGGATTATGTTAGCAAGGCATAACTTTCTGCCTCAAGGTCAAGCAGACCTGTAGCCTGGATGTAAATTAGTCAAGTTACACCTTGGTTTGGTTCAGAGCTTGTACCTGTTGGGTTGGCCAGCCATTGCATTCCCATGGGAGAGAAGCTGGGAATGTGGTCTCTTTCTAACTTGTGCTGACACAAAGCATCTAATCCATACAGTTAATTAGTAGAAGCAAATGTTAAATTCAGAAGAGCTCTTCCAGCCTTAGGGGGTCTTGCAGTTCTGAACAGAGCACTTGGAAGTAAGCATTAGTCAAGACTGAGCCTGTATGGACACAGCCCTAGGTTAGAAGGTGAGAAATGCTTGGAGTTCTCCTTGCCAAGCTATGCAACTTGGTGCCAATCAATAAGACTTGATTATAAAGAGGATTTGGACTTACTTCTTGCTTTGTGACTGTTCTTATTCTACAATATCAGCTGGCTCTCAGTGGTATTTTGTAAATTCTGTTATGTAATGACAGAAGTTTGCCCATGCTGGTCCTTGCTGTTGTGCAGTTCATAATGTGACAGGCAAGGATCCTGTAGGACAAAGCATGACAAGCCAGTCATTATATTTTTTCTCTTGTCTATAATTTGTGAAGGATGATAACAAAAATGTAAATGTATATTCCAGATGGAAAGGTCTCTTTGAGATGCTGCCCTTTTCAGGGACTCCAAAAAGGCATGTAGCATTCTTATCTTCTATTAATGCCATTTCTTAGAAGGCGTTTCTTAGAGGGCATTTCTTTTAACTATGGTTTTGGTTTTTAAGAGGTTGTACAGTTGTGGAATTCAGTATCTTTATTTGAATTAAATAAAGCCAGTCAAATACTGTTTGGCACTAGGCAACAAGGTACATATGAGACGCCAAGAAGAGACTGCTGAGCTCTAGATGCTTCACATTCCAGACCTGTTACCTTGCAAGTGCAATATTTACTGAATTTTATTTCAGCTGGAGATGAAGAGCAAGCCTGTGAAGGAGAATGGAGTTAGGGAGATTTTAGGCTTGCAGAAGAAAAGCTTGACTGAACTGGTACAGCATGCTAAATTCTCCCTGGATAATTGACTTACATGAAGACATGTAAGGAGCAATTACTCATGGGCAGTTTGTTCATGCTAAAATCAACATGCACTGCAGTAAAAGGAAAACAAGGAAAAGAAGGAAGGAAAAAAGAAAGGCTTACTTTAGCTGTGAATGAAAAGCACCAAGCTTTTGTGTTTGCAAACATGAAGGGATTCTGAAAGGGCAGAAGAGTGGTTCCAACACTTCTGCTCCTCTGCATGCTTTGATTGATTTCCAGATGGCTTTATCAATGCAGAGGACCTCTTTAGAGGTCCATGGTTCAACTGGTGCTTGAAATCTTGTTTAGAAATAGAGTTAGTAAATGAGCAAAGCTGAAAAACTGGAAGTCATAGACGTTCTTAATGGGTGCAAATCATAAAATCCAAAGCCTGAGTGTAAGTGAGGAAGCTTTGCAGTCACCCTGATACTGCATGTTTCAGTCCCACAGGAGTGCTGCTGGAGAATTATTTCAGACTTTTGTCTACCAAACTAAGTACCAAGGAGAAATTGGATCTAGTTCAGTTGGACTTTATTGGATTATGCCTTCATGGTATTGTAGTTGAAAAAAAGAAGGCTGTGATTCCAAATATGATGTGTAACAATTGTGCAAATTCTTTAATCCTGTTTTCCATTCATTTATGTAGTAATTAAAACCATAAACCTGGAAATTATTTTCACAGGCAGCTTTCATTTGCAGAGACCTATTTAATTTCCTATGGTTTATGACTGTATATTCAATTTTACTCTCTTTCTCTTCCGGAAGAGGGTGAAACCTGATGGTGTTACCTTCATTATCAGTCTGTGCCTTGGCTTTGTTTCTTACAAGTTTTTCAGAACATGACAGTGTAATTTTGGGGGGAAAGAGGTTTATTTAGTTTTGTTCTCCTTAGAGAGCACCACAAAATGCACTAACGAAAGAATAATCATAAGTTTAAAGAGGAAGGAAAGTTTTAAGGGACTAATTGAAGAGGGAAAATGCCTGAGTGGTTTAAAGGAATGAAGTGGTGGGAGAGCTCCAAGTGAGATGAGGCAGCAAAAGTAAAAGAGCTACCACCAACTGTGATGAATGACAGATGTGCACCTAAAAACTGTGGTTGTGGGGCTGCACAAATATGCAGATAGGAGGAGGAAAGTAAAAGTTCACAGTTTCAAAGGTACATTGCCTTACATGCAACCTGCAGCCTTAGGTAACAGGAATTGGAGCTCTAGACCCTTGGCAAAAGGATGCTGCTCTTTCTAGGTCCATCTTAAAAGGAAAAGTAGCTTAGGACAACTTGATTTATGGTATACTCTTACTCAGTAGTCATCTGTGACTGAGCAAAGACTGCTGCCCTGCTGGGTTCTGTGGGATGCACTGTTTAATTTAATCTCTGTGCAAGAGACCTGCCTTGACCAACTTCTGCCAGTTGAAACTGTACTCTCTTCCCACATTAAAACCAAAAAAAATCTGGGGAGACCGGATGATTCTATCTAGCCTGGAATATAATCCAGGCTAGATAGAATCATCTGGAGAGTGTTAGTAGGAGGTGACTGTCCACAGGCCAGCCTGAGAAGAGTGGAATGAGCAATCTCTGCAGAAGGTTGATGCTCATTTCCACCTCTCCCTGGGAGTGTGAACTGCAAGGCCACCAGCAGCATAGGGAGGAAAGCTATTACCTCCTCCTGCTCCTGCTCAGCGGAGGCCTTTCCCATGCACAGGCTGGGTAGGTTGGGAAAGCTGTAACAAAAATCACATTCCAAGTGTGAGCTGCATGGAGAATTTGGCCCTGTAGGCTCTCCTCAGTCTGAGGAGCATCACAAGGACTGGGTTCAGCCTGTGCTCCCTCACTGCTACGGGCTCTAAGGCAGGAAATCCTTTAAGCACGTGGCTGCATAAAAAGCTCACAGGGTGACTTGGAGAAGATTACGTGGCTGCATAAAAAGCTCACAGGGTGACTTGGAGAAGATTCTGTTTAGAGGGAAGCCTGTGCCTGTGCTTTTTCTCTGAAGCAGAGTGGTGGGCTTCTTTCCCTGTTACTGTGCTAAATATTCAAACTGGTTTTACCACTTAGATCACGTACATTGAATTCCAGCTGATCGAATCACCCTGCAGATGTATAAGAGGAGAAATAAAACATTGGATATGAGATCAAGAGAAGTGATACTTGGATTATGCTGTGCTAAGGTAAAGAGGCACATAAACACAGCAGCTTAAACTGAATTGTGAAATAGCCTGAGAATGTCTTTTTGCTGCCATTTCCTTGATTTCAACACTACCGAGTTTGTCATGTATGACGGCTTTGTGGTTGTTGTGACACTGTTGGAGAAATTGGATTTGGGGAAAGTTTTCTTAGTTCTTTAAATAATTCAGAATGTTTTCCAGTTCTGTTTTTTTCTCTCCAATGTAGCTTTGTTTTGCAGCAATACATTTTTTGTAAAATAGAATTTTGTATAGTTGCTTTGCCCTGGCACAATAGAATCCTTAGGACATGTCCAAGAGATTTCCTGCCATCCCTGTGGATTTCGTAACAAACCTTGTGATTAGAAGCCCTTCTATGCAGAAGATTAAAATGGAGATGGCATTCATGGGCTTAAAAGGCAGCTCAAGTCATCCAGCACAAAAGGCACAGGTCAGAGCCTGTGAGGAGCATGTTTGCTGTCAGAGTGCAGCAGCCTGAATTTACAGACAGAGACAGATGATGGGTGACCACAGCCTTAAAGGAAGTACTGAGTCCATCTCCTTAGAGAGGTTAACCTTGCAAACCCTCGTTCCTAGTACTGACAGGATTTGCCTGTGCTTCTGTCCAAGGATCAGGCTCAAACATGATTCTCCTCACTGAAGGTACTTTTAGGGGTCCCCAAAAGACCACCCTGGTCCCCAGCTCTGGGAGCACCTGACTGGGCTGGCCCTGTAGGACCAATGTCCCATGGCTCTTGTGAGTATCCTGACTCTGGGCTGGCTGACTTCTCAGCCTTGGGTGCTGCAGAGGGAGCACAGGTTTCTTACCTTCCCATGGATGGCAGGCCCCCAGGGCAGCAGGATGCTTTCCCATGCCTGTGGAAACCCTGGAGCTGAGAGGAGGGGAGAGATGCAGAGTGTGTGCTGAGCTGCATGAAGGCATGCCAAGCTCCTCTCATAGACTGACAGGGAAGATAGATTTATAACAGAATTGATTTTTTGTGTGAATTTGAGGGATTCAATAAAAGTATGTCTGAAAAAAAGCATATTTTTAAAATATAGTTCATTAGTAAAATGGCACTGTAGCAACATGGTGAAGCCAGTTTGAATCCTGCTGGCTGGGCTGTGAGTGCAAGTGAAATTCATCAGAAAGGTGTCAGGAAGAGGAAGGATTTAAAAAAATAATAAACATGTATAGACGTTCTTAAACACACACACATAAATCTAACCTTACACCTAGTCTGCTGTTGAGAAGGCCAGATGTTTTTCTTAGATAAAAATATTCAAGGTGACTCGGGTTTCCTGGTGGCTGCCAGGGGGTTTCAGGCACTGCAGTGAGCATCCCAATGTCTGTGTAAGGCAGTGGAACACACAGCAGTGCAGCTGGGCTTGTGATCATGTCTCTGCCAGCAGAGAGGTCTCTTGTTATTACAGAAGGTACCCCTTCAGTAGCATGCAGGCAGGGAGGAGTTTGGGAAATGGAAGAGAAAAAAGGTCTTTGTTACAGGGAAGACTCTTGGTCAGTCCTGTGAACAGCAGAAGGTTGGTTTGCTCTGTTTTCACTCACTGAGGTCATTGCAGCCATAAAACCTCAACTGAACTGTGCCAGCAAGTCAAGTCTTACTCTGCCCGTGAGAAAGGTTTGTGTTCCCTGGTGAGCTTTTTCTTTTTGCCCCACCTTTTTTTTTTTTTAAGATGAGATAGGCAATTGTACTTGCAATTCTTCCTTATTATTCCTAGCTGAAAGAGGAGCAGCCTTTCATGGAGAGAGATGAAAGACACTAGGAGTATTTTTCTTACATTCCAGTGTAAGTAGAATAGCGAAGTACATACCTGAGACGTTTCCAAACACAACACACATCTATTTACATATTTGATTTCAGTGGTGATACATGATAACCTGGGATTTCATTCAAAGGATCCTGATGGGGATTTGAAAGGAGTTCTTCTTCCCTGAATGTTCACAAAATAACTGCTGAAAGCTGAAGGGCCTTTTGTTGGCAGATAAATTCACAGAGAGGCTGGAGACAGTTTCCTTGTGCTGAAAATCTTCTCTGTGCTTGCAGTTGCAGGGGTAAATTCCTGGCCCTTTTGATTGTGTTGGGAATGTTTGGTCGGTGACTTCACTGGGACCAAAACTTTGCTCAGGTTTTGGCATCTTTGTAACTTGTTCTAATGCCTGTTGACAGACGCAGCAGCTTTCCTGTTAGCTTGTCATGCACCTTCCCTGCAGAAAAGGATCAGCTTCTCCTGGGAATGCTCATGTGCTTGCTGTGCTGGCACCCAGTGCAGGAGTGAGGGACACCTCTGAAGATGTGTTTTTCTCTCTCACAATTGAAATTGCAGTGTTGGAAACACAGCAGTGAGATTAGAGGGGGTTTATGTGTGAGAGAGCAAGCGATTGTGCTGTACCCTTACCCCATATGTTTTAACCTGCCACAAGATTAAGAGTTCTTTGTTGAGAAACAAAGATAGCAGTAGGGTTTGTGTTTACATTCCCTCTCTGGCTGCTTTGCATGACAGGTGATGTGTAAAGACGACTTTGAGGAGAGGAGAATTGAGGTCAGACCTTTCAGACTTCCTAAAATGCCTGGAGATTTATATATGTGAAAGACAGTCTGGAATGGAAAACTCAGCATTTGCTGCTCTCCATAATAATCCCGAGTAATTAAGTTACCCCAGTTAAGCATTGCTCAAATGGCTCAAAATTTAGACGTGAGAACAGCCCTCATGTGATGTTCCAGTGTTGTTCACATTACCCAGCCCCTGTGTTTCAGCATGGACAAGGGAAAACAAGCCAGCAGCCTGGAAAGCTTTGAAGGGAGGCAGAGAGAGCAGGGTCTGGTGAGTTATGGTGAAATTTCTTTTCAGGAAATTCCCATTCAAGCAGTCACAAAGGCAGGGGCAGAAAGTGTCTGTTGAGCCCCGTGCAGGTTTATCCATTCTCATCTACTCCAGCTTCTGCAAATAGGGAAAAGAAATACCAGGCCTGGGGCAGTATTATGGGTGCTACTTTGTGTCCAGAGGGTCTGTCCCATAGGAGAGATTCCATTATTCTTTTTAAGAAATAGGGTATTTGGGAGTGGTCACACCAAACATGCCTGGGTTGGAGTTTTGGTTTTGTGTTCCTGAAAGGGACCAAACAGTGTCCCACTTCATCTTAGCCAGTGGTTTCAGTGATTTTAACAAACTTTTGATTCTCCTCCAGCTTCAAAAGTTTGGATGCAGGCAGTTGATTTGAGAGGCTCAATGTTTATTCAGATTCTTCTAGAAGTTAATACTCAGAGAAATTTGCTTTATAGCGGAAGTGATGTTCTGGGCAGCCTTTGCTTTCTTCACAGTGGCGGAAGTAAAATGAATTTTCCTAAAGGAATTCACTCAACAAAACACATTCTCAGAAGAGGAGACTTGTAAAGGACCAGGATTGTGTCTTGGAGTTGCCTCAGGACTGCTCTGTGGTGCTAAAGTAGTTACAAGTTTTTGCAATTTCTGTGCTGGTTTACCTTACCATACATCTGTAGGTGTAAACTCATACATGCATTCTGTAGTCCTGAGTTCCAGGTGTCTTCCTGTGTGTCCCACAGGTGTCACCTTTTTGCTCTAGACATCCCACACAAACACCTGATTTCCTCCAAGTAAATTGTGTAGCTTGTCTGAAAGGACTATGTATGTTTTCCTTAAGTATTTTTCTCCCGTTGCTGAAACATTTTCAGATTTTCTAATCTTCCCTGCAGTGAGCAGTGATGGGGGACAGGTTTGTTTTTTTTTTTTTTTCTGTGGCAGCCTGCACCCACCTGAACTCTCCCTCCCCTTGCAGCAGGAGCGTGGGAGGCAGCAGTACCTCCCTGACATTCACAGGATTCTGGAGACTTTGTCTGATGCTTTCTTCTCATAGAGCAGAATGGTCCTGCAGCTTTTCTCTTTGGTATTAAATTTGACTCTCCTTTGCCTTTTGGGTGATGGAATAGCCGGGAACGTTTTCCAAAAGGGTTACATTTGGTGCATCTGCTGTAGCCCAGACTCTTGGTGTTGCACTTCATTAGAGGTAAACTAACATTTGTGATGTTGGCCTGTTTTTTATTTCCTTATGGAACCCATAAGAGAGGGAGGGGAGAAAAAGTCATCATTGATTGTTCAGGACAGATATTTTCTCTTCCTTCTTTCTGGCTGGTGTGAGTAATATGGATTTTTTCATGCTAATTGCTGTTTTGGACTGAGTGTACAAAGACTAGTAGCTTGAAAATAATTGTGAAAGGGTGGCATGCCGAGAGAGAAGGTCCAGTGGAAAAAAATATCTCAATGAGGGCTTTTTGGCTGGTAAGATTAACTTAAATCAGACAATTTAGTGATATAGCAAAATTACAGCTCTTCTTAAAATGGTCTGCATACCAAATTAACATCCAAAGCAGTCAGTTTCAGCTGCAGCATTTAAACCCACTTGAGGTCAAACTTGCAACATGATTTGACCCAGCCCAGGGAGAACAACTACCAAAAAAAAATTAAAATATGTTGAATTGTTACAGTCTTAAAACAGCAAACCAGCAATGGTAGCTTTTCTAGGCAAGGTTTGTTGCCCAATGTAAGACTCACATCCAGCTCCAGCTAATAGGGATGAAGTGACAGAAATTAAGGGAGCATGTAATAAGATACCCTTTTCTTTACATCTTTATGGTGACCCACAAAGCCAGGACTTAAAGCTGTTTTGTACAAGAATTCTATGCAGCAGCTTTGCTACACCACTAACAATTACTTGAGTTTATTTTGCTTCTTGTCTTTGTGAGAACTTTAAACCTAAACTTAAACTTAATCCTGTGATTCTTCAGGGGATAATTACAATGTTTTAGAATCCTTACTATGCCAGTTGCATTTTGACCCAAAGACAACTGCAGGATGTTTTTCACAATTACAGAATTTGAAAGTACAAAAGACAATTAAAAAGTGTTGTCAGAGATCCATCAAACTCCAGAGCAATAGGAGTACCTTGAGGGAATGAATTATTTGGGTAACTGGAAACCTGACTACCAGATTTGTTTGCTGTTGAGGTCATTGCTTTGGCTAGTCATCTTTTGATTCAGGCTTGGTGAAGCAATGAGGAAGTAGCAGCAGAACCAGAAGGCTCTTGTCAGATTTTAAGTAAGGAACACATAATTTCATAAATGTATCCTCCAAAAATTCCCTCTTTGCCTCATTGTGCCTATTTTTCAATCTAGTATGTCCTCTGGTTGTTTACTTTTCATATATTGTCACAGATATTAAATGTGTTTCAGAAGAGGAATAGCAAGTGGTTCAGCTGTGAAAAATGTGTCACAAAATTTGGTAATTAGGTAATTATTCTTTCTGAACCTACTCTGTCCCCAGTAAGTTTTTTCTGACCTCAGCAGCAGCTGGTTGATGACAGAGAAAGGTAATATCTCAGAGGCAACTTTGTAGATAAAAAGTAGAATATTGGAGTAAGTCTCTTACACTACTTCTGTACTGTCTGACTTTGAAGCCTTGCTGCAAGAGCCTGGAAGTGACACCTGGGGAAGAATGGCACAAGTGCTCCATCCAAGATCAGTGAGCAGCTAATGGAAGTGCTCATAGCTTAATGTCATGGGACAGAGGTTCAGAGCCAATGGGAAGGTGATGTATGACTGATTTACCCTTGAGGGCCAGTCCCAGTTCCTGGATATGACCTGTGGCTTCCATTACTTGGTCCCCTTGGATTGCAGAGAGGCAGTTTCCAGCAGGATTTTGCAGTCACATCAGGGTCAGGGCGGGTCAGCAGAGTGATTGTTATGGGCTTTGGGAGCCCAGATGTATTAAACAAGCTCCTAAGTTCTTGGAGATATTTTTCCCTGGAAAAGAGGAGAGGATTTGTGACTGAAGTGTGCCTGACAGGAAGGAGGGGATCCTGCTGGAAAGGTGTGCTGTCACAGCTGACAAGATGTGCATCCTTCCAGTGCATGCTGCTTCACTTACCATGTCTGCAGGTCTTTGAAGGCAGCCTGACCCAGCTCCTGGCAGGGACCCCAAAGCTGAGCAGGGAGAGAAATTCACACAGAGGGAGAAAACGATGTCACATTATGCTGCTTGTTAGGAAAAAAAACATCAAATTTGCTATCAGCGAGCTGAAATCCAAACAGCCTAAATGGTTCTAATAGTTAGAGAGGTTAGGGAAGCTTGCCAGAGGGTGGAAAGCATAACAACTGCATTTAATAACAATCAAGCTACTCTTATAAATATTTGCATGTGCTGCTTCAAAGCCTACTACATGGTCATTCATGTACTGCAGTTAGAAAGAAGAGGAGGGGAAAAAAAAAGAGAGCGAGAAGAAAAGGGCACTCCATGTTTTGTAGCTGCCATAATAAAGAATGGGCAAAGCACCAGAAAGAAAAGAAAAAGGAAAAGAAACCCTCCAAAGTTTAATAAACACAAAAGGGAATAAAAATAAATCTTTGGAGCATTTATTACAAGCCCTTGATGGAAGGATTAGATTGAAGCTCTCAGCCTTTCCAGTGTGGGTGTATGTGTGAAGGCAGCCTGTCTGGCCTCTTCCAACAAGAAAAAAGTTGTTTACATTTCCTAACTTGGGCTGTGCATGTAATTGATTTCTTTTTGTTTCAATAGCAGAAATGAAAATTCAGAGGGGGAAAAAAAAGCCTCATTTGGATACAATTGAATTTAGGTCTTTTTCCTCGCCAGAATGAAAGCTCAACTCTCAGAAGAGCTGTGTCAAACAGAGTGTTTTGTTTCTCCTAAAATGTCAGTACATGCAGTACTTGTGAGGAAAGCTGTGGAAATGCAGGGCTCAGTTCATCAGACACAACTGCACAAGGCAGAAGTGTCATCCTTTTATGCAGGTTATTCCCAATTTGGGGGAATATCTTCAGCACGAAACAAACTTCCTATCCCAGCTTTCAGTTGCAAGGTGCTTGACTGCACCTTGCTCTCCTCCCAGGTGCTCCTGGGGGCCTGTGTGCTGTTTTGGATGGTTGGTCTGAGAGTGTGTCCAGTCTCTCCCATTGGCAGCCTGGAGCAATACTGCAGACTACGTTGGGATGGGTCTCCTGCACCCCTCCCTGTCAGAGCAGGGCTGCTTTCTGTCCAGGCTGCTGGCACAGAAGCCTGGAGGATGCTGGACATTGAGCAAAGTCTGTAATAGGCACAGAAACCACAGTGTCCTGATGCACTTAATCACTCACATACCAGAGCACATTTTAACCTGCAGTTCAGACTGTCCCGTGTAAAGCAGCTGCTGAAGTTTCAGCTTGTTCAAGACAGAAAAAGAAAAAGAGTAAACCTGTGATGCTCTGTGTTCAGCAGCCTAAAGGGAGGAGGTGGATGGATGCTGCCTTCACCTTCTCCAGCTGTCTTGTGTAACTCGTCTCAACTGTGATGATTGTGATTGTGATTATTACAGCTGGAAGTCTTCAGGATTTTTTGAGGGTTGATTTAATGAGTAATTTTAAAATGATAAAAACGGAACCTTTCATTGTGTTTACTATTCTCTCTCCCACTAAAACAAAAGAAATTATGTTTTCCTAGCTACAGGAAACATATTGATTTAATTCCACTCTTTAATGATAATAGTTCAAAGAATACTTCAGGAGTCTAGTCTGCAGCAGGGTGACTGAGATTGGAGACTAACTTGGTCAGAGTCATCCTGGAGTCTGCTGGAGTCATGGGGCCAAAACCAGAGGGGAGTGCAGAGGTATCCAACTGAATCTGAATTGATAAAACTGTCAGGTTTAGGTGGAGTCACAAAGAGAGATAAATTGCAGCATCTGAGACCACTTAAAGGCTAATCAAAAAGCCTGTAGACTCCATGGGGTTCTTACTGTTCCTTTAAAGAGAGTTGCAAATCTCATTTCTCAGTCTTCATATTGATTAATTTTCACATAAACCCCAATTGTGAAGTCAGCCATTCCTTCTTTTTTTCATCTGTCCATGAATAATGCTTTTTCCTCAGCTGACTTCCAGTGGATACTGTCATGAATGATAAAGAAATCCAATTTCTCATGTGATGTTTTCTATATAAAGATGTAAAACTATCTTACAAGAGAGATGAAACTTCAGTAAGAGAAGAGTTCCTGCTTAATCATAGAGGATGTCCCATGCCTGCCTTCCAGTGGAAGGTAAATACTTGTTTGCAGTGTACAGAAATGCACATGTGCCAACACAAAAACAGGCACACTTAAAGAGTATTCATTCTCTGTCTTCCTTAGCTATGAAAGAGAGAAAAAAATATAAATGCAGGATGGCTCAGGAATATCCACTCAGATACATATTCAGAGATTTATAATATACAGTATCTAAAACAAAGAATCTGGAAAGAAGGCCTACAAATATAGCACAAGAAAGTTCTAGGAATAAGAAGCTAAATATAAACCAAGCTGACAGTTAAATAGGGCTTTTCAATTTAAAATAAAGTCAAGATGGACAGGGTTTGTCTGTGCCAGGGCAAGTGAATGGCTGCTAGTTTGGCTTGTCCACAGTGAACAAAATGGTAGGTTGATGCCTCAAACAAATGACAGGGAAGGACAACTTACAACTCATCCTGGAAGCATCAATCTTATATATACATATTATTATGCCAAATTATATTCCTAGAGGGATTAGGTTTGGCTGAAGAGCAAGTAGTAGTCTTGGAGTTTCCTACAGCAGGAAAAATAAACTGAAGATTCTATTTCTCTCTTAAAGGAGGATGTAATCTACGAACCAAGCAGCTTTTATAAGAATTTGCAAAATGTATCAAGGTCATAGTAGCATACAGTTAAGTGTTTCTCAGAAACCCTTCCTTTGGTATTTTGAGAGACTCTGGCACTGATGTGTTGCTGATGGGAAAGAGGAGCAGCTTTGGTGTAGGAGTAATTTGCATCCATTTGCCTTTGAGTTCTCACTGTGAGATTGTAGCAGTTTTCTGTCAATAAGCATGGTAGCCAAGAATAGTGACTGGGATGCGTGGGGGGGTTATTGTGCAGATGTGAAAATCTGAGGAGTTTGTTTTTTTTTTTTTTAATTAATTGGAATCATAAGGAAATCTGGAGTTTCCTCTTCATAGTTGTACCTGTTTGATCATACTGAGGGTTTGCTTTGGAAAGTACTCTTTCAGAGGATTTTTTTAAATGCTTTGGGTACTTGTCATCTCTCACAATGCATCTACAGTTGAGGCTGAGATTATTTCTTTAACATCAAAGATTTTCTCATAGCTACATTTATTAATGTAGTCAGTTTGAACACCTGTGCTTCCTCAGCTGAAAATGCCTCCCCAGCCCCCAAATGGAATTTTCTTTTTCTTTTTCTTTTTCTTTTTTTTTTAATTTATCCACTTCAGTTTTCACATTGTAAGAAAAGAAGAAACTGTTCCCTTCATTTGAACTGATATTTTTATCAGGCCTTAAAGTAATTTCATCTCCTCTCTGGAGAGTGTGAGCTTGTGTCCTTCCACTCTCTTCCCTTGTCTCCTCTCCAACAAGTTTGGGTGTCAGGCAGGAGTGCTGCAGGCAAACTTCTCCTAGGGCTGGTGCTCTGGACAGTGTGGAAGGGCTTCAGATGATGACTGAACCTGGTTTGTGCAAAACTGCCTTGCTGCTTTTCCTTAAGTCAGGATTTACCACTGGGAACGAGAAACAGTGGTTTGAAACCACACTGAGATGTCTGACACTGTGGTAGAAGACTTGAGCCCATTTTTCTGGGCTTTTTTTTCTGTTTCTTACCAAATATATAGTAAGGGGTGTTACATTTATGTCTTTTACTGCTTGCAAGGGGTCAAAATTCATGTAATACTGTTCATAGTGTCTACTGCCTGCTTGCCTTTTTGCCTTGTTTTTCCTTCCTCTTCTCTTCCAGCCCTCATCACTATAATCAGAATGACTATTTTGTTCCAAAAATACCCTTTAATAACTAGGTATAGAATAAAATCTGAAGCTGGCTAATTCATGCTCCATATTCTGAGGGGAAGTGGGTTTCAGAAAACATATAGAGCAGATGAGCTGCTGTTATTTGTTGTCTTAGCAGATCCCTGTGAACTCTCTGTGAGCCTGAAGGCATTTACCATGTGCCAGCTGCTGTTTTTTTTCTCAGTTCTTAAGTATTCAGGATTTTCCACCAGTAGGTTGAAAGAGGGGAGGTTTAAATGCACGACCTGAAATAGAGTTGAAAGTAGTTTTTAATCTCTATTAATATGGCAGTCTTATAAAAAACATGTGGAGTATATTTTCTTAATTTTTATTAAATTGTTAATAGTACTAAATTGACCATTGGAAACTGAACCACGCTTCAGGTATTGCCCTGTCTGAGGCTGTCTTATATTAAAATGTTTGAAGGAACAGTGTCGGAATCTGTGGTATTGGTGATTCTGAGATTGTAGAAAGTCTCTGTCTTTCAGCCCCGTTGCCAAAGCAGAAGCCATAATTGGTCTGTGCTGGTTTCCAGGTTGTTTATTCTGTTTATCTCTACCATGTTCTGCTGCCCTGCCCAGCTCTGTCCTGCAGGGCAGCGTGTGGGGCTCTGCCCTCAGTGGGATGTTACAAACATTAAATACCAGAAACTCCCTGGGCTGGATTTACAATAACGTGCCAATATCTGTCACCTACATTGAACAGTGTGTCCCCAGCCTGAACCAACAGAAAAATGCCAACACCACAGTGAAACATGGAGGGCAGGAAGAAGGAGAAAAAGGACAAGGCACACCCAATTTCCTCCATCTTGTCCCCTTTGGACCCCTAATCTAGAATCCTAAAATTTTACTTTTGCACCCGTGCCACGCTTAATTATTGCTCATATCAAACACTCAGAGCTGGTAATTCATCCTGTAAGATTGCAAACTCTTTTCCATGGACAGAGATCACAGCCAGTGTCTCTGGGGGCTCTGTCCAGGGGAGTTCCTGACCCCTGCCAGGGTCCCAGACCTGCCAGGGCAGCCAGAGGGAAGCCCTGGATTCCCACAGAACAGTATATTTTATCACCAAGAAAAGTAATAAAGCCCCTCTGCTTTCTTGCAGACGCCATCCCGCCGAGCTATTACAGCCTTTACTTCCGAATCGTCAGGTTTGACGTCTCGGCGATGGAGAAGAACGCCTCCAACCTGGTGAAGGCCGAGTTCAGGGTCTTCCGCCTGCAGAACACCAAGGCCCGCGTGTCGGAGCAGCGGATAGAGCTGTACCAGGTATGGAGGCACCTCCCACAGCTCTGCTCCCCCCGCCTTGCTGCTCAAAACCCGCCCAGCAGGCAGAGCAAACCGTGGGGACGAGCAGTGGGGTCCCCGCTCTGCACAGCAGCCTCCTACTTCAGTGCCTTCCCTTGAGAGGACTCGCTCAAAATCATGCCAATCTCAAATGTGTTAATTTTTCTAGCAGTTAAGCCTCAGGACTCCAGAGTTTTGAGCCAGCAGTGTGCTGAGGTGGCCCAGAGGGCAGTGACATCCTGGCTTGTATCAGCAAGCAATGACCAGCAGTGATTTTCCCTGTCTATTCAGCCCTGGTGAGGTTTCAACTCAAATCCTGTGTCCAGTTTTGGGCTCCTCACTGCAAGAAAGACATTGAGGTGTTGGAACATGTCCAGAGAAGGGCAACAAAACTGGGCAAGGGTTTAGAGAGGGAGTCTGCTGAGGATCTGGGGGTGTTTGGCCTGCAGAAAAGGAGGCCCAGGGGTTACTTTATCACTCTACAATTCCCTGAAAGGAGGGTGCAGCCAGGTTGGGATAGGCTTCTCCTGTGCAACCAGCAAAAGGACAAGAGGAAACGGTGTTGAGCTGCAGCACAGGAGGTTTGGGTTGGACATCAGGGAAGTGACTGGACATGGCACTTACTGCCATGGTCCAGTTGACATGGTGGTGTTTGGTCAAAGGTTGGACTCTGTGATCTTGGAGGTCTTTTCCAACCTTAGTGACTCTGTGATTCAGTGTTTCACAGAATATAAAAGAAAATGAGAGACCAAGACATCAAAAATGTTATGCCCAGGATCTCTGTCTCCCAACACCTGACCTGAACAGTAGTTTACATAGAGGTCAAATTCCTCTATCTGGTCCATGTTCAGGAGAAGCTTTTTAAGTCTTCTTTGTAGAAATGGAATTGAAACTGAATTGCAAAGCTAAGGAGTTTCAAACCTGGCTTCTGTATAGTAGTCTGTGGGTTGAGGCAAGGGAGTGGACAATTCAGGGATTGTGGAGTAAGAAAATGCCCCATGACTCACTCCTGAATGTTGACAAAATTTATGTCATTTAATCTTTAAGGACATTGGAGCCTTTAACTTCATTTAACATAGAGTCTGTGCATTTGTGCAAATACTGTCTAGAGCATATTTCACCTAAAGCATAGTTCTCCTCACTGAGAAACACAACAACTAAAAGGGGCCCAGCTCCCAGAAGTTTTATACTGAGTAAAACTTGCAGTTGTTCCAGCAACCTGTGACATGTTCTGCTGAAAACCCTGATGGAGAGAATACCACCTTGTAAAAGTGTGTGGAGACCCTCTCTGATTCTGTTCTGGATGCCTGCATTAGCTGTGCTTGGGCATTGTCCTGGGCTTGCAGCACTTTGGAGTCTAGCTTGGATCCAGTGTGTGCAAATTTGAGTCTTCTCCCTCACTTTGAATGTTCACCATTTCCTGCCTGGTCTGGTCAAGTGGAAGCCAAACTTGAAGCAGAGAGAGGGGACACTTTGGGTTCACTTGCTGAAGTGACAGCAAAAGCCAGTCGTAGAGGCTGACAGCAGGAAAAGTGCATTGTTCTGTTTAGATGTTGTTTAAATGTAGGAAAAACTTAATTCCCATTTGAATGTGTTCAGGTCCACAGGTGGTCACTGGCTGCTGTGACCTGACTGCCATCCTTTCCAAGAGCAGGATGGCAGAAAAGTTGAGCAGATAATGTGTTAATGGTTAAAAGAGAAAGCTAAGAACCTCTGTTGAGGGTCACTGCATTTGCCTGTATAGAACAGCCATCCCAGAGAAATACACTAAGAGTCCCAGTGATGCTGCCACAGCAGCCTGCTGAAACAATTGTATATTCTGGCTTGACCTCACTGCTCAGACACCCTAAAAGGAGTTGATAGCATCTCTGGGCTTTCTGTTGTTCTATTTTTGAGAGCTGTTAGTCAGCCACCTGAAAAGAATACAGCTGTGGTTGCCTGAGCTCAGTTCATTGCCTTTCTGTGTTTGAGGAATATGGGACACAAAGAGTTCAGCAGAGGTATGGAAGAAAGGGCCTTTGCTTGGCTGGGATTTTGCCTTGTGATGAGAAACAGCTGGGGTTTACTTGAAAGAGCCTGACTCCAGTGAGACTGTGCCCATGGAAATGATTGACACCTGCATCCAGGGCAGGTACTTGGGTCCCTGGATAAACACATGGCTGGTGACTAAGGCAGTTTCTTTTTTAGGCTGGGTGGAGCAAACTAAGTGAAGTGTTAGGTGAGTAATGAGTGCAGGTTATTGTAGGATTAGATCTTTTCTCCACCAAGTAACAGGCAAGCCAAAGGCAGCATGCCCTGTGTGTTTGTGCCAGGCATATTTTAGGCATGTTACTTTGTTCCTTTGCTTGTAGAGAGGCAAGCTGTCTCTGGATCATTTCCCTTTGGTCATGTTTGTTTCTTGCAATCTTGTATGCAGCTCTTCCTAAAACCTTGTATGGGGGTATTACAGCTCTGTGGTGGGCAGTCTGAACTGCAGGAGCTCTTCTGCCTGGAGCATGAGAGTCCCTAAATGTTGCTGCAGTTGGATGATGCTGCAGTTGCTGCAACTGGCCTATGTCACAGCACATGAGGTTAGGATGCAGTGTTCAGCAGGAAAAGCAAAAGCAGGGAGAAATTGGAGACAAGGGACCCAAGATGCCTTTGGGTCCCTCCCAGCTTGAGATATTCTATGATTCTGTGGTGTATTGTAGAACGGTGCTATAGAAAGCATTCTAAAACTTACTATATGAATTCTAGAGATTAGAAAGAAGAAAATCTATGCCAATGAAGGTGAACAGATATGGATAGGAGGCATTTGTGCCCCAGTGGTGCTGGAGGAGCTTTGGGGCTGTGTATTAATGTATTGAGAATGCAGATAGAGTTGTCTAGTGGTGAACATGGTACAAGCATGGGCAGTAGAAGGGGAGGGTCAGGAAGAGCCTCATTTCAGTGGAAGTGGGAGAGGCAACTGTCTTCTGTAAGGGCTGAAGACTTAGTCAGATACCTGACTCCAGCATGAGAAACCATGCTTGGAGAGTGAGCCCTGCAGAGGAGATTGCCGGTGGAGCTGGCATGAGCAGCTGCCACTCCTCCTCTGAGCATGAGCTTTGCTTCCTGTCTTGTGACATACGTGCTGGGCTTGCCAGGGCTGTTGTGCCCAGAAGGAACAGTGTGGTTTTTCATCTTGCATAAGCAACATTTAATTATTAGGGTTTTTTTTTTTTTTTTTCTTCTCCAACCAAGTTTCAGGTTGCCTAGTGTTTTGCTTTGTTGTGGAGCTCTTCTTGATGAGGGTTTTTGAAATTCCTCTCATACCTGCAGTTTCAAGGAATGGTTGTTCCTTTGTCCCCTTGTCTTTCTCAGGAGAAGAGGGGCAGAAGGCAGAAGCCTTCTGGGGAGAATCAGAGCTCTTGTGGTTCACTGAGATAGTCCCTGCACATGTGCACATCTTCTAATTGCCCTCCAAGAGCTTTCTGATTTAGTCCAGTGGCAGTTTAGTAGTAGCATATATACCACTGATGCAGAAGGGACCTTATTCTAAAGAACTATTTTAGGAACAGCTAGAGACAGATGTGAAGGGTAAATTGAAAAAATAAGCAAGCAGTATATAAATATTTTGTTTCTCCGCCTGATTCTTTCTTTGTGTGGTCCTCCGACCTTACAGATCTACCCCTTAAAATGAAAGAAGAAATGCAAAACTGCACCTTTTCAGCTAAGCTTTCCTCAGGCTGTACTTGGCTCCCTTTTCCAAACCACATCAGAAAGGGACTTTGTGTTTTGCTACAGCCCTTGTTTGCACTGACTCCAGGAAGGCAGTCTGGGGCTGCTTGGCACGGTGAGCCAGGGCTGTGGCCCCTTGTTCCTGGCCCCTGGCGCTGCAGCAGCAGCAGCAGGACCTTGTTCCCACCTCAGAGCCTGAGCTGGAGCAGAGAGTGCCCATCATATTTATGCTGGAAGTGAGTGGTTATGAATCTGCTTGCCAGGTTTTCTGCCATCTGGATTTCTCCAGGCAGTGAATCCTAGAGATTAATTCTCATAGAGGTGCCCTGCATGCATCCACAGAGCCAATGGGCAAGTAGTAATCCCTGTGTGTAGAAAATGTCTGTTTTCATGCAGAATACTTCTCTTGATATTTAAGGATTAGTCAGTACCATCTGTGTGTTCATGCACAGATAGGAAGTACAGTGCACATACTAAATATTAGTCTTTGGATGGAAAATAATAAAACTCACAGAAGTAGAAATTAAGATACTTTTATAAGGCTGGCATGAAAGCTTCTGTCTCTTCTTGGCTCTGGTTAAGTGAAGCTGCAGAGAATTAAATTCTTTAAAGGCACTACTTTTTCTGTTGTTTATTCTGCCCAAAAGGGAGGCTTAATTTGAAGGTTGTACTGCTGATGATCAGCATGCTGGAGAGTGGGAAGCCAAAGTGAAGGAAGGAGGCAGCGTGACCTCAGGCAAGGCGCGCTTCTCCCATCCTTTCACTGTGCCATGCTCGCTCAATGCGCTTCCCAGCGTGCACCAAGACTACAGAAAATATTAAGAGGATAAAGTGCTTTTGGGGAAGGGAGGAGGAATAATATTAAATAAACAAGTTTTAGCATCCTCCAGTGGCCTTTGCTATGTTTTTAAAGATTTATGCCAAATGCAGGCTTTATTGGAATTTGATCAGATAAAGCTCAATTGTTATGGGAATGTCTTTGTTCATCAGTTTTCTTGCCTGCTTTGAAGACTTCATCACATCTTTCTTTTATTAAGGTGCTTCTGTATTTATGAATAAAGTCCCTGCACCCTTCAAAAAAAGCCTTGTCTTTTATGAATAAGCATACCAATAAACAAATAGGTACCACTGCAAAGCAGAACTAGTGGAAGCCTTTACAGGGTGAAAAGACACCCTTCCTAGAATGCTGTGGTATTGGGTTTAAGGTATTTTTATTATGTACAGGCAGTCAAACAATAACAAATAATAATTACTTCCTGTGGAAGCGGTGCCATGTTTTGTTAACATCATAAAGCATCACAAAAAGTGCAGCTGAAGCGCTGTACTTTATTGTCATCATTATCTGAGGCTGCTATGGGTGGGATTATCTGAGAGGCTGTGATGGGAGGGGTGTACCCACAGGATGGATCAGAACAAGGGTTGGGGGAAATGAACAGTGCCAGGTTGAAGCTGGACCAGATTGCAGTGAAGAATTTGAAGCAAACAGGAGCAGACCTTTGGTCTTTCCATTTTGGGGAGGGCCCAGTCCATGTCAAGAGCTCCCATGGAATTTGTTGAAGGTCTAGGAAGAACTGTCAATCCTCTAGGTAGTGGTGAGCCCCACTTCCTCCAGGGTCTCTCTCCCTGCTTGGAGGTATGAGGAGGAAGATGCTGTGGAACATACTACCCCATTATGAGTCAGATTTAAATTTAAACCACAGATGGTTGTTCAAATACCTTCAATTCAGACAGTGTTTTGTCTTGTTTTTCAGTTGGGGAATACATTTAGAGTGAGTTACTATAGATTTGGGCCAAATCTCCGCGGTGCAAATCTGAGGCAATTTACACTGACTGCAAGAGAGATCCTTCAGGCTGATCTCCATGTAATCAGGAGCAGAGGGGCCTTGCTCTCTTTTCTTGCCAAAAAGTGCCGTCTCTAATGCCACGGAAGAAAATACCATGAAGCAGGATTTGTGGCTGTGAGCTGGCGCAGGATGTCTGTATTACAGATATCACCTGGGGCACTTGGTTATAATTGGCTGCCATCACTGTGACCCACATCTAAAGTAGTGCATTTGGATCTTACAGTTTATGTATTGCTATCCTGAAACCAGGATAAAAAACCAGGATGAAACCCTTGCATTCTGAAGGGTTATGAGGTTATGTTGAATGGCAAATGCAGAGTGTTCTTTGAAGTGCCAAACCCAGTATAAAATGTGGATGTAATAACCTTCTACTTTACCAAACTCCTTCATTTTCCTCCAGCAACAGCTCAGGACCAAAGGAAGTTAATTTGCAGTATATTTCAGTTGAATTTATGTTTTCTTCTTATTCCAGAATCCTCTTTTTCTGGTTCCAAATACTCTATGCCCTACAAAAAGATGTCAGTACATTGGAGACCATACCTAGAGTACCTTTGGCAAATACTCTGTGAGCATTAGGGGAGTATTTATGGCTGCATCATCTTCGCTGAAATTTGGGAGCATATCTCGGATGCACCTGCCTCTTGCCAGGAATAGAGCAGTTACTGAAGACAACTTGAAGGAATATATCATATTTCCATCAGCTCCTGGCAATGGCCAGTGTGTACTTCCCAGCTGGACACTGCCATGTGTAGAAATGCAGGCCACAGATGGCTGTGTTGCCATTTGTGGTGCCTGAACGTTACTGGAGACGTGGGAATGCAGGCCATGGGTCTGAAAACAAAACTAGGTTTAGGTCCTTGCTCTTTGGGCTAGCATTTGTTGGGGTAGCCAAGCCTACAGGACGCTGGGGCACGAGCAAGTTTGAACCAAGCAGCTTGGCGTGGTAGTCACTGGGCTAAGGAACATCAGGTTGGCCATGTGCTAGAGAGTCTGTTGAAAGGTGGTGTTCCTGTTCAGGGGAGGTGTAGGAAACAATGTGAAGTTTTGTTGGACAGATGCCTATGTGAAGGAGAATAGGTGATGGGAGAAAATGGAGGAGGATGGGAGTGGTTTGGGTGGAAACCTGTTGGTGGTGGGAGGAGAAAATTCTAAGGAGAGCTGTGAGACAGGCAAGAGGAAGGGAAAAAAGAGGAGGGATTTGTGGAAGAAGACAAGATCTTGGAGAAACTACTGTGTCCAAATACTCATTTAGCCAAGACAGCTGCATGCCAAAATGTTGTAGTAAAATGCACATGAAGATGAGATATGACTGTGAGGGACAGGACCAAGGAAGAGAAAAGGGCTTAGGAGACCTGTGCATAAAGGGGAGATGAACACAGGAGTACCCTGCAGGATCTGGGAGATTTGGCTAGAAGACAGGAGAACCCACTCTGTTTCTGTTGACTTTGGCTCCTCTTTCTTGATACTTTAATAAAACATAATGTGCCTTTGGCAAGTTAAAGCTAAAGGCTAGATAAGTTTACAGGATTTTTTTGTTTTGCTTCATTTTATGTAAAATCTTTCTTTGGAGCTATCTTAAAATCTCCCAAATGGCAGGAAATTGCCCTCAATATTTCAAAATCTTGCAGGAGAACGACCCCAGACCCTCCGTTCTTGTTTATTGCTTAAACAATGCAGAGTCTTCCTGCCTGCCGAAACATAAATCAGGCTGGATGGCCTCAGGGATGTGTCCCCAAGTTGCACTGCACATTGATCTTCAGTATCAGGGGGAAGGCCCTGCCTGGGGAACAAATGGTGAGGAAACCCCTTCCTGGGATCCATTCTCTTCCCAGAGCTCATCCCCTCACCGCAGGGTGATGCAGCAAGTCAGTCACAGCGATTCCATGCACACTTGACTTCCTTTCTGACCTGCTTAAGTGCTCATCTCTTTGCCTGCCTCACACTTCACCTTCTTTTACCTTTAAGTGAGCATCAGCCAGCACTGTAAGAGAATCCTTCTGCAGCTGTAGCCCATCCAGATATAAAAGTGGTTGGGTTATGTGTGCAATATGTTCTTTTTATTTGCAAGTTTGCATGAAGAACGTGTCTGGCAAGTTCTGAGCAGATGGATCAGAGACCTATGGGTTTTTTACAAACTTTGGCAAGTGCTCCGTACCTTTCTTTGTATTTTGGCAGGAGCTCTGCATCTCATATAGTAGTCTCTAAAGATTCTGCTCTCAGTTTGAGCCTGATTCGGAGACCATTGCAAGTAATGGAAAGACTTCATTGATAAGCAGGGGAACCATAAAGCCCTTTTAACTCCATTGCACTGAAGGCAGAGTCTGAATTACTCCTTTGCAGGAGTGGCTACAAGAAGAGCTTAAAAACTCACACTGAGATTTTTTTAAAAAAGCTGCTCTCTCGTGCTTAGAAGCAGCTAAGATTTTGATAGCCAGTAGATTCCCAATTATCTGGCAAAAGGTACTATATGGAAGCTTTGCACTTTGCACCATATGTTTTCACATATAATGAGTAATAAACTGGAGAGGTTTGCAGCAGAATCAAAGATTTTCTTTTCCTTGTGTCCAAAATAGGATCAAAGGCCTCAGATTAAACCAGGGAATGAGAAAGGATTGATAATTAGCATGGCCATTTGTTAACTGTAAGTTTCAGAAAGAGCTGGCTGAAGTCCCTGAGAGCTGTCCGAGGAGACCTTTGAAATCTGGAACCAGGCAGTGAGTGAATCTTTCAGTAGGGTGAATAGTATGTAAGAATTTGGAAACTCCCAGCAGCTGTGTATGCAGACCTTGGGAATCTGGTCATTCCAGTGTAAAGAGTTAGGCTGGAGTCTCCTGCAGTTTCTTCTAGTTCAGGAAAGGTCATCCTAAATAGCGGTTTTCAGCCATGGTGTGCATAGCTGAACTTATCTTTGCTCTCATGTTGACCAGCATAAAGCACCTCATTTACCACTGGATCTCATTGTTTGGGCTTAGTTACTTTAAGCTTCCAAGCACATGTCAGGTTATTTCCATTATTTTTAAAAGGGCTGTGAAGTTCCAATGGAAATCATAGATAATGACTGATAAGTAAGAGAAAGAGTAGTGAGCCTGCCAAGATGTTGTAGTACACAAGAACATCACAGGAGTCTGAAATGACAGAGAAGGGAAGGGAAGGAAGGAAGTTATCAGGGGGCCAGCAGCATCTGGAGGGAGGAGATCAGACAGTCCAGAATGAATGGAGAGGAAAGGCAGATTAATAGCAGGTTTTCACAAGATAATGCCATATTTACTGCTGTTCAGTGACTGCAGAACCCACACTGGCTGATAGCAGTGACCATTTCAAGTTCCAAGGCAATGCAGGAAATAGGATAGATATTTTTAAGTGGCCATATGATCTTATTACTATGTTTGGAAAGTTCATCAACTTGTTTTAAGAAACTGTAAGTCACCAGAAATACTTCCGAAGAGTTGGTAACCATAATTCTCAAATCCAGCCATAAAATGCTCTTGGTTTTCTTGGCTGCAGCAGATGTATGTCATTGATGCATCAGCCTGTGTATCATCACTGGTGAACCACATTCATTTTTTTGTTTGTTTGCTTGCTGAGGAGGTGGTGAATTTATTAGCCAAAACTACTCCACTGTAAATTATACTTAATTGTAATTTTTCCCATTCTTCTGCATCTGATTGTGGTGACAATAGAAGCCGAGAAGTCGTTATTGGGCAGAATACCAAATCTGAAATGAACTAAACAAGTTGCTGTTCTGGGGCTGTAGTTATTTGAAAGAACCAGTGTATCTTCATGTCAAATTTTTTCCTTTTAGCTCTGTAATGAGTCACGAAGACTGGCTGTTCTGGCGTCTGCTGTCAGTGGTTATTGTCTAGAATACATACACTAATGTGTTGATTCAGTTATCCCCTGCTTTAGCTGCATAAATATATGAGCGGGGGAGTAGGCAAAGGAAACTTTGAGCAAAATAATTATGTTTGTTTTAACAGTCGTGGGCTTAGTAGTTTTCTTGAGTTTGTTTTTGAACCAGTTTAATTACACTGACACAGAGTGCTGCTGCTCTGCTCATGTCAACTTCTGATATGCCCCATTCTTTAAAGAAGTCACATTTCTGCTAATTTTGCAAGCATTCTGCTTTGTTTGTTATCATGAATTATGTCGTGTTCTCAGTGTACTTTACAGTTTATAAACTACAGACTAAGATAATCCTTATCCTTACTTTTATACTCAGAACTGTGCGATAGTTTCTTGAGGGTATAAATATGTGTGCCTATAAATAAACAGTTTCATCCTCCAGTATTTGAACAAAGATTTCAGCTACTTGATACTTAAATTTTTGTGTCTGTTAATGCTTTCCAGTTAGTCTGAAAAATAAGGATAGCAAGTGTCAGAAGTAATTTACAAATCAGTGCTTTCTGGAAACTCCTCATTCTTCTGAAGCCAGTTTATGACAAAACTAAAATTTTTCATTGCTGAATGCCCTGGTCATAGTGATTTGGGATATGCTTTCAAGATAACATCATGGGTCAGCCTCCTCTAATGGATGAAGAGGAGCAAAGTCCCTGCCAGCCAAGCAGAGGTTCTCCCAGAGAAGACAGAGCAGAATGAAGAGTAGATTTCAACAGGATTTGTAAAAAACCAGAAATCTGGCAGGCCTTACGAGGGTGGCATGTGAGTGCTGTCATCACCAAGATCCCCGGCTGGGCTTCCTAAACATATGGAGCTGTACAAAAAAGAGCAATGCTTTGTTTGCATCTGCTTCTTCATGAGCCATTTCCTGCAATTAACTGCATTATTCATTTATTAATGTGTTTGTTTCACCTTGATCTGCTGGCAGTAGCTGCACGTATGTCATATCTAGAAACTCCTCATAGGTATTTGTAAGATGATGTTTTCACCAGGTGTTTTCAAGAAGCCTCAGAATTGAAAAAAGGGTGTATGGAGAGGTAGGTTAGCAATGGGCGTACAAAAGGTAGGTTGAAGGCAGTGTGCAAGACACTGGTGAAGAGAAGATTAAGAAGTGTTTTAGTTTATGGTTTTCCTGAGAAAGGGAGGAATTGCATACAAAAAACGGGGTAGAAAAACGTGAAATTGTTCTTAGAATTTAGGGCATTACTACTGAGTGAAAATTACTCTATGCTGGTCTAGAAGTCTGGTGGATCACCTTTTGGTAACACTTCTTCCAGTTCAGCTCATCCCTGGAGCCTGTGATTGTATGTGTACATTGCAGGCAGTGGAAGCAAGCCCAAGTGAGCAGATATCCCTGGGCAGACATCCCCGTGCCCATACCCCTGGGCAGACATCCCCATGTCCATATCCATGGGGCATCACCACGCTTGTACCCGTGGGTGTTGGGCTGTGTCCCTCCGCAGCGAGGGAGGTGGGGCTGCCTGTGTGGAAACTCTGTCTCCTGCTCATGCAAATGCTGGGATCTGTGTCTGCACGCAGTGGGTGATGCACAGGATTCCCCCACCGGAAAACCTTTGTCTTCCACATCATGGCTTGTAGTCAGTCCAAACTCTTTCTACCTCTTTTAAGAGGGAGAGTTTGGGTAAGGTGCCAGAAGGAAGTAAGAAAGGATTAAAGGGGAAGTTTAACTCAGTTGACTTTCTTCTTCTGTGAATTTTCCCCTTGCCTTCTGTTAATACTTTGAGTGCGCTGAAAACTTTTGCACAAAGGCTTTCGTTTAGCTCCTGCAGGTACAAGCTGTGCAGCAGCAGTTCTGATAAGGGTGTTTGATGTGGTTGTGATGGGCTAAGCATGAAGGTGAAGTGGTGTTTATAGGTAAGGCGAGGCAATGTTTATAGGTGAAGGTAATATCTCTTCTAAGACCAATCAGTGTAGTTGGAAGAAGTAAACAAGCTTTCAAGCACAAAAGCTGCAAGGCACAGAAAAGGCTTTTATTCTTTTTTGAAACTAAATTAGTTGATCTAGTAGGAAGAAAGGATTGGAAATGGTGAAAGAAAAGTTTTTCATTGAGGATATAGGCTTGAGGGTGTATTGGAAGGAAAAGGTGTGTTGCTGATGGGGATGGTTAAAACCAGAAATATAGGGCAAAGTAAAAAGAAGCAAACCAAAGTGGGGAAATGGCCGAGAGAACCTAAAATGCTTATTTCATGTAGTGATTCCTGGAAGACTCATTTGAAGAATATATTGTAGCTGTAAAAATTTCTGAGAGATTTCTACAAAAAGGCCCCATTGTTTACCCCCATATACAGTTCAATTGCTTCAGTGTAGATGGAAGTAAAAAGCAGTGTAGGAAAAGAAACTTAATCAGATTAATCTGTGGGAGAAAATGGATTCTGAGGATCCAGTCTAGGATTTTATCTTCCATTAGCTTTCCACCCTTTGAACAATGTAAAAGAAAAAGAAGGGAAAATTGAAATGGTGAGGCTAGAAGATCATTCTTGCTTACAAGTACTCAGGTTGTTAAGATCATAGATCACCCTAACACTATAAAGATACTTAACCCAAGAGGAGATTGAAGTTAATTTCACTAAGTGTAACACCCTTGTCACTTAACAGCCTTTTGCTTAAGAACTGCCAGTGCCTGTTTAACCATGATGTCAGTTGTGGAAATTATCTCATACTTAGTTTGTGGCTTTGTATCTCATTCTTTATAATTTTCTTCCTGAACATGCTGCATAAACAACATGGAGAGAAACTTTACTCTGAGACATTGTAGGTACCATAGGATGGATAATATCCAGCTCTTTTAATCCATGGTATCATCCTGTCCCACAGTGCCATACAGCTCAAAAACATTTTCTTGTCATTCAGCTCAACAATGGGGATGGATTTTCCTTAGACTATCGGGTACATTCAGTTATGATTTCTTGTACTTTTACAAATGCCTTTTATTCCAGGTACACTGACAGCCCTTGACTCTGTCTTTTGGTCGCAATTGGGATAAAGACTGGAATAAATACATTTATTTTTGATGCCAAGGCAGAGCCGTGTCTTCAGAATATGTCTAAGACCAATTATAGTTAACATCAGGAGATTGCTTTTGGCACATTACTTACTTTTAGTTCTTACATCACTGCCAAAACTGAGGTATGCAGTTTCTGGAGTCTTTGGAAAGATATGACTGTGCAGAAAGGAAGAGAAATGAGCCAAGTTCTTGTGTCCCATTTGCCTCACACCCCCCACCCCCCAGCCCAAACACATCCTTGCAGAATGACAGCTGCATTACATCCTCAGAAACACTTGACCTGATAAAGACCAAAGGGAAGGCAAAGTTATATTTGTACTTCTCTGGGACTTTCCCAGCATTGATTACTGATTCTCTCATCCCTCTGGCACTTCTGAGCAGTGGTAGTCCCCTTGCTGCTGCCAGACTCTCTGTAAACAGTTGCTCAGACACTTTGTTTGAAGGTTACCTCATAAAAAGGAGTCCCAATGTTCACTGTTGGAGTGCCCTTAGTTTCTACTGGGGAGCTCGGCATTGCCTACCAAGGGCCCTTAGTAATCTTCTGGACTTGAACCAACATCTTCTCATGGCTTTTTGCTAAATGTGTTGGTCAGAAAGAAGACAAAGAGCTTGTCATGTTGCTGTTCTTTTCGTAAGACAAATGTTATTGTAGGAGCCACAGTGTTGGCCTATGAGAGATCCAGCACTGCCTTGCAATAAACAGGGAGACTCTACATGCTGACTCCACATGCTGGACAGAATTGGAGCTTTTCAAGCCTGTTTAATTATGAAAAGCCTGATTTTATCGTGATGACATAGTTTCACACCTCTTTTGAAATATTTTTCTTTACATGTATTATGGGCTTTCACCATGATTTTATTACAGCAGTGCTTGCTAGATGTCAGGTTGTTCTGGGCTGAGAAAATAGGAGGAAACAATGAGACGTTGTCAGTTACTTATTTGGATATGGACTTGAGTGCTTAAAGAAAGGAAAAACCCAAACCAAAATATGAAGTCGCATGGCTGGCATGCCAAAAGTTACAAAATGATGTTATCGTGTGATATCTTGATTGGAGTTGACTTAATGTTGCATGTCATTCCAGCTCCCTGCATCACAAACCTATCAACAGAGTAACAATCAGAAATCCAGAAACCTGTTAGCAGCCAGAAGTCCAATTGTTTTTGTCCTAGAGATGGGATAAATAATAGCAGGCCATGCTTGTATATGGGAAGGCACTCACCGAATTGTTTGCCTGGAATGAGGAGGACTGTGGACACTTGAAAATCTGGTCATGCAGGGCCTGGGTTCCTTTTATTCATGTAATTTTTACTGCTTGGTCAGTAGAAGCTTGGCCGAAATATTTGACAAAAATACAAATACAGCCTGTATCAAAGTTTGGATGGAAGCAGCCTCATTTGTTGTCACAAATCTGTGCATGGCCATCTGTTTAGTGTATGATTAGTACCTGAAATCAGAGGGAAGGCTAAAAGCACGAATAAGGCAGTACCATAGGTTACTTTAAGAGGAGCAGTGTAATATCTTCAGTGTGCAGACTACATTGTACAGCCTGGACTTTGGCATCTTATGCTCTAGCTAGTGTAAGTAGTACTAAAGAAGGTAAAATAGCTTCTTTTGATGATTACTGTGATCTCTTCAGCAGCACTTGTATTAACAGGATAGGTTTTCAGGGCAGTTCTTTCTGTGTGATTTCTCTCCCTAAGGTATGTGATGGTGTGTTTTCCTTGGGAGCCTAAGCTGATTTCATTAGGGTGTTTTTGTATTGTTCTCCTTAGAAGATTCTTTCTGAAAATGTGCATGAATTTTCATCTGCTGCATAGAGGTTTCAACTGTAATTGCTTCTTGTGCTATTTTCTAATGTTACTGGTCCATTTAAAAATCAACCAGGCAGATATTAACCTGTAGGCAATCTTATTTGCTGTTTCTTGCAGGTTTTAAAATCTAAAGAATTATCATCACCAGGACAGCGCTATATTGACAGCAAAGTAGTTAAAACAAGAGCTGAAGGAGAATGGTTGTCTTTTGATGTCACTGAGACTGTACATGAATGGCTCCATCACAGAGGTGACAAAAAGTGCTCTTTGCCTTCACTCCTGCCCCAGCTGCTCCTCCATTAACTCTGGAGTATTTCAGAGTCATTTCATGTGTAAAAACCAACTCCACTCTCTTTTATATTTTGCAGACAGGAATCTTGGATTTAAGATAAGCTTACATTGTCCATGCTGTACATTTGTGCCTTCCAATAATTACATCATCCCAAATAAAAGTGAGGAGCTTGAAGCAAGATTTGCAGGTAATTAAAGAAAAAAAAATCCAGCTTTTTAAATGTTGTGGTATGTACTAATTGAGGACGGGAACAAAAAGCTGTTTCTGCCTCCTAAATGGCATTCAGCTGATTGAAAACTTGCTAATTTGAGAATTGTGATTCTCTGCTGGTAGGAAATGCTACTAAAGTTTCAAGGGTAAAACTATATCACCTGAACAATTCTAAAATCACAAGGCATGAAAAACCTGTCTCATTCCATGCATACAGCTTTGGTGTCCTCAAGAGTCTGTGTTACACAGGATATACATACAATTTTGGCTTTAGTGAAGACTCTTGCATAGTTTGCCATCCACTATTGGATAGTAATGAGAAAATAGCTCAATATTTTCAAAATAAATGTTTTGCTCTCCATTCTAATACTGTAATAAGTCAGACTTAGTTGAAAAGATTGGAATGAGAGGGCATTAAAAAATAAAAATATCTGTAGTGACAATATATGTGCTCTTTATTGACAGCAGGCAAGGTGATATAGAGTAAATATATTGAGGTTGTATAAGCTCTCTTGTATTTTTAAGCCATTAAACTTTCCGTTTCACAAAGAAAATTATATTTAATTGACTGGACTACAATTACCATCCACCAGCACACATGAATCTATAGCTATATTAGAACCAATTTTAACCTAAATTCTATTCCTGAAGTTCTCATTTATTGAACTGTATCATGATTTGGTTCACTTGTGATCCAAGTATTTGGCTATATTCCTTGTCAAGTATTAAGGTTTTCTAAGTGTTGTTTCACTGCATTGGAATTTTTTCTGTAAGTAAATACTTGTACTGTACATATGATTAAAGCCATTGTGTGCACGTAAAAAATGGTTAGTATGATGCTTGGCCACTAGAATTGCATATATTAAGAAAAGAATGGTGTATTTTATTCTGTTTAGATGGTAACATTTGGTTGGGGAGGTTAATTTTCTAAAGGATCCTAACAAAAGGCATAACGTGACTCCTGTGAAAGGCCAATACCATGAGTCTCTTGTCTGTGCTATTGCCACAGATGAGAAGCTAGTAAGGCAGTAGTGTTAAAAGTGAATACAGAATGTGGGGCCATAGATAGCCATTTCAAGAAGAAACACTTGAATCAGTGTCTTTTCCATGCCCATATAAAAGGAAGAGACTAGAGTAACTGATTAGGGAAAATTAGCAGATTTAAATAAAGTGGCAATGAAAGACAGGGCATTTACAAGTATCAGAAAGGAGCGAATGTGATGGAGGAAACAAATGGGATAGAAGAGTGGGAAATGAAGGTGAAGTATCCAGAGCATCTTTAAGTGTGTTAAAAGGTTTTAAAAGATACATAACTCTTAAAAGCTGGGAGTACTGTTCTGACTGAAGCAACAAGAGAATCACTGCTTGGTGCATTTTAAGCTAAGACACGCAAGATGCAGTGACTGAAATTACCTTCTCTGTTACTCATTTAAACATTTCTGGTAAATGTACTGAAATGCCATTAAACAGATGTGAATGTGGGAGGGTTAATACAATAGCTAACATGAGAACTGTATCTTAGGCATCTTGGGTTTAAATTTGCCCCCACTTCCCCAGTAAAAATGCCCAGCTGACACCATCATGGCCCAGTTTCTGAGAGATTTTTTTTTAAGAGATGGTTTATTTAATTTGTGAAGAAAAAGCAACACAATGTTTATCACCAAAATGTATTTTTTGAAGGTATTGATGACTACACATATTCCAGTGGTGATGTGAAAGCTTTAAAGTCCAATAGGAAAAAATACAGTGGGAAGACCCCACATCTTCTGCTAATGTTGTTACCCTCCTACAGACTTGAGTCGCAACAGCCCAGTCGGCGGAAGAAGCGTGCTCTAGATGCTGCCTATTGTTTTAGGTAACTATGCCTGCACATCCAGTATTCTTACACAGTCCTACCAGCCTGGGAGGTGTCATGCAGTTGTTTATCACGTTTCTTTGCAGTTGGCATTTATACAGAATGCAGACCCTCATTCTCAGACTCTGTGTAGCAGGTCTCTGCCCAGTGGTCTCCGATCCCACAGAGACAGGGGCAGATTGTCGTGACCTTAGAGAGCAGAAGCTCAGTTCTATCTGGGATGATTCCCAGATGTATTAGTCCCACAGTTAGAGCCAAATTATCACCTTCACTTTGTTCACCTACTCTGTAGGACCTGGATAAAAACACTTGAGTAGTCCTCCAGGGAAGCCATCAGCTTTGTCGGTGTGAGCAAGTCCTGCCATGTCCAAGCATCCTGTAATACCTGTAATTTCAGTTACAGCATAAGCTACTATTGATCTGATTTAGTTGAGAATTTTTGTAACTCAGACCTGCCCGCCTGTAAAGGATCATTCAGGGAGCAAGCAACTGGATTATTTTTATTCACAGTGTTGTCTTTGTGTCACATCTCAGACAGATGTGTTTGTATTTTATTTCCCAGGAATGTGCAGGATAATTGCTGCCTGCGTCCACTTTATATTGACTTCAAGAGGGATCTTGGCTGGAAATGGATTCATGAACCTAAAGGATACCATGCTAATTTCTGTGCAGGAGCCTGCCCATATTTATGGAGCTCAGATACTCAGCACAGCAGAGTAAGTAATGAATTTGCTAATTTTCAGCTTTTGTTTTACAACTGCAGGTTGAGCTATGTTTCTGGGAATGACATCAGCACCATTGTCCAGAGTTAGTCTCAGTAACTAAGGATGATTAAATGTGGCCCTATAGAGGGACTTGCACATGACCTCAAGCTAGTGTTGAAACAGGAGAAATGTACTAGACCAGAGATTTATTTTCTTTTATGAAAATTCATTCATTGGTATGAGCACATAACAAACCATGCTATGCTCTGGGCTAGTACATTAAATACTTCTTGTGAGTATGTAGCCTTTGGAGGTGGCTTGGAAAAGGTCTTTCAATATAGAAATGAGTGGAAGATGGGACAATGAGTTTAGTCAGCAAAGACACTGAGGGAGGCACTTTCAGAGTAACAAAAGGGCTGAGTTGTACCACCTGGTCATCACCTACTTTTATGATCTGCTATACTGACAGCTTTTACTTCAAAAGACATATTCTTTCTTACACTTCAAGATTTATATGGGAAGAAGGGACTTTGTGTATGGGATGGTGAAGAACCAAATGATAGTTGTCTGAGATGGGACTTTTTATTTTAGGGATTGGATGTGTTATTGTAGCCAACTGCCTTAGGATGAGTAGTATTCTGCTGTGAAGTGCTAATTTCCTCTCAGCTGTCACTAAGGATGTCTAGACAGTAAATGCAAGAGACAGACATTTGCATCATAGTTGTCATAAAGTAAGAATTTCACCCTCGGGTCCATACTAAGGATGATGTCTCCCCTTTTTCAAGCCTCCCTTAAAATGACAGATCAGTGTCAGCCAGCAGAGAGAACTTGCTGTGTCCAAGGGACAACTTGAGTTCTTTTTGGTTGGTAAAACCATGATAACCATGTTCTTCCTGAGCTTACAGACCCCTTTGTAGCTGTCACTGTCTGTGGCATTGTACTGTTAGCAATGTCAGCCGGCAGAGATGTAAATAAGGTGAGTATGTTTCTGTGCTGGTGTGGAGTAATGGTGTACACATTTTGGAACTGGACTTGTTTTTAAAGGAAAGAGGAAGAGTAACTGTCATGGTCACAAATACGTGGTTTGGATAATTGCCCAAGGAGCCAGAAGTTGCCTAATAAAGTAGTTAGTGTTGCTGTCCTGAACAGCTCTTCTGTCTCTCTAAGCTGCAAATGTTGTGTGGAAGTTCTAGGAAAAGGTCACTTGGTGTTTGGCTAAGGCATTAATGGCATCCTCAGGAGCACCTATGCATCATCAGTGGCTAACCCTACATACTTCCCTTGCAGAGAACCATGCATAGGAATCCATAGGTGATTACTCCATGCATCTGGCTCTTAGCAGGAGTAACTGCACCTTGAGTCCTGAAGCTTGCAGGATGGCATTAATGGACTTAATTAGCATAGCCAGAGGGTAAAAGGATTGCCTGCACTCTGAAGAGGTCTCTCTTCTCTTTGGTCACTTGTAAATCCAAAATCTGTAAATAGCAAATGGCAACCTGAAGAAACAGATAAAAACCTTTCCATTTCCTCTGTACTCATAAATAGGGTGTGCCTGTTGATTCAAGAGGCAGCACTCTAGAGGCAGACTCCAGGTACATACCTGCTTTGGGGCTTAAGACTGTATGGACAAAATGTTAGGAAATTCGAGCATATTGTGATCACTAAACTGAAGTGGAAAAGCATAAAACACCCCTAAAATCCAGGTATCTTCATATCTTTTCAGTGGGCATTCTCAGGTGCTATGGGAGGAAGTGATGCAGAAAACACTTTGCTCATTAGAGGTGGCTGCCTTAATCTCTCTTTTTTGGTTTTCTCCTTCTAGGTACTCAGCTTGTATAACACCATCAATCCAGAAGCTTCAGCCTCTCCGTGCTGTGTGTCCCAGGATTTGGAACCCCTCACCATCCTCTACTACATTGGAAAAACACCCAAAATTGAACAGCTTTCCAACATGATTGTAAAGTCTTGCAAGTGCAGCTAAAGGATATCCCTGAATCAGCATGACGTGTGTTTATAAAAAATAAAGATAACCAAGGGAAAAAAAAAAAAAAAGAAAGAGAAAGTGAGAAGGAAAGAAAGAAAAATGAAAACCCGGGTTCATCAGTATTAAAAGAAAAAAAAAGAAGAAAAAAAAGCGGTACTAGTCTGAACTGTTTGAAAGTTTGTTTTGTTGTTTTTTTTTTAAACTGGCATCTGAAGCAAAACATTGAAGGCTTTTTCCTACATTTCACCTACACATAGTGTGAGATAGACAAGAAGCAAAGTTAAAGAAAAAAAGAAACCTTTTAAAAAATAAACACTGGAAGAAATTTGTTAGTGTTACTATGTGAAAGGAAAAAAACAGGAAAATCCCATGAAGTGGAGTTGCTGTATCTGTCCCGTGCCTTACTTGATCTCTCTGTATTGTTATGCAATAGGCATCCTACCCATTCCTCTTAGCTATAGAGTTAACAGTGCATTATTTATTTGTGTGTAAAAACTATCAAATGAACATTTCTGTATCACCATTGGAAAAATGAAAACCAGCCAATGTGGACAAAGTGGAGACCAAATAAGCTGCCAGAAATACATATAAAGCCTAAAGGAACACAAGCTCAAAAGAATCAGAAAATTAATGGTTAGTTTAGTTGAATTAAAATAGAAATCAGTTATTACATTACTGACAAACTCTGCCTTTAAAATACCTTATTTTTCATGCCAGCTGCCTAGAGAGACTTCTTGTAAGGTCTCAAACCCTTGTTTTAAATATTGAATAATTTACTAATAAAGGACACTCTGTTTCAGTCTCAAAGACAAGTCTATAAGATTTTTTTTTTACTGTAAATGATTTAAAATGTCAGTTTAGTAAACCAGTGAAATATTTAACATGTACTGGTCTAATCTTCAGACCTTAATATGTTGCTGTATAGCTATGCTATGGGAATTTTTTTTGTTCTTTTGGTATATGTAACCATACCTAGAGTATTACAATAGGTGGGTAGTAAAAGCCAGCTTAATTGGAAACATATCTGTAGATCTCTATTTGTAAACTATTAAAAAATTACGTACTTTATGTGTAATGTGTAAATTTTCACCATATTTTTGTACTCTGTAATACTGTCAGCTCTCATGACTTTGAATTTGAATTTGGGGCTCTTTTTGATCACTCAGAATCATGTGTTTCCCTCTAGCTGGCCAGTATGAGTAGAGTCCCTATATTTTGACTTGCACTACAAATACATGTTTTATAATAATTGCTATACATGTGCTTTGTATATTGTTCATCATTATGACATAAGCTACCTGACTCCATTTTTTTTTCTGTTTTATAAAAAAGGATGGATTAAAGCAATCTCCCCCCCTGCTCCTCCCCTCCTCCTCCAGCTGTCCCCGTTCATAACGCTTGCGTCGCGATGCGGTTCGCATTTCTGGGCCTTCCCATTTTCCCATTTTCTTTAGGCTGTAGTAGACATTCAAACAGATGGGCAGGGAGCGAGGTGTGGAGAGATGTCCCTTGCAGAGAATGACATCCACCACTGTGCAGGAGCTGTAGGGAGCGACTGGTGGCGATGCCCCGCGCGCGGCGGGAGCGGAGCGCGCTCGGACGCGTCTGCCCGGCACATGGGAACTCGGCTCCTCTGTGGGGCTGCTCCTGCTCCTGCTGCAGGTAACAGAGGTTTGCCTTTGACTTCTGCAGGGGCACAGCAGTGCCCTTTAGGCTGTTGGGGTATATGTAAGGATTGGCAGGACCAGACCCTTGATTTTTGCAAGTTTACTAATTTTTTTCTCAATTGAGTTCACGCTAAAGCTTCTTTTGAAAAACTGAGAAAGGAACATGGGACTTCCTAGGGTTTTGCTGTTTTCATATTGTAGAGGGAGTAAAAAAAGAAACCACATCACATGCTTCATTTAAAAAAAAAAAAAACCCTACCTAAATAAGAACAAAAAGAATTCTGAAGAAAGCACAATCATTTAATTTCATGTGATGAATGCTTCTGCAGAGCAAAGCTGGAAACCTGCAGTGCAAGCATTCTACTTGGATGAGAGGGACATTTTCTGTCATTGTCCTGAGCAGTGTTGGGAGGACACTTCTGAGCTTGGTATTGTCAGTTCCAGTTTTAGGAAGTGCAGTTTCTTTGGTTTCAGCAGAATACTGGTGCAAAACTGAGGTGCCATGGTAGCTTGCACAGGCTGTTCCTCAGGACCTCTGTGGAGCCTGTGCTCATTGTCTAGATGGGAATATAGCCCCAGAAATGATGTAATCCCACCCACTGCCTCAGAAGGAGAAGGTATGTTAGACTTCTGATTTAGTGAGCTGAGGTGAACAGGTGAAGAATCTGTCCTGCTAACACTTGTTTGAGCCAGACTTAACTCCAGTGAGAAGATGCACTGAACTCAGTGAAACTCCTCAGGGTAATACATACTCTGGATTTTGCTGTATAACAGCAGAATTAGTTTTATCAGGTTCAGTATGAGAACTGTATTTTTGTTGGACAGGAGAGAAGACAAGGGTGAGCACATTTGACAAAACTTAAAAATATTTTTGCAGTTCTCTGATACAGGAATGCAGCTTTCAAACCAGTTTTGAAAAAGTGGGGTGGGAGATAGCATAGTTGTCCAACTATACTCACTGTGTGCTGGATGCAGCTGAAAATTTGGATTTGGAGTTTTTCTCTAAGCATAGAACACTATTTCTGTAAGTCATTGCCCTAAAATTGATTTTTAAAAAAATTTATAGTGTTCCTCAAAATGCACTGATAATATTTGAAATTCTCTATTTTAAAGCTCCTACAATTTATTTTTTCTTGTTCATTAGGCATGTATTTCCCTTTGATTACCAAGGGTGTTAGGCCTGATCCTACAACATGCAGAACGCATGGGTGAAATTCCCCTCTGCAGAGTGGGGTAACCTGAGTCCTTAGCACCTCTCAGGTCTATGTAAATACCCTTCAAGTGATCTTCAGATGGGTCTGCAACAGCTCAGGGACTTTCTGCTATGGGGCTTTATTTTGGTGAGGTGATTGTCACTGCCTGTGCAAAGTCCCTGAGAGCTGGTGGGAAATGTTCAGCATCTGGAAAGATCAGACCCAAGGGGCTGAGTGGGGCCGAGGGGGGATCATAGCACTTAGCTGGGTGGGGGGTAGGACAGCACTTCTGACGTTTAGCATCAATACAACTGTGTGGTTGGCATGGTTTAAAGGCAAAAAAAAAAAAAAAAAAAAAAGGAACATAAAGGACAGCTGTGTTGTACTTTGGTGATTGATTACTCTGTATTTTAACACATTGTATGTCTGTTTTTGTGGTGCTCTAGTGGTAAATAAATTATTTCGATTATATGCTGGTGTTGCTTTCGTATGGCAGTATTTTTCTGGCACAGGCAATTCCTCAACTCTGGAATGTTAAATCCCTGCAAAGCCTGATTTGGTGTGGGATTTTGGCATGTGTGACCTTGATGTGGTCCACTGCAGGCTGAGGTGAAGAACATCCATCCAGGGTGAGGGTGGATCATATCTGCTCTGGGGGTTGCTCTCCCCTCAGCCACTGTAGTGGATGTCTTGGTCTGTAGACTGCTGCTCCATGATATCAGTTTGCCAGGAGCAGCCATGTGGCACATGGAAGTGTTTTTTGGCATAAAATAGGATTCTCTAGTTTGTTGTCTATTTCCATGCACTCTGCAATATGCAATTGCATTATCTAAGCAAATAAGAATTAAGGAGCCTGGAACTGCAGCTTTTCTTTATCAGGCTCTAGTCAAATAAATAAAACTGATGGGAGGATTGACTAATTGCTTTTAAAGTTGATGGAATTATATGTGAAAATTCTTCCAGACCAGGGACTGATGAGGAGACCAGGGACTGCTCTTCCTGGTGCCTTCTCTGGCATCTAAGGAGTGCATAGCGTTTCTTGGCTTGAATGAAAGATGTTTGTACCAGATTGTTTAGGGTTATTGTGATAAATTATAACAAATGGACTCTGTGGTCTGTTAATATGTTTAAGAATGTAGCTTGGGATGAGCATTAAAAACAATTGTTGGGGCAATTCCACCATGGTTGCACTCCAGCCTTAATTGATTTCAGTGAGTTTATACAGGCATAAAACTGTAGCCCTTCAAAATTTTCCAGATGCCAATTTTTATTCTGTCTATTTTTAGCTACCCAGCTATGTGCTTTGACATGAATGTGATCTGCCAGCCTCATTCTTGCCCAAAGAAGCCCTCACATTGCCTTGAGGTGAAAATACCTTGCAGCCCTGTCTGCTGTATTTGTGAAGTCAGTGAAGAACAGGAAGGTTTGAGGAGGAATGCTGATTGGAAATTGTAGGTGAGAAAGTGGTCACAGTGCCTGTAACTAAAGAGGAACAGAGTGGAGGGAACACTGTGTGCTAAAGAGATTTTACACTATGGGGCTGAAAAGATGGAAGATCGGTCATGATAATGAGATTTATACAGAGTATTTTGATGCTGGGCTTGTCTTCATTTTGTTAACACAGCCTCTCAGACTGTATCAGTGAAGCCCTTACTGTGCTTGAATCAAATTGTGGTTAATAAATGTGGAATATTCAATATAGGAAAAAACCCAAACCATGTAAATGTCTTGAAAACTGTTTTTTAGGCCAAAATCTGCCTCTTAGTTCAGACAGAACAGATTCTATGAGGAGCCATGAGTTCTGGAAGAAAATAAACCAAGAGGTTATGTAATTATATGTGGTTATAAAGTAGATGTGAAGTAATGTAGTTGGCTTGTCAGTGGGTATGGGTGTAACAGTAATTTCTTCATCTGTATAAAAATAAAATTAAATGGAACAGAAAGCTGATGAGAACTTCCAATCAAATTTGATATGCTCATTTAATGAAGTAACCTGCTGGAATCTAATACAGAACCCCCGGGGTATAAACCTTTCTTCAACCATATGGTGGTCCAAGAAACAAATATTTTCTATAAATGGGGTGTTTTAGTGCCAAGCCAAGATGATGGCAGAAGGAAGGGTCAGTGATTGTTGATCTTTGGGTCTCAGCACTGTTTGCACATCCTAGAGGGAGGTCCTGAATTAATGATTTGCTACAAGAAAAGGAACAAGATAAAAATGGCAAAGGGGACCAGGGTCTCTTCCTGTTCAACGAAGTACACCATGAGCTCTCCATACTGTTTGATCCAGCTAATTAGATATGGAGGCAACCAAAACATTAACATTTGATCAAAAATTGATTGGCTGGGACTGTGAGGAAGGGTTCAAATGTGAATCACTTTTATGAAATTCCTTTAGGTCCAATCTCTGCAACTGGTTTGAAACCAGGCCTTAATCACCAAAGTTGTTGCTGGGGTTTGTGAAGCTTTGAGTTTAATATGCCTGAAGTTCTTGCACTTGAGCTGCTCTGAGTGTGCCAGATGCAAGTCTCACAGCTCAGTCATCTCTTTTTTCTCCCAGGATCAAAGGCACATAAATGCAATTGCCACTCATAGGAATGACAGCTGGAAACAGTCAAGATGTCCCTATGCATCAAGGTGTTTCCCAGAGAGCTGAGAGTGCTACAGGTCACCTCATTCTTCAGTGGTTTAGAGACCAGCACTGTGGGACCATGAGATGGGTTTTTGCCATCTGATGGAACCCACATGAAATGAATTGATGGCTTTGTTCCAGTTCCTAGTATAAACTTGTTGGCAGTCTCCAAGGATATGCAGACTAATTTCATCCATCAAAAGCAGAAAATATCTTTATCCAGAAAAAAAAGTATTTTTTTTTCCCTTTGGAAAAATGTAAATACAAGACAAAATATGCAGCAGTTCATGGGCAAGTTATGCATTCCTCTGCAGTGTGTAACCTGTTCTCAAAGAGGTGGTCTGGATCAATTTGTGAACAGTTGGGAGGGAAAGTTGCATTTGGAGATACTCTGAAATACATTATTTCTTCTGCTTCTTCTGTGAAACCCTCTGTTATCATATCATAAGACACACATACACACACACAAAAAGAAAAAAAAAAAAAAGCCAGAAGATACCCAGCTATGATGTATGACACTGAAGGTAAATCACTGCAGATCTTGGGTGTCAGATACAGCTAGCTGATGTTCACAAGCTTGGGTCACAGAAAGAGGAGCAGGAAAGATGAACACAACAGAAGGTTTTTGTCAGCAAAAGTATAGGCCCTACATAACACCACAGGAAAACTGGACTCGTTTTTGTTGTACTTTTTGCTTTGGACTGCTTCCATAGCACAACAGGCCATTCCCATTTCTCATGCTTTAAGAAAAGGGGTATCTTTAGGGAGGTAGGAATTTCCCTAGGAATAACTGAAAGTCACTGGTACATTTTGAGATCATTAGCATTCAGGAGGCAATTTAAATGAGATGTTAACAAAACCTTAATTAACTTTTCCTGTAACTAAGCACCCCTTGCTGTTCTCCTGGCCTCTATCACTTATTTTAGTGTTAAAAGTTCCTCCACTGCTTTGTGGTAACAGATGGTGTCTATCAAATAGTCAAAATCTCAGCAAGTATCCCAAGGACTGAGAGGAGATCTCAAGCATTAAACCCCCAGGTTTCTCTAGTTCCTGATCCCTTAAAGCAGTGCTGTAGCACACCAGATGATCTGCAGGCTGTGCACAAAGCAGGACCTCAAATGCACTCTCAACAGTGGGCTATCCATGTAAATGCAAAAATATTCTGTTTTGATCTCCACAAGATACTCATAGACTCATTCAAACAACTCTCTCACTGGTCAGACCTCCTCTCCCACTGTAAGCACTGTGAGCAATGTAGGAGGAATCCATGACTCTCACCCATGCCAGGGGAAATTTATCCTCAGATAAATATGTATATGCAAAAATATGTCATGGCTTGCAGAGAGGAAAATCCCATTGTCCTGGTTTTTAGCTCAAGCAAATTTCTTCTCAGTATCTGTTAAAGTGCTGTGTTTTGGGTTCAGAATGAGAATGGTGTTGATAACTCACTGATGCTCTGGGCTTTTTGCTAAGTTATGTTTATCCTGGGGCAAGGATGATTTTTTTTCCCCTTGTCTCATGCTCTGCCAGTGAGGAGGTGTGCAAAAGAAACTAGGAGGGATCATAGCTAGGACAGGTGACCATAACTGACCAAAGTTCCACACCACAGAACATCACTCCCAGTATATAAACTAGTGGGACTTACCTTGAAGGGCCAGTCTGGGTTCAGGAAGGGGCTCTGGCATTGGTCAGCAGATGGTGAACAATTGTATTGTGCATTACTTGTTTTTTGACTTTTATTGCCAGTAGTATTATTTGCCATTATTATTGCATTTTACTTTATTTTCAATCATTAAGCTTATCTCAACATAGAGGTGTCACTTGGATTCTCCTCCCCATTCCATGGGGGTGAGTGAGGGGTGTTGAGTGAGCAGTTTTATGGTGCTTCATCTCCAGCTGGGTTTAAACCCAGGGCACACTTGCAAGCAAGAATATACATAATGAAAAAGGGAAGAATCAAGTCATGCTTGATCCATTTCTGTGGATACATAGATTAAAGTAGTGTCTATAAATTTAAGGACCTCTTTAAAATTTACATTGGGCTGCAATGTTTTTGGGGTTTTTTTCTGTATTCATAAGCCACTCCCTCTATTTGCTAAGTAACTTTGCACTTTCTGGACAGCTTCACTACATGTATTCTTAGCAGTCCTGCTTGTATGGCCCCAGGGAGGAAAAAAGGAAATTTCAGAGACTGATTCTCTTCTGGGTTACTCCACAATAACAGTTTGGGTTTGTAACTTGGGTTGCTGGATGCAGGAAATTACTTTTAGAGGCAACAGGGTTGAACTGACTGGTCTGATTCCCAGCTCTCTTACTTCAGCTTCACTACAGCACAACTATTTCAACCAAGCTTTAAAGTAATTTGTCTAAGAATAGTCAGGCTCAGTTTGCTATTTTACTAGAGCCTTCACACAAAGCATATGTGTTTGTGAAGTGTTTGAACACTGATTGCCACAGTAGCCTGCAAGAAGGCATTTCTATTGCACATTTGAGTTATACTTGAAATCTAGAAATATGATGAACATGGCAAATATTCTGGAGAAGGAAATTGATCTTATTATAATTTAAATTGGTATATTTTGCAAGGTGTTGCTTCCATTTTTCTCTCATCCAGCAGCATCGAAAATAACATTCTTTAATGCTGGAATCAATTCTTGTGCTGTATTTATTGTATTGCCTGAGGAAAACTACCTTTTTTTTGCTGCTTATAGTGTTCTCAAAGAGTTTTCAGTCTGACCTTTTGATATTGGAATCCAGGCCAGAGATAAATTTGTCTACACAGTTTTATCAGACTTTGCTGAAATATCTTTGACTTGTGAGTGTAACAGGTAAGTGTATTTGCCTTACACTTTTCAATCACACACAGCTCAGCTTGAGAGCAGAATTCAGTCATTTGCACTCTAGTTTGTTGGGGTCACAGTCAGATGAGTATATCAGCCTTCATTTCAAACATGAAAGCACATTTCCAGTGTTCCTGGCTGTAAAGAAAAAACATGAAACCACGAGCTGTGTCGAATTAACACAGCAACATCTACTTGAGTCTGCAGAATTACCAAAGCAGACCATAGAGTGAAGCTTTGTTCTTTGTAACTTTTCAATGGAGAATATGCTCTTTTCAGAGGAAAGGCTTTTCCCCCATGCCTCTGGCATACAGCAACAACGTCTCAAAAGTGAAACAATTGTCATCTTTTTTCTTTGGAATTTAAGAATGAAAACGTCAGGATTTCAGGTTCTTGTTGTGGGGAAAAAAAAAAAAAAAAAAGAAAAATAAATAGCTAATCATCTAAACTCTTTTCAGCCTCTACAATGATCTTCCCAGAAAAAAAAAATATTGAAGCTTGAACTGGTCCACCTGTGTAAGTGTCCTAGTGAGAAGCCTCTCTGGGAAGAGCCCTGCCCCTTCCTATCTGTACTAAGAGGGCAAACACCTTAGTGCCAACACTCTCCACCAGCTAATGGAAAGGGATGACAGATGCCTCTTAAAACTGCTTTTAGCTGCACTTCTCTCTGGCAATCAGGCCTTTATTCATTGCCGAGCAGTGGCAACTTGACAAGAGAATAAATCTGTAATGTCCCTTAGAAATAAGGTAGATGCAGAAGACAAACTGTGTTCAGACACGTCTTGGTGTTCAACCCCTGTCTGACCTAAGAGGAAATGTAAGTGTGAAGGAATCTCATGCAGCAGAAAAGTGACCACAAAGAACAAGAATCGTACCCTGCATCTCCAGAGACAAATAGGCAGAAGGAGAAGTTTTTTTACCAAAGACCTGCTCAGGAAAGTGCAAGAGCAGTGACTCTCTCAAGGCACTACAAAAGATGATGACACATCCCTAGGCTGGCCAGGCACTGCGTGGGAGTAGCTTCATCACAGTCTAGTTTCAGCTTCCTCATGCACTTGGGCTGTTCGGTGGTATGTGTCTGTCTCTGAAGCCTTATTTATTCCTTTGAAATCTTTTCAAGGTAGTCTGCCACAGAATGTGTTTGTATAAAGGGATGAAAGTAGCAAATGTCCACATGAAAAATAAAGGTTAATCAGACACTTCCTATGTGAATCATCATTACACCCATACTTCCTGCTGGGATAATTAGGAAATTTGTTTAGAACACTGTGCTTCTTTTGATTTATTCCAAATCTGTAGTCAATTACTGACTAGAGATTACATACTGAGCATCTCTGTACTAAAATAGTTCTTAATCCATACCAAAAAATTTCAATTTGCTTTAAGGGAACTGAGGCTAAAGGACAAATTTGTTTATTTTATCTCTTTATTCTGCAGCCTGTTTTCTGATTTTCTTGTATCAATGCCATGAGATCGTGGTGTTGATTTGCTTGTATCTTATGTTGACATCTCTTGAAAAAGTGTATGACATTAAAGTTTGTCCATCAGTTTGCCATTGATAGCTGGGAGACACACGTGACTTTGAGCAGAATGTGTTGCCTTGAAGCTGAGTTCCTATAAGTGAAAGAAACATCCCAAACTCCCAATCTTGGAGCTCATACTCCAAAGTGTTTTTTGGATTCCCAGTCACAGTCATCCCTCTTCAAGTCTGCTTGCAGAAATTAAACAAAAGGTACCTTTCATGATGAAAACAGAACAGGAAGGCCAGAAAGCTCTTTAGATCTGTTTATAGGCTTGGAAACCTAAATATATTTCTAGCTAAGGAATATTTACCTGAATACAACTAACCATATGCAATGATCAAGTACAGACAAATTCTTGTTGTCTCAAAAAAACAAAGGAGACTTCTCTGCAGAATCCATAGTGAAAAGGGCTGGTTAAGATGGGGATGTCCCTAGAGGTGTTCATGGCCAGGCTGGATGAGCCCAGAGCAACCTGATCTAGTGAGTGGCATCGCTGCCCATGGCGGGGAGGTTGGAACTCCAAAATCTTGAAGGTTCCTGCCAAATCAAACCATTTTGTGATTCTATAATTATCTCCAAGTAAATAATGAAGCTGACACTGCTGAATAGCCATTGGATTTCCAGCATTCAATTAGCATAAGATTTGGTGCATTCACTCAGCCTTCAAATCCGGCATTATTTAACTGCTTAAATGAGAAATATTATGTTTTTATGTTACTAGTTTAATGCAGCAAGCAAACAGAGATCAAAGTATCTTGAGAGCTACATTTAATTATAATCGCCGCCACAAATGCCAGAGCAAGATGTGGCTCTGTCATAAAAGAAAACACAGTAAAACAATATTATGCAGTTTACAAATTCCATCAAACCACTGTACAAATAAACAATGCTACTGAATCACACAACAAATCATCTTACAATTAGGCCACACAAGACCATCTGGTTTGCAAACCAGCCTACAAGCCAAAGAGGAAAACTTTGAAGATAAATATTGCCATATGTGGAAGCCCAGGAAAAATATTGCTTACTAGCACAGAGCATCATTTTGAAATGTAATTCTCCGTGGGAATTGAAGATTTCTTACGGAGGCTAATATGTTTTGCAAGAAACCTCTCAAAATGGAAGCAGAAGGTATTACAGATAGGCCCAGAGACTGCAAAGGAATGAAAAGCTTTTAAAGCAGCTGGATTTAGCCTGCCTGCTGCTTGAGTACCTAAGTTTAATTGGAAGTTGTAACATTTTGTCTGTCCAGGACATTTGTCTAGTTGCATAAGGGAAACATCCTGTTCTTTCTCAGTCAAAAGTGTACTGATAATGGAAAAAAGCAGAATTTGGTCTACATGAGCTTTAAATGGCTGAAGTAGTATTATTTTACCACTCCTTATTATACTGATAATCAGAGAGTCTTAGCATTCTGATGGAACAGTTTTGCAAAACTCAAGGTCTTCTAAAGATCAAGTTTTATCAAAGCAAACAGTTATTTGGAAAGTCTGTCTTCAAGACACATAATGGTTGTGCAGTTCAGGAGACTGGAATTCAGTATTCTTTAAAAACCAAGGCACTGTGAGACACCTAAAAACAGACATCAACAATCAGTAAAGGTGTCTAAAATCTTCTCCCAAAGATGTTGGCAAAGGAACATGTTTTTTCTAAAGTCAGAGATATGTTCCTCCTTAATATTGGTGATTCAGGGTCAGGTCCTGAAGCATAAGGATCAGTAAAGGAGAATATTAAAAAAAGAAGCAAATCATAAAAACCACAAAAGCAACATCAGCCACTTATTCATCTGAACAAATTTTGATTAAAATAAAAAATTCAGAAGTGTTTCATTTGTTTGAAATCTCTGTGCTGTTCTGCTGGTTTGTTCCTAATTTGTTTTGCTTTACACCATGAAAGACCGTGAACATTTGAAAAGGGTTTATCTTTCATGCTTTGAAACAAATAAATGGAAAAAAAAAAGTTGAAATATTAAAAGGGATAGTTTAGAACATTTATAGAATGATAAAATACACTTTAAACTGTATTGGTTTATATGTATTATATAGGGTATAAAATTGCTTGAAAGCTTATAATTGACATCTCTGGCTCGTTAAATGTTTTCTTTCTGTCACAGGTATTTCTCATAAAGTTGATCAAAGGTTTGGATTCTCCAGATCATGGCTCATATATTAAGAATAACTCAGAAGTGCTGAAGTCACATTTTTATTCTTGCAGTGTTACTAATGAAATCTGTACTCTTGGTGCTGAGGTTTCAGAGATGTGTTTAAGCAAAGTTTTTACAAACTAAGAAAATACCTTTGAAAATGCAGCCCCCATTCCCAGTTTTCAGCCTCACAGCAAATGTAACATCCCTACAGTTATCCTGATTTAAATTTTTTCCCATCTGTGATGTCCAGTGCATCATCCTTTAAATAAGTGTTATAAAACTAATTGGGGTTGTAGAGCTTTTTTTTTCACTAGGATGTGAAGTTACACACAACTGTGTCACATCTCAAGCTGTCCTGATGCACGCTCAGCTGGGTCTTTGTTTGCTGCATTAGTTCAGTCCAGTGATTTCAGGGGAGGTCTGATTTAAGTCAGCACATGCCTTGATGAAGCAGAAAGAGAAGCAAAAGTGGGTGTAGGTTTGGGGCACCAGATATATTCATATATCCATATATTCAATGAATGCTGCATGTCACAGAGAACACTCCTGTGCTTTATGAATATTACCAGCTCATGAGAGTATTTTGCTCTCTGAAGTTTCTCCTAAAGCTCCTCAGATTACAGGGTGGAAAAAACATGGCCTGCTCGAATCCAGCTATAACAATTGAGTCTTTTCTCAGGTTTGCTGGCTGGTGTCTTACATGGTTTGAGGTACAGTTCTTGCATTTTCAGGCTGTTTGCACTACATAGCCAACACAGAATGGAAGATCTCTCCTTTTGGCACCACAGGGCAGCAGTTCTCATGGAGATTCAGAAGGTGATAGGCAAAGATCTGCCAGTTTACATCATACATTCATCCCAGTTTTGTCAGAGTTATGCTGGTGATTGAAATTGTGTGCAAGCAGGCTCCAATTTGTGATCTTTGTGTTACTTAGTGCTTTTTTATTTCAGACAACAGCAGTTGTTTTGCCAGCATTGACAGGAACCCTAGACCTACATGGAGCAAGAAGAAGACCTGATCTTTGCCCTTTCACTGAGGCAGAGCTAGCTCAAGCTGTGGAGAAAACCAAGGCAAGTCCTACCACTTAAAAGGATTTTCTCCCCAATGGTCTCAGGCTTTGACAGAGCAGCTCCAGCTTCTCCTGCTGGAGATGTGCTGGTGGCTAGGCATCAGCACTACCCTAGAGATGGCTTAAAACAACTGTGAGTCACAGAGAGTTTTGGATGGCAAATTTGGAAAGGATGTGCTGGGTAGGGCAGGGAAAGGCAGGGAAGGGCAAGAAGGGTGCCCATGGCTGGGACAAAAGGCACTTATGTTCACTTTATGCTTCTTGCTCTTTTGTCTGCCTGTCTCCTGGTATTTCCACCAGAGCACAGGCTACAGCCCTTAGCCTGCAAACAGTCAGAAAGCAAGGTGCCTCCTCCCAAGTGCCTGGATTTTGTCTGAAATGTGAGCAGGAGATGCAGGAGATGAAATCTCCCTCATCCTTGCTGGGGCCTGTCTCTGCAGCTGATTTTGAACAGCACTGAGTCATGGCAAAAAACATCATGAACTCCCTGAAGCCAAAGAAATCCTTGCCAGCATCCCAAAGGGGATTCCCAGCCACCTCACTCTTGTGCAGTGCCTCTGGCATCCAGTGGCTTGCCCGGATTTATATATTTATTTATTTGCTTTATTCACCTCTGTTTTGTCTGGAAAAGACTTATCTGTTTCTCCTCCCGGCTCAGGTCTTTCTTTCAGCTCCTGCCAAATCCAAGGGCCACTGGTTTTGTGAGCCTCTTTGGAGGAGAAGCCATCCCTCTCCCTTGTCAGCTTGGCCAGCAGCCAGCTCCTGGGAGGTGACCAGGACCTTTGAGGAGAAGGATGCAGTGCCACAGCTGGAGGGAGAGACATCAGGTAGGAGATATGATATTTGGCACCCTGCAAAGGCTATGAGGCTGAAGTACCACCCTGGGATGTGGCTTTAGCCCTGGGCTCATCTTTCAGTAGCCCCTTCTCACACAGGGGTGATGAGAAAGGCAAATTGGATGGAGAGAGGAGGAAAAGTGATGCTCAGTGGCACCAGGAAATTTTGCCAGGCTGTTAATGTGGCCCTTAGCACCTGGCATGTGTAGGCTTAGCACTGCCACAGAAAGCTTCTTTCCCCCTTGCCAGCAGAGCCATTCTGGCTGGGAAAAGACTCTAAACTGCTGCCACATCAGGCCACTGTCATCCATGGAAACACTACTGTCATCCATGGAAACGCACCAGCTTGATTCATCTCGGTATTTTCATCTGTGCCTCACTTGGAGAGCTGCTGCCCAGCTAGCATGTCCAAGGAGAGGGGCCGATGGGTGGCTCACCCCTGGCAGTCACACCAGGGGGAAGGAGTGGACCCTTCCTCAGTTTTTGGGGTGTCTGAGGTTGGCAGGGGCCCGGTTGTGCTCCCAGCACAGGCTCAGAGCCAGCAGGTGTGGGGGAGAGCCTCGGCAGCATCGGCAGCACCGCCGAGACCCAGCGCCCTTCACGGCGGCTGCACGCGCAGCGCTGTCCTGACATTAAATAAATAGCAAAAAAGAGATGGAGAGAGAGAGTGAAACGTACACCCTCCATTTCACACAGTGTCCAGAAAGCCTGGCTGTCAGCATCCCGCTGGACTCCCTCCAGACAGGTATTCATTACATAGATTTGACTTTTTAAATACGATAGAAATGAGAACTGCAAACTTAATATGTTTTTCTTCTTGGGAGATGAGGGGGCAGGAGGGAGGGGAATAGCATTTACCTCATAATTTCCCTTTCTCTTCCCCCCTCTGTGTAAGCCACATTATTCTTTCTGCAAAGGTACTTGGGGAAACTTGCTAAAATTTTCCCTCATGCTTGAAATTTACTTACCCTGGGTAACAGGAAATGTGGTGTCTTGTGATGTAGATTGTTATACCAGATGGTAATCTTAGCACATGCTATTTGTGTAGATCTGCGGTGCAAGTGAGTCATCATTCGTAGCTGACCTTCACTGCTGTGAAAATACTTCTTTCAATAATAACAACAACAATGACAATAACAATAACAAACAGCATTTCGGCCTGGCACGAGGACAAGGGCGGCTGTGCAGCAGGGACGGTGGGTCCTGGGCTCTCTGCAGAGCACGGTTACAATCCCTCTGGAGCAGGGTCCAGGCCTCCTTACGAGTCTTTCCATTGGCTCTGCTGAGCCCTGGATCAAGCCCAGGTCGTGTTGCATCACATTTCTTTACAGCCTCCTGACGTTCCCCTCTCTGCACTCCTCTGTTGACAGAAAGCACTTGCCCTTTTTCTGCCACAGAGGAAGAGGCTCAGCCCCATAAGCGGCCCTAAAGAATGTGACCATGTCTTTCCAAAGTCCCTGCAGCATGCTGACTTTAGCAGAAAGAGAAAACTGTGAGACGCATCACCTCTGAATCGAAATTATACTTGCAATTTCCTCAGCTTAAAAAGGAGTATTTTTACCTGAGACAGGTAACAAAACCCATTGATATTTCAATTGCTTTTCTGGAGCCTCCCATAACATCTCTGGCGGCTCAGCCTTTCTTATCCCTTTTTGTTGTCTGCATAGATAATTCTGAATACAGGTTCCTACTTCAGCAAATCTGCAGATCTAAGCCCAGATCCTGCAAGGACTCTACTGGTGCAGGATTGAGCTCATAAATTGAAATTACAGTTGTTATTAGTAGTGCCACTGCAGTCCTTTAGAAATCCAGACATAGTACTTGACTCCAGCGTTTCCTGCAGCAATGAATTCCACTCTGGGAAGAAGCATTTCCTTTCATTTTCCTGAAGTTGTCCTTCTACAGTGGGATTTAAGACAAAGATTCATTTTTCTTTCCATTAAAATTAAAATACTGGATGCTAGCAGAAAGTGGTTTCTGGCTCTTTGTAAATATCAAAACCTCAGACCTTACTAGCTCTGATAGCTTTCCAGAGCTATTCTTCCAGGCATTTCAGCATCTCCTTCACTGTGTCCTAGGAAAGAGGGCGAGAGTTTCAGACCAGGGTACACATTCTGCTTAGAAAGTTGTCTGATAAAATAAATAAAGCATTTAAGTAAGGAGAGCCCAGAAGCCTATCATATGTCAAACTTTTCAAAACCAATTACAACTCACATCTGATAGAGTGAAAATCACACTGGCAATTAGATCAAGAATGGCTGATTAAATTCCTCAGGCTCCCCAAATCACAACGCCAGTATTTGTTTCAAAGACCTTATAATTACTGTATTTAAAAGGTTGTTATTCAATACTCTCCACTAACTCTAAATTGCTCCTGATGTCAGCTTGAGGTACATGAAATCCTGCCTATGGCATATGCTATGGCTGATCAGTGCACATGACCCTCATGGCAGCGTGCATATCAATTGCTTTGTACTAATCTTCTCAAAGATCAGAGGAGATGGATATTGTAGAAGAGGCAATAGGTCTGACTAAAAGCCTATTAAATCAGTGGAAAAACTGGATGTTAATGGACTTTAGATCAGGTCCTTTGTGACTGATTTTACTGGATAACCATTGCAGTAAAAATGCTTCTTTTCTCATGCTGAACTGTACTTATCTCCCAACCAAGGGAGTATAAGTGACACATACATTCATCTTAACCTACTCCACATTTTTCAGATGCCCTTATGAGTGGACCAAGCAAGCAGGAACTAGCTGCAAAACAAAATTTTAAAAATTACTTTGGAGTGCTGTGAAATCATGTATTTTTTTTTTTTGCAACCTGTCTTGTTCAGAAGAATGTTGTATTTGTTACACTGTCCTGCTGGTAGCAATGATAAAGTGGTTTAAAATTGAAGTCCATTTTCTTGCTCTCACATGCAGTATATGCAGCCCTTGTAAAAGACAGAAAAATTCCTGATGTTTGAAAAAGTTGCTTCTGGTGCCAAAGCAGACAGAAAACGTCTATGCTCCTGTAGAAAAGCAAGGGGAATAAAGCTGTTTCTAAGGGGATAAATGTCTCTCGTATTTCCTATTCCCTGTTACTTTGGTTACTGTTACTTTTAAACATTCCTAGCATTTTGCACATAATAAAAAAATGGCAAAATCCCTCTTCATTTCTAGACACTATGTTCAAACCAAAGCGGTTTGTGTCAAAGAAAAGTGTTAAGACCAAACTCCATCCCATTCCAGTATAGCAACCCATCCTAGGTGAAGCTCTTGCTACTCTGCTTTTTGAAGGAAGGAGATACAAAAAGAAAACAAAAATGAGAATAAAAATTGTGCAAGAAGAAGGACTTGAAAAACATAATCATAAGACCCAGTGACCAGCCCATTATCTTTGGTCTTATAATCACCATTGACTGCATTTCTTCCTTCTGTGGTTTGGTGCAGGATGTAGGTCCCGTGTATGGCCATGCTATGACATAAGAGAGGGCTCAGCTGTGGGTAAGTGTGACTGTCACAGCAGTTATTCCTTGCATCCAGCCACCATCACCTCTTCTCCTCTACTGCCACTCTTTCCCCCTAAACTGTTTCTCAGAGAAGCAAACCAGCAGGCAGCCCTGTCCCCATACCACAAACCAGTGTGTCCATATCAGGGCAAAGAGCTTACCACTAGGAACATTTCCTGCTGGAAGCTTTCATAGCTGTCCTGCAGCTTGTGTTTCTTTCATTTATTTGGGGATCTGTTTTCAGCTTGGTATCTATCTGTGCTCTACCTAGGGCAGAACAAGAGTTTATTGGCTATCTGATTTTTTTTTTTTTCCCATAAGCATTGCTCATCAGTGCCCCTAGGTTTGTGTTTTGCAGGATAGACTGCATGGGATTTCATTTGTACTTTAATAACCTAGTAAAATGACTGAGAGCTGCTACTATAGGTTTGCTCCTCCTGAAAGAATTTTAGCTTTCATTAAATAGTAGCATCTGTGGATTTTTTTTTTTTTAATGCAAAAAACTCATTATTTGTTTTCCTCAAAGTGTTACATAGAAAACACCCCTGGCTGAAGTATCTACAAATATGCCATTCTCTGATGTTCCTCATTTGTCTGTCATTAGTAATATCCTTTAGTAACCTCTGGCTAAGGCATTTTTCAGATATGCAGTTCTTCTGGTAACTTATTTACTCAGGACAGTTTAATTCAGAGGCAACATCTGGATTTTCATGGAAGCCAGCCTTACAGCTTAGCTGACTGAGGTATCACAGAGGTCAAGAGAACTGCCTGTGGTGATACTTTAGCTGCCATTGAACTTAGGACCTTCCTGCCTCCAAAACACTGGGCTGCAACTGTCAGACTCTCTCATCAAAAATCATATTCCTGGGGATGATCTTCTTTCCTTGGGCCCTGATTACATCCTTCCTTTTTCATGGTCATTTTTAGGCCAAATTTATCTCTTCACTCTATCAGCCCTGCAGCACTGTCTTAAGAAATATTGCTTTTGCTCTGCATTTGCTTCCAAATCACATTTCAGTGTTTTCTTCAGATAACAGACAAGGTTTGAAAGTGTTCTTTTGGCCCTTGTAAAATGATTTTCTATTCCATGCATATTTCTAAGATGCTCAGGTATTTCTTCATCTGTGATCATCTTGTGAAATCATGTCTTGTTCAGAGTTTTTTGAAGCCATAAAAGTCCATACAAAACAAAACAAAACTGTATTGTCTTCAGCTATTGTTTGTGTGTTAATTAGACATCTCTTTGAACAAATGGTGTGAACTCTTTAATAAACTTGTAATGAAAGAAATATTCAAAGACTCAGTGATTAATGAGCAGATGTTAACAGGCAGTGCAAGCTTATGGGAAGCCATTTCTAATAGTGATGTCAACAGAGAACAATTCACAGACATAATTACTAAAAAATTATCAGAGACTTCCTTGTCAAGTATTTTGTATGTTTATAAAGCTGTTGGTGACTCATTTTAAGCAGTCTGGGAGACTTATTTGATTTGGAATCGGGGTTTTATTATAGCTTAGCTGTTATGTAATAGTTTACTCAGACAGAATGGTCAGCTATTCTTCCATCTCAGCCTAGCCCTTATGTGTGCACTGAGATTCCTTGTAATTCTTTCAACAAATCATATCTAAATACTTTTCCATACTTTGGAAATACAGTTCTCGTTAAAGCTGAGTAGTAGAGCAGCCCTTTGCTTAATTACCCATTAGATTGTCTGCCATCCACCATAAAGTTCAAATGCTGCAGTATTAGCCACCCTGTGCTGCTCAATTCCCTGTTCCATGTGCAGCAGCTCTCTCTGACATGCAAGCAGCCTCAATAAATTTTGTCTGTGTTTGTTTTAGAGGCAATCTCATAGCAGCCAGAGTGCTGCCATTTATGAAAGGCAGGTGCAATCACTAATTTCTTAGGTTACAGCACAAACTGCAATTAATGTTGCCTGTCTCTCCAGTGTCATTAATGTTGAAGCAAAATAATCTGGATGTAATTTTCTCACTGGCGCTAAAATGACATTTCAGTGAATCCACAAGTTTCTTTTTCCAAGACATTCCAGTGCAATCAGCTATAGAATTACCTTTTTCTTTGGTTGCTTACTGTCATTCCTTCAGATGAACTCCCAAACTTGGAATGTTGAAAAAGGCAAGTACATCTGTCCTCAATTCCTGGCTTATCTCCAGGACACTTTGAGGATTTTATGTAGCTGAGATGAAGCTGGTATTTGTAGAAAGCACTGAGATTTTTGGACGCTAATACAGAGTTGTTGTTTTGATTTCTGTGTATCTGGTAGTGACAAGCTGTGGCAGATGAAAAATGCCCGTCAACATCATATTTAGATTTGCATTACCAAATTGTGCTTGGTGTTGCCAACAAAGATAGTTTTGGGCCACTGCTCTGTAAAATCTCTGTAGCAGACTGTTGGTACCTCTTTGCATAATTTCATGTTTTCTGATCTGCAAATATTACTTAAATGAAATTAAAATTGTCAGCTGTGGTCAAACCTGACACAATTTCCTGGAGTAATATTTTGCTGTGCAATCACAAAAGCTTATCAATGCAAACAGGTTTTGTAAGCAACTTAGATCATAATTGTTTTTGGGCAGAAATAGCCTATATTTTTAATATACACAGCCACACAGCTGCTTTTTGTGCAGATGAGGCCCTAGTGCACATTCTCAGCCTTCAAGGAACTTCAGAAAGATTTGTCAGGAAAAACACCTTCCTAGAGATGGCACTGGTGGTTTGGTACTCCAGATGTCAGAGTGCTCATCAGCACTGTGGAAGGGACTATTGCAACAGGGAGAAGAGATGTCAGAGTTTGACCCAATCCTACTCTGTATGGAAACTCTTCTGTGTCTTAGAGAAGAAATGCCTTAAGGAGTTTGGCTTCCAAGGGTCCCTAGGAGCTATAAGGAGCTGGGTGCCTAAAACCCACTTCACAAATGCTCTGGGAGCAAGAATGAGCAAAGGACTTTTGTGGCTGGAAGGAATTTTTAAGGGAACTGCAGCTTTCTAGGAGATGATGGAGGTATTTTAATCAGGAAGCCAGTGGATGAAGTGTTGTTATCAGATGTATGGGTAGATCTTAAATTGCTCCTCTTATATTGGGACACCTGATCTTGTATTTTTCGCTTGCTTTTTTTACTTTTACTACAGCCCATATGGCTCTGGTCCGGGGAAGATTGCCTCTCCTGGAGGAATTTTGACAGCAGATACAAAACTAGAGGGTTTCTAATCACCTTGATGACCTGTCACTGCTGCAGAAATTACTCTGAATATGTTTTATAAGAGGTGGTTCAAAAACTGAGAACTGGAAAGAGCCATTTGCATCTCTCTCTTTCAAATTCTTTAGTCAGAACAGACAATGTGACACCCTGAACCACCCCATTCCCAAACTTCCTTGGCTCTGGACTACACACAGCTCTCTTGTGCCAAGGAGAGGGTTTCTGCCAAAACAGAAACAGGTTCTGGCTCCCTTTTGCCTTCAGATAATTCATTCCAATCTGGTAACACAACTACAGCCCTTTGGGCTTGTGTCGAACACCATACTTCTGCAAATATATCAATGTCGAATAGAGATAGGACAGCAGAGACACACTGCAGTTCTTTCTCTTTGTCACTGTTTCTGCAGCATTACTGGGGAGATGTTTATCTGAACAACACCTGTCCTGGAAAACAGGATTGTGCCAGGATATTGACCTGGGAAAACAATTCAGTACAGAAAAGCTGCCATACTTTTTCAGGATTCCTGTCAGCGTGGAAGACTTGTAAAGCCTTATGGGGGCATCCAGAAGCATGTGTTACATAAAGAAGTACCTTCAAAATTTGGATAAATGATGCAAAAATAAGACTTACAAGGCTGGGAGACCTCCTGCCTTTCCTGCTGTGTTCAGCTGAGGAGCTCCCTTTCCCAGGCTTCAGGCCACATGGGATGGCAAGATGGCCTTTGCAGCAGCCTTGGCAAAACAGAAGCACATGGTGGGTCAAAGCATCTTTGCAGAGATCCCTCTTCACCAGCCCTGAAATCCCCCAGATCACAGACGAGTGGAAATTAAGCAGTGTGAACATCTCCCTCACCAAGAGCGAGCCCTGGCCCTGTGCCGTGGTGGGATGGGCACATTGGGTGGTTTGAGGTGAGTTCCTGCAGGAGCTGAAGCGACCCAGCTGGGCAGCCCCAGGAACAGAACATTCTCAACTCTGTGTCCTTCAATGGCAATACCATCTGAGATGGAAAATTTGAAAATGGACAAGAACATTTAAAGGGTAAAATGTTATTTTAAGCACACAGTGTTTTCTAAACTATTTACGTATCTAAGCTATACTCATTTCTGGCATGATCAAGCAAGGTACCAAAGCCTATATTTAAGCATGCAAGAACTCTCATCAACTTCCTATTACATGGTCAGCATTGAGTATCATCATGAAATGCATTCCTCAATTCATGCCTTTAACTGGCTTTAGAAAGCCCATCTCTACACTGCTGAATTGCAGGTGAGTCATTCAATACAGCCCAAGCAAGTTAAATCTGTAATATTCATATAAATAGTAATCATCACCTTCGATAGATCTTTTAATTATAAAAATATTCTGTTTTTTTTTTTATTGAAAGGTGTAAACAGCATGAAGTTTGGTGAATTCTAACAGCAGAAATATTTAGGGGTATAAAAGAGGTGGAGGGAATGACTCATGTATGTATAGCTCTGAACACCATAATTTTTGAAGTGACTTTTGGATAGGAAAGTTAAAATTGTTACCAAAACAATAAAATTCAGGGCTGGTTTCATTTTGAAAACCTTTGAAGTAACTCCCTTTTATATATTTTAATGTTTTTAAATCTTCACCAAGACCTTTTGTACATTTATTTTCAATTGTTTTTTGTCAGAAAAATTGTGGTGAGCTATAAGCATGTGTATGTAAAATGAGCAGTAATAAAATAACATTGTAAAATGCAAAGCAACCTGAACAGCAGGTACTTTCCAGAAGTGTTTTTGTTACTTTTTGCAAGACATGCTTGGAGGAAAAATGAGTATTGCAGTGTCCAAATGGCTAAAAAAGCAGACCCAGTAAATAAACCCTGTTTTGGACTGTTTGTATCTAGCTGGAGACTCCAGAGCAGAGAAGGGAGGTGCTCTGCACAGGGACTGCTTGAACTTTGTAAAAGGGAAAAGAAGCTTTGGGGGTATCCTGTGCCACAGAAAGAAATGTGTGTCAGAGCTGTATGTGTCTGTATATTTATGTGGTGTGTGCGGGTGAGAGAGAGGGTCCTGGAAGCAGAAACTAAATGAGGGATGTGGTCCTGGAAAGAGAAAACTAGGGAAAGGCCAAAGAGCATTGCTGAGCTGGATCCAGCCCTGGGACATCACTCCAGCCAAGGAAGCTGTGAGTTAGACTTTTTTTTTTACATGTACATTTTTTTATTACATTCTGAGTAATTTCCCACAACATTCCACATTTTTGAGCCTTTTCAGAAGGGGAAAGGGAGGGAAGCTTGAGAAACATCAGAACTTTTGTTTTTTTTTTCCTTTTTTTGAGAAATTCCAGATCTCTTGAGAGCATAAAGCATTTTTAAGGTTCCTTACCCGTATTTAAAAAGCTAATGATGACATAACCAAATAGACTATAAAGGAGCAGCAGCTGCTCAGTGAGAAGAAAACCGCAGGGGGCAGATCCTCTGCTGGCGATCGCTGGTGAAATTAGAGGCAGCCTGACAGATGTCAGCAGCTGGATGTTCCCGGCGATCAATAGAGGCTCGGAGCGCCGCTCCGCCAGGCTGCGGGGAGAGCGGAGCGGGGCACGGGGAGCGGAGAGGGGCACGGGGGGCACAGAGGGACACAGGGAACACGGAGGGGCACAGGGATCACAGAGGGGCACAGGGAGCAGAGAAGGGCACAGGGAGCAGAAAGGGGCATAGGGAGCACAGAGGGACACAGGGGGCACAGAGGGACACAGGGATCACAGAGAGGGGCACAGGGGGCAGAGAGGGGCAGGGGGAGCACAGAGGGGCAGGGGGAGCACAGAGGGGCAGGGGGAGCACAGAGGGGCACAGGGAACACAGAGGGGCACAGGGGGCACAGAGGGGCACGGGGAACACGGAGGGCACAGGGATCACAGAGGGGCAGAGGAGGCACAGAGGGACACAGGGATCACAGAGGGGCACAGGGAGCAGAGAAGGGCACAGGGAGCAGAAAGGGGCATAGGGAGCACAGAGGGGCACAGGGGGCACAGAGGGACACAGGGATCACAGAGAGGGGCACAGGGAGCAGAGAGGGGCACAGGGGGCACAGAGGGACACAGGGGGCACAGAGGGACACAGGGATCACAGAGAGGGGCACAGGGGGCAGAGAGGGGCAGGGGGAGCACAGAGGGGCAGGGGGAGCACAGAGGGGCACAGGGAACACAGAGGGGCACAGGGGGCACAGAGGGGCACGGGGAACACGGAGGGCACAGGGATCACAGAGGGGCAGAGGAGGCACAGAGGGACACAGGGATCACAGAGAGGGGCACAGGGAGCAGAGAGGGGCACAGGGGGCACAGAGGGACACAGGGGGCACAGAGGGACACAGGGATCACAGAGAGGGGCACAGGGGGCAGAGAGGGGCAGGGGGAGCACAGAGGGGCAGGGGGAGCACAGAGGGGCACAGGGAACACAGAGGGGCACAGGGGGCACAGAGGGGCACGGGGAACACGGAGGGCACAGGGATCACAGAGGGGCAGAGGAGGCACAGAGGGACACAGGGATCACAGAGGGGCACAGGGAGCAGAGAGTGGCACAGGGAGCACAGAGGGACACAGGGGGCACAGAGGGACACAGGGATCACAGAGAGGGGCACAGGGGGCACAGAGAAGGGCACAGGGAGCAGAAAGGGGCATAGGGAGCACAGAGGGGCACAGGTGGCACAGAGGGGCACGGGGAGCAGAGAGTGGCACAGGGAGCACAGAGGGGCACAGGGGGCACAGAGGGGCACAGGGGGCAGAGAGGGCAGGGGGAGCACAGAGGGGCAGGGGGAGCACAGAGGGGCACAGGGGGCACAGAGGGGCACGGGGAGCAGAGAGGGAAACAGGGATCACAGAGGGGCAGGGGGAGCACAGAGGGGCATAGGGATCACAGAGGGGCACAGGGGACAGATGGGGACACAGGGAGCACAGAGGGGCACAGGGAACAGAGAGGGGCACAGGGATCACAGAGGGGCACAGGGAACACAGAGGGGTACAGGGAACACAGAGGGGCACAGGGATCACAGAGGGGCACAGGGAACAGAGAGGAGCACAAGGAGCAGAGTGGGGCACAGAGAGCACAGAGGGGCACAGGGAACAGAGAGGGGCACAGGGGGCACAGAGGGCCCCGTGCGGGGCAGGCAGGGGTAAAGCACATCCCAAACACATTTCCAACACAGCCTCCCTGCTGCGGGAAGCCGGGGGCAGCCGCCGCCCCGTCCTGCCGGCCGGCGCGGAGCATCCCGCAGCGCGCCCCTGCCCCGCGCCCCGGCGGGGCCGAGTCGTTCACCGCGCACACAGCAGCGGTGCCCATAGCTGGGTTCTGCTTCGGTCCTTTTTGCCGCCTGCGATAATTATTTTTATTATTTGTCGTTGTTATGGTATGTGTTTTTAGTTTGGTCTTACTGTTTTCACTTCTAAGAAGAGTTGGGGAAGGGTTACAACCCGGGGGTGCTGATGGTAAAACTCACTACATAATTTCTGAGTACTGTGGGAGATACATCCTCCCATCATAACATTTTTATGGCAAGTTTAATGTTCGGCTCATCTGGAATAAGCTGTGAGAGCCACACTACAGGAAGCTGTCAGGGTTACTGCCGATTTTTTATTCTCTTTGGAGAAGAAGAAAACACAGGCTTCTGTCCTCAGTGGATTCTGTGATTTGTGAAGCACTGAAAAAGATCAGATTTCTGCAGAAAAGGAATATCCAATGGGTAATTATTTGTGCCAATTCCAGTTCAAACATAAGCCTTTCTTATACAAATAGTTCATGGCAGAGCAAGAGGTATTAAGAGGGATGTGAGCTGTAACCAGAGTGGAGGGAATGCTAATATTTTGTCCGGACTGGGGTTTGGGAGGTGGGTTTATTGCTGTTTAGAATAAGAATCGAGAAATTCTGGAACAGTACTGTGCTTTATTTTTGTTCTGTTGTGAAATTCCATCCTTACAGCTCTGTCTTTTTGTCCACACAGGAAACCCATTTTCTTTTCCAAATGGGCTAGACTCTGCATTTTATATGCTCCCCCACATTGTGGGCACTGCAAAATGGTACCAACCCGAGAAGGCTGCACTGCCCAACCCTTTGCAAGCAAACTAATGGCGGGATGAAAAGGTGGGGAGGAATTTATTACTTCTTTTTAAGTGTTTCAGCCTCTCTCTTCTGCCACATGGAGCACAGGAGGGGGCAGAGACATACTTCTGAGCCCCCCCTTTGTCCCCCCCCCTTCCCCGCCTCCTCTCTGAAGACTTGCTCCTGTGTTCCCTGGAGCAAAGAGGCTGTGATTCTTGGCAGACTTCATGTCAGCTACTCAGGTCAGGGGGAAGTCATTACTTCCTCCTCCCACACTGCTCAGTCGTGTTAGGTTAGGACAAGACTTTGCAAGACGTTGCCCAATGTTTGCAATGTGTCTTTCCCATAAAGGAAGAAACTGAAATGCGTCATAAACCTTAAAATTCCAGAAAATGAAGCTGCTTCATTGATAGGTGAAAATGTACCAAAATATAGCAAATAAGGAATTTGAATATAGTTGTGGTTACAGCTGTCATCTCTGGGAATGGGGAGAAATTGAATTCTCCTCTTGACCACACCTCAGGCTTGGATTTTTTGATTAGGCTGAGATGCTGTCTGTCTTTGTTGTTGTTATTGCCCTTATATTTCAATAATTTTGGGGTGATTTTCTTGTTAGATTCAAAAACTTTTAATGATAGAAGGGCCTTTATTTTCCCACCTGAAAAGAGATTACCCACCTGGGCAGGAGAAATGGGAGGCTTTCCTGGCTGCTGAGTGCCTTTGTCATAAAGCAGCCCAAGACAGTACATAGACCCTCAATATTGTTGTAAGGCTTTATTTATTAAATACAAATGACAGCAGTAAAACTACAATGAGAATCTTTTTTCACATAAATAACATTGGGATCTCGGCTGACATATTTAAAGGAAAAGAGAAAAAATGGGCAGGCTAGTGGAAATATTACTGAGCCTTCTGTCCCTAACCTATTTCTCTTAGATAATTGCATTTCCCATTAATACATAATTATTACTATCTACTATCTATTAGAAGAACTTAGTAATCTAGCAGTCTTTTATTTCTTATCACTATTGTGAGTAATGCAAGGTCCACAAGGAAGGACAACAATGGGAAGAGCACACAGAACTCAGCTAGGGAAACACAGGTTGCCTACTATGGAAAGGGAACCCTGCAGTGGCATCATGATCACTGTAGACTCCTTCCCTTCAAAAAGAAAATCCCCATCTTATCAGTTAATAAAATTGTATAAGCTTGGTAATTTCACCACCTACCCCTTCTACCCTTAGAAAGTAGTGGAAGCCAAATGGGCTTTACAGTATGGTGGCCTAAATCCCTTCTCCCAAAATTCCCCTCTCCTTCCCCACCATCTTAAAGGAAAATTCTGGGTCCTGGCACAATATCAGACAGCAGACAGCTAAGCAAACACCCAGATGCTACAGAGCATCACTGGTGGCAGCACCTGCTGCAGAGGAATTAGCATCAAAATCTGGGGCTCTCGTTTTTTCCATGAGCAAGGTGCTCCAAATCCAGCTCGTGCCTGTTGCTAATGCTGCCATGCCTTTCCAAAGCTTTCACACAAGAAGAATTGCAAGTGGGCACATTTCTGTATGTTGCCCACACCTTTCCATTCAGGATACTCTGTCTTTTCCAGGTTATAAAGGCTGTGTGTGCTGATGTTGTTCTGAACTTCCTGGCAGAGCTAGCTGCCATATCTGATGGTATGTTCTTGCACTGGCACTGCAGCAGACTGGACTAAGCTTCCAATAATAAGCACTGACACTAACATAAATATTTGTGGTTATGCTTCCCATTTTTTCCTTATAGGAAGTGGGCTAAAATTTTGAGATACTTCAGTGATGTGATCAGTGAACAGTAGTGGGAAAAATTTTCTACAAAACTTGATTTGTGATCAAAATAAGGAAAGAAGATCTGAAAGACCAGAAAATATTTTTGTTAATCAGGATATGGCACTTGACAACATCAGGATGTCAAAGCAAGTGTTTTGAATTCAATGCTATTAAAATGTGTCACTTAAATGAATTTTTCTCCTTCAGAAATGATTGGGTAGTTACAATTTTTGGCAATGGTTTTGCAGTCTAATGTTGCTTACATTACCTGACCCATGGTCTGTTTGTCTTATGATGTCTGTGGGAAAACAAAACAAAACAAAACAAAACAAAAACCAATTCTCCCCCTTCTTCCCTCTCCCCAGTCCTGAAATAGCTCAGGACCAAGAAAAAAGCTCTAGGACTGAGTCTCATCCTCTCAGTGAACTGTTCTGACCGGAGGGTAACCTCATGGGATTAATGCTGCTTTTGTCTATGACATCATGTAACACCAAACAAAAAAGTATCTGATTCTTCTGAAAATCAAAGAGACATGATTAAACAGAATATAACAGCCTGGGAATACAGAAAAGAAAGTTTGAATAAAAGGTCAGAGAAAGATCAGGCATCAGCTCTCGCTCTCTGCAAAATGATAAAACTAACAGGGAGTAGTGACTCAGCTTCCCCTGATCAAAAAGCTCCTTTCTTTGCAGTGTAAACAACTGTAGTCGGGGTTCTTGAAATCCCAGACTGAAACATCAACCAACGCTGGAAAATAAGATTGCCCAGAATGCCTTCCCTATCCTAGGCATAACCTGTGGCTGATGTTTCAGGGGATTTTATTCTCTGTGACTGGGATTCACTGTCTAAAAGTGGCTGCTGCATGAGTAGAAGGGAAAAAAAAAGTTTTTTGTGTGGATTGTGACCTCAAGAGTGTGAAACAAATATTTTGTTTCAAATCATGCCTTAACCCATTTCAGCAGTAAATTGAGTGACCAGTATTATAAACCAAAAAAAAAAAAAAAAAAAAAAAAGGTGGGGAAGTGTGGCTTTGGAGGAATGAATAAAAAATGAAGCTAACAAAGAATAACTCTTCCAAGCTAAAGCTTAGTGTCTAATTTTTTGCTGAATAACTTGTTTTGAGGAGTAGGAGACTCCTGCTCCTGCCAGGTCCCTGCAGCTAGATTTTATGGCTACAATGAACAAGTATGCATCTGTGTAAATGCTCTTTCATTTTCTTTTTACATCCTATTTACACTGCTCGGACAGTAAAACTGCCGAATGTTTTAATTAGCACTCCCACGGCTATGAAGCTGTTTGAAACTTTCAGGCGACCTGGAAAGGCTGGCACACCAATAAAGGCTGCAGTTGCTCGATGCTGACAAAGGGGGCGAGGTGTTTGAAGTATTTGTTAAATATATAATATTATATAATAATCAGTAATTATCATTATGTAATAATAAGTAATTATTATTATATAATAAAAATAATAAGTATTTGTTAAATACATAATATTATATAATAATAAATGGTATTTGTTTTGGGCAGGGCACCGGCCGGAGCGTCGGATTCCTCAGCCCCGACCCGCGGCGCTCCCTGGACCGCCGCATCCCACGGGAACGGGGAGCGCCTCCCGGAGCCTCCCACTGCTGTGCCTCTGCTCAGGCTCGCAAAATCAGCCTCAGGGAGGCCAGGAGATTGTTCCTGCTTCTAGGGGGTTTCGCCAGAATTTGTTACCTGTGGAAGCAGAGGTGGGGAAAATTTCACTCTCAATGAAATAACCTCCCCAGTGAGGCTATTAAGAAGAAATCAAGTAGTTTGTGACATGAAGGATTTCTAGGGAATCCTTGTTTTTGTTAATTCAATTTTAATGTAATTTCATAGACTTATAGAATAAATGAGACTGGAGAACACCTCGGGGGTTCATATAGTCCGTCCTCATCAAGAACGGTATTTTGCATGTAAATGTTGAGCTGGCAAAACCTGCTGGCTGCAGAGTATCTCCTGTCTTTGTTTATTGTAGAACACATATAACTGTGTGAACTAACACTGTCAATCCATTTCAGCTCCAATCCAACCCGTGGGGCAGGGAGCAGCTCCTCTGTGGTGTTTGGGCTCTCCTCTGTGGTGTTTGGGCTCTGCCAGCACAGCTGCCCATCATCAGAGGACCGACTGTTCCACTGGAAGGAAACTGCAAGAGATGCTCCAATGCAACTGCTCTGTTGAGGCAGGACCAAGAATCTCAAAGCTGTGTGGGCTTGCTGTGTTTGCAGTGCACACATTTGTCCCAAAGACCTAAACTGAAACTGTGATGGTGCTCTGGCTGTTTATAATGTCCCTTGGAACTTTCACAGCTCAGATATCAGTCTGACAAATTATTGCTCTTAGCTTGAACTCAGCATCCCCCTAAAGACCAAAGGAGCAGTCTTTCACTTGGTGTTGGGGGGGAAAAGGAAAATGTTGGGACAGAGCAAGTAAATAAGCCCAGGGACTTGAGAAGGCAGTTAAAAAAGATAAGAATTTATTAAATTTATACTTCAGGTGAGTGCTAGAAATAGTATGACAAAAAAAAAAAAAAAAAAAAAAAGAAAAACAAACAATGAGGAAAATTGTATGTAAAAAGAAATGATAAGTAGTGGCAAAACCCCAATTTTCCTCACGTTTCTTCAAAAATAAGAAGAGATGCTTAGGAGGATGCATTGTACTGCAGGGGATATTTGTCACTTCTGTGTATGAAGTATCATAAGGGTGAGATTTGGTGTGAACAGCCATAGGCCAAAGAGCAGAGAAACACCTGGAACAGTCATCTTCTGTAACAACCCCAAGTTTTATTAACATCACATTTTTGGTAGTTTGGATTCTCAAGTTCTAACATAATTGCATTGTTCTCTCTGAATTCTGGTTTGAGGTCAGCTTCTGATTCTTGCCATCTTGTGGTGTGGTGCTGCACTGCGACCATCCCTCAGCTCCTCTGCTGATACAGCAGCTGAAAAACAATGTGCTTTCATAAGGGTCTCACCAAAAAAAAAAAAAAAAAAGACACTTTTTTGATAATTCCCTTCTATAATTTGCAGTATTTTTCCTGTGTCTAGGTCTTAATTTGAATTTTGTTTCTCTCCTTGTTTCCCCAGTTCTTAGAAGGAGTCCAAACTATTCCCAGTCTGAACCTGAGTCTGACAGAAATTACCTCTCTCCAAATCTCTTTCTAGCCTGAACTCTTGGGCCATTTCCTTCTTGCAAAGCCACAGAGTCTCCACACACTTCTAGAAGCTGTTCTTGGATTTGAAATACTCCATCATAGTCTGCACTGTATCTCAGACACTCATTTGCCAGAGCTAAGACCATTTTTTAAAACTAGTGCTTTAAGAGGGAGCTGTACAGTTCAAGCTCCTGTCCTCTCACCTCTTTTATCTTACCCTTCCATCCTCCCCAGGACTCTAGATTTTTAAGCAGGAGATATTCAGAGGAGAGGTGTCAGACCTCTGGAACCCACAGGCTTTAAAGGAAACCCCTATACTCTTGCAGTGCTCTTTATTGCAGCAGTGTGCATCCAGGAGCCAAGCCCCACAGAGTTACCACAGGTGTTTCCTATTTTTAATATCCTAAATATCGGGCATGTGTGCTATTAGTGACATGCTTTTCTGCTTCAAGGTGCTGGAAAATGATTAATGTGTAAGGGTGTCTACTGCCAGCATCTGATCCAAGTTCACTGACTGTCAGTGAAGTGGTTAGGAAAAGTCATGTCTTGTGCAGTAGTTCTGTCTCAGCAATCTTCCTCACTGAGAGGTCTCCACGGAAGACATCTGAGGCTTTGCTGACTCTCAGTTCACCTCAGACTTTTCCAATCACAGTAAGAGCTGAGTGGTTTTGACACTGGGGTCCTCTCTCCCAGTTTGCCAGAATGATGACTTCATTCTGGGCTTGAAGAACTTGGAGGTCAGTCAGAAAGTTGTCTTGCTAACTGGCTCACCTAAGGTTGGCCAGCTGTGGCTGTCCTTGCTATCTGATAAGCCTGGGACCCAGTGAGAAAGAACCTGTGTGTAACAAATCTGCAGGGGCAGTAGTCCTGCTTAACAGGATTCCAGTAATGACTTTAGACTTTATTTTCCTGGTTATCTTATGAGAAGAAAAAAAATATCCTCGGTGTCTTAATTTGTAGACCTGGTTGCAAAAAGGTATAACAGAGAGAATAATGAAATGGATGAGTTGAAATTAAAACAAGAAAACAAAAATACATTCCAACTCAAAATTCATGTCAAGGGTTTTTTTTTTGTCAAGGTTTAATTTCTTTGCTTGCTTGTTTTAAAAAAACAAACGAGCAAACCAACTGAATAAACTACAACAAAAATACCAACAACAAAACCCCAGAACTGAGAGCCAAGCGGAAGCATGAACAAAGGCTTCTTTGCTTTAGCAGTTTGATCAAAATCCACAAGCTTTATCCAGATACATGAATTTTGCACCTTTCTGTGTACCTTTAAGAGGATTTAAGAAAGCTTGTGCTGTTCATTGTTGGAGGTGGAATGTAGAATCAGAGAATGAATCATAGAATGCTTTGGACTGAAAGAGACCTTCAAGATCATAAGATCATCTGGTTCCAACTCCCTGCCATGGACAGGGACACCTTCCACTAGACCAGGTTTCTTGATGCCCAATCCAGACTGGCTTTGAACACTGTCAGGGATGGAGAATCCACAGCTTCTCTGGGAAACTTGTTCCAGTGCCTCAAAGTATACTGTGCCTTGCATTGTCTCATATGTAAATAACCCCTTGAGTGCTAGTAGATGACCTGAGAAGAATTTGAAGAGGTTTCACCAATATTTTTTTTTCAGGAAATGTTATTTTACTCGCAGTTGGTATGAATTTCAGCTTTGGTGAGTTTTCCCGTCCTTTTTTAGGAAAAAGTTTGTTAGCAGCATTTCTGAATTAAAAGGTGCAGAGCAACAGCAAAGGACAGAGAGAGCAGCTCCCTCTGTCCTGCCAGCGGTGGTGAGCTCTGTGCTGGCTGATCAGAGCCATGCAGACAGCAGGAGCTGCACAGACTGCAGGGATAATGAAGAGCTAAGGCTTTGTGCCTGCCAAAGGGAAAGCCTGAAAAACAAAAGGCCTGTGGGTTGTCTTTACATCACATCCAGGGCTGCACTTGACAGCCATAAGGACCAAGAGTGCCCTGCACTCTCAACCTGCCTCCATACAGATACAGGATGTTCAGTACTTCTACCTACTTGTTGTTTTTTGGGTGTTTTAATTGTATCTGTAAATGTTTGCTGCTAGAGAAGGCTACTCAGTCTAGGGGAAGGCAAAGGTAGAGTATGGGAAATGGTGAAATAAAACCCCTCCTCACTCAAATATCCCAGATACCCAACAAGACATGGCTGCTTGATAATGCATGCTAGAAGTCTGAATCATATCACACACTCACCAAAAAAACCCCCTAAAAACAAAACTCCAAAAAGTAAAAAGAATGCCACATAACAAAGTGTGAAAGAGTCAGAGATAGAAAAAAGGCCAACAAAAAGGAAAACAGAAACCATGTTAAACACTGGTTTCCTCTCAAGAGTTTAGACTAATATCAGGGGGGCAACAATGAGTATATCACATTAGGGACCCTTTTCACCTTGCCCAAAGTAATGAGCTCATGTTTTTAGATTGCCTAACACCTTGTTTTCAAGCCAAGAGTATCAGATTTACACTTGAGTAACAAATTGTTATAATGTGGGAAGAGGTTATGGATAAAGTACAAATCCGTGGGATGCTTTAGCCATCTATGATTTTGTTTGTTAGACCATGTCATAGAAAAGAGGCAATCTTGAGCACCATAGCCTCTAAAGGGGAAAGATGGAATGGTGCAGTGCCATTCAATCCCTGATACTTCAGGATATTTCATTAATGCAAAGCAACTATAGATGTATTTAAGAATGTTTTCAATTAGCTCATTTGCTTTGTGATGTTTCTCATTTTAATCCTGAGTAAGCCTAGTTTTGAATGTTCTGGGGAAAAGAACACTGGGTACCTTCTTCCAAAATGAATATTTGCTTTTTCTGCTCCTTAGTCAGATGAAGCACTGAAAACAAACTCCAGCTATTGCTTTCTTTGCAGGCAGGAACCTATGGATGCAACTGATGAGTGTATGTGTGTTTTCCCTGCTCATCCCACTTGTCTACTCTCATCGACCTGCTTCATTCTTCAGTCCTCTGCTAAACCTTGTCAAAGTTAAATTAGAGCTTGAACTCAAGTGAAGACTATAAAGTTATTTCAAGATAGACCAGTAGGTCCTATTTGATAATTCAGTATTCATTGCCTCTATATATCCACAGTAACTTTTAAAGAGCAAGAATCACTATTGGGTCTCCAAGGAACACTTTGAAAATTTTAAGAATATATTTTAGGTATGGACTGTGACATGATAAGCTCTTCTTGTTTTCTGCCTTTGCAAACATGATATGTATTATGAAGGATATTGAATTAATTGATTTAGTATCTGTTTCTGCAAATACTTTTTGCTATACAGTTGTATGGTTTTAGGGACACTGCTTCCCTGTGTACTGAAACTTCTTTCTTGCCTGGTTTTATTTTAATTAGTGATTGGAGATAATTGCTGTAAATGGAAGAGTCACTTTCTTTGTTTTTTTAGTTTGAAAAATCCATCTCTATTACTGGCTCAGAAAATCGTAAAAAGATAATTATTTTGTTTTGTGTCTTTAGATACTGGAAAATGTTTAAATCAATGGTCCCTCCTCCCTGTCTCCTCTTCCACCCCTCTTGGGTGCTTTCTCTCTTGATGTCTTATTGAGTAGGCAAAGGGAGGGGAAAAAATGCAGGGTTTGAAGGAAAGTCTCAAAGTCATGTGGTACAAATCCTCTTTCCATATTCTTTCCCTGCTTCCATTCCCCCAGGGCCCTTGTAGGAAAAGATAAAAGTATCTCAGATGGCCAAAAAAGTGTCTCTGCTTGATTTTACTGAAAGGGAGAGCATGAGAGAAAACAGACTCCAGTGTGACTGCCATTTAAACTAGCTATAGAAAATTGTGATGACAGTCTGAGTTAATTAATAAATCATTATTACAATTTCATATATTAATATTCTAACTGCAATGAAAAGTCTACATATCTTTGAGAATACTGCACAAGCCAAATACTGCTTTGTTACAAGTCATTTAACAGATTATTTCCTTCTGTGAACAGTACTATTCAGCGGACAATTTAATGCCTCAGGGGAGAAAATGTATATTTCTACAGTCGTGCCATAAAGGACAGATTTTGGGAAGATTTCCTGAGTTTAGCTTCTTTGCTGCAGGTTCAGAAGACTTTTTAAATTTTCCAGCTGAATTGGCCCAGTGATTCTTGTGGGGCATTGAGTAGGGCAGTGTCTATTGTTATTTATTTGTTATGTTCAGTAGGCAGCACTTGCCTTAAGGAATTAGTGAGAGCAGCAGGATCCTCCTCATTTCCACCTGGTGAAACACCCTCCCTGCCCTACTTTTCCCCACCTTCCTCTTCCAAAACCTCTCCCCTCTGCTGTCCCACGCTCCCGAAAATTCCCTCTGTGTCTGTCTTTGGCTTCAAAGAGCTGCTGGAGGTGAGAGAGGCTCAGTATTGAGCTGGGCGGCTCTGCAATAGCAGCTCAGTGCTACTGATGATGTATTCTGATGAGGTGTGAATCACACACAAAAATAAGACAAAGAAGTGCATTTTTCGGTCTACTGGAAATACTTTATGTAGCTTGAAATTCAGTGTTCCAGTGAGTGATCAGATACATAAATTTCAAACAAATAAATAAGTAATAAAAACTCAGTGAAACCAACCCAGAATTAAATATTTTTGATTCTTCAAAATTCCGTTTCATTTATTTTGTTAAAATTGTTTACCAATAGGGGCATGAACTTGAAGGGAATTTTAAATCCCCTGAAACAGAATATTTTATTACCTTTATGTTTTGCACAGTGCTGCCTTGAGATAAGCTGCTGAAAGCTGGACCACATTTTCAAGGTTATAAGGGAGCAAAATGTTTATTATAATCTTAGACTGCTACATTTAATTTGAATTGCAAAATGTTCCACAGTGTTAGATACAAAATATTAAAGAAAAGAGAATAACTTTTGCTTCTTCCAAGTATATATTAGCCTGTATTCTACTGCATGTTGTTCTGGCTAGATTGCTTCTGGTACTTGAGATAATTCATTTAAAGCAGCCTTGAGCATCTCCCTAATCCATCAAGAAAAATTATTTGAGGAGCAGGCTGAGATCTAATCCTCTTCTCTTACTCCTGGAGCAATTGGAGATTCTTCCATGGAATCATGGTAAAACTAGTGTGAAGTATCTTCTCTGAGGAAAAAAAAAAACCTGGCCCAAGGTTTCTGAAATATTTGGGTAAAGTCTCAAAGTGAAGGGTACCATATGTATCTAATATTATTTGGTGAAATGCAAATATATCACTGCTGCAGCACTCAGCACTTCGGTCACAGCTCCCTATTATAATGTGCCAGGAGGCAGTGGAGGTAGGCAGCCCTTTCAAGAAAACATTTCATCCCTAATCCTGGCTCTGCCTGCCTTCCCTCTTCATTGCCTCAGCTATTTGAGTGAGTTGCAGCCTTGACAAATAACATCTTTGTATCATTGTTAGCTGAATGCTCTCGAATGGTTTTGTACTACCAGGCTAATAAAGTTACCACCACTAAGAGATTTTCCAAATCAGCTTTTCTCAGGATGATGTAAAAGTCTTAAGGAGGAGTGACAAAATAGTTTTATTTTCTAATGAAGCAAAAAGAAAGATTATGCCAAAAATTTCTTGTTAGTGGAAAAAAAAAAATATTTCAGGTAAACTTCTACCCCATGCAGAGCAAATTGAATTGCAAACTTGTTTCATGGCCAAATAAGGCCTGCATGATAAAGCCACAAGAAATACTGACCTAGCAAAGAGAAATTACTCTCATTTTGATTTGTCAATAGTAAAATAGCATCACATGAGTCATTATCAACATGGAACGTTACCCACATGATGCCTCTGGTTTTGTTCTTGCTTGGCTTCTGACTGTATATACTTCACTGCTCCACTGGGAAAAAATGGGGGGAAATAAGTGCTTTGTACTTTCTCAGCTATTAGAAAATAGAATACTTGACTTTTTTTTTTTTTCTCCACTCAGTGAGACCATGACTGGCTTCTGTTCCTAGCCCTGCAGAAGAACTCCGGGGATACCACACTTTCCCTTCTTGCATGGAAAAGAAGACTCTATTTTCAACCACAAGAAGTTCACACATGATGATTTCATATGAAAATAACTTAAACCATAGCACCTTCCTCATTCTAAGGTGTTATGTGTGCAAATGGGTTCTATGCCAATGATTTCTTTACTGAGAAGAAAACTTTAGGTTGTCTGTCTCCAGGAGAGAATACTGGAGATTGACAATATTAAATTTTTTTAAGAGGTGAAACAAAATACATGGGCTTACAGAAGGATTAGAAAATTATATCCCAGCTGGAAAATTTTATGGCTACAGAAAAAAATTGTGTGAGTGAAATACCAGTATCATAAAATAAATAACAGGAAATATGGTAATTTATGTGATAGAGAAAATTGTCACTTTCAGAATTGCCAGAAAGTCAACAGCATTTCACCCATTTGACTTCAGAAATGAACTTAGACCTAAGAGGCTTAAAAATATATGAAGAGAAGTGAAATTAAATAAAAGCTCATGAATCCAATAGGGATTTACAAAGAAGAAAGTAATCTGTGCTAAAAGAGTTTTATATAAGTTGGGAATGCATGTAATCAGAATTTAACTTATTCCTGGAAAGTGATTTAGAATATGCCAAATAAATTAAATTCCATTCTGCAAGATGAGCAATTAATGGGGCTCCTAATTTAGAAAGCATCACAATTCAGAAATGGCCTTTAGGCCTGTTTAACCTTAAGCATATGTTGAAAACCCACTGAATTCAGCTGGAAATTATTCACAGAAAACAAGAGGAGATCGAGCACGTCTACTCAGTAGTTTGCATTACTAATGCTTTATATTTCTGGAGATCCTTGCACCTCACAAAGAGAAGGCATTTCACAAATATTGGTGTCCAGCCAGTGCAGTTCCCATCTGTCAGGCTCAGAGCTGGACGGGAGAAGCAGCAAATCTCTGCGAGAGCCCCGGCGCAGCCACGTGGGACACGGGACAAAGGAGTCATAACCCATCCAAGGGCCTTGCGATGGCCAGCAATTGTTACCCACCCTCAGGCCATGAGGATGAACCCACCTTTGCTGCTAATTTCTATTTTAGGTGCAGTGGAGTGCTGTGGTCACACTGGTACAGATTGCTGGCGAGCGCCAGCTCAGCGTTCAATGACAGTGACAGCGCGTAGAGCGGCGATAGCGCCGCTGGGAAGCAGTTCCTGCAGGAATGCTGCTCCTGCCCTGGCAGATGCTCCAGAGCTTATTAGAAACTGCATTTTCCCCATTTCGATCCTGATGTTCATGTAATTTTAGCTTCTACTTCTTGGCAAATACTGCCGTGTGTTTTTGGCTCACCCCTGAGTTATCTGAAGCAGAGCAGTGTGATTCCAGGCAGAAGGCAGAATTGTCTCAGAATAACAAGCAGATTTTTTTTTAATGCACCGCAAATGGTTCATACATTATTTTTGCATGAATCAGACATTTATTTTCTAAAGGAAGACAGGGTGGGGGGAGGAGGGCAAAATCTTTTGCTTAAATCCTCTCATAGTTCATTGCCGAATATCAGCTTCTAGAGGCAAGGCAATGTATGCTAGGCTTCTTGGTTATTGTGCTTTTGGAGATTAGCTGGTTTGAGTCATGAGGGTGTGTTACCTCACCCCAATTACAGAACTCCAGCAGAAATGGTAAAAACAGGCAGCATGAAAGGGGACTTTTCCAGCATTCATGGGACATTCACATGAGCTGCATGAGCAGGATGAAATCATGCAACTGCCAAGGAACAAAAGCAAGTAGTAGAAAACGAACAATTATGAAATAAAAGGAGTCCTACAAATGCTATAAGATGGAGACTGACTTGCTTTTATGCTGTGACCTTTCTTTGTGTTGTACTTGCCACAATAGTACTCTACAGACGAGATGGCACCAGCTAAACCTAAAAAATGAGTGACTGCCAAGATAATTCAAAGAATAATGAGGTTGCAACAACTGCAAAGATGCAAAGAAAACTGATGTCAGTTATATCTTCACAGAGCTCATCAAGAAGAAATCAAATGCTTAGTCTTTAAAATTAGTGAGTTTAAAACCTGAGATCACAGCTTAGCTTATCAGGACATGCTGATGTACAGGATTATGCAGAAGTTACATGTCTGAGTCTTTGCTTATGTTTAATTTTGTGAAATTTGTTCTGCAGCACATGATATCACTTTTACACTGAAGGGACAAAACTTACCTTTAGTAGAGGACTATATGAACTAAACTTTTAAAGTGAAAGGAATAAGAATAGTAAGTTCAGCTTTCTAATATCATAACTACTGGGACTCGGTTGTGATCTGGATTGAAAGACTGCAGGAGTAAGAAAAATTAGGAAATCTTCTTATTGCACTGTATGTGTTAAACAGTCCCTGGACCCTGATTGCTGGGAGAGGATTTCTCCTTACAACAGATGTGCAAGGCCAGGGAACAGAGGTAGGATTGGCCCTCTCCCAACCTCTGGCCACCATGGCCAATCCTAGAAAGGTCAAGAACTACCACTATATGTTGATTTTAAAGGGCTACCTTTAGAGAGAAGGAAAAATAACAGCACCTGACCATGATGCCTCAGAGAAATATCCCCTTTGTATGAATCCCTAAGCAGTGCAGAACACTGTTACTGCAGTCCAAGATGTCACAGTATAATCCTAAAGAATTTTTTCTGCCCCTGGATGAATATTGATGAAGATCAATCCCCACCTGTATTGCTTTGTTTCCTAATCTCAGTTTTATTTGGCATTTTATGATACTGACTCTCATTGCAGGTGTGGAAATCATGGTATTGCCTGAGGACCTTTGCTTTCATTTCAAGCACTCTACTACATTAATTTGCATAACCCATAGGCTGTACCAAGTCCTGTGCCATTGAATAAGGGTGTGGATCACAAACATGAAGTATCTCAAGGGCAGGCTTTTAAAGTCATCTCTTGTGACATAAACAATGGAATCAGTTTCTCAGCTTCTCTCATCTTCTTTGGGAGCTTTTCTAAACACCAGTCCAGCTGCTGAAGAAGACAGGAATCTGTCATTTCATCCATGCTTTGAAATCCTACTTCCCAGCATTCTAGCAAAGTCAGTACCTGACAGGGAGAATTTTGTGTCTGATCTCCAGCAATGGTGCTGCAGGAACCATGGGTGGGGAGCAGAGGATGCTGTGGTAGAGTCCATGCTGTAGCAGCCTGCTTGGGTTAAGATTTTCTGTAAAAATAGCCTTTTTCCCTCACCATCCTACTGGTTGTTTGGAGCTTTGCTTCATGCTTGCAATAGTACAGAAAAATAAATTTAACAGAGCATTTGTGGGAGGCATGGGGAGAGAAGTTGTCTGAAAGAGTAATTTTAAAATGTCAAAAATAAGGTATCACATGCAATGAACACAAACATATTATTAACATATGACAAAAGCCCTTGTAATTTCCTCAAGTGATCTCATGATTTTTCAGGCTTAACTCATATTTCCAGGTTTTTAAAAGCTGACAGTATATATTCCTTTATTATGTACCCTGACATTTTCTCCACTGGGTGTTTGTACAAGAACAAATCCAATACACTGAATGGAGTATGAAGCTTTCAAATATGGACCAGAAAAGAGACAAAGAGGAGCTACTGAAGGTATGAACTCCTCATTAACAATTTGACCATGACTGGCCTTACATATGAGAATTTCTTTTTCAGGGTCATAACTGGACCAGGGATGGAGAAATGACACTGGCCTATCAAAAGAGTCCTGGACATATTGCCAGGGTTAGACCAACTCTACTTTGATTTCTAGCTGATGCTTAGAAGCAGCAATAACAACAACCACAAAAATGGACTGGTCTATCTGTAATGCCTGTCAGCAGTTTGTGAACACCATACTTTGCCACAAACTTTTTACTCCATATTGTATTACAGCTTCACCCCAGTGGCTTTGTATGTTCAGTAACCTAAAAAAAAAAAAAAGAAAAAGAAAAAGAAAAAGAAAAAGCAGTCACGAAAAAATAATGCTATTTAATGAGTTACAGCCTGAGCCATACAATCCATGGATAGCCATATGTCTGGGGAGATGGCAGGTCTAAGTGATGAGCCTTGTTGCATGTGCACACCATTCCTTGGGAACCTCTCACTTTGATTTAAGAGGTACGGTGTGCTTGGCTTGCTCCTCCCAACATGTGCTAATGCTCTGGTTTTTCTGCTGTAATAGATTACTTAGCAGCTCATACTAATGTTTTGGAGGCAAATTGCTTGCCCATGTTTTATATTATGGACACTTGTTCGGGTCTGGTTCTGAGAGGAGCTGTGTGCTTTCAACTGGCAATTAAAACCATGCTAATGGGAGGCACGCTACGCTTCCCAGATGTGCAGAGCAAGTCCCCTGGTGCAGACAGTGGGGATACTCTCCAAATGTGGGACTAATCCCAGTGACTCATTAGAGGCACTGCACCAGATTGTCCAAGCACATAGGAGGAGCAATTCATTTAGTCAGGAACCAGAGTGAAAATTTATTTATTTATTTATTTATTTATTTGGCTGAGCACAGCCTAATTCCCATCTCTTAGTAACAACAAGGAAAATGTTTGGGTCTCAGCTTTTCTAGTGCTCATGTGATATGCATTTAAAGCTCTGGAAGTTACTCATAAAACATTACCTTCTTCATTCAATACTTATTTTCACGTGCCCATATTGATGGGATTGTGTATTTTACTATTCATTGATGTGTTATCTTTTGGTAACATATAAGCAAATTTTAAACTCCCTATCATTGCTGTGTGTGAGTTAACTTGGACCCAAGAGAAGTAAATACAATTCCATGCTGCTTTATGTATTGGTGGCTTTTTTCCCAGGCTGCTCTGGATCCAGTAATTAAGAAATAACTACTCAAAAAGGAAAGCACTGTGCAATTACTTAGTTAAGTAATTTGGAAATACCTCCATGCTGGCTTGCACTTACTCTGGGGTAACATTTGAAAAGCCCACACACCAAAAGAAATAAGGGCGTTTTAGGTTCATGGAACAAAACTTATCATAGAATCATAGCATAAGCTGAGTTGGAAGGGCCTACAATAATCATCAAGTTCAACTCCCAGCTCTGCACAGCATGCAAGAGACACAGCATGTGTCTGAGAGTGTTGTCCAAATGCTTGACCTCTGTCAGGCTGCCTGGTGCTGTGACCACTTCTCTGGGAAGCCCATTCTGGTGTCCAACCATCCTCTAGGTGAACAAACTTTTCCTGATATCCAACATAAACCTCCTCCCCTCTGAGCTTCAGGCCATTCCCTCAGGTTCTGTCACTGAACAAAGGAGTGAAGAGACTGGTACCTGCCCCTCAGCTTCTTCTCATGAGGATGTTGAAAACTGCAATGACGTCTCTGCTCAGCTTCCTCCTCTTGTTTAGACCTTGTGTGTCTCCAAAACAAAAGCTGGAATGCTGTTTTTGTTTCATTATCTTGCCTTATATAGAATCATAGAATCATTAAGGTCTAAGATTGAGTCCATCAATCAACCCAACACTGCCATGTTCACACTGAACCATATCACGAAGTGCTGCTTCCACACGTGCATTTTTGAATGTTTCCAGGTATGGTGACTCCACCACTTCCATGGGCATCCTGTTCCAATTTCCAAAAAGAAATTTTCCCTAATATCTAACTCAAACTCCCCTGGCACAACTTGAGACCATTTCCTCTCAATCTGTCACTTGTTGCCTGTGAGAAGAGACCAACCCCACCTGGCTACACCTTCCTTTCAGGCAGTTGCAGAGAGGGATAAGATCTCCCTGAGACTCCTTTTCTCCAGGCTAAACACTCCCAGCTGCCTCAGCTGCTCCTCACAGAATTTGTGTCCCAGCATCTTCCCAAACCCTATTGCCCTTCTCCAGACTTGCTCCAGCCCCTCAATGCACCCAGAACTGGACCCAGCACTTGAAATGTGGCCTCACCTGTGCTGAGCACAGGGGGATGATCACTGCCCTGGTCCTGCTGCTCACACTATTGCTGATACAGGCCAGGATGCCATTGGTCTTCTGGGCTTCCAGGGCACACACTGGCTCATGTTCAGCCCCTGTCAACCCCCAAGTCCTTTTCAGCTGAGCAATTTTCAGCCACTTCAATTCTGTATATGCTAGCTCTCATCTACATGAATAAATGAAGCGTGATCATGCTCTTATTACCAGTGAAGTAACCCAGGATCTATATAGGGAAGCAGCTAACTCTGTTGAAAATAAATTAAAATCATTATTTGAATGGTTTATTGCTGGATCATGCCTTTTGCCCTAGAGCCATAAGATAAGGGGGGGAAAAAAAAGCAGAACAATACCTGGCAGGTACAGTGACTTGGTTGTGGTGCAAGCTTTTGCAAGAATAATAGATAAAGAAATAGTAGTTCACAAGAAAGAGATTGCAGATGATTTTTTCCCTACTTGATAAATAAAAGCTTGTCAAAAAAATCAAATAAGTAGTAAATATAATGCTTAGAATAGGATGGAAATGTATCTCCTAGGCACTAAATATCCTCATGCTTTACTTTTTGCATGAAAGCTAGTTGGAGTTTAGTGTAGGTAAATAGCTATGCACAGAAATTATGCTGCCCATGCAGTGCCACAATGCAACCCCTCAGCAGATTCTTGCACTGATTTTTAATGCAGAGATATTATGGAAGAACATATAGATCATTCTCATCTTGTACTAATATGTCCCACCTTTATCTTCCAAGAAATTTAAGGCATGATTGAACACTTTTCCCTGAAACCATTTGTCATTCTCCTCTGAAGCATCTAACTCTGTTTCTAGTTAGGGTTAACAGTAATATTGAACAGAGTTACTGAAATTTCATAAGAAAAGGTAGTCTGGAAATATTTCTTTACTGTTTTTAAGAAAATTCTGCCTTAAGTTTGCAATTCCAAGAAATATTGGGGGTTCATCTATGCTAAGAATTACTGAAGGTTTTTAGGGTATTACTTTTAGAAGAAAATATTCCAATTACTGGAAAAGCTTTTCCTCTAGTTTTCGCAAGTGTTGCCAAAAAAAATTCAGTGAATTCTGAGTTTTAGGTGAATCATCTTATACTATTCTTGTGCCAGTTCCAGAAGGAGCTTCAGAAGGAGTCTTGGTTCTGGTTCTAATGCTCTAAAAAAATATAAAATAAAATAAAATAAAAAATATATATGTTAAATATACACAGACTCCCTGCTGCCATCACACATCATGTGGTTTATCCAAATCTAAAACTGACAAGCAGTAGTATGCACCTTCATATTGCATTCCATCTGATGGGCGCCAGTGAACTGGACACTGTTGTGTCTGTGTCTGCTGTGGCTTTAGCTCCCACAGATAGAAGTAAACAATACCCAAGGCAAAGTCTGCAGAGACTGAGCTTCCACCCAGCCTTCTTTAATCTTCAGCCAGTTGGACAGCTTGGGAGCACTTCAAGAATCCATACTGCATGTGAAAGGGAATCCCATCTCCTCGGGTTGTTTTTTCTCTTTTCCCAGCCATCCTGCTCCAGTCTTCAGGACATCAGCCCCTTTTGCCTTTGGTGTTTGTGAAACTGTAGGTTTCATCAATCATTGGCACTTACATGTTTCCACACTGGAAGAATATCTGGTGAGAATTCAACATTCAGTACAAATGCATTTCAAGGATAATTTGTGAATACTATGGAAGGGTAAGTTTTATCCCCCTCTGATTATTACAGGGCTGCATAGCAAGCTGTCATCCCATCTTTATTTCCAGCTCAGTTGTGTCCTACTTGTTGAACATGGGATCTGCTCATATGCTCAAAGTTTGCCAGAGGCGAAATCTATCCCAGCACAGGGACTCTTTTGACCTGTATGTTCAAGTTCTTGCAATGTCCTGCCCTGAGCAATGACCAGAACTCATCATCAATACTCATTGCAGTCAAACATTTTTACATTTTTATTTTTTTGAGGTTTCATCAAAAAAAATTCCTGTCTAACTGACGCTAGATACCTACAAAATATGGACAGCACATATGTGAGTAAAATGTCTTCTCAGACCATAACATAGGTTAATATTTAGGCTTGCCAAAATGTGTGAGTGTATCTTTGATCTGTGGGTGGCATTCTGTATCCAAATGTGCAGTACAAATATTATTTATCCTTTCAGTCAAGTCATTTATGACTATCTGACTTTAAAGAAAAGCCAACAAGATTCCAGTTTAAAAACATAATATTCATAACTTCCCACTCCCCCCTCCAATCTTATTTCACATTGCCAGACTCTCATTCAAATAGATTGTTTTGCAAGTTCTAAACACCTAACAGTTAATTTGTAATACAAAACAATATATACAAGGAACTTTGGCCAGGCAACTGAAAAATTGGAATTCTTGACAAAGTTGAAGAGAAAAAATGTGCAAATGCCTTGTTCTATTAACCCTTTATTCGTTGTTTGTTTTAATGATTTAGGCTAATGGTTCATTTAGGTTCCTCTACAAGGCAATGTAAGTATAAAGTTTGGTGTCCCCAAATTATTTTGCATGTTTAAGGTATTAAAGAGGCTATTTAAAGTCGTGAAGTGACTGACAGCCAGTAAAACAAACTTGCATTTTGCAGGGAAGGGGGTGGCGAGCAGCCAGAGCAGTTGGGGAGCTGGGGTGGAGCAGCTGGGTCAGGGCTGGGAGGCTGGAGGGAAGATACTGGAGGAAACCCTGACTGCTGGTGGCTCAGCCTTGGCATTACCTCCCAGAGAACCAGTGCCAGAGTGGCATTAGGGCACCCAGTGCAGGATTAGGGACTCATGCTCACGCCGTGGAAAACTGGATCCTCATCAGTAACCAGTCATCCGTATACTTTGGTTATTTTCAGGAAAGTAAGTGGCCTGGCTGTGCTAGATTTCATGTGTTTACATTTGCCCATCTAAAATTAGCCTGTCCAAAACCACTTCTTTGGGCTGTGAAACAACATTCAGGCCTTGAGGTGTTTAAGGAGCCATTGGAATGATGCATTTTGCTTGACCTCTTAGTCTAGACCTTTCCAGAGATCTAACAGAAATGAGCTCAGCACTGCAGGGGCACAGCCACACTTACTTTTGCAAACCAATTTTTTACCATTACCATGGTAGTGATAATGTACTCACACATGTATATAGATTAGATATAGAGATGATAAAGATAGATAGATAAATAGATAGACAGACAGATAGATAGATAGATAGATAGATAGATAGATAGATAGATAGATAGATAGATAGACAGACAGAGACATATAAAATTGATAGAGGCTGAAGTAGATGGATGCACTGGTACAGTAGCATGGCCACAACTCAGAGCTGGGTAGCCAGGGTCATTGCCCCTGGCTCTGTAGCAGGTATGCAGACATGTCTTCTGTCTGCTTGATACCAGAGCTGTCACAGCAATGAGAATCAGACCTTCAGGTTTATTAAAAACATTTACAAAACTGTACTAAAAGTCTGCAGCCAATTAATAAAGCTGTGGCTCTGCAGGGGCTGTTATTACTGCACTGTACACAAGAGGCATTTCACACTAATATAAGCAACAAAATTTGAATTCTTCTGCTCCAAAAGTGAAGGGACAATATAGGAACTTTCAGGAACCTCTGACAATATGGGCCTTATAGCAGCCTCTGGAGCTTTCCTGGCTGTGTCCTGCAGAGTGGAGCTGGTGCACAATATATCCCTTCCTGCAATGTTATAATTTCTTCTTTGGACATTTCTTTTTATTGAGTTATAGAAGTTTTCAAATTTAATTTTTTTTAGCTCAAATTCCACAACATAAACACATCAGGTACATTTCTTCACTTAAGAAAGTCTGAAAGAGTTGCACTAATGTTATATCTCTTTGGTAGAATTAGACTTTGGCCAAGCATTGGTAGTCTCCAGGGAAATCCATCATCCTCAGCCCAGAAAGATTTCCAGTGTGAATAGGTGTACTTTTGAAAGTTTTCCAAGTGAGGATTTTCCATCACTACACAGAATTTTCACAGTTTGGGACCTTTTTTTTTTTTTTAATGAAAGAAACTGACGTGGGGTTAAATCTTCCTTGGGAAAATGCACAGTAGCTTACCATACATAAGTTTATGTGTTCATCTCATTGGTCAAGTCAGTAAACCTCAGAGACCAGATAAACAGTGGTTAGAAAGAAGATTTTATGGATATAAATTAAAGCTGTCATTGTATCTTAACAATGAAATTGGCTAATTGATGCCAAATACAGTTGTTAATGGGTATCTAATTTTAACTTATTTGTGTATGTATGATTTACTGCTTCACACAATTATCTTTTGTTACTTAAGGCATCCTGCTTTATCTGATTATCTGGCAGCAATAATCATTTATTTCCTGAGGTATTGGAACATGGCACGGGCTGCTCTTGTATTGAATTAAGTTGTAAAATTCACCCCCCCAATCAATCCTGCCTTGAAAGTGCAGCCATGAGGGTCGATGCCTGTGATGGGACCTCATCACACACAAGTGTTCTCACCCTGTTACTGCCCTGTTGTGGCAATCAGGATCCATTTCCAGAGGCTCTCTCCTCTTCTTACAGGAGCTGAATCCCTGTAATCTCAGTGACTGACTAATTCTTACCTACATCCCCTAAACCTGGAAGGACTCCAGCTGACAGACCCCAGCTCTGACTGGTGACAAGGAGGGTTCCAGCACACCTACATGCTGTGTCTGTACTGTATTCAGGCACTGAAATGCCTTTTTCTTCCTGTGCTGCCCAAGCCTGAAGCAGCTGACGCACAGTCCCTGACTCAGAAGCACAGCAGTCTGAAGAGACTTGGCAGAAGAAAAGCAAGACAGGAAACAGAAGACTGGAGATACTTGCCCAGCAGACAAGCTACAGCTCATATCCGTTCTCCTTAACAAGTGAAGGAACAGGATATTTGGATTGCTATTCTTTGGATACAGGATGGTGCAACACTCCTGAAGGACACCCAGACACAAGAAACTCACCAGGTGATGTTCTGTACCACAGGAGGTGACTGCCAGGAGTGGCACCATGATGTAGCCTGCCCAAGAAGACAGGGTTATGCTGAAAACCTGTGTGTCTGTGTCTGTTTCCCTCAAATTCTGCTGCTTCTGCACACAAGGAGGGGCATGGACAGGGATGGGGGACAGCAGGGGCTGCTGCAATAGGACAGGGAAGGTGACTTGGCACTCCTACCCCCAGTAGTTGGTGATACTGACTCCTCTTTCCCCTTTTTCTTTTTCTCTGTACCCACAATCCTTCCACTTCTCCTTCATTCAAAGGGTCTTCAGTCATCAGGACCATTTAACACCTTTTCTCCTTTGCCCTGTGGACTGGATAGCAGCCCAGGCAGAAGGAAACACACAGGAAGGGACAGGATGGCAGGGAGGGTGGTAGGCCACAAGATAAGGAAGGGTACGTGCACAGCAGAAAGCTGGAAGGCCTGAAAAGCCTGAAAAGCCTTTGCTCCAGGTTCATGGAGAAAAAAGGGGAAACCTGAGGAAAAGAGAGCTCTATCACAGACACATTCCTATGTGCCTCTCTGTTCTTACTCCCTTCCATCTCCCCTGGGCTACCAACAGAAACCTGAATGTCTTCATGCACTGAGAAGCCTCCAGTATTCCCTACTGATCTCATAATTTGTGTTTTATAGACATTTATAAAAGATATTGTGAAAAGGACTTCATCATTTCCATCCTGCTCCCTCACGCTCTAAGCTAATTTCATTGCTGACTTGTGGCCACGAGGTTTCCATTTTACCCATAGTCCCAGGGTGGAAGTTACCCAGAAGTCTTGTACTAACTCTAAAACTAATTCTAAAATAGGAATTGGTATTATCCTTGAAATGGCTTGTATGTCCTCTAGTTACCCTTGTCTCTGTTGATTATTAAGAAGTTTTCAGAACAATTCCAGGGAACCAGTTTAGTGAAGTATTGCATATTGCCTCTTTTGAGGGTAGAGCTGTTCCATCTTTTTATGTTGCCATTGTGCAGAGGGTAAGTAACACAATATGCTTACAGAACTTACCATTGATGCCTTCCCAGACTTGCTAAAAACACAGACTTGCAAAGACATTTGGTTTCAGCATTATTTCAGAAAATTCATTACAGTTTTGTATGTAACGTTTCTGAGACACATGCAACCTCAATTTTCTTCACCCAGAGTCAGCAAGAAATGCAATCCCCTGTCCCACCTGGAAGTGATCTCTTTCTGGTCCAACAATTGTAGTATGTCCAGCTAAGCTGGTAATTATGATTGTTGGTGTTGTCACGATTTCTTAAGATCTTATTTTAATAGAAGGCAATCACTAAACAATATTAAACATGCCACTGTTAATTAAGCTTATTCTTTAGACAATTGTGCTGTCACTGAACTGATGTGTTAGAAAAAAATTGAGGACCTTTGACAAGCACAGTGTCATACTTAAACATATGTGGGCACTCAATACTGAAAGAAATAATGCCAGATGTGTTCTTGCACAATAGTGTGATTCATGATTACTGAAATCTGTGTGATGGAAAAAATTTAGTGCTTTTTTAACCATTTTGCTATTATTTTCCATTGAAACACTGCCTTTCTTTCATGACTTTGACAGAGAGGACCTTTCTATTTCCCCTTTAGTAGTTCTTTCTTTTCTTTCAGGTAGAAAGCAACATGTCATGGATGCCACCTCTTCAGCTGGAAGATGTTCTTCAGACATAATGGGATCCTGGCATTCCATTTAAATGTCAACCACCAGGCTGTACAATTTAAAAGTCAATAATTTTATTGACTTTAATCAATAAGAGTATTTAGGTATTTAGTCAGCTCACAATTTTACAGTCAAATGTCACAAGCTATTCACTCACATGACTCAGGATCTGTGCTCATAACAATTTGTGTGTCCTCATGCAGAGTTTGCTCTCAAAATAATTGCTTCCATAAAGTTATTTGTAACATTAGATTGTATTTCTGCAGAAATGTGAAATCATGTACTTTTAAATAATTTCTCTTCTAGTAAAATACAAGAATAATTTTCTCCTAAGAAAATGCCCTTCACAAAGAATTACTGCCAAAAGACCTTTACATTCAGATTACAAAAATAAAACCCAAAACACTCCAACACGATTGCTTCTGTTTGAAGGACCTGTTCAGGGTACAGTGGGATTTCTGTGATTCCTGCTTGCAAAGGGCATTGCAAGGGTGCTCATTTCCAGAGCTAGGCTGCTACACGGCCAAATCCTCATGCAGGGAGCAGTGGAAAATGTCCCTGCCTTGAGCTTGCAGGCCTTGTCAACACCACCCTATCTTCTTCTCAGCTGCTGTCCCCTCCTCTGCCTGCTGCCCTGCTCTGTGTTTGTGAGAGGCCCGTGCTGCTGGCCCAAGACAAGCAGAAGGAAACATCCTCTGGGAGAGGGCAGGCACGGCACAAGAGCTCTTGAGAGCAACATGCCATCCTAATGGGAAGCACTGATGAGAACATTCCTGCCTTCTCTAGGATCTTGGGCATTTCCAGGCTTTCTGTCAGGGGCTTGCATTCAAGTGCCATACTTCATTCCATCAGGGTCTCAAGAGCACCTCAGAGATGAAGGATATTTCTCTGGCACATTTTCCACACAGAAACAGATGGTGCTCTCAGGCCCTTGCCTGCCCTTGTCTTTACAGACAACAATAGGATATGTGTTTTTTCTGTGCACAGTAGTTTTCCCTCTTTTGTTAGCTTGCCCTATTTCCTGCCAGGTGTCCTGCTTTCCACTGGTCTAGGCTTGTTTTACTTTATGCCTGAGCCTATTTAAATGACTATCTCCATGGAGATACTCAAAACCTGAGTGGACATGTGCCTGGGCCACCTGTTCCAGCTGACCCTGCTGGAGCTGGGGATGAGTTAGAGGACTCCAAGGTATCTTCCAGCCCCAGCAATTCTGTGTCTCTGTGAAACAGAAGCCAGTACAAATTTTCCTACCATACGTAAATGAGATTTATATTTCCCACACTTTGGAGAATACTTATAACTGACTTAGAGGAAAATAGAAAACAGCATTTAGCACTTGCCTGAAGATTTGCAATCTCCCACAAGCACTTAATGACACAGATGATGATGACGTATCAAATCATATACGTTGAAGAGTGTTAAGTTTTTTTTGGCATACAGCTCTGTTTCTTCGTTTTTCCCCCTCATTCCTGCTCTGTGACTGTGTAAAACAGAAACTGTCTCTCCAGCAAGCTTAACACCACAGAATGGCATGAGCATAATTTCCTGCAGTTGCTAGACATCTTTCTCATCTTTTCATCTTGGCATAAAAATAAGTGATCAGATTCAAAAACAGAAGAGTTCTTAGATAAAACAACCTTTTCCTGAGCTGACGAGATCCAACACCTGATAAATATTGACACTGTAAGGCCAGCCTAACTGTGTTATCAAGGAAAAAAATATTTTTGGGTGAGGTTTGATGTACACACCCAGTTAAACAGCCATCATAAAGTAAGCCTAGTAAAGCTTACTCTCAGGCACTCTCTGCTTTGAGTTTGAGGAGGTATATCACCTCTTTTACAGGGACATCTCAATAAAGTGCTTTGCAACCTATTTGGTAAAGGTAAAGGATAGATTCTGCCCACCTCAAAATCTCCTGTCCCAGGCTACCACCGGAAAAGAAAGAAAACCTTAGAATTCTGCAGGAGCTGCTACAATGAGCAACAGCAAGGAAGCTGAGAAGATCTGGGCACAGTTGGTGTTTTCCAGGAGACGTGCTTTTTCCTGCTCAGAATGGGTTTCTTGTGCTGTGTAGCCTATCCAGTCACCTGCCATTCTCACCTCTGCACCACTGGCATGACCACCTGAGCATTACTACTTACTTTGGCTTTTAGAAAAGGGGAACCCGGGGTTGTTTATCATTCTGTCTACCATTCAAGCTGTATGTAACGCATCCCTGGGAATGTTTTGCTTAAATGCATGCAGCTATCTGGAGACTTGAAGCTTAGGTTCCTATTGTCCAATCATATGTAGGGTGACATTAAATACCTCTTTGTTTAGCTATTAATTTCTATTAGATTCTTCTCAGCTGTTGCAAGAACATCTGTTACAGTGTGCAAGCCACTCCAGAACACAGATTTAGCCTTCCACCCCCTGTATTTCAAACTCACCTTTTCACATACTTCTGTAAAAAAATGAAGCATTAATACTTTACCTTACAGGAGTGAAAAAAGAAATGCCACATGTTCTTTCCAAACATAGTAAAAGACAGTGCTGCAGAGAATACACTGTCCAAGAAAGAAACAGAACTAAAAAAAAAAGGTGTAACAGAGGTGTAAGAGTAACCACACACTTTATTAGTTAGGATATTAATCAGGGTTAATTAAAGTGATGTCATTAAGCTCCTTTCCTGTTATGAACAAACTTGAAGGCTCTGATTAACTGTGTTGTAGAAAAGAGATTGAAAATTTAGTCTTGCAAAAATTTCTCAGCTCTAACATCCCCAAAAGAGCAGAGGTCAGGGACAAGAAATCAGAGCATGAAACAAAAGAACTAGGCAATTTCATTTAAGACATTTGCTTAAAAAAAACCCCCCAAAAAACAGGAAAAAACCAACAAAGAAAATATGTTTGAAGTAGAATTTTGAGGAATAGTGCCTAATTATATTCGGCAATTAGATGCTGAAAACTTTATGGTCATTGCAGGTGACAGTTTCTGCCACAAAATGTAGCCATTAAAGTATATAGGCAAACAAAAAGAACACTTACACTGCAGGTGTAGGCCCTGCTCAGAAAAATGCAACATGTCTGACCAGACTGGGAAGTGGTTCACCTCCTTTATAGGACCTGCCTACCAACGGACAGGAAGGATGGATGGATGGATGGATGGAGAATCCAAATCCTTCCATCAATGCACAATTCAATCAGGATGAACTCTCTTGCCTTTTGACCAACTGCCCTTCCTGCATTTGCTCTGATGGCTCTCAAGTTCTAGTTCTCTTCCTTGATTTCTGTAAATATACCTCAAATTTCAGACAAGTTTTTACCACCTGTACAGAAAGCTATTGTCCTAAGTAAGTACTGGAAAACTGTCTCAGAAAATGAAATTTCTAATGTATTGCCAGTGTGCAGAATTAATCTTTTGTCACACATTGTTAGCACTGTATTGTTCTAAACTTCTAAAAGAGTGCTAAGCCTTACTCACAATGTGCTTTTAGGATGGTATCTAATGTGTCCTTCTTTTTAGACATATCGATACAGAGAGTTTCAAGAAATGTTAATGTGCATACATATCTTCAAATATTCTCTGCAACTGAACAAGATGCCTTCCATAAAGTTCACTTCAAAATAAAATTTTCTTTGAGTGTAAGTGATTTTCCTATTCTGTTTTTCCATTAGTCAACACAAAATTCCCTGGAAAGTTAAGACAGTGATATCTGTGAGATCAGTGTTCAATTTTTATGTTAACATTATTTACTCTGTCAACTTGAAGAGTTAATGTAATTTCTTGAAAATCATTTAAGAAAAATGTGATAAAACATGGGAATGTCTGACAGTAGAAATTTGAGATTTGTTCAAATACAAATAAAAATGTATCAGAAAACAGCCACTGAAACATTTTTCCAATTGTCTGTAAAAGGAGAACTCTAAAGACCTACAGCAGGAATATAGATGCATGCTCGGGGGACATTTCTGGCTTTCAGATTCCTGCTTTTTTGCTGCCAAAGACCAAAGCCAAGCATATTGCTAAGGCTTTAAGACACATTTTCATCAGTAAAATATCTTATAAAATAGATCCCAAAAACATTGAATGACTGCCAAAATGTCAATTTATTTTTTATGTCCTCATTGAACAATGAAATATTTATGTTAATAAAGGCATGCTATAATAAATTAATATTATGGAAACCACCATTCACAGTTTTTAATTAGCAGTAGGCACTGAAATTAAAAATGAGGACACTCTATGTTCTTCTTTACAATAATTTTGCAGAGATACATTTCTCCAGGAATGTCTGACACTCATTCTGACTTTGTTTTTTTCTAAAATTATGTATGAGTGATCTGTGTTACCCTGGTGAGTGGTCAGAGACCAGTCTGGTGCTGTTAACACTATGTTTGCAGCTCATGTCAGTTTAGGAAAGATGTCATCTCTTTGTAGAATTTTCACTTCCAGACCTTAAAAATATCTGTATCTGCACTAACTTCAGAAGTTCCTTCACACCCAAAAGTGAGGTTGGTCCATGGAAATGGTTTAACATATAAATGCTGGTGTTGTTCAGCTTCCTTGTATGCAAAAGCTGCAAGTTATCACTCCAACATTAAAGAGTGCTTCTTTCCAGCATCAGTAGGTGGAACAGTGTAAGTCCAACACATGGAGAAGCTTTTATTCTGCAGCCCAGAGACCTGAATGGTGTTGTGTTACCACTCCTGAGCTGGCAATTAGAGTAGAGGCCATGGCTGGCACTGAAGCTTGCTTTGAGAGCAAGCAGTGCTCCAGATTACTGTTTCCTATTTTGGACTTAAATTTGATCCACTTGCAGCTGATGTTGGATGTGACAGATAATATCCTGGATATCTAATTTATATTTGATTATTTAAGGTGAGATTTTCCAAATGGTCTCAGTGCTGGAATAACCCTTCTCCCACTGAAGTCAGTGCCAAAACTAGAGGAGGTTGAAAAAACTCCCGTGCATATTAGCCATTGAAATATCTGGTGAAGAAACAGGAAGCCAGACATAATTTGTATGCTGGCTCCCTGGAAAACATACTGACTTTCAGAATTTTCTTTATGAGCTTGAACTCCTCACCTGGCTCCCTGTCGAAATCAGTGCACAATAGGAGGTGCAAAATACATATTTTCAACTAAAAGCTCCTGGGATGGTTGCTCTTACTCTCTTCCTCCTCTAGATCCAGAGCATCTGGAATAGTGTCAGGCATCCCATAAATAAGGACAGCTGCTACTACAAAAAAGAAATAGAGTCTGATGAAAGCTGACAGGCAAGTAGAAGGGATTGTGACAGAAAAAAGAAGCAGGGAAAACGTGGAGGATCTTGTAGTAATTTCCTAAGCACACCTCTCTACTAATACCTTTTTCCTAAAAGGGAGTTTAATTTAGTCTAGCCTCCCTTTCACACATTTTTCTCTCATGTGATGTCAGAAGCAATACGTTTTGGATCTTTAAATGTTGTGATTTCAGTCAAGCTATTAAAAAAATAGGGGCCTCCTTGTAAAGGGACGAAGAGTGGTGTGTGCTATAAAGACAAGAAGAGCCAGATGTCACTTGTTAAACTTATGGCTTGAGAAGAGTGAAAGGCAGATCTGAAAGCTTAGAGAAGCATCAGGGTATTCACTCCTCCAGCATGACACACTCTGTCCTGTAAATAATTGCTAAGTGTCCTCACACTCACACAGCTCATGGATTCCACAGGGGTGAGAGCATAAGACAGCCTTGCAGACACACTTTTGAGGTAACTCTAATTTGAACTAGGAAGCTATCCAGTTTTGATGTCAGGAATTTTTAGTAATACCCACAGCACTTGGGTAAGTGTTTCTCATGATGAGTTGGCCTCACCAAGAAAAACAAGTGCCCTATATTGAGTCAAATAAGGCCAGCATAGAGCACTGCTATCAGAATTTGTTCTTTCTTTGCCAAACTTAAAAAACCTTAATACAAGCAGGGCTGTAGGGCACAGGATGTCTCCTGTCACTTTCCAGTTGTGGGGGGTAGCTGAAATAAGTGCTGGGCATTGCTCATCTCCTTAGAGACATCTGTTAAAGGGCTTTATTTCTTACAACATCAGAGCACATTCAACGAGGTGCTCTGCCCCTTCCTTGCCCCACTGCTCTGCAGCAGAGAGCTGTGCCACTGCTGGGCTGTTACCAGAGAGGAGTTCTGCTTGCTGAGCTTGCTGGCCCTTCCCCGACTCCACACAGGGCTTGGGAAGCAGGGATGATGCATCTGCCAGTTCTCTGGAAACACAGAGTCTTCCTGGCAGGGACGTGCCCTACAGGCCATTTCCAGGCAGATCACATTCACATTGTGCAGTGTGAGTGATGCAAGCTGGACCTGGCCAGAGGATCTTTTCCAGTGCCTTTCAGAAGCACAACTTCAGAAGTCACACTACTGCAGTCAAAACTCTCCCACTCCCTAGAGAGCACAGCCACAGTGATTTATACCAAGCTGAGAGGTTGGTCCGTGGAGTTAAGGTATTTAACTAGCACAAATAAGCAGTCTCAAATGTGGACTCTCACACTTATCCATTTGCAAGGTTCAAGCCTGCTTGTGACAGAAGTTCTGTTCCCTGCAATGCTATATATATATATATATATATATATATATATATATATGTATAACAGATACTCAGGTGTGATAATGATAGCAACAGATGTGGAAATACATACATAGATCGGGAACCTGGTCAGAGGGTTGTGTCTCATAGTGCCATGCTGGAAAGGAGGAAAAAAAAATAAAAAGAAACAGAAAATATCTTTCTTGCTTAAAAGAAACCACAACTTGTTCTAAATTTATTGTTCATATTCTCATTCTCTATGCAAGCCTTAAAAATGAGCAAATTCTTTAAGAACACAAAGCTCTCAGTGTCTGCTGAAATGGCAAAGTTAGCAGCAGCCAAGGTAAAATTTCAAGATTTCCACTTTGAAGTGGAACTTGGAGTTAATGGGCTGGGCATGCCCTGATACATAGCACACAGCAACATACCTTGGTTGAATCATAGAAGCTAGAGATGGAAAAGACCTATTAAGTCATCTTTTCCATCTCCCTGCCAATGTAGGGTTATTCTCTGCCAATTCAGGATTATTCTCGAATGTTTTCTAGTCTAGCTTTAAATGACTCAGGCTGTGGGGCTTCCACCACTTCCCCTGGGAGGCTATTCCACAGACTAATAGACTTTCTGTTAGGGAAAATTTTCCTGATATGCAGCCTGAATTTTACTTTGTTCCATTGCATGCTAATTCTCCTTAAGTATATTATACTACCCTAGGTAATTTGTCTCCCTGTGTTGGTGTTTATGACCTTCAAATACTTTGAGATGGCTTCAAAATCCACCTTAGAATGGCTCTTAGGTAGCATTATACACCACGGCTGTCATATATAATATACTTGTAGCATCAATTAGATGATGATACTTAAAACATATTCATATTTTTGCCATCATGCTGTGAGATCCTCCAGAGTGGAACACATATTGCACCGCTTAGTAAAACCAAACTTGCCTCCTGCTGTTTGGCAGCAATTGTACCCAAAGTGATTGAAAAGCACCTACAGCTTGAAAAGTGCCTGAAGCTACTTGATCCTGCAGTGCTGACTTCCACCTGTGGGATCACAATGTGTGATGGGTTAAATTAGCACAAGTACCTCCAGTATTGCCTTTTCCATACATTTTCCACATGGACATTTCAGAGTGAGAAGCTGACAGGCAGGTGCGGGGAGCTCTCTGCGGGTGGGAAAAGAGAGGGCAAGGGCAAATCACTCTGCATGAGTGGCTCCTGAAAGGGTGGAGACATCTGGTTTAGATGAGTTTGGATTAAAAAAGTAAGAGGCACAATTAAAGCTTTTGGGGCACAGTATGGGACAGCAGAATCCTGGGGCCAAAGCACCAGGACTGGGAGACTTCCTATGGGTCAGGATCTTGCAGCCAGGGCTGTTCCACCACTTCCAGTTGGGGACCAGGCAGGACAGGGCTGAAATGGTGCCATTTACCAGTAACTACTTGGAAATGCATCAAGACATCTTTTATTATATGGCCCAGTATATTTTAAAGACCTCCCTGGCTGTGCAGACACTCACAGAGGGATGATCCCTGAAAATGAGAGTTCTCTTGCACGTGCTGTAGTGTGTCCTTTAGTCCTAGAGACTCTCTCTGCACATCTCTGTGTGCTGGCCAAGGAGTGCATGTGTTATGTGACTTCTTCCACTGATTTTTTTTCTGTTTATGATGTGACCATGCAGGGAGTTGTGATAAAATCTTCACTAAAGAAGGTACGGAGATTTCTTATCCTGACCAAAATTTTTATAGTTCTTTTGTGGAGACAATCTTATCTTTTCATTGTCACTGCTACAGGGATCACTAGCAGTCACAAGAACAAGATGCTGAGATTCCAGACACCATCCATTTATACTTTACATATCTCCCCACTTTAAAATTATTGCTTGATTCATAGTTAAATATTTTGAACAGAAAACCCTATTTAGTCACAAATTAATCATAGCACTTGGATATATGTAAAAATCAACAGGATTAGTACATCAACGTATTTTATAAGGAACCTTCATAATATTCACTATGATAGCACAGTCTTTCAGCTTTGTTACACACACTCATAAACATGAAGAGTTTGAAAAATTAAAATTTTTTTAAAATGAAATTTTTGCTAAAAACAGGAAGTGGAAAACTAAAGCAAAGTCATTTCTTTGGACTTCAAGCAGAAAAATATCCATAAGATATTGCTGCAGGAACATTAAAAAGAAAAAAGCCCCACAAAACAAATCAGAACATTTGAGAGGTGTCATAGCTCAGCCCATGAACTTGCACACATGGAACATCTGCTTTTGCTCTGTGATTGCTCCTAGTTGTTCCACGGAGGTCAATAATTCACTGGCACCATCTCTTTACATTTAGTTGTATGTGTGATCAGGGTCCATAAAACACATGTACAGCCCCTTAACATGCTTCCAGCACTTTTGGACCATCTATCCCAAGACCCTCTGTCTCATCAAGAACATTTGACGTATGGCATAGTGACTTTGTAAACCATATTGCCTTTCCCATAGGTTTATATTGCAGTTTGTTAAGGACCAGGCGAGCAGCAAAATATATTTCCCTTTAAAACCACAGTGGCCTTGAGTAAAATAATCTTATGCTGATTTTTTGGGTCCTACTCCAGCTGATTCCCTTTCTCCTGCCCCCAGCTCCTAGTAGAGGCCAATTGCTCCATGGAATTGAAGAGCAGGTAAGGCGAGGGGCCAGATCCACGTCACATCCCTCACCCTTCCCCTCTTCCCAGGCTTAACTTTATTCCTGATTCCCTGTCTCCTGTCCCCCAGCAGAGAGGTGGGAGTGATGGAATTATGGTCAGTTCATGCCATATTTTTTGTGCTGCAACTTCCTCCTCAAGGAATAGAGTCTTTCCCCTACTCCAGTGTGGGATTGCTCCCACAGGAGATAATCTTTCACAATGTGAGAAGAAATTTCTATGGGCTACAGTTCTTCAAGGACTGCTCCAGCAAGGATTCCTTAAGGAGGGTCACAGGTCCTACCAGGAAACCTGCTCCAGCATGTGCTCCTCTCTCAATTGGTCTGCAGGGTCCTGCCAGGATCCTGCTCCTGCACATGGAGTCACAGACTTCATTCTGGCATCCACCTTCTCCAGTGTGGGCTCCTCCATGGGCTGCAGGTGGATCTCTGCTCCATCATGGGCATCCATGGACTGCACTGGCACAGCTGCCTCACCATGGCCTTCATCCCTCCTGCTGTAGTTGACATTGTGCTGTTCCCTCCCTCCGTCCCTTAAATACTTCATCCCAGAGGTGCTGCCAGCACCACTCATTGCCTCAGCCTTGGCCAGCAGCAGGTGTGTCCTGGAGCTGGCAGGCACTGGCTCTGTTGGACACGGAGGAAGCTTCTGGCAGCTCCTCAGAGAAGTCACTGCTGTAGTACCCCCACTACCAAAACCTTGCCATACAAATTCAATATAATGGCATCATCTAACAGAGAATATCTTTGGAAAACATTACTAATTTACCACTGAAGCACTGACCTAGACAGCACCTGCCTTCATTCTCCACACACTTTTAGACTTATACTTAAAAGAATATATTAAAGAATTAATTAATTGGCTAGACACCAATGTTTAATGGGAATGCATCTCTTTTCTGAGAGTCAAATTAAAAATGAGAAGCATTCTTTTCAGGACTTTTATTAGTATATAAATGCATTTAATGATTTTATTTCTTAAGAAAAAAATATGTACAGCATGGTTTTTAAATACAGAACAAAGGAAATAGCATAAATTATTTCAAGAGAGTACATGGGTATGGTATAGATAACAGCTACGTTTAAGTTCTTTTGTGGACATAAACCCTTCAGGTTCTTTCCATGCCTCTTTGACTAACCTTTAAAACATGCTGACCTTTAAAACATTTTCTAAAGAGACTATACAGCTACGAAGACTTTGGAGGACCCCACTTTTTACTGAGACTAAATGCTTTAAGTACATCAGCATATATTCTTAATGATTAATGCACATATGGCAACAGAGCCAAACAACACAAAGCTGTGGAGATACAAGGGGAACCATCTGGCCCTTCCTTTCCCTGTGCCATCTCCTCTGTGCAGGACTGACACAGCTCCTGCAGAACTACATCACCTCCTCCATGAGGCAGGTGAGGGAAAGGGGCTGGGAAGATGGAACAGCAGGTAGTGCTGCAGCAGCAGTGGTCACTTGGGGTAAGCAAAAAGCAGCTATTCTTGGCTCAGCAAACTTCTTTCCTAGAACAGCAGGTGGACCACAAGTGCCTCTGTGATGCTTCCATCTTTAGGGATGCCCCAGAGACAGTGGAGAAATCCACTTTCCATGGCAGTGCAAGAGCCACGACCGAGCCAAGTGCTGCAGGTACCGGAGGAGAGCACAAGCCATAGATGAGAAAATGACCCAAAGAGCCCAGAGCCAGATACTAATACCCTTACTCACAGTCAGTAGCATTCTGCTTCATGAACTGTCCCTTGTGGCACTTCTAATTTGGTTCTCCGAGGAAGGTTTTATTAAGCCAGAGTATCAGAGGATGATCTTAGTGTTGAAGACTTAAATTAGGTAATCACTGAAAATCTGAGGACCATTAAGGGGGAAAGGGCCAGATCTTGTGTTTCTGTTTTCTTCCCTGAAATGTGGTTTAAGGCCTTTAGGGACAGTTCATGCATTTTTACTGATGGGTGTGTGAAGCCAGCTGAACTGAGTCCCTCCCGCCCGTGCAGCAGAGCTGAAAAAGCTGAAGAAGAAGAGAAGATTTTGCAAATGCCTGTTTAGTGAAAAGAACAGATATTAATAGGCACAATTAAAGAGCAAATATCCATAGACAAATAAATTAAGCTCGTGTGCATCCCTAATGACAGTGATAAAGGCATTCAGTGCAAAACCAAATGGTCCTAGATTAAGTGCTGGGCACTCACATTTCAGATGATGCTAGTATTCTGAATTTCTCATTATAGAATTTATGCCAGACTAACGCTCTTGCCAAGGATGATTTAACTATTCACAGTGTCAAACTGACCTTGTAGCTCATAGAAAGAGAGCATTAATTGCAATTTTGTTGTATTTCGTGACAAATTAAAAACTTGGCAGTGTTTCATGTTATAAACTCAAATTATAATGAAAATCTCCTCTATTGGCAGCTGTATTTAGAAGCACTAAATCCCAGCTAATATTAACTAAATGGGCAGTTACTTATTCCCTTGAAACTAAAGGTATTTCTCTGATGATAAGGTAGGACTTGCTCAGAGAAAGGATGCCATTATCTTCCTGGTGCTTTCTGCAGTTCAGCTTGCCCAGCATCCAATTACAATGTAAACATTTGCTTTTCTTATCAGTTCTGTGCTGGAGCAAACATGGTCTTAAGAAGATTTTCAAAGTGACAGAAGAATATAAGAAGAAAAGAACAAGGAGGGCATAGTGGAAAGAGGAGGATAGGAAGATATAACTATTAAATTTTTTTCAATTTAATTACACAGTATACTAGAAAAAAACCCCCAAATGTTAATTCATTCAAAAGGATAATCAAGTGCAATGGACATGGGTAAAATATGTGCCTTAGAACCACAGGTGTTCATAAATTTTAAAACTTAAAAATATCCTTATTTACCCCAATATTAATGCATGTAAAACCTACATCTTTTAAAACTGGCCTGAAAAAATTTATAACAAATAGTTTGGAGATGGTGAAAGAGAAGCCAGTTATAATCTCATTGAGTGTTAAGTAAACACAGAGAATATGATTTCTTGTTTGCAGTTTCCCTCCTACAGGCTGCTAGACTGTGTGCTGTGATTTTTCTGAAAATCTTTGCAATATGATCTGGAAATCATTTGATATTTACAGCCTATGATTAATGCTTTATTTGCTGATAAAGTTTGTTTGGCACCAAGTCTTCATCACTGGATTAGCTGACTTTGCTTACATAGAATTTAAATAACAAGGTACACCAACAATGGCATTTAAGATTAACATGAAGTTGAATATGAATGTGCAATCCTGTAATTAATGAAGAACATTGCATGCTCCTATTGAAGGACATGTCAATAGATTATGATTTTTTTCTGATGATGATTCTGTACAGATACCATCCTACAAAAATAGTGATTGCAACAGCAGAGAATATGATTAGAAAATCTGAGGTATAAAATTTGTGATGCTTGTAAAACAAGAGAGGTTTTTGGTGACTTTTTATGCAGGCAACTCCACTGCAAATGGCAAAAGTATTTCAGAATGGTAAGAAAGCTGTAGATGTTGTTAAAACAAAACTGTCTCATGTGTCCACTATGTCTGTTTCAAATTCTGCTTTACAAGAATCACAGCAGAAAGAACAGTGACAGTAACTCTATTATCTCTACAATGCACATAATATGAATATGAAAGTGCTTGGCAAGTAAATCATGACTGAGCCATAACTGGGTGCACTGAGTGTGTCCTTGACATGGTCTGCCATGATTCTGTGCCAGTCAAGATGCCACAAGTTTTTTCTGCAGGGTTGCCTACCCTTTGCAGAGAAGGAAGAGTTGTGTGAGTACTCCAGCTACTCTCTGCTGTCCAGAGAAATATCCTGCTTTCTGTCAGAGGCTCCTACACCCAGGACAGAGTACTAAGAGAACAGAAAAAAAACACTACAAATCTGTGCTGTGGGCACACATTATTAATGGATGCACATCCTGGCCTTTGGCAGCCCCTGCTCCAGGCAGCAGCCTCTGCAGTCTGTGGGGTAGCACTGTCCTGCTCCTGCCTGTAGGGAAAGGAGCCACACTGCAGAGAATGCATGGATTTGATGAGATGTTTTCCCACCATGCACAATTTTTGATTAATTGTTGCTTTCTCCTCTACTCTGAATGTCATTTTAGTATGCCAAGAATGCCAAAGTTTTAGTGGTCAAATGCAGCCAAGTGCATTCTTGGAAAAAGTGTGACTGAAGAGAAGGACAAGGTGGAACACATGGAATGTGAAACAGCAAGAGAGGAGAAGGACTGGAAGATCCCAGAGTGGGGAAGTAGCCCTTACTGGATGATCAATACTTCCTTCATCTGAATTCAGTTTCATCTTAAATAACCTCAGACTATGTCAAAGTGTAGATATGACTTTTGTCAGTAGATTTTTCTTATTCTCCCTGCAGAACACCTCATTTTATTGCTGTTTCCATCAGCATGTCTGTAGAAGTGACAGTGTTCAGAACAGCACCTTCATCCTTTGCTGGTGCCAGATTCTGCACCTGTAGAATTTCTATTATTTCCCTTCTAAACACATCAAATAGGGTGTTACAGACTTGGCAAAGATAACATCTGATGAAGGAGAACCTGCAGTAAGGGAATTGTATTCCACTGTGAGCTTAAGGAGTTGTAGTGCAGTACATGGGTAGCTCAGCAAGAGGCACAACTCAGGCAAAAACCTGCCTCCAAAAGCTTTGTTCCCATCCTTTGCTGCTCCTCAGAGGCATTTTCTGCAGTAGGATGCTCATTTCTCTCTTGTTTGCTCAGTCAGGCTCAGCCATACTCTGTGGAAGTGTTTCAGTCTGCCTCATCCCTGGATTCACCTCTCTTTGTTTGCTGACTTGTACCTCTGGTACCATTATTTCTTTGGCAACACACCCTGAAACCAGAAAATGTCAGGGATCAAGTGGTTAATTACAGTAATATATCTGCCAATATTGCTGCAAGGCAAATAGAGGCAGAGTAGAAATGTTAATTCCAACTTTTGTGAGTTCATCTGAACTTAGAGGCTGACTGTTCTTGAATTACCCATTCACAAATGTCTCCATGTGGCGCTGCTATCTATTAGTTTTATTCTTTCTTGCCTGGTTTGTTTTAATAGTGGAGGTAAAGAGGAGGCTGATTTATTTGAAACAAATAAAATTTTATAGGAAAAGAGGTTGACAATTGGTGCAAGAGACTTCCACAGATATTACTCTTCAATCAGTCCTACCAAATGTTTGCCCAATTTGTTTCATTCATAGTCTCCACTTTTCAGTAAGAGTGTGAAATATGTTCTCTGCTGCTTTTTCTGCAAGAAAGACAGGGATGTACAGTAGTGTAGCAAGGGGAGGTCACCAAGATGACAAGAGGTCTGGAACACCTCATGTATGAGAAGAGGCTGGGAACAGCATTCATTCAGTCTTATCAGGAAAAGGGTGATTGAATATCTTTCTTTTCTCTTTAGCTAAGGAATGGGAGGGCACAGACAAGATAAATATAATCTCAGAGGAACACACTGACAGCTTGGTCACAAGCTGCAACAAGGGGAATTCTGAGCAGATAGCTGTAGACGTAGATAGTGATTCTCTGTGCAATTAGTGGATAAATATATATGACAAGATATTAAAATTATTTTATGTTGTGATAATTAAACATTGTTGAAAGCCAATTTGGGCACAATGAATTTGTGTAAGTTACACTTACACACTTATTTTCATTTTTTTTTATTGACACCACTGTAGATGCGGTCTATGAATCCAATGGAGAGTAAGAAAAATAACAACTGTTTTTTATTAAGAGCAAGAGATTAAATCAATTCATTGGACCTGAAACTGCATGAGTAGGTGAGGCAACATTCCAGTTCATCTTAGTTCCAAAATACGCCTTCTCACACTGAAGCTCCACAGCAGGATATGAAATCACAAACATCACATCATCAGAACAAATGCTCATTGCAAGATTGTGAAGGCAGGACACCATAAATCAACAGCTCCTGAGAGCTGCTGGGTTTGGACTTTTCTAAAGACAAATGAAATCTTTTACGGCCTGTCATTTTAAAATGAACCCAAAATAAAGAAAATAAAAATATGGCTGTGCAGGAACTGTAATTTAATAAGCAGAGTTGGCTAAAAAGCAAAAAAGTCTCCCCACAAATGCTCCTGCAAATGGGCCATGATTCAATAAAAGACTTAATCATAAGCTTAGCTTTAAGTCTAATTCCATGCTGGTTTTACAAAGAATTTAAACTCTTTGTTAAACTTATCTAAGAATGTACCTGTTTTGCTGTTCTGGACATGTTAATTTGCATCTTTAATTAATCCATTTCAGACTCAATCACATCTGTCCATGTTTGGTTGCAATGCACAGGCATACAAGTGAATGTCTAACCTTTTGAGCTGACAAAAAAAGGCTTCCAAAGGGATACAGGTGGACCTTGGTATCAGCTGCCTTTTTAATATGTTAATGACTCTGGATATTCTTATGCAGCACACTGTGTGGATTAAAAGATGCAGTGTCTCCCGGTGGTCTAATAGCAGCAGAGTTCAAATTTTAAGTAAAAATGATTAATATAGATAACAAAAATGCATTTAGACAGAAAAGGTGTTGGGAAAACCTGGTGTGGGCTGCTGAGTATCCCACTGGAAAGCACAAAACAGAAAGAAATATAAGCAGAAGGTGTTCTGCTGTGAAATTATTCACTCAGCTCTTGCCATCCGTTGTTTTGGCCAAGAAAACCGGTTACTTGGCATCATTGTATGTTGTATAGATTCTCAGAGGAAGGTGCCAAACCCTTCTTATTTTAGCACTGCTAGTGTTAGAGCTGTTCTTTTGTTGTGCAGGGCTTTGTTGTTGGTTTCAAAACACTTGATGCTGGGTGTGGTAGGCAGAAGCCCTCACCCTGGGAAAGCTCTCCCCATCCCAGCAGTGGTTTGTTGTTTTTTCTCCCCTGCTTGCACGAGGACCGTTCTGCTGCTCATGACTGCTGTGCTCGGCATCAGGAGAGGATCCTGGACACTCCAACTCCTGCCTGGCTCTGCTTCTTTGCTTGTTGTTGTTTGTGTTGCTTAGGGTACCAAATCGTTTCGGCTGCAGCGTCTTCCTTTCGCGCACATCTCTAAATTCTGCTACTACCCCCTGCTGTAATCTTGTACTTTTAAATGAAATAAATTGCTGCTAGACAAGCCAAATGAGCCTGCTGGCGACATACAGGGCACTATCTCCCTAGAAACACCCTCTGTAAACTGGAGCCGGCCAGCCAGCACCAACAAAATCCTCGCATCCATTCTGACACGTAGACTCAATTTTTTAGTGGAGATGCAAGCAAAGAAAAAGCTTCTCTGGGATAATGGATTTTGGATTAAATAGACCAGTCTTCAGGGTGTCAGTTTTTCTCAGCTGGTAATGAATCTTCAAATCCCAAAGAGTTTATTTGAAAATGTACAGATGGAAAGGCAAACAGATGAGAACATATGCAAGTTTGCGTAGTTGTTTATTTCTAATTTACACAAACATTTTCATATGGGTAGGTGCTCCTGAAACTTAACATTGAATTTCAAATGCCCCGTTTAAACTTAAACATTCTGCCTCAAAAAATAAATCACAGGCGAGAAATTGGCACTGATTTCAATAGAATCTGTCAATTTATACCAGGTGAAGGTCAGGTTTTAAATTTCTTAGACTCCACTGTTTCTTGTAACCACAACTCTGAGTAGATGGTAGAGTAGTGCAGATCTCCAGTAACTCAGAATGATGGATGGTGTGTCTATGGGATATACTCTCTCTCCAAGCAATAAAACATAGAAAAGAAGTGTTCCACAAGTTTTTTAAAGAATCTGGAGGGCTTCTCCCTGGTGTTGTGCATATGGAGAAGGCATCAAATCAAATGTCTGTCATTCTTAATGGAAAAATTCTCGCTTACTTCAGTATTCAGTAGGTCACCTTTAAGACATGTGTGTAGTTTCATGATACTACTCAAAAAAATTAAGGAAAAATTGGTCTTCTTTTCTTTTTCCATTTGAAAGTGACAATAAAGCATCTTTTATTTCAATAAGCTCATATTAAATGAGAGTTAGATAAATAAACTGTGGCATTTCAAAGCAGTCTGTTCAAATTGTAATCTAACTGACCCTTTGGGGTTTGGGCTATTTTAGCTCAAAGGATACCTACAGCAACACTACAGCAGCACTCTGGGATAAGTCCTAAGAAAAATTTTTTCCTGACCATTATCAGAGGGAAAATCTATCTGCTAGAATGGCTACATTTCAAGTACTCTCCTTTTATCCTTGCAAATTGTTTCATTATCTCTTACTTTAGCTTTTTCAAGGGCCCTCTCCATAGCTGAGAAGAAAGAACCACTAGAAAATAGTTATTTTCACATGCTTGAAGATAACATGCCACACTCCAGTTTTACAAGATACTCATGACTGAAAACAGATAATGATTTCTGAATGCTCCTCTGTTCTCTGCAAGTTCAAAAACCCTACAGCTTTTTGTCTCCTGGGACCGCTTTCTCTCCATCAGTATACTATATTTTCCTGTAAAATTCTGCTTTAGGATTTCTCAGGTTGATGGTTGATGTTTCAGATAAAGATTGGATGATCCTGCCTGAATGTAAAGAAAATGCCTACAAAACCAGTGCATGGTTTCTTCTTTTTTATGCAATCCTTTTTTATACATAAACCTGTATAAAATGTGGTCAGAAATTCTATGTGAATCTATGAGAGAAATATGAATGCAGGGGAGCTCCCTGCTTTAGGAGAAAATATCCTTTTAAAATGAAATGGAAGTACAGCACACAAAAAGTAATGTATGTTCTTTCCTTCTAAGAATTTCAACATCTTTTGGCTTTTAGATAAATGAATGCTTATAAAAAAATTATAAACAAAGTCAAAATAGTGAAATAATTTCATTTCTAAGAAAAGTTTTCAGATGCTGTCCAGGACTTGAGTTCTGAGTAGACAAAAGTAGTGTGTTTTGGTTTTGCCTGATGTGACATCTTTGAGACCAGCTGCCAATTACCACAAATGAAAGTAAGCCTACAGTTCCTCAAAGCCAGTATAATCTTACAGAGCAGAAGGAGCAGGGAAATCTGTTAGATGAAAATAATACAGGGCAGCTAGAAGAGGAAGAAACAGAGAGACATTTCAAGATTGACTTTTTTTGTTCTTACAAAGTCATTTGACCATTTGATAACAGGCATGTACCATGCCTTTTAGCTGTATTTGTTATAGATACAGTTTAAGTCATGTCCTTCTGTGTCATTATCTTTGGACTAGATGAGCTGAAGGAAGAACTCTGAAGACTTTGGGTTAGTGAGGTAACAGCCCTTGCAAAATATTCAAAACTACTTCTTCCCATTGTACCTAAGTGTAGTCCATTCTCGGGCAATAATATTTTGGCAAAATTAATTTCTTCCTATCCAACTTATTATTCAAAGAGATTAGTATGGTATTGGGTTTACAAAAATGATTTTCTTAAAGAGTAAAATAAAAAGCTCTGAGATGTGGAAGACATAGGATCATAGGATAACTCAGGTTGGAGGGACATTATTTGGTTCTGCCACCTGTAGGCAGCAGGGTTATTGATTAAATACAGTTGGGTTTTTTATGGCTTTATTCTATTGGATCTTCAAACCCTACAGAGATGGAGGCTGCACAATCTTTCTGGGCAGCTTGTTATGCCTAGCTGTCCTCATGGTGAAAAAATATTCTCAACAAGCAGGCTGAACACTGTTTCAACACACATTTGTTGACTCACCTTCCCATCATGGGAAGGTGCCAGAAGCCCCACAATCTCTTCTTGCACCCTCCCCAAAGGCAATGGGCACTGCTGTCAAGTTCTCCAAAAATGGCTCTCCTCCAAGCTAAGCCAAGCTCCCCAGGGATGAGCTAAACTGAAAGGTTAAACTGTAGATAGGCAAGAGACACCCTTGGTGCCTCAAATATCTCATTCCACATGGCTCCAGATTTAGACAGGCAGCAGAACTGCAAGTGGTAAAAACCAGGTTGGGTGACTGGGGAAACCCTGCTTTGCTAACCACATTTAAGAACTCTATGTGTTCTTAGTGCTTCAAGAGAGAAAGTTTGGACCATTCCTTCCTCTTTCCAAAATGGGATGCTAGTCCTCAGTTAGCCAAAAATAAAATCCAGTTCTCCTGGAGAACTTGTGCTGTTGTCTAACTGACTAAATGGAAAGATAAGCTGTGCTATGGATTTTGTTCCAGTTTAGGAGCTGTTTTTTTTTTAAAGATTTGTAATTGTGATGATTTTGAAAGGCTAACAAATTTTCATAGAAAATCTTAAAATTATTTATAACTCATGAAAGACTAAAAGATGTGACAGAAAGTTCTCAGGCAATACATTCAGCACTCAGACCAATGATGTGGTTTTGAGAGGAATATACTATATGCTGAACTTTTATGATCCTTGAGAAGATTTAGTTCTGGCCATGACTGGAAATCTCAGTTCAGCTTTAACTGTGAAGTCTCTATTCACTGCTACATTAAAGATCAACCTTGAAATGCTCTCAGTCCTTGAAGACTTGAGAATTGGTGCAGTTCTTTTAATTTATAGAGTGGTCACACTGAAATGTTTAAACAAATAATAACATTTCCACAAAACCAAACTCCATTCCTGCTGATTTTTATAGACTTCTTACTAGATTGAAAACTGTACATTTTTCCCCATGTGAATTGTCATTAACTGACTTAATCCAATCAAACTACCTTCAAAACTCAGTTTAGCTCCAAAGAAACATTTCTTTATATATAGACCTTCATATGTTGCTTTCCTCATCCAATTTGGATTTCATTGTTTTCAGATTAGTCTTAATGCACAATTCAAAGCACAGAAACACACAGTGGCATTTACTTTTGCCCACCACCTTTCTCTTTAAATGTCATAATGAGAACACAGTTGTCTAACAGAGGGCAAATTGTTTAAATGTAGATGTAGAAAAGCATCTTCAAGATAAAGCTCCAGTGGAAATCAGATGGAAAAGTGAATGTGAAGGGCAGCAGGATCTGACAGATGCCAGGGGTATATGGCAAAGCAAATATGAAATTAAACGCTTCAGAGTCATGGTAAACAGTTAATTAAAGGTATGCACTGGGCTCACTATGGTAAAAATTGCTATAGATGCAGTGCAGTACTATACATAGAATAGCCTACATTACTTTGATTTTTTTAATTTATATCAACCCTTACCTCAGTTTATTTAAAAAAGAGATGTGATCACAAGGAAATGAAACTTCAGCAGGTGACTGGCCTGTAATGATAATCCCTCCCCAGAATCTGCCTCTCCCCACCCTTCCACTTCACTGAGCAGCCCTCACTTCTTTCCTCCTCTAGTTCAAGCTCAGGCTGCAGGTCTGCAGAGGTGAGTGGGCTCTGCAGCTTGTCTTGCAGAGGCACCCTTTGGGTTACTCCCAAAGCACTGCAGAGTCACAGAACATAAGCAGCTACTTCACTGCCAGCTATGAGAGCAGCACCAGTGCTCAGGACAAAAAATACCCCGTGCCCTGCCTCAGGAAAACCCACAGGAGCTGGGCTTGAGGAAGGAGTCTTCCAAATAGCTCCCTGTTTTCCCAGTCTGCCTGTGCCAAGCATCCTTCCACCAGGAAGAGGAGACAGGTACAAATAATTATCTTGCACACAGATTTACAGATGGAGGTGTAGACACAGACACACACAGAGACAGATCAATATATGGATATCTAGATGGATAAACAGATAAGTAGATAAATCAATGTAGATGAGATGTAGATACAGAAAAGGTTCAGCCCTCAGACAGAACCATCTGAGAATCAGACAGCACTTTGGAGGGATAACAACATGAATCAGCCCCAAGATGTTCTTAGAGTGTTATTGTGGCTGCAATTGTTAGTACATAATCTAAAGAGATTTCTTCTATCAGCAAGATGTAGAGAGAGGGTAATTTTGTTCAGAAACTTTCTAGATAACTGAGGTTCAGCTTTATACCTTGCTGAGCTAACTATTCCTACTCCTTACAGGAGAGTTACAGGATACATCTGGTTTGCTCATTACTGTGCAAAGGGAAACTGTGTTATTGTACCAGACAGTAACCTGAGGCTATCTACAATCATCATTTCCATATTTCTCTTGCTTTAATGAATTCTTCTCCATTACTGCTTCTACTACAATAAGAGCATTAGCTTTCCTCACCACTGGATTATATCAGTTGTGTTTGCATTAGGAAAGTTGCTTAGAACTTTCAGAAAGGCTGGGTGAAAGTATTTTGGCAGAAATTATTTCTAATGGAAAATGCATGTTTTTGTTTACAGCTTTTAAAATTTTTTAAAGGAAATATGCAATACCATCAATGTCTGTTTATGAAAAATCTAAGCATTTTTTTCTTATCTAAGTATCTATCATATCTAAGTATCTACAAATCTAAGTATAATTTTGAACATCATAGAGTAGCCTGGGTTGGAAGACACCTCAAAGATCATCTAGTTCCAACCCCTCCACCATGGGCAGGGACACCTTTCACTAGACCAGGTTGTTCAGAGCCCCATCCAAACCGTCCTTGAACACTTCCAAGGAACATAATATGCAAAGTTTTCATGTAGATAAGGAACAATACTTTGATATTGTTTAAAATTGTATTAGAATTTTAATTTTAATATTAAAGTTATACAATGAATTATTCTTTAGTGAATTATATATACTATTACTTACAATACCTGAGCTATTAAAATATAATATACTATATTATAGTGCTTCAATGTGGTTAATTTAAAATGTATTAACAAGAGAATTAATGTCACGTGAAGCTGATGCTATCAAAATGAAACACTTCAGTGAATTTCAAACAAACTTTTGTTCATGAGGAAACACAAATATTTTCATTTTTAGTTCTGCTTCAAATGAAAACCAATTTTGAAATATTGCATTTTCCACTGGAGATAGGAATTCTGTTTCTCTGACCAGCTCTTGTCGTCAAATAAATTTGTCCTTTGAGAATCGTTGTTACAGATGTTCACACCTAAATACATCTATGGATACAGAAAAGAGATATTGTAATTCAATGTATTACTAACAGGTACAGAAATTCTGAATACCACAGCTGCAATGATGCTTTCCTATTGATTCACCACACAGCTCTCTATAAACTTATTAATTGTCCTGTTTCATTTCTCTTAAATCCACCTGGGACAATACATCATACTTTAACTCACTGTGTGTTGTGAAGTTTAAAAAGCATTTTTTTTGCAGTGCCCTTTCAAAGAATGAAATACTAAAGCCTGGGTAATATTGCTATAATTATTTAATTTGGTCTCCTGCAAAGCACTGAGCTAAGTTGAATAAAAATACATGGGATTTTAAAAATCTGCGTTAAAGACATAAGAATTCACAGCCCTTGATAAGTTGTTGTGATAAGTATTATATTTATTGTAAACAGAAGCTTATGTCTAGAGGAAACCACTCCTGTGCTGGCACTTGCAGTTTCCATGTCCTGGTCCTCTAATGCAACACATTTAGAGAATGGAAAGCAATTGGAATGGAAAGAGCTATGGAAGAAATAGAAAACCATGCAATTGTTACTTTTAGTCTGATATCTTCTCTTGTCTAATATCAGATATGTTACATTTATATGCAAGAGAAGAGTGATTATTAAAAAGCATATAATAACACAGTTTTTTCCCTAATGCTCTTCACTTAGAAACTGGCTTACACAATGAGGCAGATGAGTTTATATTCCTTGCAAATATTTTAATGTAACAGTATCCAAAGTGACAGTGAATATTTTTATTATCCATATAAATGACCCATCACTTCCTAAATCCTGTTAAGCTTTTGGCCTCAATAATATCCTGTGGTCATGTGCTACCAAAGTTAAGTATAAGCTATGTGAAAAAATGTTTTCTTTTGTTTGTTTCAATTATGCTATCTTTAAACTCCATCAGATATCTCTGGAGTTTTTAAAATACCAAAAGGGAGATGGTTATTTTCACCCTTTTATTTCAATAGAGCTTTCAGTTCCTCTTCTCTGCTCAATATTCCAAAGAGAAGTCTGGGGGGAAAAAAAGCTTCTGAACCCTAAATTTTTCTAGAAAGAAACTCAAGCAGCAGATTTCCAAACTTTGGAGAGGTCTCGTATATTTCCACCCCCCTCCACCTCTGGTTTCCATTTAGAAGAAGAATTGTTGAAATACCATGAGGACGGCTGTTTTCACTGCCATGACAGGAAGCAGGAGTGTTGGAAATGTCACGAGAAAATCTGTTCTTACAAGATTTCCATCCCAACAGAATCTCTACTTTGCGTAGTATAGATGTGGTTCAGATAAACATCTAAACTTCTGAATACTTGCACAAGCTGAAGCTGAAACCTGAAACTTCTCAGGTTTGTCTGTCACAGACACTGAAATGTTATAACATTTCAACAAAACATAGCAATGCACCAACTGGCATGGAAGCATTGGTCCTCTTGACCTCTAATCCTGCATCTTTTCTTCCTTTATACAGCCCTTTAGCAGAAATAAGTCCAAAGAGACCCACAGGTGCTGTACTCAGCTGAACCCACCCATTGGCTGTTCCCAGGGGCATATGCAGGAGCCCTTTGCTTGAATCCCTCCTGCCCTGACAAACACAAGAAGGCTGGGAGAGGAAAGAAGTGAGGAATGAGTGCCCTTGCTGAGCACAACAGCCAGCAAGAGAAGTGCAATCACTTGGTCTCTCTCAGCAGGAAGGTGCTAAATTTTTCATTCTTTGGCCAGCTCCTGCAGCTGTACAGACACACACTGACCCTTCTCTGGGACCCAGGAGGTGGTGATGTGTTAGTTATACAGAATTTCCAGAGCACTGCACACACCCCCACTTCTCCTTTCCCTAGAGCTTCGGTGCCAGTGGTGGGCTACCAGCATCAGAAAAAAATTCAGGACACACCCAACAGAAAGTGATGCAGTAGCTCTTAACAAACACTTTTGCTTTCCTGTATATTGAGTGGATATTTTGTCCTGGACCACCCCTGATGTGGAAGCTGCAGTTAAAGGAATAATGGGGGAGTGCAGGAATGAAATTCTTTCATTGCTATCAAACAAAGAATTAAACTATGTGAATCTCTTCAGCTGGGAACATTCTCAAGCCAAAATGCAGTGTTAGAACTCCAGAACAGCTGCTGTGAAGGCAAGGGAAGGCACACTGAGTTCTCACTCTGTGCAAGAGGAAGACCAAGGAGCATTTCTCTCCCTTCTCTCTGCTCTCAGAGTTGCTTTAATCCCAGTTAAGGATGCTGGGGTAAAGCTTCATCATCATGGGCCATCAGTGCACTGGCAAATCTCCATTTTTCCACTGGCTTGACTGGACCCCAGTAGAAATGATGTATCTGGATGGAAGAATCTATGTTTGAAGGGTTCTGTGGTTTCTCCATGTGTCCTGACATTTGTATTTCCCATAAAACTATGACCAGACATCTGACTTTGAGCATACATCTCCTTGGGATTCAGATTCCTATAATGATGGGCAAGCAAGTTTATATAAAAAAGAGGTATCAGTACAGGCCTCAGCATAAAACTTGCGTTTGAGGTTTAAAAATTTCTTAAATTATTTTCATTTTTGCATTGTTTGCCTGGGGGTGTCTTCTGCTATTCTTCATCCCAGCTTAGAAAAAAAAAAGATATACTGATTTACCATGAGAAAGACTGTTCTTTTGCCATTTCTAGCACAGATAAGAGAGAGAGAGACCTCACAGGGGAAGGTCTTCTCAAGAACTCCTAAATTACTTATGATTCACTTTAGTGCCCAGTTTTTCCCGAACTCCACTGAAGTCCATGGAACTGCAGCAGAAGCAGAATAATTTTTTAAATCTTTTTCTATTGGTCAGGGCTTCTGTGTGCTTCTCACTGATAATGTATTTCTGATCTCAAAAAGAGAGGCTCTTTTGGTCATTACTTGGATGACACTAGGCATGGTAAGTCAGAACTGCACAGTTAAATGCTGAATTAATTTGTGTTTGACATGTTAAGACAATCCCACACATTCATGTTATGACCCAGAGACAGCCATGGAGAGCTCAAATGTGGTTGGAGTCATGAAGGATAAGGATATCTTTACTGAATTTTTGTCTTTCTCTGCCTATCTGGCATTAGAGAAAGAAAGTAACATAAGAAAATATTTCAAACCAGGGTACTTGTTTTTATATGAAGAAGCCACACATTTGCAGAGGCTGTACATTTCAATTTTTATGAAAAGGTAGCATTTCAAGTGGTTTGGTTTCTTTAGACTTAAAAAAGTCTGAACTGTAGTAATGCATCCTATTTGACTAGTAAGCTCAATTTCATTTTTTTGTTTTGTTTCATTGCATTAGAAGAATCAAGATGATGCAGTCCACATGGAATGCAAACCATGGCACTGAATTCCAAATTATATGGAAATATGCCTTTCATCTTAATTACAGACTGGACAGGGGAATGTACTATATTCTCTCATAAATGTTAGACTAGGGAAACTTTCCCAGGGTGTTTTGCTTTTACATTTCTGACTCTTATTTGGTTGAAAACTTATCAACCCATGTGATCCTGAGCTGTCTGACTTTCCATGATAAGACTGAAAGTATGTAGGAAATGTTTTCCCAGCATTGCCAGAAAAGGTCTAAGGGACTGGGATATTGAAGTCACAAATTACTGTTTCTTCATAACCCTTTAAAATACTGTCCTTGGCTGAAATGGAAACTTCATTTTCAGATAGCCAGGTAATTTTGGAAAATCCTTTTCCATTCTAACTGAATGTTTTATATCTCCAGTCTAGGTGTTTCTTTCTTCAGACTTTAGACATTTTGCTAATTTTATCCTGGGTTGTTTTGTTTTGAAATAAAGAAAAGCAGAGGTTTTTAGCTTTTGAAAAAGTGCCAAATCCCACTCAAAAGGGATGTAAATGTAGTACTGAAATCAGCTGCCCTGCAATCAGGTTCCCCATAGATTAGGGATCATCACTATTTTATCCAGGAGGACTTCTGCTTTGACCCACTGCCATTCCCTTTACAGACACATCCTGATAAGATCTGATTTAAACTGTTACAAGGAAATGTGGGAACCCTCAAAAATATTCCACTGGCATACAAAAACATTTAACTAATGCTATTCTTTTCAGAGTACTTAAAGGGACTGATATAATTTCAAATACATTTGCACATTGGAAGTGAAGTGTGCATTGATTGCCTTTATGTACCAATTTCCAGAATCATTAATTCCTAACGGCTCAGAAAAAGTGGATTCCCAGTGAGACCCCTGAGCAGCATTTTCTCAGGAGTCATTCACAGTTGCTTTCACCCATCTTATCTGCTTTTAAGCCCTATTGAAAATTGTGCCCTCTTCATTTTTAATTTTTCAAAAGGAAGAGCCTGTGTTCAGCCTGCCCCATATTCACACTTCTACTTTGTCATGGCCATAAACCATTCAGAACTAATGTACAGAGACCTTCAGTTTGTCCCTGGGGTCAAAAGCTGTTGGAAAGGAAGAAATGTTAAGGGAACTAACATGTGTAAACAATTTGGCAGAGGTGTCCTAAAAATAAACCTTTGGAATGGAATATAATACTAGCATTAGGAGTGGACAGAATGCAGGGAACAGTGGAACTGAAGTCAAGAGTCTTTGGATCATTTGAGATGATCTGAGCCAGCAGGTGGTAAATGTAGTTCAATATTAGCACACATCAAGTAATTTGTCTGCAAGCAAGAGACTGATGCAAGAGCTATTGTGTGTGTTGAATTAAATAGTCATCCAGCACCATTCTCTGGAAAAAGACCTGGGAGTTATTGTGGAAAAATAGAAAAATAATTGAAGCCAGCAGCCAGCTGCACAGCTGTGCTAAAAAGAAGATGAAGAAAAAGAAAAAAAAAAAAAAGGTGAAAAATGCAAGCAAAATGCCAGTTTGTAGTAGCCAAAGGATAGAAGGGCAAAGGCAGACAATGTGTTTTCTGTGTTAGCTGTTTGCAAGAGCCTGTACACAGTGCCAGTGATTGTACTGTGGGAAAGATATTATAGCCAAGGAAAGGGGGGAATGATCACAGCATCTCAGGAGAAAGCAAGGAACAGTTAGGACTAGACAGTCCTAGAGAAAGGAGCTACTGAGTGTCTTAATCAAAGTTATGTGTGTAAGAAAGGGAGTGACTAAATACTTAGAAATATAAAATACCCTCCTGTAAAGAGCTCCAAAACTACACATATACATTTAAAATTACAATGCAAGAGTTAAATAATTAAACCAGCCATAGCCATAGGAGAAAAGAAACTTCACATTTCAAAGATGAGGTCTGAAATCAATGGAATGAGACAGTTACACCAGCTGAAGAAAGAGGTTATCCAATCAGCTGCAGAGAAAGAGAATAAATCAATGATGAAAGGAGCTTATGTTTCGTATTAATCACTCACAAAAGCTCTGAGGAAGAAAACAACTGACTCACCTCCATGAGCATGGTGGGTGGAAAGCTGCTGCCTGTCTGCCTGCCTGTTGCCCTCGGACAATGCCTCTGGTGATTTCCTGCTTGGTTTACAAAGGGGAATCCTCCTGAGACTTTTTCTAGTTGCTTGCAAACCAGCACTACTCCCTTGGAGGTTAATTTCCTTGAGATATTCTTGTTTCCATGTGTCTTACCATCATCCTGTTCAACTTCTCTCTCTAAAAAATGTGCTTTCCTTGAGATGCTGCAGACAGCCACTACTAATTTGGGATGCTTCTGAGGGAAGCATCTCCTGTCTTTTGCATGAAACCATCAGCTGAGTCAATATTTGACATTGCTCCCTCTAAAACACAAACTGCAGTGCTCTTACTTGCAAAATATGTGGAGTAGCCCTGTGAGGTAGAACAGGCTATCATGAAACTCCATGGAGCAACACTGCCTGAACAAGTGATGTTTTAACCTTTTCTATATAATCTCATTTTCATATTGTTTCAAGTCATCACCTGAGCTGAACATGCAGGTCCTTCATGCTCACAGTTCAAGGAAATGGAGCAGACCTATTACAGAAAATTAATGAGTCTGAAACCAAGCAATAATAATAATAAAAATCCATGTTATTAAAAGCAAAGCCATAGGAAATGGGAAGGAAGTAATTAGAAAGTGTTTTAATATTTTACCTTAAATATTAGGATTATATTAACAGGCTTGGGGGTTTCTGATTGAAAGCAAGACCTGCTAGGAGAGTAAAAGCTGTGAGCTGTGTGATTGCAAATCATGTGGGAAGACGTTCCCCAGCTCAGCAGTGAAGAGTGGTTGGTGATGCAATCAGTGAGCGTGGCTGGAATTTCTAGGTGTAATAACCTACAGGGTCAGTCCATCTGTGGAAAGGAAGGAAAACACATTGTTGATTCAGGGATGTGGTTAGCACTTAAGGTAAAGACTGACCCACAGTGATTTATAGCTTCAAATTCCTTTTCACACTTGTGTGAGAACCTGAACCAAACAAAATACAGACTTTTAATATTGTACAGGATATAGGGTTTTTCAGGGAGTGCTGGCATATTGGCTATCAGAGTCACATCCTAAGTGTATGACGCTACAACATAAATATTTAACATAAAATAACAGCCTCTGTAGAGGGGAGGTGGGATAGCAATGAGGCAACAAAACATGGCTGCAAGTTAAAAACCTCATTCCCAGACCCAGACTTTCTTCACACAACTGAGAAGTCACTTGCAGTCCTCTGACTCAGGAGGACACTTGCACACAGGTGTGGGCTTAACTTCACATAGATAAAACCACATAGTTAGGTGTCATGTTAGAAGAAAAACATCAAATTATTTCACTAAATCTGGGTGAAGTACACAACTCCTGAGCTGACATAAGCAAGTGTCCATTGGTAGACAGGTAAACCAGCTGTGTCAGGGCTGGTTAAATTTTCTATCACTGCGTTTCACTGAGTTGAAAGAAACTTGCAGAACTTCTTGTAAACATAGATTATAAAAACTTTAGGGTTGTCAAAAATGTGTAAAGCAAAAACACAGGTAAAGAAAAAAAAAACAGCCAAGCAATTTAAAAATCATGCATTTGAGCATAAGTTTTCTAAAAACAGTTTTTAAAATCTAGAAGTAAATTTAAGACTGTTGTTTGTGAACTCAGACAGAAGCAAAAGGAGAAGTGATTGTTCTAAGACTGAAAATTATTTTTTAGACTACTAAGGAAAACTTTAAGTATTTCAGAATCAGAAGCTCACTTCGTTTGTTTGATTTTACATGTTTTTCAATTATGTAACTTCCAAATATATAAGTTTATTGCTGATGTTCATATGTCTAGATTCTAAATAAACATATGAGCCATTGCCAATTATTTATTTTGCTGTACTCCCCAGATAAAATTAATTTGTGTGTGCGCCCTGTATTAGATACAATATCTGGGATATTTGCCCTTTTCTTCCCTAAAACAAACATAAGAGAAGCAGGTATATTAAAAAGAGAAAGAGAAATACTTTTTTTATCTGCCTCCTTCTTACAGTCTCTAAAGTAAAATTCTGCCCAAACTACATTACTCTAAATATCTTTCCCCTCAAAGAGACGGTTAAAGTAGAAAGGAATGAAAGGACAAATGTTCATCACATTATAGATGTGGTGCTGAAAGCCATGCAGATACTTCAGTGGCAACTAACAAAGTAAAATGAATACAGACAAGAACAGAACACTCTCTGCTTAACTCAGGCTTGGTTCCACCCAGTGCCATTACAATAAATAACCAGCTTGGGTTTCTTTCACTTCTATTGTCATGGGTTTGAGACTTTGCTGGAGTACCTTGAGGGAACAACAAGAATTTTGTTCTGCTTTCACTTTCAGAAAACTTGTCCAACTCAGAGCAACCTTGAACAGTGCCTAGCATTTATTTCCCCAGGGTAGACATAAAAGAGGATTCCCTTTTCAAGTATAATCCACTCTGTAAATCCCTCAAGAGCCATTTGACTCAGCCAACATTATCCTCAAGCCTTCCATGGCTCAGAGTGCTGGCAGAGGCTCCACAGCCAGGCTGGGGCTGAGCTTTCAAGAGTGATCACTGTTGTCATTTATGAATCGTGTGGCGGCTGTTCCTTTGAGATTCAGGCATGGGGGAAAACCCCTCTGTACAGAAATTGAAAAAAAAAATCTGCTTGCCACAAAGCCTTTACAAAGCAGCAGCTGCCTCCTCAGTAAAGCATCCTTGTTGGAGACAGCTTGGATTAGCCCATATATTCCCACACCTCTGTGTCTGGGTCAGTAGCACCATTCACTCTCCATGGAAAGTTTTGCTTTGCTCTGAGCCAAGAGTTAGTCCTGCCAAAAGAGGTATGATAAACGTCTGTTGCCTCCAAGCAAAATATGGAAAATAGCTTCTTTTCTCCGACTGCTTGTTTGTTTGTTTCTTTTCTCATGGTGAAAGTCTCTCTCTATTCTGCTGGGGACATTACAGTCTGAAATTACAGTTAAACTGTTTCTGAGATACTCTCCCAGTCCAGCTTGGAGCAATACTTTTGATGTAGTCATGTCTAACCTTTCAGAATAAAGCCCTGCAAATCACCAGAGCCTTTCCATCAGTTTTCTCCTGGCTCCAGCTGAGCTGGTTGTCCACATCACTGGGAGGAAGAAGCAGAATCAAAATGGGATGGGGGAGCCCTGTCCCCTGTCCTTTGCTGCCCCAGTCCCCAGGGCATGGCACCCCTGGGCAGCTGCCACCAGCTCCTTGAGCCCTTCCTGGGAGCATGGGGCCCTGACACGAGTGTTCTTCTCCATATTCCTCCACTTCTGATCCTGCAATTCCCCACAGCCCTTGTCTTTTGTTGTGCTCCACAGTCTGCTGTTTATCTCCACATGTTTGTTTTTCCTCTGTCTCCTTCTCTTCCTGGGAGGGCCAAAAGGTCTTGCTAGGGTTGAACTACTGCCTGCTCCTAAATGAATTACAAAAGGAGTAACTGATATTCAGTTTCTGATTTTTTTTTTTTTTTGTCAGACTTTGTTGCTATCAGTCAAGCAAATAGTATCTGAAAAAAGGGAAATTATTTCTTCCTTATTCCTTCTCTCACTTGTGTGAAGCAGAAAGGGTTTATGCTTTTATGCAGATGATGGATGAGTGACTGGTGAGATGAGAGGAGACATTTCTACAGCTTTACCTAAATTCCTGGTTTTGGAATTTAAAAATCTCAGGAGTATTTTAAACCATTAAGCTCATAGTCTGAAATTCATCTGAGGAAAAGCCCTAAATTATTAATGCCACCCTTTCCTGCTCCCCCCCAGGAAAAGGCACACCCTCAACCCCCAAGAAAACAAGCCAAATGAATAACTGCTGCAACAGGAAGAGGAGTATAAAATATGATTTAATGAAAACTTTGATAATTTCAATATATATCTGACCTGGGCAGAGAGGCATTGCCTTGGAGGTGGAAATTTACACATCACCAGCTAAGAAAGAGTGAAACACAGATGGGACTTTTTCAGTGCAGTTACAAATGGACATTTGGTATTCTTCAAACAAGTGCATATTTGTGCCAAAGAGCTGCCACTGAAAGATGCACCAGGGCTAATCACATCTGCTGTTTCAGTAATTGTCCCATTCTGGAGAAATAAGATTTCCTCTGCTTAGACTGAATCAGTTCTACTGTTCTTTTACAAAATGAGTGCTTATGTGGGCTTATCTGAAACTCAGTGTGGGAATATCCCCAGTACTGCAAGGGCAGAATAAAGCAGGACCATAGATTTATATATGTAGAATTATGCTGCTGCTTGCTACAGTATTGTGACAGTACTTGCCAGATGCCACAACAGATGTTCACCATAAATTTAGCACTGAAGAAAGGGATTTCATCACTCAAAAAATTATCATTCTGCTGTTTTGTGAAAGGTTTGCAAGAAACTGCGTTCTTTTTAAATTCACATCTTTTCCTGCCTATTCTTAAGTCACTATTCCTCCAGCATCTTCTCCCTTATGTTTTATAGTAACTCCACTGTATTGTCATCATGTTATTGTGTCTCCCCTTTTGCTCACCCCACACTTTTATAAAAAAAGCCGAGTCCATTTAAACCTGAAGAATTTGGCCAGTTTAAAGAAAGAATAACGTGAACAATGTTCTCAGCAGAAGTTTCTTAGCAGATGGTGTTACAAGTACTTTTGTGGCAAAAATGGAATGTTTCATAGAAACTGAAGCAATAGTATTTTTGTTCTTTGTTGGTGTTTATTTGCAGAATCATTAATGATCATTATAAAAAGATCTCAGCCAGGATCAGAGCACCACTGTGCTACAGATTGGCTAATAATACCTGTTGTCAAAAATTAAGACCAATTTCTATATAGAAATGTAGAAATACTATTATTCCCTCTTTAAATATGGAAAAAATACAACACTGGGACAGTTAACCCACTTAAGAGAAAACTTACTTTTTATAGGCATTGAGAAGGGATCATCATCATAAAGGAAACCTGAGGCAAAATTAGAATTGAATCCAGTTTACCTGGGCTCCAAGAACTTCAATAAACTTCCAAAGGATCCTCTATGCATGGGTACTAGTCAGTGAGAAACTAAATTAGAATTGTTAGCATCTAAGGTTACTGAAATATTAAATGCAGATGTAATAAGAAAATTAGACAGTTCTCTACTACCAGATAATAAAATTAGATTTATTTTAGGTTTAAAGTTACTGGGCTAGAAGCGAGATGGTAATGATGTACAGGGCTTTGAAAATGAAGATGGTCAATACAATGCAGAAAGAGCTGTCCAGAGTAAATCTATATCTATTGCTGCAGAAAATTGACTTTGTCACAGGTAGATGAAAAGGTTCATGAGAGTCAGTAAATATTTAGGCAACAAACAAAATGTTAAGGAGCATTTCTACATGTATGAAGATGCCAATGTCACAAAGCAAGTGATGTGTTTGACAAACCTTCAGGACCTGGCAAAATCAACACTTTGTGAGAACCTAATTCACAATTAATAATCATAGAAATCATTCTTCTTTCAAGTAGGGTGTCAGCTGGTACTTTTCTTGACTGATGTTAATTTCATCGATGGGCATCCGAAAAGCCCTGCAGGGCTCTGGTCTGATGGACACCCTGGGAAAATACACCTCTTCCCTTATTCTTCCACTGATGCCAGAGATAACAAAGGAATTGCGCTTTGCTTCCTTAAACATGTCTAACGTGCTTTTTTTAGACTGATCACCAGAATCTCCTTAAATGCAGTTGAGCTCATTCAAGGGAGGCCTTGAGTTCCTAGGCTTTGATGTCAGCATGCAGGCACTGAGGACTCTGCTGGCCCATGAGTCATTTTCGTGCTGCACTCTCTCACAGCACAGTCACGCCTGCCACTGAGCTGGAGGAATGGTCTCCGCTGTTATCAGACTTCTCCAAGAATGTGGACGCAGTAATTGCTCCACTCTTTAAGCCTCCTGTGGTTTCTACAAATGGCATTCTTTCAAACTGCAGCCAGAACAAATTAACCCAGAGACACAGAGCTCGCAATTAAAACAAATACATTAAAAAGAAATATCTTCATTTTCTCCAGTAGCAGAAGACATTCAGAAGACACCAGAAACACCGAAACACCGAAAATTCAGGTGCTGGCAGTCAAATGTATGTTTTAGTAAGAAAATCATTGAGGATGCCCAAGTGCTGTGGGTGCTCAGAGGGGGAGGTGGAGGCACAATCAGCACTGGTCCTGGATCACAGGGTAACCAGGGGAGAGGAGCAAGCAGGCCAGTGGAACTGCCTTTCCCCCGTGCTCTGCGAGCAGGGCACAGCTGCATTCCCCATACACCCTATAAGTCATTGCCAGGGACTGGGCACAGCCTCATCTCCTTCAGAGAAAGCAAATGCTGAGCTCAGTGCTTTTATGGACAGCTGAGGAAAAACCTATAGCTCTTTGGCTGTGAAAGACAGAGTGTGAGCCTTTCACCCACAGATGTGTTTTCTCTGGCCCTCCTGTGCCACCCTCTGCAGTACAGGTCTGCAAAGTTCTTTTTTCTTCGGTGAATTCCAGCATCTCTTACATGTTTACATTGGGGAATGCAGGAAAAGTGAGCGTATGTTTTAAATGAAATGTAACTACTGTCAGAAGCTACTGGGAAAAATTGAGCTACCACCCAGCTAGATCTGTGGGTAGGCTTTTTTTATAATTCAATAGAAAAATGAGACAGCAACTCACACATGCTACATCCATCACACTTCAAAGAAGTGTGCATATAAAAACATATTTGTGGTGTTGTTCAGCATGCTGAACAAGCTTCATGCAGCAACCTGTATCTTCCATCTGTCTGTAATTTCCAGTGGCTCCACTAACAACTTGCTGCATGAAAAGGCATCAACATTAATATGAGTTTATATCAACAGCACTTGTCAGGAAATATTTCCCTACCTTCCCGTGCCATGCACCATCTCAGAGAAACACACGAGGCATTTTATTGCAAATGCTTTGGCTTTTCAGCCAGAAGCTGGAATTTACCATGGAAAGCAGACAATCCATTAAAAAAAAAAAAAAAAAAAAAAAAGGTTTAGCTGAAAAGCTAATTTTCCTTCCAAAACAGATTATACAGCAGTGTTTCAGCCAGCTGTGCCTGCAATACTGCTAACAGAGAGGGCCACAGAGATAAGCACAGGGGCACCAAATCAGCAGATGGACTTGGAGGTTCTTAGCTCAGGGGATAACATCATTTTCAAAGAGGATAATACCACCAGTTTACAAGTGTGAAGAAGAAGGTGCGGGTCATAGTAGAACAGATGAGTAACATGCCATGTCACTGATCATCTCCCAGCTGGAGAAGTCTTTGATAAGAAGAAGGTTCAGCTCCTTGTGCAGAGCTCAGTGTTTCTATATTTCTCCTCTGTGGATGCCCAAGCAAGCCCATTACACAGGTTTTTCTGTGGAACACCACCAGCATTTCACCTAAAGATCTCAGTCCTTCCATGGGTAACTCCTGTAGGCTGCAGAAAGCAGCTCCTGTGAAGTTTCATCCACAACCTCACAGGATTTCTTTCTTTCCAGAATGAAGAATGAGAAAGCTGTAATGGTGGAGATCTCATGTACGCTACAGAGCAATTTGAAACAAATTTGGAGTCTTATTTTTAATATTATTCCTAGTTCTTGAAGCATTAAAGCTCAAAAAGTCTGTGCTTTGCTTTGTGACTGGACACTCTGGCATGGCCTAAGCTTCAGAGCCTGAACGGAAGCTCCTGAAACTGAAAAGCACCAAAATTTTGGGCAAAATCTTTGCTCTGGTGAGCTAATGATGACAATGTTAGCTGGCATACTTGGAGCTAGAAGTTCACTGGTTATACCTTGCAACCATGCACAAGAAGTGACTCACCTGTTAGGACACATTTCTGCATGAGGGGTTTGATCCAGAGCACACTTGAGTGCATCTTCCCACCACCTCCAGAAGGCCTCCAGTGCTGACACAAATTTCCTGCAGGATTTTGGAACAGCTCCCACACAAATACTTGCAGTTCCTTCCTTGTTTTCACCTCACATGCATCCACAACACAACAATTAAACCAGGAAAGCAATGGGGCAATTTTGGGTGGTGGTTTCCCCCACTTTCTCCTCCAGATAAAAGGCACAAGAGAATTCCTGCACTAAGATTTGGGAATGTTGCATGGTGGGAGTGTTTTATTTCCAGTAATGGCATCTGTAGTCACATGTGCACCCAGGGAGGAGATGAGACCCCGTTGTGCCCAGCAGAAGAGATAAAAGAAGGGTCTTGTAAATATATCTTGCACCTCGTGCATGTCTAGGAAGGTTCCATATAAATAGCACCATAACTTTTGCACTTGATGGCACTTGAGCACATTATAAGCAGCAACAGGTGGGAGGCATGTTTGGACAATTGAGCACGCTGTAATAACCATGCTTAGGAGGTCTATTATGTGCCTAATGCAAATTCCACATGCATATTTGGTTATTTCAAACAGTTTGGGCTTTCTGGCTGGATTAGGGGGCTGTTAGACAGGCTAGACAATATGAGTCTATAGTTTGAGAAAGAGTAAGATGGGTTTTGTTTCAGCAGTTTTGGAGAAGAAGTAAGGAAGAAGTGCCAGGCACAGAACTATTTTGTTCAGCTGAATGATGATGGGCAGCTAAAATGTTCTCACTTTGTATTTCACACAGGGTTAATGCTACCCTGAATAGCTATTTCCCCTCAGGATTGCATAGTACTGCAGAATGTAAAAGGAAAACTAAGTTTAGAATTAGGATATACAAGGGAAAAAATGCAGATAGGCTTTTGGCACCGGACTGTGGATGAGACCCAAGCCAAGAGTGCTTTGCATTTTCTAAAGATATTTGGAAGTGAATCGAAATTGCAGAAATGCCTACCTCTGGGAACTAGAGAACAGGGCATAGGAATCTGGAGAACTAGGGAAAAAAAATGAAAGAGCACAGCCAAAAACTTCATATGGCTCAGCATTTGATGGTATAATGTTGCTCAGCAGGACAGGAATCCCAGTCCCTGCACCACAGACGTCAGTCAGGGAGGAAGGTTTTTGTCTGTAGTCCCTTTCCATGAAAATCAGGAAGACAATGAAGGGAAGTACTAGTGGTTTCTGAGATTAACAGCAATTTGTTAATTGCAGTTTTTTATTTCTGAATTAGAAATATATTTTAAAGAGAGACTTCATGAACTAGCATCTGCAACTTTCTCAGTCCTTCAAGCTCAGTCAGCACCATGTTCTGCATAAAATAAAATTCTGTAATCTGGAAGAACTGCATGGAGGAAAATAAATGGCAAATTGTTTAAATTATTATTCCAAATTATCCCCAAAAGCTCAACTCTGCAGAATTATATAGGGACCCAGATTTTAAAGGGCACAGAAAAACACATTGTCCCTTATGCTCTTTGCCCTTGAACTAAAACTGAGTTAGTAGTGTGTGCTTTATTTTTGCTCTGAACTTCTCAATATACTCCAACTGGAATTTGTGGTTCGCTTCCAAGCAGATAGAACAGGTCAAAAAAACAACACTTAAAACATGGGAAAATGCCAATGATGTTTTCATTTTTCAAGATTTAAAGCAGACTTATCTGATTGATCAAGTGTAATTCAAGTGGTATTTTATTACCTTTCCTCCAAAACAATGAGAATATTATGTTTATTCTTCTGTTATCCAAAGCAAGGGTTTTGTAAATCATCCATTCTTTTTTATAAAATAAGTTTTCATTTTACTCAGAAAATAAAATTAAATTTTCTGGTTTATTTAGAACCTAAAATAAAATAGGCGATTCCTATTTCAATAGCTATATCCATTTAGAAAAAAAATATTTGAAAAAAAAGAATACCCTCAAAAATGACAGATAATCAATCACTTTTCTGATGGACTTCAATACAGGCAATTTTTAAAATGTAAATGTTTATATTTGAATACTTTCTGCCTGGCTTTTCTCCTGGGTAAGTAGCAGTTCATTTTGTAGGCACTGAACATGCAGGCTTCAAAGCTAGGCAGTAGAAGCCAGTGGGAGTCTTGGTACTGACTTAGTGGGAGAAGGATTAAACTCTCAGACATTATATTGATGACTGTCTTGGAAATAAACTGTCAGTATAAACTCAGCAGATGCAAGGCAGGAGTTTGAGCTCCTATGCATAAGTATGTGAGCCACTTCTCAGTTATACCCAGTTCTGTTCCTGAAGTGCACCTTTCATCAAGACCCTATTCAAGGGTCATTTTTCTAAAGAGCACTTAAAAAAACTCCAGTGAGCTATTTTCTTCTTTGCACTCATGTTCAGGAAAGAGAATCTGTGGATTGTTTTGTCTGGGGGTTTCTTGGTGGCTTTTTTTAAATATCCATTAAAAAATTTGATGTGAATTGGCCTGTAGCCAACAGCATTTCCTTGCATGAATTTATTTTAATGTAGTTATTAGACTTGAGTGAGACAGTTTCTGCAAGTGAAGTTCTTTTAAAAGGCACAACCCCTGTAAAGGCAGCATAAATTTCCACAACTCATGCCTCTTTCTTTCCTTTTTTGCCTCCTTATTGTGGAGAGACTTCTAAGGATAAGGGGTAAATTTCAGGATCTTTTTCACTTAAAATCTTGGCTTTCAAATGAGTCTTAAGTCAGGAAAATTTGAAAAAGGCTCTTACTTGTCTAAATCACTTAGGCCTCGCAAGATGGGAGAATAATGCCTAAATATCTTTAAGAATCTGGAAACTGTCAAGAAATGTGTGACCACCAACTATCCTGATGGGCTTTGACATGCAGACCAGTACATTGAGAACTGGACTGCGATCTATAAGCCATGTCAGAAACATGGAAAAGAAAAGGAATTGATCCCATGCCACCCATTGTTATACTCAAACCACTCATATGACAGTGACAATTAATAAGTATTAGACCCAGCTAAATACAAAGTAGAAGATTTTATATAGCAGTTCTATCTCCACTACAATTTACAATAAAATTACATACAAATGTTCAAATAAATTCATTAGTTAAATTATGGTCCAATCTTGATTTCACTAAGGATGTGAGACAATGGACTCAAGTTACCATATAAGAAATTCTGGCTCAATATCAGGAAAAACTGAAGCCACACTCCATCCCTGGAACAGGTTGCTCAAAATGGTGGTAGGATCCCCATCCTTGGAGAATGCAAAACTGGCTGGGCAAGACACTGGGCACCCTGCTGCCACTGCACACAGTCCAAGAAGGATGCTGTGCTGAAAACCCTGAAGATCCCTGTCCACTCTCAGGATTCTACAGCTCAAAGTTCTTTTCCCTAACAGTACTGGAATGTAGGAAATGGGATGTGTATATGTCTCCCATGTATAACACTTCAAAAACCTCAATGCTTCCACATCAGAGATCATTTCATGCTCAAAAACCCATTCTTCATATTTTTACTGTCAATAAACTTTGGTAATTCCGTAATTCTCCCAGTTTCTAACTGTCTAAGGGTTAAGGCTGAGTGGTTCTCAGGAGCTCAGTGCTGGGTTTGTAAGGGGTTCTGTCTGGTTTTTGTCTCTGAGAGCTGCCTTTCAGCCAGCCTGTGCTCCTCTTGCTTTTCCTTGGCTTGACTCTTTGCCTCCTCTGCATCTGAATACATTAGATACGGAGTGTGGGGGATTTACAGTGCTGCTGGCAGTACCAGACAGAGAATAGCTTTGTAACTGTATCCCTGTCTTCCAGCAGAGAAAATCTTTGATGGAGATCTCTGCTCACTAATGTACATGTAAGAACACAACCCTTCAATGCCCGCCTTTCATTAACATTGTAGTGATAGTTATGCACATGCTGTGAGAGAATGGTGAAGCCCGAGCATGACATGTGCCAAGCCAGACCCTCCCTTGCTATAAATCTGTGTTGCTTAAATATTGCTTTATCATGCCGTGGTCATTCACCTTTGGCAAGGAGAATCTGACCTATGGCATTCTCAGATGTTAATACTTTTGAAGTAATAATATCCATAGGCCATCAAAATTCCTCTGTAATTCACTGGTGTATCAAAACTAAACCCAGTGGTCACAGGAAAACCTTTAAGTGTATGTGTCCTTGGAGAATTATTTCTGAGTCAACAAAGAAGGAGTCTAAAGTTGTGACACTTATCTGTGTCTCATCTCAGTAACTAGAAATGTGCTGAGCTCTCTGGATATTTGGCTAAACACACCAGCCAGATGGTTCCCTGGTGGGCAGAGCGGTGAGAAACATTCTGGAAGATTTGCACAACATCATGTTACATGACATCATGCTACCTCGTCCAGGAGAGCCATAAAGAGGGTCTGAACTTTGCAGAAGATATCTGCTCCCAGAGCTTGGAGATTGCTTAGGAAATGAGCACATAGGCTGAGTCTACAGCACTGCAGCAGAGACAGGCTGGACACGAGGGGATGGCAAACAGAAAGAAATCTAAATGTGATTTTCTGATGGCAGGTCTCCATAAAAACTCTCCATTATTTTTTGAATGACTTCCAGAATTCATCCAAAAACAAAAGTGGCAACATATCAGTTTCCAGTGCACACTCCAGCAGTGAAAAGGTAAAATACCTGGCTTTTCAGGGATTTATAGCACATTAAAGAAGAGACATAATGCTTTGAGCTGAAATCTGTTCCTAAGCATTCCTGCAGGATCCCAGCGTACAGTAGTCCTCTCAGAATTATATTCAGCAGTTGACTACTAAAGAAATGTTCTATTATTAACTAACATGTAATTAGTTCATTAAAAAAATACCTCAGCTGAATACTGTGTAACATAATACAGCCTACTAGTAGAGTGAGGAGATTTCAGGCCCGGCACAAATGGAAGTGAAATTACAGTGCAAAGAAGTGGAACGGAGACAGTGCCAGCTGGCAGGCTACTAAGTGTTTCAAATTACTGTATGTTTATGACCTCTGTGTTCTTAAACAAAATTAATTAGATTATGCTATTCAAGAATCTTGGAATGCAGTGGCCACATGCCAAACTTATCTGAACCACACATCTTAAGTTTAATTAAGATGTTCTTAATTTCTCCAGGTATTCCTTTTATACACACATATGCTCACATGTGTGTGTTTGAAGTGGTGCCTGTGGGAGGTGATAAACAGCAGACTGCGATTGCTGAGGTGTGTTTAAGGTGGCTGCTTGCTTAGTTGCACTTGGGGGCAAAATCCATGGAAGGGCTTGGATATGACTTCAGTGCTCACCTGCTACTTTAGGTCTCCAGTCAAAAATTCTGACCCTCATGTCCCTTGTTAGCTGCCACCTAAATGTGGGGTGTTTATCCTTGTTGCAGGGAACTAAGCTACAGTTTTCTATGTCTTGAAGTTCTGCTGCTTATTGTAACAAGCTGTTTTGCCTTATTAGCACTGATAATTTATCAGCTCTCCCCTGCTGAATTGGGCTAAACTTCACCAATATCCCTGCAGATTTTGAGGTGCTGTGGGCATGCTCACCAACAGATTGGGTGCCACTGGAAAAAGAATTCAGATGGTGCTCATTCCTGATGCTGCTTTTGGGGTCAGAGCTTCATCTACCTGTGCTGTGAAAGGGATGGGTCCATTCCTTCACTAACCAAGATTTGAAGTCTCACCTCCCACGTTGCAGAGAGCATCTTCACTTTTAGAAGGTGGTGTTCAGCGTGGGTGGAAGAGGGACTTTGGAGAGGGTGAGAGGGTCAGAAGTGGCAAAGAAAGGTGAAAAGGAAATGCTTGTTGCTCCATCAGTGCTGATGTGTTAATTGGAGCAAGGAGAAAAGGCTCTGTCTCTTCATCATCCTAATGAATGTCATTCCTGCTACTTTTCTCTGACACAGTGAATACTCCTCAGTTCTGAGGAATGTGGGAAAAGCTTCAAAGAAAGGTGAAAAATCCTTTGCCTGCAAACCCTCTGAGACTGGGCAGTAATGCATATTCCAGCAGAGAGTGAAATGTGTACTTGAATTTCATCAGGTTTACAACATCCTTGATGCTTATGCTGAATGCTGAGCAACAATGAAGACAGAATATCACCATACACTCCTCTGGGCACGCTTTGAAAGAAAGAATGATTTTTCTTTCTTCCATTAGCTTTGAAAGCATTCAGATGCATATCTTTTATGAGACATTTCAGGAGTTTGAATGCTCAGGAGAAACACTCAAGGAACAAAACTGTTCAAATAAAGTCAGGGCTGGTGATTCTCCTGGTGGGGCTGAGTGCTGATGCCTACCAGTATGAATGGGTACATCTGCCAAGCTAGTGGTAAAATAGAGCTTGGGGAGTGCCCATAACTCACAGAATTTTTGCTCAGAACAATATTGCTCAATGGTGGTTTATCACTTTACATGCTCGATGCATCAAGCATAAACTCAGAAATCTACTTGTGTGCATAGACCTTCGGGGGCTTGTCTGCTTGTCTTTGCTGAGCAGGCACTTTAATACTACTCTGTCTTCTGCTACTCCTAATTAACAAGTAAAGCTAAAATATTCATCACTGTCATACAAGAAATTGAGTTGCAAAGCCCCTGGAAGGAGTAAAGATTTCCCTTGGACTCCAGTTTCCTTATTCCTCTGTGCACCATTGAATTGGCAAAGAAAGTGTAAAAAGAAATCTTTGTGACTGTTAAGTAGCTGCCATTTTGGCTAAGAAAAATAGATCTGCTGGTTCAACACTACCTGTGCAGCCTGAAGGGACCTCTTCAATAAACACAGATCAAAGCAGTCATCTGTAGCAAATATACATTAGTTATCAAATGTGATGGGAAAGTTTTTAAGGGCCACTGCTGTGAAAAATTAATCATGTCAAAACTTGATCATATGCTCTCTGAAACAGCTGGCTGCTTGTCCCCAGGATTTGGTTTCAATAACCTTTTGCTGAAAATGTGTCTTTCAAGACATGCTACTGAATTAGATTAGAACAGTTTAATGCTCTGACCTCCAGAAATTCTCTCATTTTTTTTTGTTGTGCTGAATGCAACACAGATAGTATGTTCAGTCAATTTTGTTGTTTCTCTTAAATGTAGTCTCATATTCCTAAATTTTCTCAAAATGTTGTGATCCTCAGGTCACAGTCTGCAATAAAATTATATATTAAAAAATGTTAAAACATCACCAGACTTTACAAATAGAAGTTTCAAAGCAACCCATCTTCTATGTTTACTGCGGCATTTAATAGTTTGTTTTTTTTTAATCAGAGAATTGCTTCTTTGTGGAGCCCACTTAACTGAAACTGTGCCTAAAGTGGGTTCTTTGGAGCAATTGAAAAACTGCAAGAGAGAAAGGCACAGAGCCTATAGATGGTGTCTTTATTTGCAAAGAGAAACGTTTCACCAGTTCTATTTCTCAAGGATTTCTTTTAGTTTGTGTTTTGGGTTGGTTTGTTCTTTGGAAGTTTTCTGGCTCTTACCTGTAGCAGAGTTGGAAGCTAGCTAAGAAAGGTAAAGACAGTCTCCTGCACATAAAGCTGAACACGCTTTTTTAGCTCTCATAATCTTCTTAGACCTCTGGACCACAGCTGCCTGCTTCACAGTCTGCGTGTCTGAGTTGGAATAGTGTGAAGATTGTGTTGGACTGGTACAAACCTTCTGCCTCTATGCAGGGGTGTTGCTTCACTAAAACATTGTTTTCTTCTCTTTGATAGATCAGCAAATAAAATGCCTCTGGTTCAGAAAGAAAATAAAAATTGCTCTGGCAGAATGCTGTGCTGTTGACAGGTGATTTCTCTAAGAAAAGTACTTGCCTAGGGGTAATGGGCATAATTGGATACTGTTTTACTCCAGTTTAATGCCAGGCTTTGCAGACTAAAACAAGGCCCTTTGAATTCAGCAAGCCATTATTTAAAATAGAAAACAATTATCCTGTGTTCTGGCTAATGTCTGGTAAAAAAATAATTTAATTAACCAAATATGAGAATGATAGGAAGTGTTGGTGTTGGCTTGACCCAGTATTTTCCAAACAGTGGAGTACAGTACTTATGCAATACATTTTCAAGCAATGAAAGGCTTTTTTCCCCACATTGTAAAATGGAGGATACTTATATCATTGTGGTAAATGTACAAGAGGGGGGTACTGCTTTTCATTACCTTCATTTTTTACACTGACATCTGGACAGCTTCAGTGTGGCCAAAATTAATCCCACAAGTATAACTTTTGTTCTTTCCTTCATGGCTCTCTTAATCCTGGAGAACTCAGGTCCTTATTGTGATGGCTGTCAGTAGTCCAATTTGGAAGTCTTATATAAAATACGTTCAAAATTTGTACTTTAATAAAAGCTGTGGGAAATTGAATGTGTTTGGGATGGAAAAGGCAAAAAAAGCAAAGATGGCTCATGGGCTGATTATGCAGAAACAGAATTTCTGCCACAGATTTCAAAGACATGCACCCTTCCACTCACAAAGAAAAAGGAAAATAACTCCAGAACCAACTCAATACTTTACCCAAAGTCAAAAACCTCCAAGACCAAAAGACCAAAGACTGTATACCAGCTTGCTAAGGGTAAATGTTTCTAATTACTCTTCTATCTTCTTGTGTTTCAGATTCAAATACAAACATGTATACTTCTCTATTGGCTCAAATAACTTTTTTTCCTCTGCTGGCCTTATTGTTTTCTATTTCTCTACCCTGAAATTCCTATTTACCCATGTTTATTCTTAGAGAATCTGTTTTGTTCTTTCCCTTCCTCAAGATGCAAAAAAAAAAAAAGTTATATTCTTCCTAATTTTCTCTAAGAAAGAGGCAAGCAGTCGCAATGAACTCTCCTAGACCTGAGCCAAAGAGATGTACAACTTCTTTAAAAGCCTGTCTCAGCAGCAGTCCCTGCCAGCCCTCTGCCCATCACAGCCAAGGCAGTAAGTCCAGGACAAAGTGCTCTTGGAAGGGACTTCTTTGCAGTTGGGAACTCTGGCAGGCTTCGTGCACATCTCTTAGCTACAACTGTTTAAGATTATTTAGTGGCTTTTAAACACTGTTCATGCCCATTCCGAACAAGCCCACAGAACATCTGCACAGTGTCTGCTAGCTGTGCTCAGGGAGTGTACCAACAATCCTATATTGTTCTAAGCAAACATATATCGGTCCAGATTTTTTTCCTGTGTCTTGCTATCCTCTTTGAGCACTGAGGAGGCTGTGACCTTTCATTGATTCATGCATGGAAACTATAATAACAATACTGAGCAGTTATATTTGCTTTGGAAAAGTAACACTATTGTTCTTCTCTTTTAAAGCTTAAACTAACAGTCAGCATGAATGTCATCTTTATAAAACGATAGGAAACCTACAGTGTCTGGTATTAATAAATGCCTCTGTGTTCAGTGTCTGAACAGGGTTGGGGCTGAAAGGAGAGAATGAAGTCCTCATGACAGAACTCAGGGGTAGTCTCTCTTGTGAGTATTTTTATGAGATGCAACTGGTACAGAAGTGCATCCTGTGCATCCCAAGGCAATCAGTTTACTCGTCAAGGGAGCACAGTGATAATTTATTCCTGACAGGAGAGGAGAGCCCATAATGGTGGTCTGAAGTGCCCCTGCTGTTTGCTGACTCAATTCAAGCCTCCTCTGAACTCCTGATGGTGTGATCAGAGGAAGAATTCCTGCTGGGGAATTCCCTCCTGATGGGGAGAGATAGCAGCTTCATCAAAATCTGTGTGACCTGAACTGCATCATAGTCAATCCCCAAACACTGCTGAATTTTACTTTTCATAGAATCATCCAATAGCCCTGAAGTGCAAACAAGATGCAAAAATCTTTATAAGGATAAAGGTGAGAGCAGAAAATTATGCAATGGCTACCACTGTAACTGTGGACTGCAATCACTCAGAAAGTTGATCTAATTTGCCACAGTATTTTTCATAGCCTACTTGCTGTTGCAATGACTGGTAACTGAGGACACTGGTGGAAGATTTGTTTTAAGGTTATTATACAGGGCAGGGTCTCAAGAGAACCTGATTTGGTTCATGGTTCTTCTTTAGTCCTTCTGCATGAATTCAAGAGAGTCACTTAATCTTTCCCACCTCCTTTTCCCTGTCTATAAAAGAATAATGTTTTCTGTCTGTTAAAGTTGTAAGCTATATAGTTCCAAAGTGTAACTGCATTATATGTTTATACTGCTGAAAATAAATGTGGCTTTGATCTCAACAGTGGCCAACATGCAGTCATTAATAAAAATAGCATTAATTAAAAGTAAAGACCTCATTACATTTTAACAGGACTGTATTAGATAACAATGGCTGTACATACTGAATTAATGTAATTTTCACAATTGTGCTCAGAATGATTTTGGCTGGAAACAACTCAAACAAGCTGTGCCAGCAGCTGTGAGGTCACGAATAACTGCTGGGTTTTATTTTTCTCTCTTGGTATTCTTAGAGTTCAGTCAGTAAAAGAAGAAGGTGAGAAGCATACAGAAAGTTCTGATGGTGTCCAGCACTACTTTTCTGAAGTTGGTCTTTGTTGGTAAGCAGGCATAGCTCAGACTCAGTGCTTTCATATGGTCCCAGGAACAAATGGATCAAAGCAGATTGTATTATGGTAAAGTCAAAAGATATGTAGCTATTATGTTTTAAATCTTGTTTTCTTTTGAAAATCACTCCCAGAGCTAATTTTCACAACCTTCCCATCATATACAAGCCCCAGAGTGTAAAAGGGAGTCCTAGTGTGTACCTTATTTCTGTATGTAAATGTGTTTTTCTGGATAATATTTCATACAAGCACAGTTGTCAGGAGGCCAAAAATTTGTGTACATCAATGTATGCCAGTTCTGGAAAGGAGTTCACCTTTCAGTTCTAAACACAGGCTGTACAGAAAGGCCCTGCTATTATAATGTCAAACAGGGGGAATAATGCTGCCTTGCTAACAGACTCTTCAAAAGACCTTATGTAAGAGGAAACCTTGTACAAGAAATTGTACATCTCTGACTTAAGCCTTGAAAAGTGCATTGTGAGTGTTTGTGTCTTTCTGGGAGACTATTAGGAAGAATCACAAGTTTTGTGATTTCTTTTTGATAGCATATAGGAATAATTTTTCTGCATGACTGGGGCATGATTTGTATTCAGAAATATAAATGGAATAATTTTTTTACAACCCCAGAATAAGTAGCCACTCTGCTGTTTTGTCCTGGACTTTTAGATCAGTCCAAGACTTTGAAACCAGTCATCTTCTTTCTGATATATGGCTAATCCAGATAAGAAGAAAGCCTTATAGATTATATAGATTATTTATACCTTATATAGATTATTTATGCCTTATATAGATTATTTATGCTTGAAGGCCTGGCAGACACAAGATGTCTTGAACACAAAATATGAGAAGAGTGTCTTAAAACAAAAAAAAGTGGGTTTTAATTTTTTTTTTAATTTTAAAAATACATATATGAATTTTTCAGTTTTTCCTTCTGACTTCTAAGTCTTATGTGTTGTTTTTGCAGTCTTCTGCTTGCAACCAAATATGTAAAGCAAAAATATTTCAAATCTCTGCATCTAACTGAATTAGAACTTGTTAATGCCTTAAACTCATTAACTAACCAGCTGGACTATGCAAAGAAATAATGTGTCTGGTGTAGCCCATGTTTAAAGAAACATGGGCTACACCATTAGTTTAAAGAAATTCTAAATGCATTAGTTTAAAGAAATTCTAAATTCTCTAACTGTTCTGCTCCCATCAAATAAAATTTCTGCTTGTGAGTGACAGATTACAAACATATGGAAATAAACAGCCAGTTTGCAACAATTTTTACTTTCAGTTTGGTGTGCAATAATCTTGGTTTTTGGTTCACAGCTTATGCTGTGCCCTCTGTCTCTTCCTTTTGATTCTGTGATCTCTCTTTTAAGGTGATGTCAACAGATATAATCATTATATCACTAGTGTTGCGCAGATGAAAATAATAAAACCAGTGCATTAAAAGCTTTTTAAGAATAGGGAAAAAACTATAAACCATCAACTACCAAGGACAAGGAAGGTAATGGATAAAAAATGAAGTCCAGACACACTTCCACCTACACAAACTAATAGACAGCACTGCAACTGAGGCTGATGCCATGACAAGAATCCTCATTATCTGCCAGGGAAAAAGAAATGCATGACCAGAACTGGCATATAGTAAATTCCAGCTTTGCTGGAGAAGGAGACAGCAGTTGCCATCAAGTAACATTATCATTGTGATCATCATCATCATCATCCTCATCATCATCAAGGCAAGTTCACATGCCTCATGAATAGAAATCTGAAAATGAGTTGAGTTTTGGGTTTATTTTGTTTTTGTTTTTCCTGGAGGATTACTGACCTCTTCCTTGATGTTTCAAATTCCTGCTCTTAGTCTGCTATACTGGAATGTTGTTATGAACAGCCCTGAGTAAGGACAGGCTTGTGCCCACATCACCAGTCTTGCAGTATCAGGAATGATCTGTAACCCATATAAAGATATATTTTGGCTACTTCTGGCTCTCTGAGCTACTCTGGGCTTCTGTTTGATCTGTACCCCAGACCAACACACGAGGTGAGGAGCACAGTTCTAGTGTGACATGGCCATACACTGTTCCTTTATCTCTCAGAAGAACTCCCATGTGTTGTTTGTGGATCAGAAATGCCACACATCTCCTTTCAGTGCCTCAAGGCACCCAGATGTGGCAAAGGGGGTGGTTTGGAGCCCAATTCCCTCGTGAACCAGTGCAGAATGGAAACCAGCCTTGCTGCAGCTGTGTTCTCATACAAGATTTGCTGGCATGTGAACAACACAGACATTTCTCGTGGCTTCATTTTAGACTTTTTGCAGAGGCAAAGTCACCAGCTCCTTGAAAGGAGAAGAAAGAACACAGAGCCAAGCTTTTAGTGAAAATTAACAGTGCTGTATAAAATCACTATTTAATACTCTGTTATGCTGTATCCATGAGTCTGAGAGAAGCTGCCAAAATGTGGAGTGTGAAATAGGATTTTTCTTCTATTTCATAGGAGGCATGTCTAAATACACAGAAGGCAGGGCTGAGTACATCTGGGTGGTCAAAGAGAATCTGTCTGTAAACTGGACTTCCTTCAGGAGCTGACACCTGAGGACAAGGTTAAGCCTTAGCACCCATCACTTGTTTCAAAGAGTAAGGCACACCCTAACAGGATTTTGGACTTGCCCACACCAATAACTATTGACAAATTCATGTGGTCACTATGACCCCCAAAGTAAATTTAATTATGTTTAAGCATAAGGCAAATGAACCCCTTAATTATTATTACATCTGTTTACACAGGAATCATGTCAGTCCAGCTAAATGTGTGAACATTTGTTCACTGTGTCTGCTTCCTTTTTGATGCAGAAGTTTCTGGCCTTGTTCCCAAACCTCCAGCAGAGCCATCAAAACAGCAGTAGGGGACAATCTGGCAGAGTGAGACCATGTGGCTGGGGTCTGGAGACCTGGGTTCTGGTCTGGGCTTTGTCACAGATTTCCTGTGGACATGAGATGAATTCACTTAATCTCACACTCCCTTAGTTTCCTCTTTTGTAGAAGAAGGATGATAATAATCACCCACTTAGCAGAGGAGTTGTGAAGGCAATTAATGTTTCTAAAGCCTGTCGATGTCCATAAGTGTAACCACTAAATAAGCAAAATATATTACAACTATTATTTATTTTACTATGTGAATATTGCCAAAGCCTGTAAATTTCCCTCAGTCTGCAGATGAATTAGCTGTTCATCTAAATATTCAAGTGAGAAAGAAACTATGGCCAAGGAAACTATTGCATCCTGCTCAAAGGAAGTACCTAATGAATGAACAGTTCACTCTGGAAAGGTAGAATTTGGACTTGAAATCCAGACATTTGGTGTTCCCAGGTCACTGCCTGAGAGCAAGCTGATGGCTAGACCAGATGACCCACTCTGGTCCTTTCCAACCTTACCTATTTTGATTATGTGGTGTAGAAAGCAATGATTATTTTCAGAGTCCATAATTTACTGATGTGCAGTTTGCTAACTTGAAAAATAAATACTAGATTTTGCTAACTAATCTGATGTGTTATGGATTTCCCAAGTTCTGATAACAACATACAGATGAACTCCTTAACTCAAAATCTAAATATTTTTTTCACTATGAAATTATTGTTTTCACAAAACCATCCCTTTAAAATGAAGTACAGTTATGATCTGGTACTTACTAAAAATCCCAGTGTGTATTTTGCTTCTATAAAAATAAATAAATCTCAGTTCTCATTACCTCATTGTCATGACTGCTCCAGAATTTTATGGATTACTTCTGCTGATAACAATTTTAATTTAATATATTTTTAAGCATTTTCTGATAGAACCATTTGATATGATGGGAATTTAAGTATCTCTTGCCACAAATATTTTGTGAGATGTTATTTTCTGATGTGACCATGGCATGAACCAATGTATCTGTATTACTCACAGATGCACAACACTCAGAACTTCTTTGGTTGGCTAATGTACCTGAACATTATGAAAGAAAGTATTAACATCTGCTAAACACTCATGAATATTAAAAGTTCCCAGTATTTTACAGACATTACAGCTTCCTGCTTTGCATTATACAGGTACACCAATCTACCCATTAGGAGACCATAAAGCAAGGGATTCAGAATGTAAACATTCTAAAATATTTAGAGAAAACCTGTTCCAAATTCAGGAGTAGGCTGGAGACCCATTGGAGTGAGAGAAGAAACAGAAAAGCAATATTCTCACAATTTTTCAAGCCTATGTTTAATATGTTACAACCCCTATATAACATCTCTTTTGGAGCTCTGTCTATTCTGATTTTGTGTTTTAAAATTTCTGTGAAATGCTTATCTGCATGATTGCCTTTACTGAGTATAAGAATCACAGAACAAAACTGAATGTACCCCCTTATCTCATCCTGGATCAAAACAGTGTTCTAACATTTTGAAAAAAATATTAAATCAAAGAATTCTATAAGTTATAGTAGACCAAATTAAATCATGAGTATCAAACCAGCTATGCCACATTGATATTACTGTTGTGTACACAAATATAGAGGACTTCTAATCAAGAAGAAATTTTGCAAGAAAGGCTTTAAAACAGCACAGAAAGCCAAGCCAATAAGAGAATGGGTCATAAAGATGGAAGTCCTTATTTAATTTAGTTTATGTTACATTTTAATAACCTTGCAGAGACAATAATCTGAAGTACATGATTCCAATATTCACATATTCTTTACAGTATTGACTGTCATGGGTCCAACTTCATGCCTGACTGGAAATGTAAAATACATTCTGACAATCCTTACTTCCATGTAATGAAATAAATGGGTTCTTTTCTTTCTCTTCCCTGTCCAATTCCCACCTTAGTGTGGAATTCTATGCTTGAAATGGGAGCAAAGTGGAAAAAGTCTCCTTTGCTTCCAAGGTATCAATCCAGCAAAAGCTGGAAACTTCTAGTAGATGATATTCAGCATTCCTTACTTTAAAAAAATGGATTAATAAATGCAACGCTCTCTGAGCAAAGTCAAGGAGAAGATCAAAAGGGATGTTCCTTCCACCCATAACACACAAGTGACAGGTATGTACAGTCAATGAAACAAACTGCATTCCATAAGCAAGTTGCTTTCAGTTAGCCCCACATCAAGAAATAGTAGTAAGGAATCATACTGTAAATTACCTTAAGCTAAATTAAAATAAGATTCCTCCTTCATCCTGTACATTGCATTACAGCATCTCCTGTATGTTGCATTGCGTTGCATTGCATTGCATTGCTATTCCAGCAGGACTTCAGAGATTTATTTCTGCGGAAATAAATTGCAATCTTTGGCCTGATAATTTATTATCCAGCAGATTTACATGTGCTTCAATCAATAAATCATGCGAGGACACTCAGTCAAGCTTATGTGATCAGATTCTTATCTAACAGGTGTTAAAAATAATGGGAAGTCCGTACTTGATAATTTGTTTGCCTTTCTTTTGGGCATGGCATAATAAATGCAATGAATGGATACTGCTGTATTCCTCCTGCAAACACTTTCCCACCTTCCATTGATCAACTGTAGGCATGGTTTCACCATCACTTGTGGCAAGAAAAAGTTCTTTTCCATGAACCCAGAACCAAAGAGATTTTTCAGTGGAAATTTCTCTGAATTCTAATTACAGAGCCTCTGCATTAAATGAGGGAGCAATGAAAGATCTGCACTCGCTGGTCTCCGAGTATTTGGGAGTGGAATTATCCTGCACAAAGAGAGAGTGCCTGCAGCTGTCGGAGCAGAGCTCAGAGAAATATGCCAACATTTTCACAGTGCAAGAGCAGATGTGGTAGAAATTGTTGACACGAAGCAAGGGCACGAGGTCAAATGCAGATTTTCCATATCAGTTTTTTCAAATGTCTTTTCTGATTAAGGCAAGGATGGTACTTGGCCAGGGAATTCAACACAAATCTTATGAAAGTCATAATTGGTCAGGAAACAGAAGCTGGTGTAATGTATTCCAGCTCGTAACAATACTACCTCATGAATAACTCTTTGGTTTATTTTTATTTCGCTTTTTAAACGTTGTGAATATGTAGTACAATGCCTACTCTCAGTCTTATGAATGCATGTAAATACTCATTAATGTTAACAGGAAACGAGTATGATTTTCAAGACTTTCCCTTCTCCCTCCACACCCTATTTTGCTAGACAGAGTTTGAGGGGAAAACCCTAGAGGCACCCTGCTTGGACTGGTGGTTTTGATCAACACCATTTTGCTTCATACACGGTTTTACAGAAGAAATTTCATCTCATCTTGCCTACAGAAATCTGAGATGAGACTCTTGGTCAACAGAGCCACGTACTGAGCTGAGCAGGACGCCAGCACATTCACCGTCCCGAACACTGGTAACCACAAAGAGAAGGGGGCAAACCCTTGGAGGGAAGACACTAGGTTAAAAAATCACCTTGAAAAAAAAAAGATATCATCTATCATCCTATTCCCCACTTTTGAATGTCAAAGCTGTACAGGAGTCCCAAATTTCTCAGTAGGATGTGAGTCTTTTCTACAAAACCAACTTTTAAAATGAAAACTGAGATTGCCTTTTAATCCTAGAGCTGGGAGACATGAAACAATAAGGAAAGCATCAAATGTTGTGAGATTCATCATAACATCTCAGGATTTGGCAAGGCTGCATCCCAGTTTATAGCTGAGAGAACTCATATCCCCAGCAAGTGTTATGTGCTGCTGAGCACTGCACTCCTGGGTTCTGCTGCTCCAGGACCCTGCCTGAAGTCAACCGAGCTCCACTCGCGTGATTCCGGATCAGCGCAGCGCTGAACCAGACCCCAACTTTTATTGACTTTTCGGGCAGTCTGCCACTTGGCAGGAGAACTTAGGTTCAAAACATAAAAGCCATTTTTTAAAGCATGAGGGATTCACTGGTAACAGCAACTGGAAAGCTGAAATTGAAACCAAAAAAGGCGCAGTACCACATTACAAATTCCCTGAGCCATCTTGTCCCCTGTACTGCTTTATTAATCTCTGTGCACTGATCACTAATCATTTTTTGCTTGGATTAGAAAATGACAGTTAATGTTCTAGTTTTTTCTTTTTCTTAATGATTATTTCATAGTAGTAATATTTTAGTCATGCAATCTTATTTTCTCACAGAATGGGTTGGGGATGTTTTTTTACTTTTTCAATATTCCAAACTATTTTGAATATTTTCAATATTTTTAACTTCTGGACAAGTGACAAATATTAGAACTATGAGCTGGATTGAGTAGCTTTTGCCAGACAGATTAAATCTCCTGAGAATTTTTTTTGCTCCATTCATGGACAAGCAACTAACCATTATTTGCTGGAGCCTGTATGTGCACAGTTAAATTTTGGGTTTTGACAAATATTCATGTTTGTGACTTGGACATTTTCCTTCTTCAGAGAATTTTTTCAGTAAAATTCTCTTGCTCCAGAAGGCAAAATGGAAAGTGAAAAAAACATTGGGGGAGCAAACAAAATTAGCATTTTTATTACAAATTATGTCTGCCCTGCTTGGTGTTCTTTCCCAACAAGAAGAGTTTCTTTATTCTCATTTTGAACATCTTCAAAAGCAGGTATATTACATATACAGGCACAAACCATAATCTACAGCAGATTTTCAGATTTTTTTTCTTTTTTTTCACTGCAGTGCTTCATGCTGAAAATGGGTCTTCCTTCATGTGCACTTTGTTTCAGCAACTGGTATTTGTTTAGGTGTTGTGGCTCACTGCTCAGTAACCCTGTGAAGTGAGTTTGGTGCTTCCACTAAACTTTACTGAGGATAAACACAATAAAACAAGATTTTGTATTAGTGAGCATAGTTAATTGCTTCTATAATGTAGAGACTAGGTTTTAAATAGGGATGAAGGTTTAGTCAGATGTACTTAAGATATGCCAACAACATAACATGGGGTTTCTGAGCTGCCAGTGGTTTACCTTTCCAGAGGTAAAAAGAGAACTTGCAATAATACTGTCACTAATACCATTGAATGGATACTTGTGGTGTTTAATTTTTTTTTTTTTTTTTGTCCACCAGTTGGGATAAAAACCCCAGTGATAAGAAGCCAAGTGAGTGGTTTTCTCTTGGCCCCGTGTTCTCTGATTTGTCATGCAAAAAGTGACTCAGTAGTCTAAGAAGTAACAACCAGGAGAATGCCCTTTCCAGATCATTTCTCTGTACTGAACAAAACCTGAGGTTGGTGGATGGTTTACTCATGGGGAGGGCAAGTAGAGCAATAAATCTGATGGAAGACTTGCAATACATTGAATGCCTGCAAGGAGGACAAGATTGGGACCCTCTAAAGATCCTGTCCTCAATTCTTACTGTGACACCACACTGAAATAAAGTATGGAAACCAGAATACATCTATTTCAGATGGCTCAGGCATTTCCACTGATTCTGTTACTTTCATGAGAAAGTAACAGAAGTTACTTGTTTATTACTTGTTAATAATTTATTATTATCATTTATTCCTCTCAGCCAAGCATAATGTCTAAACCTGTATTTGTTTATCTGCAGATGGAAGGAGTCACAACCTGCTGAAGGCTCAGGCAAAATATTGCATTAATAGTGCTGAGTAGAAAAAGCAAAAGAGGTGCCCAAGACTGAAAATCAGTAAGTAAAAATAACTTAAGAAAACAAATTTTAATTTCAAGGAGCTCCAGTCTGGGGTATGGTAAAGAGCCTGAGATCTGATTGTTGGTCTGATGGTAATTTTTTTGTGGGTCTGAGAGATGAAAGCAGATAATGTTTACATAGCATATCTGACTCCCTAAATGCCAGTCTCATTTTATTCAGTGTTCATTCAGTATTCCTTTCCTTCAGCATTTTGCCTTATGTATTTAGACAGCAAACTTTTCAAAGTCCGTGACTACTTCTTGTGAAGTCTGTGTTTATGCACTTGCAAGGATGCTGAGGGTCCTAAGACCTACTATATAATATAACAAAGTAAGAGAAGGTCTCAGGAAGTTCAAGGCCTTCAAAGCTCTTGAAGAATATGGAGATAATTTTTATGTCTTTGCTTGTTTGTTTGTTTGTTTTGTTTTGGTTTGGTTTGGTTTGGTTTTTTTACTTTTGGTCCATAACCATATCTCACCAGCAATATAATAGAAAAATTTAAGAAGCAGGTCATAGTGGAAAAGAGCAGAAAGAGCAGAAATTTATCAACATGCCATTTCAGGCAACTCAGGAAAAGTATTCTTTTCATCCTTTACTCTGGGCATGTTTTATGCACTTTTTACATAATAATTTCATTACTTGCATCACACACTGCAGAATAAGAAGGAAAAGGAAAGAGCATTTATGAGGCAGTAGTCTCCAAAATTAGGAAACTTTTCTGTTTTCAGAGAAGTTCGGAGACAAGGTAGGTGCCAGTGTTCATTGACTTTCCTAGATGTTCTATCTCATTAATAGGTCAAGACAATAGTTCTAAATTTAACTGATTGGGAAACAGGAAGCAAGTGGACTGAATACATTGTATGAAGGGCTATAATCTGCAAAGGCTACAAAAGGGCATTTTGTAGCTGAACATTTGCAGTACTGTTTTTAACAACTCTGACTCTTTAGAATGCACAAAGAAGCAGATAACAAAGCCTGTAGGCTAAAAAAATTCCTTTTCCCTCACTATATCACTGACCAACACATGATTAAATTCAATTTGTACCCTAGACAGAGGAAAACAAATCCATTAAGATGATGATAAAGCAACTGCCAAGGTTCAACAGCTTGTGATATCGATGCTTGTTGTTACACCAAATCCAGAACATCACAGCCTTTCAGTTCCCATTTCTGCCCATTAATTTAAATGATAAAGTCAGTGGTAATTGAATGCACTATTTAAAGTAAAACAATTACCAAAGAAAGCCCAAGAAACAACTTATTTTTTATGGGTTAACCTGTTGACTGAAATATAGAAAGAGAAAAGTAAAAGTAGTGGTAAACCTGGCTGAAAGACTTGTTTACATCTCTGTAATTTCCTGTGTTTCATCTGGTTATGAACTCCAGAGACTGAACTATTCCTTTGGGCTTCAACATGTTTCTAAGTTTTCCTCCTGTTCCCAAATATCTTAATTTAATGGCTAGTGTAAGTTTTCTAAGTGCTTTTATATTTAAAAGCACAAGTTCCACCATTTTTACTGTTAATTTTAGCACCTTAAACAAGAAACTCAGACACCAAGGATTCTGGATTTCTTCCGAAGTGCCTGTATCCCATTCATGTGGTTACGTGACATTCAGTGCTGCTGCAAATTTAATCCACAGCAAAGCAATAGGTTGTTTATTTCATGTATAATTTGTATTGTATAATACAAATTACACAATATAATGTATACAAATTATACAATGATACATGTATATTGTATTGTATAATTTGCATGTGCTCAGCTCTTTCGGAGTGTGTCTGTCTCCAGTTTGTGGGAAGGCTTGTCTTTTACAAGAGCTGGTGAACTATTCCTGTGCTTTTTCACTGACTATGAGAAAAAGTGTCTGGTGTCCCATAGTGCAGGGGAGACTGTCTCAGTCCTGAGAGCATTTAGGTATAAACTAAATACCTAAGCACCCAGCCAGAGGTGAGCTTTCAAAGAATGAAGGATTGAATTATATACTCTGTGTCACAAAAAGGGTAATCAAGAGGGCCTGTCTACTCAATCTGCTAGTCTTTCCTTCCTGCCTGCCTTCCTGTCTTCCTGCCTTCCTGCCTCCTTTCTCTGTCTTGTTCTTACTCTCTTTTTCTTTCTGAATCGTGATTCAAACATTAATTTTATCCAGTATTTTCCTGTCATCTTATTCAGTGTATTAGGCTGCTTAGTGTACTGGTAATTGATTATATTATGGCTCCATAGTGAAGATAAAATAATCTGACATTAATGAAAAGCATTCAGCACACAGGGAATCTGTCCAGTGCCCCTTTTCTGTGTGCTGTACTGCTTTCACACTCACTGAACACAGCTGACTACATTTGCCTTCTGCTACAAAACAGTTACAAAAGTAGAATGCTCTCCACAAGAGCTGACAACACTCTCTCCCTTGATTTTGAGTGTCTTCAAGCAGTCTGTTGTTCTGTTGTTGTAAACAACTAATTTTTGGGATTGTTACTCTTAGGCATCTTTTTTAGCATGCCAGGTGTGAGAGCACATATTTTAACAATATTTGCATGTGGGAGAAGATGTCTTAGTGAACCAAAGATTGCTTCCAAATCTTTCTCGCAACTGAGCTCTCCCTGAGGCCCTCCTACTCAAATTTTACATTTAAACCTTTTGTTGTTGTTGTTGTTGTTTTTATCTCTTTTTTTTTTAGGTTTTTTTTTTTTTAATTTTTACAGCTGTTCAACACTAGGAAATTCCTTTGACTCTGTGAGTGCTGTGCAATTCAGGTCACTTATTTTTAAAATTGCAAAATGAATTTGTGACACTAAATAGTAAGTATTGAACTTCAAAACTTATATCTGTACATGAGGGAAATCACAAACTACTTGTTGCTGTTAATAAAACGTGAGACAACATTTGCATAAAGCCAAGCCCTTAGTTAATCCTTGAGCAGGCAGTGTGAAGTACAGTGTGTGCTGACTACATAGCCTGGAATGCCATCCCCTTACCAAGCTCAACCTGGAATTAAGGTCAGCTTGAAAACTAGGTATTAAACAAAGAATGCGGATGCTCTAAATGGAAAGTTTACAGTTTTAGCAGACTGCACTCAAGATCCTGGAGATTTTTACTTCACCTATTGACTTAAGCATTACAAATCTCCACAGTCCCCACATCCTTTTTCAAAGAAGCATCTGTTTCTCATGGTTCATTGAGGTATTAACCATTTCAGGCACCAGGTGGTTTTTATGACCAGATTTAATGCCTGACCCTACAGCCCTTACTTGAAGACTATTATACCGTGCAAAGTAGCTTTAATAACAATGAGAGGGAGAGGAGGGAAATGGCTTGTTTATTGTCCATCCATGTCTTTGATATCATATGGAGTTGATTAGACAAAACCTGTAGCTTGTTTGCTTCAACCCCAATCAGCTTTGCACACCCAGCTTGAGACATGAAGGTCTATCTGAGTTTCCCCCTGCCATGCAAAGCTCAGAAGCTCAAAGCCTAAGGTCTGAAGGCTCACCTGCAGCACCCACTGCAGGATGTCAGCAGAGACACCAGTCTTGCCTGTGACACCCAGCGTGGCTGCCATGAATTATGGCACCACCTCCACAAACTGCAGCTGCTCAGGAGGAGAACAGGGGTATGAGGTGCTTGCTGCTCCTCTGGCCTCTGACAGCTGTCTCCAGAGAAACTTATGGTTTCTATGATATCCTTAAAAATCTTCCACTCCTTGTTTGCTCTGAGTGAGGGCTCGCTCAACTTGCCCAGTTTCTGGCAACCTACCCCATGTCACTTCAGAGTTTCAGCTTTCCCAAGGGGGGATGGCTTTGTAAACACTCAAAACACGTGCCCTTTCTCTGTAGGTGAGGAGCAGAGAATGGATCTTGCATCCTAGATCACAGAAGTGATCTAGGATGCAAGAAGTGACCTAGTGCTTGATGCACCACCACAAGACTTTCAGATGTATGGTGTCAAGGCAATGCCCAAATGCAAGGAAGTGTATAAGTTCAGGCTTATGCATTTTAAGTTGTTCTCTTTGTCTTCTAAAAGTTCCTTAGATTTGAATGGAAATTATCGAGTCATATTTTCCATGGATATCCTTTGAGACTTGTGGGTTTTTTTCTTTTCTTTAGCACTCATATATCCACTTCTAATTCAATTCTGTAGGCTCAGCAGGGACTGCAGTTTTATCAACATAGATTATCTTCCTAAAAAGAGGCAGGGCCTTGGTGAGACAAGCAGGGGAAGCCTGTCTCTGAAATGATTGTGCTTTGGATAATAAAGAGGAATTATATCCCAAATGATAGCTATCAGCTCGACAATATTCAAACCCACTGGAAATGAATGGACAAATTAGAACAAAATTGTTATTTTCCTTTTCAGTTATTTATCTAAAGGCTTTTCATGGTAAAACAGTTCAGAGAAAGTTCATTTTTAAACCTACAGTATTTGCTGTATTTCTAAAGAGATGAATAGTATTTTTCTCCTGACTAGTGTTGCATTTTCTCCTCCTTGGGCAGGGCCCAAGTACTGACAGTGAATAGATGACTCCTTAACTTGTCCGTGCTCTGTGCTCAATGCGGGTGAAACACACAGGGGTAGAGAGGTAAGAAACTTGTGGAAGCCAAGAATTTCAACCACAGAGATGTGAGAAGGCAATACAGGGTAGCTGGGAAGAGGCCTGACCTAGGCAAGAAGGGGAAGACTGCCCTTCAGCCTACTCAGGACTTCATGTTCTCTACCTTATTTCTTTTTTAACTTGTGGTGTTTCTTTAATCTTAAAAACAGAAAATGGAAGGTGATTTACAAAAGTTATTCTTGTTGCTTAGGAAGAATGTCTAGAGCTCTGTTGGTCTTAGTACATGAAAGCTACTTGAAGTGGCCAACTGCTTTGTCGTGTGAATGTGTTCCTCTCAGAGGGGAAATAATTGTATTTTCTAGGAAAAAGATTGTATACTAATGATGTTTAGAGAAAGAAAGGAAATTGGCAAAAAACAAAATATAGCCTAAGAATAAGTGACAGGCCTTGTGGTTTTGTCACAGTAGTTCCTTGTTAAACTAAGTTCTTCCAGAAAATTATGTTTTGTTGGGGATTGTGAAATGTCAGTCTTAATGAGAAACAAGCATGCTGCCAGGGGCCCTACACAGACACTAACCAGTGAACAATGTCTCCTACCAACACCACCATCACTAACTCAAATGCAGACCATTCAAGGAGGGCAAGGGAGAGCCCACTGAAAATCAGAAAATATCATGGGGCAGTGAGGGAGCACTACAGGCAATTAATAATTGGGTTTAGCTTTGTTTTGTGTCTTTGGTTGGTTTTTCTTTTAGTTCCTCCTTCTTATATTTGATTCAAGGGATTGAAACATCAGTTAGTTTGGGGAAAAACAATAAGATTTCTTAAATAGTTATGGAATTTTCAGTAATTCTGCAGTCAATATCTGACAAAGAAGCAAATATATCTTAGAAAGTATATAATTATTTTTTTCTATGAAACTCACAAAGTATATAATAATTATAGAGAACAGAAAATAACAGTTAGGATGGGACACCAAATGTCAGAATGTTTGGGTTACTAAGCCATACTAAGATTAAGATCAAGATCAAACTGAATTTCAACTCTAGAGACAAAATTTAAAGCAATTAAAGAAAATGATAAAGCAGATACAGGAAGCAAAAATGGGCATCTGAAAGACCTTGAATTTCAGAGCCAGAAAAAAACCCCCTGATCTAAAATTCGGAAAGAAATAAAAAGTATGAAGAGGAAGGCAATGTGGCATGAGTCTATATACAGTAGGCAGCATAAAAAATCAGCTTGGATTCCAAAATATTCATGCTAAAAGTAGCTGATAATGTGTCATGCATCTAGAAAATGGTTAAAAACAAAGAACATAGAATATAGCTGTAGGTATAATAAAACTGAGCTGTGGCTACAGATTTCAGTGAATTTTTCTTGTCACAAACCATATAAAACCTATTCATGACGTGTTATCATGTCTTTTTCAGCACAAGTATGAATATCTGCATATATATCTAAAAACTTCTTTGGCATGATTTTTTCTCTAATGGGAATGGGAACTTCAGTGAATTCAGTGTATCCATAAGAATTCAATGGACAGGAAAATCATAATGAGTATGCTGCCAATTTTCTTTTTAATATAACAGTATTGTAATAGACATCAGGATATAAACCTGCAATATAAGTAGAAAATATAATTTATGTTAGCATATAGTAAATCTATATATTAGTGCTTAGGGACTGCAACATTTAAGACAGATAATGATATTTTTAGCATAGCAGGAGGTTGGTGAACAGAATCATTTACAAATCCCTTGATTTTTCATATTAATAGATGATTATTTATGTGCCAACGCTGACAGCAACTGGAAAGCAAAGTCTCACTTTTCAAAGTGTGCACTTTTCAAGGCCTTGATTTGGGCTGCTAGTAGAGACATGTTGCCTGCAGACTAGGAAATACTGTGTGTTCACAGTCCCAGTCTCTACCTGATCCCAGGCATGGGCTGTAAAATTACAGCCACCTCAGTCACTGAGGCTGAAGCTGCTGAGGGGTCACTACCCAACTGCACAATCCCAGCCAGGATTTGTGGGAGTGCAGGAGAAGTGCTCTGTCCCCAGCCCTGCTCTGTGACACAATGCAGAGGGCTCACGGTGCATAGCAGGTTTTTATGGCCCCGTGAAAACACTACGTGGGAAAAGTGTGGTTCCCAACGACCTTTCCAACGTTATTGAGCACTGGGATTTACCAGCTGCTCTTTCCTCTCAGATTTGAGGGCTGTAATTATGAGTGTCTGTAAAAGATGCACCAGGAGAGCAGCAGAAGTTCAAACGGGTGTCCCAAGAGACCTGTCCCAGGAGAAGAGCACTGCTTAGGGCAACGCAGTACAGTATTTTAATTTATGCACTTGAGAATTAGTAGAATTACAATGAGAAGGATGACAAACCATATCAATTCTATAGTTTTAAGAGGCATAGAGACTTCAGCAAAGCATCCAAATATTACTTGGGTTTATCCAACTTTTTCTATCTCTTTGATGTTTATTATACACACATGCTTATGATTTAGAGCATCAAACAAATATGTCCTTCTCAGATCCTTAGTAAAAAAAGGTTTTGAAAGTTCCTCCAGTACTTCTATTGTATGTTTGTAAGTTAAAAATAAATAAATAAATAAAAAAAGAACAGGTTTTGGGTTTATTTCTGTTTGTGGCTTTCTGGGACCATAAAATTACAATATAGAGGCATTGCTACAAAAGGACAAAGGACCCTTGCACAGAATTTGCCTTTATCTTGCTCAGTTTGACTTTCCCACTCAATACCTTGCTTTCCTTAGCATCAACATTCATTGATTTACAGAATCCCTTTCAATGCTTTCTCAAATCTACAATCATGACTAAGAATTCATGAAGCAATCAGTTGTAGCTGTTTGTTTCAAATAATCTTTATGTCCACCATTATAGGTGCAGGTTATTTAACCTCCTCACATAGCTCATGTTCAACCTCTATAAATGCAGAAAACTTTTCAACTCTTGTTCAATAAGATGTGTGTTTGTTAAGTGCTTGATGATTTTTTATATTTCTTGGGAACCCTGACCATTTTAATAAGCTACGAAGTGGTGAATATTAGTGTGTTGCCCAAAGCCAAGCTGTTTAATTTAAGGTTTTCCTATAGCTTATGCACAGATTTGAAATATGTTCTGGGTTATTTGTTGTTGTTTGGCTTGGGGTTTTTTTTCCACTTCTGGCTCCACTCCTTTTAAAGCTTAGTGCTGAAGTTTCCCCAGCAGCATTTTCCAAAACAGCTCAATTTGTTGGTGTCATAGGCTTGCTCAGCACACACAAGACACATTATTCCTTATTTATTATGAGTTCCAGTATAAACACATTTGCAGCATTAGGACCAGCTCCCTTCTGCATGCCTGTGATTTCTGTTTGGTGGGTGCCAAGCTGCTTCTGTAAACCTAAGGGTGTAGCCAGAATCCACTTTGGGTGGCGTTAGAAACCCAGTCTGTCATTCACCTTATGTTTAGCAATATCAGGTGATACAATTCATGTTTGCAGCAGAAGATTCTATGCATTCTCACATACTTTCACTTCAGCTGAAACAGGGAAAAGAGAAATGGCCCTGGAGGCATTTTCAAAGAGATGCTTGAGATGCAAATGGCATAGGAGGTCATGAATTCTGTATTAACACTGAATATGACATGAATTCAGGCAGAGGGCAGGTCAGAAGCAGCAACTGCAGACACCACAAGCACAGACATTCTGCCTGCTTGTGTACATCCACCTCTTCTCCATGGCTGGCTGTAACACCAGCACAGCAGGCAAGTTCATTGCTGTGTAACCACGCACAGCTCATTGATACTGCACACCAGTTTACAAGGAAAGCTGGTACTTTGGGGGCTTTTTTGTGTGTACTGGAGGGGAAATAGGTGGAGAAGATTGCTTGTGTGATGCAGTGTCCATTGATTTAGAGATTGGATATTTACTCATTCAAAATGTTTGCCATCAGCACCGCATAATGTAGCCTACATTCTGTGCTATGACTATTAAGCCACTCAGGGCAAAAAACCAAAGAGGTTTTTCAAGGTGAGGAAATTGCTCAGTTTTGTATTTGACTTTGCAGGACACTACTGGATGTTTAAAGTTTTCCTTCTTTACAGCTTTCCTGAGACAGAGGTCCAAGAAGGCACACAAGCTTTGGAATATTTCAGCAGGTGTTTTCTACACTTAGGTAGTAGAGTAATAGTGGTTTAGAAAGACACTTAATATGTGTTCAGGCCAGGATTTCAGCTGGCACAAAGAGATATATTTCCACTGAAGTCAAGAATCTGGCCTTACACTATCTAAGCACTTGAAATCTTCAAGTCTTGGCTGCAGACCTTTAGAACAAGCTTTGTTGCAAGACTTTCAGCATTGAATGCTTGCACTTGGACCACAAAAATATCCTTTCATACAGTATTTTGGCACTTCACCTTATGGTTTGGGCCAGAATCGAGATGTACATGAACATGGAAAATAAATTTTAAAGCAATGGAAATGTTCAAATGGAAACTTCAGATGGGTCTGTGCTAATGTTTAGTTTGAGGGAAAACTTCTGATCATAGTTATTTTTATGTGTACCGTTTCATTCATCTGTCTCTCAGTAGTGGTCATTTTGAAATGAACTGAGTTTGAGACTCCCAGGAGGGAAAAGATAATCTTGCGGTTAATGCACAGAACTAGGAGTCAGGAGTTCTGGCTTTTATACATCTAGAGTGATTTTAGGCAGTTCACTTAAGCCCTGATTCAGCAAAGTATGTAAGCATGGGAGTACATTTAAGTACATGAGTGGCCTTGTTAAATCTAGTAGTGCATTTAGCAGCACCACACAGCCACAGAGCACTGTAAACAGTTTTTGTTAATGATGAATAAACAACTGTTATCCCTCATGCTGTGTGCTGGAGCTCTGATAAACAATAACAGAATGCACAGGGGGATGGAGTAGTTCCCAGCATAAAAATTAATATTGATAAGTATGCAACGCTGGGCAAACTCTGAAAAGATCCCTAAATCTTGCCTTGCTCTTGCCTGAACAAAACCCCCCTGTGTAAGGTCTTCAGGCATCCATCTGAGTTTCTGAGGGGATTTTTTTTTTCATTTTCTAATGGAGTAACTAAATAGCTGCCTAAAAGCAAAAAACCTAAATAAAATGTATTCAGATGGAAAATGCCTACAAAAGAGTTGTAGGGAATGGCTCTAAAGTGGTGAAAGAGCTAAGGAAACAGTTCCTTCTGTGAGGAAGAACATTTGTGTCAGGGGACTCTTGGATAGGGTCTGGAGTTTCATAAACACCAGTGCTGATTGTCAGAACTTCCTTCTCAAAATACTGAAAATAGTTTTATGTAGAAATGCATAATAAAGAACAGGGAGTGGGAGGGTGCAGGATCCATCACTCTCCTTTATTACTCTGCTCAGGAACTGCAATGGTTAGTGTGAAATATGTTGTTTCTCCCAGCAGAATCTCTATAAATGGGAAAATCAAAACTTATTCTACCGCCAAATAAACACACTAAAGGTTAAATAATGTTGTGCTAGCTAGTGCTATTTGCACACAGCCCACACTAAAACTGCCGAATGGAGCACGACCCTCGAGACTCACCAGTTATGCTTGGGTGGGGGTTCATTTGAAACCCCTCTTTAAAATGGTGTTGCATCCTTGCTTCCTGCTGTGAAACAGACTGCAAGCCATGACTGAAACAACTTCATCTCCCTCAGAGCCCCTCACTGGCCCTCCTGCCCCAGGGAGAAATGGTCTTTTGCATGGGTCTTTTGAGCTAGTGGGCCTCTAGCACCGGTCTGCATTACGAGGAAATTCTTCTCACATTCATAGCTCAAAAAAGGTAAAAATACTTCCTCTTTTCAAGTCCTTTGGGATCCTGGCTGCAGTCCTATGAAGGAAAAAGGTCTTTAGGGACACAACTTCTTTTTCATATCAGGCTACCCATACTGCAGAAGTATCTGGGACCTCTACTTTTGCTGTACCCTTTGCCTTGGCCCCTCTGCCTCATGTCCTAGGTGGACTTGTCTAGTTAGGTACTTAACAGGGAGCTGGTTTCCTACCATTGGGAACCTGACAGTAATCTTGGATATCTCCATGTCATTGCCGGTTCCATCTCAGGAAGTGTAACCAGAGATTAATGCTTCCCTTTGGATTCAGACAAGTGTGCTGTTCTCCACCTCCTCAAAGAGGTATTATGTATTTCCTACATAAGATGGCACATTCTATTCTAAGGAGCTGAAAATCAGGGCAGGCAGCTCAAGAGCATCACCAAGATAACAGTCATGAGTTATGCTCCTTAAGCACCTGATATTTCATCTCTGCAGAGCCTTCCTGGCCAAAGTGGACATCTCAGGATATCTCAGTTGCTGGCATTCACCAGGTAGGTCTTTTGGCACTGAGCTGGTAGGATTCACTCAGAAATTTTCCATCACCCAGGAAAATTACTCCCATCAAGTTTTATGCTAAATTCAACTGAAAGGAATGCAAAGCCCAGATACAGATCCCAACATTGCATGTGTATTTAAAGCCACAAGACAGGAGCAGAGCTTAGGATCCTTCAAAAATTTAGATTTCTCACTTCTGATTAATATTGATCTTTAAGCAGGCTGCAAGCTTTCAATCTTGCAAGTAGAGATGACAATGATTCTCTACCCTTCTAATACTGGAGGGATTTTGCAAGGAAAAATCACTGAAATAGAGTAGGGAATTAAGGTTACATTAATTGAGGCTTCATAAGTAGCTCAATAGCCTATTCTGAACTTTCAAGAAAGTTATAGGTGAACTCCTTCTAATCTAGTTTCCTCTTTAATGAATGACAGTTAGGAGTATTTGGTGTTGTATTCTGGTTAGTATGATTCTAAAAAGTCCTGGAAATTCATAGGAATTTTTAATCAGCAGAATAATGCTAGAAACTGAATTAATTTAATCTATACTTTTAACTAATTCAGTTCTTATCCGTATTTAGTTGCTGAAATGTATTTCCTTCTCCATGGCTGAAGCACAAAATCAGCACACAAAAATGTTTCCATGGGGGACTCAGTAGCTTTGTTGGTCCCCAGGATCATCATTCTCAGCATGACCAGTCTGAGGAGGTTCAAGGCTCTAATTTTGATGTTATTTTTGGAAATGGCTTGAGTTTCTGCAGTTTTGGCTTTAAATGAGATCGGAGTCATGCTTCTCAGCCTCAGCTGCCAAGCTAAACTTTTCCCTTGGTGTGAAAGCACGTGTTTACCCATGTGCAATCTAAGCTACAATGTCTTGCTGTAATTGCATTTGTAAAATGTCTTCCTAAAAATACTACCTTTCCAGAGCATGATCATTTTTCATTTGTCTGCACCTAAAAGGGGAAAAGAGTTTAAAAATGCAAGTGTCATGTATTGTACATGAGCTAGCTTGTTTTAAAATGAAAATAACCCACGGCATCAGATGCTGCTATTACTGTTAATTCATTGCCTCACAGTATTTGCCTCTGTATGACTTGATGAATTTCCACTACACATTCATTATTGCAAATGCATTTCCAAACACTTCATATAAAGCAGGCTTTAGATAGCTCACCACATTCTTATGAAAAGCAACATTGTGAAGCAACCACGGGGAGCAGTCATATAAAACAGATGCTCAGCACCCACTACCCAGCAACACAAAAGGAATAATCAACTGACGTGAATAAGTTGTTTTAGACTCAGAACTTTGGATTCTAGTGGACCCATGTTTTCTGGACTGGGATAGTAAATTCTGTTGGGAAGTTTGTAAAGGCTGCTGTGAATCTGCAGAACAGAAATTGGCATCCAGTTGCTGCATATCTTCCGATAGACCGTAAAATCAAATTGAACTGGGCAGTCTTACGCGAGGGCTACCAGCAAGCCGGTTTGACCTACTTGAAATCTAAAGCTTCATTAAACTATTTCTGCCAAATAAAAACTAACCTGAGCCCTCCCAAAAGTCAAACCACATTTCCATTGTGGTCCAAGAGCAATACACTGTAATGCCCCTTTATGCTCCTAGTCCTGTCTGTCCTTGAGGATTGACTCCAAGGCAGTTCTAGCTTCTATTTGCAGCTACATAGAAATTCCTTTAATGAAGAGTAAAGGAAAGACTTGCTGAAACACTGTCTCATCCAGGCACTCCTGGATACTCTCTGGCCACCACTCTGCACACTGCTTTGGCCACGTTGGCTGCCAAGAAATTTTCCAGTAAATGTTGAAGTTGTTGCACTTTGCAGCATAACCTTTACCTCTTAGATTGCTCTTCAGTCAAGGACCTACAGCTTTGTTACTGACAGTAGAATTCCTAGGAACCAGAAATTAATCAAAACTGTTGGTATATGTTTTTTTCAGCCATTTCACACTTTTGTTCAGCAGATGACAGTGCTCAAATAACACATAAAAACCATGTTAATCTTCTATTTTTGGCATAACCAGGAAGGGACTGTCTGGCAAATCTCACTAGGGAGGTTGTTCACTGAAGATTTCTACCTCCATTTTGTAGAGGCAAGAGGTCTAAATAAACAATGAAGTTTCAAAATATTTGTCTGGCAAAAATCTCTACCAGCTTTGATTTCCCTCTGCTTCTAAGAAACACTGTGAAGCTCTGTGACTTCATTACTATGTAGTGCAAGTCCTTCTGTCATCATTACCCATTGATTTCTCTTGTGGAGCAGTTTTTGCAAGGCATGTCTTTACAAGAATCTCTAACTATAGTGAGTTTCCTATCACTCACAGAGTCCATTTAAACTTCCAGTCTTCACAGTGTTAGGTGGTAATGAGCTCTAAAATTTAATTATATGTTACACAAAGCCATTGCCTCCTTTGTCTATGAATGGAATGTTTCTTCTTGATCCTTCTCTAAGTACTTTGCTGGTGTTCCTTTCACATTATTAATTCTAATTGGCATCAGGAGATCAGGAAGACCTGCTGGCAACTTTAGAAGAACTGCAATAAAAATAATGCAACTTTGTCCCCTCATTTTAAGGGCATATTTATATTCAGATCTATTAGTGCTTGTGCTTTTCATAAATAAGGAAATGCTCATAAGAGAAAGAAATATGTGGAATTCAGTTATTCAGAAATAATGATACAGGATAGGTTAAAAAACAACCTGTGAAAAATCCTTTAGCAGAAACAATCAAAAAAGTTGATTTGCTGTAGAAAGAAAAGGGAAAAAAAAACTCTACTGGGTTTGATACTGAGTCATCTGTTTATTCCCAGTGCATAATGAAAATAAGTGCAATTTGCAAAGTTTCAGTTTGGCTATGTTTTGAAACACTCTGCATACCAGAAGGATTCAATCTGGAGGTGAGGAGAGGGTGCCTCATCTGATCAGTGTATGCAAAACTTCTACAGCAAAAAGACAATAATGGGAAATTCACCTGTTCTCATTTTTCATTATAAAACAAAATCTTAGGCTGTGTATTTCAAGTGCTTGGCTTAAGTTCATGAATCTGTTGAATGAAAAGGGGAAGATTTATGATTTCTCGCTGTTTGATATGAAGTAAGCTAGCAAAGCGTGCGGTCTTTGCTAAGTTTCACTTCAAGACTTGGATCTGCTTTATGGCATAATTTGTCGGCTGCAAATTACAATGAATTGAGCCTGGTGGTAGCCAAAACTGAACTTGTCCTGTAACTGGGACCTCAAAACTGATTCTATATTCTGTTTTGTTTGAATTTTCTACATTGCACCCTAGCAACCTTGTTGCAGAACTCCTTTATTCAAGCTGGAATATCTTTAGAAAGAAAGGCTTTTGGACTCATTATAGGGATGAGAAAAGACCGTAATAAATTGATAATTAGGCTTAAGAGAATAAAAGCAGGAAGGAGATACTAGCACACTCTGTAAACTTTGGAGGGAGTAGAGCAGTTGATTCTCCATGGCACTGCTGACAAAGAAACAAATGGCCTTAAAGTGGGAATGAATAAACATAAGCTGAAAGGGAGAAGAGGTTATCAGCTCTCTGCAGAGTGAGGGGCTGACCCAGCCTTCCAGCAGGACCAGAAGGAGCAGAAAGCCCCAGATTAGGTTCCTAGGCACATTGTCTACCACTGTTGCTGGTTATAGTAAAGGGTTGAGTTCACTGACCCACGGTTCTCGTAAGGTTTCGTGTTCCTGTCTTCAGATACAGTACGTGGGTTTAGTTAACCCTGAGACGGATTTGCAGTCCAGATTTTTGGCTAGTGTGGTCTTCACTGCAACCAAAGAAAATATTTGTAAGAAAGAACTGCAGCAAAGTCCAATGCTTTGGTTTCTCAGGCACAAACAGAACTCACCAGATGGGGTCATGCGAGAAGAAGAACTCGTGTAAAGCGTATATTCACTCACCCTACAATTTTTTTACATATGTTCTTCTGATACTGTATTTGTTTTCCTTCTGTACTTCCTGGTGTATGAAAGAGCACTGATACTACACCTGGGCTCACAGAGAAAACAGTTTTCAGATGTTTTTCAATACCTGAACTTCAGCAGATAATTTTTTTGTGATTAGCCTCCAATTATATATTTAATGAGCTGAAAAAAGCCCTGAATGTCTGTGTTCCAAACTTCAGGGTGACTTGGCTGTGTGTCCAGCTTTTGCAGCTTGGCCCAATTTTTAGTATACATTCGTGTATCTTCTATTTATATTTTCCTATTCATCCTACTCATCAGCAAATCTCATTTTCAGAGAATTCTCTCAATTTTTAACTAAGTCAACACTAAGTTTGCCAAGGACAGTATCATTACTGAAGTAGGAATTTCACCTTGTGCCAGCAGAAATCATGGGACTTGTGCTTGAAGGCAGCCTGCGAATCATCCTCATTAAAGGCATAACAGCAACTAATTCTGAGGGTCATATCGCTAAATGGACAGTGAAGCCACAGGAGCATTATTTCACTTTCTGGAAAGGGGAGAAGTGCTTCTCAGTGAAGAGCTGGTAATCCTGCTTCAGGCAGAAGGTAGGACACTTTGGAAGTCCCTGCCACACACCAATACTGTGCTTTATTATGATTAAAAATACCGAGTATTTTTAAATACTTTAAAATTTAAAAAAATTTAGAATTCAAAAATTGCACTATTTTTATATTAAATGCCAGTGATGTATTTTTAACTTTGGCTTCAATAATATATCTGAGAAGTCACATCTTCTGTAAAGTATGAAAAGTTTTCAAAGTGGCTTGAATGAGCTCTTAGCTATAGATTTGAAGTGTTTGCTCAGTGCGAAGAGGGTATCCATCCTCTCCAGGCATTTTGCTTTCTCTATAACAAAACTCACTTTTATTTCAGTGGTATATTGCCATGGTTTCAGTGGCAGTGGGTTGTCACATTTCAGTGATAATTGGGTTTACCCTTTGGGATTGATAAAAGCATCTTGAAACAAGTATTTCTAACCATAAATTATTTACATTATTTTAATTATAAGGGAATGAGAAAGCAGGGAATATATTTGCATTTTCTAGGGCAAAGTTTTTTATTCAGAGTCATATTTTACAGAAACTAAGTCACCAAACAATAGAAGTTTCCAAAATTGAAACTGGAGGTTACTAAGGGCTGGGGATAGGCTGGTAATTCAGAAATATGAGCTTGGTAAATCAAAGTGGTTAAAGGACACAGCCAAATTGAACTGATATGAATGACAGACTTTTGTTAATAGATTAGATTATACTAAACAAATTAATTGTATTTTTTATTTGTATATGTGTGTTATCATTTGTCATGACTCAAAATTCACGCACATCATCTCTAGAGGGAACTTTATGAGACAAAAGTGAAAATGAAAAGAGCAACACCACAAACCCAGTGTCACAATGACTTTACAATATATACAGTTAAATAGTTTATTACATTTTTCAATAAAAGGCTCAGAAAGAGCCCACTAGCTTACAATTTTCTTTGGCAAAAAAAATCTGATTTAAACACAACAAAAAGACTTGTATGGGTTCACGAAGGGTGACCAAAGAACTGTTTTTTGCTATCATTGGAACACTATCAAATTATGTGTCCAAAACAAATGAATCTGAATGGAAGTAGTTAAAATACTGAAGTAAACCAGTCCAATTTTTAAAAAGACATTATTGCTAGCAGTATCCTCCTCCATTAGAAATCTGCATTGGGAGATAGGGACCCACTTCAAGTAAATGAGTCACTTTTGCTTCCTAGCCAGAACAATTAAACTTCTTGTATAAAACATGACCTGAAGCCTGCCCTTCACCACATCATCCCTCCTCAAACTCCCAGAGGTCAGCTCTGACATTTAACAGCTCACAAATTCAGTTTCTTAGCTCCTGAGGCCAACTTCATGCTTTTAAAACCAAAACTTTGTTACTGAGATTGATGTATGTGCCTGTGTGCTTGGATATGTGAATATAAATACATGTATGCACATATACAGCAAGCACATTCTCCTGCTTCCAGCCTATTCAGTCCATGGGTTTTTATCATTCTGCAGAGGTAACACCTTTGTCTCTTCTCTTGCAGAGCTGCCATGAGTTGTAAAGGTACAAAGGTACACATTTTGTCACACCAAATGCTATTTCAGTGTTGGTGCCAAGATAAGAGCTTGTCACATGAAACTGCACAAAGCAGATGATACAAACAAGCCAAAAATAGTTAACACATTTTGAAACTTGGTACTTCTTTATTGCTAGCAGTTGAGTAGTTTTAGGTGTTGTTTTTGTTTTGGTTTTTTTTCCTCAATTGTTACTGATCTCTTGCCATATTGTGCATACAATTCCCTAAAAACATTAGGTCATTTCTACGCCAGTTTTAAAGCTTAGCTCATCTGGGCTGTGTGCTTTGGTGTATAGGTGTTGAGTGCTAAATGCAACTTAATTTTTCATTTGTAAAAGACATTCTTAACAATAGCAGCTACTTAATTAGTTTGATCTTCTGAGCAATTTATCACACTTTCTGTACTAGCATAAAAATAAAGCCGTCAGGTAGCAGGTGCAGTTTGAGGCATCAGAATTTTAAGTTGTTTGTATACAATTCCCCAGAAATTTCCTCACGTTTCCATAATGTTTCCTTTTTGGTGGTGGTAGGAATGAAGTAATGTCATGTAGTAAAGGCAATAACTCAAAGTTCACTAATATATAACAAATGAAGACAAATAGAACATGACTTTTCCCTACCTGCTCTGGCTCTTTCAGACAAGCTCCCCCGGGGCACAGAGGCACAATGAATCATTTTAAGTATTTGATAAGGACCAAATAAAATTGAAACTTCAACTGAAAAGTTTTTCCTAAGTTTATTCTTCAAAATAGCTTTGTGATGATATGCAAACTATGCAGCCAGGCTTCCCCAATGGAAATCATTTATGAAATCCATTCTGTGGTACTGACAGAAAATAATAATTGAATATTTCAAAAATACTACCAAACACCAGATTCAGTCTCTTTCTAGGTTTTCAAAAATTTTCAGTCCTCACACTTTCAGAGTCTACCATCAGTGTTTTAGAAGGGATAGATGATTGGAAAAGATCCATTGAAGCTACTACGATGGGATTAACGTTTAAAGTGTTAATGAAGACTAACTTTATTTTTGTGATTAATGTACTGAAAAAAACTCTTCCCTAAACAAACAAATAACTTAGCCAACCCAGCCATAAGTTCCATTATGTTTTTGCTAGCCAGATTTCACAAGCTGGCCACGGAGGTCCTGTAAAATTAAACCAACAGCTCATCACAAAACTTCACAGTGTGCGAGAACATCAGGATGGAGAAGCCCAGTTAGATCATCCACTCAGCCCACCCTTCATCTCTGCCAACATGCAAACTTCCATGGTGTTCTCATTTTATTCTAGCCCAAGGAAAATGAACTTCATCCCATATAAAAGAAAGAATGTAGGGTCAAGCATCAAGAGAGAGTACAGTCTGTACTTGTAATAGCCAATGCAATTCTCCCAAACTCCCTGTTTTTCAATTGCAAAAAACAAAAAAGGGAAAAATAAGAAAAAAACCCTCCTAAACCTAACTCATCTGAGCACCTGAACGTTATTAACATTTGTCTCTTTGTGATAATTGCTGACATCAGCAGATGTTTGAATGTCCTGGTCTGTGACCTGGTGTTCCCTTCCTACAGTTGTAATCGTATTATGGTACTGAAATCCATGCTGTTATGTTTTCTGATGGAGAAAAAAAAGAAGTTTTTTTTGCAGTCAGCAGATTATTCTTTTTTGTAAGGAAAACAAACCTTTCCTATACCTCTGGTCAACCAGTTTCTCATAGAAAATATCCCATTTTTCTTTATTTTGACTGACTGAAACTTGACTTCTTGCCTTTCAAGCTGTGGCTTCAGACAGTGCCCTGATTTTTATCTTGTAGCATTCATTTGATCAACATTACTAAATAGTAAAAAAATTAAGGTAGGTTATTTTTCAAGATGTTAATTGGATATTTTGATTGCCTGATTTAATTTTTCCCCTTTTAATTTTTTTAAAATCCAAAGAATGAACTGTTGGAATCCCATTGCTGAATTAATTGACAGAGATGAAATTTCTCAGCATCTCAGCAAGACAACCATTACATCTGAATCTGCACAACTCAGAGCCCATATTTTCCCCTTTCTGGGCAAAAATACTGGACAATGGTTTGCAGAAGTCTGAAGGAGATGTTTGGCAGTCTGAAAAAAAACAAGTCTTTATGAGTAGTTTTTTCCAAGAGGGAAAACTAGCATGGAGTGATGTCTCAAGGGACAAAGAGTGACAGGAGGTGCATGGTGCTGTGGCTGCAAGAAGCAAGCAGCAGGGAAAAAATCCCAGTCTGGCACCTCCTCCAGTGTGTTTAATACCACATCCAAAGCTGGACTTTAGGGTAGGTCAATAGAAATTCCAGGTGGCTGAGACTAAGGCAGGCCAAAGCAATGCAAACTTTTGTCCTTGGAATGGAGAAATGTTTCTAAGACTTCCATAGCTCTTGCCATTTGCAACAGTGATGCCCATTAAAATGCTTACAGCAACAATCACCCTTCTTTTTTTTTGTACTTTGCTTTAGAAGTAATGTATAATAATTGGAATTTGAGCCGAGTTTTCCAAGACCTCAAGTTGTGTTAAATGAATATACACACACACTCTATTTCAAGATACACAGTAAAAATAATGCTCTAAAAATAATGTGTTTCATATGTGTGTGTGTATGTTACAAATTAGCTGTTATTTTAAATGTTTCACTATAAAAAGCCCCCACACAACATCAGAGAGGAGTCCAGCCCTAAATGGTATTAAACTCTAGGGGTATGTTTAAATAATTGCTCAAGTTCCAGTTTTTATTCTGATGTAATTAAAGTATGTTTTACACGGTAATCAAAATTAAATAAAAATTATTAAGTGCTAATTTACATTTGATTAGTTTTCAGTAAAATAATACGGCATTTCTGCAGTTCACTGTGTAATACACATAATAAACAAAAAAAAAACCCCATTCTACTATAGAAAACTTACTACTGTAGGAGCTATATGGGAGAATGTCCACTGTACAAATTGTACAAAAAACCACTCCAAAACCATGGAACTGCTCTCATAGCATAGAAACACTATGCTCCTTTCCTTTGTCAGCTGATTGTGGCTTAATGTCTCACTCATGTAAATTATTACTTCACAAAAATATCTTCTTCCATGTCTCAGCCAACAAACTTATACATGGCATGGGTGTGGGATGAAGGGATTCAAGTTATTCACTAGGGAGCTGCAGAGGTTTTCAAGAAGTAACAGTGCTTTGTTCTCCACAGAAGAAAACAGGCAGCAGAGCACAACACAGGAGAGACATTTTAGAGCAGAAAATTCGGGTTTTAGGTAAATAAATTAAAAATAGGTAAATAAAAATTGTCCAGAGAACCCTGGGTTTATTTCAAGAAAAAATCAAAGCTGCAATGTTTTGGAAAAACATGCCACCCTCATTTCTCAGAAGTTTCTTGATGGGTTCATGTTCCCTTTCTCCACTTCTCATGACTCAGCAAGCCTAAGGAGTTCAGGTCCATGAAATGCGCAGGTCATGGGACAGACATGGAGATTTGTCTGAACTCCATCTCTGGCAGACACCTCTAAACTGTGAAAGCCTGTTCAGAACAAAAGCACTAGACTTAGGACAGCAAGAAAAAAATCTTTCTGAATTCAAAATATTTCAAGGTTTGGAGATTGGGTTTTTTTTTTAATTATTTCTGAGTTCTGAATGAAAGTCTATATATTTCATATTTCTCCTGAATGCTTGTTTTCTGCCACACAGTCATATTTTGATGGTTCTCTTTCCTAATTTACTTTTGCCTGTTCTACTTGCAATGAATTTTATGGGAGCCTTTGCAACACTAAGATGAACAGAAACAAAACTATGTAAAAATCTCTGGCACTTCAGCATCCAAACTAGCCTGGCACCAACTGCCTCATGACACCACACACTATCTTTTCCTCTTCCTGGTCTGGGATAGAAGTGATAGTAGAGCTGAAGTGGTAATTGAGTAACACCAGTAACAACCAAATTAATAAAATATAAATGGAGAATAAATTTCTCTCCAAAATCTCAGTGTGAACAATAGATTTCATAGAAATCATAGAAAGGCTTGCATTGATAGGTACCTTAAAGATCACTTTTTTTCCAAGCACCCACTAGACCAGGCTATTTAGGGCCCCATCCAACCTGGTCTTGAGCACTTCTAGTGTTCGAGATTTCATAAAAAAATACTGTGCTAAATTATTTCTCATCCATTGGTCTGGTTCTTACTGAAATCTGCAGCAATGAAAATAATTATATCAACTTACATCATGAATTGAATTATGGTCTAAATACTTTATGGCTTAATTATGTCACCTTGTGCCAGCTGCAACTTCAGAAAAGGCAGGCTGCTAGCTAACATAAGACAACTGACACCAAACAACTGTGCAATCTTTGCACATCACTTTAATTTGCAAGATATCTTTGAAATGTTGCCATTACCTCTTGTGTGCTGACAGGGTGTTTTATGGTTCCTTTTTCTTGTAAGGCCTGAATTTCCAAGATGAAAGTTAAGGTCTGTCCAGTCTCACTGTGAAGAGCCTTCTGCAGATGAGTGGTCAGTGGCTCTCTATAAGTGTAAGGTTACTTTTGGGTATGAAGGACAATGGTCTGAACTCATTCACAAAGGGACACTTTCTTCATGTAAAAATGGGAAAGACCATCTATAGCAGTGGATTGGGAACACTAGACATATTTCTGGAGGTTTTTTTCAGACGAGAGGCTTCTTGAAAAGCCTCATTTAGTTATCAGAACCTACTTAAGACACCACGGACCTTTTCTCATTTAAAGCCTATGGATCCTTTAACAGTATGATCAATAAATAATAATAATAATATCCAGTAGTAGCTATATAATTACCCCTTGGCTGCTAGATTTTCACCTGGCACAGAAGAACAAGTTAGGACCACAGCTGCTTTATCCACAGTACAAAATGTGTCTGACCAAGCACAGGCATTGCTCCTAAGATAATGTGCAAAGGAAGTTTAAGACTGTACAGAACCATTTATTCTTTGCCTATAATGCATTGTTCAAGAGTTTGCAATGCTGAACATGCAGAAGAGAAATCTGAAGTCCTGAGAGCCATCACAACAGTATAAACCAGGCTGGAAATAGGGCTATGACACTTTCAGGACCTGGGCTAACCTCTGCTCTGCCCTGCTTGGTGCTGTGTCATGCCTTTTGCTGCCAAGTGCCTATTTCCTTACAGCACCACGAAGAATAAAGTATGGGATAAATGCTTGTGAAGGACATCTTTGGCAGAAAATCCCCCATGGCATATTACATGCAGCTTGAACAAATAAAGGGGGGAAAGGAAGAGAGGAAGGAAAGTACCCATTTTATCCCCCTACATTCTCCTAAGATTAGCCATTTCAATATAGGATCTTGTTTTGCAGGGCTTTGGATCAAAATCAAGGATTTTGTTTCTTCAGTTTTAAGAACTTTTCATCACTTTTTCCTTCTAGCTTGAAAATGCAGCCTTAAATATTTTACCAGGGAAAGCTTCAGTGTTTGAAAATTAATTTTACTCTGCCAGCATCTGCGTTTAAAATCAATGTCAATTCAGATTCAATTCTGACTCCCACAAAGGAATATTAATTTTCACCAGAAAACATCTTTGCTCTTTATGTACACCTATTACACAGGACTGAAGAAAGAGTGGGGTGATCTCCATTACTTGAGAGCATATCTTCTATTGTTTGTTCTTACTTCTCTGATTCCCTCTATAATCTGTAAGGAACAAAGAGAGAAAAATCTATCAGAAGATTCCTTTGGCCCTCAGGGTGGAAGTCACAGTTTTGGATTACTGAGCACTGAACACAGAATTTGAACTAATTAGCAGGGATGGGGAGAGGTAAATTAATATGATTATTGTGCAACAGAGAAGCATGTGCAGGACCACAGTGTGTGGGAGTCTGGAACACAGGATTTGTTCTCTTAGGTCAGGACATCTCTGTGCTGAGCCGAGTATTCTCCTGCCAGCCAATTTCAACGTGTGCAGCATCTGGATAGTGTGGAAAACCACAACAACGAACCCACCCTATTGTGCAGCTCTGAAGAAGAGAGTGAGCTAAAGGTGGAACTCCCTCCTGATCTCTGAGTGAAGAATGCAGTTTAACTCCATTTCTATTTCACCAAGTATGGCTATAAAACCACTCAGCCCAAACCCCATCTTCACCCAAGATCCTTTTGACACCCTACTGCTCCTGCTTTTTCCATGGTCATTCAGTATGGGTTTATCTGGCATGAATTCTGCATTTTAAAACTGCTTACATCTCACAAATCTGGCATGCAGCCTTAGGTTTCTGATTCATGGTGAGCTCTGCTGTATTTGGATGTGACCACTGAAGACACTCTGGCTCTCAGCTGTCCTGTGCACCCATGAGCTGGGAATTATGGAAACCACCTTCTGGGAGAGCAGCACAAGTGGTGTCTGCCCATCATTAGTCACAGTCATTCTACTAAAAAAAAAGTACCTTTTCTGCTGTTTTTCTGTATCAATTTGTCAACTGCCAGCAGTTCCATCCTGCTGTTCCTGCTGGAGCCTCACATCCTGCAACTGGATGTAGATGAGTATGGTCCTAACTTTGCAGAGCCACAACCAGCCTGGCTTCTGAGACAGCTGTATCAAAAATTGATATACTTCTAGGTACAAACATCTTGTCTGTGTGAGCTGCTTTTGGATGAAATTTGGTATGCTGAGGGTAGGCTTTAATTTAGTTCTTGCCATCTTGTTAACATAATACTTAACTTTCTGTATGGTTTGTGTAGCTGTATATACATGTCTATATATTAATGCTTTAGTGAGAAAAAATAGTACTGACACTCAAATTTTAGCCTCTAGGGCTTTTAAAATCTATGTAATTGATTATTTGGTGTCCAGAAATATTTCTTTTCTGTAGAAGGTGATTTATAACCTTAGCTTTAACACAAATCTTGGATGCAGTTCATGCTTCCAGTTGAGTGGTTGATACTCTTTAAACAAAAGACTGCAATGATGACAGCTACTGTATAATGGACTTCTGTGATGAATTTCCAGATGATTGATCATTTGTCCAAAAACTTTTGAACTTCTGGTATTTTTAAACATTTTCATGACAAAACTCTAAGTTAGCCTGAATATCCGTGAACAACAGATGACATGAGCTTAAGAATAACAAACAGTGAAATACAACCTGAAATAATTTTGCAGAAGTACTTGCACATTATTTTAACCAATTGAGCAATTCTAATATTCTGTCAGAAGTGAAAAATTAGTTGCCACTGAACTGACTGCTTCATGGGCCTGAACTCAGCCTACAGAGTCAATAGGATTTTTTTTCTTCCCTTGGCATCAATGGGCTTGGAAAAAGACCTTAAAAGGAAAAACCTTTCTGATTTCTATAGGACTTCCCTCTAAGGACATAATTGCTCACAAGGGCAAATCCTTACAAATCTTCAAATGGTCCAAAACACCACCAGCAATTTGGGACCCAGAGATACATCACTTCTGTTTATTAATTGTTTTCTGAGACAGCTCAGACATATTGAAAATTCCAGTCTGTGTGAAACATACATTTATTTCCAGTTTTAAAAACTGAACTCTTCATTCTTCAGTAAATGGTGGCAGGAGCCATTCCTTGCTTCAAAACCATTTTGGTCCCATTTCATTCCACAACTGCTGTCTTTTTCTTTCCTCTATTAAAAAAAATAGCACAAACATTTTTATAAAAACAAACTGATAATAAACCAATAATGGCATGATGAAGAAACTGGAAGAGTTTTAAATTTGCTGAGATCATCAGGAGTTAAATTCATCTTAATTAAAAGCTCACTTGGATAATTGCATCATATTCTTCCCTCAACCAATGCTTTTTCCCAAGATGTAGTGGAATTTTGGTTCTTCCTATACTACATGCAAAGTTGCAAGTTCCCTTTTTATTAAGAGCATTTTGCAGGTGTTGAGCAAGGATGCTAAAAATTTACTTGATATGCAAACATATTCTTTAAAAAAAAGAGATAAGTTTACCAAGTGCTGGAATCTAATCAAGTAAAACAGAAGTAAATGGAAATAACCAAAGTACAGATGCTATGTAACTTAGCCAGTAGTTCATACCCTTGTGAGTGATGCCTCTGAGGTCCATAGTCTAATTTATTCTTGGCATAATTCCATGGATAAATCTGCACTCTTGGGACTCCTCTGTGGGATGCATGTTCCAAGTCTCTATGTGTATTGAAAGCTGAATTGCAAATCCAGAAAAAACGCAGTGAGAACTGCAAGAATTTAATGAGATATATACACATATTAAGGGATGAATAATTTCAAAGGCTGTCATGTTCCTCCATAATATAATATATTCCTATTAAGCAGGCAGATGGTACATGGCCCTTGCAATTGTTGAGACTGTTATTGAAAGTATACTCATGACTCTTCCACTGCAAAATCTCCCCTGTACTTTTTTCCTCATCTGCTTCATCCTAGCTCTTCTATGCAAATAAACCAAGGTTTTGCACATTGTTTCAGTGCCCATTGATATGTTTTATCAATGTTATTTATAATATGTTTATTTTATGCTGGATATATATTAATCAAAAAGAGGTGACGTTCTATTGTGCCATGAAATTTCTATCGAGAGACTTAAAACAATATACTTTTTTCTCTTTTATTTTTTTCCCATATCCTAGTGACTTCAATGGATGCCACAACATTTTTGAAGAAATAATAACAGATTTTCTTCAGTTGCTTTGGTGCGTGACTGCAGAGAACAAGTCACGCTTTTTGTCATCATTTGATGTGTGCTGCACAATTAGTGACATTCTGGTTTCCAGCTAGCAGTTAAAATGTTCTCAGTTCAACAAGTGATTATTTATTTCCCTTTTGGAAAGAATGCAGTGGCAAACACAACACAATATATTTTTTTTTATTTCTCATTTGTATTATTTATACCCAAAATAAAACAGATCCTAATTGAGAAATAAAGGCAGCAAGACAAAATTCCTGCTTTGCTGAACTCGCATCTAATATATCATCATGGTTTTGAACAGAGATGAATGCTGAAGACAAAAAAAGAATAATCTGTGTAGCTTTAGGGTCAGCTAGGCATTCCCGGGAATAATTTTCTGTGTTTTTCAGCAAGTACAGCACTTACCATATATGTTCATAATATTTACATACCATAATGTTCTTAGTTGTAAAAGCTCAGGGTCATATTGTCACACGCCTTGGAGGATTAGTGGGAAAGTTACTCACTTGTAGCTTGGTGCCTGCTTGTCTGCACATACATTGCAAAACAAAAGGAAATCCCCTTCAATTCAACTGATGCCAACAACTCTCCTTCCTAGCAGTAACAGAGAAGGTCGACTTTGGTGTGAGACTACTGACTTAGGATTTATTAACATTTTGGTGAGTTTCCCAAAATGAGTGCATTCATATTTCAAAAGAAATATTTCCAGAAGCACCTTGAAGATTTAGGAGCACAAATCCCACGAGTAAAGGATTTGTGAACCCAGAATGCCTGTTATATATTTCCTAAAAGCATGCTAGTAAGCTTTCTTCACTGCTAGCCTCTCCCCCTTCCTTTGCCTCAAGATGAGTCTCAGGTGCAGCAGGAGCACACTGTGTCATGTGCCTGCAGACCTGGTGGCCAGGCTAGAAGTTGTCCATGAGGCATCTGGATGGGCAGGAGGATATCAGGATGTGCAAGGCAAGGCTGGGAACTGCTCCACAACCTTTTCCTTCTTCAGCAGGTCTTTTTATTTCTGAGTTGCTCCAGAAAATTTCTTACAAATTCTGATTTGTACTTAAAAATACCTTGAAAAACACACCATTAGCTCTGCTCTCTGATAGGCTGAATAGGGTGAAGCAAAGAGTTGAAGAATATAAGGATAAGGTCATATTATCATTGTTATAATCACTAATTTCTGCATTGTGTGTGTGTGGCTATGGCTTAGTCCACTACTGTCACACACCTTGGGTTTAGTTACTATTATCACACACATTAAAGTTTATAACCAGTCATCTGCATATCATGTAAGTGGTGAATCAGTACCTCTGTATCCATACAAGTGCTAGAACATTTTTTGGTTTACACAGTTGTTTGTTTCTGCCAGTTTGCAGCTGCTCTTACTTTTGTTTGAGTTTGACAAAAATCCCCAAGTATTTTCTGCCTTTCTTTTCCTCCTCTTCCCTTTCCTTCTGGTGGTGGTATTGCTTATCTGCATTTCTTTCTTGAACAGTTCCCTGGCAATCCCTATTGTGGTAAAAGATGAAAAGTATGGAGAAATCATCTTAGAAGAATTACTGGATCTTTTCTCTCTCCTGAAAAAGAGAATTAAAACAACTTTAACATCAATGAAATTGACTGTGATGCTGCCAAACAGAAATTATTGTTACAAGGCCTTTAGCTGTTAGCATAACAAAATAGATTTTGGATTACTGTTACCCAAAACAGCCTTTAATGGAAAAAAAGCCACACCCTGCTAATGTCTCTGAATTTAAGGGATGCAAAACAACAATGATAAGGGAGACCACACAATTCTGTACAGAGCCCTGTGTTCCAAAAGTTCAACAAATAAGGGCATTGCAGAGCAAATCCTGCTGGTAGTTCTCATAAGTAAAAGATGACTTCATTTATTATTTTACAGAATGACATTCTCTTATTCAAGTAATTAGTGCATATGTTGGAGGACTCAGCTCATTATACAGTCCTAAAAGCTTACATTTTTTGAATACTAATTCCAGATTGCATGATGATTGAAAGGGAACTAAGATGAACTGATTTTTAAACATCTCAAGTGATTAAGCTTCCCATGAAAACTGCATTTTGCAGACACTTTCAGGTCCCCAAAAGACATGTCCTTACAATGACCTTACAGCTATGCAATGGGCACTTAGGATGACATCATAAAGAGGCCACTACATTCCAGATTAATTTGCTATCTAGAAGCAAGTATTAATTTACTGTCATTAAAATAGGAGCAGAACAACCACATCTGTGTCAGTCAGGCCTTTAGAGGCCCTGTTAGTGTCTGCAGTGAAACTGTATGACAAGTAAAGGTCAGAGACACATGACCCCATGCATACATTTTATTTTGAGTTACTGTGCTGGTGCTGTGCTAGCACTTTGAACATTTTCTCATACTGTACCTGCAGTGCTCAAACTTTTTTCTGTTGCCTTTAACTCTGCAACCACCTGTGAATAAGTTTGATAAATGGAAAGTCCCTCCAAGCTTCTTGGCATCTTCCTGGGTTTTATCCTTTTTCTATCAATTTTCATACATTCTTTCTTTGCATGGTTTGAGCTGAGAAGCCCTTTTTAATTAGGGTATAGAGATCTGATCACCACAGGTGCAAGGGAGGAATTTTTTCCTGGGGGGTATCGTTGTAGACTTAGCTAAGAGGGATAATACTTCAGTTGTTTTTGCCTTCCTTTCACAAATCAGGTGTTGGATTCACTGTGCAACACTTCATGGACCAATGGTCTGATCTGATAAGACAAGTCGTATGCTCCTACTTACACTACTTACACTGCATGGCTGCCATTAGACCTAAATAATTAAAATGTACCCTAAACTGAGGGGTACACAAGGAATTTTGAATACATAGTCCTAGCCTTGTTTTCTGGGGGTTTTGTTGTTTGGGTTTATTTCTATTTTTATGTTTTATTTTTTTAGCTAAAGACCTAATGAACAGAAAGAATGCCAGATTAGTATGAATCAGACGGGCTGGACACATGCAATGTCATGATGAAAGATAAACCCCCTTTCAGAGCTGGAGTATCTGATGAAATAAAATCCAATTTTCAGGCAGCTGTGAAGCTGACAGAAGAGCCTTTGTAACACCAGAACCACTACCTCCTGCATGGGACAACCTCAGAACATTCTGAATCGTCTTTGGGATGGATACACAGAGGCCAAAAGCTGATAAAGGGATGAGTCGGTCTCCTCAGAGGCTTGTAGGGGATTTCTCTGTCCTCTCTGTCCTCTCTGTTCTCTGTTCTCTTTTGTTTGACTGTGGTTTTAATTCTCAGGGGGAATCCTGGTGGAAGTAGAGACCTTGCAGTTGCTGTTGCAATAGATGTTAAAAAATCCCATCCAAATAACAACAAAAAACCCTAGCATCTTTTTATTTAAAGCCAAAAGTTTATAAGCTGCTTTACAGAAACATTCCAAAGGAGAAAACAAAGAGTGAAAAGAGACTGCTGATGAATGGAAGCTTGTAGCCTCAAAGTAAAGCCAGGCCAATAGCAGTTTATTTGGAATATTTGAAATCATCCTCTGTGTATGAATTTCGTCAGGCATAGACTGGAGTTTGTCCAGCTTCTGTTCTCTAAACAAATGTAGGCATGCAGTTGCACAGAATGAAAATTTCAGACCTAACCAGGAGAGATTCTGCCATACAGAACTCCAGTCAGATTTCCAGTGAGGGCCACCTGGGTGAGTCCCCTGGTCAGCTTTGGAGTTGTGTGCCTAAATCCCCTTTGCCCTCCTGGAATCCTGTGCCATTGTGTGCCCCAGTGGGGAACTCTGCAGCTTTGTGGCTGCAGCCCTGAGTCCACAGAGCTGGAGGCCATTTCTCATTCTTACACATGCTGGTATCTCATCCAGGAGCTGGCCCTGTTATTCCCATGACACTTTCTGTGTTTTACTTTTCCACTGCTTTAGGCCTACAATTGCTTTGCTAGATTGCTGTCAATGGCCTATTTACAATAAATTTGTAGATCAGAGGGATGTGTGGATGAGGCTGTTACTGCAAATAATGCTTGCAAAGATGAACTCCACACTCTCTGGCCATGAGAAAAGGCCATCACCCACCCTCCACATTAAACTTACCAATCAAACCACCGTTTTTTACTAGTGAATAGGTATGAAAGGGCTGGATTGAAGATACCCTCACCTAAAGACTTCCTGCAGTATCATTTCCAGCACAGGCAAAAAGCAGGGAAAACATTTATAAATGGGTTAAGACTGGCGGAGTTGATGGTCACAGGGTAGTATAACACCTGTAGAATTTATAAAAACATGGTTGGTTCTCATAGACTATTTAGGATTCACGATATCAGCCCTTAAAGTTTTTGCAGGATAGGTCTGCAAAGCTTTGCAGTGTCTGTCCATGTTTATTTGATGGCTACTCATAGTGCTTGTGGAGGAAGTACCCTGGATATTAATAATGAGGGAAGGGAATTCATTCTTGCCATTAAGTATAAAATGGAGGAACTGAAGGATCACTAAGAAGCTTCATTTTCTTTTAATATAGGACAAGTTTCACCCAAATGGACACACTTTTTATCTGGAAGGGAGAGGATGGGCCATTACTGTCTCTCAGGACTAGAAATGCTTAGACCATCAGCTCTATGGAGGCGCCCAGGCAGCGGGGGCCACAAAGCCATTTGCAAAATTTGAACCAATGCTGTGTTCCCCACTCCAGTTCTTAAAAAAAAATGACCAGGAGAAACTATAAATAAAGTGAAGTGCAAATCAGAGACACAGTAAAAACTGCCTTAAAAAAGATTGATAATGTGTCAAAAAAGATATCACACTTTACAAAGTCCTTTCTTTTAATGACACCTGTGAGAATAAGCTCCAGCTTCTTTCTTCTCCCTCCCTTCTTTCCAGACTTTCTCTGGCTGGATTCCACATAGCAGAAACATTACACAAGAAGGAGCTCTTTGCAGAAATATATAATGAAGGGTTGGTTGAGGGCATCAAAACAGGGATTATGATGGAAACTTACACTCAGAGTATAGGACAGTTCCTTGGGGTTCCACAGTACATCAGATTTTATCTGCAGCTTATCAAGAAAAGATATGTCTATTAAATTGCTATCTGTTGTAACCAACTGTTTACCATTTGCTATTTCCTTTTAAGACTGAGTATAGACATGTTCTCTGAGTCTCTGTTGGATCACTTAGAATGACTGCTGCACATTGCTGACTTTTAATAATTTTCAAAGGCTGGTAGCCAACAGTGAGAAGTGTAACCTTCCCATTTAGCATCCAACTGCTCTCAGTAAGATGTCATGGCTAGGCTACAGCTCAGGATATTCACTGGATGATGATATTTTGCAACAAGTTTTCACTTTCTTGTACTCCTGTGCTGTCCTTCAGACTTCCTGATACGATCCTAGACATTTGGGGGCATTTAGATATTACTTGGCCAAACAATTCTGAATCCCAGTGACAGGCAGAAAAAAACAAAAAAAAGGTAACAGGTATGTGTTTCAGGGGTTGCCCAGAAGGAGGAGAAATAAACTCTCATCATGAGCTGCTGTGACTTTGCTAAAGACAATGCTTTTAGAAGCCTTCCCTCCACTCCAGTGATAACTTCACTTGTCCATGCCCATATTTGCTTTCACCCCAGTTATACTCCTGATACTATTAAAAAAAAAAAAAATTAAGAATATATCTACAGTTGAGCAGACATAATCTTTTTGAAGTCCTCTTCATTAATTTTGAGTAGGAAACAGGAGGGGGAAGTGGAAAGAAGGGAGGCCCTATGTGCCATATCCATAACTGGTGGACATAATTCTCTGTTAACTGAGCTCTGGATGCAGAAACTCATCACTTTCTACATTTTTCACTGGCTGCTGGGAAGAAGAGCATTAAAGAGGAGAAAGTGCAGGCTCAATGCTCTGAATGCTGCTTAGGAATTCTCCAGAGAGGAACAGAGGGAACCAGCATGAATAACTCCTAGCAACTTTCCTGTTAATTAAAATCTGACAAGCAGCTGGCAGCTGAAAGGGGGAGCTGTAGGTGGGGGAATCCTGTGGTTCACCACCACATTCCTCACATTCATGAAAGCTACGGAATATTTCACTGTAGGCCTGCCAGAAATGTCGATGGAAATGTGAATTAAAAGAAAGAGCTGTCTGAAGGTGACAGAGATATTGGATGTAGCCCAGGTAATACAAAGATGAAAATATATGAAAGTTTATGACATGTAGAAAGGAACTTATGTAAAAACCTTTCATTCAAAGGTAATACAATTCAAGAGATGCTATAGTCTGCAAGATGAACCCATCCAGGTAAGAAATTCATTTTGGGAAAGAAGTAGAATGAATTCATTCTGTCCCATCCCTCAAACATTGGGGTAATGGTTTTGGCCACAGAAGGTGAATTATTCAGCATCTCTATGGGAGCTTTTCTGGGCTGCAGCTTGCTGTGGTGTACCTTTCCCTGCCCTCTCAGGCAAAGGCTGTGACAATTTTCATGACAGCTGTCACACTCTGAAATCACCAGCCTTGTGATAGTGGCTTTCAGGTTTCTGACAGCAGATAACTCCTCAGAAAAGGACCCACTCATTTCCTGAGGGAGGGTATCTTTTATTTTGCACAGTAGCATCTGATTTTTTTCATAGTCTTGGTATTGGACTGCACACAAATGGCTAAACAAAATGCCATTATTTTTCCTTGCAGCCTGGTCCCTTGGATGGTTCTTTTTGGTCTTCTCTACAAATTATCCCCCACATGGTCAGGCACAGATATGTAAAATAATGCAATCATTGCTTCACAACCATTATGCTTGGACCACATAGGATATAATAGAATCTTACTTCACACCCAGCATCTTTTCTCTGTTCTGATGTTAGTCTGAAGAGCTTTATGAAAAATGTGAGGTATCAACAGTCTAGGAGAGCCACAGCAGAAGCCATTTTATGTGCAACAATTAAATGACATTTCCTTTTTCTGAGAACAGTGGAAAGTTGGCTAGTCATTATCATGTGGAAAATAATTTTAAATCCCCCTGGACAGTCACCACAGACAGCTGGAAAAGTTTACCGTGAAACAAACAAAAAAAAAATCTCGTATTAATGAATGCTGTCTCTGGTACCGTTATTCTGAAAGTGAACCAAAGTCTTGAAAGTAAAGAGAAAACACCCCAAAATAAAGAAAATTAAAGGCTTCTATGTTTCCTGTAATCAGTTACCTTAATTTCTTTCCCATTTCAACTTTCTAAGGGTTCATTTCTATTTGGTGGCTGGCATTTAGGCAGAATATATGTTGCCCAAACATTTCCAGATTCCTGGAGGTGATAGAGGGAAAAAAAAGCATGTTATTTTAGGAGTGCTCATAGAGACCCTTTGCTGATCCCTCTATCTCATGAATATTGCTCCCAAGGTTGACTTCTCATTTGTGTAATTGGACACAGCTGGAGTTCTAACTAAAAGTTACTCTAATCATAATTTCATCTATAGAAGGTTAAATATAGGGAACTATTTAATATTTCCTTTTTCTTTAATGAAGTGGTTCCTCTTAGTTAACAAAACTAGTAGTTTTCAATTTATCTCTGCTGAGCTCTACCTCACTATCCCTTGTCCTATCATGGCATGTCCTTGTGGACAGTCCCTTCCATCTAGGCCTCCTTTAGGGACTTCAATAATAATGTGGGATTGTGATCTCTCTTGAAATATGGTCTTGTCCTACATTATGACTTCTGTTTGAGGTTTCTTAACTTTTTTTTTTCTTTCTTCATGTGGAAATCAGGAAGTATCACAAATTTCCTATATAATATTTCCAAAAGTCCTGTGTTCCTTCTCAGCTCCTTCCCAGTGACGCATTGAACTATGTCCACCTGGGAAAATCTTCATTCCTACCATGGCAGAGCTTGAATAAAACACACCTGGGCTGGTTTAGTCATTGCAGATGCTCCTCAAGACTTGCCTGTTATATTGATTCATAGGAATTTATCTTTTCCATAAAAATGCTAATTTTTATTGTTTCCTGAATAAGCATGAGACACACTCAAAGCAAAAGGAAGTTTTATGATCATGAAGAAAGGTTGTTTTTATAAAATAAACACATACAATTAATAAAATACAGATACCAAATATATCCATTGTGAATCTCATGTTCAGTTGCCCCCAGAATAGGGTCCCATACTTTTGTTTCTCTTTCTTTTTCACATCTGTGCAGCTGGTAGTTTCTCAGTTTAAAGGAAATTCCAAAGCATTTATTGAGTAATGTTTTCTCTGTGAATTTAGGGGACCTTGTTTTGTGTCATTTGGAAGGATGGCAAAGGCACGCTCAGACAATCTGAGGCACAACTCTAATAGCTCCTGCAAACTCCAGGATGTTGTGGCAATCCTTCTCTTGGTATAATACCTTTCTACCTTTTTTTCTTTTTTAAGAGTCAGCTCATTGACATTTTCTAGAATTTTAAGGTTCACATTTTTGAGCACAGTAAAATAATAATAAAAGGCATGGCTTTTCAATAAACATTTTTATTTCCATTAACCAATAATCTCAATAGATTAAAAACACTGGGAAAAAATCCCCAAGGCTTTTTAGCACACTTACACACTGTGTTTGTTCCAGATATGTGCAATCACAAACACAGATATTTAGATGTGCTAACACTACATCACATGGTTCCAGCAAACAGTTGGAAAGATTACACTCACCTCTTTTCTCAAGCAAACTGTGGGAGAACTCTTTTGATATTTCCTCATACACCTGTATTACTGGAATCCATAACTTCTTTTTACTATTTGGTACTGCTCTATATGTGTCATAAAAAGAAAAAAGTGGTCAAGTAGAATTTTTTTACATACTGAAATATTTTTGTGATAGATTTTTTTTCTGATGAACTGGGGAGCAGACAAAAGCAGAATAATATGAATTATTATTCATCCTGATTTTTCTGGATGTATTCATTAAAAGGATGTATGCTTTAGTATAGTAATAGCAATAGCAAATATTAATAGCAAAAAAAGAATTATTGATACTGTGTCAGGCTGGCTTAGTATAATGGTCTGTATTACTGCCTTCATTATACAAAACAATATTTAGGGCTTTTTTTTGACAGGGAATCCAATGAAACATCCCAATGGAGAGCAATGGACTCCTTGGTTGTGAAGAGACTACAGTCAGCATTTCCAATGAGTTCCTAGATCTGGAAAACCAGATACATCCACAGCACACCATCTCCCTGTCTTGCAACTTCTGTTTCTGTATCAAATATTCACTTTTTCTGTCTGCCCAGAAAGCAGAAAGTTGTAATTTCTTGTGTTTTCATTTGGAATGCAAGTCTCATCTTCTGGGGTGTATAAACATTGTCATAGTTCTGCATCCTCTTTCCATCCACTTAAAACATTGCTGGTAGAATCCTATTCATGACTTGGCCTGACTGCACTCTTCTCTTTGGATTCTTTTATTAACTATTTTCCCATTACTGCATAGAAAATAAACTTCTTATCTTTGTTTGTAAAATCCCACAGTGTTTATCTCCATCCTATTTAATCTTCTACACACACAAGTTTTGTTTCCATCTTCCTTCATGCCCATGATGCTTGATTTGACCTCCTTTTTCCTTTGTCTACTCCAAGCACACTCACAGTCCAATCACTCATTCTGAATGACACCACCTGAAGAAATGGTGCCATGTTTCCAGATATCATTCCTGTTCATTATTCAACATACCTGTGATTTTGGTCCACTTTTTTTTCCTTTCATTTTTCTGCTCTGCTCAGTTCCCATTTTAATTTCACAACCTAAGGCTTTTCTGAATCACATCCTAACAGATATCTATCCTAACAGATATATTTCATACGAGTCCTTTAGGCAGCATGACTTGGGTTTTTAATTCTTTATGCAATGCTCATCACACTGTATGAGCATTACATTGTATGGTGTTCATAAAGATAAAGACTCTTCAGGAATAAGGCCTTTTCCAATTTGAGCTATTCTATGATTTTATGATTCTGTAAATACAGGTGTGGAAAGGACATAGAGTTCCTCAGAGTCAGACTTTTTGGATAATCAAGCCTGAATCTTGGACCTGCTTTGTGAAGGGGAGATGATGCTGCCCCCTCATCAACACAAAAAGATACACAAGAGTAGGAAGAAGCAAAAGGGATGCACAACTGGCACACCATGACATTTCTGGCAGTTAGGATACTTCCAGTGGCATTCACTGCTAGGAAGCTGAGTATTAACTCTGGAACCTTTAGAATCAAGACAAGAAAAAGGCTGTGCATCTTTCACAACAAAATGTAGCACACGCAAATGCACAATGAAGAGAGGGAAAAAATTATATCATGAATGCAGAGAGGAAGAGGAAAGCACAACTTCAAAACCAGTTCTATTTTAAAACAAACAAACAATCATTTACTTACTTCTTTTGTTCTTCCTAACCCCCTCTTCCTCTCTTATTCCATTATTAAAAATACAAGTGTTGAAAAGACAGCTGAAGCCTTTTGACTCTTTGCTGCAACATACTTTTTCAACTCTGTCTTTTTCCCATGGAGATAATAAAAAGCCCTGAAGTAAACAAAGCTCAAGCAGATTTCCTAAAACTTTCAGTGACTCCTAACAAACTCACCAATTTGAGTATCTGTAATTATTTTATCACCTTCTGGTTTTATGTTTCATCCATGGATATTTTTGTCTTTCGCTTGATCTCCTTTTTTTAGGTGACCCCCCACCCTGGATTTTATTTTTACCATGTGAGATGAATATTTAAAATATTATATTGCATAAGGAGGTGCAATATCTGTTAAATTAAATCTGCATCCCCAAATGTCTCCTGCCTGTTCCTTCTGTAGTTATAAGAAATAAAGAGATTAATTTCCTTGCCAGAATTTCTCTGAATTTTGCATGATAAAACCATTGTGGATGTGGAGGAATAAGGCATTTCTGGAATGCTGGCCTATTTTTAACTCTGTATATTTCAGTGGTCAAAGTTACGCAAGCATTTTCTAAAATAGTGCCACATGTCCTCACAGTGGAACACAAATACCTTATGGTTTTATCATCAAATGGGGAAACAGCCCTAAACATCACAGGGAGACAGCTCAATGGGTGGTCTGAAACTCCTGTCTTTCCTTCTTGGAGCAGAAAGGAAACTCACGTATCTGGTCCTTGCAGAAGAGGCTAATGTGTGGCTAGATCAGATAATTATGGGACAGTTTACACCAATAGGGTCATTAAACCTTGCTTTTCTTTCCACATGCTTAATTATCAGCAATATGAAGTTTGAAGAAGTGGGTGGCCAATTAATCTTATGCATCTTTACACAGTCAGTTTGATGATATGCTATGGATATTGTAAAGCATTAGGATCTCTTTAAACTCATAGTATAGGGTACAAGGCAGCTTCTACCTCTGCAGTTGATAGATTTCCCTTCATTTTGAATGACATTAAATTATATTCTACAAACGCTCTGCCTGCAAAAGAACAGCAGAAGCTGTTTTTTCCTTGGAATATGTGAAATCTGTTTCTTGGTAATCGCTATTTTTAATGCAGCCATGTATCAAAGTGCAGTATTCATTAACTCTATATATATAAAGATTACAAAATCATTCATTCTTAGCCTGGATTACTCAAATGCAAATCTTCTTCTGTAGAATAGATCCAGTCTAGAACACAGATCAATTTCTTCAAAATGTCAAAACTCTTATTTTAGAATCCTGCTTTGTGGGAGTTGCTAAAATCTTGTTTGCTCAGAAAAAAATCTTTGGACTTAATGCAATTGCTTGGCAGCAACTGGTGGAAGTGCAAGTCCAGCAACAAGGAGTATGATGTAACTAAAACCTTCCCTAAAATCTGGTGAACCAGGTCTGCTTTCAGATCATAACAACACCCATAGACTTGACATTTAGGACAGTTGCTGTGGATTTAGAACTAGCAAACCAAATGGAATGTGGTCTGGAGTGCATCCTGAAGTCAGATGGACAATGGCCGTATTATGGAAATATTAAATGTTCTTCACTGAGTTCATAGGTTTCTCTCTTTCAACCAAATCACTGAAGCATTCAAATATGAAAAGCTACAAACTCACCATATTTGTGAAAGCTGGGAGGAAAAAAAAAGGTTTTGGTTAAACTCTACACTCCGCAATCTTTTCTTATCTTTTTTTTGCTTTGAGTTGATGACATTCAAAGTTTGAAAATCATACCATTGAAAAAATCATACTCGTTTTTACAGCAATGATGTTGAAGTTTTTTGTACAATCAAAAAGCTGAAAAGACATAATCAACTTTGTTTCTCCTTTCTTTGCTGGTGGTCTGACTAATATAACACCCTTGGTGATAGACTGCAAATGCTACAGGGAAACATAGCAAAATTATTTTTTATAAGTTCTAACTTACCTTTGCTTTTTTAAAATCTCAAAACCACTCCTATTAATGGAGCCTTTTGTAGACTTTCTATCCTTTCCTACCAAAGCTTGCATTTTTGGTCTAAGTTACTTCACAGTGACCCTTTTCAAATGCTCAAATAAAACATGTAACTTTATTTGCAGTTCCTGAGGCAACCACTGTAAATGGCAGCAACACAGAGAATTGCTGTAAGTTTACTGTTATGTCACTATGGTGTCCATATATAAAAGCAAACTACTGTTTTCTCTGGAGCTGTAATAAATACATTTTAAGGCACCCAGTTGCTAAGGGCGATGATTGCGTTTCAGAAAGAACTGGAAAACATGTTTTCCTGGTGACAGGGAAGGGGCCCCGCAGCACCGACTGTCCCAGCCTGCCATCCCACAGTTCATCCTGCCACCCTGCTCCTGCACCAGTCTGAAGAAAGAGCGAAAGTGTGGCTCCATTCCTTGGGACAGCACCTCAAACCAAGAGGCTAAAGGCAGGATTTGTGGTGGGAGACCAGAAAAACCATGGATGCTCCCCCTTGTGCACTGTCACAGCTCCTAGGGGATTATGAACTCTGATGGCTTCCACTCTCCCTGTTCAGTGTGTGGCTGAGCAACAGGACCCCAGATTTTTGGGGTGATCATAGCAAAGCCCCCAGCTTGTCATCCTTGAAGATTGCACTCTCAGGCAAGGTGTCTGGGCCAGCAAGAAAATCTGAGAGTGCTACTTAAAACTCAGGTGCTGCAAGGACTCCTACCTTGCTAGATCTTCTCTAAAAAACCCAACAAAATATTTGCTTTAACACTTAGGCCATTTTTAGATGTGTAAAAGAAGTAGCAAGAAGTTCCACTTGGGAGAGTAAAGAATCCCTCCATGACACCAAGTATGTCAGTATCTGACTCCAAAATACATCCCATTCTCCTTCATTGCATTCAGTCTTCAGAGATGAGCTAAGGTGTAGAGCCAGAATTGTCTCTTCTCTGGCAATACTTTAGAATCCTGCACATTGGCATTAGTTTGAAGGACCTGCAGTTTCCTTCTGCCCTTGTTACATTTCTTTCACAGCAATCTTGCAGCGGAGCAGTTTGTATGAGAGACTTCCCCATTCACCAGGAAAGTAAGAAGAAATGCCTCTGAATGATAAAGAGCACAATGAACAGCACCCTGGTTGTACAAAACCTTTTAAGAACCTCAGCAGTCTTTCCAACAACATTGCACCAGCTGTTTCTGGTCTGTTTGGAAAACACAAGGCAGTATTTACACTTTCACATCATCCTAATTTTCTTTCAAAACCCAGCAGAAGGAAGAACATACAGACACCTCACTGCTGTCACCATGGTTATGCCTCTGAGTCACCTGTCAGAAAGGACATAACTATGCCCTGTTTGCTCAGCCACATCCCCAGCCTCAGAGGAGAGGTTGCTGGGCACTCTGTGGACTCTGCCAGCTGTGGGATGGCCACATGAAATTAGCACAGTTTCCATCTGGGTTGATCCAAAGTGAGGATCACCTCTTTTAATTTTAGTGAGGCTAAAACTTTTTCACCAAGAACTGAAGTATTCAGGACACAAAAAAGTGAATATTTATCACCTATGAAGGCAGAACATTTTCTTTGGTGAAGCCTTTTAAGAAATATTCAGGTTCAGCAAGTGTGGCACAATAAGACCTTATGTTAAATAACCATCCATAACAAAAATATAGAAACAAATGCTTTAACTACAATTCTTGTAACTGCATTTTTTTTTCCTTCTGCCAAGAATTGAGATGTAAAAGAAATTTAGTTTGTGCTTTGTGAGCCATTTGATAAGACTGTTCTCATAGCCAAAAGAGTTTGCTGAGGAACACAAGATTTTAGCTGAGCTACCCCAAACTTGATGGCATTCTCAGTGAGTAACCTAAGAGGAAGGGGCAGCACAAAGAAGGAGCAAATCCAAGATGCAGAAAAGCATATAAAGAATGAGATTAATCTATCTGGGAGAATTCAGAGCAGAATACACAAGTGGGAAGCAAAAGATATAGGCAGGTGTGAGAGGACAAAAACAACGTCCTGCTGATAAAGTCAGAGCAACTGAACCTTGTGATGTAATGTTAGGACAATGAAAGGAGCTCATGTGATGAGGGAAATTCTGTTAAAAGAGCAAGATAAAATACAAAGTTGAAATATTTAAAATGCAGTACTGGTAATTCAGAAATTTATCAGTCCACATTTTCCAAGATATTACCAGATTCTGTGTTGGGGAAAGAATTAAGTGTTAAAATGAGAGAGAAAAAGGGGTCTTATTTGGGGCAGATTTACAGAAGGCCCATTATGGCTATTTATCAGGGATGAGTGTAGTTACAAGAGGCAAAAAGTCCCCCAGAATCTAGACAATAATAATTTTAATATGGTCTTTTTCAGGATATAACATAAACACCTCCAGGCACCTTATTGAATATCTGTGATTTGGAAAGGGATTTCCAATTATCTTTAAAAACTCTATCCCAACACATATTTTTCAATGACTTTATGGGCTTAAAATCTTGAGCTTGAAATTTTTCTCACCCAATGCAGTTATAATCTCCCAGCAAACTAAAACATCAACACTCAGTTATAACAAGTTAATCACTGCAAAACTGATGTAAATGAACTTTTTTAACCATTGTAGTGATGAAATTTTGGTATTTCAGATACTCAGACATGAAACCTCTTAAATTTAAGACCAAATTTATTCTAGACAAACCGATATTAAGCACTCCCCAAATGTGTCAGTAGATACATGCAAAATCACCTGAACTGCAAAGCAATTTTCATATTTGATGTGTGCTGTAAATTTGCTTATACTCAAACCACTATTTTTGACATTTGAATTCTTCTTATTTTTTTCATATACTTTAAAGAACATCAGAATATTTTGCATAAAAGAATCAAATTTCATGTTTCAATGAGTCATCATCTTGCTCAGGCATCAGCTGCCCCTGTTCTTCTTTCCAGGAGCTATTTTTCTGTTAAAACAATGTTGAGCTCTACCGAAATGCTGATGAAATCTCAGTAAAACACCAGTTAGTTCCTATTTCATCTGTCCAGTCCTCAGAGTTTTTCAAGTTTTTTCATATGTTCAATAACCCTCACCCCTTGCAGGAACTGAGGAGTCTGACCAGAGAGACCAATATTTGCATTAAAATTGTAAGTGAATTTTTTAACATGTTCTTGAAAGCTGCTAAGTGTTTCTTTTAAGTGGAAAAACCACCATTGAAAATTATGGGCAATAATCAGCTCCTCTGAGAGTTGCTTGTTTAACTTCAGTTTACTTTTAACAGGTGTTCCCATAAGCAGGAGAGACTTTATTCCCTTTTTTGATTTATTATTCCCAGATTTAATACTCTTGATTTCTTCAGACTAAATTGTGTTGTGCACTGACTGGCCTGGTGCACAGAAAGGCTTTGCTTTTCTAGATCTGCTGTAAATGTTCCTCACTATTTGATCCCAACTTTTGATTGATATGTTGCTAGCAAACAATTATTCTTTTATTATTGCACTGTTGAAATAATGGATTAGACTGCTATCCTTGAAGAGTTCTGAGTAAAAATCTCAGTAGCATCAATATTCACTAAATTCAACACAGAAGACAAAGGAGAAAAGACCATTATGCTCAAATCACTTCTGGCAGAAAAGTCCAAGTTTCCAATGGAAAATTACCATAGCTAGGGTAAATATTGTGGCTGCATTTAAACACCAGCACAAAATTGCACCTGCAAAAGGAGGGAACGAGGCTGCAAACCAGGTGATGTTACTTCATCTGGCACACAGCTGCACTTTTGTTCCTGAAGGGGCCTCACTACAAAGCTTGTACAACACTTCACTTACCCCCAAACTCTTGAAATGACTTGGTGTCCATGTCCTAAAGCAGCAATGACAAATGAAGGGAATGAGGCCTTTCTCTAAAGAGGGCCTCAAATGAATAGAGCAGCAGATAAAATGTTGTCTTACAAAGGTCTTGGCCTCCATAAAATACAGTGATGAATGACTGATAGCTCCAGCACCACCAACGTGTAGCAGATAAAGTTAGAAGGTAACTTCTAAGTGATCCTGGTGCACTCCGCTTAAGCTGCTGGCTTTCTCAAGTGTGGGTGTTCCTGATTCTCTTGTTTATACACATAATATTTAGGAAAGCTGTGTCTTCCCAAGGGTCCCATTTCAGTAACAGGGGTCAATGGTGATTGAAGTCAATGGGATTTCAAAACATGCCTAAAGATAAACATATGCTTTGGTATACTGCTCAGAGCCAGAATGAATAGCACTGTTCAGTGCTTCTAATCAATAAGCTCTCATGTTTTTTGAGACATACAATATCTGATTATGCTCTTTATCTGCCCTCTGCCTTAGGAGTTTGTAGAATTCCTTTTATATCTCCTTTTGTTTTTAGAAGTAGGTTTTTAGTCGAAAGCTTGATCTGCTGATCTGAGAAAATATTCTGAGATAGTTAATAGCCAAAATTGAATACCCACTCTATTTTATTTACAGCTCACATTTGGCCTTTCAAAGCCCTCATTTCCAGAGCGTCTCACATTTTCTGCTTCATGAATTCTTAATGAGTTCCAGTTGAAAGTGCTACAGATCCACATTAGGATCATAAACCCCCCCTGAAAGGAACCGTGTGGCTTCCCCAGAGCCCCCGCTCCACCCCGCTACCCTGGCCTCCCCCTCTTCTGCTAAATGCTGGCAATCTAACCAGCAGTGGGGCCGACCCACTATGTTAAAAAATCCTTTTAATCCTCTTTATAGTTACAGAAACATTTGTGATTGATCTGTGGAGGCTTTGTGCAGTGCAGAACACCTGTGGCTCGGAGCGAGTGCCCCGCCGGAGTGCGCTCTGGCACGGAGGAGCAGCCCTGCACAGCTCCATGGCCACGGCTTCCACCTTCACACCACCACCTGCACCCCTAGCTCTGCTCTCTGGAAAGGCTTAAAAGCCCAATTACTCACTGTGTTTGTGTCAGTAAAACTCATTCACTGCACTGACTGGAGGCTGAAGTCCTGGATGCCCCCATGACACTGCTTGGTGTAGCCCAGAGTTATTCTTATCCCTGCTCTGTGAGAGTTTGGCTAACCTGAAATACAGGGTTAGATCCAGGCTTCCATCTGCCCTTGTAAAAATATCCTCTCTAAAAACCTGAAGCACCTGTGACTTCAGGCATTACTCTAAAAATAGATGTCTGCAAGCACTCAGATGGGATGAATTTGGTGAGAAGATTCCAGAAACTTTTGAAGCCTTTTAAGAAATGTCACTACAAGAGATAGCATCTATTCCTTTTGTTTCTCTGTTGTCTTTGAGATGTTCACCTTCAGCATTTTATTTCTACTTGCACCTTTTCCTTTAGAAGGACTCTGATCTACCAAAATGTGAATTTATTAAAGCATTAGCTGAGAAACTGCTCTGGGGTAGATAAGGATGGAGAGCCAAGACATGAAGAAAAGTAACCTGTGCTGAAAGATGTAAACCCACAATTACACGAGGAAATCCACTCTGGTATCCTACAGCCAATAAAGGTAATTTAGTGCAGAGGACAGGCAAGGAAGCCACATCAGCATCTGTGAAGACTAACAGCTCACACAGGAGGGGGGCTGGAGAGCAGGAGCTGCACATTGCTTGCTCTGGATATTGGAATCTGTGCTGACTGTTTTAACGAGCACAGCTAACAGGGTCCTCTGACACATGCTTCTCCAAATCGAGGGATTTATATTTTTTAATTTATTTTACTTCCTGGGAATACTATAGAGTCCACTGAATCATGAGCATACATAAAATGTTTTGAGATTCCCTGAGGACAGGGACCACAGAAGCTCAAAATGCATTCATGGTAAAGGCTACAAGCACTCTGTTGGATCCTGAGATATTAGAAACTGGTGGGGCTCCAGGCACGTAAAGGAAGGGTAAAGAAGGGTTGCTTTGTTTTATGGACTGCTGACAAGCATGACACTAGTTATCCTGGGGAAACCAAATGTACATCACATAGGAAGGCAATAAAGAATTACTGCTGGTTGTCAGTGTTCCCTCCACATTCTCTCCTCAGCTTGTGGGAGTCAAACGTTCCCAAACTGATAAGAACTCAACACAAAAATTAATTCTCATTACAAACCGAATCTGCTGAAAAAATGATCTTTTTAGTGAAAAACAGCTATTAAATGCCCACTCTATTTGACCTCTTGAACTTTCAGTTCACCAATAAATGATTAATAAAAAATAATAATGTAGTTCATAACATACTCATAAACTGGCACTAAGATGTTTTAATGAATATTCACTGGCTTTAAACTACATTTGAACAGAAAATATTGAAAATTTGAATTAAAATGGAAAATTAATAAAGTATCAGGCTACATTTTGCTTGTATTTATCCTGCTGAAAATATAGATTTGTGTTTCTAATTCACTTTTATGTAAACCTACAATCCTTTTTCTCCCCTGAATTTTTTTCTTGGAAGAAAAAATATAGTTTTGCCAGTTTAGCCAAGTAAATTCTCACCAAACCCAGCTAAGGGTGACAAAAAATAGGGTTAGGTCTACATTCTTCCAGGTCCTCTAGAAAGAGTTTTATGTCTCCTGTGACTTGCAGCAGTAAATGGCTTCCAGGAAATAGGGTGGTCTGCTCAGAGCCAGGCCTCTGTGTGCTGCTGCCAAAGGGTGTGACAAGCTCTGGAGCGACCACGGCTTCCACTGGAAAAAGATTGTTAGGATTATGCCTTTGGGATTTTCAGAGACTATCCAGCAAATTGTGCATCCAAATTTTCCCCTTTCTAAACTGCAAGGTGGCCCTGAGCTGGTCTTTAAGGAGATAAATTGTTGATATTGCTCATTTTCTCCCTAGGCTGATCAGCTGCCAGAAGTGCTCCAGATCACACAGGTTTTGATTCAGAGGTGTTGCCATTTTGGTTTTGATTGGAAGTCCATGGTCATGCCCTTTACACAATCAGGGTTGAAACGCCTCTTTGCATAAATAGACACACAGAGTAAGACCCAGAAACTGATCCACAAGTTCTTATGAAATTTCCAAAACAGAGAGCAAAGGTGTGTTTGGAAACTTCTTAAGATAAGGGTTCCTCTTTTGAGGAGCTGCACCTCTGCATTTCCTTCTGAGAAATGTAATTGCTGATGAAACCCTATTTACTGATGCAAAAAAAAAAAAATTATAAAATAGGACATTTTCAGCCAGCTACAACTGAAAACACAAGCAGCAATCTGAACCAGGCAGAGAGGAGCACTGCTTCCAGCTGCACCAGGAGGAGGTGATTTGGTGATTTTAGCTACACCATTGGGAGAAGACCTGTAACACCCAGTCCTCCTCCTTGTGTGAGCTACAGCCAATGCTGCAAATGCATCTCCATGCTGGGTAATGACTGACACACTGTTCAGTGAGACCTCAAAATCTCCTGCTTCTGAGCTATCTCAAGGAATGTGTACACATGCTTATATAAATAAAGGGGTGCTTTTGAAAGTATACCTTTGTGCCAAGCTTTTACCATTTTTTTCCTGCAGTTGCTATGGAATCTTTGCAGAATTGTACACCGTGGTGTTCGGGTCACTGGAGCTGCTGCCCCACATGGGTCCGTCATCTCAAAGAGCTATTGTATTCACTTGACATCTGTGAATGGCAGAGAGAAATGAGATGAAGATAGATTTATTTCACTCTGATTTTATTTCTCATATTTTCTTGCTGAAGTAGTACCTAAACAGCAGAGCTCTGACTGGAAGGGAACGTGATATCAAAAAACAGAAATGCAGAAATTGAAAAGCAAACCAGTGCTTCTTTATGTTGAGTTCTGGTTCACTTTAGGAAACAACTTGGAATATAGAAATGCAAATAATTATCAGTGCATCTCTCCTAATAGCCCTAATTATGAAGCAAAATCTAAAGCCCCCCCAAACAGGGAGAAAATTTGGATCAGAGTCCAAATTTCAGAACATAGATCCTTACAGTGATGCAGTAATATTCAGTAGAAACACATTCTGTGGGATGAATAAAAATGTCTCAAATACCTGGCTGATACTCAAGATCATGAATTAAAAACCTGGGTAAACTCTAGTTTGCCAATATTAAAACAAGAAAACATTATTTACCCCTCTGTTTCCCATGTCATACCATTGCATCCCAAGAAATTGAGATCAGGAAAGAGGACGTGGATGTGGATAGTTCTGCATCTTTCCTCCTTGTTTCAAAGGCTCTGAAAAGCTCATAATTCAACCAAATTTGTCTCTAACTCAAATAACTAGCCTTCCTTACATATTTAAAGAGTTTATATTTGTTTCTTTGATATAGTTCCTCTGAGAATCTGCCAAGTTCCTAAGTTCTTTGACCTTAGATGTCTTTTTCTCCATCTGTAATTCTGAATGTGTTTATTTTACAAGTGAAACCAAATTCTTAATTGATCTAAGGAAAGTCAATCTTTTAGATTAAACAAGTGCTCAGCTGTGCATATAAGAATAGTGGTAGATATGAATCAAAACATGAGCATCAACCATCAAATGCAGGCCAGATATCAGCATAGCTGATGCAGAGTGAATCCATGTTATATTCCTAACTGAGACCATGAGAAACAATAAAACCACACAGTACAAACACAGAAACTTAAATCATGCTCCTTGAAAAGTTTGCCAAGGTCCATGAATCTTTTGAACTAACCTGGGCCTATTTTGAAATGAACACAAAACATGATTTTGTATTGAAACCATGTGGGACTAAGAGATTTTTGTTACTTGGGGTTCATTTGGACTGAAACTTGAAGCTGAATACAAAGAGTGGAGCACAAAAGTCATCCAGCTGAAGAAAATCTTTCTGATATGACCAATGAAAAATCACAGATATTTTTTTTTTTTTAGTGAGGCAATCAGGGCATGTAAGCCATTAGACTCTGAATCACATGGCATAATTGCACAGATGTTTTTGGAGAGTAATCTGAGGGAAGGCACAGTAGGGAAACATAAGTAGCTGACAAATATCCATGAAGAGACTCCATCTCTATCACTGAAGGACATAGGACTTCCTGTTATCTGCTGGATATAATCAAGGCGGTCAAGAGTCTGAAAGTCCAAATTCTGTATTACCATCACCAAAGAGAATTACAAGCTGTCATTTGGGATAGAGAAACAGAAGGAATAAAGTTGTTCTGAAATGTTGAGCACTCAGACTGTCCAAAAAGTAGGAGTCATCAGTGCCCATAAATGTGTAACAATATGACTGTACCATATTATAGGAGGTACATACAAAAGAAGATGGCTTTGTGCAGTTGGAGGCTTCTAAACTTTAGTCCAGAAATTTTGACTCTGCTAGAAACGAGCTTTGTTTGGTTTAACTTTTTCAGTCTACAAAATAGCTTTCATGATGTGAAGATATTGTAAGGCATTTTAAGATCCTCACCAAATGCACAGAATGAAAGATAGCATATAAGACAGTAAAACCCTAAAATATGCAATTCACAGTTGCTGAGGTAAATGCCCACTTTGATGTTCTCTTTTGAATAAGAGAAAGAGGAACTCAGAGGAAAATGGGGTTTTTATCCTTCATAGTGGTCATGTGAAAACACTGGTTATTTTTTTTCTTTTTTAAATAAATGAACAATCCACAAACCAAATAGCATCTTCTGAAGTAGTTTTATTTCTGAAGATAAATTAGTAGATAAACAAGGAGGTGACTGAACAAGATATGGAATGTAAAACTATTTCCAGCAGAAATTATGATTTTTCACCAGCTCTTACGTGAAGCAAGGAGAACTTTAAATACATCTTTGAACAGTAACTCTTGCACATTTTACAGCAACAGAATAAAGCCCACTAAATTTTCTGTACCATGAAACCCCTAAAGTGAACGCTTTAGGACGCTGGAGAACAGTTCAATTCATTACCATGAAGAAAACACATGAGAGAAAACCCTTTGGATCCTTTTCCTACCACACGCAGCTAAAGACACATGAATGTGGGAAAGGGTTTGATTGACTTCTTAAAACTCTTAATGACACTCTTCTAGTGTTTGCAGAAGGTACTGGATTAACACATCTCTGGAGATGTCAATGACCCTGCCAGGCCAATTTTCTTACATTGTCTCCTGGGTAGTTTGCAGATCTGCCTAGCTAGCAGAAATAAAAAAAATCCATTACATTTATTTCATAAAAAACATTGAAAGAGAAATCAGGTGACCTGTGCTCCCCTTCACATCTCAGTCTCTGTAGAGCTTGAAACAGGCTCAGATAAAAGGGTGTCCTTGCCTCACAATGTATTTATTTTTTCTTAGATATCAGTTTCTGGATCCAAAGATCTCAAAAAATCAGTGTGTTCAGATCAGCAGCTCTGGTCCACCTCCTTACACAGTGGTCTTTCTTACTTAAAAGGATGAAAATAAAGAGCTCGCCAATAAAAAAATGATCAAAGCTGGTGGAAAACATTTGTTTCTAATATAATTTGTGAAGGGATTTCATCAGTCTCCCTTCATAACTAATAGAGATAAGAAGTTAGATAGACTTTGTGTGTTTAAGTAACCAAATAGAAGTAATTAATACAGATAACAAGGTTAATTCTTACTGCATGGAATCTGGCTCCATGCTGAGCAGATACAATAAAATCAGAGGAATGACTTTGCATTTGCAGCTATGCAGCTCTCAACATATGATGTTAAGATCAAAATGATCAAAGTGCTTTTCAATCCAGAAAGTGACTATTAGGGCAGCAGAGTTGTTTTTTCCCTGAGGATGGAGACCTACGGGCAGTTTGAGGTTCCTTTATCCCACCGTGACCCAGTGCCTAACCTGGCGCTGCTTGACAAGGAGATAAGAGAGGATCCCACACAACAGTGATGTTGTGACTCAACTCTCCCAGTTATCCAAGTGCATTATCATCAACCCCATGTGTATCAACATCTGAAGTGACTGCTCAGAGGATTTGAGATCTGATTAGCATTACCAGATGTGTAAGGAGCTGAGGAAGTAACAACATCAATTTTCACTTCCATTACTCTGCTGATCTGCCTCCTGGGCCACTTTCTTATTCTTTCCAGTAATTTCCTTCCTTTTCTTTTCATGTTTTTTCTCCCTCCTTCCTTGACCAAATAGGGAACGGCAACATGGCTGAACAATGCCTGAGGGGCAGGATGGAGCAAGCAGCCAGCAGCGGAGAACATAAACTTTAAAGGAAAATTAAAAGGTAATCCTATTCACTGATTACTACTTAGTGAGCCCTGCTCAGAATCCAGAAGACAAATTAAAAGTGTCAGTTTAGGAACCTCATTATTTTAAGTCAGTCTGGTGAAGGCTTGATTAATTTTTTTGGATTTAGTGTTATCAATACTGTCTGTGGAGCAGTAACAGCTCCCAGCTGTTGCTGATACTCAGCTTCCCAAAATGGGGGGTGAATTTGGGACTGGGAGATGTTGTCTCTTTGGGTTTTGTTTTTATTGGTGTTTTTTTTTTAAATAACAATTTCCCATTCTCACAAACAAGACCAACACAACAGGCAGGAGTCTTCTCTCACATGTACTGTGCAGTAATGAGAATAGTTCAGGACAGTGACTGTTTTGCTGGACAACAAAAGTACTAAGAAACTGGACAAAGAGCACAGAAGGCTTGAAAAAAGCCTCTGATTCAAAGCAAATATTTTTATTTGAATTTTCAAATGAATGTACTTTTACTGCATTCCTTCCCTTCTGGGCTCACTTTCCATAAACATGCTAGTGAATGAACTTTATAAACAGGAATACTTGCTAAAAGCTAATTTTAGAGAATGGGTTTTCAACTGCTCTCCAAAAGCAAATTCCAAACCAAACTTTAATACAAATTTTATACTTAGTGATACAATTTGGGCACACTTGGCCCACCTACATCTGCTACTATTGACCCAGCTACAGCAAGTGCCTTCCTCAGTCTCCTCCCCATCCCTGCTCCCTGTTTCTGTGTCTGCTAAAGGAAACTGTCCTCAGCTCCAAGTCCTGCCAGTTCAGCTCTGTCTCCCTTTGCTTCCTAGCTCAGCTCTATGATATGGTTAGGGTGTTAAGAATAACATGAAACTTATTACAGTTTGGCTTTTTACATTTTTTTTTAACAGTAGTGCAAAAGAGGAAGCCAGAGACTAAGGAAATTTCTATTTAATTATTTTTAAAGAAACTCCTAATTAATTATTTAACCTAGAAGATCTGACAGAACGGTAACTTCTGGCAGAGGTGAAGGGATAAGCAGTCAGAAATGGCCTGAAAGTGGTAATACATAGTACAGGTCACTGTACTTTCTTGGTGACACTTTGATTTCATGCTTTGAAACATGAACTTCTTAGTGAGTTTTATAAGCCATTTCTTTGGGAGGAGAGCTAAAACCTTCTAAAAAAATTCTGTGCAAATCTGTGCAAAAAAAGAATTTTTCCCTAATGGGTATTTCAAATGCATTTTAAATGGTCATCTTGTGAAGAAACACATGAAGAACATGATAATAAGAGTAAATACATGAACATAAAAACATGAATGCCAGTGGACAAATTGCTTCTGATTAGGTGTCTAGCTCTAAAGAAAGGTTGCTTCAATCACCTCTCATGGGTTGTTACATCAGCTGTTCTGTTTCCACAAGTAGATAAATGGGCAATTGGTGGAATGTACACACACCTTCATGTCCCCAGGGAGTAAAGAAGCAACACATCTGCTGTCCCACCTCGAGCCCATCTCTAATAAGCCTAAAAAACAATCTAAAATAAGGTATAGAGACATTGAGCAATAGAAAAAATGTGAAAGTAACCCAAGAAGTTTGCAATGAAACCACAATTGTGAGAAAATCAGTTAAAGGAAGTAAAATCCCAGCTCTGCTCCTAACTCACTGTGTGGTCTTGGGCAAACCACAAAAGGGCCATACTTTGAACATCTTACTCACACTAGTAACCAGCTCCTTACAAAGCATTTTTGCTTAACATCACAGTCCACGAAACTTGCACTTGAGCTATGGAAACAGCATGAACATGGATCTACTTACATGAGGCTAAGTATTGCAGTCTGATGCTGAGGGTTTTTTTGCCTCCATCTATCCATAAAAAACAGAGAAAAGCTCTAACCACTGTGAGAGTGGTGTTGCTGGGATTCAGTCTAATTAATAAACATTTGTACAGCTCTTGGAAAATGTAAAGTGCAAAGTAAGTGCTATGCAGCTGGAACACATGTAGTTTAAACCTAATATCTCAGCCTTGAATCTGCAGACTTTTTAAGTAGCTGCAACATGTGTGTAAAAGAAGAATAAAGGACTGTCAGGATCTCATCCATAGTGGGACTGAAGACTCTACAGAAGAACACAGCACATGCTATTTTTACCAGTGTTTCTGTGTCTCTCCCATGTTATTAAGAGAGTGCCTGTCACAAGCCACAGCCATTGCTCCACAAGTCCTTCAGTGTGCTAGAAAATCCCAGAGATAGCTTCATACCATATCACCCTTATACAGTGTGGGTCCAGCAGCAGTACATTTGACATATCCCAAATCTTTTCCATATATTTGGCACTGCCATACCTTAGTCCCCTAGATTTTTGCTCCACCTTTCTTGTTTTCCTAATACAGTTAATGCTACCCAGCTGTTTGCAGTCAGCTTTAAAAAACTATAACTAAATTAGCATTCCTGCTGAAGGCTTATTCCCTGAGCATATATTCCCTACACTACTGATGTTCTCCATACATTTCTTGACAATCAAGTACAGCTTCACTTTTATTTGCACAGTGTTATGTTTCAAAAAATAACAGTCATCTGAAAAAAGAAGAGATGGGCCTGGAGAAAAACTGGATCCAAACAGTCCCTGGATGCTGAAGAAATTTACATTCAGGCTGGATTAAAAATGTGCAAGTAAACCTCATCATTCATCAGATTCCCTGTTCTTCTGTCAAACTGTGAGTTCTTGCAGCATGTATTCCCTAGTAATGGCAAAGCAAGACCTTCCCCAATAATAAATTAGGGGTGTAAGTTCAATGACTATTGTTTAATACAACAGTTAATATTTAAATGACAAGGCTGAGGTTTTGCCCTGCAGAGGTTGAACCCAGCAATGCATTGAGGCATCTTTAGAGGAATCCTGGTTGTTCACCCATACTGTGAAAACCAGGTTGGAGAGAGCCCCTGAAGTCACCCAGCTATTCCCAGTGCTCTGTGCTAGCTGCAGAGCTCCTGCAGCAGAATCATGTCCTGGGGTTTTCAGTGTGCAGGCTCACAGCCTCACATGTAGTACCTGTGCTCTTTCCCCAGAAACAGACCCTCTGGAGCCTGTAGGATCCTTCACCCAGGTTTATGATTAGGTTCCTCTAAGGTGGGATGCTAGCTTGGGTTGCTGGTTCAAATACTTCAAGATTGGATTCTAAAGTAAAGACATATTTTGGTAATACCTGGTATCAGCACATACGATTTTCTTGGTAAGTGGTAATTTCAACAGTCTCGCAATACTTATTATGGTCCTGTCTAGATTTCTAAATGTGCAAAATAAATTGTCTTTTTATGCTTCAACCCCCATGCAGCCCTTCTTCCACTGTAAATATCTGTCTTAAGTGGAGCTTATGTAGATGATTATTCAACAGGATTGCTCACCCCTCCTGTGCCTGACTTATATGAATTTCATCCCCTTCCTTGTTCACTATAACTTGTAGAAGATAAATTTCCTTTCCTAGTCTCTGTTTAGAACCCAAGCCGGCGGTGAGCATGTTCCCCACTTTCTGCTGCGAGCTAAGTTGGCCCTTGCACTCCTGGGAAGGTCTGAACCCCTCTTCAAGAAACAGCAGCTTAATGAAGGGGCAGGCAGAAGGGAATTAAAAATGCATGGGCACAAAACAAAGCAGTCCCCAGCAAGCTCCTGCTGACAGGCTGCACACCGGCCCCCGGATCAGCAGGATATCCAAGCCCAGGCTAATGAGTGATTTCCCTGATGGAGAGAGGAGTCCGTGTGCGCCCAGAGTTCACTGCGTGCTGGAAGCATTTGTTCAGTCAGGTTTCAAAGGCCTCCTCTGTCATCTGCGGCATTGAGGGTTGGATTATTAATTTAATGGAGTGGTTGTGCTGTGCAAGGAAGTGGAAAAAATCTGCTTCCACCTTGGCCAGAGCAGTAACGCCTGCAGCAGCCATACACGTTTTTTCAGCGCTGTCAGCTCCTGAGGGAAACAGAATTGTGACCCCGCTGCGCCTCACTCCTGGCATGATCCTTCCTCCTCTTTTTGCCAGTAGGGAAACACTGATTGCAGCAGCCTCTTGTTTATCCATTGTTGATCCCAGCACAGCCTGCTCTCACCAGGTGTCGGTGGATCCAACACAAGCATCAGGAGTGCACAGCACTAAATATGCATATATTTAATTCCAGGTTTTGTTTTAAGGTCTTCAGGCAGAGGAAGGGGTAGATAATTGTATAGTGGGAGGGGAGGTCAGGCAGGCAGTTAATATGAACTTCATAGGAGGGAGATACTTGGAAAGCAGTGGCACTGAAAAAGACCTAATGGACATTAAATTAGATATGAAATTTCCATCTGGTAAAATGGCAAAAAGCCTCATGCAAGTATGGGATGCATTTACAGACAATTCATGTCACTAGCCAAAAAAAAGGAAACTTTCTTACTTTAAATGGCAAAGTACCAACAATGGTATAATACCTAGAATGCTTCAGACAGCGCTTGACACTGTTGGCTTCAAAGACTTCCGAGAAAATTAACAGAAATGAAGAAAGGCTGGAAGAATTACTCTATAAAATTGCTGTTACTGACTCTGTGTGTGTGTCAGAGAAGGACACAGTCAATAGCACATCAGCCCCAGAGCACATCCCTGAGTTTCCAACATAACCCAGGCTGCCTTTGGATTGCATGAACCAGGCCCACCAGAACAGATGCATCTCCAGTCCCAGAGTGAAATGAATCCAAATGTGGGGAGTCCCCCTCCACAAAGCTGAGGAGGAGCAGACCTAGGTGAAAAATGATGGCTTTTCAGCAGGAAATATTGAGAAAACAGAGCTTTTTTCTAAAAGTGTTTCCAAGAAACAGTGTTCCGGTCTCCTTGTAAAGAAGAGGAATCCAGAGATTTACTCTGAAGATAGAGTGCTGAATTCATTGACCACAAATATCTGATGAGTGCAACTTTAATTGCAGCTGTCCAAAATACAAAGAAGTGCCTGAAAATTCCAGGAAAATACTCTATTATTTTCTCTTTTATCACTTTTAAACACAACCATACCTCAGTTTCTTTCTGTTCACCCCTACCACAATATCATGTCCCCCCTGCACTTTTTTCCTGTTCCTTTTGTAGCCAGTGAATCTGAGCACAGAGTGATCCACCGCAGGGGTCCAAAATTTTTAATTCTTCTTTGTCATGAATCCTCACCTGACCTAAAGGTCAGATTGGTGCAGATAATTAGGTATATTCCAGTATTAGCATAAGATGGGTGGTAATTAGTGTTGTGTTTGAGGGATGCATTCTAGGTCCTGGCCTCTTTCCTGGCTATCCCTTTGGCAAAGCATAGTGGCACAGGGATATTTTCAATACTATATATTCCATCTTAGGAGAACTCTAACAGTAACACAAGATAAATTCATTTTTGCTATTTTTTATACTTTACAAAGATTGCTAAGTCACACAAGAACATAATGCCAAAGGTGCTTTGGAGGAAAGACTTCTGACTGACTTCAAACTATTTTCGTACTTAGTATTTTAAGCCAAAAGTGAGGGCTTTGACATTCCTTCTAATGAAATTTACACTTGACACACTAATTAGGAAATCATATCACAGCATATCACAGGATATGCTGCTCACTCATAGGAAATAATAAATAATCAAATCTATGTAAAACTGCTTCCTGTACTGCTAGTTAAACCAGAGAAATTCTTTCCAGCTAAAGGAAATGATCTATTCAAAGAGCATTAGCATTTCTGGCCGAATAGATAAAATTATTAACTGAGTGTGGTCAGGAAATGAAGTCCCTGTCCCTTGCAGGAACAGGGAAATGTGCTCTGGAGATTATTCTGAGGTGAAGTTCTCACACTGTGGGTGACCAAATCTAATGAGCAGGATTTCCTCAATGACCTGGCAGAGATTGGAAGGAACCTGCAGAAATGCTGCATGAGTTTTGAGATTAAAATATGGATAGACAGAAAAAATATATTAAAAGTTCATGAATGGAAGTCATCATGGGGTCAGCATGCAACATCTTTCAAATCTATGAGAAAAATCAAAGCATTTTGAGGAGATAATTAACAAAAACAGTTTCTGGATCAAAATGTGCTCTAGATGAAAGCACTGGTTGGTGTAGCAAGGAACAGAAATTGGCGTAACTTTTCCTGCTCCAACAAAACTTCCAGAGGCTTGGAGTAGCTGAGCTGTTAAATTCCCCGAGGTTGTAGAGTGTGGAAGGAAATGGCCAAGAAGATCTGCCAAGGAATGAATCCATCACTATTGCCCATTCCCCATACTCCCTGTTCTCACATCACAAGTCATTGGAGAATGGCTTGCTGTACATTTTATTTCAGCCAGTTCCCATGTGAGTGGATAAAATGATCTGGTTTTCCAGTCATGCTTCCAGGTTTTTGAGGAGTTGTACTGAAATCAGGATATTGTCCTGCAGAGTTTGGGAAGGAGGCTGGAAGGAAGAGAATAAAGTATAAGCTCACGCCAACCAAAAACATGGGCCCCCAACTCATTATTTCCTATGTTCCTTCCTTCACTATTCATCCAGTCTGTCATCCCACTGTGTCATCCTATGACATGTGTTTCACATCCCAGCCTTTCCAGATCTAAACTATTTTTCACCCTTCTTCTATTTCTTTCTACCCTGTCTTTCTTTCAGAAAATAGCCACCCTACATGGGCTGAGCAAATGCACTCACACTGAGTGTCCTCAGAAAAGCTTCCAGAATTGTCTTCCAAACTCTGATCACCCTCCCATCCCAGAACTGATGTTGAAAGACTTGCATAAATACACACCCTGTGTCTGTTCCCCTGTTCTGTTCTTCATCCTGGAAAGTTCTACTTACATCAGCTCTGTTACTCTGGTAGAAAAATGACATGGGTGAGTGGAGAATCAGATCAATCAATTTTCTTCTTTTTAAGTCAAATGATGTAATTTGTTTGCCTTCTTAAAATGAAATGGCCTTTCAAAGGCTTGTTTGTTTGGTTTTTCCCCACTGGGTATCAACATGGGTCTTCCATTAATAATAACGATAGCTACAAGAACAGACTAATTAAAGCACATAGACTCCTTAGGTTTTTTTATTATTGCACTCAGCATTCACTGTTGAGAGAAATATGGATTGCAGGAAAAGAACTCAAAATATCACTTCAAAAAGGCTGATTCAAGTTGCTGCTCAGAAGATACTGCACCATATGGAAATTGTAACTGAGTAGCTGCCAAATATGTTTAGTTTAAACAAGGGTAGGTAAGATCTGATAATGCATAGGATCATTTTGGCACACAGTACAGCTCTCCCAGACTCATTGCATTATGCCTATCATCAAGTTAGTTCATCTAACAGCACGAAGTGGAACACCCTGACCCTTCTTATCCCTGTTAATCACTCTTAAGTAAATAATACCTTTTTGGAGAATAGTGATTCATATGCTGCAACCTAAGATATGGTCAAGCTGTGAACTGGTCTTCCTGCAGTGATAGGTAAAGTCAGGGAGCAAAGATAAGGAAGAATTTTGTCAGACTATTATCACTACTTCACTTTTTAATTGCCTATAAAATTATATTTAAAGCAGCAGGACAGCGTAGAAGAACACAATCCTTTCTGTTTTCTTTCAGTACAGCCTCTACACAGCTGTTCTGTTTCTCTCCCATCGCCACCTATTTAATTTTAAGATAAGGGATACTTAGGAATCATTTCCTCTGTGAAGCAGCTAGGAAAGGTTATATATTTCTAAAATGTCCTGTGCTATTTTCTTTTAAAAGTCTGACCAATTCTCGGTTTCCCAAGGCATTCTCACAGCTCTGATCACTCAGGACACAAACCAAGCAAGACACTGAGGAGCATTGCAGTTCAGAGACATATATTCCCACTTTCCTTTCTGCTTTCCGTTCCCAGGACCCAACCCTCCTCAATACTCCTATGCTCTTGCATAACCAGAGCTTGTCATAAGATCAGGCTGAGTTGCTCCTGTCAGGATTTTGGAGAGCTGGGCAGCCAGCTGTCAGTCCCTTTCCTGTGATTTGAAGACTCTTCATTGGGATTTGGAGCTGAAATGTTTCTCTGACACACTTCTTAATCTAGCAGCCATGGAGATAACTCTAATGCACCATCTAAAATAGTTGTCCACACCCCAGAGGACAAAATTATGCAGAATGCCCAAGCTACCTTGGATTGAGTTGTTGTGCACTGTGTGGTCAGGTAGAAATCCTGACTCAGGCTCTCTGGTGGGCTCAGCAGTGCTCACACACAGCAGTTCAAGGGCTGGTGACCCACATGGTCTATGACTAGAACTTGGTCCCTACAATGCTTTATAGCAAGGCCTATTCCTTTTGTGGAGGAAAAACCAAGATTTCACTCCACAAAATGTTTAAGCCAGTGTTCCAAACTTCTCAGAAAGCAGAGTTCATTCATTCACACGAAGATGGATGATGTGTGTAAGACGGGTACTTTGCGCTGGACAGGTCAGGAAGCACCAATTTATGTGTTAGACAGATACATGAAAAGTATAATTGCTTAAACCATTTGAGAGAGACACATCAAGCTCCAAGGAATAGTGACTGTATGCTTTTGTTCTTCTATTCATGTAAGTAAAGAATGATGGAGCAGACCTGCCTATGGGTTTGATTTTGGTTTGATTTGCTCTCTCATATATATTTTACTGAGGATGGGACACATCACCTGACTTCCTTGCCCTAAATATTTTGACCATGATGCCCACAGTTAGTCTTTGTCAACAAGAGAGGTCAAATGTCCACCTGCTGTACATCAGCTGTACCCCACTGATGTCCCATAGGTCAGTGGAGCTGTGCCAGTTTACAGCAGCTGTTTGTCCTGGACTGTGCAAAGTCTTTTGAGGTGTTTGCAATTGGCTTGAACATGTTTATCTCCAACACCTCAATTAGAGAGCACTGATAATCTCGAGAAGCAGACCTAGAATGCTGTATTTCCTGAGGAATAGACACAGGGTAAGAGTATGCCTTTAATGAGGTCTAGGAAACATGTAAAGTGCTTTAGCAGAGAAGCAGTAATTTGTAAGTAACTAATGCTGAGTGAAATTCTCCATAAGACACTTTCTTCTCCTTCAGAAGTTTTCTGGTGATGTAAGTATTCCCTTTCTTATCTCTTGCCACAACATAAATAGAGCAATCCTATAAGTTTCTCTATTTTTTTTTTTTTAATTCTGAACAGATTAAAAACCTTCTCCACCCTCCATATGTTATGTAATTTAAGCATTTGCCAGGTCTAAATGGAGCTTGAAATAGTCATAATTCTATTTACCCTAGAATAGGAAGGGAGGGGAAAAAGAATCAAAATGTCATTTTTATTTAGTGAGTGAAAATTTTTCTTACATGCTAAAGATTTTTTTATAGTCCTTAGAAACAGAGATTTTGCATGACTTTATATTCCAATGCAGACCAAAAATGAAAGGTCTAAAAGGACTCTACAACACAGGTTTGTTTAGGCATTAATTGGAGGTCTACAATAAAAGGAGTTTCACCTATGGCACAACAAAACACCACGTGACAATTTTTTTTCAGTGTATCATGAAACCAAACCTACTCCATGTTAAGTACCACAAATCAAGCTTGTGAAGGACTATAATACTATAAATTCATATGCATAGACAAGCACACAAAGCACTGAGCTTGCTGAGCTTACAGTATACTTTGTGTTTCTTTAATTCATTTTCATGTAAACAAAACAGAAAGTTCACACCTAGTGCTTCACTGCCTGACACCATCACCATACTCAAATAAATTGTTTTAGTATTTTTGGAACAGCTTTTCTTTGTGTTTTTGTGCCTCCTCACACACGTTCTTCTTCTATCTTTTGGAACTGAATAAAAAAAAGTCAAAATTTTTATAGAGACATGCAACATTTCACATCCAAAAAGATGTCGTAAATAATTTACTGTCAGAGTATGAGCTTAAAAAATAACAAAGAAACATGTTTTTGAAGTTTTAAGTCTTATTGTGACCCTGGAAACTTTCTGGGTGGTGAATTCATTAAAAAGATGCCAAAATATAAGCTCAAGGTCTCAAATTTATTTAGTGCTATAGAAGTTTTCCATTCCAGGAAGAAAAGCATCACTAAGTGGACATGCATAATAAACACCAAGCCAAACTGTGCTGTTCTAATGGTTATTCCTATAATATTGACTAGTTAACGTTAAAATTCTGATTCAATTAAAATGATTTTTTTTTTAGATATTCTCCATTATTTTCCAGACTTTTTTATGGCAATAATGCTGTGCAATATGTAATTCAGATCAGAATTTCCACTGTACACAAGCAAAAACATATGATGCAAATTAAAGGTGGGCAAACTCATTCAGACACAGGCAAGATGAACAAACTCAACCCTTGAACAAGAATCTAAGGTGCTCAAAATGTGCTTTCAGTTTTGGAATGTTTGTTCTTTCCTTTTCAATCAGTTTTATATTTCTTCATTCCGGGTAGCCCAGCAAGTACAAGAGAATAAACATTGCTTTCTCAGGCTGTTTCTGCTTGTCTCTTTCCATGGCCAATACCATTGATTCTGCCAGCAGTGCCAGTGTCGGGCCAGGATTAATTTCTTCTCCCATCTAACCCTTTCGTTGCCATTATCCCTGATGCCATACCTTCAATTCCCAGATTTTGCTAATTCACATCATCTTGAGACTCATGGGTGTAGAAATTACACATATTCTCTTGTTTCTTTGGAAAATACTGAGCATTTCTGCACAATCCTAAAGCCAAATCCCAAACAATTCTTGAGTGTTGATTCAAATGAGCAAACTGACTGTCCCAAACTCTGAAAGGCTTAAGAGGACCAACACAGTGCTCACTAGGTAAAAGAACAACACAAGGAAAAGGAAACCAAAGAAGAGCGGAAAGAATGTAAATTATAAATAAACCAAGCCTTCTCCCCCCTTTCCTTCTCCCCAGAAACTGTGGTGTGAGTGGAGGGATAGCAGACATTTCCTGGACTGTATCTCATTGTACATTTTGCACAGAAACTCTTTCTTCCTTTTGCCCTAATGCCAGGAATTTTAGTAAAATTCAATGTTATTCAACATATGAATTGAAAATTCAATTCTTACGTAATTGTTTTCACAGCTCATGGTTAAACCAGCTGACTCCATAGAGGAACTGTTGTAGAAATTTAAATTTTGTGAAACCCTTTAAATACCTAAAATCAAAACTTCTCCTCTTCTTCAAGGGACCTGCTCCAGAACCTGAATAGGAAACTTTTATCCAGAAATATTTAATCCTTTCTGCCAAGGGAGAACCAGGTTGCAGGAAGTTACTTCTTGGTAGCAAACCCAGACAAATACTGAGTCAGTGGTCACATAACTCAGGGAATGCTATAGGAATATTCAGCATTCATGGAAAGAAAAATGCATGGAAAATGCCATGGCTCAGGCTGCTGGTATCCCTTGCAGCTTGAATGGGAGACCTCCCTCTTTAAACGAGCAGATCTGCAGAGGCAGTAGTTTCTTCCCCTTCCAGAAGAACTCTTTTCATCCAATTCCAGCACAGTTGCTCTGTGGGCCCCAAAAAGACAGAGCAGAAATGATACCACATGTGAGCAGATGAAACAGGTTAACCAGTTTCAAAACACAGCACTTACAGTTGGTCAGGTCTGGTGAGGGGGCACATGGGGAAGAGCGATACTGGCAGTCAGTATGGAGCTGGAATATGCTACCTGAGAAATATAAATTTCTTGGTAGAAAATCAAAATCATCCTGCCTCAGGCAGCCAGCACGCTCACAACTGCAGACCACTCAAGCACTCAGGTGCTAGAGACTGAAGGAATCACTCAGTATCAGAGATCTGGCAAAAACCTGACCAAAAAAGAGAGCCCAGTTTACCACTTCTGTAATGCAGCAAGATATTTTTCACCCTTTCCTCAATATTTTTTGTGAAAACTAAAGGCAATTTATTCTTGATGCCTAAGAGGGAAGCTTTCTTCCGAGCAGAAGGACTAAGATTAAGCCCAGGACAGCATAATTGAGTAGGCAGGAACTGGCTTGTCATTGGAAAGGAAATTCTGCTACTTTGAAAGGAACAAGACCTCCAAACTCCCATGAAATACAAATTTAAAAAATGTTTGAAGTCAGTAGCAACATCTTATCTAGATAAAAGGAGTATGTATTTTGGTTGAGAGCTGATCATCTTTAACTTTTTGGTTTTTAATACAAAAAAGTGTCAACATTTAAAATCAAGATAGATATAACTTTGGCATTACTGAAAGGCTTTGTTTTGTTTCTTTTTTTCAAAACAGATATTTGTTTAAATTATTGTAGCAACATATATAGTTCTAAATTAAAATTAAATTTCTGTTTGAAAATTGTTTTGGTAAAAACTCTTATTAATGTTAATTTTCAAGAGCTATTCTAGCTTGGGCAAAAAGTTAATCTATTCAGCTCTGCCATAGATATTTCCTCTATTGTTGGACTTCAATAAAGTACTTTGGCTTATTCTACATACTGGTTAGTATATTAATATTATTTTAATTTAGACAGAGAAATACTTTACCTCACAATTGAAAAGCACATTTTAAAAATCATTATTAATTATAGCATCTAATGAATAATTTTTCTCATTCTCTCAATGCAGTAAGAATTTATAAGTTTGTTATTAGGAGTTAAAAGAATACATTTACAATTTTTGTTATTGCAAATGTAAGTGCATCTCCATATTCATTACAACAGAATATGATCCAGAATTCTGAATTTTAATTCTAATGTTAAAAAATATCAATACATTTCTAAATTACTTAATCTGCTTTTTAATCAAGTACTTTTACCACTTTGTCCTTGAACAGAACCTCTTAACTTGCATTTAATTAATGCCTGTCTTTCAGACAGGTATGAAAAATCCAGTATTTCTCTATAGGTTGCTTGAAAAGATATCATCTTCACTGTTAAATCTGTGCATTCAGGGATAATGCTGATAGTCATGCTTACTCAGAAAACTAATTTATCTGCTTTTTACATATGGCATATTTTCCTCTTGCCAGAAAATTACAGATGAAGAAAGATCAGTTCCAATTTTGACCCCTCAGTCTTAAAGGTCCAGTGATCAGGATGGCACTGATCTGTACAGACTGATTATTTTTAAACTTTCAGGTGGTTAATGTAAATTGGGTTTTGTACATTCAGATAAAATTAGAGCTTGGGATGTAAAATGTGAAAAATATTTAAACAATGCATGGAAAGAAAACGTGATAAACATTGCATTTCCCTTTGCAAAGGAAGGCAGACTGAACAATATTTCATTACTATGTTTTGAGAACAGTTGGTTTAAATTTCCAAATAACTTTCGTTTCAAAGGGACAGTATCAAAACACATGCAAAAAATAAAATTCTAAATAAGGCACAATAAATTATTTCACTGCTTAGGTATTGGATTTCAAAGGGAGAAGACAGTGTGCACAAGGATATTAGAATGGACTATATTGTATCTTTGGGAATTGCTGTCAAATATTGATGAAAACAGAGAGACTGTCGGAGATCAGATAAAAGAAAGAAATTATTACATTTGGAAGAACAATGTGAAATGTGTGGCCAACAAAGACTTCGAATGTAAGCTAATAGCAATCCACCAAAGAACAAAGCTGGAGGAAGTCCCACATATTCAATCGCATTTACAGTCAGTTAGAATACGTAAAAAATTTATGGCGCATTTTTCCTTGTTTTGAAACTCACAAAATTGGCCATTCAGTGGATCTGACTGTGACACATCATTACAGGGAATTGACAAGCATCAACAAGACAGATGAAAAAATGATGAACCCTGGTTTTAGCCATTTTTTCACAACTTGTGCTTATCATAACATAAACATAATTTTTGTCTTTTCTATAATTTAACTAAGTTATGAAATGGAAGCAATTCACTGCTTTTACCTAGTACACATACACACATGAAAAGTGGTGTCTTGCAGGTGCTACTCTCAAGAGTCTCATGGTACCAGGATGCACAACACATAATGCCTTGATTTGAAATTTTTGGTCATAATATGAAACAAAAAGCCATGGTACAAAGGTTTCTTAACATAGTGCTTTTCCTGAAAAGACCTCTACTTTCCAGAAGAAAAGTGTTTTACACAGTCTCTCTAAACCCTTAATTTTCACTCAGATAACTTCTATGATCAGCAAAGATTTTAAGAACTTGAAAGTCAACATTTCCTAGGCCTACATATTTGAAGCATTTTTAAGTTATCATGAAGAACTACAAAATTATTAATTTTTAATATGGAAGTAAGAAAGTCTGGAGTCCTCCTTGCAGGCAGATACAAGCAGTACCAGTTTCCTGACAATCAGGAAGTGTTTTCTGCAACAACATAGCACTGCAGATTTTATGCAGTTTTAATGCATTTTATGCAGAGATTTTTAGATTTAAAAGGGCAATGTGCTTTGTGTCCCGTGTTTCAATGGCTGTTACTTTGCTTGTAAAGCCAGAGCAACTCTGGACCTCAGTGTAGTTATTGTATCCATGTACATTGTAACTAAGATCACAGTGTAGTTTTATAGTCACCTTGCAGAGAAATGACAACCCATCCCTTGATTTCAGCAGCTCCTGGATCTAAATTTACCTTTTGAACTTCTTTACATTACTTCTGCAAACCCTGAGGTTGCAGATGAGATGGGTTCTTGATTCTGTTGCTTTGGGCTTGAATCTGAAATTTCATCCCCCAGCTTATCTTTATTGCAGTAAGGGTGTAAAATGAGGATAAAAGTATCTCATTATAGAAATCTTCACCAACTTGGTACCTTTCCCTTTTGTGACCATGGGAATGTTTCACTCATATGTGCTTGCAAAGCCCTGCTGAAGCTGGGAAAATCCCCACAGAAACACAAGAAAAATAAAAACATGGTACCTAAGGGGAAAATCTTTAACTAGTAGGGACTATTGCATTTGTTTTGAAAAGTCAAGATAACATCACCTAAAAGATTCAGCACTGATGATGTTTTCCATGTGATCCTCATCACACTTTTTCATAAACACACACACATAGGCCTAATTAGAGTGGAGCATTTCCCTTGCTGTGCTCCTCACTCTTGCTGGAAGTGAAATACTGACTGTTAGTGCAACATATAACAACTCAGATCCATACACACATCCCGGCCTTTTACCAACTGCATCTTCACTGGCATATTTGCTCACTTTTTCCAAAATCACTCACCAAAAAGTAATGATCTTATTTTCATACCCTTGACCATTCTTAAGAAAAATGAAACCATCTTGCTACTACTTTTTATTTTTCTGTAGTTAGGATTATAGAATCAGTAAGGTTGGAACAGGGCTTTAAGATCATTGAGTCCACCTGTTAACCAACACCACCATGGTCACCACTAAGCCAGGTCCCCAGGTGCCACATCCATCCTTTTTTTGAACAATTCCAGGGATGGTGATTACACCAGCATCCTGGGCTGCCTGATTCCACCTCTGACCACCCATTCAGCGAAGTCAATTTTCCTAATATCTAATCTAAACCTCTCCTGGCACAACTGGAGGCTGTTTACTCTCATCCTGTCACTTGTTAGCTGGGAGAAGAGACCAACCCCCACTGCTTTTCCATGCACCCATTTAAGAGCTCAGCTTCCCAAACTTCTGGTTAAGCATGACCTACACCCACCAAGTTATGTTGTTCCAAGAGAGACAATCACAGAGCAGAAGCTTTCATAGGTGGCTTCAAGCTTGACAATCTCTCCTGAAATGTTCTACAAGGAGAGTTGGTCTTGGAAAAAAGATAAGACAGATTTGCTTTTATATCATATCTAGGAAAAAACAAAGCTGCCTAGATTGATAAAGTGATTTGCTGCTGTCCTAATCAAAATGAAACTGCATTAATTTTCAGGTATTTCAAACTTTATCTGGTCTTATAACAGGTAGTGCTAATCTGTCAGAAAGCCCTTAAACTATGATGAAACATCAAATAATTGTTGCTTTTACTGTCGCTTTTTACTGTTTTAAGCCAGTCCTGTGCATTTTAAATATTTCTCTGTCTTGTGTATGAGGATCTTATAAAATGTTTTCATCTCCTAAAAAACATCATTCATTTGTCACTCTCCAGCTGGGACATGGTGAGGGATAGCTGCCCCAGAGTCAATATGATTGGGAAAATTGTTGATTACTAACATACTGAAAGCACACAAGTATTGTCTTGGGGAATTGCTCTGATGAATGGAACAATAGATTGAGCATTTGGTCGAAAGGAGAGGAGGCACTAATGTAGCCCACAGGAACTGCAGATAAGAAAACTTGTGCTGGAAGTGCACATGATGGCTGCAATGTGCCTTTTCCTGTTATTAAAAAAAACATTTGTTCTGGAGGGTTGATAGTTTCATCTGAAGGCATAACACCAATTTGGGTTTTAGGGAAAACATCATTTCTGATACTTCTACATGTTGTCCCCCAAGCCAAACAGGAGGATTTTCATTAAAATACACCTGAGCTAAGGGATAGTGACAAGATTCAATGGAAAATTGTAACATCCAGACTTGTAGCCCTCTGCATAGGCTACAGAAAGGAGCTTATACATTACAGAGGATGACTGGAGAAAACAGTAGGCTTTGTGAAATTACTGTACAGAGACCTTCAGCTGGTCTTGGAGTTGTTCTGTAAATAATTTCTTTAACATAGTCTTTTTTGCTTACCAAGTTAGGCTTCCTCTCAAGTTTCAGCCTCACATGAAGTATCTCAAATTCAACATTTACATGTAATTAAAGCTATGTCAGAAATACACCACACCAGCGCCAACAGGTTTTACTAGAAGGCATTTGGTTACCTGTTTTAAGGCTCATGTTTTCTTGGTTTGCACTGTGTTTATAAAGTTATTTTGCAATCCTTTAAAATGTGATTTCCTATTTTATTTATGTGACAGTAGGCAGAAAAAAAATCTGTTATCAAAGCTCATAAAAGATCTAGATTTCAGTGGAGAGGCCGGTGATGTGATCATTTACTGATTTCACTTGGGCTGCATGCATGTAACTAGAAGCAGAATTTGACAATCTGTCCCTCGCAGTGAGAATGTGCAGACATACCAAATGTCAAAAATGTTCCCAGCTGTAACTGAGACCCCTACTTTTCTCATAGGGACAACACATAGATTGGGAAGTTTGTCCTTAGTTCAGAGCTGGGTGGCCTAATTCCTCCTGTTTTCAGTTTCAGACCAAAATTAATGTTACATCTGGGTTGTTAGTGCTGAGAAATTTTGGCTAATGGTGGAAAAGATTACAACAAGCCCAGTGTTAGTGGTATAGGAGGAGCTGACAGCCTCATGTAGTCCCACTGAGTAATTGCTTAGCCTTTCTTAAGAAAAGAGACTTTCAGCAGGCAGCCTTGGCAGCAGGGAAGATGAGTAGATGATTGCAAGCCTGAGACAATTGGAAATGGGCAGAGCTGATGGCCATCTGGGATGTGAAATTGTGCTGCGTTTGTGCGTTGTCCCAGATTTGATTTTGCTTCGTTATACTGCTTTATTCAACAGTTCAGAATTCAAGCGGATGAAGGACGAAGAGATTCAAATAAATGTTTCTGGTATAGAATGCTGCAGTGTCCACCAAGAGTCTTCTTGGTGCTTCCATGCTGGCTCCAGCACAGCAGCTGCAGGGGCCACCCTTCGGTGCTCAGGAGTGCAGGAGAGCGGCTGAGGGCTGTGAGCCCTTTCCTCACAAGGCACTGTCGGTGATGGGGAGGGAATCAGGAGGAGACAATCCAGGCTGTATAAATCCAAGATTTATTGGTAGCTTCGGGGAGCTCCTGGCCTCAGGGGTACAACGCTGGAAAGCCCCCGAGGAGAGTGGAGCAGCGCCTTTTCGGAGGGGGTGGAAACAAAGGGAGGGGTTTGGCTATCCACCGACGGGGGGATAGAGGGGATGGGACATGAAGTCATTGACAGGCAGGACAACATACCCAGGAGCTGAGGAGGGGGGACCCCTGGCCCTTGGCCAATCACTCTGTGCCCTTCGTGGAAGCTTCTAGAGAGAGGTGCTGGAGAGTCAAGTGACAGACAAGGTGCCAGGGAGGGGATATGAGGATTGACAAGGAAATTTCTAGGGATTTGGGAGGCGTGGGGATGGGATTGATGTTTAGGGAAGGGGAGATAACTTGGGATGAAGCCATAAATGAGGGAAAAACAGGGACAAACCAAATAACAAAATATAACAATAGACCATCACTGCATGAGGGAATTTTGCTTCCATGTCCTCTTAGCAGTAGTAATATCAGTTCATGGTCTTAATGACAACGTCAAGTGTTTCCAGAGAAAATGCAAATGCCCTTTCCTCAACAGTACATTCAAATTACTAATCAGGGGGAAATGTAAAGCTCCCATGTTGCCAGAGCTGTTCCTTTCCCCCAGTCAGTGAATTCCCTTTGCCTGTCCAGTACTTTGGGTGCCCTTCCAGACTTCCCTTGAGGGAAGCAGCTTCAGTTTTAGCTAAGGGATGGAGTGCCTTGAAGGTAACATGGAAGAAGGGCAAGAAAAGAGGTTACATGCATTGGTAGTTCATGTTTGGTGAGTGCTGGCATTAAGCTTACATTTCTGCATACTTAGAGACTCTGTGAGATGTCTCCACTCCAAGCACTGTGGGTGGTTAGGAACATGAACTGGCCTGTTCTGTCAAAACAAGGAATTTTGAGTCTCTTTTGAAAGGCAGAGACTGTTGAAAAAAACTTCAGTGAGTCTCCTGCTACAGAGGGAGGCACTGGGTCTGCTTCTGACACTCAGCAGGAAATAACCACCTTGGAGATTGTTTTTTACTTTCTTTCTCAGCCAGCTTTAACCAGGAAGGCTTTCATCTACCTTCACTTTCACAGATGACAGAGAGAAATCCATTTCACATTGAATCTGAAAATTTGAGCATTTCAGGGTTTGGAAAGTAATCTTGTCCCTATAGATGATAGTATCAAGGAATAAGCAAGTCCAGGATGGCAATGAAGCAGCAGCTGCACCCCATGGTCCAGGTACTGTACTTTCTAGTACCTTTTGATTTGAGCTCAGAGTCTGCCGGAAGAGAATGAAACTGTGCACAGCAAAGGCAGAGGCTGCACTGCCTTTCCCCCTGCTCTGAGGACATTGGGCAAGAATCAGAGTTGGTCTCCCACATCTCTTCAGGATGATTCCACATTATCCCCTGTTGAGTTGGATTGCACTGCTTGGCCTCTGTCTCTTGAACTGCAGAGATTACCAATGAAAACACAAGTTGTTGTGGAGGTCTGTTGATAAGATTTTGTTTACACACTAGGAGCAGTTTCTCGGAATCTTTAAATTAAATTAAATAACACATTAATTTTTGCGCCAATAGCTAAACTTTAGTGCAAGTCAGTCATCAACTCTGACAGCAGTAAATCCAGCATAAATAGAAAATACCATTAACTTTGAGTAATCTACATAATAATTACATTACCCAGATGAATATTTCTTCCAAAAGGAGGTCACAGATGCATTCTGACTCTTTATTGTTTGCAGTAAATTGGGAAGCTCAGTCTGCACGCTATAATATTGGAAGAGATTTGCAAAGATTATTAAAAAGACACTAGTGTCAAAAGACTGTTCCATAAAAACACATGTACTAAAACCTTCAGCATTAATTGAATCATGCTTGTGTTTTGGCAATGCTGGAAACCTGGCTCAGTCATCGCTCTGGTGATTCATTAGTGCTAATTAATGCTTTTTCCAGGCTAGTAACAAACTAAAGAGAGACTGTTTGTCTCTACTGATCATTCCACAGTTACAGTAATGGTTTGATTTATGTATTAGACACTTAATGCTGTGTTTCATTCATTTTTAAACAAGTTTCAAAGGGACTCAGGGTGCTTAGGTGAAAATTTAAGACAAACAAACAAACAAAAGTGTTTCCTCTGAGTACTGCAAAGCAACAATGCTGGGTTTAATCGGGCTTCCCATTCAACCTGCTCTGCCTCTTCTTCTCCCTAAGTCCTGAACAACGCCAGGATTCTCCCAGCAGGACCTTCAGCATCCTCCCAGCAGGACCTTCCCACTCCCTTCCCTGTTCTCAGCAGAGCTGCTGGCCACAGGCTGGGCTGGCCAGCTGGCTGTGGCCTCCCCACAGGGACCTGCCTGTCCCCTCTGCAGAGCCACCAGCCTCGCTCGCTCATCCCAGCTCCACTGCCAGCTTTCCCAGAAACCCCTCCCAGCCTCATACAGGCAGTTCAACTCAAGGGCAGGGCTGTATCTTCAGACCTACACCGAGGACCTGAACTTCAATATTATTCTGCTCTCAGATCTACAGGGAAGGTTTTGACTCCAATATTTTGCTCTCTCTACAGGCATAAAACTGTGTGTGCCAGCAGTAGCATAAAAAGTGTAAATGCTGCAAAAATATGTTGCCATTTCCTCTCACTCTGCTGCCCAGTTTAGAAATTTGGCTGGAGGCATTCACTGCAGCTTGGAATTTTCTTTAATATCGTTTTTCTGTAGCTGTTTTCTTTTACATTTTTTAAACATTTTTAGTTCTCAGGAAATGTTTCAGAAGGGGAGTCTGGAAACAGAAGCACTTCCCCATAGATCAAGAGAAGGGTGAGCAGTGCCCTTTGCTGCCAATGAGCTTCAGCCCCTGGATGAAGGGATCTTCTCAGGGGCTGACGAAATATTTGGACCTTCCTGCACACTCAGTTCTTGGCCATTTTATGGCTGAGCAGTGGCAATTCAAGGGTTGTGGAGCTCTTTCCATGAACTACAAGGCTGACATCACCAATGGTTCAAACCGGTTCAGACCAGTTCCAACCAGTTCAAACAGGTTCAAACTGCTTCTGATTAGTTCAAATTGCTCCCATTCAGGTAAAACTGGTTCCATCCAGTTAAAACTGGTTCAGACCAGTTCCTACTGGTGCTATCTGCTTCAGACTGTCTCTGACCAATCCCAGGTGGTTCTGACTGGTTCTGTCTGGTTTAGGCTGGTTCAAACTGGTTCCAACCAGTTCTGGGCAGCTCCAACTAGTTCCAACTGGTTCAGAATTGGTTTGAACCAGCCAGCCATAATCAATCAGAACTGGTCGGAATAATTCAGTATCAGTTTGAACAGGCTGGAACCAATCTGAACCAGTCAGAACCAGCCATAACTGGTTGGAACAGGTTTTTACCAGTTTTATCCGATTGCAACCAGTCAGCACTGGTCAGAACTGGTTTGAAGTTTGAACCAATCGGAATCAACCTCACCACTATCCCCAAGAAGGTGACGGAGAGAATCCTCCTGGAAACCATTTCCAAACATACAAAAGGCAGGATGCTTTTGGGGCACCAACATTGAAATGTGGGGATCACACTGAGTCACCCACGGTGTCGATGGGTGAGGGGAGAGCAGTTTGTGCTGACTGGCCTCACCTTGGCAAGGCTGTTTGTCCATGTTCATCACAGACAAACAGGAAAGACACAAACTGGATAAATGGATAGCAAGGTAGGCTGGAAACTTGAGGAACTGTTGGGCCCAGCAAGGAATTCTGCTGGGGGCTGGTCACAAGTTGTGCACCCAGGGTTGATATCAGGTCCAAGTCTGACATACTATGGACATTGACAAAAGCAAAGGGAAAGTCCTGCACCTGAGGAGGAATAACCCCAGAGGTGCCTTCTAACCTCAGTTTGGTTTTGTGATTCTGTGTTATTTGATTCTGGTCAGAATATAAAACACCTGCTCACTGCATCATTATGGGAAAAAAATTTCCAGGGATTACTACTACAAGAGCCCTTGTGTTTTTGTAATTTTAAAGCAATAACATACTTTTTTTTTTTTTAACTTGACACATTTTAAAATGAGACAATAAACTAATTTATTTTTCATTGCAAGTGCACTGTAATCTTAGCATTTTTTCAGCTGCCATTATGCACTCACTTTAGAAAAATTATTCAAACTAAATTTAGAATGATCCTATTAATCTGCCTGTCTGAGCTGGTTGTTGAACTGATGATGAATTAGAGGGCCCTCCATATGAAGAGTTGTCACCTTTTGGAAACAACATAAATCTGCATACCAAAGACTGAGATCATGAAGCAGCCCCTGACACATTCTCAAAAATGTTATTGTTAAACCTGCTGAACATGAAAAACACTGTTTCAAATAATTATGTATTTGTTTCTATTTAAATCCTTTGATTTTAGCTGGCTGTAATTTTTTTTTTCTCCAATCACCCTTTAATTTTATATGTTTTAATTACACATAAATCAATGCCTTTGAAGAGCTGCAAAAATGGTTTGAGAGCAGAGCTTGGTGCAGAACTCTGCTAAATTGTGCTTTCCTGCGCAGCATTAAGCAGCTGCCACACCTCACTGTAAAAGCTTTCTGTTGCCTGTATGGGACCCTGGTACATGGGACTACAACCAAGTTCTAAAGACAAATATGCATACATTTATGTGGTCACCAAAGTTATTCCAGTAATATTGATATTACTGAAACTCAGATCAAAACCATTAACTTCCACACTGTAACTTTTACATGTTTGCTCACGGCTTTCAAGGAGCTTTGAAAAATATCCAGCTGCAATATAGCCTCTAGGAACTACATTTGTGTAGTATTGCTCTTTGGAGCTTCAGTGAAATGCAGCAAAAAGGGAGGATTCAACCACAACCACCTCCTTTGTGAGTGTGTAAATATGTCACAAGCACAACAGTACCCTTCAGAGTGGATGTACAAGAAGTGCAACTTGAATGTGAGGACATTGCAGGGTTAAGAAAAGGGAACATATTCATTGTACAAACATTAGGAAACTGATAGCTCAGCATGTGCATTTTCATGCCAACTTCAAGGTTGGTCTGAAAGCTCAAAGTTTGTAACTGTTTTTATTTTCAAAATAGCATGCAGAACTAGAAAACTGAGCTTAAACTAGATTATTGTTCATAGTCATAAATCTAGAGATGATTTTCACAACAACAAAAATGTTATTGGCATATATTTAGACCATGCATGACCTTGCTGAATCAACTTGGCATTCTCAAGAACAACAAAATAAAACCAGATGACAGATTCTTGTTTTCAGACTTTACAGATGCATCTCACAGCATGTGAAGAATAATTGTGGTGGGTATGAGGGAACCCATCACATTCCCCATGGGCTTTAGGTGACATTTTCCTCGGGTTTTAAGCATAACTGAAATCTTTCAGGTGAGTCTTGAATGGGGCCTTCAGCACAGATAATGAGCTGCATTAAGAATCCATGGCAGAACAGGCTGTCTAATTTGTAAATAAAATGTCCTCAGACAAGAAAATCTCCTGAGGAGGTACATGCAATAAAGCTAATTTTCTGAGTTTTCTGGAATTGCTACAGCATGAACCCCTTAGAGAAACTTTTGCAATAAATATTTTCATGTGGTCTTCCCACCATTTACATCGGGGAGATCCATGGGAAAACCTACTCCTAGCTCTGTGTGCCTCTCATTCTTCTGCACTTTTCTTTGGATACAAATGGGCAACAAAGCCATGACAGAAGCATCTGAGGTTGGATATGGGAAAATGAAATGCTGTTAGTTAGGAAGCAAAATTAGAATTACTATTATTTTCCTGCACTTTCCAGTAGTATTATGTACAGACATGGAATGTAAAGTGGCTGTTCCCAACCCCAGAGCCTGCTCTGGCCATTTCTCTATCCACCAGAGAGATCTTGAGTTACATGATAAAATGGCTGTGGAGTTTTGGGAAGATGACTGGAGAGTCTCCTGCTCGCTTTGCTGGATTTTGGATCACGCTCTTCTGCAGGAGCCAGAGTGACTCGAACTTCAGACTCTGCAGCTTGGGAGGGCATCTGCAACTCACTCCTTTCTTCCTTCATCCACAAATGTTCATAACACGAATGAAAGTGATGGAAAACAGCATGTGGAAGCAACACAGTCACCTGTGTGGATTTGGTTCCTCTTAACTGGATTAGAAATTGTCTGGTGTCTGTGTGTCTTGAGAGACTGTAACAATATAGATTCAAGGAGGAAGCTGGAAAAAGAAGCATCACCTTCTGAAAGAATAATCAACTGCTTTCACATGCAGAGAACATTATTTGACAGTCTTGAATGCAATCACAACCCTTTGTTCTGTAATAGATACTAATAATGCAAGTGTATTTGCAAATGAGTACCCGTCCATCTCCAACTGCATCCTGTACCTACACTGCCTGTAAATGGCACATTTTCTTTTTTTCTTTTCATCTAAAGTGATGTTTTTCTTAATCAAAGTTCACACTTGACTAATGCTCCCCTACCACCATTTTCAGAAAGCTAACATTTAGCCCAGCCATGAAAAAGATGTGGTCTGTTGGCAGTTGTCCTATCCTTAGCATGTATTTCTTTAGTATCTCATGTTAATATGGTGGATTTGACTAAACAAGCTAAGAAGCAGAATTTTAATATTCAATTCAACACATTGTATTCTGGGAGTAGACATCCTCTCACAACACAAGATGCTGCAGCTCAGCAAAAGTATCATTTGCTTTGTGAGAATCTTCTGTACAAGTTGTTGATGGAAAATTCTTGCTTGGCTTTGGTTGGACTGGGTGAAGTGTGAATGTATTGCCTGAGAGAGGGAGCAAGGAAACCTGTTTGTAAGGTTTTGTAAGGCTGAGATCTAAGGCTTGAATAAAATTGATCCTTCAGTTATTTGGTAGGAAAAGGGACCGGTACAGAAAATAGAAAAGAGTTCTGTGTATCCCAGGTGAGACACTGGACAGGTTGCCCAGGGAGATTTTGGAAGCCCAAACCTTGGCAGTGTTTAAAACTAGGTTGGATAAAGTCTTAAGAAACCTGGTCTGGTAGAAGGTGTTCCTGCCCAAGGCAGGGGGACTGGGACTAGGTGATCTTTAACCCCTCATTTTAACCCCTTAATATTTTATAATTCTACAATTCAATGTATTTAAAAAACCCCTTTTTACTGACACAAAACTTCCTGATATTCCAAAATACTTGAATACTTGGTTTTATTTTCTTTTAGTTCTTTTTTTTTTTTTTTTTTTTTTTTTTTTTTTTTTTTGTCTCTCTTTTCAGCACAGGAGCAAAGCTGAGGAATATGATTTTGTTTTACTTCCAACATCATCTGGGTGTGTGAGAATGCTTGGAACTCCCAGGACTCAGTTTTGTAGAGGGTTGATTCTTACCAGTAACTCTGCTGGGTTTTCTCCAGGAATTTGTGCTGCTTTTACACAGCCTCATTGCTCTTCCTTCAAAATAATGATTTCTGATTCACATTGGAGGCTGTGAGAGAGGAATTGGCCTCTCATTTCCAGTGTGGTTGTAGCGGGGTATATTTGATTCACGGGTGCGAGATAACCTAGGTCAGCTGCACATGTGAGCTCTTGGGTGGTTTCCCCAATTAAAACCATGCTACTAGCTCCCAACATTTTTTCCTTCAAAAACTGATAGCTGAAAAATGCACACAACTCTGGCTGACAGAAGTTACTGAGGAATGAGGATTATTTGAAACATCATAAAAGAGAGGGAAAAAAAAAAAAAGAACTCTACATTTAAAGCTCTGCTTTCTGCTTGATTTCTGGTTGATTCCTATTAATATAATGATTCCCCAGATAAAATGCAAAGCAACTGGCCCCATCTTCTAAAGTATGGCTACATATGTGTGGCCCATGTGATTGGGCTGTACACTACTGACAGCACTTTGTCACTATGCATTAACTTACCCACATTGTGAGGTATGCCTCTCACTTTAAATTTGAATTTACTCTCACCCTTATAAACCAGATGGCATCTTATTAATAGGAGGAGTTGTGGGGTCACAGAATTTTTGGCAATACACACTGAGGCTGTGAGCCCAGCCTACTTTGGAGATCAAAGGGACAAGCAGAGTCTGAACATCTTCAGAGCCTGGTGAACAGACTTCCTATTCTTTGCAAAAATAAACCTCAAATGGGGTCAGATTCACACTGCAGCAACTGACAGGTCCATTTGCATCACAGAGGTAAAAGAAAAACAGCAAAACGAAAGATTAGCCTCTGCAGCTTTCTGACACAACTTATGGTTTTGATTATATTTTGAGGCTTAGTCTCAGCTTTCCACTGAAGGCTTGGTGTATACTACGGCATGGATTAAGGCTCTGTCAGCTTCCTGATGACATGGGAATCCTACACATGCAAAATCAGGACTTTCATTTTGTCCTCCTAAAGTGACTTTTAACAAAACTTGCCCCAATAAGCCTTGTCTTGGGAAATCTTCCACTAAAGGAGGATTTCCAAGGAGTATAGTGATTCCACATCCAGATCCTCCCACCACTACCACTGCTCCCATATTCAAGGCACTCTTGTGGTGGGACAGCACAATGAGCAGTGATCCATTAATCCTCCAGCTGGTACAGCCACAGTGACTGTACATCATCTCAACCAGCTTGGCCACCTAAATTTTAGGCATACAGTCTAAATGAGTCATTCCTCCTCTGGTCTACTTGGTCCAGTCAATTCCATACAAGGTTTTGCAGGGGTTCCTACCTCTCTCCATTGATTCCTGACAGACTTTAAAGAGCATTGCTGAAGTCAGACAAGACAGACCCTGCTCTGCTAAGGACCATGATTCACTGGTGTGATTCAGAGCAGCCCTTCAGAGATTACAGGGAGGAGAGTGGTTAGAGCTTTACACAAGTGCATTTCTCACACTGCACTGAATCAATGCAGTGACACAGGATGAGTCTGTCTCCTCTCATCCTGCAGCATCCAGCATTCAGAGTGTCTGCCCACTTGCCCACCAACAAAGTGAGAGACCATACTCAAAACATCAGTGATTTCACTTGCTGAGGATCCTATCCAGCCTCTGTTGCTTAATCTCAAAGGCATGATAAATATAATCAAATTAATCCCATCTGTGATGAATTACAACTGCAACACCAACTGTAGCTCTGCCTGAACACCAGTCTTATTGACAATGTAAGATATTAAACACTCAGCACACCGTGTTACAGGTGAAATTTCTGCAATGCTTTAAATCCTTTCATTCAGTCTCTAAAACCCTGTAGCTTTTCCCATATATTCCTTGAGTAATATTTTAAAATATATTTTAGTGGCAGCACATGATAAATCCTTCTAAAGGATCATTAATTAATTACAAGATCATTCACTCTATTGTTTTCTATTTTTTAAAACATAAACTTTATTAATTAAAACCATACTTACTTTCTCTTTTCCCTCCCTTTTGTTTTCTTCTTATTGCATCTTTTTTTACTGAGTCAAATTAATACACAATTTTTTTTAAGGCTGTATGAAAAAAGCAACCTGTTTTTCCCCTCCCTCTTTCTTTCTGTGTCAGTCCAAATGAATTTTAATTTCTATCTTTGGGAAATGAAGGCTGTTGCTAAGCAGTTTAGAACTGATTCTTTGAAGGATTTCAAGTAGCAAAAACATCTTTAGAACCAAGACAGCCACCCATGGGCTTTAGAATTCAGGTGGAACATTCAAAAAAGCACTACTTTTTCTGTTGTTTTGGAGTTTTGTTTGTATCTATATTTCAATCAATTCTTTTCTCTTTATGTTATCTGTGTGCTCTGAAAAATGCTAGCAGATCTCTGTATTATGGTGTACCAGGAGAGTCTGCAAGTTTTCCAAAAGTACTCTTTTCAAAACACTGGAGAATTTAATTTGATCCCAACCAGAAACTTCAATTATGTAGGGACTTTCTATTTTCTTGGATTTCAAATGAGTAATAATTAATGATCAGATTTAGCTTTGGCTTCTGGCAGTTTTGACTGATCACCTAATTCATAGATGAGACAAATGTCCAGCTTTGGATTCCTGGTAGCAGCTTAATCTACGTAAGTGGTCTGGTAAATCAGAACCATTTCTTGTACAAATATTCCTTGGCCAGTTGAAAAGTATAGCACAGCATTTAGGTAATTAGATTTAAAAAAACTCTGAAAATTATACTCTATTGGAGGACCATCAGGACCCTGGAAAACTTGATAATTTTTTGCTTAATAGTTCTGTGACATTATTCCTAGAGGGTTACCTATAACAGGACAGAACCATTGTCCGCAATGGTTCGCTTTCCATGCACTTGTTATTTTTCCCACTGTTATATCCCAGGGAATATCTTTGCCTGCAATTTTTCTAAAACTGGGGAAAGGAAAATTTTTGGTGATGGGCAGAAATGGATTTTTTAGCAATTATTTTATTGTCTTGCTGCCTTGACTGTGTAGGACAACTGACAAGCCTAATTTGGATCTGTTGTGTGTATGTCACATTTTCCCTCTAAGCAGCAGGGCCAGAGACCCCTGTGATGGGCCCTTCCCAGGGAGGACCAGCTCACCTTTTGGAAGGCTCCTTGTAACAGCTCCCTGGGCTACTCTACCCTTGGGAAGGAGCCATGGATTTGCTGTAATACTAAACTAATTACAGCTGTCTCTCCAGAAATCTGTATGGTCCATTTGGACAACTCTTTCTAGGTCCAACATCCAAAGTATGTGATCAACCTGAGCTCTCTGAGCAGGGTGGGAAAATATCCACATTTCTGCTTCCTCTCCTCTGGCTGACCTGAAGTGAGACACCCTTGGGGAAAGGCAGGGAGGGCAGACTTGACAACAAAGAACTTCAGTACTAAAATCTGTATTTTCCTGACCGTGAGGACAATGACAGATACTGAGCTCAGGAACTAGCAGCCAGATTACTTGTGGGAACCTGGTTACCCAGGCCTGAAAGTGAGATCATGCACATGATGGCCACCAAGGACAGTAGTCAGGCTCAGAAGATGTGCAGAATATGGAAGACCAAGAGAAGGGCAGATGTTCTGTAGTTAAAATTATTTCCATGGATAGCAATTTTAGTGGGGGACAAGCCAGAAGAGTTTGACTAAGTGATTTTACAATCTAATAAGGCCTTATTAGCATTCCTTTGGCAAATGATTTGTTTGTGTATGATAAATTATCAAATACAGACTTAAAAATTGGTGCAAAGTCATGTAACTATAGCTTGAGCCTATTTTTAAAAGTTGCTTGGTAGTTCGTTTAAAATCAGTGTAAGAGGTAATTGGAAAAGATTGACACAGCTTCCATAGAAAAAGAAAGTACCTGTTTATAGTTATGTATTCATGCAAACAGACAGTGTATCATAAATAAATAACACCATTCTGTACTTAAAATCATAATGGAAGTGAAATAAGGGAAAACCCAATGTATAAAATCTTTATTGGATCTCAGGAGGAAGAAAACAGCAACTTTTTCATTGAAATGTCCATTGCTCTGTGCTGTCAACACTAGTCCTCCAATACAGAACAGTCTTCCTAATTGTCCACAGGAGAGGAATAGAGTATTATAGAAAACATTTGGTAACTTGATGCAACCTGGTTTCCTCTATACAAGTTTTAACTGTTTACTGATAGTTGTCATGCTGTTCTTGAAGCACTGTTTACTTTTCATTTCTCATTAGGGAGGTTAAAATGAATTCCACTTTCTGTGCTTCAGCACAAAGTTTTTGTCATCCTTGTCTGGAAAGTGACTGAAGGGACTTCTGCCTTCCATCTCCTGCTTTTCTCAGTCCTTTTCCCCCCCAGTTACTAGGAAAATATGCAAGAGGAAGGGAACAAGGACCTAGGCACCTCTTCAATCCATTCTGCTCTCTGATGGGAGAGGATTTGTTTCACTGCATAAGAATTGGGGGACAGCTTGAGGTACACCAAGATACAAAATGAACACGTTTTTCATTCCGATTTAAGCCCCAGTAAAAGAGCATATGCTGCCTCCAGCACAGAGGTTTCCCTAAGGCACAGCAAGGAGGGAGGATGACCTTCTGTGGTCCCCTCCCTCTTGCACAACCCTGTATAATGGCTGGGGTAATGAAGTTCTCAGAAAACCTTTAAAAACCACAGAGAGAGAGGGAGGAAGAGAGAGAGAAAAAGAGAAAGAGAGGACTGTACAAGTATTATAAGCCTTAAAACTGGTTTCTGGGCAGGAAACAGAAAGCATGAGTAAGAGTGAAGAGTTCAATATAGGGAGAGGTAGCAAATCATATGCTCAAAGAGTCAGTGTGCCATACATCTGAATGAGCTTGTGGGCTGCCAGGGTTTACTTCAAACCTGGTTTTAGAGATAACACCTAAGGTAAGGAAAAAAATAACAGGAGCTTCTGACTTGGAGGGGAGAAAGGGAGTGGAGACAGAGTGGGAGAGCATAAACCTCTCACTTGGTAAGTGACAAAGGCATTTTAATGCAGTAAATAAAAGTGAAAATAAAGTATTTTCCTTTGTTCTCAGCTCGAATGATGATCACAGCTCCAGAATAAAACCACAAGGGCTGAACAGATGTTGTTTAAAACAATTTAATACTAGACAGAAATTAAATTCCCACCAACTTTAGTGAAAATACAAACTGCTAAACAAATTACATTCTGACTGGGATTTTTCCTCCCAACAGAATGGAAAAAGCTTACAAGTCAATATAGTCTTCAAAGACAATTCTTTATGCAAATTTCTTGAACATAGGATGTACAGAAGCACAGAATAACAGAATTGAGTTGGAAGGGACTTTCAAGGATTACCACATTAGCCCCTGGCCCTGCCCAGGACAGCCCCAAGGATCACACCATGAGCCTGAGAGCATTTTCCAAATGCTTCTTGAACTCTCTCAGGCTGATGCTGTGCCCACATCCCTGGGAAGACCATTCCAGTGCCCAACCACCCTCTGTGGGAGGGACTTTTTTCCTGATTTCCAACCTAAACCTCCCCTGACTGAGCTCCAGGCCATTCTCTCAGGTCCTGTCACTGGTCACAGAGAAGAGATCCATGTAAAAAGGGTTTTCAGAGTTAACTGGAAGCTCTGAAATTGCCATTCCAGAATATTATTATTTTATTAGAATGAAAGCTGCTAAAATAATATTTTCAAACTTAATATTCATATTTCCTCATACAGCAAAAACTACAAAGAACATTATTAAATATTTTAAAAGCATAATTATGCATTGAAAAGGATAATTATACATTCATTTACCTAATAGGGCCGAATTTACATCCAGAATTTTAAAAAAGGGAGTTGTGAATTATAAAAAAAATGTACAATTTTTTATTGTCATGTTTCTACACAACTTTATTGCTTGGTAAAAACAGCCAAACACTTCATACCTCACTGGAGGCTCTTTTATACAGTTCTCTTCTGGCTGATTAGCAGTGATGCAATAAAACTCATGAAACAATGAAAAGTTGTAATTAATTTTTGAAAACTGACTTTCCCTATTTTCTTTAGGAGCACAATTTCATCTGAGAAGATTGCAGCTTCTTTTGACCCTGCTCTTTTGATGCTCTGAGTGCTTTAGGAAGTACCATCTTCCCAGTAGAGTAATGGAGATGGAACTCTGTTGTGCTTAGATTTTTTTTTTTTTTTTTTTTTTACTCCTGAAACACAAGGTTCCCATCTCAAGCTTTTACATCACAGACAGAAACAATCGCCTACATTTTATATCAATATTTCACCCTAGACCCTCAAGGGGAAAGAATTACAATGAGTCTCCTTTCTTACTTGTTCTGTTTGAGATCTTTCATTTAGTCCTTCCAGAGGTGTGTGTCATGTGTTGCACGTGGGAGAGGTGTTTCCAGATAGCTCATAATTTGAATTTATCGCCTTCCTTTATTTTCCCATGGTTGTAGCACCCCAATGTATTAAAGAAAAAGTTTCCCTGATGCCAGAAAGGATTTTTTTTTCATGTTTTTCTTGCCATGGATACTTTTCTATATGAGTTAATTTTCACCCACAGAAAATTGTAGAGCGTTTTGAATCACCTAAATCAGAGCAGATGAGTCTTTTCTGTGCAAAAGGCTAAGCAGACCTTTCACACACCTTTCACAGGCCACACATTAGCACACAAATTAGTGTTATTTTATAAACTGTGAGGGGAAAAAAAAACGTTCAAGTCCTATAAAAATAAAGTCACAGGATAATTCTGCCAGCAGGTTCTCAGATCTTTTACATATGACCTCCCTTGCATGGTGGACTCCCATATTTACACATCTCCTTGAAAAACAGCTCCTGGATGCCTTATTAAAGGAAATATCACATATACAGAATTCCAGCGCTGGAAACATTCACAAGGAATGTCTTTGAAAGTAAAAGTGCAGCTCATCTCTGACTAGATGCTCAGCTAGGTTAAAAAGATATCTACTGAAGCAAGAGTATTGCATGCATTTTCCTTTGCCAGCTTCTCTGTGCAGATATATTCCCTAACAAGAGCCTGGACAGCAGCACTCATGGACTTCTGCTCCCACAGAACAGCACTTTCTGTGTATGTGTATAGGATGAATAGACAGAATCTCCCACAATCCAGGCATCCTGGACACCCACCATTCACTGCTGAAATGCACTGGAGGGTCATATTGATCCTGGCATTTCAAAGGAATCTCCAGAGGAATTACTCACATCTGAATTTCCTCCCAGTCCATACCAGGAAGGGTTTACAGGATTGGGTGCAGTTCCCCAAAGCTGTGTTCTGACCTTTCCTGTCCCCCCACATCTTCTCTGTGAATAGATGCTCTTATCTCTCCCACATCTAAAATTTTCTTTCTATCAGAGAAATCCTCCCACATGACATTAAATGCCTTTGTTCTCCCTGCAGTGCTTGTTGAGAAGGATGGATTCGATCCACAGAAAGATCACAACAGGCACGTGAAAACATACCTAAAACTTAACTTAAGCCTACATTCATTTATGGTAGGGCTTGAGGCTTTTCTTTTGTGGATTTCAGGACTTCAAATTGCTTACATGCAGCCAGTTAATGAAACTATCACATGAATTTGTGAAAGGCCACACTTAACAGGTTGCGTCACTAGCTGGGGGTACTAAATGTTTTGGGTTTCCCAGAATATATCCTTCTCCTTCTGCCTGGAAATGTTCTCTGGGTAGTAAAAGATAATTTTTCCCATTTGTCTGGATAAGTGAGCCCAGAGAAAAGGTAGCTCTCTGGCTGCCAGATGTACAGCAGCCCCAGGCAAATGTGTGTGCAGATCACCAGGTGGATGTACTGCTTCGGGTGGTGAGTCAGATGGACCCCAAATGCACCGAGTCTCCTGTGCACAGGATCTGTGCCACTCCTCTGCTGGGAAACTGCAACAGAAATATCTCAGCCCTGTTCTGCCTTTATTTGCTACAGGTACTTGGGTTTACATTATATTGCAGTATAGAAGTGGCATCCTGTTCTTTTTTGTCTTAAAAGTACTTGTGTCTGATTTTCTACCTTTGTCAATATCTCTCTTCTACTTGAAACCCTTTGGCTCATCACTCTGTCTTGTGTTTGAGCATTTTAGGGCAGTCTAAGTAAGGGTAGGTATTAGATTCCAGAGACCCCAACAGTGGGAAAATCCCAGCCCAGGTGTGGGGCATAAAGGGGTGTCTGGTAGTGCTACTGGGATGTCTCTTACAGCATCACCTAATGAATTCCATCCAGTTTTGTCTGTCTGGACAGTCTGAAACTGCTAGGAGCTAGGCCAGTGGCTGAAGCACTGAAGGCTGAGGGGTGGAACAGCAGTATGACCTCTTTGCTGAATGAAAAGCTGTTCAGATGTGGATCCACAGTCTGTGTATCGATGGAGATGGAGCAGGTTGGTGGAATTTGTGATTCCAACTATCTGTAAGGGTTCTCCTGTGTGTTTCACATATTGCCATAAACCCATTTAGCTTGCACCCTTAGATTTGTTTTGATTACAAACCTACCAGGAAGTAGCTGGAAGCAGTGGAAGCAGTGGCTCAAGAGGCACAAGAAAAGGAGGCAAACCCAAAATGGGCACTAGAGCTGCCAACAAGGAGATCTAATATGTGATACCAGATATAGTTTTCTCTGCTTTACTGTGATCACAATTTCACCCAGAGGGTGAAGGGAAGTGCCCACTGTCAGGCAACTGCTGTAATGCCCTGGTAGAACCTCTTGTCCTGCCCTACACAGTTCAGCTCTGACCCCACTGCTCTGTGCTTTCTCCAGCGAAAACCAGAAGAGTGCTTCTTTTCCTTAAAGCAAAAGAGGCACAGAATCTACCTGAACTTCATTATCAGATGATTTCCTTGGAGCTGTAAATCAGCCTCTCAAATTTTCTGTGTGCACCAGGAGCTAAATGAGCTAACCTTCTGTCAAGAACTGAATTCTAGGACATTTTTTCCACCTTAAAAAACATGAGTCTGTTTAAGTGAATCAAGTACTTAACATGGCATGATGAGGAGGAACCCTGGGGAAAAACTAGTGAGCTCATGGTCCCAAACTGATGCAGTCATAGTACTCAAAGAAAAAGAAAGAAAAAAGTACTCAAATTTTCCACTATGATAAAACCAGAAGCTAGTGCTAGAATAAGTAGGTTTTGACATCCATTGTTCAATGTTGCTAGAGTGTTATTTTTTTTCTATATAGCAGAACAGTGGTTAATTCATAGCTCTTGGGATTTTTTTTCAAGCATAAATCACTACAGTTTTTTTTCCCCCTCCACTATATCAATAAGTGGTTTGTAAAAACCTGCAGGGAAAAATAAACCATACAAGCTGGCAAGTAGTTTTAGTGGCATTTAAAACTGTGGTAGTTATAAACAGTAAACAAAACATAGTAACCAATTTAAACACTAGAGATTGTTGTATCATAGGAGCATAAATCATTAACTTAATAATTTCAGCAGCAGTGACTCAAGTACAAAATTAAGCCAACAGTACCCCCTGTGGCAATAATGAAGTACTGTATTACTTACAGAAAACTGACACAATCTGTGGTCATAGTTTGGAAATCCTCTGAATTTGATCCTTGGAAGTGAGACCTCCAAGCAGCTTTTGCACAAAGTACTTTTAGAAGGAGTTACATTCTAGATACATATTCATAAACACAATCCAGATCCTATGAGCAATGGAGATGAGGTTAGTGATATTTCAAGAAGAGACACACAAATAAAAATATGATGGAGACCACTGCTGAGATTCAGTTCTGTGTTTTAGACAACATTCCAGGCTATTTGTCTGAAAAAACAGTGTTATGAAGCAGGAGATTATAACCTAGAAGGGCCTGAAGATGCAGTGTTCCCTCTGGCTAAATTCCTATTACGGTAGCGCTGACGGGTTCTGTTCCAAATATCCCAGCTGGCCCTTTATGAAACACTGAAGCATATCTGAGAGGAAACTACACTCTCCTCCCTTCAGCCAAGTCCATGCTACATCTCTTCTGACTGCTTGGAAATGAAGCTCAGAGTGACTAGGCTTCTCTCTAGGCATTAGTCATGGGTCAAAAGTTAGGTGGCTGAATCTTAGCTTTAAATCTCCTTAATTTTCCAAGAAAATTGCAGAACTTCTAGGATAAATGAATATTGCTCAGCCAAAACTGCTTTTAATTTTCCTCTGCAGATTTTGATATCTTTTCAAAGAGATGAGAAAATTCAAAAAGTGCTGTCAGAGTTTGTAGGGAATGCTGTTCACTTTCAACTTATTTGGTTTTTAATTTCTCTCTTATTATCTTTTCACTACAGCATTTTGGTGATAGGGACAAATAATATATTTCTGATGTTAGATGACACATGGGGAGGTGGAAAAAATCATGTGATAACACCTCACTTCAGAACTATCTTTTTTTTAAGGATCTCCAAACTTCTACATGCAGATTTCTACATATAAAAATATACAGAAAATTAGTCTTTGGTCAAAGCCCAGTCAGCAAGAGGTAGGAAAGATCACTATTGAAACAAACAAAAGAAAAGGATAAATGCAACCATTCAAAAAAGAAAAGACAAGTGCATGACAGAAGGAATCAGACAGAAACTCTAATTTCCTTGTCCAAGTTATTAACATGTTCCAATTAAGTATTTTCTCCTTGTTTCACTGTTATTTATGCAGCAGAAGCCTTTTACAGCATAAAATAAGGCACCTTAATTTCACACTTATAACTTCAAACAGTGAAGTTACAATCTAACTATAAAGCAAGAAATGAAAAGTTGAATCAAGGGTGAAGGGACACTTCACTTCTACGTGTACAGTAAAAATTCATGAGAAAATATGGGTTTTCCTCATAGCAATCTCTCAGCCACACCTCTCTTCCTCAGATGTCCTCTGTGAAATTGCAAGGTGATGCTCTGTAATTTCAGCCTCATCCCTTATTTAACACTAGATTTTTCTTCCATTATATATGTGCCCTGGCATACAATAATGCTCACAAGAAATATGACGTCTTTACCCAAATCCTAGGGAAGACACAGCCTAAAAAGCAGGGGATCAATTGCAAACATTCCTGCATGAGAATCCAGACTGTTGACTCAGGTCAACACATCACATATAACATACACATTAGCAAATAAAGGTGACAAAAGTAATTTGCAGAAACAACAGGCCACTGTGGCGTGTATTACAGGACCTCCCTCCAATTTCTAAGATTTAATCTTAGAAAAAAAATAAAATTATGACATAATCATTATCTACAATACTTTTAACAGTATTACCTTATCCTCTTGCCTGGAACAATATGAGATGTTTTCTCTTGGTGTATCAGAGAAGAGAAGATGCAGCAAAGTGCCTGAACTGCTGGAAAGTGATCTGAGTAACCAGCGGGGACTGAGTCAAGCCTCAGCTATCCAAAAGCCTTCTCAGAAGGACAGCCTTGTGAGAATTACAGTACAGAACAAGGAAAAGAGACAAGATTCAGGATGGGCACTGTGAAGCTTGAAAGAGAAATATCTGTGAGGAAAAGCAGACAATGGAAAAGCTGACATCCCAAAACCATGGCAAAGCCATCATGTCTGCAGGTGATGCAACTGCAGTGAGTCCATGCACATGAGGAGCCCCTAGATTAACTGTGATGGGCAAGTGCCAATAGCAAACAGGACCCAGGACCTGCCAACAAGCCCAGATGATTGCTAAGGACTGAGGAGCCATGAGGGGAAGGGGTACTTTGGTATTTTGTGTAGCTTTAAGGTGATATCATTTCCATACAGGTAACAGAACAGAATCCTTCATCCTCTATGATCCAGAGTCTCAGATCACCTTCCAGAGTTACCACTCAGGTTTATATCCATTTAATACTAATTAGAGAGTCACTAGTTGCTGCATATGTTACCAGTTATCATTGAATTTAAACTGTATGTAAACTGTGGAAGTGAGATGTGCCAGACTTTGAAAAACAGGAATCCAGTCCATACACAAATACCATTCCAATGTGTTTACCAATAACATGTACAAAAATTATAAATTACCTTGCTTGGTCTGAGACTTTCCCTTTTCAGATGTGCCTTAGTGTTTGCTTTGTTTCTGAAGCTGCATTAACCAAGTTAAATCCTGACAATGGCCAACTATCATTGCTGTGTATCCAAACTGAGGATTAAAACCCCATTTAGCCAAAAGCAGAAAGTTTAAGGATGTTTCCCAGCTGAAATATTTATCAGGTGTAAACCACTGTTATAATCTTTGCACACAGAAGGACTGTGCATCCCTCACTGGAAAAATCTCATCACCAAGAAGATTCCTTGGAGAAGACTGAAAATTAAACAGATAGCCTGGCCAATTACTCAGCTGTAGCTACCAGAAAAACACTGTTTAAGAGGAAGAGGTGGTTTATGGACCTTTGCACTTGGACAATATATCCTGAGCTGGGGTGAGTTTGACATTATTGGAATCTCAAACTAGTTATCTAAAAAATCGTAGATACTAACCAAGACTCCAACTGTGGCCCCATGGAGAGACTGGGAGAAATAAATAATGTAGAATTAGGTGCTCCACCTCAAGGCACACCTTAGCCTCCTGGAATAAGTGGGATTCCTTTCATCAGCATTGACTATCCATTTTTCACAGCAGAAACCAGCTCAGCTCCCACAGCTATTGGTGGCTAGCACCGGGATAGCCACTATTTACTTAGAGAAAAGCATTAAAAAAAAGAACTTCCTTGAATTCACAGCTTTGTAAAGCATTGCAAATGAAAGATATCCCTTCAAAATGTAGGCTAATGAGGAACACAGAAAAGAAAGGAGGCCTTATTTTGATGTACATAGGCAGCAAACATCTTCAGACCCTGCGTCTGGCTTAACATATACCCATGCAAGAAAATAATTAGGTTGCTAAATGTGAGTCAAATGTCACAGTATGAATAGTGCATGTCTGTGTGATGAAGAAATGCTGACTACATATGAGTTCAGCCACTTTAGTAAATTTTCAGGCAAACCTTCTCGAAGTTACTTAATATATGTCAACAACTTAAACTGTAAGCAGAATTAAAGAGGGAAATTTGGTCCCTGAAATGCATCCTTTTAGGACCCAGAGATTATTAAATCAGCAAGCTATGTCTATCATGAATCTTTCCCGAATTAAAGTAGTCTATTTGTGTCCAAGTATATGTGATAAAGTGGAATAATTCAATAAGCAAAGCTGGGTTTCAGGCAACACTGTAAAGGTATGATAAAGGACACACTGCTGTTCTCCAGCTCCTCTCAAAAAACAATAAATCTTCTAAGAAGATTTATATTGGAAGCATTGTGTGAGGTATTTAACAAAATGGAAAGCTAAATGAGGAAAAATTACAAGGTTGGTACGGGACAAGATGAAAAATATCTTAATTTATCCAGTTCCTTATAAATTCCCCTAAATCATGTTAATTTACCATTAGAAAATGTCCTTGATGTGCTACAGTACTTAGTCACTGTGTGAGTGTGCAGACTGGGAAACAAGCCACTGTTCTGTAAGACCCTTCTGAAAGCACAGTCACATTTCTCTTCCAAATTTTTGTCCAGGATAACATCTCATTGCAAAGCAGTTGTACAATCTTCCTGTTCCCCTTCATTTTTCCAAAGACAATGTAAAGAAAACCTCATATAATGACAAGTCTGTTTTATGATAACTCTGCTGGAGAACTACTAGTGCAAACATTCGGTCTTGGTTCACAAAAATTTTGTTCTGATCACCTAGAAAAACAGTTCACCATCAGAAAGGGCTAAACCAAACCTGATTGCAGTTCATGTGCTGACACTATTTTGGTCATATGAACAATCTTTTGCAGTATGCCATTCTTTCACATCAACACATCAACTTGTTTGAGTTGCTTTTACTTCAAGCAATCTCACTAAAATTTGTACAATCCACATTCCATCTCTCTAATACAGATATAATGTCTGCAGGAGACAAAGAACAGCTATTAATAAGCATGTATCCAGTACTTAATGTTACCTTTTGATGCTGTTTTGAAATTAAATTTGAATTGAATTTTTTTTTTTGCATCAGTTACACCCAATAAAAACAGAATGGAAAAACAAATCTAATGGTGTTAGAAGCAAACCTTTCCTCAAGTGCCACAATCCCTATGCTTAAAATTCAGTATTTCTAACTTGCTTCTCTGCTGAACAACTGAAATACTTCACAAACATAAAATGTAATAATGTATTAGCAACATGTGTCTGTGTTCACAATAGAATTTCCATTGATGTGGCAACTGGGAGTGCCCATCAAGCCAGACCCCATAGAAGGCACTATTCAAAGGAGAGAGAAATATCTAAGACAAGTTGCCATAATCGCATGAAGAAAATGGTGCAGCAAAGATAAAAGAGGCCTTATGAGAATCTGATTTTAAGAAATCACTGAATTTCTACATTTAAAGAGGGGCAATCTATACCATCCTCTCCTATTCCAGCTTCATAATGGAGCCTGATGTGTACATAGGGGAATAAACCTTTTCTTTAAGCAAATGCCTTTTTTTAGGGGAAAATCAGCAACTTCTATATTTCATTATATTAATTTTTTGTCTCTGAAAAAATAAGGTATATTGATGATGCAAACATTCTGTGGGCATTTATACTGTGGATCAGAATGGTGAAGTACACTCTGACACAGTCTAAGGAGAGAATATTGCCCTGCAGTCCTTGAAGAAACTAATATTGAGCATAAGGCCCTGATTATCTCTTGCATAACTTACCTGTTCCAAAGAATGTGAATTATTCCATAACCTATGCCTTGCAACTGCCATGAGAATTCATATGCAAATTTTATTCAAATACTTGCAAAGTTACAAGAGTCCTTTAGCTTCTGTGGTACCCTTCAGCCTTCTTTAATGTGAAAATATTATCTGTTATCTTTCTAATATCTTAATATGACTAGTGGCTACTCCATCACTGAAATGGTTATTTTATGTAATTGAGCAGAACTGACCTGGATCATATTATTCAGAGCTCATGCAAACTTCCTCTTTGAGGTCACTTCCCAGTTCATATCTGGTCCAGATAGATCCTGACTGATATTTGAAAGCATAATTCCAACAGAGGGTCTGACACAGGACAGCCAAAGGACTGATAAGAGCAATACTGCTCACCAGTGTAACATTGGCTACAGGGCAGCTCTGTTACTTCAGGATCTCTGTTTCCATGGATCATCTGCAGCTTGCTCAAATACAGGACACAGTATCTATCAGTCATGCTAAAATGGCCATTCCTGCTGTGTTCCCCTGCATCCAGTGGAGGTGTCTAGAGTGCCTTGAGAACATCATCTGAATATCCCATTCTACGAAACATGGAGGGATTTTGTAAGTATCATAGCACAAAATAAATATAGTTTTGGAAATTATGCACCTGGCTTTCTTGAGGGTGCATTTGGAGTGCTCTTTTTGTCCCTTACTCCATTCAAGAAAGACATCAACAAACTGGAATGAATGCCATGGAGAGACACCGTAGCCTGGAGCATGGAAGTAAGAGAAGAAATCCAGAGGGTCAGAAGGAAAGGAGTCTAAAATTGGAATTTAAGTTCTGTCTGCCACTCCTTGTGAAAGGCTGACCATAGAAAATACAGAACCAGACTCTTCTCAAACCATGCAGCCAAAGGAAAAAGAAGCAACACAGATCATAGGGAAAAAAAATTGTACATGAGTATTAGGAAAGTAAAAATCACAAAAAAGGTAGTGCAGCACTGGAAGAGTCACAGGTATAAAATTAGACACCTTCACTATTGTGAGAGGAGCCCAGTTCACCAGCAGATTCTGGTCTGCAGGGTCTGATTTTCTCAGAGGGAATAAACATCAGCTGTTTCCACTGAAGTCTGTAATATATGTCAACCTTTATTACTTTGAGGAAATTAAAGGTAGGTCACTCAAGATTCAAGGACCAGACTTTTAAAACTCCTTTGTGGAGTGCACTGGACACTGAAGACAATTGCAGACACATCCCTGTGGTTAGGTACTCCAAAAGTGTTGCTAAAAGCACCATGGAAAATCAGCCCCTCATTGTTTGATGTGTCTCTTTTGTTAGTTAGGTCAGATTTCTTTTGCTATCCCACAGTGCTATATGTGGTGCTGTGTTTATTTTCCAGGTCAAGGAGTTTCATGCACTGGAAACTTAACTTTGAAGAAATAATATGAGGGGAAAAAAAGATAACCTTAAATCTACCAAGTTTAAAGGGAAGAGAAAAAAAGTTGAGTTCACATGATTAACTGTCATAAGCACAGTACATACCATCAGAGGTGCCAAAGCCTGACTTGAAAGGTTTTAAATGTTTCAAGCTGTGCAAGCATGCGTTTCTTCAAACAGGCAGAACTGATTATGATGATCACAGGCAAAACCTTAGTTAAACAGAGGATGTGCAATTTTTGTAAATCGTTATACAGCAATTACTAACTATTGAAATAAATGGCTTGTGTGTTTATTAGCATTAGAGATTTTCTTCCCTCTGTATCCCTGTGAAGAACTGAAAATGTTGCAGGTGATGAAGACAATATTTGTCATCAATACAGGACAAGGCAACAAATCTGGAGAAAATCAAACTTTACCAAGTAGTGCTATTTAGATTTCAAAAAGCTTAGTAAACTTTGGGATCGTTTCAAATAACTCTTTTCTAACAGTTAAGGTCAAATTTTCTTTTCATCCCTTTATTACCAAAAATATATATACATTCTGGTCATACCAAAAAGCTGAATGAACATCTGTTCATTAACGTGTCAAGTGCTGTACACACTCCAGTACACACAACATTTTAGAAGAATGAATGGAAAGAAACACAGAAATGATGAAAGTAGGGATAAGGTCATGAAATTCTTATTATATTTTACTATTTGCATTCCTAACTCTAAACAAAATCTTACTCAGCTGAGCTTTATATACTTCTTAAAAACTTATTTAAACTGGTACAGATGATTGTTTGGACACTCCTAAATTTTATTTAGCTTGCAGAAGAGACCGAATTGACAAAAAGAAATGAAGCAAGATGTGAGTTGAAACAGAGATTTGTAAGGGGTCAGTTTAGTCAATTTGAAACTTAACTGGCCTTACTTTAAAACTGTAGAGGCACATGTTATTCTAAACATGTTGTACCTTCAGAACAGATAGACTCTAGACGTGTTGTACCTTCAGAACAGATAAATGCTCCAAAACACCATCCAAAACACCAAAATACATCACAAAAACACCATATTCTCCAATCACCAGCAGGCAAGAGAGATGGAAGCATTTGGAGGTAGAAAAAAAAAACATGTGGAGATGGAACATCTCCTTACCCAGAAGATGACAGGAGTTAACATCTTAAGTTTAGGTTGAAGGCTTGTTCTCCTCTTTGCTGGAAGTCTCCATTCCATGACATGGCCAAAAAAATCAGTAGTTCCCAGGAACAGAAAGTCTGCCTAGGCAGATCAGGTTGCAAACTAAGTCTTAAAACATGTGGTTGGTGTGTTGTGCATGTCAGAGAAAATTTGGGAAGAATATTCTGAACTTGAACCTGTGAAAACAACAAAGGATCAAGCTAACTTGCTTTCCACAGATAGACAAGGTTTTTTCCCCCCCAAAGAATCTTGCTTTACTGTCTTATGATTTGCTCTCCCAGCTGGAAATAGGTGAAAGAGAATTGGTTTTTAATAAATTGTAAGTATCTGCCCTGGCTATAGCCAGATTACAATGCAGCCCTCAGGCTGTGATTCACAGAACTGTGCCTTGTTAGGCTGCTCCATGGTTAAATCCACTGAAATAAGGAGGTGTTCAAACACTGGACTCATTAAGACATGTTTAATGCTTTCCTGGGGGAAGTCCTGACTAGTTGGTGTTAGAGTAGCTTGAAGAAGCTGAGATATTTGCTCCACTTTTTTGGAAAATGAGCAAATATAATTTGTTCAGGGTGACAAAACAACCTGGCTCAAATGCCTGGCTTTTAGTCACAGTTTCTCCTTTCTTCTATTTCATTATTTACTTCATGAAGTAGGATCTGTAACTGTCTATAAAAGGTGGTCTGGGTTTGTTTTTTTCTCCCTGTAGGCAGAGCATCTCATAATTAACTGATCCATCAGTTTGCCAGTATCTGATCTATTCTCTTGGTACAGCATCTGACCTCCTCTTTAAATAGAGACATACTCAGCTCTTTACCTGTACTCTTTACACACATGTAGCAACCTCTGCATGTGTTATTTAGAATATACAACCTATGGTATATTGAAGTTTTCATTCCACAATATCCTTACATTTGTAATGGAAAAAGCCGGATCCAAAGGGAAATCTAAGAGGTTGATTAATACCAGAAAAGGAATAAATAAGATTGGAAACAGAATGGATACTTGAAAATCTTACTTGCTTCTACCTAGGGTCACTAATTTAATTTTCTCCTACCGTCCATGTGGTTTTTGTTTTTTAATTTCCAGGAATTCCTGACTGTTTATTCTATAGTGAACCAATGGGGTTTTGAGGCCATGCTATGCTGTGGGAAATGTCTCAGTAGTATGTGTTCTTTGTTAAAAGTTGCAGAGGAGTTGTGTTGGTGTAATTGAACAAACACTAACTATCTCACTTTTAAAAGGGAGCATAATCTGCACATCAATTAAAGCCAAATGTCTGCTTAATGGTTAAGACACTGCCATGTGTCATCCTCCCAGTATTCATCAAAGAAGTGTTCCATAAATGCTTTGAAACCTAATTGCCAGTGCTAAGAAAAAAATCTTCAAATAGATTAGTGAAGGCAGATGGCTTGTTTATATACAATATTAATATTAACAGCATTCTTCTAATAAAGCATGTACAGCACAACAAAGGCAAACAAGGATCACAGGGTTCTGGTTACACAAAATGCTGTGCTGCCTGCCCGGAGCCTGGCCAGGGCTGTGCTCTCTCCTTCCCATCCCAATACCTCCACTGGATGAAGAGGGAAGCTGAGGCTTCAGCCTCACACCTGGTAAGACAATGGCCACCCTGTTCAGTTTTGCCCTTGCCACATCCCTCCCTGCTTCTGACAAAATCAGAACGTTACATATAGATGAAGTCATGCAAGAAGTAACAGAGGCGCTGCCAGTTGGTAAATGTCTGTCCCTGATCTGGGTCCAGCCTCACTTGTCCTTCCTTGCCTCCTCCCATTGCTAATATTCCTCCCAGTGCTTCACAGATGTTTTGTTATCATGCTACTGAGTGGTTATTTTTCAAGTGGCTTCTCAGAGCAGATGTTCTACAGACACGTGCTGTTTAGCTTTCTGTTGACGTTATTTCTCTTATGAAAGAAGTGTTACTGCCACATTGCCTTTCTAAAAAAAAAAAAAAAAAAGAAAAATAAACCCCAGAACTCCAAATAAAGAAACAAATCATTGGGGTTTTTTAACACCTGCTGATAATCTGATAATATTCCAAGAGAACTCTACATTACTCTACATTTTATAATGCAGCTCTTTCAAAATGTCTCTTGCTCAGAAACACCTAGTCCTTATCCAGTTGCAGGAAAACACAGTTAATATTTAGCAATAAAGGCTGCATAAGAAACAAAATGTGGCACAGGTATGCTTAGACATACAGTATTTCACAACTACATTTTGTTTATTTGTTTTAACACACACACACCATTAAAAAAAAATAGTTCCAAAATAAACTATGCATCATTTGGTTTTATGACAGCTGGTGAACCTATCTGTATTCTGTGAATCTTATCTCTGCCCCTTCTATCAAGTTCATGCACTGGGACATGTTATTCTATTTACTTAGTCCTAGAATCTTTCTATTCCCCTTTTTATAATATGTTTCCTTCCCATTACTATAACAGATATATTTACTTGCTGCAGTTCTGCTCAGGTTTTCAAAGGGTGTTTGGAAATGCCGTGCTTGCAACCCACTACTTCTCAGGTCAACACCTGAAAATTAGCAAGGAACAACTCATTGGAGGCTGATTTTCAAAGAGAAATGTGCAACACGGCAGTCATGTGGGAAAAAAGCTACATTGGAGACACTATCTGGGTGGAGAAAATAAACAAATATTATATGAGTTTGGGAACTACAACCAGTGGCCAGATTCCCCCCAACAAATATAAGACTGGAATTGCTCCATGAATTAAAACTTGGTTTCAAGGGAGCTGTGCCAGTTCAAACCAGCTGAAGAGCTAGCCCACAGCCCACAGCTTTTGGCTTTGACCAAACTGCACGTCCTGTCCACTGCATGCCCTTGATGTGGAAACACAGCCTTGAAGAACAAGCACAAGAGCAGAAAATCTTTCCTCGAGCCACCTCGTGCCCCTGCTCCAGTTGGCCTTTCTAAACAATCAGTTCATTAAACAATGCTTCAAGAGCCTGATTCATCCTCTTTTTTGTCAGTGAAACTACTGGATCCAAGCCAGCATAAAACTGGAGCCACACAGAGCTTAATTAAGCCCAAGGATTTTGAAAGGGTTGATCAGCTGAAGATTTTACAGTTCCTATTAATACTAAGCACCAAATGTGCTTATCTTCTTTGACTTCCAGAAATTTGGGACATGAAGCTGTGGGATGGTGGCAGTGTGACAGTGACAGGTAACTCAGTGAATGGGTTTTGAGGCTATCCACCAGGTAGCCTTCTGTAACTCTCTGACTTCTGCTCTAAAATGCAGCTTCAATTCTGCACTCATCTGTTTAGGAAAAACAAATCCAATGTTTTCTGTTTACAGTCTCTCCCTCCTTAGCTCAACATCACTCCTTTCTCACTGTCCTACATACCACCAAAACATCTGGGCTGGTGGCCTGTGCCAGAACTCACACCAAGTTGTCCAATTAGTCAGATATCCCCAGGGATTGGACAGATGCCTTGTATCAGATGTCTCTTCTTCCCACTAATAGTTCTTGCTACACACAAAAAAAAAACCAAACCAAAAAACAGTGCAGTGGTTAAAAAAAATACACCCCAAAACACAACAGTGGAATATAAGAAGTTTGAAAGCTGAGTTGAGGAAAGAAAGAAAAAAAAAAAGGTTAAATATAGTTGTGTGTGTGCATACATGTGCATATTTACTCATACACATACACAAAATATACCATTTTTTCCAAACATTTATGATGGGTGAGAAATGTCAAAGGTGGTCACAAAATATTACCAGAAAGCATAAGAGAAATAAAGCAGCCGACTTCAAAAAGAATAGAAAGCACTTTTGATTGGGGTTCTACTAACTGTGGGAAAGCTACTAGAGGAAAAGTGGGAAATGTCTAAGCAACTGTTGGAAAAAGTGCAGTTGAAATTCTTCCCACTTCAACCTAAACAGGGAAAAGTGCAACATAGGCCATTGTGGTTAGGTAAGGAATGAAATGCAAAGAGTTTTACAAGCAGAAAGCTGAAAGCTTTTTAAAAAGATAAACAAATCTGGTGCAGAGGATTTGGAGGCACTGTATGTAAAAATAAGCAGAAGTAAGTTAAAGGATCAAATTAAAGGAGCAAATGGAATTACTGAATGCTAAACTACATAAATATTTCAACTGACAACAATGAGCTCTTTAGACATACTCACATTAAAGAAATAGGAAAATATAATAGTGGTCTCCTAAAAATGCACAAAAAATGAGAAACAGGGACAAAGGAAATGGTTTAATAATAATAAAGAGGAGGAAGGGAAAAAACAAGAATTATGTTACTGTTCCTGATTCAGAGCCCAGTCCTACAGGAATTGAAATGCAACTCTTTACTCTTTTATGGGCAGACATTCATCTGCACCAGGTAGACAACAAGACACAAAAGGCAGGACACAGTATGCCAACTTCTCCACCTTTTCTCCCAGTTGTGATTATGATTATGGAGCTGGCTCAGGCTCCTATGCTTGTAAGAGAAGACATGAAACTCCTACAAATTTCACCTGGCCACAGTGATTCTAAAGATGCCTTTCTGGTATCTGTGAATCACTAGGACTCACTCTTTTCTGATCACTTACAAAATTCAGCCCAACTTGATGCCAAACAGCAGGGCACTCACTATAAAGCCATTACAATATGATTTAACAACCCATACTCCAGAGAAATCCCAAGGCAGCTCAGGAACACTTAGGTAACTCCCTACTTATTTTGTTTACACCTAGTGTCTGTGAAAGGAAAACCATAAACCTAAGCATGAAGAAAATATTAAATATCAGTATAACATAACAGGTTGTGAAGAGCTATCAGTGGCAGACAGCGATGCAGAATTTTTGAAGCTGGAAGACTTCCTTAATTTACATTACTCTCTTCTGTCATATGGACATTCAAAGCGAAGCACTTCTGCAGAGGATTTACAGAGGGAGTGGGCTCTGAGGGTGATCGCCCTCCCTTTGCATCAATATACGCTTGTGCTGTTTGATGGAGACAGACAGACCTTGCACTGAAGTGGATAAACCAGTATTTTTCCTTTATGCTTTCTCTCCCCATCTGGCTCCACACCTGTTGTGTGTTAAGTATATTTTCAGTGAAGACAAAAAACATTTAAGATGACCTAATAGATGTGATAATGATGTATGTGGTAAAATATCCTCCCATCCAAGAAGCCCAACAGCCATGAAATGTGGCAGAAGCATTCTAAACATAAACACAAATAAAATCCAGTAAGAACCTAGTTCACTAAGATAATGAAACACCTGGAATAAATGGTGGCACAGGACAATAAAAATTTGCAACCATGTTATAAGTATTTTTGTATTGTAAATAAAAATATAAACCACTGAAAAACAGAAATGAGATAAATATAACCAGAAAATTAAAACACTTGGGCACATCCATGAGCAGGCTTCATATGTAAGAAAAGCAACTGAGAAAAAGCAACTGTTTATTATTATTAATTATTGTTACTTTATTCATTCTTCTGATTAAAATAAGTATATGAAGCCAAAGCCAGATACTTACAGTGGAATTAAGTACATCCACGCTTACAAGGTCTGCAGGAACAAGTCCTGATTTCTTACTATGAGCTATCACTGTTGAAGATGTTGGCACATATTACACCTGACCACTCAGGAAGGACGACAACCTTTCAGAAATAAGATCACTGTTGTCAGGAATATTTCCTGGTTTGAAAAACCTGCTTGGCCTCTCAAAACTGATTTGTGCTACTTAAATTTAGCTCTGAACCCCAAATCCAAAACCTGAAAGTAGTGGTTCTGTCACTAGTTTTGAAACTTATTCCTGTCTCTGAGCTTGTCTTTTGGTTTTCATTTGCTTTATTGGAGCCACATTGATTTACACTTGCTGAGTGTGTGGTTCTCTAAAGACAAGCTGAAAAATCACATGTACCCCATGCCCAATATACATACATTTTGACAAGCCTTTGAAAGGAGTGTTAAATCCTTAATATCACTAAATATATGGAATTATATTTGATTTTTTTTTTCCTTCAACAGCTCTAGGCTCTCTCAGTTCTCCTAACTTCTGCCCTGAAGCACAGCGCTGACACATTCAAATACTGCCCAAACACACTGGATGACAGCCCTCTGTTTACACAGAGGACAATCCTCAGCCCAGTTTTTTCTTCCCAGTCTTCAGAAGAAGTTTTCATGTTGTTCTCAACAGACTGTCTTGGGGCAAAAAGCAACAGGGTTTCATTAGTGCTTTGCTTGGAAGACTGCTGATTACCGCCCATGGATGTGGGAGTTTGGGCTGTGTTTTGGCCTGAGGGTGCTCCAGCTCTGGCCCCATGTCCAGTAGCTAAACCAGTAGAAGATGGTGATGGCTGTCACTCCCCACTGCCCCCTGCCAGCTTGGAAAGCATCCACTGAGAAGCTGCATCTCATTACTGCTGCTGGACAGTGCTGGGCCACATTCACCCACGGTGATTAATTCAGTGAATTTGGCATGCAGAAAAGAAATCTCTCAAAATTGCATTATTCCAGCAAAAACACCTGGATACCCTTAGGAAACAAATATAAAAACACTAGTATTGAGAAAAAAATAATCACTAGGAATTTTAAAAGGGGGAAACCATTTGCCGTCAGAGATTTCATGGATCAGAACCAGCTTGGTAAAACAGATCCCTTTGTAGTGTTATCAAATGTTCTGGTACATGGTGACATGCAAGCTGTAAGTTTCCTGTTCTGCTAAAATATTAGGGTGTGACTTCATGAAGCAAGGGCTTTGCTGTAATATTAAAAATGTTGATAGTTGTTTTACATGTCACTATGAAAAAGTTATACTTTTATGCCCCATAAAGTAGATCAAAACCTGTGGTTTTGACTCACAGGCCATTATGTTTCTTTCCACCTTCCTCCCCCATCTTTTTAACAAGAAAAGGCAGCAGAGAATTTGAGCATTACTCAAAGTTGAGCATTACTAAAGTTTTCTTGCTTTTCCCCTAATAAAACATAGCAAAATTGAAAGCTTTAGTAAGTCTACATGCCCATCTTCATATATCAAAAGGCTGAAAGGTGATGGCAAAACTTGGAAATCAGGGTGTCTAAAACAGCAACTCTCCTACCTTTTTATCAAGAAAGCTCTAATATTGAACACTTCAGCTGATTCAAAAGTATAATAATTTAATTGTGGCCAAGATTTTTGAAGTCTTTCTAAATTTGAAGTTCAGAACTACAAAGGATCATACAATGTGAGAATCAGCAAAAAACCTTTGCCAAAGAGTCCCACTTAGTATTTTGAATATTTTCCATATGGAATGGCAGAGAGGAATAGAAGAGGATTTAACTCCAAAATCTATCCAACAGGACTTTAATTATTGTTTCAATTAAAAAACATAACACTCAATGATTGTGTGTACTCAACATCCCTACTCTGTCTCTCTCAGTTGCCCATTTGAGGACAATACAATCTAATTTCAGCATTCTGAGCTAATTGAATCAGGGTCAGAAAGATAAGTGTTTCCAGTACTTTTCAGCAAAAATGTGACACAGCCCATTCTGTTGAACAAGAAAGATTACATTTAAATCTTTAATTTCTTTATTTAGTCAGTACAGTTAAGTTCACACATGATCTCATGGAACAAAAGTAAGCAAAAATGATGTGAGAAATGTACTTTTTTCCATGTTCCATTGCTGTGGAATTCTATCTTCTCAAGCTCACTGCCTATAATATCAATTTAAAAGAGATATAACAGGACATTTCATTCTCATTCTGCATATTTTACCTGGTTTGTAAAATCCTTTCAGTACTTCAAACTCCTTATTTACTTTTCAAAAATATTTTTTAATTCACCTGTTTCATGAGAAGAGCACTGTCGTCAAACCAAAGGTCTCTAGATCACTTCTCTACCTATCATCCAATTACCATCAACCACCTATGATAAGATTACAAAGAGTTCAAAACCTACAGTGTTTCTTTAAGTGAAGTACAAGGAAAATTTTCACTTGCAGTTACTGTGTTATGTGTACATAATACACCAGAATCTGAGTTGCACCATTCTTGCCAACACAAGGTAAATGCTTGCACCATCTTATGGGCCTCAGGACTTTTTAATTCTTAGTATTTGAATAGCAAAACATGTAATATAAAAGCCACGTGATGATTAGTAACCAAAACTAAATAGAAATCCTTACAAATTCAAACCAACATTTGAGCAATTGTAAGTCAGGATTTGCTTGTGCAAAATGTTACTGCAATATTTTGGGTGAGACTTCACCACAAATTGCTGATTTTATTAATTATAATACAAGACCATGACAAAAAATATCTTCATCCTGTACTGAACTTTTGCTTCACTTAAAATGTTATAGCAGCCACATCTGCTTCCACAGTATCTCTAATAAATAGATACAGTCATGAAAAAATTTCACCCCAAGATCATCTGGGTCTTCTTTTTTTTTTAAAAAAAGGCTTATTTTTTCTTCCTGACCTTCTTCCTAGAAAAGACAGATAGATTGTGTGCAGAGTTTATTACGAGATCGATCAAGATAATTGAGGTATAATTTTCTTAGCTATTTCTGTCATCATTTTTAAAGGCAGAGATGATTATGTTTCTCTTTCACCCATCTGGGAAAGCACACTGTGTTCTCATGTAATTTGAACATTTCAGCAAGGATGTGAGACCATCTTTTTGGACGTAGCTAATAGCTCTGCCATTAGGCCATCCTCTCTTGAGACCTAATTTTTCCTATTAATAATTGTCAACACTATCTCTTTTACAGAAAAAAAAACAACCACACCTAAGTCTTCACTTCCTGTCTGGCACAACACCAGCCAATATGAAATTCAAAATCTTTTTACAGTTCTGAGGTTCCTTAAAGATTCAATTGCTCCTTATGAGAATCTTCACAGACCAAACCTTTTCTACATCACACTTTTTTCAAGAATGATAGCTGAGAATTTATATGATAAGAAGCTTGCTCTTTTTATAAGGTGACCTAAAAATTAAACTCCAAGTCTCATATTTTTGCAGGAGTGACCATCATAAATCCTCCTTTTATTTATGCCAATCTTCCAGTGCCATAATTTAAGTGAATTACTTTTAATTGCATCTAACCTTTCAGACAACAAGATCCTATCTCTCTGTTATGTTAGTTTTCACTCAATCTTTTTTTTTTCCTGTTTGCCATTCCATTATTCAATTTCTGTTAATAGTGATATCAGTTACTACAAGAAATGGTCCTGCTGTGAAATACATTTTTTTGTATGCAACATTAGATAATTTTTTCAGTCTGCGATGATAATACACTGTTTCACTGTGATCTTTTATATTTCAATCTCCTTCAACCACCTGTATTCTACCCTATATTTCTACAGATATTTTCCAGCAGTCACCTCCAGTCATTAATGCTTGAATAGTTAAGACTTCCAGTCAAAGTTTTTGCTTCTGTTTACCATTAAGGCAAAACCAAGACATTAAATAGGTTAAGGCATGAATGAGTGTGTATTATTGTGTAGGTAGTTTGTATTAGTGGTGTGAACCCTGACTTTGCTATTTTTCTAGGACTGGCAGAGGTAAAATGTTTTTACTGGATCAAAACCCAGTGATTTTCAACTATGTTGATGACATAAAAAAATCTATGCCTCAGTGCCCACACCATATCTAAGCATCTGTTCCCACATTAGACATCCTTGTTTATATATATATATATATATATATATATATATATATATATATACATACAGAATTTTTGATATGCCTTTTATACCAAATCTAGTCACTGTATAAACAGAGCTGCTTGCTTTTCATTTGACTTAGAGTAATAATATTAATCAATTTATACTGTGCCATCTTACTCTTTCACAAGATTATTTTTCCCCTGCCACCAAAAATAAGGCATCTGAGCTAAAATTTTGCTAAAACAGTTATGAAACTGAAAAATCAAACCAAACTAAATAGTAAGCTTTGAAAATTTAGATCTTAATGGTGGATTTAGTCAAGCAGGACTTTTTCAGGACTATCAAAGTCTCTTTGAATATGAATCACAAATAATTCACTATCTATCTGGGAAGTTCAAAGAACTTTAACATTTTACACAAGTGATTTCCTGCTCTGACAGGCAGCAAAGTAAATATGATGGGTGGTCTGTTTAAGGCACCTGTCCAAATCCAATCACATTACATTTTTATAGTATCAACATTTGAAAACACTATTGCTGTTACTCCAGCAAAAATGAATGGGAGTATCTCCAAAGCAGATGGCAACTAGCACATCACAAAAACATTCAGATTCTTGAGCCAATTTGTATAGCAAAACAGCATCTACCACAGAGCAAAGGGAGCAATAATTAGCATATTCAAACACACAAAACTTCCCAACATACCATGGTTTAGGCAAAGAACAATGAAAAGTAATTGCTCTCACATAATACTGGCTTTCACTTGGATAGGACCTAGTTACAGCAGGATTTATTCAGCTGAGTAATTCCCTTTGAATCTGAAAGAATACACAATTAATTTGAAAATATTGGTTAAATTTTGCATAATGGAAAACACAGGAATCCAAACAAGGAACTTCGTAATGAGAACATTTAATTATTTCTGAGTCAGTTCTTATAAACCAATGTGGTTCTAATGTCATTAATATATCAAATTTTATTGTAACTCACAGGTATCTAATACAGTCCACATTTCAAGACAACATTTAGCAATCTGCACCCATATAACACAGAACACCTTTTGCCAGATTTGTTCATATAATGCATGCCTAGGTCTCTTTGCAATTGTTTCTGAAAACACTGATAATGTTATGCAAACATAACCCACAATGTTTCCCATTGTCTGAAAATCAAATTATTTAATTTTCTACATAAATCTCTCTGTGTTAATTGACTCGGAATGGAGTTATCCAGAGGTGGCTGGTTTTGCAGATTTCACGTGTGAGAATTCATTCAGACATGTAATGGAAAATCTGCCCTACAGCTAGGTGTGCTTAGAGCAGATCCAACACCCCGTGGATAACCTTTCTACTGTGACCTGTTCATATTTTTCATACTCCAATTCCATAGTTCCTCTGCTTCAGGAAACAAAACAAACCCTTGTTATTGCTAGCTTGATGGTGCTGATTTGAAAAATGTAGGTACATTTCAGATATGACAGAACTGGCTCTTAACTATTTTGTGGCCACTCAGGCACCACCCTCCAACCAAGAGTGTTTACAGATCCAAACTGGACCCAATTAAATTTCTGAGTGACATAATTTTCAGTAACCTGCTAATAATGCTATGCCCATGACATGGAATCCAACAATATAAAACCAAAGCTGAAACCTAGGATGTGCTTAATGTCACCTAATTTGAGATGTCCAGATTTCAGGTGGATATAGCTGAGCTCATGGACATAGCGGAACCCAAGATTCTTTACAGGCCACAGAAAAGACTCACTGCCTCTACTGACTACAGAAAAGGGACAATGTTGCAGATTCAGAAAAAGATATGTGAAGTCCAACTAAACAAAAGAGTGAGGACCAGCCACAGATTTTATCCTCAGCACACAGAAAAAAAACGCACATACAGAACTTGTTAACAGAACTACTTGTTACGGAACTACTCTTTTGGAATATTTAATTTTACAAAAATAAATAAAATATAAGAATGTATATATCATAGTCATTCTGTACCCTGCTTTCATATTCAAGCACAAAATCATCTGTAGGAAAAATGTACTGATGCATAGTGCATGTCCTTCTGCCACCCTTGGTCTATGATGAAAAAGACTCAACAAAGTGTTTTACTCTAAAGTACCATAAACATTACCTCAAAAACCTGGAGTACAGTGTTGCACTTTCCCCCTACCTTGGTATTGTATACATATTTTTGTATAAACAAGCTGCACACTGTTTTGGAAGAACTTGTTGCAGTGATACAAAACAGAGCACATTCAATTTAAAGAAATGGGGGCTCCATTAATGCACTGTCTGGAAGTGGAACTGTATCTTTAGGATACCCTCTGATTTCCAGTCTTCCAAAGGTCTTAGTGATTGAGCTTGTCAAATAGTCACCACCACTGTACTGGAAATGTGAACAAAATATCAATTTTCCCAAATGAAATGCTACAGATTTAGACCTATGTAAATCTGTCAGAATTATCCCTCTCTAAGTTTCACCCCAGGGTGTGGTACTGTACAGCTGAGGAGCTGAGCTAATAAATGTTGAAAAAAAGAAAAACACTGCTTTATGGCATCATGTAAATTGGCACAAAAAATTGCTCACACCTACACCCCAGTCTTGACAAGTAACAGGCAAAATGTGGAAGCCATACAAAGTCCCACCGGTATGAAAGCAGGAAGAAAGCAACAGTTCTGTCAGGGAGTTCTGTGTTATATGTCTCCAGGGTTGATATAAATTTCTAGATTTCACCTGCTCAGGCTCAGAAAAGGTAAATTAACCAAAACCAATGTGAACATGATTACTTTCTACTTGCATATTTAAAAAGCACCTTCTGCCATTCCCATGTTCAGTAGCATCACAAGACTGTGAGTCCAAAAGACTCTTGTTGCATTCAACTCACCTTTGGATCAACCAGAGAGTTACTCTAGATTGACAGTAAGGTAACCAAAACCAGATTTTAGCATTAAGAAAGCAAATGTAGATTTTCTTGTGACTGTATTAAGTCTTGCCAATATATTTATATGAGCAAAGCTCTCTTTCATGACTTCCAATTTATACTGGCAAAAGCATTCCACATTGGCACAAGATGCTTCAGTTGGATAGACTGCATTTTTGTGGAGAAAACTAGAGAGCTTTCTAGCATAGCTATGTTATTTGAGAGTGTGGCATGTTCATTATGCTCAATTCACGTACACATGAAAGCAAAATGGGGCAGCAGTGCTCTGGGCACATTCATTTATGAACTCCATGCAGAAACCTCACTAGAATATTCCTATTTATTCCAAGAATTTCTGTTTTGCAAATCAGAATTTTAAAAATGAAATAAAAATTTTAAGAGTTTTAAAATAGCAGTCTTGGGAGTATTTTCATGCATGTCTGGATTTTAAGGTTCATGTTTTCACAGCTTCTTTCTCCACTCATAGTTCGTATGCCCTTTTAAGGCAAGAATAACCTGAGAGTTGTCCTCAGTAACATACATGCAAGAATACTGATCCTTGAGAGAAATACCAAAACACCACAAAATTATGAGGTGTAACCAATTTTCCATATAAACGGGTTAAACTGATGAAGGATCTTTCATTCCCCATGGAGCCAAGTCCTTCCACAGCACTTCAGTCTTCTGCATATGTTCCACTCTCAGGTGAGTTCACTACCCAGGAGAAGAGTGTTTGAAATACCCATGTAAAACCATTCATACCAACATATTAAATAAAAGGCAGACACCACTAGTCCACATATTAATGAAAGTAGTTTCACTATTTGCTGAAAACACTTTTAATATGATTTTGGTAAGCCCTGAGCATGTCTGTGAAATTCTTGGGGAGATTGGGTCAAGGAACCAAGGAATCTCCAGGCTCTAGCAGGCTCTGAGCTAAACAAGATGGGCCAAGGAGCTTGCCTGGAAGGTGCCTGAAGATGCAGCAGCTGAGTGGATGCAAATGTGTCAGAAACAGCAAACCTCCTGCAAAGAACAAGCAGAAGAAACACACAAGCACCACAAAAATAGCCAAGCATGGGTTGGTTTTGGCAGCTTGTTGGCTAGGTGAAGGCTCAGATTCCTGAAGGAAGGAGCAGCCTCCTGTTGTCCCTGGGATAGAGCCCTTGTTTGTTTTAAACAGATAGCATTCAGTAAATATCTGGCTCCTGCTAGCAAAACTATCTCACGAGGCCCTAAATACTGATTGTCTCTTGGGCCAAGAAGAACATGATCTGTTAATTTATTACTTGTTTACCTTGTTCTAGTAACTAGAAGCATTAGGTCAAGATCTCATGCTGCCAGACAGTATTCAGACTTGCTTTTTTCTTGTGGACTGATATCCCTTACTCAACTCCATACTAAATCCTACCTATGATGCACAATATCATTGATGTAGTCCAGCCAGGGGTCTTTTTATCCAAGGAACAGGAGAATGCAGCCCAAAAACATACTTCTGATTGGACAGAAAACAAATTTTCAAAATCTATGTATTTTGAAAGTTGATAATTTTCTAAAGACTCAACTATTTAAAAAGTTTGAATGGAAATACATTTCTGTTTGACTTGGTTTGAGAATGACTAGTCTTCCATTTGTGCATTTGGCTCCATGGGAAATGAAAGATCCTTCATCAGTTTACCTGTTTATGTGTCAAGTTGGTTACACCTCATAATTTTGTTGTGTTTTGGTATTTCTCTCAAGGATCAGGTTGTGTGCCTGAATAATAATTTCTGTGCCACTTCCTACCTCTGCTATGGCAGTTGTGCAAAGAGCTCTTGACAATAATTTTTCAGAATAAACTATGCCAAGGTGTATACTGAAATCATAAACTTAAAAATACAAATTCTATGTCAAATGACTGCCACTGAGTTCCAATATAGGAAACCACCTGCAAATTAGAGGACAGTTTCTAGTTTCTGTCAGACCACAGTAACTGGCATGAAGGTCTAAAAAATAGGGGATAGACCCTTGAGCCCTGGAAGAAGGGCAGGAGAGGGGAGAAATGCACAAAGAAGTCAAATTCAGTATTTAACTTTAATGCTCAATAATGAAGAAAACAAATATAGGATAACTTCACTCAATTATGCCACCTCCTGATACAGTGATGATGACATCACACTATTGAGAAAGAAATAAAGGGGGGATGTGAAAAATTTCAAACACTTGATATTTTTATTTCCACACCAAAATATCTGTTTCTGTCAAAATCACCTAGATATATAATAATTACATTGTAATATAATAAGTATTATAATACAATCAATTAAAAATCAGATATAATTCTTTGTAATCACCACTGAAACATCTGTGGATCAACTCACCTACTAAAAAAACCCAACAGTAACTGTACAATACCTGAAAACTATTTTTCAATATCAAATGCAAGAGCCTTAGCTCTGCATATACAGCTATATCAGTGTTTCTGGATGTTATATATGTACACATGCGGAACATAAAAATTACTCTGCAACATCCTGCTTTCAGAAAAAGTCAATTCTAAAGTGCAAAGCCATTTTAAATGAGAAAAAGTATAAAAATGGTTTCAAGTAAATTAAAGTCTTCTGTTTTCTTCTGAGCAGAGTCAGCGTGAGAGTACAGAACCCAATCAGTGAGCACTTAGAGCAAGGGCCCATCCTAAGGAACAAAACAAAAGCTCACAGTTAATGTTTACTTTCTTTGGAAAACTTAAATATGGCCACATATTTCCATTTCCACATTTATTTCACATTTAGTCACAATGTAATCCATTTATTTCATAAATACCAGGAAAAAAATAAAAAGAGAAGCAATTGCAACAGAATATGTTTTTAACAGTGTGGAATCACATTTTATTAACGCTGTGAAATGTAATAAATTCCTTTTGGAGATGTTACATGTCAGCAGTGAAAGACTTGTAAAACACCATAAGCATTAGAACTTAAGCATATGTTAGTTTAACAAAATTTGCAAGGTATTTCCATATTGCCTATAATCTTTTACAGTTATTAACATACTATTAATTCATTCAGGAGAGTCCTTTCAGTTAGTTAGGCTAGGTCTTAGGAGTCATGATTTCTATGGGCTACATCTCTCTGCTTCATTGGGTTTACAGCTCTGGCCCAGGAAAAAGTATAACCCTTTTCTAGTTCTTACTCCAGGCATGTTTCGTCCTTCCCCTCCTTTAGGTAGAAAGCAAAACTGGCAGGGAAGGGGGCTCTTATTTCTTTAACAACAGAAAACTCCCAGAAACAAAAGAATCATCTACTGGCCAAGACTGAGAACTAGATTCAGACCCATTACACTATGAAAGGTTTTTTGCTGTGGGGTTGAAGGGGGTTTTAAAAAATAAATTAAATTTCATAAATCATTAAATATAATTTAATACCTTTAATAAAAATATAATCAATACACTTCAAAAGCAACTTAAGAAAACATTTTCCTCAAGTATAAATAACAAGTTTTTACAGTATATTTGCTGTCATTCGAATTTCTGCTTTTCCATTTATGTTTGTTCAGAGTTCCTACTCTCTCACAAGTTTCAATGGAAATTTGTTTTGTCCTTTTTTAGGACCAAAAAAAAACCCACAAAAAAAAAAACCAAAACCAAACCTGTTTCTCTTGGAAAAAACCAAACAAAAACCAATACACAAAATCCTCCAAACTTTGAGTACTATTTTTGCATGGTGTGATATTGTATTCTTTGTTTTATTCCTGGCATCAAGCTTTATTTGTTGGCACAAAGAAATCTTGTACCTCCAAGTTTGTAACTCAGAGGCAGGGAATGAATTTATAAGTTTAAAAAAACCTGATCATGGTTTGTTCCCATAATGATGCTGAAAAGTGTGTCCAAAAGCCACAAATCACTGATGGATCTTTGTTTAGTAACACTTCACAAGCAATAACCCTCAAAAAATGACATTGCTCATGAAAAATGGTAAGACAAATTAAAATATTGCACATAAGCATCATTAAATGAGTGACTCTGTCCTATAATAATAACAACTAAATTTTCCTTCTAAGCTAATAAAATAAATGAGCCTTAATGGCTCAAACACCACAATTGTGGTGGAAGTACAATTGTGTACTGGAAGTAAAAGAAAGGTGTGGCTTAAGCTACTAAACACCATCAATAATGACTTGTTTATTTTGACACTACATTGCTGAGATTTTGCAGTTTTCAACTGGACAACTGACACTATAGAAAATTTTAGATCTATCTTTCATTCTTCCCACCATGCAATTTATTAATTTCCCCAGCTATCAGATTTTTTTCTTTCTCTTTACTTCTTGGCCTCACTGCAGAACACTTTCAGATATATTAAAAATACAGCTGCATACATTCTAGAGGAGCAAAATAACCAGCGCCCTAAGGTTTCGTGGCCTAAATAAACAGGAATAGAGCAGTCAGGACAGTAATTTGAACAGAACTACAAGCACAGCATGCTCCTCATACTACACACACGCTGATGTTTCATCTACTTAACCCATGGGCCATTCTGAAGGTAATAACGTGCTACCTCAAGAGGCTAGGGTTTCATTACATTTTTAGGAACTAGCAGGTGCGCCGCTGTGGCTTGCCAAAACGCGTTGTGATGAACTGCGAAACTAATCCGCGCACCCCGGGTCGCGCTGCACCTGGCCAGCGAAATGGCAGCAGCGCCGTTCGTCCGCCCATCCTTGTCCCACTGTCGCAGACCTCAAAGCGCTAAAGCAGGTGGCTAATCTGCACAGCACTAGCAGGGAAAAAAAAAAAAAAATGACCTTGAACGTGTATAGGTTACCTAAAAGTGCAAAAGTAAGCTCCTACTCCTCATACCCGTAAGGCAGGTCAGTAGAGACTAGCGAGAGCATCAGGGTGGCTGTGTTTAGACATGGACTGAGGTCGGACAAGTTTCAGATGTCTGCGGCAGTAGAGGCTAGCGAGAGCATCAGGGTGGCTGTGTTTAGACATGGACTGAGGTCGGACAAGTTTCAGATGTCTGCGGGACCTTATTCACGGTGCCCCGGGCCCCTGCTGCGGCTCGAAGGAGCCGCCAGCATCCCCCGGCTCCCCGCGGCTCTGCCGCAGCCTGGCCTTGCCCTTGAAGGGCTGCGGCAGCCCGACACCTCACGCGTGACAGGAAACTCCACAAACGCCAGACAGAGGAGTCCTGCAACTTTATTCGAATAAAGGCAGGGAGTCCACCGGGGCACCCGCCCGCGGGGTTTTCTCTCTGCCACGCGTGACACCCAAGGGGCGGGCCGGTCCCTGCACAGAGCACCGCCAAACACGGCATCTGCAGCGAGTCCGCCTGCGAACAAGCGCTGCTAAGCCAGCGCAGCGCCCGGAGCGACAGAGCTCCCGGCCCGCTGCCAGGAGAGCCGGGGCGCCTCAGCGGAGGAGGAGGGCGGAGGCAGGCCCGGAACCGGAGGAGGAGGAGAGCGCCGGGCATGGCGGCGCCCGCGGCGCTGCAGCGGAGCGTGGTGTCCCCCGCGGGCCGGCACACCGCCTCCCTCATCTTCCTGCACGGCTCAGGTGCCTGCCTTCCCTCCCTTCTCGGGGCGCCCCGGGAGCGGCCGAAGCGGGCAGGGCCGGCCCTGCGGTGCTGCGGGAGGGGGCGGCGGGGCGGGGCTGGGCAGGGTGTGAGGTGACCCTGTCCCCGCCGCTCTACCCGCGGCGGGGAGGCGGCGGCCGGCAAGGTGCCCGGAGAGGGTCCCGCAGGAACCGGCTTCCATGAGGGGACGCACGCGTTCCGGGAGATCACGGAACGTGCTCGCTTGGAAGGGGAACATCGGGATCGTGGCACGCCAGGTCCTGGCCCCGCACAGGGCACCCCGAGAGTCGCACCTGAGAGCGCTGTCCAAAGGCTTGCTGGAGTCTGTCAGGCTGCCTGGTGCTGTGGCCTCTGCCCTGGGAGCCTCTTCCAGTGTCCAGCCTCCCTCTGGGTGGAAATCCTTCCCCTGGTACCCGACCTTACACTTCACAGCGTTTCCTCGAGTCCTGTTACTCCCTAATTGCCCCTCTCAGAGGGCAGCCGTATTCAGAGGATGACTTTCACAGTTAAAGTGGCTCTTGCTGTTTTGGAATCGGCATGAGAGCACTGTTGGCACCCTTTAAAAGCCATTTACTAACTTCTGATTGTTCAGAAGGGCCCTGTCCATGTCCAGACTGGCTTCATGGCCACCCTCTGCAGAGGGGAGTTACCTACATCAGTGGCTGGTCTGAGGGCAGAGCATGTGTTTTGCTGGGTTTCATTCCTTATACAAGTTGTTTCTAATGAGCTAAATAACAAGGTCCACATTACGTTAAAAGAAAAGAAAAAAACCCAGTAATCTTAGGTCTTTATTAGATCAAGGCCTTGAGAAGTGATATCACTGAACTTCCCATGTGCATATGGCAACAAACTCAACACTTTCCCGGTATTTTGCTTACTTTTGCATTTAGCTGGTGCTTCTATTTAGTTTTACAAAGATGTGTGTCCTTACTAAATTAGTTTCATTTTTATAATCTAGTTGAATTTTGCTTTTTAAAAATTCTGTGAGTAAAAGAATGAAAGTGAAAGAGTTTATGTTCAGCTCTCTTGTTAATGCTAATGCTTTAATGCTTGAGGAAATAATTTTCTGTAATGTTGGAGGAGTAAGGGAAGATTATGGTTAGAGGTTGATTCCACATGTGGTTAAAATACTCTACAATTTCCTTTTTTATATATATTATTTTGTTCATAATATTTGTAATGGGGTGGTTTTATTTGGTTTCTAGCAGTTCCACAGAATAGAATTTAAAACAGAAGTCACCACAGTTCTGTTGCTGTGAGCTGGCCTGTAAACCCGAGTTGTAAACCTTTGTGCAGCACTTGTATGGAAAGTGCCAGTCAAATGGCATGAATCCATTTTGTACATAATGCTTGCTCTAGACAAACTATGACAAATGCAGAATGCAAATGCAAAATGGTATAGAGAAGTATTAGAACAGCCCTGGTACTATACATTGGATTTAGGTAGAGGTTCCATTTGGTAGCTTGGCAGGAAAAGCAAATGGACATAGCAAGTATGTCATAGCTTTTTAGGCTGAGGATTACAACTTTGCAAGTTGTAACTAGCACAGAATCATAAACTGGAAAAGACCTTTTAGAACATCGAGTCCAACCATTAACCAAACTCTGCCAAGTCCACCACTCAACCATGTCCTTAAGTGCCACATCTACACATCTTTTAAATACCTCCAGGGATGGTGACTCAGTGACTTTCCTGGGCAGCCTGTTCCTTTGGGTGAATAAGTTTTTCCTAATGTCCAGTCTACATGTTACATGTTAAATTTTAACTTTGCAGAGAAAGAAAACTTGGAAATACAAACTATATTTGAAAGGAAAGAAAGTAATATTTTACTTGAGGATGGAGAAGAAGATAATAAAGTTGCCATCAGTCTTTTTCAGTTCGTAAACTAACTCAAAGCAGAATCACCCATCATTTGCTTATTTTTGTAGTGTTCAGAACATATAATGCCAAAATTTCAGAAGAGCCTGAAAGACTAACATTTCAGGAGGTTTGTTGGGTTTTGTTTGATGTCACGGTCTCCTCTTTTCCTCCCTCTCCTCCAAGTTCTGTTCCTAGCAAATCAAAATACATTATCTGAGCATACAAGTGCTCATGTTTGAGTAGCATTTGGACCATGACAGTTCTTGATACAGAAGGTCATACATTTTCTCTTACTGAGTTTTCTGGACAAATTGAATGGACAAATTGTCTTCAATAACAATAAATGTTTCTACAGATCTTTGTGACGTTGAAGAGGTGGGAATAAATGATAGAATAATGATTTATCCTACATCATTAAGAAATTTGTCAAGACCTAAGTCCCAATTCTGTCATCATTGGGATAGCTGGTTGATTTACCTGAGGGTTCATTCTGTGCAAGTATTTGCAAGGCTTAGACCTTGGCTTTCTAACTGAAAAAAAAAAACAAACAGTGTATAGAAAAAATGTTAATTCAAGCCTAAGATACATTATTTATAAGTGAGGTGACGAGGGCCTTGAGGAAACCCTTGTATGTCAAGAGTGTCTGAAAAGACTCAGAAGTGTGTTTGGACTTCAGATCACAGTACTTGCATAAAGCAAAGTGCTTGTGGGGGTATTTTCTGAAGCATCCAGTTAAGGAGATAACTTGGATTTTACTGTTTAACTTAGCACAGGGTAAGACTTGTGTCAGTTTTGCAACCCTGTTTTTTATTTGTCACATGGAGTGTTTAGGTCAGAGAACAGTTAGTTCTAGTTATGCTAATTGTGCTTAACAGGAAAAATATTGCTGGGTTTGAGTCCTACTTGTCTTCTGTTTTAATTTTGAAGATACATTAATTATGTTTGTATATAAAAACCATCTGAATTTTGTTAGAGTGCTTAAGGCAGATTTTCTCCACTGGAGAATTATAATAGTTTTAACAATGAATTGGTATATTCATGTGGGATTGTTCAAATGAGCCCGTGTAATGTGCCAATAAGCCTGGCTAAGGACAGTGGTATTTTTTTTCTTTTGGTTTGGCCATTTTATTGAAAAGAATAGAGTGAGTTCTAAAGTCAAACCAAACAACTTGAGCGAAAATAATAGAGAATATTAGCATTTTGAGTTGATAATATGTGGGAAACTCAACTTCAAGCAAGACTGAAGTCCTATAGTATGAGTGGCGGTAGTGAAATTCCAGTCTGCTGAGCCAGCACGCAATTTTTTAGGTTGAACATCCTTCCTACTGTAAAAATATATTCCTTGATGGACCAGTTTGCTTAAGCTTGAAGTATTGTGTTATGCTGAGGACTTATTTGTGCCTGCTCTTGAGAGAGGTGGCAGTGAAATTATGGCTGAAGATACTAGTGGTGCAAAGACAAGCTGGAGACACTGTCTGGTGTGTATATATGTGTATTTATTTAAAAGGAGCAAATGCTATCTACAGAAGAATTCATCCTGTTCCTTGCACTTCAGTCTGCAGGGGTTTGGGCCATAGCCTGCATTGGTAAGACTTGGAAAAAAAACAAATTGGGAGTGGATCTCAACTAATTTTCAAACAGAACTGTGTGGTTAAGGTTTCTTTAAGAGTCTGCTAGATATTTTAAATGAACCTCTTTACAAATTCGCTTTTTCCCGAAAAGCTTATGTGCAATGTTAGCATAATGAAAAGTGAAGATCTTTTTTACTAGGTTCTGAAGTGGGTTAACATAAAAATCTCTAGTAAAAGTAACTAGCTTTTTAAGGGGAGCAACAGTTATTTTACATCACTTTTTACGATGTTCATCAAGATTTTTGTTTATCACTTAAGAGCAAATATGGTAAACTGTAAGTAAGAGGTAGGTCCTTGTGTGTGCTTGGGAGATACTTAAATCATTGAATGTAGCAAAGTATTGATTAAACTTATGTTGTGGGATATCTTAAGTAGTTTTTTCTAGGAAGTTTTGAGTACATTGGAAAGAGGACTGAAGTTGTTCAAGAAAGTTATGTTTTAGCATTTTAGTATATTAACTTAATAATTTGAAATTAAGTTAATCTAAAGTATAATTGACATTGTATAATTTTCTCTCTAAATGCACAGAATAATTCTTGTGCTCTTCTGTGTGATACAGGTGATACTGGCCAAGGAGCAAGAGCATGGATAAAACAAATTTTGAATCAAGACATGGCATTCCAACATATAAAAGTAATTTACCCTACAGCTCCTGCCAGGTACCATTTAATATATTGTAACTGTAGGATTAAGTTCCTTTGTTCCAGTGCTATAAAATACAGTTCTGTATATTAGTACAAATTGTCTTAATAATTCTTTTTTCTTTCTCATGTATATGCTTTTTGACAAAACTGAAGCTCAACGATGCATTGTTGTCCAGGAGCTGTGATTTTAAGTGGTTAAGACTCTATTAATGATTCCCAGAAGTCACAGCCTCTATTTGAAATTTGGATATTGTCCTTATAGTAGCTTTCCATTTCCTTCATATAAATAGAAGATAATCCTGCAATGTGTGTGTAGTGGCATTAGAGAGTCATGATCCAGATCATAATTCTACCCATAATAAATCTCATATATTAACTATTAAAGTACTGTGTTGTATTTTGTGCCAGGTTTCAGTACGGAAGGTGGGTGGTCTGTTTGGCAAGTAGGATGTCAAAGATCCTCAGCTCCTGGAGAAAGGACTGGGAATTCAAAAATGCACATTACTTCTTGTTTAAATCCTGGCCCAGCTATTTCAAAGAGAATTGATTTCAACATTTGCTGTGAGCCCAAGTCTTGTTATTAAATGACACTGTGTGTTCAGTGGTATATGGAAGTATAGATTAAAATTTTTTCCTGCAGGAATTTGAAAGTTTATGCAATCAAACCTAGTGGCTAAAAGTTGGACACCCACCCCCATAGCTATCCAAAGATAATAATAAGTATGGAATATATAATTAATTACATATATTATGTATGTAACATATATTAAATATATAATACTAAATTTCAGAGATGTTTAATTTTTCCTAATACAATTTTTTTGAGGTGTCTGTGGCTCTAAGTTAGGAAAATGTTTCCTTGAAAGGTAATGGGATTGAGTTTCTTTCTGAATTTGTGCATAAATGTGGATTAATACTGAACATAAAAGGAAATTGTGACATAGACTTTTGAGGTGTAGAGGTTCCAAAGTCAGAAAAAAATTCTTGGATGGTGTAAACAAGTATAATAGCAGATTTTGTCTGGCACTCATTAATACATGAAATTAAAAAAAAAACAACTTTCCCTTAACCATGTATTTTTTATTATTTACTTGGGCAGGAAAAGCAACTGAGAGATTGCAGTGTGAATGTATTCACTGTGTTACAGAAAAATGAAACCTGTGAGTGGAAGCCTTTGAAGCAGTGTATTTGGGGTTAGCAGGGAGTGAATCCCATTTTCTGTAAATAATGTGCTTGTTACCTCACTGGTGACAGGCTAAAGTGATGCTAGAGTTACCAGTGGCACATCACACATGCTGAGGGGATCCACTGCTTCCCTCCCAGCACAGCAGATACTGGGGAAATGCAGGGGGAGCTGCACCCCTGGGAAATTATTTTTCTCCTTATGCTATATGCAGCCAGAGCACCTGAGACCACATCTGCTGGGCCAGTGCTTGACTTTTCCATCCCACTGCACTTCTGAGGTCCAGTCCTTTTCTTGTTCTGGTTTCTTTGGGTTACTACAGATGTAAACAATGATTAACCAGCAGCATCTCCTGACACAAATGAAGGAATTTGTTTTTATATTATGACTTCGAATTTCAGTACTTTGGTAAACAGAGTTGAAAATACTGTTGTTATTAAATATGCAAATAAACAGTTTATTTCACTCTCTTTTTAAATTGAGGTTATTCTTGTTCTTTTCTAGACCAAGTAGAGTCACGCATGAGCTGATTCAGAAGTGGCTTTTAGCAGAACAGAAAAGTTGTATATTCAAAGAATATAAAATACTCACACTATTTGTCTTTAACTGGCAAAGAGCTCTTGTGTATAGCCCTCTCTTACTGATAAACAACCCTAGCTGACACAGTAAAATAAAACAGATGCTCCTAAGCAGTTTGCCACTGTTTGCAGCAGTGCTGAAGTTTGATGATACATGTCATTGGTTGAAACCAAAATAACAAAGCATTTACAGACCTATTTCATATTGTCTTGGTATTCAAGAACAAACCACATTATGCTTTTTTGAAATTATTTTGTAACAGTTGCATTCCTTTCTTTCACAGAAAATAAAAGCAAGGCTTAGAACTTCCAAACTTGAATGGCAGACATTAAAGTAATTAAACTTGAATATATATGTTGGTTATATGTATGTGTATATTTATATGCATATATATTTTAATAAGAATTCAAAATGTTTCTGGCAGCAAGGGAGGAATTCAGCCTCCTTGTTAATGAGACCTATAGCTGGGTGCTTATGGGCATGCAGATCTGCTGAGAAGATTCTGAAACCAAGTTCTTTGCCCACACAGAGGCTGAGGAATGTGCTGGCTGAAAGTCAGGCTGCTGAGACAGAGCCTCTGTCTAACCTGCCACTGCAGTGTCAGTTCAAAACTTGCCTACAGGTTCGTGTGCTGATGATGAAATCAAAGAAAAGCTTGAAGCTTGGCAACACCCTCCTAGGATTGGCTGATGTGCTCTTCTGGCACAATACTGTTAATGTGGATGTACTTCATGCTCTGAGCTCCTGTCTTTTCCAGGATAACTTTGCACATGCATGGTGAATGTTCCCTGTCAAAGTAGTTATGCCAGTGAAAGCAGGTTTGATGATATAACTGCAAAGCTGGGGGCTTTGGCAGGATTAACTGCAGGTCAGGAATACCTCCTCACATTTTTGATGGAAATTAATAGATCCATAGATATACGTTATTCGCGTCTGTTCAACAGAGTTTTGAAAAGCAGTGGATTTTCAACACAATATTGATTTTTTATTTTTTTTTTTTTTTTGCGGAGGATGGATTTGGGTTATACTAAACATGCATATTTTTAATTTGTACAGCATCAGAAGTTCAGACATGCTTTGATTCAAGAGTCAATGTATCTGAAAATTATTTTGGAAAACCAGTCCAGCATATAATCAGGAAGAATTCTGAAATATGTTCTTTGGCTTCACTAGCATTGATTTCGGCAAACACTAGAGAAGATTATGGGTAAAAGCAATGGAATGTTACTGAACTGCATTTTATAAAACTGGTTTTTTACTCATCTTTTTTCAAAAGAGATTTACTTTTCTTTAATAATTTTTGTGGTATTCAGGGTTTGTGCAGAGAACAATCACCTGATGCCCCCTGGACAGGCAGTGTTTGCAGCATTTTGTCTCACTTATTCCCCATCACATTGGAAAGTGCAACGAGTCTCATATTTGGTTGTGTCCTGAGTAAAAATAACAGAATGTCGATAGTGAAATTTACAAGTAAAAAAGAAAAATCTGCAAAAATACTAAAAAAATCACATATGGTAAAAAGCCTGCTTAGATAAAAATGGAAAAAATATGTGTATTCGAAAGCTTGATGTGATGTAGTGAGAGTACTGACACGTGAATTTGGAATATGTTTGGAAATAAAGTGCATTTACCTGGGGTATGCAAATTTTGCTTTACAAATTAAAAGTTTTATACATTGCTTGGAGGTTTTATTTTTTTTTTCTGGTTTTAATATACTGGAATACTTAAAAATGAGTAGAGAACTTGTTTTAACCGTATCTAGCTTTCTGTCAAGATTAGTGCTTCTGCACATAGATTAAACTTGTTAAACATGACAGAATTCTATTTTCTCTCAATTGTAATACTAATATATATCTTTAAAAAAAACAAGCTCAAATTGGAGCCCTAGTAGCTGATGCAATCCTTAAAGCCACGTCTACACTAATAGTTTTAAAGGAAAGGGTTTCCTTTTTCTCTTTTTATTTGGGTCAGGATGCCTACAACTTTAAATACTGTTTCAGCTGCTACAATTGTGACTTAAACATTAGGTTTCTATTGAGTTTCTAAATCAGAACTGAATACCACCCAATTTAAACTTTTTTTTTAATAGAAAGTGATAGTTTAAATTGGCATTGCAGGAGCTAACGTGGTAAATCTAAAACCACTTAGGCTCTGCTTGTTTTAATACATATACCTTGCCTTCTATAATTCCCTGAAAAAAATCTAGGCCAAGGATTCTTTGCGTTGTCTTGCATTCCATTCTGACAGTCCTTCTCTTTTGCAAGTCAGAAAATCAACTATAAATGCTACTTTGGCTATTTCATGGATCTTTTTGACATTCACTCAACAAACCTTTCTGTGGGATGTAAGTCTCTGTTCAGAACTTGTTATCTGGAGTGGAGGGGGCCAATTTATTCTAATTTCCATTATCATTATGTGTCTGGTAAGGACTAAAAGGCCCACTTCTCCATGTTTTCTCCTAAATTCACATCTTTGCTCAGCTCATGGGTGGAAATGAGCTTCATCTCACCATAGTCCCCATCTGGCTGTATCACAAAACCACCAGACAGTTTGGCACCACTCAGCTCCTCTGGCAGCCTCTGCCTGTGAGAGGCCTCGGATTGGAAAAGCAGCAGGGGTACTGCAGCTCGGACTTGAGATGGATTGGAGGGGAGCATGCACAGTGCCTATCATACTGTTTTTGGCTCAAGCACACGTTATTAATCCTTGACTTTTGTAAGGCCTAACCTCATTCATAAATTTAACACAAAGGAGTCTTTTTTAAAGGTGGGAGCTTGAGGGAGAAATGGGAAAGGTTTGGGTTGGTATCATGGGGTGGTTCTTTCATCTCCTTTAAATAGAAATTCAACATATTCTGCATAATAATGCTTGAAGTATGCTTGGATAAACTTTGTATTTTCCTTTTATTTCTGCTCTGGAATTAGGTGAGGAAAACTGCATATATCTAATGCTTACATCAGATGCTAAATAACACATGGGTTGCACTAAACACTTGCCAGAGATAACTGTAGTCATGCTTGCAGAAAACAAATTAAAACATGATGGAAATTATCTTGGATTTCTAATCTCTTTTACTGTATTGTGCTCTTAGGCATCCTTCATCTTGTTTTTCTTCTCTCAACCCTTTTCCGGTACGGAAGAATTGGAGACAATTGGTTTTATATCACCCTTCCAGCAAGCAGTTGTAGATTTCCAAGTTATGTGCCATTCTGTATTCTTGCTTTACAGTCTTTTCAAAGGTTTCTGTGCTTAGCTAGTGTCATTCATCCATCCTCAGTGTTTTTTGCCACCAGCTTGTGAAAGATGCCACTTTGAATCCCAGAGTGCCTTTCAGACCCCATAATGGAGAACTGATGTAGATTGGACTCTGGTTTGCCTCTTGCCGCTTTCTTTCAGTGAATTTGTAAGGCAGCCATTATTGGTTGCTGAGGAACTGGTAATGTATATTAAAGGTCTTTTATGGTCTTTTCAACTATAAAATTATCGCTGTTCTCTGATTAGTACCAATCCCCAGAATTTGCACCACTGTCTCCAAAAAAACAAAATGCCCCCAACAACAAAACCAACCCAGCAAACCCACAAAAAGAAAGAAACAGAAACAATTTATCCCACTGAGTTTTATGCCAGACTCTATTGCAGCTTCCTTTGTCTTGAATGAATAAGATTTGTCTCAAGTAACAAAAGCTGTCAGCATAGTATTTCTTCAGGTGACCATTCTGTACTGGCTCAGTCAGCTCTCATTTCAGACAATGTGCATCCAGAACAACTCTATCAAAAGCATTTGCATGTGGTTGAGTGAACAGGCACAGCCTTTTCTGGAGAGCAGCCAAAATTGCTCCTCATGGAGATGACTCTTGCCTTCCTTTTGGTGATTTTTTTTAAGTATAGTTCTAAGTTAAAGCTGCTTGAATTTTGGACACATCATATGCTCTGTTATCATACCACAAAGCTTCATTGTTAAGATATGCTGACTCTCAGTTTTAAGATGTACCTTGGAATAGAGTTTCTGATTTATACTTCTTATTTGACTAGCTGGATTCTCTATTTTCCTCCCCATTTCTTTTAAAATTTGCTTTCTGCTTCAAGCAGACAGTGGGAATAAAAAAGTATATTTTGGACCTAAATTTTCTATTGAAATGTAGTACTGAAACTCAGCACTGATATTATGCTATGAGAGAATTTGGGATTAGGGAGTAATTTGCTTTACTTTAGAAAAACCTGCCATCAGCTTTAAGAGAGTTAAGACTTGCTCCTAGAACTCAATATTTTGGATTGGAAGGGACCTTTCAAGGTCATCTAGTTTATGAGCAGGGACATCTTAACTAGATTGTGTTGCTTGAAATCCCATCCAGACTGTCCTAAAATGTTTCCAGAGGTGGGGCATCTACCACCTCTATTCAACCTGTGTTGATGTTTCAGCACCCTTCTTGTAAAAACCAGTCTGCCTTATATCTTGTCTAAATCCAACCAATTTCAATTGAAAGTCATTTCTCCTTTTCCTATTGTAGCAGGTCCCACTAAAAGGTGTGTTCCCATCTTTATTGTAGGTCTCTTTAAGTACTGGAAGGCTTCAATAAGGTCTCCTTGGAGCTTTGTCTCCTTCAGTCTGGACAAACCCACCTCTCAACCTTTCTTTGTGAGAAGAGGTGATCTGATCATTTTTGTGACCTTCCTCTGGACCTGCTCCAACAGGTCCATGTCTTTCCTGTTCTGAGGATTCTAGGACTGGGTGTAGTTCTCCAGCTGGAGTCTCAGCAGAGCAGTGTGGAACTCCTGTGGTAGCGTGCCCTATAGCTTTTTTCAGAGGGATGCACAGTCTTCTGAAAGACAACATTACAATTTGAGAGGCCCTACCTCCTAACTGAGAGGAGATGAGTTTGGGAAGCAGGAAGAATTGAGGATTTCAATAATTTTTTATCTTTCTTTGTTTTTATTTCAATCTTGAAGCCAAACTTCACTATAAATTTCCAGTTCTGTCTGACATTTCTGGAAGTTCTGTCTGGAAGCCAATGGTCTGGGTTTGTGTCTGCTAATGCAAGGTGATGGTAGTGCTGAGCATGAAGGCAGTGATACAATCATGTGTCAGGAGAAAGAGTTCAGGGAAGAATACTTGCCATTTATCAATGTGCTGTCTCATTTAATGCAGCTAGAACTGCTGGCTTGTTGTCTAACTTAAAATGTGGGATAGGGACAGTGATTTATTGGGTAATGAACAAAACCACCTTTAGTTTTATGTGAATCACGATGCTAATAGCATCATTTTGGAGATTAAATTTGCCATGGTTTGAGATCTGAATTTGAACCTTGTGTAGCATCACTGGGTTGCCCTTCACTTCTGTTAAGATAATTTCAGACTAGCTGGCACAATTCTAAACATGAGTAAGAAGGTCTAGAGGATATATTTGTGCTTCAGAAAGGTGGAGATAGATGGTGTTGCTGCTACCTATTTTTCATCATGTTTTCTTCATTGCTACAGAACTCAGGGTAGCAGAACCTAATCCGTTTTGAATTTGTAAAATCTGTAATACTATTACTTTGAAACTTTGCAGTGAAATCAACAGTCAAAATTACTTCTGTCTGAGATGAAATGGATGGTAAGTGCTTACAAAGATATTACAGGATATATTTTCCTTTCAAGACATTGAAGTATTGCATAGGATCTTCTTGAGACTGCACTCTCATGCAAGAGGTATATTGATCTCTAGCAATGCCCTTACAAAAAGGAGCTTTAAACTAATCAGAAAACATTATTTAGAGTGATTTGGGGATATCAGGTAGTATTTTAAAGATTCTAATCCTCCTAATCCCTACAGTTTCTTAAATGATGTTTGATATCAGCCATGTCTCCTTTGCTGTCCATTCTCCTAACTTTTAAATGTTAAGAAAGAAATTTGTACAAATTGAACTTTCAAGTGTCTTTTAAAAATGGATACAAGTTTGGAAGCTGGATCTACACAGAGAGAAGATTCTTGATTCTTGTTTTCTTATATGGATATGAATCTTTTATGAACTCCAGAACAAACAAAACATACTCACACACACCCCTTAAAACCAAATGAGAAAAAATGCCCACACAACTTGGGGGACTCTATTTTCATTCCCACTTTCAATGGCACACAGTATTAGAGACACAGAGCTTTATTTCTAGTATAATTTTAAAAAGAGAATAAAGAAAGTGAGACACAGATGGACTGATGGTATGAGTTTTAATTAAACTTAAGAGAGAGAAAAAAATTCCAAACTTAAAGCTGATTATTTGGTCTGACATTGTCCTTAACTGACCATGTTGATCTTGTTGGATGTAGTTTCCACTCCACTCTGTATTTTTTTTTTTTTGCTTTTGCATATTTCAGTCCAGCTTCTCATGTCGTTGTAACATAGGTTTTTTGGGGCTTTTTTTTTTTGTGGTTTAATTGTATGAAAAAATTTGGTGCTGTATTCTTGGAGCTGTACAGATGGTTCCATGCCAAACATATTTGTTTACCGTGGTAATGTCTGAGTTGTAGTGTGCCAACTAATAAAGGGATTATTTAAAGAAAAAGGTGAATGACTAAAACAGATGTACCAGTTGGGTGAACCATTAAAAGAATCTTATTTCTCAGCTTTATGTAAAGGTTATTTTTAATGCATTTCTGAGAAATCAAGAGTGCTTGCAAGGATGTTTTTGAGGCAGCTGAAATCCACTTGTCTGTTTGCTTTGGGGTCTTTTCCTGTGGGCTTGAAAGACATTGGTCTTTCATCTGTCTTATGAAGAATTTGCAAAAACAGCAGGGAGAAGTCCTGAGCTTCAACATCTGATCAAGTATTATAATCTCGTGATGAATTTTGATCTGTTTTAAATGTCATGATCTTGTCATTTAGTTTTGGGGAAACATGTTTTAATATTTATGGAATGTAAATTTAATTGCTGTAATTTAGTATGTGTATATATCTATACTTCATATAAATCCTGGAGTTTAACCTGCTGTAATAATGAATCCAGGTCAACCTGCTGTAGTACTACTAAAATCTTTCACACTTTACTAGAAAATGAACCACTCTGACTGCTAAGCATTTTAACCAGGATTGCTGTAAAAGTGTTTGAGAGAAGCTAAAATAATGGATTAAATGCTGTTTGCCCAGGCATTTCGTCTGTTGTACATCATATTGTCCAGGTGACTTCTGGAAACTCCATTGATTCTGCTCTTCATAGATTTGGCTGGAATGTCTGCTCTTAGAAACTGACTTTTCTAATTAGATATTTGTAATCTTATTTCTTACGTGTTGATCAATTAATTTCTGGAGACAGAATTCCAAAATAAAGACAGTCAAGAAAGCACATCATTTTTAATACTATTTTGAAATGCAGCTTTAAGTTGCTGGGTATACAAGATTTTTCCACTGAATTTCCTTTAATTTTGGAGTTAGCTTTTTAATAGATGAGTAAGAGCTAGCTTGAAAATGAATAGCTCAATTTTTAAAATTCTGGTGCTTGAGTATACAGTTTGTTTTGAATTCTGGAAATGAGGGATTACTTCAGACACTTGACCACATACTGTATGACACTTTCAATAATAGTACATTTTAGGTACCCTGAAGCTCTGCTGAAAAAGATGAACCTGTAGTGTTTCTGTTTGTACCTATCTGTTGCTGTTTGTTGCCTCTTTCAGCTGTTGTTTGTTGCCTCTTTCAATTTTCCTTGCCAACTTTTAAGTAATGGGCTTTTTTTTTTTTTTGTGTTCATGACAATATAGGCAGAACCTATGGTCTCTCATTTTTTACTTTTATGATTGAATAGTCCAAATAGTACTATCTGAACACTCATCCTAGTGGCAGTACTGGGTTAGAAATAGATGTTTACATATGTGAAGCCTCTCTGGTGTTAAGAAAGGCAGAATTTGTTCCTTCAAAAGAATAACTGAATTAGTGGCTTTCTCATTTTAGGTTAGTTGTGGCTTTCTTTAATCCTAGCATTGAAAAAATTCCAGAGACAGCACAGAAGTCAACTTTAACATTTTCAGCGTGTTCCCATCCAGAAATGTATCAAGAGCTGTCTGTTTTGTGGATGATGATTGTAATCTGAGCTAAGCTTAAGTAAAAGTGAAGAATTTGCCCTGGTTGAACATAGCAAATAATGGTTTCAAGGGGCTTTGTTTGAGATGGTCGATCTCATAGCAGTATGTTTTGTAATATATTGTAGAGCCATTGCAAGGCAATTAGATCACCTTTCTTGGGACTCCAGGGCTCTATTAATCATCTTTATTTAAAACCAAAGAAAAGGCTTCTTTGAACTGAAGGTTTCTTGATTATCTAGGGTTTGGGCAGCCTCTTGAAGCACTTAAAATGACATTCCAACAGCACAGTATTATGGCAAGGAGTGTCATAACTCTTGTTTGTACACCAGTCCAGTAAGCCCATGGCATTTCTTTCTGTTATGTTTATAAGATACCTACCACACTAAGATGAGGATGTCTGTATTTGTTTGACAGAAAGAAAAATTGGCAGGTTATTTTTAATACCTAGAGATTCATAATATCCATGCTCTGTCAGTTTTGTCAAGAATTAGGCAATTGAATTCCATAAAGTTAGCTCCTGCAGAGCTGTCTTGTTTAGAAGTTACTTCAGTTTTTCATATTCCAGCATGGATTTCAACCCTTTGTTTGGGATTGAGATTTAAGATTTAAAATCTTGACCGTCTTAAGATTTAAAATGTTTAGCTGACCTAACCAACCTTAACATTTAACTGGCTGGAAATTGCATTTTACATAGCTTCCAAATGTTGGCTTCATTCTTGAAGGACCATGACTTCAATGCAAGGAAATGCAACATGACTGGATATAAATGGAGTTAGACCTCAAGGAGGTTTATTCTCTCCTTTGCTGGAGATTTTTTTTTATTTATTACATATGATCAAGGCTTTTGATCCTGTGCTTGGGTAATCATTTGTTTTCTTTCCTTCCATCACTCTAGGCCATATACACCTATGAAAGGAGCCTTTTCCAATGTGTGGTTTGACAGGTACAAGATCTGTAATGACTGTCCTGAACACATTGAAAGCATTGATTCCATGTGCCAGGGCCTTACAGACCTGATCAACGATGAGGTTAAGAATGGCATTGCCAAGAACAGGATACTCATAGGTAAGAGATTTATTTATAATGTGTTTATTCTGATGGTTTTTTAATGGTTGAGAGATTATCTTCTTTGAATTTACTGTATCCTGAATAGTCATGATCATGGCTTGAAACTGCTGAACAACCTTTTCCATAGCTGATCCTCAACAATACTGAATCCTTTCTTAAACCCATACCAGGTGGAGAATGTGGCTAACTGTAAGCAGTATCCTGAAAATGTAAAACTGTTTTTATTTTCAACAGTCATTTGTAATCATTATTTAAAATAGAGTGGGCAGTGATTTACTTTGAGAAGTACATAGTTTTACTATTTCCTTTAAGCCCTTTTCAAGGATGGAAAAATACACTTTCCAAAAATGACGTGCATTTTGGAGAATGGATTTGTAGCATATAAATAATCATGAACTTTTCCTTACTGTTCTAATCATTTTGGGTTAAATTAATTCATGCAGGAAAAATGTGCATGTTACATAGCACTAAAGGTTGACACTTGATAACAAATAAAGCATTAGCTGTAATAGTTCATATGTGTCTATCTTTATTTCTCTTTCCACATATTCCCAGTAACTTTCACAGTAGTTCATTGAAATAGATGGTGAGATATTGAGGCACAGGAGTTGAGGGTGATGAAATAGCCTATGGCAGAGAGGGAATGAGAATTCACAAGTCTTTGGCTCCTTGTCCCATCTCTAAACCACAAATTATTTTGGGCTGGGGAAAAAACTCTTAAAGTGGGATGTTATAAATGTATGTCCCACTGAGTCATGCCATCAAAATAATGCACAGCCAAGCCACTACCATTCAGCCTGGTGTGTTTTCCTGGTCCAGCCTCATGTTGCTCTGTGAAGGCCTGTGTTTGCTTTCCCTTTCTGGCTCACTGCGCTGGCTGCAGAGTGAGTGCATTGTTTTGGATGGCTGTCAACAGAATCCCTTTGATCTGTCTTTCCTGTGTTGTTATACCTGCTGGCTTGGAAGCAGCTGGAGAAGTGCAGGTGCTTTGCTGTTGAGTGAGCTGGGAGATGCTCTATGTACAGATCCAGTGTGCTACTAGGCTGTTTTCCTTTTCTCTGTAGCCTTCAAAGTTAGAAATAGCCAGACTGCGAAGTATGAAGGTTGTTTTCCAAGGCATAAGCAGAGTAAGGAAGTTGGCATGCACTGAGTGTTTCATCCCGTAGATTCTTTGGAAGTCCCCATCTCTGTGTGTTTGCATTCCACACATATAAATCAGAAATAACTGTACTTGTTTTGTCACTCTTGAGAGCTCTGTTTCCCCACCTGACAGAGACTGCAAGCATGCATCCTCATGGTTCAGTCCAATATTTATGCAAGAAGCAAAATAAGGCAGCCCTGAGTTACTTTGTCCGAAGTACAGAGGGGATTCATACGGATGCATAAAAGACTTGGTAGTGGAAAATTGTATCACTTGTGGCTGTACAAGATTAAGTGTTCTTCCACAAGAACTTTGTGCCTTTTCTCTGCTGTTTTTGATGATTAACCAGTGTATGACTGGTTAATGATGATTAACCAGTGAAGAATGAAGCTTAGAGATCCTCTAAGGTCTCTATGCATAAAGGTGACATTAATTGTCTTAAGACTTCGTGCAAATAATTGCCCATTTTCTGGCAGTCTTTCTTACAGGAAATTAGGACTTTTGTAAAGGTACTGTGCAGATTTATAGTATTCAGACAGAAGGCTCTGGCAAGACCTTGCAGCACGCTCCAATATCTAAAGGGGCTCACAAGAAAGCTGGGGAAGGACTTTTTACAAGGCCATGTAATGATAGGACAAAGTGGAATGGCTTTAGACTGAAAGAGTGCAGGTTTAGATTAGACACTGGAACAGATTGCCCAGAGAAGCTGAGGATTTCCATCCCTGGAAGTGTTCAAGGCTAGGTTGGATGGGGCCCTGAGGAACCTGGTCTAGTGGGAGGACTTCCTGCCTATATCAGGATCATTGGAAAATGATCTTTAGAGTTTCTTCCAACGCAAACCATTCTCTGATTTTTTTTATCAAAAGAAAGTCGGCATGTAATGTATGTCACACCAAAATGTAATGTCAACTCAAAAAGGAGAAATGTGTGGCTTGAAATTTTTCTGAGTTTAGAAGATTGGTGTACAGGAGATAATGGAAGGTTTGGTTACTTGCTTAGAATGTCAGATGACTAAGTTTTGTCAGAGCTTTTTAGATTTCTCTTGGAAAATGTCAGGAATATCCTTTTGGTACAATAAGATGAGGCCTAAGGTAACAGATGGTGTGCAGACAGTGAGTTTGTCACTGCTGGTACCATAGAGTTGGAGGAGACAGCCTTTGTGAGCTAAAGGGAAAAAATTGACATTTATAGCAGGTGAAGCCAGGGTGAAATTTTGCTATGAATTCATAGTGCATTCAGTGCTGTTGAGTAATGTTGGAGACCCATAATGGTACGTATCTTATTATGGAAAAAGAGACAAATTAGTTGAGAGAAGCCCCTGGAGAACTTGGGAGTCTGAAGAACAGTGGGGGCCTTTTTGGGGAGGGTCACAGAAACCAAAGAGCAGAGTGGTCATATGAAGGTATTTCCAGGGAATGAAATACTCCTTAAAGGGTTAAGGAGAATTGAGTTGAGTGGCCATTTTGTAGTAAGTGGGAGTTTTAATGACTGGAAAGAAAACAAAATGAGTATGAGGAGCGTAACAAGATTGAAGGTTATGGTTTTATATGGAATAGAGGACCAGAAATTACAGGCTGAGGGTGAGTATCAGATATTGTTGGATGAGGGTGAGGGAGGTGTTAGGCAAGCAGGAAGGTGGGCAGCTGCTGACAGCTCAGAGGTGTGGGATAAGAAGGCAAGATCTGAGAGAGCACTGTGCAAAGGTGAGCGAGTGGGAAGAAACGGGGAGCAGCAGTGGGCTCTCAAACATGGAAAACAAGAAGCCCAGCACCTGCTGTTCTGGGGGATGATTCCCCTTCTTGAGCCATTCAGGCTTTTCTGCAAAGCTCAAGATAGTGGGACAGTAAGAGCATTTTCTCTTGTAGCCTGCATTGTTTGCTTCGATATCTCTGAAATTCACAAGTGACTGCTTCTAGATCAGAACTCTAAAGCTGAGGATGGAGTCCAGGTTGTACAGTGCCACTCCTCTCTCCCTTATCAAGGAAAATGCTGGTGCAGCCTTGCTTTTAACAGCTGCTCTGTGAATCTACTTCTAAGGAAATAAATTATTTACTTTGCTGGATCTAAAGGAAGTCTTATTTTTAAAACATCCGTATTAATTTTGTGACATGGCTTATCTACCCATTCCTGTCTCCTAACAGTTTCATAAGTTGCTTTCCTTTTAACAGAAGTCTTTTGAAGGAAGTAGACTTCTGATTAAGCTTTATTTCCTCTGACCTTGGAGGAGGAAGAAAAGGAGACTAGCAGCAATACATAATTATTAAAAAAAAAAAATATCATCCCCAGAATTTGATAATGGTACTTATTTTTTAGCCAGACATTCTTGTTGAGTTACTCTTACTGGTCTTCCTGGCTAAAGCACTCCATGTAAATAGTCCTGTAAGTAGGTTTGTATTGACTTTGGAGATAAAAGAGTGTTATAAATTTAGTCAAATTTTGACACTTGGAGCTTTGATAATATCCTTTCTCTAAAAACAGGATGTATTTCTTCTTTATAAATGCCTGAATTCATTGCTAGATTTTCCAAACAAGCCACAGTTTAAAATATGGGACAATAATTTCTTTTTCTATCTAAAGCTAAGTTGGTTTTTCAGGTGGCGGTGTTTTTGCTTTTTGTTTTCTTGTGCTGTTTGTTCTGTTGTTTTGAGTTTTATTAACTGCTTCCATAGTGACAGTACCCTGTAAAATAAGTCCATTTCAGTGAAAACTGTGTAGGATTTCAACAATCTTGTTCAAGATCTTGAATAAAAGCTCTTGAAAGAAATGGCCCTCTTATAGTAACTACACTTTGGTGAAAGGCAGTCTTTTTGTTCTTTTTTTGTTCTTAATTTAGCACTGCTTTCCTGCTTTCACAGGTCACTTTTTGTGTAGTGCAGAAGTGCTGATCCAAGCGCGTTGGTTTCTGCCACCTGTAGTTACTCATGTAAGCAGCCAGTGAAAATAAACTTTCCATAACAGTCCTGTAGATTTGACTAAATGCCAAAAAACACATGCATGATTCCTGATCCCTTGTGCTGTAACAATAACACGAGGCACACAACCACTTTTTGTTTATTGCTAGACTTCTTACATAGCTACTGAACCATGGTGGAAGTAACATGAAAGCTCTGTGCTTCTTGTAAATATTAGCATTTCCTTCTCTCTCAGTGTGTGTGAGAATGGGATGGGGAGGAAATATCTTGGCTTTGACACCCCAGAGAGCAGATCCTATAAATATGTGGAGATAAAAACTTCCAAATAAATCATTGAAGTGTTGAGCCATCTATTTCACCCACAATCTTGGCACTTTATGTTTTTGGCTCCTAAGCCTTTTGCTGTCACTCATCCTATTTTGTATCTTCTGTCTTTATTAGGAGGACATTGTCTTCCATTCAGAGGTACTTACTGCCTTGTTCTTACAGAGTAAATTCATGGGTTTATTTTGCTGTTTGTCTCTGCAATTCAAATGAGAATTTTCTTTCTGTACCTCCCATTACATGGCTTTGTGTTTTATCTAAATTGTGCCTGAGATGCTGGGCTGAAAGCAGTACTGTTAGTCCATCTGCCCCGTAATACCTGCAACATTTTACTAATCTTCAGTGCATTAGTGTAAATTTGACTTGCATTTATACTTGGGAGTAAATGTTTGCTCCTCTTGGTTTTGGGCTTTCTTTTTGTATCTTAACTGACCATGTTTCTCTTTTGGATCTCTGCTACTCTAGTTCACACATCAGGAAGTAAAAAAAGACATTAACAAATTAATCTTTCTGTTTCCTTCATAGGTCTTTCAGTAGGAAGTACAATGCTAATTTTAACCAAGAGTAGACCATTACTTGTTACTTTGTTTCCCAGCATTTGATGAATTCAATATTAATGTTCTAAAGACTCTGAAAGATGACACATTCCCATATGGTGAAAGTCAAGTTTAGCAAATTATAGTGAAGATTAGGAGTAAATAAGACTCACAGAAGTAAACTAATAAAATAATTCAATTGGGATATTGTCATTGCCTATAAAATAATGACTTCGGTAAGAAAATAATTATAAAGTGAATCAAGTTCTGATCTTCTCAGCCTTACTAGGAACTCTGTTGAAGACATGTCCTTATTCATCTTTAATAAATGCCTGAATTCAGTGCAGAATTAAATGGATGGATGGGCTTTTAGAATGCATGACAGTTGTGCAGACATGCCACAGGGTACAAATTAACCTGTACTTTCTTCACAGTTGTGCCAAGAGAATTGTAGAAAAATGAGACTTCACAACATTTGCTATTCCATTGTCATGTGCCAGTGCAGGCTCAGCTCTATTTAGGCAAATCCTTACCATTTCTTTTCTGAATTCTAAAAGATCTCTGCTAACAGAAGGCTCACAGCTCTGCAGAACAGCAGCTTGTTTCTGTGCATCACTACTCTGCTTTAGAGAGCTATTTTCCACTTTCCTTCCTGTGATTCAGTTTAGAGTCACAAATGCTGTGAGCATAAAGGATAGGTTGTTCTCTGCCTTTTTCCCATGTTGTGCAGTTATGCTGACTGTAAAAATGACAGGTAAGTGTTACAGCAGGACACTGCTGTCCTCTCTAGAAACAACCAAGAAAACACACTGGGTAAATGAAGCAAGCCATAGATTGGCAGAGTAACATATTAATAAAAGTTGATTTGAGACTTTACATGGATTTTATTTTTCTTCCAATGCTAAAAAATTACAACCCCTTAGGTACACATGTTGGGTTCTCCTCTATTACCTGTAACAGTTGAGAATAAAATGTACCTGGTTCTGGTTTTACTGCGAGTTGATATGTTAGAAACAATAGTGCACTTGTTTTTACAAGAAAGTGGTAATAGTTGTACCACTTAAATATGCATTTCAAATGTGTTTTGACTGGTGAGAAAGTTGGGGAGCAAATTGATTCATGTTCCTAACAAGAGCAAGTGACTAAGCCACTCAAGGGAAGTTGCCTTTGTTCTTGTAAAGAATCTCAAGTTTGTTGCTCTTGTAAAGACTAATTAACAACCAAAATAACAAGGCTATCAAAGGTGGAAACCATTCATTGCAGTTCTGCTGGTGTGCCAGGTTTGGGTTTGATGAAGTTTCATTAAGAGATTAAAAGGAGAAAATCAATGCTGTGAGGAAATTCACTTGAGACGAAGCACATGTTTGAGTACTTAACACAGGAGCAGTGTTCAGCGAGTTCTGTAGAGAAGGGAATTTGCTGTTCCACTGGCATTTGTACTCTTAGCTGATATTCATTTGTGAACACTGTTAAATGTATATAATACTTCCATTCATTGATGAAAATGGGAGGTCAAAACAGAAAGTCAGCTTCTTTGCAGATGATGTGTAGAACAAGGTTTTGCTGTTGCCATTAATAGAAGGTAAATCACAAAGTCCCTAGGGAGAGGGGAAAGTAAACTGGAATGTAACTTTAGGGAGAAATTCCTGATAACAAACTGATTAAAGCAACTCTTAAGTTGAAATGCTAAAAAAGGAGAAATTGAGAATGAAAAACGCTGTGAGAATGGAATGAAAAGGAGGCAAGAGTATGTAATGTATTGTAATAATATCAGAACAGGCCAAGACAATTTCTGACTATACTGGTGTAGCTTTATACAACAGAAGAGTGTTTGTCTTGTGCTGTGCTGGCACAGGTACTATGTGCTGGAGGATTCATTTCTTGTCACTTTGTTACCAAAGCTGTACTGAAAAATGGGAAGAAATACAGGAAAGATGAACAACTAATACAGAGAAACTAGTGAGGAAATACTGCTTAAAACAAACACCCCAAACTACACCCCTACACCCAAGTCCAAATCCTAATCTCATCAAAATCTGGGGTTTAGCTTCTCCTGTTTCTTTTTTTTCTTCAAAATTTGTTCCCTAGATATGAGTCATAACTATTTTTTCCCCATGTTAAAGTTTACTGAAAAGAGTGAAAAAGAGATGTTTCTGTTTCCTAATTCCATAATCATTATAACAAATAGGCAAGTCTGTATGATTCAGGATGCACTTGGCAATGTCAAACCTGTGTGTGCTAGAGAGCTGTTCTTTCTGTGAATAAGATTGAGCACCTAAAGAACTTTCTGAATTCAGTAATAGCTCATTGCAGCCACTAAAGTGATGCATGGGGAGAAGGCAGTTTTTAGCATTCTCTTATGTATACAGGTCAAGAGATACAAAATAAACCTTTGTGCTTGACAATAAAGTTAGTGTTTTCTGAGATGCAAACACAAACACTGTTAGACAAAGTACAAAGAAACAAATAAATCTGAAGTTTGACAGTAGGTAAATACTTGGTTTCCTGAACCCCATATAATGTTGAAGTGTCATTATTAGGGTATCATTTCAGGTTATCATTTCATACAAATGGGAAGCAAAATAATATAAATCAAGATCTTTTACAAAAGTGAGCTGGAGTTTTGTTTACAAGGCTCCTAAGGCTATTTACAAGGAATGTTTTATCACTGAAAAATGGCAACTGTGGTGAGGGTTTCTGTTTTATTCAATGAGGAATGAATTCGGTATGAGAAATTTTGTTTCTGGTCACATTGTGTTACATCATCCTGTGCCTGAGATTATCTGAAATTAGTTAGAGATTATATTCCAGAAATGAATGTTTTAATTTTAGTGAAGTATTGCATGGGAGTTTCCTTCAGATTCAAATTCTTTAGTTTGAAAGTGTGATGATTGTGTGATTTGAGCAGATCTTTCTCAGCTGCCAAGGTGAGTCAAAAACAGCTTTATTTTTATTGCAGAGGGCTATTACCTAAAAATCAGCACTACACTGAAGCAGATTTGAGGTCATAAATGCATCCTTGAGTGAACTTTCTCTGCAACTGGAAGTGTTTTACATAATTGAGTCTTCTGTGTGTATTCCCCTATTAGTCTACACATAAACCTCCTTGGTGAGTCAGGGAAGTTAACACAAAGAGTTAGGTGCTTTCCTGAACTGGCATGTGAGCATTGTTGAGCTAACCCTGTTTAACTATTGTGAAGCATTAATCACAGTTCTCATTAAAATAGGCATGAGGGGAAAACTGAAAGTGAACATACTTCTAAATTTAATATCTACTGGCAAACTCTGAACTTCTGTGCACAGTCTTTGTGTGTCTTGGAAGTAGATTGGTCTCAAGTAGAGAAGTAGATTGGTGAAGACCTTGCAGAGTTCTGCAAGGTCAATTAAGGATGAAATGTTGCTGTGTCATTTTGATTTTGTCTAACACTCCTGACACAATCTGCTTAACAATGCTGTACAGTTATGTATTCTTCAGGCTGAGATCATCTGTATACATGTACTTCTGTGTTTTGTTTATGCTCTGTCATTTCATATGGTTGTTTTGTGTAATATCTATACCTGCCCCTTATTTTTCCTTCATCCAAAATTTGAATTCTAGTAGAAGTTCTTGACTGAGAATGTCTTTTATGTGTTATGTCAAGCATACACTTATACTAAAATGGTTCTTGTAATTGAAAAAATAGTCTTCATCATACTTATTCAAATTGTTGGTTTTGAAGCATTTACCATATGTCATTTACTCAGAGATTGTTGTGGTATCAGGTGATAAACTTCAGGTACTCCCATGCAAATCAAATTCAAAGAGCTTGTCCTTTGTATTGCATTTTCTTGTAGTAGTATGAGCCACATAAAAGAACCATTACCTAATATTCTTCTAAACAGAAGGTGACTGCATTGTCAAAGACTGCTGGTGAGTAATTGCAGACAGTGTGCCAGATTGTGACTAACTGGGTACAAAATTTTAAGATTAAATCATTTACAAACTAGTAATGACTTTTCAATGCAGCTTTTCTTCCTGTAATCTGAAATACTTAAAATGGACTTTGTTTTATTTGTTAACAAAGCATTGTCTGTATTTATTTGTAAGCAAATGCAGAATGGTCTCTTAGAGTACAAGTGCTTCTTTTGGGGTTTGGGGATGACAGCATTCTTCAGAATGATCAAAAGGAAATTAAATAAGTGACCAGATTGTGTATAAGAAAATAAAGGAAACTTCACTCTATTCATTATCTGGATTCAGTCAATATAATAGCCTGTGTACTGTGTCCTTGTGAAGTAATGTGGTAGTCTGGATTTCTTTCCTAATGAATAAGCATTTGTCATATAAAAATCATCTCTGAGGAATTATCTTCAGTAAGGAATTCATGTAGTTGAAGAGACATATGGACCACAGAAGACCATTAATTCAGAGAGCCTGTTAGAGCTCAGGGGGAGTACATTGCATTTGTTCCCTATTTATTATATATCTCAAAGTATAACAACAAAAATATCCTCAATGCTAGTTTAATGTGAATGCTCATTGATTATGTACAATAGAGATCTTTCATATGTGAAGCCTAGGGGAGAAATCTGAGTACAAAAAGCAGTAAGAATTACCTGTTCACAGAGTTTTACTTTGTTAATGTCAGAGTATGTATGGCCACAGTATTCAGCTACCTGGTAAGGACCATACACAAATGGCTTCTGAAGTAAAGGCATAATGGCATTTTTATCCTCTCTCAGTAATGAATCTTCAGCACTGCTTCAGCTATCCAATATCCTAATTGCATCATGCTTTGATTTAAACCTCAAGCTATGCCACATAAGGTTCAGCTTGGATGTCAGAAGGAATTTCTTCACAGAAATGTTGTTAAACATTGGTATGGGCTGCCCAGAGAGGTGCTGGAGGCACTGTCCCTGGAGGTGTTCAAGAAATGACTGAATGGGGGATTTGGTTCCGTGGTCTACTTGACAAGGTGGTGTTGGGTCATAGGTTGGGCTTGATGATCTTAGAGGTCTTTTCCAACCTAAATGATTCTGTGAGTGTAAAATCTTTGTAAACTTAATGGTACTCAAGATGGGTTTTTTATTGTATTTTTATAAAAGAAACAAGTCTGAAGATAATAAATTGTACATTGGGTTACAAGGACTTACAGAAAAATCTTTGTTTCTTTTGTTGCATCCTAGGAGGTTTTTCAATGGGAGGTGGAATGGCAATGCATTTGGCCTTTAGGTTTCATCAGGATCTGGCAGGAGTCTTTGCCTTGTCCAGTTTTCTGAATAAAGACTCTGCTGTTTACCAGGTGAGTGTGTAGTAATTTTAGAAAATGTACCTATCTACATGGAAAACATGGTGATTAAAATTCAGTATACATGTTTATACATCTGAGGCAGTTGTTTCACATTCTAAACTTACGCCATTTCTGGAAATAGATAATCAGAATATTAGGGAAGTGAGGCTTTAAAGCTGTCTTTAAATAATGTTTTATTGCATGTTTTTGCACTGGCAGTACAATATTGAAATGTAGAAAAAGATTAACAAATGAAATGCTTTACTAGTTGTCCTTAATTGTTAAAGAGTCTGTGTAAGCATAAGTATTCTTTTAAAGTATGTGCTGCATTATAATACTCACAAGCTCCATTTGCTGTCATGTTGTCATTTCTCTTACTTGGAAAGGGGTATAGACCTTAAAGTAAACCCTATCATTTGTCAGGAGTTATTGTACTGGAATTTGAAGGGCAGTTTTTTCCAGTACTTCCTTGTTTACTTCTATAGAGACAGTACAATATGACTCCTAAAATGTAGATCAGTAAGTGTGATAACTGTCACCGTGTAATTGTAAATATTCCTTTTAAATTTTTGGCAGTATGTCTGACAATGTTTCCTTTCCATCTAGGCTTTGAAAAGAAATGAAAGTGCTCTTCCAGAATTATTTCAGTGCCATGGAACTGCTGATGATCTAGTTCTTTACTCATGGGGTGAAGAGACCAACAAGATGTTAAAGTCTCTGGGAGTATCAACATCACTTCATACTTTTCCAAACCTCAATCATGAGCTGAACAGAACTGAAATAGAAAAATTAAAATCCTGGATTGTAAAGAAATTGCCTGTTGAAGCCCCAAAGGCAAATGAATAAACAAAGATCCAGCCTCATATTTTCTGATTTTTCATAGTTTTAAAATCATGTGTAACATATATATGGGTGTCCAATACCCCTTATATAAGCACAGCTTCAGGCAGACACTTCTCTATTCCATAAAGTTCACCTAAGAGGTGAAAAATTATGCTGACCACTAAACCCCACTTTATTATATTCTTTTTCTGTTTTCTTGTCCAGTTTTTAAGCACACAGTCTACAAAAAATACTGACTGATAATATTAAAAGCATTCCAAAATAATCAAAGCAATATTCAGGAAGCATTGCTGTGAATCTCCCAGATAATTTTTTTTTTTGGATGGGGGGGATTCAGCAGGAAGATATTCTATGATGGAAAAATATAGAGTGGCATGGTAGTTTCTAATGACATTGCAGCAACAAAAAGACCAATTATTAAAATAATACAGTTTTCCTTGTACAAATGCATACATCTATTCAAGTTAGTTTAGTGACAGGGACTGTACTGGCTTCAGTTGCGTTCTCAGCATGTGGGAATGAACTTGCCTCGAAGCACACCTGTGTGTCACCTGAAAAAAAATCAGGTTTGTGTTATATTTTAAAAAGTATCTGTGTCTAGCTATACCACAGGCTCTTGTTATTGCCCTTTCTCATTGTTTTGTTACTCGGAGATCTAGGTTTGTGTGAGTTTATTGAGCCCTCTGTGGTTTGCAGTTTAGATTAAAAAGGAAAAAAAAAAAAGAAGTACCATCATGATTGGTAAGATCTATACTGTTTTTGAAAGAATCATTCTTTGGGCCCTGTTCCTGTAGAAACTTATTTTTGCCAAGAGTTTTCGTTTGGCCTGCAAAACCACATTTTAAATTAAAAGATGAGGATACTTGACTTCTCCATGACTATTTAAAAGTTGTAAATAATGATTGTGATATAAAGAAAAACTTGTATCCCTTATTTTAATGGTGGATGATTCATCTCTCTGTCAGTTTGATAAATTAACTCAGAGTATGAATATCTATTCTTATGTAATTGTAATGCTTTTTTTATTTCTCCCCCCTCTGCCCCATTTTCTACTCCCCAATTTCAGTAATTTTTTTAGCATGACAAGCTATTCAGCCTTCTGCCAAAGCCAATAGATCCAAGTCTCTTGCTTAATCCTCTCCTTTTCCCGTTTTTGAGGAGTGGATCTGGGACACTGTTGTTTGCTCTGTCACAGCAGATTGCTGCCAGTACTGACTATGACTCCAGAAATATCAGCCAGCTCCCAGGGACTAAGTTTTATTCAAATCCTCATGCCCTGAGACCTCAGCCAGCTTTTACCTATCTTGAAGAGTAAGCAAGGGGAAAAAAATGTCACTGTTCAAGTACAAGGCATGTAATTGGCAGTAGCAAGTAACAACTTCCTGCTGCTAAAAATATTTTGCTGTATTTCATTTTCCTAGCATTAGCAAGTCAGCAGTCTGTGCTGAAAAACAGCATTTTAAATGGCACATGAAAACTCAGCTATTTGAAACACTGAGTGAACAGCAGTTTTTCCTGGTGCCCTAGGCTTCCTAATTACTGCAAATTAAATTGAAACAGGTGTGTTCAGAGGCAGCTGAGCTAACATTGCCTTGGCCCAACTCTTAATTGCAATCCCTGACAAGTGAAGTAGTGGCATTTTAGGGATAATGCATCACATTTGCCCCATTTTCTGTTCTTCCTGAGCTCCTATCAGGAGGCTCTTTGAACCTCTAATGCAAGGTGGCAATTAATTTTGGTGACAAGTGCATTCACATGGGAAAGTGGCAGGTTTCTGGCAAGGTAGCTTGTAACAGGGTCAGAGAATAGCATAAAACAGTTGAAGGAATATCATGGAGGGAATAGAAAATACTACCTAGCCAAACCCAGCTCTTTTGATTGTTTTTGCAATGCCAATAATTGCAAATACAGGATACAGGGTTTGGCTTAGTTCCCTTTCTATAGGTAGAGAAGCAATTTACAAATGTCATGACATCCTTAGAAAACAGTAAGCCCCCAGTTTGCATCTATTTTCTTCCATCTTCTTGGCTTGGGAGTGAAATGTCAACTAATCTAGAGATGCATCCTGACATAACACTGGAAATCCATCAGGTATATATGCTGTAACAGAGTCCCAAATCTCAGAGATTTGGAGGATGTTGGAGAACTCAATAGTTTTCCTTCAGTCTGCAGGAAGTGAGGACAGTGGGACTCGCCTTGTCCCTTCAGCTGAGAATGGTGTGGCTCTGTGTCCTAGATGGTGCCAAGCTTCTCCTGGACAAACAGATTGAAGTGCAGCCCAGAAAAATTTGGGTTGCTGGTTGGTATTGAGAAGAAGCCAGAGGCAATATTTGTCCTTGAAGACAGTGGGCCTGCTGTTAGATCTCTAGTCAAATGAAAACCTTAATAGTCAAAAATTAGCCCAGCTGCTTGACAGCATGTTTCAGAAGTAATTCAGACAACTTTTTGACTGATTAGCCTCTTTTTTAACCTGGCCCTTCCATACTACACTTTAAAAAAATCAGTGTTTAATTTAATACTGGAAATAGGGTAAGGGTTTAATAGCCAAAAGGGCATCTCTGCAATGCTTATGGCACTAGAGATCCAGGACCAGCCTGTTGATTTCTGGGTAGAGTTTAAGTGCTTCTTAGAGTCCTTAAGAATCAGAACAACTTCCTTCTTGACCAAAATGTTGCCTATTTTTCGAACAGACTTCCTGTACTAGGTGCCAGGGCATACAGAACTGATTTTAGATTCAGATGAGGAGAATGATAAAGAATGCAACCTTTCTGGTTCATCCCTAATGTTTCATTCTGGATCGTACAAAAATGTTAGGGCAAAAGATGCTCTTCACTTTTAGGAGGAATCAACTTGAGGAGCTTTCATTTTTTTTTTTTTTTTTCCTTTTGTACTTGAGCTTTTTCCTGTTTCTATCCTGTTTAAGGATACAGTCCTGAACAACATTTTGAGGAAGAGATTGCAAAATTTAAGTGCCAAGCCTGGATCTGTACCACTTGAGCTACTGAAGATATAAGAACATAAACTCCAAAAAGGGTGGCTCTGTCTTGCTCTAGAAGAGGCAGGAGCAATAAGTTGGCAATTCTAGTTTATATTCTTATTTTTTCTTTCCTTTCAAAGTTTGATAAGAGTTTGGCTTTAAAGTACAAACTTTTAATACCATTTAAAAATGTAACTGGAATAACTGACTTAAATCCTTTCTAGATATTATTTTCTTGGAGCTTGGTACTGTTTTGGTGAAATACACAATTCAGTAGGCAAAGAAAACTCGTTTAATAAAGTAGTTTAATTCTTGGGCTCAGTTAGTGTGTTCCATAGTGCTTCAGAAACAAAGTACTAGTGTTTGGACTTTTTTTCTTTCTACTTTTCTGACACTACACATTTGTATTTCAGATGTTTAAAATTTGTGAGTGGATCATTGCTGTGAATGTGGATGCCTTCTGAGTAATTCAGAATGTGCTTGTATAGATATATAAAGCCAGAGAACAAATATGAATAAGGCAGAAATTGGCTGAACAATGTGGGAAGCCAGAAGTCATTGGTAACATAATTTTGACATTAAAGCAAGAAATTCTCTACTTAAGTTAATCTCTTCTCATGTTAGATCTTTCATTGCTTTTTTAGTAAATCATCTTTAAAGCCATTTAAAAAGTCTCTACGGATGAAGTGAGCCAAGTGGGTGAAAGTAACTTGTATTTATAAAGATGAGATCCAGATGGCAAAACACGGAAATGGAAACCTAGTGGACAATGTTAGAACAAAATTTGTTAAGACATAGATGGAGGAAAGTGGCTATGAGTTTACTTTGCAGTTGACAAATGTTCTAGAACAGCTGTAAAGATTGTTTGGGAGATCATAGAAAAGAAACCTGTTCCATAAGTTTTCCGGCTTGACTCGACCTTCATTTGAGATGCAGCTGGGTAAGGGTGCTCTGGAGAAAGGAAATAACAATTAACAATTCAGTTTCCTACTTCTGTTTCTTTTCCAAATCCTCTTCCACTGTGTGAACTTGATATCACTACTCAGAAGAGAAACTAGTAGTTCTATTTTCAATACCACATCAATTAAATATTTCTCTGCACACTGCACTGGGACTTAGCAACCAGCTGTGCCTTGGGTGAGTTCTGTGATTGCTGAACAGTTAGATTAAAAAATCATAATTTAGAAAACCAGTGGCGTGAATGTGGGAAGGCCTCTTACGGCCCATGGCACAGCGTTGACCCTGAGTGCCAGACCAAACCTGCTGTCACAAGCTAAGTTTTGTGAGCTTGAAGGACAGAAATTCCACTCTTCTGTTAAGCATGTGAGAGCTGCAGGCACTGCTTTGGTGAGGAGTCACCTAAAATCTTCTGTAAGTTCAGTTTGTGAATACATAGAACTCTAAAAGTACAAGGAAAAGTTGATATCTCCTTATTAAGTGCTTAAAAAAGGTTGTGTAGTGAGTTTTAAACATTACTTTTGGACCATTAATTGCTAATGACAAGGAATTTGTCATTTGTCATGATTCCAGAGAACAAAGCCAATGAGGCTTTGTAACCTGTGTCTTAATATACAGTAGAGATTATCAAAATAGACCCAGGGAGTGTACTTAGAATTTTTCCACCACTTCATAGGACCAGTATTTCGTAGTTGGTGGATATTTTACCCTGCTTCTTAAAAGTAGTTACTGTGTTAACTTAAATGCAACATGAAACAGTAATAATCTGAGTCTGCAACTCCTAATGAAAGCATAGAAGAATTAATTGCTTGCTTGTTCTCTCTTGGTTGGTTAAAGGTGTTTGTCACCACAAACAATGTACAGTGATAGGCATCAAGTGTGTCAGATCATAGTTTGAATCAAGGAAGCCATCAAGATGTTATGTCATGTATACAGTAGAAAATTTATAAAAATATTACTTCTGCTGCTTCTTAACTTTTAAAATATGCAGAAATTAATCAGACTGCAAGCATTACCTGCTGTCATAGTCAATCTTAGTAGAAAAAAATGCTTTCTGGGGCACGTTTCAGCCAAATACTGATATTCGAGCATGTGAACAACCTCTGCTTCCTTAGAGCCTATGGTTCCCACTGATGGATCTATGTAGAAAGCCTGGCTTCAAAGGTGGAGTTTGTTATGTTTGAGTTTGGAGGGTTTGGGGTGAAGTTCTTAATGTAGCCAAGGTGTTGTGAGGAGCAGCCAAAATAATTATGAATCTTAGTCACACTAATATGCCAGAATTGCAAGGCAGTGATTTAATGCTTCCAGGGTAATAAGAATGATTAAGTGCTAACCATGTTCCCCTTCCATAGCTTCCATTGCTAATCTTTAGTCCACATAAAGTATGTTTATGTATGAGAGGAGAGTCTCTATATTGTGTTAGTCTTTTTATGAATTGGAAGTGGAATAACTTGGAATAACATGTGATACATGATATATAACTTCACCTACTCTTAAAACAGTTTCCCTTCATTGTCTTTGCACTGCAGAAATAGTAGTGGCTGACTGTTGACCTTCTGGGCAGGAGCTATGGCATTTTCATCACTAGGATTTTTCCAAATACACAATTTAAGTCAGGTTTACCCATAGACCCACTTTGACTTAAGCCTTGAGCCTGCTTTTTTCAGAGAAATTAATGTTTTTCAGTGTTTCCACTGAAGAGATTACACTCTAAATTGGCTAAATAAATGCTCAATGAGACACTCAGGGTTCAGAAATGGAATTAAACTTTTTGATTTGCAAAAAAGTGTTTTTCAGTTAGGACTTACAGGTGCCTCTCCAACTGTGCCTTTTCCTTCCCCACTGGTTTGGGAAGGGGGAGAGAGCTTGTTTAGAAGTAGGTTCCCTGCCCTTTCAGGCAGCCAGCCTGTGGAGAAACATTTCATTTTGTGACACATCAAATCAGATTTGCACTTGGAACCATACACATTTTTGTACTGTGGCCACCTCCAGCATGTATAGAGATGTTGTGGAGTCCCACGTGCTAATTTAACATAATTTCCTGAGAAGTGAAATTAATGGCAAATAGTGCTGACAGTATTTAGAATAATATATTAATATGTTTTTTTGAAAACAATGTGGCTCCTGCTTCTGTTTGTATTTATAATTTAGCATGAATCATAACCAGAAGTCAGAACTTTGCTAGTTAAAAGAATGGATATTAATACTGGAAGTGCCAGGGCAGATTTTGTATATTGAAAGCTGACAAAAAAGACATTTTGCAGAGGTTTCAGTAAGTGCATCATTAAATCATCCTTGGCTCCTTCTCAGTTGTTTTCTTTTTAAATGATGCTTCTCTAAGCAAAATATAAAAATGTGAAGCACTGAAGGTGACTTTCTTGGAAGAATTAGATTTTTTCCTCACTAAGGAAATATATTTTTTCTGAAGATGTCCAACTGATTAATGCCAGACCGCATGGAATTACTGAGTGAAATCCTCAAGATGTTTTAGTGCTTTTATAGCACAACTTGGTTGTCAATGTTTTTGTGTATATGAAAATATTTGGCAGATATTGTTGACCAGATAGGCGATGGTATGTGAATTTCACATTTTATATAAAGGCCCTTGGTTTCATATCTGCAATTAGGGGTTTAGCATTCAGTTGAAACAGCGGTCAAATGCTTGCCTTCATGATTTCTGTAATGTCACAAGAAGGGAGAACCTTGTGTCATGCTCCACTCCACCAGCTCTGAATATTTGGTTTTTGTGAAGTCATTTTTGGATCCAGCAGGCTGTCAAGCCTGAAATTGCCTGTTGTCCTGCTGGCCTCAGCAGCTCTCCCCATGGCCTGTGAGGGGACTTAGCTCAGCTCACCTGGTGATGAAAGTAAGTTCCATCCTCACCGTGGAACCCCGTTACTATGTTTGGCATGAGCAGCACTGAGAAACGTACATATTGTATAAATTCCCTTCTTGAAGTACTACCAGTACTTTGGTTAAGCCACTGTAAAACTACTGGTATGCATTTGTTCATAGTTTGGAAAATACTGTTTTCATTACAGTAAACCAATATAAACATCAGCAATATTGCTATCAAACAAATTAGTTCTCATATGAAATGTATGGTAAGTAAAATTTGTTGTGTAGCTGAATACAGTGGTATTTAATGGAACTTGGTTTGGTGCCAAGCAAACATATGGATCTTTAAATGCATTTCCCTCGGGGCTGTGTTGAAATCATCCACCAATAACATGGGCCGAATTCCCTTCCAGATTTGCAGGCTGGCTGCCCTTATTATATGAGGTTTGAAATGAAGCTAATGGTGCAACAATTTCTGTTTTGTCAGTTTTGTTGTTTTTTGGGTTTTTTTTAATTTGCTTCACTAAAGTTTTTCTTCTCTCAATCCCTCCCAGCAGCCTTCCTTTTACCCTAGAAAAGAGTTTTATTTTATCTTTAAAAGCCACAAAGGTTCTTGATTCCTCTGGGGATTCTTGTCTTCATTGCTCTTCTACTTCCTTCCTTTTACCAGGGAAAACTGATATAAGGGGAGATAAATTGAAGACAGGGTAATACAGATAAATATTCTTGTCTTTGCATCTTTACAATAACTAAAATTATTACTTTAGGATTTTGGAAAAATTATTTTTTCAGAAAGTACTGGCTTTTTTTTTTTTTTAGTTGTGATAATCTGTGTTCTTTAACAGGAAGTGGTATTGACAAAGCTTCTTCAGCCATCATATTTTTAACCACAGGACTTTAATAGGCTGCCACAGCAGGTTACATGACACTTGCAGCAGAAGTTATAGCATAGATCATAATCTATGATCTTGCTACTTGCTTTGCTTATATATGCAGTAGTATTTGAAATCAGTGTCATTCCTTTCTCATAGTGAAACTCACGTATCAAAGCTTAATACAGTGTTCCTCCATAGCAGTCACTATTAAAGCAGGTTTTAAAAATTACTGTAATTACCTCAAGTCATTTAAATTTAACTCACTGCACTTTGTTTAAAACCTTCCCTTTATATTTAATCAAGTGCTGAAGTGGTGCTAAGAAGGATGAGCTTCATTTGAATTTGTCAAATTCCCTCCAGTACTACAAACACAAGTGAGAGTGTTATAATGATTTACTTGTACATCTGCATATGCTGATGTCTCTTGTAGTCAAAATTGTGTTTTAGCTAACTGAGACAACTAAATGGCACAAGTTGTGTTCCTAGACTTGTGCCCAACATAATCTCCAGAGCTTTGAACACATTCAGCTTCTGGCTGGCTGGCCAGACCTGGTCAGGTTAGCTGATGGTGGCACAGAGAACTTTTAGGCATTCAAAAGCAGCTTAACATCCAGCTCCAGGCACTGGATGGAGACCACCTTGGAGGGACCTGGTTTTAGGAGAGCAGCAGGAAAATAAAATGTTCTTTCAGTAAATAATTAGAAGGACCTGTTAATGCTATACAGAGCAGAGCAGAGTTGTCTGTGCCAGTTCCTTATGTAAATTGGTGGAGCTCATTTAGGACCAGTTGAACTGTGCCAAAATACATCAGACAAATCCTTACATGAGTTAGTGGGGTCTTGACCCTGTGTCATCTGAGGATCTGCTTCTTCTGGATAGTACAGATGATGTCAAAAAGTTCAATAGTATGCTTTTTATTATTATTTTCTTAGAAGTCTCAAAAAAATGTAGGTGAAATGGTGGCATAATGCTGACAGCTGGAAAGGGGGCACTTGTATTCAAATTCATATAGCTACTACTGGCAAGCTGAAAGATGTTCTTACTGCCTCAAAAACAGAGTTAGGGGCTAATTATAGACCCGCTGATGTAATGAGAACATTCTGACCCACTATTATAGTCCTAATCATAGTTGTAAGTCTGGTAAATTAGAAAGTCTGTTTTTCTTGCTTTCTGCATACAAATTCCATTTCATAACACTTTGCGTTATTTCAGGGAAGTTGCAGGGCTCTGAAGGTGATTAAAGTTACTCAGTCATCAGCAGCATGACTTGTAACCCACCCAAAGGCTGGTTATAATAGTATTGCTTCATTTTGTTTTTTCTTTTGAAAATTCCTTAGCTGGAGGTGAGATGTGGTCTAGGGAATCTCAAGTGTTAGCCTGAAAAATCAGAGCTTTGTGCAGCTACTACAGCCTGCTGTCTGTTTTGTTAAAATCTTGGTGGGAAGGGGAAAATGAGGAGTGGAGGCAGCCTGGGAGCACTGAGTCCTGTCTGTACTGCAACACTGCTCAGAGCAGGACCCACAGCAGTGGAGTCTGTGACTCCACTGTGTAAATCCAAGCTCAGTCATCACGTGTTGGATGGCACATGGACCTTGTGTACTGTTTTTACCGGGTAAGTGCACCAAGCCTGGCACCTCATACTTATGGCCTTGTTTTTGCAAGAGAACATTGGTCTTGGACCAGTTGAGTGAAATGTTTCAAGGCAAACCCAAACTTTCAGTGTATTCTGTACTGTCAAAGATGACTTAAGATGAATTATTCAGCTGTTCACCCCAGGTTCCCTTTGGTCTTATCTGGGAAGAGTTATCTAGTCCCTTCCCAAAGTGTTTTCTGCTTAGAGCCTAGGTTTCTGCATGGCTGTTTGGTGTGAGCAGTGTTTGGGACTCAGAGTAGAACTGAGACTGGAAGGGCAGGAGCCAAATATTCAAGAAGTTTCTTCTGCCTGCAGGGGCAGGATTGGCACATGGATGACCAGGGTGTCACATGTGAGGTCAGCATCAGAGTAATGTCAACCTGTCAACATGCTCTAAGGTTGGGTGGCTGCAAGTACGTTGTGGTCTTGCCTATTCACTCAGAGATAAGCTGGGCTTTCCTTGCACAGCCCAGTGCAGAGACAAAACCTCTAGGTCTTGAGTGTGTTTGGATCTGGTGTTGCAACCTGAGACCAGAGGCAAACTGAGAGATGAGCTGTCATAGCATTATGCATGGATGAGAAACAGGGTCCCACAGGGTCTGACCTTCTTGGAAGACAAATGACACATACTATTGTTTTGTTTTGTGGGTTGGTTTGGGGGATTTTTGTTGGTTTGTTTTTTCATTTGTTTGTTTTATAGGATCAAAAGCAATGAATAAGGTCGGGAGTCAGAACAGTGTTTGAAGTTGGCAGTCAATACTTGGGAATCAGATATATCAGAGATACCAGGCAGGATGCAATCCAAGGAGACATGCTTGGAGGGGGTGAAGGAAGAAGCAGAGAAAGTGAATAACCTTCAGAGGAAAGGCTCTGGGGGACATAACCACTTTTCAGAGAAGATATAATACTTAAGGGGCAAGAGAGGCAGTAGAAAATGTCAGAAGCTTTTGAGAGGGCCAGAAGGTTATGATCTTCTCCCCAGCCACCACTTGGAGATAAGCTTCTCTTTAGGAAATAATTTAGAAATATTTAAAATTTATGTGATGTGCATTAAATAAAGTGCATTTTCAGCTGATCCCTCAGCCAAATTTCAAACATGGTCAGAAGCTTTTAAAAGCTTTGTAATCTTTCAAATTATAAATCAGTGTTTTTACACTGTATTAAACTTCCAGCCTTTGTGATAAGCCACCAGATAAAGGACTGGAAGCCAGCAAATATTTCTTGCTAATAATTTCAGAAGAAGTTTTTCATTTTTTCCCAAAAGACTAAAAAAATTTATTCCAAAATTCAATTCAACTGGCATGGATAACTGCTATTTTGGATATATAGAGTATAATTCTTTGGGTAAAGATTGGGAAATTGCTGGTTAAAAGACACTTGAAAGTATGTTAGTTTAGGAAAGTGAAACAAAAGACACACTGTAAAAAAAAACCAAAAAAACCTGCTCAGTTTAGTTGCTCTGTCCCAAATAAAATGTGGAAAGTAAACCAGCTGCATAATTGACTAAATGCAGAGCAAAAAACTTGTTCTATTGCAATGTAATGATTTTGTGATGTATTTCATAAAGTTGTTGCTCATTTAAGGTCATGACTCTGAGAATTTTTACTTATTGTTATTTCAAGGTTTTAGTCTGAACTGTATGAAAATTGAAAATATGCTCTAAAAACTCTAGAAATCCAAGGCAAAGAAAAGAAAAAAACCCATAAATTATGTTTAGTAAAAAGAGATAATTTGGGGATTTTTTTAAGCTGTTATAAAACCTTGGGGTATGTATCTGAGTGCTATATGTGAGTAACCTTTACTTGAGTGCTACATTTCACCACCAACTTCAAAGTGATTATCCAGCCTCAAGAGGCATATTTGCTAAGTAATATTACCAGGTCAATATGAGGGTGATTCCACTGCGTGACTTCACTGCCATGTGAATTTACTGACATACATGTAACTTAAAACTTCATTCTTGTAGATAAACCTTTCTTTTGCTACACTTTTTGAAGTGAATCTGGAAAGCATCTGATCACCATCCTCCTTACCATTTTTTCTTCAATTTTTCATATTAGGGAAATGGTTGTCACTTATTCCTTGATATTCAGTTTCTAGATGAAATCTAAATTCTTCAGCCTTGCCTTATGTCATGTTTTGTAGGTATATATAATTTTTGTTGCTCAATGTTGAACTTGGTTATAATCCTCTTGATGAGATCTTGCAATGGCAAAGTTGCACAGAATAACTACTGCCCACCTCTTAGGAATGTTGTTCACATTTTTAATGCAAACCAAAAAGAGTTTTGCCCTCTTTCAGTATGCTGAGTGTGAACTGTATGTAGTTTGTCATATGGTGTAATTCCAAATACCCCAAGATCATCTATAGTTTGTGATAGTACAAAAAATAACAAAATTTATCTTTTTTAAAGTGAGATGGCTTAAAAATAACCAAATCCAATTTAGGTCTCTGCTTAAAAAAAAAAAAAAAAAAAAAAAGGGAAAGGTTGGGGGGTAAGGGAGGAGAATTATTTTTTTGGGTGGAGAGCTTTTATTTCTAGCTTCATACCGAAGCAAATTTTTATGGCTGAGTTATAAACCCCTGAAAATTGCAGTTCATAATGGAAACATTGGCAGACGCTGAACGGCACTGCTGTAAAGTAGTATGAAGCTTTAAGTTTTTCCACTTTTAGACCTGGAATAAAACTAAATTACAACACTTTCCATACAGGCATTTGATTTTCTCCCCAGTAATTTCTGGTGGATCTGTCCAGTGTTTCCTGACTTCCTGTGTTGCCATTGGACCTTTTCCTATTGACTCTGCAATTGGTCTCATTCAATCAGTAGATTTACCAATGGGGATGCTCAAAGTGTTGTTTTCTGGGGCAGAGGGTGTTGGGGAATGTAATGCTGGCTTGAGGAAAGTTACACTGAAGATTTATGGAAGACATTTACAGCAAATGGGGTTGGAATGAGCGTTACGGGACTCACAAAACATGTGAAGTGATAAGGGTTCTTACAATATTGCTGTGCAGAATAGAAACGTTCTGTCAGACTCCATCCAAACCCATTGACCAAGTGGATGAAAAAGCCCTTCAAGATGAGAATATCAGGGTTGTTTTTCTTTCCCAAGGCAGAAGAAACAGAGCAGTAATGTGATTTTTCACAGCATTGCAATATGCTAGAGTATTCCAACAGGAGCAATTTTATCTGAAAGTGGATGTGAAAGCAAAAGGCATAATGGAAGTCAGCAAGTGGACAGGGCTTTTTTCTGGAATTATTCCTGGAGCCATTTCTCATACTGGCGCAGGCTGCAGGAAGCTGAAGATCAACATGTGGGTTATTTATAGCCTTTTGCAAATGATCTGTTTAGCTACTTCAGTCCTTAGGGCAAGACTTGCAACACCACTCGTTTGGTCCCATGGTATTCCTATTACAAATTATGGAGCCAGGGCATAGGAAAATAACGTAGCCTTGCTTTTCTGGTTTGGGTCCCTCCTTGAAGATGAAATGTTTTGTTTATTATTATTGCTTTTACTGCATTCCAATGGATTTGTGGTGCTTTCTGGCATGAACAACTCAGGGATATGGTATATTCCTAGCTGGTTTGTATTGAGCTATTTTATACAGGCAGTTTTGCCTTCAGCCCTGTAACAACTCCCCAGGCTCTTGGAGCAGTTGGGACTTCTGTAGTTCTCCTTGAGCAGCAGGTAAACTTCCTTGGACTATAATGGGAGCAATTTTAAATCAAGATACAAGAGACAGGTGCCTTAAAATTAACCTTTAGGTCATAGATAAAGACCTTTTAAAAGGATCCAGATCAGGAGAGAAACATTCCTGTCCAGACATGGCTGAAAGTTGTACCTACCTTTTGCCAGAAGTTACAGTACCTGTAGGTCTTTACTGGATGGAAATGGAGAGCTCCATAATCTGCTGCAGGAAAAGTTCTTTAGCCCTCACTGAGGAGCTGAGCTATTCCAGCTGACTTTGTAGGTGAATTCCAGTAGCTGCATCTGAAAAGCTGTGTAGTGTTGAGACCCCAGTAAGGAAAGTGATGAACTGGAGCAAGTCCAGAGGAGACCTGTTAAATGGTTAGCAGGCTAGAGCATGAGAGGCTCTAGGAATTCCTAATGGAACCTGGTTTGCTTAGTTATGGGTGGTTGAGGGGATCCAGTTGCCATCTTCCATTATCCAAGGGAGTTTTGGGAGATTTTTTCAGACTCTCTTCAATGACTCCATAGCAGACAGATAAGAAGCAATGATCACAATTTATAACAAAGGAAATAATGTTTGGATGCAAGGAATGTATTCTTCATCATGAGAGTGGCAAAGCACCATGAAAAATCAATCCCTCCTTGGGACTTTTTGAACCTCAACCAGACCAGACCCCACACTGAAGCAGGTGCTGGAGCAGGTGACCTCCTTAGGTCCCTTCCAACCTATTTCTTTTCTATGAATCTGAATTCATTTTACCAAAGGGAGCACCAGTATGGAAGAAAAAGAAGTAGCAGAATTGAAGATTTGAGAAACAGGCATTTATGTATATGACCAAACGAGAAAAACAGGTTTCCAACTATTTACTTTTAGTGGTTTAGTTTTCCTTTGGAAAATAAAATTAGGAATTGTCTGAAAGAGAGAAATACAGTTAAATCAGAAGAGTTTCATATTTTTAGGTCCTGTTTTTCAGAAGTAAACCATTATGTTAGAAGAGTATATTTCCATTGCAAAGCAGAGAATCATTGTAATGTTTCTTAATATGCAGTGAAAACTAAAAAGGCTACACTCTGCAAACTTTTGTGTAAATGTGTGTGTATTAAATATATATAAACTGATGTATGAATTTTCAGTCCATGTACATAATTTTGCATTTTAAAAATTGTGAGCATGGAGATGTCAAATAGGATGTTTTGGAAAATAGAACTCTCAAAAGATTATATAACATTATGAAAAGCTAATGTGGGTAATTTTGTTGTTTGCTTCAGCTGAAGGACAGCTGTGGAGGGCAAGAAATGTGGAGAACTGGGCTTTTGCTAATACCTCCTCACTACAGCAATCAGCCTTGTCACCTTGCATTGGTTTTACTCTAAAGCTTGCCAAAGAGATCACCTGCCCTATAAAACAGACAGACTTGACCAGATGAATAAACAGCCAGGGATACAGTAATAGTTGCTCAATGGTGCCTGTCTTATACAGGAGGCCAGGAAGCATATTTGGAAACAAAAAACAGGTTTTCTCTGGGCTGGTCCAACTCACTTTCCTCTGGCCTGCTCTGTGTATTTGTTGTTAATACAAGAGCCAAAATCAACAGAAAGCAGATAACCTTGTGTTATAGGATCCTGATTGTTTTTAAATACTGATAAGGGCACTTTGTAAGATCAGCTTTTGATTTGTAGCTGTTTACATTTGGAAGAGACCGAGAGATGCTAATGTCCCTTCTGGCATTTGTAGATATTTTGTTTTCTGAAGATTTGTGGGTTTTACATAGCATAGGATCAAGCAGTAACAGAGCTGTGGCAGGCAGGATTGCTGTTGAGGTACAGAGTGAGCCTTTAGGCTCCAAGCAAGTTGCTTACTTTGCAAGTCAGTTCTGCCCTCTCCAGTGACTTCTTTTGCATAAAGGGTCATCACTTTAGATGGAAGATTCTGTAAAGAAAAAATACACAGCAGGGTTGCATCTGTAATTGGATGAAAGAAGACTTTGAGCTAGGATTTCTTTTCTGCTCAGGTAAGGCTTCTTCTGGCACCATAGATGTCTTCACGAGACAGGTAAACATCATTTCTGTTACTGAGCCAAAAGGAGCAGATAAATCTGACAAATTTTGTTCTTCTGCTGTTTTTCTCTTCTTGGTTTATGAAAGGTCACAGTGTGAACCACTTCAGTGCCTTCTACTGTTTTCTTTTACATTTTACAGTGCTTGCATGATCTCAGTGAGGGAGCACATTTATTGTGCATGCCATTCAGTTTAGATTCAACTGCAGCACATGATTACAGCAACTTAGAAGAAAAAAACTGGAAAATAAGTCCCTGATGTAAAACTGGTAACTGAGCCAAAACAGTAGTGCCAGTTATTTCAGTGCCTCACATAGTGATTTACGAATTCGCTGCAAACACATTTAATGATTTATTGGGACAACTGTGCATATTAACCAGCTCTGTCAAAACCTTGGATGCAAACTTCTTTTGATGATCATTTTTCCTTTTAATATTTTACAGAGAGGCATTAGAAGGTGACAGTAGTGAAAGCTTATGTTTGCATCATACTTTTCAGTGCCACCCATAAGTTTATCCCGTCAGTCTCCAGTGTATTATTTTATTTGGGAAAATATATGCAATGTCTCATGCAAGAATGAATACCTACAGCACTGATCTGAACCCTATAAATATTTAGTAGGCTGATTCATAACCATTTTTTTCACACACATGTATTGCACATGGATGCACCTACTGCCTACGTGGCTCCTTTAGGCTGCTGAGGACTGTGAGAAGAAGTTTGTAGCTGGCATCCCTGGTTGTCTTTCAGCCTTTGCCTACTCTTTCCTAATTTACACAGATTAAATCCATAGGATGTACAAAACAGGCCATGGCTGAATGGAGGAGGATGGGGGGTTGCAAATAAGGAAAAATAAATTTATAGGAACTGTCTGTTACCCTCTTCACTTTATGGCAGCTCACACAGAGTTAAGTTCATTTTATTTCAGGCAGACATTCACTTAACCTTATAGTAGTTTCTATCACAAGCCTCTTGTCCAAAACATGTACTTTCAAACAGTGCTTGCCCTGATGGTACATACAGAAGCTCTGTCAACCTTTCAAACTGTGTACAAGGCACCAAATACCTTTCCACAAGAGAACATTACAGCTGTTGTCTTCCTACTAAACCTGCAAAAAGGAATGACTAAATATCACCTACAAAAAGGAATTACTAAATATCACCTGCAAAAAGTTTTAAATGTAAATTGAATTAATGAAAGCCTGAGGTTATTTATTTATTTTTAGTTTAGAGCCTGAGAGAGGCAATAGGTGATTTTTTTTATTTTTGATCCAATAAAGTCCCATCCCATGACTTTATCTATGTGCTGGCAAGGTGAAGCAGAACAAAGTGCCAGCACAAAGCAGACACTGAGAGCTGGATAAGGGCTGCAGGAGGAAGTTTGAAGTGAAGACTCATTTCTTAGACGAAGCAAATGCTTGGTCTCTTTCCTCCCTCCTGGCTGGTTATCTGCAAATAAGCCAGATACCATTATAAACATTTTAGGATATATTCTTATGTTTTTGTAAATGTTCAGTGTGGTTTGGTTGGTAACAACTCTAGAAAAGTTCCTTTTATTCTCATTACTGCATGTGTCTAGGAGTCAAGGATCTCAGTCCTGTTGCATATCTGTTTTTAAAAGCCATATTTTTTATAGCTTACATACAGAGTCTCCAATGCACATTTATGTGCTACAATGAGGTCATTTTTCTGGATAATTGGGAAAGTCAAGTAATTGCTAGCAAAAGTAAACATTTCTTTTCACGTTCATGAAGCAAGTCTTAGAGCTGTTAGATACCCACACTTTTGAAATTAAACAGTGCTTTACATCAATGTGAAATCCATCTTGAGCTATGCTATGATGTCATCTGGCAATACCAGGGCACTTCAATGCCCTTCATTCATGATGGGGATCCTCATTGTGATTTCACTTTTCCCTTAGACAGTGAAAGGTGATCTATAAAACGTGGTATTCATGTGATTTGTGTGTATTTGTAGCACGCCTGTTGTCAGCTTAAGACACCAGTGGGACAAGCCAGCAGAGTTTTCTCTCTATTTTTTATTGTATTTATGCTCTCCAAAGCATGACATTGTGGCTTGAAAGTAATTTACCTGGTGGCAGCAAGATACTTTGGAATAATCCTCTTTGTTGCCTTTATTCCAGACCAAACAGACAAACTTTGTCTGTATCTAGGTCTTCCTTATTTTATGTGGTGTCAGGCCATCATTTCCCATTTCAGCTCTGGTGGCCATTGCAGCTTCTCTGCTGATATACTCAGCTTTGTCTGGGACCCTTTAGTGCCCACTTCCATAATTTCCCACAAATTTTTTCTTAGTTCATCAGTCTTGGGATAGGATGTAACCATAAGAGCAACATTTGTCCTTCCATGTCAGAAGTGTTAATTCTGAGATTACTGCTTCTAATGCAGCACCACAATCTTAATCACTTTTCTGCTTCCACCTAGTCTCTGCAGTTTTTGCTACCTTATGTCATTCACTAAACTCTTTTTCTCAAACTCCACCAGACAAGACTTGTCTTTTTGTTATCTCACAGTCTGGTGACCCAAACTCTGACTGGAATGTCAGTTAATTATTTTAGCTGTGATTATTCCCAGTAATTAGTACAATGGATTCCAGTCACTGAGAAAGGAACAAATTTGGGTAGCCTACAGACAAATGCCATTTTGATAAGGGAAGAACAAAGTTTATGATCTAAAGAAAGGAAAAGATTTCAAATTTTTTTGTAATGAAGATTGGTGCACTACATAGGAGAAAGGGAAATAATATGGTTGTAGAGGCTGAGAACAAATAAAAATGGGGGGCTTTAACAGCGTGCAAAAAATAAGAAATACAGGATGACTTACTGAAAAGGTCAGTGAGGAAGAACCATGGGCTTGAGTTCATTCCTGACAACAGGAAGCCAAAGTCAAAAGAAAGAGGAAACAAGTTCTGCAAGTGGATCCTCAGCAGTAGGCACTGATAAACTCTCTACTCTGATGCATACTTAGATACCCTGAAATGTTTCAGAAGATGCTTAATATGTCCATTGGTTCTTTCATCTCTTTGACTAGTTCTGAGTACTTCTTAGGTTCATATTCTGTAGATTTTACTTCATACTGGGTGTGATAGACAGTTGGGATTCATATGCTTGATGAAGCTTCAATTACTTTCTCCAAAGGAAGAAAATTCTGGGAACCTCACAGAATTTTCAGTCTCTGTGGATGCCTCTACTAGTAATAGAAATCAGTCACCTTCATTTTGTTTTTCTGAAATACCAGCAATACCTTCTCTAAACTAAATAAGCTTGTGTTGCCCTGGGAACCAGCTGGTTGTACACATTGCTTTCTGACTCCTTTGAAATCCATGTGTTCCTTCAAAATCATTAATTAGGTTTGCCACTGTACCTGACCAGACTTCTGTAACTACTTGGTATGATGCAAAAAAACCTTCTAGCACATTGGTTCTGCATGTTTTTGAAACAGACTTACACATAGGTGGTGCAAGTTAAGCAAAAAAATATTGCAAATATGAATTAGAAAACATCACAATAAACACATTACATTTTTGAGGGGATCTGTAGAAAAGCAGGGATTATAAATGCCTCAGTTTTCCATATTTCCCTTTCTCCCATGTAGTGCACCAATCTGTACTAAATACTTTGTGTGTTCTCTCTAGCTACATCATTTGCTTATGCTGGAATCTCACTTTTTTAATTGCTTAGGGTCAACATGAAGCAATTTTTTGTTCTTTTTGTCATTGGTCTTACAAATGCAAGCCAAAGTCATGGTTTAAGCATAGGACTTCTCTAGCAAAGAAAGCAATTAGAATGAAATCTAATTAATTGCAATAGCCATATTACCAACCAGATGTACATAGGTGAAATATTTCACCAGCAGTAAGCACCAGTGGGGCAACTCTAAGGCTTGGATGTTTTATTTCATCTCTGCAAGTGCCCAGGGCCAGGTTGGATGTGGTTTTAAGCAATCTGGTCTAGTGGAAGGCAGGAGGGTTGGAACCAGATTATATTTAAGGTCCCTTCAAAACCAAACCATTGTATGATTCATTTCTTGACCAAAACCAATTTTGATCTATTGATTACTGGGGAGCAGTATTTTAAAACAAAAACACAATCATCTACTTATAACAACCCTTCAAAACATGAAGGTCAGTGGAACAGGATCTTGTTTGGTCAGGTTAAATAGTCACACTCCCTTCTATCATGAAGCCCTGGTGCAACACAGACCTTTAGAAGAAAGCATTGGCAGCCACAGAAGCATCACCATAGACTGTGTAACAGTGATGGTCCTCAGACTGAATTTGCATCCCCTTCTTTTCCTCTTGTTCCAGGAGTGATCAGGCCCTGTGTTTTAAAATTGGTGAAGGAAGATGTAACTTTATTTTATTTTGTCATGTGTCCTTTTACCTCATTTCACCAAGAGGCAGGCTTAGGCATGATCTTAGCCATGTTTAATATTGACTTTCATTTATCTTCCATTTTTAAACTGTGATAGCCTGTTTTGTATTAGAGTTTATGATTGAAAGTCTGTGCTTTGAGTTTTCCTTGAGGACCACAAAGGAATATTTAGCAGGTATTTCAACACTTTGGTTGAAGATTTGAAAGATTTTGGTGAAGTTTTGAAACTTATGAAAAGTTTTCTGTGTTGAAATGCCTCTCTCCAAGAAAAAAATTGAGTTATAAACAGAGAAGATGTCCATGGCTTATTGCAGTAAATTCAGAGAGAGGGGGACAAAGGGCAAGATGCTATAAAAAAAATTACAAATTATCAAGAAATAGAATTCTGAGATGGAGATTAATAAAGATGAAGATTAACCAAACCAAATGAGGATGACTTAAACCTCTTTTTCATAGTCACAACTGCAATTACAAGTCTTGCCAGTGAGTATTTTTGATTCCTACATGTGTAAAATTGTGTTCATTTTCCATTTGTTCATTGACACCTAATCAAACCTGACAAATATACTGACCAAGCAGTTTTCATAAAATCTGTGTTCACGAACACCAGAGTGATGAATAGAAAACTGGGGGGGGGGGGAGCGGGGGAGGGGGGGTGGTGAGGGGAGGTTATTTGGGTTTTTTTTGTTTCTTTTTTTTTCTTGTTACAGGTTAGGGGTGTTTTTATCACAAATCTATTAGTGGTGTGTTAACAAAGAATTATAGGACTTGAGGGTTCATATTTAACTGAGGGACCTTATGTGATTTTTTTTCCAAAAGAAATGAGAGAAAACATTGTCTTCCAGATGAGGTTCTACCTAATTTCTGTTCAGACCCCTCCAAATATTTTTAAAGTCCCAGAATGAACTAAATATTGAAAGCTTGCTAGCTCTCTCATCCACAGGGTAGATTGGCTCTCTCAATTGGCCTTTGAAGAAAAGCCATGTCCTGACTCAGAGCAGGCAGTTCAGTGAGCAGAACATGAGTTTTCCCATGTTCTCTGGGTAAAGCTGCCTTGGGGGGCTTTGGAACCACATTTGCAAACTTCTCCACCTGCAGAGATCTTCATAGAGCAGCAAAGTCAGTGCCTAAAGTCAGTGTTAGCTAGTGTATTCCATGGCTTTGAAGCTGGGTTGCATTTTCCTGCCCTCTTCCTGGGTGAGCAGCTGTATCTTTTAGACATACTTTAGGCCTTAAGGAGGACAGGAATGATTTAGAAAACATCCAAGTAGTTTGCAATGAGAAATTTTCGAGTGCAAGATTTACTTTGAGAAATCCCCATTTCTGTCACTTTTTGAAATGCAATCTATTTTTACATTCTATTTCAAATTTGTAGCCACATTTCATGGCTAACTCACCAGCAAGGATAAATTAAAATTTTATCTCAGCTTTTAGAGGAAAATATTGTCTTAAAAACTTAGCTAAAGAATAGGAACTTAGCATAAGAAGAAACACACATTGCTTCTTATGCGGAGAAAAGTTTTTCAGTTGAACTTGGATTATTTTTATAAATCTTATTTTTTATTTAATACCTTTCTTGATTTTTTAATGTTTTCTTGGAATTTATTTGCTTTTATCTCATTTTTTGTCCTTAAGTTCACCTGCTAACCTAAAAAGAGAACTGATGCAGAAGGGATTTTTGATTATTGCTATGCAACTACTTTCAGATGAATCCCTGAACTTGCTCCAAGCAATACTGCTGTTGGAGCATTGCAGAATCAGCAAGCAAAACTTACCTTCCAGCTCCTGGCCCCCTAGCTAAATGACAAGTAAAACTGAAAAATGGCATTAAATTGCCTATAATGGGAGTAGTTATTTAGATAAATTCAGGTCTGGTTAGGACTATATCCCTTTGCTATACAAAGTATTTTCAAGAAAGTAGGGATTCACAATTCTAAAATTTTCTTAGGTTGTAAGGAGCTGGGTGCTGTTGATACCCTTGTTGATAAACTTTTCTGGGAAGCTTTCAACCTCATTTGCTTCACAGGATTTCAAAAACAGGAGAAGCACCACCACCACCATGAAGGTTTCTGGTGAGTTGGCATCAATATTGCACTCCAGAGCTCTGGAAAGTTTAATTAAATTACAGCATGCATGTTGTGGGAGGGGAGGGGAGGGTAAACCCTGGTTTATCCAGCACAGAAAAATGAGAATGATGACTATCTGTTTGAGCCAGTCATGGGGATTAAGGGGAAAGGAAAGAATTACTTAGAGGATATTCTTGGCCCATGAACAAATGAGCTTGAACAATTAATGAATAAACAAAGCTTTCGGAAGAAGCTTAAGTGCAGGGTCTGGAACAGTCTTTTGGTCAGGAGAAATGGGTGAAACACTGACCTACTTTCAATGGGAACATGGTTAGTTGTGAAAGGAGCTATATAATGTAGTTATTGAGTGGCCCAAGAGCCCAGGAGGTCCCTCCCCAGCCTGTGGTCTGTATTACAGAGAGCAGAATAACAACAGCAGTGCCATAACAGGGACAGTGATGCCTCTTGCATTTTTCAATGTTCTCATTGCTTTTCATATGTATCTTTATTCTTTGATTAAACAAAAAAAAATCTAACTAACAAAACCACTGCACTTTATTATTTTACAGTCAAAATTTTTCAATAAGGGTATAATGAACAATACTATTGAGAGAAGGAAGAAAAAAGATAGGAGAGCTGTCTTTCTTTTCCCTTAAGTTTTTCTGCTTCAATATTTGTTTACTGGCCAAGAGCCTGTGTTGTTGGCCAAATGCTTTCAATTTTTAGTAAGGTGAAATTAAAAAAAAAAAGTCAAAGATACTTGCATGATCTATGGTTTTTTGCAGGGTGTGAAATGAAAATTTTCTATACTGTGATTACTAAATTTGCATTCTGAATGATGATAGTTTCCATCTAGTATTGCAGATGTGTTCTGTCTAATGATCCTAATCCACTTTCTCATTGGATAAATGGCAGGATCACCAACTCAGTTATCTGCAAAATGCTAATTTACACCCTTCAAAGCAGTTTTAGCTGAAACCAAGCATGATTTGGGCATAGGCAAGGATTAATAAGCAGCGAGTTTTGTCTGTAGCTGTCAGGTCATTCAGGGGAGATCAGAAGTACAGTAGATTAGCATCCCCATTGTGCTTCTGCCTCCATCCTGGGAAAACCTCTGGTCAGGGCAATAAAGCAGCTTCAGTCCCATGGCTGTTCTGCTGAAGGCTGTGTCAGGGCACATATATCAGCTTTCCAAAGCAGCAACAACACATTAGCTCATTAGTAGCTTCACACAAAGCAGATCTGCAGTCCCTCAGTGAATAGGACATAGCTGCCTTTGTGCAGGCGGGATTTTGACAAAGCACTGCAGAGTGTTGCTTAAGCTCCAAGGAGGAGTGAGACAGTGACAGAGACAATAAAACATGTCATAGATCCAGTTACATTATTGCCATAAACCTCTTTCCCTGATTAAATCTTTCTAAAACATCCATAACATCTCAAGACAGGCACCCATAGGTTTAATTCAATCATTTGAAGTAAAAAATTTGAAAACACCACATCTCACTTCTCTTCTTCTCTTAGGTCCTAGAGGCTGAAATCACGTAAGATTTTTGTGAGGCTGAGGTTTTTAAGTGTCACTGTCCTTTTTTTCTTTGAAACAGGATTTTTTACCCAGTCAATGTAAAATAAAGATGAAAATCTTTTTCAGCCCAAAATTTCATCCTGCTGTTCACAAAAGCTAGGAAATTTTGGTGGAGGAAGAGAACAAGATATTTTGCATTTTACAAAATATTTTGATGCATTTTATATGGAGAGAAAATTGATCCATATTTTACGGATTAAATTTTATGTTTAATCAGTAACAGAGACAGATATTGAAAACTAACTAATGAAGCTTTCTTTCAGAGAAATGATCCTATATGGCTAGACACTTTTGAAAAACCTGCTCCAACATGCCTGCATCCTTAAAAAAGCACCTAAAAACACTGGAATTTAATTCTAATATGTTCTTCTAATATATTCAAAATCTAGTTCACAGACACTATATATTTCCATGAAAATGTAGTATTGATTTTCTGTAGGATAATTGCCACCTTCCACACAGAACATGTTTTGTACCAATAGGACTGTATTTGCTGCGAGCATGTATTTAATACTGCAAATAAATCTTGGAGCTGTTAGAAAGTCTGATAAAAAAGGGAAAGCAACATCACTTTCACACAAATCTGACAGCCTTGGCAGGTGTTTAACTCTATAATGCTTGTAGTAAAAGAAAAATCCATTTAGGCGATACAGATCCTAAAACACCCACCTCATGGGGTACTCTCAAGAACTCTCAGAAAGTAAAGGCTGAAACTGTTTGGGTAATGCAGAGCAATGAATTTTCTTACAATGTAAAATGTTTAAAAAATAGCATTCATTTTCCTTGGTTTGCTCTGTCTTCTCAGCAACACCTTTTAAGGACAGTGAGTGAAAGGAAGAGTTTACTGGGAACAGGTACTATGCTGACAAATTATGGATTAATGCAAAACAAAAAATTGCATTCTTCCTACAAAAACTGCAATTTCATGTTCTTTCTGGAGACATTACAGAAACACAGAGTGACATTTGAAGATTTTCAGCCCCAACTAATGTGAATGAATTCCTAACCTCATGGGACTGGTTTAAGCATTAGAATGTATTGTAAAGGCTCTGAACCTAATTTTTTATTTATTTATTGCGTGCCATGGGGTATTTTAAAAGTGGTGAGTGCAATGGAAAACAATGTGAAATGACCACAGCCAGTCATCCAAACCCCAGAAGCTTTGCCCACTGACTTCTGTCCCTGTTGCCAGCTCCTGTGAGCAGGAATGTCCCACTTTAGTCATTTCCTGAGCGTTTGTCTGGTCTGCAAGGCAAGCGGAGTGTCTCGCTTCAGCCACTCACTGCAGACCTTTCCCTTCCTTCAGAGAGTTCACCTGAACTGCTTTTAACAAGACTTTCTCACTTTGAACTCTTCATAGTGTCCTCCATAGATTGTGAGAGGGTCTATACTAAAAACTTTAATGTGAGTCATGAAGTACTAATGATAAAACATGGTTAACACCTCCTACCTCCCATGTGGTGGCTTTTGCCTGACCTTTGCTCAAAATTGTTTTGCTTCATTTTTTATACCATCATTAATCTGCTGAGATTCAAAACATTTGCATGGGGTAGATGATAATATTAATAATTTGCAGACAAGGAAAATAAGGTACAGATGCATCTTCTCCTGGGAAATACCAGTAACTCAGCTACCAGAGCTGCTGTTATCAAGGAAGGTTTTAAAAAATTTCCTGAGAGAATAAAACTGCTGAGGTATTTGACCATGAGTCACAGAAGGAATCAAGTTTTTAAACCAGGAGCTTTGTTACAGTTCCATGTACTAACCTTAGGCAGAGCTACCACCACAATTTAATTGTTCAAATCAAATTATGATTATTTTCCAAAACAAATATCATATGGCTTATTTTTAAGTGCTGCAGTAATCATTTTACTTCTTCCTTACAGAAATGTTTAAAAAGTACACAATCACTTCTTATCTGAAGAAAGATTTCATTCAATAAACCATCTTTACTATTATTTTTTTTCCTTTTCTTTTGCAATCCAGATATTGACCTTTCAATGCAAAATAGCTAAGCTGAAGCTTTGAAATATAGTTACAGTGAGTTAGGCAATAACAAACTCTTTGGTTCTGCTGTTTTGGTTTGGGTTAAGTTATATCTGTATGCTTTTAATAGCACATAACAAATTCTGTCTGTCAGAAAATAACTGTTAAATTTTAAGTACATTTTTATATTTATGTAGAAAATATTCATTTTTTTCAGATATTGTAGATCTCAGAGCTAGTGATGAGTAATTCTCAGAGGGTTTTTTTAATATATGAATGTACAAGATTTTTGAATCTTAAAAAATATTCTCATTTTTAATCTCTTACCCCTAACCTGAAGTAGTCACTATGTCTGTCATCCTTTTAACACTCCTTTTAAGCAAGGTTCCCTTAAGCCAGGAATGGGTTTCTTAAGACTATATGTAACTGAGCTAAAAAGAAACTATATATTTTTTTTTTTGTAGTTTCCCTTGCCTAAAATACCCTTAAATTAATTTTAAATGATGTAATGGCACCTTTGGTCCTGAACCTAGACAGAAACAAATGGTGTAAAATAATTTGAGATTGCAGAAATTGTTAAAACAGGATCTAATATGCCTCCCCTTATGTATCATCAGTATTCAGAATGGAACTGGAACATAATCATCACCTTATTATCATTGTCATGCCATAATTTCCTAGAGGTGTCTCAGGTGTTTTTACAGAAGTTGTTGCCAGTTGATTCAGAGTGATGTTGGACAGTATGAGACAATGTACCCATGACTCCTTATTAAGCTGTAATTACAAAGGAAAAGCCTGATTCATCTTCTGGTGCAGACAGGAACAGTTCAGGAACAGGCAGAAATGAGGAGTGAAAATAACAGACTGGTGGGAGCTTCCAAAGGACAGAAAAAAAAAACCCAAAATTTCCCTCTTTCAAAAAAAATTTGAATGTAAGAGAAAAAGGTCCTCTCTTCCTCTCCCATTCCCCATCAAGCAAATGTTACCACTTTAAGGAAAGTACAAATGAATCCCTAAAAGCTCCTGCCTGAGTGCAGAAGTTGGAATATGTGCTGGGAGCTGTAATAAGTTCATCACAGCCCAGGTCCCTTCCATAAATCAGGATCTGCAACTGGATTATATCACCCATAAAGCCATTTGCCAGAGGTTCCAGGGTGAACATCTCTCCCCTCATCCTGAGTGGTGACCTTGCCAAGAGCACTCTGGTATTAAATAAACACAGAACATGGGTTGTTCAGCTGACTGTCTGGATTTCTGCTGAAAGGCAGGTACAAATGGCAAAGCTGGACACTCTGGAGAGAGGGAGGCCAGCACAAGAAGACAGAGGTAAGAGTTCAGTGTATTTTCACAGTAGTCAGGGAAGAGAATGAAGAAAGAAAGATTTAGAAAGCAAAAAAATCCCACATGCTGTCTTCTCTGAAAACAGAGAAACACACTCCAAATGGGCTTTTGAGGGCTCACCATGATGCTGACTGTACTGCTTGTTAGCCATACCAAGCTTCTTAAATCCTCTATATGATCATCCAAAGCTTGTGGCAATAGCAATCTGTTTCAAGCATGTCCTAAAACTGCATTTTTATTTGTCTGTCTGAGAAGCTGCTTTGCTTCTGCCTGCTCCCACTGGGGTGCAGACCAGACCTGCAGAGCAGCATGAGAAATGAGAGCTTGGGTTGAAGCCCAGGTCTCAAGCCCAAAGTCCCAGGGTCTACAAAGAGACTCCAAAGATCATCAGTCATGGCTGGCCTCTTCATTTAACCCCATAAAACAGCAACTGATATAAAATCCAGTTGATTATCATATACTGGGAAATTCAAAGTGTGTCTCCTCGGTGCTACCATGACAGGTTTTTGCTTCTGTGATCAGAATGATTCAAAAAAGGCTGATTGCTGTCCAAAGTGAGGCATTAAAAAAGCAGCTGATCATGACCTGCAGTAATGTGCAGAACTTTGGTGACAAGAGAAACCCTGAAGAGTAAAAGGTCAAGGACAAGGTGTTCAAGTCATCCAGGAAAGTGCAGACTGGCATGACCCCAGTGACACATCTCCTTTTCTCAGCAGTGACTGCAAAGATAAGCCATTCTCCTCCCAGCTGGTCAGTGTGTCTTGACCAGGGGAGTCAGAAGCCAGGAAAGCCATCCTCTGCAGGAAGAGTGTCTGTCTGGTCTCAGCAGGTCCCCTGTCACCTCTCTGAGGTGATGATTCTGTCTGAACTCTAATATGGTGGGGGGCAAGTAAACAATACTTAATTTTTCTTCTTGAACAATTTTTCACAAAATGGGTCAGGCTGGAAGGGACCACAGTGGGTCACTGGTCAAACCTCCCTGCTCAAGCAGAGTCATCCCAGAGCACATTGAAAAGGATTTTGTCCAGACAGTTACTGAATATCTCCAGTGAGGACTTGCCTATTAAATTTAATGTTTATGCATTTGTGATTTGCTTCTTCTCCGTAGCTGTATTATTTTGTTAAAATAATATTCATCATGGCAATTATTCTCATAAAGAGAATAGGAGCTTATCATTATAAAGTCCTAGATAGTGATGGTAGGTGTAGTTAGAGAGCTGGGAATGAAAAGATCACTATGTGAGAAAGTACTTATTTTTAAAAGATAGTTATGGGGTTTTTGATTTGATTAGCAGGAGTTAAATAATCTGTTTATTTGACAGTGTATTTTAAAAGACCTTTGAGAGCAGATCACTGAATGAGTTGGATGGAGGCCACCTCTTGTCTCTGAGGCAGATGGATGGATGGGAGGAAATGCATTTAAGACAAGTTTTCTGTGCCTCCATTCAGGAGGGAGGAAGGAAGCCCCCAGTGGACCCAGCTTTCAACCCCTGAAGCATAGTTTTGCCTAAGCAGGACAATGCTGAACATGACTCAGGAGGGTAATTTGAGATTCAGGTCTCTGAAACAAATGTATGAATAACTTTTCTTATTCATTGACCTCTTCTTTTTCCATTGTTTCAAATTCACTTTTTTTTCTTTTATTAAAAGGAGGTGATATTTGAAATGAAAAGTAGTTTTGCTTATCAAACAGTAAAACATTTTCATTCAAAAAAGGCAGGAAAAAAACCACATCAACTTCAGAAAAAAAATCAGCAAGATCAATTTCATAAGCCAAGACAAATTAGTGGAACACTATCATATTGAACCTCTGCTTTTATTTCTGAAAAGAGCTCTCCCATAATTTAGCATCCAATACTAGAGAAAAATTAAAGACGGCCTATTTCCCAACAGCAGCAAAGTGCACTAATTTTTAACCATCTAAAAATACAAGTAAAAACCCTTTCACTCAGTTGTGTGTTGATTCCCTCTCATCTTCTATCCCTTCAGAGAAGGGACCACAACTCCACCACAATCACTGTCTTTGCTCATCCAGAGGTGAATCCTGGTTCCTGCCTAACCTCACTTGCCATCTGCTCAGTCACTGCAGATGAGTCCATCCATTTTCTGCATTTGAGTCTTCCACTATGAACATCTGACCTCATCCAACTGTTCATTTTCCTTCTTTATAAACCAAATACTTCATTCTGTTAGTGGGGGTTTTTCCTGCTGCTTCTTGCTGCAGATAGTTGTCAACTATCTGCCTTAAAATCAGAGGCAGCCCATATCCTACCAGCTACTGCCTTGGAATTCCAAAAGAAGCATAGCCCCTTGAATGAAAGCCAGGTCACTGGAAAACTGCCTGGATTATTCACATCTGGGATTTCCTGTGCCACAGAAATCCCTCAGTCTGGTAAGGAGTCCATCCAGGAAGTCCTCACATGGTGCTGCACAAGTTGGTACTCCTCACATGTGTGGCCTTCACAAGCAGATACATTTTTTTGCTTTAAGGACAACCAATTTGGAATTTTTATTAATCGGTTATATGCCACCTACCTGGGACTGTATTTTATTAAATACAGATTATTTATTATTTTATTTGTTGGAAAAGGATTACAGGTGTCTACAAATGCAGTCTACACAGTTATCTGATAGTCATTAGCTGCTGCTAAACTTTAGGTTAGAAGAAATTAGGCTGCCTGGCACCCAGTGGGGTTTGTCTCATTCACTATGTCATGGTCCTTCTTTGCATTGCTCTTAACCAGTTTTGTGTCCATCCCTCCTTCCCTACTCCTCCAAGTAGCTGCAACTGTGAGCCTGTGAGGGACCTGTTTACATATTTCTTTTAAATGCTCCTCTTCAAAGTGTATCACAGAGTCAGTGCATTGTCTCAGTGTTTTTTGAAAATGCACATTAATGACCTGAGAAACCAAAACAACCCTCAAACAGTTGAGGAGAATTCACAGGAATTCCTTCATGCAAAGCTGGGCACCCTAAAAGAAAAATGCTTTCGAGTTCAAGCCATTGTTTATTTTGGAGCGTGTTTCTCTCTCTGCTTTCAATGGTGACCTAGGAATGAGCTCACCATTGGAAGCAAATCTGTCTTCTGTTTCCACTCCTAAAGGATTACCTACTCTCTGAAGCTCATAGGGTTATTGATGGCCTTACACCAAAATTATGATTAGGAATTCTGTGAAAAAAATAAATACACATAAATTCACGTGTGCAACACTGACAGATTTAAAGGAAAAAAACTTGTTGAAATATTACAATGAAAAAAGATTAAATTTGAATTAAATATATGGCTTCCTATATTCACAAATATTCTTCTTTGAGCCTGAGCAGGAAAATATCTGATCTAGCATGACTGTGCAGGAGAGCAGCAAAACCCTGTAGTTTTGTAATGTGCATATGAGCTGCGTAGCACTTGGCAGCATCTCAGACTGAGATGCAGTTAACAAACAGCCTCGTGCTGCCTTTGTGTGGGGTTCTTTGAAAGGCTTTTCTGCAGGCAGGTCCTGTCAGCTGATCTGTGCTTCAGCTGCAAGGCTGCTGACAAACCAAGCACCAGCTGCTCTGCCCACTGCTCTGTGCTGAACATCAAACACCAGAACACACTGATGCCACTTCTGAGGATGGTTTGGAACAGCCAGCAGGGCCAGCACATGGAAAAGGCACACGTGAAGGCACATGACAGACACCCAAGGTGTCATTGCCAAAGATGCCCTCAGTTTGATTTCATCCCAACTCCTCCTCTTCTGACCTTGTGAGTGCACACTCCTTGGAATCTCATCACACACAAGGTCAGACAGGTCCAGGATCCTCTCTTCAAATGCATCAGGAGCTTTGCCATTTCAGTCTCTGCCCGATGCCAGTGGTGTAAGGAGGAGTTCAAGAGCTGGTGAGTGACAACTGTCCCACCAACATGCAAAATAGGAATCTTTTTTCAAGTTAAAAGGAGATTTATTCTTTTACTATTTTACTTTTTCTCTAGCAGCAGTTAACCTATCAAGCTGAGTGTTGCCAGGAAGGAAGATACAGGAGTGACAGATATGGTATGACATCACAAGCAGAACAAAACAAAAAAACAAAACAAAACAAAACAAAAACCAAAACAAAACAAAAACAAAAACAAACAAACAAAAAGAGTAGGTTCTAGCATCTCTATTTGGTGAAATGTCTTAGAATCTGCTTTGAAGTCACTTGTTCTGAAATTCCTGGGGAATTACCTGACAGCTGATTCCTTAAACTTGCTTTGGTGTTTCCTCATACATACCTCTTCTTCTCCCTTTCCTGCCCTTTTGTCTGTCCTTCACACATTTTAGAGGGAAGGGTTATAAAAAAGCCACCCTAAACCCCAAATCTACAGATGCAGGAGAGACATCTCTTAAGTAATTCCTTCTCTTTTTTCACTGTTGTATTCTCTCAAGAGTGATAATCATCTTTTTTGAAATGCAGGTCTAAGACGGAAGGAATTTTTATCTGGAAGAGTAATATAAATTAGCTTTGACTGCCAGTTTCCACTGATTATTACTTTCCAGGCGGAATTCCTACAAATTCTTGAGGCATGACCTCTGATGAAAAAATAAACCCCTTTAAAACTTGTTTGAGAAATTCCAGATAACTTTCACAAGAGATTTAATTTTAGAGCATTAACACAGTCTTGGTTGGAAAGATAAAACTACAATGCAGTTATTTGGTAGGAGTCATTACTGAACAGTGAAGTCATTTGAGCTTATTTTACTGTGCTTATCTTTTTGCTCTCCTTTTTCCCCTCTCAAACTAATTTTATTATGTATTACTCACTGCACTCTGGATTCACCCTCATAAAAGGATAAAGTATCTCAGCAGATATCCAGGCTTAGGCAGTCAGTTTGAGAGTAAACTCACAAGCCTTAGTTATCTACACCAAAGAGCCAGTGCACAGGGTATCATCTATGTATTGTCAGTAAGAGTTCATTAGCTTGTAAATCTTGGGTTTGTGAGGCTTAAGCAAAGGTAAAAGCTGCCACAGATAGAAAAGAGCTGTTTGAAATACCACTGCCAAGCACTTACTAATGGCAAAAGCATCTTTGAATCAGATTTCTCCTCTCCTAAGCAAATAAATTAAAGAAAATTTGCACTGTGTATTAGAGAAATTGACTCTTCTGTGCCTCTATTTGTTCTGCAGATGCATGAAAAGGTGAAAAATATATTTTAGAAGATATTGTCTTATGCTGCAATAATTTTCATACCCATTTTTTAAGTTTTAGGGCTAGGGCCCCTAGTTCTTTATTTGCAAAGTGTGCAGACACTGCAGTGAGGTGCCTTGACTTTTGGAACTAGATGATCTTTAAGGTCCCTTCCAGCCCAAACCATTCTGTGATTCTGTGACTCTGGAGTCAAAACCACTTCTGCTCAAAGAGCTGCTGCAGTGTCTGTGTGGTCCTGCAGAAGCACCTGCCCTGCACAGAGTGGGTCCCTCTCTGAGCCCCGAGAGAGCCTTGGAGTGCTGGAGCCGTGGCACTGCCCAGCCAAGGGGGCACCTGACACTTCAACCCTGCCAACTGCATCACAGCTGGCTGAGACCTTCCATAGCAGAGCAGAGGGATCAGGCACTGCTTTCCACTCACCCTGAGCAGGAACCAGCAGCCAGCTCCAGTCCCAGGGACAAGTCCAGCTGTGCACTCACCTGTACCTGAGGCGATGCTTTTTCTTTGTTATTTTCCTACTATTTTTCTACTAATTTTTATTATTTTTCTACTCAGCTTGTGTCTCCTGAAGTGCTTCTCTTACCACACAAGCACTGAGAGCTGGTGCTCCCCAAGGCCTGCTGAGAGATCATCCTGCTGCCTGCACACAGGCACCTGCCCAGGGTCTCTGTGCTGCTCTCTCATGTCTCTCTGGGAGTAGGCACTGCCTTGTGGGAATCCAGGGCTTCCATCTGATTGCCCTGGCAGGTCTGGGACCCTGGCAGGGGTCAGAAGCCCCCCTGGACAGAGTCCCCAGAGACACTGTCTGTGATCTCTGTCCATGGAAAAGAGTTTTCAATCTTACAGGATGAATTACAAGATCTGAGTGTTTGATATTAGTCATAATTAAGTGTGGCAGGGGTGTAAAAGTAAAATTTTAGGATTTTAGATAAGGGGTCCAAAGGGAACAAGATGGAGGAAATTGGGTGTGTTTTGTCCTTTTTATCTTCTCCATGCCCTCCATGTTTCACTGTGAAGTTGGCATTTTTCTGTTGGTTCAGGCTGGGGACACACTGTCCAACGTAGGTGACAGATATTGGCACGTTATTGTAAATCCAGCCCAGGGAGTTTCTGGTATTTAATGTTTGTAACATCCCACTGAGGGCAGAGCCCCACACGCTGCCCTGCAGGACAGAGCTGTGGCAGGGCAGCAGAACACGGTAGAGATAAACAGAATAAACAACCTTGGAACCAGCACAGACCAATTATGGCTTCTGCTGTGGCAATGGGGCAGAAAGACAGAGACTTTCTACAATCTTGGAATCATCAGTACCTCAGATTCTGCCAGTGCCTGATGAGAGGGAGTTTCATAGGTCATTAAAAGCTTCTTTTATGTGTGAGGACCAACTTACAATAAAGCCTAACTTTTCCTTCCTGACAGCTGCTTACAACACTCTACTTGAAGAGTGAAAAAAAGCATGATCATTTTTTGGCTAGGAAAAGAAAAAGTTTTCTGGGCAACTTGTTTTAATTTTGAAAACCTCCCTATTCTCCTTCAGAAACATCAAATTTAGTCCCCCTTCATCTCCTGTGTTTTGTTGTCATCCAGTCCCTTCTTTTCCATTAGCTCACACTGCTCATCTCACTGACAAAAGAGAAGAACAGAGCAGGGGAGGAAGGCAGCCCAGAATCTAATAGCCAAAAAAATACTTTCTCTATTTTTATGCAAATTGTTTTATTCATCAGTCTTACAGCTTTACTTCTCTGCTTCTGTCTCTGCCAGGTCAGAAGCATTTTGCACCTTGATCTTCTCCTTTTGTTGGTGCATTCCTGTCAGCAAGTGTTGCATTATTTCTTTCCAAAAGCCCATCTATATAAAGCTTCTTTCTTCTTTTCAGCACACCCCCAGCAGAAGGAATTCAGATAGTTGAACTGGTGGCAAAGTGATTCTGGCTGAACAAGAGGGAAGTGGATTTACACTCAGTGATTACATGGAGCAGTATTTGCATCCAGCAATATCTTGACATGCACAAAGGAGGCTGTCAGGTGGTTATATTCATACACTTCTTTCCCCTTCAGGGAAGGCTCAGATGCCCTAGCTAAATTAGCTGTTTTCTCCACAACTTAGCTTTATGAACCATTTATTTACCATGTGTAGAGTACAAGTGCATGATTGATAGTGTTAAACAGGATTCATGAATCTAGCTGAAATAAATTCACTTAAAGAGCAGAAATTTCAAGGGGGGAAAGCCAAAACTTTCTCAGCCTGCTTCATGAATATCTTCATATAGCACCCATTGAAATAGGTCCACACCTTGCTTGACCAAATTCGTTAACCAAAGCTGGCCTAGAACTCACTCCTCTGAGAAATGTAGGCTTTTGTTTTTATTAAAACATGTGGGCCAAATTAGTATGTAAATAAATGAATGACTTTCAAGAATCCCAGATAACACTTGCTGAGCAATGGGTCAGGCCAGATTTAATCTAAAAATCTTTCTGCTGCGTGTAAATGGTTATGTCATAGCATTTGTCTTTAATTACTAAACTGTTTCCAAAGGCTTGACTCATGACATGTTCCTCGGTTAACCACAAAAACTTGTACTACAAGATTTGCCATATAGATCCTTTTTTTTTTTTCATACAGCATTGTTAAGCCCTGGCTCCTGAAAAAGGAATGTAACAATCTTCCAGAGATAGACACTTGATCTTTACAGTAGTGAGAGCTCTTTTTTTAAATTGAATTTTCCATATAGAGGAAACAAGGCACTTTTGACTCATAATGAATACTGCAACATCTTTAATATTGACAGGGAAAAAACCTACAAAAGTGAAAGCATTTAAAATCTAATTATTTATATATGTCTGTATAAATCCAAATAGGAAGGGTCACTTTATAAACCTGTGTATGAAGATTTCTGTAACAAATGGTACCATTTTTTCTATGCCATGATGACCAGCCTTTGGCAACAGCAGATATTTTGAGAAAGGCTGTGTCTCCTTGTTCCTAGTTGTGTAAAATTTCTTGGTATCCATGAGCCATTTCCCATGTATGACCTAAGGATGAGGTCATGAGAATGAAGTGTACCAGCTATTCTGTGAATTGAAAGTCTAATCTGGGAACCTAAAGAGTGTTTGATAAAGTAAGAAAAGTGAGATTTTGTTTTTATTATAATGAAAATGTTCCTCTAGTCACCCAGATCTAAAAAGGACATTTTAAGACTGAGCTGGTGGCTTTGTACTTCCCAGAGAAAGTCAGAGGAGAAAGGTGTAAGTAGAACCAGTTTTCATAGGTAAAATGTAAATTCAAAATACTTTTACATTCATCTCTAAGTTGAATCTGAAATAGGGGAAAAGTGTGTACTAAGTATTGCAAGCTGATGCTATTTAGAGCAGAGGAGAAATGGGCTTCTTCCATCTTTCAAATGGAAATGTAGCAGTTTGGAACCTGTTAGGAAAAAGCACATTCTGCCAGTACATTGATATAGGGCTACAAGCTGCCATCAAGGGGACTCTTAAACTCCTGCACTTTAGATTTTGGAAAAGCTACTGGTAGAAATCTACCACCTCCTCAGCACACTCAAAAGCATCTCCATCTCTTTAGTTCCTTTGACTACTGGCCTTGCCCTGCTCTCTCATGGGCAGGAATTCCCACACAACACACACAGCCCATGGCAACCAACTCCCTTGCCAGAACACACACGAGGAGACTTGCACTGAAATGCTTCAGTTCAAATCACTGAGCAGAAACTCAAGAGAGGTTGAACTGACACCAAAATAAATAACACCTTGTGGGTCGAAGGAGGTAGTTTTCCCACTCTGCTCTCCACTAGTGCAGCCTCACCTTGAGTATGAGCACAATTTTGGGCACCAGCATATAAGAAAGATATTAAACTGTTAGAGAGCATCCAAAGGTAATTCTGTTCACTTCTTAATTCTCCTGTTTCCAGAGCACCTTTGCCTTCTTTCCCTTTTCCCCAACCCAGAGGACAATTCACCATCTAGACCTTGCTGGGTGATATTCTTGCCTGGCCAGACATTTCTGATTTAACTGGTTTTCTTTATTTGAATTGCCTACCCCACATCTTCTGCTCCCAGTCAGCCTATCTGCAACTGCCTCCTCAGTGTATCAGACAATTCACTTCTGCTTGCAGGCTTAAGGTGTTTCTCTAACGTGAGTCTCAATACCATCTTCTTACCAAAGTTCTGCATTTCGAGATGTTGCTTTTGTTTGCTTTTCTTGTAGTCTTATTGTCCCACCACCTTCTCCTAGATTTTGCATTTTTTAACTCTTATTAATGAGGGTGGATTTGTTCGCCAGCAATGGTAGCTCATAGTCTGCTTGAATTTATGTTCTGTGTTTTCTTTTCAACCAGCTTCTAATAATCCTAACATGTAAATGAAAAGTTTGGCTTTTGAAAGATAAAGGCACAGCCTTTTGATATTGTAGTTTGTGTTGTAAAATATGGTTTGTGTAGAATATAAGGTAGTAATATATTTTTAATGTTAAGATCCTTGAGATGAGGGTCAAATGTAAGGTTCTGGGACCACACTTTAAATTTTTGTGAGGTGTCTGTAAATCATTTTAAGCATACAGGCTAAGAAGTAAGCCCTGCAACAGCAGAGGATTCACATAATGCTTTTCTGACTTTCTGTCCCCTAACTGCCTTCCCACTTGGCAGACCCTAGCAAGAGAAGCACTGCCCTGTTTGAAAGTATGTGTTTCTTGTTGGATTTTTAAAGATTAAGGAAACTTACAATTAGGAGCATGTCTTATGCTGTGAAAACTTTTTTGCCTTCCTAGAAGCTCAAAAAGCTCACCCCCTCCAGCTAGGAAACAGTTCCCTCTTGAAGGTTAAAGCTTTTCCTGAGAGTATTCTCTAACTTCAGTTGCAATGTCTTGCTTTGCAACTGCATGCATGCTTTAATTATCTCTTTTAGAAAAGCAAACCAGAATAATTAATTGCTTCTGTAGAAGGGGAGTTAATGTGATTTGTTTGTTTAAAATTGTTACTGAATCATATGAATTATCTTTCCCTACCTTGAACAGAATAAATAATAAAAAGGAAAGCCCAGTGAGGAGATTTTAATGCTCTCTAAAATTCATTTTAAGGCTCTCTAAAATTTGTATTTCATCAACTGTTTTAGTGAAACTGCCAAGCACTCAATTTTTGTACTACTTTCTGGAGTCTTGCACCAATGTAATCTACAGAGAACAATGACACTTCACAAACAATATTTCTGTATTTATTATCAAAAAGCAGTTTCTACCTCTGGGTAGTGATGCAACTAAGTCATGCAATACTAGGAAAGAGATGCTGTCTGCACTGAAGCTATCTCTCCAGAAAAGGGGGGTTCCTAAGGCTGTCCTTCTCTAGCAGCAGAATGCTGCTGTACCTCAGAATTTGAAGGTTGTAAGGAGCAGGTTGGAAGAAAGGTTTGGCTGGTATCAAATCTTGCCTTGGTTTTAAAGAAATGCTTTGACTAAATTGTTCTTCCTTATTCTTCATTCACTCTCAGGTGGTTTCAGAGGAGAAGGGGAATATTTTGACCCTAATCTGAGATATAAATTAAATACATTTAGGTTGCTGAGCATCTGCTGTAACTTGTGAACTGATTTTTTTTTTATCCATTGTGTATGTGAGCTGAGCAAACCTGGCTTGGGTTCAAGTGAAATTTGGCATGGGTCAGTGGCCTACTGTCCTCTAGGATTTTCACAAGAATGTGATTCCACATTTTATGTGGCTATGTACTGGTGATTGGAATGCTTAAATAAATAACAAATTGAGTCACTTAGCCCTGAATCAACAAATGCAGTGTCCCAAAAGGGATTCCCCACAATTTATAACCATATCTTGCTAAAGAATTATACTCAACTGATTTAAAGATGTTCAAAGTTGAAGAGTGGTAAGATAGCAGGAAAAGTCCTGTCCCAGCAAATTCTTAGAGCAGCACACATCACTCCCATTGCCTGAAACCTTTAGAGGGGCTTTAACCCAGGGCAGCTCCACCTGGACAGTGAGACACATTATGTGCTGGTAACAAGAACCTGAACTTGTGGCTGTGGTTTTCAGAAATTCTCTTGCTTCTCTCTTACTTTTTTCTAGTAAGAGGATCTATTTTTTACTTAAAAAAAAATAAACCCCAACAAATCAAAACAAAAAGAAAACAAAAAAAAAATCAAAAAAACCTTATCCTCTGAGTAGCACATTGGTTTATCAGTAATTAATTAGTCATATGTTAAAAAACAAAAGTGCTACAAAACATTTGTTCTGTTTAAAAATAAAAAACAGTTGGGTGGTGGAACCCAGAAAGTTTAGGGGAGAAGCATATGTAATATATAATTCTGACTATATATATTCATATATAATTCTGCTAAATACTAATAATTTTAAATATTGCTCAATCTTTGTTCTTCATGTCATAACTGATCGATTTGTACATCTTGGACAAGGATTCATAGGTTTCTTCATCTGCCTACTGACTTTTTTTAAAAAAGGACAAGCTGTTTCTGGCTGAGGTATATGAACCTTATCCCACTGGACTTTGGAAAGGTCATCTGCTTTTCTTTGAATCTTAAAAAAAAATAAAAGTCTAAAAGGTACTTTCCTTTCTGTGATTTAAGTTCACGAGCATTTATCATCATGTCGAGTCAGTTCATCTTTGAGAAGAAGTGTTCCAGAAAAAAAACAAGGATGACTTATGGATTAGGACACAATGAACTTTTCCTGCTGCCAGAGTTAGCCACAAGGCAGTTCAAATGCCATCCCCTCCATGGTGACTCTGCCCAGCTGTCAGTCAGTACTTGGATATAATTGGAATCCACCAGAAAAATACATTTTGTGGAAAAATTGAGAATTTTTATAGGAACAAACAAATTCAAATATTTAAATCCAGTGGACTAGAGCTGAAATGCTTCAGTTTCTATCCTTAGTTTGAACCTCAGGTCCCATGAAACACTGTCAAACCTAACGTAAAAACTAGATGGAAACAGGGTGTTGAATGCTGATCTCTCTCATGAAAACTGAGAATTTACATTGCAAAGCAAATATATCTACTGATTTGAAAGAAAAGTTGGTTAAAGCTTCATCAGATGTAACCTAGCTGGGTTTTTAAGGTGGCAGTAGGGCACTTTTGTGGCTGGAAGGGCAATTGAAAGGCTTTGGCCTATAATATTGTAACCTAAAGCAGTAATTGCAGTGCAGTATCTGCTGAGCAGCCAAGGTAAACCTGCCTGAACTACAATGTGAGAGAAAGGAGAAAATTCACATTTTGGTCACTTACAACCTTTTTGCTCCTGTTGCAAACCTTTCAGAGCTCCCCAGGAAAATGCATGCTATGTTTGTGACAAATCTTACCTTCACCATGGTACTACCTGTGTGTTTGAGAAACATCTGTTCTATGGGTGGAATTCCTTACCATTGTCACTGCTCTTCCCTTTCTCTTTTAAAAACTCTTTACTCCTTCTTTTTTTATATACTCTCATACAGCCTGCTATGATGCCCTTCAATTTTTCTTTCTTATACTTGTGGAGCAATCCCCTGCAGTTTCAACTGAACTTGTTACCCCTTTCTGGTTGAAAGGATTTATTAAGAATTACTCTAGATTATGTCAACCTACTTTAACAAAAATGGCTTTTGATTTCATATCAGTTCAGATGCTGACTAGTGCTTGTGGTTTTCTGGCTTTTATTGGATGTGACATAAATATCCACACTGTGATCCTTGCCAGCATTTGTTTTCCCTTTTGTACAAAATGAAGAATAGAATGATTTTGCCAGTAGATTTTGTGATCAGCAAAGTATTTGCACAGCCCAGTTTATTTTTCTAAACAAAAAAGGTGGGGCTTGAATGATTCAGGGAATGCATTCCACCCTCCTAGCTCTCCTGCAGGCCCAAGCCCAGTGAGCTGAATGGAATCAGTCTTACCTGGAGGGCCCATTGCAGAGGAGGGCAGGTCACAAACCTACACAGCAAGCTTCTTGAAAATTTATTTCAACACAGGACTTGGGGGTTCTCACTAGTGCTCAGTAAAAAATCACCAGGCCTACGAGTCCCCTCCTAGTACACAGTCATGAAATATGTCCTTTGGCAGAGACAACGCTTTCTTTTCCCACAGAAAAGGGGGGAAAAGATTTTTTTATTGCACTGCTGGGCACATATCGCTCTCCAGGGAAGCGCTCTGGAGCAAGGGGGGTGTGATGCAACGTTAATAAATGAGCACCACGCTAATAAACGACAAGCAGCAAATGCTGCGATGGAGTGAAATATCACAATTAGGCCAGAGTGCAAGTGAGGGGTCATGCTGTGCCTCTGGGCCCTGCCAGAGCTGCATAAGCAGCTTTGCATCCTTAGCACAAGCCCAGCCATCACAAAGATGGGCAGCTTCTGGAGGTGGCACCACCCCTGGGGCTCGCTATACCTTCTTTAAAGACCCACTCCTGCTGCTGGCAGGTGTGAGGAGCCACCAAGGTGGGATGTTCATCACCTCTGCCCTTCCCTTGCTCCATGTGGGCTGTGTGGATGGCTGGTCCTGACCTGGCAGTTCTCTGGTTTGTGTTCTCAAGAGTTTAATTGGGCCAAGGAAGCACTGGAGGGAAAGGAAACTGTGCCTTTCTGTCTCTTTTCTCTCTAGAAAAGCTTTTGCAAGAAAACAGGTCATCCTCCTTGCTGTCTGTCAGTGCTACATTTGGCTTTGAGGGCACCTGTGGCTTGTAGAGTAGCCAAAAAGGGAAACTCCCCCAGAAAAACAAGGCAAAGTCTTCAGGTTCACCAACGAAAACATCATGTAGCTGGCCAGGTTTGGGGCAAATTACTCACTTTCCTGAGGAGGAAGGAAATATTGGTCACTAGCCCCAAAATGGCCCAGTTTTGCTGTTTTTTTTCTAGGACATGTGGCAAAACCACAGTCTTGGCCTTGCTGGTCTTACCTAGAGTCGAGGCCAAAGGCAGCTTTTTATTATGAGGACACTTGTTCAGGCTTTTGCAGTGGAAAATTTTGCAAACCAGTGCAATGAGAAGATTGAGATCTGTCGTGCAAAGCAGTTATCACAGCTATCCTCATCTGATTGTTAAATAGCTGCAGCTTCTAAGAGTTGCATTTGAAAACATTTATTCCTAATAATTGCAGTAAGTAACCTACTGCACTTCTTGCCAGAGTCCTGCATCTGGAATGAAAAAGATTTTCTGTCCTAGCCTTTGAACCCAAGATCACAGCACATGGTAACCCAGGAGAACTGCAGTGACTCACCACCACACTGAAAGGGACCCTTTTCCACCCACCCATGAACACAGAACAAATCTATCTTGACCAAATCACATACTTTTTCCCTTCATTTACAGAAAACAGAAACTGTGATATTTTTTTTTCTCTGAAGATCATAATTGTTTTTCATTATTAAGCTCTGTGAAACAGAGATAACCATGATCCTGTATTGTATGTCTCATTATAATTTAGCATCATGATTCCCCAATTCTAGCACAATACAACTGGTGATCAGATATGAAGAATTGTCATCCTGATATATAGTCCAAAAAATGCAATGTAAAAAAACCCTCTCTTCTTCTCTTAACTTTGATCTCTGAAGTCTGGGGAAAAATGCTTTTTTACAGATGATCTTAAAAAGGTCCTTTCCTCAGCCTGTGTAAAAAATGCAGTACTGTGGTATACTATTAATTGTATACAATATATTTTTTTATGCCCTCTCAAGCTTTTTTTTTTGGGCTGGGTTCTTGCTGCAGGCCAAGTCTCAGGTCTCTTCAGCTCACCTTCTGACCCCACTTTGGAGAGCAGCACATCCTGCAGCTAGCACAGCCAGCCATCCTGCCTGGTGAGCCAAAGTTCACTGGAGTATCTGGTGCCATTTCCCTGTTTCTAGAAGAATCACTGCAAGCCCAGTTTGTGTTCAACCTCTTCGTCTGTCATCTCACAAACTCCAGCCACACGTGGAACAAGGTGGGCTGTTGTCAGCTGCTGCAGAGCCAAGCGTGGAGAGTAAGCAGTTACACATGTTTTCCTTCAGGCTTTCTCGACAAATTTCGGAGGCACTTGAAAGGGTGTCCACTTGTGTGAGTCAAGAGACAGCAGGATGGGACTGGACACTGCCCACAGGCAGCCTGGGTGCAGCTGTGTCACAGAGGGGTCACTCCTGAGCACAGCAACCACCGGAGTCACATGCTGAGAGATTTGTTTATAAAGTGAATTCCGGAGGTACAAATCATCATAAGAAGAAAAAGCCCCATGAACAATATTATATAAGCCAGGAAAACATACTAATAGGGGATTTTCCAATGGAAGAAAACTTACATCATGCCTGAGGAAGTAAAAATAAACCTGGCACTTGTATTTGTTCTAAACACAAGAGCCTTGATGAACTACTAGTTACATTTCGTTGGCTAATTATTAGTCATGCTGAGCATTGTGATGTTGGTTTTAAATTTATTCCATAGCTGCATCCTAGCCTCAATATTAAAGTACCCTAGACTTTCAAAATCAGTTTCTTTCTAAGGCTCACTGTTTCCAGAGACCAGTACACTTTCCTAATTATTGCTGATGTTTTAGCCATTATTGAACCTCCTATGACCTTATTCAGTGAAGAAAACAGCACTGGGATTTGAAAATGAACAAGTTACTTGTGAAGTAAAATAAATCAAAAAGTAAGGTTTATATAGCAACCTCCTTGAATGCCAGATACATTTAAAAAGATTTCTTATCATTGGAAAAACAATTACTTTCACTGTATTGTATATCTGAAGATCACAATTGAAAGAAGTTGTGTTTTGTTGTCAATGGCCTGTTCTATTTAAACAGTGCACTTAGAGGAAAAGTTATGCACCATGTTTATGGCAGATTAAAAAAAAATAAAAGAGGAAATGTGGAAATGGATATTAAGTGTGGCTGAAAAGACATACTATGGCCTTTAGAACAAAACAAATACATAAGATACAAAACTAGGTCTGTTATCTGTAAACAAAGCCTTTCTTTTTGGAGAAAAAAAATAGAAGAAGATCGCTATCACCATTTTGTGTTACATTCAATAAAAATGAAATATTCAAGCAGACCAGGGGATTCCAGTGATTCACAGCATGTCACTTTTTATCCATGAGATGCATGATGAGGTGTTCATGACTTTCCATTGCTGAACAGTAGAATTATCCAGGGAGGAAAGTGTGTTTGGTTTTGGCAAAGCCTCACTGGCTACTTTTTTACAGAGCATTACAATTAGGTTCATCTGAGCAGACTCAAGTTAGTGGCAGAGAGGTGTTATTTGGATGAAAATCAAAGTCTTCTCGACTTATGCAGCAGAGAGAGCCAAAACCAAGTTGGGTTCACTTTGGGTGCCAGTTACAGCCTGTGTGTGCTGATATTACACCCAAGATAAGTCACAGCAGCTTTAGACCAACTGTCCATGAGTCTCAGAGGGTGAGATAAGAATGAGGGAAGTGCAGATGTTCCTTCTCCTTCACACATCTTTTGCTGGGGGTGGACAGTGGATCATATAGAAATTGGCAGGTCTTCATTGCAGCTGTCTAAGTTTGGCCATTCCCTTTCCCTCCACCCCCACCTCCTTCTCCTTCCAAGTAGCAAATGGAGCTTCTCAAGGAAACAGCTGACCTGCAAAGTCACATCAGGTACATGGGCTTTCTACTGGGGCTGCTCATTCCTCTGCCTCCTTCACCTTTGCCAAATGAAATAATTCCTGTCACATCTGAATTCCTCTTCCAGTGCTGAGTCTTGGCATCGCTAGCCTCTTAACCACTTCTTTCAGCTGTGAGAGAATCAGCCCAGCCTCTGAAATTCTCTAACTTGCTCCAGGTTGCTTTAAAGAAGGGGCTGCTCTTGCAACTGCTATTTCCAGGCAAGCAGAGGTAGCAAATCCCATTCCCTGAGTTCACCCTGGGTCCTGGGCTAGCTCAGAAATGGAAATGGGGAATTCAATCCCATTGTGCTCATCTATTACCACTTGGCAGCAAGAAGAACTGAATGCATCTGTAGGGCTCCTCACAAACATTCCATCTCAGCAACCCTGACCAGAACCCTGGAGAAGCCACCTCAGCTGTCAGGCTTCCTCAGAGGAAGACAGCATCCATAGGCTGAGCTCGAGCCAGCCACACAGCTTTAAGGAGACTGATCTTCTGTGGAAGGAGATGGACCTGGAGGCAGCTGCCAGAAAGTCATCAATGCCCCTCTGCAGTTTCCTGGGGCACCTTTGTGCTGCTGCTCCTTTCTCAGCTGCACTTTGCAAGGGACTTCACTTCCAGGTGAGCTGCTCCACTGGAAGCAAAAAGCTGGAGGTCTCTGTACAACTCAGATTAGGCTGCTGGACAGAGAGGTCTCATCCCAGCTGGACTTCCTCTCAGTGTGAATTCTGAGCATCATTTTTCTCGCCTTTCCTAGCAAAGGTGGTTCTGTTGGTACAGGTGGAGGCAGTGGGCATGCTCTGATGTAAAGGAAGAACCATGTGGGCTGTAGCACCTGTCAGTTGACATTAAGCATAAGAAGACAAGAAGTTTTCCATCTTTTTGAAACATAGCCTCATTAGGCTACCTCTCCTCTTAGAAAAAAAAGACATTAACATGGAAGGTTTTCAAATATCAAATGGAAACACTGACATGGTAAACACTATGCCACTCACCACAGTTTTTTCCAGAGCAGAATTGGCTCTTAAAATCCCCATGCTTTGGCAGATTTTCAAAGCAAGCAGAAGAGAGAGTTAAGGGCCTTCCCTGGGACTCCTCTGACACCAAGTTCTGGACAGGTCCATTCCAAGCTGAAGGGGATCCCACTATGGGTAATAATGCAAAAGCCAAATTTTAAAAGCAGACACTTACTAGGAAATGGCTCAATGGGGACCTTTGATTTTGGAAGAGAGAACTGCAAAATTTAAAAAATAACCTTGCACTTTGGTGCTTAGAACTGACAACCAGTGTATGATATCCTACCAGCAGAATATGAAAGGAAAAATTCTTCTTTGGATGGAATGTGTGGGAAGTTTATGCCTCTGACTTTGCTTCTGAATCTTGAATATTCATTCCCCCTGACCTTTTTACATCATACATGTTCCACAATCTGGAATCTGCTTCCACATCAATCCAACTTTGAACAAAAAATAATTTGATTTTTTTTTTTTTTAAGTAAGGCTATTAACTTACAGTTTGGATTTTCTTCATAAAAGAAGAATTCACAAGTTTTGTTTTTTTTTTTTCGGGCTGACCTTTGGCTCTGGGCAACGATGCAAATAACCCTCCTGCCAACTTACTGATGTAAAAGGGGAAAAAGTGGGGGGGGCGGTGAGGGGGATGGAGTGTAATACTACTGTCCTAGGAATTGGATCCAGCTGGCCTTCACAAATACAGTCGGCCACGGGGGTAGAGTGGAATTAAGAAAAAAAAACAAAATTAAACATAAAATACTTAATTTCAGAAAGTGTTGTGCACCTACAGGTTTTTTTTTTTATTTGAACTGAGTATTCTGCACATTTGGAAATCAGTCCCAGGAGTGGGATTGTTCTGTGTCAATAATATTAGAGGACAACAATTCCTGATTCACTGAGTCATCCCCTCAAATTTTTCATGTAATTTTAAAGTTCTTTTAAGTTGGACAGTAAGGGTTGATTCCTTGAAGCTTTCTTTCTTAGGCGTTTCTTCCCTATCACCTGTGTCCGAGGAGTTTAAGGTTGGATATTAGGAAAAGGTTCTTCACCCAGAGGGCTGGGCACTGGAACAGGTTCTCCAGGGGTGCAGTCACAGCACCAAGCCTGACAGAGTCCAAGAAGTATTTGGGTAATTCTCTCAGACACATGGTGCAGCTCTTGGGGTGCTCTGTGCAGGGCCAGGAGTGGCACTTAATGATCCTTGTACATGTCTTCCAATTCAGAATACTCTGTGATTCTATAAAACCCCCTTTTTCTTTTCCCTTCTTGTTCTCCCCTTATTTGTTGCCGCTGCTGGCCTGATACTTATGGGGAAAGTAAAATCTCAAAGTCCTGATGTCTTGGATTTCACAATACATAAATGAAACTACTCTGTGGCTTCAGCTCATTTTTTTGCTATGTGGTGTGATGGTTTTTGTTGTGGCAAAGACCTGCATACCCATGGTATCAGTCCAGGCTGGGGAATGAACAGGTTGAGAGCAGCCTTGGGGAGAAGAACTTGGGAGTGCTGGTGGGTGAGAAGATGGACATCAGTGAGGAACGTGTGCTTGCAGCCCACAACAGCAATTGTATGCTGGGATGCTTTAAAAGAATCATGGCCAGCAAGTCAAGGGAGGTAATTCTGGCCTCCACAGCTCCAGTGCTGTGTCCAGCTTGGGCTCCCCAGCACAGCAAGGACACAGACCTCTTGAAGAGCTCAGAGGAGGCCAAGAAAATGATCAGAGGGATGAAGCACCCTTCCTATGAGGACAGGCTGAGAGATGTAGGATTGTCAGCCTAGGAAAGAGAAGGCTTTAGGGTCTAATTGCAGCTTTCCAGTACCTGAAGGGAGCCTACAAGAAAGATGGACAGACCATTTACAAGGGCATGTAGTGACAGGACAAGAGTGAATGGCTTCAAACTGGAAGAGACTAGATGAGGTATTAGAAAAAAAATCTTTACTGTGTGGGAAGTAAGGCACTGGAACAGTTTGGCTAGAGAAGTTTTGGATGTCCCATCCCAGCTAGGATGGATGGGGCTCTGAGCCACTGGGTATGGTGGAAGGTGTCCCTGCCCTGGTTGGAATGAGATTACTTTTAAGGTCCCTTCCAACCCAAACCATCCTATGGTTCTATGATTAGCTCAGTTGAGGGCACGTAGTTCATTGCATATGTCCTACACTAGGACAGCCATTGCTAGGAATTAAATCTCTTTTTTCTGAGCTGGTCATCTAGATGTCAAAACTTTCCTTGTCTGACATCACTTACCAGAACTTCCCTCTGAAGTATCCAGCAGCATCATTTCTGCCTTGGCATCAGGTGGCAGGCACTAAGAGACTAATCTGGGCAGAGAAAATCAAACAGCAGATGAGGCACGTTTCTGCTGACCCACATCATAGCAGCAGGCAGCTCGGGAGTTTCCAGCCCTGCTTGCACCCCTACAGCTCTGTTAGAGGTGGATTTGATGGCAAGAAGGAGCCAGGGCATGTGCTGGCTGCTCTCAAAGGGACTGGGTTTGCAGAGGGGAGAAGTGCACATGGATACTGTCAGCTTTTCAGTACAGCTGCAAGGCTGCCACCCTAAGGCCAGAGGGATGCACTAAAGCATCATTTTCCTTCTAGAGGCTCACAGAATTTTCCAGCGTGCCTTGATCTTAGCAGGATCATGGGCTTGTCCAGTTTCTGCATTCATTCCCACAGCTGCCAGCCTTGCTTTTGCATTTTAGCAAGGAGAATGTGGCAGTAGCATTTGAAGGTGATCCAATGGGTGTAGAAATATGTTCCAAGGATTTACTGACTACCCAAAGTTTGAGATCACCAATATGACCTACCCCAAGTTAAAAAAAAAAAATCTTGGATAAGTATTGGAAAGGTGATGAAGAGATTGAAATAAAGTCATCAAATGTAAAGATAACGAGTCATTTTTTTTTCATTTTATTTGGCTTCTGATATTGCCTCAGCACCGCTGATTTTGCAGGTTCTATTTCACAGCTGTGTTTTCTCATCAGCTTTTTAGGATCCTTAAGAAAGAAACATGAAAATACTGAGCAATAGGAAAAAAAATGTGGAGCCACAGACTCAAAGGACATGAGTCACATTGACCCTTGTGTCTTTAAAAAAACAAGAGCCAGGATGCTCAGCTCTTCTTCCCCCTTCCAGATGCTCAGGTCTTGGCTGAAAACAAAGGATTTGTGATGTGAAAAGCCACTGAGACCTGTGGATGAGGAGTGGATTCAGAGCCTCACGTTCAGCTCATGAGATCCATCTGCCATTGTTCACTGCCTGGTGCTGCTGAGGATGGATGAAGTGCCCAGTGGGATGTGCAGCTTGGGCAAAGCAGGGACCTGCCTCTCTGGAAGGAACCAGGGTCAGGCAAGCCATGGTAGATATTGGGATGCATGGACATGTCACCTCTTAGAGCTGGGCAAGCACAGAGTCTGTTTGGTTGGAATGCAGGAGATGTGTTTTGTCAAATCTCTGTTAAAGGAGAAAAATTTTTTTCAGAAGCTCTGATTTTAGGTCTCATTTGACATTTGCAAAGGATGATCTCCCATGGACTTTGGCCCTAAAGCCTATTTACTTCATAGCATGTTATCCACTATCTTTTATCAGTTTGCTCTAAGTAGGCATAAAAGGGTCTGTGTGAGATCCCATCATAGTCCTTTTGGTGCCATTACGTTCTGCACAAGTCTGACCAAAACTGAAATCTGAATTTTTAATGTTATATAAAGCTTTTCTTAACTAAACTACTTTTCAGGGCCCTGCTTCCTAAAACGGCCCAGGAAGAATGAAGATAAAATTATTATTTCAGGAGTGAGATGAGAGGAGAAATCCTCTCTTTCAAGTTTGGTTTCCTGGTGTTTCGGAAAACTGTACCCTCACATCTTCAAGTTTTATTTAGCATGTATTATTTTCACTGAAGGGGTCTCATCAAACCATTATTTTGAATGACTGAAGTTTTTATTTTGCTTCTTAGACCAGAGATGTAATATTCTTTCTTATTTTGTTTTCTCTCATGCCAGCCCTTTAAGCAAAACGCTGAGCAGTTGGACTTTAACTGCAATTTAAAGTAACACTTATCTGTGCTGCTGTTCACACTGTACGAGGTAATTTCCAAAGGTCAGAGCAGCTGGATTCCATTACTGAAATGCAGAGAACTCAAAATAGCCTTTGTAAATATATATATTTTTGAGGAATTCAAGCAGCTGCCTTCGACACCCCTGGGCCCTTATTGTTTCAGAATGCTTTAGTATCAGCCTGGGGTCAGAAATTACTATATTGCTTCTCCTCCTTCCCCAGATAAGAAATTTCCTTTGGATAAACTTTAAGAAATAGTCAAAAGCAGAGATATTTCTGCTTTTGCATTCTTAATCAAAAGTTTTATTGCAATAAGCAGTAAATCAAGAAAACTTTCTTCCATATGTGCTCAAGAACCATTTCCACTCTTTTTTTTTTCTACACATATGACATTTGTTTTACAATGCTGCAGTTTACAAATCAAATAGTTTCTCACAGAGATAGTATGTTTTTATTCCATTTGTCCTTTTTCAAATAGTCCAAACGTCTGTGGTTTTGTCATTAAAAGTCCAATTGGCAGATATATACGGAAACTTTATGTTTTCCAGCTGGGCAACTACCAGTTGCACATGCTCATTATTATTCATATTATCATTATAGTAACCATGGAGGATAATTCATGTGGCTTACTCAGTCAATATTCAGTGATCTACAGCAGATACTGTCCTGAAGCTGTTGGAACTGAATTCTCCTTCAGCTCTGAGAACATTTTGATATGCATCTGAGCCTCCTGACTTGACCTTTCCTTTGGAATAAAACTAGGGATACTTCTGACCCTGAATTTTGGAAGTTGCTAGTGATTTTAGATGCTTTCCTTCAGGAGGAATACCCTCAGTTTGGAATATATTCTTGTTGAGAAGGAATGCCTGGTGTTTTTTTCTCCCGTAGTAGTTTAACTCACCTGTAATTTTACTGACTCTGACCACTCTGTTGACAGACGAGGGATGTTAACCCCAGTGTGAATGTTTTAAATCATGCTGGTTTTTCAGTAGGGTTTTCAATTGCTGTGAAAAATTCTAAATCCCCAAAGCTTTATTTTCCTCTCTCTCCATAGCTGTGAATGGCCACACAAAGAGTACTTGCTCTTGGACAGAAGTGTTGTGTGCCACGCTTTAAATCACAGAATGAACGAGTCTGTCAGAGAGGATGAGCAGACTCTAAGCCATAACCATCCTGGTGGGTGGTACCATTATTATCCTGGGCTAATTTATTGTAAAGCTTCAGCTGACAGGAGCAGATTTCTGTGGTCTGACATAGAAGAGTTTATGAAGGATGCCAGAACTCTTCTATTTAGTTACTTTTGTAGTATTCATATCATGACCCCATGCTATATGAAAAACATGATCGTGCAATTTGTGAGGCATAACAACCTTAAGGCTCTGAGATTTGTGGCTATCTTTTACTTTTTTATTTACCATTGTAAAAAGAAAGGTAATTGATGAATGGACAACTAGAGAGGGTTTTATTATTGGAATAGTGAAAACAACACCAAGTGCCATGAGGCAACAAGAAAGCAAACTCTTCTGTCCCATGTGTGCAAGGCCCCATTCCCATAGGCTTTTGTGGAGATAAATACTTGGCTGTAATGAGCTGCTATGTAGGAGAAAATGGTGTGGATGCAGATGTATTTTTCCCTTGGTTGCAGTCTGGGAGGCAAGCAGATACAGCCAGCTGTTCTCCTGTCCCCCAGGAACTAGGGTTATCCAAGCTGAGAATACTGCCTTTCTAGATATCTCAGGGAAAAAAAACCCTGTGCAAACAGTGGGGAGTGAGCAGAGCCCATCTTCCATTTGCTCTGAGGTCCAGCAGCAGGGTGGCTCATGGAGCTTTCCTGGGTGATATTTGCATCCCATCTGCAGCCCACCTTGACGTTTAAGGACAACATTTTGAAGAATTCATGGGGTTAACAACAAGGCTTCCATCTCTTTAAACATTTTGCTTCCAGTTCAATGTGTTACCCTCCGTTAGGTCAATCTACTGTGGATGGTGTTCTCAACTAAGAAAAATGTAAAAGGCACGATTTTGATGGAGTTCCTGGCAAATCCTTTGATTACATTCCCTGACACTCAACAGATGTCTGCAACCCACATGGCAAACATCCATAGAGGCAGTAGCTCACTCTAGCCTTGGTATGAAGAAGTGATATATAGTATTTGAAAGAAATAATCTATTATGTAGGCAACACTCCCATTTTTTCTGGATAATTTTTTAAGCCAATAATTGAAAAACTTAATTTACATTTTATTATAAATCTTATCCAAATGCTTAAAACTGCATTACTGGGGACCCTTGGACTTTGAGCAACCAGAAAATGAATAAGACATGACTTTTAAACTAGTGTTTAAAGATAAACTTGAAAATTAAGCCATTGTTCATTGCAGTTGTGCATTCCAGTCCATGAATGTAACAGGGAAAGTAGAAAGGAAAAATAATCGGAAGCATTTAAGTGTTTTCTGAAATTTGAATTCAAAACTGCATTTGCAAGCATTTTTTGTTTCTTTTTAATGAGCATTGCCTAAAGTCCAATTTCTGTGCAGTGTCCATAAAAAACTCCAGCTGCAAACATGATTATCAGATCTGTCCTGGACGTGTGTTCTTGTTGCTGTTGTGCCTCACATGCAACCATAAGATAGCTGGCTGCTGGCAACTGCTGGCTTTTTACTGGTGCTCCAGTAATGTTCAAACCATAACTGTCACACTGCCAAGTCCTAAAATTTGGCTCCCTCTCCCAGAGGAAAGCAACATCATCAGTGAGATGCAAAAAAAAATATTTAAATATGTATTTTTAACTAATTTCTACACCTACACCATGAAGGTCTTTATATACATCTATCTGTGTTTCTATTGACTCCTGATAGTGAACAACAACCTCAGATACAGAGATTTTAGCATCTATCGTCAGAAATAAACCTTATTATGCATTAATGGCTTTGAGCTCTGTGCTAATAAATACATCTTGATCATTTTATATTATATCTGCTGCAACCAGTGAGCAGTGTTGTGGTGAAAGAAATAAGATCAAGGATGGAAACTTAGTTAATAAATATCAAATCATATTTGAAGGTATTTTTGTTGTTCTCATTCTGAGGATGTTAAACATGGTGTGCCTAGCTAGAAATACACTCTTAGGAGAGAGGTAGAGCCAAGCTGCTTGACTATGAATTATAATAATTCTTTCTTCAATGTTGTACCCATACAGTATCATGGCACTTTATTATTAGCATTATTATTGCTATTATTCAGCATATATAGTAATATTTTCCTTTCAGTGTCAGAATGAGTACCCTTATCTATGCAGTACCTGTTGATTTTTCATTTGGATTCACACAAGATTTGCCCAAACATTGTGGAAAGAGTTCACAAATGTTCTGTTTACTCTGCATAACACCCAAAACTTTGTGGTGCTTAAATTTTCATGTGTTAGGTTTAGAGAAAAAAATGTCAATTGTCTAAGCATACTTTTTGGTTTACTGTAGTTGTAAAGTATTTCTACAAAATTATCAGGGTATTTACATTCATTTCATCTAATATTTCTTGTCCATACACTATCAGAAATCCCTGATATGTTGGTTCATTACAGTTTAACAGTGAGGAGAGGAAGAGTGTTATGAGATCCCCAGTTATGGTGGTTATAGTTGTACATGAAGATCTGGGAGTCAGTAATAGAAAAACAAATGTTTGTTCCCTCTCACATCTCACAGAGTGTTGTTATAGTGCACTTTTTCTGCTGCAGAGACATGCAGAGACAACCCATCCTGATGGGCAAAGGAATAAATCCAGCTTGTCACAAGAGCTGCCTGCTTTGTGGGTAACATCTTACTGCTGATTGTATTTATTAGAACCAGGTACTATGGAAATAAATTCATCACTCTGCCTGTCCCAGCCTCATTGAAGAAAAATCTCTGCTTTACACACATCTTGCTTCTTGATGATTTTTTTTTTTTTCCCTTGGAGTTTCAAAATGTTGTGAAGGGATTAGACCAGATGTGTGAGAAGTTTGGTCACTACCAGCTGTTGCTCTTGATGAGCATTTGAAAATCACGTAGGCATTCTAATTGAGTATCTTTGCTGGAAGCCCGCAAGGAATTCTTTGTTACTCACACTGTTTTGTTCAAAATTTAACAGATCCTCATGGAATAATATTTAGGCTTTTTTGTTGTGTAATATTTGTAGTATTTGTTTTCATTCCTGGTCTTAGAAAAACTCTAGCTTGACCTTTTATCCTAGAGTTACTTGTTATACAATATTCTGCATCAGTTCAAAGTACAGTGGAATAAATTAATTTCAAGGGGGCAAATAGTTCACATGTGTTATTTGGATATGTAGCACATGTTTACACCCTATTCATTATTAACAGAGGACAGTAATTATGTGCTTGACAGCACTGGCAAAGCCTCACAGAAGCATGGATGTTGTATGTGAGAGAGACCACCATGCCCTTTTTGTGTTCCTTATTAAAAAACAGTAATGAAAACTTCCCAAAAGGGATTGTTTCATCTCTCAACAGCAGAGCTCTGCACTGGTTGTATGGTACTAAATAACTGTCCTGATCCTGCAATTCCGAAGGCAATGGCCAGTTTGATTTCAGAGGAGGAAGAATGACAGATGATGTTTTTCCATTATATTTTGGTTTAGTAAGCAATGAGTGAGATGGAATCTTAGGAAGAAATGCCCAGATCTCTGTGCAGGATTCACTCCTGGCTCTGACTCTGCAGAGAGAAGTCTGCACCAGAGCTAGAGCACAAGTCTGAGGTGGCTGGTCTTACTCTACATACAGCAATGTTACTACAATTTTCAAGAGGGAAACAGCCAGGCTCACTAGGCTCTTTTGCAGATGAATTCCTTACAGGAAAGAAAATGTATGAGGTCATTTGCTAGCAAGCACTTCCATTTCTAAAACTTCCATTTCTGCACTGCACCACAGACTTCTTGCACCAGGAGCTGTGTTTCTGGTTGAATTATTTGTGTGAATGGCTGCGATGTTTTTATTCAAACACAACCTGGTAGGTGTTATGAATTCCAGCACAGCTAATTGATAAAGCAGGTCATTGAGACTGTAATAAAGCAGGTCATTGAGACTGCACCTTACAGATCTGTGATATGGCTGGCACAATTTCGGTCATTTCTCTTTCCTGTACTCTATATCTTCCTTACCTTTTTGTATGGAACAAAGTTGCAAGTAGATTCCTGTTTTCTAAACATGAAAAACTCCAGATTTTCTCCTGGCACCTACTGGCACCTAATACTTTAGTAAATGCCTAAGACTTCTCTCTCCCCTCTTTGATTTCTCTAATTTTGAAGTTCTTCCAAGGCTGGAAGCTATTCTAATGATAATATGCAAGCATGTGACTATCCTGATAAAGACTGAGAAACAAGGATGCAGATCTCAGCCTGAATGACACTGCTGGTACACTTTTAAGCTGGGGTTTGGGCAGTTCATAATCCAATTCAAAGGTCCTGGCAAAGACCCAGCACCTTCAGCCACTTTGTCTTTGCTCAGTCCAGTGTAACAGCTGTAGTCCGCAAGACTGTCCAGTGAGTATTAACAAGGGATCCTGGGGATCCCTGACTGTGTAGTTTGTATATGCTGGGAACAGGACTGACATTTCCTTAAGGTTCCAATATAAGAAACAGTGCTGTGGGACTTCCTACTGGAGATGAGCTCTCCAAGCAAAGCTCTCTTTGAGGCAGACCAGCTGGGCCAGCATCTGTTATCCCTTTCCCTATGAGCTTCTCTAGTGGGAAAGAGTGAAGCCTGATGATGAATGAGGTGGATTGGGAATCAGGTCTCCTGAGGAGTCTTCCAACAGCAGGATGCATGTGGCATGTGAGCTGTTAACAGGTGCTCTCTGAACTGGAGATACAGATGGCTGCATCTGTGTTTATGAGGTCTCTGAGCTCTGCTTGTCTCTGTCACATGTATTTAATTTCCTGTACAGCGCTCACTTTAAGCCGTAAAGGTTGTATCTGTGTTGTTTTGGAAAAACACACTTGACAGAACCTGGCAGACCACATTCCCTCACCAACAGTGCTCTTGTGTCCTGGTAGCTCCCTATTCAGGTGCTGCAGCCATGGCTTCTTCAAAATGCTTGGGACCAAGCACCTCTTCAGCTTCCCCTAGTGCCAGGAGTGCCACAAGAAAGAACTGCCCTGAATCTCAACATGCAAGCCTGCTCCCTTGAGCTGCTGCTTCTCCAAAGGCAGAGCTTGAGCATGGAAAATGAGGCAGGCAAATAGCAGAAATCTGTCTAATATCCAGTCATGAGTGAAGCTTGGATAATGTTGTCCAATCTCAGTGTTTTTTCCCACTGTGAGTTTTGGCTGTCATTAATTATTTGAATATGGTACACTGGCTTTCACCTCCAGCTCCAGAAGAGGGGTGGAGGAGAGAGAATGTGGATTTTATATAAGAGCTGTTGTTTTTGTATATGTCATCCTGTACCCACTCATATCACTTGCCACAGTCTTTGTGTTTCTGAAGCAAAACAAAAAGTGAGATGAAAGCAACTCCACAGAAGGAGGAAAATCCTGTTCAGAACCACTCACAAGCATGTGTATTTCTGAAAATACATGGAGCTTCTTGATTTCATGTGGCTACTCCTCAAAAGAGCTGAATTCATGACAGCCATTCTGTATAGTGACTCCCAGTAGCTTGTAGGGACAAACCTACATCCCCATCACTGCTCAGTCTCTACATGCAACTTCTGCCTGACCCAGAATCTGCCTTTAACATCAGCTTTTCCCAGGACTATACTTGGTCTGCTTTGCCCTGCACACTTCAACACTGAAGAGGCTTTTCCCACCTGGTTTCTTTGTTCACAGTTATGTGGCAAACAGAGATTGTACCAAAAGAGCACCGTGGTGTCTGGTCAGAGTAACAGGCAGTGACCTGAGCTGCAGAGTCCAGATTACTTCAGTCAGATGACATTTTTTCAAGCTTTAACTTACTTCAACCTCATGGCTTCTGAAGTCAGAAATCATACTCAAGAGGCTTCTGTAAGAGTCTGACTATTGTAAATGCAGGCGAACCCAATTTCTCTCTGTGCACCTCTACGAAAAATCCTGAGAGAGGAAGAAATGTGCTGCCACAGTTTGACAGCCCTAAATGACCTTGTGATACAAGTGGAAAAACCAAAATCTTTCTCTCCAGAAAACAGTGAAAACTCAGCTCAGGATCAGAGCAGCCCACCAGGCTTGCAGTCGTTATTGGAGGGTAAAATACAGAGGCAGAGTGGCTGCATCCCTAAAGGCAGGGACTGTGCCTCTATTACTCCATGTACATCCTGTGTAGATGGAGCAGTGAAGATTTTCTAGTTCTCTAACCTGAAAAAAAGTACATTTTGATTCTGAACACAGTGATATCAGAAAGTACTTATAAAATGTTTTTCAATAATAATTTGTTATTCTCAAATTTACAATTGAGAATTGGCACATTTATCAAATTAAGTAAGTTCAGTGACATGATTCACTATGCAGAGACAATCATATCTTCCACCCAAGTATCTTCTGAACCAGTTCAACCTTTATTTTCATTGTTTGTGGAAAGACTGGAAAGTAGGTTAATTGCTTTGAAATGGAAATGGAAAAGAAACCAAACTGGATTTGTTTTGTATATTTGAGCTTAACCTTTTTCTACTTTTTCCAACATTGTCAGGAAAATCTGAAATGCCAATCTTTTAAATAATCATATCGCTGATATAAAAATCATTCAAACAGTCTTCAATTTATTTGGTTGGCTTAGCTATGCTTCAATTCAGGTATTGAAAACTGAAACTCTACAGAAAGCAATACCACATAACAAACCACAGGTCTTTAAAATTATAACTGGCTTAAAACTACAATTTTTTTAAGTACCTTGCTGTATGATGTACTAACTCAGCGCTGCTGAGATCTCCTAATGTAAAATCTTTTCCAAAATCTAATATGGAGTTACTGGGCCTGCAATTAGTTATTTGTATGTTGAAAACATTATATCTAAAGGGAATTAGAAAGAATATGACCAAGACAATACTAGAGGGGATAGAATAAGGAAAATGTGTCTTTCCTCACTGCTCAACATAAAAGGAAAAGAAAAGAAAAACTGTTACTCAACAATGCTACTGGGATTATTTTTTTTTTTGTTGTTCCAGCTGGTATGCTTTGGTAACCCCACACTGGTAATATGGCAGAGAGAAAATAAGAGAACTCTTTAAAAATACCTGGTCTATGTCCCTTAGGAAGCTAGCCCCTCTCTAACAGAACAAATGCTAGTAGGGTAACAAATTAACTAATAAAAGTACATTTTTTATTCTAGATTTTTTAAAAAATAAGACTGTATGGTGTCAAATGAGTTCATATAAGTTTATGGCAGAAGCAATGTTTAGGTCACCCTCTCTGGCTTGCACATCACACACATTGATTTCTCTTTCTTTACCAAGCCAGGAGTTTGCATCTCACTGTAGGATACCCCTTCAGGGGGCAATCAGATCTGGTACAGAGACACCAAGAGAGGGAGAAAGCAGCCTGTCCCTTCTTTGTTGTATTATTTAATCAGCCTCACTATTAACAACAACAACAACAAAAAAAAAAAACCAAGAAAAAAAAAAAAAAGAAAAAAAACTGTCTGGTGTCCAATTTGAATTTACTTAGCTCTAAGTTTCCAGCATAGGTTCTTGCTAAACTTTTCTCTATTAGGTTAACAGAACTTGCAATGCTTTCTCTACTTTTTTTTTAATTGCCTTCTCTCTCTGTGAGAGTACTTACATGCTGCAATCAAATATTTTCTCATCAGTAGGCTCCTTTTTTTTTGCAAAAGTATATTTCTCTGGTTCTTTTTGTCACCAAAATTAGCCCCATTGCCTGTAAAAGTATTTTAATATTTTTTTCACTACAACAGCCAGTTACTAAAATACACTCAGTTACAGGCCATCAAAGAGCTGTCTAATTAAAGAATATTAATTACTCACTAGTTACAATATAACATGCTCTGAATAAATCTGCTGGCGGATTTATTTATTATTTATTTATAATGTTATTAATCCTAAAAGCCCATAGGAATCCTTCCAGGTTTGGTTATATAGGGTGTGTGTAATGAAGTCATCTTAAATACACTACTGGCCTGTGAGCTGACAGTGCTCAAACTCAGCTGACGTGAGCAGATCAGTAGAGTCTTTCTCTGAAAAACTCTGGTAAGGTTCTTTATGAACATTGAGGTTTAGCTACATATTTCCCCTTGTAGAATCAGCTTTTCTGATTGATTCAGTGATGACTGAGGCTCTTCTAACCATGAGTCAAGATTTACTATTTTCTTATTAGTGATTTACTGTTTCGTTATTGGTGATATACCGGTTCCGAAGCAAAAAGCTCCTATAAAAAAGAAAACTCTTAAATATGAAAAAAACCCCACAACAAACAACCAGAACCAAATATCACCCTTCCTAAACCAAAAGCCTGTAGAAAAGTAGAGGCCTAGAGTTCTCTCATCACTTGCTCTCTTACCAGACCATTGTGGTCACCACAGCTTAAGTTTCTTTCCATATAAAAATCCCAACCTCAGCTGAACTCTGTCTTCCTCTCATACAGTGATACACAAAGTAGATTTTAGGCCCAGGTATAAATAAGGCTGATTTATTTACGATACTTTAAATCTTGAACATTTTGAAGAAGCAGCCATATAAGGGATCCTCTTGGGGTCCATTAAAGTATGGAAATATTATGACTATTTTGTAAATGGGGCTATAAAGCACTATGAGTTAAAGTGATGACAAAAGATGCTCATAGAGAAGTTAATATCTTGGCACAGATTTTTTTTAATCATAGTCTAGCACCTCAAGCAAGAGGGCACCATTCTTGACTTGCTGCTTGGTGAAAGATCCAAATTAGCCTTTTTCATAAACATGTCCACATCCTTAAAAAAAGGCATGGCAATAAAAAGTAGTTATACAATATTTATCCCTTATGCTGAGGCCAGCACATCTGAACTGATTTTAATTTGTTGAAAAATTAAAAATATAGTCTTCCTTCTATTCAGAAAAATGAAGCTTTGAAACTGAGACAGAAACTTGATCTTTTGAGCATGGCTATAATGCTTAGAAAAACATACCATACATGACTCAGTACAGTTTATCTCTGTATTCAAAGGTATGCACCAGTCAAAGTCAAATGACTCTGCTTCACATTCATGGATGATAAGTTTCTGCTTCAGTAACCATGCTAAATAAGTTTAAGAAACAAGACTGCTGAGCCTGGGTTTTAGTTTACAAAAATACCTAAGAAGTCAGTGACTGTGCTTTTCAAGAAATTTAAAATAGAGTTCACTAAGAAATAGCATTAGCATTTATCAATTAGAATTACTGGAAGATAAATTTTGTGTTAAATAAGCAATAAATAGAAAGATTTCCAGAATTACAAAGGCCAAAGTTCAATATATATTCTCTTTAGAACTAGTAACATTCATGGAAATGTGCTTTCCAAGCAAAAGTATTTTGTTCAGAGTCTTTGGCAAATTTCTTTTTCTAATCATTTCTGCGCCTACCAACAGCTGTAATCCTTTAACATGTATCCTGAGAAGCAAATTCTCAAACTGGATTTAGGCACATAAGCTTCCAGCATGTCACTCAAAATGTAGATCTGCCTATTTCAATGGATGTATTTTTCTCAGTAAATACCCCAAATGTTTAATATGGTCCAAGTACCCATCGTTTCATATAAGCCACCCTTAGGTGAAAGCAGCAACCACACTGTTTTTCTGCCTTTTTCCAGTGGCTTGCTCATGTCATCCAGTCTCACCTCCACATTAGGCAGGGGATGAACCTGATCACCCATGCCAGGTGATCACAGTGCACTGGGCACTTTGGGAAGCAGAAGACAATGGCAGGTACCACCACCTTCACTCCCTCCAGTAGCCATGTGCAGTGACAGTCTGATACACCTTGCCCTCAAATTTTAGGATTCATTTTCATAAATCCTAAGGGAGGAGAGACAGCTAAGTCCCAATGAAAAACAGAGTTTCATTCTATAATTTTGTGAACATTTATGTATTGCTAAAAATTAAGACTGTATATTACACCCTCCTTCTTGACTGCAGATGGTCTTTCCTTGCCACATTTCCCATTTCAAACCATCATCTTTGGAAAATTATCTGTATTAATATTAACCCAGCAAGAAGAGGTAAATTCTCATCTTGAAAAAGGCTTTGAAGTGGTTCATCAGGAGGTTAACTGGTTTTGTCAACAGAGGGAAGTGGTGAGGGAGGAAAGGCAAGTGTTGCAGAGGGACTTTGGGGGTCTGATTGTGCACTTGGGAGAGAAGCTTTCAATTCAGGCAGTCAGTGCGTGCAGGGAAGGGTGGCCTCAGTGACACTTCACTTCTGAACATTTGCCACTAGACAGAGGTTCCCTGGCTTTTGCAGAACTTGCGCTTACCTGTCTTAGGATACATCTGCATGAGTGAGTACAGACATTTATATGCTCATCCTGCCTAAACTCCACAAAAGCTTGTGGAAGCCAAAGAGTCATTTAATGTGATCTGAAGACTGCCCCTGCATCTCCAAAGCCTGATTTTGGTGGGGGACAACAGGGCATATTTTAATTTGGTAGTAAGGCATGAGGAATGAGGTGCTCAGAGTATGCAATAGCTGATTTAAAATGTACTGATGTTATAGAAACTTTCTTTCCCTTAGAACAAAACCTCTCATTTATTGTGACCACAGAGCTGACAGAGGCTGCAAGTCCTCTTCTACCTTGTTGTAGGTTTTGTGTGCATTCATATCCTGAGCCTCAGGGGTGGAAGTGGGCCTAGAATGCTCCTAATCCTTTTGCATCTTCCTCATAATGTCCTTGGTTGAAATCCTCTTCCATGCAGGAAGCCAGCACGGGTCTGCACACAACTTAAATCCCACTTAAATTGCTACGGCTTAGAGTGCCACTAAAATAGCTCCTGGGCCTCCTCCACTCCATATGGGCATGAATTCCACACTTATGGGATTCCTCAACATTTTCTCCCTTTAATTTTCTCCTTTCTTTTGCTTGCTAGCAGGGTAAATTAGCCTCTTCTAAGGACAATAGGATGGCTTTTAGCCAGCACTGGTACCCAAGCTTATTTCCCATTTTCACATGAAAAGCAATTGTTATTAAAATTGGTATGATTGAATGCAATAAAAACCTACCATGCTCTCGAGAGGACAAATCAGTGCTGTGATTCACTTCACTTACCATGAGATGAATTACACGTGACCATGATTACTAGGAAGAGGAACTTACCAGAAATTGAAGTGCTGCCTGTTATACTTTGGGAATAATTAATGCTGGAGGGAATTTGAGCTTGGCTGGACTCACTGGAGAAGCTAAAGCATATTATTGTCAGATTTCACAGAGTTTCAATCTTGGCCCATTACTACCCTTGCACTGCATCTTATAGCACATAGGAAACATGCATTATGAAAACCTGAATTCACATGAATATTTGTGTGAATGAGTCAACTCAATATCACTTGTTCATTATTTCTCTGTTACACAGATGGTCAATGATCATCTTATGTTGTCCTTTCTTCATGAGATGATCTCTGCAATCAGTAGACCAATTAAACTAAGAAACATCAGTAAACAAAAGGATTCGTTTTTCCATGGGTAAATTAATACAGGGTTACATTAATTTCTTTTTAAGATTTGATATTTCCTTGGCAATACTTCTTTCTGTTTGCATGGTAACTCACAAAGGTAGTTTGATTTTCTAATTCAGACACACTCATTTGAGCACCTGCATGCACAGATTTTTTTTATATACATTAGAACAGTCTTGTTTGAACCATCATTAGAAAATATTCTTCTTCTATAAAAGTATTAGTAACTCAGTCATATACTGATGTCCTGTGGCTCAGTTGACCAGTCTCAGACTACAGTTAAAAAAAGAAAAACAGTTGAAAACAGTTGCCTAAGCAGGTTCAAAAGTGTCTGGCAAAGCTCTGGAGATGGTGCCAGGGAGCTTTACATGATATAGGAAACACAGGAAGGAAGAGAAACTTCGGTGTGGGGGAGAACAGAAGAAAATCCCTCAGCTCTGCTAGTCCTGCCTGAGCTTCAGCAGCTTGTCCCTGCACAGCACTCCATCACTGGGGCAGCTCCACTTCCAAAACACCAGGGAGAGCAGCACAAATGGGATAAAAGAGAGGAAACCCAGCTGTCACCATGAAATGATCAGAGCACACCAGGCCTTTCATGCACTTGACCTTCCCCAGTGTTATTTTTAATGTTGGTTGAGGGTTTTTTTCCCTCCCCTGGCCATTGAATATGTATTAACTGTTATACAACACTTACCAAGTTTGTTATGTAAAATTCTAGAGATAAAACCTCAATCCAGGGCCCCCCTCTAAAGATTTTTGAACTTCCTGAGGGCTCTGGGAACACATCCAAGGATTTTTTATTGTTCCCAGAAGATATATAGAGATTATTTGTCATTTGGAGAATGTGTGTGAGAGTGTACTGGGGGGCTCTGCTGAGCACACTATTGTGTTGCTTTCCTGGGGAGAAGGTGGGATTCAAGGGTGACCTAAAACAGATGTTGATAAAAGAGGGAAAGTAAAAAATCAAAGAAAGAAAAAAGAAAGGGAGAAAACCCTTGAGATCAGCTAAGGATTACCAGCATCATTATCTTTTTTTATGAGGGTGCTTTCAATATTACTCATCTGCAATAAGCTCCCATAGACCTAATAGGATTTCTTTTATTTTTGTGTATTAACAATACAGCAGCAAGGCGCTGACACTTGTTTTCCATATCAAGCAAAGTTTTATAAGTCATTTTTTCTGGCTATCACCTCAGCTCACATTTTAGACTGAACAGTAATTCTATTTTTATGGACACTTTCAGATACTTTATTTTTATAGAGTTCCTCCTTTAAAAAAAAATCAGATATTTAAGTGTCTCTTGGTGACCAGTCTCATCTTGGACATTGAACTTACAGATTCACAGGTGCAGATATCTGCTGAAGCACTTAATGGCTCTGAAGAGTGAAATCTTGGCCACGCTGAAATCAGTGGGAGTTTTTGTAGTAGGACCAGCATTTCACCCTGTACATTCTATATTTACTTCATCCTCAGCTGGACCCACTAGCACTCTGTGTTGACCCAAAAGGTCCACTGGCATTCATAATCACCCCTGTCTGGTATGCCCAGAAGAGCTGGTAACTAAATAACTTATTTTTTTTCCATCTGACAAACACTAATTTTTATCTTTTTTGCTGGCTTGGATTGTGAGCAACTGAAGTGGATCCAAGGGGTGTAATTCTGAAATATCAGCATATTGTCACAACATCCTAGAGAACTCAGGCTTTCTAATCACCTCCTCAGGTCATGGAATGACTATTTTGGGGACAACATGCTGAAATAATGCTGGAGTCAGTATAATAACAGACATTCCAAGTCTTTAATAGCCACATTGGTGGCACACTGGAAATTTGTATTTGCTGTGATATATTTAGAATCTGGAAGAGTATTATGAAACAGATTCCTGTTTCAAGACAGAGCAGCCTGTTAACATAGTTTTAAATCTTTAGTGTACAGTGCCACTGTTTCCTGAACTTACTGTGATTTGTTGCTACATATTTAAACAAAAGGCATTCAGTTTTACTGCAAGTGGAATCAGATCCTGGTTGCTGGACTGAAGTCAGCCATCCCAGGGTGACTCTTGAGATGTTAGATAAGCGGCTCTTTGGAAGGCAAGAAGAAACAAAGAGAAAATACTGGAGGTCAAAAAGTTATAAATGCTCATTTGAGGATATTTACATTAGCAATGTTCCTTTTGTGTATCTGCAGGAGGGCTGCTGTGTCACATCAGGACAAACATGACAAAACCTCTAGCAGTTCAAGTCACAGCAGTATCTGGGGAGTTTTTAGGGATCTGTTTCATCTGAGGAGTGCTCTGAACAACCACTGATGACTGGGCACATGCAGAGTGATACTGCTCTCAGGACATGAACTCATCCACAATTCCTGGTTCAAATTGCATGTAGCTCTATTATCAAATGTATGTAGGACTGCAGTGGGGCTCACAGCAGCAGCCTGCCCTCCAAATGTTGAGTAAAGATGGTCTATGCTCCTCTTATCATGGAAAACTCTAGTTCTAGAGACAGCAATGAAGTCTCACTTTGAATTCTCAAAGGAATGACACTGAAACTCTACTCCTGCAAATGGCAAAAGGCAATCATAGCAACTGTGGCACTCATCTGAAGTTCCACCTTTGTCTTCTACCAGCTTCTAATACAGATAATTTTGCACTTTTTACCTAAAAGTTTTTATTTTATTTCAATCCATTTATATTTTAAATATTTCTCATGTGAGAATATATGAAATGTTCCAGAGACTCTTGCTGGAATATTCATTTTTTCTGTATTTTAAAGAACTTCCTCATCAGAGAAATGTCTTTTGATCTTTCTTCATCAGTTTTTAACTCATTACCCTTTCTCTGAGGCTTTTGGTGTACAAGTTAAAGTTATACATGCTACAATACTTATCACAAGGAAACTTTTTGTGCACTATGCTGGGGTAGCAAAACCATTAGCTTCTGGAGCTGATGATTCACATGCCAATTCTTGCAGTGCTCAGGGGAGGAGATTAGTCATCTCTCCTGATCCAAATGCACTAAGCTTTTGGAGTTGTTTTTCCTCTACCTCAGCATGATCCTTCTCTATCCCCTTGCTTCTGTTAGCCATCTGGCAGTGCTCTACCCACCTCTTCTCTGTGAGTTTCCATTTCCTGAAGTCACAAGCTCCAGAAAGTGTTGCGTTCCAGTGTGCTGAGCTTCCTCCATGCTGATATTTGGGCATTCTGAAGACCAGTTGACTTCAGGTATTGGGTATAATGTCCTGAAGTTTCTCTTCCTGAAATAAAAGAAACCTTGGTGATGAGTCTGTTTGTTTTACTTTCTGTGTAATTTAAGATGATTTAAATTGTGATCAGTTTGATCCAGGGTCATTTTCTATGACCCATGCTTTGATAATGTCACAACTGCTTGCAAAAACAGAGTGGCTTTTGTGCTCATCTTTTGACTCATGCTGTATTTGCATTAAGGCCCTTGGCTCGAGCATCAGGGATGGAACCCATGAGTTTCTCCTTTGCTGTGGTCCCTTGTAATGTATCGCTGGGGCTCCTGCAATGCTCTCTGCACGGTAGGATAGGGGAGGTTCAGCTCTCACAGCGGGCATCTGTCTGCTGCCTGGCAGGCACAGCCACAGAAAGAATGCTACTTCAGTTCTTCCCTGAAAGAGATAGCTTTCAAGTGGCAGCTAGATGCTTGTCTTGGCTACCTGATATCTAGGCTTTCACCCAACAGCTGACATCAGCTAGAGCATGGAAACTGCAGATTCAAATATCAATGCGTTCTTCCGAAAAGCTTTTTAGATCTGTCACTCACTTTTTCTCACTGGTCTGACAGAGCCTATTTGTTGACTCTGCAAGTCATAAAGAAAGGCCCACTTATTTTCTCTAACCATTATATACTGAATGCTTAATGTTGTTCAGTCGTATTCATGCAATTAAAATAAAACCACACTGGAGTGGTCCTTCATCATGCCCAGCAGAGCACATTATCACAGTAGGAGTCACCAGCCAGTGCAGTAACATAAATGTCACGTAAAGTGCCATTTTTGAATAGACTAAGCAGGAAAATTTTCCAAATTTGAAGAAAATCTGCACCTAGTTTTTTTCTGTCCTCTGCATAAATCATTATATCCAAAATTTCTGGTTGGCTATCCTTTGGCAAATAACAAGTTCCTTTTTCTTATTGGGTTTCTGTGATTGCATCTATGGCTAACAATTCAAGCAACAGAAGACAAGGTTTCCGAATGCTGCTTTCCTGTATGCAAAGGTTGTTATACTGCTCCATAGCAAGATAGAGTCATCTCTGACCTACTTTTTGGCCCAGGTTATTGAGCCATCTGCCCAAATGATATTTGGAGGGGTTCTTTTCTCCCTCCTGTTTGCCCATCAGGACTCAAATATATTTTGGAATTTGGAATATGACAGCTTTGTCCAGATTTAGTGACCAGTATGCCTTTTCAGCAACCAGTTGACAAGGATATACAGTTAGGATGCTGGGACCAGTGCTGGGAAGGAACTGGAGTGTAATCTTTAAAAACAAGGCTTAGGTATTCATTAAATCCTACAAATATTATTGAAAATGTATCATTTGTAGTAATGAAAGAGCTTAAACTATGAATATGAGCAATTCCATTACTTGAAGCATTCATACTATGAACCTGAGGACGGACCTGAAGAAAGAGGAGACCAAGATATGTTTTACATATGAAATATACTTTTTAATGAGTTTTCAACATATAAGTGATCTATTTCAATTTCACAGCACTGTAAACTGCTTTAGAACTTTGGCCTGCTATAAAATGATTTGTGAACACAGGGTAACAATGGGGATCTCTGATTGGCTTGTGGTGATGTCATGCGTGTGCCAATATTTCTCATTAAAAGCACAGGTATGACCTTTTTACCTTGGAGTTTCCATACCATAATAGCTATAAGGCACTCATGGTTAATAGATTTCTGAGGGATTATTGCACTCTTTGAGTAGCTGAAGTCACTTGGCTTTTGGCTGGTGCCTCATGCTGCACCTGAGGTGTGTGATAATCCCTCAGAAATGCACTGCTTGTGGAATCTCAGGGCTTAATTATAAACATTAACTGAAGTCAGCTACACATTAACTAGCTTACCCAGATGTTTCTGTACCTGATGGATGGATGTTATGACTGATGAAAGGCAATCATGCAAAAAAGGTTCTCTTCTGGTGGCTTCGTTTGCCATGGAAAAAGGGAAGGAGAGCAAGGCAATTGCACTGCTCACAAACAAGAAATGTGAGGCTTCTTGACTGCAGAAGGATGCACAAGAAAATTAATTCTTATTTCTCTGTCTGAGGGAGAAGGATCTCTGATTGAAATCCTGAGGGTTACCACTGAGCCCTCCTCCACACTGCACTCCATCTGGAGCTCCCCTCAGTGCAGACCATGGCCATGCAGCTGCCTTCTGTGCACTCCTAGGGCTGGGATGCTTTGGAGGCAACTTCTTGACAATGATTTTCTGTGATCCAGCACAGACAATTTTTCCCCCATCAAGGAAAATACATCCCTTCAGAACTTAACTCTCTTTTTTCTATCTTGTTTTTTCTTCCCTCAGTGTTGTTAAGTACTAAAATTGCTCTAAGAGGTCTGTGATGCATTTTTTCTTCATTGGTTTCTTTAATTCAAACAGTAATGAAGAATAATGGGAATGACCTTCCTCTTATATGTTTTGGGGGTTTTTTACAATATTTTTCTTTACAATATTTACCTAGACTGTAAGATTCAGGCTCATTTTAATTTTTCCTATAAATAAAATAGAAATTAAATCCTAGAAAAAGCATTCACAACAGGGAATATCTTGGACAGGGAAAAAACTTAGAGTATCCTTTCAGCTCCAGTCCAAACACTCAGCTGAAATTTTTTGTAAACCCACTCTAAACCCCACACTAGGTAATTGATAGCTGCCTTAATGTAATGATATCTGCAGCAGTGCAATAAGATTCATGCCCAAAAAGCACAGGCAAACATTAACCTAACATCTGCATCTCTTACCAATAACTTGCAGAAATTAGGAGTAAAGATTTTGCAGATTGCCAAGAATCCCTTGACATTAAGGAAAGCCTCAATGGCCCTGCTAGGGCAGTTTTCCAGATGTTTTGCCTGGGAAGCATTATACATCTGTGAGAGGAACTGAGGTGTAGTTATTTGGTTTCAATCAGTATTTGTTTTCATGCCTAAATGAATGTTAGTTATAGGGTTGCTATCAATGCTTCCATAATATTAATAAAGTCATAGTTAAATGGGCTGCATTTGAACATTTCTAAATAGTAAGTCTTTGTGCTTCCAAGCATAAGGCAGATTAATTTTCTGAACTTGAAAACAAATATTCCCCTATAAGCATTTCAGAGTATAATTGCCTTTACACTTTTGCAAACACACATAAAACATTTGGAGGAAGATTTTTAATTCAATGAACCACTTGCTGAATTTTATTAAATTTCATTTCTATGGGTAAACCTTAAAGGTGACTGACAAATGACAGCTTTGGAGTGATTTGCTCTGTGTCAGTCATTCCAGAAAATGCAGCATGTAAGGACAAGGTAAAGGTGTATGTTTTAGTGGAGTTGTCCTGCTGATACACTTTTACTTTTCAGTAAAAGGAGATGTGCTGTGTGACATCAAGAGAGACCATGGTGTGCAGAGAAGAAGTTGCAGAGCTGATTTCACACATGGAGAAAGGGCTGCATGTGAAGGTGGTCATGCTAGTTCCCTTTGGCAATAGCTGCAGTGAGGGGCAGGAATGGATGGCACTAACAATGAATGGAACAAAAGGCATTTTCCTGTTTCTCATTCTGCAAGCAAGCACAGTATTTCTAATCTCACCAATTGGAGAGAGATTTCATGGACTGTGTAATTATTTTATTGGCAAGACAGCATTTTTTTACTGCATATTCTTAGGTCCTTTTAGGCCACATGTCTATATGGACCCCATGGGCAGGCAAATGATTCTCCCCTTTCTGGTCTTTGTCTTTGAACTTGGGCACTGACACATACTTGAAGAAATTGCTGTGCAGCGAGTTTTGCTCCCTAACGCTGTTCATCTCCCATCAAAATCTATTAGTAGGATGACCACACTTCCTTTTCTTCTGGACTTGCAATTTTTGGGGTTTTTCTTGGTCTACTGTTCCATTGTGACCTTCCTCTGGAGATCTGGCAAAAGAGGAACTGTTAAAGGAAGGATCAGGAATGTCTCTGTGATCCCAGCCTCTCCAGGTTCCAGGCAGGACAAGAGAGGAGAGGCAGGGTACATTCCTAGGGATGTGCAGGGTCTCTGCTTTGTCACTGAAGGCCTGGCTCTCCTTTTCCAAGCAGCACTGCCTCATGTGAGCTGCAAGCTTCCTACAATGTATCCTTTCAGCAGGAAATCACACTCAAGCACTCAAGTTCTTTCTAATTGTTATGGGACATAATGATCATAATTTGAAAGAAAAACTCATGTCCTGTTTTGTTATCCATTCTGCACCCCCTTTCCTCCTGCCATAACTGCCAACATTCTGCACAGAGTAAGATGCTTTATCTGTTTCAGGGTCTGGGTGAAGAGCACTTGGCTGCAGCTGAATCCTGACAGGGATTGTGTATTGCTGGTGAGAAAAGGGGGAGGCTTTAAAATACTCCACTCAGCCTTCTCCATGTTGTTCTAAACCTCCTCGTCTCCTGGCAAGCTAGGGTATCAACAATAGTGAAAATACCTTCCTTTGTCTGTATGCAGTAGGACACCTCCTTTTCCCCTTCCAGCCAGGCACACTGACTAAAGCAAACTACTCTTCCACTTTGTTGTTTTTTGTTTTTTTTAAATATGTCAAGATCATAAGGAATGATGTGTTGGGCCAGCCCATGGGTCCAGCCAGCTCACTGTACAGTCTCCAAGAGTGATGGATAATAGGATGTTCAAGAAAAAGTCACAGAGCAGGCAGGCATAGCAGGACATACATAATTCATTGTGCCTCAGGATACTCTTGCTGAAATTTGTGGCTCAGGGACTTGCTGAGCTGTTTCTAACTTCACTGTAACTTTTTCATGAGGAGGACACAATAACCATGGTATTTACAATGAAAATGAAGCATGGATTTTTACAGTGGCATAATGATGATTAATGTTTTCTATTCTTTTCTTAATTATTCCTGGCCTTCTATTTGTTTTCCATTTTGTTCTGTTTGGGTTTTTTTTTAACATCATATGTTGAGGTAGAGGTTTGCAGATCTTTTTAAGGAATTATTTGTTCCAAGGGATACTTTTTCTATGTAATTTCCTTTACGTTTCTCTAACCTGAATTTCATCTGCTGCTTTATCTGCTGGACACTTTTATTAATGCACTTTTGAAAATGTATCTTCTATATATTTCTATAAATGTTATTGACTTAATCCTTGCAATGCTTTTGTCAGTTAAATGTGTAATGAGAAATATGTGAAGAACTAGACTGTTTTACCAAAAGTCTCCTTGAAGTCATATTTTACATGGACAAAGTAGCAGTAAGACTTTTGGCAGGCATCATTGGAATATTTTTAGAATTCAAGTGGTTATCTTACTTTTATAATTGGGAATCGGAGACAGAGCATTGGGCAGAATTTGAGCAATTGAATACTATCCTAGGAATTCATTCCATTACTTTGATGTTTGGAAAAGGTCTTTTATGAGCCAGTTAGCAAAGTGTGATATTCTTACAACAAGACACTGAAGAAATAACTATAAGGCTGTGAGCGAACCCCTCAACATACTACCACTTTATAGTCCCCAGCACCTTCTCATTAGTTGGAAAGAGCAATTAAGTAAATAAGTAAATAAATAAATCATCCAACACATCCATGAAATCATAGCAACAAAATTTTTTCAAACTAAGTCCCCTGTTTTATAATTCTGGTTTTGGCCTTCATTCATTTCCCAGCCAGCTGCGGCATTTCATCTTCTGAAGAGCACAACTGTCATCTGAGAGCTGAGTGCCATTGTGCTAATGACTCCATAAACAACCTCACCAAGTCGTGTATGATAAATTTCCCCCTGATTAGTTAAACAGAAATTGTATCATGCCAGCGGAAGGAGTTTTTGTTGACACAGCATCTCTGGAGACACTGGTATATTTTCTTTTACTCTGTGAATGCTCAGCAAGTGGAGTAGTGAGGATGACATAAAATCAGTCAGTATTATTTAGTCCTGATGATCTTTCTTACCTTTAGTTTTTGTCCTTTATATATATATATATTCTTTTTAAAAGAAAACTTCTATTACTCAGCCAGATTCTGTCTTGTAAAAATGAAATTGAGTTGAGTCTTTGAAGGGCAGAATGTGAAAATATTGTTAGATCCAATCACAATATGCTTTTTTTAGTCCATGATCCATTAGAGCTATGTCTGTGTTTCAAACAGAAAAGAAAGAGAAATTGTACTCATTTTATATGTTGAGGTTATTTTATTTTTAGTCCTTGAATTTTACAGTAAATGCACTGGTGGGTCACTTCTGTGCATTATTTTTATGCCTTTGTAGTAGTACTATTTCCATGAGCATGTTGGTTTTATAGTAGAGTTTCCACTTAGGGCTGTTAGTAAATCTTTCCACAGAAGCCAGGCCTTTATAAATGACTATTGTTAAAGAAATGTTACTGGCTATGATGGGCATGACAATAAATGTAGGAGAGACCTGGCTTGTGGTTATTACTCCTGTATCGACTTTCCCGTCATGACCGGAGGACGGGGCTAATTGTGTCTTCCCTTCCCGCAGCCTCCATGCTTCCCTTTGGCCAGAGGTTTTCAGGGAGACACAAATGACACACGGAGGGGTGTAATCAGCAGGGCCTGCTCAGACAGAAAATATGGACCCTTGGACAGACTGTCAGAATAGGATGACGTGTTCCAGATAAACAGCAATTTACGGTAACGGGAATGCGAATCCAGCGCGCGGCGTCTTGGGCTCTGAAATTGGAATGGTTTTTCCATTACATGTTTGGAACATTTCTGGTGTTAGCTAACTGCTGCAAGGAAAGCCCATGTATGTGAGCATCTGATCAACTGGATTTTACAGTCCTGTGTCATAGAGGGCTCTAATTACCGCGCTTTGAATATTAGGGAACTCAACACGATTTTAATCAATCCCACGGGCTCTGCTATTTCCATTACTTAGTCTCAATCCCTGTTTAAAAACTGGTACTGAGAATTTGCTTCACATACTCAGTGAATCCCTGAGTGCACTGCTCCTGAAAGCAGAAACTCTCACTAAATCTGGATAGTTTATATTCATTCTAAATGAAAACAGCAGAACAGTGGGATGACTGTGAGAAATTATGACATAAAGCTGATTCAAGACCTATTCAGACTCTCTCACTTCAGCTGAGGGCTAAAGGGCTTTTATTTATGTTAAAGTCTGTTACTTATGAAGGAGCAGACAGAGTCTGCACAGAACCCTCCACAAGGAGGAGTCAAGACTGAACATCTTCCAGTCCAACTCCCTTTCTGATCAATAGCCCTCTATGATCATATTAAGCTATACAGTTAAAATATGTGCAAGCAGAGCTTAAATAATTGTAACCACTGTCTAGTAAGCAAAAGGAAAGCTTTGGTAACTGACACGTAATGAAGCAATTGGAGATTAAACATTGGTAGAAGCAGAACTGTTAGAACAGTGGCTATGACTTGAGAGGAAGGAAAAAAAGGCAGGGATACAAGTAGATTTGGTATCAGTGTGAAACACCCCAACATTTTCTGAACCATATAAAATTAAATATGTTGAGATTTGTTCCCCTGTGATGATGATCCCCAGCTGCATCCAGGGACTTAGTCGTTCTGGGAAATTGCAATACTACAACAAAGTGGGTCAGCAGATTAGGGGTGGGTTCAGAAAAGCAAGTAACCTTGTGGTATGGTCTTCCTTAATACAAAGTATGATTTGAGTTTTGGAATAACTGTCCTTGGGTAATATGCTCATTATGTGGTATAACATTTTGAGGTGGCTTTTTTCTTACTCCAACAGGAACAGGAAAGTTTTATTTCATATTTTTATTTTGTGCCAATTCTTGAAGTAGTTATTCCTCAGCAACTGGGAGTAGTTCATTAATTTTGTACCGCCTCATGTAGAAAGTTCTAAGAGCATCAGTCCGTTTCTAGAACAACTCCCAAAACTCAAGATATATTAGGAGAAAAATATCCAGGCATATTCACTGCCTGCATGCTTGAACCCACATCTTAGCTGCTTAGAAGAAGGCTGTAAGGTGCTTAACTCTGAGTGAAGAGATCTTAAGGAATTATCACTAAAGGAGAAAGGAAAGGGGCATTGCATTCAAATCCACTACCTCTCTGCTAAGGGCAACAGTTCTTACTAATATATTTCCCTATATTAAAACTTATCCATTATTACCCAGGCAATTCCCACCAAACATGTTCACAGTGATAATTAGAAAAAAAAAAGCAATCAGAGGGACATTGGGTCAATCTTTCTTAGGTTTGGCAAGTGAAAAAATGCATGGTAATGGGATTGTATGGGAAGATTTGGGCTGTATACTAGCTGCTGCCTTTCAAATTCTCCCATTCCAGTGGGGGATTAGTTGACCTCTAGAATGTCAGGTTTGGTGGAGAAAATCTCGTAGGACCAGATTCAAGAAAGAAGAAACCAGAAAGAGCAGAAACCTCCCTGTGAGTGATACCATTCTTACGCAGTGGTGGTCGGTTTGGGTGGGACTCTGAGGAAGCTCCTCTGGTTGAAGATGTCCCTGCTCATTGCAGGGAGGGTGGACTAGAAGATTTTTAGCAGTCCCTTCCAATACATTTTATGATTCTGTGACCCTATGACTCTGGTTCTATGGTTGTTAGTTTGTCCCCCAAGCACAATTTATACCTATTCACCATTTCAGGCTGCAGTGGACATGTCAGTCCAAAGCAGTGACCTAAATTATCCTCATGGAATTTAAAGCCAAACTTCCATTTGACTTCTCTGAAGTATGAAGCTCAAATGAAAGTGTGGGTGTCTTATCTGGAGAAAAGTTAGAAATCGTTGATCTGTTTGCAACAGATAAAGTTTTTTGGAGTAAATTACATGGAGGGAAGTGGACATGATTCCCATTGTCAGAAGCCCTACATGTTTTGTTCTTATTCAGATGCTTTTATGTATGAAACAGAATTGATGGACACTTTTATTACTGCTGGTGTATTTTCTCTGGAATATTTTATATATGACTTGCAGAAGAGGCAAAGTACATTTAAATGCTCTCTTCCATCTTAGATCTTGCTGTCTCATTTCCTACTTTCTGAGTAAAAGCCTTAGTTGATTGACAGAAATTAAATGTGCAGAAGTTCTTATCTGAAATGAGTGTTTTGCTGTTGATAGCCATAAAATAGATAGATTATTTCTGGGAAGTATGTTATCTTGGATATCTGGGCCTATTTCCTTCTAAAGGGTAAGTCCAGTACTGATATCTGTCATTCTTGGCTCTGAAGTGCCGGCCTTTATTTATTTTATGAAGATGAATATTCTTCAGTGCACTCCATTTAGCCACATAATATTTGTGAATCCATAGCCACCAGTGGATCTATTTGCCAAAATTAAGGATAATGAAGAGTAGCAAGAGTAATTTGTAGAATTTCTGATTCAGAAATTTTCTCATTAAAAACGTCTTTGTTCATCCCTGGTTTTAATTTAAGTTCTAACTCACAGCTCATTAAAAGAAACAGAAAGGATTTCACAGAGCTTTGTGCTTGGTATTTATTGATCTTTAAGTGGGAAACAGGTCCTAAGGAAGCAAGAAGTGAAGCCAGGGAAAACATCTCTATTTATTTGTATTCGTCAGCTGATCATTTTCACTTTCTCATTGCAATGCAGCTGATATCTTTCCTATGAATATCAAGAAGTTTGCTTCTGAAAAAGCAAACACTGGAATATATTCTATAAACATCATGTAAGTTCTTGTATAAAGTTACATTTTATAGGAAATTTTACTGGCCTTATAACCATTAGCCAAAAATCTCAGGTGCTTAAGTCTGTGGAAAAATAAGCTACTGTCTGTTGAAGTTTCAATAAAACAGTCAAAAAAAGTTGATGTTAAAGAAAAACTTACAAGCAAAACTAATATTATTTTAAAGACTCAAAGGATTTTTTTTCTTTTTTTGGTTTATATTAGACACATTAGAATTCTTCAAGAGTTTATTTCTTTCAAGATCCTATATATTTTATATATTAATTCTCACTTTGAAGTTCAACAAAAACCTCAATTCAGAAATTTATCCTTTTCATATTTTTTTAAAGATTTTTTTCATTGTTTTTTTCTTTTTTTGCCTAATATTTTCTCTAGATATGTACGACATAAATGGTGACAACCCCTAGCTACCCCCAGAAAAGCCTATTGAGATGATAGATAGATAGATAGATAGATAGATAGATAGATAGATAGATAGATGATAGATAGATAGATAGATAGATAGATAGATAGATAGATAGATAGATAGATACTTTCAGGGATTAAACAGGGAAAATATAACAGGTCACTGGTCTGGTGTTTCTAGAACATGTAAGTGCTGAATGTTGATATCTGATCACTGAGAACATCTAAAACATCTCTAAATCTGCTTGTTTATTTAATTACAGTTCAACTTACTTAAACTTAAGAATAGTAACAAAAATGGATATTGATACCAGTAATTTGGGTATCATTCATGGGCTGTGGAGTCAGTTTTTAGGACGATATAAATAACCACTGTTTGCAAAAGGCAGTCTACAAAAACAACTGTAAAATGTCTAGCACTTAAGCCTTCTGTATTATCATTCAGATCTCTTACACTGAAATTAGTAGAGAAAAATAAGAATTTTGGCAAACTCTTCCCTCTTGTAACAGGAAAGCCTTGTTTTCTGCCAGTGCCCTTGGCCGAAAACAGAAATCAAACAATAACACAGGTTCTCTTCCCAAGCACATTCCTGCTGTGGAGGCTCTGAGGGAGAGGGAGGGATAAAAAACAATAAAAAAATCCATTTTTATGTCATTACTTTTCCATGATTTCACATCAGGCTGTCAGCATTCAGGGCTCAACAGCCCTTGTTGCCATTTTAAAGAGATCTCCACCCTTGCCATGTGTTGAGGGTGAATATTGGCCTTTACATGTTGTGACATGAGCTGTCTCGAGCCTTTACACCACTGCAGATCCTGTGTTCCCCAAAAACATTACTCCTAAGGCTGAGCATCTGTCCTCTTGCTTGGTGCCACAGATCGTTTGCACCAGGCTGGGATGCTGTCAGTTTTTGGTTTATTTAGGTAAAAACATCTGCCTTTGACTGCTTTCCTTAGCAAATCTTAATGAACCAATTTTTTATTAAATCATATTTATAACCTGCACCTAAAATGTGATGTTCACAATTGTATTGCTAAAAGACCATAAAAGCTAACATATGCATTTATCTTTTGTTATTTCAAATAAATGGAAGTTTTTAAAAGCTGATAGAACAAAACTTATTTATACCAGCAAACTTGGATTTTTGTCCTGGTTCCCATATCGCTACAACTCCCCTATCTTTATGTAACTTAGAATCAAATATTTTCATTGGGAATTATAAAATCTAAAATAATTTAAATTACACATGTAAAATAAAGGAAACATAATTTAATGAGTTCCATCTTTGGGACTCATAAATGTGTTTCTTCATGTAAGGCCCGATCAAAAGACCACTCAAATTAATAGAAAGAGTCCCAGAGATTTCTATAGATTTCAGATCAGTCCCTTGTTAAGATTTAATTCCACACAGTTTAACTCAAATAAATCACATGTGGAACTGGTTGAGAGTGGGTTTTATTCCCTATGAAAAATTTGAGGGAAGAAAACATATGAACAAAATGTATTTCCATTTGCAGTGAAAGCACCTACTAGCCCCAAACTTACTGTTTTGTCTGTGTCTTTGGTAACAAGAAAAATAGTTCTGGATATCTAGAATATAATGTTATATCATAAAACCATCTTAGAAAGTCCTAAAATGTTCATGATAAATTTGTTAACATACTGCGATGAAAATATTCAAATATACCATTTATTTTTAAAATTATTATTTTAATTTTAGTGCTCCTAGATGTTAATTTAAATTCAATACTTTTTTCAGGTTTTTCCTTCTTGTTTGCATGATTTCCATGCTGATATGTTCTGCGTTAATTCTCCCAGTTTTCCAGGTTAGTAGGCATGGTCCCTTATATTTCCACATGGCCCACAGTGATGAGAATTTCTTCCAGATCTCAGCTGTGTGCTTCATTTTTTATTGCAAAATCAGAATAAACCCACAAATCTCTATCTTTGAAACTTCTTGTCTCTCTGCTGATGTCAAAATTTTACAATTTTATTTTTAAGACCAAACACTCCATGTAAGTACAGGGAATTTCTGTAGGTAAGCAAGGCAGACAAGTTATGAGGTTCTTTGGTGCTTCCTGTTTTTAGAATTTAATGGTGAAAAGTCCTATCAGCCACAGGACAAGTTCAAGCAGTTCACCATTATAAAGCATTAATGTAAATGTTTTAAAAATGAGGCATAGGATGCTTCATTTACAGACACATGGGTGTTTCTTTTTATTCACAACTCTCTCAACTCAGTCAGGCCTGGATATTAAACTGAGTTCTTTCTTTGTTACTTTTCAAAACACTTATAAGTGTTTTCAGCCTAATAAAATCATGGACCTAAGAACTCCTTCAGTTATGCCATCACTGGCAGATATTCAGTGGCTGTGATGCAGATCTGACTCATAAATACAATGGTATAATAGACAAGGTACAAGGAACTGGACTGTAAAAAGGGGTAAATATTATATTATGTTATATTGCAGCACTATAACATAATTTAGCTCCTTGCTTCAGCTCTGAAAATAAGGAACATGTAGAAAATATTTCTCTGTTGGTTCTTAGTCTCAGGTCCTGATAAGATTACTGATTATAATGGAAGAAAAGGAACCATTTTCTGGTAAGCAATTATCAAGTGTTGAGAGTCATTAATAAGGAGAAATATCTGAGCTCCTGATCTTTTACTGATATCTCAGACCAGAAAAATGAAAGACATAAAATTAAAACCCAGCTTTAAGTGTAGCCACTACTAGTGCTTGCCAGTGTTTTCTTAGAGGAAATGCCTGTGCAGTAGCTAAGTGTGATACTCAGTGTTTTGGTAGTTTCCATCTTACTGATATCCCCACTACTGCACTCAAACAAACAGGACTTCTGGTGTTTGCAGGAAGAGACTCCATGATCCCAGTGACATGATTTCAAATACTCAGAGACACTGATGACTAAGTTTATGCTTAGGTTCTAGTCTACTTTTATATTACCACAAAAGTGGTTTCCCTGAAGTTGCCAGGGAGGGAAAGCTGGGAGAGCACCATGGGAGCAGCCCAGAGGCTGCCCAATTGAGAGGCTCGCCCAGCTGAGCCATTTGCAGGCTGACCAATTTGTACCAAAACGAGGGCGTTCAAAGTTTTTGCTTGCGTTTGCAAAGGGTTGTGTATGTTTCCACTGACTCATGAAGGAGTCTGACTTTGGAAAGCTATTTTAAATTAGGAACAAGTATTCCAAAATACCGAGAATATTCAAAATCAAACTCGTCTACCTTCTGTTATAGCCATATTTTCCACCTCTAGAGAAGACCTGCTTCAGTTTCAAAGAAAGAGAAATAATGACATCCAATGGCATTTTACTTCCTCAAACAGTGCACATGTTTGTTACATTCTTCAGGCACCTTTTCTTACCTGCCCAGGCACCAAAGCAGAAATTGCTCAGGGAACAGACCACCACTCAGCATGGTTCAAACTGCACACATGTTCCATTTACAAATGGTTGAATTTGCACGTAAGCCTCTCCATTTGCATAATCTGCTCACTAGGCTTGCTAACAGACAGCTAGAGATCCCAGTTTCTGATTAAGAAGGTCAGCATAGTTAATTGGGAGTTTGGTAGAAATATTGATTGGAATATTTAATCAGAATATCAATAAGAAAAGGCATTTATTTTCCAAACAGTGTAAGTGAATATTACATATACTTATAAGGCATAGCTGTGTATTTCTTTTTAAAAATGGGAAAGAAATCCTTCAAGTCCTGCATTCTGTCTATAAATGCATATCTATATGGTGTAAATGGGTATGTATTGTCAAACCCTTACTCTTATTTAAAAACATTTTTGGTTCTTGGCAGAATAGAACTAATCATAAAAAGGTTGTGATGTATATATGTTAATGAGGTTAATCTTTTAGTTCAGCCTTCAAAACCTATCTCTCTTTAACTTAGACTCTGGTTACTTTCTGTAACTCCTTATTTCAAAATCAAAGCTTTCCTTATTCATTCTTTGTCTGGCATTTTTCTGACCCAGAAATGTCAGTATTTCCATTCTGCTGTTCATACTCTTGAGAGTATTGCTGCTGTAGCAACACATGGGAACCTGAGCGAGGGACTGACTTCCATCGTGCCAGGTACCGTCCGCACACAGAACAAAAGCTGCTTCCCCCTCCAGGTCTTTAAGCTTGTTAAGTGCTTTGGGCTAAAAAGCTTTGAGTAGATATAAAATATTACAGCTCATTTACAAAATTTGTTTAAAAAGATAATCAGGTTCTAAAGGGAGCTGATTCAACAATTGTGTGTAGTAATATCTCAGATTTTACTGTGGTCCCCGGTGACTTCATAACGATATGTGCAACATTTAATCCTCACTTATACTAAAGCCAGTTTGCATTGCTTTTACAATGAAAGGCTTAAAGTAAATGCAAAAATGGGCCCAGGGGATGCATTCTTTTCTTGCTGCTATGGCCAACGATAGGGTTGAAAAGAGATGGATGCTTGGAGCAATTAGTTCTCCTCAGGCATGGGAAAGAGCCTAAAGAGACCAAAGAATCCATCTCCTGCTCATGATCCCTGCAAGTGTTGCCACCCTCTCTCTTCTCACCATCTTTTTCTGCCTGCTGTGATGTTCTCTAACTGTCCTTCTGTGCTTGCTTTAAAGTTTCCACATGGAAAGACATATTCATCTGTCTAAGCTGAACTATATAGAATTATCCAATTTATGAACATCTGGAGACTCCAGGAGATTTTCTGGAATTCTTTTCTAGCAAAGCTTTAATAGCTTTGCATGAAGTCATAGCCATCCAAGGGCCCTCAGAATGGATTGTGCTTAGCTCAGTTGTTAATATCTAGAAGATAATAATTTAATACAATTATTAACCCAGTGATTCATCTACTCTGCTCTCTTATTTCCTGCAGGATCTTGTGGTTACATAGAGAAAATGCCATGGTGCTTCTCCAGTATATCCTGCTAACTTCCATCAAATTGGGGTTTATAAATTTTTTGAGCCTGAGATTGTATGCTGGTGTTTTTCACTGTCTTCAATGGCTCTTTATCTCAATAATTTGTTTAATGTTTTTGAACTTATGTAAAATTCTGGTAGCTACATCATTCTATTGCAGAGTTTCATCACTTCATAGCCTCATGCAGCGTGAACAAATAATTGTAGCTTTTTACTTATTTCAGAACCTGCCATCTGACCAGTTCCTTGGTTTCCTTTAGTTCCTGTGCTGTGAGAGGTGAGGAACCACTGGCTCCTCCTCACTCCCACTTTGGAGATCTTCCCCATGGCCCCACTCCCATCAAACCCCTGCTGCTGCAGCCCAGCTCTCCAGCTGACAGTGAGGTCACTGAAACCAAACCATCTCACAGAGACATGACAGCTTCTGTCAGGACTGAGTCACTTTGGCAGAAGCAAGATACATGACCAAGACAACTTTTGGTAATAAAATTAAAATTTTTCATTTGTTTTAGGTTTAAAGAAAATTTTGTGTACCAAAGCTATCAATTACATTAAGTAGGTAACTGTGTCTAAAAGACCAAACCAAACCAAAACCAAACCAAACCAAACCAAACCAAACCAAACCAAACCAAACAAAAAACTCTACATAACCAATTCATTTATCAATGTTTTAAAGAGCATTTACAGCATCAGCAAGGATTTACAAGACTGCTGTTTCAAATCAAATGAAACAGCTCTGGTTAATGCCATGGCTCTCACAAGCAGGATCACAAGGCACAAAAGGAACTTAGCCACTTAGCCACCCAAAATATTATCTGCTTGGGACTCCCCACCCCTAAGTGTAGAATAGCTTGAGCATTAGGTATTTTTAATTTGTTATAACCTGTGAGCAACTGGCTACACTGGCAACTGCAAAGAGCCTGGGACTGTATCACAGCCTAATAAAATCCCCAATAAAAGTTTTAAACTAGTTCACACATCTGCAGTCTGATGGGGGGCATTACTTAATGTGTGCTGTTTCTGTTGTGCTCCCCACTATCCCCTTGGTTGTCACAGGGGCAAATTTGTTACTATGGTGTCCCCCAGGCAATTTATGGCCTTCTCTGAGCCATCACCACCATCTTCATATAAACCTCATGAGAGTTTATTAGAGGGATATAGGTAATTCTCTGAAGAGCCTATAATTCTCACTTCTCAAGGTTCTTTGAAAGTATTATAACCTACCTCCAGTCCATGGATAACATTCAAAGCAAGATAAAAATACATGTCTGGTATTTTTATATTTTGGATCAAAGTAATCAGAGCAGTCCTTTGGGTCCATCCAATGTTTTAAAATGTTTGTCCGTCCAAGTGCTATGGTTTCACCACACAATCTACAGAAATAAAGTCCATAATTAATTTCCAATATTTGAAAATGGGGACATTTAAACCTGTTGACATCCAAGAGGGTGGGGAGTTCTTAGTAGTTCTAAATATCAATATATAATGAAGTAGATTGAGCTAACAGTGTTGGCAAACCTTTTTTCTTATATGTAAAAGTGTTCTGTGTCCAGTGGGATTTATAGTGGGACTGCACAGCATTTTATGGAAAGATAAGGTGTGTCTTTAGATTTTGCCCAACAGAGGCAGATTTTCAATGGTCAAAGGCTATAGGAGGGAATTCAGAGGTGCAATTTTTTGTTTTAAATGTAGTGATGCAGCTCTTTTACTTAGCCCTTTGGCTCACACCTCAGCATCTTGCATGTGCTTCCCAGGCACCATGCTTCCAGCATGGCAAAAAGACCCTGAAAAGCTGTACTATAAAACCACCTCGATGCCCTTCATTTAAAGAGCTTCCTATAGTTAAAGACACATTTTAAAGATGTACAAGCTGCCTTCCTTTCCATTTTCTTTCCACTCAAAGGAAGTCATTACAGTAAAATGCTGAGGGGCCGGGGGGAAGCAACGTCTGGCAGGGGCTGGTCGAAATTTCCTTTGAACTCTGATGAAGAACATTTCCACTCTGTTTATTACTAAATCCACTGGCCACAGATGATCCAAGGCTCATAAACTCAGGTATGATGGAACTCTCTAGGGAACTATCAGAGAGAGAGAGGGAGAGGGAGAGAGAGAAAGAGGATCTGCATGTGCTGCACGTGTGTACGTGTATGTTTGTGTGTGTTACTTCTCTTTCATCCTGGCTGTGAGAAAAATAGTGATCAAATGGCCATAATTGTTCTGTGCTCTCAGTAAAGTAATGGTACATGGCAGATATTCTCTCAATGAGGAGAAGAATGCTCATTAAAATATCAACATCACCTCTCTCTTCCCCTAGTTTTTCTGATCTCTCTGGAAGTACCTCCTTTATACTTTAGAGCCTTTGTATGGATTACAGCAGACTTTTCAGCAAATGTATTTCAGACAAAAACTCTGTCTGGCATCACAAAGTAAACCCAACCTGCCAAATTCAGGAGAAGAGAGAAGCCCTAATGCTTTTCTTTTTTCTTTAATTTCCCTCTTCAGCTACTTTAATTCATTACCTCACATATGAATTCTGTTTATCTTCTCTTGAATTCCTGGGCCATATAAGTTTCAATCCTATATGAAAATTATTATCTTCAGTCCATCTTTATGTCAATGGGAGCTGAAAGATCCAGTTGAGCAGGACTGAAAGAGAAATGGCTGATGGGAATCCAAAACTCTGATCCTGAAAACCCCTTCTCAGTTGCCACTTCTCTGTAGAGATCTTTTAGCTTCATTAGCACAACACTTCTTATGAAATTCCTCTGACATCAGTCCAAAGAGGGAAATGTCAAGCTACCAGTTATGCCACTTCCTGTGGTAGGAGAGAAATCACAGTTCCCAAGGGGGTTTTGATGATCTTTTATCCCCTGGCTGCTAAATGCAGAGCAAACTATGAAGCAGAAATTGGCACCTGGGTCTCTTTTTCTCACTGAGTACCACAGAGAGGCAGATACAGGAGTATCTCTCCAGTCTCACAGGAGCTGGGACCCAGTGGCCCCAAGGTGCTGGTAGATGCCAACTGCAGTCACTTCAGACAAAAGTGGGAGCTGAGTCCAGCTCTCCTGTATTCCTGGGAATACTGTAGCTCCTGGATGTTATTTTAAAAACAAAGAAATACTCTACCTTGGAAAGGGCAAACAGCATTTCTTTCAGACAAGGACACAGTTAATCCCCCTTTGACACAAAAGCTTCAGAGAAAAGCTGAATTCAGTCAAGGTCCTCTCCACAGTCTCTTATTTGTACAAATAGGAAGGATATTTCCTGGTCAACATGCAGGTTGTTTTAGAGTGCTTCTCTGGAGCAGAATGGAATGGTCCCTGAAGGGCAAGGTACAACCAAAACCTCCTGGAAGTTATTCACTGACAAGGATTTGAAGCTAGTGCTCCAGGAAATGTTATTTAGATCTACTTGATAAAAACACTTAAGAAAAAAATAATAATTTAAAGGGACTTAAATACACATCTTTGCTTAAAATCTAGCTAGGGACTGCTGAACTAAAAAGCAAACTCTCTGGTCATCAGAAGTCCATACCTGGTGTGACTGAAAAATAAAAATGCCTGTCAATTATTTCATTTGTAAGCCTCAACCACTGCAGAGTTAGCATTAGCAAAAGTTTCACAAGTTTTTTGTCAGCTTTGATGTCAGTTTATAAAATAAATTTTATGAAGAAATAAAAGATAAACTCTTATCTGCCTTGTCAAGTCTTTATAATTCCCTGCTTGTGCTTACATGGTCTCTTGAAAATAGAAGACCCATTCAGAAAAGTTATTTACTCAAGAAGCTCTTTCCAAAGGTGAAGAAATGATAAATGAACACAAACCAAATAAATTTAACACTTGCAGTTGCTCTCGTCAACAGAACAGGTTACAAAGAAGCAGGGAGAGTTTATTCACACTAGTGCTTTTGCTTAGATGTGTATTTCCCTATTGTGTGCATGTTAAATCCTTTTCTTTGTTGTTTGTGGAATAAAAGAGCATATAACATGGCTGAACACAGGATTTTATTATTACTGTAATTATGTCATCTATTACCATCATCTTAGCATCCAGTTAGGATTGGGACGTGCTTGGCATGGTTCAAACATAAACTAATGAACAAGTCTCTCATTTAAACAACATATGCTGTCCACATATTGGTAAGATACAGAAGACAGGACTGGAACTCAGCTGAGATGACAGAGAGGGAAAGAGTGACGGCTGAAGGAATAGCCAAATATAATAAATACCTATTAAAATCAATAACAGCTTTTCCATCGGCTTAAGTAACTTTTGGACCAAATCCTAAGTGTACCATTTGGAGGATTTATAGGTTTCTTTTAATAGACACGAACAAAAGTCTTTTTTATTAAATTATGCCTTTGCTGCCGTGGCTTATGGAAACGGCATGCATATCTCCTAGCAGTGTGACGGACCTCAGCTCTGACAACACTTGTGCATTTGTTCAGCTCCACGTGGTGAATAGGCTTAGTGTATGAAATTAAGCATGTGTACGGGGCTGAGGCTTTTCTTAATTGTACAATAATTTTATCTGGAGATGTACCAAATTCAGACCCTCTCTGCTCTGGCATTTGTTTTTGTTTTCAATCCTGAGCCTCTCTTTCTGGTCCCTTGAATTTGCATTTGTGTGTGGAGAGCACCGTGGGCAGCTGCAGCTGGGCAGATCAGCGAGATGTGTCTCACAGAGGCAGCACAGAGCAGGGACCTCTTGCTCTGGGGCCTCACAAATGTATGGATGATGAAGGACCACCAAAAAAAGAAAGCTGAGTCTGCTGAGTGCTTTGGAAGAATGGCTATGCTCTGGAGAGTTTTCTCAACCTTGAATCTCAAGTAAGCAGACACATCCCTTGAAAAGTTTAAACTTGAGATAAAAATCATATTTCAAAACCAGTTCATTTGGGTTCTCCTGTTGGACAGGTTTAGATCACTGTGCACTCATCGCGTGGATTTTCCAACTTCCCTTCTCAGTCACCAAACAGACTCAGTGGGCTGAATGGACAACCTGTGTGCAGGGTCATGTACACAACATGCAGGTGATAAAGTACCTCAAAACAGTGTTTCATGGTACAGTGAAGTTCATCTGTCACTGCTCTCTCACAGGGGATGATGTTCCTCCAGCCCCATCATGGTCCATTGCATCATTTGCTGTAAAGTGCAATCTATTTATTCTATAAAAAATATTCTCTGAGAACTTTGCCCTTCAAAAACAAGAGATTTAGCTGAAAAGGTTCCTGAAACTGCTGAAGGAAAGACCCAGGTTTTTTTTTTTCTTGAAAAGCTGAAATCACCATATCCTACAGCTATTTTATTTCAGTTTGTCACCATAGCTCCAATATGTCTACAAGCTCCATGAAGTAATGCTTCTTCCATATTAATCTAAAAGATAAACCCAGAAGATATTGCAGACTCACTGACAATCAGAATATTCAGAAATTTTAATTTTCCCATGCATTTCTGTCCTTTGAATTCACCTGGCTCCCTCCTTTAAGTTATTCACATCTTCAAGTTTAAGGCCTGCCTGTGAAAAGCAAGGATTGTTCTAGATGAATTTAAATTAATAGAAGGAAGTAGGACAACAGAATAGAGAGGTGTAATGTATCTTGTGGGGAGAAAAACAAGCAAATAAAATAAAAAAGAAAAACAAGGGATCTGGTGTGGAGTGTCCTTGCTAACCTTTGCCAAAAAATTGAAGTCACTACAACTTAGAAGAAGACTAGAAAATAATCCACTAGTGAAATTCTTTCAGGGTTCACAAGCATGTAATTATGTCCTTATTTTTTCAAATTCCAGTATTGTACAGTTCTAAAGTCCAGCCAGGAATAAATGTAGGTGTGCCAAAATACTGTGAGGAAGATTCATTTCAAATGTTTCTGGACTTAACAGAAGCTGGAGGTGGAAAGAAACTCAAAAGAAATCCATATTGCTTGAGATTTATTGACAAATTTGTAGATCCCAGATGTTTTAATGATTTATGTAAGCTGCAAATATTTGAGGGCTTATCCAAAATCAAGTCCAAGTTTTAAAAATTTTTCTCTCACTTGTCTGAATGGACCACTGAACATGAAGTGATTAATTAAGTCTGTTTGCCTTTAAAACATAGAACAGCTGATGAGGGCAATGGGAGAGCCAAGCAGGGATGGGATGCTTGCTCAGATCTGCTCTTCAATTGCAGACCCACACAACCCATGCAGTACACAACCACAAATCTGGGTGTAGATGGGATACTTGCATCCCCAGCTTCCACTGATTTTATTCTCAAGATGGGAAGCTGTGTTGAAGATAAGCTCCAGGGTGGCAGCTGGGTCTGTAACCTTGCTGCTCTCTCATCCTTTGCACAGAGTCAGCAGCCGTGGCAGTGATCCTGCAGCCACAGGAGCTGCTCTCTGGGTGATGCTCTCAAAGTGGTAGCACAGCAGGGGAAAAAAATCAAATATGCTTTAAAAGTTACTATCAAAGTTACTCTACCTCTTTAAAATGTGGAAATCCTTATTCTTCTGGCATTAAGATGGAACAATTTAAGGAACAAAATGCATTCAATATTTTGCATGGAGTGACTTCCATCAGACCTTGAGGGAAGTTTATAAATCAACAGAAACCACTTAACTGCAGCATTTTCATGGGTCCAGAGGAATTCTAAGCAAATAGCAGGTTTGTAAGAATAAAAAGTCACTTCTGTTATACACACAACCTAATGTTCAAAGGAGTGTAAAAGATGCTTAAGTGTTAATATTTTATGCAGCCTTCGCTCTCAGTAGTAATTGCAAGCCATTAAAAAGAATGTTAAGCCAGAGCTGTTAGCACTGGCACAGCCCCAAGTAAACACTGAACCCTCACGGAAGGGGGTTAATTGGTACAAGAAGAGGTAATTTACTAAGGAACACTGAAACTCTGTATACACCCAAAGATCAGACCGAACTGAAAATGTCTTGTGTGAGTATTGAGGCTGATAATCAGATTTTTTTTCCCACACTGCACTTTAGAGTCTCAACCTCTGCAGAAAACTGAAAAAACAACATGTTTTTTTCTATGTGGCTCCAATAAACCTTTACCTGGTACCCATCAGTCTGCCCCTCCCCACCCCAATCTCCCCTGGAAAGTCTGTAGCTTCCCGGGAAGAAATGCCAACATGACACCCAAACCAAGGGTGTGGGACTCGTTACTCTTTTTCACTAAGTTGGGCACACTGCTAGAGCCTTACTAGTCTTTCATAGGTCCATTTAACTTTTTCAGGGTTGATAAGCTTGTCTTTTTATGAATCTTCTAAAAAGTCTTCTTTCTAAAAGTTTTCTGACCTTTTAAGGCACAGTAAGGCAAATGGAAGTGGGTAGCAGTCAGTTCTTCTCAACCCACTGTCTCATTAACTTATTTTTTTAAGTGGCAGCTCAAAAAAAACATAGTTTAGTTGGTTAAAGATCAGGAGTGGAGTTCTCCCTTCAGATCTCTACATGGCACTGTAATTCTGGGATGCACCCTCTTTCCAACAAGCCTGGGAAGCACTGAACACGTTACCAGTGCTCCCTTAAGAAAAGGAAAATCTGCAGACCCAGAGGCAGTTCCAGTCTCCCAGCTGACAGAAAGGGTATCAACTTCTCCTGTTTCCCTCTCCCTGGCACAACCTCTTCCTTGGTCTGCAGTGCAGATGTCTCCTGCATATCTGCTGTTCCAGTTTTATGGGAAAGGTGCACAGAGCACATGGCAGACGTGCGCTTTGGAAAGGCCAAAGTTTATTATTTAGTATTTAGAAATTTTGTACGTAAAGTCAAATTCAAAGCCCATTGAAGTCACTGGGAATTCTCCTGCTGTGCTCAGCGGGGTTTGGATCAGGACCATGAACTAGAATATCTTGAAATCAGTGTTTAAAAGCCTAGACAAAATGAAAACAGATTTGTGAAACCCTACTCCCTCCCATTCTATGTTTTGCCTCCCATGGAAAGGTAGCACAAATGCAGGAAATGAGGAATCTGATGGTGCGAGGTTTTATAGCTCTGATCCCCAAAATTTCCCCTTGATCTCTAAATGAAGCAAGTATGGTTACATCTGTTCAAGTAATTTTATTAATCTAAAATAAAAGGGAAGACATTTCTCTGATACACTAAAGCAATTTGTAATTTTATCTTTTTTGACATAGCTCATTTTGCATTATAAATGCCATTATTTGGGATGGGGCCCTTATTTCTCATATTGTTAATTATTTGCCTCTAAAATTGCATTTAAGCCTATACCTCACATTTTCATAGATTTGACTTGAAGAAGAATTAATTTCACTCAGTATAGATCTCTTCCCTGTAGCTTTTTAATGTTTTCATATACTTTTGATGACATATAAAACTACTATAAAATTGGTGTCAATAACAGAAAAAGAAAATAATACTTTAGTGATTGTGGGGAGTTCAAATTTTCTGATTTTGAATTCTCATATAATAGTTCCAGGCCAAGTCTTAGTCTCAAGAAAAAAGCTTTGGGAGTTTCTACATACTACTTTTTTCTCTTCTAATTGCTGGTTCACAGGACTTAGCAAGGATTTTGTGTGTACAACTGAACTGTTTTGAAAAACAGTTCTCATCATTTAAAATTTCTTTTGCTAATTCAACTATTCTCTTGATTTATTTTATAAGATTTCTTGTTTATTTATAATTTTTAGTGTTTAGCTATACACCCTTGAGGCTTTCAAAGCACTGTTCAAGTATTTGCCACTATTTATTTTCCATTAAAATGTCATCCACGACCATATCAACTAATTCCAGTCTTTATTTTTTCACTTCTTATATGAGCAGAGCTGCTAAATTATGAATTGGAAGCAAAAGCAAGTAGTATATTAAAAAAAAAAAAAGGCTATTAGATAGTATCTAGAGGATCCCTACACACACAGACTTCTAAGTCAGAAAGTTCCTAAGAATAGTTGTAATAACATATGTTAAAAGAATTATCCTCCCAGATAAAAACCTATCATACATTAATTCAAGATCATTAATGGAAATTCTAGAACTTGCAATGGTTCTCTGATATTTTTTTTTTTTTTACAAAATGCCAAAAGAAGAGAAATCTTGATTTCAGTGTTTAGTACAAGGCAGGACTAACAAAGATTGTTCTGTCCTGTCTAGTCCTTGCTAGGTAGGTTTTCTCCTAGGATATCTCTCATAGCATTTTATTGTGTGCAATTCTCACTCATGCTGTGTAGTTTGCTAGGTGACTAAAGAAGTGCATTGTGGAAGATGTAACTCATCCAAGGAGGAGCTCAGCCACAAAATCTTTGCCTTTTTTTCTTTTTTTAAGGTTATGCAACTCAACAGGCAGGTATGGATTAAAAAATAAGTTACACAGAAGGTTTTATTTCAGCACAACAAAATGTCAACATTCACATTAAGCACAAGGAAGTCTGAAAGGAGCCTTTCCATAAATATTATGTCATTTCTTCAAAACAATTATTTATTGGGATTAAGTCCAATTTTATACAAAACCATTTTGGACCTCTAAAATTCCCTGGTGTCAGGAAGTTCTCGTTCAAGTTGCCTGTGTCTAAAAACATCTGGGACACACATACACCAAGGTGGGACTGAGCAGGTGTATGAAACTCTAATGTAAATGCTAAAAGATTAACATTTGGTATCTGTACAGGACTGCAAGATAGCAGATACATTGCAGAGTAGTAAAACAACAAATATATAATGTACTGTACACACAAGATCTAAGGGACAGGAAAGAAGCAACTTCACACAAGGATTTGACCATGAGCTTCTGTTCAAGGAGTTGTTCAGAGCTGCATTTGGATTCAAAATACAATGAACCTCCCGTGACAGGTCATTTTTGCCTTGTACACCTGTTGCTAATAAACCTACTTAGAGCTGGAGACATCTTTAGTAATTAAAACTGAACCTCATATGCACCACCTGAAGACCGTAGATACTTTTTAGTAAGGCAAATATATTGAGGATAAACCTTAGTTTACTACTATCATTCCTAATGATATGAAGAGTTTTTGCTTAACAGCTGACAAAAATACATTTTCATCAGAACTATTCTTCAATACATTACTTAGATTTGTTTCTATTTCAGCCATTTGTAGGCTGAAGTAGAAGCAATATTTTAGCTAGGAACAGTATATCATGGTATACAATGTTATCAAGAGAAGTATATGCCTTTCAAAGCAGATATAATGCTCCATTGCATTCACCATATGAGTTCACTTTTGAAAATAAATCTTCAGATAACCCACAAACAGGGAGGCAAAGCCAGGGAGAAGCCAGAGGCAGCAGAGTTAGTGGATATAAAGCGGGCTCTGGGGAAAGTCCTTCTAATGTTACTTACATGTGCATATATCATGCACTTCTGCTGAAACATGAAGATTTATCTCTTTTATATGCACATATGGCACAAACCATACGAATGAAAATATGGTATTATTTCATACAGAAGAAATAAATAAAAAGATGATTCCTAAATTTCAAATTCAGATGTTTAAAAGGTAAGAGACCCTCCTAATGATCTAACGTGCTCTGGTTTTACTCTCTTCTGATCCTCTCCCTCCTGGAACTCTTTGTATACATCTGGGTCTTTAGTTACACGATAACATGCTATCCTACACAAAATCTTTGTTTCAGTCCATGTACATTAGAAAGAGAAATGATGGCAAAATGCTGTTGAACTACCCTCCAAATCATCTGTTTTAGATAAATCTAAGATTTTTCAAAGAAAACTAATCAAACTCAAAATCTGATCCAAACTGATCCAAAAAAAAAAAAGGATCTGCATTGACTTAAAAATTTTGCTTAAATATGTTTATCCAGCTATGCAGCATGAATGCATGAGGAGAGACAGAAGACATAAAGATTTATTGGCACTCATTTGGGATGATGTACATAATTCTCTTATGTTTTCACCACTTATAATACAGTCATCCCAAAATGATGCCACTAAAACTTGTGTTTCAGATCATATCATCATGTGCTTAGACTGTATGATTCACTCAGTAATTTACAGAAAATACAGCTTAAGAACTCCATTATACAAGATATGCTCAGATTTTACACATTTCAGACCTTTTCCTTATATATGGTCTATGCTTAAGAGACCAGGTGCTTTAGCTACTGGCTGCAGCTGACTGGGATTCAGCAAAAGACATTAAAACTTCAGATAGGAATCTCAGATCACTTTCCTAAACATAAAAATGCCATGATTTTAAGGCCTTTTCTTCCCTGACTCTTCTGAACTAAGAGCAGGTCAGGTGGGAAGCCTGGGAAAGATTGCTTTCCAAATCCTGCATTTTTAGTCTGACAAACAGCAAGATGAATATCTGAAGTACATCATTTATCTAAAATGAAATACTGTCCGTTTTGGCCATAATATTGTGACGAGAACTTCAGATTTCAAGAATATGGGAAGTGATGATATATATATATATAGGATGCTTCAGATTCCTTAATGACATATGTTAAAATAGTGTAATAGTGCAGGGTGTTTAGTATAATTTCAGTAAATACTAATTAGACGTCATTTTTTAATGGAGAAAACTGAATGTGATTTTGTTCCATAACTAACTGTCATAGATGAAGTGGAAGACTTCCACTGTTACGGTTCTGGACAGGAATTCAAGACCTGTTTTTTTTCTTGTTACCTTGCTGAAGGAAGTGTCTCAGAAGTAAATCTTGTTCCAGCTTGGATCAGTGAGAATTCTTTAGCTGGAACAGAATTTCTCCTTTAATCACTTTGTGTCATGTCTAAAGTGAGCACTTGAGGAAAATGCCCTTGTAATGTTTCTTTTTTTAAGTAACAAATGCTTTGGTGTGTTCATGCTTGCTATTTGGAAGTGAAAGAAAAGAATTTTCAACTACTAATAGGACATGGCTGCCCCACTTCCTTGGGATCCCACTTATTGACTTAGTTGCATGGACAGAATATCTCAAAGGAAATTTCTAGAATTGTAGACTACATTAAGTATATGAAGAATTAAAAGTACAACATTTGCAAGGTATCCCAATTTTCACCTGGCAGAAAAGTTTGACACACATTTGCAGGTTAGCAGTAATGTATTTTGCTTTTACTGTTTTTTTTGTTGTTGTTGCCAGAATATACTTAAATGTAGATTCATTTCTACCTCCTGATCTCTATATCCATCATTTTCCTTGACAGTCATGACAACAGTAAGGAGACATGCTCTAATAGAAAGGAAAGACAAGAGTCTTCCTAAAATGCTTTAATCTGGATGATGCTGTAAGGAGTAGAAGGCCGTGCTCTGGGATTACTTGGATTAGAATATAGCTGATGTTCTAAGGGAAAACAAAAGTGCCCTGGGATTGCATAAAACCACTTTTTCCTTCACATGCTAACATCTGACCTTCTTGTTTGGACAGCCTCTGACACCCACCATAGTGTCTTCTGGGAAGAGCTCAAGTCTATTTGGTTTTTAAATAGCAATTAAATTACAGACTCCACAACAGACATTCAAACCCATTTGCTTGAGTATCTTTAGGGTGTGTTTCAGCCCACTTGCAAGAGTTGTCTGGAAAGATTTTGCAAGAGAAGAGGTCTTGAAGGTGCAGTATTATCTCAGTCAGACCCAATGCAGCCTGCTTCTGAAAACATCTGAACACTGCCAGGTTCGTGTGCCTCTGGTGAGAAGACACATGTCTATCCCTGCCCTCTGGGACACTGAATCTGTAGATGGGAAACACACTCTGCTCACTGTAGAAACATTTTTTTCAAGGCTATTTTCCCAGCTTCTATAAGGAATAATTGAACAGTCAGGGTCAGGATGGGGTTGATAAAATTGAAAATTTCCTGTTTCAAGAATTGAGGTGCTATGTTCTTTATTTTTGGTGTCATTTTCTAAGCTAAACCAGGAAAAATAAAATATTTGATTCCTCCTTCTTCACCAGATGTGCAAAACCCAGAATTTCTGGATATAAAGGTATCATATGAGCTCCAGATCAGTGAAGTATGCCTGTGTATGAACTCAGTATTCCCAACAGTTTTCAGGAAGAGTTATTTTTCTTTCAGGGGATACCATTTGTTTCCCATTATAACCACCTTCTGTTAACATTTTTCTAAGATGAGACCTTGTATCTAATTGTATTCATCCACAGCTCAGCCCATGACTGACTTTCCTGGCACCACACGTCTGTGTTTGTCCTAAGTCCAGATACTCCAGGAACTTTGTGGCTATCTACGGTCATTTCCTTCCCACCTATCCAAAAAAAAAAATACTTATCTGGGAAGAGATAATTGAATTTCCTCCTACCGGTAAACCAGTAATAACTTTATATGGTACCACTGAATGATCTTGGGCACTTGTAGAGACAAATGTCTTCAATTTAAGTGGGTCACCTCTCAGTTGCTTGTGCAACCCTTCTTAAAATGAATTGTTTCATGTCCCTAAATTTACCTTTTCTGAGGGAAGATTGAAGATGGGAAAGGATTGTCCAGTTTAGTCCTTTCAGCTTTATCCATTTCTGCTTCATATTTTCCTGTATTGGGTGTTGGTGTAGTTTGCAAGTGTCTTTTTAAAGCAACTGCTTGAAATAATTCCCATCTCTCCTGCAGCTTCTGAATCCTTTGCTTGTTGCTCTTTTCTTACTCACTTACCATTCTGAGAATATGAAACTCAAATATTTAATAAACACTTTCGTTCCAATCACATTTCTAAGCCCTCGGTCTGTTCTTCCCTACTGGTCAGTATTGTGTGTAAAACAGCTACTGCTATAGTAGCTCCCTTCTGTTTTTGAGAGAAAACATTTTCAGGACATTTGTCAGAAAGATTTCAGCTCCCACCTTATCCAGTAGCTTTAGTAGTGTTCTGCTTTTTCTCTTCTTCTTCTTAAATATGTTCACACTTACTGGCACACAGAAAATTAATTCCTCAGGTTTTCCCAAAACCACAGCTTGGTTTGTCCAATCCAGTCCTCACAGCCACAGGAAAAAACAAAAAAAATACAACTCTTCCAGCAGTCCACAGAACATACAATGGGATTCAGAGTATACCACAGGTAATGTGTGTATAGATGTACATGTGAAAATAAATAAATAAATATATATATATATATATATATATATACTAGAACAAATACCTCTAGTAAAGGCTCAGCTGTGTTTCATAGAACATGAGCAAGAGACTAAAAAGGCACCAGGAATTACCTTGGCAATGGCAGCTTCTGGATAACCATAGCAAATATACACATCCTTGAACTAAAATACAGACACAGAATTTTTTATTCTCTGTCCTTCCAGAATGAACTAATCCCTTCTGTAGATAATGTTTTACTGTGATTTGTCTCTAAGCTTTGATTATGTGATAAAACTCTTTATCCATTTTGTTTCCTCACTCCCCTGCTCATCTCTGGTTTTTTATAAGTTGCTGTCCAGATATGTTCTTTCCCTTGTAAGAACACACAACCCTTATCTAATCCATGACATTCTGAAATATTGAAAAAGGACTGATTTGAAGAAAAATATTCACTGTTCCAGCAGGGTCAATACTAGTTCTTGACAAATTCTGTGTCTATAAATAGGATGAGCATCTGAAATTAATGGCAGTCTCCTTGCTGTGTTATCTTTCTGCATGGAGGCTGAATTAAGGAATTCATGTTTGAAAAGCTTGAAAGCTCCCATTCTGAACAAGATGCCAAAACTTTATCTGATCAAAGTAGTTTATAGGCCACTTTCCTGGGAACAGAAAGGGATGGAGGCAAATTGGAAGTTTAACTCCAGACAGTATCATCAGCAGGACTTGCAGACAGTGATGAGAGGAGAGAGCCAAAATTAATCAAACAATCCTCACTCGTTTTGAAAGAAATAGTTTTCCTCCTGGTGGACTTCAAGAACTGCTCCACTTTACCCTGCAATGTATGTACTTCTTTGCTGCCTGCCACAAGCTGGGAAACACTGTCATATCTTCTATTTTAAAGTTTTCCATTGTATCAAATGATACAATGGAAAACTTTAAAATTAGTTTTAAAGTTTTCCATTGAAAGTTTTCATGAGAGCAGGGAAATTGCTCGCCTGAGAGGCAAATCTGAAGGCTTGACTTGCTGCCTGAAAAAAATCAGGCCCATTTTCCCTCTCATGTTAAGGGTTTGAAACTCTGAAGTGCTGGGGCTGAGCAGAACCACGCCTGAGGTGCTGACCTTGGATACCTGCACTCGTGTACCTCCTTCTGCAGTGAAAAGCACTTCCAGAAGTTTGGAGTTCCTCTCCTATCTCAGACTGAAGGATCCTGGGTCCATAAATTGTAAATAGCCTGACATTCATTTTAACTTATCTGTGCACCTTAATAGCTTGAAAAGGAAATATTTTTCTTCCCAAGGAGTTTCCAGGATAATTCATCACTGTTTGCTTGGTGTTCAGATTTTGCTGTAATATGCACTACATAAATATGTAGACAGCTTAGCTTCATTACAAAGGTATCACTACCCATATGTTATTAAAAATAGATTGAAGGAGAGGTCATATTCTTTGAAATACACTGTAGCTTCATCTGTCAGTTACTGAAGAAAGGCAAATTTACCTTCTATTGATCATTTCCTACTGACTTAGTGAAAATACTGACAAAAGGGATGAGAAATATTAGAAGGATTTACCAAATTTGACCCTGGTTTGCAAAATCAATGGAAACTCGCCATGCTCTAAAAGGTAAGCAAAAAAATGTATAAAAAGAAAAGAAAAACTAAAGATGCTAAAAATAAACTGGTAAAAGAGAAAAGTTCCTGTAATTTTAGGTTTAAAATATGAGCCTGAGTAATCAAGGAAAGTATTTTTACTGCCCTGTCAATATTTTTCCTGGAAGCTCTGGTAAATAGACTTTCTTTAGATGTGTAGTGTGCGTGCCTAATGGTCTTAGGTGTCTCTTACCACAGAAAACTTTATCCTTAAGAAATACAGTAAACAGGAACTCTGTGGTTACGTAGTTCCTGAAAGAAAAAAAAAAAAAAGAAACATGCTCACTGCCATGACACACAGACAATTTATACTGATTTAAGAAGAAGCTGTTCTCTTCTATTTTGAATCTTTCATGTCAGCCTTTGTTTCCATTGCATTAAAAACTTCTGTTTTTAAAACCTATCAGTGAACTGGATCATGTTTTCTCAGTCATTTGAATTAACATCCCCACAACCCCAGGAGCCCTGCAGAAGTGCTGGAAAGCAGAAGGCAGGTTTTTGTGTTTTTTTTTTTCCCTGCCTTTCTAAAGCTCTATTTATTTACTTTGCTGGAGAAAAAGATCAGCCATCTTCTATTCTGAATCAGCAGCTTGTAGAAGCTGGGACCCATCCAAGATTGAACCAAGCTATAAAAATTGTCTCAAGACCACTTAGACACATAATTCTCCCAGGTTCTGTGTCACCTCAGTCACTTTTTTTTTTTTTTTTACTGTGTTCTTTTCTTCAAAAGCTTCCACTTAAAGTAAAGAGTTAACAATAATATCTTCTTAGCTCTGCATATCTCCTGGTCAGCTGCAGCTCAGCCCTACAACCTGGTTCCCTGAGCAATATTGACTCTACATTCACAATAAAGTTCATTTTTCCAGTCTCCCAGAAGGATGCAGAGTTCAGCTGGCTAATAAAGGTGCTGGCATTGCAAAGGGTGTGTTAGCAGGGGAATGAACCTCAGCACTCAGTGTTGCTGCTCTGACACAGAGCAGGTGCTCTGTCCTTGCTCCTCACTGCTGTGAGCTTGGGCTGTTCTTCACCAAAGAACTGATCAGGAGTAAATCTTTCACTCCTGTTAAAAGTAACTGCAATGTTAGGTAGAACCTTAAAAAATGTGACTGCAGCATTGCACAGAGATGCAGATGCATTACAGTAATACTGCCTGGAAACCAAATAAGATCAAGACAATAATCAAAAGAGCAAAATTCCATTTTGATTCTGATGTCCATTTTCTCTAATGAAAAATTCCCATTGTGTTAAACTCACTGCTTTAAAATTGAATAATCTCTTCATTTTTTTTTTTGTTTGATGATCACTCATTTTGCTATCCCTGCTGTTGGTGTAAGGTTAATCCTAGGGAGTAGGAAGCATGTGAATGCAGGGTAAGCACATCCTCAAGCCTTCCAGGCTGCATTCTGATGAAGAAGAAATTTGGACAATTTCTGTAATGCAGTAGAGGTGACTGCTGTGTTGATGGGATGGATAGGATAGGTAGGTGGGATCTATGAGATATTAAGGTTCCAGTGTAAACCATCAACCTGTCTTGCTGTTCACATCACCCCAGCTCCAGGGCTGCTTCTCCAGGAGAGGTGACCACCATGTGCCCAGACAGACTTTAGCTCAGGCTCAGGCTGCCTCTGCTCACCAGTGACATCAACACTGGCTTAGGCATTTTCTAAAAGGTGACTTTTATCTACCTGAGAAGTTGAAGAAAACCAATAAATGCTTAGTGTGAAAAGCTCTGCAAAGGCTGGACTTGTGCTGCTGCAGCCTTGTGCCATCACACTACTGGCAATGTAAAGCAAGAAATGGCTGAGAAGATACAGATAGATCAAACCAGTCCTTTGTCGTCACAATGAAAGTGGGGTTTGCTGCAGGTTTCCTGTGTTTTAATCTGTTTTATGCCAATGGTCTTTGTACTCTTATCTTGCCCAAGAGCCCTCTAGTTTTATAGCTAGTTTTCCACTTTGGCTCAAGTACTTGATTGTTGTCACTGCAATTTCTCTCTGTATCACTTATTCAGGTGATTTAAGTATTGTGCACAGTCGCTGAAGATGTTGAAGAACATCTATTACACTACTGGAGTCATATCTATGGCTTTGCATCTTCTTCTTAGTTGATCTCATTTTTCCCAAGCACAGCTCTCATTTTTCTCAACATATTTCCTTGGACACTGAAAAAACCCAATATTTCTAGTCTGTGTCATCAGTGAAAAATATCTTCAGTTGAAAATCACATATAATGTCACGGGAATTGTTTCACTAAAAAAAAAATTGCCAGGTTGCCAAAAATTGGAGTTGAAAGAAGGAGAGGAGTCAGGTTTAATGAATTTTCACTTAGGAAAAAGTAGAGGAGAAAAATCTTTTCAGTAAAACTTTTCACAATGCCCTATCATTTTCAAAATAATTTCTTTAACTGTAGTTTGAAGCAATCTAATTCAAATACCAGAACAAACACTGGGAAAAGGAAGAGAAAAAAAATTAAAAACATTAAAAAGAAACAAACCATATAAGAATTGATGAACATTTTCCAGAATTCAAAATTTTGAATATCTAGCCAGATATTGTATAAGTGGCAGATGCACAGTCTGAAACTTCTCTTCTGAATCAAAACCAAAAATACCTTCTTCCACTTCCAATCCAGTATCATAGTTAGATTATTGAGCCAGACCCCATGGCTGCTTTCAGTGATCTAAGATAAATGAGAAAAAAAACTTTTCTTGTCTCATTCATTAGATGACACAATGTAAAAATGGCAGAGCTTTTGTGGAATTTATTCCTCAGAGAGTGTTTTACAATGTGTATTGTATTTTCTGTGCTTCCTAGGGGTCCTGTAGACAATGAATTCAGATCCCTTTAAAGAAAAAAGAAGGATCCACAGATCTAGCACATTCAGGGTGTAGTGTATCAATAATTAATAGGCATCCTGTTTTCAGCACAATTCTCTAAATAATTCAAATCTGCTCAAATGTAATTAAGTCTCCTTCTGGACTGACTAGAGACCAGTCATTTTTATTATAAATGAAGATATTTTAGAGCAGTTATGAATGAAAATTTGATGTCTTAGCAGTTATTTCTGGCACAGTTAAAGGTACCACAGAATGGTTAAGGCTGGGAGGCACCACTGGGGTTCATCTAGTCCAACATCCATGCTCAAGTGGAGTCCCCTGAAACACATTACTGGGGACAGTGTCCAGGCAACTGATCTGTTACCTCCCCATGGTTCCATGGGAGCAGCTGATAGACACTGAGCTTCTCACAGAACTGAACTATAGTGCTTTAGGTATAGAATAACACCTCTGAGATCAGGAGTCACTCTTGTTTAGGTGGGGTTAAGATCAGTGACAAGATCAGCATCAGCACAGTTTTGAGGACCCTTCTTTAGGAATGGTAGGAGATCAGTTCAGATGTCTCCAGAAACTGCAACTTGTCCTGAAAATTTCCAGGGAATCTTTTAAATACCAAGTAAGATCTCAGGAGGAATATTAGAGCATCTCTTTTCAGCTTTCCTTTAAAAACTCCATGGGTGATGATGTTTATGGAAGTGAAGCTGAGGTGAAGGGATGAGAGGATGGAAACGCTCCTCTGAAATTCAAAATGAATGCCCACATGGTGTTCTTCTTCCCCCATAAGCCACCCAGGACAGGAGCCCTACAGCCTGAGGTGACCCTGCTCTGCCTTTCTGTGGTTTGCAATATGGATGGGTCCAGGTGAGCTTTCCCTGGGTTCATGGCCATCAATCCCATGGGTTCCTAAACGCTCATGGCTGCTGCACCTCCCTGAATCCCACTCCAACCTCTCCATGGATGTCTCCCTGAGAACCGGCACAGCCCCCTCAGTGATAGCTTTTTGTGCCTTTCCAGCACGTAGCAGCAGCTCTGTGATCCACCCACCAGCACGAGATCAGCTCCTCTGAGCGGGGGTTGTGCAATAAACAAAACGTTCACTGTATCCGAAAAGCTCTTCTCTGCTCAGCTTTCAGCTCTGTACTGTTTATTTTTATTCAACAACAAAAACAGATGTTTTGTGGTGTTTTTGCTTCTCCAGATGTACCACTGAAAGCGCTGTCAGCTGTTCAAAGTCGCTGCTGATTTTTGGAGAGCGGAAAGTGCTGTGGGAAGTTAGCTATCTGGCAGTCAAAACTGAATTTTCTAGGTGCACAGTCTGCTTTTTTTCCAGTGGACACACCATGATTAAGGATTCACTTAGGAGTTCTTCGAAGGGTCCCAGTGTGGCTCAGGCCCTCAGTGCAAACTGCACACATCTCAGCAAATTGGACCTTGGCACGAGCAGAACGTGTATTCGCATACAGATCACAGCTGCCAAGACACACAAATTCTCTGTGTGATCGCTTGGATTTCTGGTCTCGCTCTCATTGGGGAGGAAATGTCATGATCACATGGAGACTTAGCATGAGAGGCCACTGTAAAAAACAAATAAAATGGAACCATATTTTCTGACTGGAAACAGAAACACAGTTTACTCCCAGATTTTTACTGCAATAGTACTATTTCAAAGTATAAGTAATGTTACATTTTTCATACAAAGAAAAAAGCAAAGGTGTTTTGTTTGGTTTTTTGTTTTTCTGGTTTAGTTTTGTCCAATAAAAGCAAAGGCCAAAAGGGTCTGACTAAATTCTGCATTTAGATTTGGAGAGCAGTTTCCTCGAGTGAGAGTATGTTACTATGATTCCACAGTTAGCTCCATCTTAAATCCCACAAATGTGTTGGACTGTATATGTTCAGCAAGGTGGAGAATATTAATCATAATTTGTAGCTGGTGTGAATCCATCACATCTTAAAAATATATATTCGGCTTTTAAACTTTCAGCATAGGAGAGAGTTCTATAAGCCAGAAGATGATAGTCTTGATAACTTGAAAAAACAGAGTGTAGTTACTTCCATACTCTTGCCTGAGGATTTGAAATCAATAGTGTGGTTTTTTAATTCAATTTACTTGTATGTGTATTTAGACTCTTCCACTGAAACTCAGCAGTCTCACATGTCTTGTAAAGAACTGCTCTAGAGAGGAACCCGATGAAGGCTTAATCCTGAAATTCACATCAATTATTCAATTCATATCTACACTGAAATACAGACTGAAAACTTCCCTAATTCTAAAGCAAATAAGAACATTTCTGCTCTGGGGGGTGGATTTCTATTACATTTTCTGTATCATCATGGTCTGTAAAACCCATGTAAGTCAATATAGCCTCACAATTTCAGATGAATGTTTTCTTGGCTTCTATATTAGCTGTATCAATCATACCACTAATTTCATTACTTAAATGAATTCATTATTTTTGGCCATACTGCTTTGAGGAAAGAGAGCTACAACTTGCAGGCTCAGCCCCTGACAGGCTCCCTAGAAATCTTCCTATGTCAGGAGTTAGGAATACACAGCAGGAGTAGCCCCATACCTGACTTCAAAGAAGTTCACAGGGCAGATTGACTGGACTTCCATTAATTCTACTGAAATGTGAAAACAGTTTTGTCTTCTTCTGAATAATAATAAAACAATTCAGATGAAATGTCAAAGAAATACAAAATGGAAAAATACAACATCATGAGTTTAGAGACTGACCTAGGACTTCTTTTTAACTCTTTCTCTTTTAATGCTAAAAGGGAGCCATGGATATGACTTGATGCAGTGGGGAACTTGATTGAAAAGGAACAAATGTAAAATTAAATAAGCAAACACTTTCTTCATGAGTGTTTTCTCCCAGAAAACACTTCACTACAAATCGTCATGGAGGCCAGAAGTGCCCAGGATTGTGAAAGGCTATTTGCCTGGGTGGTGAAATCAGTCAGAGCCACATGTAGAAGTTAAGAAACTGATGGAAGAGAAACTCGCTTCCAGAAACAAGCCAGTTTCAGAGTGATGGAAGACACTTTTCTCCTCAGTAGATCAGCCTAGATGTGCCTTGCATGCTTACCTGCAGGCTCCTAATTGGCACTTGGCTGCTGTCAAACAGAACAATCTTATCAAACTGTAAACTTGTGGTTTGGTCCAAGCTTTACAGTTGTGATAGGAGAATTAAGTGTTCATAAAGAAACACTCAGGACACAGTTCAACTCTTCTTGATCTGTATCTCTTGTCACAGTGAACAAAAATAATTCTTGTGGAAGAATGTGTGTGCCACCAGAGTGAAGTCAGCTATGCTCATAATTTCTTAAAACCCTTTATCTAGACTACTTTCAAAAAGCTTCAGAAACAAGGAGTCTATCACACATCTGCTCTGCCCTCACACTGAAGAGCCTTTCCATAACATGTAAGTGAGCATTTCTGCTGCTACACACAAGCACAAAGGTACATAATGTACAAATGTACATAAGTACATTATTACTCACTTTCAGTATGTAAAAGTTTCAGTTCTTATCCTCTTTACAGGAGGCTATTCTGTATTTGAATATTGCTCCGGTGTTGTTCCTGCCTTCAACCTACCCTTACAAAATAACTATTCTGTTCAGTCTCTTCTCCTGGACTATGTAAAACAGCGCTTCTCATTATGTTCCTCATGAATCATTCCTTGTATGGCTTATTTTTACAGTGCTTGTCTCCTCATGAAGCCTCTGCAATCACTCTGAGATTTTTCAACTTTTTTTCAAAACCAAAACCTGCTTGCTTCATCTCACTAAATTTCAACATGACAATCGACTAACATGTAGATAAGATTTGGTGCAAACCTGACTCAAATCAAAGAATTTCTTTACCATCTCTTGCTTGTGAATAAAGGAAACACCATGGAAATAATTTTGTTTCGTAGCAGAAACAGCATATTTTTTTTTTAAGGAAAACCACTCCACCAGCTGTTTCCTTTACCCTCTTATTCCCCATCTCCATTCCAAACATGTTCTCAAGTTGATCATGTTGTTACTACAAAGATTTCAGTATGTTTATTTTTGTCATTTTAAGTGGTATGCTATCTACAGGTTTTAATTTACTGGAAAAGCTGAGTTCTTTTAAAACTCTTTTTTCAATTAATGATCATCTTATCAACATTGGCCCATTATAATGACATTTACGACATTTCATTACAATAAAACTTTCAAAGAGTGGAGAAAGCAAGGGTTGATGGATGCTAAGCTAAGTAAAGTTTATAACATTCCTGTATTTTATCAGAATACAGCAAACACAAACCAGTATTTTCTGTTGTTCCTTTCCTGGTGAAAGAGCCAGTGGAAAAATGAATTTCAAAATGTGATTCTCTCAACATGCAGTGAAAATATTTAAATAATGAGAAATTAAAAAAACTTAAAATCTCATTTTCCCAATGTAATTTCTTCTCTTAAGATAATTTTTACAGTGGTAGTAGTATTTAAATTATGCCTATTTTGCACCTAGGGAGAGGTGCCATCTGGATAAGATAATCATAGAATCAAAAAATCATAGGATCTTAGAGATCATCTTGTTCCAACTCCCTGCCATGAGCAGGGACACCTTTTTCTAGATCAGGTTGTTCAGAGCTCCAGCCAGCCTGGCCTTGAACACTTCCAGGCATGGGGCATCCACAACTTTTCTGAGCAACCAGTTCCAGTGCCTCTCCACCTTCACCGTCAAGAATTTCTTCCCAATATCTAATCTAAATCTCTCCTCTTTTAGTTTAAAATTGTTCCTCTCGTTCTATCGCTATCTGCCTGGGTAAAAGTTGCTCTCCTTCTTTTATATAAGCCCCCTTTATGTACTGAAAGACTGCAAAGATCAGGAATGGAGCAAGGCTTTTCTTTACAAGGCAGGTGTTAGCAAATATAATAGCAGTCATGATAACAATAAGAATAATAACTCCAAGAATAAGATATCAGACGAAGATCTTGTTTGGGATCCAATATGATATTCTGTGCAGGCAGCACACTAAGAACATCAAGTGGGCACATGCTACAGCGTGGTGTGTTGTGCTGGTCTGTGCACAGGCCAGATGTACAGGGGTGAGTGACAGCAAGAGCAGGAGGAAACTCATCAGACCTTTGGCCATTCTCATCTGCTGAACTGGCTTGGAGTCCTTTTTGCTGCTTCTTCTGATCAACAGCTCCAAACAAAAGAAAAAAAAATCCAAACAGTAAATGTACAACTATAATAATTAATGAATTAATCACTATTTGGAAAGATCTGTTTTCCCTAAAGCCCTAAAAAGCAGATAGAAACATCTACTATGAAGCCATTCTTTGATATCTTAGCTGAGTTTTTCCCCACTCCAAATTTGCCTTACTCTCTGAGAAATGGTCATTTAGTCAAGTGACAGGCCAGTTGTGAGAGACTCAGACTTGAAGTGTACTTCAGCTAAATACCTAAAGATTTAGATAATTACTCAAAGCTTGTCCAAATAATTTGAATCTATTCACTCAGCATCCCTGGCTGGACATTTCACAAGAATATAAAGGTTGTCTTGTAAGATGTCCAGTACTTCCTGTTTCTGGCTAATATTTTGGCCTTTGTCTGTTCCAGTCTTGGTATTTTGGCTTTTATCTGTTCCTGTCTAGGTATTTTGGCTTCCCTTGGTTTCTTGTTCTAGCTGGAAACCAAAAGCGCAGATGCATATTAAAATGAGAAATAGTGAATAACATAGCTAAACTGAATATTTCATATTCTAAATGTTTGACTAATGTTCAGATTTTAAAATGACGAATAATTTAGTTACCTCTTGGGTTTGGGTCTTTTTTTTCAAAACTCATATGTTTATCCCTGCCATAAAGTCTCCCAGTATGTTATTTATTACTAATTTGTGGCAGCTATCCTACCTGACTTAGCACTGTACATTTTTCAATGATTAAACCTCCCAAAAGATGACATAGAAATCAGCTAAATTTTTCTAAGAAAGCAATTGATCCATGTATTCAAGGGGGAAAAAAGGAACGGGAAAAAATGGGTCAAGAAAGTTCCTACATGAATTTTTTAGGATAATTAGTGGGCTAGAGTTTCCTTGCAAGAAGTGGGTATTTTCCAGCTGGCCATGGGCAGCAGTTATTTCAGATCCAGCATGTCTGATGAGTTTCTAATGAAATCAAAACAATGTCTGCCCTGGCTCTTTGAAAATAGAGAATTCTGTGCTTAAACCCTGGAAAGCTCTAAGGCATGAACTCTTTTGTGTCAGCTTGGAGATTAGCAAAGGTTTGCAAGAAAAGAACTTTTTAATGGGTTTAATATAATTGCCTTCAGAAGGACTTGTTGTCTCATCACACTTGGACATATATTCTCCAAAACCACCCAGTTCAGCTCAAAATGAAGCTTTGCTCATAGGCTCTCACATCAAAGATCCAAGAGTTGGTGAACTCTCCTGATTCTGGAAAAGTTCTTGGGAGCATCAAAGCACAGGCCATCTCAGATCTTGGGAGCTCCCTTCAATGAGGGGTGACCAAATAAATAAGCAAAGAGATGAGGGGCTTAGAAATGAATCGTATTCCAGTGAAAAGGCTGCAGGAGCCTGTGGAGTCACTTTTTTCTAATATTTATAATAGCATTTCCATACGTTTAAAGACCAGCTGCAAAGCTTTGGGAATGGACAAGTAAACCAATAAAATGAGCCTAAGTACTAATGCAAGGCCACCCAGGTTCATTCCCTCAGTACTTACCAAAGTAAACGTGGGATGCAGGAGACGTGCCTTCCCAGAACTGTGTCCTGTCTCAACCAAGGATTTCAGGCACCCTTCAATGCCAGCTGTATGGCTTGGAAGCTCTGGGCAGAGCATTGAGTGAGATGGAAGGAGCAGCTGTGCTTCTGAGGGCAGAAGGAGCTGCTGCCTCACAGGAGCAGGAGAGCAAGGCCAGATGCAGGCAAAGTCCAGCCTGTGGTGGCACCTTGTCTCCATGATGACAGCAGATCCCAACTCCTTCCAAATCCTTGGAGGCCATGGAAACCCCTCCTTTCATGGTGGTGCCTGGCAGGGCAGCAGCTCCCAGCCCCCAGAGTTCCCTGAGCACTGTTCTGAGTGAACATTGCTCCTCTGCTGAGTCACTCTTCAAGGGCCAACAACATCAGATGCTCAGGAAATTTGCTAAAGTCTGGAGGTAAGAGTAGCCCCAGCACAAGGCATGGTTGTTTTCCTAGAGAAAAATGTCCAGAAATTAAAAAACTCACAGTTTTTCTAACTTTTGGTTTTTTTTAGCAAGGATAAAAACCAGTGTGACAGTCAAGATGCAAGAGCTTTGCTCTGGCTATACAATAAGTAGCTACTTACCTATGAGTTGTCTAATATTCTGAAAAATAATATTAATATAGTGAAAGGCAGTCAACTACTACAAAATGGGAATTTGGCTTCCAGTGAATGGATCTGTCCTGGCTGCCAGCAAGTCAGGACACCAATGCAAAGCCTGGCAATGTAAAACTCGGTGCAGGGGGAATGTATACTGATATTTAGTTATTCTGACCCCTTTATTGGAGGACTGAGGTTTTGGCAATGGAAAATAATTTTCTGGAAGGAACGAAATCTCTCTTGGGAATTAATCTGCCCTGTACAATTATGTATGTATTCACATGCTACTGGTGTCAGTGAAGGAGAGAAATGAACTGTTCAGTGAAAGTGGTCTGGATTCTTCTTTGTAATGATTCATCATCTCCTAAGGTGACAGGTATTTGATGCCTTTTTCCATCCTTCTCCTTTAAAGGTTTTCATGTATATGAAGGAAAAAATAAGGAAGAAATAAGATAATAATTCAAGTGAAAATCTGAGTAAGCAAATGCATTTGGCTCTGACATGCATGGAAAGTTTATTCTGGAGCCAGAGGTGGTTACTGTGACCATAATTTTACACAGACAGTTACAAGCAGTTATCTTGGTGGGTTCATACCATTTTAATGTGAAGTACTTCAGTGTTTTACTTTTTAGCATTTTTCAATAAATAAAGCAGAATGAACTCCAATTGTACATGCTGCCAACTACTTTCCCAAGCACTGCTCTTTACAGAGGATAATTTATAATGATCAAAGATAAACTAAAGTATTAGGCTTGAAGAAATATGACTTCAGGTTTAAAAGTTCATTTTATGAGGTAGATAATATTTAATATTTTTTTCAGGCCTCGTAAATTTGATTGCTTTTTCCTTAGTTCTTTAATTGTTAGAAAGGCAGAAAGTTCAGAAACACAGGGGGTTTTTATTTCCAGGATTTCTGGTCATTGCTCCACTTAGTTGCAAGAGCACAGACCAGTCTTTATAGACACTGAGGATGCATGGCTGACCATTGCATTTGTATTGGGAAATACCTATTTAACACTCCTCTGCCAAGAGAGAATCTGAGCACGTGGTAACTTGTCCTCCCTTTTTAGGAAGAGCAGGGTGTCTGATTCACTTGATAATGGTTGCTAAAAACTAGAACAATGTGAAAGATTGGAACAATTACTGTTTTTACAAAGGCAAGGCCTGCCTTAAACTGGTGCCAAAGGAAGATCTTGAGTGCCAGCAGGAGGGCAAGGAGCAAAAGCCAGAGTTTGTGTTCTTACATGCAACTCCCCAGCAACTTCCCACATGGATATTTGGGATGAGATGTGCTCATGCACACACCCTCACACTTGGGTCTCCGTTCACTGCTTTGGAGTGATCATGTCAGTATATAGAAAGGTAAAATATTCCTCTCTGCCTACAAATGGTGAAGATTTCACTTATGCAGCCTATTGTGCGTGACAGATTCCTTTCAGACACATAGGTCCAAAATACGGAATTTTGAATCACTCCGTCTTTGTTTTAATTAATTAGTCATAAAATACAGTGGTATCAAAAGACATTTTCCTAACCTCTTCTTGAGTGAACTCATGTGTTTTTAATGTCCTCTTAAATGATGCATTAGTACAAGGAGGGCATGAAGAGTTCAACATTTTCTTTCTGATTAAGAATACACAGCAAAAAAAATAAAAGCTCAGATATTTCAGATTTTTGGTCCTGTTTGCATCATATTTAATACTAAAATGCAATATAAAACATACAGGCCTTATATTTTAACATAATTGAATTTCAGGGCTCAAGATGCACAGTAGGGGGACAGTGGCTGTTAAATGGAGCACATCCATGGCCTTCTGGGGACTACGGAATAAAACCTGCAAAAATCAAGTGCTTAATCTTACACATTCCTGTGCACATCACAATCGTTCTGTGGATATATAAGAAGCTATTTCCTCATAGTTAGGAACTCAAAACTGTGATGGAACTCACGGATAAAAGGAGGGAAACAAACTACCACTTCATGCCTTATGCACGAATAAAAAAGAAGTGAAATCCTGAAAAACATCAATGTAAGATAAATTCATCCCCGTTGCAATCCCTTTAGACTGTGAGTTTGAAAGCTGTGTTCACAGAAGGTATATTATAATTTTTAGCAGTCCAGATTTGCTGATTTTCGTACATCTCTGTGTTGTGCATGAGGTGACAGAATGAGTCAATCGCCTCTCCCTGCAGGAGTCTGGAGGCAGGGTGAGGCATGAAGGTGGGATTACTTCTGTCCAAGTCCTTGCCTTCTAAACACTCCAGGGGGATGCATTTTTTCTGCTGTTGTTTCAGTATAACACTTTTAATCTTTCACTTTTATTGCATAGTGTCTTTGGAATCTGCCTGCTAATTAGCAGCTCCAACTTTAGTCCTACAGCACCTTAACAGCGAGCTCATTAGTGGCCAAGTAGCTGTGAAACAGTGTCCACACCATGCAAGCTCAGAAAACATCACAGCATCCTCTGAGGCTGACTGCTTCTAAAAATTTTTCCTAAAATTGGAACCAAGACTCACACCTATGGGACATGAGGGATCTGCTATTGTACTGTGAGAGGTAACATGATCCAAAAAACTTGCTCTCTCCCCACACTGAGAGGGCAATAATTTAAAACTTCTTGTATTTCTAACTGGCTACAAAATGAGGGAAAAAAAAAAAAGTTGACATTTTTCAGATTAACATAATATAATTCTACATTGTCCCAACCTGATTCCACAAAACATTCACAACTTTGCGTTGATGATGGCATTAAGTCAATGGAGCTTCCCATTGTCATTATTCCCACCTTCTCTTTAGGCAGCTGTGGAGAATGTTGAATTGTTGAAATAGGGCTCAAAGTAAATGTAATATCTTCACTTTCCTAGGAATTTAATATGGTCTCTGTGTGTGTGTGTGTGTGCGTGTGTGTGTGTGTGTGTGCCCCCTCATATATTTGCGTGCACACAAGAGCCAGGGAGGACAGGAGGGTGGAGGTGAAAGAAAGGGAGTGAGGTTATGAGGTTAGTTAGATCAACAATTAGTGACAAGCACTCTTGTGGCACCTGTGACAACCAAGATTGATCAGGTATTTCAGAGCACAGAAATGCAAGGCATTTGGCAACCTCTGATCTCCTAATTCAATTGATTCTTTTCCAAGAGTTTTTCAAAATGATGACCTTTCCAAAACTAATTAGATGGTAGGAATCATAAAGAGGACACTGGAGAATTTTAATAAAATGAATTGAAATGTTTCTTCATCTTCACAACCTGGGATTTATGGGGGAATTGCACTGGCTTTGTAGCAATGTAAAATAAATAGACATTAGATGATGACAGGGAAAATAGAATTGCTGCCAAAGCTAAAAAGAGCTTGGCAAAAGAAGAAAGAACTACTACATAGTCAGTCATTCTTTACTGTACAAACCTTTTCATAAGGCACAGAAAAGAGATATACAGAAATAATGGACCCTTACTAAAAGATGAAAAGGACTTTCTATAGCTTACATTTTTCACCAACGAGGGCTAAGATGCATCTCGGTTGCTACAAAATCTTATTGTTCTCTTTCACCATTCAGAAAACTGATTACAGCTTTCAAGGAGCATTTGCTGCCTGAACTTTTAACATCAGAAATAAATAACTGAAACAAGAGGTCAGGAAGAGAACAGAGTTGTTATGAGCATAAATACATTAAAGATGTATCAGTCAAACTCCATTCTCATATATTTTCTTTTTAACTGTGCTTTGCTGAACTAGGCAGAGTGATTTATCATGCTGTGAACTTCTTGTAAAATTGTGTTTCCATTCATACTCAAAAAACTTTCAATATTTCAATATTGAAATAAATTGGAGTTGGAAGAAGCCCCCTTCTTCATGGTCTAAGAAATTTTAAACACTATTTTATCTTTTCTTAATCTAGATATAATATAAGAACTACCCTGTATAATTATCAGCAAAGAAGTAGAATCACTAGAAATTACTTCATCCAACCTTGTACTTATCTTCTGGCTTAAATCATAAGGCAAGATGTCCAAATGTTAGTAAGCATCACAAGAAAGACAGCCCATATACAGCTTGCCCTTCTCGCTTTAACAGGGGCCTGAGAGGTATGTTGAAAGCAGGTGGTGCATTTATCACTTTGAATCTGTTCCACACACCAGACAAAATTTGAAACGTGGTAGAAGGCTTAAAGATAACTCAAAACCTAGAGTTTTAGTGAAAACTGTCAATTTACTAGAGGAGGTACCAAGTCTGTACTGTGTCTCACTGATGGAGAGATGATCAGGCATCTGTCAGGTGCTGGATTTTCTTCCCAGACAAAGCCAGGGGAGGGTCACTGCCTGCAGACTTCAGGACAAACTTCAGTGTCCTTGTCTCATAGCCAGAGATGTATCACAGACATTCAGAGCAGTCCTTGAGTTACTGGAATTTGACACTATTTAAAGAAAATAAATACTGTAAAAAAAAATATTTCCATTTAATTTGTATTTCCCCACTGTCTCTTGTGGAAATAATTTGAGCCAGTAACATTTCAGTCATTGCCAACACTCATTGCATTTTAGCAACACATGTAAAAGACATAAAGGAAGGCTTAAGGCAGAGATGTCTTCTTTTCTGAGGTGGGAAATGGCAAGTACAACAAAAGAATATGGCCCTACAAGGTGTGGGAACACAGATCATTATATTAACTGTGTGGGTAAAATCTAGGTATACTGAAGTCATGGATTTTGCCATGAACTACAGTAAATATGGGATTTTATCTGATGTAAAGACCACAAAGCTGAAAACAAATCACAATGAACGAGAAGGGCATAGTTTTGAATATTAACCAAATTATTCTAAAGTTCTTGGAAACAACCCATTTAACCATTTTAGGATTCCCATTATCATTATCCTTTATTAAAAATTACCTTCTTCATTCCATTATTTATGTTGTAAAAGAAAAAAAGATGCTCCTGAAAACAATAAAAGCTTTTCTCACAGAAAGCCTAAGGAATATATATGACCTGGTTTTGGAAACAAGGACAAATGCCCAGAGCAGAGCCCAGCAGCTGTTAATATAGAGGAGCTGTTAAGGGGGATCTCCTGGTATTACATTGCAAGTTGTCATTTTCTGTAGTAGTGGAGGCATCCATTGATGTAATGGTCTCAGGAGACTGGGGGGCTTAAGTAGTTTTTTGAGACGTGAGGGTATTGACCTGACCTACTCACAGCAGTTGAATTGTTGGGAATGTTGATTCATGATTTTACAAAGACCTCACTATTCTTATTCTCCAGAGTGATTATACACCTGACAAATGGTAAAAGCAACATTACTGGACCTCAGAGAGTTATTTTACTTTTAATGCATGCCATTATTAAGCCTGATAGCCTCTCTTATTGCTGTTTTGATAGCTGCCTGCTGTTTAAATGAAAGCACCACGTTTCCTGACAGCTCATGCACAGGTGGCCTTAGTCTCATTCTAAACAAGTTGAGGAGAAATCAGTCTTGGTCAGGATGGGGGTAGAAGAGAGGTGTCAGTCCATGTCATCCCAAGGTTGAACAGAGAATTTCACCTGGTCACAGGAAGAATGAAGAAAAAGGGCCCAGGAGAGGCCAGGCACTTCCATGTTAATGGTGTACTTGATATGGGACCATCTCTGCTGAGCCTTATGGTGTCAAGACAACTCAGCCCTATTGTAACCCTTCTGTGATATCCTATAGGTGCAGGGATTTAATGTGAAAAGCACTGATACTGTTATTTATGATGTCTTTATGCAAGCCATGGACAGAAAAAGGGATTAAGCAATTGCCATAGCTGAGTTACTCTTCCCAACTATGTCAGAAAAGCCCATTTCATGTGTCCATGTCACTGCAAAAAATGGTGACTACAAGTGACCAGTGCTAGGGGACAGGCCCTGTTCACATGTCTGCTTCATTGCAAACATAATGAAGGTTTGGCAATGAAAAGGAAGAATTGTCCCTTGATTTGTAAATAGGTACATACATGGTTTTGAATATTTGTTTTTAAATTCCAGGTCCCTCTGGGCTCCACTAAAGAACCACAAAGCAAGCTTTGACCTTTTGAGGACTCTTTTGGGTTAGGCAGTGTTTCTAAGAGGGTTATGAGGCTTTGGCTGGAAGAGTCAGTAGGAATTGCTTCCTGCTGAAGACACTCTGCCCTCGAGAGTCTCCACTTCAATTCTGAAGAACAACCTCTCCATTGACAGGTATTTATCTCCTACCAAATTCTAATCAGTTGGAAAAATGCAGCCCAGAGCTGAGCTCCAGGGATAAAAAACACCCTCCTCTAGCAGTTCCCTCTTCTGGGAAATATTTACTCTTTGTCATTGGGATCACACTTCAGTGATACCAAGAATTCCCTGCTGAGTCTTTAGGAAGCTTGAGCCCCCACCTCTTTTACTTTGAGTTGCTGTGCTGCTCCAGCTGATTGTTTTAGTATCATGGCCTTTAAGCTAAGGATATTCCAGTGGGCAGATTGCCCCCTATGAACCTCAGAAAAAGATCTTGTGTGGGTTAGAGAGTGTTTGAATCCTCTCTTGCAGACTTATGCCCTGACAACCTGGATCTGAGATTCTGATCCCATGAGGAGAGCAGTGGTGCCATCCCCCATAAATGCAACTGGGCTCGAGTGCTTGCCTTGTTATTCCCTGCTTCCTCCAAACTGTGGGAATGAACAGGTCCATCAGGAACAGAGAAAGGTTCTTTTTCAGGTGTTTATTTGGCTTCTTCCCCAGCACTGTCCCACCACAAGCACAGCTCTGACCTTTCCTTATTTTACAAAGCAAAGTCTTACTAAGCCTTTTGCAGCAGCCTCCACACTGCAGTGAAGCTTAAGGGTGTGGCTTTGGCCACAACTCCAATTATGGCTTAGGGTTGTATTAGTTGATTATTTGCTACAACTTTCTGCTTTTCTGGCTTGGATGAGAGCAAAAGTGGCAAAAGCCACTGGAAAGATGTTCATCCTCAGGGAATTTTTGGCCCAGAGAGAAACAGTGAGTACTAGAAAGCCTGTGAGTAAACCAGGAGAGGTTTCCTACCAGCCTTTGTAACAAGTCTGTGAATATTTTTTTACCTTATTTGGAATGGTTATAAACCTTGAGAAACTTTCCTGAATTCATACACTTAACTTTGGTTTAAGGTTTTGTAAAAAGGAGAAATGTTTTTCCTGTAATATGTATTTGGTAGTTGGTAGGACCAGCTGTGTAACCTGTTTAGCCATTCCCAACTTCTCTCATAACAATGCAGTGGTACATTGATAGGTTGCCTCTGTGTATAAAACTACTTAAAAAAATAAAAAAGCAAACAGTCTCAAAAACCCTTTAACACCCTGTTAGCAAAAGGTGAGAGTTCACTCTTGAAAAGAAAAAGTAAAGTTGCATTTATAAAAAACATTTCCACAATGACTTAATTCCATTCTTGGTGAAGAGAGATATAAAATTGCTAATGCCTTCAAAGTGTGCAAAATTAGAGTATCACTTTGATAATCCTACCCCAAACATATTCCTCCTGGATAACAGCTGTTCACTCATAAGGTCCATATTAAAAACTTTGGAAAAAATAGATGGATGGAAGAGGCTTTTTACCTTAGCATTTGCACCCCTCAGCTGAAGCCAAGATGCCTCTGCAGGAGATGGAAGGAAGAATTATATTTCCTGCTCTGAGAGCTTGCATTTAAGCAGTCAAGACCAACAACTAGGAAGAAAATGGTTCACTCATGGCCATTTGGCAGGCCAGTGCTGATGCTGAATCAAAATCCAAAGCCCCTCATGTGTCTGCTCCAGAGAATTATCAGTGGCCAATGCAGAGAAGTCACCTCACTGCTCCTAACTACTGTGAGAAGAAACCTTTTCCTTTTTGCCTCAGGTTTTTCAATAAAAGTAAATGTACAGAAACTAAACAAGGACAACTATAGTTCCTTACATGATTCCATTTATAATGGAAGTTAGCCTTGCTGTAAAAGCCTTTTCCTTCATTTTTATTCCAAAAAGATAATAAAATAGGGTTTGTCACCATCCTTGAAGGCTGAATACTTTAGAAGCTGAAGAAAAACCTTTTTGCCATATCTGTCCAAAACATGAGAATCACCCTTTTTAGGGGCTTTCTATTTAGCTCAAAGTGTTCCTTTTGCCAAGACACCTTGTTGTCTTGTCAGGTACACAAGGACTCCCTGTAACTCTTGTTCAACCTGTTTATGTTGCCTCCATGGAGACCAGAGGATATTCAGGCTGTATGAAGATCTCTTCTCATGTTTCCCTTTCACTATTTGGCCTTCTGCAGAAACTGAAAGTCTTACTGCCTTTTATTTATTTTGAAACCAGGTTTAGGGACTGATTCTGATCTGTTTGACAGCGAGGCAAATCAGAAAAGCCACAAGGAAGAGAGGCAGTACTTTCATGGAGAAGGATCATAAACGAGCTCAAAATCTGATTCACCATGGACATGATATAGTGAGAAGCCATGGATTGTGTTGTGAAGTCCAAAAAAAGGCCCAGAGTGAAAATGGATTTTTTTAAGAGTTCCAGCTTTGCAGAGGAAGCTGAGTGAGGAGCACACAGAACCAGCTACACGTGCATGCATGTTGCAATAGCCTGGCCTGGGCCAGAGCTCTGCCAGGCACAAAGGGACTGACTGCTCTCCTGGGGGTGTCTGGGCAGTGCTCAGGGACTCCCAGCTCACACATAACCTCCTTGGCTATCCCCATGCCAGCAAACCCAGCAGTGCCAGCACACAGACACGGGCACTGCCCCCCAGCCCACTCTGCTGATTCACTGCTGGCATGCTGCACTGCTCAGGAAACCACGTGGTAAATACAGTCCCCTCTATATCCATATTTTTAGGGTGCTCTGGGCTAGCTAGCATTCCTGGGCACTGTTCAAGGGAGAGCATAAGGCAGGGAATGTTCCCAGGAGTCAGGATAGATGAGTCCACAATACTGAGGAGAGGTAATGAGAGTTTAGCCATATGGATGCAAGCCAGTCCCTTTGCTCTCGTTCTCACTGCCTCTGCTATGTGGTGGATGTTTTTATTATCCATGAGAAAATTTCACAGGTATAACACCTTAGATAATGTGAGGTAGTGATCCATACCAATTCTGTCATTAGGTCATTACCAGTTCTTAATAAACATTGCCTTTTATATTTTAAATAGGGTCACTTTTGTTTGATAGAAAAAGCTCTCCTTGGCTGAATGTAAACCTCATTACTAATAGCTAAGCTTCCTTTTTTTTTTCCTCCTTGAAAGTATGCAGCTGTTTCGATTGTTGTTAGGCCTGCATTTGGGGATTAGCACTTTTATTTCTGATTAAAATATCTACACAGTAATGTCATTGAAGCAATTTTTCCAAAGTAAATGCATTGGCTGTGGTTTTCATTATCAGGATAATCTTCCTCTCTCCCTCACACCCAAGCAGTGAAATCCTTCCCTCTCTAGCAATATAAAACCGTATCAATGTGCACAGCAGATTTTAAACAATTTACTGCATTAAACCACATTTCAAACAACAATGAAACAGGAAATAACAAAGCATGCCCTTTGAATTAATACTCAGGATAAAATACTCAGAGTTTCTTCGCAGTCCATAAACTGCTCCAGCTGTGTGTTCACAGTTTATGGCATTTTAAAAACCATGCTCCTCAGCAAAATTAAAACCTTGTCCACCACTGGGAACTTATTGCAGCTCCATGGGCTCTCCTGTACGGTGGAGGTGGCAGAGGTGCCCCCACTGCTGCAGAATGCCACAAGCCAAGGAACTCCCCTGCTGAAGGAAAGCACTCCCAGCACAGGAGGAATATGGAATGTTTATTTCCCTTCTTCTGTAAATACAAATAAATCAGAAGAGAAGATGAGGATACTGATGCTGCAGAGATGAGCCTTGCGGTAGGATGAGGCGCCTCCTGGGCTGGGAATGGTGGAGGAGTACTGCCACCTCTTGGCTTGATCCTACAATGTCCATGTCCAGGGAAAGACCGTGCAGTCACCCAGGCAAAAAGCAGCACCTAGTGTTGTCTCCTAGCCTAGTAGGAGGAAAAAAAATCAAAAATTTCTGTTCCATAGTTAAATAAAACTTGCACATGTGAACTTTTATCAGTGCTCACCGGTTTGGTTTCCCATCTACTGTGTCTGAGGCACTGTCCTAACAAAGGTGCCAGAAAAACACTTTAACAGTCATTATCTCACAGCAAGACCAAGCAGCAAACTCGGTTGATGTAAAGCAATCCCTCCAGCCTTTCAGTGCTGGCTTATCCCAAGGCAATGACATTCGTGGGGAGATTTATGGTATTTTGTTATATGATGATGGAGCCCTTCCAAAGGAATAAATTACATATCAGCATTGCACTGATGCTAGGCAGGTAATGATAGTCTCAGAGGGGACCCAGCAACATCTTGCAAACAGCTGTGGTCATTTGTGGGAGTGCCAATTAACTTGTGGTGGTCCGGGAGATGAGGAGGGCTCTATCTTTGCTTCTAGAAGCTAAGATGGTTTTGAGAGGGGATGTTTCCAGACACTGGCATAGGAACTCTTCATGTTTTTCATGGTAGTGCTTTGTGTTGTTCTGCAAGCCATCAGCTGTCCAGCCCTGATTGGTTTTATTAAGTGCAGGGAAGACAGCAGGGCAAGAGCGCAGTGGTGGAGGCTCATTCTTTTTTGCCATCGACTCAGAGAACATCTTTGAGTCTGGTTTTGCACATATGCTTCAGCCTCCTCTGGTACTGAAAACCTGCCACTTCCCCAAAGACCCTTGAGATGTACAGTCAAAAGAGTTGTAGTTAATTTCTAAGGGCCATACGTCAAGGCAGCTCCATTTTTTGAGTCCTCAACAGGCCCAGGCCCTTCTGCCTAAAATCTACTCTTTGCTTGGTGCCTGGCAGGTGAACACCATCACTGATTACTTAATCCAGAGGGTCTATGTTTGGCAGTCACTTAAAACACCTTTCTGAAGTGAGCTGACAAATGGAATTAAAGTAGTTTTGGGTTTCTTTTATAAATAGGAGGACCTATATTGATGGCTAAATAATATAGAGCAGAGGTTTCCTTTTATTACTATATTTTACTATACATTATTACTATATTTTATTATTATATTTGTATTTACTAATATATTACTATAGAGCACTTTCTTTTTATTACTTTACTTTTTGTTTTTCTGATAATTGGCAAAACCTTCAGGAAGGGTTTTGGTTTTGCAGGAGGACTCCAAGAGTTGCTTGGCTTTTTCCTTCTCTTTAGGTAACAATATTATAAAAACTTGATCCCTGTGACTGTAAACAGGAAAAAAAAAAATTAGTATGTTGGGAAATGCAATAACAGTTTGTCAAAAAAAGCAAGCAAACAGTATCCTGAAGTACCATAGATATCTGCTTTCCAAAACTGCCATTAAAATGAAACTTTTCAAGATGACAAGTACTTGCCAGAGTGGAAATTAAAGTGCTGAATGTCCACAGCTTTACACTCTATAATGGAGTAGGAAAGTCTTTGCAATCTCTTGTTTCTCAGAAATCATCCTTCTCACTTCTGAAACATCTTATGGCAGCACAATCTAATAATAGATTTCCCAGATTGGTTTGCCTGTTTGTATAAATAAAATTTGACTTTACAAAATGTTTCTACATTCCAGTCCAGCTTACAGAATAATTATAGCATTAAAAAATAAATTTTTGCAAGAACAGCTCTTGTATGTTGTAGAATCACTTGGCTTTGTGGTGCTTTGGAATATTCTCAGCTTGCATGGATGCTGAACAATTTTAACCAATTTTCCTTATATAAATATTTTGCAATAAAGAATGAGGCCAAACTTTCATGTTTATGTGTCAGACATAGATCCATGCTGTATCCTGCCAAGCTTTTGTAGCATTAAAATATATGTACATATCTATATACAGGTATATATTTAATAGTAATAATTACCTGATGTAATAATCTCCCACTTCCTATTCTCCCCCCTCTGGGCAGTTGTTTATAACATGTACTGCAGTGAGGGAGGGCACACGGTTCAGACCAGGAACAGGGGGTAAACAAGGTAGCTATAAAAAAAAATCACTTTGTAAATGTTTCTCAGGTTTAATTGAGCTCTTAACAGGCACAGCAAAATGTGATAGTGATGTGATTGATGAAATTTGACCATATCTTTCTGAACTAAAGTGTATTTTGTTTCAGGGCAGATTAATTTTGACTCCTGTTTAACTCCTCCTTTGAAAATATCAAGAGAACTGGGAAAAGAGTTCTGAAAAACCACAGTGCTTGTACTTTATCTTTCATTTCTGGGAACAGAACTTTGCTCTTCTCTGCTCAGATGTATGGTTACTTTTTTCAGTAACTGAGGTTTCATCAGTACTCAGGGTTATCAAAGTAACATGATGGCCTCACCTACCAACTTCAGAAGGATTCTGTGATTATTTCATTTCTATAACATAGTGTATTAGATAAAAGAAAACTTCATTCTCTCAAACATAACATTTTGAAAGTTTTTAGTTGCTTGATCAAGGGGTCACACCTCTAAAGCAGTTACTCAGTCACAGCTGCCAGTATATACTTATATACTCAACCACCTGAGTAACTTTTGCTTCTTTCACTAGGCAAAGGGAGTTACTCTCTACAAATATGCTTACATACACACTCCTCTCTCTGCCTGACTCTGGTTATTAAAACCAGAATAATTTTAATTTATAGGTGTGTTTTTCTGCCACTTTGGACTTTTGCATCCCCCTGAGCCTGAGAAGGAAATTCACAGTCAGGAATCTCTGTGGCCACGAAGTCCACCTGGCCCTGGTGCACTGCCAGGGAGGAAACCTGGCATGGAGAAGGGTGTGCATGGATCTCACAGCAGCACCTTTCTCATTCATTGGGACCTGAAAATCTGTAGTCTGTACACGAAGAAGGAGAAAAATACCCTGAAAATACCCTCTGCATTTTTCTTTGCAGAGTTGCTGTCTGCACTGTTAAGGTTCAGGCATCACTTGTTGTGTGCCTCCTTCCTAAGTGCCTATTCACATTAAGTAGCCAGTTGAAGTCAGTGCTGTACAAATAGCATTTATAAATTGCATGGTAAAAACCTACAAAGCCCTGGAGATCAGTATTCTTATTATTGCTTCTGAGTTATAGGTGAGGGAATTAGCACAGCAAGGCTAATAGAGGCTCTGCCATTCAGAGCCAAGTCATCTGTTGTTTTACTCCACCTCTAATTCTCCATTGTCCAGTGACTTTAGGTAATTGCCTTCCTAGACTCCCTGGTGAAATAATTTGCATCCCCTGACCCCACCATCATGTGCTGGTGCTTTGCTGGCACAGCAGGTTGGCCACCTTCTTCTCCCTCCTTTAAGTCCAGCAACCCAAATTTCCCCTCTTCTCCACTGACTTAGTCTCTTCCTCTGCCCTTATCCCTAAATCACTGAAGGCAGAGAACTTATTCCACAGAGCTCTAAAAAGGTACGTCATGCCCTAGGCTACACTGTCCAAGCTTAGATCACACTAAAATAATAAATGCCAAGGAAGTCTTGCGGGAAAATGCTGATTGCAAAAAAAAACTGGGGGCTGAGAGTGGATAGAGAAGCAATATTGGTTTTGCTGTAACCGTAATCCACCTATGGGGAGCAGAAACTTCCTGCTGGGCTTGATCCCACCATTTCCTGAGCTGCTGCAAGGACACCTGAGACTCGGATAAGTTCCTCTTCTTGGCCAGAGCCATAAATCTGTGAAACCAAACACACAGGGCTGGATCTCCTGAATCATCAGCTCCAGTGCCTTGCTGACACAGGCAACCACACCATACATTAACCTCTAAATAAAAATACTGGAAAGACGCTGTTCAGAAGAACTCTTTCTAGAAGGCTCATGTATAGCAAAAGAGAAATTAGGCAGCTGGTGAAAGTGCTCAGAAGGAGCTCCTGGCTCTGACACACTAGACCTCAGACATTATGTGGGCCATAGTCAATGAAATAAAATAATACTATCTCATTTCAATTAAAAAATAAAAATAAAAAATAAAAATGTTGACACATCACCACTGCTGGTCCTTTGATGTCTTTTTTTAAAATTTCAGTAAGGGTAGTTTTTGTCTTCCAGAATTCTAGGGAAAAAATAACCAAAATCATGAAGTCCTGCAAAATGGAAGTTATGAAACATTCCCTTGGCATCTCACAGAATTTCTCCTCTGGTAAAATCCTACTTTTCTTTTTTTTTTTTTTTTTCTGAAGGATTCATAGGAGAGGAGAAAGGAATTACAGTGTCCTACAGCCATAAGTATCATACTGGTACAGCTTTACAGGAGGGTGTCACATTTCTATTGTGTTTATTTATTTTCCTGATGATAAGAAAAGTTTTATGTGACTCAATTTAGATCACTGAGATATACAGTAGTTAACATTTGATGCTATTAAAAGCAGTGTTTCAATCACCTAGAAAAGTCCATTTCATTTCTGGAGATAGCTCTGCTGGTGACATGTATTTTCTACAGTCTTTCTGTTATTTATGCCTCACCTTGTGTTTTCAGCTTCTTAATTAAAGTGGAAATTGAACACACTTTTTTTAAAAGAGAAGAAAGTGGAAATGATTGATGAAAAGTTGCTGCAAGAATTGCCACTCTCTGAAAACACTTGATTTGGCTGTCACAGAGCACTTTCCAAAGGCTAAATTAGAAGGACAAAACAAAAGAGCATTGTATGTTGAGACTGCACATGGTAGTCTGAACCCTGGGGTCTAGGCAGATTAATTTCAGTATGAATTTATAATGCTTTTAGGATATACTGTTGCTGTATTGATAGCAGTGTAATTAAAGAATCACTGTAGATTGATTTAAAAATATAGTAAAAATGAAACCTTGCAGGAAAGACTAAAACTTCAGAGAAAAGAAGTCTTTCTTTCAAGGGACAGTTTGAGGGCTCTTTTCCCATTTTTTGCATATCCCAGTTGTCTTGTTTCTTTCAGGAGCTTTGATACTTGGCCAATAATTGAGCGCAGAGTAATGAAAACAAGAAGAACTCTAAAATCCTGAGTCGTATCTTTTTGCAAATGCCTTAGAAATGTCTGGGAGCAGCATTTCTTCTTTTAGGCTCAAGTATTTTAGATGTTTGTACAGAGCTGAATATAATTTGACTGAGTAATATTGTCTGATGGTTTAGTCCTTAGGGTCAGGGTGATCTATCAGTGTGCTCTGCACGATGTTCCTGTCACTGTATCCCATATGAACATTACTGGAGCAAAGGAGGAGGATCAGAAATGCTGGACATTGGCTTTCTCTTTTAAGTCTGATGCAGCAGAAATTCAATCTGGGGGGTTTTATGTTTATATATATTTACAGGCATTTGAATCGCTGTAAGCTGACTCCTGCACCTAATGTAATAATGTTCTGAGATGAAGGGCAGCCAATATTCAATCTTGTCTCAGCAACAAATTTAAAGTCTTCTTCAAATGCAAGATTCATGGGTATTATATATATTTTATTATTATCTTTTTTTTTTTGTAGAACTGGAGTCTGAGTCCATGACAAAATACCAGTTTTGCTCTTAGTCATGGGGTGCACCTTGTAGTAACAGTGATCTTATCTAGTGGTGACAATGTACAAAGAAAACATGAACTCTCATTCTTTCCCTGGGATGAGTAGGCAGGAAATTTGAAGAAGGCCACTATGGTTCAGATTTGACCATAAAGGACACAGGAAATATTTATTTAGAGTTGGGATTAGCACCTGCTTCTTCGGTGGTGTGGTAAAAACTCTGAAAGGTGCCATTCAGGAAACGAGTGGGTGGAGGTCTGGGAGGTGACTGGAAGGTCTGAGAGGTGGCAAGAAGCCCTTTAGCCCTTTGCTAAGGCCCTGTTTGTATTTGTGGGGACACAAGCAAGTACAGGGTAAGTGCTCAAAGTCACTGTGGCTATAGAGTCCTTCACAGGATTTAAGCAAAATATTATTGACATGAAGGGCAAGTTCCAGTCCTTGTGAAGGTCTCCTGCAGAACTATTCCCAGGTGATCCACATTCACCCTCAGAGAAGAGGCTGCCTAGGTAATTTATGACTCTCCTAGATCTAGGACTGATTATGTACTGATTTTCTCCTGGTGGTGAGGACACGATGGACTGTTCCATCAATCCATACTTTTTAGCTCTCAGAAGAGTGCCTCTGGCTACACTGACAAGGAGGAGTTACCCCTGCAAAGCCTTCCATTGGAGAAATTCTTATCTACTTCTTTGCAGTATCCAGTAAAGAAAAGAAAAATTAAAAAGTCTGGTGCTCAGTACCTATAGAGTGAGTAAAGTTTTACAAGATCTACTCACACTCATTTCCTTCACTAGGATCCATCTTTCCTAATTTTAGGGGGCTATATTGTAGGTGTCTAAACTGGAGCTAGTCAGATAATCACACCTTAAGAGTTCTCCGAGACCTATTTAGTTTACTGGTGGAAGTCTGGGGCATGTTTCACCTGATCCCAGACTCTATTCTTTACATTGAAGAGACCTCTAAGATGAATCCCAGCCTCTGGCCATATATTCAAATTGTGAAAATGGATAGCCCCAGAAGACCTAGCAGATCATCTGAAGACAAGAGAAAGGAACCAAGACCTGTGTTCAGCTTACAAATGTAAGCTTCCCTGCTCATATTCAAGATACTTTACTACCAGATTTACTCCAGATTTGGCCTGGGTTTGTAGACGTAGCTTCACCAAGCCCATATGTCCTTTTCATACTGACAATTGTACATGGACAATTCATGTTCACTACTTTGGCTTTGCAGGACTGATTCCTCCAAAACATCTGAAAAGGGATATTCCATTCAGGAAAAAGGCAATTTACTCTTCCCATCACCAAACGAAAAGAAAAGACCAAATTATATTTCTCAAAAGCTGCATTCAGCCTGTGCCCTGGGTCAGCCATCTGTGTGCTGGCCACCCTTTGAAGAAGGACACAAGGTACTCACTTTAACCATTTTTGGTTTGTTTTAAGGGAGCTTGGGTTCTGTAAACAAGGCAGAGCAATGTTTTCTTCTGGTAACCCACACATTTCGCAAGAGCTTCCACAGCTCTACCAGGAGACAAACAAGTAGCCAGGAGGGAAAGCAAACCCTCTTCAAATGGAGAGAGCCCTTTCCTAACCACAAGCAGGGGGGCAGTGCTTCTTCCCTAAGCATGTGGCAGAGACATGCTGGAGGGTGAGACTGGAGGGCTTGTTGAGGGAGAAATCCAGGTGGAATTTTTTACCAAACAACTCTGCTGAATATCTCTACAATAAAGCATTTGTTTCGGGGATATTCACTATCTCTGTGAATTATTATTCCAAGAGCATAAACAAAACCATGCTGTATGGAATTAGACCCAAGGTGGCCCAGTAAGGGGTTTTAGCAGTGTTTCTTCATAAGCTATTCTTTTTTTCCACATACTCCTTTTAATTGCTGCTTCCTCTCAGTGTCCATCTGGAAATTCAGAGACCAGAACTGTGTCTTCCCCACTGCAGAAGCTGGACAAAGCTGCCAGAACATGCTAGAGAATCCTGCAGTAACCAAAGAAGAAGGTTGAGTGGCAAACAGCCATGCAGGTGGATAATAAATCAGATTTGAACATTTTGGTGTGGTTCTGTTGAGGCTGTCTTCTTTAAGCAGCAGGCAAGATACTCCTGAAACCAAACCTCTGTGGCTTGGGCTGTGGACTTCTAGCTCTTACCATGCCAGTGGAAGAGGTTGTTGATTCTGCCTGCTGGAGGTTGCTGCCCCCACAGCTGACAAACTGCATGTATGAGTGCACCTTACCCTGTAAAAGTCAAAATGTGCTGGATGGGCAAAGACTGATCATTTAAATCTGAGCTTCTGTCCCATCACTACAGTACCCAAGTTGAAGGTTATTGCTCCATAGTCAGAATAACATTAGCTTAAAAATGGCTTGCTGGATGGCAGGGAAACAATGGTAGAGACAAACACCAAGAGATGTGGTATTTATCAGCTACAGTAGTCAATTTTTGCCTTCAAATACTGAATTAAGAAAACTAATTCTGTGGTACAGAATTAGCTGCCATGAAGACAAGAAAAGCCTATGTATCCACCAAGACTTATTCAAGTCCTAAAATATAGGACTCAATTTAGAACTTAAAATTCAGGTCTTAAGAGCTGGATGCACTCTTCTTACAATAAAATAAAAAAAGATGGTATGTAGCGGTTTCTTTTTCTCAGTGTTTATTTTCTTTTATTATACCACATAGATCCATTCTTAAATAGAGTTGGTCAAAGAGATGCAAGAAATTCTTCTCTTCCAAAATCTCTAGCAAACCACCACACCCAGCTCCACTACAACCCAGCTCCCAGACAAAATGCCTGTTATGTCTTGGGGGATGATATTTTTCCTGCTACTTGCAACAGGCTCCCACAAGGAGTAGTGCACCTCAGCTATGACACAGGATTTCATCAGATAGTGTTCTCAGTCAAAAAAGCACTTCCTTACAAAACTATGTATATCAGGACCATCTGGAGACCACCCCCCCCCCACCAATTAAGGTACAATAAAATATAATTTAAATTTATATTGTGACATTGTGCTTATTAAAGCTCAGTTCTTTCAACAGATGTATAAACCAATAATTTTACTTGTGCTAAATATTCCCCAAAGAAAAGTAAATTGACCTCTTCAGGGATTTTTCAAGGATTAGAAAAATGTCCTTTCAGTATCTGTTTTCCATTATTGTAATTACAGAGGGTGATGATAATCCTTTCAGCATTATTGTTTCGACATGTGCATGATTTATAGTCGGACATGTAAGTTCATTTGATGCCGTTGTTGAGAGCAGGGCATTGTATCAGAGATAAAAGGAATAGAACAGACATGTAATCTGATAACTAACTTCACTTGTGAGTGGAATAAAAATGTGGTCTTATTTAACGTGATTATAAATAACTGCTTAAATTTCAAGTCATCAATGGAGTGTAAATGCTCCAAGAGGAATACTGTAAATAAACAATCTGAAAAGAGTGTGTTTAGACCAACTGATAATATTCCAGTTAAAGGACAAAGAGTTTCTGCTGTGCATCCTGGCATTGGGTCCTGCTGAAACTCCTTGGACAGGCAAAAGGAGATCAACAGGAAGTTCACATAAACAAATAGAAGGAAAGATTCTTTTGAAAGCATCTCTACTGAATTAAAAGAACTTTTTTTTTTTCTTTGCAGGGTGGAAGGGGGACTCTGATAAGTGTTCCTACCCAGACTCTTGTACATGCCAGCAGGATGAGCTGCTTCAAGGATGGACCAGCTTGTGCACAGAAGACATTTTCTGCTCCTGAGACAGGGGAAGAGTCACCCACACCCCAAATTGTTCCAAACTACCATGGGTGGGATTTTCTTGCCATGATGGCAGTGAATTCCTAATAGCAGCCTACCTAGAGCCCTGTGGAGAAGGAAGAAAGCGAGTCAGATATTCCAGTTCTTTGGGGAGCTGTGATTCTGCATAGGAGTTCTGTGTGGCCACATGCACGTGTCTACAGCCAAGCTAGTCACCTTCAGCTCTTGCTGGGGACTCTGGTGACATGCTGGCACTTTGAGATGAGCATGAGATGAGCTGTGTCCTGGAAAGCCCTACTTATCCCCAGGGCTATGGGATTTCTACAGGGGTACTGTGCCGGAAATTTCTAAAGGTAACCAAGCTGAGACCCACTTGCAGTGTTTGACAGAAACCAGCTTTGACTTTATAATGTTGGAGATGCTCAGTTTTTCCTGCTCGTGTAATTTTTTTTTTTTTTTTTTTTTTTGAGTAATGTAGACAGTGTCATGGAGATCCATTTTTAGTCTGGAAATTTTGGAATACAAAGAAAATCAGGAACATCAGTCCATACTTATTTTAAAATGCATTTATTAAAATGTGTTGAATCCTGGTACAGATATCCTTGCTCACTAAAATTACGCTTTCTTACAAATAAGTAGGTTTTTCTGGTTTCAGTCAATTTATCTTAGAAATTAAATTTTTAAACTGAAATTAAGCATCTCAGATTCCACCAAACATTAAAAATATGTGGACTGAATATAGTTTAGGAAACACAGAATGACAAAGCTGAGGATAGAAACCCAGAGTCCTGCATCTCAGCATTATGCTGAGCTATTTTCTCAGAGATTTAATTTATTTTAATTTCTGTGTGTAACTGGAGTATATACTTAAGTGACAATCACCATTATTGCTCCATGGATGAGTCTGAGCCTTTCTGATAAATCTAGTCAAGTCACTAATTGGTGCCGTGCGGGCTGACACCACGTGGAAAGTATAAGGTATTATCCACTTTTATTTGGAATTTGACTGAAAAATTACTGATGAAATTATTTCCACTACAAATATTAATTTATTTAAACCAGCTTTTTTACAGAAAAAAAATTATACATTAAAAGAATGGAAAAGGATATATTAAAAAAATTTAAAATTTCTCCCTGAAGGACAATCCTATGAAAAATAATCTTATGTCATTCACAATATTTCATTTTGATAAAATCATAATAACTTGATTGACTTAGCTTTTTTGTGCTTGTGACCTGAAATACCTCAATAATTTAAAACTGATTTAATTTGATTTTAAAATTATCCCAAAGCAAAAAAAGAAAGATAACATTCTGAAAACATTAGCTGATAATTACTAAACCATCAGAACATTTCTTCTTTTTTTTTAAAGCTTTGGAAAAAAACATATTTCAGCAAAAGACAACCCAGTTGTTCAAAGTGGTTCCAGTGATTAGTCTTCCAGTCTGGCAGCAACTCTTAGTCCAGGTACCATTGCAAACTTCTCTCCTGCATTTGAAATTCCATGTGAAAAACCATTGAGAATAGGAACTAGAGAGGAAAGGAGTTGAACCTGCATTATTTCATCATCTTTTCCACCATAATGAAACACTGATACAATCTATTAAAAAATGCACTTATCCATGTGTCAGGATCTCAAAAAGATATTTACATCATCAGCTGCAATATTTATTTGATTAGCCCAAGAGGGTGATTTAATAGTTACGGCTAATATATAAATAGATATATTTCCTTTTTTTTTTAATAGTGAATTGTGTTCTTGAAATTAGCCTGAAAGCAGCTGTGTATTTGACCCACAGCAGCAACAACAAACAGTACACAGCAGCTCTGACATGCTATCAGAGTAATGGATCATTTTAAAGGGCCTGGAAATGATTAAACAGGGGTGCTGCTGCATGCAGTCTTTAATTGATTGATTTGAGTTTGCGGTCAGAAAATGACTGTCAGCTACAGCTTATCTATAATTATCAGTAATCAAAACCAGATTTTTCTCTCTTCCTAATGCTGGAATGCTCTTTCAGTGCTTGTGACATATGTGCAGCTCAGGCATGCATCTGCAGTTGCCTCATAGTGTTAGACTGAGCAGCATCGTGCTCTGATACACACCCAACAGAAAAAGAAATCCCTTTGTGCCTCTGAAATAATCACTGTGAGCAAGGAGGAGAGAAACTGACAGAGAAAGGTCTGAAGTTTAGAATATTCTCTTCTTCTTGTTCTGATGACAAGAGGACAGAAGAGAAAAATTATGTTCTTTCTTTCCCCCCCACACCCTTGTTTCTGTAGTGGATGAAGAGCAATCAGATTTTTCCTGGAGTAAATTTTATTCCCTACTTTTTAAGAGAAGCAAGAAAAATCCTCCTTTTGTCTTGGGCATGCCTTCTGGAGTCATTAGAAAGACATTTGCTTTTGAGGGAAATCCCTGAGGATTGCTCTGAAACCTGCTTTGATTGCAAAACTTGAACAAGAAGATGCAAACTCTGCTAAAGCTACCAAGAGCTGTCATCAGTGTCCTGTTGCTCCAGAAAATGAAGTGGCTCCCCTGACATTTGTTTTCTCTATCTTGAGAGTACTGATGCACATCAGGCTGAAGGGATAAGCTGATTTCTCTTGATTCCTATTGGATGCTTTATGGCTGTAAAGAAGTGGGAAAGATTGGAACAAACTGATTTGGGAAAAAAAAAAAAAAAACACTTGCTGAAGTCATATTCAATTTAGAGAATTCTAATTACTTGATCACCTAATTCCAGAGAAGAATCCAGGGTGTAAATACTAAGTGATGGCAGATTCTACCTGCATCCAGGGTAGAAGAATAGGTCAGAAGCTGGTTAGAGTGCAAGCACCAACCCTTTGCATCCTGCCTTGTTGGGAATGGTTTTAGACCACTTGCAACTCAGCTTATTTGTCACTGTGAGCCCTACTATAAGGCCACATTCCTGGGAGTCCAGCTCAAGGACTAACTGACCGTGCTCCTATTTGATTTCCTCTCACTGCTGACCACAATGGGATTAATTTCAACAACATGTGAGAAGCACATGAGCGTTGACATGTGTAGCAGTCAAGTTGGAAAACACAAATCCAATTTTTCTGGTATGTTTCTTGGTGGCAAAAAGCAGGGAAACTCCAAGAAGGGGAGGGTTTCTGCTTTTCCAGAAGAAAGGAAGAATAAAAAATAAAAGTCAGGGAAGATGGTAGTGCTGAAAATGGGAAAGAACAGATTATGTTCTTTCTATGTGTCTGGTACATCCTCCCTGCTGGTGGTGATCAGTCAAGTAATTCAGTGAAAGATGAAAGCTGAAGATACAGAAGGATTCTACAGAAATCATATTTTCGAAAGCACCCTACCCCTTAAAAGTCTATCTCCATGTAAACACCAGTTAGGTTTTTTTAGATGTCTGGAAAGGGTAGACCTCATTAAATTAAGATGAATTAAAAATAATCAGCTTCATCAGATCAGTCATGAGTGTGTGGATACAATCTATATGTATAAAACAATATTCGTATTCTATACTTATTGTTAAGGAAGACATGAATAGTATCTTATTTTAATTTCTGCATACTTTCATCAGTCACTTTGGTGAAGATAACTAAAAATTTTCTGTATTTTCCCATAGGCCTCTCTGCAGTCTTTTGAGCAAGCATCCCATAGATGTGCTTTATAAAGAGAGAACATCATCTCCTGTTAGCTCGTGCTGGCAGAATCATGTGTGCCTGCACGCTGCTCCTCTCCAGAGCACAGAGATTCTGCCTGCACTTCCTATTTTTGGATTCATGTGCTGAAACTGCAGAGCCTTTTCTTGTCTTTCAGCACAGGAGCTCTCTCACAGAAACTTTCCCAAGTAATTGTGGGGAAAGATGATCTGGACCACGCTGGACAAGGGACTGAATAAGCAGAGCCAAAGTGCTGGGGCCAAACAGCTCTCACCAGTCAGAGAGTTTCGCAGCCCAGAGCAGCATCCTGCATCTCTAGGTCAGCTCTGGGATTTCTACCAGATTTCCTGCTCCTAGCCAAAATCCAGCAGCAGCTTCACATGCTTCCTGGCTTCTCAGAGTGGGCAAGAATAAAAGGTGAAGTGCTCCAGCAGGCAGTGTGTGTCCCTCATTTGTCTTGCTACTTGTAAAACGAATAGTCAATATCACTATGGGTTTTGGTTTTCTTTTTTTAAGAAAATCCTTATAGCAGAAAATACTGGAGGGGGTGCGAAATATAATTGGGAAAGGCATATTTGTGCTTTGATACCTGCAGAGGGAAGATTCCTGCTGTTCCATAATCTCCCCTGATTTTCAGGGAGGTGTTGCATTGCACTGGATGAAAATGCTACCTACAGGAAAATGTTAATATGCTGAAGAGTAGTTGCCAATGGAAAAGATATTTTGGCCCCCTTTGAATTTCTATCTGAAAAATACTTCAGGGAACCATAGCTGACAGGATGATAAATTTCTACTGCAGTTTTGAGACTAAAAGTGCAAGTTGGCACACAGTGATCCCCTCTCTTAATCAGCTCAATATGGACTTGGAAGGAGCTCATCTTGGTCTTCCATGTCTTGCACAGAGAGAATGTGTAGAACCAAGCTGAAATTTCACCTCTGGTGCTCTCAGGTGACCGTGTGCGCCACTGAAAAACTGACTATGGTGCTGGCACATTCAGCATCTGAAATGCAAACAATATGCTGGTGGAATGAGTTGCACATTGCTAAGAATGAAGTGAGACCTGGGGATCAGGTCTGTTACACCCAGAAGTAAAACTGGAAGAAAATGAACCCCTGGAGTGGCAAAGGAGTAGAATTCGTGACAGCTAGAACTTCTGCAGCTTTTTAGGATGCAGCACCTGCCTTTGGGTGGAGTGGGAGGTGAAACTCCACCTAAAGGAGTGGGAAAGGAGTGGAGTGGGAAGGGTGAGCTTGTGTTGTATCAGACCCAGCTGGTACACACATTATGTCCCTAGAAGTAGAATTTTCCATGGAAGCTGCATGTACCTGTGCTGATGGCTTTTGCTAAGAGTCAGTACCTGAACTAATGAGCCCCAAAGGCAATAGAAATCCTCCTGCTGATGCCAACACTGCTGGAGCATCTCCTGGGCTTTTACATGGAATAAGCAAAGATGCATCTCCTCCAATTGCTGAAGAGAAGGCAGAAAAGAAATAAAGGTTCATGGCTTCATAATTTACAACAAAAAACTGTTACTTGTGGTGATCTAATCTGACATCCTGTACATTGTAAACTGCAGGATTTCCTTAAAATCCCTGGTTTGCATTTCAGCCTCACTCCTCAAAGAACACTTCACTTTAGCTAAATTCACTACAGAGGTCTGCTGGTATGTTTGGCATATCTCATCTTCAAATTGATTGCTTTTCTGGAGCCTAAAGTCTCCTCAGGAACACTTCATAGCTTCATTTTTCATAATGTTATTGACTAACTTTACCCAGAATTCCCAAGACCTCAGAGACTTTTATATTACATTTTGGTTTATTTTTGTGTCTTATTGCAGGCTGTTTTCTTATATTTCTCTGTATGAAGATGCAAGCTCCCACACAAAGAAACCCACAGACCACAGTAACCTCTTGGATGGGGGGAAAAATTCTCCAGCTGTTATGTCCATTTTTGGAAAGTGCGCATGAACTACTCCTAATCTGAGTTCATCCAAAACTATTTTTGAAGTCTAGCTGTCAGCATTTTTGTCTCAGCAATATTTGTGCTCTTCTCTGAAAGTCACTAAACTTGGACATTGTGGCATTAAACTTTCAAAAAGAGAAGTCAAAAACATTTGTGTTGGGTTGAATGTACTTTTTAAATGGCAATAAAGCTAGGGAGAGCTTATCTAAGAAAATAAGTAATGGACTCATTATACCCTTGATTTTCTTATCTCTCATTGTAAAATAAGTTAGATGACAGGTTTGATTTTTAGCCTTTTTGTATATGAGTTTGCACATTTAACTCTTCTGTTAGTCACATAAAATGAGAGCACACTGGCTTTGAGAGCTGATAGTTGCTACTTTTATTTCTGAATAGATCTGATCTGACTTAGTCACAACAACCAGAAGAAGGATCTATATGTATGCCACCAAATTAGAGCTCAAAAAAAAAATGTCACTGCCATTTGCTAATCCTCTCCAGTTCTGCATCCTGACAGGTTCTTGGGGGAGTTCTTTTACTCCCTGTGGGTTCCATTGGGCCAGGACCTCTGTTATTGATAGACAAAGATAACTTTTCTCGATGGTGAAAGTCCAGAAATGTTGGTCATAACTTGTATTTTCATGTCTTCTCCTTTCCTGAAAGAGCCCTATACATCCTCAGTAAGCAGTTCACACCAGTACTTTTACTATTTCTTTTTCAGGGTCAGAGATATTAATAATAGAGGTTTTAAATTTTTCACTCAAAAAGTAGAGGAAGATATAAGGTGTTTAAAGAATTACTGAAAGTTGTTACAAATATAGTAACTCTCTCATAGTATTTTTTTTTTAATCCTCTACATATTTTAATCAATCAGTGCTAACTGTTAACAATTATTAGGTCTGTTAGCAATCTTTTTTCATGTAAGCCTGTATTATGTTTATAATTCTTTGTTATTTTCTCACTAAAACTCTTAATAGTAATAATCATGTTCTTCAACAGAAAGTTATTAAATATCAGCTTTCAGATCTGCTGCAATACAAAAAATGTTCATAAATACTGTGGAAAACTAATTTTTCTTGAGTAATAATATTAACTCATAAAATTATATTATCTATATGTTCTCTCATGTTAAGTGAGCTAAAATCATACTATTTGCACTTGATGATAATATGGGTATATAAATTGTCATGATCAGTAAAACCTCAGAAAACTTCAGAGGTTTGTAAAAGGGGCCTCTTCATCCCAATTGAGCTTGTTCTAACATTGGTTTCCTGGTATGATCTGATCCTACAAAGACCCAAAAGAAAGAAAATTTCCAAGATATAATATCACTTCTTAAAATAAATCTCTGCTTCTAAATATCAAAGATTATTTTCCCATTAAATGAGACTCATGTGCTGCAAACATTGTTTCACAAAGACTCTGGAAAAGGTGGAAGTAGAGGTTGCATGTACATTCCTCTGCATATTCTGTAACCACATCAGTCATTTGCTGAACAGTGACCCTGGGACAAAAGAATATAATATCACCTCTCTATAGGGGCAACATCAGAGGCAAACAAAAAAAAAAAAAATTTAAAGCTTATAGGCAACACCTTACTAATCATAGCGAATAACTTGAAATTCTATTAAAATCTTGGAAGCAGACTCTGGTAGCAATTATGATAAAAATTAGGAAACATGATATTCTGCTAGCATTCTGGTATTAGAAGGTTTGCCCAGATAGAAAAAGAAGCTATTTAGGATCACCTGGAAGAGGTTATACAAGTTGTCATTCTGCCTAGAGATAGTTTTAACACAGTCTTTTAGAAAGTCAGACCAACACAGAAAATGAGCAAAACTTGACAAACTGTCTGATAAACCTGAGTACAGAAGGCCACTTACTACTTTGTAAAAAACTTTCACCTGAAGTGCTATAAAAAGATCAGTTCCAGAAATGAAAATAAGTGGAATATGAGAGTGATATTTGGGACAATAGTCTTTGTATATACATACAGGGCTACATTAAAATCACTACTTATCTTCCTTCTATTTAATTTAAATGTATCCATAACAGGGTCAGGAAAACACCAGCTGGTTTTCCACACAAATAAAGGATAGGCTAAAGCAATTAGGCATTTGGAAAAAAGCTGAAGACTTTGGTTAGGCTTCTAGAGCCAGATGGAATTTTTTTTCTTTTTTTCTTTCTTTAAAATTCAGTGCTTTATAAAACCTACAAAGAAAGATGAATTTTTTAGCAGCAAGAAGCAGTATTTCCCATGGTCTTATAGGAAAGATAGTGCACTGGCTAGTTCAGAAAGTGAACATTAATTGCTTTCAAAAAGCTTATTCTTTAAAGTATGTTATTCCTTCCACAGGATCTAGTGGAATTTATTATCCTCCAATACACTGAGGCTTTCTTTTCAGAAATGAGGAAGAGAGAAACTGGTTAACTTGCTTATTCTAGCTAGACCTTCCAAGGACATTTTATAGCTGCAAATGTTTGGCTATGACATTGTAACCCATAATTATAAATATTGATCTTTGGTGACATACTAGATAGTCCAAAACATGAAAGTTCAATAGTAATAGCAACTACACCCAGTAGTTATATTCTGCAGCTCATCTACAAAGCAGAGTGTTCCTTGCAGTGGGGACATTCACATTACACATTTCCCACATTACAAATAGGGAAATGGGAGCAGGAGAAGCTGAAAAATTTCCAAAGAAAGATAATTGGACAACTTTGACTGCTCGCCCTTATTTTTTCCACCATTTATACAGTATCCACCAAAATAGACTTGCCTGTAGAGCTTGGATATTTTCATTTCAATGAACTGCACAGGTAGCTAAAAGAAAGAGAGAAGATAGAGGATTTTATAAGATTTTTTTTAATTTTTTGACAGTTTAGACTGAAACCTGAAAAATTAGGAAGTGTTCTCAAGGCATTTCCTCTTTTCAAATTTCAACAAACATATTTTTTAACTCTATTCTTCAGGGATTTTACTTCTGAGCGATGACATTTCACAGCCTAGTACAGCTGTCATTAATTAAATCTTTAGTTCTCCTACAGTACTCTAAATGACAAGATCTGTGGAACATAATCCAGCCTAAGAGACAGCAACATAAAATGCCTACATTATCACAAAACATTCTTTTCATTTCCATTTATCAGCAGTTAAACCCAGCAAGATGCTTACCCAAGTCCAATTCAATTGCTTACAGAAGACATTTGGGTCTCTAATGATTAGCATCTGATTCCTTTTACAACCATGAAAATGCACTTAAAACATTAAAATGGAAATTTCATTTTACCTGGGATTTGAGGTAAGATAGGCACATAAGCCAGTTAAGTTCTGCAAGGATAGATATATAAGCTGCGGAAATAAAAAGCCACCACTAAAAGGCCCCAAATTTTTCTTTAAAGAAAGAGGAAATCTGCACCAAACGTTTTTTTCAAACCCATCGCCTCTTTATCTGATAGAGAATTCCAGCTCACTTCATCTGAGGACCCAATTAATCAGGAATGTCATGTGTTCTACTGCTGAAATATTTGATCCTGATTCAAGAAAATAATGCAACTCCAAAGACTGGTAAGCAAGCTCAGCTCTTGGAAGCTAATAATATACTTATTTTACTCTCTTATTTTACCGGTGATTTCTGCTCAGCCTAAGGGTGAGCACAAGAGAATTAAATTACTTCTGTATAATACCACTAGCTGGTTATTTGGGGTTTTTTTAACAGATCCTTAAAAACAACCCCACTACATAAATATGTCTCCTTTACTTGGAGTAATGGAACCCAGGCCAGGGTAAGCCCAGTGCTACCCAACACCTGGTTTTCTGGGCTATTCATAGAGATGATCTTTGAAGCAGCATTAATATGACCCATTTTAGAGTGACTGAGAATTTGGCTCAACTTCCTCGCCCCTCCCAGAGCTACAGTTGTTAAAGTTTCGAGTAATGGAATCCAGTAGCATGAAATAGTACATTTATTTTGCTTAGACACACACGCACACTCACACACACATGGTCATCATAATTTCCTATGACATGTAAGAGAAGAAAACTCTCATACATAATATTCTAAAGGTTGAATATTTGGCTACCAACTTTTTCCAAAATAACTATTAAAGTTGTAATCTAAAGTGTTCCAGGCCACAGGGCTGGGTGGTTAAATTACACACTGAGGGGGAGATGGGCTGTGAACCCTCAATGTGAGCTTTATTTACTCCAAAAATTCTTTCATTAGGAAAACCCAAGACAGGCAACTCAAATTTATAATAAGAAAGTGCACTTTTTTTTTCTATTGAACTGATCATTTTGGAAACTCAAAGGGTTCCAAGCATACTATTAATTTTTTACAATGTCAGCATGCTTTTTATAAACTGTTTGGGTTTGTTTTTTTTCCTCAATTTTAACAGTCATTCATTTTGGAAATATTTTATACCCCAGAGGAAAGGTTTTGCTTTCCCTGAAGTGGGGAACAGTATCATATTTAAGCCATATGATCTATTTTTAAAAACGCTGTAAATATGGAATAAGCTCTTTCCAAATTGTTCACATTATAAACAGCACCTAGCAAGGGCTGTGTTTGGTTTTGTTCATAATGGGGATTTCTTTCCTGGGTTTCCTGTGTGAGTGTCAGGGTGAAGGCTCAGCGCTGCTTCAGCCCTGTGGGCTGGGAGGACCCTGGCACAGAAGGCCATGTGGATGGACATGCCTCCATTTCCTTGGGATTGTCTCCTATGCACGTGAGCCAGAGCCCACTGAAGCCTTTCAGGAACTTTTCCAGCCAGGGCAGTAAGCTCTGATCAATCCATCTCAATAGACACAGTCAGGGAAGATGCTCCAGCAGGCAGTGAGCTGGGAGAAATTGGGTCTGTCCCTTGGCACTGACTGTGGTCCCGTTTTTGCAGTATCACATTTGCCAGCCATCCTGAGTCACAGATAAGGTTTAAAACATGTCTATCATTCTCTTATTTCCTTTCTTCCCTGAACAACCTGAAGAAAAGCATGGAGGATATTGTTCTGAATCTGTAAATTTGAAAGGTGACACCTTTTTAACCTGCTCTATTACAGCTGAAATTAAAACACAAGGACTGTTGTCTTTCAAAACTCACTGAATCTTTCAAGAAGTTCATTTCCAATCTCATCCAAATAATTCTCTACTTTCACCTTTGAATGTTTCAAAGACAACATTTAATGCCGTGTTTACAAATAAATTACAGCTATCCCCTGTTTTTCAGGTTTTCTTTGTTGCTTTTTAAGGTGGGCTGATGGTAACCAGGGTTCTTAGAGGAAGATACACCCATTCTTTTCTTACTGCCTCCCCCACCTCCAGAACAGATTAATCCACGTTCCCAGAGTGAGTAATTGCACACAAAGAGCACGAGCTGCAGGGAAGGAGCTGCTCAGCCACTGTGGGGTTAGTTGGAGAGCAATGCAGCTGTGCCAGGCTGCCTCCAAGAGTTCCTAGGTTTTAAACCTCCTGCCTGAATGTCCCCTTTACCCTTGCCACAGTTTACCAGGGAGATAAGTCCTCATCTTTGACATAGAACTTCTTTACAGGACTTTTCATTTTATTTTATTTAGAGGTGGCATGTAAAAGGCACAGCCCGGCAAAGGGATAGAGCTGAAGAATTCAGTAGCTCTCCAGAGAAATCAGTTACAGGCCTGAGACTATTCACTACTAACCCAAAGGAATTAATCTCCTCCTTTCACATAAACAAGCCCTATGCAGAGCCTAGGTAATAACATAATTACAACCACACTTCACATACACATTACCATCTGCCCTTCTCTGACAGCAGCTCTTCCCCATAGTTATGTGAAAAGGAAAAAAATGATTAGCCAAGAACAAAAACATATCAGCAAAGAATAATGCGTGTTTCCTTATTAGAGAGCCTCTGTCCTCTCCGCCCTCTTTATTCCAGTACATACAGAACTATAAAACACATAAATGTTCACAGGATATTAAGTATTAAAGCGCTGATGTCAGCAAGCCAACAAAAATGCAAAGGACAATATACAGAAGTGTTACTGGGAGTAAAGTATTCATTTTATGGCAGATTTTAAAGTTAACCCAAAAAACGGCAAGCACGTAAATTGTTAGATTAACTAAATCACATTAGTTCCATACATTCTGCTCCATCAGAAACAATTTCTTAGCACCGTCAGACAGAAATACAGCAGAGTTCTGACATATTTACAATAAGCACCAACAGCCTTCATGTTTTGCTATTCTTCTTCATCACCTTGCTAACAACTTATATATTTTATAATGTTCACCAGGCCCAAACAGGCATGCAGACATTACTCTGGTTATAGATATATATAAAATATGCAAACAGTTATTCAGTTAGTAACATTCAAACCCTGTAGTGTTCTTTAGGTTATTTTACCAGCTGGGCTTCTCCCTTTTTCTTAGGGAAATAGAAAATCCCTGTTTGCCCTTGACATCAGGAACTTGTTTACTACCAATCTAAACTTTGCATGATGTCATTGACAGTGCATTGTCATTACAGGTGTGACACCAGGCATCCTCACTAAGGAGTTTGTGTATGTGTGCATGGTCGTGTGTGTGAATAAATTAGTGAGACACAGACAGAAAATGTGTGGGCAGTCTTCTCAGAGCAAACAAACTGGGAATCCTGGCATTTTTAATCCCTGAAGTGTGTGCAGTGCACAAGGAGTGACCTGTGGGCGAGTTGATGTAGAAACAGCACATTCCTCACTCTTTCCTAGAAAAATCCTGCCAAAAACCTTACTAAATGGTGCAGAACACTTTTTTTTTTTCCAATTGGCCCCCAAGGAGTCACAAGTAAGAAAGAGAGAGACAAAGGAAGGTAGAAAGCAAACATCTATGCACTGCATGTTCAAAAGTGCATTTATGAAAAATAAAAAAGGAAGGAGGGTGGGGGAAGAGAGGTTTACAGTTTAGTTGTTTTATCCCTTGAGTGCCATTTAATGTTCCAGGCTGTGTGGATCTGGGACTATGCCAGGTGTTTCATGTCCTTTCCCTGGTGTTGCTGAACATTCCTGCTAATGGCCAGATCCTCTCAGACCTAAACTTGCTGACTCTTCCAGGTAAGAAACAACATTCAAGAAGGTGTTAGTGATGTGGGCTGAGCAGAAGTGCTGCAACACAGGACCTGTGCAGAGCAGGCTCTCCCCTCTGCTCACTGCTGAAGAACTAAAATTTTTATTTGAGGATTGGAAGGTGAGATCCTGCTGTGCAGCACACACATCCTCAGCAGCCTTTTTCTTTCTTACAGGGGGTCATATGGACAGTGAGAACACTACCAATGTTTCTATGGAGGGATTCAGACCTTCAGCTCAGTATAATCTTCAAAGGTCTGAGGAAAAAAAACACTCTATAAAGCAACAAACTGGGCATTGACCTGCTGACTGACCACCTGACTGCAGCCAGAGTACCTCTTAAACATCATTTGTCTTTGAGATCCTTGGGTTTCTGTTGTTGCCTTACCATAATCTCTCTTGGGTTCTGTTTAATGTGGGGAAAGCACATCACAGTCAGTCTGCAGGGTAACGGTGAATGCAGTTCTTTCCCATGGAAGAGTTGAACAGGACAATTCCTGGACCCACAGCAAACATGCTCCTGCTCTATGCATTTCAAAACGTGTGATGGTCTTGTTGCTTCCCCTAAACAGCTGGACACAGTTCACTTTATAACCCTCTCTCTCTCTACAAAGTGCTTAATGGTTCCTGATAATCCAACTTTTTTCTTTGTTTCTTTAACTTTGAATCTAGTGGCCTAAGTTTTAAATTTACCCTTAATGGTACTACTATAACAAACAGGGCATGAGACTGACATCTTCTGGAGATCAAGACATGTAAAATTCCCACTATTCATTTATCATTATGTTTGGTCTATTTTCCCAAGAAATAAGGAAAATACTTGATCTGCATTTCTGTCTCTAACCAAGATTTGTCCGCAGAGAAAAGAACTGGAATTTTTGTTTTTAATTGCAATTGCATACCATGCTTTCAAATTGTTTCCCTTACTTGGCAAGACATTTCAGTGTTTAGGTTGTTTTCTTGCTTCTACTTTTCTCAGCACTGGACAAATATGGTCATCTTAGCTCCTGCGAAATTAAAGATGGTTTTTGTTCCTGTGTTTGCCTTGAATGCCTAGGACTTTGCAGAAGCTGCTCTTTTCCTATATAATGATACTGTATTTCAAGAGTAATCCCTTGGAAAAGACACTGAGTAAATGACAAATAAACCCAGCAAGAAAAGACCATGGTGCTTATGCTGCCCAAACTTTCCTTCACCTTCTCCAGCCCCCTCAACAGCAAATCCCCTGCTAAACCCCAGAGCTCAACATGAAGCATATGTGAAAGTAATAACTTGCTCTGGTGAATCAATGCCTTTAAATCAGATAAAACAGTCAAACAAATAATGTAAATCTAAATTAAACCAATTGGACAATGCCTAGAAAAGCTCAGTGTTCCTGGAAGTGCTGAAATAACATTTCCTACCAGCCAGCAAAAGATTAAAAAACCAAAACCCCACCAAAGCCAATTGGGGCAATGTGGCAACCTTATTCACAGAACATAGCTGGGATTTTTTAAATACTCTCCAAACTAATATTTGTTTTTAATGTACTGCTGTCTTTCAATTTGGCAGATATTTCGCTGGAGGAATTGCCATACCAACACTCAGGAGCCAAAAAGAGAACATTTAAATAGCTAATTAGAGCAGTGTCACACAGGCCCACAGCATCATAGGTTGATCTGTATCACTGCTGAGGCTTCTGCCCCAGCTCCACCCACCCTTATTCACAGTGACCCCTATAATTATAATTATCCTATAGTGTTTGGTGGTGCCATATATATTAGCCCTTCAAGTGGCATATCTGCTGCCTCTCAGTTTCCTCTAAAGACCTTGAGCTAAGTTATGTAGTGTCCTTGGCAGCATTTACTTGTGTCCAGTCACTTTCTGGTGATATGTAAAGTAAGAAATTTTAAAAAACATATACATTCCCAGTACCATGTGTGTGGTAACCCCACACAGATGCTGGCAAGTGCAAGAAAACCAAACATACTCTTTAAAACATGGCAATACTCCATGATGCCATGTGGAAGTTGTATGGGTTATCATGCAAAGGTTACAGCAGGACAGTTTGCAGTCAGGGGAAAAATAAAAGGAAGATTTTAAAAGATATTCTTAAAGTACTTTCATTCATATCCATCATTATTTAAAAATACAGTCTTGAACAACACATCTTAGAATAAATCAGAAACTCATAGAATGGTCTGGGTTGGAAGGAACTTTCAAGATAATCTATTTTCAGCCCCCTGGCATGGGCAGGGACACTTTCCACTAGACCAGGTTCCTCAAACCTGTGCTTGAACACTTCCAGGGATGGAGCATCCACAGCTTCTCTGGGCAACCTGTGCCAGTGCCTCACTGCCCTCACAGTGAAGAATTTGTTCCTAACATCTGCTGTCAGAACCATTGCCATCATCTCCCAAGACATGTCGAAAATCAAGGGTGGTCTTGCTGCTAAATCACAGGACTGGGACACAAGCCCACTTCCAGAAAATGCCAAAACTTCCCTCTGATCCTCATAAAGTGCTTTAACCTTCCAGCTCTCTTAACCTTCCAGTTTTCACACAGATAAAATACCTAACACATTTTAGCCCTGACTATCCTCAATCTCTTCCAGAAGTGATTTTTGAATCTCCCTGAGCCATGCTGGGAGTGTTCTTTGAGGGCTAGCACTGAAATGTTCTAGCTGGAAGTGCAAATAATTAGTAAAACTGAAGGGTTTTTTCAGCTGAACATTGATATTTTTGTGAGGCTTTCTGTAGCTGTGAGTTGCCAGATGGTCCCATTTTGCAAAACTTCAGTGGGAATTTCATGTACATTAAATCCAAATCATCAGGTCAAATGCAATTCTCATTTGCTAAACGCTGAGCACCACTAGAATAAATCCATACAAAGTGCAACAAGGTGAATATGTTGAAGTTCAAGAAATATACCCAAAAAAGGGGGCTTTGTGCTGGAAAGTTTGTAATAGCTAAACTTTACATTTGAAATGCTGGTCTCCTGTGAACTCAGCAGATATTTTCCGTATGTCCATGTGTTGGAAGTTTCATAAAATGCTGAGCACGTATATTTAAAATAGCTCTGACAATGTATTAAAAAGCTCTAAAATATTATGACATGGCTAACTTCCATGTTTTTTAAAATCCATGACATGACACAATGTATTTTATGTGTGGAAATATACATCATAAATATTGGCCAATGTCATAATATTTTTAATGTTTTATATATTGTCAAATCTGCTTTAAACACAGTATGTGTGCTACACATTTACTGAAACATAACACAGAAAAATGCAGGAAATCAACTATATTCTTTTTCCATGTGGGTTTACTACATATTTTATGATTTTGTTGCTTCTTATTGTACCAAGCTTTTTTTTTTTTCTTTTTTTCCTTCTTTCTCTTGCCTTCATTTTTTCTTTCTTGTTTCTTTGCTTAATTGCTTTTTCTTTCTCACTTTTGTGTTCTTTCTTTCTTTCTTTCTTTCTTTCTTTTATTCTGCTTCTCTTGAACTAGGCAAATATTGCTTGATAAATAAGAAGACACTTCAGAACTTTCTATTGTTCACTTTTCTCTTTTCTCTGAACTAAGGGGCTCCAAGTCATGTACAGGTATGATTATATTAATCCTGTCTTTAAAAACCAGGGAAATCACTGCCTTTCCTAAAGCTCCTGCAGTGTCAGAGCTCCATCCATCCTACAGCCCAGCTGTAGGGCCAGCAGAACTTTTTATGGTGCCTTGGGACAAGGCAAGTACCAGCAGAGCAGCTGAAGTCCTGCAAGCCCAAAAAAATCCTTTTCCTTGTGTGTAAATGCTGCAATGCTGTGATTTAGAAGCAAGACCACCCTTGATTTTCAGCATGTCTTGGGAGATGGTGGCAGTGGTTCTGGCAGCAGATATTAGGGCAAAATTTCAGCACATGTAAGGTGTCGTGTCCCTGTGCTGGTGGTTGTCACCTCCTGGCTGGTGGTGACACCTCCCAGGAGGCCTGGCCAGCTCTGGTGTGACTGGCCAGGTGCTGTCACTGCCACTTTCAGATGACCACCACTGACATTGGTGGATGTTACAAATTGTTCAAACACAGCATTTCCCTGCAAACCAGATCTTCATTCATTTCACTGACCCAGACACAACTGAACACTTGTCCACCTCTCAGCAGCACAATCTCCCACGTCCAAAGACAAAATAATAATGCAGAGTGGAAGGGTTCCATCAAGGAATACTATGAGACAATTTTTTTTAAGAAAAATGCCCCAGCAGAACTACTTCATTACAGTTCTAGACTGAAATCCTGACACCAGAGGTAGACAGGAAAATCCTCAGAGTTCAAAAGGCAAAAGTTTTTACCTCTATACTTCTTCCTTATCAGACATGACCATGAGTTTCTACAGCAAACACCTTAATACAAAAAATGCCTAGCTAGGAAAAGAAGGAGCAACAAGCAGGTCATAGAGGTGACTTTTTGAAAATGCTTTAGTAGAAAAAGAATATATATGTAATTAATGACATTCTTAGGGAGAAAGGGAGTGGTCCAGTAGTTGACCAAAAAAAAAAACCCAACCGCAAAAAGAATGAGAAAATAACTCAAAATATTTTAAAATGTTGTTTCATGGTTTTTATTTTATTTTTTCAGGTTTTTCCCTTTCCTATTTTATTCTTCCTGCATTTTCCCTTTAGAAATGGAAGGGAAGCTTAATTAAAACAAGTTGTTCTGCAAGCAGCAGAACTAATGAAACCTTGTTTCCTGTGGGTTTTTGTCCTGTATCCCCTGCTGTGATAACCTTAGCTGTATTCTCATATCCTCTATGGCTGCCCTTGCAGGTCCCTAAAACAACCACTCAAATTCCCACACTCCCTATAGTTCCCCACCATGCTCCTAAAATTCACACTCTACACATGTGCTGTCATGTCCCCAGTTCCTTCCTAAACCACTGCTTTTGTCAGAAGTTGTAATAACTTCATTATCCTTGTGACTGGCCCCAAGCCAGATGGCTCACGTGTCTTTAAAAGTGGTATTTAATCTTCACTCCAGTATCTTCCATTAATCTTAGTGTCACCCTATAATGTTAGACATGCAAAAGAAACATGAGAAACTACTAATGTGAATGAAAATTTAGGAAATGCATTCCAGAGTAGCACTCCATAAGGGTTCACATCTATGCTCGGACCTGTTAAATATTTAACTCTGAAAAAATGTTGCAACTGCATTGGCACAGACAGCCCAGCTAGCAATCCAGGCTATGGGCCTGCTATGTAAATTACTACTGGATTCCCTGACAGGAGGAAGAAACCTGGAAAGCAAAGCCTGGGAATTCAGTAGGTGGGCATCAGGCAATAAATCAATAAATAAATATTTCAAACAGAAAAGTGCTTGTGTCTGCAGAAGCAATAACCCAGAGCTGAAGAGCCCTGTGCTCTGTGCCTGCAGCATGCAGTGAGATTCCTGGGAGCACCTAGATATGGACCAGATGATGAGTTTGTGTGTCCTGGCCAGGGACATTTAGGACATGCTGCTGGGATGCCTGGCTCAAATGGGATGCACTGCCTCCTCCCCTGCTTCTGAAGAACATGCAGCCGTGCAGCATCAACCCAACCCCATTAGCATGGCTTTTCCCCAGAATGGAAAGGATTTTATGCATTCTACCTTCACAGACTGGATAGTTGTTGAGCCTGAGTGCAGATAAAGACAGCCCTTTTCAGGTGTTTCTGCTCCAGTCATCCAAAAATCAGAGAGACTGGCAGGCACTGGTCGCTTGTGAAATGCTCTGGATGGGAAGGAAGGTGCCTGAGCAGGATCAGCCTTAACATCTGAAGTGTGTCCTCACCCCTTACCTTTTCCCATTAATTTACTTTACTCCACTTTCTAAGATACATTTTCATGAGCCAAAAGTTACTTCAGTCAAGCTAGGGGGAAAAAGTGCATAAAAAATATGAGAGAGAGCACATTTTTTTAAATGTATTTCTCCTCTTCTATCAGGAGCACATTCTTGATATTGTGGGCCAGTAATTCTGAAATGGGACGGGAGAAAGCAAAGGTAAGAACAGTTTTATTCTGGGAGGTGGTCAAGGCAAAAAGGAAGAATAAATAAAGAAACTATAGATTTAAGAAATACTAACTAAATAGAACTGCTGTATCTACAGAGGAGATGCTATAATTAGCAGGAGAGGCAGTTTTGCTGAAAAGAGACAGCTGAGACAGTATGGGAACCAAAATCAGATCCACCAACCAACAGCATAAGTGAATTTTGGAAATATTTGTGGAATCTCCTACAATGCTTATCACTTCAAATTAAGCCATCTAAGGCAAGTGTCCAGAAATACTGTGGAAGAAGGAAGAAAAACTAATAGATTTTTTTTTTTTTTTGAGAAACAATATTCTTATCAGCCTTGCTAGAAAGTTATTTCTTTTCTTTAGGGAAAGACAAAAATATTGTGTTTCTAAGAGGCGATCTTTCGTTCATTTTTTATTGCACAGGTTAGCTGAAGACACTTGGATCTGAGACATAATTCATTTTTTCATAAGTAGCATTCTAGCTAAAAATGGCCCCTCTACACCCACAGGGAATGTTTCATTGTTCTCTATAATGAAATCCATGGACAGATAGCAGTGAACAGTGTATAGCACAACAGTCCTTTTAAAGGGTGAGTTTTTCCAGTACAGCAGTTTGGTATAAATTAGAGAAAGACAATATGAAGGCAGGCAACAGCAACTTCTGCAGCTAGGGGTGGAAGGAGGAAAACAGCCTTCCATCTGAGCCTCAGAAGGGCACCTTGCTCCCAACGGGATAAGGACATGATTCCTGACTGCCCAGAGAGCAAAGGGGAGGGAAAAAACAGAACCTGTGTGATTGCACTTGAAAAGAGAGCAATTGCAAGCAACCTGGGTGCACAGAGGTCTGGTTCCTCTGCACTCTCCCCAGGTACTTTGGTAGAGCAGGAACAATTACAGCTGCAGTGAGAGCAAGAGCGCAGGGAAAGGGGCAAGAGAGGGACTGCCAAAAACAACCCTCCCTAAGCTGCAGGAGAAGTGATTGAGAAAACAGAGTCAGGGCTTTAACATACAGCCTTGTGTCTGAGTCCCAAACAGAGCAGCGAGTGTGGACTTCAAACTGCAGAGCTTTTTGTGAAGGGGGAAAGACCCCAGCACCTCTTAGTTCTGGTATAACTATACTTCCACTTGCCACATCTTATATCCTGCTGTAATTGCATCCCACTGAACCATGCCCATGCTGCATATGTACTTCCCAGCCTGCCCATACACTTCTTAAGTGGTGAGCTCATCTAAATCACCCCTCTCATTTACCTCCTACAGAAACTATTCATGGCCAGTCTATTTCTATCCTGACCAGATCTCTGATGCTCCACAGGACTTTGTGGAGCCAAACCTACCAAGATAATTGTCAGATTTAGAACTGGTTATGAAAAGCTTTTCCCAAGAATATTTATTTGGTTAAAAGAATCCCAGAGATTCTCAAATTCCTGTGAATAGCAGGTGATTGTTTTTGCCAACACGCAGCCTAGATCCTTATGACAGTTTTTTATACAGATGTAGGCACCAGGCACGTCAGCTTTTCCGAGGCCATGCTTGTATCAGTCCATATAACACTGACAAAATCTGATAAGCAGACCCAAAGGTGAACTCAAGATGTCTTAAAAGTCATGTACAGGTTCATTCATGTCCAGAAGTATTCAGCACACACAGTAGGGGAACAAATTGTCAAAGTTGCCCATTGCCAAATTTCCAATAACTCCATTTCCATTGCAGAAGCCAAACATTCTAAACATTTCCTAGGTCTCTAAATAATAGGCTGTACTTTTAGGCATATCAACCCAAGTAGGTAATTTGACTGTGTGGCCACTCCTTTAAATATCCAGAAGTGCAAGGTCCTTTGGGTATGAGAAGGTGAAAGAGGCTCAGCTCTTTCCAAAACATGTTCAGAAGTGATCACTAACATAATTCAAAGTCTCAGATTCAAAGCAGTATGTATGCCTGTATTCAGGATTTTCTCTTAAGTTCATTTTGATGGAGGACATCAGTGCTTCACCTGGGTGTGTGAGTGGTGTAGGTAGAATTAATTGATATTTTCAAAATTTTAAAGGCAGAATGAATTTTAATGAAGGAGGGCTAGAATAGAAAGTCTTGCTCACATATGGACTTCTTGTCCTCACGTGACACCTGTCATGGTATGAGCTGGAACAGCTCCAGCTTTCTGATCCTTCTGCTCCTTTCCTCACAGGGCAAAAGCAAAAACAGACCATCAGATACGTCACAGATACAGTGTTGTGGGTGGGGAAGATAGTAATAGATAGTATCTGATAGTATTTAATAGAGTCTTTTTAAATGGAGTGATAGGTGGGTTTTGAAGGCTGCCTGTTCTAAAAGAGTGAAGTGTTTGGAGTGGCCCAATGGGACACAGCTATGGACTATGGAACAAAAGTACAGGAAGGAAAATTCAAGATAACTGTCAGGAAAAACTTCCTAATGGTGTGATACACAGCCTAATACTGTGGAATAATCTTCTAAGAGAAGAGGTAAAAGCCCAGATGAATGAGTAATTTTAAAATTAGACTGTAGGAAACAATTCAGCACTGGCACGGGGAATGGACAAGATGACCTCATCAGCCTTTTCCATCTCAGATTTCTATGGTTCTGAGAACAGAAAACAATAAAAACCACTGCACAGGTTCAATCCCAGAGAGAGTTGCAATGCGATAAATGGGATTGGCTATCAAAAAATGTAGATTGCAAAAGAGACTGTAAAGGAAAAGGAGATGTGAGGAGAGATGAAGTCACCAGTATGTTTAGGATGTAGACTTGGAGGCAACGATAGGCAAAGTCCTGGGCAAGGAACATAAAATCAGAACAAAACAACTTCAAAGAGATAAAAGGCAGCAGAACATGTGGTTGGGAGTCTAGACAATTTTACATGGAATTCATTTGCACTTAGCAGGTGCCAGGTGTGCACAACTCTCCTTCATTAAGAGCCATCGAGTGTTAGGGAAAAGCCATTTTTAATATTTAAAGATTATGTGGGAATTTCAGAGTGATGTTCAGGTACTTTGAAATAGAGCAGTATGGATGTTGTGCTTTTGCTTCGCAGCCATGCACATCTGCTGGTCTCACCAGCATTTGCAACAACAAAAAGTCCCCACTCATTTGGCTAAAGGGCTCGGGCTGTGCAGATTTTCCTTCTAAGCCAATGTCATCACCAGCTCTTTTTTCAGCCAGTTCTGACAATTAAACACACACAGATTTCCTTTTGCTCATGCCAAGCATGAGTCTTTGGTTTGTTAGTATTTATTATAGAATAAAGTACTGCAAGAAAGCCTGACATTCAGAATTCACCTTGATGGAGCACAGGTAACTTACTGTATATTTATTGTCTACTGGGGAGCTGAAAATAGACATCAGCTTCACAACCAGTACAAATGTTCAAACTGTCTTTGTGAAACTGAAAACATTATGTATTTTGGCCATTTTGGGAAGGGTTGGAAGCCAAACTGTCCCAGTTTTTTGCAAGTGGATTTATGGTTTATAATTTTTCAAACCCATTTTGAAGCAGCTTCCAAACTGTACATGTGATGTGTGCTGTCTCACATGTCCTGAGGTATTATTGACTGGATTACTTTTTACTTTGTGGTATAGCAAATGGCGTGTCACAGACTCCTCTGTTCAAAGTTCATGAAAATTCAAAAATGCTGCAAAATTCTAAATGAAGATTTTCATAAATATATAGCAAGCTTTGAAGTATTTGCAGAAAATAAATATTGTTGACCTTCACTAACAATCACCAAGAAGCTAATCAAATGAGAATAATTTATACATTGACCAATTTATTCAAGCAGTTTCAAGACCTAAAAACCAAAAATGTATAAGGGCCTAAACATGTTATGCAATCCAGTTAAGAATTTAGAAGTGCATCTGGAAAGGATGAATTTCTATAGTAGTAGAAAGTGACCCATCATAGCTGCTAAAGCACCTTTTTAAACTGTAAGAAGTAAAAGTCACTCTACCCCATAGAGGGGAGTCCCACATTGTTTCAGGCAACATGCTAATAGTATATGGGAGAGTTCATAAGAAATAGGAAGTCAGTCCCCAGGAAGAGCACTTTTTCTGTCCTAAACTTCAGTATAATATCTGAGCAGAAACTAGCAAATTCACCTGCTATTGAATAGGTGTTGAGATGTGACTTATTCCTCCCTAAGCTCTTGATCCTCGTATATTATCATGTTGCTATTTGTTATTGTTAGTTTTTCTGATTGCCATTATGAATATATTTTACTTGATACCATAAATGCAGATAAAAGCTGCACAGCCTTTTATAATAAAGTCAAATAAAGATTTTTCAGGCACTTTTCATCATAACCACTGAACATTATTTTAGAATGTTTCCCTCAATGAAGTTAAGTAATTTTGAAGGCACGTCAAGGAGGGAAGTTTGCTGCCATAAAAAATTAATCTTCTTTAAAATGCATTCTAAAAGACTATGTCATAAAGCAGATATCAGTAGGTACAAAGTTGAAAGGGGGAGTTATAAGGGGATCTGAGAAATATATGTTATTGTAGGACACTGTATGACTGAGGAAAAAGAGAAAGGCACAATATAAAAAAGCATTACAAAGAGTATTATTTACAAGAAATGGACACATGTTAAATAATAACTAGAGTTCAAGGAGTTGTTGCTTGGTTTTATATATAATTTCAAAAAAATATGTAGATTTGTCTTATACAGTATTTTTATTAATGAATCAAAATTATCTTAAGGAGCTGTCTTGAAATATTTTTGGATGAATATAGGAAATAATTTCACCATATAGGTACACTAGCAAAATGAAGCTCAATTCATTCCCAAAGGTTCTTTGAGCTCTGATTTAGTAGTGTGTTGTCTCTCTCTTATAACAATTTCCTGTAGTATGATGAGCCACTGGAGCAAAAATGTTAATGTTTGCTGCAATAACTGAGTTGCACTTGAGCTGAGATTTTCTAGGATGACACAAGGTAAGGTCGTGATGTCACTGCTTTATTCAGCCCTTCAGCTGCCTGTTACAGTTCAGCACAGCTGTTGCCAGAGACAATAATTTTAGTGGTCTGAACCTGATGTCTGGAGACACCCTGGAACCATAAGGTTTGAATATTGGCAGAGTAGAGCAAGTTCTTCACCCTTCTGTGGTAGCTCTGTTTTACTAGTAGGCAGTTTATTGAACAGGGGGCTTTAAACTCTGTCCTTAGAGCCCAGAACTCATGTGAAAATTAAAACTTCCTGGTTACTTTCCATGAGCCCACAAGACTGCTGCAGTGTCATGGGCCAAAGTTTCCCATTCATCCCTTTCTGGGTTTTATGCTGTTCATTTTCTGTCATCTGCTGCGGGGATGGATTTGTGTCAGCAATGCTGCACTGTGAGAAGTAAAGCACTGTGGGAGCCTTTGCAATGAAAACTGCTACACTGAAGTTAATCATAATTATCATTAACACATATGTGAGCCACTTCCAGTGTGTTCTGTCCAGACCACAGTTACAGCTGCTAAAGACTAACCAATTGACTTACAATTTATAATCCTGTTCTCAGCTCACTCTGCAGTGCTTGGGGACTGGTTAGTACCTCATGCATTTAATGCTCAAGGCCTGTGGTGATATTGCCTATTATCATGATTTAACACTGACTAATACCCTGCTATTCCTGGCAATACCAGCTATTAGCTGAAAGTGAAAAAGGATTAAAAATATATCTGGGGCACTCACTGATAGTTTTTTGTGTTACTATGCAATGAATTCTAATGGTAAATACTCTTACATATTTTATACAATTTTAAAAATCAAAATCAAAAACAAACAAACAAAAAAAACCAAAAACACCAAAAACAGCAAAAAGCCTTTCTGGCTAAAAACATATCTTGGCCCAATTAAGATATCTTCCATGTGGCTGTACATTAATAATCTGTATAGATGAGCCAAAATAAATACATGTAGAATATGTCTGTGCACATACCTGTGTGTATGTATGCCAACACAATGCCCATCATTCATTTATAGCAAGTGTCACCATGAGTACACTCCAAGTGCTTCACTGGCTGTATGTTCATGGGTCAGTACAGCCCCTGCTGAAATACACTCTCAGGTGGAAAGTACCACACATTCTGCACCAGCAACTCTACACAGCTGTGTTTGCAGAAGGGGAAGCAAAGTCTTCCAAATTAAACTGTAGTAAAATTTAGATAGGCAAAATTCAACTACCAGAGTTGGACTTGGCTGGCATTCTGAGATCTTAATCCTCGCTCTTGCAAAAGGTCCCATGTGACCCCTACAACCACAAATGGGGTGTATCTGGTTTTACATCTCATTTAGGAGACTGTAGCATCTGCATCCCAGCAGAGGCGTTCACCTTGCACAGCGCTGCTTTGCCACAAGAACTTTAATAACAACTTTCCTGCTCTGACTGTTTCTTCTAACTCCAAGGCTGTGCTGTTGCCTTGCTTATCTGCAGTCTTACCCACCAGTCCCATCACTTGTCACCCCTGATATCTTCAGAAAGTCCAACCAGGCACAAGGCTACACATGGACTATTATAGGAGGATTTTATATGGAGTGGGACAGGAGAGAATATTTGACATCAGATTTTACATGATGGCAATAATCCTCTTCACACAGAGCTGAGTCAGAAAAACAAGCCTTGCAGAACTGTGGAGAAAAAATGAAGGTGAATTAACTTGTACTCTAGTCTATATCTGGGAGTACTGAACATCTATGAAAGGAAGACAAGATCCATATTTTCTCAGAATGGCAAATTCTTGAGCAGTCCAAATTAGTTTAGCTTTGAAAGGATATACATGAAACTTTGCATAACAATTACCTGCAAAGCAACTGCTTCTGAATTTGATACATGCAAGATATGATGTTTCCAAATTAAAAGAAGAAAATGTGGAAGACTTCCCAGATGACACAAAGTATATGAACAAATTTAGGAATGCTAAGAAGAGCCTGAGCCTGTTCAGAAGAGGTGAACCTGCAGCCTCAATCATTAGGATCCCCAAAAGACCTCCAATGAACCCATGCCAGAACAGCTGGACTGTGGTAAGCAAAGTTCCCCTGGAAATCAGGCAATCCAGACTGACACTTCCATTGACTCTAAGATATAGATATAAACTTGAGTCCTAATCACTCCAGAAAAAAGGACACAAGTCAGACTTGCACATACCCAAAATGCAGATATTGGACCTGCATAGTCACAAAACATTCAAAGCTCTGGTGCTGCTGAGTGTGTCACACACACCTCCTCACCAACACAGGGAATTTCTCAGCTTCCTGATGGTCTTAGGAAAAAACCAAAATGCAGTATCTGTGTTTAGTCTCTATTATATTCCTAGAAAGATCTTGGCCAATTTCAGTTCTTACTACTTAATAAAAACCCAGCAAGAATAAAACTTTTTGGTTAATACAAGAAACCAGGCTCCTGGTATTGGAGGTCTGCACTCATTTCTCAACACTTCCACTAATAAATATTCAGTGTGTTTGGGCAACCCAATCCTACATTCATTCAAGGAGTAAAATTTCTGTGTTCACCCTGTAGTACTTTCCCTACTTTTTATACAAGTCCACCATCTGGATTGTGATGTCCAGAAACAGAATATGTATCCTCTGAGCCTGTAAAATTCAGGGCACAACACGGCCTGTTCCACACTACTGTGACCAAAACAAAGGACTAAGATGATTTATTTTCAATCAAGCCAATGTATTCACTAGCAATGCCTTCAGAAACATCTATGCTCTGCCAGAAATTCCTCTTACCTGCCAGAATCTGTTCTACTGAATTTGGAAAGGATCTCTTTAGAACAGAATTGACTGTGCAAATGTCATTTTTCTATTCATCTATTTGCTACAACACCAGAACTCTTGCTCTTTTGAACTGGATATGTGACAACAAACAAAAAAGAAAAAAACTAAACAAACAAAATTCTAAATATTATAGAATAACAAATATGCTTTCCTTGCCTTTTTTGCCATCACACAACAAGAGAGACTACCAGGGCACATTCCTCACTGCATGATTACAAGTCATCACATTTCAACTGACTTTGTTCAGGAAGGTTGTCCTAGGTACTGCTCAAGAGCAGGACACACAACAACTCATTCACAAGCCAAGACAATCACAACACTCTGTCACAACCACTTGTAGTTGCCTCTTCCTTACAAGAAAAATATTTATGTATTGAATGGCAAAATCCCTCCATTTTTTAGAAGTTTCTTAATTCTTGCTTTATTGTATTAACTGTTTTCCTATATTCACTCATCAGTCTGGCCATTGTATCACTCTCTTATTGCTGTGCAAAGCTGGCTGATAGTTTTTTGAAGCTGCCATTCTTCACAATGTTTAGGAGGAGGGAGGAGGAAAGGACAAGGAGCCAAGAGCTGAAGCGAAGGATGTAGTAGAATGAAAGATGATCAGGGAAGGGAAAGGGAGAGTCTGTTTTGTTAATGCTGTTCTGGCCACTTCTCATGTCTTCCTCCAGAATTTTTTAAGTTCTTCAGCTGCATGTATTTAGCTTTCTGGCTGCTTTTGTTTTTTGGCTACCCAGCCTCTCTCCTTGCATCTACTCACTTTCCTTTTTTTTTTTTTTCAAGAAACTTGCTTAAGCTTTTCCGGCCACGTCTCTCTCACATTGTGTGGCCGCTTGTCTCAGCTTCCTTGCCAGGCTCCCAACCAGGGCTGCTTGGCTTAGACCTCCCCCTGCTGCTAGATGCTGTTAGGGAGCTGCAGAAATCTGCTGTGTGGGATGGGCACAAAGCACCAAACACCTCCACACAGGCCAACAGGGTGCTTCAGCTCTGCTAACAAGGCAAGGTGATGAGGACTAATCTGCCTGGCTCCCTTCTCGCCTCACAGATCACATGCCAAAATGTGCCTGGAGAAAATTGTTCCCTCCTAGCTCTGCCTCTCCTGGGGTATTAATAAACAGTAATGGATAAAGCAGCCAAGGGCAGGCAAGACAGCTCCTAAAACACTCTCCATGCCAGCACAGAGGTTTCCAACAGGCAACACAAAGTTTAAGGTAGCAATCTCCAGATCCTCTGCTGGTGAATTCTTGGGATTCAAGACAGTTCACGTACACTCACACGCATCTGACTCTCCACTAGGCAGCCTAGCTATAAATGTTTTGTTGCAGTAGACAGTAAGGAGTATTCCTGTGATACAAAATATCTGTATGAAGCTTCTGTAGACACTTAGTACACTCTTCTCTTTGCATAGTCTTGAAGTAGAAAAATGCAAGAATGGTAAAATCAGGTTTATGAAGCTGCTTCCTGTAGCACTGCCTCATAATTCAACAGCCATTCACCAGCCTAATTAAAAAGAAGCTTAATCTTAAACATACACCTTGGCACAAGAATGGCACTGTTTATATCACTTGTAACATTTATTCTGAGGTCCAAATACAGTTCCTACTCTAATGAGAGTGGCACAAAAATCATTTACCCACTAGTGAAGAGGAACAAGCAAGTAGCAATGTCAATGCTGTGAAGTTACAAATACACTTTGAACTGTATAATGGCAAATCCATCCCAGAAATCAAGAAAGGAAGAAACACCCCACTCCAGTATGTAAAAAGGCTGAGAAATTGGTCAGGTCATTGAATTTTTCATTATCTGTATATATTCAGAGTTGCATATACTGTTTATGAACTGCACTGAGGAACTAAAATATTGAAAGATTGGCTTGACCTCTTTGCTCCCACTGTGTTCTGCAGTTCATTTAGCCAGAGACTGCTCCCAGACCCTCAGCAGCCCTTGCAGCAGTGTGGTCTACAGAAGTCTTCTGTATTCATTGATGCAAAGTCCTGGTGACCAGGGAAAGCAGGGCACTCTTGAGGAGCTTCAAATTCTCCTTAAATTGTTGATTGATGCCTTTTTTTTTTTTTTTTTTTTTTAAATACCAAGTTATGATAGTTACTAAATATAAAAGCAAACAAAAACCCAAACCTGTCCCCTCCCCTGGCAAGCTCTCAACTCCTGTATTCTTCTGGAACCTCCATTGCTTTTGTATGTAGTCCCAGGTGTTGTCAGACTTTAGATCTTTTGACATGGACAAAGGGAGACCATACTTGGCTATAGCTTCTGATCCCTTTCAGAAATCAGCATCCCCAAGTGTTCTAACTTATTCATGTGTTGCTTTAAAGCTGAGTTGTACCAACAAAAAGTAGGGGGGGAAATAGCCAACAAAAAATACCAAACAAGCATAAATATGCTACATGAACAAGTAAAATTGAATTTTTTTGTCTCAATTTGTGTGAGTATAATTTAGGTTTTTACATATCTGAGTGAATTAAATTAGAAACAGTTTACTAAGGAGATATTTTGGTTCATTTTAATTAATTTCAGCTGAGATTGTCCAGTCATCTTGGTATGGCAAGGAGTGAATGGTGGTGATACAAGGAGCTGAACTTGGTAGGAGAGAGGACTGTGGTCTTGCACAGAGGACAGAGCATCTGTCCTGACTGAGGTAGTGAAATATCTGGAAAAGTTGAAAAATCTAAGGTTTTTATTTCAACCTAAAAGGATTCACTGAAGAAAAAAACACATTGAAATTTGCAAAGTTTGACCATGGCCTGTGATAAAAAGATTTGGGAAAGAAATTTTGGTAGCTAAAAAAAAAGATAAGTCATAAACCCCACTTATAGTTCATTGGTATCAACATGAGCAGTCATTTTTTATTCCTAATGGACATATGGAGCAGGAACAGACACTGCTGCTAAGTTTAATTCCACTGTATGTTCTTTAACTACATTGAGGAAAATAAATGTCTAATGCACATATGTACCAAATCAAACAACTCCACAGAAATCTTAGTAAAATATATGGATTTTAGCATTCTTTACCTATGCTGCGTTTAGAGAGACTTCCAAGTGGCTATGTACAATAAAATACAACAAATACTATCTAAGCTTCTACCCTTTCTTCATTAGAAGTCTCCCACTGAATACCTGTCTTTGATGCAGCTGATACAATGATGGGACTTTAAAGGATCTCTTCCAACCCAAACTATGCTATGATCCTAAGATTATTCTGCCAGTGAAATATCATTAAGGAATCTTTCTAACACAATGAAATGCATCTATCCCCTTGTCACTGCAAGACCAATATAGCTTCCACTGAAATCCATGGGAAGATTTCCTTTGATTTCCACAGAGATTGGCTTGTTTCATAATAGCTTTACATTTCTCTGACAGTGATAAAAATTAGAAAAAAAAATACAATGGTACAAATAAAAAAAGAGGAAGGTATATAGATTTTAATATTTACCTTATAATGCCATATTCCACTAATTGTTGTTATGTACAGCTAATGGTCAATTATTAATAAAATATTAATTAGCACCTCAACACTCATTAAACTGTAAACAGTTAAACATGGAATTTTTTTTAAATAATATAATAGCATCACAGAAAAACTGCCTCTCTGTTTTGAAGCTGAAGCTCTTAATGAGAGAATTTTATATGAAATAAACTTTGCCAAGTTTAGAATACTAAATGCCACTAGTCTTTCAGATGTTCCTCACTGCTCTTCTTAAAGGATTTTCTAATTATCCTATTAACAAGTATTATTTCTTTGTACTTTGCAGCTTGTATTTCCTTTAAAATTAAGACAGCATGTTGAATTGAAGCCATTCTTTTACTTTCCACAACAACAAATTACTGTCATTATGAGTAAAGGATTGTGATTCACCATCATGAGAAAATGTAAGATGCAGAATACGATAGGCACAGTGGTGCTTTGCAGCTGAACATTCTTTTTGCTTCAACAGAAGTAGTCTTATTTCACAGCAGTTCTCTGTGGGTACTGATACAGAACACCAAAAGCTGAGGAGAAAAGGTGAGATTTTGAGACTGATATTCACAGTGTAAGAGGAAAATCAGATCCATGTATCCTTGGCCTCTTCCTCTAAATAATTATTTAAAAATCAAAACCATTTAAGGTTTGTTCTCTCTACCAATTTAAAAGGGGCAGACCCTTAAAGCAGCAGCCTCTTAAAGCAGCAGCCATGTGAACAGATTGCACTTCAGACAAAACAAAGTCAGGGTTTCCTTCCATAAGCACTTCCTGTCATATTGCAGGATTAGCTTTGAAAGGTGTTGAAATGGTCCTGATAATGGCTATCACTGAATGCTCTTTGATGGCCAAACCCTAAGTTCAGTGGTCTTGTTTCCTGTACAGTGAATAACCACATATATTAAAAAAGCAAAGGTACCAACTGTGGTATTTATGTGCTGCTTTGCTGACAGTCTCACTAGGGATGCAAATGATGATTAAACAGACATACACACTGCACCCTTCAACTCCTCCAGTGTTTTTCCTTTCAGGTTTGGACTACCACACCTCTGTAGGGCAGTGCAGGGGAACTGGGGCACTTCTGTGGACAAGCAGAGAATTTTGGTCTCCAGGACTGTGATTCAGACACGTTTTACAGCCACTGAATTCAACATGAATATTTTATTAAATTTAATTTATTTTTTTAAAACTTGAATGGGCCCATTCTAGAACAGACCACTAAGAAAAAGGCAATTGCAGAGTCTGTGCAGCTGACAGGGCCAAGGATCCCAGTGCACATTAAATCGTGACTGAAGAAGCCATTAGGAGAGGGACTTCAGGTTCATGTCTGAGCTTAGGCCACTTGACTGCACAATTTCTCTTGCAGCTGAATCTCTTTCACTGATTCTCTACTGCTTCTTGGTTTATCAGTCTGAGGAAACTGTCATCACAGTAACTAGTTCTGCAATGGACCTGCAGAAGGAGTTGTGTCTGTTTAGAGATTTAAATATATCTGTGGATCTGGACCTAAATTCTGATATATTACAATATAACAAGAAATTCTTGTCATTCAGGTAGAGAACCCTTCATTTTTAAAACCTGCAAATATTAGCATATTTATAGCCTTTCCAGAGGCAAATTATTTCAGGAATAAGGAGAAGGAAAGCATTATTTTGAGCAGCAAGAAACTGAAATCTCTCCGGAGCCTCTGAGTCTCTTTATGTGTGTGACATTGTGGAACATGCTGTGAATTATAATTGACAGCACAGACTGTAAAATTATGGTCCCTTTCTAACTGCTGTCTCTGCACTTGAGCCCTGCGGTATCATTTCCCAGGAACATGCATTTCTCATCCTTTAATCTGGAACCACTTTCATGCCCTACACTGGCTCCATTACACACCCGTAGAGACTATCTCTTCCATGAGGATGCTGTCCAGATGTCTGGGGCTTACTGCCTGGGCTCCTTGTGGGACAGAAGACATCTGACACTCAAAGCTAGAAATTTATTGTCAATGAAGGAGTACGGCACCAATAAAAGTTATTTCAACTTACTTGAGTATTTCTGAGGTGCTGCTAATAATATAAAGTGGTGATAACCAGCCTCGTAATCCGCTCTCAAAACTACACGTTACTAACTGACCACAAAAGAGTTTTTCCCATTGTACTATTGTGGAAACTTCATGCCTGCAGGCAAATAACTTTGGTTAAGGGGGGAAGGTCTTGAAAACTTTCATGGGTTTGTGACAAGAACAGCTTGTCTGAGTCTAATTTTACCCAATAGTTGCATAAATGAATTTTTAAAACATGATACATATTCTTAATGTCTAATCCAGGACTATGCGGTTTCATGCAGGGCTAATCCCATGGAGTAATATATGACTTAAAGCCTTGGATCAGAACACTATTGAATATCAGTTATACCAAAATTGTGGTGCCTGACGATAGCTAAAATAAATAGAAGAGAATGGCACGCAAGCGAAAAAAAATAGAAAAGACAGATAAACAGTATGAAAATGTTTTTGTCTGAAACATTGGAATTCCCTAAAGTATCACTTAAGCACTTGGAACAAGGACTGTGTTAGTCAAAGAGGCAGATGTCAATTAAAAACTTCATGTAGGACAAACCCAAGAGATAGAGAAGCTACACTTGAACATTTAAATCAGAAGATTAAGAGAATCATAGCGGAAACACAAAAATTCTGGGGGACACAAAAATTTGTTTCAGCAGGCAGCTGCCTCTCAGAAATGTCATCCTGCACTTCATTAAATTGGTGAAAATTTCAAAAGAAAGAGCCTTCCAGGGCAGTAAGTATCCTAAAAACACCTGCTCCCAGGAGGCTAAAGGCTGTGCCCCTCTGGATTCTCTCAACTTTCTTTGTTTTGCCTGACAGAAGAACTTGACAATCTGATGCTCTCACGCACTAAGACTTCATTCACTTGGGCAAGGGCAAGGGCTGAAGTGGCTGAGATAGTGGGAGATGTTCTCTTTCTGGGTTACTTCAGACTTGCCTCTGCTCCTTCTCCAGCAGAGCAGTGGAATACCCTTCCCTGTCATCCCTGGGGAATACTGCCCATCTCAGAATTTCCAGGCTTATAGGTCCTTGCCTTGTTGCTCTAGTTCACATAAATATTTTGTTGATGACATCTGTAATGGATTAAGAGTTTCTTACACGACTCCATCCTACCTGCATCACTTTGCTTGTACCATGAGCTACCAAATTGACCCGAAATAAGTTTATCTACATTGCACAGGTACTCACTTCAAGAGTGACAAAAAATTGCCTCCTGAGTACACTCCACAGAGCCAAGGGATCACTCCCATTCTGTCTCTTGGTGGCAGGAAGGATGCACTGGCATCATCTTGGAGGACAGACCTTTGAGCCTACATGACCTGAGCACCATCAACCCTTGCATGGTCCCTGCCCCAGGGCTCACAGCCACAGAATTTGTGTCAGCAGACCCCTTCTGTCTGCCCTGTCCCTCCTGTGCCCTGGGGGCAGCAGCCAGACAGCCAGTGGGACACAGCTAGGAGAGAGGGAGACTCCTGCTGGGAGCACCTGCTGTGCCAAGGAGCTGAGGAAATGCTGCTGCAGTGGAGAAGAGTCAGCAGCCACCAGATGTGAGGGATGATCTCCAGATGTTAGGGGAATGTCAGCCTCCCACAACTGGGAAAGCTGTTTACCACAATAATGGTGGAGTTGCTCTGTAATCCCTTCTTTTCTCTCCTGTTTACTCCTGCCAAAGCAATCAGCAAGTTCAAAGCTGCCACTGAACTCAGACAAGAAGGGGAAGATTACAGAGTGCAGCAATATTCTGTGTGTAAACCAGAGCACTTCCCATTATGTAATGCAATGGCTTCCACAGTGTGCTACCCACAGCTCATGGGAGCCTGCTCAGCCAGGCTGCTTTGGCCCTTTATCACAGCCTAACCTCATATTTTGCCTCTGGAAGCCTTCAGTTGTATCCCTGAGCACCAGTGCCAGCTAAGGAGGCAGTCACTATGCTCCCTTGGGTTTCTGCTACAATGATGGTCCAAGTCTCCTAAATGACACTTGTAAGACAGCTAAGAAGCATGTTCGTAGTTTTAGCTGATGAATTAGGCAGCCAAATCTATCACTGCCTTTCCCTTGGATCTTGTGAAATATTATCTGAAGAGATAATCCGCTGTGATAAATAAACCAAAACAAATGAGCTCCTCAACAGATGGTTTCACTATTAAAGTCTGAAATCAGAGCTGAGAAAAACTTTATCTGCTATGACACAACATCTCACCAAATGCTGACAGATTTTTCCTGTTGTTCATATTTATATGATGAAAGCAATCAACATGATATTTCTCTTAAAAGGCAACCAAGAATCTCAGCCCAGCCTCAGACAAAGCTTTTATTTCCAGATGTTCTTCTCTTTGTAACATGAAACATAAGAACTCTTGTTACAAGGTCAAGTTAAAGATGCATCTAGTCTAATGTCCCAACTTCAAAAGAGTACAGTTTAGGGTGTTTTAGAAAGTGTATATAACATGGCAAGTACACCAGGGTTCTTTGCTTAGTTTATTCTCCTGGATTCTCGTGTGTTTTCTACTTTAAAATGATTGTCCTTTCTGTATAGCATTAGCACTGCGTACGGGGCAAGATTCAGTATAATTAAAAGAATGGATGAGTGGATGAGTAGATTAAGTGAAGATCACTTACCACAAACATTGAAACACATGCAAACCTAAATTCCATGTATATGAGCATTTTACCAAATAATATGAATTTTTAAAACTGGAACCAGAAGACCAGATTGTTCTCCAACAAAAACCAGATTACTTGAAATGTTTAAAGCTTTCACTTTCACTGTAAATATTACTCCTTCACTACTGCTAATGTTGTGTATATCTCTACAAAAATGTTTACCCTTTGTGTTTTTAGTTCTGTGTCTCTTTTCCTATTTCATTTTCCTTAGAAGAGCCCTCTTCTTGCTACTTCTCTAAAAATAAAAGGCAAATTCCCTGTTAGCCACAAAGAGAAAACAGCCACTCTGAAAACATGCATGATCAGAATATACAGACACATTGTTCCAAACACTATGCTCTGCTCAGTCTATATTTGTATGGAGGCATTAGTACATTTAAAATAATCATATTAAGTAACTTCAGATTCATGGCAGCACAATCAAGACCAGGCAGGTTTGCCTGGCTGACTCCATCACAGATATAGGTCTTGAGAACAGGCCTCTGTCCAAAGGGGTCTTTATTTCCAGTATGAGATCCCACACAGTAGCCCCCATATACAAGAGAGCACTGAAAGGCTCTGGAAAAAAGCTGGCTAAGTCTCTTAAAAACATGTTGTGAGGCTGGCTAGGTCTCTTAAAAAACACATTGTGAAGCTGGACATTTTAGGTTAAAAACACAGAATAATTTTTTGAATGATAAATTGGTCTCTGCTTATGAATTTTATGCTGCTGGAAACAAAAGAAACCACTATGTGCACCTTATGGTAAGGTTTAAATAAATATTAGTTAAAAAAGCAAAAGTGCGGTCTCCTTTATTGCCAATTACAGGTTTACAAAGTTAAACAAGGAAAAGTAATACTATAGCCAAAACAGACTTCCAGAGAGCCCTCCAGGGTCTCACTTGCTGTTCACTGGACTAACATTAGTTATATTTTTATACCACAAGAATGGGCAGGGAGTATTATTAGGGTTTTGGTAGCTTTATGATCAGCTTCATATTCAAGATATTTTCTTCCAGAAATCTCCACATTTATGTGCAATCCTTAAGGAATATACCAATGAATTGGAAGAAGCAGTAGTAGTATTTGTGAGGAAAAGAAAAAAGCCAGGCTCGGGGTCAGTCTAGAAGTAGATATAGCTGTTAAAATTTGGTTCAACACATTCAAAGCAAGTTGCTGGCTTTCTGTTCCCTGTGTTCCAGGAAGAGAGCATTCTTTGGCAGGCATTCATTCAGAGGTTTCAATTTATGGGAAAGAGGCTTGCCTCAAAGAGGTTATTTTTCTTATTTGACCAAGGTTTGGTGTTTTCCATCATTAGCACTCTTTACCTCAAAAAAAAAAAAAAAAAAAGGTGAATTTTCAACAGGTATGTTTTTAATCCAGATATCCAGGAGTTCCTAGGATTTTGTACTAAGGCACTCCTAGGCCAAAGTTAAACCTACAAAGCTGGTCTTAAATATGTCAAGAAATAAAAATACCAACCCTTAACCAGATCTTTGTGCATTGATTCTACTGCTGTAGCAGCACAGCCATGTGTACCCAGGTATGCCAGGGAAGTAAGCTGGCTACATTTTGCACACCAAAGCAAGGCAGCTCTGAATTGCCCACAGCTGCATCATGCTTGCTGCAGAATTCACAGTTCAACTTTCATTTCCTGAGTAATCCAGCACTGCTAACCACAGAAGAAAAGAAGGCTCTAGTCTTACATTGTCTAAAGATCTGGCCCAATACATACATGTATGTATTGGGCCAGAAACTGTGAGATTTCCATAAAATATAGGGGTTCTTGGCCTATCTGGTTTTCTATCTCAGATTTCAGAAATTTTTTCAAGAGGGATTTTCACTAAAAGAGGTATTGTGCATTTTCCAGAGTTAGTGTGCATGTAGCAATGGAACCTAATTTGCCATAAGGATTTGCATGAGGTAATGCCATCTGCATCACATCTCTTTCTCTATGGAGAAAACACTAAAATGTAATTTGAGGTCAAGATTGTAGGGATTAAGATTACTGCTTCTTTTAAAGTACACTATAAAGATGGAAACTTTAAGTGGGCTTATAAAATGAAAGGATCCTTATGTCAGGCCATATTTTCAGCACATTGCCTGTTATTGCCTAGAAGAGTATTTAAAACTGTAGTAAATGCCCCCTGTATTGCACCTTGATGTTTGTACCACATGCACTTTTCCTATTTGATTGTGTTGATCTAGGAATCCCTATGCCCAATCTTAGAAACATTTCAGAAAGCAAAATCATATTTGAATCACAAGGCATGATGAATCTCCCTTGACTTAAGATTTCTACATGGTGCATATTTTAGTTTTCTCCTGTGGCCCTCAAAGTTTTGCGTTCATTTTGTCTCATCCTTTGAACTAAATTTGATACAGCACATAGGAGACCTTTAGGCTGCATTTCTCTTTCTGAAAAAGGACACAAGACAGGCCTCAAAGAATTCAGCTGGAGACCTGGGAGCATAAAGGTTAAACCATCTCAACCACAAAAAATGCTTAGCAATACCTAAATCCAGACCTCCCCTCTGTGCCTGATCTCTGTATTTGTGGCAGTACCATTGCTCTCCTGCAGCTTTATTTGCCTCAGGGCAATGGTAGCATCTCTTTTATTCTCTGGCTTTGACACTGCTTCATGGTCTTGAGATTCCAGAAAGGTCCCAGCTGATTGCAAGCTGGGATTGCTCCAGTTTTCAAGAAGGACAAAAGGAGGACCTCGGAAATGGCAGGCTGACTATTCTCACTTCATTTCCTGGTGAAGTTATGGAGAAGATTATTCTGGGAGGTATTGAAAAACACCTCAAGGACAGCACAGCCACTGGTCACAGCCAGCATGGTTTCATGAGAGGAAAGTCCTGCTGATAAAACCTGATTTCCTTTTATGAAAATGTAACCCACCTAGCTGATCAAGGGAAGCCAGTTGAAATCTTTTTGGATTTCAGTAACACTTTCAGTACTCTCTCTCACAGGATCCTTCTGGACAAAAGATGCATCCCACAGCTGGATAAACACATCATGCCACAGGTGAACACCTGGCTCATGTGTCAAGTGCCAAGGATTATAGTGAATGGGGTGACCTGTCACTAGTGGGGTTGCACAGGGCTCCATCCTCATCCCAGCTCTCTATAAATGACTTGGATACAGGACTGGAAGGGGTACTAAGCAAGCTCCCAGGTGATACAAAACTAGGAGGAGCTGCTACTCCCTCGAAGATAAGGAGACCTTATCTTCGAGGAGAGAGACCTCAACAAATTAGAAGGCTGGGCAATCAGCAGTCATATGAAGTTCAATAAGGAAAGATGCCAAATTCTGCATCTGGATATCAGGAGTCTGGACTGCACAGGGCTCAGTACTTCATCTAAACATTCTGTTGTAATGGGACTGCTTCTATATTAGTGGGGACGCAGATATGCAGATAAGCATACATGAAGAGACATTTTTAATTCCTGTGCTTGCATGTTCATCCTTTTTTATTTTATTTGGGCTTTAAAAACATTTTTCAGACTGATAGAACAAAAAGAGAACATGCAGCATTTCATAAGAGTGCATTCTGTTGAACTGTTCTAACACCATCAGAGAAGCTCCCCAGGTGGTGAACTAAGTGGCAAGTTTCTAGACTTTCACATCACTAGTCCAAAAACTCCCCATTTGGCAATGGAGCAGAGACATCTGCTGAAATTGAGAAATTCTTATTAGCTGAGTTCAGATAGAGAAGCCTGCAGCTAATCAATGACACCACTACCACCATCATCACCCAGAGCTGCAAGTGCAGCCCAGATGAATTCAGAGGCAGGATTTCAGAAGACCTCATGAAAACAGAGCTAAGCACTGAGGACAAAAAAGATTAGAGACTTTAGGGGATCACAGGCCAAAGATTAAGTAGAGGTCAATCTAACCATAAATAAAGAAATGGATAAATTGTCCCTGCAGTGAGGCTGAGTAATGAAAAACTGAAAATCTCCATATTGCCCAAATTAAAAGTACACAAAGCACATTACCCCTTTTTACCCTCAGCTACACCAGTGAACTGGACCAAACCAAAATTCCTGCTTCTGGGAATGTTATCTCTGGACCATGTAGTCACACTTGTTGAAAGGAACAACTCACAGCTGTAGCAGAAATCTCCAACAGCTTGAACAGGTGAAAAATTGTAACACATCTAGTCCTTTTTTCCATGTAAAGCACAGGTACAGCACAGTGGTGCTGTTCTTATATAGACACAAATGTATCAGCACCAAGCAGGTGAGACACACCAGAGACTCCAAATCTGCTGTCATTATCATTTTTGCCAGAAACATTAAGTAAATATATTATTTAAATAGTTGAGATGGAATCAAATATACAATAGTTCAGAACTGTTTTTCAATGATATTTAAGAACCTAATTATTTTTTAAAATCTTATCTGTGGAAGTCTACAGACAGATCTTTCCAGGAAATTAAGTTATTCCCTTGTTACAGGAAAGGAACACAACAGAGAATCCTGCTGTTACCTGACAGTAAAAGGGTGAAAATTGATTTTGAAAACACTCAGCAGAATATACAGGAAAATAAAAATTGTATTTAAACTACCTTGAACTTCCACAATTGATTGTGTGAGTAATAAGGGCAAGAGCACCCCATAACACCATAAAACATTGGGTTTTTTTTATTTCAGGTTACCATGACAAACTAAACTGACAGTGAGATCAGAATCAGGCCCAAATTTTTTTATACAATCTCTGATCCACTTGTGGTTTTGTCGTTACTTACTTAGATTGCCTTGTAAAATTCATCACTGCCAGTAAGTATGGCTCATAACTTCTAAGGATACAGATATTTATTGTGTCTAGTCCCCATACACTACACATTCTGACAAGAATTAAAGTGCTTTCTTTGTGCCCTTGAAACAAGATTGAAAATGTGCTTTTCAATACATTTATTTTAGGGCAGGGAGGAGGTAGACACCAAACCCTTAGGATCCACTCAGCTGGCAGAGTCCACAGCTGAAACACTATTACTTTCTTTCCTGGTACCTTAGAGCTCCCATAGGCAATTCCTTGTTTTCCAATGAGTGTCTGAGGATTCTCAAAACCCCTTGAGGCTTCATACCAGTCTCTGGAAATTCAGACTTCTCAGGGCGCTGTGGGACATGGTGCTGGGATTAGACTTTTAGCAAGTGCTGGGATTAGACTTTTGTCAGGCGATGGTATTAGACTTTTATCAGCAAGAGTCCTGTGCTGCCTCAGTGTGGCTTCCAGATCTCCATAAATTTCTGGCCAGGGCTGGCCCATGCCAAGGAGAATTCTATCACCAGCCAACACAGAACTCCATGGGTCACTCCCATGTCCACACTGCTCTTTGCTCCTTGCCCAGGCCCTGCCTCGCATTCGGAGCACCTCGTTTAAAAATAAATAAAGACTGCCTAAATGGGTTTTGCTAGCTTGTAATGACACATGCATGATTACGTGCCTGGCAAATTTTCACTGGATACACACAGAGGGAGTGAAATGTGTAAGTGCTTTTTCCTACTGTGCGTATGATGAGGTATTACAACACGAGGATGCTCAGTTGAAAGCAAGGCTCTGGTTCAAAGGAAAAGCAGGTGGTTTCGATTGTTTCCATAGACCAGAGTGCCTGCTTAATAAGAACAAGCAAGTACATGCAGAATTCAGAGGATCAACAAACTGTTCTCATTAGAGGCTTTCCACCGCAATGTGCCTACAGACACATGCACACAAAATTAAATAAATGTCACAACATAAAAATGTGGGCTATCAGCTCTTGTGTTTCAGTTCACCCAGGGATAATTGACCAAGCAGTGCACTCTTTAGTGATGTAATATAAGAAAACTACCTCCTAATTGGCAATGGTGAGTAAGTAATATGATAAGAAACTATAATTTATAGTGTAGATGCAATTCAGAGTGTATGTGTTCTGTTTACCAGGCCACCACAGGGGTTGATTACTTTTGTCTGCCATTTTTCCATAGATTTTAATATAACTGCTTAAGTAGAAAAAGATTCTTATTTTTCCACAGCTGCCACCTGTCTGGAGTACAATAGACACTTTTTAACTGGCACCTATTCTTGCTGGAAATAAATGCACTGACTGCGAGGTGGTCCTAATTATAGGAAACTGGAAAAAATACATTGTTTGGAAGTTTTATTCCATTTTACATCTTTGCCAAAGACCTGGAGTGAGTGATGGAGTGGACCTTCATCATGCCTGCAGATGACATAAAACTGGGGGGAATAGCTGACAGGCTTCTGGGCAAGGCTGCCATTTTAAAGGACAGAAATGGGCTAGAGAAATGGGCCAACAGGAACTTTATTAAATTCAAAAGGGACATATGCAGAATCCAACTCCACAGAAGGAGAAGCCTCTTGAAATGCTACAGGCTGGGGACTATCTGGGAAGCAGATGTGCTGGAAGGAGGCTATCCAATGCCATTCTTCCAAAGTTTCTCTTAATCCATAGTTCACAGACCTCTAGTATTCCACTTGCCTTTCCATTTTTTCTGGTTAGTCTGTCCTGAAGTGTGGCATAGGGCTACCAGTACTGAGTAGTGAGAAAAGATTATTTCACTTGTCTGGTAGTCTATACATCTGTTCATACTTTCCAGTATGACACTTGATTTGTCTAATGCAGTGTTTCTCTCTGACCATGGCTAATGACCAACACACCCAGACAAAGATGGAGGAAACACACAGGAGTCAAGTCTGGAATTATCTTTTTGCTATATTTGGACCAGGACTAATATTTTATAGCCAGGATGAGATTAGATAACATAGGATAGGCCCAGATCCACCTTGTCTCCTTCCCTTTTCTTTCTCAACTCATTCCTCTCCCCACTCTTACTTCTAGCTGTGGAATCCCACTTAAAGCCTTTTCTGTCTTACTTTAGCTTCCCAATAAGCCAGTTCAGCTCAGAAATCTAGTAGATGCTACTTGCTTTATTTATACTGTTCAATTTCTTCTATTTTAATGAGTACCTTAGGTTCCAATGGAGACTGAATCAAAGGCTGAGACTGACTGCTCATCAAAGATGAGCAGGAACATGAAGGGGAGAGAAATGTAAAAGAAATAGGACAGTTATGCCTTAATCTCTATGGCACACAGCTCATGCCCCCTTTCAACATTTTTGGACTGGAGAGCTTCCAGTGAATGTTAATTAAACCTCACAAAGCTCCTGTAGAGCAAGACTTGTCATCTTTAATGGGTGAATAAAGAATAGTCCAGAAGGAAATGGCCTTCCTCAATGACATTAGGCAAGGCAGGAGGAAATTCAGAAGCAGAAATAAGCTCCTTATTTTCTCCTTTATTCCCAAGCCACAGTGCTGTTTTGTAAGTTTACAACAGCTAAGACTTTGCATGTTTAGAATATTACTACTACAAATAATGTCCCTGCATAAAGATATGCCAATAATGCATATTTTGTCAAAGCTAGGCAGGAGGTATCATGGAGCATATTTCAAAATAGGTGAGTATTTTAAACCTAGAAGATGCAAGGGTTTATGGCCTTAACAAAATTCCCAAGGGATAGGCCATATATAGAAGCTTTCAACACAGAGCAAGCTGAGCAAAATGGGACGAGAAACTAAAGTGCTTCAGGGAGTGATCTGTTCAATGTTAACACACTGAGTTAACAGCTACCTAGAGTGAGTCATCAGTCCCCCTGGATGATTTCAGCCTTTTATCTAAACTTGTTTGATGTAAAGCACTTGTTTGACAAAAATCCATGGCTCCAACCTCCTTTCTGATCACCTCAAGTCACAGAACTGTGCTGTCAGACTGGTCTAGTGAAATTTTGTCATATTTACACAGCTTCAGGACAAGATGAAGGAATTGTGTCCATATTGGCCTGTTCAGTAAAATATCCTCATAAGCAGTGTGCTGGGAAGACAGAAAGAACTAAAATTTAACTTTTTGCATGAATGCTACCCCTATTACATCACAGAAAAAAAAAATTTAAATAAGAAAGCAAACATTAAAGAATGGGAAGACAGTTTCCCTGTTGTTGCATTAAAAGTAGTAGCTTCCATTAGCATTTTGTGAGCAACATAATCTTCCCAGAGAGGTGAATTGTCTATTCTGAGGAGTTCAGGGGCAGATACAAGCATGGTGCAAAGCTGCACCATCCTCTTGCATCTGGGGAAGTGGTGAACTCAAGGAGACAAGCACCTCAAGCTGCTAGGAAGAATGGAAATCCCAAAAGTCAGGTAGAGCCATATCTAAGTGTCGGGAGGATTTAGTCACCTAGATGCTGTCAAGTCTTGTATTTCAAAACTAGATTGAGCAGGGACTGAAATCTGTGTGGTCCTTTCTGCACACTTTTCCTCCAAAGAACAAATAGTGCATTGTCCTTGGTCCCAAATTTTGCAGCCTGGGTCTCTGACCAGAGGTTACCCCAACTCCTCAACACTGCCTTATTGCAACACAAAGCCAATGTGCTACCTGGCTACACACTCAGCCTTGAAGCATTAAAGTCCTCTCAAGTCAGTCAATTCTCCAGATTAAGTCTTGGTCTTAATTTGAACATCCTTTTTTCCTTTGTGATTTCATTTTGTGAGTGAAACTTTCATCTTCTGGCAAGTAATCATCATTTTGATATAAGGAATATTTACCCTTCAGCAATATTTATTCTTGATAAAAAGGATATGAGGAACTTTGCAAATACATTTACTGTAGAGATTACTGCATACGCAAAGTTGGACATTCACCTAAAGGCTGATCCTGCAAGAACTCCACATACAAAAATCCCATTTCATTCAGACTGTGTTCTACATGTTCACTGTCAAGGCACCCAGAGCTCCCTCTTGGCAAGGTAGGAACATTTTTAATTGTCATGGTAGGCGATTCTAACAGGTATAGGAGTCGATAATGTAAAATTGCATGTAGGTAAAACAGCAGTCACAGATCCACTGAGAATCATCCAACTGTACAGGGATTATAGAAGTTTTTAAGAAACATCAGCACAGCACACCTGGTTTTGTACAAAGGGTTAATTTTGACAAAAAACAACAGAGGGACAGCACAGATTTGGGAGCATACTGTACTGCATTTCTTTAGAGAGGCTGCTAAGATGCCTCCATTGGAAACTTTTTGGGCCCGATCCTATGAAGCAGATAGAAAATCCTGTAGCTTTAGTGAGCAGCAAAGGTTGTCAGAAACTTGAAGAACTCATGTGTTAGCCTCCATGCCTGGTATCTGAAAATACACACAATTTCTCAGGTGAGGTCATCCCAGTGCAGAGCAGAGTAGGACAATCCCTTCCCTTGCCTGCCTGGTGATGCTGTGCCTGAGACACCCCAGGCACCGCTGATTTGTGTTCAATTTGCCATCAACCAGGACCACCAGGTCCCCTTCCACAGCACTGCTCTGCTGCCTCTTTTTCCTTAGTCTCTACACACAATCAGGTTTACCCCAACCCAGGTGCAGAATCCAGCACTTGCCCCTGTTAAATGTCACACAGTTGGTGATTGCCCATCTCTCTCATTAACTCACCAACCTCTCTTTGCAGAACCTCTTTGCCTTCAAGGGAGTCAACACCTCCTCCCAAGGGAATGGTGTTGGCAAAATCCCTCATTATCCTTTCCAGTCCTGCATCAAAGTTGTAAATTAAGATGTTGAAGAGAACTGAGCCAAGAATGGAGCCCTGTGGAACCCTGCTAGTGACAGGTCACCAGTCTGGTGTCACCCCAGTCACTGTAACTCTTTCTGCCTGAGCCATGAGCCAGTTGCTCACCTGTGGCATGATGTGTTTATCCAGCTCTGGCATGGACGTTTTGTCCAGAAGGATCCTGTGTGAGAGAGTATCAAAAGCTTTACTGAAATCCGAAAGGATTGGCTTCTCTAGATCAAGTGAGTGAGTTACCCTGTCACACACAGCAGGAGCTCAGTTTCCACAAGCAGGACTTCCCCCTCATGAAGCCATGCTGGCTGTACAGAATAACCTTTTCGATGATTTTGCTGGGCACCGAAGTGAGACTGGCAGGCCTGTGCTTGCTGGGGTTCTCCATTTTGCCCTTCTCAAAAAACTGGGACAGTGTTCATCAGCTTCCAATCAGCTGGGACCTCTCCCCTTCAAACCCTACAAATCTGTAAGAATACATCTGGAAATTATGAGTTTGATTTGTTTCTTCCTTGGGTGAAAAAAATAAAGGAGGACCCATGTAAACCTCTTTTTTTTGTACTGAGACACTGTAGAGGTGGCTGAAGCATAGATTCTGATCATAGACCTCAGCTCAGCCTGGGTGGGTGTGAGAAAAGGTCTGGGGGGCTTTTCCCAGCTGTTTCTTGGTTTGGTGAGGTCTCATTCCCACACCAGGGATTTTGAGGAGAGGGATTTCACACTGCACTGCTGCCACCCTGTATGAAATCCCCCATCCAGACCCACTGGCTGTAGCTGAGGTTCAGCTGCCAGAGCCTTGGCCTAAGCCCCACTTGCTGTGCAGGCAAACTCCTCACTCCTGAGGTACTTAATCTCACACTTATAAGAAGTAAATCTACACTGTGAAAAAAAAAAAAACAACGGTTTTTTTCCAGTCTTAGAATTCTGCTTTTAGTAACCAAGCTAAATATGACATAAATATCCTAGACAAATGCATGTCTCTGGAAATACTGAAACCCTGGCCCCATGACACGGCTGCTGGGATTCCTGCCATTCGCTAAAAAGTTAAGCTGGGAAACACTTTGTCCAATTACTAAAAACAATGAAGATATAAAGGAATTATAACCTAAAAACAGAGGTGTTGAAAGAAAGAACACAGATCCACGTAATAAAAAATATTGATTTAATTAAGGCAGCAGAGTAAAACATTCACAAACTTGGATGCCCCTGGTGTGTGTGCATAGGGGGGCAGGTGGGTGTGCATGTGTAAGCACACATGCTTCCCTTGCAAGTGGTTTCTGACCAAATCCTAGCAGAAGTGTCACAGGCAGGAGGGATATAAGGATCAGCTCCTCTTCTCTAAAGATGATGCAGAGAGCAGTATTGGCATGGATACTTACAAGCAGTCATGGTGTGGACCCCATCCCTGCAACCTGGTGCTGGCTTTGCCTGGGAAGATGGACACTGAGATGGGCTTTTGTTCTCTGAACTTCTGAACCCTGCAGGAGACCCGAACCACCGAACCGCACTCTGGTTGTTTGTGAAGAGAGTAATTTATTGAGCTCCATCCTGGAAGAAACCACAAGACATTCTGAAGGGCTAAATTCAATACCTAAAAATATTACTCCAGAGCAGGATGAAATGAGAAAGATTTCAAGACTGAGACAGACATGTGTTTCCAAGGGCAGCATTTTGTGCAGTCCTCAAAAAGTAGTATTTTAGTGCTTTTGGTGACTGGAACAAAGACACATTCAGCCCCCATTGCATAACGTCAAAATGACCACGGAACAATTTTTGGTTGTCCTGTGAGGTGATAAGCAAGAGCAATAACATGTTTGGGAGTTCTCATTTCTCTAACAGGAACCTGCAGGACACTTGTGAATGATTTGTGCTGGAAAGGTGAATAAACAGGACTTCAACTGAACCTGCAGTGTTCTGCAGAGAGCAAGCAAGAGCAATAGGAAAGATAAAGAGGGGAACTCCTTGTGTTTATCTTAGAAATTATGTGTCTGCAGACAAAAGCCAGTGATTCTTTTCCTTTGCCCCTTGGTTTCTGAGCCTCTCAGGGATACATGCCCCATATTCTGAAGTTTTTCTTTCACATGCATGGAATTTAGAAACTATCTTTAAAACAAGCTGCATTAAATTCATGATTATCATGTACTCTAATACTAGAGTGGGGGATCTAAACAAATCACTAAGCATCTTGGGGTTCAGAACGAGGTGAGTTTGCAAAGAGTCGCTGTGAAAAGCATCCACCTAGTATCAGAGTAGAGGGAAACTATAATGAGAACCACCTTATTTAAGTATTGCCAGAAAAGCTAAACTATTCTCAACAGCAGATATTTTAGGGACCTTTCCACTATACTCTAGATTTTTTGGCTGGTCACTTTCTAGATGATTCAATTCCTGTTCCTTTGGAAGTATGCTGAAAACCACAGAAATAGCCGTTAATCTTTGGGAATGCTGAACTCTTAAGCACGTCAAAGCTCCCAAATGCATTTCAAGAAGTCTGAGCATTTCCCCATAGGAGTTCAGAGACTTTTGTTTCTAGGAAAGAGTAGTTATAGACACCACTCAAGACAGACTAGAAAAGCAGACATAACACTACAGTGCAGTTCCACAGTGAGCTGAATTACTCGAGGAGAGGGGTTTTGTCACTCCTGAACACATAGCTGATGTCCAGCTAATTGATAATTCGTAGCACTGAGGAAGAGCATCCATGCACAGAAAGCAGCAAGTTTATGTTCAAGGCCCTGAAGAGAGCTGTGACTCTTCACACTCTTTCAGCAACCACCTCACTACAATGTAGGGAAGCTATAGGGAGGAGATGGAAAAACAGGATCAAAAGCCTGGGTTTTCCACAAGCAAAAGGTTCACATGCCAAATTTTTACATGCCAGAAATACGTGTGCAAGTCAGATGTTACAAAATAAATGCCAATCATTTTGTCCAGTCTGACAGCAGCACTCTCTCAGTAAGACTGAGGGAATTAAGAATTTACTGCACTTTTTTCTACTGTAGAAGAAACAGAACCCCCAAAAATTTGGCTTGTTGGAGGGGGTTGTGAGGTTCTTTGTATTGTCCAGATCTGATCACTGATTTTTTTTTTTTTTTTTTTTTTTTCCAAGGGACTATATTTTCAGATAAGCCAATACTCAGGAACTGCAAGGGGACAGACTCTCAGAAACAGGTTTTCTTGATAATCAGTTAAATGAAATTTCCAGATAGTTGCACATTTAAATGTCTGGCTAATTTACGTGGGTGGCACTTTGCTAAGCTTTGGCTTTTTTTTTTTCCTGACAGGAACATTTTAGTCCCTCACACTTTGGAAAAACTGCTGCATTTCTCAGTCAAGGGAAAGTTGATTACATTGCTTAATGTTTTAGGAAAATACCTGATACTGTTTCTGTAATTTTCTGTTTACTTGAGCACAGTATCACAAACAGGAAAAGACATTAAAGTCCTTCAGATTTAGTGAGACAAAGGGGAAGTATAAAACAAGAGGTAAGAGGAGTTACATGGGTAGATATTCTGCATAGGTCATAATCCTCTCTGCCTATGCTGCATCTGCAGTGATGGTGTTCAATGCCATGAAGTTTGCAAGTGTTAGGAAAATACAAACATGATGCTAATATCCTCTAATGTACTCACTGCTGGTAGAGTTGCTTGTTTTCACATAACCATTTTGGGTCAAAAGGAGCTGCAGAAAGTTTTTTAGTCCAAGCATTTCTTCAGCATAACCTTTTCATGCCGTGTCATTATAGCTTTTACTTTACACATCTCCATGTACCGATCTCTCTTGCTGTGACCGACAATTTCATTCTTTCAGAAGCCTCACAATTATGGCCTATCACTCTTTTCATCCATATATTAACTACATTGAGAATCACATCCCATTTCAATGATTTTTTGCCTTTTCCTCCATTCTTTCTACACTCTCATCTCTTCTGTACACCATCATTGTTCTGTTGCTTTTCTCCAGTTCCCTTAGATGTCACTTTGTATAACTTGCTTAGCCATGGGGGAATATATTCCTGTAATTCTTAATCACACTACACTTCCAAAGACTCTTCTTTGTCCAGGACAGACTGTACTATGCATGTGATTTTATGCTAGCAGCTGAAAATCTGGCTGGCAGGCACACATGCCCTTCTTTTAACAAAACAAAATTCCTCAAGTTCAACACAAACACATGCCCAGAGCAAGCATTGTTAAAAGGTAAGAAGAATTTTGAAGAGGCGAGGGAAATGAAGGCAGCCAGGGAAAACACAGCTTCTTAATTTTGCTGCAAATTATTCTCCATCACTCCCTTCTCCCAAACCACCTTGATCAAACAATCCCTATGCAGCCTGCCCTGTGCTGGGTCAATTGTAGTAAACTTCCAGCTGTGCCTGGCATGCAGGTGTTTGGGTTATGTTTTGCCAGCTACAGGTGGACTGATTGATGTTGCAGTTGTTTTTTCTGGGGAAAGCAGCCATACAGGAAGGAAGGTGAAGGAAAATGGCTGGGCTGGGCATGTTCTGCACTGCAAACCTCATGGTCCACTGGCATTGCAAACCTTCCTTAACAGATCTAGGGATGTATTCAGAGCCCCTTTCACATTTCCCTCTGCAGCCATGAGTACTGGACACTGATACTTTCCACAGTCTGCGTGTTACCTCTGAAGTGCAGATCTCTTTTGGGTGGGACAAGGTAGGCAGATTAACTTTTGCTTGCTGCCACAAATCCTTTTGAAATACAACCTCACCTCTGCAGCCCTTCTTAAGCACTTACCAGTTCAGGAAGAGCAGGTCAGGTCACCAGGACAGGGACTCTGCACAGCACATGGCTCAGGAAATAGCTATTGTCCCAAATAATATCTGAGACTGCCTGGATTTTTTTTTTCCTGTCATTTTGGGTTTAAATAATAGCAGATAATGCCTTCTGAGTTCCCTTCTGCCTTATTTTATCTCACTAATGCATTAAAAAGTGGCTGTATCTGAGGGTGTCCAGCTGTTAGCGTAGGTGATAGGGCTAAATCTTATTATTGACTTTAGCACTCTCAACCTGAAATGTTTGTGTGGTTGAAGAAAGTTAATGAAACCTTTCTGCAGCAGCTGTTACTCTGAGTTGAGAAAACATCTCTGCACTGCTCCATTAGCATCTCCTCAGAGCATTACTGCAATAAAAAGCCCACAGGGAATCCCATTCTCTTTCTTCAGAAACAAAGGTGTCACAGACAATGTATTCGCAACTAACAATTAGCAAAAGGGCTTAATTCAGGTTTCTCTGAGATGTGATGCATTGACATGAAGTAGGGCAATATATATATGACATTTAGCATGGCAAATGTACAAATGTCTCACCAAAGGTAGCTCTGTTTCCAAAAACCACTGTGACAACTTTCAGCTGTTGCTTTTAGGATGATAGAATCGGGTAATAAAATTGTATACACTGACATCATCATTATTAGTGTCTGATTCAATGTGTTTGTATTTCCTGGAACAGAACATATGCTGTAGAAGCTTGCTGTTCTTTGCAGTTATGGAGTGGCACTCTCCAAACAAATACCATTATTCTCCACTTTGTGTTGGGGCAACTTCCACACATCTTAATCTTCTCTTTTCCTTTCTTTTCCATTGTCATTCACTGTCCTTTCTCCTTTATTCCCATGCAGGGAGAGAGGATATTGACAGCCCACCTTCACACCTTGTTTCCTTGCAGTTCTCCAGCAGAAAGGGCAACCTAATGTAGACCACTGTGTTTAGCTATTTAATGAACAAAAGCCAAAGTAGTGAAGCCATGGTATGGGCACAGTACTCAAGATCAAATCTGCTGTTTGCACACTGCATTGCCAGCACTTTTATGTCAATTAATGCTTCTCTGCAGTCAGGTGTTTTTCATTAGCAAGAAAAAAGAGATTCCAGGTGAAGATTTTATAAATGTGTTGACAAATGCCAACATTCTTTTATTCAAGTTATGATTAAAATGATTGTAACCTCCGAGGGAAAATGCTAGGAATTCTCTTGATGTGGTTAGGAGGGAGAAAATTTGGCTGAGGGTGCCAGAATGAACTCTTTGATTCTCCAGAAAAACTGGACAACAAGCCAAAAGGTAGTTTCTCCATACACACACTGTGGATATGTGGCTTAGAACAGTGTACTCATACACAGGTTAATAAATGAACCACGGATGCGCCTTTCTGATCCAGGTTACATTTTAAACCAAATACTTAAGTTCAGCTGGTCTCTCCTGCCTGAAGCCCAAATCCTAACCTTCTGATGGAGATACTGATCCCTATTACCTGCAGGTCCTTCTCCTCATCATTACCAGCTTACCAAACAACACAGCTGACAGTGGCTCTATGCTTCACCTCTCCCTTGGGAAACACACATACACGTGGGCCTGTCTTTAGGGCTGCATTACACAAGGCTACAAAGAATGGGCCCTCTCATTTGATGAAATTGTCATACAATTTCTGACAGCCCTGAGGCCTCAGGTGTATTTACAGGTCTATTCAAAATCTGTGTCCTGTGTTACACTGTCTGCAACCTTTGCATACATTATTGAGAGTAAGTGTGTGGTTTAGCTCAGTTAATAAGCAGGGCTGTTCCCTGAACTGGCTCCCAGGAGAAGTAGTGACTGTGTGAAATTATTTTCTGTCCTAACACAGACAGAGTAACACCAAATCACAGAATATGCTGAGTGGGAAAGGACCCTCAGGGATCACTGAGTCCAACTCAGTGTGGCCCTGTACAACACCATCCACAAGAATCACACCATGTGCCTGAGAGTACTGCCAAGCACTTCTTGACCTCTGTCAGACCACTTCCCTGGGGAGCTGTTCCAGTGTCCAACCCACCTCTGGGTGAAGAACCTTTTTCTAATATCAGCCTAAATATACCCTGATAGAGGGGCCATTCCCTCAAGTCCTGTCACTGGTCATATAATGATAACATGAATCCTAACTTCATTCCTTCATATCTGCTGTCTAAGAAAGCGTACTACCTCATCTGGCAGATTTTTGACTATTCCAACAAGCTAAAGAAACAGCAGACAAAAATTTTTATGTGGCTTTCCACCAAAACTGAGAAGGATTTCTTCCCTAATCCAAAAAAGACCTCCCTTCTTTTGTCTTCTTGATTTCTATGCTTCTACAGAATATTTTTACTGTGACCCCTAGAGTTTAGAGAGTCAGTATTTGTCTGAGGAACCCTCCTTACACTGGGATTTTCTCATCAGTAGTGCTTATGTTTTGAGTGCAGGATCTTTAGGCCAAGGAGTTTCACAAAGAGCAAGAGCTTCTGAGGTTCAGAGGTGTAGGGTTCTGCACCATGGCAATCAAGTAGCAAACCCCAGGTCCCACATCTGCTGTGCCATTGGCCAGTGCTGGCATCTGTCACACTGCATGTCCCTAAAAGCCCTTGTATGAGCTGCCAGTGCTGCAGCAAAGCACATTTCCACTAGCAACTGGGAGATGGAATCTATTCTACAAGTACTACAACACAGCAATACTCTCAGCCCAGCATCCTGCTTATGTGCACATTCCCAAACTTTCTATTAATAACTAAGCTATGAAACAGTAGATTATTTTCCATATATTAGCACCTTACCTGATTAAAGAGCATATTCTAGAGTGAAATTAATGTTTTAAAAAAACTGCCCAAACTAAAAAAAAAAACAAAAAAAACACCAAATTAACAGCCAATTGTTTTGAAACAATAGTGAGAAATTAGTAAATTATTTGTCAGTAGAAGTGAAAAAGAATAAAATCACTATGGAAAGAATTTTTACTTTCAAAACTAGACAGATGCTCTGTTGTGGTTTTAAAGGAGAAGGGAGGAAATGTTGGCTTGGCCCATTTTGATCTCTAAAGGCTTGTAAATCAGTGATAATAAGCTTTCCTAGTCTAGCCTGGGAGAGGCTGTCCTGGAGTGATTCACATTTCAAAGGGCTCAGGATAAACAGAACACGACTCTCCAGTTTGTTCCCGTGGAGTAAGCAGGACAGTACAAATTGGGGAAGACTGCTATTTAGGGTGGACCAAATCTTCCACCGACCTCAAAGCCAGAACAATTAGTACAGTGGAGCTCAGCTGCTTTCATATTCCAGCCAAAATCACTCCCTTGTTAAACTCTGGTAACTAAATAAAGGATAAATAAACTAAAGAAAGGCAAAGGATGACTGTTCCCTGGGTTTTGTTACTGAGTTGTGTCACAGGATCTGCTTCCTGCAGGACCCTCCAGGATTTTGTCCTTTTGACCAAGTCTGTTTATTTGGTTGGACTCTGGAGAAGGATATTGGTTCTGAGAAACAAAAGAGGTTTATGACAAATATAATTAATCTAAAAAAGGTAAACACCCCAAACTCTTTGTGCCCAGTGAAAGGCCATAAAAAAAATATCTCAAATCAGTCCCACAGTACTAGCAGGACAGAAGGCAGTGAAACACTGGGACTCACAATGATGGCAGTGGAGAAGGGACCATGGAACAGCAATATCAACTTCTTTGGCTGCTCCAAGCAGCACTGCACCTCATAGAGTAGACCAGATAAACCTAATTTTTGTTTATGTAGGGGAGTTTTCCAGCACAACCTAATGACATTTATACCTGTAAATTAGTACATACTATCCATGCTTTTATCACAAAAAATAATTTCTAATACAGCAGGAGGCCCAAGTCTGTCTCCAGCTGAGAAAAAAATAAAATAGCTGACCAAAATTTCATTTGTATCAGCATAACTAACAATTAACAAAACAACCCCAGAGATTTTCTATTGGTTTAGCTGAGAACTGAAAGCAAAACCTCAAAGACTTTGCAAAACTAAGTAGACACTGCAGGATTTGAAAAGCAGCCACCTGGCATAAAGCAGATTTGGGCAAAACAAAGTAAATGGTACAGGTTCTCCACCATGAAATTACAGGGATTTTAGCATCCCTGGAGCAGAAACATTATTCCAGGAGCAATAAGGGAGCCTATACACCACAACCTGCAGAGACTGCAGAGTTAGTGCTGAATTACAGACTTCACCACCCCCTCATGGCCCAGAACTTTGTCATATAGATCTCAACACCACACTGCATGTCACAGGCTCAACATGCCCTACACTGCACACCTACTCATACCAGAGCTTTGCCTGAAATACCTGACCACCTTTTTCCAATCTTTGCAGTAAGATCTGGAAAACTGACAGAATCAAAAAACCAGTTCACAGAAAAAATCTGTCATGGTAGTGTCACAGTAGTAACTGGGTGACGGCATTGGGGAAGTGATGGGTCATTAGCAACCAAAGGCAGTGATTTTGCACTGTTTGCTCTTCCTGCAGCAAAAGGAGTACCCTGGAAAGAATTAAACTCTCTCACTCCCCCATATTTATGTAAAGGTGTGCCTGGAGACTTGCAGTCAGCATTGAAGCTCTGTTGCTCTAGACGTTCCACAAACACAGTGAGAGATAATCCCCCATCTGAAAATAATTTGAAATCTAACCAAAAATACAAAACAGAGAGAGGAGAAACAGAGCCCCAGAGATGGAAGGGCTTGGCAGTGGTTAGACAAGTCAGTGGAAGAGCTGGAGACAGAGCCTTGCCTCCTGCCTTTCAAGTGAGTGCCCTCACCTCTAACTCACGCTCAAGCTTGGAGCCAGGCAATTGATGTGCCACAAACCTATTGCTTAAAACCCTGTATGTGCTGCTGCTCCCTGAAAGGATCAGCAAAATCACACTCCTTTCATGAAGGTATAAAAGAAAGATCAAAAGACAAAAATAGATTGTGTGGAAAGCTGTTGGTTCACGTTTTGGAACAAAATTCATATTCAAAGTAGGAAAAATTTTAAGGTACCAAATGAAACTGTATTTTAAACATTTTGTTATCCATGAGATTATATCCACATAAAAAAGGCCTGCCTCTTGGCTTTAAACAAAATATCTAGAATAACAGAAAGCAAAACTGGTCCACCTTCCTCATCTCTATTTTGATTTTTTTGCTCTCTAGAAGAACAAGGATTTTATTACCAAATTACAAGGCAATAAATTCTGATACAACTACTTCATGGACATATACTGAAAACATCTTGTGGAATTTGTTTGCAAGGGAGGTCATGAAATCAAAGAAAGGTTGGTCTTTTAGGAAGGGCTGAATAACTTCATGAGTCATTACCAGTAATTCTTGATGCTACACAAGGAAATGCATAAAAATCGTACATTTAGAGCACAAGATGATTCTTTACATAGTTCATTTTTAGCAGAACGGAAGATTGTGAGTAAAGAACTAGATAGAAGAGTTAATTTTTGACATTTAGGCTTTTCTTCTAGTTTGGTTTTCCATTGCATGTTCTTGGTGTCCTTGCTGTCCATGGATCTGCCCTTTTTGGAAGAAGTTTCATCCTAATGCTGGCATCCCAACATAGAGGATATAATTAGATGTCAATTAAAATATGCACTCTATATTTGCATTAAAAAAATCCAAGATTTCTGTGCTCTACAATTGCCTCAAATCTATAATTTCAAGGGACATCAACATTTAATATTTTGTGACTCAGAAGACTTGGCAGCACTATATTTTACACAGGATTATTGCTGACTATAACAGCAGCACATCACTTAAAATTGTGCCAAAATTAAATGTAAGGTGTGAGGTTTTCCATTCTTACAATATTTACTCAAAATATCAGCAGAAATTAAAGAGACACTTCCGTCATTTATCACACTCTCAATGAGAAAGTCGTATGCTGCCACCAAATCCATTGAAAAACATTAAAATACTATTATTTTAGTAGTTTTAAATACAATTTGCTTCAAGTAAACTCTGAAGATTATGAAGAATACTGTATTTCTAGACAACTCACCTAGGTTCTCTGCAGTGATGATAAGGGGATGTCGTTCTTCCTACTCGCAATCCAAGGAAAATTATCCCTCAAAACTTAAATCGTCCTGAACCTCATGTTCTTTGTCTGTCTAAAGTGGTTTAAAGTAAATTATGCAGATACCCACGGGTGTGTCTGCTGTTGCTTATTTTACTCACACAAGCAATATGACTAATTCAATTTTAAAGCAAATCAATCCTGTTAGGTCATTCAGTCTGCATCCTGTAAAAAACAAGGCAGGGAATTTTGCTTGGTTCTGTGAGTTCCATGAATGTTACTTGAAAAAATTTTGCATTTAAACTTCTCAGTCTGACCGCCTCAGGAGCAGTCACTCCAACAACCATTGCATCAACACAGATTTTTATCTAGACATTCACACTTCTTCCCAAACCATTTAAAAATTTTGGAAGTGACAGCATTTCTGCATTGTCTGCAGAACTCTAGTAGAAACAGACCCCTTCAGTGATGCTGTCCCAAAAACTATAAAGATATGGAGAAATAATTTCTCAATTTCACATCATCACTACCATTTTAAAAGATGGAACTTTATTTCTAAGACATTAATTCTTAGAGGGCTCAGCATGTGGTGCAGCAAAGTTGTGAAGCTTTACTTTGTTTTACTCAAATGAGTTCACATTGTGTAAGATAAATACCACTCATTTCTTTGAGTCACTTCCCTGTGGACATCAGGGAAGAAGTAGACTTCAGTACCTTGAGGTGGCTGTCCTGGTGTCTGGGTCACAACAGGGATAATCAAAATTATGGCATCTTTCCTATCACAACCTCTTTCCCTCAGGAAGCCTCAAGTTTTCAGAAACTCCGCCGGAGTGAACTCCAGCTGGGATGTGCTGTAGCATGGATCATGCCACAAAGCTTACTCCAGTTTCAGGGATGTGAACCCAGTGAGTAATCTCAGAGAAGCTACAGCAGCCTAAACAAGAACAAAGGGCTGGTGTGTATAAATAATAACTGCATCCTCTCAGACTGAAGACACTGAGAGATGTTAAAGAAAACATAGACTTTATGAGGTTTTCACCTTAAATAGAAAGGCTAAGACATCACAGGCTGGAAAAATAGAGTCATCCTGCCACAGGACAAAGGCAAAACAGTGTATTTTAGCTGACCAGAACTCAGAGATCTCTCCTGTTCATGCAGCAATTTGGACATGAATCCACAGCCAAACCCTTGCTCATGGTTGGTATTTCGGTTAGCTTTTACTGGGTGATGCTAAACTCTGACTATTAATTTTTCTTCCCCTCAGACTTAGGTCTGCCTCAGCTCTCTCCACAGCTCCTCCTCAGCTCTCTGCACAGTCCCAGCTCTCTCCCTCTCCAGGCAGAGCAGACAACACCACTGTGGTTACCTGGGGCAGTAGATAAAAATATGTGTTTAAGCTGTATGTCTAGGGTAAGAAATCACACTATCTGAGCATTTCCATTTCAAAGGCTCGGGTGTTTGGGTCTTTTCCTGTCGTTCAGTTTTCTCATCTTTTTAAGATTCAATTTCCTCCACCTGGCTTTTGCTTAAGACAACAGTTTATGCTAAGTTTGACCACAAACAGTTAAGCCATTTCTGAGAATGTTGACAGAAAAGCAGGAGTATAAATTTGCTCCTTTTTTTTTTTTTTGCAACATTTTTAGTTTTGAACAGCTCAGCATCTCAGCAGGAAGTGGAAAAGAGTTAAAATTTGACCCTAGGTCAAAAATGTTTTTTGATGATCCAGTGAATTCTCTTTTCTATCACCAAGCATGTAAAATACAGAGCTTGAGCAGCTTGCAATTGATCACCCAGAGAGAAGGTCATTCTGGTTTTCATTGTTTTAGTAAGTCCTAAAGCCATGAAATTGTTCTTAAATAGCTCTACTCTGAATTTTCATGTGGCAAAATTTGTTGTCTAGATAAGACCACTCAGAATAAAAACTTTCAAATGGTGTGAAGTTTCAAGTTGTGGTGTGCTTTAAAGTTATGTTAAATTCTCGAATGGATTATTTAATTTAAGGTTGAAGTTACTTTAGGCCAAGATGTAATCAAATTAGAGAGAAGTGTGATTACTTTTTTTCTAAAATAAGGTAACTATATCAATTTTGTCAACAGAACCTCCTCCAGATCTTTTGTTTGAGCTGGTCCAATCTTTACCTTAGCTCATGTCCTTTTGGTGTTCTGTAGGAAACCAGAACTACACTTATTCAGGGCACCAACTGTTCAGTGGGAAGAAGGGTGTTTTCATTTGCTGCCTTACATTGTGAGAAGCACCTATGACTTGACAGCTTTATTGCTCCCCAGGTGCTCCCCTGGAGGAGCTGAGACAGCTTTGCCATCTTAGGATCTGCTGGCAAAATGCAGATAGAAATTGCAACTTGCACCCAGCGGGAAGGAACATGTAAACACGAGATAAAGGAATGTGTACAAAAGCGCTGGCAGAAGCGTGGGGGTTGAGAAAGTTAGCAGTTTTCCTGGCTGGAGGAGCCAGGCCAGCAGATAATTCTTTGGAGTGATTTCTTCCTCTTAGAAAGTACTCAAGTGACCTTAAGCTGCTGAGCTGGCAGCGAGCACAGCTCAAGTTCAGCGGATGCACATGTCTGCGCTGTGTGATTCCACCACAGGGACCCGAGACCTTGGGAAGCAGCTTTAATTGAATAAAGCCATCCAGGGCATGGACAGCCCTTGTGTTGAGTTGTTGGAACAGCATGAACTGAAAGAAGCGCTACGGCCTGAAAGCCATAAAACTGGGCTGACCGCATCCTCCAATCATTTTTTGGCGCCGAATTACACAAAGTTGTCTTTTCTTGTTGTGTTGCACAGATAAATGACACAGATTATGCCTTCATTTTTCAAAAGATCATACAAAAAAATTATCTTCAGAATGTCCCTAGATGTACTGCTGGAAAGAGCAGCATGAAATCCCTTACAGAAAGGGTTTTCCTTTTTCATCCCTTTTTAACAGAAAGTCATATGACTCTTTCTTCAGTTTGAAATTAATATTTGTTGATCAAGTGTATATATACACACATATATGTAATTTATATATTCATGTATATTTTCATTAACCATATATTTCTAAGAGTTCTAAAAACTATGAAATAAACTATTACAAGGAAATCTTCCTCACATTCTCATCTTGAATTTCTCTCTCCTCAGTGTAGCAGCCTCAGATTCCTATACTATTTGGGTTGAGTTTGAAAATTGAAATTAATTTGAAATATCATTGACAATAGCTCATATTGAGCATACTGACTGCAGAATAGTCAGTAAAAATAACCTTCCTTTGCCTGAAGGCTGTCAGTTTCCTCTCTTTTTATTTTAGACGGCCCTAAAACTTTCATTTTCATAAAACACATTTTTTATACTGCTCAAAAGCTATGGTAAAGAATTTCCAAGTCCAGCTCAATTTGATATGGTTAACAAAAAATAGAAGAAACCAATTAAATTTTGCATCTTCCAGTGTCTACACCAACACTACATGAAAGGGTTAGGAACATGTCCCGTGGACTTGTGCAAGACAACAACTTTTGTGCCTTCTTCTGACTGCTCATAGAATGTTATTTAATGAGGGAAATTTCATAACATATTGTAGAATTCTAATTAGCTGATAATGTGCAAAATATAAAGTTTTTTTCAGACAGCTAGCATTAAAAATAACTCAAAATCCTGAATGTTTTCACTACAGTTTTGTCTCACTTTACCTCATAAGTTTCTCCTCCAGTGAAATGAAGGCTAATAAAAAGAAATAGGATAAACTAGACCTGTAGTGCAAACCAGCTTATAGTTCCTTTGTCACTAAATAAAATCATGTGAGGAAAATGAAAATGTTACCTGAGTTTATTCTGTGTCATATATCATTCATGTTTAACTTCAGTGTCAAAATACATGCTGAAAATTTGCCTCTACAACTAATCCTTTTGGCTCAAAACAGGCTCTATGATTCTATTCCAGCAACACTTAAGCAAAAAACCCTGCACTGTTTGGATGAATAAAAGCAGCAACAGATGGAGCTATCTCATGTGAGCTTCTTGTAAGGCCTGAGCTTCTTAAAACACAGAACAGCTTGATGAAATGCTGCATTATAAAGAGCAAGTGAAAATTTGTAACAAGAGGTGAAATGCTGATTGTAATACCCTGAATGTGTTGCAACCCTTACCCAGTGAGATACAGGAGATTCCATGATCCTCAAATACAGTAGCTGTTGGAATCTGAGGTATTGATGATTCCGAGATTGTAGAAAGTCTCTGTCAGCCCCATTGCCAAAGCAGAAGCCATAATTGGTCTGTGCTGGTTTCCAGGTTGTTTATTCTGTTTATCTCTAACATGTTCTGCTGCCCTGCCACAGCTCTGTCCTGCAGGGCAGCGTGTGGGGCTCTGCCCTCAGTGGGATGTTACAAACATTAAATACCAGAAACTCCCTGGGCTGGATTTACAATAACGTGCCAATATCCGTCACCTACGTTGGACAGTGTGTCCCCAGCCTGAACCAACAGAAAAATGCCAACACCACAGTGAAACATGGAGGGCATGAAGAAGATAAAAAGGACAAAACACACCCAATTTCCTCCATCTTGTTCCCTTTTTACCCCTTATCTAGAATCCTAAAATTTTATTTTTGTACCCGTGCCACGCTTAATTATTACTTATATCAAACACTCAGAGCTTGTAATTCATCCTGTAAGATTGAAACTCTTTTCCATGGACAGAGATCACAGACAGTGTCTCTGGGGGCTCTGTCCAGGGGGGTTCCTGACCCCTGCCAGGGTCCCAGACCTTCCAGGGCAGCCAGAGGGAAGCCCTGAATTCCCACAAGTAGCAGATGGAGTCAAGAAGAGGCTGGATGCTCCTGAGTGTTGATAAAAGGATGCTGCTCCTGCCCCACAGTGCTCACAGAGGCCTCTTTCATCTACATCAGACACCGTCCTGGAGTCTTACAAGGCTGAGAGCCTCCCTGAGCATCACCCCAGAAATAATAGTCAAGCTGCTTCACCTGGACCTTCAGGAAATATTTCAGTGTTTTAGGAGGGTGGGAGGTTAATTAATTCAAACATTCTTTCTCTATATAAATTGGAGTTTTTTTCTGTGAAAATGCTCTTTGTCTCTTTCCCAACTGTCTTCAATGGACAAGTTAGGGAAGTTGTCACTGGATAATTTCCTGCTTCATCATAAGGCTTTAAAGCTTAATTTATATTTATTACTATGCTGTATATAAAAAATCATGGTAATGAAACATGTTAACCTGTAACATTTGAGCAAAGTCAGCAAATATTGTTTCAAGAACTTCAAGTATAAGCACTTTATAAAAACACTTCCATAAGTAAAAAATTACCCATACTTTAAAGGCTGCTCAGTCAGGCTTTTAATACCAAGATTGTCATTGAGATGCCTTAGAAGCTGTGGGTTATAGAAGCATATTTTCATTTCTTTCTCGTATTTTTCTTTCCTTTCCTCTAAAAAGCTTTTTCTGCTCAATGAAATATAAATAGTTGATCGTTATCAGAAAGAGACAGAAAGATATTCTAGAGAGCACCTGATGTCTTTCCAAACCACAATTACTTTAATGAAATTTCTTCCTTGGCTCCAGATTTTCATCTTATTTGTCACACAAATATAACCAAAAAATAAGAAAAAATATGCAAAAGCATAAAAGTTTTTTTTGGGTTTGTCACTGTATAGTGTTATATGAGCTATTTGATGCAAGAATAACTGTAAGTGAGAGTGAGTGAAAACAGAAGATCAGCCCTCCTTTTGAGAAATAAACTGGCCACTGCTTGTAAGTGTGGAAATTATATAATCTCATTCCCCCATATTCCATTCTATTGCACGGCTTCTTTCACAAGCAATTCTTGTTGCCAAATGCTTTCAGAAGATTTACAATACTATTATACAAGTTTTCAAAGCAAATATGGTAGGTCCATTCCTAATTGCACACTTTTTCCTAAGGAATCATGTAGGTTGGCTGATGATTAGCACTGCTAGAAAACAGTTTGTTTAAATGTTGATGGTGCAGTGGGAAATCTAAGGGAAGAAGTTCACTTAGGTCACAACTCCAAATAGGAAAAAAACTCAAACAATGAAGACTAGACCTTTAAAGTACAAATCCATAAAATCAGCAATTCGTCAGTTTGATCTGGTTGAACGTAATCTAGGATTTCTCTCCTTTCCTGGCCTAACACTAGTTATCTGAAACATTTTTTCAGATACTGGGATTTTAAACAGGCCAAGTAAGATTTCAGAAACCCATCCTCAATTTGGGATCCCTTCCAGGAGTAAACCACAAGGGCTGACCCTTACAGAATACATTTATATGCAGTGGTGATTTGGGGGAGTTCCTCATTAGCTTTTATACACTCTTCCTCAGGAAAATGCAAGCTTTTTTCAGACATATTAATTATACAGATGAGTGGCTGAGGGAAAGATATCCTTAAGTGGAAACTGTAATGGTTTGTTACTTGGCCTTAGGAAGCTTTACCCATTCTCTGTTTCATTTACAGAGAAATGTTGGCTACTTTGGCATAACATCTGAAAGTTCTGTGGTGATGTGTAAGACACTTTCTGTCAGCCTCTGGCCCTTGGAGTCATCCTCTCATCATTAAGTGAAGACACACATCAGCTGTCTTCTCTGGGACCTCTGAGGATCTTCCCTTGTGCCCATTACCATGACCTACGAGCATCTTTGGGGGTTGCAAATGTTTCAAACTCTGTGAAATGGCATCAATGTTTCCCTTTTTGATAGAAATGGAAATTCAATGCAAAGAGACTGTACCTTTGATTTTAAATGCTAAGGGCTTAAATACTTACAGGTATTTCAAGTGGTTTTGTTATTATTACTTAGTCTCTCATATACTGCAATAACTTGAAGAATATTTTTTAAAATTTATAAATCTGGTGGCCATTATGAGAGTTCAGGGTGTGGACACCATGAGCTTCAGGCTGGAGTGCAAAGGGAATTACACAAGGGAGAAATCTATGCAATCAGAATAGACTCTCTCAACTCCTTCCAAATGCATTGATGATAGATCGTGTTCTCTTTTTTATTCATGTATGTGGTGATCTCAGCTTTATTCAACCCTGCCTTTTGAGTGCCAGCATTTTAACCTAATAGATTTTAAATAACCCAAAGGAGTAGGTAGCTCACTAGTCTGATAAATTGTCTCATTTTTGATAAACATCTTCCCAGACCAGTCTTTGAAAGGGATTCAGTGCACCATTATAAGGTCTTAGAGAGCCAAGATAGTGAGTGATTTACTCTATCACTTCTCTATGCTTCAGATTTTCAGCTTTCCTTGCAAATACATCTGGTGAGAGTCTCATTTGCAACCTTTGCCTGCTGGTGAGTGCCAAAGACCTGTAGCAAGGGAGCTGTACTCTCTGAAAAGGCTTGTGTGAAAAACAAATGCCACTGCTGTTGCCACTGCAGAAGACTCTCTATAAAAGATGTGTAACAAGTGAGCACAAAGGGTTTGTTTGACAGCAACAACAGGCCTGTTTACCAGCTCGTGATGCATTCATGCCATATATGTTTGCAGATGTTCTACACACTAAAATATTTACGAATATCTTGATTTAAGGAGCATCTGTTGCAGACAGTAGAACAGGGCCCCCTTGACATAGTTGCTGCTGCTACATCAGCTCTGGAAACTTAAACAAGCTGTGCCTGCTGCATTCTCCCCAGTCATCTCTCTTGGTATATGTTCCTACTTTCTAATTTTAAATTTAAAGCTGTCTGCTGGAGAATGACTCAGAGAAAGGATGGGTGACTTAGTATGGAGGAAATTAGAAGTCCAGTCATAGTTAACCCAGACTTCTGACCCTGAGCCTGAGTCACACTAATTGTATTTGCTGTAACCCCCCACACAGAAAAACATGCACATAATCAAACAATGACTTTTTAAAAAGTGTCTGGACTTCGATGAAGGTCTGACTCTGGCTTGGTCTGGAACTGAAAAAGGAGACAAAAGAAGAAAAGGCTCTTCATGCAGTTTTTTCCAGTCCTGTTTAAAGAAAAAAACTGCACAAAAATCTTGGCCTTGCCATAACAGCAACATTGTGTTTGGCTTCATTGGGCTACTCAGGAGTCCAAAGCTTATTATGTGTGTTTGGGATTCTCAGCTGATATGACAGGCACCAGGCTTCTCACTTCAAAAAGCTCTGTCACAGTTCATCTCAGTCACTGGCATTCTCAAAAAGAGGGCAAAAGCTACAAGGGTTTCAGGGACGAGATGGTTTTCTGCCTTATGGGGTTTTTTTCTAAATTAAAAAAGGCTATGAGGAAAACCCTTACCCCTTATAAATTTTCAAAGTGCTTTTAAATTCAGATTAAAAGTTGCTTTTCCCCATTTTAGGAAGGGGAAACTGGAGGAAGCTATGGGAAGGAGACGCTTGCAAAACATCACAAACAACAATGCTACAAATAAGAGCTTCCACCTCTTGTAGGCTACCCAGCAATGTCCTGTCCACTATGAAACACTGGTCTCCCACCTTTCAGGGAATATCCAAAGCAAATTATACCTTTAAGATTAATCTTGCTGATTTAGCAATAAAAGACATCAACATTCTTCATGTTACTGTTCCTTTACTTAGAAGTTCCTATCAAATGCTAATTTGGACCCTGTTGCTGTTGTCTCTGACAGACAGCACCTCTGATCCTCTGATCATCTGAAGGGTAAAACTTGGATGTTGCTTTTCTTAATTTACTTCTCACTGCTGAAATCCAAACATAAAGATAATTTTCTGTTGGTGATACAAACCAGGAAATATACAGGAGATAAAAACTCCATAGTTATAGTTGCTGCAACAACTCCAATATTCAGAATTTTCTTGGGTTTAATCTTTTTTCCCATAATTTTAACTTTCCAACATCTCAGGAAAACTGTATTTGTAGAAATTTCTCTAAATACCATTATAATTAAAAAGAGAAAGAAAGTTGTCTGCAATATCCCAGAAAAGTTGTGAAAATTAGACTGGAAATAGTGTCTTCCATAGTGTGCACTAAAAAGTCAGCTAGTGGAAGGTTGCACTAGACTAACTGAGAGTTACTTAACTCTTTTCTCAGAAATGTTCCTTCTCTTCTCTCCCCTCCCTGAACATGCATACCCAGTCATCATCTCCTCTTCACATAATCTTTTTCAAAAGATTAGAGAGGAAGTTGGGGTCCTTTAGAGGCTCTCAGGACCCATCCTTGATGAGAGGCAGACTCCCTATCGAGACCTTTTTCAGCAGCGCTGCACTTTGTAACTCTGAGTAAGTGACACTAAAGACAGGTCTGAGGAAGGAAGGTCAGACCCCAGGATGGGAGAGGCAAGGGGAGATGCCCCTGCTTCTTGAAGAGATAACACATCCATTTCTTCCCAGATTTCCTTTTTTTAACATCTGCTTGCAGCAGCACAATTGTACCCAGGGCCTCCTTTGCAGTTACAATAGTGAGGAAAGATGTAGTTTATGACTGTTAAGAACTAAATGTCATTAATCAGTTACCATACAGCTGGGCCTCCTGGAATGAGTGACTTTTCTCAGCCCACATCCAACAGTTCCTGGGTCAGCCTAAGGCAACACTCCCCTTGTATGCTCCCAACATAATTTCTTTTGTTTTTACTCCAGTTACAGCAGTTGTAGAGAGCACTTCACAGTCTGGACCACAATGCAGCACTACCTTCAATTCTCCTCCCTGACAAGGAAGATTGCAAGTCCCTTAACACTGTAATGAATAAGAATTTTTAAAAAGAAAAATTATTTTTTGAATCACAAAATGAGGCCAAACAGGTTTGCTTTTAGGAAGGAGCAAACCCTCAGAAAAATCCCAAGAAGAGACATCTTTGCCACTCCCAACATCTGAAATAATCCAGAATCAAAAGTCATTTTTCTATTTTCATAGCAAACCTAGAAAAAAAAAATTAACAGTCTATTGTCTGCTACACTTTTGTCAGGGTTAAATGTAAGAAAATCAGGAAGACAGAAAAATCATGAGGTTACCGTCTCCATATACTTTAAATCTAACTATCTGTCTAACTTTCATTCATTGTGACAGTGGGTGTCCTTCTCTTTGAACACTGTTTCCATCAGTTTCCATCTTTTATGCTGCTGTAAATCAGGATAGAACTGTTATGATAAATTTGAGACCTGGCCTAAGTGAGTCTGTTCCATAGATACAGTCATTTATTCAATTACACAAGATCTACTTCTTTGGATGATTTTCTGGGAATAGGAGAGCATGGATTTGGAGGAAGCTCTATTTCTAAAAAGCTCAAATCCCTAGGGATCAGATACTCACAAGACTGCAATCACTATATATTTAACAAAAGGAACATCTTCTGCCCACAGTGAAATGTGTTGATTGCTATCTCACCAAATGAGGTATTTGAGCAGTGGTTTAAAGTGAACCACTTCTACATCACTCAGAAAACATTAGTCTAGTTTTCTACATCTATGAAAAAGGGACTTGTAGTGCATTAGACTATTTTCTGGAAGTGAAAGTCTAGTGAATACTTTTGTGGCTGTTTGGTCAGAAAAGGTTTTGCCTGTGAGAGCTAAAGCAGTCATCCCGAAAATGCTGAATTCTTTCCTCTCATTTATTAGCATTCCAGTCAGCAAAACTGCAGACTAGTCATACCCTAGTAGTCAGACTACCTGAACACAGAGCAAATAGTTCATGACAAACTTCCAAATCTGAAATGAAGTGACTCACAATAACTGAACAAACTGAATAGCTGGCTATTCATAAATGACTTACAAAGAGAACAAAGGTTAACATTTGGAAAGTAATTTAGAACTCATAGTTGGCCATGATCTCTTCTTTTGCCTTTTAAAATAACAAGGGTGATCAAAAAAGCAAAACAAGCCTTGAAAGACAAGCAACCTAATCTCAGAGAGATGAATCTTTAGATCATGCATGAAACACCATTGCTGGCTCGGCACTGCAATTACTTTGTGCAGTTCTGTGAGAGGTGGGAGCTGTGAGCCAAAAGAAAGAAACAAGGCCAGAACCAGCACCAACTTGCCACTAGCAGTAAAAAATGTAGAGCCTGCTTTAACTAGGCATTTCCAAATCCATAGGGGTCTCTCCCTACCAATTGCTCTGGCTTTCTTACTCTTCTTCTACCTGGCTTTATAGAGGTCTTTATGGCATATTCAGCTGGGCATCTGAGCAGTTTTTATTAGTGCAGCAAACAAAGTGGCTAATGCCTCTCACTTGTAATTTTTCACTTCATCTATTCTTTCTTCCAGAGAGCCAGTATGTGTGAATTGAATATTTGAGGCACCCTTGAGCATGATTCATGATTCCAGCTGAGTAATACATAATTATCTTTCTCCTCATGTCTTGCATGCCTTTTCTGATGTTTTGCCACCAATGTGGCCTTTCCTATTTCATCTGAACCTGGCTTAGGATTCTGAAGATTTATTGGTGAATAATGGTGTAAAAGTTCTTGTCTTTTTACAGGGAGTAATTTTTCGGATTGGAACTATATAATAAAGGCAAAATATTTGTGATACATACAATACTGTACCTAAACTGCATGTGTGTGTGAATCCCTTCCCAAGGATAGTCTGTAACTACCTGGTGCTGTGAGGGGAGACACTATTAAAGATCTAGACCAATATGGGAGTGGGATTTCACCACAAGTTTTATAAGGGTCACCTGTCTTATTGCTACTGCTACGTCCATGACCAGTGAACTAAATGATTCTGTCAGTTAGTAGTACTGCCAGAGATAGCAAAAATAAACACATCCAAGACACTGTCATCTTTTCATTTCCTTTCACATGTATCTTAATAGCCTATGTCTTTGGAGATAGTTTTATATCAAAATATTGAATTATTTTAATTATACATTTCTTTATTCTGCCACAGAATATAGCATTAAAAAGAACTTAATGGACGTGACATATCTATAGACAGATATATAAAGAGATATATAAATTTGTTCTTCTCTGCTTTCATACAGGTGGAATCATGGAAATTCAGGTCCCATCCCATTCAGTTTGATTCATTTCTGGGAATGCCATTGCATTTATCTATCCAACATTTCACAGGTTTTTGTGTAGAAGAGATGGAATTTATCCACACATTCACTTGACCAAGATGAGGTTGTACACCACCTAATTTAGGTGATTAGTAATAGCTATAGACCCTTCCATGAATCCTTAGCAGATCTAGCGAGTTGAGCTGCATCAATGCACCAGATCCAGCACATTCCTGGCCTGGGTTGATGAAGTATGAGGGTGATCATGAATGCATCTAAAATCCTACAATGTCAACCATCTTCATTACCAATGTCAGATCAAACCCCATTGAAACTCAGCAGCCAAAGTGAAGTGATTCTGTTTTATGATCCAAGACAGTTTGGATGTCTTGGATCTAAACTCTAAGATGTCTCTTAGATGTGGCCAGCTAGCAAAGCTGTTTCTGAAGTGATGAGAAGGAATCCTAACAGATTAAGAAATCTCAGTATTTTAACATGAGCAACAGCTGGATTTGTGAAAGACACTTCACATAAAATAAAACAATAAATCTTTCTTAACTCTGGTCTTCAGACCACTGAGAACTAAGCCATGATGAGCAGCATAGGTACTGTTTAGGTAAAAGAGGAAACTTCATGTATTGCCACCTATAGAGGATACAAGAAAAATAGGAGTCCTTTCACACCAATTATCTGAGATAGCAAGGAACAGGCTAACTAAGTGCCCCAAGAGGTTTTAGCTTAGGATCCTCAAGTGGAGTAGAGGAATTAAAAGCTTCCCTTAATTGTCTGTATGTCTCTAATGAACATTACAGTCTTTTAGATTTTTGCCAACATATACTGCTGGGGTATTATTTTAAAATTTGATTCTTAAAGCAAACAGCCTACTGTTTCAAAGCAATTTTGTTCTCTATCCAAAGAATTAGCTCAAGCACTAACAAAGTGGGCCATGGAGGACTGTGACAGAGACAGCGTGTGGGCAGCACTTTGCTAATTTGACCTCTCTTCACAGAAATGAGAGGAAACTGTGATCTGAAGCTGACATTTCCTTAGAACATCGCCCAGTTTTCCTAATGCTGGGACCAAAATTCACTGATAACAGGGCTTTGAAGTAGCTGGAGCAGAGCCAGGAAACATTGGAAGTATTCTTCAGAGAATATCTGTTTCAGATTACCCCAATGTATAGTAAGCCACACATGCTAACTTTAGCATTTCTTCTGCCTTTAAAGCTTTTTGTCTTCTGGATGATTGATCTTGAACCTTTTTCCTTTGGCTCAGTACACTAACATTTCTTGTCCAAACACTGCATTCCTACTTGGCATCCAATTTCTTCCCCACCATGTGTCACTAGGTTCACTTATCTTTCTCATCCTCTGACCCACATTAACTTTTACAAATATATGATTTTGCTGGAGTTCAAGCAGAACCTGTGGCAAACATTGCACTGAATGTGGCTAAGCAATTGCTTGCCATGGTTTCTTTATTTTGTTCATTTCCACCTGCAATACTGTCTTCCAGTGCTACACTTCTCCTCTCCATCAGAGGCAGCAGAAGGTTAACCCACAGGCAGGAGTTTGGATTTCCTAGTCCCATTTGAATTCAGCTGGAGTTGTACATCCAGTTTTCACAACATGTCATGAATATCAGTAGGGGCACCTCTGTAGGGCAAACCACTCATTGCTAACAGTCTGACATCCACAGTTTCTTCATGCTAAGTCTAGCCTGACCCCAGGTATTGCATGTTCATTTGCAGCTACATGGTTTTATATGTACATCTTCCAGTCTGGTATTATACAAAAATAAACCAGATCACGAGCATCACAAGCTTATGCTGCTGAAAATCAAAGTTCACTAAGAGGTGATGGCTGGTAACTTTGTTCTGATCCAGACTTTAAGACCAGTACAGAAACACCAATAATTCTTCAGAATTTTTGGCTGAAAAGGGTGCCAGAGTAATCATTCTGAGCAGTGAAATGCAGAGCTGTCACAGCAAGGGGTGGGTCTGACAGCATCCCTCACTCATCTGGCCACTGGAGAATGTCTGGGGCTTGAGCTGAGCACCTGTGGAACACAGCATGGTGCATTTCCTTCTCTGCAGCCACACCCTGGGCTGTTAGCAAGCCTGACTCTCACTGCCCAGCCTGGCCATGGTTTCCAGGGCAGAACTGTTGATAGCCAAACAGACCTCATTTGGTAAGTCTGTCAAACAATCAATGCCAGCATGGTTTAACATCTAACCCATGGTATGAAAGAGTCTATAACCTGCCATGAAGTTCTGAGACAATCTTTTGCCTTTTCTCCAGCTGGAACATAACATCAATTAATGTGACATGGAACAAGAAAAGGGGGTAGCAGGCTATTCTGCCATCAGGCCCTTGTCTTGGAAAGACAGTCAGAATTCATACAAATTTTTAGTTTCAACACATCCTATAAAAATAATGAAAGGAGTAATCCATACAAAAAGCTCCCCTCTTTGTCAAATACAACAAAAAAGTCTGCTTTCCAATAGGAAGAAAATATTTCCTTTTATCACTATGCAAATAGCTCAGTGTGTTTTGAAATCTAAACAAACTTAAAATTATGAGTTGGGCTCCCAGACTTTTACATTTTGGACTGTTGGGTTTGGTTGTGTTATCTACTGACTTTGATAATTCACTCTGTCAGTAGCATAAAAAGATTGACCAGACTTGTAGGAAGACCAGCTCATTTGGTGGTGAGGGATGGACTATACACATGGCAGGTAGTTACTGGCTGATCTTCTTCACAAGCCACGAAGAAAACAGGGAAAAATAAAATCACTCATCCGTGTGTGCATCCTTCTAACACCAAGGCTTGTGTGCACTGCTGTCAGGAGCTGCAGTAGGCTGGCCACTGCCTGATGCTCTCTGGAAATCTGTTAGCTGTCTGCATATCTAAGAGAATCCTTATAAAGGGAAAATCTACATGCAGTTTGGGGGAAAAGAATAACAAAAAGAAGCAAAACCAAATCAAAACCACCAAGCAAAAATGTCCAGAGACCTCCAATTAAGTCTGAGTCCTGCCATTAAGCAAAAGACAGCCTAACATAATTCCCTGAACTAGGACTAACACCCCATATTTCCTACCCTTCAGCCACCTCATTCTTATATAAAATACTGCTCCTACTGTTTTGGGAACTTTCTTTGTAAAAAGTTACTTCTGCACATGAATACAGATATTCACCCAAGTGCACAATGCCAGTGAACATAGGGAAAGCACAACTTTCCCGCTATTACCCTTTTTTGTCTCATTCTCTTCTTCTTTAGACTGTGATTTCACAAGATGCTGCTGAAATTTCTGAGTTTCCTTTACTGTCACCAGAATAGCCAATAAAGTAATAATTTTGGAAAAGACAAAAATTAAGTTAATCCATTTTCCATACTGAAGCAACATTTTGAGAACAAATTTACCTACATTTATTTTCAGTGAAAGAATGTCTGCCTTAATGCATTTTATTTTGAATGGAATAAATATCTAATTACAAAAATGTGATGGGTAAGAAGTGACCTCACCAAAAAAACTGCAAGTCTTTCATTTCCAGTTGACCTGACACAATGTTTTTTCCTTCCATTTTTCAGTTCAAATGTAATTGTTCAGACAGCCATTTGGCAGAAGGCTTTAATATTTTTAAAGAAAAATTCACTTGTCTATTAAGAGCAGTTGTGAAGGCAAGCACTCCTGTTGGGGGAGACACCTAGTGAGAGAAGAGGTACCTTACAATCATGAATTGTGCTCTCTAGGGTAACCTGAGTAGTTCGGGAAAAGGTACAGACTGTCCTTCTTCCTGATGTTAATTGCTATCAACTACATTTTCCCAATTGTATCAATTGCATCACATGAAAATTTGTAATTAATGACAATCAGCGACTGCTATTAGATTGCAGTCAAAATGACAATTTGGCACTGAGACACAATTTGAGGAGTTCCTGTTCAAATTGCCCAAATGAAGGTTCTAGAGAAGAAATGGAAGGCTTCAGAAAACTGGCATGTGACCACTTGATCCTGGTGGTCTCACTTTACTGCATGTGTGGAACTGAATAATTTTCAGTGCACAACCGTCAGGGAAATTTTACTCTAATTTACAACCCAGAATTAAACTAGCTTCTAAATTGCAAAAACACATTACTAATGATGACAAGTTTCCTGCACTGCACTTAACCCACTCTTTTCAGAAGCTACCATCCAGCCTAGGAAAATGTCATAAACTCCCCAAGTATTATGATGTCAAGGCAAAGAGCAGTGGCTTCATCAAGGTCACACAAAGGTTGCACCTGGAAGGTGAAAATGGAGTTGAGCTTTGACAGCAGACCATCATCTCTCACTGATGTCAACCTCTGTAATAAATGATATCTCCTTGGTGGGGAACTGCCCAATCTGACATCATTAGTAGATCTGGAATTGCTAAAAGGTTTAGGGCTTCAGCATGTTTTGCTTTTAATTGAGCATGAAGCTGACTTGGCAATAATACCAAAAAGAGCCTTACACCCAAATAAAATCTGTTTAGATTGGCTGGTCTTCATGAAGTGATTCAGAACAACAAAGCTGCACCTTCTTCATGTCGACACAGTTGTCAGGACTAAATATTGTGGGCTGCTCGTCTTCATATGAGATTGATTGCACAATATTTGTGAAAGTGCAAAGCATTTGAAAAGCATCTTGTGTGGGAAGAAAACAAATGGATCAGCCCTCCTCCCCTTTGAATCTATTTGGATCATTATAAAAACAGATAAACTGCTGAGTAGGAGACATAAGTAAGGTCATCCTTGCAGGGAAGTGTGCTTATGTCAGATTCACCCTGGGTAAAACTAATATATCCTCATATGGCTTTAGAAAGATTTCTTCTTGGTTCCTGAAATGAAGAGCTGACAGCCCAAGAGGAGCAGTCATTAAAAATAAAAGCACATTTTTACGTTTAGGAAAATAACACATCAATCCCTGAATTTAAAATCATCTTTAACATAACCATGTTTCCAGTGATCCTTTTTCTTGCTACAGCATGCCACTCTTAATAACACATGCTTTTGAAGATCAGAATTCTACAAATACTTAAAGATGTTTCCTCCATTCCCACCTGACTTCTGGTTCTCCAGCTCATGAAGGCATTCCCCATGCTCCATAAGCCACATGCTTCAATTCCCTGAATGTATATTATCCATAATTTATTTAATCCCTCATCATTGGGAACTGTAACTGTATCATAAAATAAATGGGTTGTGTCTGTTTCTTGTTCTCCTCAAGATCTTGATGCATTTTACACAGATGACAAAGACATTCCTATTGTAGCATCAGCAGATTTATTCAGGAAGAGCCCAGCCCTGCCACATGGTAGTTTTAATGCTCATTTCAGCAAGAGCAAGGTCCCAGTCGGCAACTGTTTGTCTAGTGGAGTTTTTTGATAGAGGTTTCAAGTCCATCTGTGAGGTCCTTCAAAGAGGGTACCTTGCCTTTGCCCCATAAGAATTCTTGACATCTCCAAACAAACACTAGCAACAGTGTGGCCCTGCAATCAGCTAGACCAGTTATCTGAGAGGAGAGATTGGGAGCTCTGCCCCCCCAAAAAAAAAAAAAAAACGGGATATTTAGTATTTTTTTTAGCCGGATCATCTTGCTGCATGATTGCTGTTGCCAAAGCAGGGGAAGGGTGTGTGTGAGCACACTGACAAGAGTGGAATAGTCACTTCTCTTACAGCTTGAAGTCAACTCAACCTCACTGGGTCATCAGCATCTTTCAAATGTACTGGGCTGCATCCTTTGCTGATAAGTCAACAAAGTTAGGTCACCACTAGAGAGGTCTGGACTTACACCAGCTAACAGTTTATCCTGTTACAGTAAGTCTCCCCCTGAAGCTGAATGTATTAGATAGTTCTCCAATAAAAATGAAATCTATTCTCACCACCAGTCACTCTTGTTTTCACAGAGGGCAAAGCAAGAAGATGTATTCTGAATCACATGCCTGGCAAGGCAAAACACATCATGCTTATCTGTTCGTCAGCCCACAGCTGTGATTCAGCTGCAATTATTTCCCCTGAAATAGCAAGTTCATCTATCATTATTATCCTTATTATTACTGCACTATTTTTTTTAAATGGCAAATAGCATCTATCTTTGTGGAATGTGGGAAGGCTGTTTTACATTTGATATTAAAAAGTTCTTTTGCAAAGTAAACATTGGCTGATCCTTAGAGTTGGTATACTGTTTAGGAATGCAGCCTTGCACAAAGCCCAGAGGCTTTTCAGGGTGTTAAAAGAAACCTCAGGCATTGAAGTCATCCCCAGGAATCAGATGAAACTGATGTGTACACGTGTCAAAATGGCATCTTCAACTGTGTGAATATGTCAACATGATTTGAGCTCGTAGGAAGGCAGGGGCTGTTTGCAACAATAAAAAGCACTGTTTAAAAGGCTGTTTTCTAAGATGGATTAACTGCATTAAAAAAAAAATTAAAAAGGTAACACACAAAAAACAAGACAAAAGGAAAGCTGAATCAAACCTTAAGAATGAATGCCTACTGCTGCTCTTTCAAACAAGGTTAATAATTGTAGGCACACACAAAAAATCTGGAATGTCATATGCTCTGTTCATTTGTAATTAAGACTTCAGTGTTATCCTCCTTTTCACTCAGTTTCCATATCCTTTGTTTAGAGTTGGAAAGCCTCACCAGCTGTCCCTAGCTGGTCTTAGAGCAGCTCTTGTAGAGGAGAATTGATCTCCTTACAGGACACGACCTTTACACTATAAAATATCTAGATCTAATCTATGTTTTTCTTTACACATATTAACTACTCCTTCCAGCGTTATGGGAGATTGTTCTCCTTTCCTTTAACATAATATAGGAAAGTGGCAAAACCTGTCTCTGTCCTGGCAGGTCCCTGTACTGCCATGTTCATCTGGTGCTTGGTGACTATATGTGCCTTTGCAGTGCTGGACTTGGTCTGCTGTTCAAGAGCTGGAGAGGGAATACAGAAGCTGGAGAGGAAGAGGAGCTAACAACACTGCCATGGTCTCAAGTCTCTTGGCATAACTTGGCAACTCACCTAGAAAACCCAGAAGATATGAAGACAAGCTCTTTATTCTGATTTATTCTGTTCCATCTCTAGAGTGGTAATACCATCAGCAGAGCAGGCAGAAAACGGGAAAGAAAGAGATAGGAGATAACTTTTCACTAAAACCATTAGGAACAATAAATAATTTTATTCTGAGTTACTGTCCCAGCCCCTTAAGGGCCATAGGGTCATAGGTGTCCATCCACCTCCAAGGTAGAATTTAAGCCAAACTTTATCTTGACATGATGCACTTTGGTGTCACCTCTCAGAGGTGATGTTGGCAGTTCCAGAGCATTTTCATTAATGCTTGTCCTGATGAAATATTCCAGGTCAGAGGGGCCACTTCCAGGCAATAACCCAGCATTTTCTTGAACACACAAACAAAAACACAATTCTGCCTCATATTTCTAATAATAACGAGCAGTAATGATGACTCAAAGCTGAAATTCATGGTCTAATTGGAGACTGAGCCTCTCTGACTGATAAGAGCAACATGAATAAGATATATTTGAGAATGCTTTCTGGCTGGCAAGGGAAGGATAGCAAACTTTTATAAGTCTCTCATTTGCATGGTGGTATAAAGTGATGATGAAAGGCTAGAATTCGTCTGTGTAAGTTAAAGATATAATGCAAGATAGTGCCACACCCAACCTTCAATGAAAATGAAGAAGTCTTTCTGCAAAGATGCACTAATGAAGGGGCTCAGCAGTCAATTAAAAAGAAAAATTTAAAAGCAGACATTTGTTGTTAGGATATTAGATGGGAAAATTAGACAGATGTGAATAATCCAGCCTTGAGTACTGAGCTGGCAGAGCAAGTAAAATTTTAGTTAGGTAAGATGGTTAACACAAAGAAGGCAAAACTTGAAAAAAAATCCCACTATTTCATATTGAGCAAGAACTACATATTATTGAGACTCAGCAGGGTTGCAGTGATTTGGAAAGTGAGACATAATTTGGAACAGGATTGAACAGAGAACAACTACCTGTCCCAGGTAATTAGGCTAATTCCACAGAATCTTTTGTTTGGGCTTGCCCACTAAAGCTCTCATTGCAGATTCCTTAAAATATGAAATGTGATTCCCAACGTGCTGTGAAGGTGTCAAACAGAGCCTGCTGTGAGCAGAACTGTATGACAACTCACATGAAAACTTCCTGCTTCAGCAATATAACCAACAGAACATGCAGCCATCATGAGTTTCACATTTCATGCTTCTCACTGAAATTAGGTAACACTGGGAGAAGAAAACTAATGGAAAAATTCACCTACTTTAATGTACACTCTTAATAAAAGTCTTCTTGCTATGAATGAGAGGAATCTGAAAAAACCTATTAAATGTGTAAGTAAAATTTATAGATTACATAGGTATAGTTGTAATCACAAAACTATCCAAATTCAATAGTCTCAGTTCAGAAGGGCAGGGGGAATTGTCCCCAGCACTAAAGAAGGCAAAATCTGTAGTATTTGTGGAAGGCAAAAAAATAGCAATAAATTCAGGTTCACTAAAATATCCTGTTCTGAAAGACAAAATATGTAATTGTATTTTGATTTTTAAATCTATTTTAATTTACCTATATACATATATTTGCTTTCAGAAGAAGATATTATTTTTTAAACACAAGAAGCCAAATGCATAAATCAAATTTTACTCAAAAAAGAGAAAAAAATACAAAAATGTGTGTCCAGATAAGGAAATGTATTTCAATGTTATTGAAACAGAGAAATGTGTGATTATAATTATATTTTATTTTAATGAAATTTCACTGAAACAAATTTTAAAATTCTATTGGAAATTTTTTAATACCTTCTGCCTGATCAGATATCTACAATTCCATCTCTGCAAAGTAACCTTAACTTTTCTTCAGAGCATTTTTAGATATCAAGGGAGCAGGGAGTAGTTCTCAGAGCAGCCTCCTGTCTGCCAGAGTATCTTCAGCACTGGTTGGCACAGAGGCAGATTGTAGCCCTTTTTCATCTAGAAGCTATTCAGTGCAGCACATTTGTTATTCTTTGCTGCCAAGGAGACAATCTGCTTTTCATTTCCTCTGAAGAAGAGCATAATACTGTGAGGAAAACATCAGATATAATTAGGCAAAATGGTTGAGTGCCTGACTGAGCAGAGAAATAGAACTGTCCTGGACATGAAAAATAGCCACACACCTCAGAAAGAAACAAAAAAAAGGAGAAAACTGCTGGCTGCCTAACTGGACCATGCAGAAGCTACCACATTGGGTTATTTCCTAGGAATTGTGCAAACTGTCTTCTCAAAACATCTGAAATATGAAAAAATAGAATTATAAAATACAATAGAAGCCCACCCCTACACAGCTTCTGCTATTTCCCTACATTATGAACTAATATGTATCTACAGATAGAAAACCTGGCTTCTGAACATTTCTAGACCTGTACACAATCTGGACACAATTCTCCAGTGCTTTATGCCAATTATGTGTGTGTGTCTGTCTGAAAAATGTCCTTTTAACTTACAGAATTAGGAGTTTGCAAGAAGCCTTTTGCTGCTAACAGCAAATATCAGTTGATTCATTACTGTTCACAACACTTGAATGTTTTGGAACAGGAAAGCCTGAATTCTCATATTCCCCTGAGTCACAACAGTGAGCAGCACCACCCCATGCCTTACAGCCCATGAGGTTATGGAGGGCTGGAGGACTCTCCTGGAAATGCAGAAAACAGCAGGGAAGTCAGCTATCAGGTAACTGAAGTTCTTGCTTCATCAAAGCTGGGCAAAGGCCTTAAAAGTGCAGTCAGAGGCACTGCCAGTCACCTCTTACTCCCATCAAATAGTAAATACAGAATGGCTATGGCTAGTGACAGACCACAGCTTTCTACTAACTCTGCAAGCCCTGTCTGGATTCATCTCAGCTTGCCTACAGCTTTTTTTTTTTTTAGGTTTATCCCCTTGTAAAGGTAATGTTTTAATGACCATTTGGAGATTGCTTTGTCTAATTTATACCCTTATCTTTGGCTAATTATGTTGTACAGCCATATTTTTTATAGAGTCAGATGTAACAAGCACCTCATCTGTACTAATGAATGAAGTAGACTTAAATCATCTAGGATAACAAAATAATTTATGTATAAAGGCAAGGTATGACAGCAGGTTACAGTGGAGAGGAGTACAGGCATTGCACGACCTGAGAGAGGGCATGAGACAGCATTGTAGGCTCTGCAGAAGCAACTAGCTCACTAATCAAAGAATCAAAGAATGTGTCAAACTGCTATTCAGGTGAATAATGTGAACAAAATTAAAATTCTATTAAATGTAGATACTCCAAACAGCAAATCTGGGTGTAATGTCGAAATACAGATTAATGAAAAAGCTGAAGTGCAAGTCATGCTAGAAAAAAAATAAATTAAAAATGTTCCCAAATGTACACTAGAAAAAGAGGGAAAGACCTTCAACACCACCTTCATAGCTCTACCTGTGTAGGTCTCAGGAGATTGATGACACAGTAACTCCTCTTCTACACTGAAGCCAGTGAGCCAAAGGGCGGGGGAAGATCTTGCATCACAGCAGAGAAAGGCTATGTGCAACAGAGTGTGTATACAGCAATTTTATCTGCATCATTATTGAAGTATTTTCCAGAATTACACTCCATTTTCCTTTTCTCTTCATTATTCATTAATTAAACTGACAGCAATTCAGTTACACAAATAACATTTGACATTACAGACAAGGTGTGTTTTCTTTCTGCAGAACAAGCATAATTTTGAGTACAACACTACCTTTCACCATAGATGATCTTCATGCAGGCCTTGGACCCCCATGGATGCAACAAAGAGCAGCATATCCATCTGTGTTAATGTATGATCAGCCTATCAATTCAGCACTGCCAGTGAGAGCACGATTGCCAGAATCTCTTACCAGCACAAGGACATAAATGCATTTTGTTTTCTGAGCTGAACTAAGGTGACTCTGCTTGTGCTCTCCAAGTCTGAGAGCTCCAAACATGAAATCAAACCATTGTGGTTAGCCCAGCAGTGAACAAAAGCCCTGCTGAGAGCCAGCTTCAAACTACCCAGGTTCAGCACTGCCCTGATACAGCCACAGCATTTGCAGTTCACATCTGGCTGATTCTGTCTGCCTGCAAATCAACACAGATACACACTTGAAGATACAGCCCAGAAATCCAAAACACTTCTGATATTTTTTGTATTCCCCATTTCCTATCTATTCTTTCTCTCTCTCACTCTCACTCGCTCCCTCTCTCTCCCCCCGCCCCTCCCCCCCACCTTTTTATCTCTTCCTTTTTTGATTTTCCAACAGATTTTTGGGTCTGGCTCCTCTCCAGTGCACACGGATGGTTTACTAGAAAGAACCCTGCCTAATATTTCTCTAGTGGCTTAGGCAGTGACAGTGTCCATAAGAAGCACTACACAGAAGTTTCTTTGACAAGATGGCCACAGTGGATCATCCAAAGCAGCAGTGGAGATGAGCAAGAAAAACATCTCACCCTCCTACAACTCAGTGCGACATGGTCCTCAAGTGGATACTCCATCAAATGCTCCCGTGCAGTGTAATGCCTATCAGCCACAAGAGGCAGTCAGATCTTCAAAAACAAATCAAATGTGTTACCTGGATGAGCAAGGACTAGTGAACACTTTCAGCTGTAGCCAGAGAGGATGATGTAGCTCAGCAGTGCAAACTGAATCAGTCTAATAATTGTCAGAGCTGAGAGTTTCAGGAGGAGATTTACAATGGTTCTGCATTCTGGCTTTAGCCTTAAAAGTTAGGGTGGGGACTGTAAAGAATTGGCAGCTGATAACAGAAATGGAATTAAATCAAAATATCTATCCTTTGTTTATTCATCATCTTGAAATATTTATAATGGTCCAAGTAGCCCTCCACCCACCTCACACTTGAGCTTTTAAACGTCCAGATTCAAGACTGGCAACATCTTGAGTCCATCTCTGGATTAACCCAAACCCCCCTACTTTGACCATTAACAGATACTTCAACAAAATGAGACCAGAACCTCAGCTGGCATCAGCTTTCTATTTGCTGTCTAAATCCAAATTAATATTAGGCATCACAAGATTAAAATAATCCCTAATTAACCTGAGAAATGGAATCCTGAGTGAAGTCATGCAAGGGCTGACTTCAGCTAACAGCCCTTTGTTCTAAATATATATATACAAATATATGTATAGATAAATACATACATAAAACAAATATAGGGCAAACTGCCCTTAATAGAGCAATGTCTATTACAATACCTATCTAGCTGGATTTTAAGATTCCCTCTTAAGTTTAGCATTTGCTTCCACTGTAATTATTTTCTTTAAAAAGAACTGTATACATAGAGTCCATATTAAAATCACAAATGTCTATAATGCTCCTAGAGCTCACATCTGCTTTTTTTTTTTTTTTTTTTTAATTTTCCTCTTTAAGGAGATGGTTGCCAGTAAGGAAGATTACATATTGCCTTAAATTTTCCCAGAATATGTCTCCTTGGATCCAGCACTACAGTTCAGCCTTTTGTACACATAGAGAGGGCAGTTGGAACATTTCAGATACAGATGTGAACCTTCCCAGAGTTAATTATTCACATTATTGTTTGCGTCTTCAATTTGAGTTACCCAGCTTGTATTAGACTCCTGCATACTATGCACTGGTTTTGGTGCACCAATACCTTCTGGGAATTTCTGGCTGCAGCTACTGATTGATATCTAAATTCCCCGACACTTTTTGATTTGTGCAACTGGTAGTGAAATTGTGAACACACAGGTGGAAAAAAAAAAAAACTTCTACCAGAAAGCAGTTATTTAAACAATTAGCAGCACAGAGGAGACTAAGGATAGCTCTTCTAAGACCTTTTATCTGCATTCCTTATTCTCCACTGTCTGCCTTTGGTGATCTGAAATTCCCAGCCCTGCAGACTGCTGTCTTGGTGTACTATTTTTGCCAAAACTACAAGGCAGTTTATCAAAAGGTTTTTGAATGATGACACTTTCTCCCAGACCTGAAGGAGCAGCTCATTTATTCCCTCCATATCCTCCTTGCACTTGCTACAGAAGAGCTGTGAGGTGTTTTTGGTGATCTGTTTCAGACTTCTTTAACATTGAATACTCTGGTTTCATGGTCTGACAACTGATTGATAAGTCCTCTTTTGTGGGCTGAGAATGACTGACCTTTTCCTCTGGGATTCCCATTATAGGGTAGCCCTGTGTCCTCTTTCTTGGCCAAGTGCCATGGGAAAGACAGCTTGCAAAGACAGCTCAAAGAATGATGTATGAATTACAAGAAAAAAAAAAAAAAAAAAAAAGAGGAAGAAGAGGCTTTGAAAATCAGCATGACTGTGTACACATAGTTTAATATACATGAATCTTTTTATCCTGTAAGGGTTCTTTCTCACATCTTTCTGTTGACCTTGAATGTTAAGATGAGCCTCATTTTAAATAGGTTTCCCTGGACATGTCTGATCTCTAGGCACTTTTTTAAAAGAATTATCTACTGAGATAAATTTCCAAACAAAATCCGTCACACTCAAGACATGGATTTCCAACTTCACAAGCCATTAGTTAAGCTGGAAGAAGAAATTGCAGCAACCATAGGCTTCCCTGAAAGTTATACCTTGCCTCAGAGGCCAGCGAGACCATTACTGGGGAATGGCTAATGGGAGGATGAGAGTAAGGAAGAGCCAGATGCTTAAGATGTGGGAAAGTAACTCATGCTCCCCAAGAAACTTCTTGGATTCCTTCTGATTTAATGAGGTGTTTTTCCTCCACCACTTACTGCAAAGGTAGTGTCTCATTAAGCAGTTGGTAGCTTATAGAGCTGCATTATCTGCTTCATGTCCATACCACGCTTCACCCATAACTGGGTATAAGTCAAACTCTAAAACTCTAAGATTCCAGAAAGATCAGAGGGGTAAAAATTACTGAAATACCTTGCAGTGGGAGAATAATGGAAATGGAAATAATGCTGCAAAATATTCAGTCCAACTTCTGTACAAAAGAGGTGAATAAAGTTATTGTCATGGTTTGTCCACTTTCAATTAATCAATATCTAAATTGACCTCTTCCTTCCAGAAAAATTCTTTTTCCATATCAAACCACAACAGTTATTCAGGCCTAAAATTTTCAGGCTGGATGAGGGCTCCCAAAGCATTTTTTTAAGTCTAGTCATTAAACATTTTCCATGAAAAGCAATTTCTGAGAATCCCTCAAAGTTGAGGACTCCCAAAGCATTGTACAAATTAAGAATTTAAACATGCAGATACATTTCAATCTCTATTTGCACATTTCTGTCAATGGATTTCCATTGGGTTTATCCTGGACTTGTTATATTTGTATTAGGGAGAAGTATTTAATTAGTTCTATTGCTTAGGACCTGTCACAACAAGGGACACTGAGGGAGATCTAGGAAAGCATTGGGATATCCCCTGCCTTGGAGGATTGCTCAGGAATCTGTCAGTGTATATTTTGTCAAATATTCAAATGAGATGGGCACAGATGGAGGGAGATTTTTTCTCTCTTACACATTAACCAAATAGTTCCCCAGACACAGCAAGATGCCCATCTTACTACTCCTGATAGAACACATATAAGTGCAGTGCTCATATTATTTACAAACTCAAGGAATTCAGGAAAGACTGCAGAATGACAGCCTGAAGCCAGAACCATTAATTTATCTTGTTCTTATAATGTCCAAACCTAACACTGTTCAGAGGTCAAGTCATGTACTGGGAGATACTATTGCTATCTGCTGGCCATGATCAACAGAAACCTGGTTTTTGCCATAAATACTAAGAAGATAATAAGAGGAGGAATCATAAAAGTGAAACACACCCTGTGGTGTTATTGCTACAATCCATACTGGGTTCAATTGCAGGGTGGTCAGATTTTTATTAGAGATGAGTCAATTCTGAGGCCTGTCAAAATAACTCGTTCATCTAAAAGGTCTGCTGAGCTTGCTACTGCGTTTGAGCAAACCTAAAGGATTTGCCAAGGAGGAATTTCGTAGGATAAAATAATAATAAATCCTATTATGTGGGCCTGAAAACAAAGACAATGCAGCCATATAAGATTATTTGAATTTTATGCATATGTGGATCATCTGATGCTGAACATTATCATCTGTAAAAATACTTAACTCTTCTTTTACCTCTCATGATTTTAGGTAGAAATAAGTCTACTTAAATTTAGATTTAAATTTTTACAAAGTTTAAGGGCTAGATATACTTTCTAGAAAGATCATGACAAGGCACAGATCTGAACTACCTGGAAGTCCTTACTCAGCTGTAGATGAAAAAATAAATATCAAATCCACCTATTCCAGCTGTCAGAGCACCAAGCTCAGAATCACAGGCATGTGTTTGAACTCCAGCCAATACTTGTTACCAAAGTGAAATAACAACCTAATCTCTTTTCTTTCTTCCATAATTCTTTTTGAAATTAGAGGTAAAAACACTTAGACAAGTTGAGTTTTGCATTTCCAGAAAGAGAGAATGAGTAATTTCACTGAACAAACAATAACCACTGTAAGCAAAAGAAAAATGACAACAGCGGAGGGAAAAGAGTGGAGAAAAGGGTGCTTTAAGTCTTGAATTCTTTTAGTTGGCTTTCTCCATGCAGAGACATTGACATCTCATATTTGTTATAGTGTTTGGCAACATCAATTTAAACCAAGACACAGTTTCATCTGATTGGCCTAGGAAGTGAGCATAATGCTGTTTCCAACAGGACTGAAAATGGTATCAGACATTCAATTGGGGTAGTAGACAACCTCAAGAATTTGATTATAGTGTACACAGAGGAAGAAAAGCTCTTTACTCGTTGGTAAAAGACCCAAGTATACCTGATGAGCAGGAGCACCTTTCTCCAGCATCAAAGGCAATGGCACAGCATGAAATTCAAACATCTGAAAAGTCTAATGGCTGAAAATTAAAAAATGCTGTCAGTCTGCTAAAAATGATTTTTAATTCAAAATAAATCAGACTAACAATTTGCAGATGTTTGGAAAGAAAATGTTTAAGTTACTCATTTTCAAAGCCTGAGCCCTCCCTACCTTCAATATTCCACTTGCATTTTAATGGTTGTGGTGGCTTTCTGCCACTGCCTGTTCCCTCCTGATGCACAGCACAAGCCTCATGAGTCTGCAGGCCTTATACTCACTCACCCTGGAGTCTGAAATCACATAATTTCTATTGTCTTCAGGGTTAAGAAGTGGAAATAGGGAGAGAAACCCAAGAGTTGATTATCCCTTAATAGAAAGAATATATGAAGCCTATATATATATATATATATATATATATATAAATAATTTATATATAATATACAATTTAGTGAAATTGTGGAACTCTTAGGCAGTAAAATAGATCCATAAAGAAGTAGAGCACACAGATATTTTAGGATTTATGCTTGTACTTCCAAAAAGTACATGTATGAAGCCCACCTGTATTGATGTATTGATAAGCCAAAAAAGGAACCTCAAATTGTCTTTGAAGCTCACATGTCTAGTCTAATGCTTCCAGCTCTGAGGGAAGCTGTGTGGATGGTAGATAGCAGGAAGATAGGTCATCCCTCATTGCTGCACCACTGGCTTTGCCTCTGCTCCCTCCATGCAGACAAACCTTAGGTGAGGAAGGATATGGCTATCATCTCTTTCATCTGCTGGTATTTCCATTAATGTTGTCCAGTTTACACTGTTCTTATACTCATTGTCTTTCTTTACATTCTTTCCTCCATGATGGGATTTGATGGGAATTTTTTCAGTATTAAATTTTTGCCACAACTATTTTGTCTCTCCAATTAAAAAAAAAAAAGTGCATTGATATCATTATGTTAGGGTTGGTCTAGTGAAAATTTTTGTTCTGCTAATTCTGTGATCTGAGAGAAGACAAAGAAGGGAAAGGGAGACTGATACAACCAGTTCATCATGAAAGACATGGATGCAGATGAGAGAAGCAAGCCTCAGCTGACTAAGACTCTATGCACTGGCTTCTCCCCAGTGAACATAACACCATGGGTCTTTCTTCAAAAATTAGCTTTGGAGCCTAAATCACTCTTGAAACATATTCAAAATTACCTTGGAAACATTTACAACATCAACAGTAAAACTGCAGAGAAAACTTTTCTAAATCAATCTCTTATGCATTTGTGCCACCTAGTGAACAAAACCAGCTGAAGTGCTTTTGGGAGAGGGAAGACAGACCTTGGTGTCCTCAGAAATGCTTTTTGGCTCTGAAGTCTGCTTTGGTGGCTCACTGGGTTAACTGCCTTTGTCCATCAATGTTGAGCTGCTAGTTTCAAAGCCCAGAAGGTAGACAAATGAATGTGACCTGACAAACCAGAGCCACAAAAAGCTCTTCTTTGTCACAGGGGGAAAAAAAATAAAATAACTGGATCTCACTCCCATCCTCTCACAGTCCCATAAGCAACATTAACAGTAAGTGTGTGCAATGGAGTAATAAGCAACTCAGAGTCATTCTGGGTTCAGATATATAGACTGTAACACCAAAACTTAAACAACTGGTGTCTGCTATTCTGCAAGGGGAACCTTAATATTATTCAAATTAATATCCACTTGGCCTGTAAAAACCATACTGGTACTATCCTGGGACACAGCTTCCTATATAGCTCATTGCTATTTTGGGACCATAATGTATTATGAAGACATAGCATTATTCATAGTAATAGCAGCCTTGAGGCCCCAGCCAAAAACAGGGGAACTTGAGCATAGCTATGATTTACAGCCTAATCCAATAAGAGGGGGGAAAAGGAGAAATCCTCATTTTACAGAGGAGAGTGCTGCAGTTGCACAGTCAGGCAGGACATGTTTATGCCATATGTTTTAGGCCAAATCCAGGGTCTAGTGATGATACTGAGCTAGTGTCCAGGTGTATACAGGGTACTGCATGCATGTCTATGAGGTTCCCTTGTCTCTGGTGTCATGCTCCTGCACGGCTTCCAGGACTGCTGAGACAAGAGGTTAAGGAGGCTTGCAAGGATTCAAAGTCTAAATAGGTCTCCTAAAGTATTAGTTGATTTTGGTTTAGTTGGTGTAATTTAAAGCTTTAATTGTGGACGTTGTTTCCAGATCCCAGGCCAAAATCTCTAACCAAGTGTTGTTTCGATATTTTGTTTTGAGCTAAGATGCATATTAAACAACAGCAATCAGATCCTGTGAAAGATGTTTGTTTATCAGTATTTCAAATGTAGCAACTATCCAAGCACTGACTTTCCCTGCAGAGAAATAAACTCAGTTGCAGGACAAACAGCAGCCCCACACACTATGAAATAGTGCCATCTAGTGAATACTGGATGATAGATGAAACAACTTTTGTCCTAGAGGGAAAACATCCTGTAAGCCACTACTCACTACACATTCAACACAAAATTTCAGATTTCTACTGTCTAAAAGTTAGGTCTGTAGTATGCAAATTAATTATATCTATTCAACTTTTGAGTCATTTCATTAAATGCTTATGCAGAGAAAACATTTTCTTTCCAAAAAATTCATAGTCACCCTCAAAATTAGGCATATATTTAATCACAGCCTGTGCACAGAATTTTTTTTAAGGAAGATTAAAGCAATCAAGGAAGAATCACTAGTGAGTCTCAAATAATGAGACTGGTTATGATTGATCATTAAAACCTTCTGATAAGGCATTTCTAAGAATTAAATACACAAATTTACAAACCACTGTTTTTATTCTGAGAGTGAGAGCTACATTGCAATTAATTCAGAAAGACTAAAGATGCTGCTTATAGAACAGAAGAGCATAAAAACAAAACCTGACAGAGCAGCACCAGATGATCCTCAGCACAATTGCAAAAAAGCTCATACTGAAGAAGCCAGTGGAGCATTTCCCCAAATTTTCCACATTTCCACCATGAGAGGACAAGCTTAGAGCTATGCAGGGCAAAGGAGATGGTGTGTTCTAAGAGTTTCATGTGTCGGAGTCTGCTGCACTGCAAAATTAAATCTCTTTTTAGATTGGACAATGTCCAAGCTCCTGCCCATGATCCAAGATAATGTGTGACAGTTACCAAAAGGGATGTGTGTCCATGCCCCCATAGCCCTGCCACAGAATGCTGTTTCTTCCTTAGTGCCCACAGGAAGCTTTCTGCATCTCCCTATTCCTGGATGCCTTGCCAGGCCCTTCAGGACATCAGTTACCACTGTAATTCAAAAGGTGATGAATGCCTCATAAGGAAGTTCATACAACCTGTCCAAAAAGGAGAAAATGCAGAGTTTGTCATTGCAACTCTTTCTTAAAGGCTGTATTATTTCTGGTCCCAGATATACATCAATATCTTTAGCCACACTTGTCCAAGATGTGATTTGAGCAATTTTCATCTGGTGTATTTGTCTTGCCAGAGGTATTACTATGCTAGAAATGTACAGGCTGCAACACTGATAATTTGATAGACAGATGTCTTCCTCTGAACCTGTAGTGATCCAGCTTATCCACAGCCACGGGAAGCACCCTGGTACCACTGGATGTCTGCCACTGCACAAGGTGCTTAGTCTTGACTGATTGCCCTGATGTAAGGGTTCTGGGGCTATTTCAGCAAGACAAAAAAAGTCAGCTCAGGTGTCTTGGATTAAGTCCAGGTACATAATTATATTTTTCCTGTCTACATTTCCCTTTTGCTTTTTGTTGGATAAACTATTCCTCATGCTGCAGTCTACATTGTGTTTTGCTGCTCTGTATGTTAAAAAGCTGCCATATTCCACCCCGAAGTTGGCTGTATTCAAAGGATGGATTAACTGTTCTTTATGTATGAAGTTTGGAACTGGATTGCAAGGTCCATTGTGTGTTTTAGGATCAGTGTTATTTTAAATAGTGGTTTACCACTGGTATCTTCCCCTTATACTCAGTTCTCAAAAGAAGCATATGATAAATAAACCACTGAAGAGAGTGGGTTAAAATCCACAATGAGCCTAAGTCAGTGTTTGGTTTGAGTCTGATTGCTGCGACATTTTTCTGGAGGGGGCTGGGAGGGAAATGGCCTCTTCAGAATTAAGGAAAAAATAATCCACTTACATCATAGAGAGTTGGAATCACATCAAAGGCTGTAAAAGCTCAGAAATTGGCAGCTTGAGATCCACTAAGAACTGAAATGAATTTATACCTTTTTTTTAATAAAGCTGGAACAATGATTCAAACAACTTAATCCCTTAGCAATTTCACAACCTTTTGTTATTTTTCAGAAGTCCCTCTCTTGTCTTGGTGTGTCAAATCACCCATTTAAAACTTTTGCATATTTAGGACCAAACTGTGCTCTCCTAAGTTTGATGCTGTTGATTTCAATGTGCTTGAGAGAGCTGCAGAGCTTGGCCTTGACACAGAGGGGATGCCAAAGTGTGGCAGCACAGCCTGAGGGCAGCACACAACTCTCTTCACTGCATAGTTATGCTCTGCTGGAATCTTTCAGAGAAAGTCAATAAACCCTCATTTTTAAAATGGGAGTAACACCAACCTACCTCCCAGGAGAGTTGAAAAGCTTAGGCACATCCATGTGACAAAGCCTGTCTGTTATCGATGGGCCACAACAGGATCACTGGCCTTTCTGAATCAATGCAGACACACACACACACACACACACACACACACACACACACACACACATATATTACTCTTTAGACCAAAATTGTCAGTAGAGCATCATTTAGATGCAGGATGACTGATGAGCATAGTATAGTCTCTTTTGGTGCCAGAGTAAATGTTCTGGCTGGACCTGTGGTGTGAAAAATGTCCATGCCAAGTCCCAGTTGGGGAAAGGGCACTAGGGCACAGGCATAGGAATCCTTCAGCCCAAGACAGGGGTGAATCCATGGCATCCCCTCTCCCAGGTTTCACTTCAGCACAGAGTATTAATAAACCAGATGTGATCCCAGTCTATTCTCCTTTTGGAGATAGCCAAGAAGGTAAAACTCATGAGAGGAAGAAAGAGCCTCATCCTGTAGTTAAGCAGTTAAGGTGCTCAGCTGCAAAGACGATGACCTAGGCTGTTTCCTCCTTTTAGGAGCCTTTTGAGGTGTGGCTTTTTCCACTGGAGATAAAAAAAAAAAAGGAATTAACCCAGGCAGTCCTAAACAACCCCTTTCAGATAGAAAGTTTGACCACCGCTTTAGGTCCTGGTTTCAAGCTCTTATTTGCAGGTCTGACACAGCCAGGACATGTCCTGCTAGCACCTGTGTGCTTTCTGGGAGTGAACACCACCCTCTCCCTGAAACCATGGGATGAAGCTTTACACACACAGGCACACACATGCCTGTGTTGGTTTTCTTCAATGTTAATCCTATTTGATCCATGCTTATTCTTGGTGTAAATTTACTTTTGAACATTTCCTCTGTTGACAGCCACCTTTACTAACCAGCAGTATCCTGTTAACCCCCTGCCCAGGACTCCTGCACGGTAAAATGACACCTTTGAACAGGGGGACTGCATCACTTTGAGAACCAGGGAACAGGAGAGAGAGCATCCCAAGCAGCTCTTCTAGAGGTAGGTGAGAGAGATTGCTCTCAGCTTCCACTGAGAATCATGACAGCACATGGAAGAAGATCAGCATCTGTGGAAGGCCATGCCCCTAGACACTTCACCTGCTACTCATAAGCATTTTAAAAGGTGGTGAAATAGATTAAAAACTTGGCAAGATCTCACAAGAGCCCTTGCTAATGCACTTCTTCCTGGTTTTAATATGGAGGTCTAACCAATAGAACCTGCTTAGAATCTGGTTCCCCCAAATCTCTCAATTGAGAAGCATTAATCCTTGGCAGTTTGGTCATTCTTGTCCAGGAAGTACCTAGAGGAAAAGCTTAAATGGGTAACATTTTGGTTTCCTTCTCCAAATGTTTCAAAGCAATAAAACACATTAGTCAATGAGGGCTTACTTAGCCTCCTCCAGTTTTTGATTCAAGGTCCTAGTCTGGCTGATACAGCCACATTGGATACAGACAGTAACTGTCCCATAGCAGTGTCAAGTGAGGGTGCTTTACAAGCACGATAATTACAGCAGTTAATTATTTGTACAGCGTCATAGGTGTGCCTAGCAATACATCATTTAGACAAGTCCCTATCCCAAAAACCTTACGGCTTAACCTGGACGGACAGAATTAAAGAATGACCCATGGAAACAAGAGCAGAAGCGAATGGAATTTGAGCGCATCGCCAGTTTTGTCCGTGGGACATGCCGAGCCCTGTGAGTTATTGCCGAACTTTTTTTCCAGCTGCCTCTCTCCGTTCCTGAGGCTCTGCCGCCCTCCCACGTCCTGCTGGCCCTGGGCATGTCCTCTCCTGGCCGGGTGCATGGGGCATCCTGCAGTCCCCGGGATCGGCACTCTCCCGGCTGAGGCAGACCTCTCCTTTTTTTGTCTCAGAACACGAAATATTTTCCCTCCAGAAAACATTTTATTGCCTTTTTCTTCAGAGCATAAGGTGCTCACAGAATCACAGAATCATAGATTATCCTGAGCTGAAAGGGACCCACAGGGATCACTGAAGCCCACCTTCCAGCATTGTCCAAATGCTCCATGAACTCTGTCAGTTGTTGCTGTGACCACTTCCAGTGCCCAGCCACTCTCTGGATGAATAAACTTTTCCTAATGGCTAATCTCAACCTCCCCTGACAAAGCTCCAGTCCGTTTTCTCAGGTCCTCTCACTGGTCCTCAGCTCATGAAGAAATTTGGTCCAGAAATTTGATAGCATGTGGTCAGTAACACATATTGTCACAGGGACAAACCAGCAGCCACAGCAGAGCCATGAACTTCTGGAGCTCTTAGATACATTACAATCCAGCCTGGAGCCTAAGGCAGAAAAGAAACTCTTACAGCCTAGGGCACTCACTCCTGAAAGGCTCTTCTGAACCCACACGACCATCTTTGTGTGAGCTGAACCAGGATGTCCTCCTGCATCTGTATCCTTTGATCATACACTTAGAAACACCAGCAACACCTTTTCCAAGAATAAACTCTGAAAAGCAGAAAAACTGCATGAGTGAAGATCAAAGCAGCCCTCAGCAACTGAGGAAAAAGACTTTGAAGGACTTGGGAAGGCTTCTTAAGAAAATATGAAACAGCAGGAAGAAAAGCCACTGATTTAGTATTTTGCCAGGGAAATCTTCCTAGTTTCCCATAAGCACCCCTGACAAAATTTTTATGGCACCACAGGTAATTCTTGCTTGAATTTCCACAAAATAAACAAGCAAATTTGCATAGTTTTACAGAGGACCAGCAGGCCCTTTGTCCATGCATGTGCCCAGTAAATGACAGTTCAAAAATCTAGGCTATCCCAGTCATACAGTTCAAAGGAAGATATTAGGGATGTCCCAGCCAGCTGAACAGCAAATATTTATTGCATAAGAAAATTGTAGTGATGTAAATATTGTTGGGTTGCCAAGGAAATTGTAAAAAACTTCACACCCTCCATAAATGTGTACACATCTTTAGACAAAGACGTCTCTATGGCTTTGGGACAGAATGTGAGAGACATGTTGGGTCTTAAAATATACTTGAAAATGTACAGTGTGATATTGGAAAATCCAGACAATCCATTAACCTTTTATATGTGCATGTATACATGTAGTCATATGTGGACAAAAGCAGCAAACTGAATAAAATACTCAACACCTACAGTTTAAATGGACTTTATATGGGCACCTATGCTTTAAGGGCTTTTTCCCCATTTTTACTGAAGTATGTTTTAAATAAACTTTTAATGAAATTAAAAGAAAAATCATGTCATAAATACAGGTTATGGAAAAATAAAAGCATAAAGGAGAAGCAAATTATTCCAAACTCAACAGAAAACATGAAGATATATTTCACTTGCTCAGAAAAAAAAAAAAAAAACATCATCGGAAACTTCTCACTTCCAAAACAACTCCGTCCATTTCTGTTTCACTTTTTTTCTTGTACTCCCTCACTTCAAAACTATGAAGTAACACTTTTTAGATATACACACACACTTTTACTGTACTCTTGAGTTCTCCAAACCCCAACAGAAGAATCACCTATAAGCAATTTTTTTTCCAATTTCTAGAGAAGCTTCCCACAGTTATCATCCTCCCATTAACAATTGATTACTGCTTAATAAAAAACAGCAGAGATAAATAGATATGCCATGTAACCTAACTTTTCCCAGCCCTTATATGCTTACAGACAGGTGGAATTCCCTGGAAAATAGACTGAAGAGAATCCAATTCCAAAATAAAATAAAATTTCAATAATTTATATTTTTCTAAAACGTAGACATTTTCAGGATCTCTTTTTATATGTCCATGTAAAGAAAAAAAATATTTTGCCTATGAGAAGCAAAGCAATTAATTATTTTTTCTCCCCTCTCACCCCATTTTCTCATAGAGCTCCAAAGAAGAGCTCCTCTAGATGGGTGCCAAACATAATGCACTTCCAGAAGTCAAGGCCAGTATGGTCTTAAAAGAAATTCTGTTTGCTCCAGATATACCAGGTAAGGGTTCACAGACAAGCTGCTGAAATTCTGGAAGACTCAGTAATGTTCTCAAAGTTTTTTGGCAAACCCATGCTGGGGAAAATTGTGATGTACCTTAAGAGTAGTGAAGATTCTGAGGTATCACCCCAGCAATACAATTAGCTACTCTGTTTAGGTCAGTATCATGCCTGTCATGACTCACTAAACCGAGCATTTCTCAAAAAAAATAGCCATGTGAAATCTTAAATATTTTACCATGCCTACATTTCATTACTCCATCACTAGAAGAAATACACCAAAAAAAGTTTCACAATCACTACAGAAATATTTAGAAGTGTAAATTCCAAACAATGTTCCTCATTCAAAACTACTTGCAACTTCTAGGATTTCTCAGCTTCCAGCTGAGAAATTAAGCTAACTTGTCAACATCAAACTAAACAAGTAGCAGATTGCTCATTAAAAACTATTAGGACATTATTTTTTTTCTTTTTAATTTCCATGCTGAATCTGAAGCAGTGGCATTCACAGCTGCCCTTCAAACACCCACATCAGAAATGTGGGTGGTCACCCACTGTAGCTGTGACTGGTTTGGCTCCTGACCCAAGCACACACATGCTTCCTGAAGGAGTCCTGGTCCAGAGTGATATTGTTTTGTAAAGAATCTCATGGAAAAATGGGTGCAGAGAGCAGGGAGGAGCAAAAGCAGGGAGGCAGTGAAATTTAAATCAGGCTGTGATGCTATTCTAGGTGTTTTCCTGTGAGACATTAGCAAGCAGTGATAGAAGGCAGCCACTTCCTGCCCCAGGGCCGGCACATCCTCATCTCATAAGAAAAGGGACCTAAACAAAGTTTCAGAGAGCCTTCTTACAAGGGCAGGTTCAGACAGGAAAAGGTGCAATGGCTTTACAGCAACAGAGGTTAGCTTTAGATGGGATATTGGGAAGGAGTTCTTGACTGTGAGGATACTGAGGAACTGGCACAGGTTGCCCCAAGCAGCTGTGATAGCCCCATCCCTCAAAGTGTTCAAGGATATCTTCTGAGCTAAGTCTTGTGCAGGCCAACCCGCTGTGCCAAAGGCAAGCGGGTTGGAGTTAGACGATCACCAAAGTCCCTTCCGCCCCAAACCATTTCATGAGTCACCAAACAGGGGCTCACCAACCCCTCCCCCAGTAGGTTCCATGACACGGATCCCCAGAGAGCCCAGAACATGGAACCCACCTCTCTGTGACATCAGCCCCGGGGCCGAGGGCTCCACGGGCAGCGCGGCTGCTGCGGGCACTGCGGCTGTGGCTGTGCTGCTGCACGGAGCTCTCAGTGCTTGCAGCTGACACGTGCCTCTGGCAGCCATGAGTTGGCTCAGCCTCCTCATCCTCCTCACCGTGCCCGGGCTGGCACAGGGGACATGGGACAACTGCGGGTGAGTGGCCCCAGGCCCTGGGAGGAGCCAGGACAACACCTGGGACCTTCCCTGGAGGGGACCCGCCTGTCCCCCATGGCCGGGGACAGCTTCCCACCCACCATGGGGAGCCTCAGCTCCTTGCCAGCAGCCAGGTGCTGCAGGGACAGACGCACACCCCATGGGCTTCCCTGGCCTGCAGGGCGTGCAAGCCCTTGTGGGGAGGGCAGAGGGCTGAGCTTCAGCCTGAGACACAGCAGGCCATGAAGCAGGACGAAAATTATTTTCTGCTTGCAGAGGGAGCTGTGGGCTCCGAGCTCCACAATCTGTCTATAGCCCCATGACTTATCCTTACGGCGACGTGGCTTATGACTACGGCATGACACGCATCGTGGGTGGCACAGGTGCCGCGGAAGCAGCCTGGCCATGGATGGTCAGCATCCAGCACCCCTGGGTACCAGGCCTGGGACATCTATGTGGGGGATCCCTCATCAGTTCAGAATGGGTCCTCACAGCAGCCCACTGCTTTGACGAATTCAAGTAAGGAGGAGCAGGGAACTGGGATATCCCCACAACACCAGCAGGTGCCCTGTCAGCAGCACCACCTGCTGTTCCCATCCCCTTTCCTCTCAGGCAGCCAGGCTGCCACACTGCTCAGGAGAAGCCTGGGCTCATGCCAAGGCTTCCGAGCAGCCTCCAGCCTGACATTCCCCCAGCCTAAGTGCTCTGGCAGGCATTCACACCTGCCAGAGCACTGCCCCATCTCTGGCTTGCCATGCCGAGATGTGGCAAGTGCAGTGCTGCTGTGGCACTGTGGCTCTGCTCCCTCTCAGCCCTCTCTCCATCTCCTTTGCAGTAATGTCAGTTTGTTCTACGTGGTGATTGGGGCCACGCAGTTCACTCAGCCAGGCCCCGGGGCTGCAGTGCGCAGCGTCAAGCAGGTGCTGACACACCCGTACTACAGCCAAATCGACTTCAGCTACGACATTGCCCTGATGCAATTGGACCATCCTGTCCAGTGCAGCTCCTACATCCAGCTGGCCTGTGTGGCTGACCCCACCCTAACAGTCTCAACGCTCACCAACTGCTGGGTGGCTGGCTGGGGTGCCACTGCTGCAAGATGTGAGTACCAAGAGCAACTCCTGGGCCAACTCAGCACATTGGGTAGAGGGTTTGGGCTTCCCCTCATAGCAGAGGCCAAAGCCAGGCTGCAGGATCTACACCTCTGCAGAGATGGGACTGGCCTGCTCCCCAGAACCTGGCAGCAGGGTCACAGTGACCCAGTGCCTCTGAAGAGGCAAAGCCAAACTCTAGGGAAAGGTATCCCCTCCAGACAGATGAGCAAACTGGCATGGAGCTGCTGGCCGCTCATTCCTTTCTCTGCTCACAGCTCAAGTTTCACCTGATCGACTTCAGGAGGCCAAGGTCCAGCTCATTGATCTACAGCTCTGCAACAGCAGTGACTGGTATGCAGGAGAAATCCACACCCACAACTTGTGTGCTGGATACCCACAGGGCCTCATTGACACCTGCCAGGTAAGAAGGAGCATGCCACAAGCCACTCAGCCCCCAGCAGCACCACCCCAACACAGCCCAGGGCCTGCTCTGCCCGGCCACTCAGTCGCCCTCCCAGCCCCAGCTCATCCCTGGCTGCTCTGGGGGCTTCCCACACACTCCCCATCCACCCCTGCCTGCCCAGGGCTCCCCTTGTGCCAAAAGCCCAGACAGCCCAGTTAAAGTGTTCCTGGCAGCCCAGAGTTCCCCTTGTGCCAAGCATCCATCCTCTGCACATCCAGGAGCCCTGTGCAGAGACAACAGAGAGAACCCTACCCTACAAGAACCCAAGTCATACACAGCCAAGCTTCTGGACATTCCAGCCCCTGAGCAGACCATTCCTCTGCCCAGAATCCCCTCTGGCAGGGGATGGGAGAAAGAGACAGCCCCAGTGCTGGCAGGTGCCACCAATACCCTCTTAATGCTCTGTGCTCTGCTGCAGGGTGACAGCGGTGGTCCTCTCATGTGCCAGGACAACAATGCAGACTTTTGGTGGGTTGTCGGATTGACCAGCTTTGGGAAAGGCTGTGCCAGAGCAATGAGGCCTGGAGTCTACACCTCCACTCAGTACTTCTTCGACTGGATCGATTACAACATGCGTGTAAATGCAATTAAAAGTGCTCCTTGAGCAGCAGGAAAGGCAGGATCCAGGACAGGCTGCAGCGCACCACAACAATTTCCTGACGATCCAAAGGCAGCCTCAGGGTCAAAACCCTGCTCTGTCCTGACCACACTCCACTTTTCTGTTCACACAGACACTGGAGTTGATTTAGTTGTTGAAATAAAGTTAATTTGGTTCACAGGGAACTGTCTTTTCAGTGCCATTCTAACTCCTGAGCAAGACAAGAAGTGCCATGCTCAGCACCTGCAGATTGAGCCTGGGGGCACCAAGGGACAGAGTGGCTCCAAAGAGCTCCAGAGTGCCTGGTCAGAGAGAAGAGTGCTCTGAGCCACTGTGGGCTGGAGGAACCTGGTACATCAAGCCTAGGAAAGGGATAGGAAAAAAGCAGACACCTTGGAGGCAATGCTCAAATGCACATGGGCTGCTGATTTAGGGGCTGATGTGAGCCTGAGCTAAGGGAACACATCTGGGAAACTCCCAGGCATGACAAGGGAAACTCCTGGCTCCTGACTGGAGTGCCAGTGCTCTAAGGCAGAGCCAGATTTCATGGGCAGCAAAGAGGGATTGATGTGCCAGGTGGTCACACTTCACAGATACTCAAAGGAGGAGCTGGGGTCATTCTGGGGAGGGGAACCTGGCAGGAACAGTAGGAAAGCACACCAGGAATGCCATGGAAGGCCAAGGTGTGTGGGCCAACACCACCTGCAACACCAAGGCTGTTCACAGGCAGGACCCACCTGTGAGCCAGGGGGAAATGATCCCTGGGCTTGGCTTAGGGAGGAGATGTGGGAAGAGAAAGGGGGGAGTTGAGGGGCTGTACAAGCCTGGGAAACAAAGATATGGAGCAATCAAAGAGTCAGCTGCAGAGACAGAAACTGCAGTTTGATGTGCTTGTTTTCCTGATTGCTGCACAGAATCACCACAGGATGGGAAAGAACCTTCTTATCTCAACTCACTAACAAATCCTCTACAAACAGTACAAATTCTTCCCTTAATTTGATATCCTTTCAATAAAATGTCAGTATTTAGTAAGGTAGGCGACAGAATGAAAAATGGTGGAGGAATTCCATGGGGAAGTTTTGTTGAAGGCAATTGCTGACTTATCCAGGTGAAGGCAAGTGAACATTGACTTTCTCCATCTAATGGAAGGTTCAGAATACCTTGTGCTGTGTCAGTCTGTCTGCTTCTGGAAATTAGTCTTGGCTTCCAGGCCAATGGAATCCCTGCCCAGGGACCCTAGCACCCTGGCACAAGGGACATTAGGCTCTCCCTCTGTCTGTCTCCAAAAGCCTTTGAGCACAGACTCAAGTGTCCTAGCAGAGACTCAGGGCCCCCCACCTTGTGCCTTATGAGGGCCTCCACAACTCCTCTGTGGCCACCTTACACTGATCATGCTCTGCATGCCTCCTCAACCCTCTTCCAGTGATTTCACCAAATCTGTACCAAATGCCACAACAATGGAGAGGCTCAAATGCACCTGAATAATTTACAAAGAGTCTGCAGATGGAGTTGTAACATTCCCCATTTGGCTCCTTCCTACTGTAAAGATCCCAGGTGAACTCACCAGTACCTGCAATGAAGGACAAATGCACCAGCAGTACTGCCCTTGGGTCCCATCTGCCAAAGTGCTGAGGAAACTCCCGTCTGTGACCATTCCAGAGGCACAGGTGACTCCAATGAGCCAATGGTTGCCCCATTTGATTCCCTACCCACACCACTCTCACCACTCAGAGCAGGTTTCCAACCCATTCAACCTCAGGATTTGTGGAGAACACTGTGCTCCAGGACGGCTTAGATGAATGGAGACGAAGGATCTCTGAAGGCTGCTCTTAGGATATCAGGTTTATTAGGGATGGTGAAAGGTCTTGCTTGGAGCTGCCCGACGCAGCACGTGGCAAGACCTGAGGGGATGGGGGAGGGGAGAGATAAGGGGTAGAGAGGATGCTTTAGGAGAGGGTGGAAGTTCTAAGAGGGGGGAAGATCTGAGGGGGGAAGATCCAAGAGAAGGAAAGTTCCATGAGAGGGGAAGTTCCAAGAGAGGGGAAGTTCCAAGAGGGCGTCTGGCCCCTCAGAGACCCCTTATCAGAGGGCTTCAAGGTGGGCTGGAACAAGACTTGGGCCAATGGTGTTACAGACACTTGATGTTTCAGGGTAGGGTTACAGGTGTGGGATGAACCATACATTTTGGGGGTTGAGATGCAACAGTCCATTTGACTTTTGGACGTATCTGTAGGTAAGGGTATTGTCCAGCCAGTAGGGGGGATTGTTTTCATCCTGGCTGTACTATTGTGAATTATTATATTTATCCATCCTTTCCAACAAGGATTCCCCAGCAGACTCACAGATGTTGCATTCCATAAAGAGCCACCAGCTCCTGCTGCAGTGCTCAGTGTCCATTGAAATCCTGGCCAGTGCCACAGCTCCCTGTGCCCTCTGTAATGCAAAGCATGGGCAGTTCACAGCCGCTGGTCCTGGGCTCCTGCCAGCCAGAGCTCAATCTGCAGCTGGCACTGCAGCTGCACACCCAGCTCCCTGCCCCCAGTGGATTCCTCAGCCACTGCCTGCCCCGGGGGCTGCACAGCCTCATCCTGCAAGAAGAGGGGCCTAAAGAAAGCAGCAGAGAGCCTTGTTACAGGGGCAGGTCCTGAGAGGACAAGGGTCAATGGCCTTACAGTGACTGAGGGTAGCTTTAGATGAGATCATATGAAGGAATTCTTGACTGTGAAGCTCCTGAGATACTGGCACCCCAGCGCAGCTGTGGATGCCTGTTTTTTGTGTAAGTAGGGTAGCACAGAAGACACAGATACCAACTTCAGGAATAAATGTAACTTACTCTAATTCAAAATGGTGCCTGAGGAAGTTTTTCTGGAACAGAGACTAGACAGTTTTAAATGAATAAAGTAAGTATTTATAGAAAGGCCTTTAAGGGCCTTTAAGGACCTTTAAGGACCTTGGGTAGTACAAGAGCCTGGCCAGGGCTACACCCAGGTGGTATCTAAGATGGGTCTTGGTCAGCAGTTTTTACACTTTTATAAATTTTGGTCCATTTACATATTGGAGTTAACTATCCAATTACAGCTTCAGGTCATGAACTCTCAACATCTTTCCTTGCCCCTTTCACTTAACAGTTAATTATGCTTTTTGGGTAATGGTTGTCCTTGATTCTCAAGTTGAGAAGCGATTGTTTCGTCTAATTACCCTGTGAAGAGAACTTAATAACACTTAGTATGAATGTTGAAGTTACATACCAAGGCAGAAGAGAATCAGAAAAATATAAAAGCTAAAACATAGGGATCATAAGCAGCAAAGAATTGCAAATTGATAAGTAAGCAGGACATCAAATCATTAGCAAAAAATTACAAAAGTATAAGATAGGCAATGCATCTAATCATTATTATAAAACACTTCCTACAGTGATGAAGAAAGACACATCACAAATTACCCTAATCCTTGACCATCATCCAGGTCGGCCCATCACCTGGGGGAAGTGATTGTCACTGTGTTCAGGGACAGCTTCTGAGCCAAACTCTGAAAAACACTTTCAGTGTAAGCTAACCCTCCATGCCCAAGGCAAGGGGGTCACAGCGAGAAAATTTCCAAAGTCCCTTCCGCCCCAAACTATCATATGGCTCATCAAGTAGATGTTGCCCCTCCCCCAGTGGGTTCCATGACACAGATCCCCAGAGAGCCCAGAACATGGAACCCACCTCTCTGTGACATCAGCCCCGGGGCCGAGGGCTCCACGGGCAGCGCGGCTGCTGCGGGCACTGCGGCTGTGGCTGTGCTGCTGCACGGAGCTCTCAGTGCTTGCAGCTGACACGTGCCTCTGGCAGCCATGAGTTGGCTCGGCCTCCTCGTCCTGCTCACCGTGGCTGGGCTGGCGCAGAGCATCCAGTACCCCTGCGGGTGAGTGGCCCCAGGCCCTGGGAGGAGCCAGGGCAACACCTGGGACCTTCCCTGGAGGGGACCCGCCTGTCCCCCATGGCCGGGCCACAGCTTCCCACCCACCATGGGGAGCCTCAGCTCCTTGCCAGCAGCCAGGTGCTGCAGGGACAGACGCACACCTCATGGGCTTCCCTGGCCTGCAGGGCGTGCAAGCCCTTGTGGGGAGGGCAGAGGGCTGAGCTTCAGCCTGAGCCACAGCAGGCCACAAAGCAGCACGGAAATTATTTTCTGCTTGCAGAGGGAGCTGTGGGCTCCGAGTTCCGCCACCTGTCAACAGCCCCATGACTTATTCCTATGGCAACATGGCTTATGACTACGGCATGACACGCATCGTGGGTGGCACAGGTGCTGCAGAAGCAGAATGGCCCTGGATCGTCAGCATCCAGCACCCCTGGGTACCAGGCCTCGGACACTGGTGTGGAGGGTCCCTCATCACTGCAGATTGGGTCCTCACAGCAGCCCACTGCTTCGACAAGTTTGAGTAAGGATGAGCAGGGAATTGGGACATCCCCACAACACCAGCAGGTGCCCTGTCAGCAGCACCACCTGCTGTTCCCATCCTCTTTCCTCTCAGGCAGCCAGGCTGCCACACTGCTCAGGAGAAGCCTGGGCTCATGCCAAGGCTTCCGAGCAGCCTCCAGCTTGACATTCCCCCAGCCTAAGGCGTGCAAGGGCACTCACACCTGCCAGAGCACTGCCCCATCTCTGCCTTGCCATGCAGAGACAACTGCAGGGCTGCTGTGACTCCCTCTCAGCCCTCTCTCCATCTCCTTTGCAGTAACATCAGCCTGCTGTACGTGGTGATTGGGGCCACGCAGTTGACTCGGCCAGGCCCTGGGGCACAAGTGCGCAGCGTCAAGCAGGTGGTGATACACAGTGACTACAGGCGTAGCGACTACAGCTACGACATTGCCCTGATGCAATTGGACCGTCCTGTCCTGTGCAGCTCCTACATCCAGCTGGCCTGTTTGGCTGACCCCAACCTAATAGTCTCAGCCCTGCACAACTGCTGGATTGCTGGCTGGGGTGTCACTACGGCAAGAAGTGAGTACCAAGAGCAACTTCTGGGCCAACTCAGCACACTGGGGAGAGGGTTTGGGCTTCCCCACAACAGAGGCACAAGCCAGGCTGCAGGATCTACACCTCTGCAAAGATGGGTCTGGCCCTAGGAAAGGGGATTCCCCAGACAGGGAAGGAGAACTGGCGTGGTTCTGCTGGGGGCTTATTCCTTTCTCTGCTCACAGATCTAGATTCAGCTGATCGCCTGCAGCAGGCCAAGGTCCATCTTATCAATGTCCAGCTCTGCAACAGCAGTGACTGGTATGCAGGGGAAGTCCATCCCTACAACTTGTGTGCTGGATACCCAGAGGGCAACATCGACTCCTGCAAGGTAGGAGCGTGCCATGAGCCACTCAGCCCCCAGCAGCTCTGGCAGCCCGGGCAGCACCACCCCAACACAGCCCAGGGCCTGCTCTGCCCGGCCACTCAGTCACCCTCCCAGCCCCAGCTCACCCCCGGCTGCTCTGGGGGCTTCCCACACACTCCCCATCCACCCCTGCCTGCCCAGGGCTCCCCTTGTCCCAAAAGCCCAGACAGCCCAGTGTTCCTGGCAGCCCAGAGGTCCCCTTGTGCCAAGCATCCATCCTCTGCACATCCAGGAGCCCTGTGCAGAGACAACAGAGAGAACCCTACCCTACAAGAACCCAAGTCATTCACAGCCAAGCTTCTGGAGGCTCCAGCCCCTGAGCAGACCATTCCTCTGCCCAGAATACAGCTCTGGCAGGGGATGGGAGAGAGAAAGAGACAGCCCCAGTGCTGGCAGGTGCCACCAATACCCTCTTAATGCTCTGTGCTCTGCTGCAGGGTGACAGCGGTGGTCCTCTCATGTGCCAGGACAACAATGCAGACTACTGGTGGGTCATCGGACTAACCAGCTTTGGAACAGGCTGTGCCAGAGCAAGGCAGCCTGGAGTCTACATCTCCATTCAGCACTTCTATGACTGGATCGATTACAACATGCGTATAAACTCAATTAAAAGTGCTCCTTGAGCAGCAGGAAAGGCAGGATCCAGGGCAGGCTGCAGTGCACGACAACCATTTCCTGACGATCCAAAGGCAGCCTCAGGGTCAAAACCCTGCTCTGTCCTGACCACACTCCTCTTTTTCTGTGCACACAGACACTGGAGTTGATTTAGTTGTTGAAATAAAGTTACTTTGGTTCACAGGGAACTGTCTTTTCAGTGCAATTCTAACTCCTGAGCAAGACAAGAAGTGCCATGCTCAGCACCTGCAGATTGAGCCTGGGGGCACCAAGGGACAGAGTGGCTCCAAAGAGCTCCAGAGCGCCTGGTCAGAGAGAAGAGTGCTCTGAGACACTGTGGGCTGGAGGAACCTGGTACATCAAGCCTAGGAAAGGGATAGGGAAAAAGCAGACACCTTGGAGGCAATGCTCAAATGCACATGGGCTGCTGATTTAGGGGCTGATGTGAGCCTGAGCTAAAGGAACACATCTGGGAAACTCCCAGGCATGACAAGGGAAACTCCTGGCTCCTGACTGGAGTGCCAGTGCCCTAAGGCAGAGCCAGATTTCATGGGCAGCAAAGAGGGATTGATGTGCCAGGTGGTCACATTTCACAGATACTCAAAGGAGGAGCTGGGGTCATTCTGGGGAGGGGAACCTGGCAGGAACAGTAGGAAAGCACACCAGGAATGCCATGGAAGGCCAAGGTGTGTGGGCCAACACCACCTGCAACACCAAGGCTGTTCACAGGCAGGGCCCACCTGTGAGCCAGGGGGAAATGATCCCTGGGCTTGGCTTAGGGAGGAGATGAGGGAAGAGAAAGGGAGGAGTCGGGGAAGATGAGAGGCTGTACAAGCCTGGCAAATGAAAAGAAGGAGCAATCAAAGAGTCAGCTGTAGAGTCACAAACTGCAGTTTGATGTGCTTGTTTTCCTGATTGCTGCACAGAATCACCACAGGATGGGAAAGAACCTTCTTATCTCAATTCACTAATTAACAATCGTCCACTAATTGTACAAATGTGCACCAATTTTTTGCCCTTTTCAATCAAACTTTGATTCTGTTGGGTGGGAAAGTCTTGTTGAAGGGTAGACTTGGTAGACTGCCATGTGGTAGTCTTGTTGAAGGCAGTTTTCACCTGTCTTTTCCAGGTGAAGGCAAGTGAACATTGACTTTCTCCATCTAATGGAATGCTTCAAAATGCCTTGGGCTAAGTGTCACTCTGCCTGCTTCTGGATACTCTTCCTGGCTTCAAGTGATGCTTTAAAGAACCTAGAAACAAAACAGCACATCTTTGACATAATGTTAGTATAGGAACATTATAGTATAGTATATAGTATCGTACATAATATAAAAGCTTATTTTTATTGGAGGCCTCCTGTGCAGATGTGGCAAATGTGCACAGAATTCCTCCCCAACATGAGGTGAATAGTTTTATAAGCTTAGCAAATTAGCATATTTGACAAAAATCACCAATTAGGATCTCAAATTGTGAAGTAATCCCTCCCTTGGTTCAACCTTCTCTAAATCCTCCCCCACATCCTGCCCAGATAGAAACTAAACTTTGTTTATGAAAATGCACCTCAAAGAGCTGTTTCCAGCCTTGGTTCCCAAGAAGAACCAAGATAGGATTAGGGACCTTGTACTCTCCAGGGCATGGAGCGCTGAAATATGTTTTGTGTTTCTGCTTAGGGAAAAGGTAGGGAAAACTAGCCACAGATACAACAACAGGCTACAGAGCTACAAATATATGTGTAAAGAATGCAGAGAATATATAAAAGAAAACAGGCAAAAATAAATCTGGCATCACCAGGTCAACTGTGTCCTGTCTCACAGTAGGTGGCACTCTTCCCTGTGTTAATCAAGATAGGCTGTGCTGAGAACAACCATCCCACATCTGTACTAGTCCCTGCCACGCTGGTAAATATTTCCTGAAGTAAATTTCAGGGGCTGCATGGTACTAAAGACACTGAGTGAAAGAATGTCACTCAGCGTTGGGGATGGCCATTACCCTGTTCAGTGCGCAGACTAGCTTAGAGTCACCCAACCATCCTGGAACAACTTTATTGTGCTGTGTTGGCAAAATTCTGCTGCACAAACAATTTCTCCCAGTTCTGTGCAACCTCAGCCACAGACATTCCCTCACCTAAACCACGGATCTTTCCTATCACATCAAACACATCAAGGCATGTGAAACCCCTTTCTGAAGCAGTCCCTTGTGAAGGGACTTCCACCCCCTTCTGTATGTGCCCAGGGACCCTAGCACCCATTGTGCCCTGGCACAATGGACACAAGGCTCTCCCTCTGTCTGTCTCCAAAAGCCTTTGAGCACAGACTCAAGTGTCCTAGCAGAGACTCAGGGCCCCCCACCTTGTGCCTTATGAGGGCCTCCACAACTCCTCTGTGGTCACCTTACACTGATCATGCTCTGCATGCCTCCTCAACCCTCTTCCAGTGATTTCACCAAATCTGTACCAAATGCCACAACAATGGAGAGGCTCAAATGCACCTGAATAATTTACAAAGAGTCTGCAGATGGAGTTGTAACATTCCCCATTTGGCTCCTTCCTACTGTAAAGATCCCAGGTGAACTCACCAGTACCTGCAATGAAGGACAAATGCACCAGCAGTACTGCCCTTGGGTCCCATCTGGGCTGCCAAAGTGCTGAGGAAATTCCCATCTGTGACCATTCCAGAGGCACAGGTGACTCCAATGAGCCAATGGTTGCCCCATTTGATTCCCCACCCACACCACTCTCACCACTCAGAGCAGGTTTCCAACCCATTCAACCTCAAGATTCCCCAGCAGACCCGAAGATGTCACATTCCATAAAGAGCCACCGGCTCCTCCTGCAGTGCTCAGTGTCCATTGAAATCCTGGCCAGAGCCACAGCTCCCTGTGCCCTCTGTAATGCAAAGCATGGGCAGCTCACAGCCTCTGGTCCTGGGCTCCTGCCAGCCAGAGCTCAATCTGCAGCTGGCACTGCAGCTGCACACCCAGCTCCCTGCCCCCAGTGGATTCCTCAGCCACTGCCTGCCCCGGGGGCTGCACAGCCTCATCCTGCAAGAAGAGGGGCCTAAAGAAAGCAGCAGAGAGCCTTGTTACAGGGGCAGGTCCTGAGAGGACAAGGGACAGGGGCTCTACAGTGACTGAGGGTGCTGGAGCTCACCTCTATGCAGGGGTGGCTCCGTGAGGTGGAAAAGTCTTTTCTTCAACCCATGCTTTTAAAGAAAAACTCAGTAGTCTTCTGTTGTCCGGTCCCAAGGTAGTTTATTGCAAGTTACCTAAAAGATTTTCTTCTTGAGCTGCTGTGGTTTGCTCAGCAGCTCAGGCAAAGGCACACACACACCCTGACATCCTCCTTGACTCGTCTTTTTCTTCTCTCTCCCCCCCTAGGGCTAGTGCTATCTTTTATATGATACATTACGTGTTAAATGTTTTTCCTTAATGCTTATTACCTATATTAAATGATGCTTTTCTACTCTAGATTAATTTGTGAGTGCTAACATCACTAAGAACATGGAGGTAAGGAAGAAGAAAGAGGGAGGACAGGGCAGGCCTAAATCTTTCTATTTTAAAACTTCTGACTATTATGTACAAGACCTAAAACTCCCTTGTACAGCACTCAAAAATTCTTCTTTCTACTTTGTGACTATTTCTACTATAATATCTAAACTTTTGTGAATTCTTGTTCTTCTTGCAAGGTTGGTAAATTGTTTCATGGTTCAAATCTAAAATCACAGCTGTTTCTAGCTGCCTGCCAGAGTTTTAAATGCTTCTGACTTGGACCTGGAATATCTAAAAATGTCTGAGAGACATTTTGAGTTCCGACAAGAGGGTAGCTTTAGACGAGATCATATGAAGGAAATCTTGACTGTGAGGCTGCTGAGATACTGGCATTCCAGAGCAGCTGTGGATGCCTGATTTTTGTGTAAGTAGGGTCAGCACAGAAGACACAGATACCAACTTCAGGAATAAATTTAATTTACTATCATTCAAAACTGCAAAGAATTGCAAATGGATAAGTAAACAGGACATCAAATCATTAGTAAATATTTACAAAAGGATAAGATAGGCAATGCATCTAATCATTACTATACAAGACTGACTACACTGATGAAGAAAGACACATCACAAGTTCCCTTAATCCTTGACCATTATCCAGGCCTGCCCATCAACTGGGGGGAAGCCACTGTCACAGTGAAGGACTGGTGAACCACTGATAGTAACTGGGAAATCCTGCAGGTACCTTCCTCTACAGGCACTGAGGTTACTGACTGTGCTGTGAGAGGTCCCCATTTTTATACTGTGGAATAAGCAAGATAGCAAAACTTCTAGTGCAGTAACATCTGGTTTCAGTGTCCTACTGGGATGCTCCTGAGGCCTGGGAGGGCTCCAGGAGAAACCAACAGATTTGTCTGTGATCCCACATGCCCAAACCAAGGCCAGATGTGGCTTGTCCAGTTCCTAATTATGGAAAGGTAAATCCATGTTTCTCCACTGGGTGGATATACATAACATTTGTTTTGAAGGTTCATCTAATAGTCAATTTCGGCTAAAGGCTTGTTGTTCTGACCTTAGTCAGGACCTGTTGATCAGGACTTATTACCTCAATGCCCCATCCCTCAAAGTATTCAAGGACACTTCTGAGCCAAGACATGTACACTGTGGACAGCTGTGCCTACTGCAGGCCAACCCTCGGTGCCCAAGGCAGTGGGGTTGGAGCGAGATCATCACCGAGGTCCCTTCCACCCCAAACCATTTCATGGGTCACCAAGTAGATGTTGCCCCTCCCCCAGTGGGTTCCATGACACAGATCCCCAGAGAGCCCAGAACATGGAACCCACCTCTCTGTGACATCAGCCCCGGGGCCGAGGGCTCCACGGGCAGCGCGGCTGCTGCGGGCACTGCGGCTGTGGCTGTGCTGCTGCACGGAGCTCTCAGTGCTTGCAGCTGACACGTGCCTCTGGCAGCCATGAGTTGGCTCGGCCTCCTCGTCCTGCTCACCGTGGCCGGGCTGGCACAGGGGACATGGGACAACTGCGGGTGAGTGGCCCCAGGCCCTGGGAGGAGCCAGGACAACACCTGGGACCTTCCCTGGAGGGGACCCGCCTGTCCCCCATGGCCGGGGACAGCTTCCCACCCACCATGGGGAGCCTCAGCTCCTTGCCAGCAGCCAGGTGCTGCAGGGACAGACGCACACCCCATGGGCTTCCCTGGCCTGCAGGGCGTGCAAGCCCTTGTGGGGAGGGCAGAGGGCTGAGCTTCAGCCTGAGACACAGCAGGCCATGAAGCAGCATGGAAATTACTTTCTGCTTGCAGAGGGACCTGTGGGCTCCGAGCTGTGGTGTCTGACTACGGCCTCATGGAGTACTACTACGGCGACGTGGCTTACGACTCCGGCATGACACGCATTGTGGGTGGCACAGGTGCCCTGCCAGGGGCCTGGCCCTGGATCGTCAGCATCCAGCACCCCTGGGTACCAGCCCCAGGGCATTGGTGTGGAGGCTCCCTCATCAGCACACAGTGGGTCCTCACAGCAGCTCACTGCTTCGACAAGTTTAAGTAAGGAGGGGCAGGGAATGGGGACATCCCCACAACTCCAGCAGGTGCCCTGTCAGCAGCACCACCTGCTGTTCCCATCCCCTTTCCTCTCAGGCAGCCAGGCTGCCACACTGCTCAGGAGAAGCCTGGGCTCATGCCAAGGCTTCCTAGTAGCCTCCAGCTTGACATTCCCCCAGCCTAAGGCGTGTGAAGGCACTCACACCTGCCAGAGCACTGCCCCATCTCTGCCTTGCAAGCAGAGGCCTCACAACTGCAGGGCTGCTGTGGCACTGTGGCTCTGCTCCCTCTCAGCCCTCTCTCCATCTCCTTTGCAGTAACGTCAGCCTGATGTCCGTGGTGATTGGGGCCACCCAGTTGACTCAGCCAGGACATGGGGCACAAGTGCGCAGTGTCAAGCAGGTGGTTATACACCCATACTACGATCCTGCTGACATGAGCTACGACATTGCCCTGATGGAATTGGACCATCCTGTCCAGTGCAGCCCCTACATCCAGCTGGCCTGTGTGCCTGACATCACACTGAAAGTGTCAGAGCTGCAGAACTGCTGGGTGGCTGGCTGGGGTGCCACTGCTGCAAGAGGTGAGTTCCAAGAGCAACTTCTGGGCCAACTCAGCACACTGGGGAGAGGATTTGGGTTTCCCCTCATAGCAGAGGCCAAAGCCAGGCTGCAGGATATACACCTCTGCAGAGACAGGCCTGGTCTGCTCCCCAAACGCAGGGACACAGTGCCCCAGTGCCTCTGCAGAGGCAAAGCCAAACACTAGGGAAGAGAATGCCCTTCCCAAGACAGTAGAGGAGAATGGGAAATGTGGTGCTCAGGGTTTATTTCTTTCTCTGCTCACAGCTCAAGATTCAGCTGATCAGCTTCAGGAGGCCAAGGTCCAGCTCATCAATGTCCAGCTCTGTAACAGCAGTGACTGGTATGCAGGAGAAATCCACACCCACAACTTGTGTGCTGGATACCCACAGGGCAAGATCGACACCTGCCAGGTAAGAAGGAGCATGCCATGAGCCACTCAGCCCTCAGCAGCTCTGGCAGCCCGGGCAGCACCGCCCCAACACAGCCCAGGGCCTGCTCTGCCCGGCCACTCAGTCGCCCTCCCAGCCCCAGCTCACCCCCACCTGCTCTGGGGGCTTCCCACACACTCCCTGCCTGCCCAGGGCTCCCCTTGTCCCAAAAGACCAGACAGCCCATTAAAGTGTTCCTGGCAGCCCAGAGGTCCCCTTGTGCCAAGCATCCATCCTCTGCACATCCAAGAGCCCTGTGCAGAGATGACAGAGAGAGCCCTACCCTACAAGAACCCAAGTCATTCACAGCCAAGCTTCTGGATGTTCCAGCCCCTGAGCAGACCATTCCTCTGCCCAGAGGGGATGTGAGAGAGAAGCAGACAGCCCCAGTGCTGGCAGGTGCCACCAACACCCCCTTAATGCTCTGTGCTCTGCTGCAGGGTGACAGCGGTGGTCCTCTCATGTGCCAGGACAACAATGCAGACTCCTGGTGGGTTGTCGGATTGACCAGCTGGGGAAAAGGCTGTGCCAGAGCAAGGCAGCCTGGAGTCTACACCTCCACTCAGCACTTCTATGACTGGATCCTGGTCCACACAGGCGCAAACACATTGGGAAGGGGTTCTCCAACATCACAAACCTGGAGTAATTTTGCGACGGCTCACCTACCAACTTATAAGCCATGGCCAGCACTACCCATTCCCACTTTTAAGCCATGGCCAACACGACCCCCCATTTATAATCCATTGCCAACACACCCTCCCACTCCTAAGCCATGGCCAACACAACCCCCCATTTATAATCCATTGCCAACACACCCTCCCACTCCTAAGCCATGGCCAACACAACCCCCCACTTATAATCCATTGCCAACATACCCTCCCACTCCTAAACCATGGCCAACACAACCCCCCACTTATAATCCATGGCCAACACCACCGCCCACTTCTAAACCATGGCCAACACAACCCCCCACTTATAATCCATTGCCAACACTACCTCCCACTCCTAAGCCATGGCCAACACAACCCCCCACTTATAATCCATTGCCAACACACCCTCCCACTCCTAAGCCATGGCCAACACAACCCCCCATTTATAATCCATTGCCAACACACCCTCCCACTCCTAAGCCATGGCCAACACAACCCCCCACTTATAATCCATTGCCAACACACCCTCCCACTCCTAAGCCATGGCCAACACAACCCCCCACTTATAATACATTGCCAACACCAATCCCCTCTCAAAAGCCTTGGCCGACAGCACCCCCCACCCCAAAGCCAACACCATTGGGTGAGGTTAGCTCCTGCCCATTTCCACTCAACAAGCTGGTAGACTTCTTTACTAAGGTGAAGAATCTCCTTCGTGATGTCCTTGGACAAAACACAGCTTGAGCAGCAAGACAGGCAGGATCCAGGGCACACTGCAGTGCACCGCAACTATTTCCTGCTGGGGCAATGCCTGCTGATCCAAAGGCAGCCTCAGGGTTAAAACCCTGCTCTGTCCTGACCACACTCCTCTCCTGTGTGCAGAAAAACACTGGAGTTGACTAAGTTGTTGAAATAAAATTACCTTTGTTCAAAGTGAATCAGCTTTTCAGTGCAATTCCAACTCCTGGGCAAGACCCATTAGTCACAAAGAGACAGAGAGGCTCCAAAGAGCTCCAAAGTGCCTGGTCAGAGAGGAGAGTGCTCTGAGCCACCATGGGCTGGAGGAACCTGGTACATCAAGCCTAGGAAGAGAATAAGAAAATATTTTTGTTAAGGCTTCAGTATTTGCTGAAAACTCCTGGGAGACATTACTGCCTTACTGTACTGAGGATAAATTCCTCCCATAGTAACCATTTGTGAGAAGTGTTGCTTTTTTACAACACTGACACTTCTTCCTTATGTCATTTCCCCCTCTCCTCAGTGGCAAAATAGGCATTGTGCTTTGCAGTAGATACCAATGCTATTGCTTGTATTTTTTCATTTATCTGGTCCAATTTTCACATCTCATGAGAGTTCAAAATGTTCTTTAGTCTCTAAAAATCCTAATAGAAGAAGAAAAGTTAGGGGAAGGAGTTGAAAATCCCACACACAGAGCGCACCTTGAGCTATGACATTCATAAGCACAAGCAAACCTAAATTTCCATACCCTGTCCTCATTCAGGGCTGAGGGAAGCTGAAGGCTCTCATATCCAAGCTGGTTACAGCCAGCCCTTTTATCTACTCTAAATCTACAGTTTCCATTTAAAACCATTCCCCCTGTCCCTATACCTACAGAACCTACTAAGTCTAAACCAAGTAAATCAATACTGTTACATCCTTAATCAGTAGCCTGCTGAAACACACTTGCACTCACTGAAAGTTACCCTTCACATTATGCCTAGCACCAAAACACAAAGCCACTGGAGGAAAAGGAAAAAAATTATTATGCCATGTATTATTCATGCCATGGCACAAATTCCACCTGTCCTCCATCTCAAGAAGTACCACAATCCAAAACACTTTCCTGCTCCCATGCATTTAAAGCCTATACCCACTCTCCACACTGCTGCATCCCCCGGTAAACACTTGCAGCCTCCCCATCCAAATCACTGACAGTTCACACAAGTGTAATTCAATCTATGCTAATTTTCCAATTAATTCAGTATTCTTCTCTCCAACATTCTAACCACAGCTGACATGAAAAGCAGGCACCCATTTGTACACTGAGATGGCAGAACAGCTGAATGCTTAATGACCTAAGTAGCTCAATTCACTGATGATTATTAAATCCTAGAAAGGTTTCCAAAGTGAAAGGTTTCCAAAGTGAACTGTAGGGAGTTTCCCACCACACAAGCTAAATGTGAGACCGTGAGCTTTATTTTAGAATTAGTAGAAAAACTTGCTAATGTTTTATTTTCTTCAAGGGAAATAGATGGTTTCAACAGACTCTAAAATGCTTTGTTGAAAAATCTTATTAGTCATGCCTTACTCAGCTAATACTTAGCCCAAACTAAGTCTATTCCCTGGAGCTCTTCCAGCTAGCCACATGGCTGCTCTGCTAAACTACCCTGTCTTGAGCCTGATATTTTCAAATCTGGTTCTTCCAATACTCCAATCATTCGAGTACAATGAAACCTTCAAAGACCGGATCGTCACCTGTGCTCAGAAATGCATTGCAGCTTTTCATCCTCAAGCCTGCAAAACAACACTCTAGCTCAACGACAATATTTACCATAAATTCATATATCTAAAAAATGTGGAACTAGGCTGATTTTTGTACTTGGAACCAAAACTTCACCAGTGCTTCAAAAATCCCCACATAAACTCTACTTTATGGCAACCTTGATAGCATTTGATGAATACGTTGTTGACATTTTAGGAAGCAGGGCAGAGTTTTGTGATTGCCAATTACAAGGTTACATTGCACCCCTAGGTCTGCCAGGGTATAACCTATAATTAAAAAAAAAATAAAAACTAACCCAACAAAAACTCTCCACCATGGGGAAACCCTGTGGTGATGTATTTTGAGGTGGTCTGTGGGTTCTTTGGGTCATTGAAGTCAACTGCCAGCCTAAGAGTATATTTGAGGCATATAACAGCATCCCCTGAAATCCATGGTCTGTCAGGTCTGATCGTTTGCACCATCCACATAATTGCATAAATTGCTTTCACTTCCTGTTCACTATATACAACTCAAAACAATCAAAGAACAGAATTTGGGTATCATTAGCCTATGTAACCTATTCCTCAGCACAAACATATCATTACATTAATTAACATACTAATGCTGATTACTTACAGCTTATATCATATAAGGGTTATGAATTCTATAATGATTTGTGTTGGAAGGAACTTTCAAGATCATCTTCTTCCAACCCCTGACATGGGCAGGGGCACATTCACTAGACTAGGTTGTTCAGAGCCCCATCCAACCTAGTCTTGAACACTTCCAGGGATGAGGCATCCACAACTTCTCTTGGAAAGATGTTCCAGTGCCTCACCACCCTCCCAGTAAAGAATTTTTTCCTAATATCTAATCTAAAACTACTCTCTTTTAGTTTGTAGCCATTTCCCCTTTTCCTGTCACTACATTCTCTTGCAAATGATCTTTCTCCATCCTTCTTGTAGGCTCCCTTCAGGTACTAGAAGACTACTGAAGTTTGCAAAAATAGATTGTATAGAAGTTAGCTTTATAAGTCTACAGATAAGTAGGCAATGCATTGTAAACTTCACTGGTTTTCATTTTACCTGTTCAAGACAGGACATTAGACTTTAATTTCCCCAAATTTGAGTCCCAAACATAAAACTAAATTGTGCCAATGTATTCTGTAAGAACCTGATCCAGTTCCTTCTAGTAAAAAGTCGCTACTAAACTTGCACCTTTATTAACAGAACAAAAATATGCAGCAAAACAATAAAGTCTCTCCACATGCCAGAGGAACCTCTATAAAACCAACAACATGTTCTACCTGCAAGCCATGTTCTACTTGAAAGAATCACTGCAAGATGCCCCTGGCCAGAGATGGAGTGTCACCCTGTTTTTTTAAACTTTTAAAGTTCTTTTAAAAGTTTTCTATGCCTTCTAATGTTTACATATTTCTACTAGAGTTCTCACACACTATTCATGTAAATAATTATTGTTTTACATTCTTCTTTGTGGGAGGAGAGAATTGATAGACTGTTAGTTTAACCAGTATAATTGGAGAGGTGGAAATTTCATCCTCCAATCTACTGTCACTTTTAGAGTTCTATATATTGCTAAGTCAGAAATAAAACTTCCTCTTTTTCTTCTTTTTGAACAACAAAAAAAAAATTTAGATGTTGAAGGGTGGTAAAGGACAAGTCCAAAAGGAGACAGATTTTGGTATCATAACTCCTGTCTACAGCCACGTCTTCTTCCAGTGAGCAAACCAAGAGTCTGCAATGGGAGCCGTGATCCAGCAGTGGCATGAGGGTCACCTGGATGTTTATCCAAAAGCTGCCAGATTTATCTTTACACAAGGGAACACTTGGTGCAACACAGGGTGACACTGTTGATCCTTCAGGAAAGCATGGAGTGATACAACACCAGGTCATACAGGAAGGAGCTCACTGCTGCCACAAAGGCTTTTCACAGTAACAGCAACAAGAAAACTTTCTACTACAAATTATTTCTTCAAGGCAGCTACAGTTAACAGACACCTGTGACCTCCATCAGACACTGTCCAGGAATGTCCCATACTCAATGTGCAGAGAGAACACACCTCAGGGCCAGGGGGGAGCAGCAAGCTCCATGCTTTATGCCTTGCCCTTAAGAGGTGCTGTGAGTAATGACAGTAATGAGAGGCACATGATGGACCAGAAGCAGGTAGAACCTGCAATCAGAGCACAAATCCTGTTTTTTTTTTTTCCTGGTAGGAAATTCTTTGACTCTCTTGTAAATATTTTTGAAATCTCTTGAAAAATTAAATAGTTGTTTCCATAAAAAGACTTTATGCTTTCATCTGAAGGAAGAAATCACAATTTTTTTCCCCCTGATCATTCAGACAGTACTTTATAAATAATTTATTCTTTTCCTCTCCCAAGGAGATGATAATACATAAAAAAAAAGTCTCATTATTTCAATGAAAAAAAAAATCTAAATAAAACTGTTTTAAAGTGTTTTGAAGAAATCACTGAGTGAGCATTATGGCGTCGTTTACTACATCTCATAACAACTACCTTAAAATCTTATTTCAGTGGTAATTTTAGCTTAGGAAAATACAGCTGTCTCTTTCATTGTTTGGCGTTTTTTTCCCCCCTAACATTAGGCAACTTTTTCATTTGTTCCCTCCTTAGCATTCCTGCACTGCCAAGCAGCACCACCGGTTAATTTTCCAAGTCCCCACTAGAGGGATCATCTCCATAGGGCTCAGAGGCATGGAAGGCAAATCTCTTCATCAGCATCCCCATCCCTGTCAGTCAAGCCACGACACTGGAGTCCCCGTGTGCCTTTGTGCTGTTGAGGGGTAGTTATGGTTCATAAATAGTTACCTGATGCCTATTTATCTCCTGGTTTATGAGAGGAAATTATTCAACGGAGTCCTTCAAGGTATTTTACATCTGCAATTAAAATTAACTTCAGAATAAAAGACTGGTACAAGCTGAAATTGGAACACAGTTAAATGAGGATGGATAAAAATATGTATGTACAGCCCACTGAAATAAATGGAGGGCTTGAGTGAAAACTCACTAAACAGGCAGTAGCTCTTCATCTTGTAAAATTCCCAGACTCCTTCAAGAAGTGTAAAATGCAAAACTTAGTCTCAGAGTCCCACAGTGGGATAAAGCTTTTGCTGTCTGGAGATTAAAGTGCCCTTAAGGATCTTGTCCATCTCTGGGTGCAGGAAGCATTGTGCCTTTGGGGTTCACAGACCTGTTTGTACAAACCTCGGTGCCAGCAGCAGACACAAAACCATGGCAAGTCTCCTCTTGCTGCAGGGGTTTATTAAGCTGCCCACCTAATAAACCCATGGGTGATTTCAGCTTTCATTTGGGAAAAAAGACATTTCTAATGCTCCTGGGGCACAAAACCAAACCAACCTAAAAAGCTGAATTAATCACATCACTGAATTATAGAATAGTTCAGCTAGGAAAGAGCTTTAAGATCATCGAGTTCAGCTGTAACCCTAACACTGCCAGGTCCACCACTAAACCTTATCCCTAAGTGCCACATCTACATATCCTGGAGATTAAGGGATCCTTTCCCCTTTCCTGTGACTATCCAGCCTTGCAGTGCTCACAACATACCCCAGCATGCAATACTCAAGCTGCTAGCAAAGCATGTATAGTCTCAAAACAACAACAAAAATATTTTTAAAATGAGATTAATGAAAGCAATGCAAGAACAAAAAGAAATTGAAGGCAGATAAAAACTCAACCCAAGACTTGGTTTTCTCTGCAAGGTGTGAAATACCAGGTACTCTAAAACATCTACTAGCAACTTTGCTATTGTTACTGATTTTTCAGGAGCTGTGCTCAGAACCTTTGGTGAAAAGCAACTCTAAAATGAGGTAAAAAGACCAGCTGTAAGAACAGGTATTTTCTCTGGAGCAAATTATCTCTTGTTGCATACAGGGAAGGGTTGATCCCATTCAGGGCATTGAGAAATGACACAAAGAGGAGGCAGGAAGGGGTCAAATGGATGTTGACAGTGTCCCAGAGGAGATCTCTGGCCGAGGAAGACAAAATGAGCCTGTGGACAGAGATAGCCCAGAGGCTGGTCCCTTCTCTCAAGGTGAGCACTGAATGGGCCTTGTTTGCAAAAAAACTGTTCGTGTCAAGGGCATACAACCTTTATAGCATCCAGAGATTAAGAGAGTTCAGGGTATACAATCCATCTTTAATACACAGAGCAAATTCTTAAAGGGCTGTTAAGCACCTCATAAGTGAACTCAAATAATGAGGTGAACCCAAGGGCCAGCAGGAAAGGCTGATAGCAGAGCAGCAAACTCAGTGGCCCCAGATTGCTCCAGTGACTGGCACAAATGGGCTCCAGGACCTGTGTCATGGGTCCAAATGGAACTGCTGTGTAGGCAGAGGGTTTGACGTGACGTCTTAATGTTTGGTAGAAAAGCATCTCATTCTTCTTCTGTTTTCTTGGTCTTTTCCAGCAAATAAATTCTTTTTTTTTTTTTTTTTTTTTTTTTTTGACTTCCAGTTGCAAATCCCTACACCAGATCTCCTGGCTACAGCAAAGCAACTTTCTCAGCATTTATCTCCTCAAGTAAGGAATGCTTTCTGCAAGGGAAATCACTTCCACTTCAGATTGGCCCTGATACTGTGCTAGATAAATTTAACAGAGAGAGTGGTCCTGCAGTGGTCAAAAGAAGAGCCTCCAGAGAAGACTCAGAAGCATTGGTTTGTCCTGCAATCAGAAGATGCATGCATGTAACTTGTGTCCAGGACATTCCACTCCTTGCAGGGAAAAGAGGTCATATTTTATGACTGACCAGTGATGCTTAATAACCTATAAAGAAAATCAGATATGTCCATTGCAGAGGAGAAAGTTCATTGGAAAATTATTGTGTATTACAGTTATGAGAGTTATTGGGTTCAAACTGTTAATTATCCTGGATAAACTTCTCTAGCTTCCATGTCATTTCCTCTTACTAAAAATGTCTCAAAAGTTATAATGGGGACACCTGTGTCACGGGCATTGCTACCTTTGTGCCTGCATGCAACAATGATAACTAATCTGCTATTTTCTAGAGCAGAAAATAAACAAGAACTGTCATGCATATCAGGGAAGAAATGGCTAAAAATTAATTTCAACACACTGCAAGAAAATATATTTGAAGTACCCATAATTAAATGAACTAGATTTGGGGTGTGGAGGGGGGGTTGTCTGGTTTATTTTCTAACTTATAATTGTGTTTGGCCTTTGGAACAGCCACGTTTTCTCCCAGCTCAGAGGTAGGCATCCCAAAAGCAGAGTAATGTTCAGAAAAGAATTTCAAAAAGTTTTTGGGGGAAGGGCTTCAGATGAAAGAAAATTAAAAGCCTTTAGCTAATTTTTCTTATACCTCTTCCTTAAATAATTCACAGACTTTGAAATACTTTTTTTCTACTCTATCCTGCTTTCTAATACTTAAACATTTACTTTAGAGAGAGACAGGCACTGATCTCCTCTCTGTGGTGACCAGTGACAGGCCCTGAAGGAATGGACTGAAGTTGTGTCGCAGGAGGTTTGGGTTAGATATCAAAAAAAGGTTATTTGCCAAAAGCATGTTTGGGCATCAGAACAGGCTCTCCAGGAAAGTGGTTACAGCACCAAGCCTGACAGAACTCAAGAATTGTTTGTATATTATCAGGGGATTTTTTACGCAGGGCCAGAATTTGGAAGATCCCTGTGGGTCCCTTCCTACCTAAGATGTCCCATAGTTCTATGACTTGAAATATTTTACCACTTTTACTGTGTAAAAACTCTGCCTTTCTCTGGAAGCTTTTTTTTCCAGTCTTCTCTGCTCATGGATCTTAACTCCATCATCACTATGTCCCATTAATCTGCTGATAATTAGTGATCATGAAAATGCAGCAATCAAATATAACATAGCCTCCCTAGGATTATTTACAACTCCCAGAATTTAATCACATCATACAGAAATGTATCTTGAATGTATCCACACTCACCCGAGTTTAGTGGTAAATGGGCAAATATCTGAAAAAACCCTTTTCTCTCCAGCAAAGAGGAAATGTGCTCTTTCAGGCAATTGTCTTTGAGACAGAGATCTAATTTAAGAAAGACCACCTTGACTAATCAGTTTATTATGTTTTTCAGACCTGAAATTTGTTGTATTCATCTCAAGTCAAGCACTTGCAGCACTAGTTTTCTTCTAGTAAGTACTATTTTAACACCACCTCTTTTCAGCATTGCCCACTAATAACCAGAATGGTTTATAAAATACATTATTAAGTAATCTTGTAGGTTTGTGCTTGCTAGGTACTGTTTATAATGCTGCAAATTAACACCCTAAAGGACATTTTTTTCTGCAGCAGAAATTTCACTAACTAGATTTAAATATCATATTTTGGAGGAAAGAGAAGTGAAGATCAGTACTGTTCAGAGATCTTCCCTGACGTACTTCTTTAAGCCTTTCTTCATATTTCGTCTGAAAGATGACCCTCACTGCTTTATTCATTATAATTTCTTTGTCTGAGGAATACTATGACCCAAGGTACCAGCCACCCTAAGACAGCCATCACCATCCTCCTCCATGGTCTTTCATATGCTTTTATCTAACAACATCTTGAAACATTTGGATTTATTATTTTGGGATCGTTTGTACTGAGCACACATAAATGCTGCTGTTTGGGGAGGGGGTCTTAGCACACATTAACCTGAACAAATTGAACAAATGCATCCCCTGCAATATTGACTTAAAGAAAAGGATGAGTCAGGAGTCCAGCAATGTGTTACTCCCACATCCAAAAAACCCATAAAGCTACCTCCCAGTCCCTGAGACAGCAATGTGTGACTCCCTGTAGAGACCTAAACAAACTTGTATTGTCAACAGGCTGAATCCAAATACTGCTGGCAAAGACCTGTGTAGCTGCAGTACTGCAGATGGCAATGTGACACAAGTGACCGTATAGGCTGCCCCATCTCATAAAAGGAGATGTAAACCAAGAGCATGGAGGAAATACTCTGAGGCCATGCCTGCCCTGGCAGAGGGACAGCAGCCAGCACAGTGCCAGGTACCTCACAACCTGCTCCACGCTGCAGCTCCTTCCAGCAGTGCCACCAACAGCGCAGCATTGCCAGTCTCACTCTGTGTGCAGTTTGTGTAGAAGAGTAGAGAACCAAGGACTAGCAATGAGGAGAGAAAGTGCTGGTTTTAAACAAGTGCAGGATGCTTTTGTTTACAAAACATTGGTGGTTTAAAAACTGTAGATTTCCTGAAGCCACTCTCATAGAGTGATTTTCTGTAAAGCAGCTTTCTTCCGGCTTAGGAAGGCATGAATCAGTAGCAAAATGGAGCTTCCCTGGCAGCATGATTCATCTCACCTTTGACCACCTCTTTCTGTCTCTTCTATGAATCATTATTACAAAATATTATTGACTCAAGAACAAACCCTTTGTTGATACCAAAATTCCACGTGTCATCAAAAGCTTTAACTTTGACCATGATCCAGTGCCTAGTAAGCTCACTAGGATTTTAAATCTATTGCACTTCAGACTAGACTTGTTACTGAGAATTCAAGATACTACAGCACAGACCCTACCTTGATTTATTCCAGCATGAAGCAGGATAAATTCCATTTTTAACATCAATTTTAAGCCAGAGCAAGTGAAAGATTTAAGTCAGCACTATTTATCAGGCTTGGATCTCTGGTTTATGTCAAGGCAAGAGCAACACTTAGAGCCAGGGTCTTACATAATGGCTCTGGAGATTATGCTGCTCTTCAAGTCTAAAGGTGAAGTCTGATTCAGCCCTCTTTCTTCCCATCATTTTGTATGAATTCCCACATGATGTCTCTATTTTACTGACATCTCACCTCCCCCTGGGGGATTTTGGTCATAGATGGGGGATGGGGACAAGAGATAGCAGCCACTCTCCATTCCTCAGAAATAAACCCAAAGTCTAAAAAGGCCACTTTTAATGTCTCTCAAGCAAACACTGAAGTGGACCCTGCTTAGTTACATCAGGCCCAGACAGATGCATGTGCAGCCAAAGGCTTCACTAAGATAACAGCCATTTGCTCATTTGGATTTTCCCTGTTGAACAAAAACTCAAGTGTGATTCAGTTTACATTAAATTACCTTATTCCATTCTGAGATTCAACTGTCAGACTGCAGCTGTAGGACAGGGCAGATCATCAGTCAGGCTTTTTAAGGATCATGCAAGTCATGCCAGAGAATTACCATGTAAATGTATGGTTCTCTCACTACTGAACACCTTCTGATCCCTGGGCAATGTAAGAGAAGAGGTAAATGCTTTCAAAACAGGCTAAGTAGCTAATTACTTCCTCACTAAGAAACCTACAGTTTAAAATAAATGCTTACGTTGTTCTGTGTACAGCTTACAGAAAGGAGATTTCTGGCTGCACAGTGTGATAAGCAGATAAGAAACAAAGGATGTACTTCAGGCAGACAATAAAATTCCTGATAGTACAGACCTCTGCTACCATACAACTCCAGTCCAGCACAATTTCCACAAAAGTAAAGGTCATTGCTTTTCATGTAGGACTGCATGAAATATTTCTTGGAAAGCATTAATTGGATTATATTGCCAACCTAAGACCTACAAAAGTATATTAGGCCTTGACTGCCACAGGCCTATGACCAAGGACCAAATAACTTCCTTTCTGGATCTACAGGTGAAGCAAAATGCTTGAAAATAGGCTTCAGAACTGACAGCCAGTCTGAACATTCCTTTTGGAGCTATAGATTCCTTAACTTCTTAGCCTCTTTATTAAACCTCAGCTATTTATAGAACCAGTGAAATCAATGAGTCTGCTGATTAAAATAGATCTACATGTATAAATCCTGACATACTAGCTTATAACAGGACTCAGCATCACTAAATCTGAAGTCAAAACAAAGCAACTAAAAAACAACAGTAATACATGCTCCTGACGCCCCTTTCTTCATAGTTAGCTTGGCTAACCACATCAAACAGCACTAAAAAGCAAAATTCACATCAAAAATTCTCAGATTAACCAGAGTTGGAGAATGTAGTCTACATTATAAAGTCCTCCGTCTCAGAACCACCAACCCATTTTATGTTTCTAGCACATCTGGCAAAACAGGGATCTGACCTTCATTCTCAGGTACTCTCCTAATAAAGGAACAATTAGTAATGTTTAGAGCAATAAACTTCAGTGTATTTATATATAGATTAACATTTCTAAGCATTTACCCCTTAGTGTGTGATCAAACAAGACTTCAGAGTGTTCTTTACAATGCCCAGCTGGGCAAACAAAATTCAGACTTATTAACATAATCTTATCACTGAAAGCCCAAAGGAGAGGGGGGGATCAAAAAGAAAATACTTGAGAGGACAGAGCCATTGGTTCAGCCAGGAAAAACAAACAGCTGTGATGGGTGCCACAGTGGAAGTTCATCAGGTTCAGTCCCACAGTGCCCATGATCTCAGTGAAGGTGGAATCATCAATACTTCAAATCAGCTGAACTTCATTTTTAAATAACCGCCAGTCTTTCATATCAGCTGAACTTAATTTTCAATTAATTACATTGAAAGGTTAAGTGCCTAGAATCTTTGTTCAAGATCTGTTTGATTTCTTTTCTTTAAATGCATAACAGAAGTCAAATTAGTCAGAAACGTTTAATCATTCATACAAGAAAAGTTGCCTATCTCAAGAGTAGTGCCCTTGTAATCACTTTGTAAATAGAGTTGTATTAATCTGGTGTAGGATAACAGGTTCAAAGCTGTAAACCCTGGAAATTTTTTACCATATGAAAGGTTATTATAGGCATTAACTCATAATATCTGCTTGTTATCATGACAGAGCCAATTCTCCAGGGGTTGAGAGGTTTATGCTAAATCACATAGTGCTGAGTAAAGAGCACGTGTAAACCTCTATTGTCACTGAACCCAAAGTGCCTTCTTTTCTTCCCTGAACAATAAATCAAGAACAAGAGACACATGTGACTGCATTCTTCTGGACCTTGTGCTCACCTCAAGTGCTCTAAAATTCTCTCAGTGTCTTGAGAAAAATCATGCCTCAGAAGATACTCTAGGTTTTTCTGAACTCTCCTGTTCGGGGCAGATGGACCAAAGTGGCAAAGGCAAGAATGGGCTGAGACAGATCAGCCTAATGGCAGACCTGCCTGGTCTCAAATAAGACAAAAACTAGATTTTAAAAAGAGGTGGTTTGTCAGTGCTATGGATGAGCAGGACCTCAAGGATGATCTTGAGGTTATCTATGGTGTTTGCCAAAGGGAGAACACAGCAGCTGAAGGGAGCTTTGTCTTGGAGTCACTAAGTGACTCTGAAGGAGGACTGTGGAAAACATTCAAGTCAAATACTTCCCATACCCCTGATTTTACATGGTTTCCCACAAAATCTTTGAGGGTTCACAAGTATTTCCTTAAGCAGCAGTATTGCAGAGTATCTTTGTATTGACACTCTTCTCCAAATTGCTTCAAACAAGTCACTACAGCCTTTTCTTTTCATGTTAGTGGTGGTGGTAGTAGTGTTAAAAAACAATTCAACTTGGCCACAGTAACTAAGCTGAGTTTTCACATCTTCAAACTTTCTAACCTCTGGGCAGTTTTCAGTAAAAAAGAGAAAATTGGCCAGCAATGTATATTCAATGTCCACATCTAGAGATATAATTGAGCAGCAGTTCTGTAAAGGGCAAGTTAGTTTGCAAGCTCGCTACACTTTCAAGCCCCAGACCTGGTCACTTTGAATGACTCCATTTTAGATTTTTTGCAGGACCATGTTAAGGAGGTCTCCAAGCAGAAATACAGCAAGTGCAAATTGGCCAGCAGCATGCTGGGAGGGAGAGATTGCCAGCCATGCACAGATGAACAAGGAAGAAAGGAGATTAGGGGGCCCCTGGATGACAAGGGAGAAAGCATCTGAGAAGAGCAAGCAGAAGGAAAATAATCAAAGGGATTGGAGTGGCCAAAGTTTGGAGAGCCCAGATAGAGGCAGGGTGGAGCAGGGCCCAGCATGCTTGTGGTGGGGGGATGATAAGAGCTGGTCAGATTGGGGCTGTTGCCAGCCAAAAAACATATTGTAGTAGTAACTACCCACTGAGCAAAGCAGTAGGAGGACTTTTCCAAGGGGACTGGCTCTATTTGTCTATCCATGCGCTCTTCTTTTCTCCCTGTGCATGTCTTGTTAACATTTAAACAACACCTTTGTGCTCCTCTCTACCCAGATCAAGCACAGCAGGGGAAATCAGTGTGAGCCCCAGGACAATGAAAGTCCACTTATTATGCTTCTGCCCTTGACACAGCTTCAGTACCTAGCAGAAAGATGCCTCACACAGCTGGGATTCACATGGTAGTATTCAATAATGGCACAGAAAATATAACACACAAAACCCTGGGGCTAGGGTTTCTGCCAGGCAGAAGGCAGAAGGCAACTGTGAAATCCTGGCATACTGAATTGGTCCAATTTCAAAATGATAAGCAGGAAGGAGACACCAGAGAGAAGATACCAGGGATACCCAGTAAACCATATTTTATGGCACTGTGACTACAGCAAGAACTTGCATTTGCTGAGACATGGTACTAAATATGGCCATATATGGTCAGTATCATAGGTATGTGTGCATGCACATGTATGTGCATACAAAAATAAATGTATATTTATTTTTCATATATATATATTCACATGTATATATGTGAATGTGTCCTAAATATGAGACATTTCTCCACTTCATCAGACCCACTCCCGCTGGTACTTGCTGTGGAAACAACCTCCATCCTGCCAAAGACTCCATACATCTCTTCCTTATGGATCCTTGTCCTGAAGCCACATTTGCCTGGACTGATTTTTGCTTTGTGTGTGTCCCATGCAAAGAAGGTTCCCCTGACCCATACAGGGGCTGGACAAAGATCTGGATTCAAAGAAGGCACAGGCACGCTGCCGAACTCTTTGGCCAAGTGAACAACTTCTTTGAAAGAGCTCTGTGAGCCAGGCTCCTCTTTGTTCCCCTCAGCCTCCTATTGCTGCTGCCTCACATGATTATTCTTTGGCCAGGACAGAAAGTGCTTGGAGACACAGTGTTTGTCTTTCAGAAGGAAACTTAACATAAGTGTGAGTTGCAGGTTGCAAATACAAAATAATTCACAGAAGCCCTTGACATCTGCCAGAAATAATATATACATACATATACAGGAACCTGCAGGATTACAGGCTGATTTCCTTGCTGCTCCATAGTCCCTGGAGATCCCCACTGTAGCCAGAAAAATAAATTTTCATCCCTTTAAGGTGACAGCTGAGTTGCTGTGTAACCCCTCCTTGCTGTGCTGGCAGCCCAGCTGTCTGCCACGTGGAGAAGAGCAGAGCACAGGGACAGATTTTCAGCTGGTGAAAATAGCCAGAACTTCCTTCTAGCCAACACACTTTCACTTGCTTCCATCAGCAGATTGCTTGCTCCTGTATTCCTGCACCAGAAGCCAAATCCCTTCCTTCTTGGGCTGGTAAAGAAGCACAAGGACATTGATGCTCAGTCTGCCAAAGGCAGGTTTTGGGAATAACCTTCATGTCAGCCCAACCATTAACCTAAAAAGATCAGTTTCCTCCTTGGAGGAGCCTTACAACCAGGAGGAAGCATAATTCATTTCATCATTTGTAGAATTTCATAGTTCTTAGGAGAACTATACCTTGGGTTCTCTGCTTTTGCTTTTTTTCTTTCTTTTCACACACACAGTGCCAGCACATTAGCATAAAAGTTGTGCCAATGTTACTTTTAGGGGTAGATGGACTTGCTGTCATTGTGAGTATAAGGACCTGGCTGGTTAAGATCAGATTTCATATAATAAAGGGCAGAAGCAGAAGGAAATACTGTAAACAAGTGAAAAAACTGTGTGGAGACAATGGGAATCAAGGGAAATGATAAAAAATACTCAACACATTTTCAAGCAAGCCACTTCCCTTCAAGAAAAAAGCATCAGGAGCAGGAGGCAGAAAGATGCCTACACCACTTCCCACTTCTAGATGACCTCAGAAACTATGCTGGAAAGCACAGGTGGCACTCAGGGAACTGGATTTGTGGGAACCACTGAGGGAGCTCTCCAGGCTTCCACTCTTCCCTCTCTGAAAGCCTCAGTAAATCCTTCCCCATCAACAGCTGATCCTTCCCCATCCCCATTTTGTCCTGGGGAATGCAGGACATCCCTTTGCCACAGCACAGGCACAGTGTGGAGCAGATGATCCACCACAGATCTTCCCCCCCATGGCTGGTGTGGCTGTGGGAGAGAAGCTTCTTCCTCCTCCGTGAGGGCTGGGGAGCAGCTCCTCTGAGCACCATGCAAAGGCCTCAGGGACCTTCCTCTCCTTCTCTCATGAGTTATCAAGCTACACCCAGAACATACAGGGCTCACTGAACACCCACGTACACTCCTAGAAATTGCGCATCTGTAGCAAGCACATTTCTCTCCCTCTCGGGATTTCTCATAGAAGTGCACAGAGAGAAATGAAAGAGAAAACAATTTCTATTTCTGCTCCTTGTTTTTCCTATGTGGAATGTGTTTGGAGAATTGTTTACCTGGAGTGAGTGCTTGATTGGATGCTGGAGAGGATTGTTTGAGCCTGATGGCCAATCCAACCCACCTGTGGCTGGACTCGAGCGAGAGGGTCACGAGTTGTGTTAGGGTTAGAGATAAATTAGTATCTTCCTTTTTATATAGTATATTAATGGATTTTAGCATAGTTATAATAAAGAAATTATTCAGCCTTCTGAATTGAGTCAGACATTGTCATTTCTTCCCTTTGGGTTCACCTGCATTTACAATACACATCAAAGATGTTCATGAGTAGAAAGGTGTTCCCCAGATAGCAATGTCACCAAAATCATTTGGGGGCAATTGTCTGAAGCGTGCACCAACCAGCACAAAGAGCTGCAGGTGATGTGCTGCTGGTAGGTGTTTTGTCACAGCATAGACCCTGCACACTGCTGGGCACTTAAAGACCAGCCATAAAAAAACACTTTCTGTGACCAATTTGGGCAGAGGAAACTGGGGTATGCAGAAAGGTTACCATTCCTACTTCATATGGGAAGTCTAAAAAGAAACAGCTAATTAAAGGGAATGATGCCCTGCAAGATGTCATGGCATTCACTGTGCTGATTTCCCACTTCCTGTTGTAATTCCTGGTTTACAGCTTGGGGGATCAGCTCATCCACATCATCTTGTTTTTTCAAGACTGATTTTTAAAGTGTTTATTTTAAAAATAGTCACTTTCTTCTACTTGAATTATGCAATCCTTTACTTGAAAAATTTTCTGTACTCTAGGCTGAGGACCTATTGTGCCACGTCAATGACTTGTGTAATGTCATCACTGGGTTATTTCCTCACACATTCCCTGAAGTTCCTTACCATTGTTTTGTTCCCTCCTCCTTACCACAGGGTGGCCAGCAATGTATGGTTAAACAGACACAGAGCTTTATTAAATGAGGGTGAACATTGAAAAAAAACCATAAAAATGTACTAGAACTGGAAGGAGGTAAAGCAAAGGGCAGTGCCATATCAAACGTGTCACTTGCCTTGCACCTTTAATTTCCAGAGCCGTGCAAGTAGCTGGGGTGATAACATTATCTGCTGACTGCACTGCTGATCAGGGCAGCCTCTCCCCACCCAGCTCGCCCTGTGCACTGATGCAGAGGAAACACAGGAAACCTTTCCACCCCAGAGCCCCAGAAACCAGCAGCAGCCTCATCTCCCTTTCTATCTGCAGATTTTCCTTGCAAAACAGAGTGGAGGCTCAGGGACCAAAATCCTCATCAATATTGGTGAGTTAAACCAGAACTGGGAATGAACCACGACTGTCTGTATTGGTAAGGTGTTCAGTATTTCACAGCCTGTGCCAATTACTGCTCTCCCAGCCATTCCCAGGCACAGTCCAGAGCCAAGGACTTAATCTGAGCTGACCCTCAGCTGGGAGCCACCCTCTCCCAGAGTATCTCCCTTGCACAGATACAAGCTTTTGTGTGCTGGCTGCTCTCTGTGCCTGGGAATGTCCCCAGGTAAAAGTGATTGATTAATATATAAGTAGTTGATAACAATTCATGGTTGTTCAAATGCCTACTATCTCTGTTGACCAAGATATGTGCTTCTTTCATCAGAAAGACAATGTCACTTCAGCAGAGACAAATTCAACCACAAATCTCTAGTGGCTGTCTAGAGAGCTGCTGGTAAGCATTGCAATTATGCTTTTCCAGTTACCATTTTATAGCAAAATAACTCTGCCTGTAAAATACAACTAAGACTCAACAATAAATTCCACATTTGAATCAAAGGGCAAAGCTTGTGTCCTTGAAGTGATAGAGGCTTACTTATCCCTGATGAATACCTCATTAACTTCCATTGACATTTCATTGCACATTTCCTCTTCTTTTTTAGTGAACCTCCACCTTATCCTAACTGGAATATTCACTTACTGCCCCCCCCCCCCCCAGATATATTTGAAATTTGCCAGAGAATTTAATTAACCCTTCATCCCCCATTTGTGATCACTGCTATTCCCTCACTTACTACAGCTTTGGGTCAGAACAAGATTTCCACCAGATCAGAAAGCACTTTCCCTCAGCAGATAAATATGCACCCATTTGTGGGGAATCCATAGCAGCCACCTAAAATGTCCATGCAGAAAGGTGTGGGTTTAAAACCACACATTTGCAAAAACAACAAACTAGAATTACAAATAAATATTATAACTTGAATGCATAAACATTTTGCATAAATTAATATTGAATATTTAAGAAGCTGTACAGATTGTGGACTTTTTTTTAGAAGCTGTTTTTAAAAATCTACCACATACAGCCCAAACTCATCCTATTTCTGTGGCTTTTGGAGAGTACCAGAACAGTAAAAGCCCTCTAAGGTGGAAAAACACCTTGTGCTCCAAAAGGACCAAGATATAAAATAAGGGCCCCGATGTAGAGGAGTCCTGGAATTTCAAGTGCCTAAATCAGTCTGTGTAGCAGGAGAACTGCTCCTACACAAGGTCCTATGCCTGGCTCATGGTAATCCTGGACACACCCACAGGAAATGATGCCTTAGGTTTTAGCTGTTATATTTTTCTGACTCTGTGCAGCTTTAGTGTGTAGTTCTGAGCTTCATATTAAGGGATGGTAAACTCTCTTCACAGAGTAGGAAGACAAAACAATTCCTCCTCTAGCTGGGGACCGGGGACAACCAATCCAAATTTCAGACCCAAGGGCACAAACAATGGTGGACTGAAGAAAGAAAAACAAGAAGGATGGGACTTCAGAACCTAAAGCTATAACTGGACAATTAACTCCAATATGCTAATGGACCAGAACTTATAAAAGTGAGAGACCTCATGACTGGTTGCCCATTTTGTGACCATTTTGTGTTCATCTTGAGTGTATCCCTGGCTGGGCTCTAGTACTGCCCAAGGTGTATCCATTGAGGCCTTTTAATAAATCCCTTCTTTATTCTTTAACTCCATCTAGCCTCTGTTCTAGGTCAGCTTTCTCAAGGCATCAGCTTTAGCAGAGAAGTGGTTGAGAGCAGCCACGTAGAAAGACTTGAAGGTGATGGTGGGTGCAAAATTCAACAAGAGCTGGCAATGTGTGCTTGCAGCCCAGAAAGCAAAAGATATCCTGTGCTGCATCCAAAGCAGCATGGCCAGAAGGTCAAAGAGGTGATTCTCCCCTTCTAGTCTGCTCTGGTGAGACCCCACTATTGTAAAAGCAGCCCCCAACGTCTGGGAAAAATAAGCTCTGACTCCAGTGATTTCAGAAGGCTAATTACTTTATTATACTATATTACATTATAACTTTATTACACCATATTACACTAACAAGAACTATCACTAACTAACTAGAAAACCTGTGACTCTCTCCTGAGACACATATGTGGATCCAACTGGTCAATGAATCCAAAACACCATCACCAGAATCCAATCAAGCAATCACCTTGGGTAAAAAATCTCCATACCACATTCCACATGGGCAGAAACAATGAATAAGAATTGTTTTCTCTTTTGTCTGCTTCTCTCACAGCTTCTCTCAGGGGAAATCCTGAGAAAGCTAAGTCTCTCTCTGTTCATGTGAATACCACACCCCACCTGCAGTGCTGCATCCACACCTGGGCACCCCAGCATAAGAAAGGTGTGGAGCTGTTGGAGCAACTCTGAGGAGGCCACAAAGTTGATAGGAGGACTGGACCACCTTGCCTAGGAATTCAGGCTGAGAATGTTTGGGCTGTTCATCATGGAGAAGAGCAAATTGTGGAGAGACCTCATAGCAGCCTTCCAGAATCTGAAGTGGGGCTACAGGGAAGCTGGAGAGAGACTCTTCCTCAGGAACTGCAGTCATAGGACAAGGAATAGTGGGTACAAATTGAAAGAGGGGAAATTCAGGTTAGAAATGAGGAACAAATTTTTTATTGTGAGGATGATAAGACACTAGAACAGGTTGCCCATTAAGTTTGTTGGATGCCCCAAATCTGGAGTTCAAGACCGGGTCAGGTAAGGCCTCGAGCAACCTGGTTAAGTAAGAGATATCCCTGCACATGGCAGGAGGGGCAGGACTAAGTAATGCTTCAGGTCCATTCTAACCCCTTAACATTCTATGACTCTATGTATAATTTTAACTTTGCCATGAATTGCTTCAAAATTTTTCAGTTCTGTCTTTTAAATCACTAGTCATCCATTATCTTGAAGCTGAGTAACATAAACCACACACTAAAGCACAGGCAATATACTGGCCAAACGTGAACTGAACTTATGTAGCATTTATGTAGCATCTGCCACTAGACAGACTCAAAGAATAAAAAAAAAACAAAAGCCAAGCACAATGACCACTGCCTCCTTATTGATTTTTGTAAACTAAATAATTAGGGACATCAACAACTGGACAATTGGACACAACAGGGTAGGAACCAGGTGGCAGACACTTGACACTGATGCAAAGAAGAGAGAAACATATGAGGGCACCTCCAGGATTGCTGCTTCAAAACCAGCACCTAAACTTGCAATGTTAGACCTCATCCCATTTCTAGCATGTACATTCAGGTCATGAAACCCAGGAATGAGAATCAGAATATACACATTTGACTTTCTCCATGTGGCAAAATGCAAGGCTGCTTGCAGAAGAAAAGCTTTTGAGTGTTGATCCCCTTCTAAATACAGACAAAATTTGCAACATTAACTGTCTCACAGGATGAGAACATATTTCACTCACACAACTGTCTTAAAATTATCCAGAGACACAAGCTCCCTACTGCTAGCATACATCAAGCTCAGAACAAAGTTTTATTTAAAAATACATTTTATTTACAAGACATTTAAACTTCATTTTGATACAAATATAGCTGTACATAAAACCATAAGTAATTTCTCACTAATGGCTAATAAAACCATGGTGAGATTCAGCAATCATGGAAATTACATTTTGGCACATTAAATTACTTAAGGAACAGAAAAACTGGAGGAAACTTTTAAGCAACACAGCTCCATAAATGTAACAACCTTATACAGTGGCACCCTCACATCAAGGTATCACTGTTCAAATAAAGTATTTAATCTAGAAAGTGCTTCCACTGTACAGCAGAGTAAGTAGTAGAACTTATAAGAATGTTCATGGCTTTTGAATTATCTTTTACCAAGCTTTCCCTCAATATATTAATGAATGACCAATGAACACTTCTGATTTAATATCTTCCCAGGCTTAGAAATTCTACCTTTCTTAAGAAATTGATTCAGAGTTGATTAAGAGTTTAATTATACATAAACACATGTGCTCATATCTCAGGATGACTACGTAGATAACACTTCTACACAGACCACATGACACAAAATAGTTCTCAGAGTAGCTCACATCAAGCCATCCACAGATATTGGGTAGTGAACTTCTCCTTGGGAAAAATTCAGGTGCTGACATGTTCCTTTCAAAGTTTAGAATAAAAGGGAATATTCAGGACAGTAAGCATTATAATCAGAAATGGGAGAGGGAAAGAATAGAGGGGAAAAAAAAAAAAAAGAAGGTCAAAAACTGGTTTGCAGTGGGTAAGGTGCGGCACATAGCAAAACCAGATAGAAAGAATGAAGTGCAAAAATCTTTTAAAAGAATGGAGTGCAAAAATTAAACCAGTGCATAAAAAGGTATTTCTAAACTGTATTATTGGTAGATCACCATGACCAGGCTATCAAAACCATCCTGCTTTTATGGAAGAGACAAGAAGAAAAAAACTTTAAGAGGGAAAAAACACACTTGCACTATGAGTCAAGGTAAGTATTGAAAAGAAGACAAGGAAAAGGAAATCAACTGAAAACTAGCAAAACAAAGGCAATACTCCTGAAAATAGTAGCAGTTTTCTTTATAATGAAAAATAAATGCAACACCTGCATTTAGAGGGCTTCAGAAGAAGAAAAAAAATTAAAAATCAAATTGGCACTTTTGACACATGTGAAAAGGTGACAAAGAATTGATTCCCTTTAAGAGAAGGCACACGACTGATAAAGGCCAGTACATTGCTTTTGTTTTGAGTGTCATGTTAACTTACTCCAGGTTTCACTTTTACTGCAGAATGACCTGGCAAGCCTAGCAAAGGTTTTGTCATCATCCTACTAGGTCACATGCACGAGTGGCTAGAGATCACATCCACAGGAGCTGGACAACCAGTTGAAAGTCATACAGATTTTAAGCAGATTTCCTTTGCCACCAGCAGTAACAGACAGAAGGGACAAAATCATTGCCAGAGAACCCCAAAACCAAGAGAGACAATCATAAGGCAGTGCTTGAAGAGGACAGAGCAGCACAATCAACCAGCTAAAGAGGCCAGAACAGAGCTTTTATGACAATGGTATAGACTACAAAACTGAATTTAGAACAAGTGCCCATAGATAAGGGCTAACATAGAAATATCCTGCATCTCAAAATGAGGGAAGCCTGCTTCAATGGAATTAGAAGATAGGCCAAGAACTGAAGGGGAATAGGCCAATACAAAATACACACAGATTGGAATGAAGTCTCACACAGAAGTAGAGAGGGGACACAGTGCAGGAGAAAAATATTTTGTTACTCAAAGGAAGGCAAAGATGCTGATCAGAAACCTTAACTGAATGCCCTGAAAGTCCCAACACAGAAAAAAAAAAAAAAAAGCAAGGTTTATTTCATAAATAAAATGGATCTGTTTGTTTTGCTTGCTTAAGTAATAAAGCAAATTTAAAATCTGTTTGTTTTCTAGATGTGAAGATTTCTATAATCCCTGGTATTTTCCCATTTATTCACCGGCAATGGTTACAGTACATTCAACCAGACAAGAGAAAATAAAGTTTAAGAATGTTATTTCATTGTATTTTCAGGTTACAACACTTTAAAAAGTTTTTAAAAATACATAGCCACTGTTTTAATGCACTGGAAGAATAAAAATTGTCCATTTTGACAAATGCCCCAACATCACATATACTAGTTTTATTTAATCCCAGAGTAAATACTGCCATTCCAGCTTTCAACCATTTAATAAAATATGTATATATATATACACATATATAAAAATCAAACAACCTGATATAAGACACAAGTAATTATGAAAGGGTGCTTGTCTTAGAGAATATCTGGGAAGAAAATTCTTTGTTGTTATTTTAGGAGGTTTCTATTCCAGTTCTCAAAAACACGATAAATACATTTGTTATTCACATCTAAGCATCATCGTAGATGAAAATAAAGAGGGTAAAAAAAAAAAAAACCAGAAAAAAGAGCTGTCTTACTTCATGGCACATGCTTTTAAAAGACACAGCAATCCTTACAATATTTCCTGATTTGCATTAACTCGTGCAGTAACTGCCAAGATCCTGGTTCTGCCAACAGAATCAAAGAGGCTGGAGGATCAAGTTCTTAATCATATTAACAAATAGGTTAATTTGTATGATACAAACTTACAATGAAATGGTATAAAATATCTTAATCCAAAAATCTGTTTTAAAGGGGCAATTATAATTCTAGAAATGTTCTATTTAGACTGAAATCACTGCTTCAGTAAATACTACATTCCAAGCACTAAAATATCCTGCTGTGTGTTTCAATATTCATTTAAGCATTGCAATCATCTTTATTAATAAGGAGCTAGCTGCTTTTAAGCCATCCTTACAAGGAGGTCCTGGTATTTCCCCAGCCCAGGCTGGAAATCAATTTGCCCTTTCTGTTAAGATGTCACCGAGATAAAGACACCACTATTTTACAAAGGAGTCCCTATGAAAAAATTGATAAAATAGCCTGTCCAGGCCACATAGAAGTCTGCTTTTGTCAGCAAAATATGTTTGGAATCTTCTGGATTTGATCTGCATAGCCTGGGAGACCAAGCACTAGACTCAGTGTGGATTGAGTAGTGGGTTTCCCCTCCCAGGAACCCGTGGAACACACCTGACTGAAATCCAGCACTGGTGACAGGGCTCATCACCTTGTTTTCCTTAGAGCACCCTTGCATACCTTCAGAAAGAACAAGCAGCAAAAAGGTAGTGAACTGCTTCACTAAATACACTTTGAGATACACGACTGGGCAGGGGGAGGAGGGCCAAGGCAGAGGATAGGGTTCAAGGCATCAAGACCTTTAAAACCAGCCAACAAGAAATGATTGAGACTAAATCAGGAAAAATTTCCTGGTTTAATTTTTTTCAAGCTCCCTCTAAGTGATAATACTGCATACAAGACTTTAAAGGTGCTTCCTTAATTAATACAATATTAAATTATGCCTTAAAAATAATAGAATTGCAGAATTTCAACTGTTTATAATAAACACATTAGCTTATTTATTCCACATGAATAATGACAGACTCAGTGTTAAAAATAATGCAATTATCCTGCACAATGATGAAATAAGACCATGGCTCTTGGAACTTGTGTTGTCAGGAGAAGGCTAATAAGAAATTTAAAAGACTGAGCTGTACAATCACAACAGTGAAAAAGATAAAAGTTAATTGGATGACTGCCTGCATTTCCATTTGCTAGAATCAGTACAGACAACATTAGTAGGTACTTATTTACTGTCATGACAAGCAGTCTATTCCTTAGCACACTCATCTGTGATTAGGCTGGGACTCCAGTATTACTTGTAGAAAAACAAGACCAGCTTCTGCTCTGTCCCTAAATACAGGGGACAATCAAGAAAATAACACAAGTCAAAATTCCTGAGTGCTTCCTCTTAGACACTCTTAATTTCATTCACAAACTCTACTGGCCAGAACTGTTACTGTTAAATATGAACTGCCCATGCAGAAATGGGTTCTAAGGATCAGTAAAGCATCTCTACTGAAGTCCTTTATAAATATACAGTACTTTAGCCCAGTTCAAACATTGACTGGCCACAGGGCTTTCAAGAAACAGCTCGCTCCAGCAGGCAAGGCCAGAGGTTCTTTCCCAGTGCTACTGGCCATGAACTGCAAACATCAGTGCAGACAGAGAGTGACATACCCCACCCACTCTAACAGTAGGAATTCAGCCTTAGTTTGGTAAAGAACTAGGTACGGCTGCATCACAAAAATCACACGAATGCAACAGCCTTGGTGGAAATCTTAATCCTTATTTCAGGTACAAGGGGGTCTTAGGCGTATTTTGGTTTACAGCTAAAGCACAGAAATCTTTTTGCCACGCCAACTTCAGCTACAACCACCGATGCCCCCCTTCCCAGCCAGGATATGTTTGCTCCATGAGAACACGACACAAAGCAGAGCGAGTTGCCTAAAATCGTGTACTACCAGACTGTGATTTGCCATCAGACACGTCACAATTTTTCACGTTTTTCACGCTCTCCTCTGTCACTGGGTCCTCCATGGGGATTTCAACATCACTTTTCTTCGAACCATTGTCTGTGTGCTGTGCAGAAAGGGAGCTTTCACTTTTCTCCACATAGCCATTCGTTTCAGCCCGGGGGGGCTCCCTCTGGCTGCAGCACAGATGAGAGTCACAGGCTTTTGAGATGCAGGCTGAGCTGCACAGCAGATGTGAGGTCTTGTGGTCGGCATACTCGGGCTGGATGGTCACGGAATGGATTCCTGCCTCGTGGAAAACCTTCCGTATTTGGTAAGCAGCACCTTGGTAATCAGAAGGGGTTTGGCACTTGATATGAAGAGTGGCGATGTTCCTCCCACTTGCAAGCTCCCAGACGTGCACCTCGTGGAGGCTCCTCACCCCTGGTACACGAGCTAGTCTGCCAGCTGGAAGACACAAGGGAAAGGTATTGGGGGCTTTGGTGCACTGGCTAATTGTCAGCTGCCTCACTAGGCACCCTATCCAAAAGCAGCAGTGTCAAAACTATCATTTTAGAGGAGATATACTTGATATAATGTGTCTACACCCAGCTGCCTTCAGCTCAGCCTCCAGGTGACAAACATGGCATGCTTCGTCTGGATTCACCTGTCCCTCAGGCTCCCTAATGGCAATTGACCAGCTGTTCACAGAGGAAATATTACAGCATCACTTCCTCCATCAAGACCCCACATCTTCTGGTTTCTTTAAGCCCTGAGCATGAGGGAATTCCAGAAATACCCAGTGTTACTCCACAATTAACCAGTGTGAACAGCACCTAAGAGCTATAAAGTTAGCCAACCCTAATGGAAATTTCTAAGATGTTTTGGAAGCTTTTTGGAAGCAGCCACTGCAGGGTTGGAAAAGATTGTAACTCAAAGTTGCTTCTTTCACAAATAACCCACACAAAGCATTAACAGCTCAAGACCTGGTATGTTTGATGTATTGTTGGAGTACCACATTCTCAAAATGCATGCTTTAACTAATCCACAGAGATTTGAGTCACGTTGCTAGGACACAGGCATGTGACTGTTTCTCAGAGTTCTGGAGAATTTAGAGCTATTATAAATAAATAATCCAAACATGTCATTCCACAAATAAGATATGCATTGAAATACACCATTAAAATGAACAGCATTTCAACAAGAAATTTGACTTACTCAGTAGTTGCATATCAACACCTTTGGGGACCATCTGCAACAAAATAGTTGAGGTCTCCTTTATAAGTGGGAATGCTGAAGACAAGATGATGAACACCATAACTATTGTCAGGCTTGGGTCAATGTAGCACTGCCAATTACACGGAGCATCCCCCAGAGGACGTACATAGAAGATTGTAGCAGTAACTACCACGACCACAGATCCAAGTGCATCTCCCATAACATGCAAAAGAACACCTGAAACAAATGGCACAATTTCCATTAGTGGGGTGGGTTTGAGGTATTTTGCTTTTTTTTTTTGTTTGTTTGTTTGTTTGTTTAGTTTTTTTTGTAGGGGGAGGTGTAATTCTGTGTTTTTCAAGTATGTTTCATTTGACAGGAGGAATGCAATATTCCAGCCATTAATATAATAACCAAAGTTTTCAGTAACAGTTTTTGGAAAAAACATCAAGAGAAATACTGACTCCAAAGCACTGCTGTTTGAGTGGGATGCATTATTAAGCATGTAGGGTGTGCTAATGACTGCTGCAATGCCATGGTAACACAAAATGCACTTGCTTAAATGCATGAAGATTATTAATCCTGCAAGATGCTGGCACGTTAAATCCAAATTAAAAACTGATGACTAAATCTATCCATTCTGCGCTGAAAGTTGAGAGCTGCAGACCACCCCCAGTAACAGTTACCTTCCCCCACCAGTTTCTGTGACACTGCTGAAATCTGAAAAATTGCCTATGTGAAATCTAAGCTGGCTCTAAATACCCTCAGACTCCAATTTTTAGATCAAACTAGATTACCAGTCATATTAAACCTTGTTCCATCAATACTACTAGCCTTCAGACCTGCCAGCAATCAGAACCTGGTTCTAGAGTCAGTCACACAGTTTAGTGCCTGGACTACTCTGAGAGGAATGCTGGGTACCTCTTTTTACATGTTATAAAGATGGTTTTGTTCAAAAGGTAAAGACATAAAACAGGCTCTTACAGTAACATATTTAGCTGCTCTTTAAACTACAAAGACCAAAGCAGTCTTTCTGCTACAGAGTTGCAATAATCCAATAAGTGCCTTTCTCTTCTATTTCTTTTTACTCCTTTACATAAACCTCCCTTTTCCCATCAGTGCTCAAACATACTCCAGTGTTGTTAGATTTTACTGTTCAGACTCAGATTTTATTCCAGCCCATGCCTGAATTGAGAACACCTCTCCCTATACGAAGTGAATTTCTTTGTCAATGTTTTTTGTTTGGGGGCTGTGAGAGAAGAAAATGAACCATCTCTTTTTAACAGCACTACAGCGAGAGGCTGTAAAAGGCTCACCCAAAACTCACTAGCAACCCAGCAAAGAGTTTTGATGGTGCTGGATACTGGATTAGCCCTAGAACTCTGCCCATGCTGGTATACCAGCTCTGTACACACACCTTGATCTGTGTGAGAAACAAAGGCCACAGCCTCTGGAGTGTCTCCAAATCACTGGGCCAGATAAGAAAGTACAAGCTCCTGGTGAGTCCAGCTCTTTCTGCTGGAGTCAGGCATGTTCTGCCCCATTTGGCAGACTACCACGGGGTTTTACTCCTCCTAACAGTGTTGCAGTGTTCCCTTTTCATTCACAAATAGTCCTGATTCAGCATGGGCTATCAGCTGTTGCACTAACAAGAGGGACAGGCAGGATGCAGTTGCATTGCCCAGGCAACTAACAAGAGAGCACAGCTTATAAAGAACAGGAAAATGTTTCAGAAAGCCTTCATTAGAGTTAAGAAGAAAAGAACTATGTCAGAATTTTGATGAATTAGTAACTGAGAGTACAGAATTTGGAAAAATGTTTATCTTACATTCTTAACATCATTAATTCATACACCCTGGCAATGCATCACAGAATTAGGGCTCAGACAGAAATGTGTCAATTTCCCTATCAAATCCCAAAAGCTATGATTATAAATTGGAATAAAAAAAATTAATTTTTACTAAATGAAGTCAGTATGGTAAGACCATATGTAGCAGTTTCCAACAGCTTGCATTTCAAAGTCTAACTGAACTACTCTGCATATGCTCAAGTAGTAAAAGGAATAATTTCACACTACAATAATTAATCCTGCCAGGCAGAATCAATGGATTCCTGTTCCTACCAGTTATAAAATTAAGGAATCTATTACTCTGCCAATCCATTTTGTCCAGCCATGTTTTTTCAGGGAGACTCCTATTCCACAAAAAAAGATTTTTTTGCCAAGTGACTATGAAGTAAGTACAGCTTGTAACTAACTTGAAAGGAAAAGTATGGATTGAAACAGAATTTCGAAGATACATATCTTTATAAATATTCCTTGCTTCTGTAGTCATAAAGACAATAAAAATAGATTTTGCAAAGGTGACATACCAAAGTAACACTTAAAAATTTATTTTTAAAAATCAAAGATGACACAGATCTTTAAATAACTATCACAAAATTCCTTATCCTTCAGACATGTTTTGTAAGCTTCCAGCATCTTTATACCTAAGCACTGTGCTTCAGGCAAGCAAGGCCTTCTCTAAAGTAATTGGTTCCTTACTCTTCTCCATCCCTGAGTGTGACAGTTTGCTACCACTATAATGCCATAACATCCAGTGACACCAACTTCTAGACCTTCAAGCAAGTGTTGTGGCCCTAGCACTTGGTTTGATTTTCCAAAGCATCTTCCCTTATAGATGCATTTGTGTAGTTCTGCAAACACTTTGAAAGACAGACAGACACACACGGGGAAAAAAAAAAAAAACCAGTAAACCCAAGTGCTTGACTGCTGCATTGACCTCTCAAGCTGAATTCATGCAAAGCAAACTCATACTGCTTTGGGGGAATATCAGCTGCTGATCAGTGACCATAAGAGACCTGAAACTTCTGTTCTGATTGAGGTTTCTGACAGGCCTTTCCTTGGGGACAAACTCATTATTTCATATTCTCAAAGAAATTTGCTTTTGGCTGTGCTCAGAGTAGGTACATAAATGCGTATGCAGAGAAACACCTACACAGACAGAGAGAGACATGTGGGTAATTTATTCCTAGGAGTAGCTTTATGTTTCACTCCATAGATTCCCAGAGAGCTGCCAAATTACAATGCAGGAAAGGCTGATCCTGTCACACACTCTCACAGGAACTGGTTCACACCTGCAAAAACACCATGCTGAAGCACCAGTTTTAGAACGCTTTTTCTTATGCTGACAACGAAACATTATCAACCTTGGGATTTAGAAGGATTTATGTTTTCTGCCCAAAAGTAAGGTTGAAAACTGCTCAACTACTCCTACATCAGTGATACTCAAAGATGCACCTCACAGCTACTTGTGTTACCTTCCTGTAAAACCTCTAATGACTTGAACTTAGTGCAGCAGGGTTTGTGTCCTTTTCATGTGTCCAGCTGCACTCTTCTAAGAGTAAAAATCAAAACGTGAGCACGCTCAAAGCCAAATCAGCATGACACTATTTGTTACTACTTATGCTATTCCATATAATAAAAATCTTTCTGCTAGAGATAACTGGATCCAATTACATGGATGAGTCCTGGACTTCTCCCTTTCTTATTGATATTTTGGGTGTGTATGTAAATCTGAAATGAAAACCATAAAGTGTTTGAAGTTAATTTAACATTAGCAGTATACTCCAATGCCATACCTCTGATGTTCAAAGCTTCAGACTTTTTCTCTTTTTTCTGCTCAAACCCCTCTTCAGGGCTCTTTTGGTCATTTGGTGAATCACCTGCATTCAAAGAAGAAACGCTGTGTTGTGTATAAGTTCTACAAACAGAAAAAACATCAACCTTCTCAAAACCAACTTACTTTAAACATGACAAGAAGTAAAACAAAAACAACCCAAAACATTTCCCACGCATCTCCCTCGGCAACACCTCCTTCCCCCATCCCGGGGGCACGCCCAGCAGCCCAGGGTAAAGTACAAGGTGAAAGAGGCTCCGGCTGCCTGAGTGAACTCGGTGAACCCCCGGGGCCCACGAGTGGCCTTGGGGCGCTGAAAGGACCCAGAGGATTGGGCCAACAGCTCTGGTCCCGAGGGAAAACGAGACGGAGAGAGGGGATGGGGAAGGGTGCGGGAGGGTGAGAGAGATGCTGGAGGGAGGGGTGGGGAGAGATGCGGGACACGAGGGGAAGGCGAAGCGCAGCCGAAAGGCACCTGCTTCATCTTCCTCGCCGTTCGGGATGCCACCGGGCCCGTCCCGCAGCGCGGCGGCCGCGGGCGGAGGCGGGGACGGGGACGGGCGTCGCCTGCGGCAGCAGGCGCCCCAGTCCTGGAAGACGAGGAGCCCCACGACGTTGACGGCGAGGCCGAGGGTGCCGACGATGAGCACCAGCTGGGCGTCGTCGATGGGCTCGGGCCGGGCGAGGCGGAGGACGGAGTCCACGAGGATGGTGAAGCAGAGGGCGGTGAGGAAGACGGCGTTGCTGAGCGCTCCCACCGCCTCGGCGCGGCTGTAGCCGTAGGTGGCGCGGGGACCGCGGCGGCTGCGGCGGGCGATGCGCCCGGTGGAGAGCCCCACGCAGAGGGAGATGAGGTCCGAGAGCATGTTGAAGGAGTCGGACACCAGCGCGATGGAGTTGCCCAGGTATCCGGACACCAGCTCGGCCACGAAGAAGCCGACGGTGAGCACCAGCATGAAGATGAGGCGGCACGTCTTGCCCGAGTACCGCCCCATGGCGGCCGGTAACGCTCCACGCCAGCGCCGCCGCTCGCCGCAATAAGAGCGGCCGGCCCGGCCCGGCCCGCCCCGCCCGGGACACCGCCCCGGCCCGCCCCGGGCGCACCAAACCACCCAAACCACCCAAACCTGCCGTCGGGAGAAGCTGGACGGGCCGCGGGGGAAGCGCCCTCTCGGGCAGGCGCATCTACCCACGGCTGTGCCGCCCGCGCTCCTGCACGCCGAGCTGGAGCTTCGTTCCAGCGGAGGATCCAAGAATTACGGACCTTTGGTGCTTTACTGGCGACGAAAGTGCCAAACCGAGGGACAGAGTGCCATCTACTGAGCCAGCTCATTTCCAGCCCCCAGCCTTTAAAAAGGTGTGTCAGAAAGCCAAGGGAATCCTGGGCTGCATCCAGTCCAGACTTGGTGACTCCAACATAGGAAGAGCACGGAGCTGTTGGACCAAGTCCAGAGGAAGCCACGAATTCGATAAGGACTGGGGCACCTCACCTGTAGAGACTGGCTGAGAATGTTGGGGTTGTTCATCGTGGAGAAGTCTGTGGAGAGACTTCATAGCAACCTTCCAGTATCTGAAGTGGGGCTACAGGGGAGCCAGAGAGGAACTCTTCATCAGGAATGGTAGTTACAGAACAAGGACTAATGGTTACAAACTGAAAGAGGCAAATTTAGGGTGGTAAGATACTGGCACAGTTTGCCCAAGGAGGTTGTGGATGCCTCGTCCCTGTCGGTGTTCAAGGCCAGGTGGGATGGGGCTCTGAACAACCTGGTCTAGTGAGAGGTGTCCCTGCCACGGCAGGGAGTTGGAACTTGATCTTTACAGTCCTTTCCAACCCTTAACATTTTATGGTTCTATGAAAATAGTACCTCAGTGTTCATAACTCTATCATTACCCTATAAGAAAAATAATTGTGTGCACTTTTTAACCTACAGGATAATCTACAAGAACCATGAAAAGGTAGTAAACCTCTACCTTTTATTTGCAGATGTTTTGTTGCTGTTGTTTTTATGGGAGTACTTGCAAAAGTGACAGCCCCACTTGCAAATGGAAAAAATACAGAGCTGGACTACAAATATATAATTTCAAATTGAAGAGCTAACAGAGCTGCTGTGGAATCAAGTCCTCCTCTACTGTGGGGTTCTCAATATCAAAATTGGGCCGAAAAATAATAAATAAAATACGTAAGACCAGAGAAAATGTGAGAGTTTTGGAGCCTTTCAGCCAGAGGCAAACCAGTGCTGAGGTACCACTTCAGCAGCACAATTCACACTGAAGTGCCACATCACACATCTCACCACACTGGACAAAGCACCCATTGCTGTTAGATTTTGAACCAGTAAGGCCAGAGAACACAGGATACGCTTGTCCCACCTACCTAAGGCAGTTTTCTATACAACCAGAAATTCCTTAAGGACCTCAGGAAATTCCTCTTTGTTCTAGCTCTGAAGCAATTGCATTGTTACTGCTGTTGATTGAGTCGATCCCTTGCTTGAACACATCTTTACATGAGGCTTCTCCATTTCACCTAATTCTGTGCACAGAACCCAGAATGTGTATTAACCTCTGGAGTGGACTTGAGCAGCCTTTCAGGAGGTGGTCTCCCCTCCAAGGAATTAACACACAACTCCCAGTTAAGCAGAGATTCACACATTCGATATCCTGTAATATGCAAATTAACAAATGCATGAAAATAAATGTATTGAAATGAACCTTACCATAAAAATAAACAGAGTTGTGGGAGAGGATAGAATAACTTACTTCAACACACATTTCAGCTCTAGAACTGCAACTACTGACATAGGAAAAGAGATTCTTAATGGTTACACCAAATCAAAAACACATAGGTAGAGCAATAAGAAGAAAAATATGAGTTATAGGAAGTGAAACAGTCAGATATAAATTTTAAAATTACAGGCTATATCTTCTTTACTATAATTAATGATAGAAAATTCTGCCTCTGGCACTTCACTTCCAATCAAAAGAAAAAAAAAACAAAACAAAACAAAACAAAACAAAAAAAAAACCAGCTCTCTGAAGCCCAGCTAATTGCACCTTCATAGAACTGAAACATAGACTTTTAGTTTAGGAAGACATAATACAATAGCTGAAACATCACTAATCCTCTTGTGAAAAGTATACATCAGTCCTCTTTTTTAAAGGAAGCTTCATAGCCCTGAACTCAATTCAAAGCATAAAAATATAACAGTTATTTTGAATAAATAGTTTTTAAAATACTGTTTTCAGCAAACGAGGCTGTGATTAAGTCCTCTGACAGGGAGCACAATTACAGCTGACTCTCTGAAGGTGTCAGAAAGTGTATGTGTTCAGAGCCTCGGCTCTGACACTGAATCTGCTGATCCACTGATTATTCCTTCTGTCAAGCTCACACATCTCCATCTGCTTGCCACAAAACAGCCACACACTAACACAGGAACAGAGCAGTGTTGCTGGGTCAGACCACAGATCCATGTCTGGACTGTTTCCAGTTCTCATCTACACATTTGGGAGACGAGGGAACCAAACCTGCAGTCTTCAAAATGCAGGGCAGATACAGAGGAACAGGACACAGATACAGAAGAACAGCAAAAGTCCTGACTGTCTCCTTTAGTCCTTTCCCTGTATGGTCTCACATATGATTCACTTTTCTGTTCTGAACATTTAGCACACATTTTTTATGGAACTGATCAATCACTCTGTTTCTCATCTTTAATCACAGTTTAAGCCCAGCTGGCAACTCAGTGCCACACAGCAACTTGCTCACTCTCCCCCACCCACAGTGGAATGGGGAGAAGAACCAGAAAAAAAGGTTAAAAACCTTGTGGGTTAAAATAAGAGCAATTTAATAATTGAAGTAAAGTAAAAACAAACAAACAAACCCACAGAAACAAAATAAACCGAAAATAAATCAAGGAAACAAATTATGCACAAACAGCTGCTCACCACCCTCTGATCAATGCCCAGCTCATCCCCCAGCAGCAATCAGTGACTCCTGCCCAATTCCTCTCAGTTCTGGAAATCACTCTGTGGAATGGAATATTCCTCTGGCCAGTTCAGGTCCTGCCTATCCTGGCTGTGCTCCCTCTCAGCTTCTTGTGCAGCTCCTCACTTGCAGAGCATGGAAAAACCAAAAACTCTTTGACTTGGAGTCAGCACTACTCATCACCAACTAAAACATCAGAACGCTATCAATATTTTTCTCATGCTGAATCCAAAATGCAGTACTGTACCAGTTTCTGTGAAGAAAATTAACTATCCCAGCCAAAACCAGGACAACTTCTGACCAGCTCTGCATACATGCAAGCAGCTTTTCCTTTGCACTATGGCTGTCTAGAAGGCTCTTGGACATCCAAGCTTTTACTCTTCTCATTATGCATCCAAATTTCCCATCCCCTCTTTATCCAGGTGCCACAATCACTTAAAGACAAACAGCTCTTAAAACTTCCAGGTAAGCAAAGCTACCTCAATCATTCTCATTCAAGAAGTTGTTCCTTTCAATGAGAAGAATAATTCATTCAGGTGAATTTTCAGAATAAAGTATGTGTTATCCCTGTAGCTCTTTTCTGCTTTGATCTCCTTCCACACAGTCCAAAAGAAAGCCATGATCCTGAACATCTGAGTCACTGACCCCACTACCAGTGTTTTCATTCAGGCTCTTCCCCCCTTCTGGCACTTTCATTCTGCCTGCACAAATCCACCTGCAGTATCAGAACATTTGGTCTCAAAACCTCTCAGAAAGGAACCATGTGTAAGATTGCTTTGCAGTGTGCTTGGCATCTGTGTGTGTTTTACACTGACTGTAGACATTAAACAGTAGAATGTTATAATTTTACTTATTCATCCAATCCTGAGATGGCCTGAACAAGCTACATATTATTAAACAAAGAAGCAGCCTAAATATCCCAGGCTCTCCATTTCCGACTATGCTGAGTTGGAACAAGTTCTTAGGAGATGCAGAAAAGGTTGTCCAGCACTTTACTTTAATAAATGACTTGCCAACTTTAGTTTCAGCTACTATGCTGCTAGAAAAACTGCAGTTTCCTCATCCTAATCAGGAACAGAAATTAGAAAAATTCTTCAGAGTTCCTAAAATTATTACAAACAAGAAAACTTCCCTTCTGAATTCTAAAGATGTAATGCACTCCTGTAAGCTTCAAGATCTCTGTGTACCAAGCTTTCAAAGTACTCAACATACCAATTTTTAACACTCAGCCTTTGGCAGCCAAGAGTCTCTCCCCACCTGTGGACATAAGGGGATGCTTAAGTAACAGTAAAACAGGGTGAGTATATATTAAACTTTCCCTTAATACCCTTATTCTTCAAGTATTTTCAAATTAAGTGAGTTTCTGAGCTAGATATCTGTATCTAGTAGTCCTCAATGGATTTTTCTTTTATGTCCTAGTCCAGGTTCTCACTAAGAAATGCAGATTTCAACATGAGTTGGAAACAAGAACCATAGTATAGCTTAGTTTGGAACCTCCCTGCCACAGGAAGAGACATGGGCAGGTCCCTCAAAGTCTCATCCAACTTGGCCAGGAACACTTCCAAGGATGGGGCATCCACAGCTCCTCCAAGAGGAGCTCTGCCCTCTGTATCTGTGTATGTCCTGTTCCTCTGTATCTGCCCTGCATTTTGAAGACTCTGGAGGTTTGGTTCCCTCATCCCCAGATGTGTAGATGGGAACTGGAATATACTCCAGTGCCTCACCACCCACAGAGTAAAGAATTTCTTCCTCATATCTAATCCAAACCTCCCCTCTGCTAGTTTAAAGCCATTCCCCCTTGTCCTGTCACTACCTGACCTTGTAAATAGTCCCCTCTCTTGCTCTCTTGTGGGCTTCTTTGGATAATGGAAGGTGCCTTAAGGTCTCCCCAGAGTCTTCCCTTTTCCAGGCTGAACAACCTCAACTCTCTCAGCCTATTGCCTCTTTCTCCTTGCTCTGAATCTGAATCCTGCTAGTTCCACTTAACATGTTCTTGTTTCGGAAGACAGGACAAACATTCAACGGCTACTGACCTTCTGTATGCCATACTTGGCTTTGCAGATTTGTGCCACGTCCTCCTTAAGTTATTAATTTTCAAGGTGGAAGGTAAAAATCAACCAAATACCTTCCAGAGAAACCTTTGAAAATAGGGTATCTCTGTAATTATGAAATATGACAACAATAACAGCAGCAATGATGGTAATTTTCGTCTACTGCTGAATGAAAATAAGGTCACTCATAGTCTCATGCTTCTGTAGAATTTGGATAGCAAAAAGAATCATGAAAATAAGGAACCATTAGCATTACCATTAAAAGAGATCTCTCTTCATACTGCTTATCAAAGTCCTGTCAGACTTTATTTTTTAACCCATCATAAAAATTATTTACAACACACATTTCGGGAATGACCTGGAAGAAACTAGAGAATGGAAGAAGCCAACGCCCACACACTGCTGTACATAATGAAGGAGTTACTAAGCTCTAAGGCTGTGGGGAGAAAATATAACATTTGTACTTAAAAGCTGAGGCTGATATTGGGCAAATGACATTTAAAGGCAGCATCCCTAGCCTGAAATGCAATAGGTGGCTGTGAGGGGGCCTTTGAGGTTCTTTCCAAGAGAATCTGGTGACAGCCTTGACTGTGAAGCTTGTGAAGCTTGTTTCTCTAAATTGGGAATCATGGACCAAATGATAGCAAATCTAAATGGAAACCATGTGTTTGGCTTCTGCCACAGATAAATTCAGCCACAAAAAGAAGAACAAAATAAGCACTGGCCGACAGACCTACTTGTGGAAGGTGGTTTGTTCCTCATTCCTTGCTCATTTTATTTGTGTCTCCCTCTCACACCTAGAAGAAGATGGGGTTTCTTGGGATAGGCTGAAAGGTGGAATGGCTGGGAAATCTTTAGGTCTGCTTCAACCCAGGGAGCAGAAGCCTAGACTAGCAAGACTTCAGTCTGGGGGAAAGCTTTATCAATGTCCCTGGCAGAGTACAGAGGTGAAAATTGCTGGATTTTTAATCACAGATTTTATTCTTCATTACACTCCTGAAACTGTCCTGGGGAGAAGTTCTGCACTGGAGTTTGGCCTGGGAATGTATTTTTCATGCTCTCCTAAATTTCACTTGAATATATTGGTGGGTCAATCTGAAATTATGAGCCTGTGAGATTATTTAATTCCTAGGCTGGAATGTCAAATTTTTGTTATATTTTTCCCTATTTTAAGATGGTTGTTCAGTTTTTCAATTAAAAATCACCATTCTCTGCACTTAATACCCAGCATAAAAACCTTTTTGCATACTTCAGTCAGTGTCTTCTCTATCACCTGGATAAAGGTTCCTGAAATATTTCACATACTTCACTTTTTAAAAAAATGTATAGTTCTGTTATGTTTCTCATAAATGTACGTAAATGTACTTTTGTTTATGTTTATATTTACATATGACCTTTTCCAGGTAGCACAGCTCATTGCAAAGAACATGGCAATGAGAAAGCCACTCATTGATTTCATCACTAAATTGCATTGAGTCCTACTGCAAAAGCTTCATTTTCTGTATCAGCAGCATTTCTAGACTGAAACTGATAACAAACTTATGCCTGTGTCAAGCTGTCTGCAGAACAGCCAAATAAAGCAATTGCAGTTAACGTATAAAACATGTCAGCCTTAAAAAATCCTATTGTATTGAAACTGTTTATGACTTTGAACTCAGTCATCTTAGAGTCCTTTTATTTCCTTACAGCTCACCACAGATACTGTGAGATAACTCAGAGTCTGTCCATGCCCTTACTAAGGAATTGGCTCAAGGTTGAGAGCGAAGGCAGATACCCAAAGTTCACTAACACTAGCACTGTTGGAATCTAGGTTCAGAGAGTTTAATCTCACCTTTATCTTATTGCATAAACCATCCAGGGATGCTTTGCTTGCTTTACCCAGAGACTTTACTTTTTCATTCTGCACTTTCCATTTTGGACACAATGTAGCCTTAAAACATTGGCTTTTACTCACTTTGATGTACAATTTTCTCATTGACAACTAATCCTCAGATTATCTTCTGAAGTTTTTTTGAAGAGCAATCAAAATTCTGACTAAAATTTAGAGGAAGACATTGCTAAATAAACTTTCACAGTCTCTTCCCTTTCCGTTTTAAACTCTTTGTATTAGAGCTCCTCTGAACATAACACAAATCTGGTTACCTTTGCAGTGGCTGCTCAGAAAAGCTTTGGAAAATTTTGGTGAGGACTATTTACCACACTGTTAAACTAAAGAAGATCTTCAGATAAATCTGTATTCAATCTTAGGCATTTGATAAACACTTAAAAATACTTTGAGAGTGTCCTTTTTATTCCATTTGAGAGGAGTACATCCAGCAAAGCCATAAAATCTAAATATTTTATTACAGTAGGCTCTGTTTACCTGCATGCCAACACATTAACACTTCAGATTTATGGAAATAAGTGCATAAAACAAACATTCCTTCATTTATGCATAATGTTTAGGAGTTGGATGTCACAGTGCACTACAGAGGCAACGTAAATCCTGAGGATGAGGATGCACTGTGTCACAGAACTGTCTTTTGGCAAACTCTGGTGCTGTGCATTCTACAATCATCTGAATGAATGCAGCCAGGGGATGAATTGGTGTGAAGGGTTTACTGAAAGGTTGATGCTTTCAGGGAAAATAAAATCAACCTGTTGGAAATTCACTCAAAAGAGAGGAAGCACAGAATAATGTTGATTTTGAGGAAAGGATTTTAGGCTTTTCAGGTGTGAAAAGCAGAGTAAGTGAGAGGGTTGTTGTTACAGATGTTACACTCAAGATTTCTTCCTTCTAATTCCTTAAAAAGGTCTCTGAGTCATCATGACCTGGCAAAATCTGTCACACTTTCAGCAGTGTATTTGAGAAAGAGAGCTATTTCAACCTGGGAACTAATTTTTCTCTTTTAAATGGGGTTAAATTAAGCCACCATTAAATTCTTCAGGCTGACAACCTAAGAAACTGAAATATTTTGTTCTGGAACTTTAATTCCCAGGCCATTTTTGCCACCTGCAGGATGCATTTTTGCAATTGTTGAATCAGAGAACACAGCTACAAATACAATTGTTTTTTGATACCTGCACATTTTAGCACACCAGGTCTCCACTGGGAAGGTCTGTGACATTAAGATACAGATTAAGCAGCCATTTATTAACTTATTTTGTTCTACAATGTTTTCACTTCCCCTGGGATCAGCATGTTTGCACCAACAGACGTGACTATTTAGTCTAGAATATTACAGCAACAAAGTCTTCCCAAATCACCCAGACAGTAAAGGTGAGCCCCTCTCTTCATTCATATGTCTGCCCCCAAATGTCTCCTACATACAAAGCCTGGAAAAAAAATTTACCTTGCAGCAAGCCTCAGAATAAATAGCTCACTTTGCATAGGTCCATAAGGAGAAAGAAGGTGTGTTTTCCATTTATGTGACTGCTAGCTTACTTTCCAGCTCTTATCTGAGAGGCAGGCTGCTAGTGCACACTGAAAAAGGAGAACCAAGATCCAGCAGTGATGCCACACCAAATTGCACCAAATTGCTAAATTGCACAAACAGGGACATTAAAAGCAAAAGGCACTTGGCTGCTAATATAGAACAGGTTTTATTTAATGAGCTGTGCAAAGACCATGAGGTCTCTCATGAGAAGATGAGAGCTGTTTCTCCCAGTCTGAGATATTTCATGGGTGGTTCAGTGTCAAGTGGGTTGGGCTGGGTGACATCTTTATTTCCTACTTCCCTCCCCACCTCCCTGTACAGATCACAAGACAACAGGACAAATGTTTACTCCAGGTTAAACCTTTATTTATTTTCTCAAGACAAACAAGAGAGAATTACTATGATCAGACGAATGTGGTGCTTTTCAAACTGTGGTTCCTCTAACAGTTTAAAACTCTCTATAAATGAGCAGAAGAGACAATTGCACTGACCTACATGGACAACAGTAATTGGGTCTCTGCGTGCAGTAAAACAGGCTTCTGTATTTTTATGACTGATTGTAAAGTGCATGGCCAGTATTAAAATCATCTGGTATTTATTACAAGAGCATGTTTTTATTTTCATCTGTTTGCTATTCAGCCATGTTCTTCATCTTTGTGCCAAAACTTTCTGTGCAAGATACAAAACCTCAAAAGTGTCAGAAAGCCCTAGCTGAATGTGCTCTGTCATTTCCAACAGCAACAGCAAGAAAAGTCTCCCATGAATTTCAATTTCTGGGAAAATTTCTTAGGGAAGCTTTAGTGTTTCTGTGTTTTAACAAGTATTTCATGGATTTTAAGCCAGAGCACTAACTAGTCTGTGATACCTTTTTCTGATGGCCCAGCTGGCTCAAACTCTTCTGCACAGCACTTCCTTCAGAGAGTACAGAAATACCTGTAGTGGCTGGTCTGGGCTAGCACCAAAAGAAAGAACAGGGGCACGTCCTCCCTGTTCTCTTGCTGATGTCTCCTCTTAGTCCTGACTTGGTGTGGGGAGCTGCTTTTGTCTGAATCAAGTGCAAGGATAGACCTAGAGGACAGAGAGACCTGAATTCAACCTGGTGGGAAAAGAGAGGTGTTTACAGCTGGACAGCTGTAACTTGAACAACTGAGAAAAAGAGGCAAAGGGGAATGGCAGCAGATGAAGACTTAGAGAGTAGGACAAAGCAAAAGGGTAGCAAAACCCAGAAAAATGAAGGGTGAGGAATTGAAGAGTTAGGGGTGAGAAGCAAAATAAACCTAGCAAATGGATGATGAAGGAAAATGGCTCTGTCTGGGTAAGCAGGGAAGGTAACTTGGAAGGTCTCAATTATACTCACTCAACAAGAATATTCATACTAAGATGAGAACTTGGGGAGCAGATCTTGCAATGAGTTAAATGAGGAGTACAGCTGCAGAACAAGGCAAAAAATGGAAAGCTGAGTTGGCACCTGTAAACACCTCCCTCAGAGTCCACTGGGCTTGTTATAGACACATCTCACTTTCCCCTGCTGTCAGCAGCATCCAGAAAAAGCCCACCAGCTAATTGTTCCATCCCTGATGGTTGGCCTTGCAACAGAGCAATGAGATGAGCTGCTGCCTGTGGTGGTGAATTGTGGCACTAATACACACAGAAGAATTTGCTTCAGTGCATTCAGATGCCACCATTGCCCAGCACACACAGTTCAGCACTAGAGGATGGACCTGCTCTCTAAAATTTTTGCTTTGGTTTTTTCAAAGTGATGCAAACAAGAGAGGAGAGGGTGGTTTAAATCCATTCCCTGCCTGGGGAAGAGAGATGTGAAGACAATTGTCCCCTTTTCCTAGAAAGCTTAAGAGGTAGAGAGCTACTCTACAAACCTTTGCCTTCCAGCAAACCATCACTGATGTCAGGAGACTGCCCAGCTGTCTCCAAAGGTGTTGCCTATGGAAAGCTGGACAGCACCAGCAGCACCCAGAGACCATGTCCATCTGTTTGAATTTCTGCTAGTGGTGCTGACACACTAGAAAATTCACCTTGCCTTACAGCTCCAGGAAAGAGCATATTTTCCTCATATGCAGGATGACAAGGGGCAGAGGGATGGAATTCCTCTTTTTTCATGTTTTTTAATATATTGTTGAAATATTTGTAAAACATGCAATTATACTTTTCAGACTACAGCTATCTGTTCTTTCTTTTGAAAGAAATGTAATAAAATCCCACTCAGATTGAATATAAAGAGGATTAGAGGAAATAAATGTGGAATTTTACCTAACTGGGAATTGCAAAATGAAGTCCACAAGAAAAGAGCGTCTCCTCTACTGTATAAAGCAGCATTATCTTGCCTGAAGGCACTACTGGAAGCAGAGAAGTTTCACTGTACCAGAAATAAAAAGGCAAAACCACCAGCAAATCTACACACTATATTTATATATATATTCATCCCTGGCTCATGCAACTTAAATTCAGTTGGAAAAAAAGTCGAGTTACCAGGTCTTTGGACATTGGTCTATTGGAGGGAGAGGGATGGATGTGTTGTCCCAGAAAGTTATTAGGAGCAGGATCCTGGAAATTCAGTGAGATCTTCATTAGCTCACACAGTTGCCATTAATTTAACTTAATTCCTTTGTAAGTGCTGATGTGTTCCTTCTCCCTGACTTCACTTAGAAGCACAATTTCAGAAGCTGCCTTCCAATAAGTCATCATAAATAGAGACTTTGTCACAAATTGCTGACAGTTTTCAGCACAAAAGCCGATCAAATCCCCCAGAAAATTACATATCACTAGAAATTTAGAGTAAGAGAAGGTTCAGTTTTAAACAGGTGGGCATATAAACAAGCAGGCACCAAAATCAGTTATGCAACTGACTTTAATGTTAAGCTGCAAAAAAGTTAAAGCTTTAATATGATATGGAGGTACCTCAGAAATATTTTCCAATTTAAAAGTGCATCAGAAAACACATCAATGACTATAACACAAACTAACAAATTTTTAATTTCTAATTCCAAAGTCCTGCCCAGCCTGAAAGTCAAACATAAGACTTACCTTGCCTCACCTAGAGCAGTATGTAACAGCAGCTGCTTTTTCAGCCAGGCTCTCAGCTTCCCCCCCCTGCACATCCATTTAATACTTTGCCAATATTTGGCTCCTATTCCAACTGAAATATTTCTAGTTTTAAGAAATACAATTGTATGTGTATATAAAAACATTCCGAGAGAGAAAAAAGCTCACATGTATCTTACATCAAATAAAGTCAGAGAGTTTCTCCAGGAATAAAAAAATCAGTCCCCGTCTCTCCTCCCAAATGTAGAAATTTTAAAATCCTATGCTAAGAAAAATAAACTGAAAGGCCAAAACTCAATGCCCTGAAGAGAAACTCCTGCAAAATATTTCTATGCCCGTTTCTCCTCTGCATGCTCTCCCAAGCACAGGTTAACAAACATCAGTAAAGAATCCTCGACACTGTAGTCATAGGTCTTTTCAGTCAGTATCCAAATATTTTCACAACATATTCCCAAAACAAGAAAGGGTGAGACTCTCCTTTTGCTGTTACCTATTCTTTTGTCTCCTGCAAACAGTGAACACTGCTCTAAAGACAAACAGGTCTCTGATAAAAATTACAGCAGAACTACTAAAATATTGAGAGGCAGAGGTTGGGGATGAATGGTATTTCAGGATTAAATATTTTATAACAAGTATCTCCTTAGGGTGGTAGCACGATTTGTCCTGTGTTTGGCCAGCCAGTGGATTAGGGAAGAAATTTCCCTTGCAGATTACTCTATGCTTTGGAAAGACAACACTTAAACTGCTTGCCCTTTACTTACTGATAAACCCCTGTGGCGAGAGCTAGAAACACGCACAGGCTCAGGCATAAAATCCATCACCCTTGCTAACAAGAGTGAAGAAAACTACAATTTCCTCACCCATCCCAGAGAAGCAGTAAACAGTCCCTACAACCAAGCAGAACTGCCAGGGGCAGAGCAGCCGCCTGAGGTTCTTTACCTGTTTCGGTGTCTCCGGGGGCTGCGTGACAATAGCAGCACTCCATGAAGATAACGTAGTTCAACAGGTTGAAGCCCAGACCCGAAACCCCAATAATGAGGACGAGCAGCGCTTTCTCAGTCTTCTGAGGGTTGATGAACCTCTTGACAGCCTCCACGAAGATGCTGAACATGAGCGCGGTGGCGAAGACGGAGTTGCCGAAAGCCCCCAGCACGTCTGCCCGGCTGAAGCCGAAGGTGCTGGCCTTGTGCCACTTGACGCGGCTGAACCGGACGCCAACCAGCCCGATGATCATGGAGACCAAGTGGGAGAGGACAGCAAAGGCATCTGAGGCCAAGGAGAGAGAATTGCCCACGTAGGCCACCGAGATCTCAACGGCGAAGACGGCGAGGCTCACCACGCACATGAGGATGAGGCGGCTGCTGCGGCCCGAGTAGCGGCCCATGCCTGCGGCTCCCTGCCCTCGCTCCTGGAATCTGCGGGGACGGCGCCGAGCGGGAGCAGCTCCCTGCCCGCGCTCCTGCCCTTCAGCTGCCACTGCTGCTCACGCCTGGGAGCCACTTTTATAGGAAGCAGTAAAACAATAAATCAGTTTAAAGGGCATTTCGGCAAGATTTGTTATGTGAAGACACACTGAGGGCTCCAGTCCTGCAGGTGTCCCACCCTCAGGAGGCATTTTTTCCTACAAAACCAAAAATAAACCTAGGAAGGCTACTGGGAGCACCAGCACTTGCTACTCCACTCAGTGTCCTGAAAAACTGAGTAAGGCTCAGACAGAAGAGCATAAGAAGGTGGCTCAGAATTTTAAGTGGTTAGAAAAGACCTCTCTTTTGCATAAAATTCTCCTCTCGTGTCTATTCCTGTTGTCAGCAATTCTAGTATTGAAAAAAATCTTACTACACACCTGTGCAAAAAGACACTTGAAATCCAGGTTGGGTGGACATGATTTTTAAGAACACAACAAACATGAACTGCTTGTGAGACTCACTGAAGATGTTGCACATAGAACAAGCTCCAAAGACAACTGATCGTCCATTTTAACAACCTAATACTACAACTATACAACTTCTTGTACTTCTTGGCACATTTTAACATTGCTCATGTATATGGAGAAATTTATGAGGCCATTTTCTAAACAAACTTCCAATAGACATGGAAGTTGAGGCTTAACAATAAACCCAAAGCACATTGGTTTTCTCCCACTTTGAAAAGCTGTCTCAAAATCTCAAAGCAATTCTTATACACTTGCACATAAAAGAGTTGGGGAAAGCACAACCAGAAGTTCAACCTGCTGACGTCCTAGCTTGCACTTTGTGCCATTTCTGGAAAATAGATCCTGAAGCAGTATTTTTTGTCACTCACTATAGTACCTGTTGAGCTCTGAGTTGTGCACATATTAACACAAACTACCACTAATGGTACACCAGGCAGTATGGGCCATAAGACCAGATGTTTTCCTTGAAAAGTTTATGATCCAACTTTTTATTTAAAACACCCATCTGTGTCCATATATGCACACAGTTAGTTATGAGGTAGGACAGAAGGAAATTACATTAATTACATGCAGTACAGCCATGGAGAGATAAGATAATATTGATAACCTGAGCTGACCAATTGTCCCTGCTGGCCTTAGGCTTGCCAAGGTGAATTAACTTTAGGTTAAAAACAAACACACACCCCTACATCTGGATTTTTGCTTACAGGGTTTCAACAGCCAAAATATTTATGTTCAAAGTCCAGTTTGTTAGAAGTCTTTCCTGCCAACATACATAATTTTTAACATTTGGTCATTTGCCTACCCACACACTGCAGCTGCAACTCAAGGGTTCCCCTCCCCCTGTCACTTTAAGAACACCATTAAGCCTGGAAGGGTGGATTACTAGAACTAATTACAACATTGAAAACTGGCACTTACTCATCTTCCTTTTCATCTTCTCACCAGTGTCACCACTTCTACCACAGCAGTTATTTCCACAGCATTTTTTTCCTTCTTGTATTAAAGTGATGTTTAACTACTTATTTTACTACCAGAACTACAGAGCATGAATGGTGAGAATTTTTTTTTCATGTTATTCTCCTTTCAGTGGGTACAGACCGAGGTCAAACTTCAGTGGTCTCAAAAGTCCTGCCTTACACAAAGTTGTGATTACCGAAACAAGAGATAAATGAAGCAGTCCCTTTGCAGCAGAGCTAAAATGTTCCCCTGTGCTCTATTTCCAAAAAGGAGCTGCTACTGCAACATTAAGGCACTTTCCTAACACCCACCCCCTTACAATTTAACCCAAATTTATCAGTACATAAGAACTAAAAAATACCAGGAATTTTGCAATTCTATTATAAACACAAAGCAGTATAATTTGATCAACAGCAGTGTATTATTCAAATTCATAAACCTATTTTTTTAACAGACAGAATCTATGCAGGGTCTGAATGGTTTTTTTTCTATAATGCTTCACAGATAGCTCAGGTTGTACTTTTGGCAAAAGGATAGTTGATATGGATGTTACCCCTCCCAGGCAAATATTAGCCTCCTTGTGGAAGATCATCACAGGGACATCTGCATGTGAGATATCAACATTTCAGACTCTTCAAGCCTTATTATGACCAGGAAGAAATATGTTAAGGAAAAGTAAGATGGAAAAAAAAAAAAAAAGAAATTAAAAAAAAAAAAGCTGGCTGTTTGTGAAATCTGTCTTCAAACAAACCCATTTGTAGGCTCAGAGCAACTCATTTCTAAGAATAGTGTGTCAACATGTTTACTCAGGATTTGATCCAGTCAACTGGTTGAAGGTTGACTGTTTGTTTAAATTGGTAAGGTCAGAGGATGCATTTAGTTTTGCCTTTCCTTTGTTCTGAGTTACTATGAGCTTCCACATCTGATTTTTAAAATATGGGTGTTGTAGAGCATTTCAGTGGGAGCTGTGAGTGCTCATCTATTCTTAAGAATCTGGTTTGCTCTGCCAAAAAATCTGGGCACATTCCTGCCTCTTATACCCTAAGACATCCCTCTCCAGGCTACTTTTAGTCACCAATCATTTCAGGATGTGAAAACATCACTCTGGTGTTATTGCTCACCCTCTTTCTCAAAAGTACAGTCCCAGTCAGCATTAGAGGCAGCACACCAGGACACAAACCCTGGGGCCACTCATCTGCTTTGTCAACTTAATCCAAAGATAAACGCACTGACAAATCCTTCCCTAAATCTTTTGCCCATTACTACACCTGAGAAAATATCTACACAAATGCAAGACAGGCAATTTTAAGATGCAATTGAAGCAAACCTTTCAGGACTAATCATAATCCAAAGAATATTACAGCGAATTTCCAGGTTTCAAGCACTCTGAGCAAGCTGATATGAAATATTTAAAATTTTTTGTACTTTTCTGTGGAAAAACTGGGGCACAAGGCACACAGTCCTAAACTGGACAGGCCAGGTTCAAATTTTAATATTCAAAATTTTGACTAGGAAGGCTGACCACAGGAATCTGGGGAAAAGCAAATATTCTGCATGCCTTTAAAAAACAGAGATCTGGCAATAGCACTCTAAGTCTCCTGCATGCTTTAGACTATGACTGCTTCATAAAACCAGGTTTTTGGAAACAGGCAGCCATGTAGTGTTGGGCCATGAAGCATTTGGGGAGGATCTTAATGGTCCAACTTTTTAATGATCAAGTTTTCACTATATTCTTTTCAGGGGAAGGTGTTCATGTAGAGAGCCTTCAAACATACAGGAAGAAAAAAAGTAATAAATCAAGTGTGTGTCATCTAACCAGTGTTTTGTGCCAGGGCCACCTCTTTATTTTTCAAAGTCAATCTTATGCTCAGAGTGGAAGTGATGCTATTTTAAAAACGATTTTGCAACTCTGTAACACCCAGCCTCCTCTGCTAGAGCAACACTTGGTAAGTGTAGGAAAAGCAAAAAAGGTTTTGTGAAACATGCTGTGGATATAAGCACAGGCTAAAATCTCTAGCACTGATCTTAACTCTCTTCAGATTGCATTTGCATTACTCATTGCAGTATCACTGTCAGACAGCCATAAAGCCCAGTCTGCAAAATAAGAAAAACAGAGTTTGGCAAAATGTCTGCAAGAAATGGCCACAACCCACACCTTGCTACAAGGCATCATTTAATCCTTCAAACTTGCTTTACAAGGGGTGAAAATCTGGGAGGTGATTCTTTCCCTGTACCTCTTGTGAGATCCCACCTGGAGTGTTGTGTCCAGCTCTGGAGCCATCAGCATAAGAACAATATAGAGCTATTGGATGAGTCCAGAGAAGGGTGATAAAGAGACCCAGAGGTATGGAGCACCTCACCTGTGCAGACAGGCTGAGCTGGGGTTGCTCAGCCTGGGGCAGAGAAGGCTTCAGGGAAACCTTAGAGCACCTTAGAGTACCTAAAGGAGCCTATGAGAAACCTGTAGAGGGACTTACAAAAGCAGGTAGTGATAGAATAAGGGGGAATGGCTTTAAGTTGAAAGAGGGCAGGTTCAGGTGAGATATTAGGAGGGAACTCTTGACTGTGATTGTGGTGAGGCATTGGAACAGGTTGTCCAGGGAAGTTGTGGATGCTCCATGCCTGGAAGTGTTCAAGGCCAGGTTGGATGGGGCTCTGAGCAAACTGGTCTAGTGGAAGGTGTCCCTGTCACAGCAGGGGAGTTGGAGTGAGATGATCTTTAAGGCCCCTTCCAACCCATTTAAGATTTTGTTTAAATGACAATATTCCTTGAAAGATCTGGCTTCAGAAGGGAGTTTTTCTAAAAGTAGTAATTACTATGCCTACAGGTTAGTAGCAAGTCTCTCCTGAAAAATTTGAAGGCAAAATTAGAAGCAGATGTTTTATCTAGGAAGTAGATGTCAGCACGCTAAAGTGTGCTGTAGTTTTTATGACATTCTCTCCAACCTTTCAGGCATTTTCTCAATGTACAAGGAAATGCATGCACCAAACCAGACAAAAAACCACAAGCAAATACCTATTCCTCCCTACTGAGCGACACAGGAAAAAAACCCACCACAGCATGTTACAGCTCACAATACATTTTATTTTACTGGGGATGTTTACAGAAAAGTCTGTGAATTACTGCTAGCCTATGACCATCGGGGAGCCGGGTTATGGTTTATGGCTTTGTCTTTGAATTATTTAAAAAGGTCATAAAACCGATTGAAGTTTAAGGGGCTATTTCAGTCTTATTAAAAAAAGTTCAATTCACAGATAAAGGAGAAGGTTCTTCCACTAGTGATTTAGTAGCTACGACCAAAGAGGGTGTAGAACTTGGCAGGGTTTTTGCCACACACACATCTTGCTCCAGGCTGGAGCTCACGGAGTGGCTGGAAAGGTATGCAGAGGCTTTTTGCTCCCATGGATGGAGCACCAGGCTCAAGATCTTGATCCCTGAAACAAAAGGTTATTAATAAATAAATGTATTAATAAATAAATGTTTCTATTAAAAAATAGAAGCACAACAGAAGTGTATTATACATTAAATCTTAAAATCACATTAATTATTCTGAAAGTTCCAGAGCTAAGGAAGTAAATATATTGAATTATGTAGGGCAGCAAGAGTCTGTGCGTAAGTGTACCCAAAGGCATCTTGCATTCCTGTTTTATATTCAAAACATTTTGATTTTGATCTTGGTAAATATTCTCCAGTTCAGTTATATTTTACCTGGCAGTGGTCTTCTTGATCCAATCTTCGCACTCAATTTCCCCACAGAAAGGGATTTGTACAATCTGAAGGGAGAAGAGGAGAGGAGAGAGAAAAACCCAACAGTTATACATGTAAAAAAATCATCTTTGTCTTTGGAAGACTCCTAAACCTCTCATATACAGATCTCAAATTGGAAAAATTCCAATTAATACAATTGAATTTTAATAGCTCTTCTTTATCAGAGCAATAGATAAGCACATCCCTCCACAGTGCAGTATGGAAAATCCTACATAAACCCAAAGCATAATTTAATTTTTTTTTTTTTTAACCAGATACATCTTTCTTCTGTGAAAAGTATAAACATTCTTTTCTTATTAAATGTTTTGTTTTTAGGAAAAGTTTAAAATTTTCAAACTACTGAACAAATGCTCGCCTTATAAACTGTAAGACAGTGCCCTAAGTTCCCATTTTAATTCCATTACTATGAATTTTCTTTTTTTCTGAGTGTACATCATTTTAAGAAAATAGAACTGCCAACAACACATTTTTCTGGGGGGTGTAGGGTGGGTGTGCAGCTTCCTGCTGTCTCCTTCACTTAGTTTAACTGAAGAAAATGAGAGAATAAGGCTGAAATAATAATGTCACACATTCTTCCTGTACTACTCTTAGCTATTGTAGCACATCTCTTGCCCCTAGTTTTATATTCAATTTTACTGACTTTTTTTTTTTTAATTTTTAATGGATTTCCACAGAGAAAATTCAGTTTGCTACCAAGAGGTAGCATTACTTAAAAAGACCCCCTACACACATTTGAACGCTCATGAAATGCTGATAGCTGAGGGCAATCTCAGCTACTAAATTCAGCCTTCATTCATTTTAATTCTATCCCAACTGTGAATCTTAGGTTTACTCAGTGCATCTTTCTTTCACCTAATTGACATTCTTACTGCAAAATTATCAATTTGCCATTAACTGGAACACACCTTTAGTAGACTTCACTTTATAGCTTCACCTTCTTGCAACTGAAAAAAGGAACTATTACCACTGTACTACACTGTTCTTGCCTTAATCTTTTGTTAGTGAAATGAAAACAGTGCACATTTTTAAAGAGCTAAGAGTATGCAATGCCATTAGGGAAAAACAGCAGCAGGAATTAAACAGGAGCATTTACTTGATCTTAAAAATTTTCCTCTTAAACACTAGTCAGTACTAACAGAGCGTAATTTCAAGTAATTCAGAATACATATGCTATAAAATTATGTTAATGCAACAAAAATATGTAGAGAGTGAAACAAAGACTAAATGGCAAATTTTTTCTTTTTTTTATAATTCAGATATGCAGCTCATAATAAATTCATATAACCTAAGTACCAAAACAGTGGAAGTATCCAGCATGGAATGTAAAACTATTTGTTCACATTTCCAAGCTTAACTACATTTAGACCACATTAGAATTCTAAGCATTATAAAAACAGCTTAATTCTCTTTGTCATATCTAGAATCTAGCTGCACACAACAGTGAGTGCTGGACATTGCTAAGTCAGTTCCTCCTCTGAAGTTCATCATTATTCCTTTAAATTTTGCTCTAAATTAAATATAAGTGCAATAGAAATACAAGAAAATAGTATAATGGAAGGTCAAGCCTAACCAGGAATAACTTAAATTTATTTTTGAAGTTTAACAAAGTATTCATAGATTCTCGGCACTTGTACATTTTTCATCAGGAATTTTGAAGTTTTCAGAGTGGATCTAATTCGTACACAACCCCCTCATCTCTATAAAATACACAACCTGGCTAACTAATGTTGGGGATCCTACCTCTTGAACATATTAATTCAGATACATAAACAATTTTCCACCCTGATCTGTGACAGAATTTCAGGGTTAAAAAATTCTGTCAGGAGCTCTTTGTAAAACAAACAGCAGCTCAGTTCTGTGCTGAAGGCTTAATCTCTCATCTAAACTTAAATACCTTTTCACAGATGTTTAGATCAGTAGAGCTCACTCATCCACATGATGGGTTGTTTTTACTATAAATCCAAGGAAGTTTCTGACTTGCAGTAATTCTTAATGAACCCAATGGCTTCTACTCAGGTCATAAAGGTAAAATTTCCTTGACGTAAATAGCTTGTACTTTAAACTCTTACCTGGACCTTTATACAAGACTTAGTAAGACTTGTTTTGTCACTGCATTAGAATAATGACAGTGAAGTTATTGTAATCTGAATGTTTACAATACTCACTCTTAAAAGCATATTCTGATAAAACCATTATTGAAGCACAAGAATAGAAGTGGTAAATCCCCTTACCTTTCCTGAATCAAGCTCTTTTTGAAAGTCCTCCATATTACTGGCCACCACCATATGACTTTTTAGGTCCTCGGACGCTCTAAGAAAAGGAAAAAAATTCAGTCAGGGCAGATTTAGTCACATAAACTCTCTGGCCTAATGAGCTGAGTTTTCAGAGCCAGTCAAAACAAAAGGTTACAAAAAGCTATATATTCATTAGAATCTTCCTAATCAGGTTATGTCTACCACTGATCCTCAAGGAGGTAAAATTTTGATTAATTGCAGATGGGTTGCTGCACATTTCCCTGTGTTCATTCACATTGTTGTGCCCATCAGTTAAACACTGACCTAAAGCAGACAGAAATAAACCATATGGATGTATATTTTGCTTTTCAAATTATCTTCTAAATCTAAATCACAAAATGCTTTTGAACTAGGTGAAAATATTCTGCCTGTAAACAATTTTGATCACCAGAGAAGGAAAAAGAAAAGCTCATATGCCACAGTGCTGTGTTAACACTCTGTTCTCTTGGTGGACTTATAAGCAACAATCAGCAATAACAGACCTGTGAGGGATTTTGGCATTTGCAATAAGGGCCAAAAACAGTTTCAAAAAGTATTTGACTGCATACAAGAAAACAGTCTTGTGAAGGTCAATAAGGTCTTAAAATACACTTATGGACACATAACTTCAGCTACTGAAGTTACTTGGACAGCTTTGTGTCTTTCAAAATTCTGCACCAAAAGCATCTTTCACAATTGAATCCTGTACAAAAGATCATGGAATTATTTAGGCTGGAAAAGACTTCTAAAGTCATTGAATCCATCCACTAAGCCAACACTGCCAGGCCCACCATGAAACCATGCCCATAAGCACATTTATATGTTTTCTGAACACTTTCATGGATGAGTATTCCATTACTGTGCTGGCAGCCCGTTTCAATGCTTGACCACACTTGCAGTGAATACATTTTTTCCAATGCCCAATCTAAACATCCCCTGGCTCAACCTGAGATAATTTCCTCTTATTCTGTCAAGTTACCTGGGAGAAGAGACCAACTCTCACCTGGCTACATCCTCCTTCCAGGTAGTTGCAGAGATTGATACAGTCTCCCCTGAGTTTATGTTTCTCCAGAAGAAACACCCCTCCACTCCTTCAGCCACTCCTCAGAGGATTTGTGCTCTACACCCTTCACCAGCTCTGCTGCCCTTCCCTGGGCAGTGTGAAGGTCATTGGTCATACAATGACCAATGGGTCACACCTATTTATGGTGTATTTATTTATTTAAAATACACATGAACTCATGGATTTATTTTTTAAAGCAAGTTCACAACCTTTTACCTTTTATTTCAAAAGAACAACAGACAGCCTCTATTGCTGAATGTGAAGGAGTTTAAGAGGCAGAAAATTACATGACACAAACAGGAAGATGAGCCTAACCTGTCTCTCTCCACAGATAAACCATTAATGTGAGAAGTTCTTCTGACAGATGAAAGGCATCTGTGCTTAGCAGAGCCACTTACTGTCTCTCTTAGTTTACCTGCTGTAAAGGTTTGCATGGATCTCCTCCAAGATCTGCTTAAGTTTCTCTTCTGCTTCATGTTCAGACAACGTCAGCTTCTGCCCTGTGTCTCTTCTAACAGCTACAAACTGTTGGCTCTTCATGTCTCGTGGTCCTACTTCAACCCTGACTGGCACACCCTTCATGGAAAAAAAAATTAGATATTCTGATGAAGAATTCTCATAAGAGTTCATTTTCTCTTTATCTGTGGCTTTTTTTTTTTTGTTTGTTTGTTTTAAAGTCCAGTCTTAATACAGGCTTAAACGATACATTTAAGTTTCTTTGAAAAAAAAAAATCATTATATATTACAAAGCTTTTAAGATTTTTGTCTTTCCCATCCACATTCTCTTCACTTGTGCCTTCTACCTTGCTTCACTAGCTTGGAGACTGCATCAGTGCAAACATGCAAGTGCAAGCATGAAGCACCTGAAACTGCACTAAGGTATCCCACACACTGCAAATCATATTTTTTAAGTCTGAATAATTAAGACTTCTACAGCAATTATAATGTTCTAGTTCATCCAGTAATACATTTAATTCTGATTTCAAAGAATGCTTTTAATAGCATTCAACAGGTATTTTTTTTAGCAGCAAACAGCAAAAGTTCTGTTAAATACAGCCTAATATCAACATTAATTGCATAGGATATTTGACTACAAACAGCTAATTGCTTTAGCAAAGCAAGTAATTTCAAGTACATCAGCATTTATCATATCAAAATTTATAACTTTGGTGGTAAAATGTAATTTCTCATCCCCAATACACCATCAGACAAAAATATTTTCCATGTTACTGAAAAGAGTCAGTTGAGAGCCTATCATGTAATTATTTTCTCTACATCCTAACATGTATCCCAGAGTATCCACATTCTTTCACAGGAAATTAAAAGAGTGAATGCAAATATATTCTGGAGAATTGTTCCCCCTGCAAGGAAATTGAATCAAAAAGTTTATAAGCTAAAACCATTGCACAGTGTTCAAGAGATGAACAAGACAATCAAAATCTGTACCCAAGCTTTCTGTGCATTGTGTACTCTGGAATCTCCTCAGGTTCACAGCTTCCAAATGATTCCCTACACTCCCTCTGCCCCCACTACCTTATTTATGCTAAAAAGGTGACTAATACAGTAAAATCCATCTGATCAATGAACTACCTACTACTGCTGCACAGCTACATTAAAAGCTATTCAAAACTGTTATCAACAAGCAATTCAAACTGAACATTCTAGTTTATGCCCACAAAACATTGTCTCCATAATAGAAACCTGGAAGAGGGTATCCAGTACTTCTGATTGTAATACAACTAAGTGAAAGAATACTTCATGATCCCTCAAAGATTTCCCAAGAAAGCAACAGAACTAATACCAGACAATATGAAAGAAGTACCAGTGACCTTTTTTTAGGAAGCAACATCAGAAGTTTGCTAAGCTGAAAAGTACGTAAGGCAAAATATTTTCCTGTTAATTCTTGTACTTCTTATTCCAGAATCTTTGTATTTCTTAAACAATTTGGGTCACTTCTATCAGGTTACTTTGAAGATTAACATATTGAAACTGATTTTGAATTCAGAATAAAAATATGGTTTCATAACAACACTCAACACATCATTCAATTTTTAATTACCATTATTACCATTGTTTTTTCTGCTCACTATTTCTGTTTTATAAAAGCCTCTTGTATTAGGGGAAGCAGAACTGTTCCTCTAAAGTGCTATATGTTTGGAACATGGCAATTTTGAAACAAAAAAATTGCTCCTTTCTTTGCTGCCATCGCAGGTCTATCTTCTCTGTTCTGCTGTATGCACCGAAGGCTCTGCTTTAAGTCAGGACACACTGAAGTATTAGTACTCATTTTATAAAATGCAAGTAATTTATGCACCTAATTTAAATTTTTAGGTATATACATAGAGCCCTGGAGATTTAAAAATCCCTAATGACATGCAAATCCTAGCAAACAGAACAAGTCTCAGAAAACACCTTTTCTTCTTTTATTTACAAACACGATCACCGATTATCAGGCAGCAATTCTTAATTTACAGAATACATTTGCCTTCAGAACACAGGGCATACATAGCATACCTTATATATACACCTCACCTAGGCTTCAAAACACCTCCTGGAAGGAAAAGTACCTTAAGTTCCCAGTGGTTGAACTTCCAGCCAGGTGAGTAGTTGTCCCTTAAATCAGCCCGGACACGGATGTTCACAGCAAGCAGCCTGCTACGATATTCATTACATTTCTTCAACAGAGCCTCTCTGTCCTCTTCAGAAAGGGAGTTTGTGATACCACAGGGAATAATTACAACCTGCAATAGAACAGGACTTTATGCTACAAAAAAATTAGCTCATAGTTATAAAAAACTTGAAACCAAAATTGTGGCCCTATATTCCAGTAATTTCCTTCATGCTCTCAGAAATGAAGGATGCATTTCCATTTTCATACTAATGGCACAGATAACTTTATTTCAAATGGATGAACTATCAAAGGGGACTGGTCCGTCACAAGTATCCTAATGATCTGAATTAACTTCACACAGCTACTCTGTAACTAGACAGCTCCATCCTATATTAAGTCTTCCAGCTGCCTGATATGAAATGCTCATGAATTCCAAGACAAAAAAGGAAACTAAAGCAGTTTAAGGCATTTTTACACACCTGAATACAGGCTACACGAGGTGGGAGTACCAATCCCATGTTATCTCCATGAATCATTGTCATTACACCAATAGTCCGAGTTGTAATGCCCCAGGAATTCTGATAAGCAAACTGTTTTTCTCCTGGCTTCTTGGGATCTTCAAACACAATTTCAAACATCTTTGAGAAATTCTGCCCTAAATGATGTGATGTTGCTCCCTGAAATAGATAAACACAGAAAATTCTATTCAATGGAAAGCTAAGTCTATCAAGCATCAGTTTAAATATTTAATCTTCCTATATTTAATGAAAAAAATAATTATTTTAATAGGTAAATACCTGGATAGCTCTTCCACTGGCAGATATAAATGCCTCTAAAGTGGTTGTATAATCCCCCCCAGCAAACTTCTCCTTCTCTGTCTTCCTTCCTTTCACAACAGGTATTGCCAAGAGATCTTCGTACACCCGAGCATAGAGATCAAGTATCTGCAGCACCTACGATGAACAAACTATCTTCAGAATTACTCAGTATTTTGCATTTGTTACATCATGAAATATTTTTACATGACAGAGTCTGAAATCTTAAAAATTTGACACTTTCTCAAGATTTTGTTTAGAAACTAAGATTTCTTCAATTAGTTTAAACTTTGGATGCTATTTTCCCTGAATCAAAAAGCAATAACTCTAAGTCATGACAGACAACAAGAAGAAAGTTTTAAAACTGGGCAAAGGAATTTTTAAAACTTCTAGCAGTAAACATGTGGATGCGTTATTTAAATTTTTAAGGAAAATTGATTTTTAAGTATTTTTAAGAAAAATAATTTAAGGAAAGCACATACTATATATCACACTCTTCAAACTCCCTATATTGATTGTAGAGACTGAAGCCTCAGAAATGGGTTACATCTGAGAAAAAAATGGGTTCTAATAAACTTGGCATTTAAAAGGGCTCTCTAAAAAAACATTTCCTCAAGGTCTCAGTACAAAGATTTATATGTGTTGCTATGGAGTAAGATAACTTCCTGAAAGGAGAAGCACCAGTGCATTTGCTTTTACCTCCTCTGCTGCTTCTTCATATGTTGCAAATGCTGTGTGACCCTCCTGCCAAAGGAACTCACGAGTGCGAAGGAAAGGCTGGGGATGTTTGAACTCCCAGCGCTGGAGGGGCAGAAGCAAAAAAAAATAACACTATGAAGTGTAAAATTATTGTTAAAAATAATGTTTATAAGCAAGTATTAGAAAATTCTCAAGAAAGATAAAAAAGCCAACTAGTTATAGATTTCTACTTAATACAATCAACCATGCACATTGATAAAGAATGTTTCATTAGAAACACTGTGAAAAACATATCATATAAACCATGGTAATAATTTTGCCTTGAAATATGTGCTGTGACTATTATGATCATGCCAAGTCCACAGAGAACACCTGTCCTACACTGCACTTGTGATAAGAAGAGGTACTCAGGAATTGTGTACACATACCACAACACTGCACCATTGATTAAGCTTGATGGGAAGATCCCTGTGTGACTGCACCCACTTTGCATAGGAAGGATACATGACTGTAAAAAGAAAGCAGCTTTGACTCTCCACACAATAAAGACATTTATGATAAACTTTTCCTTTTATTACATATAAGCTTAACATTCTCTGCTGTGAGAATTATGCTTTTATGTTTCATTTCCTTTAAAATACATTTTTTTGTCTTAATATATAATATTTTCATCAGAGTACTTCCACTTTATCCCGAGTCTCTGCAAAAAAGCTTGGTTGCTGCTGGTCAAAGTACAATCCAAAGCTTATTATTTAATGACACTGGGTTTGAATCACTGCCTTACAGTATGGTAAATACACCTGGGTTCACAAATAGGAACTACCTGACTTCAAGATTTCAGGATGCTATACTAGACCTGACTCAATTAAAAACTCATGCGGGCTTAGGTCTTAAAATGCTTGTTTAAATTACTCAGAGTAACAGTTACTGTCAAAACACATGCAAAACTGAAGTGAATTATGAGTTGAAAAATTTCTTATAAACACTGTAAACCAAATAATCAAATGTGTTTTCAGACAAAGTAAGTCAGTCTTCAAGAGATTGATGAAAAAATTCCTGAAGAAATCTGCATTTCCTAAAAGTGTCAATTTAATGGAACATATAATGTGGCTTTGCTATGAGCAGCAACGAGATAAAGACATCTCCTAAGGAGTTACAGAAAACATTCTGAAAAATGAGGGCTTCCACTTTTCAGAGGGGACTCTTGTCTATCAGCTACACTATACACAGAACTTCATGTATAAGTTTACAGCCAAACTATACGAAAAGAGACCCACCTGTTTCACTTGTGGGACGTATAGCAATTGGTTCAGACAGTTCTGTTTTCCCAGATCTTGTGACCCAAGCAACCTAAAAAAAGGAGAAAATAAAAAAAAAAAAATCAAACAATTTGTTTGGGAAAAAATCCTCTAGCCCCAAACTTACTTTCATACACAGCTGCAGACTAAGTGGTTGGGTTTTCTTATAGTCAGACTAAAATGAAGTTTTGAAGTGTACCTCAGGAGCAAAGTCAGCAATATGAGACTTCTCTGTCTCTAGGGCAGCCTGGGACACAAACATGGGGAAGTAGCAGTTTTCCACTCCAAGTTTCTTGATCTCTGCATCAAAGAAGTCTTTGATGGCTTCCCAAATAGAATGAGCCCAAGGACGAAGAATGTAACAGCCACTGACATCGTAGTATTCAATCATCTCTGATTTTGTGATCACCTTGCAAAAGATAAATCAGAGGCTGAAGTTTCAGTTTGTACACAGAGAACATTCATCAATTCAGGTGTGTGTCATGCAATTCAAGAGAAGTCTCCTACTTAAAACTGCTCAAATTGTTAGCAGCTCAGATAGACTCTAGGGTCACCTGTGTTACCTATAGAAGGTTAACCAGAAACATTAAGTTTCATTATAGGTCTGAGTACTGTAAACACTTAACTAAAACTGAATTTCATGAATCCAAGTAAGAGACTACAGTTACTTTCCAGGAACACAAAAACTGCACCTCTGTAAGAAATGTCTCTAACTCATGTCAGAAGAGAATTTTATTCCTTAGAGTACAGGCAAAAATACTACTGACAGGAAATGTACACCACTGACAGCTACTTACAATCACTCATAACAAGACTAATCTTAACTAATCATCTCTACCTGGGTTATTTTCAATTTCACAAGCCAGAAAAATTGGTCAGTATCAACATATATTAAATTTTGTTATGCATCACCTTCAGCTGAAATAAAACTCTCAGGTCTGTGAAAATCCTGTAATTTCAATTAAGTTTTTCACTCTTGACAAAAGAGGAATCCAGGTATGAATGAAGAAAATCATATATATACTATATATATATGAGGTTGGGTGGTTGACACTCACCCTTTATACAGCTTACTAAATTTCAGCTCTTTCCTCCAAGGCACTTCTATTTAAGACCATGATAACAACATAAGACATAGAAAAGAGCAAACACTTTGGTTTAAGACCATGGTAACAACATAAGACATAGAAAAGAGCAAACGCTTTGCATTGGAAAAAAAGGAACTCAAACAGAAAGATGCAAATCCCAAACAGACATTGATTTATAACAGAATGAAACACTTAAATCAAACTGATGTGCACTTACCTGAGAGAACCACTCTGAAAGATTTTCTTCTTTTTTAGCTTCTAGACCCAGCCTATGGTATGACAAAAGAACCAGATTTGTGCTGGTCAGCATTTAGCCATGAAAGTTATCCTAACCCTTTTCATTTTCTTTTGGGGCAGGAGGTATGGCATAATAAGGTGAAAGAGAATGCTTTAGTTTTACATTAAAAAGGCTAAGTTTTGGCTGGTGGTGGTTGCTAGTATTTCCTTACCCTAACAAGAATATTTAATAAGAACAGCTCCAATTTTTTAGTACGGTTTGAAGACTTCTAATTCTCACTATGGCTGTATCAAAGAATCTCACAGCAACAAATTAAAAAACCCAACCACCAGTAAACAGTCCAGTAAGAACCTAAGATTAACCAGATCTCTGTGTATGCTGTTTTACTTTTCATTTTAAACATTTCCTACCTAGCCAGTAGCTACAATTTCAAGAAAGACATGTAGCTCAAATTTACCATTTATGTGAATGTCAGTCAGACTGTTTAAGACAGAAAATTGACCCTACTTCAAAATAAAGATAACCAATATAACTACAGGATTCTAAAGAAGGTTAACCTCACCAGACTCAAATGACAGAACACAAAAGTAAAGTTTTTTTATCTCTACAAACAGGTAAGTTTTAAAGGAGGGAAATAAATCTTTTCTGGCATTATTTCTATACAAATAACCACATCTCTGTCTCTAATATATACTTTATATATATGAAACAGGAAATGCATAGTGCTGCATAATATACAATGTAAAAAAGACATTTAAACTTTGAGCAAGACACAGCAGCACATTTACAGAAGCAAATAATAAGCACAAAAATTTTCAGTGACAGTAACAATACAAGATGCTGAAGTACAGCTGACACTAAACTTTGGTGAATCCTGAATATGAAAATCAACCCAGTTGTTTTGCAAATGTCAACAATTGAAGTGAAATGAGACACATATCAAACTCTAAACCTACACAGAGGTAGACAGTTGATGTTTCTATCCAATAAGATTAAAGATTGCATTTTTACCTGGTTTGTTTCTTAGGGCCTTGGCCCTCTCCTGATCCATCTGAGGAGCGCTCATTACCACTTTGTCCTTGCAAAGGTTCTTTTTTGGGGCCATCATTTTGCTTCTGTTGCTTACTCTGCTTTTCAGACTTGTTCTCCTTCTCTTTCTTCTTTTTATCTTTGTCATCTACACCAGTAGCAGATACTGGTTTATAGTCAACTCCTGCAACAGATTTATACTGGGCCTTCAACTGAAGAAGTTCTTTAACAGCCACATCGATCTTTTCCTTGAGGAAAAGAAAAGAATAAGAAATTTATAGAGAAATCACTGGAATAATATGGCTCTATCAAAAAAAAAAAAAAATCTATATGGCATTATGCACATTCACAGACTGTTGGCAGAAAAATCTGCATAAGCCAGTCTTAACTTTAATGTGCTGACATTTTAAAGGACCATATCTGACAGCATATCTAATTTTAAAAGAATGTTTTAGATCTCAGAATTCAAATGCTGCCTATTTAAAGGTACATTTTTAATTCCCACAATAACACTGAATTTCAGAGATTTTTAGATTTCAATACATATACTACATTTTTACACTACAGTGTATATGTTATTACCTTGTCTGCTTTTTCTGCTTTTAATTTCCTAACTTCATCTCCTTGAAGAGCTACTTTGCTAAAAAGGGCTTTAGCTTCAGGAGTGTCTGGACCACTGGGTACTGTGTTTGATATCTGAGGCACAGCCCCCTGAGCTGCTGGTGGGTGTCCTGGCTTGTACTCCTGCCCAGTCTTTTCCTTGTAGTCAGCTTTTAGAGAAAGGAGGAGTTTTACTGCTTCATCTATTTGATCCTGTGTGGAGGACAAACAGCAAGATTTACTGGTGAGAATTAAAGAGAACTGACCAGAAGCACTGATTATCACACTATGAAACCAACCCAACCAACAGACAAAAAAGCCCCCAAAAAACAACCCAACACCAAAACTAATTTTGCAAGGTGGAAATACAGGCAGAAATGGCCCACCCCAGAAGCACCTAAAAAGCTGCAGTTTGTCTCATGTTCTTTTCCACAACCATCACTGAATCTGTCTAGTTTTGAAAAGTCTTGCTATTGCTGCAGCACACCAGATAGTTGAACAGTCACTTGCCCCAAATACAGCAGGAGACAGTAAAATATATTAAACACTTCTGCAAGGTCGGTATCTGCCATGCTCATGCCTATTCACCTAGAAATGAGAGGTTAAGTTTGACTTTGTATATCTGAGTCAGAAAAATATCCAGCACAGCCTTTTTTTTTTTTGCATTATCAGAGCATGCATGACCTGGATAGCGGAGCTTAATCACTACTTGGTGAAAGATTTCCCCCCAGTGGCCAAATGTGATTACAATTACAACTGCTCACTCTAATGCCTATTGTACCTTGGAAGCTTTCTCTGCCTTGAGTTTGCGTACCACTTCCCCTTGCTCAGCTACAGTATCATAAAGTGCTTTGCCATCCACTAAGCTACAGTTTGCCAAGTTACTGCAGCAGACAGGAGATGGAAGTGCAGTGGAAGATAGGCAAAGAGGTGTTGAGGGTGGATTTCCAGGCTTGTACTCTTGACCTGTCTTTTGTTTATATTCTGCTTTTAGGTTTAAAAGAATTTTCACAGCCTCATCTATTTGTTCCTGAAGCAAGAAAGAAAAAACAGCAGTTGCAGATAAGGGTAGACATAACAGAGGTGTAGCACAATAGCTGAGATAACACAAGCTCTACTAGAATGGCACTAACACAGCTGTTGTAATAAAACTTCTCAAGCTATCCTGTGAGTATAAGCTGTTATTACTAAGTTCTGTGGTCAAACATTTTACCACATTTTACCAGAACACCTACAAGTTGTACACCAAAGGACCAAATCAGGTAGTGTAGATAAGGGCTGACATCTGTGCTATAAAAGCCTCCCATTTAGGTGGCTTAGTCCCCCTCCGGTTACAGCAGTCCATGAGCTGCACACTAGAGAAGAACAGCAAGTACAGAGACTCTGAAAAAATAATGGTTCTTTGGCCATGATCAGGTTATTCCCAAATTTATTGCTGTCATTCTGGCTCCAAGTTACAGCCCTTCTTTCAAGTTATTGCCTATACTCTGCTTTGCTTATCTTGCATGACTAAAAAAAACTTATTTATTTTCCATGCACTAACACAGAACTCATGCAGTCAGCCATATCATCAGCTCAAGAGAATTTGGGAAAGCACTTCATGGAACTAGCTTATGTTTTGCTCTTCAAATTTCACAAAACCTGCCATTGGGGTTTTAGCCTAAACTGGAGACACTGTTCCACTCAGAAGTATCCACAGGTAGAACACCTTTGAAGCTTTCTCCGATTTGAGCTTGCGGACCACTTCTCCTTGTTGAGCTACTTTGGTGTACAGAGCCTTGCTGTCTACTGGACATGGGGATGGAGGAATGGGAACAGGAGAACACTGAGGAGGGACAAAGGCCACAGGTGGGCTTCCAAGCTTGTACTCCTGGCCTGTCTGTCGCTTATATTCTGCCTTTAGGGATAAAAGGACTTCCACAGCAGCACCTATCTCATCCTGAAAGAAGAAAGGAAGGGGGACAGAAAGAGGGAGGAACAAAGATATAGAGACATAAGACTCTCAAGAGTACCATAAATATTTTAATAAAAAGACCTGCAGTTTATGTGCACCTATTCCAATTTACTAAGTACTTAGTAGAGTTATTCAGAGAAGTTTTCTCTACTAATTTCCTATTTTAGCAAAGTAACTCCTCTTAAGGGATATACAACCCAAACTGTCCTAAGTAAAATTATAACAATAAATAAATTTAGATTTTATGGTGCCATCAAGATACTACTACTATCAACATTATTTAACCACCAGGCAAACTATGTTATTTTCCCTCTCTGCTTTGTACTGCACTAGAAAAAAAGGAAATAACACAGCTAATAGTAGCAATGTTTGCTATGTACAGTTACAGAGAGGAAGATGTCTCAAAAACATTGGTGGCAGATGGATATTTCCATTCTCGTTTTGGAGCTTTATTTTAAGGCCTAAACAGCAACAATTAAATCCTGTGATGTCACATAATTTGACCATAAGTTAAACAAATGAAGAAACTGCCAAGGAATTTTAATTTCCAGGACTTGATTGGATACTTAATAAACTCTTGCTGTTGGGTAAATTCTGTGCATGCTTCAGAGCACCAGCCTAAGAAATATGGGAATTCACCAGTACAAACTTGGTCATGCAAATTAACTGAAGAAGTAAGTATTGGAAAACACAAGTCTTGACAGAACAAAGCCCAGTCCAAATGACAGCCACTATAAAAAACCTGGATCTATAAGCACCCATTCATCTCCACAGAGAGGGAACAATGGGCTATGCAAACCCAGACAAAACCACAGGATTATTTTAACCATCACCTTAGATGCTTTCTCAGCTTTCAGTTTTCGGACCACTTCTCCTTGTTCTGCTACTTTATCATACAGAGCTTTACTGTCCAAGGTACCAGAGGTCCCAAGCTTTGATGACTGTGCAGTCCCAGTTACTGGAGGATTTCCTGGTTTATAATCCTGGCCTGTCTTCTCTTTGTATTCTGCTTTCAAGGCCAGCAGTTGTTTCACAGCTTTATCAATATCTTCCTTTGCTGCTTTCTTAGCCTTCAAGTCACGAACTACATCACCCTGTGCAGCCACCTTGTTGTAGATGATCAAGTGACCTTCAGATGATTCAGTACAGGCTGGAGTAGAGGCATGACCAACAACTGGAGCAGATTTTCCTTTCAGAGCTGAACTAGCCTTAAAAAAAACAAACAAAAACGCCAAGTATTCAGCATGTAATCTTGTACAGAAATAGACTTATAGTAATACATTTTATGATACTTTCTTAAATTAATACTTTACCTCTTTCTTTGCAGTTTCAGCTTTGGTCTTCTCTTTTGACCCAGATGTTGGCATTTCTTTAGTGTGTCCATCAGGGATGTAAATCAAAATGCACGGAGCATCTTTACAGCTGTAAGGACTATAAAAAGATTTACAGTAAAGGAAATAAAAGATAAATATAAAACATGCATTTAAATAAATGAGCTACTCTTTCTAAAAGATGCTCTCACACAACTGCAGGTTTATCTTTATACACAGCTATAATTACCTAATTTACATAATTGGGCATCTGCAATGATTCCTCTTACATGCAACTTTTCCTTCTTTTATAATATTTATATGTTTATGTTATAATTGCATGTATATGTTTTGATAGCTTGCTAAAAAAGTGCTACAATGAAGTAGCATGTGCACAGTCTAATTGGAAAAATGCCTATTTTATTCTGTAGCACTACTATTTAATTTCTATACTCCAAATCACAAGGTAACCATGACCTCATTACCAAGTCCAGGTTAGCTGGGGTGCACCTCAAATGCACCATACTTGGCTTAAGACAATTTGAAGAGCCAGGAATGTAATAAAAAATAAAAGTCATGCCAGTCCACCAAGATATTCTTCACACAGATCATGGGAAAATGTTTGCAGACAGCATTATTCTTGCCAATGTGCATGTGTGTGAACACTAAAACAAAGCAAGCTAAAGCAAATTCTGTGAAGTCTGTTTAGGCCATTCTCAGGTAACTTACCTCACTGGCTCATAGGGCTGATCACAAATAAAGAATCCTCTCCTCTGAAGTTGTATGATGTCTCCTTTTTTTAACTCCTTAAGGCATGGATCACCCAGCATCAGTTCTTCTTGCTGTTAAAAGAAATCAGTCCATGTCTAACAGAGCAAGGGAACAGTAAGAAATAGAGATGTAGAAGGATAGTGGTGATTTCCTCCTTTTCAAAGTGTCAAGATGTTACTTAATTCCAGCAGCAGCAGAACAAGTACTAACAAGAAGATGCAAAACTCAACCTATGGATATCAGATGTGTAAAAGCCTGGTAATAACTGCAAATAAACAAGAGTCATATTTAAATTTTGAGATTATGACAGGTTACATAGAAACACGGAAACTAGATACACCAGCACAATTTATCTGTTTGACAAAAAAACAATTATATTTTAAAAAGAGCAAATAGAAACAGTGAACTTAAAAAAAAAAAAAAAAAAAAAACACAACAAACCCAGACAACACTAAGTTTTGTGGAATTAAAGGGGACAAAAATATAACTCACTTTGCTATTTCGGTTAATATATTGCTTGAAGTCTTCATCTTTACCTAGAACTGGCTTAGTGATCAGATGCTCATAATTAACACAGACAGTTGGGATGAGGGGTGCACGTGGAGTTTCAGCCAACCAAGTGATCTTAGTAGTTTTTTTGAAGTCCTTATTATCTAAGTTCAACTTGGCATTGATGGATAAAATTTTTCCACTTGAATTTCTATAGGAAAACAGAATTTATGACAGTACAGCCTAAATGATCAGTTCTGATTCAATACTGTAAAAACAAATGTTCAGAGTTCATTTTTGAAGTGTGAATCATAGAAAATTAAAGAGTGCATTCACTGCCATTTAAGTCCTCCATTAATTTTGTTGTCTTAAATAGCAATATAGAGCAAAAAGCATCGGGAAAACAAATTTTTGCATTTTTATGTTCTCTATCAGAGCACACCCCATTCTGGCACTGTCTCAACACAACCACCTCAGAGATACCATGATGACATTAAATGGTCTCCTCCACCTAACATCTGTGCAACTGAAACTGTGACAAGTTTAGTTTCTCAGTATGCAAAAGCATTATTTGTTATGGGGTGAAAGTTGTTAACATTCCAGGTGGTTTTTTTTTTCTGTCTGAAAAAGCTGTTTTACAGTGGCAATATTACCAAAGAATCATGGAGAGCACTGGATGAGAAGGACATGCAGTATCAACACTGACTAATGATTTCCAACCTGAATCTACAGAAATAGACACCCTATACTAACAATGTACTTTCATGGCATATTTCAAAGTAGACTTATAAACATAGAATCATAGACTAGACATGTATGGCCAACCATTAATTCTTTACTGTTACAAGCTTCCTGATAGAAGAAAAGGCAACAAAAAGCTGAAAAGCAAAAATTAATTTCATTTGCTATTGAACAGGTTACCTGTTTAATTTGGTGATGATGATATTGCCCCAGTTTATGAACGTCACCACCTCCCCCTCTGTCAGGGTCTCCGCATCTGCGCCCTCGATGAGGACTCTGGAGCTGTACCACACAGGCTTCAACCCAACGTCAGCATTCTGTGAACAATGGTTTACATTTCAAAGGTAACAGATGAAGACAGAAGATGGACAATAGCAGTAATGCAAAGCTACAAAGTTTTTTCACAACTCTCTCCAGTTTCTTGTTCACAGGTGTTGCCCACATTCCCTTGACAGTACACTCAAAAAATCCACCGACAGCATATTCCATTTCCTTAAGCTCCATACATCTTTAAGATCTCACAGGTAAACCTGAAGTTTTTCTCAAGTTTCCATTTTGCTATGCAAATTTCTTTCAAAACTCATTTCAGAACTCTCACTTTTGCTTTTTTATAAAGTTATTATGGAAATACATATGGAGCTCCTTTCAGCTGCATAGATTTGTAATGACAGAAAACAGAACTACATCACTTATAAAATACTCAGCTTTAAAGTATCTCAACAATTGAGATAAACTTTTATTTTCTAAAAAGGCCAACAGGTCTAAGTTCAGACTTTTTCAGCTGGTCAGGAGTTTTCAATTTGTTTCTTCTGGTCAGTATTTATTTCATTACATATTGAAGGCAGCATTTACTGGTACTATCAATGTTTTACTATGCTGGCTTGTATCTAACCAAACTTCACAGTCTTTGAGCCTTGAAGAGTTACAATTCTCACTTGCATCTGCTTAAACCTGTTTCCATGTCATCAGCTATGGGGAAGAGGGGAAACCCAATGTCCACCTCTCAGTTACAAGAAATTGCTACAGGAACACTCTAAGCAACAAAATCAAAACAAAGAAATTAAGCAAAGCCTCAGCAATATTCACTCATTTCTCAGTGTAAGCATATACAGACATAACTAAGGGATGCTTTTAGTGACATTTAAGCACTATTTGAGACATTGAACTCAAAGGAAAATATCTGTTACTTGTAGCAACAAGAGTTGTATCAGTAACATACTCCCCTTTTAAAGGATATTACTCTGTTTACTGGATACTAGAAGTATCAAATCAGCAAGTCCTTAGCTTTTGATAAGAATTATTTGCTATACAAATTTAAGTCATATTAAAAACCCAGAGATTGACAGAATCAACAGGTTAATATGTTACCTCTCCACATAAAACCTGATTTTATAAATCACTTAAAAAACACCTCACTGTTAATGGATAAAGAGCGTTTACTGTATTATAGCCACAGCGCTTGAATAAAATATAATATTTAACCTCTGCGAAAGTTAGCATCAAACCATAGGAAAACCAGCTTGAGCAGCACTCCAGGCTTGTAATGACTCACCTCTTCTGAAAGCTTCCAGAGAGGCCTTTTTAAGGCACATTTTATATGCACTCTATAGATTTACAAAAGGAGTTTCCTCTTAAAAGAGCAAACATGTTTAGTAGTTGCACAGCTTTTGACAATTCTGAGGCAAAAAAAAGGCACCCCTTGGATAAATCTGATGCTATCTGAGCAAGCTAAAATCAGGGCTCTCCTTCCTGACTGTTTCATGCCAAGGTACTTCCCAACCTTACTGAGCTGCACTACAAGAATATTAAGAGAGTAAAGCAAGAACCTTTGGATGTTTAGCCACTTCTTTCATCTCCTCTTGAGCTTCAGGAATATTTACTGGGACCACTGCATCTTTCAGTAAAGCAGTGTACCGAGGTGCTACTGGGTCTATAACCTACAGGAAACAAATGAGGTGGGGATCATGAATATATGCCACTGACAAAGTAAAGATGCTTTACAAAATAATAACCACAAAAAATAGAAAAGGAATATTAACTGGTATTCTTTATGTTACTGCATTTTTTCAAAATTTGCTTTAATGTCACATTCATCCAAAGTTACAGAATAGTGATAATAGAGTAGTGGTAATACTTTACAATTTCCAATCTTTAGTAAAATACTCTGAGTAAAATCTGGATTGGGTACTACTGACAGCAGAAGTAACCAAAATTATGATCCAATGCCTTATATGGAAGATACAAAAATGTACTCTGACACAGTTTTACTGTGCACATAAACTATTACATCTGAGCTACTTTTTCTCTAGTTAACTATATTTAAAGCAATAATTTTTAAGTGGAGTTTGTTCTTTTTCCAGCAGCACAAGACCTGATCTCATACTCATTTTCCAGCCAGTACTCCAGCAGAATCAGTGACAGAACTGGCTGCAGAGGAGGCACCAATCAAGTCTGTAATTTTACTACAGACACATTAGATACTATAATAAGGCAATACCATAACATTGACTTCATTAGGATTTCTACAACATGAGTTTGGCAAGAAAAAGGTACCACTAGGATGTCTTCCTGTATTTTATTGCCCATTATCAAACTTAGCTTCTGTAGTTTTTCACAGCATTTTTTACACCTGAAATACTGGTTTGTGAAACTGTTCAGAGGCACTTAAGCACATAATTCAAGTAAAGCAGTCATCTAAGACTGAAAGGAGTATCAGAGATCTACCAGGTTAACTGGAAACTAACACAAAACACCTGATTTTATTAATCTAAAGTGATTTTTGCATTCCTTGGTTTATTCCTGCTCAAGTAAAAGCTACTCAGCTATATATTTTTCTATATTTTGGAGAAAAGTATTTAACTTGTAATGACTTGACATTAGATAATAAAGTGGTATGATGATATACTTTTAAGAAGACACATTTTTATAAGTTAGTAGTCACTGAAGTCAGACACCTAAATGTCAGACATACACTCTGAAAAAGGACTTGTGTATATATCTCAAAATGTAGGGGTATTATATGACTTCATATCATAATTTCAATAATTAAATTACCATATTTTATAGTGTTATTACCAGGCTCTTTATTTTATTCATTAAAACTCGCAATCCCTTGTCAGGTGCTAAAAATTACATGATCACATAAAAAATATGAGTTGTCACACTGATAGTCTTTGAGTTCAGAACTACCTGAAAGCAGCCAACTGGTTTTTCTCATATTGCAGACAGCTTTCAATCTGCACAGCCACATGTAAATAAAACTGGCTAATAAATATGGTGCTGTACAAGGAGCTGAGTCAGAGGTCTAAGAAACTCAGTTTAAAAGTCAATTAAAAAAAATGAGCCTTGACAGTCCATTGTGGATTCTTTCCCTCAAACCAGTTGTTAGTCATAAATATATTTATGCAGCAACAGAAAGAACCAATTCATAAACCTATGTGTATGTAGCAAATCAAATGCAAAATACATGAAGAAATACAAGACACATGCCAGACAAGCAAAAACTATTTAAATGAACAGATCTGGGTACTGTCTAAGCAAAACCAAGCAGGAATCCCAATGCAAAATAACAGGTGTTTCCACAATCACACAAAATATGCAATACTCATGAAAACAAATCGCCTTATTATAGTGTCCAAGCATCTGCTGCCAAAAAGCAACTCATCATGTCAAGATGCAATATTCCTGATTTGCCATTCAGTCAGAAACTCCAGCAGTGCTGGCTTATCTCCCCAGGCAGAGCACGCAGTGCGTTCATCCTTTTGCCACAGAAAGGAAACGCAGCCAACGTGAACCAAATTGGGGAAAATTTTTGTTTATGTTGATAAATCAGCCAAACCAGAGGTGGTCAGCCTTTGAAAACTAGGAATAATGCATTTTCAGTGGGTTTGTAGAGCTCCTGTTATACAAGCAAGTGTGACTGTGCTATGAAGCTGCAAAATGATAGCTTATGCTATGTATGCTTACAGCACTGTAAGCTATATGCTAAGGTAAAAAGCATTAAGTAATACCTTCTTACAGATAGCTCGCAGCTTGAAAGCAGAAAAATGAAATGCAGTTTTCAGATCAGGTTTACAGCAAATACCATTATCTTTTCCCGTACTACTAAGGAAGGCAAGTAAGTACTGGTATAGGAGAATCAATAGGATTAGTGCTTCTTCAGGTTAGAGGGGGGGACATTCCATTTTCCTGAGAGTGTGCCAAATGATGCAGCATACTGCAACTGCTACTTGTTGTGATAAGCACTCCAATGAATGCTGGATTCTCTACATATCCTAGAAAGAGGATTTCAAGAGTAGCATCAAATTTGAGTAAGCACATACCTTTTTGTTAAAGGACCAGATTTTATCCCACTCCATATTCACAACAGATCGAGAGGAGCCCTGGATAAAAAAAACCCAAACCAACACCACATTAATATAAATATTCTAGCTCTTGGACTAATTTTAAACAAAGTTCTTTAAACTGAAAACTCTCTATGGTTTGTTTTCATCAAAAACAGTTTTTGAGCTTGCAAAATAAACCCCCTGCAAGTCAATTTTGCCAACACCTACTCACAGGTGCTACTATTGTTGAAGCAATACACGTGAAAGTACCAAAGCTTCAAAACAGAAACCTACCAGTGACAAGTACATTAAGTGAAGCTTCACAAATATTTGATTGAGGGATATTCAAAGAATCAGAAGAAAACACCCACCTGAGCAGCAATAAATTGTTTTAGCCCTTCAACAGTCATGCCTCTTCTCAGGACACCACGCACAGTGGGAAATCTTGGGTCATCCCTAGTGAAAAAAGGTATTCCATTAGTGCCATACACTAAATTTTCTAAATTCTGCACTTATCAAGAACTTTACTAATACTGCCACACACAAAAGGCACAGCCCCTATTTTACTTAGTGAAGTCACAGCTATGTGAGAACACCTAACTGAGAAGACTGTGCTCTTATCCATACAAAATGTATGGTGAAGGTTATCAAGGCAAAAGTAGTGCCCCTATCCATTACTTCCCTTCCAAGGACACACAGAAAATGTTACTGGAAAGAAGAGACAATGCTACTTCTTGATATAAGTGATAGAATTCTATGATTTTTTTTTTTCTCTTATGGAAAAAATAAAAAGGCCTGATCTGAAATGTAACATTTGAATTTGTTGAATCAAACTTTGCTGAGGACCTAACAGGGAGGCTTAGTTTTGGAAAGAAAGGTAAAGACCATAATAAGACCAGCTACACCTCTAGGGAAAAAAACAGGCAGGGGCAGGAAAGGATAAATTTGGCTCCAGCCAAGTGTCTCCATGCATAAACTAGGAATCTAAGCTTCCAACTCAACTGACAAGTAGACAACAAGTCCACCAAACACTGTCTGCAGAAATCGAATTAATCTGAAAAAAATATCAGAAAGAAGGAGGGTGAGGGCAGGTGGGAGAGAAGTGGAATGGATTTGACTAGATGGACAGGACCAGAAACACTTCAATCCAGGCCCTCTTCTGGCATTGTTTAGCAATTACTCCAATGACAACAACCAACTGACTCAAGAGTGGAAAACATGTAAATGCCACCCACAGCAAGAGCCAGAGTACAAAAATAAGCTGCCTCCTGTTTATTACAGGACATGAATATGTATCTACACAGCTACTGCAGAGTAGGAAACAGACACACTGTACATACAGAAGCCAGTGTAATTAATCCATATTCTTTAATATTGTTTAAATACTCATTCAAACTAGCCCAAAGCAAAAATGAATATGCCAGTCAAAGAGTGTTGACCTACAGCCATGGAACATACCATCCATCCACAAGACCTTCGTTGACAAACCACGTGAGCTTTCTCTTGGAGAGCACAGTGTTGTTGAGGTTTAGCCTGCTATACTCCCATATATATGGTTTCCTTATGCCCAGAGCCTCAATAATCCAGTAGAACTGCTCATCTCTGTCATGGTATTCAGTTGTTCTCAGTGCATGTGTGACACCTTCAATACTATCAACAATGGGGCAGGCAAAGTCGTATGTGGGATAAACCCTGACAAAAAAGATCTTTAATTAGCAAGGCAGAACAAAACACTTTCCTCCCACCTAAACATCTAAATTGAGTGCAGTTTATATCCATGTATTATAAATATTTATAAGCTATGATCCTAAAAACTTTCAGATCAAGACTTATCAAGACACATACACAATGAATTGTCCACAAAAAGATCCAGAGAGCAATACATTTTTAAGATGAAGAAAGCCTTCAAGAAATGAACTGATCACAGCCTTAATATTCAAGCCTAAACAACCCTACACTGCTAATGTTTCTTTCAAACATACGTAAGAACCAAAACTGAATAATATTCACTGTTGACCATGATGGCCATCTCACAGGTTTTAAAAGTAATTTGCACAAGTGTCAGAAAGTCAAGAGACTCATCACATATTCTGGTTGAAAAATATTAGCAGGTTCCAAGTACTAAAATAAATTCATTAACGAATTTTAAGTGCCCTGAAAAGAGCAAAAGTTACAGGTCACATAAGGAGAAAGTAGACATACTTGTAGGTACTTCCTGTCCGAGGGTGAGGCTGGTTTTTACAACGATAAAGAGTTGGATCCCTCATACATCCATTATTACTACTCATATCTATTTTTGCTCGTAGACAACAAGTTTGTCCATATTCTGTTCCCTTTTTCATTTCTTCCCACATTTGTAGATTCTTATTAACACCTAAGAACAACAAAAATAAACCATTTTCTAAGGTGTTATGAAGCTGATATAGAATCAAGTTTCATTACTACCACGACAAAAATCAGTGTCACCCACCTCTTTGGACACTGGAATTAATTTTCACACATTTTACATTTTGAATTTTATAAGTGGTAATGAATGGTGATGAATTTATACATACCCAAGTTTACTGCCCTGGTCTAAATGTATACTTAATCCATCCAGCCTTGCAGAACAAAGCACTAAACACTTTTAAGTCCCTATAAGGACCTTGACGATATGCAATTTAGTACTCTCACTCATATTTGTTAACAACAATCAAGTTTTGATACCAAATCAAAAAGGTAAGAAAGCAAGACCAAAGCTTAAAATATCTTACAGTTATTTCTGTGTTTAGATTCCACTCTTTGCTCACGCTCTGCTTTCATTTGCTCTGCAGGAGTATCATCCACATATGCCTTCCCTTCATGAATAAGCTTCTCAGCGTATTTCATTATTGTTTCAAAGTGATCTGAGGTATATGTGAATTGATCTGGTTTGATGTGCAGCATGGCAACGTCTTCAAGAATAACCTGCGAAGTGTGAAAATGTACACTGTAATATTCAGGAAAGGTAGTTTTCTTACATCTTTATCCTCTTCATGCAAGATGTGGTGTTTTTAACGCTCCATTGTCCAGGAAGGATAAGCCATAAGAATAAGCATGAAAGAAAAGAGAGGCATGCACTTATCATTCTTTCACAGCTTATAATCACTCTGCTATCTTACTATACCTTTTCAAAGTCTTCTTTCTCTTTTTCTGGATTTGTGTCATCAAACCTCATAATAAGTTTTCCTTTAAAGTTAACTTGGTAGTGCTGATTTAGCAAGGCAGCTTTGGCATGACCAATATGCAGATATCTAAAAAGGAAATTAAAAAATAAATATATACACCAGAACTACTTCAGCTAGACTTCTTTATTTGTGAGGGAAGGAGAAAGAATGGAAAAGCAATATCTAAGTGTAACAAACAGCAAACCTAGGATATTTTAAATATTACACGTTTATGAAAATAGATTATGTTCCCTCTACCACAAATTTAGTAGTTAACTGTTAAAAATAACTAAATTGGTAAATTAGATATGGATATAAAGATTGGACTGCAATTATCTCCATTTTTACAGACTAACTTAAACCAACTGCTGATGATACCCAGTAGCAGCTAAAAGATAATCTGAACCTACCACATTCACAAGAGTGGAATTTTTCTGATTGTTGTGTATTTTTTAATATAAGCTATAAAGCTACTGACATTTTGAACTAAATATAAATCCCCAAATCCACAATACTAAAATCTCTTGCAAATGCAAGAGAGTAACATGTCCCTGAAGAAGTGTTTTAAAACACCAGGATTAAGACACTAAAAACTACTAAAGTAAGTTGAGAAGAATATATGTTATAAACATACATATACATAATACATAATTTACAATATTTGAGTATCAGTTTATATTGAACTAATAGAGTAAGAAGCACAGCTACAGAAGTCATGTGATGCTGAAAGCAAGTTTAATGAACAAATTCAGTTGTGGAAATTTTATAGGCCATCAGGTAACTCCAAAAAGAAACAGAAAATGAAATGCCAGCTGAAAATTGAGTTTATTGCACTGGCTCATCACATCTCCTCTGTGTGGTCTTTAAGGAGTTTGTGCTTTGGTATTCCACACAGTCTGGACCCCTGGCCCTCCATTATGCATCTGGTGTAAAGCTTCCCCAAGGAAGGCTATCCCACACATCTTTCCTTTCTCAAATCTAAGCTTCCTTGGGAAGCACCAAGTCTCTTGACCCAATTTGTAAGGACTGCATGTCCACACCACAGCTCCTGGTGGGGCACACACATCCATTATCCATACAAATGCCATCCTCCTGCTTGTCCTCATCCCACTGCTGAGCAGCACAACATCACCTCACAACTAAACTCCCCGTTCCAAGTTGAGGCAACGGCATAATGAAGTATGGAGGAGAAGTGAACAAACAGCTCTAGTGGAGACAAAGCTTTAAACATTCATTTGGTTTAACAGCCTTGTCTGATAAGCTGATTAACATCCTTACTAAAGCACTTTTTTTTTTAAAGACAAAATAGAACCTTCTCACAGTATTCATGCTTCTTACCCACTTGCTTCAGGAGGAAACCTCACAATGACCTTTCCCATCTCTGCACCAGGAAGTTCAACAAACTTCCCAACATCTGCTTTCTTTTCTTTTTCTGTTGCCTTGAAAAGAGACATAATTACAGACTGTATTAGCTGTAAAATCAGATATAAAACTCTAGATAATAACTGCTGTATCAAAGTCTCCTTTCATACCTACAAGCTGCCATATTGGACCGCATCATCTCTTCACAACTTTCACATTACTCCAAGGCACTCCAGAAGAAAATTAATTCTAGAGTTTCAAGTTATTTTGTCTTCAAATCTTATTCATGACTGAAAAGTCACACCAGGTTGTCTAATTTATTCCATAAAAGGAAACAATTTCAAGTTAGGGTTTTGTATCTTAGCGTTCTTAACCTGAATATGATTAACAAATTCAGTCAACTGAAGACAGCAATCTTTGCAAGTCTATCAGGATCTCAAACTGTCTTTAGAAAATGCAAACGATGTATCTAAAGAGCAGTGCTGATTAAAAGAAGAGATGCCATATTTCAGTTATTCCAATTAAGCACTGGACTAGACAACTCATGCCCTTCTAAATTTGAAATCGACAGCTTCAGCTGTAAAAAAGAGTTTACAAAAGTTTAGTTCATTGTACAACTGCTTACTTTCAGTTTTTAATTCAACAACTTAAAAGAGAAAGAAAACCTTGCAGTGTATTCACAGAAATAAAGCTATTCTCTCCAGAGGATCTGAGTAAACCTTACCATTTTAACCTTTGGTGTACCAGCAGCCCACTTGGCTCCTACTGACTGGAAAGCACGTTGTGCCTCAAGGAAGCTGTACCATCGCTTTGCATGCACAGGAGCTTTGTTTTGTTCTATCTGCTCTTGCCACATACTATTATCTGTTAGAAAACAAAGAAGTTTTCAAACTATTAAATTGTAAAAATAAAATTATTTTTATCAACAGCAGCTTTTTAAGACTAAGAAAAGATGATTTTAAAAATCTACTCGGTCTCTCTTCCGAAGAGATTTAGTCATGGGGACACATGCAAATTAAATAAATTCTCTTCAAACCCAGAATATACTGCATTCCTTCTTGGATTCATCAAGGCAGAAGCTGAGGGGGAACAGTCAACACACATGTTTCTTCGTATCATCCACCTCAAAATTATAGCAACTTTATTTCAAGACAGAAACATAGGATATCCTTTGATTGCGTTTACATCTAATATTTTCTACACTTTATCATAAGTGAAACATGTCAATTGGCATGAAACATGCCAATACCCCCCTTTATATCTGAGGGCTGTGTTCCTTCAATCTAATCTCCAAGGAACACAACTTCATTAGAAGGATTCTGAGGGGGAAAAGGAGAAAAAAAAAAGGATACTCCCTTGAGACTGCTCTTAAGAGCAGCAACTTTGAAAAAATACCAAAAGCTACTACTAGCTTTTAATCTTAATTATGCCCTTTACTTTCAAGTGGAATTGGGTTATACTGAATGGTAGATTGTCACCTATCACCTTTAGATATAGAGCTAAGAGAAAATAAAAACCAAATCCATAAAAACAGACCATCAAAGCTTCTTTAACCTCTAAAGGGTATTTTGCAGAGTAACATCTACCTCTTTTAATAATTCAGTGTAAACACTGAAGAAATTTCCTCTGCTAAGATAATGTCACAAAAAGGTCTATGCATATAATTTATGTTGCACATTTTCATATTGAGGCAACAGGTAATAAAAGATGTTCTTACAATTATTAATACAAAAGAAGTTAGAAACAATTCCACCTAGGGATTACAACTCATCAATTTCCAAATGTAACAGCAATTAAAAAAAGAGAAATCCAGGATTTCCTAAGCTATACTATTGCCATCACTAGTGATGCACAGGTCACAGCAGTGTGCATGACAGTCTGTGACACAGGTAGGAGTCACTACTAGCATCCACAAAAAAGAAAAACTGGGGATTCCTGTTGTATATTGATTATCAATATATTGATATTGCAAGCCAGTGAAACAGAGAACATAAACCAATACCTTTTAGTACAGCCCAGACACACAAATCTGCAAGACTCAGAGAGTTTCCCACCAAGTAGGTCCGTAGAGACAGACAGTGGTTGAGTTCTTGGATGGCTGAAGGGAACTGGCTAGTAGTGGATAACTTTGTAGCACTAAACTCCAGCCAGTGGTCAATCTTGTTTGAAGGGACAAAAGATACTTAAAGTTACTACAGGAATGAGAATTAAGCTTGTAAAATAACTGAATAATATACAATCAATGTAACAGCTGAATAGAAAATATTAACAGGAACATTAGAATTAAATATATCAGATCATTATATATGTTGAAAGAATATTTAAAATAAATTATATTTAAAAATTCACCCAGAATGATACTAAATTATGAAATTTAATTTCTTCCTTCAGCAGTTTGAAAACATCCCCTTCACTGAAGTTATTCCCATTGGTAAAATAATAAGCAGTTCTTAGGTGCTCATCACAAAAGTATATAAAAGTAATCACTGTCCTTTAGCTATTGATATATATTTGTGATCTATTTCCTCTTCCTGGCGCTGCTGCTGGTTAGTAAACCATTTTCCCCTCAGTCCCTATTTTGTCTTCCTCATCTCCTTTTAGATTTGAAGAAATCAAACCCCTGACCTTCACAAGTCCTACTCTCCATTCCTGCAAAAGTCTTTTCCATCTATCTTTGCACATAAGCACAAAAAAAAAAAAAAAAATTAAGAATTAGGGTGGTTAATAATGTAGCCCTGTCTATAAAACAAATCCCTCAATCCTGCAAGAGACGAAGTGTCTCTTCTACTCCTCTGGTCCTATTTCATGTGTAAGCATTCTGCAAGCTGCAATGGGAATCCTTCCAACATTCAAGACAACGTGGCAGGCACAGATGTAATTACAACCACCACAGAATTCAGTTCAGTCATTTTCAGCTACACGCCAAAATATGTGCACCACAAATGCAGCTGTCCCTGTACTTCTCCAAGTACAGTAGTATTTTGGAAAGAGGCGGAAAAGAAGTAGTGTATCAGAAATACCAGCTCTGAAAGTGTGCTTGCTAAGGTCTGGGCTTAACTTAAAAACAAGGGATTTGGACAGAAATTTTAAATAGCCACAAGATAACTTACAACTTTTTAATGCATCACAGGCAAAGTACTAAGACAACACTTCCCTTGAGACCAGCTATGAGGGCTGAAGAGCGATTGAAGAGTGATTACCACTGGCTTCAAGAAGAAAATACCTGAATCAAGTCCTTCAGTCCCTCCCCAAATTTCAGAGGAAATAAATTTCAATTTGTCTGCTAGTTTCAGCTATCAATTTAAAATGCAGCACATAATTGATTATTCCGAGGAGCTAGACCCAGGAAGAGACCGGGGTCAGGATTTTGTCCACCATCCACAGCAAAAACTACTTCAGGATTTCAATGCCACACAGCGTTCTTGGTGTTACACTGAAGTGTTACAGGATAGCAACTGATGGCAACAGAGCTGAGAAAAGTGAGGAGGGAAAATCCCATGTTTTACCTTTCAACCTGAATTATTTTATATTAGTGAGCTGTCCGCTTAGGAATTGCTGTTGCAGGAGTGGGCAAGGGCAACCCTTCCAAAGCTCAGATTTCTTAGTCTTTATATTTTATATAGATTTCTTAGTCTTTATATTTATTTACATGAAGAAGGAAGCTTAGCAAAACAAACCCCTCAGCATCCCACAAAGCTGGAACCTCAGTCTAACAGTAAAATGCAGAACAATAGGCACAAGGTCAAAAAAAAGCCCAACCACAAAACACCCCCCCAAACTTAGGCCAAATGAGAAAAAGGAAAAAGGAAAAAAAAAAAAAATACAAGAGACAAGAGCATGATTCAAGTCCAATCCTGAGCAACCGGGTCTAGTGGAAAGTATCCTGACCCATGGGAAAGAGATGGTCTTTGGGGTTGGGAATAGATGGTCTTTAAGGAACCTTCCAACCCAAACCATATTATGATTCTGTGATTCCTTCTCACCTCAGTGTGTTCCAACAGATTTGAGCCATATAACCCAGCAGAGGCAGCAACTCGAGCCAGGTACCGAGCTATTGAATTCACATCAGTAAATGACACTTGCCTAAAAAAAAGAGAGGGGCAAGGCAATGGTAAATTACTACCTCCAGACAGTTCAACTTTAATTGCACACACAGAGTTGAAACATGTGCAAAGCAAACACAAAATAACTTCCAGGCAAGCCCAACAGGTACCAGGTCACCAGAGTAGAAAAACAAAAATAAAATAAATCTAGCACAAGAATAAATAAGTCCTTGCTTTTCTATCACCAGATAGAACCCTAAGCTTCTAAGCATAAAATAATTTTGTTTAAGCTAAATTAAGACTCTGATTATTCTTTCAAATACTCAAACTTTCTCCATATCTAACAGAATTCATAAGTATAACCTGAGCTACAGATTTTCCATATTATAAGGAGCTAATCACTCTTTGTTTTCTTTTCATAAAAGAAGGATCACTTTGAAGAGGATTCCTAGTGAATCAACAGAAGAATTCAGAGGTCTTCATCATGGTTTTAAGGCTAGCAACAGGGGAAAAAATCCCTGTTTATTTGTTACTTACTTTACTCAATTCACACTTCACAGAAACCATCCCCTGGTGAACAAACCTGCCTGCCTGTATTTGTTTCTTTACCCAGTCTTCTCCAGATAACAGACTAATTTGAATTTTTTGTCTCATTCCCTTATGAAAGTCCTCAACAGACCTGAAGAGGAAAGGCTCTCCAAAGGTAGTATTTCTTTGTTTTCATGTCCCTTTTCTACATTTTGTACAGCATCAAAAAAGCTGCACACTATCAGAAATCTAGCTTCCAGTTCATGTAAGAGAAATTAATATTTATTAAAGAACTCTGGAAGAATGATGCATCAGAAGCATCAGTCTCTGGATAATACTCATCTCTACTTGACAGTCCTATGTAGATGCAGATTGCAAAAACAGAGCTCCAATTGCTTCTAAATCAAGCATTGGTATCAACAAAAGAAGTCCCTGTAAGTGTTCTTTTGAACATTTATTCAATTTAATGGACTGGATGCTATACTCCAACTTGTCCAACCAAAGTTCCACTTCTGTTCTGTCATTGTTTTCTATTTCCTTTTTTACCTACTGTATCCTTTATAAAATTAAAAAAATTCTGATAGCCCTAAAGCTTTGCAAAAATCAATAAAAGTTCTGAAAATTATACAGAGTGCACTTTATATATTAACAATTAGAATGTGTCCCATTTTTAGTAAAAATGGACCAGCCAGTCTCATTAGGTTAATTGCAGTAAAACCTAAGGAATATAGTTCATTGGGAGGGTTTTTTTGGTTTGCTTGTTTTTAATTCTGCTTGCTTTCCAAGCATCTAGGATCCAGTATATATATAGAAGATCCATAAAATATAACTAAAAACAAAAGTCACAGTAGGGTGTTTAAATTCCACCCTACTGTGTAACTGAAAGTGTGCCCTATTCTAATTTCCCACTATCAAATTTTAAGAAAGCTTTTTTAAACTGAGAAAAACAAAACATTTCCAACACATTTTCACTTGAAAATCTGCAAAATGCACTTCTATTGTTTTCACTAGTTCATACCAAAACAAATACCCCTTGATTACTCAAGCAAAACTAAATACATGTATGACATGGGAAAATGTTATTCTGAGTAAAGTCTTACTTATGCTTTAATAGTTGTTATTTTCTTCACAAAAACAAAATACTCCCACCCAAATATCACTAATTGACCTCTATGGAAAAGTTATAAAAGGCTCTTTGAAGCCAGTGCTTGGTAACTCCCAGGCTAAGTAAGGGAGAATGAATAGGGACAATGCAATGTTACAGGCAGAGAGTGGCTATTGAGAGTGACATGAAATGCCACATAATTAAACACCAGGGCAAATGTTTGAGACAAGGGGAAAAAGGGACCAAAAAATAAAAGCTAACACATAACACAAAAAACCCCAAAACACAAATTATTTCCAACCATAATAAAACAACGTTGAACTGATTTGTAAAAGCTTTTGCTTGATCTGCCTAGAAGGAATAACTACTATGAAATGTGCATGGGTTCACCACACAAAAGCTGTACTAAAGCTTGTTTTGACAAGACACAGGTATAGCAAAACTCTCCAAAAAGCCATCAGCACTCAGCAGAGTAGTTTGCTTAGGAGCTATTACTCCACAAAGTTTTGAAGTTAAGTCTTCAAAAAAAAACCTTTAAAATAAAATTCATCATCTCAAATGAGCAATAAACCTTTTAGATAGCTGGCTGACAGCTAAGTTTCAGCTAGTTAGTTGAAAATTTTATCACCAGATTTTAACTGAGCTTCAAAATCAAACCTAGAAGAATCACAAATAAAATGTTGTTTCTTGTTCAAGTGAAGTCATTAGAACTAATGGATTCTCCAAAAAAAAAAATCAAAATCTGAAACATCCCAAGTGATTTTCACATCATGCCAAAACACGATGCTTCAGCAGAACTGATGCCATGAAATCCATTTAGCAAAAGCATTAGTTGAGATACGAGTTCAGCTGATGCCTCTCACATTGCAGATATACTTTTAACAGACTTTAAGGTACAGAATCAATTTTTTAAATTATTGTACAACCAAGTAAGGGAAAATTAATGCAATACTGAGGTCTGGAATAACTTCTTGAACGTAAGCCAATGCCAGGGATAAGAGGACAGTAACACACAAAAATTTCCATCTGATGGGCCCATGATTCTAGATATTATCTACCCGAGACCAAAGTGCAGAAAAAGAGTTTTTGCTTTACATTTCTGACAAGTTCCATTATAGCCAAAATGAGTGGTTTTGCAATGGACAGGAAGAAGGCATGGCAACGCTAAATTATTTAATGAAATAAATATTATTTCAAAGCAAACTATATACATTAAAAACATTCTAAGTGCCACAGGAGCACATCTATGTATAAATACATATATACATACATACATACATATATATATATATGTATATATATGTGTATATATTTTAATATATATATCCATCTACTGCCCAAACAGTCAAAGAAAAACAAAATCTAAACCTAAGGCTATTTAAGGGGAAAGCTTTCTCTGGCAATTAAAAAATATCCAATTAACTTTCTGTTATGTAAGCTGTATCCCACATGTGCAAAACACACACCGAAGATTTTTAAAGCTGTACCAATTAAATCCCAATACAACCTGTCATGTTTCTCTTGCTTTCATTCAAAACCACAGATTCAGCGCTATCACCAGGCACAGCAAAAGACAACATGCAATATCAGATTATGCAAGAACCTCTGAGTTCAGGTCTAACATTTTAAACAGAAAACAATATTTGCAACCAGTAAAACAACCATGACTGAAGGCTGCGAGTCTTCCTGTGCTTTGATTTTCTGCAAATATATGTACATAGTGACAAGCTTATTACCTAAGGTTAGAAGACATGGAAATGCTCAGTTGGTGTTAATTTATGAGGAGCAAGTCTGTAACTGCAAGACAAAATTAAATATATATAGCCATTCTACAGACAAGCAGGTATTCCAGTTTGAGATGCATTGGTGGTTCTAACAGCATCTTCTATGGAATTAGTTCACAAAATTAGAGTTTGTCACCAAGTCTGTGAACTATAGATTCCCCCAATCTTCAAAAAAACAATCAATGTTCAAAAACTAGTTATAATCAGTAATTTCAAATTCATCATGGTGTTACCATACTTCAAATTACAACTGCAATGCTCATGTGTACAAATATGCTCCTTACTGCAGATACTAAATGCCAGAGTTCCCACTGATATGTCAGACAGCAGGATCTCGCCTCTTGATATATCCAGATGTCTTAACTCACATGGAATTGAAGATGACAATGCAGCTTCCCAAAACTAACAGTGTTAGTCCTGCATTTCGGATAGGCATTTGATCTTACTCAGATTGCAGAAACCATCTTCATGTCCCAAACCTGAAGTTATCCATTCCAATGGCAGAGTATTTTTAGAAGGACAGACTACATAAATTTGTCAGATTATTACAAAAATTTCCAATATTCCTTCTACATTGTGCAGATGGATACACGGGTTAGCACTACACAGTTAATTAGTACTTTCCTGACATAACATCATGCCTTTGCTTATACACACACAGGAGGGAGCCTCAAATAATGCCATCTAAACATTCAAATTTCAGTCCACCACACACATACAAATCCAAGAAATCTTATATATCAAACCTCTCTAATGTAAAACAGCTTTGCTGTTGCTAATGCATGGAACCACAAGAAGTCCTAAACAGTAAAATGACTGGTACAGCATAAATATTATACATAGGTACATGTAAATAAAAAGAGTTTTTTCCATAAAGATCTAGTTCAGAATATACTGTAAATGTTTTGCCTGCGCTAGAGACATCAGTGATGAATAAAACTGTTTTTTTTTTCCTTTTCCTCCTACCTCAAAAGGTTACTGTCAATGCTACAACCATGTGATTTTTAAAACTGCTGACCCAAAGGTAGAAGGAGAGATGCAAAGTCACTTACTCGGACACAGAGAGGATGGTTTCTTTGCCTTCTTGCACTGAAATTTCAACATCATTCTTCACATGCTCCACTGTCAGCAGAGCTCCTTGAAATAACAGGAGAAAAAGATACTGAACTTCTTCCAGGAGAGACACCTTTCATAGTTACAACCAACCATTTACATCAGCTATCCACTAGGACCAGGTGACCGAACTGACTCCTTCAAGTGAGAATGTCCAGGGAAACAAAAAAAAAATCAGTGTTCAGTTTCATATGCAAGAGGCTGCTTCTTGGCAATCCTTACAGCTTCAAATTGATAATGTCCAGCACACAGGGATCTGCAGTGAGCTCAGCAATTGATACATATTGCTTCCTAAGGATATGGTAAAAATTAGTCCAGTACCCCAGGATATCAGGAGAATGTAATCAAAAAGCTCTTAATTATTGAACAGTATTACTAATGTACTCCATCCCAGCCTTACACATGCTTTAAAGGAGAAAAATTACTGAATATACCAGCACTTTCTGAACAATGATGAGACTGTTTTTAACCTGATTTAAAGTTTATGAAAAGATTAGCCACTCAAAACCAAGAAACTTTATCCATGTAAAAGCACAGGAAGCGTACATTGGGTTCTCAAAGTAGTCCCCCAGTGACAGCAAAAAATGGTCTCCAGAAAGAAAAGAATTACTGAAGTTTTTAGGCTACACCATTGAGTGGAAGACAGCTCTGACCACATTCCAAGAGGCTTGATGCAAACCTGCTCTGATCTTGAGGCTCTACAGCACAACACAGCAGCTCAAACAAAGCACCGAGCTCACTTGGCTGTGTTTCTGCACTGGCTCTGCTCCAGGCTCAGCCTGCTGAGCACAAGCAGAGGAGCTTGTGTTCTTTAACTTTGCTCAGAAGCACAAAGGCAGCAAGCTTTTGCACAGGCAGAACAAGGACTGTACTCTAGGTGTGGAAAGGCACCTAACCTGTTACAGCCTCCACAGCGTGCTGTGCACTTCACCTCCCCTAGAACAAGGCTCCAGCTACCAAGGCAGATGATACTATAAGCTATTAATACTCTGGCCTAAATACAAACCACTGGAGCTAGGAATTCCCTAGCTCTCACCTCTGCTCAGCTGAAAACCCTTCTTGTGGCATTAAGTCAAGGTTCTTCTTCTCATCCCTCAGCTATCCATCTCTGAAATTCAGGGTGACATCCCTTATGCAATATGTTAGTAACACACGTATTTTAATAACATGCACGGAAATGCTTTGAAAATGACAAGTATTATGTGCACCGAGCTGTGTCATTAACACTGATGACATTAAAAACTACTACACTCTTCCCACTGCACAGCAGACACCATGAAGAGTATGAAGTAAGGATGAGTAAGATGAGTGTGCTTGTCTCCTTCATATAAATCTTTCATCTGTAATATGTAGTATTTCTGACACAATCATGCAATCTCCTGAAATAAACCTCCAGTGCCAGACACCAGCTGTCAAAGAAAGTAAGTCTCCAAAGCCCCTAAAACCTGACATTAATCGTAATTCATATGGCATCGTTTTATTTTCTAGCAAATCGGTATAAACAAGTCTTAGGAGAAATTTTATTTAAAACTTATATGTTTTTATACCTTGAATCAGTAATCATGCAAGTTGTATTCAACTCTGAAATGCATTTGGGAATACCAGCGAGAAAAATAAAGCAATAAAATATGATGAAGAAAATTTATTTTGAACAGCTAAAACGAAATGGAGAAATTTTATGGAAAACATACAAAATATCGTTTCCAGATGGGTGGAAGTTCAATGAAGGAGGTTCTCACATTTTTAAAGGCAAAAAATAACATCGAAGGGCCGTAAGCAACTGAGAACTTCGAGCCAGCTCCCCAGAGGGGAATTTTAGCAGCAGATTAAATGAAAATGAAAGACAGCACAGCGGCAGAGCTGAGGAACAGGCGATGTGAACTCGGGCTGTGCTGAACATTCATCCTCAACGTGCCAAGTCACCCGAGGTTGCAGCCGAGTTCTCGCAGCCCGAGTAGCTGACCAGAGGGACCCGCAGCGGGCACACGGCCCCGGGAAGGACGGCAGGGGTGGGAAGGGGGACGGGAGGGACGGGAAGGACGGGAGGGACGGGAAAAGGACGCGAGGAATGCGAAGGACGCGCACGGCCCCGGTGCCGCCAGCCCGGCCCCGCACGCGGCACGGCCGGCGCCGCATGATGCAACACGGGCGGGAGGGAGGAGGGAGGCGGGGAGGGGACAGAGCCCGCCGGAGCCCGGGCAGCATCGGGGAGCGGGGCGAGGCGAGGCGCGGCCCGCACTTACCGAGCGGGGGGCTGCCCGCGTCCACGGTGAGGCTCAGCGCCGCCATGCCCGCCGCCGCGCCGGAACACAGGGAGGCGGCGGGGCGGGGCGCGCAGCGCCGCCAGCTCGGCACGGCCCGGCGCGGCCCGGCGGCCCCGCAAGGCCCGCCCCGGGGCGGGGCAGCGCCCTCACTTCCGCGGGAGAAGCCGTAGAGGCGGCGGGGCGGGAGGCGTGTGAGGGCGCCCGGTGCGTGTGTGTGCCACCGGCCGGTCCTGCTGGGCCAGGCCGGAGCCCTCGCCGCGATGAGGGATGGGTGCTGGGTGAGGGCTGCCCTGCCCCTCAGCAAACCAGATGCCGGCGCACATTCCCTTAGCTGCTTGTCTGGTGCCAGCCGTGGAGATGCCTCCAGCCCCTTTTCTATCTGTGGCGATCCAAATCGAACAGCGCAACACGCACCGACACGTCCGAGTGCGGTGGTTTCACTCCTCTGGCTTTGTAGGATGTCACTTGTTAAACTCCTGACAAACGTGCGAATTTTGCAGCGGGTCAAATGAGTATTAGAATATCCCGAGTGGGAAGGGACCCGCAAGGATCATTGAGTTCAACTCCTGGCCCTGTGCAATGTGGTCCAAACGCTTTTGAAGTCTGGCAGGCTTGGCACTGTGACCACTTCACTGGAGAGCCTGTCCCAGTGCCCAGCCACCTTCTGGAGCCTTGGAATGAATTACAAAATGCTGCGTCACCCAGTTTTCACAGGAGACTGGCTCAAATTCACTTTGTTGCAAGGACAATGCAGTGTCACTGTGATTTTATTTTTTCCCTTCCCCATCTATTTTATAGATGTTACTGTAGCACTTAATGTGCTCACAGATACATTATCAAATGCTTGATTGGTGAAGCAGTGCTTTTTGTGCAGTGGAGGTAGTGGTATAGCCAGAGCATGACTGCCCATTGCATGCTGGTTTTTAGGTTTGATTCCTGCTGCTGGATTTTTTTTTCAACTTTCCTTACTCTTCTCCTTACTCTTTTCTCCTCTTCTCCTACAGTTTCTGTAAGCATGGAAAGTATTTCCAAATGTTACCATGCGTAAGTATCTTTACAGACCATGCAGAAGCTGATACATACTGTGTGTTCTACTCCCATTCAGATAACTAAATGAGCAGACAGAAATTACAGCAGAATTAGAAAGAAGCTTATCCTGAAGATATTTTCAAACCTATTGCAAGTTTCAAATAAAAATAAGGTTATAGAGGCAATAGATGAAGATTCCTATTGGTGGGTTTTGTTCTTTGTATCTTAATGATTGCATGGAAAGAACGATTAAGGCAGGCCTTTGTGTTGCCTGAGTTGTTCTACATTTTATCTTAACACATTTTGCAGATTCACATGCAGATTTTGATGGGAATGCTACAGCATGCATATCAAAGAATCCTGTGTAAGATAAAGGTGAAAATTATCTAAAACAAGTGGTGAAATCATTGTACTTGTTCTGTGGTTCAAACTTCAGTCACAATCAGTATGTGGAATGACTAAATTGGAATGACTAAATTTATAATGGGCCAAAATATGAAGACGGTTCTAATTAAAGCAGGCTGAATCTGCCTCGCATGCTCTTACCAGTTATGCAATTGAGGAAGAGAAGAAAGGTAGGCTTTAGATCAAGGGATTAGAAGAACACATTGTTCCTATATATGCAGCTCTAATCCAGTGTCATGCTAGAATGAGGTAAATGCTAATCTTGCTAATTTATCTGTAAATGTTAGGCTAAGATGACCTCAACTAAGGAAAAGATTCCTTAGATTGCGTTCCACATGTGCACATGGAGAGACAGGAACACTTTAGCAAGAGATGCCTTTTTGTGGCAAGCTGTTCCTGCTTATTGGAAATAGAGTCAGCTTTAAGCCAGTGAAGTCATATTGGTGATGTGATGGAAAGTATCTAATCTAAGGACTCTAAGTGAAGTTGTTGAATATCTTGTGTGACAACAGAAGAAGTAACTTGAACACACTGTGGAAAACTGAATTTCAAAACTTGCTTCTGTATGGAAAACAACTTTTAGTACCTTGAGGTACACATTTAAAGATAGTTTGTGTGGATGAAGAGTGTAGTAATTTAGAAGACCTAATCTTGTGGGCAGAGAGGAAGTGAGGAAGAGTGCAATGCATCTTGAAGGCTACTTTGGCATTCATCGTGCCAGCAGAGGGTAAGGAAAAAAAATCATGTGGGAGAGCTCAGGGATTCATGTAAGCAAGCAGCTGTGTTCAGACACCCTTTCCTGGCAACCTGACATATGCCACTCTTTTCTCACAAGGAGAACAAGGAGAAACGAGGAGAAACAAAGAGAAAGAAAAGCAAATCTCCGTATTGTCTGTTGAAACTGGCATCTCTCCATGGTATGCCTCAGTATGTGTCAATTGATAGGGAAGTGGAGGCCCTAGGACTCCTTCATTTTAGAGTAAGGGCCTTGAGTCACAACATCTGGAGAAAATAAGTGTCACAGATGCCTTGGTGGTTCAAGAGCGTAATTCCAAAATCCTAAACTCAGCTTGAAGAGACTTCAAAAGAGTTTGTCTAAGTTTCCAATTGTAGTTAGTTATATGTAATTTACTACTGGTTCTTTTGTGTTCAAGTGGACTGGGCAGTTGAATCCTGCTTTCCTAACAGCCACACCTATGGGAAAGCTGACTGAAACAGGATCTCCAGTTTCGAAGTTAATTACAGGTGATCTTGGTCCTGTTCTCTCCCCTCCTCTAACATGTCTGTGTTCCACAGGATGGCGTAGTGGTACTGTCAACTGCCTCAACTCTGGGGCTGTTGGAAAGGCACCTGGTTTATCTCAGAATTTGGACATGGAAAATTTCAAGTTCTGGCATTTCTGTTATTCCCAAATATGCCAAAGTGACCTTGACTTTGGATACCCAAAGTGCTCCAAGACTGCAGTGACATAAACCCTGAAAAAGGCATTTCAAATCATCATAGAGGTGCTAGGAACTCCTTACCCCTGTCATGCTTCCTTGGTTCCCAACTGAGCTGTCCTGGACCCTGCTGTATGCACACTTCACTGATCCTTAATGAATCCAGTGATCCATGAACCCTTATTTGAGATTTCCAGGCCCAGCTGCATTGTGTCCTGCCTCCTTCAAAACTCAGACAACCCAACAAATAGCAGTCTTGGCCATCCCAAAACTCAGTGCAGACCAAATAAAAAACTCAGATGCCCTTCTAAGAATCAACACTGGCAACTTTATAACAAATTGGCTCATCCATCTAGCCAAATGCTTAGTCCATTTGTATTTAAATCAATAACCCTTATTGACAACAAAAACCATTGAGCAAGATCAGGTACATGATTTAACATGATTTTGTGCCCAGAATATGAAGATGATTTTTGGTCTGCAGTGTTATGATTAGCAGTATATTACACTCAGTCATGAGGAAGAAAAAATCCCAAAGAATATAGAAAACAACTACTGAAGAAACATGACTGTTTTGATGTTGTTGTCTCTTCAACACAGCCAAACAATCTGATCCAACAGATACTTAGAGATTCTGTATAATTTTGAAATTATTGAACACCTTACTGAAAGACTTCAGTTCAGATTCTATGAAACAGAATTTCAAGCTCAGTCATCTTCTTCCTTTTTTCCAAGCTCATTTTCTCAGCCTTCCAGGCCAAATGAAGACTCTTCCCTGCTTTAAGGCACTAGAGATTCTTTCACAGTGTTTGGAATACGACTGGCATAGTAGTCATAATTTCTCAAAGTGGCAAGGACCCCAGCTGAATTCATGTGCTTCACCTCCTTGTTATACTGAAATGAATTTCCACGGATATCAGTTATCTTGCCTGCAAAAAAAAAAAAAAAAGAAAAAGAAAAAATATTATAGCAAAAAGGAGTTGGAGTCCATTAGTTCAAGTAAAATAACTAAAAGCAGTCTTTGGTACACATGCCTGTCTTCAGATGTGAAGTATCTTTGGTTCCAGTTTAAGTACAACAGGTTTGATATTGACTAAAATCAAGTAACTAGTGAGTTTATTTTTTTTTTCAACAATACTTAAATTCTTTGTGTCTCAGAAAAAGAAAAACATTTCTCATGGATTACTTAAATGCTTCCTGAATAGCTTTTACATTTGCCATTGACAAGCAGCAAAGAAAAATCCTAAGTTCAAGTAAAAACCAGAGTGACTCTATACCACAAACTAAAAATGTCAAAACACCCCAGCTGGTTTTAAATGAGATTTTAAAAATCACTTAGCAAGAGCAACACAGATCTTTATTCAAGCTAATTTAACCAGGAGCTTCCTACCTACCAAAGCGGCTAAATACAGCATTGTGCTGCCCCAGATTGGTTGGGTTGCTTTGTGCTAGAGCTAACCCTATTTAAAATTATCCCACAGCAGCCTGAACACTACAGGCTGCAGGAGTTTAACAGTGTCATTATAAAGTCTGTTATCCTTGATTGACAGAATTTAGGAATCAAGCTCCATACTTTTAGCATATGATGGTAAAAGGCTTATTAATGTGAAAAGAAGAATTAAAAAGAAGAATTTAAAAAAAAATAGTACTTCAAATCCTTAGTAGTGAGTCTTTTCATAACTTTTCAACCCCATTAGCCCCTAGATAAGTGAAGTGTCTCATGTTGGTTGGAGACCACTAATTCTACTGAATTACATTAATGACAAAATTTTGGAGTTTGTACATCCAGAGAACAACAGCATGATTTGACCTATTTTTGTTTGTTTAAAGAATTCAATGTCCACATATTACATAACATGTTACTAATAATAAAGTACTATACTCAGTTAGTAGGACAATAGATTTTACTGTAGGTAGTAGCCAACAGAAAAAAAAAGGGGCATTTGTTTTGAAAATATTAAAATGAATATCCTCCAAATTTGGGGATCTGGCTTTTTAAATTATGTGACAGTTATTGACACATGTACTGTAATTTTTCTTTCAATGGAAAGCATAACTAACTTCAAATTAATGCAGTTTCACTTATCCTGAAACTCTGAATGCTATTAACTTACCTCCCACAGCATGTAGGATAGCTTCAGGTGCACATGTATCCCACTTCTTGCACCCAGGACTGGCAAATACATAAGCAGATGCTTTGCCTTCTATGAGTTGAATGATCTGTTAAGAGTAGAGTTGCAATCATTGCCAAGAATTTAGGCATTTAGAAATAGGTAGAAATAACACCAGGAAATGGGGATTAAATCTGTTTATTTAAGTACTGATAGCCAGGAAAGGAACACCAGCCATTTCCTTATTACTATTACAAGAAATGTATTAAGATTTACAAGTTATACTGTATCACCAGTCCCAGGTCATTCTTTTTGATTATTATAAATACAGTCTATAGGATGAAAATCTGCTCTCAGTTTCAGAAACAAGAGTTCACTTCTTGTGCAAATACTAAAAAAATAAAGTGGAAAATATATACATGTTGTGTTCATGCCACTCTGGGCCTTGCACGTGCTGGAGAAAAGAGATGAGAGGGTGTGTTTTTGACAGCTATGACAAAACAGCTTTAAAACCTGTACCAAATGAGTGTTCCCTGTACACAGAGAAATTCCAGAAAGGAAATATCACTGTGTGCTTATATTTTTATCCTTTCAAACGTGCTGCTATATAGTTGGAATAAAAGCTGTATTAACACAAAGAGGAGGACATGTCTAATAATTGAGATAAAACTGAATTCCCATTTAGTCATTCTGGTCTTATAACTTTTTATTTTCACCCCTGAAAAACAGACTACTGGGGAAGACAGACCTCAGCCATGACCAGCATGGCTACTGGTACAAATACACCTGTGCCAAATTCTCTCAGCCTCACAGCAGACTGAATGCTAGGAAGAAAAGTTGTCATGGGTAAGGCAGAGGAAATCTCTCCTGTATGTTCATGCAAGTAAGCAAATGATTTCTTTAAAAAGGCTTTTTATTTTTTTTGCCAAAGGTGCCACCTCCCAGTAAAACCAGAAGATCTGGGCCTTTCATACCTTGTTTCCTGCTCCTCCAACTCTGATGACCTGGTCTGGGTTCAAGGCAGTGATGCACTCGTTCACCAGGGCACTGCTGTGGGAGCGGGTGGTAACCACGATGTGTTTGCCAGCAGGGGCTTCTGTCAGCTGGAAGCCAAAGGCACCCATGCCCAGCACTCCCCAGATTGTCCTGCCCAGCACAGCATTAGCTCCTGCCTACAAGAAAGGTACAGAGTGATGGTTAATCACACTGATCAGCAGTTAAAGCACAAAGGGAAAGGGTACCTAGATGCATCTTGGCATATCAGGGAGTATAATATTAATGCTGGGCTGTACATTTAAACAGTGGCACTTAAAAAGAACTACTCAAGAGCCCAAAGTGAAAAATCTCTTTCCCTATAAAGCAATGACATTATTGACCCTTTTCTTATCTGTGACATTGTGGTGGTGCATTACATCTTGCCTCCAGTGACTGACAGATTAATATTAGTATATTTCTGTACTTGGGGCACAATCTGTAATTGAAAGTATACTGTAATTTGAAATATTTTGTGATAAATATCACACAGAACATGATAGCATTACATCAGCTCAAGGGCTTTTTCTTTTAACGCCAATAAGTTTAATTAATCAGGCTGTATCATGAGCTCCCCCAATAATACTGAAATAATCTCCAAATGTGTAAATGCCTGTAGGTTTGCCATCCTGACTTTTACCTGAAGCCTGGCATGATACACTCTAACCCAGCTGTCAGTGACAATTTATGCTTGATTTATTTAGGGCTGCAGATCTATGGCAATTACCACACATTGCAAATGCACCCATTGCAAGGATTTACTAAAGACTAAAGACTGCAACACCACTGACCTGTACTTGTTTTACAGTAGGTACATTATAAGGACTGTAGTAATTTGCGGAGTATATATGTAATATATCCTTTATTAGTGCATTACACCAGCCTCATGATTCAGTATGGTTGCTAATAAGTTCCTGATATTCAGTTCCTGGAAACCAACATTTAAAATTATATATATTTAATTAAAAAACCCCAATAACTTACATTACAACATTAACTCCACTACACGCCACTTTTCAGTTTAAAGTGTGCAAACTGAAATAGCTTAGGAGTAACACTTAGAAATCACACATTGCTTCTAAATAAATCAATGATTTAATACCTCATAGTTGTAATATGGCTGGTTAATAACTCCTGCTATTGCTTTGCCTCCATAGGCAATTCCAATAAGAACCGTTACATGGTCAAGGAGACCTGGACAGAAAAAGCAGGAATGTAGTTATGCTTGAAAAAGAGATCTTAATAAAAACATAAACATTCAGTAAAAGTCCACAAATCAATATGCAGGGTGCTATCTTAAATATGCAAATAGTATTCAAGAGTCTCAGATGTTGATTTAATTTTTTTAGTCATTTAGCCTTGAGCTCTGCTAAAAATGCCCCAGATAGAGTTCTTTTAATACAGCTATGTTATAATTAACACATAATGAGAAGGAAGTTTAAAGATACAACTACACAGCAGTATATGATGACATTCTTCTGTAATTGTGGTGGGACTTTAATGCTGTTAAAAACTAGCAATTTATTGAAAGTTGTACATCTCTCTCCCCACAAAGGGAAAAAAAATCTGCCTAAAAGATTTTACATTAATCAATCTAAAGATGCATTAGGAGGCAAAAGTGAGGTTTCAGCACATTGTTTCTTAGAGGCTTTTCTTTTTTTTCTTTTCTTTCATTTTAATGTCTATTTCTGTGGATAGAAATTGGGCTTTGCTGAAAACAGTTTCTTCCCATGACTGAAGAATTGTGATTTGTGGGAGGATATTCATTTCATTTTGAAAGGACTACAAGTACAGCTGTGGTATTTGGGTTGTTTGAGAGGAAGATGTAAATATAATTGAGCATATTCCTATTTGAAGGGTAGATTTAGTCCTTCAATTCAAAGATATCAAGAGAATTAAAAGAAAATCCAACCTTCAGTGTACTCCTTGGTTCCATCCAAGGGATCAACCCATATTACAAGCTTTAAGAATAAAAAAATAAGGAAAATTAACAAACACAAATAATGTAAATTACCACACAAAGTATATATTTTACTTTATTGTTTTTATTTCCTTAAGGTAGTAAGCAAAAAAAAAAAAAGAGAACCAAAGTTTTAACAGTATTATATGGCTGAAGCCTATAATAGTAATTTACACACAAAAAAAAAAAAGCTTAAATATTGACTGGAATGTCTCAGTAAATGTCCTGATAGAAGTATGAAGGATTAAGCTGAAATGGAAAATGAGATTACTTGGATATGTCCAAACTAGATTCCTGCCAAACTAATTTGAATCACAATTGTAAGAAGCCAATTTCCATTTCCCATTACTGCACACAGGAACACGCAGCATTTGTAGCTCTGGAGGTGTGATTCTCATGACTACATTTTGGTTTTCAAACTAAAAAGAAATACTGGCAACACTGAAAAAAAATCTCTCTTCACTGTACACTCTTAGCTAAAATCAAAAGTAGTATAGATAATGTAAAATATTAAGACACAGATATAGCATTACCACATTACCTCTTCCTCTTTAATTCCTGTGTACTGAGCAGGACAAGGTTTCTTCAGTATTTCTTCACAGTGACCATCTTCAATTAAATCTTCAGTTACATCATCAGTGGGCAGGTCCTAACCAAAGGATTCTCAGAATTATTAGAAAAATGTTTTGGACTCACCTCATTTTGCCTTAGAGCTGTGTATTTCACAGCAGCTTGATAAAGCTAATAAAATGGAAAAGTGAAATGGGATAGAAATACCTTTGTTTGTTGCTTTTTGGGTTGTTTATTTTTTTTTTAATTAAAACTGATATTTTCCTAAACCAAACCAAAACAAATTCTAGTGCAAGCTACAGAAGATAAACTGTCAGTATGAAATTAAGTAGGTACTTACTTCTTCTCCTATGATTGTCACCTTGGGAAACTTCCGTGCCAGGGAAGCACAAATGCTCATTTGTACCAGTCGGTCAGCTTTGGTCTGCAAGTCATTGGGTCCAGCCTGTGCAAGAGTGGATAGGAATTTGAGTACTAAAAAAATACACCAGCACAGTGGCCCATACAGCACTCTGAATATCTACTTGTAATCTAAAGGAAGTCTAATTTGGTAAATCTTCAACCCAGTAAGTGACCTTGTGAGAGGCAGGCTAAAAACTGCAAGAAGCAGAGTTTTCCTGTGCACCCCAGGGCTAAGACACGCTGGTCTGACAGTAGAGCAGTGGATTTGGTGCCCCAAGGTGACATAAAAAAATTACTGCAAGGCTTCCCAATGTTGTATAGCCAAACATATGCTACTACATGTGTTACACTAATGTCTTAAATGCTAATAACCTGCTACATGTGAAAGTGGGTAACTTATTAGCACTTTTTAAACCCTTTAGGTTCAGAGACAGAATTCCAGTGAGAAATCAGTCTGTTAACATTGGAATTTAGAAAGACAGTTTATCTAAGATTTACATCTTAGTTCAATCAAACAAAAATTTTATCTGCTTGTATCGTATTTGCTGACAACATGAAAAATGTTTTATCCAGCTACAGAAATTAGCCATAGGAATGGGATATTCCATTAAGAATCATGTAATGGGTTAATTTTTGCATGCTCAAAACTAGTCTGTCCCTTAGCCAAGTGCTAATTTTATGAAACTTGATATTTTTCTCTGAAATTTCCCTCTCATCCCCTAAAGAATTTGGTTGAAATTGGTCCTGAATTTAGACTCAATAAAATAAATTTATTGCAGAGAATGTCCTCTGTTCCAGGACATGAACCCAATAAAAGAGTACAAGTAGTTCTTCAGTGTAAGAAAGGGTGGACAAAATTGTCTACCTACCAAGTAGGTGAGGAAAAAAAGTACTACAAAGAAAAGCAATATAAATAGAGAGCTTAGAGTTGACCGAGGGAAAGAAAACTCAGGATATCAAGAGAGGAGATGGCTAAAAACTCAAGTGTTCCTAAACTAGATAAATGAACAGAGGATCACTATGTTGAGGGAAAAGGTGGAACATTCCCTTCCCAGATGTTCTAAAGCTTTCAGTAAGGTCACTTGGAATTGGTCTTGGTGTTTGCTGCCTACAGAAAGAGGATGAATGATGAGAAGCAGCACTTCTGTTCCTTTCTGTTCTGCATTTCTTCCCATCAGACTGCAAAACAGAGGCACATGCAGAGGTTCTCTTGCCTTCTTCCTCTTCCTTCAGCAGCCACCTTTGGCAAGAAGCTTGCAGGAATTTCAAGATCTCTAGTCCCTCAAACAGGAACCTCTTCTGTTGTTCATTGCTTTCAATCTAATTTTGTGTGTTTGTAAAAAAATTAAAATTATGTAAAACCAATCTTACTTAGAACCAATATCACCTGTTACTTTTGATAATTTTTGAATAATGTAAATTCCTGCAGTATCTTCAATGTAAAGACCAAAAACAATATAGATATATTTAATGAAGCCCTTAATATTGTAACATATCTGTAAAGCTAGAATTAATTTCCAAAGTTAATTTCACCTATTCCAGTACTGTAGTCAAAACAAAGATCCTGGCTCATCAGTGGAATTTACTAGATTACAGCAAATTAAGAACTTTAATATCTGTTTTCTTTTTAGAATTAAATTTGAATCTCTGAATTTATTTTGAAAACTTTGATTTGCAATAAAAGCTAAGATTTTTTTGTTTTAGGAAATCAAACACTGATTTATTCTAATCCAAAATTCATCAAGGGCACAGTATTTTAAGCTGTACTAAGGATGTTAGAATATAGGTATAGAAATTAACAGGAAATATACCTTGTTATGAATTTTGAGGTGCTATGCAAACCTTGTGTTTTGTGAAGGAAATCAGGATAAAATTATGGTGTTTTGTTTAAATGTACAAATGTTGTTCAGAAGTACTGGTCAAAAGACATTTCTTTAGGGCTGTTTTAATCCTTTAGAAAGGAATATTTGTTGTAGGTGGTGGTGGAGATGGTGAGGGCTGTATTAACCTAACTCAAGATTAACAAGTGAAATTAAACTGGAACAAAGTAAAAGGTAATACCTTCTCCACTATGCCCAGATCTCCTGCAGACATCACATTTCTAACTATTGTTGCAGCTTTTTCTGCAACAGAAAATGCTGAGGCCACTACACGCATGAGGAGAGCTGGAGAAGCCATGCTGAAATCTGAAAAGAAACAAAAGCCAAACTTAAACATTTCTCTCTTTAAAGGAAGAAAAAAGATAAGAGCATTTTACCTTTTATTCCGAACAGATGCAGTTTAAACTGAGTAGGAAGAGGAAAGTGGGTTGCTGCCAGGGAGTGGTAATGAAGCAAGCTTTGGCTTTTTTAAAAACATACAATTAACAAACACAAACATGTAAAGCTTTGTAGACAAGATCTTACAAATACCTAAATTCTGTCTGACAATGATCCTGGTTCTCACTAAGATAGAATGACATTAAAAAAGAACAACAGCAGCAGCAGAAACTCTTATCATAAATATTAAGAAAAAGAAGAATCGACACACAGCATTCATTTTTTGCACACTTTGAACATAATTTCATTTTTTCAGTACTGAACCTACAATTGGTTCATGCCCAGAACACAAGCACAAGACTACCAGGAAGAATGACATCAGCAACTTCACTTACTATTCCCTTTGCTTAACTATAAAACAGGGGTTTGTAGATGGCCAATTGTGCACACCAAGTAGGTTAATGATATGCAGATACTGCAAACTTGTATGCAAAAGCTGAATTTAACTATCTGAATTTAACCATCCTTTCTGTATTTGTTTAACTTCTCCTGATTTCTTTAAGGAAATCAATTTCTATCTTCCTGCCTTCCCTCACCACTCCATGTCCTGTCATTCTTAATATTGCATTTTCTTCCTCATCTGTCCTCCAGCACAAACCAGTGCAATTCACTGGGCCTTCAGTTACCAAGTAGAATAACCATCACCCTTGGAAAGGCTGGCATCCCTCCCAGCTTTTCTTTAGCTCAGGAAAAAGAAGCATTGATAACCACACTGCATTTTTTAAAATGCAAAGCTAATTGCTTTTTATGTTTTCCTATCAGTTGTTTCTTATCTGTTTTCTGTGTAGATGACACACTTTTTGGCTTGGCCTGACACGTATGACACACTTCCAAGGAGACACTTGAGCAGAGCCAGAACAAAATACAGAGGAACTCACTGATCACCACACAAAAGAAGATATATTATGGGGGAAGTGTAAAATAACAATAATATAATAAATATTGCAATTGCAGCAAGTACTGCTTAAGTGGCAATAGGTCATTATAGAACACCTGTCCTTTCTTCCTTGACAAATGAAGTTCATGGCTGTTCACAAAACAGCAATGTCAGAGGTATCAGAATCCCAAATTTAGCTGATTTAAGAACTCTTTGAGCACTTTAGTAACACCATACTTGTATCAGTAAAGTCAAAAGCCCTCTGAGGCTGAAAGAATAGAGTGACTGTGCAAGCACATTCAAAAAGCACAGTTGCTAATGTTAATTATTATTTCCAGCTAATGGGTGGGAGAAAAGTGCATTGGAGTTCTGAGGAACGGCCAAGGTCCATATCCAAAGTAACCTAGGACAGGTAGCAATGGTTACAAAGGAAATTTTGGAAATGCTACCTGTGGCAAAAAGCAGCTCTCAAACAATTGAAGGTTGCAGAGCAAATATGTATCATAACACATGGAAAGCCATATACTGTTTTAAGTCTATACCATCACATGAAACAAGTTAGCAGGAAGGAAAATAGTTTATTCCATAATGAAAATATATGGAATATGAGAATTTCTGAGAAAGGTTTAAAAAGTAGCATATTAGATGGGAAGTTTGGATTAAAGAATTGAAATTAATTATCAGATTAACATAATTAACATTCTTTGCTCAGCTTCTCAAAAAAAAAAGTCATTTGACATTTTACTGTACATTTGATCCTACTTCAAAAAGGAGATTAAAAACTTGTTTTATAGTCTTGACTTATTTTATGTTTGCATAAAATTTCAAAAGACTCAGAAAACAATACAGAAATACTATCTCGCATTCTTGAAGCTCGACCCAAGGTACATTTTTAAGGTACATTTTTCTTGTCCATACTTAGTGCTTACAAATATGCTTTCTGTTGTGAAACCAGAACCTCCTGGCAAACCTTAAATTTAAAATATTTTAATGAAAAAATAAGGTTTATTAAAATAAGCGGAAATTAGAGGTTCAACACCCCTTCCTCATCACTATGGAGTAATCACCTAATGAAATGCAAAGTATTTTATTAGTGCAAAGGTGACTTAGATTTTTTACAGGACTGCATGTCCTGTGTGACACATCTTCTGGTGTATTGGACCTTTTAGATTAGATAAGTGAATACAGTAGTTGCAGTAGCAGTTCTTCACCTCTGTAACTTTTTGATCTCAAGTTAACTTATTTATAGGTTTATGGCACATTCTTTTTGATGAGGGCAATGTCTAATGTATGCTTCCACAAGGCACTTAAGAATATATTGCTTGCTTTGGTAAAAAATAGCTTGACTCCTAGAAAACTGTGCAGTTTACAAATTATCCCTCAAGTTAAATTTAGGTATAATTTTCAAAACACACCTTGTCCTCTAAAGATCTTCTCTTCTTTCTTCTAGCCCAGCAACCCAACTGTTGAATGGTCTCAACAAATCAGTCTATTTTGTTACGTATTAAAATGATTGAGTTCTCTGGTTCTTGTTCTGCTTTTTAATTCTGATGTATGTAAGTACTACAGGCTGATAAGAATTAATTTAGCAAAGCACACATGACAGATTTGTTGATGGTTCTCATTCAGTCTCTTTTACACAAACTTCCATTTTCCAAATTTTTGATTTCACCCGATGAAAGGTGAAAGTGGACATCACACAGAGCATGACCTTAAATCCAATTGTTTCCTGGAACTCTTCAATGCCTAAGCGCCCAGAGCTCCCTATTTCTTTACAACAAACTTCAGCCCACACTGAGTAAAAGATAAACTTTCCATTATATAAGGGAGCAACATTCACCCAGCAGAAGCAGGCTAGGACTCAGGGTAGAAATCCCGCTGCGGTTCACCTACAGACTTCCAAGTGGGAAAAGCCTGCGCTGCCTCACTTCACCAAAGAATTAAAAAAGGGAAACCTGTTCCCGATTCTCTTGCCGCGGTATTCCCGGTGGCAGGGCAGCGCAGCAGAACCGGGAGCGGCGTCCGCGGATGCGCCCAGCGCAGCGCGGCCGGAGGCGCCGCGGCGGGTCGGGGGTGGCAGGAGCAGCCAACTCACCGTGCCTGCTCTCGCTTTTCCCTGGATCTCCGCCGGCAGCGTGCGGGGCGCTCCGAGCCGTCCCCTTGCCGAGGAGGGCCGCACGCCCCAGCGCCGCCGCTCCTCCCCGCAGCGCACCGAGGCTCCTTTAGCGGGGCCTCGCCGCCTCCGCCGCCCCGCCCCGGCCCGGCCCGGCCCGAATCCTTCCGGCCCCGTGCGGCGTGGCCCGTGCCGCGGCCCGTCGCGCCGGCGGAAGCGCGGCCGCCGCCGCTGAGGATGCTCCGGGCCTGGCGGGCGCCGGCGCTGGCGCGGCCCGCGCGGGGCTGGGCGCGCTCCGCCGCCTCGGAGGCCGCGGCCGAGAGCCGGGAGGACTCCCGGTACCGGGACACGGTGCTGCTGCCGCGCAGCCGCTTCCCCGCGCAGCTCCCGGGGCGGCTGCAGCCCGAGACCGAGCTGAGGACGCAGCAGGTGCGGCGGGGCCGGCCGGTTCCCGGGAGCGGCTGGGGCTGCCCCGGGCCGCCAGGGTTTGGGCTCGGCCCCGCCGCGCAGGAACAACTTCTGGCCTCTCCGGGCTCTTTTTTAGGAAAGCGCGGACTCTTTATGTTTTTATGGTTTATATAGTCATACCGTTCATACAGTTTGTTTTGGAGGAGAGTCACGGCCGTCCGGATAGTGTAGTGCTAGGATAATAATCTCAGGCTTAATATTTCACTCTCTTCCGCCTTTTTATTTAAAACCTATGAATGTCGTCCCTTGCGGAGTTAGGAAAGTGTATTTGTTTGTTTGCCTGCTTGTGTTGTTAATTTCACATCCAGACTTTTTGGAAGTGCAGAGATTTGGGATGGTTTTGGTCTTTTTCTTGTTGTTTCTACAGAAATGTGGTTTTTCGGAACTGTACTCATGGCAAAGGCAAAGGAAGACAAAACAGGAATTTTGTCTGCATGATGGACCACCCTATGCCAATGGAGACCCTCATGTTGGCCATGCATTAAACAAAGTAAATATTTACTTGTTCATACTTTATGCTTGTGAAGTGGTAAAAAGCCAGCTGTCATGGTGTGCCCTGTGTTCTCCATTCCCATTTAAATCTATAACACTTTAACACATTTTGGGTTTTGGTAGTTGGGGCTTTTAAAAACCAGTGGTTTGGTTATGTGGATACTATATTTTGTCATGTTGACATAGATAACATACTCCAACATAAACACCATGTACTGAATGCTTAGAGTTCATTTTGATTCAGCCCTGAGATTCACAGCATTATGCTGACCACAAAGTGAGAAAGACTCAGATTGTGAGCTGTGACCCACAGTGTCTCACAATCCCAGTGCCAGAGCTTGGGCTGCAGCAATGTGCTCTGGGCCAGTGCTTTAGACTCAGCTCAGTGTTTTAAAAATGAGAGCAAGTCAGATTTGTTCACTTCAAGTCTTGCAAGTCTATAAAATGCATTCTTCAGTTCCACTGGTTGTGAACTCCTTGGATTAATGGTCCTCTAAGGTTCTGCCAATGTACAAAATGGTAGGCAAGAAAAATAAAACATTCAGGGTCTTTGGATCACAGAGTGCTTTGGGTCAGAATGGACCTTGAAGATGATTTAGTTCCAAACCCTCTGCCATGGGCAGGGACACCTTCCAACAGACCAGGTTGCTCAAAGCCTCATCCAAACGGGCCTTGAACACATCCAAGGATGGGGCACCCAGAGCTTCTCTGATCTTAATCAAGAATTTCTCCTGCAGCTTTTGATAATTGTATTTTTTAAACAGGAGGAGTTTAATAACAAATGTGTCTGTTCCACGTGGGGGAGCTAAAGTGATAACAGACCCTTGTGGCTTTTCAGATTTTGAAAGACATCACCAATCGCTTCCATGTGATGAGAGGCTATAAAGTGCATTATGTGCCAGGATGGGATTGCCATGGGCTGCCAATTGAGTTGAAGGCACTGTCAGAAGTCAAAGGAGCTGAAAACCTTTCACCGATGGAAATTCGGCAGAGAGGTAAATAAAAGCTGAGAGACTTTATTGTGGCCTTTTCTATTAGCTATTGGTGACTTTTTTCTATGTTCACTGGCTGTATTTGCCAAACAGAGCAGGCTGGAATCTGATGAAATGGGATAATTTCACACAGGCTTGATTCGTTGCTGTAATGGGCAAGCAGAGCATTGACCCTCAGTTTAAAAAAAAAAAAAGGAGGGCAGGAGATTTGGATGTCTCCTTCAAGGAAACTGCTATTTATCAGATCAGCATCCATTTGGTTTTTGAAAGCTGAATTTAATTAGGAACTGAAAAGATGGATGTAGAAGTCAGGCTCTTTCAGGACAGCTTGGTTCAGTATCACAAGTAGGAATGTATTTGTTGACTTTTTAACAATGCTACAAAACCATAGGGGGGATCCTTTTGGAGAAAGTCTGCATTATATGGAAACAGTTTTGAAGAAATAATTTCAAGCCCCTTTTTCAAAATGGGTTGAAAGGCATCAGAATTCAGCTGCAAAGCTTTTTGTAATGAGCAATTGAAACTGCTTTAACTTGAAATTATGGTAATGAAATGGACTAACTTATTTTCAAATGTATGTTAGAAAATTTTGGATCAGCATAAGCAGAGGGAGTTAACTTTCACTGTTACTAGTTTTATGTTGAGAACTTATCTTAAGAAATTTTTCTTCCTAACAAAATATATTTCCCCCTGCCTTTCTTAAAAAGAAAGTTTGTAGTCTAAAGACATGTGCTTAATTTTCCTGTGTTGGTGAAAAGGTGCCACTCCTGTTTACTCTTTGCAGTCATTTTTTTGTAACAACCAGTCTGAAATGTATGTATTTTGAACCATAATGGTTAGTGCATAGGTTCACTACATTCAGCTCTGGCTTTACTATAAAAAAGTCAATAGTGCATTTTTTAAGTGGTATTTTATTGATCTTAGTGTGCTAAACCATGTGCTTAATGGGACCATTCCCTTCAGCCAGAGCATTTGCAGAAAGAGCGATTGAGAAACAGAAATCTGCCTTCATTCGTTGGGGTGTAATGGCAGATTGGGACAACTGCTACCTTACATTTGATCCAAAGTATGAAGCAAACCAGCTGAAAGTCTTCCACAAGATGTATGATAAGGTATGTTGAAGTTCTGTGCAAGTCTGTATTGATTTTTTGTGAGTTTTGGTTCTCCTAACTTTCTTTTTTCCCCTCACTGTCCTCTCTAGGGTTTAATTTATCGGGACTATAAACCTGTGTTCTGGTCCCCTTCAACAAAGTAAGAATCAACTTATTATTTTGTCTTTAAAATTTTAGCAAGGATGCCAGTAGCTTTTGATGTTGGAGTGTGTAACTTGTGTTTGATGTGTATCAGAACAGCCTTGGCTGAGGCAGAACTCGAGTACAACGAGCAGCACGTGAGTCGCTCTGTGTACGTGAAATTTCCGCTGCTGAAGTCGCCGCCTAAGCTGACTGCTGTGATAGGTACGACTTCTCTGTAGCTTTAGAGACTGACAGCTTGGATTTTTGTTGTAACTGTGAGTAAAGTACTTCTGATTTACATCTGTAGATGGATCATCCCCTGCTAGTGTGCTAGTCTGGACCACGCAACCTTGGACTGTGCCAGCCAATCAAGCAGTTTGTTACATGCCAGACTCAGCGTAGGTGTCTTCATCTTGGTTCAGTTGTCTGTGTCAGTCCTTACTGGTATTTAGCAGCAAAATTAAAACATCCTGCCATTACAGTTTACTTAAGGCATCTTTTCTGGGTTTTGTTTGGGGCTTTTTTGTTCTGCTTTTAAGTGATGCGATTGTAAACTTTGTTTTATATCTAACATATTAATTTCTGTCTACATTTTTATTAAGTTATTTCTTTTTCATGAGGCAAGATTACCTGGAATTTTGAGATTTATGAGTGAATTGGACATGTAAAACCTACTTGTCTGTTTTTTAGAGATGAAGCATTTCACAGATTGGTAGCTTTGTGGTATTTGGAATTATTTAGTATCACAAATTCACGTTTGTATTGCAGCTACTCAATTGTAAAATGTGCAACGACTGGACAACACTTCATCCTTGCTGCAGATAGAGTTGAATCCACAGCTGCTGTTCTGGACACACAGTTTGAAGTTGTATCAACATGTAAAGGTAGGATTTCATATTGTTAAATTGCTTAGAAATCTGCTGAGAGGTGTCTCAAAACTGTTCCAGTTTTGATGGATTAAATGTGTTTATAATTTGAGAACATGCCTCAAAAATAATACAAAGAAGAGGAGGAGTCTGTCAGATTTACTGTTGGTGTATTGTAGCTCAAATTATCATCCATAGATTTCAAATAAATATTTAAAATCTGGCTTCATGTTTGGAAAAATGAAATGTAGAGTGCAAGTCTGTTCAGTATCAAAATCTTTATTACACTGAGTGCAGTTTGTATTTCCATCCATTGTTGATGACAAGAGGGGGCTAATTACAAGCATGACTGGTGAGGTACTGTAGTTGTCTGTCTGGGCAAACTAAAGCAGTTGAGTTGGCATCCTAACAAACTGCACAGTGGCATTTCTAACAGTCAGGCTTGGGATTCAGTGTCATGAGTTGGGATTTAGTGTGTTGTTTGTGAGCTTTATTCATCTGCCTCCATCAGTGGTTCAGTGTTGGAAATATGCATTTGTAAAGAAGGTGAGGAATCTATTTCTACCTATTTCTATGACTTCTTGTTTTCTTTTTTTTTTTTTTTTTTTGGTGTCTTTCCATGCCTTCTCTTTCAGAGGAAGTTTACCTAATGATGAAATTACTGGGGGTGTTTTTTTCTCACAGCTTCCCCTTTTTGAATTATGTGATTTACAGATAACATCCCAAGAGTAGTAGAGTTGAACCTTCTTAAAAAGAAATTTCATATTGGAACCTGTTCTTTTTAACTTCCCATATATTCAGTAATTAATTATAGTTCTGTATTTGTGTACATAACTGTGAAGGCAGTTATTAAACATGTTCCTTCTAGGAGAAAATCATTCTGTGAACACCATTTTGTCACATGGCACATTCCTCAAGCTCTGTGATTCTTGACTTTCAGCAAGGCTTTAATAATAGTATTTCTTCTGTGTTTTTTTACACTTGTTCTTTTTCTGCCCTCTGACAGAAGTTGAATGCGTGAATTGTGTTTCTCTATTTTATCTTCTGCTTGTATTTTTCAGGTGCAGATTTGGCAGATGGTTCTTGTGCTCATCCCACCATTCCTGGCAAAGTCTCTCCCCTGTTACCTGCAAATCATGTGACAATGACAAAAGGGACAGGATTAGTTCACACAGCCCCAGCTCATGGTATGGAAGATTACAGCGTAGCTTCCCACCATCAGCTACCCACGGTACTTTGTCTTTTCAGCTGTTGTTCTTGATTTCCTGGAACTGATTGACTCTGTAACCCTAAAATTATTTATTTTAATTTGTGCATAAAACTTGAAAATATTTCCAAGCATTCACAGAAGTGTGAGTATCACTAATGGCCTGCAGAAATGCAAGACTAACCTTAAGGAAATGTGTATCGGGTTAAAAGAATGAAGTTTCCTTCTGCTGATTAAAGCTTCTGAGGAGGTCTTAGAATCAGTTTTTTCTGCTCTTTGTGTGGTTTTGTTTTTAAAGAAGAACACAGAGAATGTTTCTCAGATACTGACTCTCACTACTCAGAATTATCTTTTACATGCAGATCAGTAAGTCACCTGTTATGTAGATCATTGTTACTTTTTTTTCAGCAAATCTTGTTTTAAACACATACATAAATACAGCTCATTTATGCATAGCTAGTTTGATTGATGGGAGTGAAGATTCAGGATATTAGGCATGGGGAGGGTTAGGTTTGCCTTTATTTTGCACTGAAATACCAGTGACTGTGATGTATGATAGTTGTGGTATGTGTGCAGATGTAATGGTGCTCATTTCTTCTGAGACCTAAAATTCACTTACCTGGTAGATTACTAAACGGCAGTTTACTAAATCTGAAGTATACTTAAATATTTTGTTATTCATCAGAAAAGAGTCACCCAGTAGAGTATTTTACTCACTTTTGAATACCAGAAAGATAATTAATTGGTGCATGGTATTTTATTGACATGATTAATTTATTTATTTTCAGGATTGCCTTGTGGATGAAAGTGGGTATTTTACAGAAGCAGCAGGTTCTGAACTTAAAAACAAGAATGTCCTTGAAGAAGGGAATGAAGCTGGTGAGTATTTGATGTTTGACCATTTGTTACTGCATCACTTACAGTCCTGCATATATTTTGAGAATATGTATAAACTGGCCATATTTTGAATATAGATGAGGTACAGGCATTCCTTTCTAAGTGTTGATTATAGAAAGGACTGAGTTGAGGTTAACAGCAGCCATATGTTCAAACTGAAATTTAATCTTGCCTCGTTTTTTCTCTCAGTCATTAAGATGCTTCAAGCAGCTGGGAGTTTGTTAAAAGAGGAGAAATATGTGCACAGTTACCCCTATGACTGGAGGACTAAAAAACCAATTATTATTCGTGCCAGCAAACAGTGGTTTGTAAACACAGCAGATGTGAAGGCTGCAGCACAGGTATGTAATTTTGCTTTCTTATGAGACACTTGAAGACAGCTGATGCTACTTGGAATCAGAAAAAAAATCTTGCTGTAGCTCCCTCCAGAATATGATCTTCTCTAGGGTTTATGAGCAGTAGTTGAAAAGCATTAATTACTTGTTGAAGTGAAATATATATTGTCAATTCGTTTGTCAATGTTGATACAATCTAGGGTAGCTACACTGACTGGTATATTTGCTCATTGTAATTACAGATGTAGAAGTTTCTAAGAGATACTGCTGGTGTTTTCCCTAAAATATTGGTTTTAAATATGATGTTTCAAGGAATTAAATTAGAAGAGACAATTTTATTACTGTTAAAATTACCTTTTTTTTTGTTAGGCTAGCCTTGTGTGGCCAGACATCTTTGTTTGCTGCCCTGTTAATTTTGTCACAGTCCTGTTTTGAATAACTTTAAAGCTTTTGCTCTTTGAGGCTACATAGATCCACAGAGAAGATTCAGGCCAGCACCTTAGGGTAACTGATTTTATTCTAATTAGGGCATGAGGTGTGTATTCCAAATTAATCTTTATCTAGAATGGATGAAAACACAGTGGTTACTCAGCAGGGTTGGGAGTGAGTGGTAGCCCTCTACAGACAATTTATTTCAAGGTGGGTTTTCAAAGTAGTCAAGAGTACAGGATACAGTCAGCTTTTAAACTTCTGATTTGGTCACTGATGCCATTTTAACTTGTTTTTAGGGTGTGTCTGCTAGAGAATCAGAGAACTGGGGTTTGGTTGGGAAATGCACAGTATATGCAGTGTTCAAGTAAGTTATTGAAGAGCAGCAGGCAGTTGTCTGAGAATATCTTGTTTGATACTGGGAATGGGAGAGTAGATCTGTAACATATTTTACTGACAGCATAGACATTAATTGTGGGAAAGGTGAAGCATGGTTAACAGTTCGCTGTCTCCTTTATAGGATGTGCTGAAAAAAGTGAAAGTGATCCCTACATCTGCAGTGAACAGGATGATGGAGATGCTGGACAGAAGGACGTTCTGGTGCATATCACGGCAAAGATGCTGGGGCGTCCCAATTCCTGCTTTTTATCAGAAGAGCACGGGAGATTGCTTGATAAACAGGTACCTGCCTAGCTTAGACATGAGAACTGACTGAAGCAGCACTGTCTGTTGTGCTGCAGTTAATGATATTATAAAACTTATTATTATTTCAAGTAGAAATACGTGCTTTTACTTGTAGTTATTTATACACAGATCTCATTTATATGTAAGTTAAAACAATCGAAAGCTTGTGGCTGGAAGTGACTTACATATAAATAATAGGAATCAATTTACTTAAATACTTAACTTACGTGAAAACTCTCCTTGAGATTAATTGCTGCTTTCATCCCTTGTCTTCAATGTGCTGACAGTCATGACTGGCATTTCCATTTAAGCAAGCAGTGAAATGCAAGTTGTGGTTAGAATACATGGCAACTGTAATTGTACCACTGTACATTAAATAGTCCAGGTGCTGTGTCAAGATAGCTTTTTGCAGTTAAGTGACAGTGAGATCTGAAATGGAATAACCACAATGGTTGCAGAATAAATATGTGTCATTTGTTTCAGAACAAAATTTGAGTAGTTTTGAAGACCAGCCTCAATTGGAACTGACCCTTAGCTATATGATTTGGTGTGTCCAGATCTTCAGATGCTAGCCTGGTTCTGACATCTTTTGATTAATAGTATCCAGATATTGCAAATACTGCATTTCAGGAATTATAGACAACATAATGCAGAGGAAATCCAAGCTATGCTTTAAAACAAGGAAACTCAATCAAATACGATCCTTTTGTGTCCTGTAAGGAGTAATAGAGTTCTACTTTTAGTTCTCTGGGGAACAGAGATTTTCAGTTGTGAATGCTCTCTAAGAAGTGATTTCATAAAAAGAGTATTGCATTAGTTCCATAATTTTGAATTATTCATTGAATTAGTTCCATAACTTTTTCTGCCTTGAGATACACTGATGTATCTTGGTTTTGTACACCTTAACCTTACGAACTTCTGGGAAAATTCATAAATTTTCACAAGTGGAGGTGAACTTGAATATTGTTGCAGAACTTTTTTTTATTTTGGTGTTGAGTAATGTAGTGCAGGAGTCCAGCATGTTTTCCAGAGGCTGTACTGAGCACAGAAGCAGTAGATAGTAGACAGTAGTAGGTGAGGCTCAGGGTGTGGAGAGCAGGGAATGGACTTTAGACAGGTAATCCTTAGCTTCACCTGGCGTGACTGGGTGTGTAGGTGTGCAGAGAGATGTACTTTGGCTCTCTCACTGTAGGCAATAACTGTGAGAAAAGACCACAGTAGCCACAATGTTGTTTATAATGCCTGGATAATGCTGGCACACAGCAGGAAATAAATGGGTGGAGGGTTTGTGGGACATAAAAGCATTTTACCTGCAAAAAAGCATGTGTGTGTCTCTATAAAAAACTACTCTTTCTGAGGAAAACTTCTTGTATTCTGGTTGAAGAGTAGGCTTGAGAGTGTGTGTGTTGCCTAAAAATTGTTAAATATGTAGCTTAACAAGCAAAAAAGTGTAATGGAAACCAGTCCAGCAGTTGGCACTCAAATGTGAAGGGCACCATGAAGCAGGAGCTCCTTCTGAACACTGAGCAACTGGGACAGAAAGCATTTGAAAGGAGGGATGTGTAGGAATTCCTTCAGGTTGTAGTAAAATAACTTTGAAAGGCCACGACCTCTATTAAAGCTCCTGCCTTTTGTGAGTGCTCAAGCAGTGTGAGATTATTCCCAAAATTGTGCAAAATGTGGCAGTTGCAGCATTTTGATGTAGCAAATTCTGCCATAGCTTAACACCTCCACTTTTGTGTGTAGTTGTTGGCCCAGCAGTGAGACTTGTAGGGGAGTGAACGAGGGGACAGCATGGCATGTTTGGGTAGAGAATTGATCTGGGGAATAGAGAGACATTTAGGAAAAAAAACAGGCAAATTCACTATACTTGGAAAGAGATTTATTTCATTCGATTGACAGGTTCAGATGATCATTTACAGCCAGTACTCTTTACTTCTAACTTTACTTACTCTCTGTGGAATTTTCAAAGCAAAGTGTAAAGCAGTCATTAAATATTCTAAAACGTTTGAATTTTAATATTTGTAAAGTTAACTGTAGGAAACTTCTGTAACTGGAGTAGAAGTGCACAGAATATTGGCCTATAGAAGTGACAGGCAAATGCAGAAGATAGTCTGTCAATTCATAGGTCATTTTCCTGGACACCAGTTCTTACTGAAAATAGCAGCTAAGCCTGACTGTTCTGTTACATTTGCATTATCATTTTGAAAATCATATTACAACAGGTTGCTGACATACTTTTTAAGAAGTTGCATACATAGTGTGAATAATTAATATAGTTAAAACATAAAACACAGTAAATAAGTTGCATTTCAAAACATGAGCTGTTTTTAACTTGAATGCTGGATAAACAACCTTTCAGTAGCAGCTGCTGTGGAGTTTTTGAGTGACTATCAAAAGTAACAGCATCTCCACTGGAAGTCAGTGTAGTCCACATGGAGTTGCTGTTACATATGAGAGCACCAGTGGTCGATCTTGAGTGATTCTGTTCATGTATCACCTGTAAAAAGACTTTTAAAAAGAAAAAAAGTCCCTAAAATAAACTGCTGTTTCCCTCTGAGAGTTGTCCCTGAATTTGTCACGTGAAAAGCTGCTAAAAGCCCTTCTTTCAAGGTGGAACTTCTTTCCCTAACAGTGTTTTTTCCACACCAGCAATCCAGTCTTCCTAGCTTAAAAGCCAAGAGGTAGTAATGTTCAGTGCAGAATCTCTATGAGTCTCCTTGCTGCTGTGGCCCCCCCATAACCCTAAAATATATTTGATTCAATGACATTGTCATCTATGGTTAAAAATTTAATATACCACTGATGTTTAAAATATTTTATGCAGAGTATGCTGCATCATATTGTGACCAGGAGTGTAAAAGTTATTATTAAAAATCCCTTATAGAAAAGAGAGAGAAAAGAGAGAGCACTTTTCGTTATTGCCATTTTCAGTAAGAATACAGAGGTGGGATTCTGTGGGATTTTTCTGCACAAATGGAGAAAAAAGACTTTAAGTAATTTAGAGAACATGCACAAATAGATGCTTATGATGTGTGACAGCTTTCAACATTTAATAGATTTCAAGAGAAAATATTTAATAGATTTCAAGAGAAAACATTCTTCATCTAGGAAATTCTGTAACTCATAGAAAAGAAGAAAGAGCTCCAAAACTAAAATATAAGAATTGTATTTCCAGTAGTAGCTCAGCACAGGTAATAAATGTGAGATAGTCCTTAATATGACCTCATGCAGTAACTGCTTTACAAATAAACTGTTCAGATATAAATATGATAATAAATAGCAGTATTTGCAAAGATTGTTCTAATGCCTCACAGCCTTTGTCCACTTCCCTGTGACTTTGATTAACACATAAATTAAACTTCTGAAAAAGAAAAACCCAGCATGTTTTTGAAGGAGGTCTGTCCTGTGCTCTAATTTGTTTTTTAACATAATAAGACATTTTAGTGAATTGCAATTAATAGCAGCTTACCATCCCCTAAATACTTACAGCTGTAGTATCGACGTTCCTGTAAAGCAGAAGATAACTTTCCCTCTTTGCTGCTGTTGGAAAGGAGATGGAGAGAACATCGGGCTCTGTATTCTTCTGCTCCTGACTGTATCTTAATGCTGCCTCATTTCTGTTAACAGATTAAATAAGTGTGCAGCATAATCAATACCTGGCTCCCGGGTGATTGGCTGGAGCCGTGGTAGCGTGAATTGCCGTCGGGCTGTCAGAGCGCGGCAGGGACACGTAATGCAAGTTCTTCCAGATAGCCTCTGAATACAGGGCAAAGTTTTACAATGCCTTTATGGCTCACTCAGGGAATTATCATGCTCACCTTGAAGGCTGCAGATTATAAAGTGATGAGTAGTTATTTGAGCAAGGTGGTTTTCACTTGCACCTTAAAGAAAAGTACTTTGCAAAAATCCTGCTCCTTACGGTGCATATACCTTAAATAAAGTTATTTCTCTCTTGTAGTAAAATTAATCATAAGGATCCTGCAAGCAAAGCAGAGACAAGTACAGGGATTGTGTTTGTCTTGTATTTTTCAAACTGCAGGAGTAAAAAAGATTTGTTGAAAAGCTACCTTGGCAATTTTTCATCTAAACTACCTGCTCTTATAAAATGCTTGTTAATGTTCACTTATACTCTGTAGGGAAACACTGTATAGCGAAAAAAACGTGCACTGCTAAAATAGTGTATTTTTTAAAACGTGATTTGAAACAATGGTAGAATTTTGATAATATCGGTCAATAAAAATTTGACTTCACAGTCCTTGACTCCTTATTTCTTGTAAGTAATTGATAACACAAATCTGACCTCCTTTTACTTATCTGAAAACTTTTATCAGTAGCATAATTGCACCTGTTGGATCTTGTGTAACAAAAATATCTTTAAAAAATCTGCTTTTCATAAATTAATAATGTAATCTTTTCATTGCATGGCAATATACTTGATAAAAGGTTAGCCCATGGTATGTTTTGTGGGAATGGTTTATCTACAAGAGTACACAAGTCTTGTGTGACATTGGCAATACTTACTGTAAATGAAAGTAGGCATTTCATTATGGTTTCCCAAGGGAGAGTAGTAGCAAGGGTTTATTTCCTTCTTGTCTGTCCCCTCCCCCCACCTCTGATGGAAAGGAAAAAAAATCATGAAGTTTATTAAGTTTATTAATAGTTTATTAAGAGTATCTTTTTATATGCTGTCCAAGATAACTGTTAGTTTTGATATATAGCTGGACTTAGGACCTTTTATGAATCTCTCCAAATATTGATATTGTGAAATACCTGTTGAATATTTTGAAAATGTATAGATTAAAAATTAATTCATCACTGGAGTTTATGTCCATCCACTGAAGTGTATTTGCAATATGAAAAAGTTATGTGGAAGACAGGCTTAGTTCCTGTTTAAATTTTCTGCTTTACAGGATGTGCTAGTAGCTTTTCTGTACTAATTGTGGATATGATTCCTGTTCAGAGAATTTTTCTGGCTCTCACTGAGGCCAGAGCCATTAGCTGAGCACTGAATTACCTCCTGCATGCGTCACTCAACATACACAAATATTTTACATGGTAATAAACATGTTTTAGGGTAAATAATCCTCTTTTTAATTTAGCTATTCTTGTCTTCTGCTGGTGAGTTCCATGGGTAATATTCAGCCAGTGAGAGGAAGGCGTTGAAACTGTGGAGAGAGCTTTTCAAATCTTCAGGTGAAGATAACTGGTTATCTATAACTGTGTTTAAAAATACACTGAAAGTGTATTTGAGAAGCATCCAAGGTGGAAAATTCTATTGGCAAAGAGTGAAAAATAATATTGTGTATTGCTTTTTCTAAAATGTTCCTGGATGCTGCAGCATCATCACTAAAGGTCAAGGTGTAAATCCAGCTTTGTCAGTGGAAGGTACTCACCCTGCAAAAGACAAGTTCAGTGGAATAGTTTAGTCCAGGCTGAGGCAAATTTCTTTTCTGTGTTTCCTGTGAGCTTTCTGAATTTGAAGGTTTAGGGTAAAGGAGACAAGACATAAGGGTTGCATATCAACTGTCTGCCAGGAATTGTACCAGGGGTTGTTGTTTGCTTTTGTCTTGGAGAAGTAACACTCTCACAACTGGAAGTGTAGCCAGCCAAATAGGCCTCTGTGCAAATATTTCTGGAAAGAAGTGGTACCATTCACAGCTGGAGTGCCTCAGTGTTGTTTTAGCAAGTTAAATGTTAGCAGATGCATTACAAAGCCATAAATTGTGTCCTACCACCATTAAAATGGAAGGTAAATGATGCCTGTGCTGGTTTGAAAGGGGCAGAATGGTGGTGGTGCCACCAAGGATGTCCATGTGTGAGTACTGGTCCTTAGTGACCTTTCCCTGAAGAAAATCTGCTGAGATGTTCTACAGGAATTTATTTTGAGAAGTGAATTGATTAATTGATGATTGAGTGATTGATTGGTACAAAATTGATGTTCTGTCATTGCAATTTGAGGAGTCAAGAGCAAAATTGATTTTCTTCTTCCCATTGCACCTCCTGTCATGAACTGAACTAATTTGTTCTACAGCTTCTTGGAGAATGTTTTCATCCTTAAACCCTGAATGTAGGAGTCCACTAAATGTTTTTAGTGATGTAGCTCAGCTTATTAGCAGTGCAGTAAAATACTGTGCTAAAAACCAAACACAAAACGGAGTGATGACTGAAGAAGATCATCTGCCTTCTGTGTTCTCAAGACAATTATGCCAGATAATTATTTTACTTTCCCCCCTTTTTGCAGTACTGTGTCAAGAAATTAGTTAACTGATTAAATCTTCATTTCTCAGGTTATAAATAAGTCTCTGGTGGCCTGGGTAACACAACAGGTTTAGTTTGAAGTTGGTAGGTCATGATGATCTGCTGTACTCCTTAAATACAGCAGATGTCTTCAAAATCACCTATTTAGGACTGTGCTCTGTGTGTCAGCAAGACAAAGTGTGTGGGGTTTCTCTTTGGTTCTTTAAGATACCTTAATTTATGTCTAGACTTGGTATTAAGCAATATTAAAAATCAATTCCCTATAGCCTTACCTACTGGGGCCAAAGATTGAATGTGTCATAAATAATGCACAGAACTGCACACCTTGAGGTTGCCTTATCTGTTCAGATCAGAAAAAATGCTTAGTTAACTTTTTAATTTTTCTTATTTCTGTAATATCTGTTTATTTCAGAACTTTTGTCCTGGCTGGTGCTATATGTTATGAACTCATAGATTGCCTTCAGAGTATACATTGAATGGTTTATTATCACTCCTCTACTGGGTGCAGAATTTTCAGTTTCTTACTGAATTCATATATTAATATATAATTAATATATTTACATTTATTACAGTTTGAAAAATATATTACTAAATTTGGGAAATTCGGGCAACTGGAAGCTTAAGATATATATGTGTGTGTGTGTGTGCTACTTCCTTTCCACATGAGTTCTCAAAGTCTCTGTATCCAGTAGGAAAAATAAACCTGTTGTTAAAAAGAGCAGATATTTTGAGGGGAAATAGTTGTGTAGTTCCACTAAATTCAAGGTCAATAAATAGCAAATAAAATGGATTTTAGAAGTTTTCAAGCTGCTGGCATCTTTTGAGTGCCCCAGTTATGAGGTATTTGCAGAAGAAGATATTTGGAATCCATGTGCATTTTTGTATGTTGTACAAATCCACCCATCTTGGAAGGCAAAGGCAGAAAGTATTTAATGCAGGCAGGAAGCTCTGTGAAGTGTTGTATGGATTAGAAGCTGGAAAATCACAGGTTCTAATAGCTTGGTCTGTGTATCAGCATCTCTCACTGCTTTGAGTCTGGGATACTTGTGGAAAGGTGTGATTAACTGCTCCATTCATAAACCCCTTTTTTCTTCCTAACCCAGTGAAACCATCACAGATGTCATCAAAGTAGTGGAGCAGCAAGGGACAGATGCATGGTGGGCCCTCCCCATCGAACAACTCCTGTCCAAACAGGCTGTAGCAAAGGTAAACTCCTGACTTCAGGTACAGCAGGTGCTCGACACAGTTGAGTGATGGGAAATAGTAGAAAAATTTTATTTATTCCCATGAGCCTCTTCAGTCTTATACCCTCATTGTAAAAGGAGTATTCACAGAGTGAGAGCTGAGTGGGGCAGAACACACACAATTGGATTTGTTCTGTTAATTCAGGGCAGAGATCTCCATCCTCCTCCTCTTAGATCAGGAGGAAAGTGGCATCCTAATGAACCAAATTATGAGCCCAAATATGTATTGGGTCTTGGTCATTAAGATGGATTAGAATTTTTATTTAGTTCTTCCTAACTTTTTATTGTTCTTTAACAGTTGTGTACTTAAGCTAGCACAAAGCTGTAGTGTTACTGTGCCATCTGAGGTTTTCTTTGTAATTTTTCCTTGCCCTACCTTGAGTTTCTATTAGAAATTAGAAAACTCTTGTCAAAAATTATCTACATTATTTTGTGTTCACTCACAGAGTTGGTAACAGAACCTGTACAAAACTGGTCCAGATATCAAATTTGCTTTATTTCTAGCTTTGAAAAGCCTTGATGTTAGAGTATTCTATTTGTATTATTTAATAATTGTTCTCTCAATAGGCTGGTGGTCATGATGTTTCGGATTATGTCAAGGGACAGGATGTCCTGGACATTTGGTTTGACAGTGGAACTTCCTGGGCTCATGTTTTGGAAGGTAAAGAACTCCTGTGTTGATCCTTCTTCTAAAAGACTTGGAGAGCAAAATATAACTCTTCTGTGTGACAGTGTTGGTGTCAGCAAAACTGAGGCAGATTATGCCAGCAGCAGGCTGGCTGTGACTTGTAAAGCTGCTTTTGCTTGTAAAGATAAGGATTTAATGTTGGCAAACTCATTTGCAGCATAATTAAAGTCGAGATTTTTCTAATATTCTGCTCTAATGATTCTGACATGTGGTGTACTGTGTAACTGCTAATCACCTCATACTTGTTTTGAGTGAAGAAGTGTCATGGCATGGACAGCCAAGGTACTTTGCTGCTGGTTGGTAGTCTTAATTTGTTTTTAGTTAACAAATTTCAGTCTGTGCTTGTCTGTGCTATTTGAAGCAAAACAAGACTAAGATCAGCTGCTGAGTCTAAATTCTATAATTTAAAAGTGTTAGGTGTGTTTTTTCACTTCAGGTTACTTTCGGTAACTAAAGCAGTATATTGTGACTTAAAATATTTATAATTGCTATATGCTATTTATGTCTCCTACTGCCAGTAGTTGCTACCCAGTAGGTAACAGATAGATATTTGTATAAAAAGATGTAAAATATACACTGTTTGCCTGGAGGATAATGCAAAGTCAGGAGTCCTTTCTAGAGGAGGAGTCTGGTCCCATACATCAAGTCTGTTGGACTTTAAACCCTCTGTACACAATTACATGATAACAATCTTGCTGAATTATAAAACACGTTAGTAGCAGAGTTTTATTTCATAGCAACATGGTCAGGCAACAGTACCATCAGCAAACATTAATTTTCTAGAAGACTTTTACATATATTGAGGTTTATGCTCTTAAAAAATGTTTCTGGTTTGATTTTGAAAGGTATAACAAAGTAGAGCTATTTTATGCAGTCACAAACTTGCATTGGTAAAGGACTGAACCTCAGCCCTCTAATCCTGTAAAGGAGATAGCTTTTCATAAGGAATTGCAGAATCAAGACTCTGGATTCGTTGTTAATTTGTGTAAAGCTCCCATATGGATTCTGTAGTGTCTAATAAATGTTTGGGTTACCACAGTACAGACTTCTTTCATGGAACTATTAAAGTTCCTCTTCTCCACCTAGTCCTCTCTTTTAATGAAATTTGCTGGAGCTTGGTGTGTGTGAGGCATCTTCTGCTGCTGTGTGACATAACTGGAGTGGCCCCACTGCTGTCCAAGCTGGGGACTGGCTAACCAGCAGTGTAACCTCCTAACCCTGTTTATTCTCAGAAATTACACAAAAATTGCATTACCTTTTTTCTGTGTAATTGAGGCTTCCAGCCACTGCCAGAAGTGAAGTACAGTCTGTGATTCATATCAAATTACTGGTTTAACTCACCTTTTACAAAATTTTGCAAGAGAAGTTGTTGAATTAAGAGTTTTGTTCTCTATTTCCCAAATACACTCCAGTTTTTAAAGCTTTTTGCAGAACTTCTTCCAATATCAATGATAATCAGCAAGGCTTACAGACAGGCTAATGGGTGGGATTGTTTTCCAAAGTACTCTTGGAGAAAAAAAGATGGAATTCATGGAGAAATCCAAGATTGCTTAGAGAGTGTCATTATGGGAAGAAGAACTAATTTTGTGGTAGGAGATAAGTGATAGCAGAGGTTGTTGCTGACTTTTGTCACTGTTGGTGGCAGAGGTTCTTTCACAGCACGAGTTACTTTCAGGGCAACTGCAGGATATAAAAGATGGCTAAAACTGAGACTAATGTTTGTTTCACTCTGCCCTGAACTCAAGTTATTGAAAATTCTAAGTCAATGATCTGTTAATAGCCAGCAGGAATAACAGATGTTACAGATTCCCCTGTCAGTTCCAGTGTTGTGAAAATAATTCCTTCTCTCCAGCATCTCTGTGACTCAGAACTTGGCCTGAGTTTTCACTGCACTTGACCCAGCTGTGTCTGAGCTTGCTAAAGGAGGAGGAGCTGTTAAAAAATGAATCCTTTAGCTGATGGCCACACAGCAAATACAGCAGGACAAGAAAAGAGATTCTGCTGAATGAGGTTAAAGGAATTGCTCAGTGACAGCCAAGCCCAATGGTGTAAATCATAGGTTGCATTACCTTTTGCCTTTGCACAGTCCTACTTCTAATGCTTGCCCTGCTGCATCTCCTTCCAGGGACTGGGTCTATTGCTGATGGACATGGCCTAAAGTTACTCTTGTTCCATTAAATTATGGTTGGCTTCCTTTTTCCAGCCTGGGTGTGCCTAAGGTACCACTTGTAGCTAAATGACAGATTAACCAAACCATTCTATGTCAGCAGTGTGGCAGGTGCAACTTACACACTAAAATCAGAGATCTGGCTATTAGATTTGTAGTCAAAAACTCGAAGTTGTACAGCTACAAGTAGACTGTGTATGAAATAAAAAACACTCACTAGCATCACTGAGAGCAGATCCACAAGTGCAACACTCTCTGAAATCCCCTAGAATTCCCTGGGGATGCTGTTTGCTTTGTTAATGCTCTGTTTGCCTAACACTGTTTTCACTGAACAGTTGTTGTGCCCTCTCATCCTGTTTATTTCTTGCTACACATGCCTCAAATTTTTTGGGGGGAAGAACTGTTTTATGCAGTGTTAAAATTTAAGTCCAGGTGCTTCATGCATGGATAACTGCGTTCTCACAATGCTGCTGTGAAGTAGAAGAGTGTTAATCCACTATTTACAAAAAGAAAGTGTGGTAAAAGCAAAATTTTGTTCAAAAGCATATATTAATTTTAAATACTTAATGCTGTGGTGCCCGGCATTTATTCTGTTGTTTTTTTGCTTTAAGTTCAGCCTTTTGGCAGAGCTCATTTCAGTGGCTCCTTCTGGAGCATCCATTTAAGGCATGTCTTAAAGTTCTTCTTTAATGTCTTAAAATTCTTCTATATCTTCCTCATGGACAGAATGCCAGCTTCACTACAACCTTGAGATGATTATTTTTTTTAATATTTCATATAAAAATGCACACTGGACTTCACTATGATGTGATTTGCCACTGGTAAAAGTCACGCAGCTTTTTACCCACAGTTTTGTGGGTATTGCAATGATGGTAGTTTTCAACATCATAACTTTTTTTCCCTATCTTATTGGCTAATGTTTAACTGAATGAATGTGATTATTTTACAACTTGCCTATCTAAGTGTTTAAACTTTTGTGCTGACTGAGAGGCTTGAATTTATCTTAGCTGGTTCATTCCTGGCATTAAAATACATTATGTTTAATCTAAAAGTCAAAGTCTATAAGATCAAAGATATGGAATCTTGAAATCCAAACCAGAAGGATCATAAATTGTAATTCTCTTTAATGACCTATGTACTATACCTCAGTTAAAATAAACAACAGAAAAGTCTCTTGGGTTGTTGGACATACTTTTCCATTTATCAAAAAAAAAAAAAAAAAGAGCAGTCTTGTAATTAATTTATATATAACAATCACAACTTTAACAAAACTGAGGAAGGGGAGCTACTTATAAGGCAGGTTTTTATATGCAAACTCCATGTTTGTATTTACAGATAAAAAGTTCAGGCCTCTGTTAACTTTGCCAGCACCAGCAGCCAGCTTGCCAGATGTACTAGTTCCTATCAGAAAAGCACAACCCACTTTGCTGTTTGTAATCAGTTGTTTGTTGACATTCTTCTGTCCTCTAACTACTGGCATTTCCATGAAAAGTTCACTTCTCTAAAACCTGTGGCTAGTAAACTAGTTGTAAGTAACAAATGTGTTGTTACAGATTTTCTAATGTTACTATCTTCCTGACCACAAATATTCTTTTTCTATCTTGTCCTCACAACTATTTTTGAAGTCTCTTAATACAAAGGTTGCTTCTTACTTACTGTACTTCTAAACCCCAGACTCTTTGTAGATTTCCTTGACTGAATAAGCAAATGTGTAAAAAGTGTGATATCCACCCACACGTTTTTCCTGTGCTACCTGGAACTTGTGTGGCCTTGACCTTTGTAATGTTGAACTTCCCTTTATTGCAGGATGGATCTAAATATCGAAACTTCCATTAAAAGTTAAACAAATAAAGTGTGTCAGTGGCAGAAAAAAGAATTGTCTCAGGGGTCCTAGGAAGAAGAAAAGAGGAAATAGTGAATAAAAATTGAGTAGAAAAAGTTCTGTCTGAATATTGAGAAAGCAACACCATCAACTTGTAGAATCAAAACTAAACTTCTGACAAATATGTGTATGGTTTTGCATCTTTGTAGGCTTTGACTTGCATGTTCTGCTGTGTTCGCACTACTCTGTTCTCACTCTGGTGACCTGTCTGGGATTGCTTAGGACAAGGAGGGACTTCTTGAGTCAGCAAGCTTTGTACCTTTTTGTACAGTGGCTGAATTCCACCAGTAAAGCCATTTAAACTGTGCTGTCCTCTTCTCAACCCTGTGGAATAGCTGGGTTGGCTCTTTTGCTTTTAATGTGCAGTCAGCTAATACTCTGCCTGCCTTGTAGCCCAATTTTCCTCATTAGCTCCACTTGTTCTTCCCTAGCATTCCTCTTTTTTTCTGTGTTTGTATTTACAGGGAATAATAATTCTACTCAGCCTTCCCAAGCCAGCCTTTTCCAGATGCCTCTATCCCCAACAGGCTTTCTTGTTTCCCATGTTGTCCTAACTCTTTGCCTAAGTTTTTAATCTTTCTGGAACACCAGTGACCAGAAATGTAAATTCTGTCACAGGTGAGCTGTGTTCACTGCCAAAGCTTCCTGCTCTCCTCTGTAAATGCCTTTCATGGGCTGGTTGGGCACCTTACCTCTGTGCCTTGTGCCCTGAGTAATTCCAAATGGGGAAGCTTCAGATGGTGGAAGAGATTTCTATTAATTCCAAAGTAATTCTAGTAACTGGGTATTCCAGTTTGTTCAGGAGCACTTGAAAAGTATTCTGAGAACTTCTGGAAGCAATCTGAGCATGATAGCTTCTTTTCCTATTTTATTATTTAGCTTGGGAGAGACCAACCTTATTTGTTAAATTCTGGAGTGTGGCAAGTTTTGGATTATTTTAAAAATTGAGATATTAGTTAATCCCTCGTATCACAGTTAAGTAACCACACACCATTTAGAAAAGTAACTTACCTTGGGTTTAAAAAGCAGGATCAATGTTACTAATCACTTTCAGAGATTTTGTCCATTCATTGTTTTAAGATACAAGGTCTGATATTTCAAATAAAATGTTCTGCTTTTAAAGGTGCAGATCAAAGAGCAGATACATACCTTGAAGGAAAAGATCAACTGGGAGGTTGGTTTCAGTCCTCTCTCTTAACCAGTGTGGCAGCAAGGAAAAAGGCACCATACAAGTAAGTGCGTGGATTGCAAACACATTTCTAGTCCATTTATTGAATATTGGGCTTTTGGAAGTGTGCATAGTAATGCATAAGCAAGAGAAATCAAACCAGTACCAAGTATCTGATTCATGATCTTACATTTTCAGTATAAACTTTTTCTTATATTAGACTTTAATTAATTTACTGTTTAACTTTTTTCTGTCATAATTCTAATAATGTTTTAATTCTTAGTCATTTAGGACTTCTCAGATACAAGTCTGGCTTTTTGCTATCTCTCACTCCCACAATTAAAGAAATTCTTTGGGAAGTGCAGTGTGCAAATCTCCCAAGGTCATTGACTTGGGAATTCAACATTAGGCTGTAGGGAAATGGGAATAGGTGTGTGTGTTCTGCTGGAGCTGTGGCACACCATTTATCTCCTGAAAGATGGAAAGCATAGGGAAGGGAAATGTGGCTCAGCTACAAGGAGGCTGTGCAGTTTTGAGAAATGTATTGGCTTAGAAAGTAAGTAACACATTAGTCTTTAATTAATTTAAATACTCATGCCCTGGATAGCTAAACAATCTGTTGCTTGCACAACAAAATTAAATGAGGAAAATAAAGTAGTTTGCTCTCCTTGGATGGTAGTACAGGGTGTATTCATGGTTGGTTGAACTCTAGGGATGAAGCCTCAGGCTCACTGAAACAGGGGGTTTCTGTGTGCTTTGACTTAAGAATATCCAAGAATATCCTCATTAGAAATCAATTCTTAGCATAGATTTTTCCCTGAGATTTTGTTTTCACTAAAATCTTTCCTGCAGGACTCTGGTGGTTCATGGCTTTACTCTTGGTGAGAAAGGGGAGAAGATGTCCAAATCTGTTGGCAACGTGGTTGACCCTGATGTTGTCATCAATGGAGGAGAAGTAGGTCAAGCTCGTGAGTTACTCAGAACAGCCACTTGCAGCCTTTCAGTGCTGGATTCTGCAGCTGTCCTGTGGCAGAACTCTGTCAGGCTCTGCTTTGGCTGTACTGCAGTTCCATCTGGCTGGACTGAAAACCTTGAGTTGTGTTGATTCTGCTGTAGTGCAAGAAAACCTCTGACCTTCATTCTCTGCTAAGAGAAAAGAAAATTATGCAGAGGGTGTAGAATGGGTCCTTTTTAACAGTGTTGATGGAGTAATGGAGTAGAGGAATAATAAAAGCAAACAAACAAAAAAAATAATGAACCTCTGCTGTCAAACTGACCGAAGCCTGCCATGTGTGGCTGGCAGTGCAGCAGTCTGATGTAACAGTGGCACCCCAGCAACCTCTCTGCTCTCAGGCCATTATTTACTCTGGAAACTTCATTCCATGGTCAAGGAGGTTGCAATGCAAGTGATGCTCTGAATTTCCTTCCCTCCCCAGTCCTGCTGTTGCTCTTTCTGAGGCTGCTGAGCAGATTTTGCAACTCACTAGAGAAAAGAATCAATCCTTGCATGACTTGCTTCCCTGATTAATTAAAACATACAATTGTTCTATTCTTTCGCAAAGGAGAAAAGCCATTTTCAGAGCTGAAAACAGGCTGAAGGGGAAGAAAAACTTCTGTAGTTTTAGATATTAACATTGCTATTTAATGATAAGCATTCAAAGGGTTTAAGGCTGCAGATGAGTTTCTCTCAGCTTACCTGGGTTCTAGCACTGCCTGTACACAAAGTGCTGCAAGTGTGGGATGTTACTGCTGAGCAGTAACTCCTGCTAAAAGAGGGGGAAGCCTCCAACCACAGCGGCCTCTGGGCACATGGACAGAGTTTTAGGTAGTCCTTTGAGGAGCAGGGAGTTGGACTGAATGATCCCTATGGATCCCTTCCAGCTGGAGTTATTCTATGGCTCTGTGCTTTCCTGTCTGTCTTCAGGATCATGCCAAGGATCCTCCGTACGGTGCAGACGTTCTCCGCTGGTGGGTGGCAGAATCCAATGTTTTCACGGAGGTGATGATTGGGCCTGTGGTGCTCAATGCTGCCAGAGATGACATCAACAAGGTAAGAGCCACCAGTGCCAACACTCATCCCAGCAACAGGTCCTCTGTGTCTTGCCTGCAAAGCTTTCCAGTCTTTAGCCTAAAGAAAGCTTTTCCAAGCTTATTTAGGGACGTACTGCTTTTTACGCCTGTGGGTCAAATAGTAAAGTGTGCTGAGAAAAAGACTCATTTCACAGCTTTGTGCTTTGGTAACAACAGACAGTCTTTATTTTTCTGTAGGTCCTTTTGCCATGTGTTCTTTATGATGCCTTTGTAACTATTCAAACAGCCATTTTGAAAAGTAGTCAGTTTTAATTAATGATGGAATATGAGCATTTTGTGTTTCATCTGAAGCGAAGGCTAATAATGTTTAATTGCTCTGGGTTGTTCCAGCTCCGGAACACACTACGCTTCATGCTGGGAAACGTGGAGGGCTTCAACCCAGAGACAGATTCCATCCCCCCTGCAGAGATGCACGTAGTGGATCAATACATGCTGCATCTACTGCACGAGTATGGCAGCAAGGTAGGAGGCAATTGTGTTTAGATGGAAATGTTTTCCATTTATTACATTTTCTTTAGGTGTGTGAGTAAAGTGCGTGTGTGTCACACAGGCACATTACAACCACAAAGGATCCTTCAATGCAATGTGCACTCCCTTAAGCCCATCTCAATTTTTGAGAAAGACTTTAATATTCTTAACTTGGTTTGGACATCAACCAGATTTTCCCACTCATTGCCCAAGGCCTCAAATTAGTAGTCTTTAAAAATAGTTAAAGATCGATATTAAAAAAAAAAAAAAATCCAAAAACTAGAGCTTTGGAAATGTGCTGTTTTACAGAACTTTGACATTTCTATCACTCAGAACCATTCTCCTGAAACCATGGGCCTAGTTTCTAGGGTTCCCCCTTTCCTTTCTTTCAAGTTTGTCTGGAAATTATTTCTTTGGCCTAACTGTTAGCTGACTTAACTTTTTCCCCTCCAATAACTTTTTAAAGTTTCTGCCAGACTTTTTGCCCCTCATTCCCTTTTCTGTAAGTTTAGTTTATCAGGGGCTGTGTGATGCAAAGCAATGCACTGTTCTTACCTCCCTCTCCCAGGTTACAGAAGCCTACAAACAATATGAGTACAGCAAAGTGGTTCGACTGCTGCAAGCATTCTGTTCCAGAAGCTTGTCTAACTTCTATTTCAGCGTGATCAAGGACAGGTGAGTTCCTTCCTGCTGGCTTTAAAGGTGAATGCTGAGTGAACACAGGTATCTCAGAGGACTCTCAGTGCATTCAGCCGAGTAGTTGCATTGTTGTGCTTTCTTCTCTCCACTGGTGGTACTGAACACTTTAAAAGGTCATCAAATGAACACATTTAAAACCAAATATTTAATGATGGAATCTTGGATCTGTATTTCTGCCCAGAAAGGGTGTGCATCTGTATTTGGAAAGGCAGGAGGAAGAGCTTTTAGCAGTTAGCTGTGCAACTGAGTGTATTTATTTGTTTTTTTAGATCAGTAAAAGAATCCTAAGGCTGCGACAGATACCTGTGTAAATGTGCAAGGCCCGTTTCATGGGGTAGGAGGGGTGGAGGTTATTCTGATCTTTAGTTTCCAGAACGTGAGTAAAGGAGGAGTGAGGGGAAGAGAAAGAATTCCTAATGCTGAGGTTTACAGATGAACCACAGCAAAGGGCTGACAGCTTAAGGCTCAGCTCCCTGAGGACAGATTCTCTCTCCCCAAATTACTGTGTAGAGAATCTTCTTTTCCTGTGGTTGCAGATGGTGCTGTCTGTAGCCCACTGTGCTTACCAAGTGAAGGGCACTGCAGTAAAGCTTTCTTTACAAAGGCTGGGTGGGTCAGACTTCTGTATGTCCAGTGGCAGTCGCAAAAGTGTAGCTCTTGATCAGAACCATGAACACAGGAATACTTTCCAGCTTTCCCTGCTGTCTTTAGGCTCTACTGTGAAGAAGCAAAGGATCCCAAGCGTCGTTCATGTCAAACTGTGTTGGCAGAGGCTCTGGACATCGTCGTCCGCTCCTTTGCACCCATCCTGCCCCACTTGGCAGAAGAGGTTTTCCAGTACATCCCTTACAAGAAAGGTAAAGCACATACCACTGCTAAGCAAGTCCTTTAGTGCACTGTTTAATTGCACAGTTACACTGTTTAATTGCAATTACAGACATATGCCACTCTTTTTGATTAATTTAATAAACCAACTAAAATAAGCATTGCTTTGTTTTGCTTTCAAGACTCAGAGGGTGTGTTTCGTACTGGCTGGATTAATGCAAGCTCAGCATGGAAGAAGCCTGGCATTGAGGAAGCAATAGAAGGTGCATGTGCAGTGAGAGACTCCTTCCTTGGGTCCATCTCTGGGAAGAATTCTTTGGAATATGAAGTCATCATTGTAATTGAGCCTGGATTGCTGTTTGAATTAATGGAGGTAAAAAAATGCAACTAAGAGCAGTGTTGTCTGTGTAAAAGCTTTCTTCTGCTTTGTACTTACCAGAGGATCACAGAATGGTTGAGGTGGAGAGTGCTGCTGGAGCCTGTACAGCGCAGCCCCTTGCTCAGGCAGGCTTAGTTAGAACAGGTCGCCCAGGCCTCTGTCCATTGGTTTTCAGATAGTTCTGAGGACAGAGACCCTACCAGCTCTCTGGGCTACCTGTGCCAGTATTTGACCACCCTGACAATAAAAAAATCAGCTTTTATTTCTTAGAGAAGGATCACCTTCACCCTACTGGCAATGCTCTAATACAGCATCCCAGGATGGGATGCTCCTGTCCCTTAGAATGCTGGCCTACAGGCAGCTGCTTGGCCCTCAGGCCCCTTTCTCTTGGACATTGCAGTTCAAGTCTGTCCCACTGCTCCTGGCAGGAGTAAATCAGACTCTTGGTTCAAACCATCCACTCTGATGTGGAACCACAGCTCAGTATTTATTTTAGATAATGGACAATGCTGAGAAACAAAACCAAGTTCCAAGTCTGAAAGCTCTTTGTCCCCTAGGCACTGCAGGCTGAAGAAACTTCCAGTGTTTCCCAGCTGAACGAGATAATGATGGCTTCCCAGACAACCCTGCTGAGCGAGCTCCCCAAAGAAACACCTTCAGATGCAAACATCATAAAAGGGACCTTCCTGATTAACTTGGAAGGTAAGAGAACCATTCCAGACAGACTCCTGCACTACAACACAGGGTAGTTCCTGCCTTGAGTCTTACCTACAGCTCCAGCCTCTCTCTCAGCAATGACACTTTCTTTGACAGGTGGTGACATCTGTGAACAATCTTCATACAAAGTTATAGCCCGACCCATTGCCAAAGCAAAATGCCCTCGCTGCAGGAGATACACGGCCGAGTCCTCAAGCACTCCCTGCCCACGGTGCCTCCAAGTCCTTGCTGCTGGAAAGGGGAGCACGTGAAGACAAAATGCCTATGCAAAAGCTGCTCCAAAGTGGCTGAAGCAGCAGGTCTGCATACTGGAACCTGTAGAAGCAGATGCTTAAGCCCCAGCCTGAGCAGGAGTATCATGTATTTTGGGGAACTTTATGTGTGTGTGTATATATATAAACATATATATATACATATACACTACTTGTGTATATCACTTTTCAGCTTAATAAAAAGGGTGGTTAAAAATAAGTGACTGATTTACTTGTTCTTAGCAACCCGTGTTCTGTGGAAATTCACTTCCTTTTAAGAGAAAATCCCCAGTGAACCAGCTCTTGTTTAATTTTTATACTGGCAGCTGGTAGTCCAGCAGAACTCCAGAGAACCAGTCCTCTCTGCAAAACAGAGGAGAAAGTGGTGACCACCATTCCCTAAAAGGAAGGAAAAGACACAATGAAACCTCAAATTTTATTTAATCAATTTACACAAATCCACAGCAAAATAAACACAAAATAGCACTATATACAGAGTATTACTTACAGTACATTACAGATTTGATTGGTGTAGTGTGTCAGCTCTGACATGATACTCAGTTACAGTAAATTCCTTTACACAGCTGTACCAGGATAGAGGAATGTAATGCAGCTAAGGAACACTCTGCTTTCCTCAGGCTCCATGATGACCAAATCTCAAGCTCACTCATTTCTGCAGAAGTGTGAGGTGCTGTCAGGCAAGGTGATCATGACACCTGTGTGATATTGCCTCTTCCATTTATCCTTTACAGCTGTTTTAACCTCAGTTATGGAAGTCAGTAGAGAAGTACAATAGAACATAGACCAGGGAATTTTACTGGAATTTTGACTATTCTTTGCTGTGTCTGTATGAAGTTAAACATTGAGTATCAAAGCAAGAATCCTTCACCAGCTGCCTTGCAGTGCAGTGATCAGGAACTAGGGCCGCAGAACAGATGGAGGAGGCTGTGTGGAGCAAGCCACCTGTATTGCCTTTTTTGGGGGGAATCAAACCCTTCAATAACAGCAGCACATACTTCAGAAATATAAGACTCAATTCTAAATTCTGTCTTCCAGCAAGGCAGAATATTCCAAATGTTTCTTACATATAATGCAGGAGGAGCAGGTTACAGGATGGAGCTGGTAATTTCAGCTAACAAAGACAAAATGTTTACACCAATTTAATTTTTCTCCTGGCTTCCTTCAGACAAGTAGTGAACAGGAGTCACCAATGCCAGATAACCACGTTCAACACCATTCCAATAGTGAAGATACTCACTATTGGATTCCCTGTAGGTACCATTAATGAAGTGGGGGTTTTAAGGCTAAAGTACTTAGTACTATCAATCTTCAGAGAAGTTGGATCAACTTTTTAAGCATTTTTGACTACAAGTTAACATGTGCAGAGATTCATAGCATACTACATCTCCTACAGTGATAAGATGGAGGAAAAATCTTACAGTAAGACATTCCTTGACCTACTTAAACTCAGCAGAGCTTAATAATAATAATGGAGAGGGATGTAAATCCAGTTGTAGCTGAAGCCCAGCACCCCAGAGACAGCACAAGGAGAGCTGGACTAAAAGTCCATACTCATATGTCTGGAGAGTTGGGTTCTCCTTCCCAGGCTGTTCTCCCTTTTGCCTAAGGCCCCAGCACATTTCATCCTACACTGAGTGCAGTTGTCATTGTCACATAATGCAGTTACAAGGCATGAGCCCAACACCAGCTCGAGCTTCAGATAAAAGCAGTATTGGCTTTACATGGTAACTTAGAGACTGAAGTTCTTGGGTCTAATTCTAAAGTTGCTTTTGGAAAGGAAATCATACATGGAACATTGAAAGTGCAGCAGTTACTGCCAACATGAAATACAGAATTTCACAAGATGTGATTGTGTTGAGAGAGTAAAACTGCTGCCAAATATACCCAATTTAAACAACTGCATAAAGCACTCAAGTCAGAAATAAATAACAAAGCAGTTCAGATACTGACAAGTGTACTAGAAACTAAACATATTCTTACTAGTGCAGAATTTAAAATATACTCCAATTTAAAATTACCTTCTGAAATTCTGGGATGGGGAGCATTGTTCTTTTTGTTAATTAACCAGAGCCCTGTGGAATTACTTTCCCATGAAGTTCAGCTCTCAGGCAGGGATGGCCTCGACAGCCTCGATGAGGTTGAGGGCCAGGTTGTACTGCCCGTGGTTCTCAGGCAGGTGCTCGATCACCTTGCTCACCAGCCTGGCTGTTGTTGCAATTGGCACGTCCACATTCTGGATTTCCTGAGGGTCCTGTGTGAAACAAACTCAGCATCTCAGTCATTTCACAGCTAAGCCCTCCAGAACTTTTGTAAAAACCAATTGCTAATGTTTAAACACAAGCTGATGCTTTGACACACGAAACTGCTTTACTCTCCATGAAACAGAACTACAATGGAAAAGTGGAGGGAAAAAAATCCTATTTCCGTGAGTAGGAAAGGGCCATTCAGATGTAATCTTTGGCTTGGTTAACCTCAGAAAAATCAACCTGTTTTCCAAACTGGTGTTTAACTTACCATAGCTTTGAGCCAAGTGCTCAGTGTTGGAGGAAGCCTGGTGAGGAGTTCCATGCCATCCTTGATCTGTCCGTGGAGCAGAGCGAAGGCCAGCCTCTGCCCAGCCAGCAGGAGCAGCTGGGATGCCAGCACTTCTTTGTCAGCCACCTGCAGGAAGGCCTGAAAGCAGAGAAACCGAAGGGCCTAGAAACAGTTTCAGTGTGACAGCTCACTCAGCTGGAGACCTGAAGAGCCATAACAAAAGAAAGTTCTTGATTCTGAAAGGACAAATAGGCTTTGAGACTGTTTCTTGTGTTATGTGTTACTGTAACAAAACACAGGATTAGGAGCTTCAGAGCAGCACCAGGCAGAGAATTACTCTGCACTTTACAGTGATTAGCAGGAGCACAAGATGTCTTACAGTCCAGCAACATCACCACCCCTCAAGGAAGGTTTTTTTGTCCTTTTTTATTTCTTTCTGTCCTAAAAAGAAGCCAATTCCTGAAATTATCAAATATAATGAAATTAAAAGGCCATGCTAGTTATACCAGTAATGCGACTCCCTGTCACATTTCCACTAGTTGCTTTACACAGATTCTTGCCGGGGAAATGGAAAAATAAAGGAATTATTATTAGTCCTGAATTATTATAGTTGCTGACTTTTCAGCCTGGGGATTTTTTGAGCTTGATAAATCTTGCCTAACCCTTCCAGGCATCTTAAGTAAGTGAAAAGTAATTTTAGCAGAATACACGACACTGTTGTAAAATATTAAAAGCTGTTCTTACCTCTTCACCAAGATGATCCATCCCATAACTGTACAGTTCACAGACATAATGCCTTCTGACCAGATCCTCAGAGATCTGAAGATACTGAGCCAGGTCTGCAGCCAAAGTTGGCCAATTCTTCCCCTTCTCAAAAGGAAAATAATCCTCTTCTGAGACTTCTCTGTCCTTCTGTGACGAACACAGTGTTTGAACCGCTGCACTCACAACTTTGAGCAAGAACTTTGAAGCAAAAATCACAGGTTACCTCAGGAGTATCTGTAAGTTCAGAAGTTTAAGGACTTTCAGTACAGAACTTCTGCCTACCTGCTGTCGTATGGATAACACATCTGGATCCATATCCCCACTTGGTAGCAGCTGAATTGATGTTAGGTCTTTGAAAAATGCATTTTTTCCCTAAAATTTGGAATCAAAGACAGGGAAACAATACAACAAATAAGCAATACAACAATCCACTCTGATCCAATACTAAGCAGACCACTTATTTCTTAAATTTATTTTGTATTGCATCTTCAATAATGCTCACAGAGCAAATGGAGACCTTGAGCAAGTGAAGGTAAAAAGAGGATGGCTAATAGTAATAGTTGTATGTAGAATAATGGATGCACAGGAATAGGATCTAATTTTACTCAAGACATAATATGTACTCTTAAATGACAAAAGGTAGTATAATGCTTTCTGATAACAGATTAAAAAAATACAAAACCAATGGAATTTGACCTGTGGCAAAATACTAAAATCAGACTCAAATGCTTGATGAGAGCTTGCAGACAAGCGCCTACATCAAAAGGAAAGTAATATTCTGCATTTATAAAATTCCCACAAATCCTTTAAGGAAAATATCTGAACAGTGTTACAGCACTAAATTATTTTCTCCACAGCAGGAATTAAGCTAGATTCTACACTAGACTGTGTAATTTGTGTTCAAATTCTGTTAGAATCAAAGTGTGGTTATGATAGGAGGAGGAAAGCTCGATTTGTGGTATCAGGATCAAGCTCTGATTGTAATATACTACATTTTAAATGAAGTGGCTTTTCAAAGTGGTTTTTGTGGGTTAAATGAAAAATTTTTCATCCTTTTTGAGATGCTGGGAATTCTGGAATAATCATCAGCAATAATGGATACAACAGTGACACTAACAACATTTTTGACCTTTAAATACTTATGTTTCCACTGGTCTTGCACTTCTCAAAGCAACCAGAAAAACCTGTCATCCAGTGTTCTGACTATGCAGTATTTTCAGGCTAATAATTAAAATGCTGATATTCATGCAAATGAGGTCACTAGAAATCTTTTATTCATAAGGACGCTTACCAAGGTTGAGTTTCTAGCTGAATTCTGGTGACAGTGCACCACAGTGGACTAAAGGATTTCATAAAATCATGCAGGAGCTGTTTAAAGTGCGAAAGCCAGCAAATATCCCAGATACCAAGAGGAAGGGAGTATTAATCAAGGCAGTGCTTCATTATCTGCTTTCTAAGCTATACCTTGCTGTCAAACAGTGACAGTGGCTTCACAGCCTTGAGCGAGAGCCTCATGATGGCGTAGAGGACGGTGCAGAGCACGAACTGGTGCTCCACCAGTGGGTAGTGGATGCGCTTCTGCTCCAGGGCCAGCTCCACGATGGACACCGGGCCCTCCACCGACACCCAGGCGTCCTCAGTGTCCAGCACAGGGGCCTGCATCTCATCACTGCTCACGTCTGCCTGCCAAGCAACACACCAGAGCAGTCACACACTAAAAACCTCCTACACGGGCCTGCTCTGCAGTGAAAGTAAAAAGGAAACTTCATGTTGTTTAGAATATCAGCAACATTTGTCTGAACTGAGCAGGACGGAAATTAGTATAACCACAGTCTTCAAAAAGATTTTAACCCATCCGTTCATTACTTTCAATGAGAAAAATAAGAATTTACCTCTAGCAAAGTTTGCAGAAGTTCTGAACAGCAGGCAAGAAAAGCTGTCATTGCTGTGTCACTCATCCCTACATCCTGGTAACAAACAGTGAGATTTAAATTGTTTCAGCTGAAATTGAAACAGGCTTTTATTAGCTCTTTATGTCTGAGAAGACAGTTGACATAAAATACATAGTTCAGCTCAATTTCTTAACCTGTTATATTTAAATGTAAACAGATACTTACTGAAGTACAACAAAGGATTAACAGGAAAATTTGGAATAAAGTAAATGTAGTCATTTACAATACAGTATCTCCAATGAAGACTGAATCAATGCCACCGAATAAATTTAATTTTCTGATCATATCAGTTGTCTTCCAAAAAAGTTTTAACTAATGACATTACGCATGAAAAATAATAGTAATTTGTCATCTTAAGAGTCTCAAGCCTACCCTCTATAATATTTGAAGTTATGCTACTGTTCTAATCTGCTTTTTCAGATAAAAATTAATTTATACTTCTTAAAATTTGTAGCATTCTCTCTAGGGCTACATTTTCATTTTTTTTTAAACTTGCAAAAATAAATCATAAACCAGCATTACATTTAAGGCATTTTTAATTATTTCTTCCCACTCAGACAAAAGTAGTATTACTTGCCCGTCTACATAATCTGTCCTTTGGAGCTTTTCCAACCTGTTTTATCAAAAAAAAAAAAAAAGGTAAAATATATCAGAACTAAATAATTTTCATTATGACATTTGTTACCCACATTTTAACCTTTCAATTCTAGTTTCCCAATAAAAAATGAGAAAATAGCTCAATTACAGCCACATGATACAGCTCATTGCACATCTTGTTTTCAACAAAAGAGTTGATACAGATTGTAAAGGAATGAACACCACTGATGCCCATATTTAGTTCATCCTTCTTAAAGCATAGTATTAGAAATAAGACCCCAAGGTCCTCATTCAAATTTCAGTTAAGAAATTCCCAGGGATTCTCAGAACGCAGAACTAAAGCTGTAACACCAAGCATGGTATTAGGAAGAAATCTGTTAGTTAATAAAAACCTTTCTCTTCTCTGCAGGTGTAACTCAGGTAGAAGAGTTATGGTGAAGGATTTGCATAAATGCATGCAGAAAAACTGGAAAAGGGTTTTTGCAGAAGCAACACTTCCTACAACTGTACACAACTGAGCCTGTTTGCTGAAAGGAATGGGGAAGATGATATTCTTAGAGAGCTAAACAAAAAGCAAAGGTAGAAGATGAGAAAAGCAGAAGAAAGACAGGACAGGAGAGCAAATTCTTGCAGCTTTTGTGTTGTAGTTTTATTCTTTAAGTCACTCCCACTTACAAGGAGCATTCTTCCTAAAGTGCCTTCCAGTAAACAGTCCCACTGCATAGTTATAAGCATGAAAAAACCTGAAGCTTAGCGGGGACAAAAGACCACTCAAATTCTAAGCAGACAGGCTACATAATAGAGCAAAAGCTAAATTACAATAGTAGCAATAGTTAAGTGCTCAACAACATCTTCTGTATTTTGCAGTGAAATCTGGACTTGGAGATCCTTGGTAATAACAGGAAACGGGCAGAGGCACTTAAGATATTTATTGTTTTCTAAAAAAAAAAATTATATATGCACACATAAATAATTTCAAACTGTTTCACAAATATTTCTTATTTAGCAATTACAAGCTAAAACTGCACTTAAGTCTTCAGAACACATCACCCAGTGTTTATCAACTGCCTCTAGTTAATCATCCAACAGATTTGATATTTTAAAATATGCATTTCATTATCACTTCCAAACATTAGCTACATAGTAAGTCAAATAAACGGTGATTTGAATAGCTAAATCAAAGATTTAGTACATTCCTAATACTTTTAAAACAAAACATCAACATGAAAATGTTTATAAATACTGGTTTCACTTTTTAGTTAGTAACAAAAACAGCCTCAAAACACTGCACTCACCTTGTCCATAAGATATGTAGCAGAAGAAAGCCTTTTTACTAGGAATGTACTCCACATCATCAGAGCAATACCTAGAACAATCACAGTCTTGTAAACTCCAGGTGAATAGAAAAGGGTGAACAAGGAGGTGAACAAAACAAGAAGTAATTGTGAATTATCCTCACTGATTATACTTGGAGTTTAGATTTCTCAGGAGGAGACTACACTGGTGATCAAATAGTCATACGTGCAATTAATAACTTGTCAAAATATTTTATTATGCAGACTGGGTTAAACATTTTAAGTACACATCAAGAGAGCACCTATTTGCATACATAAATAGTCTACAAAAAAGAAAATGGCCATCACTTTCATTGAAAGAGGATATCAAAAAATGCATGAAAAGTAATTGACTGCAATTGATGTTCCACTATTTAAATACAAGTAAAAATTCATTTCAGAGCAATTTTATTTTCAAATGCTTTTAGTTGAACACATCAACTTTATATAATTAACTTACTTCCACAGTTGTGATGGAAACTCAATTTCACCATGGGAGAGAGAAGCATGGATGTCAGCAGAAAGTTTTGGGGTGGTTTGGTGATTTTAAGACAAACTGGCCATCACTATTATGAACAGCATTCATTCAAACAAACATCCAATCTGTTTTACAATTTAACAAAGGATCATTTTTACTAAGAGCTTTGTACTTACCATGCTGAATGTGAGCATTAATGATGCATCTTAGATGATCTATAGATCTATTGAGAAAACATGCTTCCTTATGGAAAAAAAAAATGAAAGTACAAGTCAATACATTATTCAAAACTTACTTCAAATGTAAATTACTAATTCTTAAAGGGCCCAGGTAGATTATCTTAAAGCTTTTACTTTGACAATTATAAAACTTGTAGAGAAAATTGCAACAGCAGAATAACTTACCAATATCTGACAAACGCATGCATGCATGGCAGTTTGTTTCAGTCATCATGAAGCCAACTGTAATTTCAGGGGTTTTTTAGTGTAAGTCCTGCTCACATACTCTTTGCTGAAAGGCACCTCACCTGACAACAGTATTTTTTTTATTTTTCAAATAAAAAATCCATTTCTGATAGAAAGAGTAATTTTTATTCAATTTTGCTATGATGGAGTAAGTTTTTAACAAATCTCAGAGGAATCTTCTACATCAAGTGATGTGGCACAGCTATAAGGTGTTCTAATTTAACTTTTATCATCATCTGAACTTAGAACATTTTCCCTTATAGAAACTATAGGACAGGAGAGGAAAAAAAGTAATTCTTTTTCTATCTTATGACAACTCCCAGCAGTGGCCAGGAAATCTGAGAATATTCAAGAAATCCCTCTTTCCTCCCACAATAGAATGGGTTCTAGTCTAAAAAATTTAGCATTCTGTGACTTGTTTAAGCATATTTAGAACAGAGAAAAATATGCCTCTGTTTTGAAGTACTGAAACTGTTTTGTACCTACAGTACAAACAGCCAAAAACCTTTTTCAAATTGAACCCAGTTTCCACACTTCAAGTATTGAGAATCTGATAGCTTAGAAATGTACAGTGAGGTGCCATTCAGCCTCAGGACATACTCCCCTTTTCTCAATTCAATTTCCACTTGCCACAGAAAAATTGCACCTAGTAACTGCTTTCAAAGTCAGTCTTATTAATTGATGCTTTGATAAACTACCAGAAAATTGTGAAGCTCCTTCTATCAAGTTTTTCTTAACCATTATCCCCTGCAAAAGACATTTTCTTACCTCTGGGTCCTTATTCCACTGCACTACACATTCCCAAGAGCAATGTGCATGGAGTACATCCACTTCAAGACTACATGGAAATTGTTGATATGCTACTTGCAGCAGCTCTAGCAAAACAAAATCTGAAGTTAGAAGACAGACCTTTTTCCATTAAAATTTCTGCTACTTCACAACAACAGCCTCTGCAGATTTTTATAATTTGAAAAATTTACATTATTTTCTTACCTAGGATTCTTTCCAAGCCTGCAGCTGCTTCTGGTTCCTCAAGAAAGAGATTATCGTGCATTTCTACAGATTCTTCAGTACTGTCTGCAGTGTTTTTGTACTGGGCCACATTCAGTATAATCGGACTGAAGCCTTGCCTAAAAACCCACTTTGCTACAGTGTCAGCAATACCTCCTAGGATGTTGAAAAGTAAGAGGTAGAGTCAAGGTATTGCAGATTATTTATGGTTCACAATCTAAGAACAAGAGACAATACAGGGTTTTTAACTAATACCTTTAATTACATACAGCTAACACTACCAATTAAAAAAATTCCTAATCAACTGATCAGAAGCTTACAATGCAGTCTTTATAGTAATAGCTTTTAACAATTTTAAAGCACTTTTCTACATGATTTACATTGCTTTTTAAATTAAGAATGTTGTCCAGCAAAACAATTTCCAGTGCAGAGTACATCATTAAATAGGTACGGATGGCTCAGAAGTCTATTAGAAGGAAAATCAACAATCTCTCCAAGAAAAAAAAATGTACCTTTTCCAGCTTCAAGCAGTTTCTTAACAGACAATCTGCCCAAAGGCTCAGTCTGCAGTGATGAAACTCTTTTTGTCCTTTTGGTCACTTTGCTGTGCAGTAGTGTTTGAAGTATCAGGCAATCCTCTAACTGTTTCAGCAGAAGTTTCCAATATTCAGAATCAAGGGAAAGTGCTTCCCAGGATTCTGTGTCTGAACCTACAATTATTTGGGAAAACTAACAGAAGATATAAATTGGTTTAGGTCTGTTCATTTTAAAGCACCACAATTTTGCTCATAAAAAATGCATAGCATTAAAATTCAAAGCTATATCCCAAGAGCTAATGCATTTTAAAGAATAATTTACTTCAAAGTGTGCATTAACTATTATGCAAAGATCAATTAACATCCCACAAAGCTCACAAGTTACACATATCCTTAGCCTAAAGGAAATAAAAGGACCTGAAGGATCATCTTACAGTCCCATTTTTAAGTTCATATTCAGCTGAAAAGTGAGTTAGAATTCCTTAAAAAGATTTAATTTTAAATCCTCCACTATATACACCTTCCCCAAATATGATTAATCCACCTACATTTCCATTTCCTATCATATTAAAAAATATAGATCATGTACCCAGAAATACTGGATCACACCACATGGCAGTTCTGTGTATTATTTTGATAATTTTCATGTCTATCAGCAAAAGCTCTGCCAGGAAACCCAAGAATCTTTCCAGATTGGTAGGGAAGTAAAGTGGGGGGAAGATACATGGCTTTATGGAAGGGAAATCTTGAAGGAAATAAATCTGTTACTTTTTTTTTTTTTAAAGCAGAACCAAAGCAAAAGGGGCAAAGAGGGCATATAGGTAAAGGATAGTATGTTGCAACATATCAACATCTCTATTTTGCAACACTGCCAATTTTGATAAACAGAATTGCAATAGTTCATGTGAATGTGCAAAAATACTGAAACACTTCCTGTTCTCTAATTAAAAGCTATAAGGCAGACACAATTAAGAGGCTGGGGCACCTCTCCAATGAAGACAGGCTGAGAGTTGGGATTGCTCAGCCAGGAGGAGAAAAGGCTCCAGGATGTCCATTGCAGCCTCCCAGTACCTAAAAGGGGTCTGCAGGAAAGGGACTTTTTACAAGGGCAGGTAGTGACAGGACAAGGGGGAATAGCTTTGAAGACAAATAAGGTTTAGGTTGGCTATTAGGAAGCAACTCTTTACTGTGAGGGTGGTAGGCAGAGGTTGCCCAGGGAAGTTGTGGATGCCCCTTCCCTGGAATGTTCAAGGCAAGGATAATGATGCTCTTGAGCAACCTGGCCTAGTGGGAAACGTCCCTGCTCAGAGCAGCAGGGGCTGAAATCACACCATCTTTAAAGTGCCTTCCAAGCCGAACCAGGCTCTGGTTTTATTTACAACACTGAATAGCACCTACATCACACCTAATCTCATTCAGACACATCTGCCTGGTGCTATTTGGAAATGGGATAATGTTCTCCATGTTGAATTGAAATGCTGTATGTAGTTTTACAGCCTTAATCACAACTTGGTAAAGGTACTTACTGCCAAGAAAACCAAGCATCCATCATGTTAAGAAGAGATAGCAACATAGGTACTACAAAAATTCAATGGTATACTTAAAAAAAATCTCAACTATGTTAAAACAGGTTTTCCATCCGAAGGTCAGTGGACTTCTCAAATTTATGTGGAAAGCATGTAGGCTTTAAGTTCATCAACATAATTTGCTATTGAAAAAGAAACTCAATACACAGTTTCCATATTTAAATATGTTTAGTAAATTATTCTGGCATATCATTCATTCATCTTAGCATAATGTTCTTCAAATCTGAATGCAAATTTTCAGGCTTGTCACCCTTGTGCCCAGGTTGGAAGGACAAATGCTGAGGATGTTACTGTTACCAGGACAGTAACTGGGAGAAAGGGGAGGTGTGAGATGAGTTACCTTTTTCTGGGTGACGCTGTCGATGATCTCTGCGGTTACAGAGTGTCCCACGTGGGCGGAGAGCAGGGCAGCCGCGCTGCTCTGGGACTGAAGGCAGGCCGAGCGCATCTGCTGCCACCACGGGGACACCGACTGCGTGTCCCACGACTCGTCTATGGCCACTGCAGCAAAGGGAGAGCGGGAAACTCAGCTGGGGCCACCGTGCAGGAGCAACCAACCCCGGAACCAGCACTTGTGAACACAGCTTGCCCATGAAGAACAATTTCTGATTACTCTACATAATCATTTTCCAGATACTTAGCACACGGGTTCTTGGATTGCGACTCAAGTTTAAAGCAGAATGTGAATTACTCATTCTCAAAACTCACTTGTAGCAAACAGACAATAGATCTGAATCACTAGGTAGCAAACCTGCTGCATGCTTTGAAGATCTAAGGGATGCTACATTTCACAATGCAGACAGATTCATTTGTGATTTCAAGATGCCACACATATTCATTGGACTCAAGCTGTCTCCCTTCAGGCTACCTTGGTTCAGCAGCATTAATTTACTCAGACAGCAGCAGTAGCTTATTCATGCTTCCTTTTTCAAGCTGCTAATGCTGCTCTATGGAGAAGTAGGCAACAAGGGAACCTGGCACAGATTTATCCATAGCAGCTGTGAGTAGAAGAGTCAGCATTTATTCATATGTACAACGTATGTACAACCTACTCCAAATTACGGCAAACTGACTTTATAGAGTACTCAAGTTACAAGTGCTGCTAAAGCAACAATAAAGTAAAGGATGCCTGAGAGCCAGTCAGCACAAATTAAAGAAATGGGACTAAACATTCAAAAAATGTGAGGAAAGTGAGCTAGACAGCCACATTCTGGTGCCAAATAGTAGTTGTGTCAACTTAGTGTAGAGAGTGAAAACATGGTATGATTAGTTAGTCCATGAACATGCAGCATTAAGTTTTGCTGCATAATTTGTGAGGGGGGGAAACCCAAAGTGATAACAGACTCTAGTTAGAGTAGCAAAATTTTGATAACAAGTTGCCTTTGAGTATTTTAAATGCACAACTCACCTTTCATTTTGCTCAGAAGTGACAGCATAGTGTGAAGGCAACTGACAGAATCTGGTTTGTCTAGAATATCTTTTTCCTTGGAAAGCCATAAATTGAGAAGGAGTGACTGTAAAAAAAGAGAATATGGAATTGAAGCAGTAAAATGAAACTCTAATATTGCAACACACCTAATGCAAACAGTTTCTCAAATAAGTTATGTGTTACAGAGTAAAAATGTTATATCCATGAACCATTATATTAACACCACAAGTTAAAAATATACAGCACAATGCACTCTATGACACATATTGAAATTAAATAATACAATCAGTACATTTAATTAGGAAGACATTCTATAAAACACTCCCTTTTGAAGGCTCAACTTGGCAAGCATTAGGAGTTATTAATATTATAGTTGAAAATTTTACACTTGTAGTCCTTAATGAATATTCTAGATATTCCCACTAGAATACTCACATTTTCTACTAGAATATTTTCTTCTTTGTTTCCTTTGATATGGCTTAACTGGGAAATGCAAATATGAGCAACTAAAGAACTGAATAAGGAGGTATTTGAGCACAGCCTGAATATAGCAGTAATCCAAAGGACAACATGCAGACATTTTCTTTTCAATATTTTGTTTTCAAAATACTAAATCAATGTTTTGAAATATGTAATAAACTTCTTACCAACAAGGTTTGTGGGCTAAAACCTGCTGATTCCAGTGCATGGCACATTTCCTCTGTGGAACTCTCCCCACACAAACACTTCCAGAAGAAAAAGCTGCCTGAAGCAAGAATTAGTTGACATTATGAACATTATCTAAAAGCACAATCCCTCCCCTTACACTTTGAAAAAAGGCAATCTATTGACCAGGTCCCAGTGAGTGCAATACAAAAGAACAGGTTATATTCAGAATCACCTGGTATTCACCTGCCTGCCAGCTTAAACCACAACAGTCTTTTCTGATGCCCAGCAAGGGGCACAGAGGGTTGAGATAAAGACAGATATGACCAGAGCATGTTAAAACAAACTCCGCATAAGCACTGATTGTATTACTTTAATAGTCAGTGGTCAGAACGCTGATGGATTTCCTGCCAGAGCGGTGTGAAGTGTAAATTGCTGCAGACATTCTCTGTTGTGCTCTATCACCCCTGGCGGTTTGGTTTGGGTTATCAGGTACTGTGTCAGCCGGCTCATGGCACGATAACATCTCTGTCGTGACACTGATCTGCCTCGGGCGCCGTGCAGTGGGAAGGATTCGAAATTACATCTTTGCTCCTCCAAGGGCCCATCCAGAGGGAAATGCCTTCTCCACCTCCCCCTTCTCCAGCTGAACCACAATCATTCTGCTCATCACTGATCCGTACAGGCAGAGGGAAGAGAAGACCTCTGGATCTGATGGCAATGTGACAAGTACTGTGGCTACTCCAAGCCCAGCAACCGGCACGGTGGCTGAGCTAGAGAACCAACCTGACACTGAATCACTGACATCATACACCAGAAGAAATACTGGAAATGAAAGTGAGCTCACTCAGGAGGAGGAACAGGAGAAGGAGGTGAATGAGGGAGGCTACTCCAAAGTAGAGCCAGCATGAGAGCAGTAGAATGAGGTGTTCACTACTCAGGAAGGAACAAAAGGAAGAATTTATAAACAAGGAAGTAAGATAGAATTTTTTTATCTCTATCCCTGAGGGAGCTGCAAGATATCCGTGAAGATTTCAGTCAAAATCCAGGTGAGTACACTGTCATTCAGCTGTTCTCATGTTGGGATAACAGGGCCAGGAGCCTGAAGTGAGAGGGTTAGGAAGCCAAAGAGCTGGGATCCCTTTCTAGGGAAGAGGGCATAGAAAATAGGATTGGAAAAGGGGCACAAATCCTCAGCCTCTAGAGGCAACTCCTCCCAGGTGTGAAGGGAAGGAATCCCTATGAGGAATACATTACACATCACCCAGGCAAGCAGACTGATCCAGACTGCACAGAACAGGGTGAAGCCACCCTCTGGAAAGCTTGAAAGATGCAGTGGACTTTTAAAGGCTATATGGAATGCAGTGGGTGCTAGGACATTCAAACATTGGGATACAGAGGTAGCTACGGTCACTTGGTTGGTCAGCACTATGAGATCTGCCAATCAAACTAGTCCTGCCCAATCAAAACTCTACTGTACTTTCTACTATTCCTTAGAAAGGGATAAAAATACACTGGAAAAGAGAGTTTATGTTGCTCCTGTCTCAGGCAAAAGCAAACCCATTTGTGGAACTGCTTTTGCTAAAGGACCTGGATGCACTTGGGGAAGTCTGATGTGTACCTCAAGGGGATTTGATTCTGGATGAGAACACACAATGACTTGAATTGTATGTTAATTGCTATATAATATTGTATGGCATCACTACCACAGATGCTATATGCAATATCAATGGTATTACAATAAAAATTACCAAGATTAATGACAATTTAATTGTGATGAATCTGCCAAAGTGCAAGGATGCTATAACATGACAAGCACAGCAGTGCTGGAACCAGAACTGGTTTCAGCATGCAACAATCCAACACCACACACCACTTCTCCTGCCCTAGAGGACTACCATGACAGACGGAGCCCACAGCCATGGACTAAATGAAATCATTTGACATTTTAGAGGGACTTTGTTGAAAATCTCAACTCCACAAATTAGGGGTCCTTGTTGCCCCACCTAATGGCCTTGTGCTGCCTCTGGCCAGCTCCCCCATCTCTGAGGTTGAAGTCAGTCCTGCCATTAACTCAACTCTCAGAGTGTTCTGACCATGAAAGAAGCTGCAGGGTACAGCTGCTCTGTGAAGTATCCAGTTACCACTGTGCAATTTAGTGGTGTTAAATAACTGAATGAACAGTGGTTCCATGGCTTCAAGGTAACTGTATCCACAGGTGCAGTTAGCTTGAATTAATAGTCAGTCATGTAAAAGATTTGTCCTCCTTTTAGACTCTTATTCCAGGTAAGAGTCTAAAAGGAACAGTTACATACTGCTTCAAGGCAAGATGGGTTGCTAAGGCCTCAAATAAGGGCTAAAATATTTATACTATCTTAGATTAAAATCAGTCTGAGTAATGTAACTGAGCTCAATAGCTCTTACCTAAAGCCACATATTCTCCATCTTCCATATTTTTTACAGTAATCACATCCTTTTCATATTCTAGATATTCTAAGAACATTTTCACAGACAACATGTCATCCTTCTCATCAGTCAACTGAGTGGTAGTTTGAGTATTTTCTGTCTTGTAGTTCTCCAGTAGAGTTTCAAGCCTATGAAAATCTTTTTCTTCAAGACGAAGCAGTTTAGCCAAGTCCTTAAAAGCAAAAGCAAAAAAATATCATCTCACAAAAGACTTATACAAGCAGATGATTTTCAAAACATAGTAAAAATTTAAAAAGTCAGAAGAATCAAAATATTCAATTTCAAACACTAAAAACATCTTTGAGAAGGGCCAAAATAATCTCCAAATCAGTTATTCACATTGCTCAAAGAGCTTGTCTAGCTTCCTTTTTAAAGACCAGAACAGATACATTTCCCATTTTTAGATTCTGCCCATAGCATAACAATCACCCATCAAGTAAACAAGCCTATAAAATACCAGTATGGTTTTGTAAATATATAAGCAGTTTTACAAATTATAGCAAAAGCATGCCAAATTATGCTGCTATGCAAGCATCAAAATTTTTAACTTCTACAGGTCCCAAAATATCCCTCCAAAACCAAAGTGAAGAACACACTACGTACTTTGAATAAAGGACTGAAAACAGGAGACTGTGGTTTTATTTTCCTTTGTATCTCAGCTTTGTGTCTCCTAAAGAATTTTAGGTAGATGAATTACCAGACACATGTACAAGGCTGGAGGGAAAGTATTATAAGTAATTACTTCATTAAAAGCTGCAGGCCACCAAAAGGGGTAACTTGCTTACCTACTTCTTTTATCTGAGGCTTTGAAAACATATTCTTATGCTTAAATCATCACTTGAATTTAAAAGACAACTGAATTTTCAATTTACTCACATTATCTGAAGGTGAAGTCTCTTTCTGTATGCTCTGGGAATTTAGTTTGCTAACCAGTTCATAAAGATGTAACAGCTTTAACTTGTTTGCACAAAACTGCAGCAGTCCTTCATCCACACACTCCAGTTCTGAGGAGAAATAAAACTGCATTTGAACTTGAACATGTAGCCTGGAATAGTGAAACACACACACAGAACTGAAGGATTTCTGAAACTCACTGTAATTTTTTGATGCACTGCTGATTGCAATCATTACATTCAATTCAGAGCAGCTTAAAATAAGAATTATTTTTACAAGAGGTTATTATAAGAATTATTTCTATTGTTATTGTAAGAATTACTTTTACAAGAGGAAAGCTATGAAGCTTGTTTTAAAACTGGAGGTTGACAACGTGACAAATCTATTGTCTTCTCCTGAACAAAGACAAATTTATTGTCATCTCCTGGTTTAAGGCAAAACCACAGACTGTCAAAAACTGAAATACAGTTCCTTTTTTCTTTCATCAAGAATAACAACTATAATATCTTATTCATTCTGACACTTCAAACATATTCCTCTCATCTGAAGAAGGCTTGACCACCAGAGCAAGACGCTGCCTTCTGTATTTTTGCAATCTTAGTCTCAGAAATTTCATGTATTTATTGGCATTCAAATTCCAGTAACAATTAAAGCAAATAACATAGAAAACTAACACCAACATGTCCAAAAAACCCCCACCCTTTTATTTCAACTTATTAGTCGTGAAAGAAAGCTTTTCTGAGAGATCCTAAAATGATGTTTCTATACAAAAGATTCCAGTGAATACGTAAGTTTCACCTGAAGCTGCTTCTAAACATGATTTTCATTTACAAATCCTTAAACACTTTTGATACATAGCTATTAAAATCCTACCAAAAAAAGAGAAAAACACAGAGAGCTTGTCACAGAACTACTTGACTTTGAATTCACAACCACAGTGTTCACAAAGCCCAGGATCTGCTACATATTATCTTTTACCTACTAGACAGAAGTGGAGAAATAGAACACTACTCTTGTGAAATTAGAAGCACGGAACATCAGTAAAATTTGCTGTTTATTGTAACTGTGGGGAAATAATGTTATGTTTGACAAGAGATTAATGATGAAAAATGCACAAACACACAGGCCTTAGGAAATATAGTAGTCTGTCAACCTCTCTTCAGATTTAAAAGTCATGTTTCTGTTTTCTTTTGGATGTTTAGGAGTTCTAACAGAAATGGGTAATACTATTGAATTAAAATGAGATAGAGAATTTAGGTAGTGAAGGTCTCAATCTCCTCTGTGTACTTCAAGAAAACCATAAAAAGAAACTACCACTGATAGAAATTAAGGAGAGATTTCTCTGATTTTTCAGCAAAAGATGTTGAATTGGCAATGGCTTTTTCTGACATAAGCTCTGAAATCCCTACCAAAACATGAAGTATTTTTTAAATTTCAGCAAGGTTTACCAAAAAAAGATACTAGATGTGGCCGCAGCTCAGATTCTCAGTGACACAGATTTTGTGCTTCAAGTATATTAAAATTCACAGATCATGCCACATCCTCACTTCCTTCTCTGGAGAGAGAGAATACATTAAAACATCTACAGGAAAAAGCCTATGGAACCTTCTTTCTAAAGGAAGATTTAACAGGACACAAGCACCCAGACCAGTTGTTTTTGAGTTTGTTTTGTTTGGTTTCTTAAAAAATATAATCACAAGTTACTAGACACACAGCAAGCATAGCCAAGCATATTTACCAGCAAGTTATTTGTAGTCTGCATTAAATAAAGACATAGAAAAGCAACATCCTATGATAGCTAGCACTGAAACTAAGCAGACAAAGCCTGGTCTTCCTGTGGAACAGAACATTTCTACAACAGTGTTACAGCACTGCAGAGAAAGTGCAAATGCCTCTCTATATTTGCAAAATCAGTATCCACCTACCCTGCTTTTTTAAATTATCCATTAATGTCTGAGTGATGTTTGTGAGAGACGAAAGTGGCACACGTTCACTTGTCAATATACTTTCCAAAGCCTGTTAAGCAGATATTCAAGAGAATTAAACATTCACTTAATCTCACTGTAAAAACATGCAAGTTCAGCCAACAATAACACAACTTTGATCACGATTTTTCATCTGTGTTTCACCTTCACATATATTTGTGGCATAATTTGTTCCTACAGAAAGGTCTTCTCTCTCTTTGTTATTCACAGACAATGCCTTGGGGAAGACATAAGTTAAAAGTTCATTCCACTCAATATGGTGTAAAAAAGCCACCCAGAAAAAATACACAGAAACTCTAAACAGCTCAATTATTTGCTTCAAGTAATTCTAGGGTAAAAAAACTTATTTTGAAAGATTTACCACCCTGATAATGCAGTAATTTTTTTCTAATATTAAAGTATACTCTAAATGTTTACCTGTTTTTTTGTAGCAGGGTATTTGATATCAAGTATTAATTCCTTTGCTTCAGCTTCAATTAAATCTGCAAACAAAGACAATCACAATTTCAATTCATATTTCTCAAATGCCTTCTGAAGAGTAAGTCAACCTGCACCACATTTAAGGTGCACATGGGTTCAAGACAAAGATTAAGACACTGTTGCAGAAGCTGCCAAAATAAGCTTGAGGAAAATGAAACAAAATAACAGAAACCCCCACTTTCTTAAAGATCATAGCTCATGGCACACACAGCCATCAGAATGCACCACAATTGTACTTGTGGTTGCACACTTACAACACAGATAATCCAAATGCTCTTTGAAAATACAATCTTAAGAAATTATACAAGAGAACCTACCTGGATCTGAGGTTTTAGCTTTGAGTAAAGCATTTAACTTCTTCACTAGATGCATATCTTTTGCTCGTTCACTCTTTTTATCACTGAAGGAAAAGAATTTTTAATTGTGTTAGTGAAGAGATCTAAAAGTAATAATTCAATAAAACTGTATTTTTTTAATTATTTATGCTACTTTAAGGTAACATCCCAACAATGAAAATCATGTTAATCCATACAAACCAATGAGACTATTATAGAGTGCTATTCAGCTTGAAAAGGAACCACCAGAATTACTGTCTCCAACTGTTTCCAAAAGCAATAATTAAATTAATTTACTTATATAGAGCATAAAACGTTCTTACCTCAGTGATAAATGGAAAGGTACATGGACAGTTTTTACACTTCCAGAAACTGGATCAACAAGGCAGATCTGGTAAGTCTGGGGCTGCCATCCCTGACTGGTCACATTGTTTAGACCCATTATTTTATAACCAGGATACAACAACCTGAAATATAAAAAAATTGATAAAATTAGCAACCTACCCTGTCCACAAACAATTAAAGAGGCAACAGGTTTTATGAAGCTAAGGTTTAAGAACTGCTAAACACCTTTAACAGAAAAGACTATAGAGTGATGAAATATGATGAAGTCTCCACCTCTAGAACAATAAGCAGCATTCAGTGGAAACACTGGGCAGCGCAGGAAGTGTCTGCCAGCACCACTAGCACTTTTACCCCTGGCATAGCTATATATCACTTTATTGCAGCAGCACAGCCACCATGCCTACCTGCTACTTGTTTCTTACCTGCAGTATTTCCCCACATTGAAGGCTCCAACCCGAGGTCCTTGCTGCGTGCTCCACACTTCCAGAATGCCTCTTCTTGGAGCATAGATCACAAGGAACTGAGCTACCCTGCTTGGACCCTGTGCATTCCCAAAAGGAGAAGAATCCATCTTCTCAGTTTCCCTCTCCTGAAGGTCCTCTACAGTCTGTATCCAACCAACTTCTGCATCACGGTATCCTTTGTAAATAGAAGACAGAAGGTCACTAGTGTGCAGAAATTAATACAGAATTAGCACATCAAGCTGTAATCTTAAGCTTTGTTTCAAATTGTGCAACTCCTGACTCCTGTAAAGAACTCCAGTCCATTGACTTGGAACAGGGCCCACCAAAGAGTGGCCAAACGCAGCCTTCGGCAAAGCTTTGTGGAGGAACAAATTCTTCTTCAGAAGATATAAAAACACCCCAAAACTCATCAGGTCAGTACTCTGGACATTACATCAATGCAAGAAATTGAGGCTGCCCTTGTTGCACAGCCATCATGATGAAATGAGAATCTAATAATCTGTATGTCTTAGTGATTTTTCAAAGTTTATCTTCTCAGCAGAATTTAAGATGGTACTAGAACTTTTTAAGAGAAAGAACCTTGAGGAATAGTGCTAAAGCTCTTCCAAAATAAAATACAAAGCAAACAGATCAAATTTTAACTGTAGGCCATATAAGTATTCCAGGGATTTACAAAAATACCCTTATGGACTTAATATTACACCTGACTTTGGTTTGTACTGAAGCAATGTACTAGAATTCTTGGAATTCTAAGACTGAATATAAGATTCCCCAGTGTTTTGAAGAATATTATTTGCTACACTAATACCACTATCATACCTTTCCACATGCGAACTGCAAGTCCTCTTGTAACATCCAGCAAAATAACCCTTCCAAATTCATCTGTTACTGCTGCCAAAGTGTTACATGGAGAAAGACATATCCTTTCACCATGGCGCCGGGAGTCGGGAAGTCCAAATCTGAAAGAATAATAATGAAGCAAAGCCACTAGACACATCCTTTTCTTCAGAAATAGTTAGCTTTTCTTCTAAGGATTAAGACTTCTTTTTTTGAGGTAACAGAAGGTATGGGAAAAATTAAGAGCAAATAATAAAAAAAGTTCTTGTTCTGCCTACCAAGATATTTCATAGCTCTGCCTAAGTCTTACTGAAAAAGCAAAGTTCAGAAAGCAGGATAAATGACTGCACTGTCATGCACTGTCAGGCAATGACTGTACAGTAACTATAAACCCATGCACTGGAAGGGAAAGATGAATAATTATTTATCCAGAATGATAATCTGAAATGCAAAAAAGCTTAAAACAAATGACCTGCAAACTACCATCACTGCTTACAGCCACATGTTCAATTATACACCTTTCAAGATAATTTAAATAATTAAAAACACAAGACATCCAAAGCACTGACAGTGGAAAAAAAAAAACCAACTTACCTCACTGCCAATGGGGTTGCAGGTTCCACTTTTGGTTTCTGTTTTTGGACAGGTTCTTCTTCATGTTTACTCTTCCAACCAAGCCAGCCGCTTGCAACAGAAGAACATAACAAGAATTACACTAATGGTCCTAAAAATATTCAAAATATTATGCAGCTAAAACTAAAAAAAAAAAAAACCCTATGAAATTTAAAAAAAATTTATTACCTGGCAGCATTAAATAATGCTGAAGTCAGTTTGCTTGCAACTGCTAAGGCAACATGAGACAACAGTGGCTGTGAGCTACCCTGGAATACAGGAATAAAGTGTTTAGAAAGACAAGAAATAATCAGGTCTGAACCACCCTGAAATGAAGCAACAAAATCTCTAGAAAGCCAAGATATAGTTCTTAAACTGAACCCAACTGCAGAATAGTCATTCAGGCCTCCTATGGAGTTCCACTCAGAAAGCATAGCTTCAAGACTGCAAAATTTAAATTCATTGCCCCCAGAAAAGCCATTCTGACATCTCCTTACAATTTCAAAATCCTCCTGCAAGTCACTGATAGCTCAGTATGTTTGTCTGCAACAGAAGTTTAAAATACCCTGTGTATCATCTATCATAGAGTGCTGGCTGGGGTATGGCTTTGACATCCTTACAAATATCAACATAAGCAGGTTTTCACAAACCTGTTGGAAAGCAAAAACCAAAATTCCAATTCTAGAATTTTCAATTAACTTTCAATCCTGCTAAGGACAGCATGCACGTAGGGTCTGAATGTACAGACACAGCTACACTGACATCCTTTTCTTCCCATACAATAGAAGATTATCTAAGTATGCCACAGTTAAGCAAAAAATGCAGGTTTCTCCTACAAGAAATCACTACAATGTACTCAGGTCATGTTGAATCAAAGACTAAAGGCCTCCAAATATCCATAAGATGCATGTTTACACAATACCAACATAATTTTTCAAAAACATTAGTTTGCAATAAATGAACAAATTTGAAGAAATTACTTATCACATTCAATTTAAGATAGAAGATAAAATTTCTCAGTAGCAGGAACCCATACTAGACACTACTATCACATCCACTCCAAATCACTCCAGTTCCAGAAGATCAAGAAGGGGAAATGGCAACATAAATGAACATAAGAATACTTCAGAAATATTCATACAGAAAAAAGATAAATTATTCAAAGTTTCAGCGAGTCAGCTTTGTAGTACATACCTCCAGGGCAAAAAAGAACCCAGTGAAAGGATTGGCTCCAACAGTAACATATTGGGACATGGCAGGTGGACTGTTTTTTATAGCTGCATGATATCCTCCTATATTGGAGGCAGTCTTCATTTGATCAAAAGGACACAGTGTCATGATGCCTAACAAAAACATTAAAGTGAATGTCTTACACATTCAGAACAGAGGCATGCAATTGCTCTAAAAGCATAATATATTCCTGCCTTCTTGATTGACAAGCCAGCATTCAGGGGAAAGGAAGAGGAACAGCTTTAACCATAGAAATGCCAAACAACATGGCAGAAATAACCTAATGGATTTGGATTAATTATAAAGCACATCTGGTTTGTTCAGAAGAAAAAAAATTCAGCAGAGTTCAGCAGCGAAAATACATGTACCAAACTCACTTCACCTGCCTTGATATCAGCCTTCTCACCTCTTAGCTGCTTTTGTAGAAAGGGTGGAAGAGAAACTAAGCTTACGGTCCCTCAGATATGCACAAGAACTGAGGCTTCTGCAAATTCCTGAAGGCTAGAAGTCTTTGAGAGCCTATAAATCAATTTGTCCTTTTTGGAAAGGAAACATCTCAAATTTAATCTTCCTTATGTGTTAGACTCAGGAAAGACCCATACCAGTCTTAACCTGCCTGCCAGACAGTTGTGACAGAAATGGAAATAAATGCATCTGATCTGGTCTCTCTTAGCTGTTTCTTACCAAACAACAAAGAACAAGACAGTTACAGCTGTAAGAGGGAAGACTCAATCAGACTAGAAAAGAAAACCAAAAATATTTTTGATAGTGGTTAATGAGATCACTTACTATGACAGCCTTCTCTCACTATGTATTTCTATCCAACCAGTATCACTAAGTGCTCTCAACCAGAACTTAACTGCACAAAAACATTAATTTTATTTTTTAAATACTTGAAATTAAACAGAAATGCTTACCAATACTGGCATGGTCAACAATCATATCCACATCTTGCAAACCCCATTTCTTATAAGCTAATGGTGGAGGCTGAACATTCTCATTGCCAGATGCTGCAGCTGACAAAAGTTGATAAAGCACAAAAAAATTTCTACTGAGTCAACAACAAAGGACTAGCATATCAGAGAGAGAAAAAAAACACCTGATGCAATCTGAACCCACAAAATAACCTAGTTTTAAGTTAACACACATTAAAACATCTGTTAAAATGGCCTTTTGAAATAGTTACTGTCATGAAAACATTTTTTAAAAATTAACTGAAATAGAACTGCACATGATATTCTATTATAAATACACTTCGTGCTTGCAGATAGCGCATTTACTAGCTATTATGGGTAATGTATATATATACACATCATATATTTTATATATATATATATATATATATATATATATATGGTACAATTTTAAAAGCAACTACAATTGATTTTTGTAGTTTGGGCATGTTTAAGTGGAAACTTCTCCACCCAAGTACTTGCAAATTCAGAACACTCACTAGATACATAACAGTGGGAGGTGAGAACAGTGGTAAGACTAAACCAGTGAGTGTCACTTTCAAAATATCTATTATCCAAAATATAGATGATCAAGAATGAAGGAAGCTACAGCACTCCAGCTGCAGGCAGCTATTTAGCTACTTCCATGAATGCAGAGCTTTATCACACATAACAGTGGCTTGGGAAATCAAATGCCATAACTCTGAAGATTGCCCAGGTTTATTTCCAGGAGTATCATCATATGGCACACAGTATCTCTTTGGTCAGCTGGGGTCAGCTGTCCCAGCTGTGTCCCTCCAAGTTTCTGGAAACCCCCAGCCTGCTCACTGTCAGGGTAGTGTGAAAAACAAAAAAAGCCTTGACACTGACCTAGCAGTGGTCCACACCACCTAAAACATCAGCATGCAGTGCTGTTTTCATCATAAATCCAAAACACAGTCCCATACCAGGTACTGGGAAAAAAAAATTAACTCTATCCCAGTCAAAACCAGTGTACAGTTTTATGGTGAGCATGTAGAATACCGTCAATACTACTTGGACAACTTGGGCTCTGGGAACATTTTCTGTAAAGGAAGAAACATCCTTGAATGCAGTAGGTGTCAATGTATTGATGAACAAGGAAGAAGATCTAAATTCCACCTTGATTTTATATTTAATTTAAGCAAATTTCCTAAAAAATAAGGAACTATTACCAGATTGAAAAATAAACATTTCTCTTTACACGTACCTCTTGCTACCTGATTGCGACATGCACGAAGGGACTGGAAGAGGCTGAAGCCATCAATTGTCACAATTGCTGCTGGGTACAAGATACTTAGTTCCTCGTTCTGGGGAAAAAAATGAGAAAAAGGAGACAAAAGATAAACCACTGCTACTGTTAGAACAGCTTATTTTCTGGCTTTTTATACTATTAACTACACAAAGATGAGGATTACATCCAGAGAATTAATACTAAACAAGCCACAGGCAACAGACTAAGGCAAAGCTACAGAAATTCAGTATTAAACTCTCCCAAAAATTATTTTAGCCACATAGTTTTCTATTTTTATCTTCTTCTAATAATTTCTTCGTTTGCTTTATATATCTTATGGCTTACATAAGTTACAGCAGCTTTTGAAGGCAACAGAAAAACAAGTTCATCTAGAATGTAAATATCACAGTTTTAGGAAGCCAAATTATGAAATTGGATTAATGCCTGCCTGAATTACCACTTGGGCACGTAAATGCTAATCTGGTGATACAAGATTCATATTCCTTAATGCTTCTGTATTTCAAAACTGATCCCAAAAATGTCATACTAAATCATGTGAGTATTTGTACAAAGAAAACTTGGAAATTTCAGTGATTTTGTTCATTTTCCACATAAAGCTTGCCAACTTGGCCAAAAGCAAAGAAAGCTGCCTTCTTTACTAAATAGTTTGAGTTCTGCAGAGCCTTCTCTGCAGGAAATACTCATAACGACATGGAGGCACCTAGCCCTATAAGCATTCTTTTACTTTCCAGCTATCTTCTCTGTGAAATAATTAAGATAAGTTCTTAAGAATGAGTATGAATAGCTCTTGGCACCTGTCAAGTTTTTCCCTTCATCAATGCATTATTATGTTTTTTTGCACAGAAATGAATAAATAGAACATGAATGAAGTATTCCTTTGCAAACAGAGAAAAATAAAACAAAAAAATCAATAATGTTAATACTCCAAAAGACATTTTGACTTCTCAAACTATACAGGCATGAACACATCTAGAACAAGAAATCAAGGGCCTCTTGTTCTAAGGAATTGTCCATCCCATCAAAAACTGGTAAAGGACACAGAGCATTCACAGAGAAGACTCCCTTCCATACCCCATAACACTGGCACTTCGCTTTTGAAATAATCTGACAAAACCTGTTCTGTGACACCAGGATGCCTGGGAATTTCATAGGTTCTGCACTTTAGCTGTAGGACAGGATCTTCATTCAAAAGCTGTGCAAGAAGCAGTACTCCACTCTAGAAAAGACAGGATAAGAAGCATGAACATTTCAATCCCTTCTCTTGGGAAAGGCAAAAAGCACAATCTGCAGGGACCAAAGCTGAAAACACCCAGATGTTTACACCAAGAGCTCCCTTGTCCTGTCCCACTGAGAAACTCACCTCGGTGTAAAACCGAACGTAGCCAGAGGTGAAGCCAACCACGATGCACGTCCAGTCAGGGCGGCCTGTGGAGCTCCTGTTTCACAAAGATACACTCAAGTCAAAAACAAATCCCACTCTAAGCCAGACACATAGAAAAGTGTCATGTAAGGACATTAGTGATGCATACACATCCTTACCTCTTCTGACTTGCCAGTGGAACACACAATACACTACTCACACATTCACTAGAAACAGAAACACAAAATTAGTGGCTTCCCTTGTTGTGAAATTTTACTTCATGCAAGAAATCCTGCCATGTCAGCACTTTGAAAGTTTTAATTCATTAGTGCAGCACACCATATATCAAATTCACAGTTAGAAACAAAAAAAATCCCTTCATTTTAAAGACATCTTCAATTACATGTTCAAGAGTGCCGAAAGAGACTTTTTGTACCTTGTTAATGCTGTCTTTCATAAATCACAGACTGATTATTCTGCCACTACTGCTCAGCAGATTCAAGCTGAATTTCATGTGCCTAAAGGTAAATTATTTCTTCTGATCTGTAATGATCTATCATAAAAAAACACTTTGTTTTTTTTTAAGAGCTAACTGAACCATACATATCAAAATAAATTTTTGAAATATGCAACTAGGTAGATTTTATATCCACCGCCTTTCAGTGCCTTATAATTTGAGAGCATTTGAATATGGTCTTCCCAGTTAATGCAATAACTGAGCATGCTCAATGACAGGCAAAGCATGCAGAAGGCAAGCAGATGAGCAGGCCTCAATATCTCAAATCAGAAGTTATTTAACTGTTACCATATCATGGTAACAGTTCAAAGTTTTACACTGTCTAGGGAAACAGAAGGTACAAAGATTTTATGAGACAGCATAGAAGTCAAGATGACATCCCAAACAGCACTTAAAGCATAAATTCCAGCAGTACTGTTTATTATTTATATTTCAGGTCACCTCCATTTCCCAAAGAGTGGCTAAATAAGCAGGGTAGACAATTAGAGAAGGAAAGCTTTCTAAATGCAAGGCTGAGATGAGTTGCAATTTCATTACATTCTCAAAGCAACATTAAATATCTCAGTGACATCTTATCTTGCAATAGCAAAGCTTAGCCAACACAGAACAGTCTCAGTTGTAGACAACTTTGAGAAAAAAAAAATACAAACAAAAAACCTACAAAAACCAGTCAAGTCTTTTGAAATTTGACAGTAATTAACATATTAACACTTCCACAGAATGATAAATCAAAATGTATTGAATATAAGTGCCCCTATCTAAACAGAGCGACCTGTTTCATAGGGTAGCATCCCTCAGGACTGTAACCGTAGTAAGAAACAAACCATCAAACAGATTTTTTTTTTTTTTTTTACAAAAGATGTCAGGGTAATTTCAAGCACATAGCAACAGCATATTTATAAGAGGATTGTGATTTTTGCAGATTGGAGAGAAGCTGATGAAGTCAACACCTCCTGCAGCAAACAGAAGGTTGAAGGCATCAGGGAACACATTCAAAGGCAGACAGCAACTCAAGGCTGCAAATGTAACAGCAAAGTGCAAAATCTTATTCCATATGGGAGACTCAAAAAAGCATCTGTCTGGTTATTTGAAGATAGATGAAGCGCAAATATTGTATAAATACCAAATGTATGACCAAAGCAAATTTTCCAAGTCCCTGACTTAGAGCCCAAAACTGTATTTTGATCAGAGAGGTGACTATGCTTGTTTAAATGAGGTTTTGAAAATGAAGACAAGTATTTCTAGAACAACTTCATATATTTCCAATTGCAACATTCCCTAAGAAAATTTCATCTCTACTATAAAAGATTTTTCAAAAGAGTACTTTTTTCCCTTCTAAAACAAGAATTTATAGAAAGCATGTCTAAATACACACAAATGATTTGCAGAGAGCCATTCTTTTAATTTGTAAGAACTTGTTCTGTGATACCACACAATACACAGGAGTGAGCTTTGCAGATACTGTTTCTCATGAGCCATGTTTCTGTATTTGTTTCCAATGCTAATATACATAAAACCACAAATGCACTCAAATGAAAGGAAAAAGATTACAAGTAAAAAGCAGGTTACTAATTGCTAAACATGAAAATAACATCTTAAATCACAGCTGCATTTCAAAACTTACCCTTCTTCAACATTCAGAGAGCCACTCCAGCCAACAGCATATTGCATTTCTTCCTTTCCCTTGTCACTGTGCTTCCATTTAGCTGCCATGAAGAATAAAGATAGCATCTCTAAAACCCCAATGTTTTGCATCACACAAATATAGTTCTAGTTTTAATTTTTCTCTTTGGTACAATACATCCTACCACATTTAGATTAAGTGCCAATTACAAACCTTGAAGAGCATAAAAGTAAAAATACGTTCTTAATGACTTCTCTAAAGGACTCATGTTTTCTTAGAAATTTACATGGAGTAAGACACTAAAATTTTGAAATACTTAGTTTTGTTTCAAAATATTTATACAGTAATCCATCAAATTTTAATTTGGTTCAGTTAAGGAAACAGTGATCCTTAGGAAAGAAGTACTAAGCAAGGAAAAACTGGGAACACTACTGAACATGAGCTACAATGAATAGAAAATTTTAGTTTTAACTACCAAAAAGAATGTAAGTTCCCTACATTCAATCTGACAATCTTTAATCATTGCATCATAATTCAAGGTTAGAAGACACCATACTTAATTATTCACAGGGTGCTGTTACAGCTGGCATTTGATTGTTGAATCATTTCCCAGGTGTCAATGGATGACCAAAACTAAATTAGCGTTGTGCCATTTGTCTGACACCTAAAACCTCAGGCACAGGGTCACTTCTGCCCAGTGGGGGACAGTTGTCACTGTGAAGTTCATCAGAGGCTGTTCTCCAGAAATTTAAATCACTTCTTTATGCTCTTTCCATTAAGAACTTCATGAGGAGTACTGCTGTTTTTCCAATTTTGATGACAAATTAGCAACTGGTCTACAGCAGGTTTGGAACAGGCAGCTTTGCAGGGAATGACAAAGCAGTACAACAACTCAATACAATCTGCCCAACTACGCAAATCTGAGTTTCAACACTGATTTTTTTTTTTAAATGCCATAATAGCCTCCATATCAGGATGTTTCCCTTCATCTCCCTCACATGTCACCCACTGCAAGACCAGAACCTCAAACAACAGCACATCTGTAAACAGCAGCATGCTGATCAGTGCTCATATATTAGCAGTGACACCTCTAAAAGCTACCAGAGCCCTACTTTAGAGTAAAATAGTTCAAGATAGTATTCAAGAATTTTCTATCAAAGGTGGAATTTCAAGAAAATTCATATGAACGCTCCTTTCCAAATGCGATACTGGCTTAGGTCATTTTTTAAGGGATTCTTACTGAGAAAAATCAATGTCAATATCTCTGAGCATTTTAAAACAACTGGGTAGTTAAAACATGCATGTGGCAAAATAGTTGCCAAAAGGTCAAAACACAGCTGAGAAGTAAAGACAAAGCAACTTATTTGACAAACAGCACCTAGAAAATGCATTTTGTGTACTACAATATACTTCAAAATTCTTGAAGATATGACTTGAGGGATTAACAGAAAGGAGTGGGGCAAACAAATCTTGCTCTGGTTACTATAAAGTGTCCTGGCATAAACACTCAGTGGAATGGATACTTACGCACTAGAAAGACTGCTTTCTGTTCATTAGCTATTACCATCAGGTCATTGGTTGGTGACAAGGACAACACACAGTCCTGAAGCCAGTAATTTCGCTGGTTCTTGGAATTAGATTCCTCTTCTTCCTACAAGTAAAGATTTAGTCAATGTATGCAACAATTTTTAGACACAGCAGAACTTGCAAGATTGATGAGAACAACCTGGCTTGCCCTCCATAGCAGAGCTGAATGAACATTTTATTACTGACCACATCACTTCAGCTCCAATGTGCATGAAAAGCTCTGAGAAATGCATCAGCCTTGCACTAATTCTGTGTGTTTACAAAACAGAAAACAAAGAAGTACTCATCACCAGCTCTACTTAAAATCATTTCCTTTTAAAGAGACACCAGGAGAATGAGATCTACAGTTTTAAAATCATTGGTTAGAAAGTGGAGAGACTGGCAGTTTCCAAAACTCTTTAGTGATTCTCATTACAATCCATACTCAAAATGAAGAATTTATCCAAGCTCATATGCTGACCAGCATTAAGCAAATACATGCACATATGAAGAAGGTAATTACACTGGTATTCACATGGCAACAGGTATCTGGTGCCTTTCCACAAAGTAACTTCACAATGAAACAATTCCAAACTAAATGGTGCCAAGTTTTAAAGGTATCAAGATGGGTAAGTAAAAATTTAGATACCATCTTCATGTATAAGAGAAAAAAAAAATATCTTTGTTCCTTGGGGCAACAAGCCAAATATTTTACTGTGACACAAACAAAGTAACTCCTGCTAATCATAGTTCAAAGTCAGGAAGCAACAGCCTTGAAGTGAACTGCTGCAGTCTCAAGAGTTCATACTCCTGGTTAGTCAGATCCATCTTCTTATCCAATCGCATCACAGCAACACGTTTCCCTTATCCACAGAGTCAATTTGCACTTCTATATGCAATCCTACCTTCTGTTAGCTCTGCAAAATATTACTCTATCCTTAATATCTCAAAGCAGCTATGCACAAATAAAAAACACAACTCCAGTGTGATCATTTTCTGATTCATTCCATTTATTCTGTTACAGTGAAGTTGCATCCACTTGAAAATCTGCCCATTTACTCCCAGCAGAAAAATAAACATCAAACTGTAGGAAGAATTTGCATGTCATGCTCTTAATCAGCTACTCATTGTATTTATTTTCTTGCACCACAAAAATGGTCACTGTACACATAGAAATATGCTGTGTATCCATGATAAAGTCGACATTAGCACACTACAAAAATTGTTAACTATCGTCCACACAATCTCCTAATTTGTGTAAAAGAACTTATTTTCATGTGATTTTTGTCTGTTGATGGATGCCAAATTTTTAGCAACTATTTTCCCCTATTTACTTGCTGTTTTCAAGACTTTACAAAAAGGCAATGAAATTATCTGAGATACTTATGACAATTTTAACTCCTCATGGCAGAGATAAATGTGTCATGTTCAAAAACACATAAGCAAAAGCCAAAAAAAAGCTTTGTACTAATTTTTAATGTCATGATTTTCAGACTGAGGAAAAATAAACAAAAATTAAAGGATTGTCAGAAGATTAGAAGGAATTGCAACAGCATTCCAGGCCGAAAATTTAAAATTATCTGAAAGCATGAACAAAGAACTTGAAATTCGAAGACAAAATACACGACTATCTCATATTACTTACAAAGACAAGTTAAGAGTTAAAACAGGAAAAGCATGGAACTTGTCAAAATAAACTTAAAGGTGAAAGACAGAATGATTAAAATCCGCATTTAAGAAAAGATATCATCATTCATACAAAACAACTAATCAGATCCATAAAAGGACATCTTATAAAAAAACAGAACATTTTTTTTAATTTTCAATGCCTTCTCAGAAATTGCTGTTCCATGAAATACATATTTGTCCAGGGCACAAGTAATTCCAAGAAATAAAAAATCTTTCACAGCTAAAATGCAAATCAAGAGTAAAAAGATTTAACAATGGAATTGATTGTTATATTTTACTAATAATTCTCACCCACTCACTTTACTGTGTGTTCAGACACACAGACTCCTGTATTTATAATGCTCCTACACATAACAACCTCTTTGCTGTGTATGACAGCAAACCCTTTCTGAAGTTTGGCCTGGAATCACTGGTAACTTCAGAGGAAAACATGCAAGTAAGGATGCAAGAATGATGTGAACCACCTGGCACAAAAGTGTGACATCTTATAGAAAAGAGTGCAAAAATCAACTATTCCAATTTAGAAATTCTTGCTGGTTCTATCACATTACAACAAAAGTAGAAAACCAAGTATTTGTTCCACTCATTCATTCAGCAAGTTATAAATTTCACAGTTCATCTAACAAAGATGTGGCTTGAGAAACACACTCATTTCATGACAATTAGAGTGCAGCTGAGTACCCATCCTATTTAAAAGGTTTTATACCCAGTCATTCCTGACAGTGTCAGTGATTCATCCCTGGGAGACGGAGACGTCATGCTCATTTCAATTTGTCTGTCACCTTAGCTGAAAAATCTGTTTCTCTGCTGAATAGTCACAAGGACACTGTCCAACAGCTTGGGCATCCTTCCTACACACTGAGAAAAAGATGGCAGAGAACTGGTTTGCTAGTAAGGTGAGGTCTGGATTCTTCAGAGCTCTTAGAGGGAATTAATCAAGTAATTATGTTGAGAGGATTCTTTCAGGTACAAAGGATTTCTACAAGCAGCCTCACTGACATCTCATCAAGTCAGCTGGTAGTTGGAAGGCTCAGCCTTATAAACAATTAACAGACCAGCCCTGCTACTCTCAGTTGAACAAGTTGTGCAGAGCAATGTTCTTCCCTTTTAAAGAGCAACTGTGCTGCTCCATCCCACATAGGTAGCTTAAACCCTCCTGCAGCACCATCCACACATCACAGCATAAAAGGAGCACTAGTGATCCTTAGGAAGATATCTATCATCTTTCTAACTCCAGTAATTCATTCTTTAGGATTTTTTTGATTTATATTAATTCATGATTCACTGCCATGCCCTACTGTTTCTGACTAGCTACAGCACAAAAAGGATGCCTCCAGGGTACAGCTGCACAGGAACATGTGTGTATACTTTGGTGAGAAAAGCCCTACAGAACACAAGCATTTCAGCAATTATCACAATAGGTAACTTCCAAGTTATATTTAGAAAAAAAAACTACAGAACAAGGGACAAACAAGCAGTCACATTTCAAACACAAGTCTAGACCTTTCTTGCCCAGGTAACAGTTACATAGGAAGAAAAAACCAAAACACCACACACACAAACTAATGGAAAAGTCTTCTATAATAGGGAAGTTAGCAATATATATATATATATATATATATATATGTATACACACACATATACATATGAACTTACAGGTTCTTGTAATTCTGCTTCATCCCAGGCTCCCCAGCCACCATCTTCCCAGCTTGTTGATTTGCCTGCTTTAAGTGAAAAAAAGACTCGTCACAGGAATACAGCATACACAACAAAGTGAACATTTCCCCACTAATGCATTAAAACTTTTTTTTATGACAGATACTAAACGAGTTCTGCTGAAAGCACCCTGAAGTGTCTTATTTTTCTGTATTTTATTTACTTCCATTTCTGGCACTAAGGAAGAGTACTAACAGGAGGTGTACCCAAGATACAAAAGGGAACAATGGTACAGGGAAGTTTATCTGTGACCACAAAACATCACAGCCCAGAATAACGCAGATCCCACCAGAAAAACAAAAGCTGAAAGTTTGGCCTCTGATGAGAAAATGAGCACAATGATCTTAGTCATTCACATCTTTGCATGACAACAGAGAGGAAAACTAATGAGACATTGATCAGTTTCAATTATGTCATTCAGAAACTTCAGAGTAACCACAAACTCAAAAAATACCACAAACACCTGAGAAAACAGAGATTAATAGAGACAGGCCTACTTCTTTAGTTGTAAGAATGAATGTGGAAGTTCTTTTTTTCACCTAAAAATACAGAATTTGGAATAAATTGAAAAGCCACAGGCATTTAGTAGTAGCAGATGTACAATTCTCAGATACTAACACCCCTGGGACCCTCAATAAATCAACAAACATCATAGTTCAGTAGAAAAGCCAAGGACTGCTTCCATCCAAGCATACACCAGAGTGAAATCTGAAGCAGTAACATTGACTCCAAGAATTTTACAAGGATTTCTTTCAAGTTTTTCCATTAACTGTTGTCATGGCAAATTTGATCTTAAGAAGAAGTTTAAGCATATTGTCTCAAACGAGTTTAAATTTAGTTCTAAGCAAGCAAGATTCTGCCATTTTGGATGGCCAAACAGTACAGACAGGAAGGTTTGTATCAAGAACAATTTTATTTGGTCTAAAAACTTGTAGTTCTGTTACCATCACACAAGGAAAGAGTGAACAACAAAACAGAAATCTGTAATCTCTCTGTATAGTTATTTTAAATCTTCTGCATGGCTAATGAAGACAAAAATCTTTGAAAAAAAAATTCATTTTAGACAAACTTTTCCCCAATGCTGTCAAGAAGGTATTTTAGGAGGATGTAGAAGACAAAATGCCCACTTCATTCTACCTCTGTAAAATGGAAAGGTCTGTACCATCTGCAAAATGGGCAAGCCAAGCAGTTTTACTGCATCATCAGCAATGCAACTATAACTGCACAGCTATTTCAGACATCACTATATAAGCAACAAGCTTCCAAGGGTCACAGTCTCATCTTGCATTTGAGATTGAAAATTTTTGCAGTGTACAAACATACAAAGGAAAATTATGGCAAATACTGTTAAATATAGTAACCACAAGATTAAAACAGTAGCTAACTTCAATGTTTAGATTGAGATCGCTAATAAAATTCTACTTCTGTTTGCATTTTATTATCTAAAATGATTTTTTAAAAATCCCCTTCCTATAAAATTTGTGGAGGAAAGAATGGTCCAGAGACAAACAGAACCATATCTAAGAAACACAGCTGGGGCCAATGTCTTCCCTGCAGCACAGAGCAGACCAACCTTCCCAAAAAACCTCAGCCACTTCAATTCTGAGACTGAACACCCACAACATAAAACTGCAGCTGTGAGGATTCTTGCTGCCTCTGTGAATAGCCACAATTTTGTGGTAGTTGTCATCATGCTGGGATGATACTAGATAAATGAAAAAAGATGGGAAAATGATGTAATGGTGAGTCACCATTCCACTGACGAAAATGCAGAGATCTTTTGGAACTGCGTGTGGCCTGCCCTGCAAAGCCAGCACCCTCTCCAGCTTACAAGCATTTACAAGCCTGCTCCTTCATATCCACCCTCCTCATTGGATAGACCATCCCAGGATGTGCCATCATATGTATTTCTCAAGGCTTGCATCCATCTTGCCTTTCTTCCACACATTGTTTCTTATTTTAAGAAGAAATGAAATTAAAATTGTTTTCTTATTCACACCATCCTTATTATTTTGATGTTTCACCTAGGCAATGAATAGTGAAGCAAGGCATTAAACAATTGACAGCAATTCCTGGAACATTGGACAGAGGAGATACTATCAAAGTAACTCAAAGCACTAGTTATTCACCTGTGCCAAAGAATTAAAAACCATTCCATGGAGGCTGCCAGCTTGCACAGCCTTTCCCACCCACCAGCACTTGATGGAATTGGTCAAGTCAAAGTCCAAGTCCACAGGGTCCAAGTTCTGTTACAATGAAGATTTTAAAAAATCCCCTACCATAAAGATTTTTAAAAATCCCCCAACATTTCCTTTAGTAACATTACAGACCAGAACTAGCAACTGTGGAATTATCTAGTAACACATTATCTAGTAACTAATACCTAAGCAAGACCTAAACAGTTGCAATACAATCACTTTTTCCAGTCCCTCTTCAGGAAAAAAAAAAAAAAAAAAAAAAAAAAAAAAAAAAAATCAATCAAACTTTCCTGCACAAATCTCTATTTCCATTCAACTCTATCTCTGACTAGTAGCAGATGTCTTATAAACAGTTCTCCTTACTTGGATAAAGCAGCAGCAATATTCCAGAATTTGCTTTACTACAGAGATTGCAAAAATAAAAGTTCATCTACTGGATTTACATGAACCACTTAATTCTTTAATTTGAAGCATATAGCATCAGCACATTTGAAATTTAAGAGCTGGTTTAAATGCTGCACATGTGCAACACTGGTGTTAATGCATAAGAGAATTCATTTAAACATATTTGTCATTAAACATAACAAGAACAACTTTACCTATAAGCATGTTTTATTTAAAAGACAAGAACGGAGGAGATAGAAAAAAATAGGAACAGATCTAGACCACCGAGGTCTAACTGGCATTTAACAGGTCAAATTCAATATGAAAGACATTTTTACTGACTTCCCAAATTACAGAATAGACATCTGAGCACAGAGAACTGCCTGTGCCCTTCCTTCCAGAGCAGCACCATGACCTGGGGCAGGCAGTTGAAGTCTTTTCTTCCTGCCCTCACATTTACATTCCAAATCCATGCAGGAGGTTACTGGGGGCTGTGCTTGGACACATGCAATGAAGCCCCATCCACGCTTTAGGAACATAAAACATTACTAGGTAATAGTGCAAGAAATGATTGCTTAACTGCGAGAGTTGCAGGTTTTCTTCATGCATGTTTACTGCAATTCTGATACCACTGGATTGCATAATTACAAAAGAAATAGAAGCAGTTTCTTTTCTCTTCTGGCCAAGGAATTTTAGAAACAGCTTAGAATCCTCTTGCTGCTCAGGAATCATAGAGCATTTATTCCCAAAGCTCCTCCAATGTGAGGACTGACAAATACATAAGATTATTTTGCTAACATTACAAGGAAGCCTCTCTGGAAACTAGTTTTATATTTGTTCTTTCTTCTCACTTTGGGCATCCTTAAGTGGGGGAAAAAAAACCCAAAAGCACAACTAAGTCTCCTAATCACAAAAATAACCACTTCAGCATTTTTTCTTCCTTAAAGAGGTCAGAATTGCTTTTGACAAAGTAAAAAATGACCAAATTAAAAATAATCCAGGTACTATATATATAGTTTTTAAGTAACAGTGCAAAGTTCCATGGCTTACAGTTATAACTTAACCCCAAAATTTGAAATACTGGAGGGAAAAAAAAAACAAAATCCATAGGAAACAATGAAACACATTACATACAAAATGCAGTATTCCAAACTATTCCTCAGATCCAAGCAATGCCTTAAGTTAGAGCAAGAAAGAATGAAGGCTGTGCTGTAAAGGAGGTGTTACAGCAGCAAAAACTCAGGTGAGAAGATAATTTGGATGAAGTACTCTGACAGCATTCTCTTATATATGCTGAGAGCATATCATTTACTCTTCCCCACGTCTGAGACGTATTGACTGCTACAAATGCAACCCAATTCATACAGAGTGCCTATTTTAATGACCCTTTACAGGAAAACTGAAAGAAAGAAATACTAAATGTAAATACTACAAGCTGGAAAGGGATGATCTGATTAAAGAGGCAACGAAAAAGAGCTTGTAAGAGGAGTATTCAATAGGAATATAACTGATTCAATAAGATTGATATGGAAGCAGTTAACAACACCCCTAATGCTAAATGGAATCTAGAATTTCATTTTATAATGTATTTTTTTCTTTGTAACCTTGTAGACAACTCTGAAATAAAAAGCCTGGCCTTCCGCATTTGTGAACTAAGTCAGCTGATCCAGATAAAGCAAAGTGTACAAGTCTAAAGATGTTGTTCAGAGGAACTGGGCTGAAAAGCACTTCTCAGGCTGCTGTCAATGTAACAAGGCAGGATTTTGGAAAGGAGTTTCTCTGACAGGCTTAAGCCATCATTTCTACTGCAAAAAGAAGCAGTAAAGTGACACCTTGTAGCCCTGAGGAAGCCCTCAGGTCAGGGGATCATTTTTTTCCTTCCCCTGAATAAGAACAAACTCACTATCATAAATGGAGATATCATTGCTTGGGAACTCTCATGGTCAAGTTTGGGTTTGTTGGCTTTTTTTCCTTATTAATTTTATTTAGGTAATGAGAGATAAAGACAGCTGGGAACTAAAAATATCTGCGCATCAAAAAAGTACTGATTTTTCTGAGTCATCTTAATACCCCCACAGTTTATCTAGCAGCAGTCCCTGCTGGTTATGACACTGAATTGCTGTCATCAAGCCTATAAAATGTTTGAAAACACAGTTCAAGCTCTGAGTGTATTAGAAGAAGAGAGACACCCATTGTTCTAATTAAATTGTAGTCAAAATCTTAAATTTATAAAGATTATAGGAAATTCTACCTGTCTTGCTCTACTTTCTGCTCGGTTCAGGTAAACATCATTAATTTCTGAATGCTAAAATTCTGTCATGCCTGCAAAGTTTTATCATATATTGCAGATAAGATGGATCTTTTCCTTCCTATGCATGCCTTTATTTAAGACAGCTTTACAAGAGAGTTAACTGTTAGAGCTGTTTCCTGATCCAGCCAACAGCAGCCCAAAACCTCTTCAACACAGCAAGATGTCAAATTAAATGTGGTGCAAACATTTCCTATTCCCAGTATTTGCACAGTTAGAACAGCTGTTTTCAGAGCCACTTAGACACCACTAGGCTCAGGCTCCACAGAGGACTTGTGCCTCATTACTCTTCCCAAGAATCTTAAATTCTCATGCTTGTTTAAGTCTTCCTCATTAAAATATGAAAAAGCATTCATAACATTTTTTTCTTAAAGAATAAAGATATAGCAACTCCATATGAAGCATCTTTAACCAGCTCACTCTGTAACACCAGGTTTATTTACTTAAAGCATGTGAGCCAAGATCCAATGCAACACCTGTTATTCTATTCTAATATGGACAATTAAGAGTAGCTATATTTTGCTTCATGGCAGATCAATGGTCAGCTCAAGCAGTCTATGAACATTTCTTACATTATTCCAGCATGGCATCAGTGGCAATTTTAACAGATGACTGCATAACACAAACACAAAGCACACAAACCCTTCCAGTGTCCACTGAGAGAGCAGGAAACAGGCACCTGCAGAAATGACTTCACACAAGGCTCAGAGGAAGAGGACAGCTTTCTTTCCCTCCCAGTTTACCAAGCAAGTGTATCCTTGGCACAAACAAGACAACCTGTTAGGCTACAGGAAAAACTTAAGTGAAGTTGTAGTTGATAGAAACTTCCCTTCATCTTGTTCTACTGTAGAATGTGTTTAAATGCTTACCTGTACAAAAAAAGGGGGAAAAAAAATCAAGTCCCCTTGGAATAAAAATCCTGATTTTTTTTTATTTACCTACACCTGTATTTTTAATATATGCAAAACTTTGCTAAGCATTTCAAGTAAAATTTGAAGTTGACAACCTCGATTAAATTTTATATAAACAACATATACTGCTTTAAATACAAGATGACAAGTTACAGGTTTTTACACAAATTAAAGACATCTGATTTAAAAACTGGACTAAAGTCACAGTATCACATTGTGATTTAGAAATATATACTGCCTGCATTTTCTGAAGCAAGAAAATTCTCTTTATTTGTTACTGCAAAAATGCTTTTATAACAGTAACCCTAAATTTTATTGCAGCAAATACACTCACAGAAAACACTTTGGTTAGTTCTGTTAGAACTAAAATATGGCCCAAGTTAAAACAGCATTAGAAACTTCTTTGCTCTATAACTAAGAAACAAAGAAAGACAAGGCCTACAGCCTCCACTATAAACCCTAAACCCCACACCTTGAAGATTTCAAAGGCGCCTTTTCAAAAACATTTGTTATCCAAAACCTGACAGGAGTTCTTGAAAACTCTATTAAATACTTGAAATATTAAGTTATTACTAAAATAATTTGTTAACTAGAATGTTCTCTGTTAAATAAAAATATTTAATATATATTTATTTCCCTAAGGTAGCTATAATTTTAAACTGCAACCTTTAAAGACTAGCATGAGTTTTCACACAAATGAAGCATAGCCTTAAAAAAGAGAAAGTATATGAAAGGTTCTCATCCTCAGATAAAAAAAAAATACTTAAGAGTTTTGGCAGGTGCTTGCTGGTATTTATATAATTGTTTGCATAAAAACAACCACAGTTTGAGAACTAAAGTTTGATTTCAGAGCAAATTAACATCTTTGTTGAACTTACTAGCATAAAAACCCTAGAATTTATTTTTTTCCCTATAGAGTAAAAAAATCTAAAAACAGACTAAAATCCAAGTTCTTAAACATGCAACCTTATGAAACTACTCTTCAGTCAACAGAAGAGATTTTAGCAAAGCATTCCCTGATAAAAAAACAATTTATTCACTTCTAATTTAAGATACCCTGGCAAATTTGAGCAGCACTTCTCCCTTGTCAAATACAAATGCATCAAGAATTTTTGCTTCAAAAATCACTAAGTTACATCTTTATGTCAAAACCACTTTGGGAACTCTCACTTGCTGATATTTATAATTATTTATCCTCAACCATGAAACATCTGTAGTGGCAAAAAATGACAGGCAAAAATCCAAAAGATTTCAATGAATCTAAATGAGCATTATTTTGAAAAACACTCACTTCTGCCTCAATGACTGAATAAGCAAATATAAAAATAGTCCAGAAGACAGCCAACTCATTAAAATGGAACAGCAGCTATGCATCTTCTTTACTTCTATTATTTTGGTCATTTTACAACATACTAAATATTTCTCTTTATGGCTACCATTTGATAAATCCACTCCAATAAAATATCCAAGTTACTTTACACAAACACCTCTCATGTACCATCAAATAAGAGAAAAATATTTTGATTTCTTTCAACGCCCACTTTTAGAAACACAAACACATTCCAATACTTTGAGTTATCTTCAGAATTCAAGACATACTAACAGAAGCCTTCTGCTTCCAGAATCTCTCCTTTAGATACAGATGATACCAGAGAAAAGCCATGTGGAACTTGTTATGCATTTTTCAAACACTATTATAGAGTTACAAAACAAGCAGCAGCAGGAAACTGTTTTTCTACCAAAAGTTTTGCACACAGAAGTTTTAGTGGCAAAATTAACTAGCTGAACATATAATGTACTTTTAAAGGTTTTTAAAAACTGTTGTGTCATCTTTTTAACAAGACCTGTAGTTACTGGATAAGGAGCAATGACTTTAAACAGGGAATGAATTTATACTGTATATTAGGAAGAATTTTTTTATATAATAAAGAAGATGAGGCACTAGAACAGGTTGCTCAGAGAAGCTGTGGATGCTTCTTTGATGTGATCTCTGAAAGTGTTCAGATGGGCATTTGAGCAACCTGGCCTGGTGAAGTGTCCCTGCCCACAGCAGGTTTAGACTAGATTAACTTTAAAGGTCACTTCAAACACAAACCATCCTATAATTTCCCCTCTTCTAATTCCCTCACAGCCATTTTAAACTTTTAAAATAAGTACCTCGATGTTTTCTCTTAAAGCTCTGTCCACAGCTGTGAGGATTTTTACAAGCATCTTCAAACACTTTCCTTCCCTACTGCTGTCAGAAACCAAAAAACATCAGCCAAATACAGTTTGTCTATTTTGGGGGGTTTACACCTATACACACACACTGTGCAGTTTTCACAGGATGCGTAACAAATACAAGAAACGGTGTTTCTATTTCCTGTGGTTTCTATCCTGGGCATGGATCTGTTGAGAACGCAGCTTCCTTGTCAAGCAGCTCAGCCTGCACTGCCTCACACTGCAGAAACCTGGTCCACAGCTTCAGACTGATAATGCTTTAATATTTGTTGTCTTTTAATTTAAGCTGCCAAGCTAAACCTTTAGTACACTTTCAGCACGTTCTGCAATCCTAGAAAACCTTGCACGCACAGCGTGCGTTGTCTTTAGGAGAGCGTCTTCAGACAGCTGCGCTCCCAGCAAGAAACCTACAAACTTTTAAAGTTTGGGGCACGCAGGGTCAGTGGCCAAAGCACTTCACCTCCACACTACGGGATGAGGAGCGACAGCTGCGCAGCTGGGACTCGTGGGGGCCAGGAAAGTCTGACTCTGCGGTGGCGGCGCGGCAGCCGCGGCGAGACTCCCGCCCCGCGCCCCAGGAGCGCCGCGGGCTCGCGGCCACCCCGGAGCGAGCGCCGGGCCCGCGGCCACAGCCCCGCGCCGGACGGGGGCCGCACTCACCGCTCTCCTTGCCGGCCGCGGCGCTGCCCGGGCGGCGCTGCGGGCTCAGGAAGTCGCGGGCCAACTCCAGGTCCTGGAAGTGGGCGAAGGGGACGAGGCTGCAGGACATGCTCCCGGTGCCGGCGGAGCCGGAGCCGCGGCCGCCACCCCAACCCGGAAAGGCTCGGCCGCTTCCCGCGGCCCGGCGCGGCCCCGCGCATGCGCGGCACGGAGGGAGGGCGGTGCCTTGGCGCTCCGCCCGCAGCGCCTCCGCACCGCCCCGCAGGGCTCCGGAGTGCCGAGTTTAATCGCGCTTTCCCTGAAGAATTTCCTCTCAGCGTCCGACCTAAGCTTCCCCTGCCGCTGCTTGAGGCCCTTTAATCTTATCCTGTCGCTAGCTGCCTGGGAAAACAGTGCCATCGCCCACCTTCCCACAGCGCCTCTGAAGTAGCTATAGAGAGCTATGAGATCATCGCTGAACATCCCTTTTTCTAGCTAAACAACCCCAACTCCCTCAGCTGGATTTTACCATCTAGACCTAATATTGAACCAGCACAGCCCAAACCCCCCATGTTACTCTGATAAATAGAAAACACCTTTTATAGTTAGTGAAAACAGAGTTTCTTTCAGTCTTGATTGCTCTTGCAAATAAAAAGCTTTTATTTAGATTTCATGTCAACCCATTTCTATTCCTTCTCTGGACTCTGCAGCATCTGAATGACAGCAGCAATTATGATGATTGAGATTTGCTGTGGAGTGCAATTGGTACATGGCTGACAGCTGACCTGCAGCCTCCAAAACCTCTTCTTCAGGTAAGGAATAAAAAGAATGTATGGGAAGAACACCAAGGGATGTTTTCTGGACCCGGAGAAAATACAAATTCCCCTAAGTGTAAGACTTGATGAATTTTTAATGGATCTTACTTGACTAGCCTTTATATGCGTACACACACACACACATACATACACACACACACACACACATATATGTATATAAGAACTCTTTCTTGTTTTCTCACAGGGCTCTTTTATGTGATAGCAATGTGTGTCTTATGTAGCTAAAAGCAGACATAACTAAGAAAAGTAGAAATAACTGAGAAAGTTATTTCTGCAAGTTTGGTTTGTAGTCTAGGTCTTCTACATAGTCTTTAAATACCTTTTTTACTAAGAGAAGTTTCATGCCAAAGTGGGCTCCGGTTGGATAGTCCTAAAAGCACAGATTGTAATAGGTTATAAACTCCAGAAAATCCCTTGTGAGATATGCAAAGAAACTGGCTTTAATTTACCCTGACAACTTTTTAATGTCTTCAGCTGTTCTACTTTGTTTTAGTGATGTACTGGTTTAAAACCCAGTGGGAAAGTTAACCCCACTGAACTGCATCTCCTCCTCCACCCTCTTCCAACAAGCAACAAAACACTAGCAGGAGTCACAATTTTACTGAAAAGCTTGTTATAAATACAGTATCAATAAAAGAGAGCATAAAAGAGGCCTACAAGAGAATATTCAGCATGGAACAAACACAAACACTTCCTGAAGAGAGAGAGCCTGGCATTGTTTCTTTTTCCTACCTTTAATATAATTGCTTTGATATAGTGCACTATACTACCCTATACTATACACTACTAGTAGTTTTAACTTTTATACTGGTTAAGATCTTTCATGTAATAATATGTCATAATGAATAATTCATTCTATATAAGATATACCTGAGGTGGCAGCAATGGGACTCTATGGTGGCCATGGTGGCTTTATCTGGGTGCTGAACAGCCATGCAGTCCCAGCCCCTTCCACGAGCCTGGAAAAAAGATAAGGAGCTTTCTTCTTCCAGCACCCCAGATTTCCTGCTGATACCACAACCCCACAATGAGGTAGGTGGTATTGAATTAAAGAGCACTAAAAACAACATCTGTCTTTTCCCCTGTACCCAGGACAAGTAATCAGGGCTCAGTAATTTTGCCCCTGGCAACTACAGGAACATTTTGTGTTTCCATTTCAAACCTGTGGCTCCTCAGGCAATACACAGGTTAGACTTGAATTTAAGCAGATGAAAAATCCTGTGGTTGTCCAATAGAGAGTTGTTCAATCCTGTTTTTCCGATCAAGCATAGAATTATGTGATGTGGAGTAATAGGAAGGATACTCTTCAAAAACAATGTCAGAGTGTGGGAAAAGTTGAGACACAAGGCTGGTAAAGTTGCAGATGCTCTAAGAAAATTTAAACTATTTACTGACATTTTAGAATTGTCATATGCACAGTCACTAGTAATGTCAACTGAATTAATAAAGAGTATGCAAGAAACTAAATTAACAACATAGTTTGTCATTCTTTAATGAAGCTTTCATCACTTTATGAAAATTTTCCTCATTAGAGAGTAGTGAACAGTGTAAGACTGTCATATCCCTGCCTGGTTTGCTGTACATGAAGAAGTCAAGTTACGAACTACCAAGATACCAATGAAAGCGTAAAATAAGGCAATGAATACTCAGCAAATAACCTGATATTTCAAGGCATTCTCGAGTACAGATAAACTCATATTAACATTTTGGCTACGCAATAACCCTTCATGTATTTGTTCAATAGATCCTAATTTTTAATGATTCATTATACATATATGGATGGCTACAGAAAACAAAACTACTTTGGAAAACATCTGACATAATTTTAAGTTCCTAAAGACATTCAGATAAACACTTAATAGCTAAAACTCACCATACATTTCCAGTAAGAATAATAATTTGCATTGGAATACATGCTGCTGAACAAAGGCCTTCATGCAGTTTACAAAAATAGATAATTAGGCTATATACAGATTTACACTATAGGAAATGCAATTAATGATTTGTTTGGGTTCAACACAAGAAATTACAAAGGGGAAAGTATTCAAAAGGAGAGAGAGTAGGTTTAGACTAGATATTAGGAACAAATTCTTGACTGTGAGGTTGCTGAGACACGAACATGGATTGCCCAGAGCAGCTTTGGATGCTCCATCACTGAAAGTTCTTGCGAACAAGTTTCTGAGCAGCAAAATCTACTGCAAGGAATCCCTCTCTCCCAATGGCAGGGGGATCTCCAAGATCCCTTCAACCCCAAATCATTCTATGGTTTCTTGATTCAATGTTGTTCCTCCCTCCATGACCCCTGAGCCACAGATCCCCAGAGAGCCCAGAACATGGAACCCACCTCTCTGTGACATCAGCCCCGGGGCCGAGGGCTCCACGGGCAGCGCGGCTGCTGCGGGCACTGCGGCTGTGGCTGTGCTGCTGCACGGAGCTCTCAGTGCTTGCAGCTGACACGTGCCTCTGGCAGCCATGAGTTGGCTCGGCCTCCTCGTCCTGCTCACCGTGGCTGGGCTGGCACAGGGGACATGGGACAACTGCGGGTGAGTGGCCCCAGGCCCTGGGAGGAGCCAGGGAAACACCTGGGGCCTTCCCTGGAGGGGACCCGCCTGTCCCCCATGGCCGGGGACAGCTTCCCACCCACCATGGGGAGCCTCAGCTCCTTGCCAGCAGCCAGGTGCTGCAGGGACAGACGCACACCCCATGGGCTTCCCTGGCCTGCAGGGCGTGCAAGCCCTTGTGGGGAGGGCAGAGGGCTGAGCTTCAGCCTGAGCCACAGCAGGCCACGAAACAGCATGGAAATGACTTTCTGCTTGCAGATGGAGCTGTGGGCTCCGACCCATGGTGTCTGACTCCATACCTCCTGATGACGGCGTGACACGCATTGTGGGTGGCACAGGTGCCAAGCCAGGGGCTTGGCCCTGGATCGTCAGCATCCAGCACCCCTGGGTACCAGGCCTGGAACACTGGTGTGGAGGGTCCCTCATTGGTGCAGAATGGGTCCTCACAGCAGCCCACTGCTTTGACAGCATCAAGTAAGGAGGAGCAGAGAATGGGGACATCCCCACAACTCCAGCAGGTGCCCTGTCAGCAGCACCACCTGCTGTTCCCATCCTCTTTCCTCTCAGGCAGCCAGGCTGCCACACTGCTCAGGAGAAGCCTGGGCTCATGCCAAGGCTTCCTAGCAGCCTCCAGCTTGACATTCCCCAAGGCATGTGAGGGCACTCACACCTGCCAGAGCACTGCTCCCTCTCTGCCTTGCCATGCAGAGGTCTGGCAAGTGCAGGGCTGCTGTGGCACTGTGGCTCTGCTCCCTCTCAGCCCTCTCTCCATCTACCTTCCAGGCAAATTAGCATCCTGAACGTGGTGATTGGGGCCACCCAGTTGACTCAGCCAGGTGCTGGGGCAGAAGTGCGCAAGATTAAGAAGCTTCATCGTCATGAAAACTATAAGAGAAGTGATATAAGTAATGATATTGCCTTGCTGGAACTGAATGAGCCTGTCCAGTGCAGCCCTTACATCCAGCTGGCCTGTGTGGCTGACCCCACCCTAATAGTCTCAGCCCTGCACAACTGCTGGATTGCTGGCTGGGGTGCCACCACAGAAGGAAGTGAGTTCCCAAGAGGGACCCCGGCCTAGAGAGCAAACTCAGGACACTGGGGAGCGGGTTTCCCAGCTTCCACACAGCAGAAGCCAAAGGCAGGCTGCAGAACATACACCTCTGCAGAGATGGGTCTGGCCCGCTCCCCAAAGGCTGGCAGCGGGGTCACAGTGCCCCAGTACCTCTGCAGAGGCAAAGCTACCAAGGGAAGGGTATTCCCTTCAGACAGGGGAGGGGGAGAACTGGCAAGGAGCTGCTGGGGACTCATTCCTTTCTCTGGTCACAGATGAAGACTCAAGTGATCACCTCCAGGAGGCCAAGGTCCAGCTCATCGATGTCCAGCTCTGCAACAGCAGTGGCTGGTACTCAGGGGAAATCCACACCCACAACTTGTGTGCTGGTTACCCAGAGGGCAATATTGACACCTGCCAGGTAGGAGTGTGCCATGAGCCACTCACCCCCCAGCAGCACCACTCCAACACAGCCCAGGGCCTGCTCTGCCCAGCCACTCAGTCGCCCTCCCAGCCCCAGGTCATTCCCAGCTGATCTGGGGGCTTCCCACACACTCCCCATCCACCCCTGCCTGCCCTTGTGCCAAAAGCCCAGACAGCACAGCTAGTACTCCTGGCAGCCCAGAGGTCCAGGTGCCAAACATCCATCCTCTGCACATCCAGGAGCCCTGTGCAGAGAAGAGAGAGCGCTGATTTACAGGACCCCAGGTCATTCACAGCCAAGCTTCTGGAGGCTCAAGCACTTGAATACAGTTCTGGCAAGGGCTGTGAGAGGGAAGGAGACAGCCCGTGTGCTGACAGGGGCAACCCAATACCACCTTGATCCTCTGCTCTGCTGCAGGGTGACAGCGGTGGTCCTCTCATGTGCCAAGACAACGATGCAGACTCCTGGTGGGTTGTCGGAGTGACCAGCTGGGGAAGAGGCTGCGCCAGAGCAAAACTTCCTGGAGTCTACACCTCCACTCAGTACTTCTATGACTGGATTCTGGCCCAGATGGGGCTGAGCCCATTTGGAAGTGCTTCCTGAGCAGCAGGATGGGCAGGATCCAGGGCATGCTCCAGTGCACAGCAATGGTTTTCTGCTGGAGCAATGCCTGCTGATCCAAAAGCAGCCTCAGGGTGAAAATTTTGCTCTGACCACACTGCTCTCTGTGTGCATGCAGACATTGGAGATGACTTATGTGTTGAAGTAAAGTTGTCCATGGTCACAGGGAACCACCTTTCAGTGCAATTCCAACTCCTGGGCAAAGAAAGGACTGCCAAAATTGGCAACTGCAGAATGAGCCTGAGGGCAGACCTGCCGGGCACAAAAGCACAGAGTGGCTCCAAGAGCCACTACTCAGCCAGAGTGCCTGGTCAGGGTGGAAAGTTCTCTGAGCCAGCATGGGCTGCAGGAACTTGATACATTAAGCCAAAGAAAAGGGATAGGAAATAATATACCTTGAGGGTGGTGCTCAAATGCATTTGGACTGCTGATTAGGGCCTGGTATCAACCTGGGATAAGGAAACAGATCTGGGAAAATCCCAAGCATGACACGGGAAACTCCTGACTCCTGACTGGAGTGCCAGTGCTCTAAGGCAGAGCCAGATTTCACAGGTAATAAAGGGTATTGATGTGCCAGGCGGTCACACTTCACAGATACTCAAAGGAAGAGCTGGGGTCATTCTGGGGAGGGGAACCTGGCAGGAACAGAAGGAAAGCACACCAGGAATGCCATGGAAGGCCAAGGTGTGTGGGCCAACACCACCTGCAACACCAAGACTGTTGACAAATGCTCCAGCAGTGCTGCCCTAAGGTCCCATCTGGGCTGCCAAAGTGCTGAGGAAACTCCCCTCTGTGACCATTCCAGAGGCACAGGTGACTCCAATGAGCCAATGGTTGCCCCATTTGATTCCCTACCCACACCACTCTCACCACTCAGAGCAGGTTTCCAACCCATCCAAACTCAGGATTCCCCAGCAGACTCGCAGATGTCACATTCCATAAAGAGCCACCGGCTCCTCCTGCAGTGCTCAGTGTCCATTGAAATCCTGGCCAGTGCCACAGCTCCCTGTGCCCTCTGTAATGCAAAGCATGGGCAGTTCACAGCCTCTGGTCCTGGGCTCCTGCCAGCCAGAGCTCAATCTGCAGCTGGCACTGCAGCTGCACACCCAGCTCCCTGCCCCCAGTGGATTCCTCAGCCACTGCCTGCCCCGGGGGCTGCACAGCCTCATCCTGCAAGAAGAGGGACCTAAAGAAAGCAGCAGAGAGCCTTGTTACAGGGGCAGGTCCTGAGAGGACAAGGGACAGGGGCTCTACAGTGACTGAGGGTAGCTTCAGTTGGGATCATAAGAAGGAAATCTTGATTGTGACAGTACTGAGGCAAAGTCATGGGCCATCCAGAGCACGTGTGGATGCCACACCCCTCAAAGTGTTTAAGGACAGCTTATGAGCCAGGGTGAGTCTACTGCAGGCCATCCCTCCTTGCCCAAGGCAGTGGGGTTGGAGCGAGATCATCACCAAGGTCCCTTCCAAACCATTTCATGGCTCACCAAGTAGATGTTGCCCCTCCCCCAGTGGGTTCCATGACACAGATCCCCAGAGAGCCCAGAACATGGAACCCACCTCTCTGTGACATCAGCCCCGGGGCCGAGGGCTCCACGGGCAGCGCGGCTGCTGCGGGCACTGCGGCTGTGGCTGTGCTGCTGCACGGAGCTCTCAGTGCTTGCAGCTGACACGTGCCTCTGGCAGCCATGAGTTGGCTCGGCCTCCTCGTCCTGCTCACCGTGGCTGGGCTGGCACAGGGGACATGGGACAACTGCGGGTGAGTGGCCCCAGGCCCTGGGAGGAGCCAGGGCAACACCTGGGACCTTCCCTGGAGGGGACCCGCCTGTCCCCCATGGCCGGGGACAGCTTCCCACCCACCATGGGGAGCCTCAGCTCCTTGCCAGCAGCCAGGTGCTGCAGGGACAGACGCACACCCCATGGGCTTCCCTGGCCTGCAGGGCGTGCAAGCCCTTGTGGGGAGGGCAGAGGGCTGAGCTTCAGCCTGAGCCACAGCAGGCCATGAAACAGCACAGAAATGACTTTCTGCTTGCAGAGGGATATGTGGGCTCCGACCCATGGTGTATGAGTATGAGTACATGGATAATGACAACGGCACGACACGTGTTGTCGGTGGTGCAGATGCCAAGCTAGGAGCCTGGCCCTGGATCGTCAGCCTTAAGCATCCTGCAATACCAGGCACAAGACACCTGTGTGGAGGGTCCCTCATCACTGCAGAGTGGGTCCTCACAGCAGCCCACTGCTTTGACCCCATCAGGTAAAGTCATGCCGGATATGGGGACATCCCCACAACTCCAGCAGGTGCCCTGTCAGCAGCATCACCTGCTGCTCTCATCCCCTTTCCTCTCAGGTGGCCAGGATGCCACACTGCTCAGGAGAAGCCTGGGCTCATGCCAAGACTTCCTAGCAGCCTCCAGCCTGACATTCCCCCAGCCTAAGTTGTGCAAGGGCACTCACACCTGCCAGAGCACTGCCCCATCTCTGCCTTGCAAGCAGAGGCCTCACAACTGCTGGGCTGCTGTGGCACTGTGGCTCTGCTCCCTCTCAGACCTCTCTCCATCTACTTTCCAGGAAAATTGGCATGGTTTATCTAGTGATTGGGGCCACCCAATTGACTAAGCCAGGACATGGAGCACAACTGCGACGGATTAAGAAGTTAGTGCGTCATGAGCACTATAATCCAAGTGACAAAAGTAACGACATTGCTTTGCTGCAGCTGAGCAAGCCTGTTGACTGCAACCCCTATGTCCAGCTGGCCTGTGTGGCTGACCCTGCCCTAAGCCTGTCAGAGCTGCAGAACTGCTGGGTGGCTGGCTGGGGTGCCACTGCTGCAAGATGTGAGTTCCAAGAGCAACTTCTGGGCCAGCTCAGCACACTGGGGAGAGAGTTTGGGCTTCCCCTCATAGCAGAGGCCAAAGCCAGGCTCTACACCTCTGCAGAGACAGGCCTGGTCTGTTCCCCAAAAGCAGGGACACAGTGCCCCAGTGCCTCTGCAGAGGCAAAGCCAAACCTTAGGAAAAGGGATCCCCCTAAAGCAGTGGAGCAGAATGGGTAACGAGCTACAGGGGGATCATTCCTTTCTCTGCTTACAGCTCAAACCTCAAGTGATATCCTCCAGGAGGCCAAGGTCCAGCTCATCGATGTCCAGCTCTGCAACAGCAGTGGCTGGTATGCAGGGGTAGTCCACACCCACAACTTGTGTGCTGGATACCCACAGGGCAAGATCGACACCTGCCAGGTAGGAGTGTGCCATGAGCCAACACAGCCCAGGGCCTGCTTTGCCTCTCCACTCAGTCACCCTCCCAGCCCCAGTTGCCCCACGGACTGCTGTGAGGGCTTCCCACATCCACCTGCCTGCCCAGGGCTCCCATTTGCCAGAAAGTCCAGAAAGCCCAGCTAAAGTGCTCCTGGTAGCCCAGAGGTCCAGTTGCTTAATGTCCATCCTCTGCACATCCAGAAGCTCTGTGCAGAGAGGACAAAGAGAGCCCTACCCTACAAGACGCCAAGCTATTCACAGATTTCTGGAGGCTCAAGTGCCTGGGTGCAGCTCTGGCAAAGGCTGTGGGAGGGAAGGAGACAGCCCCAGTGCTGGCAGGGGCCACCTAAAACCAGCTGAGAATACTCTCTACTCTGCTGTAGGGTGACAGTGGTGGTCCTCTCATGTGCCAAGACGAAAACAGTGACTTCTTCTGGATTGTTGGAGTGACCAGCTGGGGAAGAGGCTGTGCCAGAGCAAAGCGACCTGGAATCTACACATCCACTCTTTACTTCTATGACTGGATTCTGGCCCACATCAGCCCAGAGATAATTGAAAATGCTTCTTGAGCACCAGGATGGGCAGCATCAAGGGTGTACTGCAGTGCACAGCAAGTCTACCCTGCTGGGGCAATGCCTGCTGATCCAAAGGCAGCCTCAGGGTCAAACCCCTGTTCTGTCCTGATCACACTCCTCTCCTCTGTGCACACAGACACTGGAGTTGATTTAGTTGTTGAAATAAAGTTACCTTTGTTCCCAGGGAACCGTCTTTTCAGTGCAATTCCACCTCCTGTGTGGTATTTACATGTTCTCTGAACAGAGAGATACTTAGCTTTCTCAGGATTTTTCCTGAGAGAAGCTGTAAGACAAGTAGAGAAAAGAGAATCAAAACAATTCTTATCTCATTTGCTGCTCTTATGTTTTGCACATGTAGAATGTGTTACAGAGATTGTTTACTCAAGGTGATTTCTTAATGAGATACTGGTGATGGTATTTTGGATAGATTAACCAATTAGATCAGAGCTGTGTCAGGACTCTCGGTAGAAAGTCATGGTTTTTCTAATTAGTTAGTAATAGTTCTTGTTAGTTAGTAATACAGTGTAATATAGTTTTAGTGTAATATAGTTTTAGTATAAAATAGTATAATAAAGTACTTAATTAGCTTTTTGATATCATAGAGTTCTGTACATCATTCTTCTCACATCAGGGTCATCTCTTAAAGTTGTGATCCCTGATGCACAGACACAAACTGCATCTTGATGTGCTTGTTTGCCTGAGTATTGCATGGAATCACCACAGGATGTGCAAGAATACTTCTCCACTCCCTAATTAACAAATCATCTACAAACTGTACAAATTTGGACCTAATTTTAAACCCTTTCAATCAAACTTTAATACTGGGGCCTGCGGTGGGGAAATGGTAGAGGATCCTGGAATGCCTTGGGGAAGACATGTGTGAAGTACATTCTCTTGGCATCCAGGCCAATGGAGTCCTGTCTCACAGTGGGTGGCATTCTTCCCTCTGTGTTAATCAACCTGGGCTGTGCTGAGAGCAACCACCCCACATCTGTACTGGTCCCTGCCACCTTGTCTTAAGTCACAGGCTGTCTACTCACTAAAGGCACTGAGTGCAAGAGTGCCACTCAAGGCTACAGAAGGCCATTACCCTGCCCAGTGAGGAGACTGCTTAGAGTCACCCAATTGCCCTGGCAGAACTTTATTGCACTGTCATGGCAAAATTCTGCTGCCCATAACAATTTCTGTAAGTGTTGCACAACTTCAGCCACAGGCACCCTCTGATCTACAAAAGGGATCTTTCCCATCATGTCAAAAACCATGAGGGACATCAAACTCCTTTTTCATGCCAAAAAGGGACTTCCACCCCCTTCTGTGTGTGCCCAGGGACCCTAGCAACCATTGTGTGGCAGAAGGGACATAAGGCTCTCCCTCTGTCTCCAAAAGCCTTTGAGCAGAGACTCAAGTGTCCTAGCAGAGACTCAGGCCCCCCACCTCACACCTTATGTGGGCCTCCACAACTCCTCTGTGGCCAATTTACACTGATCATGCTTTGCAGGCCTTCTTCACCCTCTACCAGTGATTTCACCAAATCTGCCCCAGATGCCTCAACAACAGAGAAGCTCAAATACACCTCTATAATTTACACAGAATCTGTGCATAGAATTGTAACACTCCCCATTTTGCTCCTTCCTACTGTAAAGATTCCTGGTGAACTCACTTGCTGACAACAGTTGAATGTTTAGAGGAGGGAAGCTCCAAGGGTACTTCTCTATGGTCCCATCTGGGCTGCCAAAGTGCTGAGGAAACTCCCCTCTGTGACCATTCCAGAGGCACAGGTGACTCCAATGAGCCAATGGTTGCCCCATTTGATTCCCTACCCACACCACTCTCACCACTCAGAGCAGGTTTCCAACCCATCCAAACTCAGGATTCCCCAGCAGACTCGCAGATGTCACATTCCATAAAGAGCCACCAGCTCCTCCTGCAGTGCTTATTGTCCATTGAAATCCTGGCCAGAGCCACAGCTCCCTGTGCCCTCTGTAATGCAAAGCATGGGCAGTTCACAGCCTCTGGTCCTGGGCTCCTGCCAGCCAGAGCTCAATCTGCAGCTGGCACTGCAGCTGCACACCCAGCTCCCTGCCCCCAGTGGATTCCTCAGCCACTGCCTGCCCCGGGGGCTGCACAGCCTCATCCTGCAAGAAGAGGGGCCTAAAGAAAGCAACAGAGAGCCTTGTTACAGGGGCAGGTCCTGAGAGGACAAGGGACAGGGGCTCTACAGTGACAGAGGGTAGCTTTAGATGACATCACAGATTGTGAGGGTATTGAGGCACTGGCATGAGTTTGTTCAAGGACTGCTCTCAAGCCAAGCTCTGGACACTCTTGACAATGTGGTTTAGTGCAAGACCCTCCCCATGATCCCTAGTGCTATCCCTCCATGCCCATGGCAGGGGGTTGGAGCTAGAGGATCTCCAAGCTTCCTTCCAACACAGACAATTCTATTGCTCCTTGATTTGATATTGCCCCTCCCTCACTGGGCCCCCTTGATAGAAGCCACAGTGCCCAGAACATGGAACCCACCTCTCCATGACATCAGCCCTGGGACCAAGTTCACCACGGGCAGCGCGGCTGCTGCGGGCACTGCGGCTGTGGCTGTGCTGCTGCACGGAGCTCTCAGTGCTTGCAGCTGACACGTGCCTCTGGCAGCCATGAGTTGGCTCGGCCTCCTCGTCCTGCTCACCGTGGCTGGGCTGGCACAGGGGACATGGGACAACTGCAGGTGAGTGGCCCCAGGCCCTGGGAGGGAGCCAGGGCAACACCTGGGACCTTCCCTGGAGGGGACCCGCCTGTCCCCCATGGCCGGGGACAGCTTCCCACCCACCATGGGGAGCCTCAGCTCCTTGCCAGCAGCCAGGTGCTGCAGGGACAGACGCACACCCCATGGGCTTCCCTGGCCTGCAGGGCATGCAAGCCCTTGTGGGGAGGGCAGAGGGCTGAGCTTCAGCCTGAGCCACAGCAGGCCATGAAACAGCACGGAAATTATTTTCTGCTTGCAGATGGAGCTGCGGGCTCCGACCCATGGTGTCTGACTCCATACCTCCTGATGACGGCGTGACACGCATTGTGGGTGGCACAGGTGCCAAGCCAGGGGCTTGGCCCTGGATCGTCAGCATCCAGCATCCAAGGATACCAGGCACAAAGCATTTCTGTGGAGGGTCTCTCATCAGGGCAGAGTGGGTCCTCACAGCAGCCCACTGCTTTGACCTTATTTTGTAAGAACGGGCAGGAAATGGGGACATCCCCACAACACCAGCAGGTGCCCTGTCTGCAGCACCACCTGCTATTCCCTTCCCCTTTCCTCTCAGGTGGCCAGGATGCCACAGTACTCAGGAGAAGCCTGGGCTCATGCCAAGGCTTCCTAGCAGCCTCCAGCTTGACATTCCCCCAGCCTACGTTGTGCTAGGGCACTCACACCTGCCAGAGCACTGCCCCATCTCTGCCTTGCCATGCAGAGATCTGGCAACTGCAGGGCTGCTGTGGCACTGTGGCTCTGCTCCCTCTTAGCCCTCTCTCCATCTACCTTCCAGTAACACCAGCTTGGTGTATGTGGTGATTGGGGCCACCCAGTTGACTCAGCCAGGCCCTGGGGCACAAGTCCGCCAAATTAAGAAGTTACTGCGTCATGAAAACTATCAGAGACGTGACATGAGCAATGACATTGCCTTGCTGGAACTGAGCAACCCTGTCCAGTGCAGCCCTTACATCCAGCTGGCCTGTGTGGCTGATGCTATCTTAGGAGTGTCAGTGTCACAGGAGCATAACTGCTGGATTGCTGGCTGGGGTGCCACCACTGCAAAAGGTGAGTTTCCAAGAGGGACTCCAAAGCCAGCTTAGCATACTGGGGAGAGGGCTTGGGTTTCCCCACAGCAGAGGCCAAAGTCAGGATGCAGGACATGCACCTCTGCAGAGATGGGCCTGGCCTGCTCCCCAAAGGCTGGCAGCGGGGTCACAGTGCCCCAGTACCTCTGCAAAGGCAAAGCCATGCACCCCCCCCAGTACCTCTGCAAAGGCAAAGCCATGCAGTAGGGAAGGCGATCCCCCACAGACAAAGGAGAAGAACTGGCAACGAGCTGCTGGGGGTTCGTTTCTTTCTGTGCTCACAGATAATACCCCCAGTGATAAACTGCAGGAGGCCAAGGTACACCTCATCAGTATTCATCTGTGCAACAGCACCTTCTGGTACTCAGGGAAAATCCACACCCACAACTTGTGTGCTGGATACCCAGAGGGCAAGATCGACTCCTGCCAGGTAGGAGTGTGCCATGAGCCACTCACCCCCCAGCAGCACCACCCCAACACAGCCCAGGGCCTGCTCTGCCCGGCCACTCAGTCGTTCTCCCAGCTCCAGCTCACCCCTGGCTGATCTGGGGGCTTCCCACACACTCCCCATCCACCCCTGCCTGCCCAGGGCTCCCCTTGTGCCAAAAGCCCAGACAGCCCAGTTAAAGTGTTCCTGGCAGCCCAGAGGTCCCCTTGTGCCAAACATCCATCCTCTGCACATCCAGGAGCCCTGTGCAGAGATGACAGAGAGAGCCCTACCCTACAAGAACCCAAGTCATTCACAGCCAAGCTTCTGGAGGCTCAAGCACCTGAATACAGTTCTTGCTGTGAGAGAGAATCAGACAGCCTCAGTGATGACAGTGGCCACCCAACACCACCTTAATCCTCTGTGCTCTGCTGCAGGGTGACAGCGGTGGTCCTCTCATGTGCCAGGACAGTCATGCTGATTACTGGTGGGTTGTTGGAGTGACCAGCTGGGGAAAAAGCTGCGGCAGAGTAAGGCGGCCTGGAGTCTACACCTCCATTCAGCACTTCTATGACTGGATTCTGGACCACATGGGCACAAAGAATGTTTAAAGTGCTTTTTGAGAACCAGGGAATGCAGCTTCCAGGGCAGGCTGCACTGCATAGCAAGTGTTTCCTGCTGTGGCAATACTTCCTGATCCAAAGGCAGCCTCAGGGTCAAAACCCTGCTCTCTCCTGACCATACTCTTCTCCTCTGTGCACACAGACACTGGAGTTGACGTAGTGGTTGAAGTAAAGTTGCCAATCATCACAGGGAACCATGATTTTGACTGAATTCTGACTCCTGAGCAAGGGAAAGACTTCCATATTCCATACCTACAGAATGAGTCTGGGGGCACCAAGGGACAGAGTGGCTCCAAAGAGCTCCAGAGCGCCTGGTCAGAGAGGAGAGTGCTCTGAGACACTGTGGGCTGGAGGAACCTTTTACATCAAGCCTAGGAAAGGGATAGGAAAATAGCAGACACCTTGGAGGTAATGCTCAAATGCACATGGGCTGCAGATTTAGGGGCTGATGTGAGCCTGAGTTAAGGGAACACATCTGGGAAACTCCCAGGCTTGACAAGGGAAACTCCTGGCTCCTGACTGGAGTGCCAGTGCCCTAAGGCAGAGCCAGATTTCATGGGCAGCAAAGAGGGATTGATGTGCCAGGTGGTCACATTTCACAGATACTCAAAGGAGGAGCTGGGGTCATTCTGGGGAGAGGAACCTGGCAGGAACAGTAGGAAAGCACACCAGGAATGCCATGGAAGGCCAAGGTGTGTGGGCCAACACCACCTGCAACACCAAGGCTGTTCACAGGCAGGGCCCACCTGTGAGCCAGGGGGAAATGATCCCTGGGTTTTTGGCTCCATATTTGGAAGGAGATGAGGGCAGAGAAAGAGAGGAGTTGAGAGGCTGTATAAGCCTGACCAAGGAAGAGAAGGAACAACCAAAGTGCCAGCTGCAGAGACACAAACTGCAGTTTGATGTGCTTGTTTTCCTGAGTGCTGCACAGAATCACCACAGGATGGGAAAGAACCTTCTTATCTCAACTTGCCAATTTATAAATCATCTACATACTGTACAAATTTACCCCAAGACTTGATACTCATTTATTCAACCCCAGAATATTCATGTTGGGGTGAAAAATAAACAACTGCAACTCCTTATGGAAAACATGTACAAAGCTACCCTCTGTCACTGTAAAGCCATTTTCCCTTGTCCTATCAGCACATCTCACAAATCATGGATAATCTGTTAGATTGTCCATGGTTAAATCCTCCTCTTAGTCTTGTGCCCACTTTTAGGTAGCCTCTTTGCCCTGTTGACCTTTTGAGCTAGGAATAACGTCCCCTTGTGCTGCCAATCCAAATTTATCTGTAGCACCTTGATTTTGTAGCCTGATATTGTTGCCTAACTCTTCAGCACAGGGACATCTACATAACAGACTTGAACAATCAGCTTCTCTACCCAGGCAGTGATGTCTTGCCATTCTTAAGCAGTGCAGACTAGTTTTCCTCTACACTGCATTTGGCCTTTTACCACCTTTCCAGCCACCCCCAGACTGCTTGCTACCACTCACCAGTCAATGTCAGGTACAGTTTTGGCCACTTTTCTTACACAGCAATGTCCAAATCCAGCTGGACAATTTTCAGCTCTGCAATTTGACTGGATCCACCTTGTCCTTCAGTAGCTTCCACAACTCACAACATAGGGCTCCATACAGCTCTTTTCTATTTCCTACTGGACCCTACAACATGCAGGATCCATCAGTGAAGAGGGTGTACCATCCTTCACTTTCTGGTATCTGGTTATATGGTGGGGCTTCCTCAGCATATGTCACCTGTTCTTCCTCTTCTGATGATAATCAAAAGTTCTCGCCTTTGGACCAGTTTGCAATGACTGCCAAGATCCCAGGTTGATTTAGGTTTCCTATTCAAGCTCACTGTGATGAGGGTGATCCATTTCCTCCAGGTAGCATCTATGGCATGATGTATTGCAGGGACCTTTCCTTTAAATATCCAGCCCAGCACTGGTAGTTAGGGTACCAGAAGGAGCTGTGCTTCAGTGCCAGTCATTTCTGAGGCAGCTCAAACCCCTACATAAGCTGCAAAAATCTCTTCCTCAGCTAGGGTGTAGCTGGCCTCAGATTCTGTATGCATGACTCCAAAACCCAACAGGTCAGCCTCTGGTCTTACCAGGTCCCTTCTGTCAGAGGCTCCAGGAAGGACCATTCTCCATGGCTGTGGGGTAGAGCACATTCTTCACATACTGTCCTGTCCTGCCAGGCCCAAGTGCTACTGCATGGGCAATCTCATGTTTGATCTGCTCAAAAGCTTGCTATTGCTCAGGGCCCCAGTCAAAATAATTTTTATTTCATGTCATGATGTTGAGAGTTCTTAGAATCTGGCTGCATTCCAGGATGTGCCTTCTTCAAAAGCCCACGGTGCCTAGGAAAGCTTGTGTTTCTTACTGGACATAGCACTTATCTTATTAATCATATCTGTTGGCATCTGTCTGCATCCATCTTGCCACTTCACCAGTAGGAAATTAATTTCCTGGGCAGGCCCCTTGACTTTACTTCATTTGATAGTAAAACCTGCTTCCAGAAGACTCTGGATTATTCTCTCTCCTTTCTCATAAACCTCCCCTGCCATGTTCCCCCATACAGTGATGTCATCAATGTACTGCAGGTGTTCTGGAGCCTCACTCTTCTTCAGTGCAGCCTGGACCAATCCATGGCAGATGGTAGGGCTGTGCTTCCACCCCTGGGGCAGTTGTTCCAGGTATACTGCACACGCCTCGAGGTGAAAGCTAACTGAGGCCTGCACTCTGCTGCTAGAGGAATGGAGAAAAACATTTGCAATATCAATAGTGGTGTACCACTTTGCTGCCTCAGACTTCAGCTCATACTGGAGCTCCAGCATGTCCAGCACAGCAGCACTCAGTGATGGTGTAAGTTCATTTAGGTGATGATAGTCCACAGTCAATCTCCATTCCCCATCAGACTTGCACGCAGGCCAAATGGGACTGTTGAAATGTGAATGGGTTTTACTGACCACTCCCTGGCTCTCCAGCTCATGGGTCATATTATGTATGGGAACCACGGAGTCTCAGTTTGTGTGGTAGTGCCGATGATGTACTATAGTGGTGGCCATTGGTACCTGCTGTTCTTCTACCCTCAGGAGTCCTACTGCAGAAGGGTACTCTGAGACACCTGGCAAGGTGTCTAATGCCCTCTGTCTTCACAGCAGCTATTCCAAAGGCCCACCAGAGTCCTTTAGGATCTTTGAAATAACCACTCCTGAGAAAATCTACTGCCAGAATACCTGGGACCACTGGAGCAGTTACAATAGGGTGTTTACTCCACTCTTTCCCAGTCAAGTATACCTCAACTTCCAACAGAGTCAATTGCTGCAACACCCCCGTTGACCCAACAATAGAAACAGGCTCTGTCCTCACACGCCCCAGTGGTATTTAAATACATTGTGCACCAGTGTCAACCAAACCCTTGTATTTTTGTGTTTCTGTTGTGCTAGGACATCAGATCCACACAGTCCAAAAGACCCAATTTTTCCCAGCATCTACCTGGCTGGAGGTCAGGGCCCTTTTTGTCCTGGCTGCCATTAACTCCCTCTGTGCAGGGAGGACATATCATTCTCCCTTATTATTATTCCTGGCAGCTCAGCTATGGGAAACTGTACCTGCATTCCTGATGGTGGAACTCCCTTGTTAGTAGCTTCCTCCTTTAGTTTACATACCTGTGCTGCCAGGACAGGAATGAATTTTCCATCCCACTGATATCTTCCCCATGCTCACACAGGAAAACCACAGGTCAGCTTGTGGACTGTACCCCCTCTCCCTAGCTGGGGTCAGTTGCATCTGATAAGAGGGCATCTGCTCTGTACTGATGAGACTTGGAGAAGGTCCTCTAATCTCCTTCCTGAGTTTCTGATGGGTCTCTTCAGTCCTATTTTCCACTTTCTGTATACGCTCTGCCATGTCTGTTTCCACAGCTGAGATTTTTGGTTCTGTTGGGCCATACACAGTGTCTTCACAGTACCGGAGCCTCTTTGTCACAGCACTACCATCGCGTTCCTCTCCTTCCACTGCAGTGCTGCTATGACAGGGTTGGACATTTGTGGCCAAATTTGTGCAAGTTTGAGCCACATCACTGCTGTACATTTTATGATGACTGGACTCTTAGTGGTTTGGTCATAATCTGAGAAAAGGACCTCTAGCACAGCCAGTTTTCTCAAGTGTTGGATTCCTTGTTCCATGGTCTTCCAGAGGCCTTGCTGCAGCTGAATATCTGGGTGAAGGTGTCTTTCTTTCACCACTTGTTAAGAGCTGTGTCCAGAGGCTGAGAGGTTTGGGCCTCCTTGCAATCCCCTGGTCAATACCCACATCACGTGACAGAGATCCCAAATGCCTCTCTTCAGTACCATCCTAAATTGTACCATATCCTGCAGTGTCCCAGATCCAGACCAACCAACATAATATAGACTCATCAGGCCATTGGCTGAGATATTTTCTCAGATTGAGAAAGCTTTCTAAGGATGGAGACTTGGTGATTATTTCTGGTTCCAGTTCCTCTACTGGTTGTGAGGGTCTTGATTCCCCATCACCATCCACTGAGTGAGGGGATTTGATCTTGTGTTTCCTTCTCTGGACAGGGGTAATTGCTGTTTAGGGGTTTAGGCTCCCCATCTGGCTTAGCTGCAGCCAGAGAGCCTGGGGTGTCTGCTGCTGATTCATCCTCCTGCCCCTCTGGCTGTATTTGCTGTCCTACAGTGTCTAGCAGTGTGTGATAGCCATTAGCCAGGGCCCGGCACATTGCAATGAGCTTCTTCTCTTTAGAGCTGTCATTGCAATTTTCTTTCAGATATTTCCCCACCTTAGCTGGATTCTGAATTTATTCAGGGGGAAATATCCAAACTATAGGGGCAGAGAATTCCCTCAGGGTTTGGCCTATGTCCTCCCACATCCCACACCACTCAGGATTTTCCACCACTGGGGAGGTGTCTGGAAATCTCAACCCTGGTTCTAAATGTGCTGTAAGTTTTATGGATGAGAGCTAGCAGAATTTAAAAAAAGAAAATATGGTATCTTTAACATCCAGAGGGAATGGAATATTCTCAAAAGGTGACATGCCAGATCTGAAGAAGGAGGAGGTAAAAGGCTGGGAAAAATCATCCCCTGCTTTTCCCCTAACAGACTGAGTGTAATTGTTAATAAATCCCAAAAAAAGTCTGCCAAGACCAGCACAGGAATACAGCAGAGAATACACATCCCAAATAACTCTCATTACATCTGATGTCTTTCCATAAATTCTTAGCACAGAGCATATCAACACAGCAGTTTGGATTCACACCCCTGATATGAAGAAGATATATACCAGGGGCGAGATTGCCAATATATATGGATAAGCACACATGCCCAGGTGACACAAAGCCATTATATTGAGCCAGGCATCATGATAACCATTGACTGTTGTGCCCAGTACAAAGTCTTTCAGACAAGAATGATATTTTTTTTTATTTTTCACTTTCTCCTGCCCCCTTAAGTTGGGCGACAAATTTTGTCTCATTTTGAGACAATTTAAAAGAGAACCATCTGGGTTATCTCCTTTAGACTTGCAAAAATCCCTTTCCACCAGTAAGGAATGAATACTAATAAACAAAAGTGAAAAAACCCAACATTTTTGTTAACAAACCAAATGCCAACAGGCAGGAAAACAAAAAGTAAATAACCAAATGCCAACAGGCAGGAAAACAAAATCTAAATAGCTTGTACATATCAAAGTCTTAGACCTCACTTCCCCACCAGAACAAAAGGAGACCAAAAATGCTGGAGAATACCCATTCCTGGTACATGATAAAAGATGACATCAGCTCTTCCCCCTTTGGAAGGCAGGAGCCTCATGGAGCAGATGAAGGCCCAGCAGTAGATGAAAGCCTCATGGCTCATCTGACACCAACCTCCACCCCACAGCAAAGAGCAGCAGAACAGTCATGGCAGGGGAAATAGCTGGGCTGGAGCCATTTGGTGTGTTTTTTCCACAGCCTGGCACAGCTCATAGTGGTTTGGGTTGGAGCAGGGAAGCTCTGCTCCTGCTGGTGCGATGTCCCTGGTCTCAGACAAGCAGCTGCTCTATTTGCCTCAAAGCAGGCCAAAAATCACTACTGCAGCATCTCCAAGACAAGGAAAGAAAAAAACTTTGGCCTAGGCAAAAACCAAGCCAGCCATGATAAAATCACACCACACAGTGCCCTGAGAAACCTGAGCAGGGAGCTTTTAAAAAATAACCATGCAAAACAAAAACACTTGGTCCCCCCTGCCTCAAACGTGCAAGGTCCTGGGGTTGAGGGGTCTTAAAGACACAATAAAAAGTTCTGGAAAGGGAACAGAGGATATCTGAATACACTATCATAATAAATCACTCCAAGGCACTGAGGCTCAGGCATAGGTTACCCAGAGCAGTGTGGAATCCTGCTTTTCCCACAGTCAGGGTCAGCAGAGACAACACAGACACCAACTTCAGGAATTACTGTAATTTACTGAAATTCAAAACTGGAAAGAATTGCAAAAGGATAAGCTAAGCAATGCATCTAATCATTACTATAAAAGACTGCCTACAGTGGTGAAAATACATCACTAGTTACCCTAATACTTTACCATCATCCAGGTTTGCCCCTTCAACTGGGGGAAGCCACTGTCACAATACTGGGGAAACACTCCTCGCAAATAGGAAATTCTACAGATGCAACCTCCTACAGGCAATGAGGTTTTTGACGGCACTGGGACAGGGCCCTCTTTTATCCTGTTGACTAAACAAGCTACCATAACTTCTATAGCAGGAATATCTGGTTTTATTCTCCTATTGAAATGCTCCGATGGCCTTGGAGGCCTTCAGGAGGATCCAAGGGAGTTGTCTGTGACCCTACACCACAAAAGAAGGCCAGATGTGGCCTTGTCCAGCTTCTAAATAGGGAAAGGTAAATCCATGTTTTGCCAGTGAGCAGATATTGATAACATTTGGTTAGAAGGTAAATCTAGAGATCAACTTCTGGTCAAGACCTGTTGTTGCTGCCTTAGGGCCATTTGCTCAGGACTTAGTACTTCAATGCCTCAGCCCTCAAAGTGTTCAAGGACAGCTTCTGAGCTGGGCTCTGAGCAGCCATCTCCAATGCAAGTTACCCTCCACCCCAAGGCAAGGGGTCAGAATGAGATGATTTCCAAAGTCCCTTCCACCTCAAACTATCATATGGCTCATCAATTAGATGTTGCCCCTCCCCCAGTGGGTTCCATGACACGGATCCCCAGAGAGCCCAGAACATGGAACCCACCTCTCTGTGACATCAGCCCCGGGGCCGAGGGCTCCACGGGCAGCGCGGCTGCTGCGGGCACTGCGGCTGTGGCTGTGCTGCTGCACGGAGCTCTCAGTGCTTGCAGCTGACACGTGCCTCTGGCAGCCATGAGTTGGCTCGGCCTCTTCGTCCTGCTCACCGTGGCTGGGCTGGCGCAGAGCATCCAGTACCCCTGCGGGTGAGTGGCCCCAGGCCCTGGGAGGAGCCAGGGCAACACCTGGGACCTTCCCTGGAGGGGACCCGCCTGTCCCCCATGGCCGGGGACAGCTTCCCACCCACCATGGGGAGCCTCAGCTCCTTGCCAGCAGCCAGGTGCTGCAGGGACAGACGCACACCCCATGGGCTTCCCTGGCCTGCAGGGCGTGCAAGCCCTTGTGGGGAGGGCAGAGGGCTGAGCTTCAGCCTGAGACACAGCAGGCCACAAAGCAGCACGGAAATTATTTTCTGCTTCCAGAGGGAGCTGTGGGCTCCGAGTTCCGCCACCTGTCAACAGCCCCATGACTTATTCCTATGGCAACATGGCTTATGACTACGGCATGACACGCATTGTGGGTGGCACAGGAGCTGCGGAAGCAGAATGGCCCTGGATCGTCAGCATCCAGCACCCCTGGGTACCAGGCCTCGGACACTGGTGTGGAGGGTCCCTCATCACTGCAGATTGGGTCCTCACAGCAGCCCACTGCTTCGACAAGTTTGAGTAAGGAGGAGCAGGGAATGGGGACATCCCCACAGCACCAGCAGGTGCCCTGTCAGCAGCACCACCTGCTGCTCCCATCCCCTTTCCTCTCAGGCAGCCAGGCTGCCACACTGCTCAGGAGAAGCCTGGGCTCATGCCAAGGCTTCCGAGCAGCCTCCAGCTTGACATTCCCCCAGCCTAAGGCGTGCAAGGGCACTCACACCTGCCAGAGCACTGCCCCATCTCTGCCTTGCAAGCAGAGACAACTGCAGGGCTGCTGCGACTCCCTCTCAGCCCTCTCTCCATCTCCTTTGCAGTAACATCAGCCTGCTGTACGTGGTGATTGGGGCCACGCAGTTGACTCGGCCAGGCCCTGGGGCACAAGTGCGCAGCGTCAAGCAGGTGGTGATACACAGTGACTACAGGCGTAGCGACTACAGCTACGACATTGCCCTGATGCAATTGGACCGTCCTGTCCTGTGCAGCTCCTACATCCAGCTGGCCTGTTTGGCTGACCCCAACCTAATAGTCTCAGCCCTGCACAACTGCTGGATTGCTGGCTGGGGTGTCACTACGGCAAGAAGTGAGTACCAAGAGCAACTTCTGGGCCAACTCAGCACACTGGGGAGAGGGTTTGGGCTTCCCCACAACAGAGGCCAAAGCCAGGCTGCAGGATCTACACCTCTGCAAAGATGGGTCTGGCCCTGGGAAAGGGGATTCCCCAGACAGGGAAGGAGAACTGGCGTGGTTCTGCTGGGGGCTTATTCCTTTCTCTGCTCACAGATCTAGATTCAGCTGATCGCCTACAGCAGGCTAAGGTCCATCTTATCAATGTCCAGCTCTGCAACAGCAGTGACTGGTATGCAGGGGAAGTCCATCCCTACAACTTGTGTGCTGGATACCCAGAGGGCAACATCGACTCCTGCAAGGTAGGAGCGTGCCATGAGCCACTCAGCCCCCAGCAGCTCTGGCAGCCCGGGCAGCACCACCCCAACACAGCCCAGGGCCTGCTCTGCCCGGCCACTCAGTCACCCTCCCAGCCCCAGCTCATCCCTACCTGCTCTGGGGGCTTCCCACACACTCCCCATCCACCCCTGCCTGCCCAGGGCTCCCCTTGTGCCAAAAACCCAGACAGCCCAGTTAAAGTGTTCCTGGCAGCCCAGAGGTCCCCTTGTGCCAAGCATCCATCCTCTGCACATCCAAGAGCCCTGTGCAGAGATGACAGAGAGAACCCGACCCTACAAGAACCCAAGTCATTCACAGCCAAGCTTCTGGAGGCTCCAGCCCCTGAGCAGACCATTCCTCTGCCCAGAATACAGCTCTGGTAGGGGATGGGAGAGAGAAAGAGACAGCCCCAGTGCTGCACTTAACACACCTTAATCCTCTGTGCTCTGCTGCAGGGTGACAGCGGTGGTCCTCTCATGTGCCAGGACAACAATGCAGACTACTGGTGGGTCATCGGACTAACCAGCTTTGGAACAGGCTGTGCCAGAGCAAGGCAGCCTGGAGTCTACATCTCCATTCAGCACTTCTATGACTGGATCGATTACAACATGCGTATAAACTCAATTAAAAGTGCTCCTTGAGCAGCAGGAAAGGCAGGATCCAGGGCAGGCTGCAGTGCACCACAACAATTTCCTGACGATCCAAAGGCAGCCTCAGGGTCAAAACCCTGCTCTGTCCTGACCACACTCCTCTTTTCTGTGCACACAGACACTGGAGTTGATTTAGTTGTTGAAATAAAGTTACTTTGGTTCACAGGGAACTGTCTTTTCAGTGCAATTCTAACTCCTAAGCAAGACAAGAAGTGCCATGCTCAGCACCTGCAGATTGAGCCTGGGGGCACCAAGGGACAGAGTGGCTCCAAAGAGCTCCAGAGCGCCTGGTCAGAGAGGAGAGTGCTCTGAGACACTGTGGGCTGGGGAACCTGGTACATCAAGCCTAGGAAAGGGATAGGAAAAAAGCAGACACCTTGGAGGTAATGCTCAAATGCACATGGGCTGCTGATTTAGGGGCTGATGTGAGCCTGAGCTAAGGGAACACATCTGGGAAACTCCCAGGCATGACAAGGGAAACTCCTGGCTCCTGACTGGAGTGCCAGTGCCCTAAGGCAGAGCCAGATTTCATGGGCAGCAAAGAGGGATTGATGTGCCAGGTGGTCACACTTCACAGATACTCAAAGGAGGAGCTGGGGTCATTCTGGGGAGGGGAACCTGGCAGGAACAGTAGGAAAGCACACCAGGAATGCAGTGGAAGGCCAAGGTGTGTGGGCCAACACCACCTGCAACACCAAGGCTGTTCACAGGCAGGGCCCACCTGTGAGCCAGGGGGAAATGATCCCTGGGTTTTTGGCTCCATATTTGGAAGGAGATGAGGGCAGAGAAAGAAAGGAGTTGAGAGGCTGTACAAGCCTGGCAAATAAAAAGAAGGAGCAATCAGAGCCAGCTGCAGAGACACAAACTGCAGTTTGATGTGCTTGTTTTCCTGATTGCTGCACAGAATCACCACAGAACCTTCTTATCTCAACCCAGCAATTAACAAATCATCTACAAACTGTACAAATCTGCACCAAAATTTTTGCCCTTTTCAATTAATCTTTGATTCTGTTGGGCAGAGCAACTTGTTGAAGGGTAGACTTGGTAGACTGCCATGGGGTAGTCTTGTTGAAGGCAGTTTTCGCCTGTCTTTTCCAGGTGAAGGCAAGTGAACATTGACTTTCTTCATCTAATGGAATACTTCAAAATGCCTTGGACTAGGTGTCACTCCAGCTCTTTCTGGATACTCTTCTTGGCCCCTAGTAAAGCCTTAAAGAACCTAGAAACAAAACAGCACATCTTTGACATAATATTAGTATAGGAACATTATAGTATAGCATACAGCATAGTATATAATACAAAGGCTGATCTTTATTGGAGGCCTCCTGTGCAGATATGGCAAATGTGCACAGAATTCCTCCCCCACATGAGGTGAATAGTTTTATAAGCTTAACAAATTAGCATATTTGAAAAAAATCACCAATTAGTACCACACACAATGAAGTAATTTGTCCCTCAATTCAACAGTCTCTAAATCCTCCCCCACCCTGATAGAAACTAAACTTTGTTTATGAAAATGCACCTCAAAGAGCTGTTTCCAGCCTTGGCTCCCAAGATGAACCAAGATAGGATTAGGGGCCTTGTACTCTCCAGGGCATGGAGCTCTGAAATATGTTTTGTGTTTCTGCTTAGGGAAAAGGTAGGGAAAATTAGCCACAGATACAACAACAGGCTACAGAGCTACAAATATATGTGTAAAGAATGCAGAGAATATATAAAAGAAAACAGGCAAAAATAAATGTGACATCACCAGGCCAACGGATTCCTGTCTCACAGTGAGTAGCAATCTTTCCTCTGTGTTAATCAAGGTAGGCTGTGCTGAGAACAACCACCCTAGATCTGTACTGGTCCCTGCCACCTTGGCATAACCTTCTTCAAATCTTGCCTGATGTCAGAAGATGTCTGCTCACTAAAGACACCAAGTGAAAGAATGTCACTCAGCGTTGGGGATGGCCATTACCCAGTCCAGTGAGCAGACCAGCTTAGAGTTGCCCAATCATTTTGGAACAACTTTATTGTGCTGTCTTGGCAAAATTCTGCTGCCCAAACAATTCCTCCCAGTTCTGTACAACCTCAGCCACAGACATCCCCTTACTTAAATCAGGGATATTTTCCATCACATCAAATACTTCAAGGCATGTGAAACCCCTTTTTGGATTCCAAGAAGGGACTTCCACCCCCTCCTGTGTGTGTTCTAGCACCCATTGCATGGCACAAGGGTTACAAGGTTCTCCCTGTGCCTGTCACCAAAACCTTCAAGCAGAGACTCAAGCTTCTCCACCTCACAATTTATGGGGGCCTCTACAACTCCTCTGTGGCCTCTTAGGCTGATCATGCTGCGCATGCCTTCTCCAACAGTAATTCTCTATCAGTAATTTCACCAAATCTGCACCAAATGTCACAACAATAGAGAGGCTCAAATACACCCTTTTATTTTACACAGACTCTGCACATGGAGTTAACATTCCTCCTCTGTCTCCTTCCCACCCTGAAAATTCCAGCAATTGGATATTTGGAGGAGGGAGGCTCTAGAGGTACTCCTCTACATTCCTACCTGGGCTGCTACAGTGCTGAAGAAATTCCCCTATGTGACCATTCCAGAGGCAAGTGTCGCTCCAGTGAGCTGCCAGGTGCCCTGTTCAATTTCCCATCCATGCACTCTCACACAGAGTGGGTGTCTGTACCCATTCCACCCTGAGATTCCATCAGCAGAGTCACAGATGTCTCATTCCATAGAAAGCCACTAGCTCCTACTGCAGCTGTCAGTACTGTCTTGGTTTAAAGGACAGGTGTCTGCCAAGGAAGGCAGGAACCTCCTTTGGAATGGTATGTGCCAACTGACAGTGGATTAGACCTGACTGTCACCATTAGTTTATTATCTTGCTATAAGATTTTCATACCTTGTCTTTGTGAGTTCTCACAACACCAACTCCTTTTCTTTCTTTCACATGGCTGGCTGACTTCTTCCTGTCCCTAGCAGCACATACTAAGCCTTACTGTCCCTGACACAAACACCTAACCCCATCTGTCCCTAGCACAAACACCTGACCCTTACTCCCTGGGGGAGCACAGGCAACTAATTCAAACTCTCCCTCAACCTGCTAATCCACTCTTTTATAACACCCATCTTATTAGCCCATCTTTATTGGACACAGCTGCAGCCTATTAAGGGTAGGCCTTATTGGACACACCTGTGACCTATTAAAGGCAAGGCTGTTCTTACTCTTTGGTAATTAGTACAGCTGCAACTCCTCAGGGGCAAGAGTGCCTTCAGCACTATTTCTATTCTACCATCCATCCTTCCACAGGTCTCTGCCACTTGGAAAGCCGAATGGACTGCAGCAGGAACCTTGGAGAACAGGCTGGAACAGCAGAGGCAGGCCTATCCCAGAGTGACAAACAAAGTGTAGCAAAGGTTCCAGAGCCATGCCAGAAGCTGTGGAGTGTTTGGGCAGGCATGGAGTGTCAGGTTAATGTGTAGCAAAAAAGCCTAAATCATCAGCATAAAACAGCACAGCCGGGTAATGGCTGCCAGGCTACTACAAGCAGTAGGCACAAGCAGCTGGGAGATGCATCCTCTGGGAAGGGGTCAGGATCACCTTCCCAGTGAGGTTGGGTGTTGAAAGGTCCCAGTTCAACACTTGCTCTTGTGAGCAGAAGCTCACCCACAGAAAGGAAAAAAAGCAGTTCAGAACAGAATTCCAGTGTGGCAACATATTCACCCCACAGCAGCAGCAAACTGGATCATTCCCTTCCGGCCCTGAGAGTGAGTGAGGAGCTGAGCCTAGTCCCTCAACCCCAGCCAAAATCTCACAGTATCTCAGCACTTCCCAAGAGAACCTCACTGCTCAGAGACAGTAGCAAACTGCACCCTTCCCACTCTTCCTTGGCTACATCTTTTGTCTCTCATAAGTATCTGTTGTTTCTATCTCCTAGGCAAAAAATGGGAGAAAATTCCCTGAGAGAAAAGAAAAGGAGGGGGAAAACATCCCAAATTCCAATAAGTATCCATTCCCCTGGCCTGCTCCCTGTGCCCTCTGTCGTGTGAAGGATACACAGCCTCTGGTCCTGGGCTCCTGCCAGCCAGAGCTCAATCTGCAGCTGGCACTGCAGCTGCACACCCAGCTCCCTGCCCCCAGTGGATTCCTCAGCCACTGCCTGCCCCGGGGGCTGCACAGCCTCATCCTGCAAGAAGAGAGACCTAAAGAAAGCAGCAGAGAGCCTTGTTACAGGGGCAGGTCCTGAGAGGACAAGGGACAGGGGCTCTACAGTGACAGAGGGTAGCTTTAGATGAGATCATAGTCAAGAATTCTTGACTGTGAGGAATATGAGGAATTCTTGCTGATATACTGGCATGGGTTACCCTGAGCAGCTGTGCAGCCTATTTCTCATGTAGGCAGGGTCAGCACAGAAGACACAGACACCGACCTCAGGAATAAATTTAATTTACTGTAATTCAAACCTGCAAAGAATTGTAAAAGGATAAGTAAGCAGGACATAAAATCATTAGCAAAGAATTGCAAAAGAATAGCAATACATCTAATCATTACCATAAACAACTGACTACAGTGATAAAGAAAGACACATCACAAATTACCTTAATCCTTGACCATTATCCAGGCCTGCCCATCAACTGGGGGGAAGCCACTGTCACAGTGAAGGACTGGTGAACCACTGATAGTAACTGGGAAATCCTGCAGGTACCTTCCCCTACAGGCACTGAGGTTACTGACTGTGCTGTGAGAGGTCCCCGTTTTTATACTATGGAATAAGCAAAATAGCAAAACTTCTAGTGCAGTAACATCTGGTTTCAGTGTCCTACTGGGATGCTCCTGAGGCCTGGGAGGGTTCCAGGAGGAGCCAAGAGAGTTGTTTGTGATTGCACACCCCCAAGCAAGGTGAAATAGGGTCTTGTCCAGTTCCTAAGTATGGAAAGGTAAATCCATGTTTTGCCAGTGAGTTGACATAGATAACACTTGTTTGGAATATTCATCCAGAGGCCAACTATTAGTCAAGGCATGTTGTTCTGGCCTTAGTCAGGGCCTGCTGATCAGGACTTAGTACTTCAATGCCTCATCCCTCAAAGTGTCAAAGGACACTTCTGAGCCAGGCTGTGCACACTGTGGACAACTGGGTCTAGCGCAAGCCATCCCTCCCTGCCCATGGCAGGGGGTTGGAGCTAGATGATCACTAAGGTCCATTCCAGCCCAAACCATTCTATTGCTCATTGATTCAATGAAGCTCCTCTTACCATGCGCACCATGACACAGATCCCCACAGTGCCCAGAACATGGAACCCACCTCTCTGTGACATCAGCCACAGGACACCACGGGCAGTGCGGCTGCTGCGGGCACTGCGGCTGTGGCTGTGCTGCTGCACGGAGCTCTCAGTGCTTGCAGCTGACACGTGCCTCTGGCAGCCATGAGTTGGCTCGGCCTCCTCGTCCTGCTCACCGTGGCCGGGCTGGCACAGGGGACATGGGACAACTGCGGGTGAGTGGCCCCAGGCCCTGGGAGGGAGCCAGGGCAACACCTGGGACCTTCCCTGGAGGGGACCCGCCTGTCCCCCATGGCCGGGGACAGCTTCCCACCCACCATGGGGAGCCTCAGCTCCTTGCCAGCAGCCAGGTGCTGCAGGGACAGACGCACACCCCATGGGCTTCCCTGGCCTGCAGGGCATGCAAGCCCTTGTGGGGAGGGCAGAGGGCTGAGCTTCAGCCTGAGACACAGCAGGCCATGAAGCAGCATGGAAATTATTTTCTGCTTGCAGAGGGAGCTGCGGTCTCCGAGCTGTGCCATCTGTCTACCACCCCACAACTAATTCCTACGGCTACGTGGCTTATGACTTCGACATGACACGCATTGTGGGTGGCACAGGTGCCAAGCCAGGGGCTTGGCCCTGGATCGTCAGCATCCAGCACCCCTGGATACCAGGCCTGAAGCATCTGTGTGGAGGGTCCCTCATCAGCACACAGTGGGTCCTCACAGCAGCTCACTGCTTCGACGAGGTCACGTAAGGAGGAGCAGGGAATGGGGACATCCCCACAGCACCAGCAGGTGCCCTGTCAGCAGCACCACCTGCTGTTCCCATCCTCTTTCCTCTCAGGCAGCCAGGCTGCCACACTGCTCAGGAGAAGCCTGGGCTCATGCCAAGACTTCCTAGCAGCCTTCAGCTTGACATTCCCCCAGCCTAAGTTGTGCAAGGGCACTCACACCTGCCAGAGCACTGCCCCATCTCTGCCTTGCCATGCAGAGGTCTGGCAACTGCTGGGCTGCTGTGACACTGTGGCTCTGCTCCCTCTCAGCTCTCTCTCCATGCCTTCTAGGGAAATCAGCAGGCTGTACGTGGTGATTGGGGCCACGCAGTTGACTCAGCCAGGCCCTGGGGCACAAGTGCGCAGCGTCAAGCAGGTGCTGATGCACCAGTACTACAATCCTGTTGACATGAGCTACGACATTGCCCTGATGGAATTGGACCATCCTGTCCAGTGCAGCACCTACATCCAGCTGGCCTGTGTGCCTGACATCACACTGAAAGTGTCAGAGCTGCAGAACTGCTGGGTGGCTGGCTGGGGTGCCACTGCTGCAAGAGGTGAGTTCCAAGAGCAACTTCTGGGCCAGCTCAGCACACTGGGGAGAGGATTTGGGTTTCCCCTCATAGCAGAGGCCTAAGTTGGAATCAGGCTGCAGGACATACAGCTTTGCAGAAATGGGCCTGGCCCAATCCCCAAAGGCAGGTGAGAGCTCCTGTGCCTCTGCAGATGCAGAGCCATGCACTAGATCCCCCACAAGACAACCATGGGAGAAGAACTGGGAAGGAGCTGCTGGGCTCTCATTCCTTTCTCTTGCTCACAGGTCGAAAAACAAGTGATCACCTGCAGGAGGCCAAGGTCCAGCTCATCGATGTCCAGCTCTGCAACAGCAGTCGCTGGTACTCAGGGAAAATCCACACCCACAACTTGTGTGCTGGATACCCACAGGGCCTCATCGACACCTGCCAGGTAAGAAGGAGCATGCCACGAGCCACTCAGCCCCCAGCAGCACCACCCCAACACAGCCCAGGGCCTGCTCTGCCCGGCCACTCAGTCGCCCTCCCAGCCCCAGGTCATTCCCAGCTGCTGTGGGGGCTTCCCACACACTCCCCATCCACCCCTGCCTGCCCAGGGCTCCCCTTGTGCCAAAAACCCAGACAGCCCAGTTAAAGTGTTCCTGGCAGCCCAGAGGTCCCCTTGTGCCAAACATCCATCCTCTGCACATCCAGGAGCCCTGTGCAGAGATGACAGAGAGAGCCCTACCCTACAAGAACCCAAGTCATTCACAGCCAAGCTTCTGGAGGCTCCAGCCACAGGGCAGAACATTCTTCTGCCCAGAATACAGCTCTGGCAGGGCATGGGAGAGAGAAGGAGATAGCCTCATTGCTGGCAGGTGCCACATTTAACAACATCTTAATGCTCTGTGCTCTGCTGCAGGGTGACAGCGGTGGTCCTCTCATGTGCCAAGAGAAAAACAGTGACTACTGGTGGGTCATCGGAATAACCAGCTGGGGAAAAGGCTGTGCCAGAGCAAGGCGTCCTGGAATCTACATCTCCACTCAGTACTTCCATGACTGGATCATATTCTACATGAACCTGAGCCCAGATGGAAGTTCCTCTCCAACATCACGGGCATGTAGTCATTTTTTGACCACTTCACACCCCTGGAGTTATTTTATTTTCACCTCACAACCTTCTCAGAAGCCATGGCCAAGACCAACCCCCTCTCCAAAATCAACTCCAGTACCAACATTGTGCAAAGTTAACTCCTGCCCATTTCCCATCAAGATTCTGGTGGAATTATTTACTCAAGTGAAGGAACTCCTCCAGCAGACCTTTGGTCAACACACATTTTGAGCAGCAGGACAGCCATGATCCAGGACACACTGCAGTGCACCACAACCATTTCCTGCTGATCCAAAGGCAGTCTCAGGGTCAAAACCCTGCTCTCTCCTGACCACACTCCTCTCCTGTGTGCATGCAGACACCGCAGTTGACTTACCTGAATGAAGTAAAATTGTCTATGGTTACAGGGTACCATCTTTTTGGTCCAATTTTGACTCCTGGGCAAAGCAAGGACTTCCATGGTCAGCACTTGCAGAATGAGCCTGCAGGCAGACATGGCAGGCACCAAGGGACAGTGGCTCCAAAGAGCTCCAGAGTGCCTGGTCAGAGAGGAGAGTGCTCTGAGACACTGTGGGCTGGGGAACCTGGTACATCAAGCCTAGGAAAGGGATAGGGAAAAAGCAGACACATTGGAGGCAATGCTCAAATGTACATGGGCTGCTGATTTAGGGGCTGATGTGAGCCTGAGCTAAGGGAACACATCTGGGAAACTCCCAGGCATGACAAGGGAAACTCCTGGCTCCTGACTGGAGTGCCAGTGCCCTAAGGCAGAGACAGATTTCATGGGCAGCAAAGAGGGATTGATGTGCCAGGTGGTCACATTTCACAGATACTCAAAGGAAGAGTTGGGGTCATTCTGGGGAGAGGAACCTGGCAGGAACAGTAGGAAAGCACACCAGGAATGCCATGGAAGGCCAAGGTGTGTGAACCAACACCACCTGCAACACCAAGGCTGTTCACAGGCAGGGCCCACCTGTAAGCCAGGGGGAAATGATCCCTGGGTTTTTGGCTCCATATTTGGAAGGAGATGAGGGCAGAGAAATGGAGGAGTTGAGGAAGATGAGAGGCTGTACAAGCCTGGCAAATGAAGAGAAGGAGCAATCAAATAGCCAGCTGCAGAGACACAAACTGCAGTTTGATGTGCTTGTTTTCCTGAGTGCTGCACAGAATCACCACAGGATGGGAAAGAAACTCTTTTGCTCTTAATTTCCCACAGTACAATGGCATGGAGAATGGCCTGTGGTTTAGAACAAGAGCACCCTTCTCTGCCTACAGCATTCAGTTGCTGTATGTCACTTGCCACCCTGAAATAAGGGTGTCACAATGGCCTCATTAGATCGAGCCCAGAACAGCAACAGAACTCATTGTCAGTAAGGGCGTAGAGCCTTCCAGAAGGCATTTCTCTGCCTGATGGCACCAGCACAGACTGTGCTGCACCTGCATTTCACTGCACCTCTGTAGGAAAAATGATGCAGCTTGGGCACTGCACTCTTACCCACTGTGGCTGTGACTGGATTGGCTCCTGAACCAAGCACACACATGCATCCTGAAGGAGTCCTGTTCCAGGATTCTGTTTTGGGAAGAATCTTGTGGGGAAAAAGGCTGCAGGGAGCAGGGTACCAGTGAAATTCCTCAGGGGCTCCACAGCCTCATCCTGCAAGAAGAGGGACCTACAGGAAGCTGCAGGGAACCATCTCACAAGGGCTGGTCCTGAGAGGACAAGGGGCAATGGCTTTACAGTGACAGAGGGTAGCATCTGCTGAGATCATAGGAAGGAATTCTTGATTGTGACAGTACTGAGGCACTGACATGGGTTGCCCAGAGCATCTGTGGATGCCCCATCCCTCAAAGAGTTCAAGTTCATCTTCTGAGCCAGGCTCTGAGTAACTGAGTCTAGGGCAAGGTGTTCCTGCCTATAGGAACTAGATGATCCTTAAGATCCCTTCCAATCCAAACCATGATTCTAAGATCTGTGGAGTACATTGAGTAAAACTCTGCTTTCTTCAGCAGCACTTATAATCTCCAGCTGTCATTCATTGATGTCACTTAGCATGAATGAGCGTGACTATACTGTCATATACAGAGCTCCACATTTGGGTCTTGGATAATAAGTAAAAATTAAACCAGCAATTTAGTAATAGTTACAACAGGCACATCTACACCATAATGTCAAATTGATACAAACAATCACCTTATCAAATACACGCATTAGTACCTTCTGAGTAATGTGCTAGTAGTCATGGAGAGAGAGAGAGAGCAAGTACTGTATACAAAGTATAAATATAGATCTAAAAATATAAAAAATAGCTGTCAGAAAGTATTCTTTCTTGGGGTTCCTGTGACAGATTTACCTGGCAAGGCATTGAATTCTTTGTTGCGAGCTCCTACATGAGCATGAGGCAGAATGGAGGCAGGACCAGGAGCATGAAGATTCCTTACTGCTGTCACAAACTGTTTATGAAATTCAGTAAAGGTTGTATTTGGAGAACAGAGGATGGGAAGATGCACTTGATAGTTCTCTTTTCCTATATACTGCATATCTTGCATATGGAAAAGGAATTCTAAACCTTTATTTTGGAGGAAAAACAACATACTGGAGAAATTCCTTCCATTTTGTACCTAGATGGGCTGTTCTGACTCACAGCAAAGGCAAGAGTGGGGTGAAGATGGGATGGGCCAGACAGCAGGTCTCATAATTCTGAGTTAGATTCAGTCTGGATTTAAGTAACCTTTCCTCCTCTCTACATACTTAGGGCCACTGCTGGCATCTCCAGCTGAAATTAATCTACAACAGCCTGTAAGGCTTAACAAAATTCTGGCTGCGCCTTGTTCCAAATTCATGCTTTGCAGCTTGAGGTAATGTGGAAGGCATGAAGACTAGTGTCTCAATCTGACTATTCTTGAGATTTTCACAAAGCCCTCTGGAGTGTTTATTATCCTGGCCTTCAGTTACAAGAATATTTTAACCCAATCTCTAGAATAACCTGAATCCTAAAGTCACCTTACGGGTTTATGTTTTTGAAGTAATAAGATTTTTAAGATAACCTGGATATTTTAAAATAATTTAATATTTGTTATTAATGCTGTTCCCTCAGAGCCCCATCATTTGGATTTCTTGATTTTCACCCAAGGATGTGATGTAAACAGTTTTAACAGAGAGATAAGGTACATTCCCATACATGCTTATAGAGGATTGTAAATACAACATTTTTACTTCCCAGTTTCTTCTGCATTTTTGGAATTCTGTCTGGGAAGAGATCCATACCATAAATAGCTCATATCAGTCTGAAATTGCCAGACCTCCTGGTTTTAGATTGCAACAATTAGTCTCCTAAATTCTGTGTAATAAAGTTACCCACATTCCTCATTGGTACATTTCAGGCTTATGTGAAGTTGTGAGTGTTGGGATTTGAGTAATTGTAAACCGTGCCTAATGCTTAATAAAGGAATGGTTTAGATCACCCAAACATGCATCCAAGACATACCAGAGTTGTACATACTTTATTCCCATCATGTGCTGAGACAGGATTTTTTATTTGAAGAGCCATTTCTGGTAATGAAAGCAAAACCTGCCCCTCTGGCATTTCTGCCAGTGTGTAGCAGTAGGATGTGCAGCACTAAAGCCCAGAGGGAGACAACCTGTCTTGTTCCTGTTTTTTCCTCATCTTGGGGAATCACACTTCCAGGCTGGCATCCCTGCTTGCTCCTATCCCTGCACACAAAAAGGAGCTGTTGCTAAGCAGCTGTGGACTGTGCACCACAGCCTGGTTTGAAAATGAAGAATTAACCAGATTCGTTTTGATGAAGACAAGGTACAGCTGAAGAACAGGCAGGAGAAAGGAAAAAAAAAGTAAAATAAAAGGCAGCTGTGATTTGCACTAGAGAACAGAGAGTGTCCAAACAGAAGAGGGGATTTTGAAAGCAAAGAGGAAATATATGTGTGCCCTAAATGGAAGAAATACATAGAAAATGAGGTGTTCTTCAGGACAAGCACTGTCTCTATGCTTTTATATCTCTTACCACTGCAAAGCTCCAGTCCAGGGGTCTTCAAGGAAAATATCAGAAACAAGTAAACAAAAAGTGCCAGCACCAAACCTTTCACCTCAGCCTTTCACTGGTCCTGACTTAAACACAACCCCACAGCCACCTTTAGTGGGAGATAAAGAACATGGAAGGAAAAGGGCTGGAAATTAATAATTCAATTTTTTGTCCTGGGAAATTTTTACCTCCATTGACTCCTTAAGTCATGCTGGTTTGAGAGACACCGAGGTTGCAGCCACCTTAGGTGACTGTGTAGTGACTGAGGACTCACCATATATTTTTTGTAACCCTAAGGATGTCACTCAGCATTCATGCATAGCTCACAGAGAATTTTTTCCAATAAGATGTTCTGTGCTGATTAAGCATGGTCAAATCCCATTCTTTCGTTGTGCCTGAATTCCCAGGCCTGAGAATCTGAATTGTAGCACTCCATATAAAAGCACATTGGCTATTTGGCTTGATATCTTACATTATTATTCTAGAGATTTGAAGGCCAAGCAAAGACTATGCCAGTTTTTCTGAGCATATTAGTGTTTTCTCCTTAATTAATTGCAATAGTATTTATTCTCATCTATGTTCACTTTTCATTAATATTTCAGAAATGTGTTTCACAGGCTAAAGTAGTCTCAGGAAAAAAAGCAAATATTAAAAAACATTGTCAAAATTAAAATTAAAAATGCAAATATTAAAGAACATTGTCAAAAACTCCCTGTCCTATAAATGTGGGTCTACTGGTTCCAGCCCCACCAGGCATGTAGCATATGTGTACCCCTCTGAAATTCTGGTTTAGTCATGACAAATCAATATAAATGAGAATTCAATTATTGCATATTTAGACTGGAAAATTTTCAGGCCAAGAACTGTTTGTTGCAATTAAAATGTAAGTGAATCCAAACAAACTTATTACTGTCTCCTGGTGATCAAAACACTGAAAGAAAAGCTGAAAGAAATAAGTAAGGGAGATTGCTTTGCACCAGTGCTTTGCTTGTAGTGGGTGTCAGCCCATCATTTTTTCTGTTTCTTCCCTGCTTTTAGAGGTCTGCAATAGATTTCTAGAAATCGTAATTCACAAATATATCTTCAGACATATCTCAGATACTACCTAGAGTGTTAAATAATGCAAAATATATAAATCTCATAGGCTTATTCGGTGATAAAGTCCAACTGGATGGATTTCTTACATAAGTCATATCTCTGAAGTACTTTTTTTTAAAAAGTGGTTGTTTCAATAAATATGGATTTTCAATATATAAGCTAGACCTCTCTAGAGAAGTGCTTAAAATGTAGGGACCTTTTTTTTTTGGTTAGGAATGCAGTTAACATATCCATGGATGCAGAATCATTCCTGCTTTGCTACAATGCTACCAATCAAAGCAAAGTTCATATTTTCAAATTCTTTATTCATTTCAGTGAGACCTTGATGTCACTGATATGAGAGAAACATCAGGGAGAGTTATAGAAAATAAAGGTTGCCTGATCTTCATGATCCTTAATGAGAGAAAACCTTAATGTCAGCAGAGCAAATCTGCCATCTCAGAGAATGAGTTCAGACTGCCATCTGGGGGATTAGGGCTGAGAAATTCAGCATTTATAGTGGATCTAAGGGATACCTTCCAGTAGTCAGAGCATTCTTTGCAAAAATCTTATCCAGTTAAATTTTTGCTTAGTTCTTCAGTTCACAAATTATTTGCAAACCTGACCTCATTTCTGAGGACTTACTGAATTGTTTGTATGAATAATTTCTGACCTAGAATTTTTCTTCTGTCATCTCTTCAATATGTTTCTGATCTGTGACTAGTTACCTGACATGGAAGTTTTGCTCAGTTTTGACTGGGTGGGGTTTTTTTCCATTGGTTTATTTTTAAAGGGAGAAGTAAAGTATAGTGCATAGTAAAAAGTGGTTAATTAACAAAATTCATGCTGTGATAGTTAATATGGTCATATAATCTCTATATCAACTATCATATGATAGTTATATAGATCATATCACCTGTCTGTGATGGTTACTAGAAAAAAAGAGGACCAGTCTCTACTCAGTCTATACCCAGGCATTCATAAGAAGTTGGGGAAGTGCTTCCCTAAAGTTTGTGTGTATGATATTGGCTTTGTGGAAAAGTTTCATGACCAATGTAAAAAAAATATCTGATATAACAGCTGGCTAGAGAGAGAATTTCCACCCACAAAGACTTGTAGAGAAATCTACACAGGAGTGCAAAGCAGCAAGGGGGCCAGAGCTGCCAAACCACAGGAGTGTGCAAGACAGCTTGACATGGCTGGTTTTCTGTGGTCATGATAAAAATGGAATTCTCTATCAACTATCAGCCTAAAAGGTTAAAGACCTGTAAGAGTTAAATATAGTTATTTTCTGCAGTAACTTTCACATGAACTGAACAGTACATGAAAATACTTGTGATTTCAGGTCCACTCTACACAGAGGTAAGTAGGCTGCGACAGAGTAAGAAGCAGATCCTGTACACATAGTACCTTTTCACAATTTTGTCTGAAATAAATGTTCAGCAATCATTAGACAAGTTTTTGTACACACAAAGAGAAATCCCCATTTCGTCTGTGCCAGAGAAATTTGCACAGCCATGAATTATATTTGGTTTTTGTCCACAGCTTAAGAGCAGAAGACCTCAGCACTGCACCTCAGCAGGGCACCTCAGTGATTTTTTGAGAACCATGAAATTTGTTGTTTGCAAGCCACACTGCCCTTTCCAGCTGAGGAAAGTGGTAGCACCTGAAACCTTTGTGCAAAACTGCAGCTTGTAAACTGCTATTATTTCCTTGGCACATTCAATTTATTATTTCACACATTCAGGAGCAGGAAAAGAGAGGAGATCAAGTAAAACTAAGAGAAGTAAGTCCTAGAGAAATACATAGACACACAAGGTTGTCTGTAATTTGTCTTTTGTGTTTCTGCGTCAATCTCTAAATTATTTCCTTTTCTTCATGTGGAGGAAAAACCCCAGAGAGGGAAAAAACTGACTTTCTAACCCTCAGAAGAGGTTTTATTCCTAACAGTTATTCAGGTAGCAAAAGGCTTATCCACACATGCAGAGAAAGTTACAAATCTGGAGCTCCTGGAAAATCATAAGGATTTCATTGAAGGAAATGAAATATCAAAAATTTAAATTGAAGGGAAGGATTGGGAATTAGATAAAATTGCAAGATTTCATTTCCTTTCATGAAATTATGGATATTTTAGAAAGGAAAAGGTTTTCCTAGTCCTCTTGGCTCTAATCATGGCAGTGATTTTTTATGGCCAGAGCAGAAATGCAATTGGCACTATCTATTATTTTAAATACTGTAGATGTGGTCAGTGTGACTGGACTTGTAAATTGGATTAAGCCTTCAGGCATAACATTTCTGCTGAAGTGCTTTTTCTATCACCTTCCCACCTAAATCATAGCAAAATCAGAGTGCCATTTATGAAGGTGTACTTAAAGATCTATGAATGTGTTTTTTCTCAAATGCTAAGTAAATAGTAATTTGTCTTTTACATCTCCAATTATAGTAAAGAAGAATTAATGTCAGTTAAGATATTACTCATCTGTTCATTTCTGCAGGATTTTACTAACTTTTCTTATTTCTATGTATAACTCCAGAGAAGCCAGAGTCATTAATTGTTAGAAGACACAAGGAAAAGGAACATCCATAAATGCCTCTGAGATGATGCGCTGCATGCACAAAGCAAGTAGCTGTGTACTGCTGAGCTGGGAGACATGGTTAGGGGTCCAGATCTCAGCTGTAACTATGAAAATCACATGCTTTGTGCCTCCTGAGAGGAACAAACAAAGTCTAGATAAAGAAAGACAGAGCAGCTGCTAGCTTTAAGCTCTGTGTAATTTATTTACCTTCATAGTGCCATGGGCTCGTTAGATTGGCCAGTGTCACAATCACCAAATGTGCCAGTGGGCTAACACTTAATCCCATTAGCATTAGCTGCTTAGTTTCTAAAATTGGAACCAAAATACTGGGTGACAGTCTTGCTCAGCTTCATTATTTTAGCTAGACTTCTCCTTCAGATCTGAAAAAACTGCACAGCATAAAAAATAAAGTCTCAAAAAAAAAAAAAAAAATTAGGCTGGCAGGGAAAGAGTTTCTCTTCCCCCTTTCAAACTGCCTGCACAGAACAGCATGTGTTTACCATGCAGAACGAGAGTGCAATTACAGTACTTACATAAATGGCTTTCTAAATTGGCATTTATAACAAACATTTCAAGGAGATCCTGCTTGAATACAGCTATTATACTAATTTCAAACCATAAAAAAAATACTAACACCCTTTTTATGCTCCTGTACTTGTATAGGTTTCAGGAAGAAAACTTTGTTTCCTGTGTTTCTATTTATGCTCTCACCCTTTCAACAGTCAGAGTATTACAATCATGAAGTGGAAGTAAATTGAGCAGCTAACACAGCCCCCTCCTCACATGCTTATCTCAGAAATGGTATAAATTCTTTTTATACATTATTCACATGGTTCTAGGGAGAAGATATCCTGAGTTCTGTGGCACAGACATTAGCCTTACCACTTTAGCCTCTATACTGTTTTTCACAGGTTCAGGAAGATAACATGCCTTCGAATTTTACTTTGGAGGGACTTTTTTTTTAACAAACACAACTGCAATTCACTCAGTAGAAGTCAGACTCTGTGTGCAGGAGCCACAGCTACTGAGAGAGGGGATACAAAAAAAACCAACCCAACAGACCCTTTGTTCCCTGGAATGGCTGGTTTTGGTTTAAAATGTGGTCTCTGTGGAGAAGACTCCAAGCTGTGCATCTACATATAGTCCTTCTGTGTTCCTGAGGGCTGATTAAAATCAGAGTGTGTGACAGGTGAAAGCCATGCACAGGTTGTCACTAAAGTTGTAGTGAAACAGAAGCAGTGCACACTTCTGCAGGTACAGGGGACAAGAGTGGGGACAGCTCAGAGCAGGAGCTGGTCCTGTGTTTTCCAGTTCAGTAGCAAAAACAATTTGTGATTCCTATATTTTGCTGTTAGAGGGCAGCAGATACCCTAAGTTAGGTCTGTGGACACCGTGCCCTATTTCTGCCAGGGCTCAGTGGCATCTACAATGGTCAAGAGATCTTGCCAACACTCCTTTCAGTCTCTGGGTCTGGCCAGCTCAGAACGTTGGAAGTTTTCATTTTTCAGGTTAATATCTTCCATGTCCTCTCTTTCTCAGCTCAGACCTTTGTCAGAATTTGAATGGTTTTACATCCTTGGGATGGCAATTAGTCTAAAATTTATCACTCTGCCAATGTGAGCAATACTCTTACCAAGCATGTCTTCAAATCACCTGATGTTTCTAACATTTGGAAGTGAGATTTTTAGAAAACTGTAGTGCTGGACTCTAGACCGATTTTAATTTTTAGGAACAATAATGTATTCATAGAATCACAGAATCCTTAGGGTTGGAGGGGACTTTTGGAGATCACCCATTCCAACCACCCTGTTGAGGCAGGGAGAAACCCACCTGAAGCAAGTGACAGAGGAATGTGTCCAGGTGGGGTCTGAATGTCCCCAGAGAGGGAGGCTCCATGATCTCCTCAGGCAGCCTGTTCCAGTGCTTTGCCACTATCAATGTCAAGTTCTTCCTCATGCTGAGGTGGAACTTCTTGTGCTTTAGTTTATGGCCACTGCTTCTCGTCCTGTCACTGGGCATCACTGAATTTTGTGATAAAATTCTGATAAAATTACTCAAGCTTACTGAAAATGTGCTTTTAAAGCTCACAAGAGTTCCATCAATATCATGCTTTTATTGTCTTTAGCAGGATACTTCCATGACCTTCCCCTACTTCAGCTCTCATCATACATCTGTTACCTTAGGTGTGGGGGGAAAGCAAGGAAACAAGCAAAAATTGGCTTGGGTTTCTGGAAGCCTTTTAAATTTCAACTTTTTCAATGGTGGTAATTTAACAGTTAATCAAAATATTAATCAAACCTACACGTCCTGACCTAGGATCCTGTGGCAGCTAAGTCCTACAGATTCAGTTCTACAGTATAGGAAATTAATCTTCAATTAATTTTTGTCCATTTGACTACAGTGATTTCCAAAGGAAAACTGTCTGTATGCTTAACTCTGATACCTATATATATCACTCTAGAAAAATGGCATATAATTGGTTTCTCTGGATTTTTAGTATAAGCAGCAGAAAGTTCACACCCAAGTTTTCAAAACTCTCTGGGAAAGTTTAAGTTCTTCCTCTAAGGCTGGCATGCAGAAAAAAGGGAACAACTTAATTGTTTACTGACTGTTTGAACTCAACAGCCCAAGAAATCTAATTAATGAATCCAAGAGTCACTGCTCTCATTCCACAGCAGCATCACAGGGGCAAATGTGCTTTCAGAAATGATGTAGGTAACAGCATCAAGATCAATCTTGGTTTATTTGTTATTACTTTACCTAAATAACCAAACACGAGATAACTGGAAATGCCACAATTAAGACCTGCAAGAACATTCTCCCCATATCTCATGACTGATCCTCTGCCAACCAACTTTATGTGTGAGGTAAGACAGATTCTACAGAAACCAAATCATCCCAAACACATTCCTGCCATATTCTCCATCTGTCCTGTACATCTCTGGAGACAGCAACCATCATTGTATAGGCCATATTGCAATGCACACATGTAAAGGAGAATGGAAGCTGCGGACAGAGCTTTAATTTTGACTTTTCTGAATACAACTGTTTAACTTTTAAAGTGCTCAAGTTTCACATTGTTTTTAAAAGAACATCACCTTGTTGAACCTGCATTGACCCAAAATCTCACAGGTCCTGATTCCTTTTCAATAGACCTCAGAAATTCCCACTGATTGGAGGAGAAGCAGGACCAAGCCCATATGAAGATAACAAGTGCCTGTACAACTTTGGAAGGTGTTTCTCAAAGCTGGTGGGGAATTCACAGCCCCCATAGATTCTCCTCTGGCCACAGAAGTACTTTGGCAAGGTCAGCAGTATCTCCCCTGTCTCTTAAATAATGGAAAGAGTTACTGGTATCACAGCCAAAATCATGCATATAAAAACCAAAGATGTTTTATTCCTTTCTGGCTTCTTGTCCACTAGAAAGTATCACTAAACAGCCTACAGTGAGAGTTTAAATAAGTGAGTTGTATTAAAAACACAAGGGATTTGTTATTGCACAGTAACTTCTTAGTGGTAAATACTCAACATAAAATAGCAGAAAAGTCAAGTTCTAACTTGCTATTTTAATAATTTTTTTTTTTCTTCCAGACAATGAAGATAAAAGTCCTTTTAGCAGTGCAGACATTCAAAAATGTAGGTCTCATTAAAATTTTGAAAGACACGTGCATAAATAAATCTAATTAAGTTGACTGATGAAATAAAATGTTTTGTTTCAGTGTAGTTTCCTTAGAAATTCCAGTTTTCAGCTAAAGGAGAGCATTTCCCATCAGAAGGACTTTACCTACCCCCCTATTACTCATTGGTGGATTTATTTCAATAAATAAATTAGTACCTCTTGTGGGATATGGGGCACCTTGCTGATGAAAAAGTTACATAAAAGGAATGCTGTTGGACTACTTTGTTTCTGTGGAAGAGATACAAAATTCAGCAATGAACTGAAAGAAAACTTTGCTTTATGCAGGCCATGTTTTTAATTTGGAGAAAGCAGATGCAAACCTTTGAAAATCTGTGCCCAGCAGCATTAGTTAAGCAAAGCAGCTATGGCAAAGGAGCAATCCATGTTAGTACAGGTGGGCATTTGATAACCTCATGTGGGCACTTGCAACCCGAGGCCATGGGGAGTAGTTCCAGCAGCTCAGCTGATTTTGCTGTGCCCCACAGGTCATTCCTACTTTCACAAAAAGATATTGAGGAGAGAGTTTCTGCTGATCTGCATGGCCAGGCCAGTGGAAAATAACTAAGTTAGGGTAATTAACATCTCCATTATTCCATATCTAGCCCTTTCAGTTCAGAATCTTACCTCAGTAGATTTTGGGAGTATTTGTTTTTGTTTTATTTATGCAAATACTACCTAGAAATTCACCATCATCACTAAATATTCAATAAAAAATGTGTGTGTTCAAGAGTAATTGCTTTCTCTTCTTTCCTGATGAGGCTATTTTGAATACAGGTATTCTTTCTTTCTGTGATTTTGTACTTAATCGATTGCTATTGCTTTGGAGGAATTATTCAAAAACTTTCTGCTATACAAATAATTAGTGATCTGCCCAACAAAGAAACCTTCTACAGTTACCTCATTTGGACTGCTTCTCTTGGAAATCCTGCCCAAACATATCAGCCTGATTAAACAATACTGAATATAAATGTTTTCTTATAAATGCAGAAAATTAAGAAAGTCAGAAGTTTGCAGGTGAAACATCCACTCACAAAGCCAATATTTAATAAAATCCTGTCACAAGGGATGTTGCTGAAGTGCAGTCTGCAGAGAGGACTGTGCCTTGAGAAATTTTTTATCTGGACAGTAACTGCGGGCCTTTCTTACAGGCTCAGCCTAAGTAAAGGTTAGGTTTGGGGTTGAGAGAAAGAGAGAGCCTGGAGAGCTGCAGCTGCAGTGGGGCTAGAAAAGAGCACCCAAAGGGAAGTGTGGGCCATGGAGAGATCCAGGTTGTAAAAGCCTTTTTCCTGGGTAATGACTAGTTGGCATTACCACCACCATGTGTGGAAGGATAATCCTCAGATTATGGTTATTTTTAGTGGTAGGATTCAGATTTGGGTAGAGCGTAAGCCTGGAGCCACAGCTGGAGTGGGTCTGCAAAGGGGCTGCCAAAGGAAAGTAGGATCTGTAAAGAGAATGGGCTGGGAGAAGTTTTATAATGGGGAAAGTAATATGGGATGAACACTGGCCAGGACAGTGAGATTGTCTCCTCTGCTGTTGAATGAAGATAATGCTGACACTCAGTGAATTATAATCTAGCCCTGTCCTCATTCCTTTTTATTGTAAATGCAGGTGAAACCAGTGGTAAGAAATGATGATGTCAGACTCAATTCAGAAGGTTGAATGATTTCTTTATTATACCTATGCTAAAATACATTAATATACTATATAAAAAGGAAGAGGCTAAAACCACGTACTACTTTCTCTAACTCTAACACAACTCCTGACCCTCTCTCGAGAGTCTAGCCACAGGTGGGTTGGATTGGCCATCAGGCTCAAACAATCCTCACCAGAATCCAACCAAGCACTCACGCCAGGTAAACAATTCTCCAAACAGATTCCACATAGGAAAAACAAGGAGCAGAAATAGAAATTGTTTTCTCTTTCATTTCTCTCTGTGCACCTTTATGAAAAATCCTGAGAGGGAGAGAAATGTGCTTGCCACACCTTTTCTGACATTTCTGCAGGTTAGTAAGACAGCCCATTTAAACTGATTTTCATATGGTTAAATATGCCAACATCCTGAAGATGCAGGCCTCCTACCAGTTTTATTCTAACCAGTTAAAGGAATTATTTATTACTTCACCAAGTATCTTATTCCTCTCTTAAGCATTTCTGCCCAACCTGGTAATATAAGAACTCATTCTTTTTTCCCAGTCTCCTATTTTTAAAGTCCTTTCCTAATCCACTTATTTTTTTCCTGATGCACCAAGGTTAGTGACAGCAACAACTGAGCTGTATTTCTGGTATGCATATAGTGTTATTAAAGAAATTAGCTCACGACTGCAGAAACAGCTCTGTACTAATAGCAGAAGCAATTTGTTTCATCTGAAAGCAGAAGAGAAAATGTCAAAGTGCTGACAGGTTTGTTTTTTGGGTTTTGGTTGGTTGGTTGGTGTATTTTGGCTTTGTTAAAATTGGAAGAACCAGGTAGTTCTAGCAAAGAAAAGAAAAGGTTTCTTTGTATCAGTTTCTCTGTAGAGTATGAGGCTGTCCTGGAATCATTCTGCAGGAGGTTCACTGAGAGCAGCCTGCAGGTGGGGAATTAACAGTGATGCTTTCTCAAATAAAAGCTTCAACTTGCCCTACAGATAAAAATACTCTTGGATTTTCACAGTGTACAGAGCTGCACCCAGATGTGAATAACCCTGCTGGTACTTATCTCCTGTGAAAATAAGGCTTAAATCTGAGTGGAGTAGATAGCAACAATTTGCTTTAATGCTTTTTACCCAGTGGACACAAAAACAGTAAGCTTTGGAGACATGTGCAGGTGCCTGTGGGCATTTGTAGAACACAGCAAACCTTCAGGAAGCATAAGCATACAAAACAACAGCATGGGTGCTTCATTTTCAGAATGATTGGAAGAAAAGAATCATATTAAATAAACAGGAAAGAAAGAAACATCCATTGCTTTGTGCCTGAACCTCCTCCAGAGGAAGCCTTACTCCATGCAATCTAAGCTGCCACACACGTGTTGCAAGTATGTAGGGGCTGCAGCAGACACAGGGATGATTTTCCCCCAGGAAAAACTTTCTGTGAGGTGTTTTAGGCTTGGTTGTGCATCTCAGGTAGTACAGAACGAAAGCCTGGAACGTGTGACTGCTCTTGGGGCATGCAGGAGCACATTGGTTCAGGAGAAGGAGTGGGTCCTGGCCTGAGGATGCTCTCTCCAGAGGTGTCCACCTACACCTCTCACCACAAAATGTGCTCAAGTAATTTCTGAAAAATGAATGCCATGAGGATAAAAGAGCAGTTCATCATGACTTTTAGAAGGTATTTTTATTGTTTGGATACCCTGACCTAGCTGAATGCAGAAATATAATTTGAGCAGACAGCCAAAATACTCACTAATTAACTTCAACTTCCTCCAGTGTCACCCTAGGAGCAGGCTGTAGCTGGAAATAATTAGTTACATGAGACCTCTAAAACTTTTTACTGTTTCATTTTGTAACTACCTTGTCCTACTTGACTACATTTTGGAGCCAAGGGAATGAACCTGTTTGCACTTTGCTGCCAACTCTGGCCTGCCAGGAAGAGTTGCTGCAGATGGGAGGAATGTGACTCAAATGTCAAGTCATTACACCAGATTAAAATGAGAGGCACTGAGTTTTACAGACCACCAGCAGAATAAAAGCCTACAGCACAGAAATGTAAACCAGTAGATGAAGCACATTCCTTCAACCCAGGGAGCAGAGGCTGAACTCTTGCAAGCAAAGGATGGAAAACACTTTTCATCTAGAGTCAGAAAAGGAGCAGAGACAGCAATGCTCTTTTGCCTCTGTACAAGGCTGTTCCAGGTATTACCCCAAAACCCCTCCAGAAATCAAGGACATTTTTACTTAATGATCCTTAGAGGTGGCAGGCTGATCTTTTATTTCCACAAGGGGAAGATTAAACGATTCAATCCAGGTGTACTAAGATCACACAGCTGCACTCACTCCCCTTCCCAGGGAGACAGGAGCTCCCCCAACACCACCCACTGCCAGCTCCTACAGAGGAGATTTCCTCTCTCTGTTTCTTTTGGTGGATGAATAAAAGAGAGGAAAAGAAACCCAGTGCAAAGACTAACTTAGAGAAACCAGAGGGGTCCTGGCCGAGCAGGGAAGGAAACTTGCACCAATATTCCAATTGAGAACAGGGTCTTCCTTTGGAGTCCAGAACATGTCTTTTGGACTAACAGCAATTTTCTTATGATTTGGAGTTTTTAGTTGCTCTAAATGCCTAATCCTGCATGTTCTCCACACACTCACAGCCTATGTCCCAGCTACCTGCAGAGACTGCACACATGTGAGTTTTCTAGAGCTCTCAATGCCTCCCATGCCTCTTTACAATCCAGCTGTTGCCAACAGGCACTTCAGCCACAAGGGAACCTGGAATATCACTGTGCAACCCCCTTAGCTTTGGAGATATTTTATTGTTTCTGCCACATGGGAGAAAGTCTCTGCTCAAACAACTCCTAAATGCATGAGAACTTTTTCATTTTACTAGCCTGTATATGCATTTTTCTTCATGAGGCAAGCTCCTGAGCACAGATACTGTTTTACACTGGCCTGGTTCCAGATCAGGTCACTGTGCACAGGGAGTGGGCAGCTGGCTCAGCAGGCCCTGGACTGACAAACATGTCTCTACCTTTTCCTAAACATTAATTTTCAGTCCGTGTGCACTTGTTCTGAACCACAAACCTCACCTCTCCTGAAGAGGAGACAGCCCTTATCCTCCTCCTCTCTAACCACCTCTACAACTGCACTGCCCTCCACTCCTAAAGAGCAGGCAAGCCTTGAGTGTTTTACCTTTTATTACCTAAACCACATCCCCATCTCTCCCAAAGAGTATTCCCTTCTTGGCTTTAACATTCTCCACTCCCAGTTTCAAGCCCCCACCTTTCTCTCAGGTGGGTGTAATTTAGGTTTAACACCAACTTTGTTTGATTTCTTTTGGATTTAGGTGAGATTTTCTTTGAACTTTGAGTCTCTATTATTCAAAGTAAATTAGTGGGTAAGGCATTGCTACAAAAAACCCTCCTCCATGTAAAGTAGGTTTTATTTCATTTTCACTACAAAGCTGACAGTTGTGTTGCCTTTCCTTTTTTTTAATTAACTCCAGAGTCTTCCTGAACTTTTTAAAATTATATCGTAACAGCACTAAAAGAAGTGATCTTTTTTGATAGTGTGACCTCTCTTGAAATGAACTTACACAGTGCCACTTCTATCCAAATCTACTCCACACAGAGGGCAGTTCATTGCCTATTTAATAAAAGTTATATTGTGGCAACAGATTTTTCCCCAAACTGAGGAAACACTTCAGCTCCATGGGGCCTTTCTCAGCCCTGGAAGAAGGGGCTGAGGCAGAGAGCTTAGCTTCACCTCTCTTCACTTTTGAAGAAACACCTTCATTAGCTCTCCCCTCCTGTGGTATTCTGTTGTTTTGCAGTTTGTTCTTCTGTAGTAGGTTTTAAATATTGCTTGTTTTAAGTTTGTAATGGTTCATTCCATGTACTCCATTTGGCTTCCCTGATGGTTCAGTCCTGAGTTGTTTACCCCAAGATTTTCCTGCCAAGTGTACATCAATCTACCTGTCAATCTCTTTGTACCTCCCTTGTTCCTTTCTGGAATGTTCCCTGTCCTTCATCCCATCCCTTCCTCGAAGCAAGATTGGGATGCAGAGCTTGCTCCTTCCCCTTGGTGGCTTCTATTGGATACCCTTACCCTGCACTCCTCCCCCAATGCCTTCCTGTTGGTAAAAGGTTGTATCCTCTTATTCCTGCTCTCCTTAAAAGCAGCTTTTGGCCCCTAATTATCATCATTTGTTCCTGAATCCACTGGGGGGTGATTAAACTTCCTAGAACTCAAACAAGTGACCCCTCTGTATTCCTTTGCCTGGTTTCTGGTACTGTGCTGCTGCTGCAGGGAGCTGCGAGCCCCTGCCTGCACCACCAGCCAGGGGAACTGGGTGAGGATCCAGGGACAGCCACTCTCACAGCTGCACACCAGTCTGGGAGTGAGCTGGCTGGGGAACATCTTCCCCGTGAGCACAGCATGCACATACACCCCCTGCACAGAAAACATCAGGTCTGCTGTCTGCATTGGACCCACAGGATTCTTGTTTCCACAAACTTATGCCAAACCACTCTTGTGCTCACCAATGCTGCACATCAAAATAAATCCAGAAGTCCTTCTACAGTGGTGCTCTACCACCAACAAATTCCTGCATGAATACTCCCACAGAAGCTCTCCACCACCAACAAACTCCTACAAGAAAAATGCCACAACAGAATTACTCCATCAGCAAATTTCCACTTGAAGATTACCACAGGAATACTCCACCATCAGCAAGGTCCTACATGAGAACGTTTATGTTACCGCTAAGATTTCCCTGAGATGCTATCCAGAAATGATTCTGTAGTACCTCAAGTACAAGAGTGCCACACTGCTCAGATTGCCAGGAGGTGTTGAGGGTCCTCTCCTGCTCTTCAGGGTTTGGAGAGCTCAAATCCCCTCACTGGTGAGGAGAAAGAAACTCTCACCTTTATTACATCACCACAAGCAGTTACCTGCTACATCAGAGATGTGAAAACCAAAAGAAAAGTACTTTAAATCAGTTTGGTTTTTTATTTCCCCAGGTTAAGGGAATGAAACTGGCTGCAGCCTGTCATGGCCAGCCCTGTGAGCCATGCCACTTCTGCACCCAGTGAAGGCAGGAGCTGCCCCATCCTGCAGGGGGATGTCCTGCAGAACTGTGGCCATGCCACACACCATGGTTACTGATGCTGAAAATTCTTTAAGGCACAGAGGCAGCACAGAATAATTTCTGGAGTGAGCTGCCAGTGCTCCCATGGATATTTTACTTGCCCAGTGGATTAATAGCAGGGGGTAGGATTCAATCTCAGCTGTTAATCCTTTCAATGTCACAGGAAGCAAACATTTCTATTTTCTATTAAGACCGGTTGTAAGGTTGTGTGGGCCTAGCCTTTTTCAAATTATACATAATTCCCTCTTTCCAAAGCATCCTGGGACAAGCACTGATCCCAGGAAGAGCTGAGAGACATCACTGCCCCACAGAAAAGGTGCATCCTTATTCTCAGAGAAAACATCTTCTTCCCTTTGTGCACAATTGCAGGCTCAGGCAGATGATAGATATGAAGCAGCATTACAGAAATTTGTATTCAAAGCCAATACTATGTCTTTATTGTAATTTATAAAGGTAAATGTAGCTGATTTGTAACACTATACAAAAAATTATTTTCAGTAATCCTGCATTAAAAATCAAGTATTCATTCATCAGTTTTCCTGACAGGCAACAGTGAAAGAAATTTCCTCTTTAAAAACATATTCAAAGCATTCAGAGGTATTTCCGTCAATGATTGACTACTGAATAATGTAGCTTTCTCTATCATTTTTGCAAATAAAATAATTACTTTTTTTCTTCACTTAGGTTATCTATCACTGTTACATTTTAATTTATAGTTTTAGCATTTTTTTTCTGAGAATGAATTCTTTTTGTTATCCTATATAAATTAATGAAGCCACAGTCTGCTCTCTTAGCCCAAAGCAGTTCACTGGTTTTGTCCATGCTGAATTTTGATAATTTTTCCTTATTTTTCCATGCACATCAATGAATTCCATTGGTACTTTATTACTGACAGATTGAAATTCCATTTGACAAATACCAAAACTAAACAACCCACCCATCAACTTACACATTAAGTCTATTGATGTGCATCAAGTTTGACATATTACGTATGATTCACAAAGCTGCATTTAGAAGGACAAATCTGCTATTTGTTCTGTAATCCCTTCAGCTGGAGGTCAGACATCTGTTTGTTAAGCAATTTTTAACAGAAGCATGGAGAAGTCTTCCTGGCACCCATGTGGTTAAAATATATTCCCAACTAAATTTTCATTTTTCTGGTAAAGTAATTTATCCACTTTCTCTGTGACTTAAAATACCTTTCAGTGGTCACTGACTACAAATCATGCATCACACGTGACTTATTTCAGAGCTCTGTTTTGCCTGATTGATTGTGAAAGGCACGGACAGAATTACTGTAGCTATGGGCTTGAGTATAATACAGCCTTGTCTCACTTAAATAGCTAGTAAACTGAGAGCTAAACTAAATATCAACTATATCTGAGATTCAATAGCAATTAACTTTATTTTGTAAGAAAGAAAAAAAAAGCTGTCTACATTTACCTTTGGTTAATAATTGGGTTTATCTCAATTTATAATTTTTTTTTTAATATTCTGCAGAAGACAAGAAGTGCCAACATTGTCAAGGTGAACCTTGAGAACCTGTGCTTGGTATCTGCTTGAAAGGGGTGTTACAATAAAACTTAGACTAAAATTATCAAACCTTCAGGCAGCTTTTTAGATATCTAACCAGTACCTGCCAGTGCCATGATGGGAACAGAACAAATCACAGTGAGCTCCTTAGCAGGCTCCCTGATCCTCATGTCCCCAGGCTCTGGGGACAGCATCCTCTGCACCTCTGGATGTGGTCTGAGAGAAGGACACTGCCAGAAGCAGCTGACTATAAGCTGGTTTCATTCCCTTGGAAACTGCATTCCTGGTTTTTGGGTTTTTGGGGGAAGAGCACACAAAGAAGTGCAGAAACTGACTGCAGGGTTATGACCAGCTGCAGGGACAGTCCCTGTGCTCAGGGGTTAACATGAGCAGGGAGTTATTATTAAAAAAAACTTGATCTCTATCATTTTAACTCAAGCCACGATCACGACATTCTGATTAACTAGCAATTACAGAACTGATGAATGTACTATATCCTTTTGCCTTGGTGGTTTATGGGCTTTAGAGATTTTTTGTTGGTTTCTTTCTAGTTGGTTCTTAGTTTTTTCACTTGTTTGGGGGTTTTTTTTGTTGGTTCTTAGTTTGTTGGGTTGTTTTCCACTTAAGGTTTCATAAAAATGAATTGGATGAGCTTTAAAATTTAAAGCTTAAGCTTTAAAAAGTACATGGGTACTTATAAAAAATACTTATACACATGTGCCTTATGTATTAGCATATTTTCAACATAGCTATGACCACTACTAAAAAATTCTGGCCAGATCCTCAAGAGGTTTTATATCTGTGGAGTTACACCCATGTACATTGCTTTTGAGTGCAGACCAAAGAATTCAATGACTTCTGAAATTAATCTGGTAATGATACTGCAACCATATGAAAAATAAACAAACAGCTCCCCTGCCAGGTGCTGTTAAATGTTGGAATGTTTTATCAGTCTCAGCAGAGGCCAAAGAATGAGTGAACTAAAACCTTATCCCTAAGTACAGGCTTGTAAATTCCAGGCTAAGAAGCACTAGAAGAGACAGAGAAACTTCAGCTTCCAAGAAATTATAAGATGATCTTTCAGAGTTTCCTCTCTGTTGGATAAAATCTCATCTGTGAACTAAGCACCTCACAGTGGAATTTAATTCACACACACATGTGGAGAACACAAGGCAATTCAGCCAGTTTGTTTTGTTGTTTGAGCAAAGACAAAGAAGCATCAGTCAAAAAAATTGAAGACTTTCTGGAAATTACTCTTTCCATTTTTTGGCCCAATTTAACTTGGGGCTGAAGCTGTGAAGTTGTATGGGAGTATTTTATAAACTTATCTGAGAGCATGATGTGGGTTTCTACACACAATTATGCAGAACATCTTGCACAGCACTCTCCAAACAATGACTTAGATCCTGGTCATGCACCAGCTATGTAAGCAAATGTGGCAGCAGCTCTATTTCAGCAATAGCTGGCACCAAGTTCATCTCAGCTTACAAAGAAAGGAATGTTGGCCAGGCCATCAGAAGAAGTATTATTCCCCAGCCTGTTTCTAGTCACAGAATCACAGAGTAGTTTGGGTTGGATGGAACCTTTAAAAGTCATCTTGAAATGAGCAGGGACATGTTCAAATAGAAAAGGTTGCCCAGAGCCCTGTCCAGCCTGGCCTTGGACCTCTTCCACCTCTCTGGACAACTTGCTCCAATGTTTTAGCACTCTCATTAAAAAAAAAAAAAAAAAAAAAAAAAAAAAAAAAAAAAAAAATTCTTCCTTATAGGTAATCTTAATCACCTCTTGTTCAATTTAAAACAGTTACTGTCGCTATAGGACACAAGAAAGCACAACATGAGCCACTGCGTTGGCAAGGTGAAAAAGAAGAAGGTTTATTTTCCAACTCCAGCTTTTATACTTTTCCAAAGGTGACAGTGGATTGGAGAGTGAATGGGCCACCTCTCCAAAGACATTGGACAAACCACCAGTACATCAACTTCCTCCACCCCCATGAAGGAATGCAAAACAATATGTTGTTTATAGAAATTGTGTGGGAAAGTTTTCTAACAGAATGTAAACTCAGAAGGCTTTAGAAAATCTTAAGAATCAGGGTGACAAGTTACCTCCTGTGCTACCACAACAGACCCCACTAAAAGTTTGTCCCCAACTTTCTTGAAGCCTTCCTCAGGTACTGGAAGATGCTCAAAGGTCTCCCCAGGGCCTTCTCTTCTCCAGGCTGAACAACCCCAACTCTCTTGGCCTGTCTTCATAGCAGAGGTGCATTTTTATAGTTTCCCCTAGAACCATTTCAACAAGTCCATGTCCTAAGCTCTTTTTGTCAGTGAAGCTGTGTCTGCACTCTTGTTTTATAATGACCAGTCTCATCAGGTGAGAAAAACAAAAGAGTTACAGAGTTTCCACAGTAGAAAAGACCAGTTGGTTGAATTAATGCTCATACCACAAGATGGTGCTGGACATTTCATTGACACAGATCCTTGAAGCTTTTTGTCTACTGCCTTTGTATGTTCCCTGACTAAACTTTTCCTCAGCTGAAGTTCACTCTGAAGATCAGCACTGGCTGCCTGCATGGGGATACACAAACAGGCTGGCATCCCACACGTGCTAGATAACATTTTCCCGTTTTACACTTCTCTGAAAACATCACTGGTGTTGCTTTGCAGTTGTGCATCCCAAGATGCTTTCATGGCAGGTCAGCAAAGCTTTTGTCCTCCTATGGAAAAGCCTTCCAGACTAATAGTGTTCTCCAAAATCCTCTGTTGGTCACAGCAACCCAGGATGGAGACCTGACAACTCAATGCAATTTTCATGGCAATTATGATTCTTTTTTGTTTTGAAAGAGAAAAAAAACCAAAAAACCATACAAGCAGGAGCTATATAATTTCATAAAAACTCTAGAAAAAAGGCATCTTGGAAAAAAGATTATCTGCCTGTTTTGGGTTGTAATGCATTCATGAATGGAGCAATATGGTCATTATTTTTTTCCATTGATGCATTTCTAAAATGAAATCTTTGGCATTGAGAGTTTTAATGAACCATTTCTGACATTTACAGTCCATGACTGACAATGCTGCTAATATTTCCTAAACAAATGTTTAGGAAAAAAATAGAGAGAATACTAAAACTATTAAGTCAGATTATTGGTGAGATTAATGGGCCTATGAAAATTTAACATGACTGCAGATTACCCTGGAGAATAAAAACCTTTTCATTCATATTCTTATGAACTTGATGGGGTTTGAATTTGGATTCTGAAAAACCACTCTGTATTTTGTAGTGGAAATCATCCAAATCTAGAGTCTTGAAGTCCAGAGTAATTATGTTCCTATGTGAGCTTGAGGAGCACAGCCTGCCATTAATCTGTGGTGCTTCTGTGCTCCACAGAATTTGCAGTCTCTTTTCCCACAGACAATACCTCCTACAGGCTCTATTTCCAGCTGCTCTCCTGATTTTATAACCAGTTGACCCAGGACAACACAGCAGACACAGACTTTTAATATCCAGCATCTGCCCTTGGTTTTTTTGTTTGTTTGTTTGTTTTTTGTTTTTTTTTTTCCTTTAATGGTGGAGGTGAGTGGTTTCAGAGGCAAAAAGAGTAAGTGGTCCAGTTCCACTTTCACCTCCACTTTGGAATATGGTACTCATGTCTTCCCCTACTTCAGTCTTACACCTCTTCACTTTCTTAGGGCCTTTTCTCCAAATTCCTTGCCATCCACTAAGGTGTATGATGAAAGCAGAAAGGGTGTGACCTTTTGTTTATAGTCAGCAGTGCTCCCAGGACTGTGCTAGTGATGTTACAGAGGGAAGGTTAAAACCCAATGGTCGTCATTCAATGCAAATATTGAATGTATTTTCTATATGCCAAGTTACAATGGTTTGTATTGATGAATAAATTTATGTATGACAGTCTCAGAATGTTTTATTAAGATAAGAACACATTATTTTCTCAGACTAAAAGACAGAAGAATTAGGACATAGGAAATTCAAGAAAATCATAAAAAATTGAACTGGGTCCACTGTTACACCTAAATTCCTGGATTTCTAATTGTCTGTCCATTCCTTTCACAATTTACACACATTGCAAAGTATCAAATGAGAATTACTTACCCTTTAACATTCCATTTTAAATAACCCAGTCAACAGAAAAATGAGCGGCTCCCAAACTAGTAATTCCAGACCTATTTTCAAATACAACCATTGAAATATTTTGCCATAGCTTATTACTGATTTATGACTACTTGGTAATTTTTCACTAATTAATGCAACATTTTTTTGTTTTAAAATATCTATTATGTAAATGCAGTATCAGTTAGACTTACTGCAACCAGAAATACTGGTAAGAATACAAATGTTCCTAAAATGGCATTATGGTAAATAAATAGTATCTTTTCCCAGGGATTCTGCTGTGTATGTGTTACACGGTATGAGGCTGGATTTCCTCCCTTTACCCTTCAGTGTGGATGGCAGAATTTATTACTTGGTTTCTTGTTATTCTAAAAGACAATGAAAACATGGTAGATTGCTACATAAATAAAACCAAATTTCTAATCTTAAGAATTATGTGTTTTCCTAAGGACATTCAAGTTTGGAACATCACTTGGATTGTAACAGATTCTCAATGGGAGTGAGAAGCTTGGCGTTTGCATAATGTCTTCTGTACCAACTGTCTGGCTTCTGGAAAATGGGGTGGAATATTCATACTCCCTACCCTCTGTGAGTGATATAGTTATTGTAACCTTTTGACTAGTGTAAATTACAGAATAAGATCTGCATTCAAAGTCATTCCCAGTGCTCTCACACTGTCTGTCACTGCTGGAATATCTGCTTGGTTTAGGATTCCCTGGCTCTACTGGAGCCTAAGGTGGCCTTAATGAAAATTAAACTCTTGGCCTGATGCTTTGATCACCTCATCAGTCTCTCCACTGTGTCATCTTTCCAATTATCTGACCAAAGCCAATGGGAGGGGAAAAAATCCAGGATTTAGCATTCTAATGAATTTCTCATTACACTTGTTACAAAGCTATTATTACAATACTTCCTAAACAGACAAAATAGTCAGGAAGCAATGCTGTGACACTTCCTGGCCCATCCTTGGGATGTTTAGAAATATGGAGAAACCACATCTCCTTGTGATTTCCATGAGAATGACCAAGCCAGCCACCATCCTGCCTGCCTGGGTCTGTGGCATCAGGCAAGGGAGCACTAAGAGATGCAGAAGAGACTTTATGCTTTGGGCTGGATTTTCTGTTGTACTCAAACATGCAAATTACTTATACCTAAGCAAAAGAGGTAAAAACCCTGTACATATGGGTGAAATGCAGAGTGAATTTCTACCACCACACTTGTTGTCTGCCTTGATGCTTCCTTGGCTGCTTGTCCTTGTGCAATTGTTTGTGTCCCTGTGTGTTTGCTCATGGGGCATTACCTACCACAATGTACCATTCTCAGGGAGCACACTGTGAAAAAGCATGCTGAGAACGAGGTTTGGGTCTGTAAGGGAACATTCACAGAACTTTGGGGAGGGTTTATTAGACCCTGTTCCTAACTATGTGCAACCACCACTGAGGTGGTATAAATTCTGGTGTGTGTGTGTGCTAAAGGAATAAATGTAACACTTCACACTGCTGGGGGTATTGTTGTTACACCAGATAATGTGCACCATCACAACATTGACTTAAAACTTGTCTTAGCAGAGTGTAATATATGACTTGGAGCAGTCATCGAAAACTCTTTGTGAATTCTGCGGCAAAGGCTAATGTAAATAAAGGAAGATCAAAGTAAACTTTGAAGTAGGAATGGAGCCTGACATAGCTTAGCAAGACCTACTGTACTTAGGCATAACCCAACAAACTGGAAATATTTCATTTTCAATTTCCTGTCCAAGATATCAGCCTCTATGTATTTTTAGATTATTATTTTTATTGTCCATTTTGGTTCTCACTGCCATTAATTACAAAATATGCTGGCAACTCCTTTTACAAGTTTTCCCTAAACATGTGGACTATATTTTCTTTTTAGAAACACTGTTGATAGTGCTTTATCATACAGCAGAACAGTGCAGTTTACCAACTTCTCTACACATGGAGAATGCTGTCATTCCTGCCACCAAACCATGGTGCAGCAAACAGCTGAATAAAGTCCCAAGAGAAGGTGGTGGGATGTAAATGAATCAGCAGACTCATCTTTCATCCATCCCTATTTCCATCTTTGTGTAGCACCTCTCTTACAAGCTACAGTGCTGCAAGCAGCTCTGCCAAGTCCCATTCTCCAGACCTGTCAGATATTCTCAGAACGAGCTTATCTCATGTTTCCAGCCATATATATCCACTCAGGCTCTTGAGGGAAGCAACACCTTTGAGTCTGACCCACACAGGTCTTCCTAATTCTCAGTGTGCAGTGCTGGAGGCTCCATGGGACAATCCTTCTGCCACTGTGGCTATTCAGTGCCTATGGATTGGGCTTTTTCCCTGCCTTTCAATCCGCAGGGGAAGGCGAATGAGCATCAACTGCAAGTGCCCACCATCCTTACACACAGCCCCACACCCGGAGGCACATTCCAGCTGAAGTGGCTTCTCCCAAGCCGTGCAGTGCAGCCGCTCGGCCGCTGGGCTATAGCAATGGGCTGCAGCGAAGGCAGAGTCACTGCGGGGAGCTGGAGGCAATGCTGAGCAGGCAGCTCCAAATACCAACCTGAGTTTCTCCAGGACCCTCCTGTATCACATCCAGCAGGGTAATGGGCACCTTTTATTGCTGCATGATAGACAAAATACAAGTGACTTTGATGCAGTACTTATCAAGCTGTTAAAAATGACTTCTGATAATTTTCTCCTTTGCAGAGGAAATGCTGGCTCTGCTCTCCTCCTCCTCTGGCAGTGTGGAAGTGGCAGAGATGTCCTGCTCTGTCCATTCCTGGAGCCCATGAAGGATGTGGTGCTGGGGGGTTGGCATGGCTGCCCTGGACTGAGCAAGATGATGAAAAGCAGCCTGGCAGCCACTTGCCTCCAGCTCTCCTGGCTGCCCTCCCAGCTGAAAGCAGAAGCCACACGCTAACAGAAAACTCTTTTACGTTTCCAACACCTCACTCAGCTGCAGCCAGCAAAACACCTGGAAACTGAGACCCCATTTCGAATAGTTTCTGAGCATAACATGAGCACAACCACCAAAAAAAAAAAAGAGATTCCCAGTACATCGGCCATAGCATACACACTGACATTTCCAAACAGACCTAGTCCTTGTGGAGATTAAAGTAAATCCCACAGTATTTCATTCTAGCTATAATCCTAAATAAGAACAAATCTGAATCTGCTGTATAATATTAAATAACTCCCCCCTTACTTTTTGTTTGTCCTGTGTCAAAGAACATCATAAGCTTTGACAGTGAAGTGTTCAGAAATAAGGAAATATAGACTGCCAGCTCTTCTGTTCATACAGAAGAGGGGCCAGCCCCTAACACACTGTACCACGAGCTGGATTAATTGCATTACATACTCTCTTCTAGAGAGAGAAACTACACCCAGCTGAGCAATCTCAGGGCCTGCCCTCAAAACACTGATTGCTGGGTCAGTGCTTTCCTTATTAGGGGTTCATGGTGGGAACACAAACCACGAGAGCAGAGAGCTCTCGTGGTTTGTACAGCTCAGCAGAACACACAAACTGTCCAGCTGGAATGTATTTTATTAACATTGAGCATCAACTTCATGCACAGATAGCTTTGACATTGTTGGCACTTAAGTAACAATAAATCCCCAGTTATCTAGTGGGGTTTTTTTGGTTGTTTTTAAAGTGTTTTTCAAAGGCATCTCCCTTTGCAATGTGAGGTGTTTCTGTATCATCTCTCTGCCTTAAGGGATGTGGTCTGATTGGTGTATTACTGCTCGCAGGGAGCCAGGCTCTGGGGATGTAGCTGTGTTGCCAGAAAGTCTGCACACTATAGACAGATCTTTTGTGCACTGCCAGTAAATTGTGGCTGTGACTCTGTCCCCAAGGGGTCCCAGAAGGTTTTGAACTGTAGGTGTATCTCTGTGCTGCCAGAAAGATTGTGGTTGTGGATGTCTTTGTCTGTGGGGATGAAAAGTTTTGGGCTGCTGATGTATCAGTATGTGTTATAATAAAGCCTCTGCACAGAAGATGTATCCCTCTCTTCTGGTAGAGGTCTTCAGGCAATTCCAGAGCTGTTTGTCCCCATGGCATTTGGGGCATTCACTGCTCTGGCATATCCACATGGTAATAGAGTTGTAGGTGTGATAATGCATTTGTGCCAAATTACTCACTGTATCAGCATATGTGCCATCCCTCTGAGGAGCTCAAGATGATTTGAAATCCCTAATTAAGCTTCCTACAGTGGAGACAATTAAGGATTATTATGGCCATTTTACAGACATTGTTGCCATGTTCCCTGGAAGGTCTGTGTGCTGCCTGCCAGGGGCACACATAAAATCCACTGTGCCCTTTCTGGGTAGCCAATTTGCTCTTTACCATGACACTGACATGGATAGCTGTCAAAGCTATCCATCTGCACAAGGAACAAACCTTGGGGCTCAGGCAAAGGGAGCTTAGCTAGCCTGTACCCAGCAAACAGAGAAAAAACCTCGTGCATTCATTTTCTTGCCTTCGGGAACAGCGACCTTTGCCTCAAGGACAAACCCCAAGAGACTGCCCAGAGCCTTGCAGAGCCTGGGCAGTCTCAACACTCCTAAATATCAACTTCAGTGTGACTTTGTAGCACAGTATAGCAGTCTGTACTTGGGCATATCCCCAAAGGAAAGGATTTTCCAGCAGGATACAGTGTGCAAACATACAGCAATTTTCCCATGCAAATCTTTGTATCCGTGCCTGCTGTGTGCTTCCCCTTCAACAGTTAATCATCAATAGGGATGAGTCTAGACAACACTTTCTCTTTCATTCCCAAGCTAAAAATAAACAAGTGTGAAAAGATTCTGAATCCAGACAGACGTGTAACAGACTAAATTTTTCAGAAGATTGTGAGGATTCCACTTATTGTTGAGTCACTACAGTTCCACTTTATTTTATCCTCAGCATGAGAAGAAACACTGATTGTCACATACAGTAGTAACACAAAGCTGACTGTATTTTTCTCTGAATACTCAAACAATAGATATATAGAAGTGTGATCACTCAGGAAAGGCATCTGATCATATATCCAGATGAAAACTCAGGCCCCAAATACCCATCTGGATTCAGGAATAAAAACTCAGCACCTCAGGCTCATCACTAATGGAAAGAATGACACACACAGGCATGACTTCATGGTCTTGAGGCCTTGAAGATGTACATCCAAAATGTATATTATAGCAATATACATTTTATCACTTTTGGAAGCTGCTAAAAAGGAAAGAGCCAAATGATTGAAGCAATGTAGACTATCTACAGGGAAAAGGTGTTTTGTGCCAGTAAGTCAGAGATATTGCCTTTGGCTCATGAACCTGCATTATTTTTTTGGCTATACATTCAAACTTGACTCATGCAGACCCTACAAAATGCAAGAGAAGCAGAAGATGTCACTTGCTTCCTTAGATTCAAACCCCACATTTAAAAACTATGTTGAACATTATACACAACAGGGTTTTCTACCTAATTTTGTTCCCTTGTGATAGAGAAAAACGACCCTGGAATTGTGTGAATATGGCAAGAAGTTTTTGCATAAATTTTTTCCAGTTTGACTGTTTAACTGAACATGCTCCAGGCACAGCTGCTGAGCAGGCACCTGCACTAAACTTGACAAGCTGGAGAAGCCCAGGAGGTGAGTTGTGAAGGAAAAGTGAGCAATGGCTTTTCTACCACTTGTAGCTGAGCATGGGCTCTCCTCTATTTCCACCACCAAAGGTCCAGTTGAACCCTGTTATCCCACTGGTTTGATTTGCTTTGAATATGTTTCTGCCCATTTTGTATTTCCAATTTGTAAGGACTCCAGTTAAATAATTTACTTGTGATGGAGTGTGGCAATAATGATGTTGTAAGGATTTGTCAAAGGTTTGGTTTTTGAAACTGCTCTCCTAAAGGATTTACATTGCCAATGTATTTCCAAGAGCTGCCTTCCTCCTGACAGAGAGCAGAGCAGCACCTCTGAGCTGTGTGTGAAGGCAGCTTGAGCTGGGAGATGCAAACATCCCAGTGAGCTGTGGATATCCCTTATCTAGCCCAGTGGATGGGACCCTCAGCTCCACCTTCAGCTCCTTCTACAAGCATGGCTATTTCCACCTCCCTGGCCCTCGCTGGGAAAGCTGGCACCAGTCCCAAACCTCCCCCAGCTCTCTCCTGGGGCTGCTGTGGGTGACCTGCTGGTTGGGCTGACAGCCAGGATAAGTGCTGAGTGCCAGATTGCTTTTCCCTCAGGCAGCAACCAGCCAGAATAAAAAGGATGAGAAACTTGGGGCTGGGCTGGGAGTAGTTGTTTTTGGTTTTTGTTTGTTTGGTTTTTTTTTTTTTTTTTGGTTGGTTGGTTTTTGTTTTAGTGGGGTTTTTTTGTGTGTGTGTGTGTGTTTTTTCTTTGATTTTTTTTTTTTTTGACTCATAGAATAGTTTAGAATCTCTAAAAAGTAATAAGGACACATTATCAGGCAGGAGAGGCTGCAGCTCGTAGGGTATACCTAGGAAAACCCTATTCCAGGTCACCCAAGGGATGTGGTAAGGAATAATGTGAGCAGAGGATGGGGGCTGAGATGGCTTGGAGGATCCTGTGTGTCTTTCAGACAGGGAACACCACCAGGTGATGGCCAGAGAAGCTTGGACTTGTTCCTGCTTCTCAGACCTGCTGCTCCATCTGCTCCAGCAGTTTCCAAGCACTGCCAGTGTCACATTGTTTTTCACAGCTGCCTTGGTGATATGTGAATCCCTCTCTTAGGAATATTAGCTATAGCTACAATGTGGTCTGCTGCCAGTACTTGTTCTTTCAGCAATTCCTCCAGGAGTGGGGAAATGGCAAATTTTCAATCATTTCTATTATGGCAACACCTGAGGAGAAATTCACAGAAGAAAAATTAGATATTTTCTGTGCTGATCACTCGTTTCCTGCCAGATTTCAAAGCTGCCAGAGTTTTATTCTCAGCATGAAAACAATTACTGAAAGAATGAGGGTGAAACAATTAACAAACATGAAACAATTAACAAACATGAAACAATTAATGAAGGTGTTAGAACTTCTCAAAAGAGGTAGCAGGAGCCTTTCACTACATGAAGTGGCAGTGAAAGGCATCACAATGCACTGTCTGGCTCTATAAACTGGCAGGTGAATTCAGCCCATGTGAATTAAACAGACTTACAGAAGGTCATAAAGGAAATTCAACCCTAGATAAACAAAATAAAGATGCAATTCTCTCAAAACCAAACTCCCTTTTGTGAGAAAAACCACCTATCACACCAGTAATCTCAGTCTTCCCCTCCTGCTCCTGTCCCAGGGAGGTGTCTGTGGCAAGACCTGGGAGCTGCTCTGTTTCTGTGACACCCTCCTGCCTCCAGATAAAGCTCACGGGAGCTGACAGAGCATCAGAATTTTATTTGCAATTTTCCATTGCATCACACCAGGCTACAAACACAATAGCCAATGTTAGCTGAGCTGGTGTGACATGGGCTTTGTTCTAACTCAAAAGTGTGTCTAAACCCGTTCCATCAACACTTTTTGTCGGGTATGAGACATGCAATGATTAATGGAGAGAAACTTCACCAAGCAGGGCCGTTCCACACCCTCATCCACCAATTCCCACCTATAGAAAACATGTCTGGGCAAGACTCCACTGTATTTGCTAGGTGAGATGTTTTCTCAGGAAAATAATGAGATTATTCATCCGGAGATTAGGGAGCTTGATTTAACCTTTCCTTTGAAGAAGCAGACTCCTTAATGACACAGTGCTCTCCTGGCAGTACCACACAGCTGTATTTCCATGTTGGACTTAGACCTGACTTGGGCATATGGGCTGTGCTAACTGTGTCATAACCCCTAAAAACTGTGTAAATTGGAGTCCTGGGCTCTTTTTTAATTTTTTTTTTCTTAAATTGAATAATTAGGCATAATCACTGCTGCAGATGCTTCTTACCAGGGAATAAGCTATATGCTGTGGAAATGCTTCAGTATTACAGTTGTTTTTATTGGTTTGTTTGTTCTACTTTTTCAGTTTTACTGAAGTAGTTCGAGCATTTTCATATGGACAAAGGTTTTAGGATTTGGTGGCTAGTTCACTGAAGCTGCTATTGCATGTTTATAAATTCTGGTTTAGACATTTGTAAACATTTATTTCCTGGATGCCATCAGTTAACTCAGCCCAAACTCTAGCAGGGAGATATTTTTATGGTGAGAATGTAGCTATTTTCACTGTATGTTTTTATTATGACAATTCTCTGTGTGCCCTTGCCCAACTCCTCACTTGGGGGCACCTTCACAAGCATTTCTGTGCAAGTGGTTGAAGTCCAAGCAAAAAAAAAAAAATCAGGGCAGTATGCTTCCAGTTGGAATTTTACAGAAACAAGCACATATTTTTAAATTTTTTCTTCCTTAATTGTCCATAATTTGTAATCTTGTTTAGCTTTTTTTTGTTTGAGAATTGTTACTAGAAAACAGTAAACAAATAAAATGTAGTGTGGTTTGAAGCAGATTGACTGCCAACTAGATTTTTTAAAAAGGCTGTAATAAATCAGTGAGTCATCTGACATTCACAGGAAAAATGGGGGATGTGCAGTAGGAAGGGAAAGTGTAGAATGGAAAGGGTTGCTGCCCTGTTCTCCTGCCGTGCCTGTTTTACTGACTGCTGGAGATTGGATCTTAACCAGCATGGCCATATCAGAAAGAACCTGCCTCACAAGCACTTCACAGGAGCAAGGGCAAGAGTTGAGTTCATACCTTGCATCAAGGGAATTGCCAGAAAGAAAAGGTCAAGAAAGAAAAAAAAAATAATACAAATTATCTCTGGATATTTTTAAGCATGGGATAGGTTGATAGAGAGCAGAAAACAGAGCAGAAAACCTTTCAGAAAGCCAAATGAAAGTCATTAATGCCTGGGACTATGGGGAGATTGTAGGGAAGGAAGAAAAAATGTGTTCTGTATTAATTACACTGTAGACTTTTTCCCTTGGGTTCTCTCCCAGTTGGAGTATTAATGCTTTATAGTTAATTAGCTCTTCCTTCCTTCAAAACTATTTTATGATATTAATTAATATAGTATTGTAAACCAATTAATCTTACCAATTGGCTTGAGGTATTGCACAAATTGTTAAAAAAAAACAGTAACTAAAACAGAGACTTTATTAATCAAAGATTTTGGTTTTTGTTGTTGTTTTGGTTTTTTTTTTAACTTGAAATGAGCTGCTCAGCCCTATAACACAGAGACTCCAGGATCCCTGCCTGTAGAAAATTTGAGGCAGATACAGTAAAGGCTATATATAAATGCAGGTACCAATTCTGAGATAAAACCATGAGTCCTGACCCAAGCAAACTTTTCAACTCATACTTGGCTGTAAAGATGTGAACAATCCAACAGAAATTTAAAATTTTCAAAGAACTAAGTGAACTAAGTGCTGCATTAAAACCCTAGTGGAGTTGGTCCCCATTGTCAAGATTCATTTCAGGGAGAGTTTCACAGGGGTGTGGAGTTACAGCATGAAGACCACTTACAGCAGCACGTGCCAAAATACTTTGACATTTTTGAAGCCAAGGTGAAGAGGTCATTATAAATGTGTTTAGGGAAGATGTGAGAGACAGTCAAGGAGGAGGAAGGGCTGCTTTTAAGACGAGCAGTAATTTAATGTCTTGTAAAGGGTCATTGGTGAAATACAGTGAGCACTGAGGCTGAGTGTAGACAGCACTGTACTGAGCTATACTCATGGTATAACACTGGTGCCCTCTCAGGAGCTGCTATTTTATTCTCCAGAATTCCAAATTTCTTTAAAAGAAATAAAGGTAGGGAAAAAAGTGGATAAAAATAAAAATGCACAGAGGCAGGGTGGAGAGCAGAGTGGAGCCTGCACAGAGCTTGGAACTCAGCCCCAGAGAGGTCACAGGAGTTAAATCATCATGAATATCAACATTTTAACTGCTGGGTTTGCTTGTGTAGGGGCTGGATGCATGGACTGGGCACACCCTGCAGTCACACCCCCGGCTGATGGGGAACAAAAGATCTCTGGTAGCTTTTGACCAGGCACACACAGTGGCAAAGCTCTCCTTTTTATAACAAAATCCAGGGGAAAGGGGTAGCTGTGGCCGCGGCATCAGCACATTTTCACCACACAAAAGAGGTGGCACAGGGTCACAAATCTACCCTCTCACTGCAATTTGCCATCTCATAGAAATGTGCTTTGGGGTTTTTTTCCTTTCCTGTGAAGAAGTGATCATTCCTTCAATACCCACCAAAGTTCCCAGATGTATTTGATATATGATGCAAAAGCATAATTCTCCCTTCCTAAGCCTTCTTTCCTCCCAGGTGAGGATAAACCAGAAAAAATTGTGGGAGTTACTTGGATGGATCAGCTCCAGGTGGAATTTTATTTGGAAGAAAAGCATGATTCTCACAGAATAGCAGCAGCATTATTTATTGTATTATTAGACAATAAACAATAATGCATTGCATCCCAGCTTTAACAGAGAAGCTTCACAGTCATTTCATAAACAGGAACATTAGGAATTTTATCATCTTGTTCCAGGTAATCATCTTGTTCCATATAATTATTTAGCTTTTGCTTCTTGGATGAAGCAATCTTTGAAAATCTGTTCATATTTAATTAGACACATTCCCTACTGACTGCCACAGGCATCTCCTGTGCAGGTGTAGTCTTGAAGCTGTAAATTCATTTTCAGGAGTGATTCCAGGAAGGAGCTGCTCAGAGTAGAATCTGCAGCATAAACCTTCTGCACCATTGGTCTGACCATGTAAGAGAAGAAGACAACATGCTCTGAGGCTCACTCCTCAGCAAGGAACCAGCTGAGCTATGTAACCTGGTCAGTGGTAGGTTTTCTTGTTATTCTTCTGCACTCAGTGCTTGGAAACCTTGCTCTTAGCCTCCTTGAAGTAACCTGGAGTTTAGATGTACTCAGAATCATCCAAAAGTAGGTCCTAATTTATTGTAAATGCAGGTAAACCCAGTGGGAAGAAATGACGATGTCTGACTCAATTCAAAACGCTGAATGATTTATTACACCTATGCTAAAATACATTAATATACTATATAAAAAGGAAGACACTAAAACTACATACTACTTTCTCTGACTCTAACACAACTCCTGGCCCTCTCGCGAGAGTCCAGCCCCAGGTGGGTTGGATTGGCCATCAGGGTCAAATAATCCTCCCCAGAATCCAATCAAGCACTCACTCCAAGTAAACAATTCTCCAAACACATTCCACATAGGAAAAACAAGGAGCAGAAATAGAAATGGTTTTCTCTTTCATTTCTCTCTGTGCACCTTTATGAAAAATCCTGAGAGGGAGAGAAATGTGCTTGCCACACTAACTGATCCGAAGGCAGGACCTCGAATGAATAATGGCCTGGGGATGGGCTTTGTGTTCCCACTGAATGTGCACATGCACATTCCTTCCCTGCCCTGAGCCTGTCATGATCAGCTCCACGTGATCCCAAGCTTTAATGGCAATGAAGAGGCTGTGCACTAGAGCTGACAGCAGCGCCCAGCCACTCCCAGTGTTTCAGTCTGCTTCATGAGTGGCTGGGGATTTCTCCTTAGGCAAAGAACTCTGTTGTGGGAAGAAGAAGCTGGGAAAATGAATAAAGGGGAAGAAAAAAATGGGGCCTCAATATACTCCACAGTAAACCAGCAATCAGTGCCTGAGCACATCTGTCACACTACACGGCACAATCAAAAAAGGGTGACTGTGCCATAGCCTCTTGACTAGCAACAGCAAAGAATGAAAGTTTCTATCCTTCTTTCATTTGCAAACCACAACTGTGTCAACCTGCCTGGGACACAAAGATTGTACAAGCTTAGAACATCTCCACTAGAGAGCAATAAAAGGTATGTGCTGAGTTCTACCAGCTTTGGGGATCCAGCAGTCTCCTGCATTCAGTGAAATAAAGGATTGGAGAGAAAAAAAGGAATAGAGATACTAAATGAATAGAGATACTCTATTGAGGCTGGACCCCTTGAAGAAGTCCTGATGGCAATGGTAGTGTCCATGCATGGAACATCATCTTGAGGAATTTCCCATTTGTTGCTCCAATACAACTGCACATAGTCTGGAGCACCCATACCTATATTTTAGGAAGAGGAAAGTTCATGTTTAACTCCCCTGCCTGATCTTGAGATGTCTGACTCAGAGAAAGTAATAACCATCTGTTGAGAAATAGAAAGCATTTTTAGAAAGCAAGGCTGGGACTTTCAAAAGAGTGGATGGGGTGTTTGCCTCAGACCAGAGACTTCAGAGAAACAAAGAAAGAACTCCCCTTTTTAACTGCTGAGTTAATCTGTTAAGTTTTAAAAAAATAGATCTTTCTAGTCTGGTCTCAGAGTTTCACATGATGTTTTGGAAATCAGTTCCTGGTGTCTCTCTCCTGTAGCCTCTATAGGAGCTCCTGTGTAGCTTCTATAGGAGCACAAATTTCCCCTGACATTGGCCCATCCTTTTCCTTTTACAGTGTTACACAATGTGCTTTGGGTAATGGCAAATTCAGCTCTAATCTTTTCATCTCCAGAAAGAGCTGAATTTTCTTAGGGGCTGTAAGAAGAGACTTCGGGGATCCTCTGGAGGGGACAGACTGGCAAGTCCAATTCTTCACTGTGTTCATAGTTAGAACAAATAGCCTGAGGTAAAGGGAATCCTCCTCTGCTTCAGAAGGTTTATTCCCCTGGCCCCAGGCCACAGCAATAAAGAAGTTCTTTGAAATTATTCCCCAGTCCATGATAACCTTTGTAAATCCCACATCAGGAGGGGATTTGGCAGAGTTATAGCTGCTAGTGTTGCCATTATTCTTTTCTTTTTCCATCATCCAGAACACGTTTGAGTTGCAGAAGACAGTGAGTTTTTTCTTGAGTGCCTGTACCTGGACAGGGAAAAGCTAAGGGTCTCTGTCTCCTCTATCCTCTCTTTTCTCCATGCTGCTGTGCTGGGCTCTGGTAAGGGTAAAAGCCAGGCTTCGTGTGATAGTATCATAATTATTATTAGTCTTGGATGATTTCCCAATGTGACATCAAACTCACTAGAACATATAAGAAGTGATTATGAGGATTAAAATGAACTTAAGCTCTTTCTTGCTGTCAATATGTATTGCCTACCTAATAGTACCTGAAACTGAGGAGTCTCTGTCAATCAGAGCCCATTTTTCATTACAAATGAAGGAATTTCACAGAGGCAAATCAATCTATTTTAGAAGAGATGCTCTTGGTTTGAATGAGTATAAAAAAAGAATGAGAATCAAGCTCCTAATATTAATATTTTAACTTTCTGCTTGTTTACCTACCATCATTCTTTATCCCTGCTGTAAACACATGGATGCTGGTGTGATTTCTGGATATACTTAAACAGGACCCTACTGAAGGGATTTCTTTTGGGGGTGGGAAATTGATAGCTCTGTGCCTGCAGTCAGCACTACTGAAGGCTCATCAGTGCCCAGCTCTGCTTTTTCCATATATTGCCTTTGGTGGGCACCTGAGAGTCTCTGAGCACTTCCAAAGCCTCACAGTGGCCTGGTGTGATGGGACAGCATCCCAATTCACAGAGGATTACATATTCACTCTGCCAACCTTTAAGCTTCTGGCTTGGCACATAGGAGCCTTAGGCTCCTTATAGAGTAAGTTAAATCCCCTGCCATCTAAATTAGGTATTCTGAATTATCACAAGAGATTAAAAACCTGACTTTCAAGCATGGCTTCTAATTTGGGAATATGCCACTCCTGGCTGTTCTGGGAGCACCTCGACCTTGATTAGCACATGGCAAAATCTGCAGGTCCCAGTGACTTCTCATCAAGCTGGAGGCACTAAAGGCCAGGCCTCCAACTGAACAGACAAAACCAAACACAACAAAAATCAGAAGCCAGTTTTGAAAACAAGCCTTATAGCTCTCTGCCAAAGGAGGACTGGAATAACTTTTAGGGGATTGCTTCCCTACATTTTTGAGTCCAAATGCAATACCTTAACCACAGTACCATCCTTTACTCTTAATTATAGAAGTTACAGAAAAGTCTAGAAGCTATGGGTCGAGCCAAAGGGTTTCTTTTGGGTTTTCAAAGCAGTAATGCAAACCTCAGGAAAATAATTTACAGGAAGGTACTGTCTCTTTAATGAGGGGAAAAATAATTTATTGGGAGGAGTGGACTACATTTTACCCATGATCTGCCTTGTTTACTCATAACACAAGGAAAACAGGGCTCAGAGAATAAAATGCCACCTAATTGCAGTCATCAATACTGCTGGACCTAGGCAGAAATGAGCCCTAACTAAAAATGCAGATGAAGCACCATAAAAAGTGAGAAACAAAAGGCTGTGAAATGTGCTCAGAGTTAAGAGAAATGGTCCTTTTTTTGTTGTTGTTCTACTCTCTCTGTGTTACTTTATTCCCAGACCATGCTACATAAAACAAAAACAAAACCAGTGGGGAAAACTGAAGTTGCAGCCAGAATTACTTGATAGTGTAGAAACAAAAGTTTTTTGAAAAGACTTCTACAAATCCTCAGTAAGTCTCTGTATCTTAAGCAATCCTCAGTTGACTGACTGAATGATAAAAATGCAAACTTTCATATTTGGGCTCAAAGATAAAGAAGTCTCCAAATGAGCCTCAACTTTTCTGTGAATCAGGTCCAATTTTCCTAATCTGTGCTTCCTGACCAAGCACAAAACTACAGAGGTTTTATATAGATCTATGAACAGAAGATTTCACAAGCCCCAAACCAGCAGCTTTCTTCTCTCTATTTTTAAGGTTATCTGTCTTGAAAGAAATACTTGAAATAAATGGAGTTGCCCTCTCTTGCCCTTTCTATTATGTTGAAAGTCATCCTGAGTAGACTAAACCTCTAAAAAATATTGCCTTGATTTCCTTTCACTTCATGTCATCTGGATTGCCAGTTCTGGGTCTTCACTATTTTTGCATGGACATCTGCTGGCATGCTGTAAGGATGTGTGTCAATGCATCTCAGGCACTGGCTGAAATCACCAGGAGGTGGTGAAGTGAAAGGAAAGACACTTAGTGCTGGATAGCTTTGGAACAGAGATTTCCTTCTTCCAGCACATTAATTCATTTAAATCCAAACAGCTGAGTGCTTTTTAGGAGAGTATATGGATGGAAACACAGAGCTATCATTTCCTGACTCCTTGGAAGCTACCACTGGTGAGTGAATGTTGCCATGTCATCAAAGGATGCAGGGTAAACCCAGCCACCTTCTTTATTCTGGGACTACATCCAGGCCTGGATTAGGGCAAAATGTTAGAAAGCATATTTGGGGCATACATGAATCAGAAATCTATCTTTTAAAGTTTGGGTTTTGTTTCTATGTGGCAGGTCATTTTCAGCTGTTATACCGTGAGCAGCACAGTAACCTGTCCTGTGTGTTCACCTTTAGGCATATTTGGACTTTCTGAAGAAGGCTGTGCTGCTTGAGTCTGTCATCACTTGTTGGTGCAACTTTTTAATTAAAAACTGACAAGGCCAAGAAGACTGACTGTGCAGTTGTCAGTGATTGATTTACAAGAAGTTTCTTGAAAGATCCCTTTATGAGTAGAGGTTCTTTGTTATTCAACCCAAAGAGGAGCACGCAGACCATGGACATGCTCTTGGAATCTGAGAAGGCATTTGTCATGACTGAGTGAGAGTATTCATTTGAAGTTCTTAGGAAATTTGGCACGAGAGGTCCCATTAAAAATCAATCCATTTTCTCAGCCTTGGAGGCACAAAGTGAGACATAGAGGAGAAATCTGACATCATCCACTTGTCTGACAAATCAGATGACTGGTAGAGTTGTTGTTCTAACAAAACATTGGGATGGGCAAATGATTCACCACACTATCCAGGGAATTATCTGTGTGCACTCTCTGGAATGCGAAGTCAGCCAGTGGCATATTTAAAAGACTGATATGTTGCTCACCTCTATCAGTAACTGTTTATATTTGTCTTCATTTCTTAGGTTGCAGTCCTGCAATGGTGCTAAGGAGCAAGGCTGAATTGTGTCAACAATGTCTTTGAAATCAATTTTTAGACATAAAATGAAAACCAGTGGAATAGCAACCAGATGTAGCATGCAAGGTTTCTAAGAAGGTTACTGTCAGGAGCAACTTAGCAAAAGAAAGGAAATCTTAATGGTCTTGCAGAATTTTGGAACCACAGTCTCCATATCTCTGCTCCCTACAGCTGTTGCTGCAGTTTGAGGGCTCAAATACAGCCCATGGTCCCTGGCATCTCACCCCATGCAGCTCTAAGTGTTGGCAAGCTGAGCTTAGTGCTGGGACTTGCCAAATTTCCTAGACTAGGCTTAGATTAGGAGCCAGAAGGTTTGGGGTCAGCACTTCACATGAGGCTAATTTTGGGGTCTATGAAGACCCCAGGCTGGAACATTATGCGTGAACTTGCTACTACTCAAAATTTGAAAGAAGAGTAGCTACCTGCACTGTATGCCTTTTCTGAGAGAGAAAGCTTCACTGGCACTCATACAGACTTTTGCAGTCTCTCCCAGAAGAAGCCCTAGAATGCAGACACCTGTAGAGAACACTTTCAAGACAAATAGGGAATAACAAACACACCACACTGACCTCTTTACCATGGCAAAGCTGGAGAGTTCCAGGTGAATTAAATAGCAAAGGACCAGATGGACCACCTTACTGCAGGTATTGCAGGCAGAGGCTCTGAATGTTCCAGGGTGGTTGTCTATTTGCAAAGTGCCCAAGGCTGCAGCACAGGCACTGAAGACAACCAAACAAACAGCATAAAGCCCTCTGCAAGCTCCTTTGATCTTTTGTATAAATTAGGATTCAGTCAGGAGATTTATGAGAGCAGCCAGTGCTGCACAAATCAGCAGGGCTGAAAATTGCACAAGAACCCAGCACAGAGAGGGATACTGAAGAACCCACTGGGCCATTGTTGTGGCAAAGTCCTTTCTCTTGCACAGGACCCTTACAAAGCTCTTTCTGACCCCCGAGGCTGTAGTACCCTCCTGTGCAAACAGAACTGGGGGTACAGTGGGATTGCCAATCCAACTAATTTGCTCTATTTATATGTGCCACCACCTCCTCCAGCTAATTTCCCCCCATCTTGCTATGCTCCAGAGCATCTCATGATTGCTACATGAAGACTGACAGCAAGCAAAAGCAATTTGGATTACACTCTACTGTATTGCCTAGACTCCAAAGCACAAACTGAAATGGGGCAGTGTTGAGGGAGCAGTTTTGTTTCATTTAGCATGAGGACTGATTTTAAGAAAGCATAACTTTAAACCGTTTCGTCTTTTCTAAAATCTGTTTTAGGCTTTTTGATTCTACAGCTCCCCTGAAGCAGTAAGTAGTGCACACAGACAGAATGACCAACATGTACTTCAAAAAGAAAACGGAGCAAGAGAGAGATCTGTTCCAGCAACTACTGGACCTAATCCAAGAGAAGGCCCTAAAGCATTTCCCGAAGAATCCTCAGAGGACTGAAATGGAGCTCATTGCCCTGGAAAGAGCCCTGACACAGGCATTGCAGGGAGGAATGTCATGGATTAACTTCCTTTGCGATTGGCTCTAATGACTGCACCCCGGAGCGCTGCACTCTGGAGAAGATGCACATTCAGGGGTGATTGGAGGGCCACCCCACAGCATGCAGTGTGCAATCCCACCAGCAGAAGATGGATGAGAACAAAGGCAAACAGTGTAATGACTTACACTGGGCATTCTTAAGATGTGGTGTGTGCTTTGCAGATGCCTAGCACTTTTCCAGTGGAGGTCCTGATTTGTATCCAATTAACTTCCAGTCTCCTTGCTTTGTTGCTTACCTGCCTCATGACCAATAGGTCAGTTCACCAGGAGCTTGCTAGTCAAGAAACAATGTGATACCTCTGGTTTTGCATTTATTTTCTTTTATTGCTTATCACAAAGCAAACTTATTCTGATGCCACCCAGCTGCCAAATTTCATTGGAGCACCACCTATTGAAAGCATAATATCCTTCCATGCTGTTAACTCCAAGTGTGAGTAAATGCAAACACATTCTTTGTTACACGACATTCCTTCCCCCCCAACTATTTTCTGGCCTCTAAATGGGAGCATAATGCCTCCCTGATCCTGTTTCCCTGACCACACAAGGCAGCCTGCCAGTGTATCCTCTTTGGCTTACACATGTCCAGAGGATCTCTTGACCTCCTGATCCCCACAGTGCTTCAGCATCTTTCTCATACACTCACAAATGTGCAAAAGCCATCAGACACTTCACATGAAAAACTCACAATACTAAGAATCATCAGCTTTTACAAAGGCACTGCTACTGAGTTCAGCTGTTCTGGAGAATATTCACAGCGTATGCATACCCATAGTTCAGAATTAGACCATTGTTTTCTTCTGTATAACCAACATCATGAAAGGTTTTAGAAAGCAGAGAAGCATCAGGCAAGGTGTTTTTTCTATAATGATATGAAGCACTGAATTGACATATGTCAAAATCCACTCAGAGTAAGCATTCTCACTGCTGATGTCCTTGTCAGGAAGGGCATGAAAGGAATTTCAGTTTGCACAAATTACCTCTGCACCAAAGCAGGAACCTGTGACTCGGGGCATGTGATTTAATTTTGTGTGGTTATCTTATGTTTTATGCTATTATAAGTAATCAAAGCATTAATGTGTCAGCTGGTGCAGATACCTGAGAACGTCCGTTTGTCAGAAGTGACCTTTTCTAAACTGTTAGAAATGCAGTGCAACTAATAAACCCCTTTGCGTTGCTGTGTCCTATAAAGTGATACAGCAGCATCACAAAAATAACAAGTGCCCTGTGGCACAGCAGCTTCCACAGGTGAACAGTCATTGCAAAACTGCATCTGGAGAGAAGCTCTGTGTGTGAACCTGCTGCTGGTGCAGACAGGAGCGGAACCTCTGGCAACAGAGGCTGGTGGCCCCAGGATGGTCCCAAGATGCTACACCCAAAGTGCTGCTGCACTGAGCAGAGCTGTGACAGATGAATGTTCTGCTGAAGTACTCACTCAGTTTCCTCATCATCATCGATACCCAAGAAGAAGCAGGGATGTGACAATGATTTCCAACCCCCCTGTACTTCGTGGTGGCCATCCCAAGGTGTACTGCCAGAGAAAACACCAGGTGTGGAATGAAGGGTCACAGCACCACAAGAGGGGCTGTCTTCCCAAAATATCACACCATCCCATCAGATGGGATCATCATCAACACAGCCATCAACAAGGAGCCAGTTAACTGACTACAAACCAGTGTGGCTTGGCGTATTTAAATGCCACACAGTTTGATGATGTTTTGTCAAATAAAGTAACAAAGGATATCTATGCGTGAACTCACAGCCGTTATAGAATACAATAAAATGTTAGTTCTGCAGAGGGGATCTCTCTGCTTTATGCGCTTCCAGAGGGGATTCTGAGCCAGCCCAGCAGCTCTCCTGCAAATCCTCCTCCCATTAGAAAGAGCTGTGTGAATGCACAGGCAGCATGCATTAGAACACAGCCCATGGAAATGGCTCAGGAGCCGTTTGGCTGAGGTCCAGCCTGGAGTCAGCTGAGCATCTGCGGGAATGCTGGGCTCCTCACTGCAGGCATTGTCTCCAGGCTGACAGCAGCACAGCTGTGAGAAAGCACACCGAGGAGCCTTGGCAGAACCCTCCACTCGGTGCAAAATACTGGTGTAACGTGCTATGTTTGGAGTAACTACAGGAGCTATCATTAAAACCCTGTAAATGTGATGATGTTCTCTCAGTGCCTGAGGCTCACTGAGCCATCAGCTTATCAGATATGAATGCAAGAGACCGGATTGCATTCAAGAAATTTTTCATGTTTTCCCAGTATAGGCTGCCTTAAAAAAAAAAAAAAAAAAAAAGGGAAAAAAGAGAGAGAAAAAAAAATTGAAAAGGAAATTCCTGAATAAAGGCAAGAAATTAATACCATATATAGCTAGGAATATTTGAGGATGATGTCCTGATTATAGAAAACAAAAATTAATATTATAGCTAAACAGAAGATTATTGCCAATTTGTTCTGACAAACACTTTTGGCATGTCTTGTCTGATGGTGCCCAGTACTTCTCAGACACTAAAACAAACTGATGTAGAGACAATTAAAATAAATGGAATCTGTTTTGTGACCCCATTGGGAACTGGAATTTAAGTGCCAGAAAGCTATCAGCATTTTATGCTTATGCACTTCCTAGGGGTCTTTCTGTCTCTTAGATTTGAAGATCACACCCCTTGGCTGGATCACAGAACTCCAGAAAGGCAGGCAGGAAAACATTCATAAATATGTAGTGAGGGAAATGGATAGATCCAGAAGACTAAAAGCATGACAAGCATGTGCATGAATAAAGATGATAAAAGTACTCTATGGTCAGAATCAGAGCTGTTGTGGAGTGTTTTTTCTGTAGTTGACCTCTAAAATACAAGTGGTGACAACCTTGCCCTGCTGAAACCAGTGAGATTTGTGCCATTGACTTCAAAACAGCTAGGATTTTACCCCATTTAATGAGCTATGAAAACCAAGCCAAAAGAATCCCAAGTGTTCCTTGAACTCTGATGAACTGGAAATCCAGTTTCAAACTGCAGAGCCCATGTTCAGCTCTGTAAGTAACAGATGCAAAGCAGAGGCTGTCATCTTCAGAAATACATCTGCAGGGGATCTAGTCCCACAGACAATTTTGTGAAAAAAGAAAACCAAACCCGCAAAAAATCATGTTTTACATGTTGGTCTAGCTACTGCAGCTGTGCTCCAGTCAGTGTGCCTCTCCAGTCCAGGATTTTTTTCCCCTTTCTCTTGAAGGAAATCATTTGGAGCATGAAAAGCTATTGCTAAAATTTTGCCTGTTAATGTCCCAAACTAAACAGGTGGATTATTACTAAAAGAAACAGAAAACATTATATATGACTCTATTTAGAAGATAATCGGGTTCATTATCATTTTATGGCATATGGTAGTTATTTATGGCATATGGGAGTTCCCCATAGAAAATTTTCCCATATCCAAGTCCCTGTTCAACAGAAGAAAGATTCCTCTGTTGGTGATTCGGTAACACAGAAGAACTTGGGGTTTAAAGATCACATTTACAACGTGCCATGTGTGGCTTTATCTGCCAGGGTAGTAGCTCATTGTGCATGAAGAAAGGGCTGCATTGCCTCATTGGCAATATACAATAAATTATTGACAGAAAGAGCATGTGCCCAGTGGCTGCAAATTCCCTTCTAGAGGAAACCTGGAAGGATCTTAGTTTCTGGAGGCAAATGCCCAAGTGCAATAGTGAATAGGCTGCTTTCACTGTCTTCTCTCTCTCTTATCATGGCTGTGTCCTCTCATGACTGCATTTGTTGGATATTAATCTCAGACTTAGAACTCAAAGAGCTGAGACTGGCATGATGACACTCTGCCATGAGGAAAAGAGGAAAATGTGCTTCAGTCAGAAACTAATATTGGATTTGGGGGCTTGCCTTGCTCTATTTCCTTCTCCTGCTTCCTGTACAAGGGAGTTTTTATGTCTCCCCTGAGCAGACATTAGCAGCATGGAGAGTATCTGCCTCAGAGCATCCAATGTGCAGAAAAATAAGCCAGATTGGGCCCCGAAGGTTGTTGAAGTGACATGAGGTGGCTGCCCACTGCAGAAACTTGGCCATCTTTCTAAGTGACTAACTGCAGAACTGACAGCGCTAGGAACAGTCTGAAATTTGGGATGCATCCTGGATAAATTTCTTGACTGACAATGTAGAGAAATGCAGGCAGCCAGGGAAGAGACTTGCAGAAGTCTCCTCACCTGGTTTGCTGACTGAAGTAAGGAAAACTTGTTATAGTCAGGCCTCAACAGCAACATCCTGAAAACACTGAACAATAATATCTCCCTTATATTCACAATACATTCTAAGACAGCTATCCACACACTGTTGGCCATTAGGAGCATGAAATTATGAATAATATCCTTTCCTACATGTACAAGAGCAGAGACATCAACTTCCACCTAAATGCCAGTCCTGTAGGTTTTTAGAGCTGGATGTTTCCATTTAGCCTTTCTCTGTGTTTTATTAAAATCACAGTGGTAAAAGAACTCAGTGAAATTTGTATTCTGTACTATACAGCTTGACAAAGTATTTCACAAGCAGGAAAATACAAGTGAGATTTAAATGGAAGCAAAAAGCTGTATCCTGGATACAGTATGGTCCATTTACCTGTATCAAGGAGAAATGTCACACTGCAATGTGTGTGTGTGTTACCAAGAGATAACACATGCCTTCTGGGAATTAGGAAACATTTTGCCTTGCTTGAGCCTTCAGCAGAATGGCAGGAATTATCTTATGGTAATAAGTAACCCAAAATGTCTAATTCTTGCAAGAAAATGGCAAGGAGAAAACAAACAATTACTTAATTGTTACGAAAGATCATGTTCCTTCCCACTGACATAAAATTTAGTGATTGAAGATGCCTTGGGAATGTATTTGACCTATCTATGTGTCTCTACCTAATGAATCTATGGGTCTGCAGTTTATTATGCATACAGGTATACTAATATAGGGATAGACACCATTTTCAGATGTGCATAGACATTTGAAAAAGACCTTTATGCCTATACTTAATAAATTGTGCACATATGTTTAACTTTATAGCTGTTTAACATGATGATACTCTTTAATAGGAATTTGGAACTGCTTTGAACATGTGGCCCTGTTACACCTTTTAAATGCTCTAAATGCTAATGCTACAGGATGAAAATGGAGCTTTTAATACAAGGATTTATGTACAGGTTCATAAGTCAGTTTTAGAAATACCTAACTATATTTTATTTTGAATATAACTAAATGTGCATATCTAGAAGTATTATTTTTATTATAGCAATTAGTTTTCAATAGACTTTTAGAAAGAAGCAGCTGCAATCAGAGAAGAATACCTTTTGTCCACAAAATTTATTGTTTTATAGGTATTAAAGCTTAACTTAATTAGAGCTAATTGCAAGATTATGACACATTATAAAGCACTTCTCTGCATACTTAACTTTTGACATTACTCTAGACTTGCCTGAAATCTGCCACAGACAGGCAGGCACATGGCTGTCTCATTATTTTCATCATCTCTGGGTAAAATTCTACCACTCTGAGCCTTGGGCTCCTTAGGAATTTGACAGAAGCAAAAAAGAAAAAAAAAAAGAAAAAAAAAAGAAGAAAAGAAAAGAAAAAGGTATGGCAGGATGTTAATATTTGACTTTAGGATTAGAAGGGGTTTATGTTAATTATTGATATGTCTCCTTTAATGTATATGACATGTTCCTTGAGACTGATGAGATAGCTACAGAATATTAGTGACCTTTCCCTACACTAACGTTAAGCAAAATATTAACAACAGAAATTGCATTCCTTTACCCTTATTATTGGGAAGAGATCAAAGAACAAATTTGTAGCTCCATAAACATGGGCCTCAAAACACATTCCTCATATGAAGGTAAGGGAGTCGGCCCCATTTGCTCATTTGCAGAATCTACTCTTCAGTGCTCATTATTATTTGATACGTGACCAACACCAACATATTGCAGTCAATGGCTCGTTCATGAGCATTTAGGACAACTGCTTAGGCCAGCTGCCTAAAGCTTGGTATGGTTTGCTAGATGCACCATTTCTGACCCCATTTCTGCCCCATTTCTGTGCAGCTCTCCAACCCATAGGAGGATTTCAGCGTGGTTAATTCATGCAGGTTATGAACTAGGTAAACACTTTCACAAATATCTGCAAAACTTTCTTGCTACCTAGATATTATTGCAAGGGAAAATCTGTTTATCAGCATTGTCAGAATAAGCAAAAATGCATTTTTATTTAACTCAGAGGACCTAAAAATATGAGAAAAAGGAGAGAATCACGAGTTAACTCGTAAAAAATATGGTTCCACATAAAGAAATTAGTCAGGGTAACAGACTACATATGAGATTAATTTTGGGGGATCTCTCCATGCTGAAGACTTTCTGGATAGACTAATTTATTCTTTCCGTTGCCATTAGTATGAAGGGCATAAGATTCCCCAAGAATCCCAAGACAGAAGGGTAAAAGTGAATTTTGTAGTTACACTGAACAAGTTTGAAGGGAGGAAGACTGGTATCCATGAAATGCAAATGAAGATAGGAAGAGTAATAATTTCCTTTTTTCCCTCTCTCCCAAAAACAACAGATCTCTCCTTTCCTCTGAGAAGCATCAGTCCAGCCTTCTCTCCTGCATCTCACAGGCTGCTGGGAACAGAGGGGAAGAAGATTTTCACAGTGGCACAGTCATGCTGCAGGAAAACTAAGAGCAAGGGTGAAGAGAAGCATGGGATGGGATGGGATGGGATGGGATGGGATGGGATGGGATGGGATGGGATGGGATGGGATGGGATGGGATGGGATGGGATAGGGAAGGCTTGGAGAGCTAGGTGGTGGTGCCAGCAGCTGTGCCATCAGGAGGTAGGGCTCAGGTATTCAGGTGAGGACAGCCCATGCTGGCACTTCCCAGGTGCCAGCTGCTGAGGGCCTGCCCCAAAGCTTCCCAATTTCAGGGGATATGAGGACTATAATGAGAAAGATGCCCAGGTGCCATGGTAAAACAAGTTTTATAAGTAACAGAGATAGAAATATCACAGAATCATAGAATGGTTTGGGTTGGAAGGGACCTCAAAGATCATCTCATTCCACCCCCACTACTGTGGGCAGGGACACTTTCCACTCAACCAGGTTGCTCAGAGCCCCATCCCACCTGACCTTGCAGTACTCCATGACCCTCACGGTCAAGAATTTCTTCCTAATATCTTATCTAAACTTACTGTCAGTTTGAAGCCATTCCCCCGTGTCCTATCACTACACACCCTTGTGAAAAGTCCCTCTTCAACTTTTTTGCAGGCCCCCTTTAGGTACTGGAAGGTGCTCTAAGGTTTCCCTCTCTTCTCCAGGCTGAACTGCCTCAATTCACAGCCTATTTGTCTTGTCAAGGAATTTCCATTTCCATTGGTGGCATTGGTTTAGATCTATCTTAAGTGTCCTAATCTGTGCATTTCTGTAGCCATCCATTAGTGGTTTTCTTATTGCTGTCACAATAAATTACTCTACAGTGAGTATGTGATTGCTAAATATTAGTTAATTTTGTTGGATCATCTTCCCTAAACCGAGCAATATTTTATTGGCTCTGTCCCTTGATATTCCATTTTCACCCTGCTATTTACTATGCTCACTTATTGCTTAATTTGAACTTTAGTCTGCTCTGTAATTTGTCCTCCACATCTCAGCATGCTACATACTGGTAATACTAAAAATCCAGATCCATATTCTGAGCTTATTAATGGAAGAACAATTTTGAAAACTTCTGTGTAGGCTTCACCAGAGGTCTATAGAGCTTACAAGCACCACGATTTTACACTGAAATTGCACATTGGTGCTTTTGTTGCAGATCATGTTGTAACATCTAGGCTTTTGTATGAAGCCTTAAATTCATTAACCTCGCGATTTCTGTCAGACTATTAAAACAAACGAATCTTACAAAGAGTGAGTAGAACTTGTAATTAGTAACACAATTACAATGAGAGTAGGATCTATCACCATGCACTATTTTGATATAATTACTAAGCATTTGCTTTGGCCCACAAGATGAGTCATTGTCTGCATAAATGATGAAGGGGACCAGCTTGTCTGCTGGTATATACTGGGATAGCCCCAGTGGGGTCACCAGTGAGGAGCTGTCTTACAGCCCCGAGGATTATGGCCCTGGCAGCTCCACCATGAGCCTCACTGGAAGTCATATCCAGTCCCTAGTGCATTTTCTCTAGGAGGCAAATAAAATTAATAACTAACTAGGAATGAAAATGAGGGAAAGAAAAAATACTTGCACAAATGTGTGGTTGCCTTTCAGTGAATCGAGTTTACTGCACATGCTACATCGAAACAAATCTTTGCAATTACATTTTTCTTGGGGGAAGGGAGGTGGTTTTTTTTCTGAACTCCTACACCCTGGTTAACAGCTTAAAGCAGGCTGAGTTGTGCAAGGCTGAGTTGAGACTGATTAGACAGGAAAGCACTCTGTGACACTCCCATCCGTGTGAAAGAAGAATGAAGCAGCTCCTGAAGTCCGTCCTTGCCGGAGCTTGATCTTCCTCCCACTTGTTCATGTCAGCAGTCCTGACGCAGGAGGAGGAGATGCATCCAGTTCTTACTCAGCAACAACTGCTATGGAAATCAGAGGGAAGGGTGAGGGCTCAGCTGCTTTTTATCCATCAGGATTTGAACTACTGCAAGTTCTTTTCTAGTAAAAGCTCAATAAAAAACTGATCAGGAGACATTAGGATTTGTTACAGTGGATTTGTATACACTTCTTCAAGGGTAAATAGTGGCAATACAGGAGCAGTGCCAAAAGTAAGGATTGAGACACAAATCAAAACTAAAGAATTCATATATATATATATATATATATATACACACACACACATATATATACATATATACATATACATATATATATATATATATATATATATATATTTAGTTTTGCAATGGAAATAAACTTTGTTCTTGTCAAAGACGGACTTGCAAACCATACTGGAAAATGTTCTTTGACCCCAGTGAGATCTTCTGTCCTATACTTCATTGCAATCACATCAGACCCATGTAAAAAATGAAACTGAGCAAACCACTAGCTTACTAAACTTGTTGTCAGATGTTTTACTTAGATTTTTAGTAATCCATCCTAAAAGATGCTGGACTTCAGTGTTTCAGCTAAATGTCCTTAATTCATTTTACATCACTGCCATCAACACTGAGTTATGAATATCCCAGAATAAAGTCTGGCATTTTCTTCCATCCCTGTAAGCACTGGCACCATCACAGAGTATTTTTACTAACTTTAAACTAAGCTGATGAGTTATAGAGGGGAACAACTTTCCCTGTAACAGCAGAGGGCCAGATAGGAATGACTGGCCATGATTAACCCCTGACAGATTTGAACAGTGACCTAGATACCAGAAGCAGCACAGCACCTAACAACAAGAAATAGAAACAAAATCCATAACATTTATTAAATATAGTGTTGCATTTCATCCCACTGCAGAGACGTCATTATCATGCTGTGGGCAAAGATGAAAATAGCATGACTGATACTATGTATTTATATAATGCATAATAATGCTTAGCAGACATAGAGCACTGTTCATTCTCAAAATGCAATCATTTAAGCCTCAACAAAACTGTGAGGTAAAGCAGTGTGTTGCTTCTTTTTATTTTTTTAATAATTATTTTTCCCCTAAAACTTATTGAGTAAGTGCATCACATCATGGGACAATAGATCTATGGCCAAATTCTGATCAAATTACTTTGGTGAAACTACTAATTATCTTTGAAGTCAATGGAAAACTTCCAGCAATATGACCAAAATCAGAATCTGGATCCTATTTGTGCATGCCATAAAGCTGAATTGTTATTGGATAGCTTGGTACATCTAAAAATAACTCCTTTGATTTATTTTTATCTCATTTTGGAAATCAGGTTCACATTGTTTCTTACTTCTCTGGCTAACCTAAAAAGTAGAATCTAACAACATCATTATTTTCCGGTTTGCTGTGTTCTCATATCTGTTTCCAGACACTCTCCTTTCCCAGCTGGGAAAGCAAGATGATGTGGTTTTGCAAGGGGATGGTTCTGGTGACAAACTAAGGCCCTGTACAGCCAGTTATCCCACCTCAGGAGTGGCCAGGTAATTTGGAGTGAGGTTCCCTTCCCTCTCTCTGCACCTTACTTTGGGGTACTGCTTTTCTGCAGAGATTGAGTCAGTTCAAAGTGAACCCTGCTGCCTAGTGTTCTCATCTGGTTGTTTTACACCCTCTTGGGATCTTTAAAGAAGACTTCTAGAATCTGTCCTCTTTTAAATCCATGGCTGAAGCTATTCAGTCACGGTCACTGCCAGATCTGTCTCAGCAGCTGTTACAGGAGGCCCAGATGGCCTTCCTTTGCTCCTGATAACCTTGGAGAAGGGGATGGATCTCAGCTTAGCCTTCAGTCCACTGTAAAATGTGGTCAGGACAACTCATGGCAATCAGCAGCTGTTGGCCATTTTGTTCCGTATGCAAATTGTGGGAGGGATAAAATTTACTTTCTCTTGTGGAAGTAATGAATTCATTTGAACAGGCCATTGTGGTTGAACTGCTAAAAAGTTCAGGAATGCCTGTGTCAGTTCTTTCCTTCCAACATTTTATTCTATCCTGTCATTTTGTCAATTAAGGCTATTCTGCCAGTTCGGTGCAGTCAGCAGAAAACAAAACAAGGCGATTGCTTTTTTTGGGGGGCTGGAGGAGGGGCTAGGGGAAAAATGGAAAAAAAAAGTACCACACAACCCAAGTAATTTTAAGCCTCAAAGTGGTAAAGTGACTCAATAAAAAATGAAACCCAGTACACTCAACAAGGTATTTTAACCAAATAAGGTATTACAAAAATAAGTCCTAAATAAGTAAAAAAATATTCACACAGAGAGACCACACAGACATGCTTAAATGCTGTAGTCAGGGGTTTAGCTCAAAGCTTTCTTTCCTTGTTCACCTTAAAATGGGCAGAGGAAAGATTTCAAACTGACCCCATGCTCCCTGAGGATTACATAGAGTCTTTGCCACAGTGAGAGACCTTCCTTTTACAGAATCATTTATTGGATCAACTCATAACAAATCCTGCAATTGTCCCTGGATCAAAAGCTGTTCTTCCTTGGATCAGAATATGCAATACTGCTGCAGGATAGCTCTGCATCTTTCTGCATGAAGGAGTGCTTGCTGTGCTACTGTAGAATACATCTTTGGAAAAATTAGATCCTGCCAGGGATAGCAGCTCCATTTAGCACAGAGTTTCTGTTTCCACAGAAACCACACCACTGAAGTCTGCAGAGGGCAGATGTGGAGTGAGAACATCTGTGACCACTTAGGTTAATTGCCTTTCCCAACTCTTCCCCCACTTCTGGTCTCTGGTGGCCCTCTGAAGATCAATGGCAGATCACCAGGCATCTTGTTGCAGGCTTTCTGCCATCCTGCCCCATCTCCTGGGGATATCTAAAGCTGGGTTTAAAACTGTAGCAGAGGGTCCCCGAGGACTACTTCTAGCGAGTCTCCTGTCTCCTTTGTCCCTGGCTTTCTCTCTGCTCCTGGACAGACCATTTAGACTCTCTACTCCACAGATCTACAGCTTTGCAACAGCTAAGAAAGCTTCCCAGCTCAAATGTAGAGGTGCATTATGATGTATTTGATAGCTCAGATACAACTATGATAGGAATCATGAAGATTTAAATGGTTATTTTACTCTTTAACATGCTTTCATAACAAATAAATATTTTCAGATAAAAGGAATGCCAAAATATTGCATATTCATTACAGATACTTTCAACATACTACATGGTTTTCATTATTACTCTCTGATAGTCTTTTCTAAGAATGTTAATGTTTCCCAAAAAATGAATAGCAAAAAAGATGTTGTCAGTGCTGATGCATGAAAATTATTCAAGCCCTACCTCCTCTGCCAAGATACTAATCGAAATTCAAGCTACAAAAAAAAAAAAAAGAGGAAAGAAAAAAAAGAAACTGATTCAAAAAGTAAGTTTGAAACCACTACTAAAAGCCACAACAGTCAAAAAATGCTGCAACAGAAGAAAACAAGGGGTGAAATTCGCAAAGTTGCCATTGCCCCAGGTTTCATTGTGGTTCTACCTCAGTGCTATGGTGGCTTGCTAGTTTCCTTTTGAAACTCTTCACATGTGGGAAGAAGTTGGCTGTATGGCTGAAGAGACTGGGGGCATCAAAAGAAAGATGAGATATCAAAGCTGAAGGAAACAATCAAAACTAGTTATTTTTAGCTATGATTATTAAGAGACAGTACAGAGATCTTTAACACAGAGGGACCAGTTTACAAGACCCTTCTAGTTTTTAGGCCATCAGAGACATGCCCAGGGACAGAGAAACTGCCCTTACAAGTTTCTTCAGATCACTGTCAACCCATATGTTTAAGAAGTAATTCTCTCTTCTCTGGAGTAGATTTTCCAACACCATTTTAGACGCCTTGGGGATGTGCAAGAAATTTCTGAAACTACAAAGTTGTACTGTGATTTTATTATCCTTCTCCCAGATGTCCAGGCAAATCAGTGACAAATGCTTCTTTTATTTAACATTTTCATATAAAGTTCTTACATGGATATTTGTAGGGCAGTTCTTTGTAATGGCATAGAAAGAATAAAAACCTTCAGTTACCCAGAAAAAGTGAAGACACAAATTTAACTACTAAATTTCAGTACAACTGACTTTGAGACAAATTCTGGCCTGTTCAATGTCTTTAAACATTTTGGTGAGGTATTTTGCTCATACATGATGAGAGTATTCCCAAAAGGTATGGCTTGCTATTAAAAAAAAAAAAAAAAAAAAACAAACTCATTTGTTTGCAGGTTTAAAGTATTAGAACAAATTATAAGTTACTTAACTTTCCACTTAGATTATACTTCCTAATGATTCTGACAGCAAAATCAGAACCTTGATTGCAACTATTAACATATTTACAAAGTCTACATATATTCAGAGTACACGTAATTTTTTTTCCAGTGTCCCTCATGAAAGTAAACAATCCATGGTGCCCTGTACCTGTAGTTTGTAATGACCTCAGGACTCCTTAATTCCACTGAAGCTTTACTGCATACAGCTGGAGGTATTTTACTCTTTCATATTTGTCAGGTCTTTCATTTAGTTTTCCACAATACAGTAGATGTTCTGGTGTAATGAAAGGCAATAAAGAGCATGAGTTTGCTCTGCTTTATTCACATCTCAGTGGTCACCTGTTCCCATGTTATTTCTGAACCTCTCACCCTTTTGCTGTTGAGAACTGAATTTGAAAATTGTGGGAAAAGGTTTCATTCTAGCCAGTGTCTGAAATCACTACTACAGTAGTGGGTGGGATTTGGGTCCTGGTAAAGGTGGTGGACTATTCACATTTTCAATGCCAAAGCTGAAGCCATTCACTAAATATACATAGCTCCTGCTGGGCACCAAGCAGGACTTAATGCTACTTGAAGCAGCAATAACTTTTGGCATATTTTAGTTGCAGGTCTCAGACAATTTGAAGCTTTCTCCTTCCACACTATTTTTGTGCTCAGACCACTGCCTTTCTTCTGCTTTGTCTCTTTGGAGAGTGACTGAGTTATGACAGGAGTGTCTCTGTGGTCACCTTCTCTTCCATGCAGCTCTTCAGTCATTGTCCCTGCATTTTCCCACCTGGTGGAAACATGAAGCCTGTAGTAATAACACAACAAAATTAAACAGAGTGATTAAATGAATGACTGACCTTGGCAACATGAAAGAAGATGACAACAGTAAAAACCATTGCCAAAACAACTGCAAAGCAGATCTTCAGATAACAAGAATTACTACGTTATTACACTTTTAATTTCTGATGACATTTTCCTATGAAATACTGACCAAAGCTTATTCAAATTGTAAGGCAGGAAGTCTCTCTAAGCTTTGCCTTAGTTAGTGGTGCCATTAAACACATTTAGAAGACATTGGAGCTTACACTTCTTTCTTCCCTGGCCACAGGTACATACACAAATCCATACCAGGATGGGCTTGCACCAATGGGAGTTTTGACCAAGTAAGGATTGCAGAATCAGGGGCCACACACAGAGTCCTAGACACAGTCTTGTTCTTACTTGGGATAAAAGTGAGTGCATTTTGATGAGCTAAGTGACTAAACTGGGTTAATATCCAGTTTGTCAACAAACTTGTTTTGGCATGCCGGCTAGACCATGGTTGCTTACCTCAAATAAACCCAATCTTGGATTATTTCGTTCCCAGTAAAATGAAGGACCCTGGAATTTCCTTTGCAGTTGGTAGCTCCAGCTATGTGAGGAAACAGCTAGGATTCACAGAAGCCCTTGCCAGGGTTTGGGAGGCTTTGGTCTGAGGATGAGCTGGGAACCTCTCTCGTTTCCAGACTGACAAATCATGCATGCTCAGAGCAGCAGCATGCTGAATGTGCAAAGAGCAAGTCCAGTTACACTGCTCCTACAGCATGGGGATGTTCTCTGCCTGTGCCTGCATCAGCTGTTTTCCCAAATATGTGGAAAACTCCACTGTGGGCTGACCAGTGCTGAGGAGCTGGGGGTACCTCTTGAATGACAACAGGATTAATAGAGCCAGAATTAAACATACACTTACTAGTGTGTTTACTTATACATACAGATGCATATATATGTGTTATTTATCAGTAATGTATAACAGTCAGTGCTCTTTCATGAGCACATAAGAGCTTCCTGAAGATAGATACACAACTTATGAAGTGCCTTCCAAAGTATTTTCCTAAGGAAGCTTTTCCAGAACAAGGACTGTGTTTACAGAATTTATGAAGATGTTTACAGCCTCAGCTACACAAATCTGTCAAAGTATTGCAATGAAAATTCAGACCCACTGTTTTGCTTCTGGTACAGAGGAAGTTGGGGGGTTTCTTGCATTTTTTCCAGATTATTTTTAGAATTTGGTGAAGGGCTTTGCTGGTTTTCCAGCAAAAGCTGCTGTTGTGTAAACACTAGTAACTTCTCAAAGACAAAAATGCATGTATGGTTCTAATTTTAAGCACATGAGGTCATTGGTTAAGTGTTCAAGAACTGTGCGCTGGTCAGACATGAGCAGAGGGATGCGCTGCACAGTTTTGTTGGTCCCATTTCAGCTTCAAGTGGGTAAAGGAGGCTGGAGAGCTGGCTGAGGTGCACAAATAAACCGTTTGATTTACACAGTTGCTCTGATGCTGACATAGGGTTTAAAAACCTCCAGAAGCCATGAATTGCAGACTTGAAGCTGTGCAAAGAGGCAGAAGGGATGCCCCACTGCCCTTCCTCGGGCTCCTGGTTACCAGAGACAACGGAGAGCCAAGGAGGGAGAGCTGCTGGCAACCCACTAGCCGACATCAGCGGCCCCAGCAGCCCAAGGGCTCTGTCCCACAGCCACACGCAGAGGGTTTGGGGCTCCCCAGGCCACGGGCGTTCTCGAGGCCTCTGCACCCCGCCAGGCTGGGGGACACACCCGGGGCCTCGGCGGGCCCTGGCCCCGGGGCAGTGCTCAGCCCTCCCCTCGGCGGGCAGCACCCGTCCCACGGCGGCACAGCCATTCATTACCGAGCTGGAAGGGACCCACAGGGACCATCGAGTCCAAGGCTCTGCGCACGACAGTCCTAACAATCAAAGCATGTGTCTGAAAGCGCTGTCCTAAAGCTTTCCAGCTCTCTCAGGCTGGTGCTGTGCCCGCTTCCCTGCGGAGCCCGTTCCAGTGCCCGGCCACCTCTGGGTGACGAGCCCTTTCCTGAGCTCCAACCTAAACCTCCCCTGAATGAGCTCCAGGCCGTTCTCTCGGCTCCTGTCACAGAGAGGGATCACTCCCGCCTCTGGCTGACTATGAGACCCCACATGGTTCACTTCAGCCCCGGGCCCAGGGCGCGCTCCCGCCCGGCCCCACCCGGGCTGGGCCGTGACGGAGCCGCGGCGCCGGCGCCACAGCAGCGCCCGCCCGCCCGCGCTTGGCGCGCCCGCCCGCACCGCGCGGCGCTTCCTGCGGCGGGGCCGGCGGGGCGGGGGCGGGCAGGGGAGGAGGCGGAGGCGGAGGAGGGGAGAAGCGAGGCGGAGTTGGTGCCGCCGCCGGATGCTGCGAGGAGGCGCCGCGGCCCCCCTGCGCTGCCGGTCGCTCACCTGAGCGGGCAGGAAGGCGGGGAAGGAGGAGGAGCCGGCGGCCGAGCTGCGCGGACCCCGGCGGCGGCGGCGGCGCGGCGGGCGGAGGGGCAGCCAGGCGGTCGGGCGAGGCGATGGCGCCGGGCGCGTAGCGGGCAGGAGGCCCCGCGTCCCGCCGTGTGCGCCCGGCTGCCGGCGGGGGCGGCCGGCGGGCTCCGCCGCGGCCTAGGAGCGGCCTCCGCTCTCGGAGCGCCGGGCGCGGCGCCGCCGCGGCCCGCACCATGTCCACCCGCACGCCGCTGCCCACCGTCAACGAGCGGGACACGGAGAACGTGAGTGCCGCGCCGGGACCCCCCTCCTCCGTGCTTCCCTCCGCCTCTCCCCGGTACCCCGTGGCGGCCCGGCCCGTCGTGCCGCCCAGGCCAAGTGCCCCAGGGGCGGGCGGGCCGCGGCCGTGCGGAGCGCCGGGCCGGCCCCGCCGCCTGCCCGCGCCCCTGGCTCCTCCATGCGGCGCTGCCGGGGCGGGCCCGGCCCGCCGCGCTCCGCGGCGCCCCAGCCCGCCCGCGGCCCCGGGCCTCCCGCGGGGAACCCTCCCGCAGCCCTTCCCAGCGCGGCCGGGCCGGGCTGCCCTTATATGTCCTCAGCTGGCCGCGGGCCCCCGGCAGCGAGAGGCCTGTAGCCCCTGCGGGCGGCAGCCGGCGTGCCCCGCCTTAGGGCGGCCCCCACACTCGGCACCTCCGCGCCTGCCTTGGGATATCCACTTGCGGGCTGTCTGACAGCCTGGCGCTTCGCCTTGCCTCACCTTTTGGGGCTCAGCGGTACTTGCTCTTTGTTCGGTTTGCATCTCCAAGACGGTCCCTGGTGTTGTGTCCCTTCCTCTGCTTTGCTTTGTGTTGCCTCTGAGAGAGCTGTGGTCGTGTCCTTGCTTCTTCGCCGAGTTCATTGTATCTTCCTTTGTGCTCTGTTTAAACATCTTTGCGTTCTGCTCTGCTCCGCCCGGACTCGATGTGACCAATTTAATTCTCTGGTGTGGTGGTCTTCCATAGAAAATAATCGGTCTTGGCTATGATGGACAGTGTACCTGAGGAATGCTGGGCCATGTCTGGTCCTGTCCATCAGTGGTGATTATTTACATAGGTGGTAATGTGGGAGTTGTGAAATTTTCCTCTTGGATGAGGGGACCAGTGTTAAAAGCACTATTGTTTGCAATATGTATACTTAATTGCCTTTGGGAGGGTGGCAGAAGGAGGGGGTAAAAGGAGTAATAGGAAATATAACACATGCAGTCATAGCCACCTTCTATTTGTGTGGAAAGTGATTGGTAAGGAGCGAAGGAATATGGCCTAGTGGGCTGAAATGGGTTGAAGAAGATGATTGTTTGTAGTGCATCAATCTATGCTATAGACATTCTGGCTAGTAGCAGGAGCTCCTAAGGTTTGTTACTATACAAGCCCTAGCAGTAGTGCCTCCTGAATAGGTTACTGACTGATAAGAAATGAAAAGTGAGTGTAAGAAGCTGATTTGGAAGACAAAGGTAACAGAGATAATATAACTAGAGAAGTGAAACCCCAGTGTGGTGAATTATTATAATGAGCTTTTAGTATCAGTCACTCAGTGGAAGTTTAATTGATACAGCAATATCAGACTTATTGCTAGTTAATGCAAATAGATGTGTTTGGTCTGTCCTTACTCTTCATGGACTGATGAGTTCTGTGTTTGTAAGAACAAAAGCAAGTCCTTGGGATGAACATTTTGATTTAATTAAATGATAAAGTCCAGGTTTGCATGATACATGTTACTCATGAGTCTCTATTTCAAATGTATATAGGAATGTAGATGAGAGATAGATGACAGAAAAGGATAAGAAATATTTATGTTTATATCTGGTAATACAGTCCATAAGACTTGCAAAATATACACAAGGCAAATGGAAATATTTTCAAATATCATAATCTTTTATGGAATGAAAACTTCAGAGTGTTGGTCGTTAATGTAGAAGATATTACACTATTTGTGAGTGCTCAGTTTTGACACCTAAGGAATACTAAATATTAGTTTTTTATTACTGTAGTTTCAGAGAGTGCACTGGGCATCTGAAACACTTAGGTTTTTACAGGGTATCAGAATACTTAAAATTGCACATTTGCTTCTGAAAACCTTGGTGCAAGTCTGAAACCTTATACTAATGAATATCATCTCCTAGCCAGATAAGCACTAAAGATCTGTGCAGTTGTAAGCTCCCCAGTCTGCACAGAGTTACTCCAGTGCTGTCATTATTCCTCAGGATTTTGGCACGGAGACCTCGAGCTCTGCCTGTTGGGCAGCCTCAGGAGCTCTCCTGGCCACCCGTGGTGTCTCTTACATCAGACCTTTGGCTAAAGTGGCAAACGGAGGAGGGAGGAGGAGTAGGTGGTCCATTGCTGACTTCCTGATCAGCAGCATTCCTTGATTTAAAATGGATTCTGTGAGGGTGAGGTGAGACTCTTAAATTACTTTTAATGTGCTTCCTTCTGCTAATAAATTCTAATGGACTGGGGAACTGTTTATGCTGGTGGCTCATGATAGACAAAATCAAGCTAGTAAGCTCTGGGTAACCAAGGTGGTAAGAAGCTATAACTAAAGGGAGAAGTAATTGGGAAGAGTGAGGAATTAAAGAGCTGGTAAAAAAGTCCATCTTTGCAGTGCATATGTCCAGTTCTCCAGTATGTATATTAGCAAAGCTCTCCTGAGCAGCTCATGGTGATCTTCGGTGAAGGCTCTTTTCTTCCACCTGGTGCACGTGGCCATCTCGCAGCGTTGCTCCAGTGTGTGACTCCCAAGGAACTGACTGGAGCTCTGTGTCCGGAGAGAGCTGATTGATGCTTCTGAGTACAGCCCTACATGTGTGTCCAGCTGTGCTCTGCACATGGGGTGAGGTTGTAGCATGAAATAATGGGGAGCTACCCTGCCACTAACACCCCCTGTCTCTTGGTAGCTGCTTTCAGTACTTTGAAATAGAAAACAAATAAAATTTTAATGTGTGCTTTTCTCAGTGAGTGTGCAGGCATTTGTGTTATCATTTGAAAAAAGAAATTATAATATTGGGTATAGCAGCTATTATAAGAATATACATTCCTTCAGGAATTACAGGAGTTCCTGATGGGATGGGTGAAAAACTTGCTTGTTTCCATAATGACTTGTGCCTTTTGTCCTACAGTGCCCTTTGAAAATACTTTAGAAGGGATAAGATCAGGCAGCATATTACTTGATAAAGTCTTATCAGAAAGCTGGAGTGAAAAGAACAGGAACTGGCAGCATCGGACAGACAACAGGTGGAGGGAGCCAGGGCCCGGGGAGCATCAGTCTGTGTGTAACTGATAGGTCTGCCCTGTGGAGCTTCACACTCTTTTCCCTTTCTTTGTCTTTTCGCTATTCCTGACATCTCCCAGTGCTATGCTTAGCTTCCCTAGCATATGTCTGTAAATACTTTTCACTGGAAATGTTATTTCTCGCTCATGAAAGCTATGTTTAAGGAAGCAAAGTAAATTATGATGATGATCAAATACTTATTCTTACTAGCAGTTTATTTGGAATCTTGGGGAAATTAATGGGTGGAGGCAGTACTGTATTTTCATGTGTATTACTGGATTTATTTTTTCAAGTGAGGGGTAAGAGCAGTATTCAAAATAATAATTTTCCCTGTTTTGATTTTGTACATGTAACTATTTACAGCCTCCTCTTGATATATATTTTTGTACACTGTGACAGGTAGTGTATCACTGCACTTAAACAATTGCAGTCGGGGTTAGTTTGGGTGAGCTGAGCTTCCCATTTCTGCTGTTGGTGGAAAAAGAGGACAGGAATCAAAAGTTTTGAGCTAGAATGTCTCTTCTGTTTTCATTGAGTCGGTATTAATTGAGGAAAGAGGGGCTTTTATGTTTTCCCCTTCATAACGTGTTGCCTTGTATTGTGTAATTAAATTGAGGAATGGTTTTCCTGAATTAAGGCAGAAGAGAAGAAATACATAGGTCATATATTCTCTTAGATGTTTTTAGGGAGCTCTGTGGAAGAAAAGACTCAGAGATTCAACAGTTGGCTCTATTCTACTTGCTGTATAGTACTTTAAGTTAGTAAGAATGAGAATGCTGAAAGTAGCTTGCTTTTTCTGACATAAAGACCTCTTAGTCTGGCATAAGAATACTTTTTTTTCTTCTATAGTAAGTGTAATTTAGTCTTTTGAAGGTATTGCTATTATTTGTGAAGGTATTGCTGTTTACTTGTGCTGTGGTTTTACCTATCTAGCTAAATTTTAAAGTATTATTTTGTTTTGTACTTTTCAAATACCTCAAAGTTGTTTATTTCTGCTGGAGCAATCTGGCATGTTTACAGTGGAAGAAGAAGTGAACAAGGCAGGAGTGTTGGATGATAATTCTGGCCAGAGTTGAGGAGGAATGTGGGAATTGTGGTTTGTCTTTACCTAGCCAGTGCTATGTGAGAATGATTGAGATGGCGTGGCAAGGGAAGTTTTAAGAAGGATAAAGCAGTGACCTATGACCATGTGATGTGCTTCACTATCATACAAATAATTATAACTTTGACACATTTACACCCATTCCTTGGTTAGCTATGGGACGGTGACATCTCAGATGCCAGCTCAAGTGGGTGTGGTTAAGGATGCCTTTCTACGAGACAGCTGCATTTTAAAGAGGAAAGTTGAACAGGGCAAGAGATAAGAGGATAGAATGAAATGGTCAAGTTGGGATGATAATGATTATACCATGTTTAATTTCTTTTTTTTTTTTCCTTCTGGATTTTCTTTTGCACAATAAGAACACATGGTTTTGATTTGGACAGGGGGGCGTGGGAGAAAGTATCTGACAAGAATTTATCCCTTCAGGGCCTTAAGCAGAAGAATGGCCTAATTTCCAAGCCTTATGGGTTCAAGAGTACAGCTGTATCTTTCTTATTCACAGGAGATGGACTTGAGCAAAGTGAAGAACGCTTGAGTTTTTTCCTTGCAAGTTTATTTTCCTTGATCATAAATAGACCATTAGATTCTATGTTTGTTGAAATGGTAAGAAGAGGGTATGTGCTCCTAATCTTGTTTTGAAGGTTTGTGTTTTCTCTATGCAGACTTTTTATTGTTATTTCGCTTCACATCTGGAGTGAGCTTCTATGTTGTGGAGGGAAAACACATGCTGAGCTGGAGCACTATGCATGGCAAGAGCAAGGGTCATTTTGAAGTTAACCTTCTGTATGGATCAGAGAGAATCATGGGACAGGCGATACACATGCTTAATTTCATTTTCTTTATGCAAAGAGGAATATTTTGGTACAAAAGACTGAAAATGTTCATGGTTCAGTGTTCTTTATAGGCATCACAAATGAGTGTACAATGTTAAGGCTCAGAAAGAGTTAATGCAGTTTGCTTGTAGAACTAGTTTCATTTCATACTTCATGGGGTTTTGAGGTTCACAGTAAACATAAAGTTGGATTGTTTGTGGTTGATGTTCTGAAAACTGTACTTACATGGTCAGTGGACTTAAACACTGAACTAGAACAATGAGAGTATGTTCTGAGAAAACTGACCAGTTGGGTCTTTTCTGTTGTATATTAATGATCCTATGGACTTACTGTTTATATTAAGGATATATTAAGGAAGATTAATTTTTTTTTTAATCTCTGCATTTTAAATGTTTCAATCCTCAGTAAAGACAGATTTTTTTTCCCTGTGACACCTGATTGCATTTGCAAGCTAATGTTTCTACTATAAATGTGTTAAGTTTTTACCATCACAATTGCTGTTGTTCAGCAGAGCAATCTTCTCCAACTTTTAATTGTTATCGGTAGTTTAAACGTAGAAAAAGTAATCACTTAATTTTTAAGTGCAGATACTGTGATTTCTCTAAAATTGTATTCTCAGTGATTTGTAGTTGTACTTGTGGAGTTCTCCTTATTCTCAGAATTTAGATAGACTATACTATCTTACTGATGCTTGAGAGAACTTTAAACAGTGTTCCAGTAGAGCAGATTAAGAAACTATCGTGTAAGAAGGAGATTATTTTACAATTAATGTGGAGCTAGAAAACTATAGTGCAACTGAAGCCCTAAAACAGGTTTCTTACAGATTGGCCTACTCACAGCTTGAGAGTTTGGGCAAACTTTTCATATGTTGCAATATCAGAGAAAAAAGCATTTTATCACTTCTTTTCAGATTTTGTCTTTTAGTAACTTCAGCCTGTCCTTTATTTTAAAATACAAGTTTACAGTTTGTGCTGCCCTCCAGGTTAAACATACTACTTGTAAGCTGCTGCAGACAGTGACAAGTTTCAAATTTAGCTTATTTATGTTGTGGTCATGACACCATCTATTTTTTTGTTGTTGTTGGAAACACAATGCTTGCTTTTTGTGGTTGGATTTTTTTGTTGTGTTTTTTTAATCTTTCTGGAATTTCAGAATAGGCAAAAAAATTTTGTTAGGATTTCACAATTTTTTTCTGGGTCTTGATTCTTGAATGTTTGCTCTAGATAGTGGTAAATTAGGAAGAAATGTTTTGCACAGTTGACTGTTTGTGAAAACAGCCATGAAAACAGGAAAGTTTCATCAAAACATTCACATTGTTCAGTGTAATGAATATAATGCAAATCAATCTGAGTTTTAATAAAAAGGTCTTTCTCCACATCAGCTACCAAGCCTGGTTAATTGTTAGCATTTCTCTACTTCTTTCACATTGTCAATTAGCTTTTCTTTGGTGTGTTCTCTGTGCTCAGTGCTAAACTGAGCTTTAAATTGGGCCAGTTGTGTTTCACATAAGAATGAATCATCTTTGTTTTTTGTGAACAACTTGGTAAAATAGCAAAATCAAAGGCTTATTGAGATCTCAAGGTCAGTTTGAGACTTCTTAGCTGTATGTGATGATTCAGGTTAGATTGTTTTCGTGAGCATCCTAGTAAATCTAAGGTTAAAAATTCCCAGATGATAAGATGGCTGTTGTTTATAAAGTACATTTCCCTGTGACTTTCAACTTTTATTTCCGAAGTAGTGACCAGTCATGCTGTAACTATTGCAGAAAAATAGTTGAAGGCAAGAACATTTGAAACCACACACTGTGCTTGTCATAATCCTGCTTTTTTTTGACCTGAGATGGCAGTCGAAAAAAAGTTTGGTTGGTTGGTTTTGGTGGTGGAGTTTGGTTTGTTGGGGGTTTTGGGGTTTTTTTGGGGTTTTTATTTGTTTTGTTTTGTTTTTTAATATGAGCATTTTTTTCAGGGATGGCTTTTTGTATGCTTTCAAAGAAAACAGCAACTTTTGCTGAGAGACACATATTCACAGTTGTAGTAGGGTGCTTGCACAGTTAAATTCATCTGGGCTGCAGTTAACCTTAAAAGCAATGAACCATGATTGTTCATGGAGCACTTCCACAATTTAGTGTCTAATGATTGATCAGTAGTTGTATTTATGTGAAACCCAAAAGCACAGGTTTGTTTAGCATCTCTGTAGAGTGAAAGATCATTTTGTTCTTCTGCAATTCTCCCTCTTTTCAGGACAGCTGATGAACAGTCACTTCACATTGCTTAAATCCTTGTGGAAAGCAGGTTGTCTTGCTGGAGTGAATGTGTTTGTGGGTTTTCAAGCTCTCCTCTTTTGCTGTTGCATATGGTTTCAGGAAAAAGTAATTTTGCTTTTTTTATCTTGCTGTTCCTATGCTTGTGGGATGCCTTAGGTATAGGCTGTGATATCAAACTGAGAAGTGGTCTCTACTCCCCTTGTGTGGTTGGCATGAATGTACCTTACAATTAAGATGACTGTTGTAGAGAACCCTTCATGGCTGTTCAAAATTTAAGTGCTCAGTACAAATAGCTTCTGTCCCTTTGTGTGCAAACTGTTTCAGTTAGCAGTGTTTTATAAAAGTGTATGATTGTTACAGAGACCTAAATATAAAATACAGCAAGACAATGTGTGGTGAAGAAAACAGTTCTCTTTCTTCACACTTGGCTTCTTCAAAAGCCTGACAGTATCTCAGAAAGAGGACTCTTTACGTAAGCTTTAGCCAAAGTAATTGTTTATATGTCCAAGATGTATACCCATCCTAAAAGAGCATTGAATGGCCACACTGATATGTGTATCACAGCCACAATGATTTCTGAGGTAAGGGTTGTTAGACATAATGGAGTTTTACTGAGGTCACAATGAATCAGGTTTGTGACTTTGGAGCAGCCTCTGCCTTGTTCACTGTGACCCTACTGATGTGCTGGGAAGAAGCAGAGTAATTATCCTGGTTTTTATTTAAACATCTGTAGAATTCACAAAAGTAGCAGAATGTTAATCAAAGTAGAGAATGATGTCCAAAGTTAATGTGTATTTCAAGTGATCAAACATAAGGAGTTCTGTCCAGCGGAGCTGCAGAACTGTATTTTAAATACATGGTTGTGATATGTTGAATAAGACCAGATCTTCACCTCTGATGAAAGCACTTGTGTAGAACATCAGTGTTCATGTAGCTGAACATACAGAGTTACTGGATAGCCCATGGCAGTCTTTTGCAAAAGCAGATAATGATATTACTGGTGACAAAGTCTAATTGCTTTTGTATTATAAAGCAAAGTAGTGCCTGATAACTTTTAAAATCTCAAGCAGACACAGAATTAGGCCAGGTTGTTAGAGAGAAGTGATATCTTTCATTAGACAGATGTGGTTGAAGAAAAGATAAGATTTGGATAGTAGCAGGGCTTGCTGGAAAGGCTCTTGCCTAAGGTGAGACTTGTGGTAAAACCTGTAGTGCCTCTGCTGTGCTTCTGTAGGAGGGCCCACACCTCCCTCACGGTGCAGTAAAACACACACCTCCTTGTAAGCAGAGGCTCAGCCTTAGTCACTGGGGTAGAGTATATTTTAAGCTCTCCTGGAAGGTTTCCTCCTGGATTCCTCCCTTCCCCACTGTTGGTTCTTATCTTTCTCATCTTAGCCCAATGCTCGAGAAGAAAGTAATAGAAAAATAAAGTAAAACACCTTTTACTTGTCTTCAAGCAGTACTTTTTTTTTTTTTTCAGAAGGGAAAAGGGCATTTATTTCTAATCTTAAGGTTGTCACATAGATAATTTCTCTTATTTAGTCCCTCAAAAATGTGACCAATTTAATTTTAAACCTGGTGCTAGTCCATAACCTGCCATCACATCAGCTTTATCCTTACATATCCAATATGTATGTTCCCAAGATTCCGATTGACTCTATTGATTGATTTGCTGGCCAGTAAACCCCTGCAATTTGCTATAATCTCACATTCTGGCTCCCCCACCCTCCTTGTTTTCTCCCCCATTTTGCTTACTAACGTGCTTTTGTGCTGGAGCTTGGCATGCTCATTGCCAGCTTCCTTATGCTTCTCACTCTTTCTGGGACCTTTTCCAGTTTTGCTCATTTAATGACATAAGCAAACCCAATACAAAGCTTTATAAAAGCCATGTAGTTGTAGTGCCTGTTTATCCTTCAAGTAATACCCTTCTGTATGAATCCCAAGGAGTATTTTAATGTGGGAATAATCTGAATTGTAAAGCTAAAGAGAGTGAAAAAAATTCTTTGCTGTTGGTGATCTGGGAAGACCTGTTTGTATGCTGGGGGCTCTTTCAAATATTAGCAAAAATTATTACTACTAGAAATATTCATCAGTTAGACCATATTTTCCTCATTCTACCTTTCCTTCCCTCCACTCTGGTAAAGTTACTGGGCTGGGCTTTTTTCTCACATAACAGCAGAGAGTAACCAAAGCTTCATAGTGGTTGCTTAGACAGTACATACAATTTTATCATGTTCTCTTAGAGATTTTCTCCATACACTCAGATACGTGAGGAATTTTTAATGGGTGAGAGTTGCAGAGCTGGAGAAGGGAAGGGTAGGGTGTACTGCAGGCTGTGTAGCAGCAGTGTAAATTACTTGTGCTTAAACAGTAAATATCTGAAATTCCTTTTGAGAGTGCATGCTTGGCGTCAGTCATATGTAAGTATCTTTCTACTTCTTAGATGTTTGTCTTCACTTAAAATAAGTAGAAGCATAGCTCAGAAATTCAGAGAGTCTTATGTGTTAAGAGGAGTCTTGTTTTTGCCATGGAAATTACCTTAGTCTGTGAAATGCTACATTGAGCTCTTAGAGAGGATATGGTTGTTTTCCACAAATGGATTACTTGTGTAATGTATTTACTCATATCTCGTTCCAGATAATATTATTGATTTGAGGTAATATAATTCTTTAAAGCATTCGGGGTTTTATTTAGTAATTTTTTTCCAGCAGTAATCTGATTTTCTTCCCCTTGCCATTATAGTAAGGACAGTCTACTGGTGGTTAAAAAAAATCAAAGAATATGTCTTTACTTGTTGGAGTGCTAAAAAAGTATTTTTTTTCCTCAAGATCAGACTTTTTCTTTAAGAGCAGACTTCCAAAGGAATAGCATTTTTAATCCTTCAATACAATGAAATTGATACAGAAAATATTAATAATACTGTTCTGAGTAGTCTTTAGCAGACATACCTAGTATAATAGTTTTTCAAACTTGTTTTTTCTTTATTTGATATTAAATGAAATAGACTGGCTGCTTTTTAGACTTCTTTCTTCTAGTGATACACATAAGATGCACATGAACAAAGAAAATTTATGAAAGCTGTTCACAGTGTAACTCTTGCTCCATCTACTGCAGAGTCCAGTGAAATCTTATCCTCAAACCTGCTATGAGCAATGAGGGTTGAGCTAATGTAGATGCTGGAATTAGTCAGTGGAAGACATAATTATTATCAGAGAATGTATGCCTCCAGCAGTGTTTGTAGTCAGGCTAAGGGAAATCTAATCCCACAGCCAGCCTGTGGAAAGTAGACTGATAAAATTGCATTTAAAGATCCTTTTTAAGAAAGGTTTTTTTGGTCATCCAGTGACTGCAGAAGAATAACGCTCATATAAAAGTCAAGTTTGATATTTCCTAAATACTACATGATAACATATTATTACTGCTGCTTTTGTTACTATTGTTATTTTTAGGTGTTTCGTGTGACCCTTTATAAAACTTTGTATTTTGGTATTGTGTACAAGCTTTTTCCCTGTTGCTCATTAATTTCCTAGTGGTGTGTAACATTACATTTCAATACAATTTCTTTCAAGTGAGAGGTGTCAAGCCCTCTTGAGTGGTGTAGAAGAGATGAAGTGGACTCCTCTATCCATCTGTTTGTTTTCATTACCTTCAGGAAATAATTTCTAACTTGAAGCTGAATTAAATACAGCACTTGAGTATTAGATTGGAGTTATGATCAAGGGTAGTGTTAATGCTGCATGAGACATTTTCCTAATATTGTTTTGATTTAATTGAAGATTAGATTCAGCGAGTGACAGATAGAGAAAGCAGACTGAGGGGCTGTCAAGTTTATTGCCTGGAGTTTTTTATATATATATACACACATATAGGAGTTAAGTATACCTCCAGATGGCTTCCTGGCTTCCTACCCTTTCTCCAAAACTACTCCTGATTCCAGGTCACCTGTTGGGTCGTAGGACAGCAGTAGAAAATTAATAGATTCTTTAACTGTTTGTTGAAAAGGGAAAAATATTTAACATGATAGTTGTCATCCCCAGAGCTTGGGAGCATTCTAGTTAGTTTGGTAAGTTAAGGGAAAAAATAGGGTTCCCAATGAGCCTGTGATAATTCAGGGATTGCAATGCTGTGTAAAGGGGATATGTGATCATCTCTTCTATCATGCTGTGGCTGTTCTCATCTTTTAAGAGGCAAGAGGCATTTTAGCACTGTGGGTGGGAGAAGGACCTTTGGCATATTGGTGGTGGAAGAGAGAACTGGCGGTTCATCCTAAGACCTGAAAAAATTCAGTTGTGTCCATTTGAAATCTGCTTAGGGATGACTTTTCTTTAAGGTTTGGTGACAAATTTCCAGTTTCCAGTAGGGAGGTTGGTATAATCCCTATCACCTGTAACATTGCCCTGACTTTCCCTTCCTTGAGACTGAATCAAATTAATTTCTGTTTTAATATGAGACAGCATCTGATTGGATAAGGCACCTCAGCTGGGGATTACCATGGAATGCTACTCTAGTATTATCCAAACTGTTCTGATGTCCAGCTTGGGACAGAATTGAGAGTTGCCCCTGCTGATGGTGGGCTGCAGGCTGCTGTTGCTGCTACTGGTTATTTGATGTGTCACCATCAAGATAAAGGGAGTCTGAAATGCCCAGTTTTTACAGCCTGCAGGCTGGGATCCTGTGTAAAGTCCATAGCTGGGGATCTGGGCTTCCTCACCCACAGGTTGTCAAGGACTCTGGAGAGGGTCATGCATCTTATATTAGTGTTGGATTGGCTGCTTATTTTAATGACTGTATTAATTTTGAGTACATACTAGGTTTGTTCAAACTTCTAGTCAAAGATTATCTGACTTGTCTTATTAAGATTTACCTATATATATGTGTACATTATTTCTTCCACATTTTCCTAACTTGTTATTTTAATGGTCTGGGTAAATGCAATATCTGCTGGTTTTAATATTTTCTTTGCATCCTGTGACTTTTTTTTTCCTTTTACTTCCTTAGTAAAATTATGTTACATGGTTTATTACATTTGTTTTGTTCCTTCTTGTGCTTGGTTTTTACATCTCAATTACACTCATGTGTGATTTCTGTTCATGGTTTGAATTCAGCCCATCTACATGCTGTATGTGTGTGGTTATCAGTATTTATTATCTACTGTATCACTGGTGTCTTCCAGTGTAAAACAGCTAAATAAATGTATTCTTTTTTTCTAGGTATATTACATACTTTGCAAAATCTTTGAGGAATATTGTTGCTGTTTGCTTTTTTCCATATATCAGTTTAGCTTCCTAGTTGCATGTATTTCTGGAGTGCTACATTGCAGTAGTTTGTGATCATGAATAATTGAAGACCAAAGGTTAAAACAGGGCTGTTGCACAAGTTTAGGAGCAAGGGGCTCTGTAGATGTTGTAGTGAGAGCTCTGTGAGAAACGCACTCTGTGATCATAAGTTGCAAGGGCCAGATGCTGTTTGGACAGCTTAAAGTTAAGCATAAATCTGTGCAAGGCTGGGAATATATTTGCTAAGTTGAAATGTGGTATAGCATTATCCAGATAAAGGTAAATAATTACTACCGCTCAACTGAGGACATTTTATTTGATCTGTTAATTAACACTTAAGTGAAAAACAAGGTAGAGAGCACTCAGCAGAAGACTCTTTTCATTTTGCTGTTTGAGTTCACCATGTCCCAACCCGTTGATTTGGATACGTTGTCATAATCTTGCTCTGCTGTAAAGCATAGTTGGTCTTCTGAAAGCGTAAACTAAGTTTAGTGGTGTCCTTATAACTGTATCTACATCTCCCACCATCAGGTCATACTCTGCTAGGCTGTTCTCATGAGACAAAACTCTTCTGCTGCTTGAGTGCAGGCTTGTTGTCCGTGCCAGCTAAGAGGCTTCCTCCTCTTAGGAAGGTGTTCTGGTTTTCTTGTGTGAAGGTATGTGTTGCTTCTCAGAGTCAACTTTGTGTTTGTGGAAAAAAAAAAAGTCTGCAGAATGCTGAGTCTGATGAGATTCTGGCTTAAATATGAAAACTGTATGTTCTTGAGAGATGAGGTCCATTAAACCCTCTGCAGCTCTGTGTTCTGAGGCAAGACTTGTTACTGACACCAGAAGTCCTTGCTGCTGAGTGATGGACCAGCACATATTATCAAGCCTTGCACATGGAGAAATTAAACTGGTATTCTCTAGTGCAAGAGGACATGAAAGTGCTCTTCTGGTCAGGAAGGATTCCCTGCTCCTTCCTTGAAGGCTCTGTGGAAGGGCTTGAGTTATCTCTTTTTAATCTGTGTAGATCCATGCTTTCTAGTCCCCTCTTCTGTCTAGGCAACAAGTTAATTTTGAGAATTACTTCTAGTTATATTGTATGTTCTGTCTGGTATGAAGGGAATTGTTAAGATGGGTCTCTGTACTCTTTAGATGAGACTTCCAAGATCCCTAAAAGGAGAACGTTAAGAGAATATGGGAAAATCATGCTGGACATTGGGTAATGGCATTTGAAACGGAGCTTGATATGATCCTCAAACATTCTAGAGTCCCTCATTGCCCAAGACAGTTTCTTTTCTAGGACATGTGCATCAATTAGTATGTACTGCTATCAGGTTAGATAATTTAATTGGTCATCTCTTCATATTTTAGAATCAGGCTTTACTTCAGAAAGTTAATAAGACCTTGAGATAAAACAGTCTTCAAAATGAGATGGTGATCTGTCTTGATGAATTTGTCATTGGATCTGGATCTGTCACTGGATGAATCCAGTAATTGGTATGTAAAGAATTCAGAAATACTGTCCAGCTTGCTGGAGGAGGAACTTTCTCTTTTGTGTAGCAAAGTGTTGAGGTGCTGCTTTGCCCACGCATGTCAGCCCTAAAGGGGAGCTTCTTGAGCTTACATTGTGTGCTCTTCTGAGGGTAAACAACACGAATAAGCAGGCCTGTTTACTTGTTTGTGGGATCTTTTTTGTTGGTTTGGGCATTTTTGTGTTTTAGGGGATTTTTGTTGTTGTGTTGGTTTTGATTCTTGTCTGAGTCCTTGTGTGTTTTTACCTTGTTGTGGAATGGGGGTAAGTATCTCTCCTAGCTCAAGTTTCACTGCTGGTGTCAATTTGCCTTTGGATTATCAAGAAAAGTAGTGTGATCAATTTTCTTTTCCATGTTCCTGTCCTGATAGTGTAGTTCCACGAGAGTTTAACATGGAGCTGATGTGATCCTGTCTTCAAAGTGCTGGGTGCTGTCTTTTGTCCTTCTGCCTGTGCTGCTGCTAGGAAGGTCTCGGGGGCTGCCTGTGCTCAGGGAGCTGGAGGTGACCCTGGCAGCAGCTTTGTGAGGGTTTCTCTGGCTCGGCTGCCTGTGCTCTCCATGTGTCCTGCTGCCCCAGCAGCAGTGAGTGTAGGTGTGTGTGGGCATGGCAGCAGTATTGGGTCACCTCCAGTAGCCATTGTGCCATGTGGGGACTCATCCAGAGTTGTTGTAGGTATGTAGTGGATGAGGAAAAAAATGTCCACTTCATAAATTTTGAGAGGAAGAATGAGTTGCAATTCAGAGCCTGGTCCCAATTAGCTGCTGTATCCTTTCATTCTGTAGGAAAACCTCAGCTGACCCAGAAGAGTGCTTGTTTGATCCCGAGTGTCAGACATGCTTCACGCTCTAATCTGGTCGCTCTTTTGTGAGTAAACCTTGCCTCCTGCTGCTGTTTTCCTTTTCTGGAGGCAAGCCTCAGGTTCCAGGATTGCAGTCTCTAGACTGCAGAAACAGCCCTTTTGGTTTTGAAGTTGGATATTAAAGCATTTTCTGCTTCTTGAGCCCTGCAAATGCTTGAGGAGCTCCATGTGCTTGACATGATCCTGAACTGTAGGTTGTTCCATGTCTCCCTTCTTCTGCCTTTCATCAGGCCTATTGAAAAATTACCTGGCTGCATCATTTAAAAGTGCAATAAAAACTCCTGCCGGTTTCCTTTGCCAGAAGTTTCGCTTTCTGGGTGTGTTCCTGTTCTTGTTTAGTTGATTCCATTAACAACCAACAGTTGCATTTAGTTTTCTTTTTGTTTCACAGGGAATTTTTGAGCAAACTGTGGGTGCTGTGGCATTCAGAATCAGTAGTGCCCTTCAGCTGCCTGTGCCTCCAAGTGCTGGCAGGATATCCTGGGAGAGATGGGAACACTCACTGGGAGCTCTGTGCTGGCAAGTTTGAAGAGCTCATGAAATAAGTCAAAAAAGACAGTTTAACCACACTGTCACCTTCTGAGGAAAGAGCAATGGCTAGCAAGAAATGTTGAAAGAACTCTTGCCTGTGAAGCGCTGTGTTTAGATGTGTCCAGGAGGCTGCAGGAATAGTTTTGTTCCTTCCTTCCCATATGTGTTTTCCTTCAAAAAAATAGTTTGGTGTTAGGTTTCATGGGTGAGGGACATTTAACATTTCATTTTGACAAGATAGGAAATGCTTTACTCTTTTGCTTGATAAGGTTGATGGTAGTTTCTAGTACTGTACCAAATGACAAAAATGAGTAAACAAGGATTTTACAAAAACTTCAGCTTTTTTTCCCTTCTTATGTTGGTTCTACCTGTGGTTTACTGTAGCAGCTTTTAGCTGGCTTGTCTCAGTTTTCATGCGGCTACAGGGAGGGCTCAGTTTTGTGCTAGCAATTAATGGAGATGATATGGGCTGGATGGCCTGAATTAGCCCTGGAAAATCTTGTTTGTGTGTTTGGGATGAGTCAGGAAGGAAAGTGCCAGGCTGAAATAACTGTGCCAATTCTGAGTGAAGTGGAACAAAGGCAGGAAGGTCCTGTTCTGCTGCACCTGCACGCCTGGCCAGGCTGAGGGCTTCAGGCCCAGGGAGAGGAGGAAACATGTTAGCTGAGCTCGGGTTACAAGACCTGATTTCATGCTATAGAAGTAAGTATTTGTTTTTCTAAAATGCTTTGGCTCTCATTTTGGGAATGGACCAGCACATTTCTAAGGTTTTTTAATCCATCAAATAAAAAGGATTTGTAATTCCATGTGATAATGAGCTCCACCCTTCCATATGATGTTATTGCAGTGTTTAAAAAAAAGGGGAATGAGCATACTGTATCATGCACAGGATTAATACAGGTTGGTGTAACCATATGGAAATGAGAATTATTCTAAAGATCCTTTAGTATGAACTACTGAAACTCCTTTTAGCTGTCTCTAGTTCTGCACTGTAGATCATGGGGTGTTTTCTTTACTAGATTGCTTCAAGTACAGAGCTTTAAACATTGCATCCTGTGTAGCTTGAGATGAGAAATACAATTCTGTCTCGATGTTGGCAAACTTATTTCTGTATGTTTCACATAGATTTGCATATGTTGAGCAGTTAAAAGACAAACAACAAAACCCCAAGCAAAACAAAAAAAATCCCAGCTAAACTTCCTTAGGGTTTAGATCCCATGGTAACAAGCACAGATTTAGATTTACTCAATGCTCATCATAAATTTACCTGCCACCCATGTACATGTCTGCTTTTGGGGAAAGGAACACTGTTTGTCCATTGGCATTGGGGGATTTTATTTCACCTTGTAGTAGAAATGTTTTCCTGTTACCATTGAAATTGTTTTTGTGAGATGGACAATTTACAACGGGGAAGAAAAAGGAGACACAAAAATAAAATTATAAATAAATTTCTATTATGCATTCACAATCTAGTATGCATTTAATTGCTGCTAAGAACTTATGAGAAAAATCATGTGTACATACATTCAGTCTTTTAAATTGCCCTTTCCAAACCACTTATAGCAGAGGTGCTTTAGGAACTGTCGTATGATGTGATAGATAAGTGTGGCAAAAATAAAATGTGGTTTTGTGTATATGTAAGGCATACCTGGATGAGGAGGGAATCCCTTTCTTCTTCTGCCCCTGACTTTGGGATCAGGTACTATAATCACATGCAGTTTGCATCATACCTGTATCACCTTGATCCTCTTGACATATGATGCAGAACAAGCTCATATGAACATCTCTGATGGTTTCTACTTTGAGGTTCACCAAGAGCTTTAAAAAAATTGGACTCTTTCAGTTCAGTCTGATTGTTGCTTCAACAAAACTCTTGCTTGAGGTATCTTGCTAGAAGCTCCTAGGTCCTAAGAACTAGTGTCAGAGAACAACATGACGGCAGCTGGACATCCAGGACAGTACTTCACACCTCTGTCCCCTTTCCTTTCCTGGCATTATATTTTAAGAAACATTTAATTTTATGTGTTTATTTTATAGACTTTATTTTATGCTGACATAAACTGAATATCAGGAGTCATGTTTATGTTGTACGACTAAAGGAATGTTTCCCCCTACAATATACATATATTAAGAGCAAAACTGTTGCAGATCAGAGCTATTTAGAAGGTTGTCTTCTCAACCCTTCAGATACCCTCTGTCTGGGCTAGCTATTTTTAAAAATATTTGCATATTTGCAAAATAGGACAGCTGTTATAACTGTGTATGTGTATGGCACTTGCTTGGAAATAGTAGGAGTTATGAATATAAAAATTGGCTGAGAGATACTTTGGTCCAGGACAGCATAGAAAATACTGAGTGAGAAAAGTGTGTTGATTTGCCTTTGTAGAACTGCATGTGCAGACTTTGCTTGCATGGGCTGGCTCTACCAAGGAATTTGCCTTGTGATAAATCAAGATGGGGAAAATTCAGGACTAAGAGGTTTGTTTAATTGAGTGAGGTGTGTTTGTAGGCAGATTGATGTGTGGAAATTACCCTCTTACTATGAAGGACTATAGAGGCCCTCAGTGTTGTTGATTGAGAAAGGCTTTGTGGATTGGTGACTGGAATGGTTTGGGGGGAATTTTTAAGACCAGGCTGTAGCAGCAGTTAATATAGGTGATGTTATAGGTTTGTTGTAAACAAACTTCGTTGTAAGTTTGATCACAGTGTGTAATCCCTGAGAGTACTACTCCATTGGCTACTAAGTGGCTAAAGGATACTGACTACGTAAAGTAGTGAAAGCCACACATTGTACCTACTTGGTGGGGTTAGTTCTTCTGCACTTTCTTAAAGGTGGTGTGGCCATCAGGTCATCCTGCTTTGGCAAAGTTACCTTGGGTAAACAAAGAAAATGATAGCTTTGAGAAGCAATGGGTCAGGTTAACTCTCTTGTGGTCTTACTGCCCTTGGATTTCTGTAACAACCCTGGTGGAATATATCAGAAGCAGACCTAGTATGGAGCAATAAGTGTTAATCGAGCTCTCTTTTGTTGCAATTTAAAACTGAGTGTTAGAAATACTTCTTTGAGATTCCTGAAAAGGTGGATTTTGTTCTGCATGAGTTCTTTTCTTATTTTGAAGTACTTGACTAATGTGCAAAATACCTAAATGCTCTAATAAACTGTTTCAGGTCTAAGCTTGTTACTGCTTCACCCTATTTTTGTATAAAATTGCATTTTATTTCAAGAAACATCTAATTTCATGTTTATTTCTAGAGACTATTTTACACTGACATAAACTAAATATATTGAGTCATGTTTATGATGTACTAGTAAGGTAGTGTTTCCCACTACATATATATATATATGTGTGTGTGTGTGTCTATGTATATATGTGTGTATATATATATATATTAGGGTATCTAGTGAAATAACAGAATCTCTCATTAAAATCCTGTGTGGGAAATGCAGCCTGTTGACTGGAATTGTTTTTGGATGACAGTGAACTTCAAGGAGAACGTTGGTTTTTACAGGCCCCTTGTTTCCAGCACCCTGAAAAATTTCTCAGAATTTAGAGATTGTTCTACTGAAATGGCATTTTAAATAGCCACATAGTAGCTGATGCATAATGAATGAATGCATTGTAATGGAGCAGAAGGATCTGAAAACTATGTAGCCTGGCCTTCTAGACAGTGTGGATGTTGCATATATCTGTGAAATTCAGCTTTAGCATTCTTTGGAAATAATCTCTGAAATACTGTTATTTGACCTTGATTTTTATTTTTTCAACTTCTTAATCTTTTGTTTCAATTTTACTGAATGTTGATTTCTTGATCAGTTTCTACTTGAAATTCCTCTTTACCTTCTAACAATAGCAAGCTGTTTATGTGCAGAAAAGAGGCCTGTTGCAAGAATAACTTTGATTTCATTCAGTGCCGTTCATATTCGGAAATTGTATATATTTATGTGTGGTTCACAAACCAGGAAATTTGACCTTCTTTATGCATGATTTCTGTCATCTTTGGGGCATAGCTGGAGAGAATGGTTGGTTGACTCTGAGGAGAATCTGTTTGAGAAGGAATAATTAGGAACCATTCAGAGTGGCTTAGTTTTTCTGTCACAAAAGACCAAAATCCAGAATCATCTTGACCATGAACCTTGTTACTCTTTTTTCCTCTTCAGATTTGGTACTGTTGAACTGTCATTTTGATAAAATAATGCTTTTCCTGTTCAGTCTGCATTGAAATGATCTATTCTGTGAAGGCATCTTCCTCTTTGCCCATGGAATTGGTTGAGTCTATCCAACTGTTTCTTGAAGAGATCCCTTCAAGTATCTGTTGAGAGTAGTCTAATCCTATGAAGTATATGAATGGCAGCTGATATTAGGATTGCTAATCCTAATAGTAAAGATTTTATTCAGTGAGTAAAGAGACTCAAAGATTTCTAAAACTTGTTTGTGTAGCATGGTGCTGTAGCCCTGGATGGGTTCTAAGTGCAGCTGAAGTATTCACTGTTAGCACTATACAGATACTGATTTTGCATTTATAGGGGAGACTTTTAGGGGGCTTTTAGGTGTATTTTTAGGGGAGACTTTTCTTTGGGCTGTGGTTTATCACATGTGGGGCTGGTGTCTGTTGCTGAAGGAATGTTTCAAAGTCTTTTTTGCCTGAAGCTGCCCTTCTGATCTTCATTTTCAAAGTCCACAGAAAATGCTATAATGATGTGCTTCTAAAGAATAAATACTATTACTAGCGTGTTATTTCACAGCTGAATAAGTTTGTCTGATATACAGAATCTAAACATGCCTGGCTTGCTTGGTTCTCCAGTAATTTGGAAAGCAGTTTAGCAGTGGGAGTACAGTAGTATTTTGCAGAAAGACTCATGCAAAGAAAAGACAAACAAAATTATATTTAGGGCTGTTCTCTTGGCTATAGTGAATAATTAATAATGCTGGAGGTGATGTAAGCAGGGTTGTGCTACATTTGGGAAGAACATTCTGGTTGTGGTATACCCCTTGTTTTTTCCGGTTGTGTTGCAGCTGTTTGCTCTTTTCCCAATTGCACTACTGCTTATGTCCTGAAATAATCTTGCCTGGTTCAGTGGGACTGCCTGTAAGCCTGAGTGTTTACAGGAGGGGATTGACTTCAGTCTCCAACAAATGCAGACTGAAGCTGGAAGTACTGCTTTAAATTCTGGTTAGATATGAAAATAATTCCATAAGGAATGATGGATGAGGTCAGCACAGCCCAGCATTAGGCTGGGTATTGGGAGAAGCAGTAAAACTCCAGCTACCCTCAGACTGCTTTCAGCTTAAAGTCAGCGATCTATGAACAGGCTCGTTAGTGCTCTGTACAAAGATATCCACTTTTTAATTGAGGCAGTCAATAATGGGAAAATATTCAGGTAATGTGCAGGTGTCTGTTGGTGCTTTATGCTTAGCTGGGAGTAAGCATGCCTTTCTGCTATAAATCTAAAAACTGCTCTGGGAAGACACTCTTTCTACCTCCAGTATTTGGCAGCTTTCAAAGTCTGTAACTTAAAAGATTAGAAGCTAAATTTTACCTGTTAAACATTTGTACCCATCTGCCACTCTTAGAAAGTATTTGAAATACTGAAACACTTAGCACTCCTTTGACATTTTTCATTACTTTGGTTTCTCCTTGGAACAATTCCAAGCCCCATCTGTAACTTGCCCCTTATATACTTGGAAGTTAGAGTACAGAAGCAGATTTCAGTGACTAACATTTAACGTGGGATGATGTGTTGGCATGCATTAAAAATAACTTCCTTTTAGTTCTTCAGACTTTTGAGATTTAAAATATTTTATGCGATCTCATGGGGTTTTAAAGAATAGTTATTTTTAAATAAAGATGTAGATAGTTTGCTACTTGAACAAGAACTTTAAAAGATGCAAATACGTTTTGGGAACAAAGTTTACTTGGAAAAAAAATACAAAAAGTAATGTCATTTAACTGAAGAAAGTTAACCAAAATATGCCAAGGTACAAATATATTTTGTACAGTGTTATTTTCAAAAGACCAAATTTGATTATGATTAGACAAATTTATTTGCAACATAGACCTATACTGTGTGGTTTGGCATCTTTAAAAAAGTCTGTAATAGATTGTAGATTACTGCCTAGGTATGTAGTTTTGCTTTTGGAGCTGGTAAAATCTTTCTTTTTCGTGAGACCTATATCAAACTCTGCCCAAAGGTAACATTTTCTCATTAGGCTGCCATTCAGAGTTATCAATTATATTGCAAAAGTTAATTAAATTATTCCCCTTTGCATGTTTTTATACTTGTGGTCTATTCTGTTACAATTGTCTAAAATCCAAGTAGCTAAATTCCCAACTATTTTGTCTGCCTTGCAGCATACCTCTGTGGATGGATACACTGAACCACACATCCAGCCTATCAAATCAAGTAGCAGACAAAACATCCCCCGATGTAGGAACTCCATCACATCCACAAATGAAGAGCATCCTCACATTGGAAATTATCGCTTACTGAAAACAATAGGAAAAGGAAATTTTGCTAAAGTGAAGCTGGCAAGGCATGTGCTTACTGGAAGAGAGGTAAGCCCTGAGAAAGAAAGACTGTCAGTCTGATTTGTTTTCTTTGGCTCACTTTATAATAAGTATTTCTTCTAGAGGATGTTTCAGGATATAGAAGAAGTTACCTGACATGCCTGAGTTTCCACCTAACCACCCACTGCCTTTTTAAAGTGTAGCTTCTTGGTGAAAGATCAAAATGTTTGTTCTGCATCAAACGGTATTTTGGGGCTGAGAAGATGTCTGTTCATCCCCAAGCATTTCTAAAACTGAAGAGAAATGTATTGATAGGCAAATTTCATTGATATTGGTGATATGTTAATAGATTAATGTTGTGTTTGGAGGGCCTGGACAAGTAACCTTGTTCAGTCCAAAGACAGACAGATGTATAAAACTGATTCCTCAGTGGCAAAGTTCCATGCTTCTGCTGGTAAATCTTCATAGGTTTGAGAATTTTGCTTGCTGAAATGTGTAGAAGTAGACACACATGCGTGCTTTAGAGGTGCATCTATGCTCTTGCTCACAGACGTGCAGTATGTTTTTGTTCAAACCTTCTTCTGAGTTTAGTAATTCATAGCTGTTTGGTTTTTTCCCAAGGTTGCTGTGAAAATAATAGATAAAACCCAGCTAAATCCTACTAGCCTGCAAAAGGTAAGAATAGACCATAATATTTGAAATTCTGTAAACAGTCGAACTGTGATCCTTTATTTACTTGACAAAAATATTTGATCCCCTTATCTTGCTAAACAACATTTTTGTGTGTGACCTTGGGAGAGCATGGTCTCCCTGCTATAATGTGCACATTCATTTGTCTGAGGGCAGTGACTCCATGTGGTTCCTATCTGAGCTTTGTTGTTTTGTTCTTCCTTCCTCTTCTCGCTTTCCTCCTTGCCAACAGTAACATTTCTTTTCAATTAGGTATACAAATAGTTTGTCTACATGCTAGACCAAGATTTAATGCTGCAAAGTATGATATTCGTCTTGGATTTTTTTCTTTAATGTACTAATTGGGTTTTTTGAGGACTTAGAGTACCAACTTATATTGCTTTAATGTGTTTTTCTACATTTGTCTTTATACTCTTTCAACTTTAATAAAATATTTGCTGAACTCAGGGGACTTGGTGGCAATTACTTTTTGTGCACAGAATTGACAAAATGAGTGAATATAATCAAAGCAGTGTTGTTTATGCCTGCAGATGAAATTCAGAACTCTTTCATAGTCATTGTGATAAGGATTTTATCAAAACCCTGGGGATTTTTCTTTGGTTTGGATTTTTACTATTTAACTCTCTGTATGTTTTGTTGTGGCTAAAGCACAGAAATGTTGAATTGTCCTACTGGGGGATGCCCATTACAAAAATTTGGGATATTTTTTGTTTACAAATACTAGACTGCTGTTGTCTGTAGCTGTAGAAATGAGAGAAAGAGGCCAGGGCTTATTGCTGTTCATTTATCTCTGTCTGCTTCTACAATTTATTTTATTGTGTAACTTTGGTTATGGAGAGTTGTAAACAGCTTTGCTTTCATTTCTTTTTTTCTTTTATACTTTATTTGCTTTAACATCTCCTTTCTAGTACTTGAGTGTGAGTTCTTCTGGATTTTTTTTTTTAATTCAACCTGCTGTGCAGTCCATGCAGAAGATTTGCTGTTAAGTCCTATATCCTGTATTAAGCAAATCTCTTTGCTAATATTTGAGCTAGAGAAGAGGGACCTGCAGGGGCAGCATGTGATAGAGCATATTGTGGAAATCCTGTGCTGCTCACGTAGCTTATTTCCTAGCTAGCTTGGTGTTCACACTTGAAGGGCTGGGTTTGTCTCATTGTTGAGCAATGAGAAGCTAAAATATGTTAAAACTTTCTGGAAAACTAAGCAAGAAAATCTCAGCTTTGGGAAAATAGTTTTAATGTTAAGTTGTATTCCATACAAAAATACTCACTAATAATTCAATAAACCATTCCAAGTATAAATAAGGCTTCCATAGCATACAAAACATGCTCTCACGTTGCACAAATAATATGTAAAATAGTGATGAAATAGGACATTGCTGCTGTTACTTGGTTTTTTTGAGTGGGAAGCTGGCAACAAGACAAACAGTGTTAGGTACTGTTAGAAGCAGCTTATAGCAGAACTAAGGATAGACATTTAAATTTAGTGATTAACTGGAATTTCATTCTTCAGGAACTTCTAAATATATTGATCCCATGCATCTTCTGCTCACACTGAAAAATTGGGTAATTTGTTGGTATCATGTTTCCATTTGTAAAATACTGATTATGGTTTTCAGAAAAAATAATCTTTGTTTTGAAGCTTTATATGTCTTTAGCTGTGACTGAGTGAATGAATATTGGTTGCCAGAAAGCTCTTAAGTAAACTTAAGCCCAATTTTTGCAGAGTCACTGAAGCAATTGTAAATACAAAGCAAATAAGGATGAGAGGGTGGTTCATTAGCGTGCTTAAGATAATTTCTGTTAGTATTTTAGTGGGTCATTTGTGGATTGTTAGTAAAATCATAAAAATTCTTTTTCTGTTCTGTGAAATCAGACACTCTTTTTTCTTCACTGAACTATTAAATTTTGTTCGTGATTCTCCTTATACTATTTAGTATCCCTGCAGTGTGAAGTTTTATGATTTTGTTATCAGGCTTATACTGTACAAAGGACTGTTAAATGGTTGGGTTTTTTTCTTCAAGAGGCAGTGTTGGGAATGGGAAACAGTGATAGTAGTATTGTGTTGATAGGGACATTTATCTAGTGAAGGTTTATAGAGGACACTGGAGTATGTTACTGGCACAAAAATACCACTCCTGAGTTTGAACCCATCTAAACTCTCCTGGTTGAGAGGATGGTCTCTAGAACTTCCAAGTATAAATTTTGCAGTTCAGCAAAACTTTTAGATCTTCAGTCACTACTGATTATTATTAATCAAGACAAATTTCTGGTTATCTTGGGTGTGGGATCACTTACAAAACCATCTCCTTTCCATTCACCAAAGTATGAAGGATATTGAGTGCAAGTCAGTTTTGCTACAGTACTTGCTACTGACCTAATTAAGTGAAATGAGTCATCATGGCTTCACATGCACCATTCTGTTTTGTAAACAGACATATTTGAGCACATACTTCACTTGCTGGAAGTGTTATATAAGCTGGGTCTGTAGTTAGTCACGGGTGTAAAAGCAAAGAGTGTTTCGTTTCTTCCTAGCTGCTCACCAGTGTTTTCATGCCCTGTTGTATTCACAGGGTACTTCAGACAGAGTTATTTTAGTTTGTGTCACAAACATTTGATGGCTGAAGTAAGCTGACCTTGTGAATTTTTAATATTGCTTTCTTGTCCATGCAATGTGATAGCTTATGTTAATGTCTTAACTTACATTGTATTTCTCACTCCAGGACCTCTACCTCTTTAAATAGAAAACCTATGTTGAATTAAGGGTCCTGCCTTTCTATTTTGTTTTCAGTTTGTTCAGTATATGGTTACCACCATACCTAGTGAGCATCTGTTTAGAACAGAGCTGGCTTTATTGTTGACTTGCAGTCTTGATAGTAACTTACTGTACTGGCTTAGCTTTTTCCACTGTTACTATTGTAATTTGTTTCCAAATATAAGTATTTGGGTTTTGTCATAACACAAACTTGTATCAAAATAGCCAGTCTATTTTTTACATGTCTGCTACATTGAAAATTTTGTCTTCTACTGGCTTCAGCAGGGTTGTTTCTGAAACAGCATTCTGTTGCTCTTCTGCAAACTGCTAGTCGAGCAGAAGGTGCTTTTTTTTTCATTAATAGGTTTAATTAGGATATGATTATTTCAGATATGCCCCTTCTAGGGGACAGCAAACTTTTTATTCTTTAAACATGTTTGGAGCCTCTTACTTAAGTTCCTCTGTTGTTGAGGAAAGCAGAACAGAAGTAAAGTAGTGTGGAAGACTTGGAACAATTTCAGTGTGTTACCTATTGAGAGCTGTGCTCCTTTTGCCACATCCCTTCTCAGTAACGGTTTAGAAAGTAGAGCAGCTTTCAAGCACAGTTTTCAAAGAAGAAAAAGCTTTGGTTAACTGAATATTTTCAGTTTGATTGTAGTAACTTAAAGTAAATCTTAAAACATAAGTGTCAATCTGGAAGCAGGTAGAAATGTTATTAATGGTTTGGCAGATCTTTGCTTTCTGCAGTTTGTTCCTCGGAAAATTAAGCTGGAGGCACAGGAAACAATTTTTCAAGTCTTTTTCCTAACTACAAATTTTAGAAACAGAGTATGGTACTGGCTGTCCCTTTCTAAATGTGAAGCTTTTGAGGCTACAGCACCTTTCCAACAAGGAGATGCTTATTCAAGAGCTTTTTTGAATGGTAGCCTTTATTAAGAATGAAGAGTAGTCCTGTAAATGTGTGGTGGGGTGGTGAGAGATAAGTCACTTATACCTTCTGAGAGAGAAGGACACTGCTGCTCAGGAAAATACAAGTGTGTCTGAATTCTGAAAATGTCATTTTTTGTCAGTAAAATAGATCATAATCCTGCAGCAGGTTGCCTTGTCCTCAGAAAACAAACATCACTGTTCTGTCCAGATTTTTATAGGTTTAACAAACCTGGCTTTGTAGGAAACAGCACTGGTCTTCTTGCTTAAATATCTCTATGCAAAAAGGTATATCCTGAGTGTTATTGAGGGGCTAGTGGTATTGTTCAAAGGTGTTTATATTTGTAAATACATGATTATTGGCATTGCACGTGTTAATGAGCAGCATGCTTCTGCACAGAGAAGGCGTGGAGGAGGAGATTTATCTCAGATAAGGTAGTGCTTCATGGAATGCAGAGTTGCAATATGAAATCATGTCCTTGAATACTGTTAAGGCTTTTATTCAGAAATATTTGTGGAACAAAATTTCTTGTCACTGTAAAATCAATTTTAATTTTAAACCAATTAGAGTCTTAAACCAATTAGTAAACTTCTAAATCTTGTGAGAATATTGAATAGAATAATGCACATCTTTTTTTTTTTCAATTTCCATATACTTTACATGAAATATAAAAATGTGAGGGTTGAAATTAATTTTCTATAGAAGTCTCATGTTTTAATCCAGTCTATGAAGGTATGAAGGTTTACTGCTGTACCTCTTATACCAGTCTTAAGTTATCTTTCCAATCTTTTGGGGAAGAACTGATTTTTCCACATACCTGCTTAGAATCTCTTCTGATGCTGTACCATCCATTGGATTAGATTTGTTGGCTTCTGGTTAGTTTATATTGTTTTAGCTGAGAAATTTATTCTTGTATAACAAATTCCAATACTTAGAAAAACAACAAATTCACAGTGAACATCCTGACGTGGTGGTTTTTCTTAAAAATGGCTGATTTTATGAGGAAAAGATATTTGCTCAAATGAATTCTGGTGCATAATATTACATACCCTTGTTTTGTGGTTTAGACATAAGCAAACTACATCTATTCATATTTGCTCAGAGAAATGCTTTTGTAGTCTTCACTTCCCTCTGAAATTGTTTTAATGGCAGTTATAAGGCAAGTGCATAGTAACTAGCATGAAATACTTAAATAATGCAAGTATACATCTGTAATATTATTACTTGAGCTGTAGCAATCATACTTTATCAAAAACTGAGTGCCAATAAGATGTTGCTCTGTAATCTTAATTTGTAGAATAAATGCAGAATTTTAGAGACATAAAATACACTAAAGTGCTACTCTTTGGGGAGCTGTTCAGTCTCTGGCTTGCATCACTGTACCCTTTTGCAATGGTTGCATCTGATCAAATGGGATTAATTTTGAAAATGGAGGGTGAGATGTCTCTGCAACATGAGAGAAACAAAACAGCAACAACACACTTAGTGTGTTGAGCTCAGTCTCTCTAAGGAGGACTATAAGATATTTCCAAAGATATTTCCAAAATGTCTAAGCATTACACTGAAGAGTGTGAGCATTTCTTCATTTATTTCGGCATCCTATGGTAGCCCAATAAGGGACCAAAGAGTGTGCAGCACATTAAATAGGGGCTGTGCTGTTCAATTAAACAGTGCAAGCCTATCAGTATTGCCAGCCTCAACTACATAGCCCTGAACTACATAGGCATTTTTGATTTCTTTCCTTTGAGCTGCTAGGTTAATCTTGATGCATCTCTAATTAATAAAGCCATGAATGGTAGAAATTTAAGACCAATAAGTTCTTGTTTATGTTTAAAAAGAAAAAAAATCTGTGTGAAGTATATATACCAAGGGCTTTAAGTTTGTCCATTTGTTTATTACATGATTTGTTGTCACATTGACTTTCAGCAATGATAAACCTTCAGGACTTGCAGGGGGAGAGAGGGGGAATCACTGCTGCTTGTGACCAGTGTAAAATCTGGTAGTTGTGGGAAAAGCAAACTTGACTGCTTCACCTCTGTGGAGCAGCAGGACTTGGAGGATGTCAGAATTCCTGGTAGCTTCTTCCATTTGAACATCTGTGTGTGACTTTTGTCTAGGGCTTCATCTTACACCTGCAGTTTCGATGTGTTCACGGTAGTTGGCAGAGCTTGCCAGTCACCAAAGAGAGAGTGAATACTTGTGTGAATAATCTGTAGGATTTGGTCAGTGTAGAACTCCAGAAAGGGCTGTGCAACTTGATATTTGCATAAAGCTTAAAAATTGATCTGATTTTGTTATGTCGTTATTTGTAGTTTTTATATTGGTTTAATGCATAAAACGTAGATTATGTTTTCTGGAGTTCAATGCACTATATTTGTGTATATTTTATGCTAATGCTACTTTCTGTGGCCTTTTCTGTCTTCTGCTTGACATTTAAAATTGCATATCTTGTGTAATTTTTCCCTAATAAACACATTCTAAGGAAATTGTCCTGCTTCCTTGACAGTTGTTTCGAGAAGTACGAATAATGAAGATTCTGAATCATCCCAATATTGGTAGGAGCCCTGCATTTCTGCAGACTTTTCTTCTGTTATACTGTTTACATTTTACTCTATTTGGCTGTATTTGAATGTAGTGCTGTTAAACTTTTTTTGAAGCTAATAGGGACAGTAAGCATCCAGTAAATGCTTCATTGTCTCCCCTCCTTTATTGACTCTGCTTGCATCAAGAATTTTGCTCAGAGGAGGTAAACTGCTCAGTCCAGGAAAGCCTTACACAGAGTAGGAGATGTGAGCTCTCCAGTCTATCAAGTACCCCAACTCCCCTCTTCCATTGAAATTATTCTTGAGACCCAAAAGCATGAGTTTCTTAGGTGAGAGTAGCAGAACTCCATTAGTTCAGTCTAGGAAAGACTCCTGCTGACTGATATTTCCAGAAAATTAGAATTACCAAGTATGTAATTTTCCCTTTCTGCTTTAGTTCTTTCACCTACCCCACAGCTTCAGGGCCCTACTTTGTGATGACAATTCTTCTGGCTGAGGAGGGCTGGACAGTCTTGTTCCAGAGACAGTTAATGGTCCTGAATTGGCCAGAGGGCTTGTTGCATACAAGGTATGGACGAGGTGTACAAGTTATTACATGCTAGGCACTCCCTTCTCATCCCTTAAATTGTTTGTTGCTTTTTCAGCATTCATAGCTTCTGCTGTTTTCTGTTTTCTTGGGGGTGGTGGTGGGGGTGTGTTTGTTTTAAATGAGTGGTTATATTGCCATCTGAGGAAAGTCAGACTTAACATTTCTGGTATCCACTTGGTTTTTAGCTGGTCAGAATCTTGGATTTCTGACTGTGAGCAGTTTGCTAGCAAAACAGGGGAGGTTTGTATGATCTTAAATTAAGTCTGTGTCAAATTAAACACTAATTTCAGCATGAACTCGTTTGTATAGTGTGCATAAACTTTGAAAAAATTGTGAATTAATATGCTTTATTATCAACTGTGATGTAGAAATTAATTTTTGGTCTTTTTCCCCCTCAAAAGAATGCTAACCTAAAGGATATAAAGTTTCTGTATGTTTTAGTGTTATCAGTGGCCATAAATTATACTCATTCCATGAGTATAATTGTTTGTTTGTACTGTGCTTTTACTCCTGGCTGCAATCTCTCATTCATTTTTTTTTGCAGTAAAATTATTTGAAGTTATTGAGACTGAAAAGACGTTGTATTTGGTAATGGAATATGCCAGTGGGGGTAAGTGAATTCTGAAATATGCGTTAGGGATAAACTGAAATGCCAGTTACATGCCTAGAAACGCTTTAAGGATTTAATGGGTTATTTCAATGTGGCCTTCAGAGCAGTCCCAGCAGACCTCTCAGGGCAGGATTTCTTGATTCTGTTAAGCAACCTCTTAGGTTTGTGCTCAAGGATAGTTTCCATTCTGAGGTTCCTGCTGCAGTATCAGGAGATAATCTGGCACAGATTCTGGCAAAAACTCTCGCTCATATTTATCTGCTATATTTAGGCAAGTGCTGGTGCCTCATTTTATCTTGCAAATGTGTGCCAAAGCACTCGAGGAGGCAGATCCGGGGATGGGAATCAGTAACACAGGAAGGGGAACCAGCAGGCTCATAGTGAGAGGATAGTGAGTGCCTGCTTGAGAAGCTGCTTAGCATCTGAATGGGAAATGTTTAAATGTGGGAAGAGAATCCAGCACAGCACCAGTGACCAGCTAGGAAAGGCTGCTGTCAGACAGTGCAAAGATAGGATCTGAAAGGCATTTGAGCAGCTTTATTAGGAAAAGAATAAGAGGGAATAAACAGAAATAATATAAATAGCATTAAGTGCAGCCACTAGAGATGTGCAAAACAAATCTGGTTTATAAGTTGCCGGATTCCCAATGTGTCTTACACACTATATGAATATTTTTTGTGATTGAGTGTTTGTTTCACAGTGGTTAAGTAAATTTATTTTAAAAATGGAAGCCTTAGTATGAAGGGTTCAATTTTTACTTCTTAGTTATTGTCTGAATGAAATCTAATGTGAAAAGTCAAAAGGAATTTTTCTTGGCTGCTTCTATATCCTTTCCCTTCAAAAAAAGGAGCAGCATGGGGTGTGTGGTGTTTTCAAGTATGTTTTGATTGTGTGTGATAGTAAAAAAATTAATACTGATGCTTTGTCCTTGTCATGCTCAGGAGAAGTGTTTGACTACCTAGTTGCACATGGAAGAATGAAAGAGAAAGAGGCTCGTTCAAAATTCAGGCAGGTATGAAATTATCGTGTTCATTCTTTTTTTGTTTCTATTTATGTTGTTTTCAGATAGACATGAGTGTGAGCAAACTTATTTTATTTAACAAAAAATTGTTTAGATAGTGTTTATTACAGCTGCAGTGGAAAAAAAATCCCAGAAGAGAAAAATATCTACTTCCTACATACTGTCTAAAAATAATAAAATTGTTTTACATTTTCTTTTAGTCAGTGTTCCTAAGAGCCACTTCTTTTATTGTGACTCACTTGAACTTTAAATCCTTTTCTGAATATTTTAGGATTTTACAGCTGTTCTAGCTAGAGATATTGGTATGATGACAGGTACTGCTGTATCATGTCACACTGTTTCGTATTAAGGCTATTCTGTAATAGGCTTTTATCTTCTTATTATAGACTTGCTCATCTTAATCCTTTTCTTACTCTGGTTTTAGTGATTTTTTTAGGAAAGCTTTAATCAGATAGATATATCAAGTTTGGTGGTTTTTTTTTCAGAATTAAGTTATATAATTAACATTTAAAGAAACTGTTCTTGCTGTTTCAGACTTGTTTTTTGTTCTATATTTGAAAGACATGGCAATAGTGAATGAATTGTTCTGCTAGGGATGAACTGCAAAGATATGCAGTTGATATTTTAGAAGATATAATCTGAGCTGATGTATCTGCTACTGTCTTGAAGGGTGGGTTAATTTCCTTTCAATGGTTATTGCTATTGGGTGATTTGCTTTTAAAAAATACAATTCTCCAGTTATCTTGAGAGATATGTATTAAACTTCTTTTTAGTAGGAAAATGAGCTACTTATAGGGACTTGCTAGTTTTACTATTTAAGCTTCAATGAAAGAAACTTAGATGAATATTTTTTTAAGATAAACATTTTATTTATTTGTTATGTTCTAGTGCATCATATCAGGAAACAAAATTTCTAAATTATATGTGAAAACTTATAATGAAGTTGAAATAAAATATTTCACTTATCATCTTGGTGTTTCAGATTGTATCTGCTGTACAGTATTGTCATCAAAAATGCATAGTTCATCGTGATCTTAAGGTAGGTTGTTACTTATTTTACTTTTTGCTGCCTATCATACAGACTTAACTTCATTTTATATATTAGTCCTTGCCAGTGCCTGTGAATGCCTCAAACATGTGAATGAAGGAATTATCACTTGTATTTCATTCTCAATTTCCTGAAGCTCAAAAATAATGTAGCTTCCTTCTTGGAGCAGGGGAGAGACAAGAATAGAACATGTGTTACTTTCATTCCAGTTTTGGCTTTAAGAAAGAGACATGCTCTCCAAAGAATTATACCTGCTGTCATGCTGGTATCTAAACAGTGAAGCTGCAGATCAATTGATACCAGCCATCACTACTTACTTAAAATATTTCCAGTTAAGGTATATTGCAAGGATATATAAAACAGTCTTTCCTTAGTGATTTATAAGAAATACATTAGGTTTTTAATCTCTTTGAGTTTCTGGTTTATATTCTAATGTTTCATTTGGACAGGAAAAATCAATTAAGAGTAAACAGAAATTAGTTGAATTTTTTTAAAAATCCTTAGTAATCTATCTGTGTAAACCACCAGACTATATTAAAAGTTCAGCAAATGCAGGTACAACCTAAGTCTTGCCTGACATTGTCTTCATGCCAAGTTTAGGTATCATGGGACTTGGACATCATCTTCACCCACTTAAAAGCTTTCTTGTGCTCTTGCTTTGATGCCTTAGAACATTTACAAAGAAAACACTGGTGTCAGTTTTTTCTTACTAATGTATCTGAAAACTTGTGAAAAGCTGAGGTTGAATAATTCCTAAGGGTTTTTCTTCACCAGTATCTTTTGCCTTATCTCAATGCACTGCAGCACTCTTTCAACCTCATCCTTACAAATCTGTTTCCTGATACCTGTCAATCTGCCAGTTCCTGCATGTGCACATGAGGATGGATAATAAATAAATACATCCTTTTCTGCTGAGTTGTCCCTGCCCTAGGAGTGTTGTCTTCTGATGGTGGTGGTGCCTGCCCAGCACTCTGAAGTCAGAATGCAAGGAAGGAAAAAATGGTTGGATTTCTTGACTGAAAAAAAAATCCTCTATATTTTGCCTGATGGTTTGGAGCCTGTGAATGCATTGTCAAGCTCCCTGGAGCTTACTGCAGCCACTGCTGTTGAGCTTTCCAGAAGGCTGCACCCAGAGACCTCTTGGACAGCCAGGACAGGCCCTTCACTGGTTTTCTAGACTGGCTGGGAGTAGGGAGCCAGCCACCTCCTCATGCTTATCTAGTTCTGGCTCCTTCAGCCCAGCTATGTGACTGAATCTTGCTACATTAACCCCTGTGCAGCTGCTCAGCATCCTGAGCCTTGCTCTTTCTCCTAGAACCCCTTAGAGCCTCCACCTCTCTTCCATTTCTTAGTTCCATAGCACACACAGAGCTCACAGACCATGCTCTCAAGCCTATGCAACACAGCTTTGCAGCATTCACACAGGAACTACCTGCCACAAGGAGTCTGCTGCTGATCTCCTTCCTATTTGCAAGGCAGTCAGGCAGGTTTCAAAATAACTTTTATTTGATTTTTTTTCTATGTCTTTTCTTGGCTGGAGTTATGCTAGACTCATCTGAAAAGTTCAGAGTAAAGTGTGATTGAAAGCCAGTCAGCCTAGCCAATGAAAAATATGTTTTCTAGAGGAAAAAAGACTAAATGTGTGGCTTTGAGGAGGTGTTCTTCCTTCATCTCTTCTTTCCGAGTGATATGACATCTCTGTCTCATTTAAAACTCTTCTCATGGAGCTGCAGAGAAGGAAAAGCAACTTTAAAGTGGTGTCTGCCTTCTCATCTGCTTCTGTTGACTCTACGGTATCAGCACATTGAGCAATTGATATTGCACCACAACAAGACAGAGGTCTAGCACCACTTTGGATATTTTTGACACAACTTTTTGGTTTTAATAACAGTTTATTTACAAGTTATTTCAGACTAAACTGGAGAGATGTGTAAGAAAATATGCAAGTTTGTCCAGGCTATTCTGGTAGAAAAATTGTCTCCTTTTTACTTTGTAATTATAAACAACTTGTTTAGAAAGGGCTGTAACCATTTCCAACTTTGCTCATCCTGTGATGCACAGAACTTATCTTTTCAGGTAATAGTTTTTGCTTTGAACATGTAATCAACAAGAGCACTGTCTTTCTTTTTGGCATATTAAAAAGGTCTTTTGGTGTTTTTGTTTGAAGTAAGGAACCTGCAAGCGTGGGGCACTTGGGGTAGCAGAGTACTGTTGAACTAGGAGGACTATTGTAATCACAGAGCAGCTGCACTGACAGTACTGTTTTCACCACAAGGAAAATGAAGTCTTTGTGAAGTAGTGTAGAAGGCTGTCAGATCTGGAAAACAGCTCTGTGAGTCTGTCTGCAGGCACATCAGCTGGAACCAGCTGGGATCACAGGTCATGAATTGGAAAAATAAAATATTTTTCAGGATTTTACTCCTGATAAAAGCTAAATTCTTTTGTGCAGCTATTAGCTTGATATACTGGTAGTTAATTGTCTGCTGTTCTGCTCACTGAGTGTAAGCAAAATTATTAAAAATAAGCTCAAACAAACCCAGACAAAATCATGTTTACCCTTTTAATCAAATCCGCTGACAATTAGATTGCTGCTTCTCTGATTGTGAGCGGAAGCATTTTTATATTTTCTGTGTTCAATTCTGAGCACAGCATCTGATGAGAGATGTCTCTTTGCTGTAAAACTGTTGTTTGGCAATAAGGTGAACCCTCTGGTCTGGTTAACATCTGGCCTTCGGTTGAAAAAGTAGGATTCCTGCTCTTCTTGGTGCTCACTTGTGTTGCTGGCATGCAGATCAGGAGCTGAGACTCAGATAAATAAACATTGCCCAGTGCTGTTGCACTCCTTGCACAACATCCTTGCATTGTTGTCAGTTCTGCTGCACTCCTTGCACAACATCCTTGCATTTTGAGAAATCACTTTATTCCCCCAATAATATATTAGTATTTCTGTAACTTCACCCTTTTTATTTTCTTACCTACTTGTGATGCTAAATGTAAGATACTGTTTACTGACTCTTCAGATACCTGTGCACTTGCATCTGTGTATATGTGGTACATTGCATTTACACGATTGCTGCACAGGCATTAATCTCAGATGTATAGAATACATTCTGTGTGAAAAGAATTAAATACTTGATTGTTTAATTAAATACCATGGTGTTGCTGAAACAAACACTAATAATAAAAGGGAAAGGATTTTTTTGGTACAGAATGCTAAAGTACAGCATGTAGCTTGAAGTGTTTCATCTTACAAGCAGAAGATATCTTCTTCTTAAGTCTTAAATTCATTCTAACATTTACTCTGCCATAATGGTAAATGATGTCTAGGATTAGATTTACTCTCCCTGGCATCAGAAATTGGCATGAACCTGTCAACAGCTTCAAGTGCTATTCTGAGATGTCTAGATACTTCACTCTAAAGCTGAACTAAGTTATTTCTTCCAGAATATAAAATGTTGATAGTTGATTCACTAGCTGACTTTTCAGTTTGTTTAGCTGCTCTTAAAAGTTATGTTTTCTTTAGTAAACATTTCTGATTTTCAGTCCTTGTAACATGTATGGGGGATTAGTTTCTTTTATTCTGCAAGAAAGAGGCAGATGGTGAACTGTTTTAGAAAAAAACATTTTTGTATTTATTGATAAATGATATATTGCACTCCATATATATTGCACTTATATATGTTATATATAATATAATCTGATACAAAAATCCTCCTCTTCTATTTTCCTCTTAGGCAGAAAATCTTCTACTTGATTCAGATATGAACATTAAAATTGCAGACTTTGGGTTTAGTAATGAGTTCACGGTTGGTAATAAACTGGACACGTTTTGTGGCAGCCCGCCTTACGCTGCTCCTGAACTTTTCCAAGGAAAGAAATACGATGGCCCTGAAGTGGATGTGTGGAGCCTTGGGGTGATTTTGTACACACTAGTGAGTGGATCACTGCCATTTGATGGTCAGAATCTAAAGGTACAGTTACATTATGAAAGCTTGGCTTCTGCTGGCTTTAAACCTTCTGTCTCATCAGGAGCTCATCTTTTAAAACTGATTTTACAGGAACTGAGGGAGCGAGTCCTGAGGGGGAAGTACCGCATTCCATTCTATATGTCCACAGACTGTGAAAATCTGCTGAAGAAGCTACTAGTACTGAATCCAATAAAAAGAGGCAGCTTGGAAGTAAGTAATTTTGGCTTGGAAAAAAGGGGGCTTAAATTAAGAAAGAATAAAATACATACAACAGTTGCTTGAGAATTCTTAATTTTTCAGGATCGATACTTTGTTCTTGTTTTAAGGGCCCAAAAGTCTTGTTAAATAAAAAAAAAAAAAAGGAAATGTCCTAGAAACAGTGCAGCTTGAAAATAGAAAGTGTTAATCAATGAAAATCTACCCTTAATTGCAGCTGTCTAATAGCTAAAATAAGAACATTACAAAGTGTGAATTCTTCCCACTTGTTTCAGTCAGATAATGGAGCTAGTTCAAAATCTGTGGAAAGTGGGACAAGATTGTAAATGTCTTCCTGGAGTTTTTCAGAAAAACGAGACCAGCAGCAGGCAGTGCCATAAGCTTTTTCAACTGACCATTTTCATGGCTTCTTAAAAAGGATAGGTGCCAGAAGAATAACTAGCTGATGGAAAAGAGTGTCGATTTTTTTGTTTGCTTCAGTGCCATAATACATGAAAACATTAAGAACTCTGTGAATGGTAAGCTAATGATGGCTAGTTATTTCTGTTTGAGCCTTTCTTCTCCCTCTTCTGGCAGTGTTGTTTTTGAGTAGGTAGAAAATTTATATATATAATAATTCCTGCTGTGTCCCTTGGGTAAAATCTGTTTGGGGAATTTCTAATGAGTTATGATTGTTGTTGTTAGTAAATTAGGTTTTCTTTTCATGGGATGTGAAAAATATCTGTGCAGAACTTGTAAGATGTCTAAAAGCTTCAGTGTTTTTTAAGGGGCTGTTTTGTTCAAGATTGATGTATTGGATAGTACTTGCTGCATAGCTGATATTTAACAAATAATTGGTGTAGAGTTCACTCTAAAAGCTGCCTGGGTCTATTGTGTGAATTCTTTAACAGGGAGGGATTTTTTAAAATAACATCTGCTTACCATAGAGATGAAAATAGAGCAGAAAATAAGTAGAATACTTTTAAAATAGTATTTGCATGAGTTAATCACTAGTGACTTTTGTTTCATCTTTCTACACTTGTGCAGAAGTGGATGTGTTCCAGAGAATAAATCCCATTTAAGCAGCTTTTTCTTTGTAGTGGCATGACTTATGCTTCCTGGCATGGAGGCAGGCTACCTGTGCAAGGAAGCATGGACTCACTGAGCTTGGCCTGCATGCAACTTATTCCAAGCTGATGCTGGTTTATGGCTTTTTACAGATAGTTTTAAGAGAATAGTGAATGATGGGCTCTGCTTTACTGATATGTGCTCATTATGTTCTCTGATTACTGTCTACAGGACATAATGGTAAGAGTGTAGACATTTCAAAGATCACTGTTCACCTGTGTCATGTTTAGCTTTTAGGGAAGTAGTCTTTTCTTCTATTGAATTTTTGTCTGAATATTCAGCAGTTTATCTTCAAATCTAATTTCACTTTCATCCTAGGTATTGTAGCGTTATCCAGTTCTTGTAAAATTCCTTCCTGGCCCTGGAGAGAGGTGTTGGAGATAGCAGCTTTGCTGAAATGACAAGGCAGTCAGATTGTGTGGAATAGAGAGAGAAAATGTCATGTGTGACCAAGGGTCCTGAGCCAGTTCCAAAATACTGATAACAGACATTGATCAGTATGCTGACCTAAGGGGAGGAGAGAGGCATCATGACCCTTTTTTTCCAAAGGAATATTCTTGAAATCACATTTGCTGAATTAAAGAGTGTGGTATGTGGTCTGGAAAGAAATGTCTGCCTGAACACTTCTAAAAATACATGTTTAGAATGAAAGTATAAATTTGTTGGAAGCTTCTAAAAGTGGAAAAGCTAGGTCATCTTAGGTTGGGGAGGGGGATTTTTTTGTGCTTTGCCTTCTGATTATTTGCTCAGTCCTAGCCATACAGCTTCTCAATTCCCATGCATGTTTTTGGCAGACCATCCAAAAGGATGTTTGTCAGTGACATCAGCACCAAAGCTCAGATCCACACAGGACCAGCACCACATGGTTAGGTTTAGCACTTGTCCTCTGGTAAGAACCAGGCAAATCTTTATTAAAATGCTTCCTCTAGACTTTTTCATGGCTCCAGCCAAGAAGTAACATTTTCTAAATGAGCATGTTGTCATAAACCATTAAATCTTCCCAGGAAGTGATGGGGAAAATGTACTGTCAGAGAAAATACCTCTTAACTGACAGGTTTTCAACTAATTCCTCTTTCCCTTTACCCCAGTCTTTAATTCTTTTGCATAGTGTTGCTCTGAAATTTCTCCAGAGCAGATTTATGCTTTCAAAGTGTAATAAAGCAAAATAATTTTGACACAGACAAGACTTGAGCCAGACCAGATTTTTATTAGATATTTTTCCTGAAAATGGAGGGAAAACTCATCAGTAATATCTAATTGGTTGAAATTTAGTTTGGATTGGTGTTTAAGAAGTACAGTTTGAGTCAGATTTCTAAATATTCTCACCAAGGCTGCTGCTCTTTAATCAGCTGACTGAAGGCCCAGCAGAACTTACACAAATGTAGTATTGATCCTGGAATTGGATTGTTTGTGTCGCTTCAAAATGCTTAATTGTAAGAGCCTGTTAAAGAGTTGTACAATAACTCAGTGTGCCTCTGAGGTCATGCATTTAAAAGACAGAAGCCAGCAGAAATGTAGATGGAAACAGAAAGCAGATTACGTTGAACTCTAGATCCACCTGCTGAAGAAACATAAAAAAATGTAAGTGGGAATTTTCAGGTTTGTTGGTTAATTCCAGAAGGATAAAGAAAGAGGGGTAGAATTTGAGCCATGATTTCTGTCATCCACTTCATCACGCTTAAACTTCAGATTTATTTAACAGTATCTTTACAAAATTATGATTGCAGAGAGTGCATAATAGCCTTTGGGCAGGCTCTCCTATTCCTGAAAGGCTACAAATACATAACCCAAGTCTGTTGTCTAGTAGACTCATGATCTGTATGTCAGAAATACAGTATAGCAGTATGTGTTCACCATACCTCCCTCTTTATCCCCTCAAAAGCCAAAAAATAATTCCATGATAGAACAAATCTTTTAAGTGTTACTGTCAGCAAAATGTTAATTGGCACAAAGTTCTGTATTGTTCTTGTAAGGATACAGCTATTAGGATCTGTAATTTGGCAGTAGCACTACATACAACGAATTTGGTTATATCAATGGAAAATTGAGTCTTTGGCTCTTTGTGAGAAATAACTTAATTCAGTGTTTGCAAGGCAGATTTGGAGCCTGTGGGAAACTTGATTTGCTGGCACTTGTTTTGTTCTTGTGTCCATGTAGTGAGCAGTATTAGCATCTGTCCCTGAAGAGACATGTGTGCTTGTTGCTGCAGGAGGGAAAATGATTTTAGCAGTTTAAAGATGAATATGTTCTTAAGGCAAAATTGTGATGGTTAGGGATTCCAGACAATCAATCTGACAGCCTACAAAAAGATCCAGACCACAAATGAAGGAAATTTTCCAAAGAAGGCAAGAGAAATTTTTGAAGTAAATAACTGCATGGTATAGAGAGAGTTAAGAGGCATTTGTCCCTCCAGCCAAACTTGGAAACATATTTAGGTCAAGTGCAGTGAGAAGATCCATAGGAAAAAATTGCCAGTTGGCATCATGATCTTGAAACTAATGACTGTAGGAAGCATCAGCACATTCCTGAATTATATTTTAGTTTTTAAACACTCCTTCACTATTATTCGAAGGAGCTCTTTATCATGATAGAGCTGGTATTGCATTAGCATCTTAGGATGTTAACCAAGAGGAGCACATGGAAGTGAAGTGTACAGAATGAAAGATTTTGTTTTTCAGTGGTTTTTCTGGTATTTTAGACAGGGTGATGGCATGGAGAATGGTAAATAGGAGGAATGAACTTATGGGAACATAAGGATGTGAAAGATAAAAGAAAAATAAGACATGAGGAGAAAAGGTATGAGGGAAAGAGCAGCATTCAGATTATGAACTTCAAACTGCTTTCCAGCAGCCAAGCTAGCACAAGTGTAATGGGGTATGGTAAAGGGCATGTTGGCCTAAAGCTCTTTTATTTTCTTAGCAAATCATGAAGGATCGGTGGATGAATGTAGGCCATGAAGAAGAAGAACTAAAGCCATATACTGAGCCTGAACCAGATTTTAATGACACCAAAAGAATAGGTAAGACTTTCAAAAGCATGTTGCATCTGGTGCACACAGGCAGTTTTATTTTGGAAGGCAAACCAAACTCTTATGAATATGACCTACAATCTCATCATACAAGTAAAATTCATTTCTTTATTTAAATGAGAAATTCTATTACACTGGCCTCCTTATAACTACTGTTGCGACTTCACTGAGCTGACATCAATCTACAAGCACAGCAAAAGACAAATAAGACTACAGCATTTAACAGACTGAAGGAGGCAGATTTTGTTATGAGGGCAACATTTCTTGCCTGCTGTGGTAAGAGAAAGTTACTGTTTTGGCCCAGTAGCTATTCTTAGTTTCTATTTGCCAGTGCTTTATTTGTTGTTGAATAACACTGAATGTTGTATAAATTAGTTAAGAGTTGTCTAATATAGTTGGGAGTTTTCAAGATTAAAATAACAAGAAAGAGAGGTGTTAGTAGCATTTTCTGGTTTTGCACAGCAAAAAAACCTCAGTGGGGTGATTTGAATCTTAGTTACTTGTAAATTGTAAGGCTGTTTTTCTGTTTTCACTGTTCTTAAGTTGTCGGTAAACCCAAACACATTCTGCTGATCTGGTTTTTTACTCTTAGACATTATGGTCACAATGGGCTTTTCAAGAGAAGAAATCCATGAATCTTTAGTAAACCAAAAGTATGATGAAGTCATGGCCACTTACCTGCTTCTAGGTAGAAAACCACCTGAAGTAAGTGCTGTTCACATTTTCTGGTTTGGCCTTCATATGTTGCTGGGTTGAATGATGTTTTTATTAATTATTTTGTAACATTTTTCTTTTAATTGTGATTGATAACTTATGAATGTTTCCCTTTTCATATCCCCTTGGACATCTTGCTAGTTCCCATATGAAGAAATAAATTAAATCCTCCAGTTTGTTCATGTTTGCTTGTAAATGTGTGTAATTGCTTTTCTAAAACACTAGCTGTTAATCTGAAGTGTCGTGACTTCTAAGTGCTGAGTTTTCTTCTTATCATGTGTGTTTTCAGTTTAAATCTGAAATAATTTAGAGCAATTATTTTTTTGGGTACTCAGATGTGATATTCTTTATTTCTCAGAAATGTGCTCATCCTCTCTCACTCATATACTGTTTTATAGTATATTGAATTATTCTGTAAGTTATTGCATTGTAGTCATTAATAAATTTGTGGCAGAAAATCTTTGGGATTGTTTTGGAACTAGAAGGATCTGTACATCTTTTGGGACCATGTGGATTTTTCAGGAAATCAGAGACCAAGGCTTTATTTTTGAAGGAATTTTTTCCCTTGCTACTTCGTTGGCCTTCCCCCAGTTCTGAGAAAGTGTAGATCTGATATGTGCATCCTTGAGTGCATTTTCTCACATTTCTGAGCCAGAATTCCCTTCTGATGGCAGAGCATGGAGGGAATCTGTCTAAAATAATTTTGGCTCACATTGCTTAGAAGAGGATATTTGTCTTTTCCTCTGCTTTTACATAGAACTTATGCTTCTTAAAGACTTACAAATCAGTGGCTGAGATACAGACCTTATAAAGATGTTTTGAAAGCCATAAAGGATCCTTTAGTCAGTACTTGCTTTTTTAGTCCTTCTGACTCAGTCCAGTGCATTTTAAAATTGTTCTGGAGCTATGAATGCTCTTAGGCTTAAAAATAAAATTTAAAAAGGCAAGGGAAACCATTCTGTGGCTTCGGTTTTAAAATAGCACCGTTTTTGTTTCTGTCAAGATTCTTCTAATTTTGTTTTGAGCATTCATTAACTATGTAGCTTTAGCTATGTGTTTTTAAAGCACATTAAACACAGATGAAGAGATAAAATTAATCTTGAAGACTATTCAACTCCAGATACAATGTTAATTTTTTTTAAAGTGCCTTTGATTGCAACTTTTTGCTTCATAGTGCTATAAAAGTACCAGTAATGTTGAATTTCATTTATATTTTGAAAAACTTGTTTTCCATGTAGTTTGAAGCAGGCGATTCCCTGTCCAGCAGCAACTTGGGTCAAAGGTCTCGCCCCAGCAGCGACCTCAACAACAGCTCAGTGCAGTCCCCCGCTCACCTGAAGGTGCAGCGGAGCATCTCCACCAACCAGAAGCAGCGGCGGTTCAGCGACCACGGTGCGGATGGCGTTGCAAGTGAAGTTACAGCCACGGCTGATGGGAATGGGCAGGGTTTTGTGAGCCTGGCAGGGCCCCCACTCCGTGCATTTGTTGTGTAGCTCATCGTGATGTGTGTCTGTGTGAAGGTTTCCATGGTAAATCTGGATCCGTGCACCTCACAGATTTAATTCTTTGGACTTGTTACTTGGCTGGCTCAATAGATGAGACACTGAGGGTGTTTTCTGCTTAGGAGCTAATGGCAGCTATTGCTCTGGATAACCCCAAGGGCAGCAAACCAATTATTTTATCATTACATTTGGCTGTGGGGCCAAATTGTTTGCTTCTAAGAAACAACAAATTATGAAGTATTCAGGAAATGTTTTCAGGTGAAAATGCTTCTATCAAAAAAGAATATGTATTTAAAACATGTCATGAAAGATTATTTTTTCCCTCAGCTGTCAAATTGCTATAAATATTTCTAAAATGTTTGTCCTTTTTCTCTGCCTAATTTGCATTACTGTTTTCTACATTTTGTTAGCCGATGTGATTTTATTTCAAAGGAATGTAAAAGTCTACTGATGGAGGAGTTTTCCCAAAACATTTTAAAGAATGATGAGGGGAAAAGAATTGTAATATTTTTCAAGTATAAACAGGCTTGTAAACGAAGTAGGCCTAGGGTTTTCAGGGGAAAATAATATTTTGCAGTGTTTAGAGGAAAAGGTATGCAGCAAAAAGTACTGAAAAATTTGAAAAATATAATTTAATTCCTTCTTTCATAATACTGTACAAATTGCATGGATTTAAAGTGAGAATTAAAATGTTCTTCTAAGTTTTACATATTGATGTGAAATGGGAAGTAATTCTGAACTGCAAATTGGAAGTGAAAAGAGAGTGGGTAAAAAGAGCACAGGCTGTCACGGCTTGATTTAGTAGGTTGGTCTGTGTACTGAGTTTGCTGTCAGACTTGTTCAAATGCTTTTTTTGGACTCGGGGAATTATATTTAGGCTACTTTGGCCAAGAAAAATACAGTGATTATTTTTAGGTATTTATTAATTCTATTTTTATTTGGCAGTTGGCCCCTCAATTCCTCCTGCTGTGTCATACACAAAAAGGTCTCAGGCAAACAGTGTGGAAAGTGAACAGAAAGAGGACTGGGACAAGGATGTCTCACGTAAACTGGGAAGCACTACAGTGGGATCCAAAGGAGAAATGGCTGCAAGTCCACTTGTGGGTCCAGAAAGAAAGAAGTCAAGTGCAGTTACCAGTGTGAGTTGGGTGTGCTTTTGGCTTGTTATATTTATTTTTTCCCTATTTAAACAAAATGTGCAGCGCAAGATTACTATAGACATAATGGGTACTGAATAAGCCACTAAGTCTATTTCTGGTGACTTTTACTGGCAGACAGAAATAGGCTACAGTAGATGCCTTTTAAAATAAATCTTTCCCTTCTCCCTCAACTTTACTTTTTCTAACACTAACATAACAGTAAACATGAGAATGTCTGCACTTGGGCAAACTTCGGTTTCTGTCAAGAAAAATATTGGATATTTAAGGAAAAGAACATAAGAATAGAGCCAATATGGAATGTTCTTGTTCTGGTTTTTAATGCTTGTCTATCTACAAGGAAGTCAAGGGACTTCTGATTCAGAGATTTCATTTGATTAATCCTGCATAATATCTCTCATAAACTTTCTCTGTCAATTTGGCTGTTTGGTTTTCTGAAACCACTTCATTTTGGACTTCAGAAGTGGAGCAGGATCAGGGGGATCCACCCACTCGTTCCCTTGCGTATGCCTGCTGATATGCTTTATAACCTGGCTGTTGTATTAAGGAACTGAGCTAGCAAATTTATAATTTCTTAATGTTTCTATTATGATATTCACAGTTCTGTAAACTGCTATCATATTACTGCCTCACACACCTTTGTTCCAAATCGGACAGTCTGTCTCTTCTAATGTGAAAGCATCTACTTTGCCTTTTGGTAGTACCTGTGCAGTAGGATTGATGTTTGGGATTCACAGTGAAAAAAATACTGCATGGTGTTTAAGCAGCTACTTAGGAGCAAAAGTTCATGTGAGGAGAAAAAAATATGCATGAATCATGATTTAAGATTCAAGTGTACTTTATGCTATTTCAAAAACATAGTCTGTTAAATACAAAAACTCTTGCCGTCTTTTAGTACAGTAGACTGGCAGCAGGAATTCTCATTGTCCTTTGGGATTCTACATGCTCCCATCTTGGATATTCTGGGAAGATGATGTGCATTTCTATTAGAATTTTCTGAAAGGAAAATAAATGCTGAAGTTTGTTTAAGTCCTAATGTTCTGCAGGCTGTGTCTGGAATACATCTTCACATGCTTTAATTTTTTTTTTTTTTTTTTTTTTTTTTAAATTGGTTGTTGTCTCCTCACCCCTGCAAAAGTGTTTGAAATTATGGTTGTGTGGATTGCATGCAGGAATTTTGAGTCTTCTAAGATTAGATTTCATATCTGAGCTTTTCCAAAACTACATTGCCCCAAAGCTGATTAGAGTCATGTGTGGTACAAGCTGATATGTCACTATCATTTCTCTGCTTTGTGAGAACTAATTAAATGGAGTATCTTTGCTGTGAAGAATGAGAAATTGATTTACTTGCTAATGACAACTTCAATATATGTGCATTTTTAGCTCTGTTACTATTTTGGGGACTTTGAAAGGCTTTGTGATGGGCACGATTAGGGAATATTGGTGTCTGATATTACAACAGTAGTTCAAGGTTGAGCAGGTTACACAGATAGTAAATATTTTTGTTTAAAACTCAAACATTTGAAGTGAAAAAAAGCTAATTTAATGTGGATAATTAAAAAATATTTTTTTGTAACTTTGGGGGTAATGTGATGTTACCTTCAGAAAGGCAGGATTTCTTGAAAACATATTTACGACTTTTAGTCATATTTGTGTAACTCGGGAGAGTTTAATTTCAGAAACAGTTATTGCAGTTGTTAATCTTCCTTACAATTTGGCCTTAAAACAGTTTATTAAGTGGTCTCTGTGGTGTCATATTAATGCTGAAAAACTGTAGGTGAGAGGGACCTAAACATAGTAAATCTTGCAGAGTTCATTATGTCCTACAGTACCCTAGTCTAGGGTATTTGAAGTCTTTTGCTAGCAGGCATCAGAATGTAATGTTAGCACAGTGCAACCTCTCCCACCCCAAATTCAGTATGTAGTGTATTAAAAAGTGAGAATTTTATGTCATGTATTAAAGCTAAATTTTCAGCTAACCTCTGCTTCGTAGGGATGGAGAGTATGTTTAGGCTTATTTTGGGAAGTCTATCAAAACTACTATTAGTAACAGAGAAATACTATCTGTATTTTTGCAACAAGACATATTTACCATGTTATCTGCATCATAATTTCTGAGTTGACTGACTTGATTGTATTTCCATAGTAGACTGTATTTCCAGATTGATAGTATTTCCATTTTCCTCTAAAAAGCTCTTTTTGACAGGAGCAACAAACTGGAGCCCTTGTTGGAAAATTATGCTGTGCAGGAAAGCCTTTCAGCCAGCCATAGGTGTGTTGTCTGGGATCCCAGTTTGTTTGATCCCAGGGACAAATAATACAGGAACACAGTGTGTGGGACTTGCATAATAATTCTTAGTAAAGTATGTGTCAGCAAAATTAAACTTCCTTGTGTTCTCTCAGTGTATTCTCAATGGTGCAGTAATGAGATGTGGGAGCTATTGGAAAAAAAACAGCTGATGATATAAGTGATTTGTGTTGCCAGCTTGACTTAGTAGATTTGAAAGCATTAACAATATACATAAGTGGCTGAAACACTGTTTTGATTTGCTTCTTCCAATGCTTAGATTTTTGTACAACATGATATACAGTAGAAAGTATTTAATTTACCTTTGATATTAATTATCTTCTAGAATAATGTGTTTTCTGGTAGTGGAATGACAAGGAGGAACACTTATGTTTGTGAACGTTCTTCAGATCGCTATTCTGCAATACAGAACGGGAAGGACAACAGGTATTGTTCAACTTTCCTTGTTTCTTAGCTTGGGTACAAGAACTGAGGCACAGAAGAAGCAGGTTATGCAAAATACCATTATGAATCACAGTGTGAAATACATAAAGTCCAAGTGTATGTTTTTATCTTCCACTGCTGCTTCTTTGTGATGAATTTTTAAGCTAAATGTGTCAGTCGGCCTTTGCTTCTTTTTATGGGATCACATTGATTGCTGAGGGTTGTCTTCCAACACAGGACCAAGGAACTGCCAACAGCTAATTGCTAAGTGGGCAGTTCTGCTGTGGAGAGCTTCAGATGGATTACTCTGACAGTGTAGCTTTTTCATTTCCTGCCTAACCACTCAAAAAGCTGAAATTATTAAAATTTGTCGATTGTTTTCAATATAAGTTTCTGGCCTAAATAGTATTTTCATAGTGATGGTAACCAGTTTGTGTCTATTTGTGGGATGACAATGAAACTCAGTTTAGTAGGTTTTAAGTATTGTGTTTAACGCTGCCAGTTAGTCTTTTTAAAAATTTTTTGTTCATACCTGTTGTTGTTTAATCCCTGTACTTGACTGAGAAATAAGTTACTGGCTTTAATGGAGAGTAATAAAAACTAGATTTTTAAAATTTAGATTCAAATAACAGCTCTTACTCTGATGCTTTTCAAGTTATTCAAATCAAGTAGTTACTGTAAAATAAAAAAAATCATAGCATGAAATAGCATAATTGAATAAACTAGTTTTCTTTTGTTTTTTGTCATAATGCTTGAATTTTTTAATGATGCATAAAATTTTGGAAATAAGAAGTACAGGTTTGTTCATTTACAGTAAAATTATGAGTGTGGAACAAATAAAAGACAACTATTTAATTATAAACACTTAAAGTTAGATTTCTGCTTTTTAATGTACTTCCTTAAAGCATTTTATTTTCAGATTATTGGATGGGTACTTTCAAAATGTTTTTCCAAATTTTTGTGTATAGTTTCAAATACTGGAATAAAGGTAGTAAAAATCCTTTTTTGCAAAAAAGCAGATAACAGATGTTTTTTAGATAGTGTTATAATATGTAGTACAATATTTTTTCTGATCTGATGGATATTTTTCTTTCAAGAGATTTAATACATAAAATGCTATAAAGTATTTTTCAAAGTTTTTAATTTTGCAGTTATCTTTTCTATAAATGTATAAATAATAAATTTTAAAATTATTAAAAATATTTATAAATTTTTCTATAAATATGAAAGATTCTTAACCTCTGTTCCTTTCATGAGTGCAGTGGATATTGTGCTCAGTTCTTTGAGCATATTCTGAAAAATTAGGAAGAATTTTCAGATATATTCTTTACCTTTCCTACATGATGTTATATTGCAGTTGAATTTGGATTTGGTGCAGCTGAATATCTTGTGTCATCTAATTATTTATCTGAAGTCTTTACCTCTTTGCTACAGATATTTAGCTGTGGGACTCCAGCTGCTAATACATTATTAATGCAATTTCACTTATGCTTGTAGAGACAGAGCTGTATTTTGCCTTAATTCATTTTACTTTTTTTTAAAAAAATTAATGGCACAATAGTTTTGCCACTACTTTCATCTTTCTTGACACTTAAGGAAGGAGAAATAAAAGTAATGCTAGAAGGAATTGTACTTTGAAAGGGTTGACTCAGCCCAGCAATGTCTGGAGGACACTGTCCAGAGAAGGACAGATTGGTCCTTTAAAAACCAGTCACTTCCAAGCGTTAATGTGACAGCAGTTCCAAATATTTCATATTTTAGATGTTTGTTTTAACTGCAAATAAGTGTATTAATGAAAGGAGAGTCTATTTAATCAATCTATTTAAGTCTCTGTGAATTTCTTTTTCAGTATTTTTTATTCTGTCCTGGTATTCATTGTTGTCTTTCTTCATTACTTTGAATAATGCATGTGTAAGCTTTAATCTTGGGAGGAATGAAAAGGCCTAACTTAATGTATATGGAGAATTCATTTATGGATTAATGTAATTTTCTTAGAATTCTGTATACTTTAGCTGACTAAGGTGGCCTGGTCACTCGGTCTTATGTTTAATTAAGCAGCACTGCTGAGTTCTAAAAGAATAAATGAATTCTTTTCTCTCTTTTTTGTAAGGAGTTTTACACTAACCTTTCTTTTCCCATTCATCCATCCCTGCTGCCTTGCTACCATGGAAAAGCCTGACGGAAATGTCTGCAAGCAGCACATCCTCTGCAGGCTCTGCAGTGGCCTCTGTCTCCGCACGCCCTCGGCATCAAAAGTCTATGTCTGCCTCTGGTCACCCTATCAAAGTCACACTGCCAACCATCAAAGATGGTACTGAAGGTTACCGACCAAGGTAACAGATCGATGGGCATTTCTTTATTGCTGTGCACTTCAGGAGTGCTCTTGTTCAGTTTGTGACAGACATCAAAGTGTTTGTAATCCAGTCAAAACTGCCATCTTGTGTTCTGGTTTTAAGCAGGAGTTTGCTCAAGTATTGTGGGTATTACAGGTGATTTAGACCTGATTTTGTTCATCATACAGATGATTTAAACCTGATTTTGCATACAGTTAAAGTTCCTTGACGGCCTCCCTCTGGAAACTTCTCAAACTTAAGTAGTTAAAAATTTGAACTGTACAACACAGGCCACCATAAATTGAAATGAAATACTGGAATGTAAACCTCTCTGATTTGTAGGTTGCTAAGCTCACTGGTGTCTAAAAGCACCATGGTATAGTTGTCCTTTCTATTAGCTGCCTGAATAACTTTATACACTTATTTCTGTCAGTTTATGACTTAAGAAATATCCATTAAGTTTTTTGGGAATGCTTGTGTTAAGGGTATTACTAAACACATTTTTCCAGGAGAGAGCTGGAGACACTTTCAGGTCTCGCCACAGACTTTTCTACCTTTTTTCTTTTGTCCTATTATCTGTGTATACTTTTTTAAACAGCTCTAATACTTGAAATAGAAATAATCAAGAGATATTTTCATTGTACAAACAGAGTATGAATCCTAAAAGCAAATCAGTAGCACATTCAGTTTTTAAAAGGAATCAAGATTTGGATTGATTGAGAGGCGGTTGTCATGTAGCAGAGCTTTTAGCCTGGTCTTCCTCGTTATTTATGCTTCTGTTTTGCCAGCAGCGCAACTCAAAGAGTGCCTGCTGCCTCCCCATCTGCTCATAGCATTAGCACCACCACCCCGGACCGGACGCGCTTTCCGCGGGGCAGCTCCAGCCGCAGCACTTTCCACGGGGAGCAGCTGCGGGAGCGGCGCAACGCCACCTACAACGGCCCGCCCGCCTCGCCCTCCCACGAGACCGGGGCGTTCGCGCACGCCCGCAGAGGCACCTCCACGGGCATCATCAGCAAGATCACCTCCAAGTTCGTCCGCAGGTTGGTACCTCGAGTTTCTACAGAAAAAAGAATTATAAAAGCCCAGCCTGTAAGCAGGATTTTATTTGCAAAGTCTTCGACAGTTTCCAGTTCAACTTTGAAGTAAATATACATTTAGTTAAAATGCTGCTTGGTTTGTGCGTTCCTTCCAGAATCTGCCTTGTTTTACTAATGTGTACATATTGTAACCATTGTTTGGCCAGCTATTCTGCTTCTTTACCTTAAAGGAACAAAAGAGCACTGCTCAAAAGGGGCTTTTGCTCCTGTTTCACAGCTGTGATACAATTAAAGCAGAATCAAATTCATTTAAATCCTGAAAAGAGTGATTTCAAAATAAGTCATTATTTAATGTTAACAATATTTTGCTTTTTTAATTGGATGCAGTCTGTTGCAAGGGCAATATTTACAATCATTTTATTGCTGTGCTTAAAAGGAGTAGGTATTCACAAGTTAATTCCGATAATTCTAAAATATCTGAATAAATGAGAAGTTAGAAGCAGGCAGAAATCTGGAAGTGTGGAAATAATAGTATTTCAGTATCACACAGCCTGTTTTTTTATGTCAACAGCTTCTTCAAATGTAAGTTCAGGTTTCTGAAAGAAGAAAGCACACACATCCTGGATCTGCATTCATTCCTGTGATGATACTATCAGTAATAATCCTGTGATGAGAGGTGCTGAGAAAGGTTTTCAAATACACTGTTCAAGATAAGTGACAGTCACAAGAGCTTTCCTAAAAGGGGGACTTAATTTTCATTTTGCCTCTTTCTACTAGTGATTTATCTATTAATTGCATCTGGTGAGCTGATAGTGCATCAGTGTGTGTCTAAGAGATACCTCCTAAGAAGACCTAAAAAGAAAAAAGTGAATGAATTCTTTTCTTTTTCCAGGAACCTGAACTTACTACAGGACTCTGATCCTCCATTATTGATATCTCCAGAACTTTTATAGTTGGAAGGAGAGAATTGTTCTCTGACTTTAAGGAACAAAAAAGTATTACAGCAAAGCTAGTTGACTGTTGTCAGTGTAGGTTTCTAAATAGGAAGAAAGGAATTTTCCTGTTGAGTAACTAATCAACTTCAAGAGTACAGGCTGCTTTTTTGTGTAATAGCTCCTTGTTTTTTTGCAAGGAATGGTATCTTGACTTTGTTTTTAAGAGTTAGATCAAAGAAATAATGTTTTCATTATCTTAAAATATTAAAATAATTTTTAAACTATATGTTTAGAATTAAAATATCCTAAATCTATGTATTTTAAATTTGTCTTTATTATAGAAGATTTTATACCATTTCCAAGTATGTTTTATAATGTTCAAAGTATATTTTGTCACGGCCTTGCAGGGTGTGTGTTTGTTTTCTTACTGGTGATAGTGGGGTGTTTTGTTTTTTTTTTTTTAATTTGAGTTGTTTAAGACTTAGTGGCTGGGATTACCTGGGTGGAGGTCAAGGGGTCTATTTTTTTGCTGTTCTTTGAGTTGGATCACGTAACTTTTAACTTCTGTACTATTCAGGAAATAATGGTTTAAATGATTTTTACTAGAAGGTGTCATGCATTACTTTTTTTGCTAACTTTTGACAAGGGTAAATGCCTTTTCTGGTAAGTATATTAAAAAAATGCTTAATGAGAATGCTTAGTAAATAGGGTATTGAAGTATTTTGAATCAATAGTTTGTCAAAAGATACTTCCATGGTGTTAGTTACTAAAGTATTAGTGTTTTAAAGGTATTACATTAATCAGGTAATTGAAATTGGGTGCTAAATATTGGCACAGTAGCACTAGGAACATACCTAAGTGGCTTACCCAGTCTGGGGATATATTTCAAGTTGTTTCATACTAAAAAGAGATAATATAAAACAGTTCCTTGCAAAGCACAGCTCTAATGCAACAAGTTAAAGATACATTTAATCTTTAGTTCTCTAATACACTCACTGAAGTCAGTGTAACAGCTGATTTGCTTAAAGTTAAGCAGATGTTGAAGTAACCTTCCTGAACTGGGCTTCAAACTTTCGGTCTCACAAACTCTTAGGCACATCTTACTGTTAATTGCTTGAGTGTGCTTAAGCATGGGCTTGTCTCAAAGTACTTTCAGGGATACACAAACCCTGACCCACAAGGGTGCAGAGTGGAGCCCCCCTGGACCACCTTGATCAACTGCTCCTCTGTGCTTGCTGGAGTTACATGTGGCCATTGCTCTGTCTGCAGTAAGATTCAGAACAACATGTTAATTTTGCCAACAATTGGCAAAGTGGGAAAAAAATTTAAACAATTACACGTCAGAGCCAGAAAAAAACAAGGTGTCATAAAGGGTAACTAAAACAACACTTGTGAAAAAATTCTATTAAACAGTATTAGGCTTAACATTATTATACTGATTCTTTTTTTTCGTCAGTAGCTATTTAACATTGTTCTAGGTTTAGGTTTTCTTAACTTTTATTTTTCACTTTTATCATTGAATCTCAACCTTAACTTTGTTTTGAGGGATCCAAGTGAAGGCGAAGCCAGTGGCAGAACTGACACCTCAAGGTGAGGAGTCACTATTAATACTTCGCTCCTAGGTCTTTTGAATCAAGTGATTTCTTAAAGCCTTTTAAATCAGGATGTAAAAGAGAATAGTGCTTAATTATTCTGTATTTCAAAACTGTTTTCTATTTGGGGGGAGGGGGTCTTGTTGAGGTCCTTTATATATCCTTTATTTCTGCTTTCTTGCGAAGTATTTAATACAAAACTTTATGTAAGAGTATTCCTTTGAATAATAACACCCCCTATAGGAGTTTACCAATCCTTTAGGCACTTAGAATCATGATTTGACTTATAAATATTTAATGGTGTTTACTTTTGGTTTCAGTGGACAGTGTAAATACTTTGTGTGTCTGTGTGTATATATGTATCTATTAAATTTTTACTGTAGTTACATACTGTGCTCATTACTAAAGCTGCTGCTTGCCATAAGTAAACACCTTATAGTCCCTGAGAAATGAATGTCACTTGCTCTGAGAAACAAAGCAAGTGACATTCAGACAGAAGGGTTGGTGACTGCCAAATATTGAATTTCTGTGGCAACCACTGTACACAAATCTATAGATGCTTTGTTAGCAATATAACATTCCTTCATATGCTCATTTTCCAGTATATCTGCTCTTTTGCCATGTTTCAGCTTTTGGTGTGCTTAAGCACAGTGCAAACCTCTTTATTTTTCTGCTTTCTAATGAACAGGCATTGTAGTTTGCATTAATTCTAAACTGGTCACTTACAGAAAGTATTGATTTAGTTTTCAAAACAGAAAGCCTATTAAAAAAAAAAAAAAACAAACAGCACATTCTTACCCAGATACACTGTATATAATACACAATGCATTTATCTTAGTTAGCCCTTTTCAATTCAGAGTCTCTTAGCTGTCAAATAGTTATGGAAAGGGAAAAGAGACTGAGTGTTCAAATTAAGTGTAAAGTTGCTTTCAGCTCTTGCTTTCATTCTCTAGCTTTCTCTGCTTTTTGTCATCCTACAGTGTCTGTTTTGGGCTAACAAAGTAATTTGAGATCTTATCCCTGCTCTATCCCTTAATATCAATGTGTTTCTCTGGGGGTCACACAAAGTTGAATTCAAAGTGCTTGTTTTGACTCCTCTCTGAATAATGATGGCAGTTTATAGACTTGAAATGAGAGCAGCACCTCTCCCCAGTGACGGATGGGGAGGCATCAGCATCAGGAGTACCTGGGGCAAGAGCAGATAACAGTTGACTGTGGAATTACTTTAAAATAATTTGTGGTGGCTCTCAAAATGTTTTCTGCAATGGAACAAGTAATCTATTTGATAAGGGAGCATCAGACTAAGAGCAGTAATTGGAAATCGTTCCCTTGCAGTTTTGTCCTTTATCAAATAAAATAGTTTGTCTGTATTTGTAAAATACACGTCACTGTTTCTTACTTGTAAAAGTTGCTGGCCATGTACTCAAATGGTGACAAACAGGCTGTTCACAATCAAATTACAGTCCAAAATCAGCCTTATTAGTTAAAATAAAACGTTATTATAAGGTATTTTGACACAGAGAGAGGTCAAAAATCTAAACAAATACAAAAGGTGGGGAAGGCAGAAAAGAAGGGAGGGAATTAACTAAAGACTTGTGAATTGCAGGGTGGGATTTCTTCCTCTGCTGCTTTTACAGTATGATTTCTGCTTCAGGATTGTGTCCCTCAACTTCAGTTTTGTTCGTGTATGGCATGCTCCAGATCATGAAATCAGCAGAACTTCAGTCATGCTTTTACATAGATTCCACTTTCTTTGGAGCAGTATGGAGTAACGTGTGTCTGCTGCAGTTCCCATTGCACGTGTTGTCATCAGAACATTGTAGAGCAGGGGTTTCCAAACTCGCTCTGCTGTGTGCCACTCCAGTGGCACGGTGCTGTGCTGAGCACACGGCACGTGGGGCGGGGCTGTTCCAGCAGCGTCCATCCCACTCCCTGAATTAGCTTGCCCGTGACTTGTGGCATCTCAGTGGCAGTTTAGAAACCCCTGTTCAAGAACTGTATTTCGCTTCTCTCTCTCAGCTACGCCGCTCTGGTTTTGACTTTGCTGTGTGTCACTTGTTCCAGGAGTGTTTCTGGGGAGCCCAAAGACAGAGAGAAGGAGGATAGCAAAGATTCGAAGCCACGCTCCTTGCGCTTCACATGGAGTATGAAGACCACGAGTTCTATGGACCCGAACGATATGATGAGAGAGATTCGGAAAGTGTTAGATGCCAATAACTGTGATTACGAACAAAAAGAGAGGTTTTTGCTCTTCTGTGTCCACGGTGATGCACGACAAGACAGCCTTGTTCAGTGGGAGATGGAAGTCTGCAAACTGCCACGATTGTCGCTCAATGGAGTTCGCTTCAAGAGAATATCTGGGACTTCTATTGCGTTTAAGAACATTGCATCCAAGATAGCAAATGAGCTTAAGCTGTAAAGAGAACCTAAATTCTTTGGGATCAGGGAAGATTCATACATGATCTACACTTTGAATGTACTGGTTTCGCCTAATGTGATTGGCCTGTGAAACTCCCCATGTAGAAATTGCCCTTATTGCAATAAGGTTATACATAGTTATTCAGAATTGTAAAGTTAAATCCAGTATGACCTATATTAAATAACTGTAGCTAAAGAAGTTATGTTCACATGTACAGGTAAGTATATAGAGCATTCTGTTCATTTTATGTTCATAGAGTTGTATAATAAAAAGATGACTGCTTAAATTCAGATCTTGTATAGTTGTCTAGATTTCTGCACAGAAATGTATGTTTGATGCTTTGAGTTGGAAAAGTTCTTCCCTATCATTTACATTTTTGGTGGGTTTTATAAGTCTTACCTCTACCATGCATTTTTTAAAAAACTTGTGTCCTGAATCAAATGCACAAACTAGTTTTCACAACTGTAGCATGACCGTTTTTAATTATTTAAAAATTGTTCATGAGTTGAACCAAAAGTCAGTGAGTAATTGGCTTTTGTTCTACGTGAGACTGTTCCTGCTTATCTTTGGCTCTTATCCTTGTTATTGGACAGTGTTTAGTTGAAAAAAAGAGACAAATATGTTTACAGTGTTGGCACTTACAGTTTAGAAACTTTGTTCTGCCTTTGGCCAGCTCAGAGCTGTGGGGGAACAGAAACCAGGCATAAGTGATTTCTGTCTGCAAATTCCAGTGCTTATTCCCATGGCCCATTAACAAATGTAGCGCCAAAATGGAGAACCAGAATAATTTCATTTGAATATCTTGGTGTAAAATATCACTTATTTGCTGCCTTCAGAATACTACAAATTCCATTTTATGGAAATCTGTTAACATTGGGACTGTTTAATAGCACAAGATAATCTAAAGTGTTGACCAATTGTGTAAGTTAATAATACCACCTCAGGAATTAGCTTGGCTTTTGGAACATGTGCCCCTAAAGAGTACATGCAATTCCACATAATATTTTACAGCTAAACATACATTGTTTATAATGATGAATTGTTGATTTATGCTTTTGTGGTTGTACAGTTTGTTCCCATGTAACCTGTTTGTGTTTAATATTTTACCAGATTTCTTGTATTTATTCCACATCATTATGCCTGTAATGTGCAGCTTTGTAATTAGGCACTTGCCTACTGAAAAGAAAAAAAAAACAGCCCCACATTTTTTTTCCTTCATAATTAATGATTATAAACTATGTAAAACCACTAGTACTGGTACATTTTAATACTTGTTCTTTTGTACTGAATTAACCATAGAGGTTGGTTGTGCAATGTTATTTAATGTCGTAATTACTGTAATATCAACATATGGGCCCCATCTGCACACTCTTGTGAAGAATAGAAAGTTCATTAAGAAATCGTCACTTTAAAAAATAAAAATTAAAAAAAAAGCTGTGGTAAACTCTGTAACCCTAAGTTAGAAAGCTGTAAGTGTAGTAATGTGCCATTCTCTAATGGCTTCTTGACCAAGATGGACTTTACATACTGTACTGTGATGTAGCTTTCCTATGTAACAGTTATGTTCGGAGATGGACGTGTATTGTTGCCTTAGAAAAAGGGTGGTGTTTGGAAAGAAAGAACTGTAGCCCCTTTTCTTTTTTTTTATCTGATGTTCATTGAACCAAATCTGATGCAAGTCATCTTGATTCACTGGTGCACTCTATTAAAACTTACTTGAACAGTTCTCATACTAAAATACTTGTTGTTTGCCCTTTATAAAAGCACAGTCATCACTGCAGGTAGCAAAACAGTTTAAAGGTGCACAGGCTCCATCTTCAGCATGGTGTGAATTCAGAATTAGCATTGCATGGGTTCACTGGTCCTGCACTGTTCAGAAACTTATCAGTGGTTTAGCATTGCTGAGAAATGGCTGTCCAAGAGCTTTACAGGAACTCACCAAAAATTGGTCTGGGGAGGAGGGGGTTTTGTGTCTGCTCAATTTGCACATAAATGTCCATAAAAGATCAATTTTTTAAAAAAAAAATACACAACTGGAATGTAATCGTGATGCTAATCGAAGGTCATGTATGAACTTGGTCATGAAACAAAACCCTTTGCCTTTTCAGAAGAATCAGTGGACAAAATATAGGTCATGCTGTGAGACAGTAGGATTAAGTACTTAGGAGAGCTTCCCGCTTTACAGGCACTGTTTTTCCATGGCTAACTTTGCCCTAGATTGCTGCTGGTTTTCACCGTTTCATATAACCAGAGATGTATCAATGTTCCACAAAACACACAGCTTTTCCAGAGGACAGAGCTGACAAATTGTACTCCAGCTTTCCCATGAAACATGACATTGCCAATTTCATGTTTATATACCATGGCAGCTTGCATATGGTGTACTGTCCAGTGGCTGCCAGAGTGTGAAATTGCCCTGGTTCCTAAGCCCTATGCCCTCCTCCTTTTGTCTTTCTGGAAGATGAGCCAGGACCCACCTCATGCTCTCCATAGCAAACACACCTGGAGCTTCCTCAAGGGCACAGTTTGCATGCAAAAGGTCTAAGTGCACACAAGTTCAGCATTTGGCTTTCCAAATCTGCTGCCCCAGCAGGAGTAAGACAGGAAGACTGGAGAAGGCAGTTCTGAAAATGTCTCTGGTTTTATTGGCAAGCAGAGTCTTCTTAGTCTGGGATCAGTGAGACGGTGCCTACCCAACCTCAGTGCCTGGCTCTGGGCACCCTCAACAGCTGCCTTGTGCAGGACCTGTTACATACCAGTTACCCCTTAGGTAAGAGTGGGATAAGCTGCATTTCAGATCCCAATGTTCCCAACTTCCATGTGGGAAGGGACTGGTGTGGCATTTTATCAGCACAGCTTTAACTTTAGAAATACAAAAGAGTTAAATGCCACATCAAACTTCCCAGCTCGAGGCAAAGAAAGGTATGTCTTGAACCTTTGGAGGTCTCATGAATTCACATAATTTGTTGAACTCGTAATATTATTGGCAGCATCTCTGGGGTGGTGGTTGGGATGGGTGGGGGGTGAGCAATGGGGTTGCTGCATGGTTCAGTAGTCAGGGTTGGGGGTTTTTTTGCATTATTTCTTGCTTTGAGGTATACCAACATTTCCAAAACTAGTGCATCCCTTTTCACACAGTCCAGTTTAAAAACATTAAAATGTATATAAATCAGTGAAAATACAATAAACAGTCATTCCTGGTCCACTGAATGAATGACACTGCTGGGGAACCAAGTGGGGTCATTATGCCATATGGTAATGGATGATGCTAAAATTCCATGAACTGTTTAGACATGAGGTTTTGTATTATGTCATACATCTGAGGGTATCTTGGACCTCTTTATCTCAGAACATGTGATTCCCCTGGAGATGCTAAATCCCAGCTGAGAGATGTATTCTGTGAGGTTTTTATAGTTGAATTCTGGAAAGGGAAGCAAACTTGTGAGATACAAATGAAGTCTGTGGGGAAAGGCCTGCCTCTCTTGGGAAGATAGGGAAAAATTATCTACCTCAGAGCTTCTCCTTTATTGTGATAGAGCACTTCTGTAGTGACAGTCCTGAGGCTTAGCTCACACTTTCCACCCTTCAGGCCTCCATGGCCCCACTGTTCTTTACACAGCTTTCTGGAGCTGTGAAGTTGGTGAATCACCATCCTTGGGGCAGATAATGCAAAGTGCAGGTTTTACTTTCCAAATATCACGCACAGATCTTGGGGAGATGCAGGTTGAAGGCTTTGCTCCTTGGTAAGAAAAATCCAGGGGAAAGGATTAGTCTGTCCCCGTGTTGCATCTGCTTGTCCAAAGCATTCATATGCACATCAAATGTTGATAAATACACCAAGTAGTTTAATAAATTTTATCTATCCTCCCTGTGCAGTTTTGGGTTTCTTGATGTGCCCCAGCTGAGGAACGCCGCTTAGGAGAGGCAGCTGTTACACTGCGGCACCCCAGCCGCCGAGGTGGGGCTGTCACAGCATCTGGGCAAAAGCCACTGAGAAACTTCGCCACTTTCCCCTTGGCCAGGGGTAGCCGAACGCAGCCCAGGACACAGAAGAGGCCGTTCACCCGTGGCTTTAGTAGGAACACTTATAACTGAGGGATGTGCAAGGAGCGTGGCGTTTTTCTCTGCCGGGCAAAGAGCGGGACCTCCTGCAGCGGTGCTGCCGTGGGCCGGGGCAGTGCGTGCGGTGCCACGGAACCATCTCCGGGGCCGAAGCAGCCCGGGCGCGGTGCGGTGCGGGGCTGTGCCGCTCCATCAGCGCTCACCTGTCCCCGCTGAGCTGACGGGCTCCGATCCCGGGCTCCCGCAGCGGCTCCCGGCTTCCCGCACCAGAGCGGGTCCGCAGCCGGGGCAGCGCCAGCCCCGCGCCGGGCGCCTCTTCCCGTGGCCGTCCCGCCCCGGGGAGGGGGCAGCGGCCGCCTCCGGCCACACCTGTGGCGCCGCGGCGGAGGAAGCGCCCGAGGTCGGCGCCCGAAGGCACCATGACGGTGGGCGCCAAGGTGAGGGGCAGGTTCTCCCGCCGCGGAGCCGGCGACGACCGAGTCTGCATCCTGCCCGGCGAGGAGGAGGAGGCGGCGGGGGCCGGGGGCAGCGCGGGGGCCCCGCGGCCGGCGGCGCTGCGGGAGGAGGAGGAGGAGGGCGCCGGCTGCAGGAAGGTTCGCTTCGCCGTCCTGCCCGGCTCCTACGAGCCGCTGCGCCCGCCGCGGGCTCCCGGCAAGCGGCACTACGGGAAGCGCCTCAAGAAGTACGGAAAGGTGAGAGCACAGCGCGCCCGGCACGGCCGGAGCGGGGACCCTCGGCACGGGACCCTCGGACGGGGACCCTCGGACGGGACCCTCGGCACGGGGACCCTCGGACGGGGACCCTCGGACGGGGACCCTCGGCACGGGGACCCTCGGACGGGGACCCTCGGACGGGGACCCTCGGCACGGGGACCCTCGGCACGGGGACCCTCGGACGGGGGACCCTCGGCACGGGGACCCTCGGCACGGGACCCTCGGACGGGGACCCTCGGACGGGGACCCTCGGCACGGGGCCCTCGGACGGGGACCCTCGGCACGGGGACCCTCGGCACGGGGACCCTCGGCACGGGGACCCTCGGCACGGGGACCCCCGGCACGGGGACCCTCGGACGGGGACCCTCGGACGGGGACCCTCGGCACGCCATGGGGATCCCCGGGTCTGCGGTGCCGAGAGGGCAGCGGGGCCGCTGAGTTCCGAGGGGCTTTTGGAATTGCCCCTCATCCCGCGGGCATTTCAGGACCAGCGCCCGGCTCCGAGGTGGGGTCGGGGCTTGCTCCGGACCTGCCCGGGAAGGAGCCGGTGCTGCGGGGGGGGGCCCGGACACCGATCGTCGCCTGGATCAAAGAGCACAAAATCTGTCTGTTCGAAGTGAAAATGACACTAAGCTGATCCATGTGACGGGTGCTTTGCGTCGCTTGGTTCTGCGTTTCCCTCAGGGTCATTATTTAAAAACTATTCCTTAAAACTTCCAGTTAATTGGCCTGCCATTATTTTCCCTTCCACTGAAGTGCCTGAAAGAAACGATAAACAGCCCTGCAGGACATTCCTTGGCCAAGGTGACCCTTAGAATTCACTGCTGTGAGTTACAGGGGCAAAAAATAAAAGCAGCTTGTTCTTCATCTGTAACAGTAATTTTGGATCAAAATTGTTCTTTTGCTTTCCTGTGTGGGAAGTCACAAGTCCTGCAGTCTGGTGGTTTGGTTTTCCTCCCACCGGAAGATTGGTGCCTTTAGTTACAGAACTGCCATGTGGAAGAATTCTATTGTTTTTCTCTTGTTCATGTCACTTAAGTACATCTCAGGTATGTCTTGGATGTTCGTAGCAAACAATAGTTTCTATGTTCGCAGGAGAAACATTTCTGTGTCAGGAATCCTTTCCTGCTGCTGAGATGTCAGCATGAGACTTGACTTTCTACTGCATTCTATCAAAAAAATCATGATTTTGGTAAAGATATGCTTGCTATGTCTGACATGCAGAAAATGCCATTAGCCTGGCAAAGTTACTTTTGAAATTCAGTTTACAGATGTCAGCATTGTCAGGAACTGCCTCTCAAATCCTACTGTTTCATAAAGAAACGAACAGAATATTTCATTCTTTCATGATGAATTTGATCCTTTGCATTTTCAGCACAGTGTTTTCCAGGTCCCATGCTGTAGGAAGCTGTCTCAAGCCATAGGCCTGATGTGTACGGTACAGTTTTGTGAGAATATTTGCAGCAGGTCATCACTTTGCTGGTGGTGCTGTTGGTATAAAGATGCCTTTAATGGTGTTTAGAGCACAGGACAGCTCTTAGGTACTGTGTATTCCCTTTTGTGTTGGTCAGATGATATTCCCACGGGGAAGTGTTGCCAGTTTGGCTCTGGCATAAAGAACAACTCATGGAAGAACAGGTGAGGTCTGGGTAAGGGAAGGGCAGGAAGGGGGAAAGAAGACTCCTGTGTGACATAGTGAGGCAGGGGCAGATGTGGGAAGGGAAGGCCTTGCACCTCTCCTCCAGCCTCAGGATCTGCCCCCAGGCTCGAGCCACCTTTTTATTTTGGCATCTTAACTCCTTTTGAGTGAGTTTCCATGGGAGTAAAACCAGCAAAGTTCAACTGTGTAGTATCATCATGACAGCTGAAGGTTTTTATGTGCCAGAACCTCTGTGATCCAGCTTTAAGAAATCATAAGAATATAATAGATATTGACTAGATTTCACTGATTTAAAAATACTTACTCAGATTCCATTTTTTCTATAAGAGGTTGTTTTAATCTAGTCCTGCACAACCATAAGGAGTAAATAAAAATTAATTCTGATATTCCTCCAAATCTGACTACATTGTATTGATTCACCAGCTGAGAGTGGCCACATGACCAAAAGCTATCAGAAATGAAATTAAAATTAAATTAAGGTTTTCAGTTAAATAATCCATGGCAAGTTTATCTCTAGTGTAGTATATAGATGAGTTCCTGAATGTGTACTGATGGGGACCATAACTTTCTTACTTTGACAAAAGAAATTGTATTTTGACAAAAAGCAATGACCTTTCCATAACAGTATTCTCAGTGATTACTGCCTTCTTGTTCAGCTCCAGTTTTAGCACACTATGAACTTCTAGGAATTGCTAACATAGTTAGAGCATGTAATGTGGGAATTATGTACTTCTACAAACTAGGGTGAATTTAAACTAATTTTATTCTTGAATAGAATCACATGTAAAAGCCTGGCTTCCTGTGGAGGCTGCATCCGTTCAGCTTAACTATACCCTGTGGGTGTGTATGCCTATATAAAAATAGATGGTAAAATGTTTTTCCACTCTGCAGCCCTCGTTAGCTGTGGGAGAATTTCATTTTCTGGGCCTGTGACATTGGCTGTCGGAATGATTTTACGTGAAGGTATTTTCTTTCACCCTGTCTTTTTTTAATCCCTTTTTATCATCTCTCTCCCCAGAATGTTGGGAAGGTTCTGCAGAAAGGTTGTCACTACTTGGTGATTGGCCTGCAAGGATTAGCAGCAGCCTATTCTGCTCCCTTTGGAGTGTCAACACATGTGGCATCCTTCGTCCGCTAGGACAGCTCCCTGTGCCCCATGGGAGAGGACACGAGGCCATTGCTGCTTTCTCAGGATTAAATTTGAGACCTGGATCTGAAAAACCTCTTGGACCAACAGCCCTGAGCCTCTACACCAGACTCTTTCCAAGACTGAGTGCTCTTCTCTGAAAAAAATTCCGGTGCTTTGTAAAATCAGATTGGGTCAAAGAAGTGTAAGGATGAGGAAATAATCTTTGAATAATAGAACTGAAGTTTGCTTTGGGGCATGAGTTGGTTTTCCAGAGCTTCCTGCTGTTTGGAAGGGAGCCAAGGATGGATGGAAAAGCAAGTAGGTGAGGGAGAGAGAGGAAAACAGAGGATGGGAGAGCAGCTGGGGAGGTGGAGATGAGTTTGGGTAGTGAGAGGAATTGTCAAAGAAGTGGAGGAAACAGATAACAGAGGATTAGGAAAGTGTTTGGTTTTCTGAAATTCTGAGTTTGGTGCGTTTTTTTTTTACCTGAGAGGGTTAAGATTATGAGTGTACTTAAAAATATACTTGGACATAAATGGAATGTGGCCTGAGACATGGAGAGCTCTGCTGCATCATAGTTGTTCATTTCAAACCCTGGACATAATGAGCCTTTAAATAATCATGAGAAAGATGTAAAAATACAGAAAGAAAATAAGGTGTGTATTTGTGATTTTGGGGGATTAAAGGCTCACTGTGATTAACATTTTCAACTTTTCCTCTGCTACTGTGAAATCTGCATATATTTTTTTTACTGGGAATGGAGTTCATATGTGATACACCTGATTCTGGAAGCTGGGCCATTTTACGCCTGATTTTGTGGTGTTCACCAGGGGAAAAACAATTGATTGCCAGCAGCATCTGAGGAAAAAAAAAAATATATATACAGCATTTGGTATAAGAATGAACAAGTGTGATATATGAGAACAAGGCCAAATAACCTGCCAGCTCCATCATCATTTCTGCACCTGGAAGCTGTAGGAGGAGGATGTCAGTATCAGATGGCTCAGCTCAGTGCTGCAGATGCAGCAGCTTCCATGTCACACCTCCAGGGACATAAATCATATATTGATGACACAGGAACAAGGTGGTTTATGGGCCTTAAAAATTTTGTGGGGTTTGTTTGTTTGTTTGTTTCTGTCAGTCTTTTGTGGTAGTTGTAAATGACTTCCCTGCTAGCACTTTCTATGTATTACATATCTTTCTAGTTTTGATGGTGTTTTTGTAATCAAGGAGTTGACTTAACTGGAAAAAAATGCTGTTCACTTGCTTTCTTTGCCTTTTCTGAACAAAGGAGTTTGTATGTCTTGGCAAACCACACTGTATTTCTTTTAAATGTAGCAAATGAATCAGATGGGGGGGTGGGGCAGGGTGTTATGCTCTTTTCTAACTGGACTGTAAATAAAAGCCACGAGATCCATGTCTGTTTTTACCTACACACATAAGTAAGCGCACAAAGGAGGAGTTTCTCAGCAGCAGCCCAGGGGAAGCTGCAGTGTAAACTTCCCCACGTTGTTTTGCCTGTGGCCTCAGGGCCCTGGCAGGACATGATTGCAGCCCAGACCGTGTAGAAATGCTCAGGAACAGCAAGGTGTGGAGATGAGGCTGCAGAGGATCTAAGGTTGCAAAAGCTGGGGTAGGAGTAGCCACAAAGGGATTTTGCTCATTGATTTCATACCTTCAGTTGTTTCTCTTGAGCTTTTTTGTAGGGACAGACCTGTCCCTCTTATCTGCCCCACCAGCCTGTTGATAATGCAGTAAGAACAAGGTTGTCCTAACACCCGTATGCCACACCAGCCTGCAGGGTTTGGGATTAACTTCAGATTTTGTTACATGACTGCCTGTTTCACAGTGCTCTTACAGCATAAATCATTAAACCTTTTTTCCAAATTACTAAAGCCATGCAGGAAGAGATTAGTGTCTCCATTTTTCTGTGTGGAGTGAGTGTCCCATCGATTTGTCTGTATGTCCCCTGACTAGTAAGGCTGCTCCCTCATTGCAACACACAGAGTCCAGCCCATTCAGACCCTCCACAAAGGTAAACATGAACCTTAGCTCCTGAACTGCTCAGCACAGTGGACTTTTGCCTGCTGACATCCAGCCTCTGCTCACCTGGTGCAACTTTAAGGGAATAACCTGGTTGCTATCCATACAGAACCTGAATGACATGTACGTGGTGCTTCTGTGTGAGCCTGAGAAAAGAAAAGCTTCAGGCATATTGGTGAGTCAGCTTTGGCTGGCCAATGTTTCTAAAATAGACCAAAAACAAAGAAAGAGGAGAGAGAAAGGAAAAGTAAGCAAGTAACCTGTGCTGCTGCAATAAACCTGCTAATGATTCATTTTCCTCCTGCAAAACGAACTGATGGTTCTCACTGAGGTTACCAATTAGTGCTGCTTATCAGTTCTCCTTGAGCAGTGATTCACTCCTCAGCTCCTCAAGGGAATTTGTGAGGCCAAGCCTTGGCTTCAGGGTTTGCTGCTCTCTTCATTAGCCCAGCTGAGGAAGCAATGCCTAGGAAATCTTAATCCAGAGGGCGAGGTTCATTTCTCAGCTGGGTGGATGGCAGAGGGCTGTACCTCCTGTCAGCCATGGCAGCATCTCTGTTGGGCCAGGTCTGGCTTAGCTGTGGTGCAAGCAGGTGGAACAGGGCAGGTCCTGCAGCTCTGTTGCTAAATGTTGTCTCAGTGGCATGAGAGATGAGGAAATATTCCCTGATCCTCTCAATGTTGGCTGGCAGGTCACCTGCTCAGCCAAAAAAAATGGGCAGCCTCCATCTGAAGCAGAACTGCCATGCTGGAAGTCTGCACGTGAGATGAGGGAGAGAGAGCAAGATGCTGGTGATGGGGAGGAGGCTGGGACTGGGGAAGAGCCTGTGTTCCCAGCCCCGGTGGGTGCCAAGCCATGAGGACAGTCTGGGACATGAACCTTGGCTTCTGCACAGGTGTTATGTATTCTTGGCAAGGTGGTCCTTGGAGGAGCCACCCCAGCAGAGACAGCTTTCAACCCACAGGTGCACACAGGCTCTTTTATTAAAATAGGCTTGTCTGCAGCTGAACTCCTGGTGCCTCTGAGGAGCAAAACAGGTGTTTGACTCACTCATAAACAATGTGGGTTGCAGTGGATACCAAAGTGAATACATGGAGAAGGTTTGATTTGATGTTTGAGCTGGACAAAATATGTTCCACCCTTCAGCCCCTTGCATGAAACCTCTACCCATTGTTTCATTTGTCAGGTTTGTCTTCAGTGGTGTGCTGCTGGCCTATTTGATTCCCTTCAGCTTTCCATACACCTTTCACTGTGTTTTATAACAAATGGCAGGATAAATAGGTTCAGGAAGCTGACTACATGTAAGAGTGGCAAGAAATACATAGTGAACTTGTCCATGCTTTTCTCAGAAACAAACTCCACTAACCAGACAGTTTGGCAAGTCACTTTTACTTTAAATTCCTGGCTACTCCTTGTGAATGGCCAATGAGTCACAGAGCAGAATAAAGCATATTTCTTCTGGTTTTGCCAGAGTATTTAATTACTCCTCTGGCTTACCACAGGCTCTGAGGAAATGGCAGAGGACTCAGAGCTATTGTCCTTTGTCCTGTAACATTAGCAGCAAGGAAGCACTCTTGCACAGCTTGCTTTGGAAGTGCAGTGACTGAGAAGAGCTGTACCACACCACAGCACTTTGGCACTTCCAGGTCTTTGCCCCTCCCAGGTCACAGATCACTCCAGGGATGAATGTCCTTTCTGACCTCTACCTGTCTGTAAGACTGGGAAAGGGGCAGGTTTTGTTTTGGGGTGCAGTAAAACCAGTTGTCTCTTTTTCTGTATCCCAAGTCCCTTGTTAGCTGAACGCTGGCCTCTTCCGAGACAAAACTGATCCTAAAATATGCACACAGTTGCTGCAGCTACCTGTACAGAGTGTGCTTTGGAAATCCTTTTTTCTTCAAGGAAAAGCAGAGAGCCTGAAGAACTTGTAGATTAATGGAGATAATTAAATTAAGAGAAAGTAAAGGAATAAAATAATTTCTTTTCTTCTCCTTTCAGGATGTAGTATTAGGCTGCCAGGCCTGTTTTGGGGTGAAGTCTAGACTGGGCTCAAAGAGGGTGGTGCACTTTCCTGAATCCTGCAAGGTGCATGAGGAGAGACACAGGGCTCTGGACATTCAGCTGGAGGAGAAAAGACTCGGGAGAAACTTGACAACAGCTTTTCAGTGTGTAAGAAAGGATTTCCAACAATATAGAGCTGGGCTCCTTACTGAGGTCTACAGCCAGACAGCAAGAGATAATAAATCCAAACTGGGGAGCTTTCAGCCAAGTCAGGGAAAGCAGTAATATGATCACTAAGCATAAGAGGATACTTCAGGAGGCTGGAGTCGGTCTGTGGTGTGTCTCAAGGCATGACTGTACAAAGTGGGAAGCAGCCCACAGCGTTCACCTTGCTGTGAGCCAGAGGCTGGAGGAGAGATCTCCTGGGCTTCTGCCAGTCTGGATGAGGCTGAGAGTGGGATTCTTCCATGGTAAGGAGAAAGCTTTTAATTTACCTACTGTATGGAAATGTAGAAGTCTGAGCTCCTCGCCCTTGCTAGAAGCACAGACGCGAAGAATAAAGCTTTGCTCCTGGTAACAAGGAGCGACTGGCGAGGGCGGCAGCGATGCCGGAGGAGCAGCTCCGCTTCCACCGCTGCTTCCACTTCCCTGCGTTCCACTGGCTGAAAGGCGATTGTCCTTTACTGCCATCTCCTGGGAAAAACCCACAGATTTCCAGCCTGCCCCGTTGTTCTGCCTCATCTCCTGCAGGGATTTCCTGCCTTTCCCTAGGCTGGCCTCCAGAGCCATCCTCAGGATGTGGGGACACAGCAGTGTAATGTGCATCTCTGTACACCGGTGTTTCCTACCCAGTGGAATACTGATCTTGCTCTGCCCAAGTGTTTAAAATGTAAAGCTATAGGAACATTGTTTTTGTGTCAGTTTTTTTTTTTTCCTTCAACGCCTAAAAATGCATTGCACTCTGCCCTGAAGTTCTTGCTGCATCTCAAAAACATTCCTTAAGGAAGATCCACTAGAGGTGAGGGGATGAGCCACAGCCACTTCTTGGTTCTAAATCTCATCTCATCAATTGCCTACAAGAGGGTGTGTCATTTTGTACAGGAGCTTGGCAGGCTGGAATGAGACTCCCCCAGGAGTGCCTTGGACCCCACTCCAGCAAACCACAGTTGCCTCCTCATGCTTTTTGTATTCCCCTGTTTCTGCTGCCTGTAAACGATTCTTTGCTCCTTCCTTTCCTGGGACACTGAACTAGCGTCAGATTGTTTTTTCAGCTGTGCCTCAATTAGGGTGGGGACTTTCCTGTCCTTGGTGAATCCCATCCTGCCCTGTGATGACTGATAAGCCAGAGCTGCAGAAGTGTTAATGTTTGTGCTGCAGAACAAATGCCCTGCTCCCCTCAAAGCCTCTCCTTTGGTCCTTACCTGCTCTCCCAGGTGACACACAGCTCTACCCTGGAGACTCCTGAAGCTGCCGATGGATGTTATTTTCAGATGGAAAATAATAACATTTACAGAACACTAGGAGAACTCATAAGGTCAACGGCCTCTATTAGTTAATGGGCCAAACATTTGCAGGAAAAACAATATCTGTGTTTTCCTGATGCATTTAGAAAGACTGAAGTTTAGTTTTTGACTGGAAGAAAAAGATAATTGTCAATTAATCTTCCTATGTGTCTGGAATGACAGCTGATAGTTACCAAAGTAGCTGATCAACCAGCTCAGGTTTTGGGTATAAATAATTCTCTGTATAGGGAAAACCTCATCAAAAAAGAGATACTTTTATATATTTGCTCTGGCTTCATTAAAAGGCATCCATCATTAATGACTCTATTTATGACTCTATCATTGCCAATTACTTGTCTGAGATTTTTCCACACATGAATTTCAATGAGCTCATTTCTAGTGCATGACTCACTGAACTCCGATTTCCTTCAAGATTTTAAGAGGAAACAGCAATGCTTTTACCCTCCCCTCCTCTCTGTGAAGGAATTTCTTGAAATTATTGTTTGTTTTAACTTTGGAAAAAGGATATATTTTGTGTGTGTGTGAGTATAATGTGATTTTTATCACATCTTGTTGAAATCAGCATATTTGGCCAGTTTATCCCCTCATCCCTGCCTTGTGCTGAATTATCAGAGAGTCACTGAAAAAATAATTGCCATATCCCTGGTGTGTGCATTTAATTCCTTTACTGGGACAAGCCCAGGCTACATTTAGTTCCATTCTAACACAATGACACCTAATTGAGGCCAGCATTTTGCTGTCTTTGTCACTATATTTTTCATAATGTCCATCCAAACCTCTCCTCTCAATGTGGTTATATATATCTTTCCAAAGTACAGCACTGTGTACATATTGAAAACCTAGAAAATCCCCATCTGTTTTGTGGTGGGTTTTTTTTGTTGTTGTTGTTTTTTTGGTTTTTTTTTTTGTTTGTTTGTTTTTTTTGTTGGTTGGTTGGTTGGTTGGTTGGTTGGTTTTTTTAGTGGAAACAAGTAAAATTGTTCAACTCTTTCCTCATCATTCAACTTAGGCCTCTGACTGAGCTGCTGCTACAAGAGTGTCTAGGTTTGTCTCTAGAATTATCTCAAATATCCCACTACATCTGAAGGCAGATACACCTTTTACATTCTCCATAAATTTTTTTTCTACCTGAAAATTTGTCCTGTGCTACTGAGTTAACACCATGCTTTTTAAAGCTATGTCAGCATCATCCACTTTCATGACTGAGGGAGTCCAGCCCCAGTTTGCTGCAAGACTGACACTGTGAATTTCTCATGTGATCAGACACATTTTAAAGAAGCCTGCAACAAGGGAAGACCTGGTGCAGAGAATGTCAGCACAACTGTCCTGAACTTTGATGATGTTATCAGCAATTGAAAACATGTTTATTTGCTTTTTAAGGGCAGGAATACTGTGCCTGCTCTGGCTACAGCAAACAGCTCTGCCACACAAGAGGCTGTGTTTGGATTGCAACAAAACCAGTACCTGTTTTGTCTGAGTGGCTCTATTCACATTGCTTAAGAGTACAAGGAGCTGATGGCTCCTAGGTAAGCACCAGTGTGCCAGGGATGGAGGATGAAACAATCCTGCTGGTCAGGCTGTTGACTGGAGGCTGTTTGGGAGATACCTGGTGTGTGGGTGAAAGCCTGCAGACTCAGACCTGAAACATTTCACCACAACCGTGCTGTCCACAGCTTTTTCTGATCTTGTGTTCCTCGTTTCATAGCAGGAGAAGAGAGATTATACAGATGCTGCTGCCTTCTGTTATTTCTTTAAGCTCCTCATGATACTCTTCAAGAAGAGTTAGGGCTGAATGTAACAGAAGGGCTGATTTAAATAAAATCTCCTTAGGCTCCTTAGGTCAGTAGATCTAAGGAATGAAAGCTTAAGGTCCTTCTTGGATTTTAAATTTTTTTTTTTCTCTAAATTAATACCCAATTGTTAGCCAATGTGAGCTATTTCTGAATTCAGTTAACAAGTCATTTGAACTAAAATAATCTGGTTCTGTACATCGCTTTGCTGCCCATAGTGTGCAGCTAGGAAGGAGCTGTAGCTTCTCACAACTATCAAGGTCTCTACTTCTCCAAATTCTCATGCTGGTAGAGTAGATACATGCTCCAGACCTATTTTCTCTGGCACTCAGAAGAAACAAGCAAAAAGTAAATCACCCATTTATTTTCAGAAAAAAATTCTCTCAAAATTCTGTTAAATTCTGTTATTTTGATGCCTCATAGACAGAAGTTTGGAAAGCAAAATTGTTCTGCACTTTGCAGTTTGCACAGTGGAGAATACTGTGCTCAAGAAACCACAGGAGTTAATTACTCATTTTTGCCTTAAGCTGGTGTAAATAAGCATTAATGTTTGTCAGAAGTGGACAGCATAAATAGTAGTTTGTTTGGTTTTTTAATTTATTTCACGTGATGCATTGCTTTCCTAGTTAAATTCTAAAACAAGTTTGTGTTTTTATCTCTTTAGTACTTAGGTTAATATAGTTTGGTTCCTGCTTGCAAGCACTGCTCATCAGACATGAGATAGTTGCTCACACACAAGATGCCTGGTTCCCCTTATAGCATTTTTCTGCTCGTGTGGGTGAAGGTGCAGATTACAGATCACTGTGTGAATTCAGTTAAAGTCAACAAAATATAAACTCCATGTTAAATCAGAAGATTAATGATTACCAAAGAATGCAAGGGCTCTCAGTCCACTCAGAGGGGTTGCTCCCCTCTTGTGTCTGTGGAGGAGTCATAAAGGCAATCACAAGTAATAATTTTTGACTCAATGGGTCAATGATTTGAAGGTGTTGGGGCAGGTCTGGTTTTACCAGAGCAAGCAGTTTAACACCTATGATTTACCTGGAGCAATGTGGGGATCCCAGGGATATGGAGGACAGGGTGTCCAGGAAAGTAGCACAGGAAGGGGTCTCAAGTGACATAGAAGGTGAGCAGGCAGCAGGTTGTCTCTGCATGTCCTCCACATAATCCAACAGCAGCATAAGGCTCTGCTGATCAATAGTTAATCTCCAGAACTGTTCTGCATTTGTTCAGGGGGCAGATTCTAAATAAACACAAGTTCTGTTTATCTTTCATGTTGTGGTGTACTTGTAGAAGGGGAAAGGTCCCAAAACCCATGACTGGAATCAGAGCATGGTTTAAACAGCAAAGGGGTGAACCAGAGGGCAAAGGCACTGCCCTCCTTGTATTTTCACACAGCTAATGTTACCAGGGACCTGTACCCCAGCATCAATTAGTAAAATGTGAATAACAAGGAGCAACTACCCCAAATGGCTGGGAGACCACAAAAATAATTGAGCATCCTGATGAGGAATGTACTCATTATTCCCTTCTGTACCACACCTACTCAGGTGGACTGTTGTCGCAGCACTGCTGCCTGTCCAGCACCCTTCATCTGAAAGAAGCAGGCAAAGACATTTGCAACAGAATCAGGTTTAATTCCCCTCTGTGCTCAGGCAGCTCTCTGTCTCTTTGGCACTATTTGTGTCTTGATTTCCTGCTCACAGTCATATCCTGGTCCTTTTAATTAAGGACTCCTCTGTGCACTCCCTTCTTGCCCATGAGGAAGATCAGGTTTTGGGGTCATGCCAAGTAGGGATAGATCTGCTGTCACTGCCTTTGCTTCTGACATCCATCACATTGTCTTCATCCACCAGCTTTTCACAAATCCCACCGTACTTTTTACAATCTACGGTGATTCCCATTGACAGGAACATTTTCCAGTCCTGGTCTGTGATCAAGTGATTCTTGAGGTCAATTTGAGGAACTCTCCCGGCTTGATTGCCCGCACGTACCCATTATCAAAAAGGTTCACAATAGCCTCATCTTCAATGTCCCTCTCCACCAGGATGCTGCTGATGGAGTACTTCCAATAATCCATTGTGCCTGGGCTGTCTGAACCTCCCAGAAATGCCCAACATTGAGCTTCCCCATCTTCTGCATTCTGGGACTTTGCCCTCAGCACACTTATCACTAAAATTTCAGTTTGTGAGTTTGGCCATCAGATCCCAAAGCTCTCGCTTTGCCTGTGAGAACAGACCTGTGGCAACAGTGACACTTGCCACTCCAGCCTGTATTTGATGTCATATTTGCCTTGCAGCTGTGTATCCCACAAAGCAACTTCCCTGAGGAAGAGGTCTCAGGAGTTTGGTACCAGGCAGAGGGGGTGCGCAGATGTCCCGACAGCACTGGACACCCCATTTACTGCCCTCCATGCCTCCATCCCCCTGCTCCCCTTTTCCCCGAGCCAAACCCAACGCGTGAATTTGACCTGTGTATTCCCACACGGCCCACACTTCCTGCGGCGCTGCTTGCGCCGAAAGCCCGGATATGGGACGGAACGCAGCATTTATCGGCGCTTTGCCGAGCCGGACGCTCGGCCGTGGGTGTGCCCCGCTGCGCCGCCCCTTTCTCGCACCGAGGCTCCGGGCGGGCTCGGAGGGCCGGGCCCGTGTGCGGGAACCGAGCCCGTGTGAGGGGCGGTGTGAGGGGCAGGGCGGTGTGAGGGGCGGCGTGAGGGGGCCGGGCCGGTGTGCGGGGCGGTGTGAGGGGCCGGGCCCGTGTGCGGGGCGGTGTGAGGGGCAGGGCGGTGTGAGGGGCGGTGTGAGGGGCCGGGCCCGTGTGCGGGAACCGAGCCCGTGTGAGGGGCGGTGTGAGGGGCGGGGCGGGGCGGGGTGAGGGGCGGTGTGAGGGGGCCGAGCCCGTGTGAGGGGCGGTGTGAGGGAGCCGAGCCCGTGTGAGGGGCCGGGCGGTGTGAGGGGCGGTGTGAGGGGCAGGGCGGTGTGCGGGGCGGTGTGAGGGGGCCGAGCCCGTGTGAGGGGCGGTGTGAGGGGCCGGGCCGGTGTGAGGGGCCGGGCCGGTGTGAGGAGCGGTGTGAGGGGCCGGGCCCGTGTGCGGGGCGGTGTGAGGAGGCCGAGCCCGTGTGCGGGGCGGTGTGAGGGGCCGGGCCGGTGTGAGGGGCGGTGTGAGGGGCAGGGCGGTGTGCGGGGCGGTGTGAGGGGGTCGAACCCGTGTGCGGGCCGGTGTGCGGGGCGGTGTGAGGGGCCGGGCCGGCCGCTCGGAGCGCGCGCGGGCCCGGCGGCCATGAGCGGCCCGCGGGGCGCGCTGGGCCCGGCGCGGCCGGGCTGGCTCTGGGGCGCGGCGGCGCTGCTGGCGCTGGGCGCCCTGCTCGGGGCCTGGCGCTGGGCCGGCCCGCGCCGCCGCCGCCGCCTGCAGCGGGTCGGGACGGTGCTCAGGCTCTTCGTGTACCCGGTGAAGTCGTGCCGGGGCGTGTCGGTGCGGCGGGCGCAGGTGACGCCGATGGGGCTGCGCAGCGGGGAGATGCGGGACAGGTAAGGCCGGCCGGGCTGGGGCCGCGGGTGACGGAGTTTGTTCTCCCGGGCGCCCGCGGGTGCTGCCGGCCCGGCGCTAACGCTGTTGGGCGCCTCTGTGCCCCCGTCCCGCCGCAGGTTCTGGCTGGTGGTCAGGGAGGACGGGCACATGGTGACAGCTCGCCAGGAGCCGCGGCTCGTCCTTATTTCTGCCCGCTGTGAAAGCGGGAACTTGATCTTGGAGGCCGGGGACATGGAGAAGATAAGCGTGCCTGTAAAGCTCCCCAAGAAAAATCCCGTCCACAACTGCAGGTACTGAAGAAGGATTTTTCTTTCCCGCTTCCCTCTCTCTCAGTGTTGTCTTTCTCATGTGCTTTTCCTTTCAGGATTGTGTATGTAATATGAAATGCTTCTCATTTCCTTATACAGAACTTGAAGTGTAAAAGTTCAGTAGCTCTGTATCTTTTCTGTGTGGGTATTTCTCACTGTCTGCTTAAGTGAGATAGACTTCAAACCACAGCCTGTACTGACAAGGCACAGTGGTGTCAGTAGGTTTAGATTAGTGTTAAGAAGAAATTCTTCACTGTGTGGGTGGTGAGGCACTGGTACAGGTTGTCCAGAGGAGATGTGGGTGCCCCATGCCTAAAAGTGTTCAAGGTGAGTTTGGATGAGGCTCTGAACACCTTGGTCTAGTGGAAGGTGCCTCAGCTTATGCTAGGGGAGTTGTCCTAGGTGGTCTTTAAGGTTGCTTCTAATCCAGACTGTTCTGTAATTCTGTGAAATTCTCTGCCATGTATTACACAGGAGGCCGGGAATGGTTGTCATAACAAAAGCTCTGCTTTTAATCTGCTAAACACTGGTGAAAACAAAGCTCAGGAAAAGATGACACAGTATCAAAGACCATGCATTACACGTCTGCCAAATGAACTGTGATCTTCTGTCTTTATAGAATGTCTTGTTTGCTTATTTGTTTTTGCTTCTAGTGTTTTTGTTCTTGCTTGGGTGAGCAGCTGCATCTCGGAGCCTCAGTCATGCACTTGAGTATTTCTTGATCACTATGTGCATCAGCATTTTTGCATGCATGCTGGCCATTCAGAGCTGGTGAGATGTTGGAGTTTAGACTCCCTGGCCCCTGTCTTTAGCCATTTAACTGAGGTGCCTCAGTGAAAAACTTGGTAGTCCAAGGCTCACCCTGAGGTCACAAGGGAAAGACTGGCATTCGAGGGGCTTAGGGCATTCTCTGGAGGTGCTACCCCAAAGGAGTTTCAGGTGAATGAGTTACAAACAGTGATTTAGCTGTGTGCTTAGAGTTTTGCTGTGTGACTGCAGGCCTAGTTTTTTTATCTATATATAGAAATCTGTGCTGGAAAACTGCCAGCAGAAAGAGGAAAACCTTTTCTCTGCTAAGATGTCAATTAATATGTGGGTGTTTAGAAACTGTAAGTGGTGTAAGGCTCTACAAAGTTATACTGTAAGTGTTTGTTCTTTGGATAGCAGAGATAGTTAATGCTGTAATAGTAACTAAAAGAGTGGTGGCAAGGAACTGCATTTGCTTGCTTTTAGCATAAGTCCGTTGCTGTGGAAAGCCTTGATCAGCATAGCTCGGTATCTCTGTTTATGCAAGGTAGGTGCAAGTTCCAAATGGTAGCATTTCTCCTGGAGAAATGGAACAGGCTTTTACAAACCTGTGCGTAATGCCTGTGTGTTGGCCAATGGCACATGCACTGCAAAACCGTGCAGTTTGCAAGATGCTATTTTTCTAAAATTCGTTGTGTCACTAGAAGAATATTTAAATAGCCCAATACATTGCAGAAATGAAAAGTTAGCTTGGATTTCTTGGATTTTCCAGTTTTAGAGCTCAGGGATATGTTCTTCTGGTTTATTTTTTTCTTTTTCTTTGTTAATAAATTTGCCTTCAAGATGAGTGCTTATGGGAGCTCATGTCCTGTAAGCTGGAGCTAAAGCAGTGCCTTACAGATATCTACAGGGTAGACACAGGAATCCTAGCAAATGGATCAGGGATATTGATGCCAGCACACTAATGATCACTCCCCCAGATGAGTAAAGAAGGGCTCCTAGGAGCTGGGCTCACTCTAGAGGAGCTGCATGGGCATCTCGATGCTTCGAGCTGCCCAGGATATCATTGCAGATAGGAAACAGCAGTGCATTTGGGTCAAAATGGCTACTTTGAAAAGTGAAACAAAATTACTCATGACTGGTGTCAAAGTATATTGAAGGATTGAGTCAAGGTTTAGCTTTTCTTGACAGGAAAATGTTCCTTGCATAAACTTGTTTGTATTCTACTGGCAGTGGCTTTTTGTGCCCCATGGACTTTGTTTCCAATAGAAATCTTTAACCTCCTTTAAGATACTGAGCTATTTTGTATGTGAAGTCTGAACTGAAGAGTCTCGCTCATCTCTGGCTAAAGTTTGACAGCACCCAGTATCTGAAGGAAAGTTTCCTTAACAGTTAGGGACACTTTTAATTAATAACATTTGTACATATCAGTTGTGATAACTAATCACATAATTTCAAACTATTGTTCATTTTCTGAAATTAGTTGCCTTTCAGCTGATTTCTCATTAGAAGTCAATTGGTGTAGCAGTCATGTGCAAATGCAGGAGCAGGCCCTTTTTCCCTCAAAGCGGGGCAAGCAGGTAGGTTTATTACTGTCACATTAACACTATTTCAGAGCTCATTCTTTCACCAGCTGTTACTGTCTGGTCATGTCCATGTTCCTTAGCTTTCAAAACACAGTGGCCACAAGAAGATTGCCCTTTGGGAATGATTATTTTTCTGTATTTGCTACCGCTATTAAAACATGTTTTTTACCTTTGAATAAGAAGTTTCATTGAACCTTCATGTTTCCAGCTAATGTGCTGCTGTGTTGTGACTCTGCAGGGTGTTTGGACAGGATATCCAAGGCAGGGACTGTGGTGATGAAGTGGCTCAGTGGATCACCACTTTCTTGAACTCAGAGCCCTGTCGACTGGTGCACTTTGAGCCCTCCATGATGCCAAGAAAGTCAAAGGATATGATAGCCCTTTTCCGAAACACAGATGAGGTAAATGAACACTTTTTCTCAGAAATATGTCCTCTTAACCATTTTCACCCACCCACCAGAACCTGCCCCTTCCATCTTTGGTAATTGAGCCCAGTTTAGCACGGTGTGTAGTTGTATGCTAAAACCTTGTGAGTATTCTTTTCTGTAAAGAGGCGACTTGCTTAATTTTTACTTCAAATTTGTTTTAAACTATTGACCATTCACAGCTAAAGAGTCTGAAACTGATACTTGAAGAGGAACTTTTACATTGCAGAATACAATACCCTTCTGTGTCTCACTGAATACAAAAAAGTTACATCTTTCATGATGTTTTGATGGTGTAATCTGTGTTGCACAGGATTCTACTCCCTATCCCTTGTTAGGTCTGGGAGTATACTGATACAAGTTGTGTTACTTTGTATTTTGTTCAAAGGAATGATGTTTAAGCAGAATGGTTACAGCCGTGGGTCTAGGAATTAAAATTCCAAGGAAGTTTCAGAGTTCTTATCTCTTTCTGTGGAAGAGGCTTGAAGGTATGATATTAGAGAAGTGTCATGGAAAGGAAATGCTGTGCTCAGACATCCTTATAGCATTTTAGCCACTGCTGCCCATCTTTTCTTCTGAAGAATTCTCTCAGGTGAAGATACTTTGAATTGTACCAAATATAAGGTTTTTAAACAAATTAAAATTGCAAGTACCTTGCTTTAGTGATGTTATTGTCTGTAGGGCATCAGTGTTTTTGCTTGTTGTTGCACAAAGAGAAGAAGGTATAGACTTCTATAGGTATGCATTTTTTATGTAAGGGCACTGAGATCAATAGAAGCACAATGTTTCATCAGAAGAGACTTGGATAAGGAGGGGTGATGTTCTGGAATTGTAGCAAAAAAGAAAAGGCAGAATTTCTTGGATACTTATTTCAATGCTCATCATCTTGTGGTTGAAAGGTATGTACAGGAATGGAGTAAGAATAACATAAGAGAAAGGCAGGAGGGTTATATACTAAAATTATTACCAAAATGTCTCTTTCTTTTTTTTTTTTCTCTCCCCCTACCTCTGTGGAACTCCACTTCATGGATGTTTAGAGGTTTTTAAATACTGTTCATTTGCCTTATTTGCTAATATGGCCCTCCCACTGCCCAGGCATCCCAGACTGATGAGTGGACAGCTGTAATTGAGTATGGGCTGTTCTGGATGTAGAACTCCCTCTGGTGTTGTGATAAGGCAATTTGAGCACACAAAAACTGCCATGGTGACTGAAATAGGGAAAAGCATCTTGTTTTCCTTGTTAACCTACTTTCAGGAAAATCAAAACTTGACCAGAGCAACCTAAAAGGCCACTGATTCCAACATCTTTTGCCATGTCTTTTGCCATGCCGTGACTTTCCTCCCATGCTCTTACAGCAACCTTAGGATTTGGTGATGTTTGTTTCTGTAGATTGCCTATCCTGACTGCAGCCCAGTCTTGATCATCTCTGAAGCTTCAATGGATGATTTAAATACCAGGCTGGAAAAGAAAGCTAAGATACAGAACTTCAGGCCAAATATTTTTGTAACAGACTGCAGTGCTTTTGAGGAGGTAAAATAATTGTCTTAAATGTCTTTTTGAAGGTTTGGTTATGTTTCTTTATAACTCAGTTGCCCTGTGTGATGGTGCCAACAAGGGTGAGGAAAGCTGCTATTATGTGATTTTTACAGCTCAGTTCCAGAGAGATAAAGCTTCAGCTCACATCAATGCATGTGAAACATTGATGGAGGTCACAGGTCTGTGGATGATTATTTCTCAAATTGTAGAAGCCCCTAAAGCAGGAATAGATTTTTATCTCCCAGGATGATTTGCAATAGAAAGCTTGTGTAGATGAGAAACAAAAATTTACTTCCCCTAAAACTTTCCTTTATGCAAAACTGTAGATTTACCAGAGGCCACAGGTCAGATTATCACCCATAGAGCAAGAACAAATTGCTTTAGGTCCAGTGATTCAGAAAAGTGTATGTTGCAGAAGAGGATTCATTACTTGTGTGTCTGTCTTTTTGGATAGAATGATTAGTGTGTCCTGAACTGGATAAATGCAGTGACAGTAGGGTTTTCATTATAGTACTGTAGTGTAACTATGCATATTTTGAAGGTGCTAGTAAAGGTGATCATCTGAAATGGTGCACACTTTTGTGAATGACTGTGCCACTTCTGGAAAAGTAATTACATGTGCTTGTGTCTAATATATGCCTAATGTTTACTTCCCTCAGGACACCTGGGAGGATATTCTTATTGGTGATGTGGAGATGAAAGGGACCGTGTGTTGTGGCAGGTAAACACTGGAGACCTTTATTTTACATAGGAACAAAGAGGTTTGTGATAAGAAGCCCTGACTGATTTGGCACTGTCTGTCATTGCAGGTGTATTTTAACAACCGTTAATCCAGACACTGGGGTCATCGACAGGAAGGAGCCCTTGGAAACATTGAAAAGGTTATAAAAATACCACTATTTCTTAAACTGTGGGAGAGGATTTAGGCTAGACACCAACAGCTGTTAGACTAGTGTTTTAAAAGTGGTTTGAAGTGTGTGTGGGACATAATGCAATGTGAAGGCCTGTGTATATTGGTTTCCAGTCTACTTCTTGCAATTCTATGTGGTAAGAAAATTCAGGAAGTTCTCTTCTTTATTGCAAACTTCACATTCCCTGTCTCTGTCACATCTGCTACAGTAAAAGCTTGGGGTAGCAGGTATTTAAGGTATCTAAAGGTCTAACTTTTGTTCTTTGACTTTTCTTTATAAAAGGATTTTTTTTATATATTAAACATGAATGTGTGAATACAGTAAGGTTTTTTTTCCCTCCATTTGAACTGCTTGCTTCTCTTAACTAGAATATTTATTTCGTTTTTAGTCTAGTATGATGACCAAAACAAGGCTTCATTATTTGCATGTCTTCTTTGTCTTCTCTTTCATCACTGATATTTTGATGTGTAGGTTTTGCTAGCACTTATTCTAAAGAAGGGCTTTCTCTTTGCAGTTACCGCTTATGTGACCCATCTGAGAAACACATTTACAAAACCAGTCCTCTCTTTGGGAAATACTTTGCTGTTGACAAAACTGGAACGATTCAAGTTGGGGATCCTGTGTACAAGATGGTCTGGGAATGAAGGAGACTTTGATCAGAAGATGCTTTTTCACTTTGATATGCAGATTGTTTTTCCATGTACATGGTCACCAGCATAACTTTTTCTTCTTCCTTGCAATATTTTTTTGTACTCTTTAAGGTGCAGGAGGTTCTTTGACACTCTGAAGTGCCAGTCATTTCAGATCACAGAATCTACTGGCATACCTGTAATAACCATATCTTTAGTTGAACTGTGGTGGTTCAGGAGGCTGTGGTAGAAGAAACTGATCCATGACAGACTTTACAGCACCACTGTGAGCATCGCACTTCCTAAAATTTCATGTCAACAGCAGCATTGGAATCCAAATTTATGTACAAGAGTTTGCATCATGTGTTGGATACATTTAGTGCCTATAAAGAACCACAAAAACAGTCATGTCAAGCACAAAGCATATTTGTCACAGAGCTGCCTTTAAAAGTGATTATGGAGTGCAGATGGCAGGGCTCTGCTTCCCTCCTTTGGTCCTAATTATCTTGCCCTGTCTATGTCCAGAGGTAGCTTTTAGCAGTGTTTCTTTCCTTGCAGTTGTTTCCTGAGGATTGTCTGGAAATAATTCCATTATTGTGTACTGTCTCTTGAGGAGCAATATCAGAAGGAGGATTGTGAGCTTACTAAATAGTCAGGTCTAGGGGCAGGGGTGCCAGGTAATGATGTGTAAGGCTGTGGGCTTGTTTAGTTTGTGACCTCTGCTTGACAATTTGAACTGTCAATTTTTTATCCTGGGAACAATACCATAACACTGAGGCTGTAGAGTTGTGATGCATTTGCTAACAGAGCAGTAGAGTTTCCAGTTTGACTAAAATAACTGGATGTTCACTGTGTCAGTGACTTCATGGACACTGGAGGGGAAGAAAAGCTGTATGGGGTGATCTGATGTTGAGCCTGCCCTGTTCAAGCTGTTGTCCTGGCCAATATTGCAGGGCTCATGCACAGCTCCTCTCTGGGTCAGTGAATCTCATTGTGTAGACAGTTAGGCTGCTAAGCAGATGTTTGGGAAGCTGCAGTTTGGGCATGTTAGCATCCTTACTGGATCTGCATTTAAATCTGGTTGTCCCACAGTCCTGTTCCAATCTAACCAAAATGTCAGCTGTTTGTAGGAAGCTGATAATTATATCTTCTACTGCATAAAACAAATAAGGAAGAAAACTAATTGAATTACAGCAATGTTATCTTTTTTAAAATGTTACATGATTTTTATTAAAAAAAAAAAAAGTAGCCTCCAGGAGAAAAGCCAGCCATCTTTCGAATGCTTGTCTGCTTGTTTCTTTTTTATGAATTTCTAAATTTTAAAAGAGTGTTGTCCTAGCCTATAAAAGGAATCAAATTGAGTGTGAAGAAGGACAAATATGCTATCTGATGTTTAGAATCTTCATTTTCTGTTGTAGGTATGAAAAGGGAATTTTGGTGCATGTTCACAACTCAGACCTGCAAAATGAAGAGCCGTTGAGCTTTGAGGAAGTGCAGGTGTATGTATGCTGGATGTATGTAGCAAGCCTGAAGCAATCATGTCAGGAGGTAGTTTTCTATTATTTGTGAACTCATAGTTGCTCTGATTGCCATTTTGCCAGGAGGGGTGTTCTGTAAGTATTAAGTTTTCCTGGGACATTCAAGTGCCCAGTTTGAAGTGCATGTTGCATATTTGTGTATTGTTATGCTTGATGCAGCAGCTAATGGGAAGAAGTGAGAGGAAAAGCATCTTTTAAAAAGAAAAAGAATTCCAAGGTTCACTCTTAAAATGCACATGTTGAAAGTTCTTAGTGTTAGAAGCTGAAAGTTTGTGGAATTCCTAATGGTGTCATTAAGCACAGGCAGCCTGCTGGCCTGCCAAAGCAATTAGTTAAGAGTGTGTCTCTTCATTAAGTCACAGAAGCGGAAGGAAAAAGAGCTGATTTTTTTGCTTCTGGCCAAACATTTTTTTTTTCCACTGTTCTAGCAGCATATCAGCATTTACATAACACAAATTGTGTGGTGTAGATCCCATTGCAATTGGATGGTATAGATCCTGTTGCCTCTCATTAGGCTGCTGTCAAATGGGCTGATTTGGAAGTGGGGTTGTCTTTGCAAGGATAAACTGTCATCTGCATCCCTGTTTGGAAGAGGCCAGAGATCTAAAACCCCGATTTACTCCTGTTAAGCCTCTTAGCAGAATATGGCTGGAATCCTAAAACAGGTCTGCATCTGAGTACAACATGGTTCACAGATGACACTTAAATCAATTATGTGGCCATTTTGTGAAGCATGAGTTAGAACATTGCAATGTAAATATTTTCTTATGACTCTTGATTTGCTGTAACTGTAGGAATTGCATTTGATTTTTTTAAAGCAGTATCGACAATTGAATGAAAACATGTCAGTCATAAGCCACTGGTTTTTAAATTGTGTACTTAAACAATTGTTAATTTTTTTAACTCTAGAAGAAGAAAACAAAAATATAAACTTCTAATGAATCCAACTTTCTTAAGGTGTAACATTTGTGATTTTTTTTTGTTTTCTGTTTCAGCATTTAATTTTGACTATTAACAAGATCTCATATATAATTAATGCTGATGATTGTCTTTTTTAATCTTACCTCTGAATTCAGAAATATATGCAGTTAACCAGGATATGTGTAAGATAGCAGAACCATCAGATATAAGTGGCCATCAGACTCAGTTTTGCAACCCTTATGATCTAGATAAATATGCTGGTTTTGCATTAATTGATATTTGGTGAGGACAGAGGAAGAAAAGAAGATGTTTACAGACTTAACTTTTTTTTCCCCCGGAGATATATGAAAATAGGGGAATATGGGCTTAAAAATATGAGAGTTTACTCAAGTCAATCCATATCATATCTCAGAGTACAATACCAAAACATTTTTTTACAGCATTTATTGTACCAATAGTTCTTGCAGAAGACTTTGTGTGAGAATGACAGTTGTTAAAAGCAGAAATTGCTGGGTTGCTTAAGATTTGTGGTGGGTACATTTTCATCCAAGAAAACCTGAGAGAGATCTGCTTCTGCATCCTAAGGAGAAAAACAGCCTTCCAGAGGCATCACTCTGCTGGTCTGTAAAAAGACAAGAGATTCACAGATCTTGCTTCTACAAATGGCAAAAATTTCAAAAAGGACTGCCACAGGGTGTTCATTTCTGGTCTATCCTAGCACCTTAAATTGCCTTTTTGTAATTCAAGATCCATAAGAAATTCCCTGTGCTAGGTAGCTGCAGGACTGAGTACTACACATGCAAAGTCTTTGTTTCTTTTGGGCAGAAGATTCTAAAAAGTGATGTAGGGATAAAGCCTACGTGTGTATCAGTCTTAAGCTGGAAGAGAGGCAGTATTCATACCTCATAAATGTTTATATTTTACATAAAATTCATTGTGTTAATGTTAACAGTCTCAACTTAGAATATCACTGTTACTAGTAATTCTTTGTATTTGATCTGAAGAAATTGGTGAACTGAGTAAGGATTTCACACACGGGGCCTTTTTGGTAACAAATGTACTTACTCATCATGACCAGGAAACGGGAATGGTTGGATGGGGAGAGGAGATGAGCAAGGCTTAAGTGTGTAGAGGGTGTGTGTTAGGGCTGGAGCTGCACGAGATGGGGCTGTCAACAAAGGCAAGATGCTGGGTGCTTCCATGTTCTCCAGGTGTTTCTGTGCAGATGGACTGAGAATGAGCCCTGGCTGAGGAATAGCATCAATTCCCAGTATTCAACAATAACCTGGCCTGAGGAATGCCACTCTCTACAGTGGGCCACAGCTCATCACATCAACTTCTGGAAATCACAGAGTGGGTCAGGCTGGAAGAGACCACAATTTCATCTTGTCCAACCTCCCTGCTCAAGCAGGGTCACCCCAGAGCACAGGGCACAGGGAGGGAGACTCCACAGTGAGGGAGACTCCACAGCCTCACTAGGAAATCTATTCCAGTGCATGGTCACCTGCACACTAAAGAAGTTCTTCATATTCAGGTGGAATTTCTGTGCATCAGTTGCTGCCTATTGCCTCTTGTCCTATTGCTTGGCACCACCAAGAAGAGCCTGGATCCTTCCTCTTGCTACCCACTTTTGGGTACTTATGGATACTGATAAAATCAAACCACAGGTAATTGTAGCTTGAGCTAAACATCAGGTAGAGACTTTCTTCCACTTGTGCAGAATAAGGATGTGGAGCAGCCTGTGGTACATCACAGTGAAGAGTTTGGGTAGGAACCTCTCATTTTTGCCCTTGGATTGTTACACACGAGACACTTAGGCTGGTTGAAATTTGTTTTTCCTCCAGGAGCAGTATTGTAGAGAATTGTATCTTTAGCACACAAAATTGCTCTAGTAGCTTATCACTGCTTGTTTAACAGTTGAGTGTTCTGGCTTTCTTTAGGCACTAGATAATAAGCACAGTGAAATAATTATTCTGCTTCGTTGATGTGCTAACCATCATAGCCTCTTTACTGTTGAGTTCCAAAAACCAGCTTCATTCATTGTTAATTGAAGTGTGTCTTTGAGAGATTAGGTAGAATGACAATTCCTCAGTCATAGCAGCCTCAATTACATTTAGTAAGTCATGGACAGTTAGTTTTAGCAGACCTATCTAATTTATGCCCTTTGGCATAAGTTAAAAGTGGCAGCTAAATCTCTTAATTTTTTCAGGATTTCACACATAGACATGTATGACTAAAAAAAAATAAAACACATGGGTAAAAATGCAGTCTTCTCTGACTGTAGGGAGCAAAGCAATAGACATTAAGTTCAGCTTGGAAAATACTTGCATCATCTCTTCACATAGCATGGACCACTGGGCCAACTTCCTGCATCCTTTGAAAACTTGAGATTTTTGGTAAAAGATCAAAAGCCACAGTGATAGTTGGACTGCAAGAATATAATGGTAGAGATCAAGAGTACCAGCAATGTCCTAGATTCTTTCAAACATAAAGACTTCACTCACTGAAAAACTATGTTCCACTGTGTTTACAGTTGTGCAGTTTGGTGGTCCATATTCACTCTCCATTTCTTGGGTTTATTTTAGGTAAAGCGGAATATTGTCTTTGCAGTTACCTCAAGGAACAGGTAACATGAAGTTTAATTTCCCTCAGTTGTCTTTTATTTCTATTTAATACAGCTGTCCAGTGGTAGTTTTCCATATCCTGGGCTGTGTGACTTTTAGCAGAACTAAATATCGTCCAATTCATGCTCTCAGAAATGTGAGTCACAAACATCCTAATTAGGGGTGCAGGTTACTGTGTAATTAATCCTTGAAGGGAACAAGCGAGACAAATAGATCCATCACTCTAAGCTTATTTTTGGGTTTGTTTGTGGATAGTCTGGAAAAATAACTAATTGTTTTTCACGGAATTCTGAAAGTATCTTCTCAGCTGTGGAAGTGGTTTTAAGAAAAGGTTGAGTTTATTTAACATGGAAAGGTGCACACTGGGGTCCTTCAAAAGAAATAAGAGCAGCTCTTGGGCACTGGGTCTGATGGAGCAGAAAGTCTGTGCTACCCAAACACCTGTCCAAGTGGTCCGCTGGGATCTCCATCAGAGCAAGACTCTTTTTTAAGCAGAGTGGCAGTGTTGGCTGTGTGCTCTCAGAGGACCTATTCTGGGAGCAGCTGTGCTCCAGGAAGCTGCTGGGCCTTAGCCCCTGGGAGGATGCTGAGAGCAGATTAAATTTAAACTTGCTGGGAGCTGGGAGTTCTGTGGCACTGCTGATAACCTGGCTCAGGTTATCACCTGGTCTCAGGCTGGTCTTGTAGAATCTCTCTTGGAAAGCAGTGACAGCAGTGCTGGCATGAGTGGTGTGCAGCCATGAAGGGGTAAGTGACATACATACTTAAGATTGCCAAGAGCAAAATCTATCTGATTTTTTTAGTTTGAACATGCAGCTGGAGTTGAGGGAAGTCAGGCAGTGCAGCAAACAATGGAAAGCTGCTAAAATAATAAAAAAAAAAAAAATAGTGTGCTTTTCCCCTTTTTTTATTCTGTATGGAACACAGAATAATTTGGGTTGGAAGGGATTATCTAGTTCCAGCCCCCTTCCATGGGCAGGGACACCTTCCACTAGATTACTCCAGATTGCTAGATTGCTCAGAGCTCCATCCAACCTGGCCTTGGAACACTTCCAGGGATGGGACATCCAAAGCTTCTCTGAGCATTCTGTACCAGGGCCTCACCACCTTCACAGTTAAGTATTGCACTTAGCAGCTGTAGAGAAACTGGAGCAATGGATGGCATGGCTGGATAGTCTCCTTGCATGGAGAGCAGAAGAGATTAGCTCCTGCATCTATGGAATTTAGAGTGTGTCTGAACCTTTAGTTACTTAGCCTGACTGTAAAAATCACTGCATTTAAAGCTTTTTTTTTTTTTTTTGTCTGCTTTGCAAAAGAAAATTATCACCTTATTTGCATAAATATGTGAAAATATTATTTCATTTAATTTAAAACAAACCCAAAAATACTCCTCCCCCCCATGAAGAGCCTCCAACCCTAAAACTAAAAATCCTTGTCTTTCTTCTGCTGCTTATTATGAAAAAGATTACTGATAGCAAAGTTCCAAAGAGTAGAGAAGTCATGTTGCTGATCAAAAAGGGAGTCCTTAGTTTAATGCATTTAATCATTATGAAGTCCTCTGCCAACATATCTTCAGTAAAAATGCATTTTCCTAAACAGCACTGTCAAGTTTAGCATCCTTACAAGAACCTTGGAACACCAATGCTTGTCTTGTGTTCTGCTGACCTTCCTTCAACCCTAAAATAGCTGTTCCTATCTCACTGAACTTTCTATGTACAGAAAGACATTTGATACCAGCTACATTTGAAGAAAATAAGCTATATTTAAATCTATTAGTCAGTATCACAGATAGTTCCTGCCCTCCCCCATACCCCTGGGATTGTTTGCCCTTTTTAAATGGAATAAGGTTTGGATAGAGTATGTGTCTCTTGCATGCCTGTTCTGAAGGGGCCTCCCCAGATACTATTTAATATATCCTCTGTTAATTAAAGGAGAGGTCAGTGTATTTTATCTGTTCATCTAGGTGCTGTCAAAGTGGATTTGGAGCTGGATTTAAAAACCATTTTAAATTTGTAAATTTGGTGGATGCATGCCTGCAGGTGAGTCTAAAAGAAAACCACACTTAGACCAACCTTATTTATCCTTTTTAAAAAATAAAATTTGATTGTCCATTATTGAAAATAGAGTTCATATAATGCTTTTGGTTTTATTTAGGGTTTACTTGTGGACAGTCATTGTTTGGTCTGCATGTTCTCCCAGAAATTGCAAAATCTTGAAATTCACCACAAAAAAATCATACAACACAAATGTGGTTTTGAAAAGCAAACCAATTTCTTCTGTTCTTTCACTTTTTTTATTGGGCAATTAAATATGGATGTTTTTCTTTCCATCTTAAACCCATAATGTAGTCAGCTGTTTGTGGTGTATGTGTCTATGTGTATATATGCATGCATATATATTTATTTTTGAATGTCTAAGAGATCAACCTTGGTTTCAAAATGGTGTGCTTTGCATTTATACTCAAATACTTTGTTTTGTCAGGTTCCCCAAGGTTGCTCCAAAAAAATGTCTGAAGTCATCTCAGAGTTAGCAACGTAATCAGTTCTAACCAGTTTGTTTCCATTCCTGATTGCTTACTTTTTCCCATGAGAAAATCTCTTTTGGATAGCATCTTTAACTTGTGGAAGGGAATGGGAGCTCCATTCCTACAAAATGTGAAGGTTCCCTGACTTGCTATTCTTGTTTCATGCTCACCACAACTTATTATAGATGCATGCGTGGATTTTTTTCTGTTTTCTTTCCTGGCAGGTTTCCACTAAAAAAATTGAGGCATTGCTTTTGGTATTTTCTCTGGACTAAAAGTCTCCCATCATCAGTGAAATAAAGCAGGAAGGTACACAGTGTCCCAGCCCCAGATGAAGTTGTGATAATTAGCTTTTGAAGCTTTAGAAGTTGATTATTTTGTTGTTGGGTTTTGGAGTTTTTTTGTCTTTTCTCTTTCCATTATTTTTCTTGGCTTAGTTTTCTTTCTCCTTTCCTCATCTGTGTTTAGTGACTAATAAATGACCTGGTGTGAGGCACCTTAAAGGAAGTTCCATCTAAATGTCCAGCCTCAGTGCTTCCTGCTGCACTTTAAGTCCCTCACTGCCATACATCTCAGTGCCTTTGTACATCTCTTAACACATCTCTTAATGCCTTTGAGTGCTCAGTCTCCTTTTCTGCAGGTTGAACATCTTTCCTAGACCTACACTGGCTCTTAGTCCATTTGCCCATGTAGGGTGTAGTGCAGCTAGATGGGAAGGGGCTGTTGGGATTGCATTGGGACTCTGCTCACCGTAACATGTGCTGAGGTCAGGGAAAGGAAAGGCAGAAGACCAACTATCATAATTTATTAAAATGCAAAATAGTTTGAGTTTATGTTTGCCAAAGCCCAGTGAAAAATGATTTCTACTGGATAAAGGCAAGTTCTACTGGGAACATAGAAAAATCACTGTTTCTCCTGGGGTTCTGTTTTACCCCAGTGTGTCAGGCAGATTTCTGGAGAGTGTATGGTCATAAATGGGGTCCCGTCTTGAAAATGCCAACCCCTGGTGTCTGGTGGGCTGTACTGTATCAAAGGGCTGTGCACCTTTGAGGTGTCCCAGAGGCACTTGGGGGGATACTTGCACAGAGGTGACAAGCTGACCCAGCAGCCTCCCCCTACTCTGATGTGTGCACATCTCACAGCCTCCACATGCTGGATGGTGCCAGGTGGCATCCCCAGAGGTACCCAGTGGAACTGGAGAGCAGCCTTGTGTGTGCCAGTGACCAGCTGCAGCCTGCTTTAGCTTTTGCTGTGACCCTTCTGCTGAGGGCTGGCTGCTGGCCTTCTCTGGAAAATAATGTTACTTATTTTGGTTTTGAAACTCCAGTAAATCTTTTGCTGTCTTTTGCACTGTGCTGGGACATGTGGGGTTTTAAATTTGGTTATGCCTGTACTGTCACAGAAGCTTTTGATTAATGCATCACCTGCATGCCAAATATCTACCTCTTGAAGATGATATACTGAGAAAGAAAGAAAGATGCAAAATCAATTTGGGATATAGGATGTCCCAAGCTGATTTGGTTAGAGTGAATTTATTTATGTCTAATCCCATTGGTGTCAGAAATTCTGATTTCAATCTTCACCCCATAAGGAAATTAAAAGCCTTCACACTCATCAGTGCCAAGAAATAAATAACTGACCAAGATTCTCTCTTCAGACCTGTCCCAAGTGAAATTTTGTGCATAATTTTTTTTTGTTTGTTTCATTTGTATATGTGGCTGGAACCAGTCCCTGCCAGTGGTATGGCTGAATAGCTGGGAGCCTTCCACAAATTGCATGGAACAAGCTCATGACAGGCAGGGACACATAGATGACATGAAGGTTTGACATAGATCAGCTTCTTGAAAATGCTGTGTATGCTGTTAGTCACTGAGAAGGAATAACTATGCTAAACAAAACCATGCAAACTGCTCTTCTCTGCTTTAAGATGCTCTGGCAAATTTTGCAACAGGGACTAAACAAGTGGGAAAACAATCACCTGGAAAGGAAATCTCTGGGAAGCTTTTGAGGTGGTGTTGTGGTTTAGGAATGGTACTCCTCAATTCAGTGCCCCCTTCCCCAAAGCACACACTGCTCTCTCTCACTCTCCCATTTTCCCTTTCATTTTGGCCAAAATTAGGTATTTTAACAACATTCTTTTAATGTCTTTTAATTCTTTTAATTTTGATGGATCAGAACAAATGGAAGAAAACACTTTTCATGTATTACAAAAAAAACAGGTGCATTTCCACTATCTTTTGGAAGAGCACTGGGGAAGTCCCTGCTCTGAGCACTAGACTGCTATGATTCAGCCCCAGGAACCTGCTTCACATTGCTGCTCAACAGTGCTGCATCAGCTCTGTGCAAAGAGGTGGCACCTATGGGTGGTGGAGGGCACTGAGAATCTCCAAACCCTCTTTCACAAGCTTGTGAAAACATGGTTGAATATTGCTTATGCAGCCGACAGGAGGAGCAGGAAACCACATCTGAATTAAAGGCAGGAGTCACTTGTAAAATACTTCTTTGGTCACCTCATGAAGAGTTTGCAGCACTTCAGGTGTGTTAATTCACCTGGTTCCATGAGAGGTAAAATGCTTTGATAATGACAGACTCTGCCAGCATTTTGCAGTCAGAAAATGGTGGCTCCTGGAGGGCTGCCAGGCATTTCACAGAGACGGGCAGGAGCCTGTGCTGTGCAGGGCGTTTACAGTGAGCTGGCAGCATCCTGGAGCCTAAGGTGTGCCAGAAGGCAGCCTGCACATTAACTGGGTCTGGAAGCCCATGGTAGTGCAGGCCAAGGAACTTTGAGCCAGCCAACAGGGCTTTGCCAGGTTGAATCCAGAATGGAAATAACACATGAATTCTGCTTGAGGGTTATCTCTGCTTGCTGCTCCACTGTGCTGTGAGGAGCTTGGGTTGGTGCTTACAGGGGTGATTATTTGTCTTGTCCTTGGCTTTTTGGGTACAGAGCCTTTTTAGCTCCTCTTTCCTTGCACTACAGGTTGTGGTTGTCTCCCTTTCTGAAGCAAAGCCTGGTGATAATCATGTATTACCACCATAGATAGTCAGTGTTGATCCACAGCTGCAGTGGTGGCAAAACTGCATTTCATTCCTATGAGGGGAAGGGCAAAAAGCTCATTCAGGATTTAATGTTTTCTGCTGAAACTGAAACCAGAATGGCTTCTCTGCAGGGCATCCTGTATCCCTAACTTTACTGCAGCCCAAACAGTCTGCCCTCATAAGCAGATGATAGGATTTAAGAGACATGAATGTATGGTAGCCCTCAGTTTGTGTATAGCTGAGCAACAGGCTGGTCCAGGTTAGGCTTTAGGAAAACCTTTTTGAGTGATAAAGGGGAATAATAAAATCATTTATGTTAGAAAAAAATCTCTGAGATTGAGTCCAAGCTGTGACCAAGCACCACCTTGTCAAACAGACCATGGTATCGAGTGCCACGTCCAGTTGTTTCTTTAATATCTCCAAGGACAGTGACTCCACCACTTCCCTGGATAATCCATTCCAGTGTTTAACAAACCTTTCTAGGAAGAAATCCTTCCTAATGTCCAACCTGAACCTCCCTTGACACAGCTTGAGGTCATTTCCTTGGTCTTGTCATTTGTTACCTGGGAGAAGAGACCAGCCCCTACTTGGCTACAACCTCCTTGCAAGCTGGAGAGAACAATGAGGTTGTCCCTGAGCGTCCTTTTCAAGAGAAATAGAAGGTGGACAAGGCTGTGCAGGCATCAAGAGACACTTTGCTGGTGGAGATTTTTAAGGACTAGTTGGACAAACTTTGTATAATAGAGTAGTAAATCCTGCCTTAGAGCAGGGATTAAAATTGAATGGTTAGTCACAGTCTTTCCCACCCCATTGTTGTGTTTTTTTGGTGTATTTGTTGGTTGGGTGGGATTTTTGGTGGTTTTTTTTTGTGGTGGTTTTTTTTTTTTTTTTTTTTTAATATATATTGCTACTTTGTAAATTCTTTCTAGAAGTGCAAGTGCAGAAAGGTGTTCAAAACATTTTAGCCCATGGGTTCAAGCATTGCATAATAGATATGGCATTTTAAATCATTAAAAAGAAATGCTAATTCCTGCCTATTGTGCAATAGATAACTTTGGATAGAAAAAATAGGGAGGCTAAAAGAAATTTTGATTGCTCTTAACTCTCCCTGCACCTTCTGGGAAAAGCAAAACAAAGTAAACAAAATCTAGATTGTATGCAATCTGTGGGCACATCGACAAGCTGAATTGGCCTCACTTATCCAGTGAGCACAACAAACCTGTGTGGCTTCTCTTCAGTTATTATTTATATTTGTCAAAGCTCACAGTGCAATATGGTGTCTTTTTACCCACCATTTCCGCTGAAAATTGCTTTTAGGGTGATTTCTTCATTCCTTTTTTTGATTACTGACATGTTCCACATTTCAGTAGCTCTTGTTTGAATACACATAGCCTTAATCACTGGCCTTTTTAAATTATGTCCCTTAAACTGTGAAAGTTATGGGTTTGTAAGCCTAAAAAACCATATATCCAGCATCTCCAAGACCTAGAGCTGAAACTGAAAAATTATTTCACCTGAGTAAGGTGAGTAGGATTTGACTTGGTATCTCAGTGTGCTACAGATGATCTTTGTCTTTCCCTTTCTTCAAGATGTTTTTGTGGAACTGCAAAGGTTTGTCTTGCATCCTTCAGAGCTCTGTTTTTTTCTTTTTTTGTCTGAGCTGATGAGCCTGATAAATTCATCACACAGGAGCATCCCTGTTTGTGTTACCATGTTATTTATATACAAAAAATGCAGCACTGAAAACAACACTTCCTCTGTGAGACCTGTTTCAGCTGAAGTCTACATCCAAGAGGTCCTGATGTGTTCTGCTGCCATGTACCTGCTCACTAGGATGTCTGTAAGGCTAAATGAGAACTCTGTCTATAACGGGCCTCAATGCAACTAAACTGAATGCTCTATTTTTGATCATCTTACAAAACTCATAAACTTCTCCCAGATAAAAGAATTCAGCATGACCTCTCTAGCCTGTCTTAGGACTGCATGAACTTGAGGCTCCCATAGTTACAACAAACTGTAAGTTTCCAGGAAAGGGAATCATTAATTTGAGAGGCTGACATCCTTTGCATCCCAAAGGACAGATCCAGCTGAGGATGCTTCACTCATGCCTGAAGGAGCTTTGCATTTGGCAACACAGTGTCCTAAATCTGTGCTAGCTCTACAGTTGTCAGCAAACTGTTCTAGTCCTATCCTTTTCCAGATGTTCAAGAAGTAAAGCTGTATTTTACTCTTACTGTCAGCTGTTTGATAATGCTGCTCCTTTTTAAATAAATACAAAAGTTAGGATCTTAAATTACAGATGAAGTATAAATACTCTTTAAACTCATATTTGAATAGAGTTTCTGTTGCTAACCTGTCAGGGCTCTGTTGATATTACTGGAGCTCAAATCACCCCTGGCTGAATCTTTCAGGGAACTTTGCTCCCCTTGCTCTTTAGGTGGTTTGGTAATATTGGAAAATGCAACTCTTTTGGCTGGAATCTTAAGAAAGATTCTTTCTCTCTCTCGCTCCCATATTCCTTCTGAGTTGTGTATTGCATCATACTGACCTCTGGAAAAATATTACACAGATCCTGTGACTGGCCAAACTTTATTCTTTCCTCTCATGCCACCAAGTTTGATCTTCAGGTTTTCTTTACAATGTATGCTAACTCCATCTAATAAAACAACAGTCCTGAAATTAGTATGGATTATATTTTAGACCATATGTTTTATCTCCTTGGCAGAAGGAATGTGACAGGGAAGGCAGTTCTTGTTTACTGTACTTTCTCTGACAGACCAATGTAACTAGAATGCACTTAGGTTAGATGAGAGGGATGAGATAGTTTTGCTTTCTTCTCTGTTCAATTATGGCTTGGACAGTGACCTGAAAAACTTTTATCAAGCAGAAGGAATGCTGTAAAACAGCTGTTGCAAGTCACTTAGCCATGAGCACCGTTATCTGTATTGGAGTAGTCTTTATTAATTTGCTTTCTTCACCACCTGTTTGCTCTCCTTTTGCTAATCTGTCCTCATGAGTTTACTTTGTCTTTACTTAGCAGTTTTCATGAGGTGGTTCCTTGCCCTGGCTTTCTTTCCTAAAAACCCTCATTATTTGCTTTCTTAACTTATTAGAATTGTATAGAAATAATATTGTCCTGTCATTTTTACCATTGAAAATTACTTAATATATGGGATCAGTTTTCCAAATAACTTCATAAAATGGTATGCTATTTGCAAATAGGACTGTAACTCAGATATTCAAATTCTCATTTTTCATAGTCTCACTTTTTATACTTTTTAGACTGTAATGACAGCTTCATTCTTTGATCTGAATAAGCAGCTCAGACCTTGTGCAAATGAATAGTGCTTCCACTAAGTGTTTGCATTTACAATGTATTTTATGTATAAGAGCTCCAATCAACTGAAATGCTGAGAATTTTGTTTAAATCAGATTTTTTTTTTATGGTGTCTAGTTATACATGATTTAAGATTATGGACTTCCATTTTGGTCAGCTCCTGGTCTTTTTGTTGTATGTGTTCTGTATAACTCCATCCTCCAAATTCATGTGTGTGGCCACAGGAAAAAAAAAAACAAAACAAAAACAGACAAAGCAAAACAAAGCAAAATTCTGAGAATAAGTAACACATTTAAAAGAAAAGATGATTAAAGGTATGCCTATCAAAGGCAACAATTACCACATTCCTTCTATGCAGGTTTTTGTATTAGATGGTTAAGTATCTTGAAAAGTCTTGTGATAACAGATAATTGTATTGGAAGTGTGGTAGTGCACATTTTATCTATCTCTTTTCTTGCTGTAGCTGCATGATGAGAATTAGGATTTCCCAAAATTCTCCTGAATTTCCTCTTTGCGGTGCCTAATGCAGAAAAGCCAATTTTCTCATTTGCTCTTTGTTTTGGTAATGGTTATCTCTTCATTTATCTGTTAGTGAAAGTAGACAGGGAGTATTTTATGTGCAGGCACCTATAGCTCACAGGACTGGCATAATCATTTAGAGGAGAGTGGTGGAGTGAAATGGATGAGACTTTTGTTTAGACAGGGATTCTGTTCCTAGCTCTGCCTAACGTGACCCTGTGCAACCTTTCTGAGCCTCCTGTATTTTATCTCTGACATGGGTGGACTGATACTTGCTTTCCTCATAAAGCAGGAAGATGGAACTGTGCTTAGTAATTATCTGTCTGAAGTGTCAGCATCATTAGGCATGATCAGGGGAAGAAGTAAAAACAGGACTCATGGGTGTCCTCCAAGCTCTCCCTGGCTGGCGAGGCACTCCAGCAATCCCAGCTGTTCTTCCTGTAAGTGCCAGTTTTACTCAGTTGTTTTTATAAACCATGGAGGAGGGACAGTGGGTTCAAGAAAAATGCATGGGATGGGTAGGTAAAGTCTCTAGAAATGCTAAAAATACATATGAAAAGTGAGACCCTTCTTTCTTCTGCAAGTGGATCTCAAAGCAGTGCCACACCAGCACTTAAATCCTGATGGACTCTCTTCTTGCCAAAATCTGAATTATTTCTACAAACCCCATAAATATTACAGGCTTTTTAACAAATCATAAGATCATTTAGCTTGGAAAAGATCTTTAATATCATCGAGTCTAGCCATAGGTTAAACTGTTGAAACAGTGTAATTTTTGCTGCCCTTGTTTCTAGGAGTAGATGCAGGCCAATGGCAAGGGTGATATGTCTCCTAAAAAATGCACACATTTTTTGTATTTACTCTGGAAAACAACACTGAATTAAACTGAGGCTGACTAATCAAGGTAAATGCCAAAAGGTCAAGGTAGGATTTTTTTTTTTTTACTGGCAGTTTTGCAAAAAACAAAATCTCAGTTCCATACCATCTTGAGAATTCAGCCTGAAAACAACAGGAATGTCAGCATGAAAGATATTACTATTTCAGGCCTTTATCAGTTTGGCTTAATCTAAAATATTCACAGAGTTAAGATGTATTTTGGTGGAGTCCCATGTATAAATATTTTTATGCCATCTGCAGAAATGCAGTCTGCATTTATCCTAAGCTTTAGTGTTCCTTATCAGTTTTAGCATGTAAAGGAAACTGTAAAAAAAAAAAAAAAAAAAAAACAAATTAAGAAACCCAAACAACTTTTTAGTTCCTCTCAAATTAGCTCTTTTTATAAGCTTGCTTTGAATTTCATTGCACTGTGTTTATGTCCAAATTTTCTCAGTTCCTTTTGTGTGGCAGTTTTCCTTGGTTTGGATGGGTATTTCATACCAAAAAAGGCAAAAAGAACATAGATTAAAGAGAGTTGAAGGTGTGATATTTAAACTTCTCTAAACCATAATAATTTGTTGTTGAAATTTTTTCAGTCTAACAGCTTTGTTAGGATCTAGGGTAAACAGTCACTAAGAAATGAGAAAAGTGTAATTCAATCGGAGCAGATTAATTGCATGCATTATTACCACAAAGATGTGTATATGTATCCTCAATATGCCATGCACAGAAAAGCTTACTTGGGATTTCACGTACTGAATTTGGAGCAAGGGCTGTTTTGGTTGCTTGAAGGTCCTCTTCCCTGCCCTGGTCTTCCATATTATCATCCACCCAGCCCTGGGTCTCTGATATTTTGACACCTGCTGGGTCTCAGGTCGAACACAGTTAATTAACCCATATGTTGTTGTTTATTTCAATAAAAATACCAGATTACTTACAAAGAAATTAAGCAATTTTCAACCTCTGAGCATAGCCTCATGGGACAGCCAAGGACAGCTGTAAAGTTCTTCTTTTTTAAGAAGTTCTGGTTAATGTCAGCTGAGAAGGCTCTCAGTAAACAAATGAATAATTGATTGCTCAGCTTTCACATAGCTACTGCGTTTCTGGGCTCACATGACTCATTTGTGAACCATTCCTGTCGTCCTAATGCCATAACATTGGAGAAATGATGATTGTTTCTTGGAGGATTCTTCTGTGGACATAGTTGCCAAGACCAAAGCTGTAATGGTTTGTTATTATGACCTTTGTTATTCCATTAGGCTCAATAGCTTTAAAAAAAATGATGTGTGCATACTTTAGGAAAGTTTTTACCCTTTACATTGACCTGACATCATAGTTTATCCTACAAAATGTATTAATGACAAAGTAGTGTTTTCATGTCAGGAGGACAAATTTTAACAGCTATAATCTGCCCTTAGTCATCATAAATACAAATGTATTGGTAAAACAGACCTTGTTAATGCAGCCAAGACAAATGCTAGGCTATATTTCAAATGAATTTGGAGCACTAGTCTATACACTCCATGATTTTTTTTTTGTGTAGCTTCAAATACATTATTGTCAAAGCACTGTTAACATGGTTTTCCAGGGGGTATTGTAGAGCAGTAATGACCCATCAGATGCAAACAATCTAGGCTGTTTTTTCTTGATTACTTGAAAATGTGTAAATGTCTTTGAGGATACAGAAGGGCATGGGGAGCATTTGATTAATATTGTTTTGATGTTTTTTCAATACTTGAAAAATCAACTGTAAAAAAACCTTGTGACTCTGACAGTACTTGCAAATTGCCTTGTACAGTAAAAAGTTTCATTTCTAATAAATTCTGTACATTATAGTTAACTGAATTACACCCTATCCAGTACCCACTGCAGTTATGATATAAAGTAGGTTTGCTATTCTCAATTGCTCTAGAACTTTGAGGTTAATAGAGTGACCACAAGTGCTCTGTTCTGGTTTTGCTTCCATAAATTGCAAAAAGCAAAAAAGCAAAAAGTTGGCTTCGTTCCTTGGGTCTCTCAGGGCAGAATGGTACTCTAGAAGAAGCTGCAAAGCAGAAAGGCTCTCTGCTTTCTTCTAGCTCCCTTTCATATTTCCTAGCTGGTGCTTGAAGAGCTGTTGTTACCTGCATAGACCTGCCCTGAGAGGTCCCAAGGAAATGTATAAGAAACCCTTGGCCTTCTTTTTTCCATTGCCTTTATGGAGAAGGACCACCTGTCACTGTCCTCTGACACCAGCGTGCTGCCAACATAATGGAATCTTCCCCCATGGAGATTTTGCTGTCAGATTTTTGTGCAGAGAAAGGAAGCAGTGAACTTTCAAAACTCTTCCATAGATTTGCAAGGAAGCAGAATTGAGTCAAATTTGGTTATGTGTGGGTTCAGGTAAAGGGAAGTTTTTCCACACTGCTTGAGTTTACAGGAGAAATGCACCAGAAGGTCTTCCCCTGTGTTAACTCCTGTTAACAGTGGTGCTGGAGAAATGTTTCTTCCTCTCAAAATGACACTGCACTAAGGCAAGTTTGCAACTATCTGTCCTATTCACATTGTAAGCTGAGGAACAACTATTTAGTGCTACAAAAAGAGATTTCTACACAAAGTGCTACAAAAAGTGAATTCCTGATGTCAGGGAGCAAGAACAGACTTAGCACAACATCTCTCTGCAAGACAGAAACATCCATTGCATATTATCCCATGCATATGGATAAGTACATATGTAAAGATTCATCTCTCTGGTTTTAGACCTAAATCCTTGTGGAGAACAGTCTGTGTCTTAGGAATCCTGGATGCAAAATTATTGTGCTTCTGCTCAGTGCTGTTTAACTGCTGAATTAATCAAGTAAAATTGCTTAAGGCCCTAGAGGGAAGGATGTAATAAATCTTAGGAATATTTGTTCTGGTTTATGGCTAGGTGAAACTGCGTAACATTAAATCAGATGTTATAAACATTTGCAATGGCATATTTTCCTTACTCGGGGCATTGTGGCATGAGTCTTGAGAAACTAAAGAGGGTATGTCCTGAGGACTGGATGCATTTATTCTAATTTGTTATAGCTAACAGCGTTGCTTTGTGCAGGGTGGGAAGGGGCCGGCTGCTGAGGAGCTGCGCGCTGTGCATCCCACGCTTTCGGGTAGAGGGCAGTCGGGTACCGCACACAGGGCTGGGAGCCCAGCTCCGCCTGAGCCTGCTGCTCCGGCCTGGGGATGGAGAGCATCCCCTATCCCCAGATAAACTTCCCTGAGGTGGAGAAAAAGAGAGATAGATTCATTGTACCCAGACTCTGATATTGTTCTAGAGCAGGACAATTTGCTGTTCTCTGCACTAGGAGCAGAAGCTGCAGAGACATGCAGCAACCAGTTGAAAAAACTATCCTGGCTGAAATAGAAATCTTCTAAGTTTAAAATGGATCTGCCTTGAGCTGTTTTCCTTCCTGCAGTGAGGGACAGTCCCAGTGCACTGAGCAGAGTGTGCTGTTCTCATGCACAGTGTCCTGCCCCTGGGACATCGATCACTGGAAGCAAAGCAAGGAGGCAGAGCCTTTTTCCCTGGAAAACATGAGAGCCTGCCATTCCAGCAAAAAGAGCTTTATTTCACTTCAGGGGATGATGTCCTGAGGCATTTTTGGGGTTTTTTTTCTATCTAAATTACAAGTACCTGAACAGGGTGATTGCACTATGCTTGTTCACTGTATGCTTTGCTCTGAACCCTTCAGAGCTGCTTAGAATCTTTGGAAGGTCTAAATTATGTCAGCCTGGATAAGGAGCCAAAGCTGGACTCCCCTTGTGCCAGCAAGTGAAGGGTGAGCTGAAGTTTCTGGGTTTGAGCCCTGAAGAAGAGCCAGCCCTCCTCTAGCCAGGGATGGGTGCGAAGCTGCTGTTTCTGCCCCTTGTGCCCCAGCCTTCCTCTGCAAGAGCTGCTTGGTGATTTGCTGGGTGAAGCAGTCAGAGGGGCTGTGATTATTGTATTGTCCCAGTAGCTTGTGGCCCTAGACTGGGCACAAGAGCTGGGCTGTTCCACAGGAGAAAATAAGCCCCTGTGCTTTCAGGTCTTCTTCTTGCTCAGGTATTTAAGAGCCTCTGGTTGATGGGAGGATGCAGCTGCTTGAGTTACTGGAAAGGGTTTCTTAGGAAATTACTCCAGAAGCTGCATGGCACAATTGGAGCTTTTGTTGTTCAGCTGGTTCAAAGGAAGGCAGAAGACAAAAGGCAACCCAGGGCAAATGTCTGCTGCTAAGGCTGAACAGGTAGTGTTCATTCATCCTTCTGGACTGTAAAAGCCCAGCAGGGGACCAGTGGGACCACTTTGCTTGCACCAGAATTAAATCTGGTCCCATGTCACTCAGCTTCTGTGGGCTTCTCACACCTTCCCAGCAGAACCTGCACAGCTGCTGGGCAGTGCATCACAGACAAATCAGAACCTGCTTTAAGAATGTAGTTGAGAGCATAAAGGATGCAGGATGGAACTGTGTCTGCAGAGGGGACTGAGGGTCTTCTGCTTCACATCTTGAAGTGGCTGCACTGTAAAGTGCATCCCCAGAGCTACACAGGGCAGGAGCCACCTGCCACAGTAGCCTTGCAGACACCTTGACCAGTTGGCTGCTTCCCAGCTGGTGTTGGAAGCCTCTTTAGGGAAGTGCTCCCTGATGAGGGGCTTTTACTCATCCAAGGGATTTTTTGTCATTTTCCATTGGGTTGATGAAAGCACAACTCGTGAGAATCAGAACATGCTTGGGCAGTGAGGGACCTTCCCCTCTTTGGGAGCAGTGTCTGGGTGGGAGCTGGTGTGGTGAAATGCCTCAGGGTTTGCCTATCATGGCCTCAAATCCAAGCAAATTCCCAGCTGTGATGCTGGCAGTGCTGGGGATGCTGCTGTGCTGGTGGCCATGAGCACAGTGCCTCCATTTCTCTGCTCCCTGGCTCCTGCCCTTCCCATACCAGTGCACCACACCTGTGCCTCTGTCCCAGCAGCCCAATGTCACACCGGCTTTGTTTGCAACAGCTGTAGAGAGCAGCAAGGCCACACCATAAAATATGACCAGTTTTTATCAGAACAATTTCCTGGGAAGCTTTTTTTCTTGCTTTTCTTTTCTTTTTGTTTTTCTCCTTCCGTAACGTAACTTTAGGTTTTAAGAGGGGAAGGAAAATAATAAATAGTCTAGAGAAAATAGATTAGTGGGGCAGTGTCTTAGGATACTGGAACAAAGGGGCATTCAATGAAGTTAGAAGGTGGTAAATTCAAATCGGAGGAAGTTTTTCATATGAGGTGGTTCCAAGCTGAGGATCTCATTGCCTCCAGAGATAGCAAAGGTCAGCAGTATGGTGGGTGTTGAAAGGGCTGAAATTTCGATGGGCAGCAGGAATGCTGTGAGTTACTGAAGTCAGGAGAGGGTGCATGGTGTTAATTGGATAGAAATAGTAAGCTTTCAGGTGAAAAATGACCTGTTTATCACAAGCTAGGATCTGCAGAGGAACAGGTTATTTCAGTGCTTGGTGAGACTCCAGGAGCAGACCTGAACATCCCCAGCACAAAACAGTGATGCAGAGAAGCTCATTCAGGGAGCCTGCAGCAGCACAAGAATATGAGCAAAGAATATGCCACAGGGCCACCCTTCCTCTCACAGGCTCAAGCTTTCAGAGCTTCTTATGTGAGCAGGTTTTAGACACAGACACTCTGGACTTGCCTCTAGTGAGAAATTTTGAGTGTCAAGAAACTTGGGTTTTATTCCTCTGCTTCAATGCTGTTGTAAAAATAAATGTCTAGATATATTCATAGAAGTTAATGGAAGTCTTGAATAGAGCTTTTTTCCCCTCCTACTGACCTAATAAAATGTACTGCTTTTTCTCCCAAGTATTTTTATATTAGCAGGCAGTGTCTGCTGCTGGAGGAGGACTTTTCTAGTGCTATAAAATTACTCCAGATGGAGACCCTCTTGCTGTTCACTGACTTCAGGCTCAAGGAAAGCTAAAACATAATGCTTGTCCTGATAGCCACCATCCTCAGCCAGGAAATATGGGCTCAAGGAACAGTGGTGATCTCCTCTTTTGATGTCTGATTTATTAGATGTCTGCTAAAACAGCAGTTTTGGAAGAATTTTTAGATTTTCTTTTAGAAAAGGAAGAAAATTAATGAAATGGGACTGATACTCTGGGCTTGTCAGGCATAGCACAGAAATCAGTCCCCGCAGGTTTGGTGTTAACAGTCATACTGAATGTCTGGATCCAGTGCTCATGGCAGATCATTTTTCCATCTGCTTGGGAAAGTCACGGCCATTCTCTCCCAAAAGCTGACATGGAGATGCAGCCAAACTTCTTACTGGCAGGCTGAGCCAGCAAGGGCTATGGCTGCCCACCACCATCAGGACCAAATGCTATAAAAAAATTAGACATTGAAGACTTGTGTGATGCTCACTGTGCAGGGAAGGAAAAAACTGCTTTTTCCAGTGTGCAGAGGTACATCAGTGCTGTGCTGGCAGTGAGGTGACAGGCTGAACAATTCCAGTGTGAGCTCAGTCCTGCTCAGGACGTCTCTGCAGAGCACCTGGTATCCAGACATGCTGCTGCAGCAGCAGGAGGGCATCCAGTCTGGAAAGATTATACCACTGCTAGCATATGCTGCAGCAGTAGTGGAATAAGGATTTTCTGTGCCTTAGTGCTGAAATGCTTCAGGATTTACCTATCAAGCTCTGAAATCCAAGCAAAGAAAATCCTGGCTCTGGTGAAGCACTGAACAGATGCTCCCTCTTGTTCTTTCTGGTATGGAAGAGGCAAAGAAAGTTATCTATTAGCTTATCTGAGCTAAGCTGTATAGTAAGAGTCTTTGCATCATGCCCCTTTTTTGTTCTTGCAGAGAACCCACTCTTTCTTACCTGTGAGACAATTTGTGCACATTTCAAATTTTCTTTGGAAATGGCTTGCACTAAACTAAACTTCTATTCCCTTTCTCTGTAGTCTGCCAGGTTTTCTGTTCTTTTCTAAGTGACCCACACTCTAGCAGCTTGTCCTGGCTGCTGTGCTATTGTTCCGCACACATGTGCTATCGCCGCTATTGCTGCCAGGCTGTTTGTCTTTTGATTGCATGTGGCTGGAAGATTAAGCCTCAATGAGTCCAGTTACTTTCTCATGGGTTTTCCTCTCCTCCAGCAGCTCAGCCTGGCAGGTGACTTTGCCATTGTTGTGCCATGTGCGGCTACGTACGCACGTAGGAAGTTCACAGGGGAGATTTTCTGTGTTTTCCCTTCCTGCCGAGGGATCTGTAAATGCTCTGTAAAAGCCAAGTGCTTGACTTTTCTGTTGTCCTCATGGCAGCATGCTGAGGGTCAGCTGTGCACCATGGTTTTCCTCAAGAAAACTTGGAGATTTCAAGGAGGGGAATTGCAATCCATTGTTGGATACCGGTTCAGTTGGCTTTTCTTCTCCACTGAAAACAGCCGACAGGAAAGCAATTACAGAAGCAGATGTGACTTGTGACGTAAATGTTACTTCTGGACCTTTTGTACCTTTTTTTTTTTTTTTTTTTTTTAACTAATCCTATAGGGTGATTCCAAAGCAAGTCAGCTGGTATGTGAGACACATGGGCTTATAGTGGTCATTTCAAGCTTTTCCTTGGCTCAGTCAGATCCAGGGGTAATTTGCAATACCTTAGCAACCATTTTTAAAAATAAAATTAGCAAGTAAGAGGAATTTTTGGAGCAGCTTCAATATGTGTATCCTGTGTAATTGCCTTCATGAATCCCACTGCTCTGCCCACTGACTGATGTCTCTGTTGTGAGCAAGGTATTGAAGTGTTGCTTGTAATCCCTTTGTAGTAATAAATCTGTGTTTTCCAGCTCATATTTCTTCTCAAGACAACTTAAATCCATAGCCTGAAGTCTGGAAATAAAACTGGTTTTAACTATTTAGGTATTTTAAATCACCTCATTTTTAAGGACATCACATAATTTCTGCTGTATTAGATGGAGCTGTTACAAAGTGTTTGTAACCTTTCTAGATGCTCACTTTTCTGGGTGTTTTGTGAGGATAAGCCCAGTGGGCCTCCAAGTTTGATCTCCCTCTGGGTCCATGGTGAGGCCAGCAATCTGGTCCTTGGCACACTGGTCCCTTGGCACAAACCCCTTCCCTGAGCAGCCTGGTGTCCAAGTCATCCTAGGGCTGTGAATTGTTCCCCCAGACAGCTGCAGCCCAGGAACTTGTGTCTCCCTGCACTTGAGCTTCCTTGATGCCAACACAGCAGTGCCTTGGTGCTGTCTTTGAGCTACATGCCAGCCTTGGAGTCCCAAAGGGAGTGGTAACTACTGGAGCCCTGGGAGTCAGACCCTGAGGTTGTTCATCCCTTTATGCACAGAACCTTCATTCTTCCCAAACTCGCCTGGCATTGCCTGCCCAAAGCTCATTTGTCAACTGGAAACTGGACACACAGGCTGTTACTGACTGGTGGCAGAGGCAGGCACACATCTGATACACATCTGGTTCAGTGGGTACACATCTGGGGCAGAGGACATGTCTGCTGCTCGCCTTGCTGCTGCCCAGCACTGCAGGGGCCCCTCTCCCTGCCCACAGCGCTGCAGCCGGGCAGAGGCAGCACAGGTAGTGGTGGACATCAGGCCTGCTCATGAAGTAAGGCCCTGTAAAGCTGAATTCACTCTATAGCCTTCACTGGCAAAGGTTTTGCTTTCAGGTTCTGTAGGGGTGGCTGAGGAAGGGAAGTTGGCAGCCACAGCTGGCAGGAGTGGCCACCAGCAGGCTGCAGCTCCGAGCGGCACCTGTTAAATGCGAGGGCTGACTCTGTCTCACGTTAAGTTATTCACACACTCATATTTCTGGCCAGAGAAAACTCTTCCAAAATATGCCCTGCCTCATTAGCAGTCCCCACCCAGGGACCTCCTTTCAACTTCTCCAAGCTTCCCAGCACCTCACCACAGGGACCAGTCAGGGACACAATAGCTCCAGCCTGTTTATTTCATTTCACTTTTCCTCTCCTCTTGGCCGGCAGCCAGCAGAGATGTTCTTTGCAAAGATAATAGTTTCAACTTAATCATTCACCTCTTATGTGTCTAAAAGGAGTTAAGGAGACTGGAAGTTTCCAAGAAAAATAAATGAACTGAACTCTTTCGAGGGGGCCTCTTTAAGGCTGTTTTATTGATTTAAAAAAAAAAAAAAAAAGCAAAGTAGCAAGCTGTTCTGCACATCACCCTTGCCCTATTTATTTTTTAAATGCATGTTTAAATTTGGAAGGACAGTCATGAATAGAGGGATTACAAAGTGTTTCTCTTAGTGAAGGGATTTGTGTTTAGAGAGATGCTTCCAGTGTGATATTCTAGTTGTGTTCATTCTGGGAGTTGTAAAGCTGATCTCCATCTCAGAGGACTCCTTCCTCAGCCTGCATGTGGGTGACAGGCAAAAACATACTCATTTATTTAGTTTTGGTTGGTTGGTTTTTTAAGAGAATTGCGATTCTGTGTGGTTCATTTTGGGGTAGTTATTTTTGTCGTGCCCTGAAGCTCTGATGTTTCAGAAAGTTGAAGGGCCCAGTCCCTTGATGCTGGATCCCTTTGGGTTGCCTCTAGCTAAGCAGCCACTATCACCAGCTCCTTTTGGAAATAAGACCTTTGTTTAAGCCACAGAAAACACATCCTCCTTCCACCTGGCATGGCTGGGGGACAGTGATTAAAACCCCTATCTTTCCCACTGGCATATCCTGTCCATAAAGCTGTTGGGAAAATGGATGTCCTCCAGAACTGTTGATAAAAAAGAAAAGATTTTCCTTTCGACAACATTTAGCAAAGGCTTTTTTCATTTTTTTTTAAATTGAAAACCTGAAAAATTGGATGGTTTTGATAAAGAAGCTCACTTGTAGTGGAGGGTGGATTAAGACACCAGCAGTAAGTCTGAACCTGAGGAATGAGCTCCTAAATCATACAGCTTTGGGGGAATCCATATTTTCTTGTAACCCTCAAACCAAAAGCTATGACCATAGGAAGAACCAGATGCCATCTGGAGAGTCTGTAAGGACCAGCAGGCTGCCCTGATCTCAGGCTGCTTTCCCTTGGTTCCCTGGGATGGGGCTGTGAGTTGTGATTCTGTGATTCTATGGTTCTTTCTGTGGTTTTCCTACCTTCAAAGAAGCCTCTTTTGAGAAAAGAGTGAAGTATGAGTCCATCCTCTGAGCAAAGTGACTGTGTGGTGCTCTGAGCTCTCTGTTGTGGTGCTGCCTTTTGCTCATGCTTGAGTGTGTGCATGTGTATGTACTTAGCACCCTCTCCCTGCATCTCTAGAGGGTCTCTGCCTGATCCCACCATTGGAAAACAGGTTCCCTTGTGGGTACAGATTGTAGGAATCATGTAAGTGTCCATAAAATAGTGGGAAAGGGAATAAAGTTTTGATTGTCATTCACTATTCATAAAAATTCATGCAGTGCAGACACCTATTTTCCAGGCTTTGACAACTAGGGGGAAAATTGTCCTGCCAGGTGGAGTGGGATTTCCAGTTCTTCTTTTCAGCAAATGAAGGGCTGAATTTAGCAAGCTTGGAGTGAGATGGAAGTGAAACATCCGTCCTTCTCCTCCGTCTCTTTTTCCCTTTTCCCCTGGGGATGCAGCACCCTCCTCCTTAGAGAGCACAGGCGCGTTAATTTTCATGAGGCTGTGATGAGGCTCTGGGCTGGCCATGTATTTCCCTTCCCCCTCACTGAGCTCTCCAGTAACCACACATTACCCAAGCCCAGCACTTTCTGCATGACTCAGATATTTTTTTTTAAGAACCAGAATGCAATGGACATTTTCCTCGCTGATACCGCTGGGACTAGAGGTCTTTTTTTTCCCACCAACCTTAAAAACATGCTGATATACTGCATTTTTTTTTTCCTTTGCAATATTTTGTTGTTATTAAAACAGCACCAAGTCCCACTGCACCAAAGGATGGGATCTCTCTTGCTCTTTTCTCCCTTCCTCAACAGCTAATCAAAAAAAAAAAAAAGTTTAATTAGACATTAAAGAAAACACTGAGGGATGCTGGACCATCCTTGATGGCTGGGCTGAGCTGGGGGCACTGGCAGTGCAGGATGGAGACATGGCACAAGTGGCAGCACCCTGGGGTGCAAACGAGAGAAGAGGAAACAGCTGCCATCCTGACAATGGATCATGCTGCAAAAAAACTGCACATTTCTTAGACCTGAGGCATCCAGCTGAGCCTGGGCATGCATCAACCAACACCAGGTGAAGAGTAGAAAATGCCTTTGTGAAGGCAAATGTAGCGACCTGCAGTTCCTCTGTCATGCAGGGTCTGGGTCCCAAATACAAACAAAAGTGCTGGGCAGATGATTAAGTTGAACAATAAGGCAATGAGCTCCCACTCAAAGCTCTCTGAAGCAAGGAAAGAGGTTTTGGAAGGGCTGGCATCAGCTTTGGTTGCAACACAATGTGGCACAGATGATCTGCATGCTCTCCCGTGCTGGAATCGTAGATTTGTGGTGGGTGTCTGGGTGGATCCGTGTTCTTGTCGGCTCGGCACAGGGAAGGGCTAGCACTGGGCTTCCCCAGGAAGCACAAGCAATATGTGGAGCCAATGTGTGATTCCTCATGTGAATCCCAAGGGGTTCAAGTGGACAGGTTTGGGGCCACAGTTCCCAGATGTTGCCTGCCTGATGTGATTATTCAAGCCTGAATTCCTTCAATTGACAGCCGTGCTATTTCCAGTCTCTTAGTCAGCATATACCACTCCACTTCCCAGTCTGATGAGACCTGGATTTTCCCACACTCCTCCTTAAATGGAAACACATTGTTCATCTTCATTTTATTTATTTATGTGGTACAAAAAAACAAGATACTGCTGTAACTTTGAAGTGCTGGCTTCTACAATGGTTGGTTCCTTTTTGGAGCAATGGGTTTTCCTAAAAGCCGCTCTCAGCAAGATCCTTATCAAACTTTCCTTAGCAGGAGACAATGAACATTTCACAGCATGAAGAAAAAAAAAAATAAAAAGGTTGGTGAGAAGACAAATGCACTAAGTGAAGAGATAGCCAAGGTGAAGATGAGATCCCTCAGCCTTGTAAACACAGATTATTTTCTGTCTGACCCACAGTTTCCGGACATTTCACTCATTGAGTCTCTTCCAGAGTTAATTGAGGGGTGCAAATAGGGACCTGGGCAATGTCTGGACACTTCCATTCGGAACATGAACTTCACACTTGTGTGCCCAAATACCAAGAACCTCACTGCCTGTAGTTGCCAGGGGTGGCAATTATGAAGGGATCTGACAGGGAGAGGTGTCTCTGCAAGCCACCAGGGGTGGCTTTCCTCAATAGGTCACACTGGAACCAGTTTGTTCCCTACTGGGCTGCAAAACCATTGGCTGACCTGTGTGGTGGCACTTGGAGCTATAGGGAGACAAACCTCCCGCAGGAGTCCAGCTGCCAAGCCTTGTGGGGAAGGGGCGACATCTCCCACAGCCTGCCCAAAACCTGTCCTGTATCAGATCGATGCCAAAGGATGCTCTGGGCAAGGACAACTTGGGGTCAGCTTCAGACCTCTCCTAAAAATGCCAGTGTCACTGGACAGCTGGTGTGGGAGATGAGCAAGCACAGAAATGGATTATCCTAGCCCAGCATCTGCCAAATTGACCAGCACCTGTCAGCTCAGCTCCACAAGAGCCTCCATGGGGGCAGTGGAGCCACTCCTGCGGGTGGCCAATGCCCTGGGTCAAGGCAGGGGCCTGGGAGTTGGTTCTGCTGGGGACAATTACTGCTGTGCTCTGGCTGAGTCCGAGCAGCTCCATGCAGGCGAGTGGCAGCTCTGTGCGGAGGAAATGTGTCGGCTGGCGTCTGCCGTGGGTTTTTTTTTTTCTTTTTAGCCTAATTGTATTTTTAATTATTTGTCAGATGGTTTCAAGCCAAGACTGCAATCAGTCAATGTTTGTTGGTTAAAATAGAAGTAAACACTAGGTTATATAAACAAAGGAGTGCTCTGGTTTATTGCCCAGGGATAACGCCGGCATTGTTGCATGGATCCTCATCTGAAGGCTTTGAAGATTGCTTGCTGTATTTATTTTTCTAAAGATGGATAATTCTGTTCTATTTGCACAGCTTCATAAGGGCTTGAATAGACAAGGGGTAAAGTGCAGCAAAGGTGGGTCTGGCTCTGAAGGGGCCTGGCAGGAAAATGTGTTTTTGGATTCTGATCTCATCCCAAAAATGTCTTGCATTTGAATACCTTTAGATAGCTTACACATTGGAAATGCCAAGGAACTGGAAACCTTCGCTCCAAAGTCAACTCTGCTTTCATTAATAATTATTTAAGACAGCACTGAGAGAACAAAACTGTACTATGTGGAGCAGAAAGAAGCCCATGAGGAACTTGGGGCTGAGCGAGTCACACTGGGTGTTAAGGATCAGCATCCTGAGATGCAGGAGAGGTGTTCACACGAGGTGGTGGTGAGGGGTGTGACACAGTGGAGAAAAAAGAGCCGCCCTTCAAGCAATAGCAGCAACAGCAGAGCCGGGCCACTGCTGGGGAGAGGCAGGCAGTGGATGGGCAGAGCTGTACCCCTGGGGCTGGGGAGAAGCTGAGTCTGGCTCAGATGACCTCCAGCACCCACTAAGGCAACATTCAAGGAGTGTATGTCCTCCTTATTTCTTCCTGTGGGAGAGATGTTGACCCTATTTTACAGATGGGAAAAAGGAGCAGCAGAACACAAGGATGCACATTTTCTTGCCTAATGTGGGACTTGACTTCTTCCTTTGGGCCTGACCTGGTACCATCCCTCACCTTGTTTTCTTGTCGTAAAGCTGCTGCCTGTGCCTATGATCCTTCTACAAGTCCTGGAGATCATTACAAATAATATGAGATTTATCACTTCTCTGTGTAACATGCCAATCCTGGCAGCACGTCGTGAAAGCACAACAGCAACAAGAAGCATATGTTCTGCAAGTCAAGTTAGTGGGATTTTTTTTTTCACTGCCAAGGACAATAATTTTTTTCCTCTCTTTTTTTTTTTTTTTTTTTTTTCCTTTTTCAAAATAAACATCATGCTGGAATGTGCTGCAGCAAATGGCTTGGGGTCTATTATATTTCATGCAGCTTTCTAAACAATTTTCAACCCTGCTGGCCCAGTGTCAAACAGAAGGCAACCAACAATAGCAAAATCCCATTAAAGCTGAGAAGGTTCCTTCCTGAGGTGAACACGGCCAGAAATAGTAATCTTGGCTCTCTTTACAATTTGGCATTGGGGACTAATAATGCCTGTTCTCCTAATGGAAATTATCTAATTTCATCCAAGTGCAGCTCCAGAGAGAGCTGGGCTGACGCACAAACAGTCAATATAACAACATTCTTCTTGAAGAGCTGAACAATGGGGCTTTGGTGGGACCGTGATTAACAACGTCAAAATAAGAACAAACAGAAGGTGTAAAAATAGGCATCTGAGGAGTTGACACAACGGACTATTTTTCATCTGTAAGGCCAGAGGAGAATAGCTTGTTAAATTGTATGCTTGGAGCACTTCATCAGATGTTGTGTGGAATGACGAAAAAAAAAAATGCATTTCCCATCTGGGTCTGAATGTACTGAGGAACTGCACATGCCTTATTAATATAAATCACGCTAGGAGTATAATTCCCATTAGCATTAAAGAATCATTTTTCAATGAAATACTCTTGCACCAGGAACACCTAGCGGGAAATAATGATGTTTGCTTCATTTGGAAAGAATAGTAAAATACAGTGTGGAGATGGAGAAGGTAGAGAAGCATATCTTCCCTCCAGTGCTATGGGTTTTTGTGTCTGCTGTAAGATATCCCCTTCCCAGCCTAGCAGAACTGTATCCAGCCTCTGTGCAGAAGCCCCCAGAGGTGGTAGGGAATGGTGATGAGGGGAAGAGCTCCTCCAGAAAACTGGAGCAGTGCTATGGCCCAGGGTTGAAACTTTGCTGTCCTGTTTCCCACAGGCTGGGCAAAAGAAGAGGTCCAGCCTCCCTCCCTCCACCCCTGCTTCCTCCCCAGGGCAGCCTCACATTTGGAGAGAGCTGAGATGGCTTCAGGCCACCTCCACCCCCTTACCCACATGGTTCAACCTCACCCTGTGGAACTCCTTGTTGTCAGCCTAAAAATAGCCCTCCCCAAAACCAAATCACCGCTCTGGACATTATTTCTCACGTCTTGAGAAAAAGCAGCAGTTCCTACATTTCCCTGTAATACTGAAGCCACAGCTGGTCTCACAGTGTGCCTGGTACATTAGAAAAGCAGAATTACTTAGTGAAACCACCACACATAGCTCTGGTGCCTCGCCTGCTTTCCCCAGGGCTCTGGCTCTGTAAGGTCTGCATATGCCTAGGGTAAATGCCACCCCCTGTGTTTGTGTGGACACACAGTGGCTCCCAAACCACAGCATCACCTTGCTTTGTCACTAAGGGATTTACTCTCCTTCCCTGCCTTAAACACTGCAGCTTCCTTCTAGCTCCTAATGAAGGGAAAATGTAGCCTTGAAATGTTGGACAAAATTCCCACCTCTGGTTAAGCAGGTATGGTTTCTTTTAATTTTTACAAAATCTCAAGAAGCCATTTACTTGGTGTTAGTTTTAGAGTGTGAGAGGGGAGGTCTGTGTTTTCATAAAAGCCCCAGATATGCACTGGGGCAGTGGGATTTTGTGTGGGACACGACATGGTTAACTTGGCTCTGTATTGTGGCCGATGGCATCCAGGAATGACCCCGCTCCCCCTTGCTCACCCCACAGGTCACCCCCTGCTCAGGGTCTGCCAAAATTGTGTCGTTTTCTTGTTCTCCTTCCTCCTAACAACAATAAAACTGATGAAACGTATGGAAATTGCTAGTAATGAAAGCAAATTGCACCAGAAGTAATACAACACCATGTTGCCCTCAGCTCAGCTTTCACACCTGGTTAGTCCCCAGACTCCCAGAAACCAGTGCCTTTCTCCATGTGAAAGTCACAGTTCCCCCCTCCACACCCAGCCCTCAGCTCAGCCCCTTCCCTGCATCAGCCGACTCCTTTTCACCTTCCCTTTGGCCTCTTGTCCTTTCAAATCTGGTAGGAACACCTCTTACATGTCTCAAAACACCCAAGATGGGAGACAGATTCCTCACAAGGAATATTTCTCCACTTCTAGATTTTGGTGGGTAGCAGTATCCCACAGAAAGGAAGGCAGCTTGGCATGATAGCCATCCTTGCTTCCTGGCTGCAGGCAATGCTGCCATGTGGGTATGCCAGAGCCCTGGAGAATGTTCAACATTCAGCTGGTGCCCAAAGCATCCTTGGGGTCCTAGGGAGGAAATCAGAGAAAGTTTCAGAGAGAAGAGTAAAGCCTTCTTGCTGAGCTCACTCCCAGCAGTTCCAGTGGCCATGCACCCAACAGAATGTGACCCAGGAGGGTTGTTGTGATTAAGGATTGTATTGTCAGCTTGCACTAGAGGGTGCTGCTTCGTTACGTTTTGGGAAAGATCGCAGTAATGGGACCGCCTCAGATGTCTTTATTCCTTGCAAAGTTAGACTGAGACCTGAAACGTGTTGGGATTCATATTATCATTCAGCGTGACCCCAAAATGAAATGGATTGCCTAGCTGGGAAAATGAGAATGTCTTGGCTTGGAAAGGAGTTGGTACATCTGGGGGGCAAGAGTAAACCTTTGGGTTAGACACTGTGACAAATGAAAGAAAAAACTGGTCAGCCTTGCCTTTTTTCTCTCCATTTCACAATTCCGAGATGAATGGATGCCTCAAGGAACTGAGAAACCAGGAAAAAAAATTAAGGACAGTACAGTGAAGGCTGACATGTGAGATAATGAGGCTTTGGAATTCATTGCTACAGGACAGATAATCAAAATCTCATGATAAAATTTTTAAAAGAAATAAAAGCAAAATACCTTTTATGACCACTACAGTCTTTTGGCTAAGATAAAGGTAACCAGATCCCAGACACTGAGATATAAAATGATGTGTTAGAGGTATCAGTAGGAAATTACTTCCCCTGTGTGCTGCATTGCTGTGTTGACTGTGCCTCCTCTGTTTTTGTTTCCATTTGCTGAAGGCGTGGAGAAGCAGCTATTGCTGTAGGCAGCATCCCAGACCCACAGCTGGGAAGGAGATACCTTATACCACACTGCTCAGCTCCCAGAGCATCTGCCCATCCTCCTGGGTGCCTCACAGGGAGGTGACGTGGGTCTTCCAAGCCCCTGGATCCTGGTATACGTAATCTGTGAGCTGTCTGAGTGATGGCTGGACTTTATTTAGAGCAGATTCAGTTCCAGTAATGGAAGCAGCTCTGGAGGGTGCTATATACACGCTGTATAGTCTGGCACGCTTGTTTATGGGCTCATAAAACTCCTCTGGCTGGCACTCTCATTTGGCATCCACCAGAAAGCCTCTCCCTTGGGCTAAAAAAGGTTAAAATTGGTCTTTTTGTAAGGGCCTTGATGACATTATTTTCCAGGTGTTTTATATATGCTAATAGCAAGGAAGGAGCTGGTTTTAAAGTTGGGCTGATATGTACCTACTGCATTTAAATCCACTTTAAACATGAAAGGAGGGGTAGAAGAAAAACAAGAACTATTCTCAAATCCAGATGAGTTTTACAGAGTAATTTTCTTCTAGAAACTTTACTTCCTTATGGGGTTGATTTTGCCTTTTATGTGTCTGCATTCTGATATCTTTATTTCCAGCTTCCCCACATTTTTGACCGCTGTTGGCAAGAAGGAGGAAACTGTTTCTTACTAAGACTTTTATTAGGCAGTTATTAGTATTTCCTTCTTCAATATTGAACGGGTTTTCTGTGCAATAACTTTAATGTACTGCTGCTGGAAAAGCAAAGGGTCAAAGGCATCAGCCAGGTTTTGTGGAAATAGACTGGGATTGTTCTGACAAAATCATAGAGATGATGATCCACTATGGGAATTTAAGAAAAACCCATTTAGTTTTCATCTGTACTTGCATCTAAATATCCAGTTTGAGCTGAGGTGCCCTGAGCCTGTCCTCAACAGCAGTAGTTTGCCTCAGTTAAGGAGCTGCACATTTGGGTCTCAGCTGAGAACAGGTGTAGTTACACTCTCCTGTCAGATTTAGGAAATACTTGTGGATGATCTTTTCTCACTGAGAGTCAAATCACCTTCCTTTTATGCAGTGGTGCTTGTTTTCAGTTGCTGTGCACTGTGCCAGCTCAATCCAGTGTGTGCAAGCAAATGCTTCCCTGCTGGGCAGTTGCACATGAGAGCAGGGGGTCAGCACTTCTGCACGTCCTGTCACCTTTAATCATCCACCAGAGGGTTAATTGCACACCAGCTCTCTGCAAACCTCTCTGTTGGTGAGGCCAGCCCGTGGTAAAAGTCCCCCTGCAAGCAGATTATGGTCTGACTGCAGTGTGAAGGTGGAGTAAGTTTTGAAATCAGGATGACTGGATGCTGTGTATTATATGATGCTGATGGAAAGGAAAACAAACTCAGGGACTCTCCATGTGTGAAGGACCCATTTTAGATTGCAGAAAGCAGTTACAAGAAGCAGCACTTAAAATTAATGGGTGACCTGATGAGAGGTTAGAGCAGACTAGAAGATGATCATAACAGTCCTGCCAGCCTGTCCCCTAAGTGCGTGTTTCTCCAGCACCCTCCCCCTGGCTGGCTATATGAGAAAGAAGCTAGTTTGGGGTACTATGGCAATATAAAACTTTTCTGACTGAAAGAGTTAATATTACATCCCCAGGGGTAGGAACAAGCAGGCTGGAATGCAGGGAGAATGTCAGACTGGCACTTGTAACTTCAAGCAGCTTAAACCATCGTGGCATTGCAGGATCACAGTGCCCATCTCCCAGCACAGCATAAGTGCCTAAAAATGGGATTCACAACAGCCAGCACAGTGAGCAGAACCTGCCTGCTCCAACCCACAGGAAACCCCAGGGAAGGGACATTCTGATCCTGCTAGTCCTCAGAATGCTGCCTTGTTTCCTCGGGGATGTGAAGAGGCACTTCTCTCCAGATTATATTTCTTACCCTGACCCTGCTGTAAGATTTATCAATCTGCAGCTTTTCACACACAGACACACCCCAGAGAAATAAAAAAAAAAATAAAAAGAAAGGAAAGATCATTCCTTTCTTCTATATGCATGGCTGCAGAAAGATGCAGTGCCTTCCCACATCCCACATCTCTGAGCTAGGCACTCAAGAGCACAGATAAATTTGTGGTTTTAGGCCCCCTCTCTGTCTGAAGGGACTTGAGGGATTATGCAGCCTTTGGGGGACTATGTGAAACCCCTCAGCTTCCCATGCTCTAATGTGTTTCCTCAGAAAACAGCAGCTGAAAGCCACAGCATGCAAACGTGCAAGTGTGAGAACAAGTCTCCAGCTCAGTGGCTGGTGTGCTGTCCCTGGAGCTCGGAGCTTCAGGCTTTGATCCACTCTCACATATGGACCCGTTCAATGGGACCTACTCTGCTGGAACATATGGACAGTTCTTGGGACTGTTCACATGCAAAAAACCCTGTGGAGTTTTCAGACAACTATAATGTAGACATTTCAGAGGAATCTTTCTTCAAAGCTATTTTAGCATGAGCTTTGGATGCAATTCCCATCTAGGATTCCTGGGTGTTCACTCCAACACCACTCCTTGCTACAAAGCTGCAGGTGAGGAAGATCAGGCGCTGCCGTCCAAAAGCACACTCTGATTCGAATTCAGACAGCAGTTAAAATACACCCGCAGGCGGCTGGAAATCCAGCCCTACGGCACGGAAAGCCAGATCCCGCCTGCTTTCCGACGCCTTCCACGGCTGCTCGGCAGATGACATAACATTAGTCGTGACTTACTGACACAGGTATTCAACTAAATAACGCGTGAAACAATAGAGAGGAAACGCCAAGGGTTTGACCAGCTCAGTCTCTGGGTTCGCTTGCGGTTCTGGGCAGTTCCTGCCTGCGCTGCTCTTGAGCCTTTCAGATAAGGAGCTGCGCTCAGCTGGGAGAAGCCCCTCCAGCCCCGCGGCTGTTTCCAGCGGCGGGTCCCGGCCGGGGGTCTCGGCCCGCGGTCGGGGGGGGTCCCGCTGCAGCGCTCCCCGCATCCCGCGGCGGGGCCGGAGGAGCACGGGGGCAGCCAGCGGGAGCCCCCCGGCTCCCGCACCGCGCCCCTGCCCACCCTGCAGCCCCGGCCCGGGCGGCTGCGGCGGGAGGGAATCTCCAAACGCGGTCGCCCGCTGCTCGCGCGGCCCCTGGAGCGGGCTTTTTGGAAATGGGAGATTTTGGGAGGGTGGGGCAGCCCCGTCCCAGGGACTCGGCAGGTGGCGACAGAGCACGGGCTTTGGGGGGTGCCCGGCGCTGCGCGGCGCGGGACGCTCGGGGCAGGGGCGCAGAGGTCCCGCTAACGCCACCCGAGCGAACCCTCTTCCTGGAGGGCTTCCCGTGAGGATAAATATTTATTTTGACAAGTACTCTTTCAGAGAGATATAACGGTGTTTTAACTTTATAAATTTATTTGTGTATCTCGCACATATACGTTTATAGACACAAACATAGGAATAATCAGAGCACATACAGAAGCCTAAAATGCAACAGGCAAGGCACAGGCCGCGGGCGACGGGGAAGGAGGGCTGGAGGCCGCTCCGCCGGCATCCTGGGCCGGCTCGGAGGGGCAAACCTGGCTCCGCACCCCCCGTGGCTGGGCCGCCGAGCGCTGCCTGCGGTGACGGGGAGCCCCGAGCCCCCAGTGGGGTGAATGGCTCGGGCACCTTTTGGGGCTCGGGAGAGGCGGCCGGGGGCTCGGGCTGCCAGCATCCCGGCAGGATCCGTGGGGCCAACCTGCCTGCAGCTCGCCGGGGAGCTGGACGGGGCAGGCATTCGGCCGAAAGGGCTGTCCGTCCTTCCCCGCGGGGCGCTGGCAGGCAGCGCCCGGCCCTTTCTGGGATGCTCCTGGTCCCGTGCCCTCGAGTAGGGACGGGGGAGCTGCAGAGCTTCGGGCTCAGTCCTTCTCTTTTCCCCTGTTAAGAACTCGAATATTTTTTTTTTCCCAACTCCTTTGTCGGCCTCGAGGAAGAAGAAGGAAAAAAAAAGTCCTTCGAGACTCCACTCCTGAAAAAAAAAAAAAAAAAGGCAGCAGCATCGCTTCTGCCGCGCAGTTCATTCGCCTCCTTCTCGAGTCCCTCGGAAAGCAAGATTAAAGGGGAAAGTCGCAGCTGTATATTTATGTTTTCATTGCTAGAAGGGAATTGATTTCCTTGCATTTATTTTTGTAGTTGCAATACACAAGGGCGGATTTGCGTCACCAAAGCAACTTGCTGGTCGAGATAAAGTTGCACAAATATTGAAAAGGGAAGTGCTCGCGCTCATTATGAAGTTTTTCTCCGGAAGAAATAAGGATTTCTGCTGTATCCTAAAATACTAAAGCCGCTTCTATTTTGGGACAAATCTCGCAGGCACATCCGCTCATTTAGTCCGAGTTGGAACCTCTCAAAAAACAGGAGATGACCTGGACTGTAGCAAGCCCCAGGTTTCCTGCAGCCTTCTCCCTTCTTGCGCTGGGAGGAGGGGCCGCTGCCTCCCGCGGCAGCGCGGCCGCGCAGCCCTGCTCGTCCCCGGGCAGGCAGGGAGGCCTGCGGAGGCCTTTGGGGAGAAAGGACACCCTTGTCCCCAGGAAGAGGGGGAGGCCGGGGGGTGAGGCAAGTGCTCCTGGTTTCGGCCGCCAAGATGCGCGGGTGCGCAGCGCAGCCGAGCCCCGGGAAAGCACCTGCCCCCGCGGCCCGCACTTCCCGGTTCTCTCGCCCTCCCGAGGCCCAGTCCGAGGGTGAAGGGTTTTAGTGTGAAGCGTTCAGCATTTCCTTTTGAGTTATTTTAGTCCCCGCGGCATGACAGCGGGTCCCGGCCACCGGCGGCACCGAGGCACCGGCGGCCCCGAGGCAGCGGCGGCCCCGAGGCAGCGGAGCCGCGGCCGTGCTCGGGTCGGGTCTGCCCGGCGAGCCCGCAAACGCTCCCGTCCCTCCCGTGCTGCTCATCCACGGGCCCCGCACGGCAGCGAGGTGAGAGGAGTTTTGAAATCAGCTCCTAAAAGAAAAAAAAAAAAAAAAAAAAAAAGACGGAAAACCACTGCGTTTGGTTTTAATGGTTTTTTTCCCTTGCCTTGACTGCCTGGTGAGCAGCCATGGGCTGGTCCAAGGCTCCGGGGTAGCAGTGGTAATTGCAGCAATAATTTAACGAGGCGGTTTGCGGCCGGGATGCAGTGCCCAAGGCACACTTCGTTGTCCGTCCCTCGGGCGGGCTGGCGGGGTGGCTCTGCCCGGCGGTGGGAACACGAGCGGAACCGGAGTCGTTCGATTCGGTTTGAGGATGTTGGTGGGTCAGCTGCCGTGAGGGAGAACTGGGGAGAGATGCAAGGAAAAGGGGTTTTCCGATGTCGAGGCAGGAAAAGTTGAGACATAATCAACCTTTTTTTTTCGCTGCCTTCGAGTTTCGGACATATCTTGGCAAGCCAGCCCGTCTTCATTTTTCGGTTTTGCCCCATTAATAAGAACAAAACCAATCCAGAGAGGTGCCTGGCTTTTCCCGGGGAGCCAGCCTCACCCTCACCCTTTATAGAACACGGTTATGGCTAAGGAACGTGTTCACTCTCGCTCGCAGGTGGTTTCAATATTCCCACAGAAGCTACATCTTCATACCTGGCGAAAGAAAAATAGTTTGCCTTTCTGGCGGTTCCCTCAAAACTGTCAGAATTTGGGAAACGCTTTGGAAAAAATAATATGATATTTCTGTAAAAAAATCAAAGTAAACTTGCAGTCGTCCGACACGGCAGGCTGCTCAAAACGACAGTGTCTAGTTGTACGAAAACTAAAAATAAAGAAATAGTTGATTTTCAGAGTCAGGTCAGGACAAACGTGATGTTAGAGCAGAGGAAAAAAATGAGCCAAAGATGCTTTCATAAATTTGTCCCTAAATCATTGCAGTGAATATAGCATATGATTCTGGTGTACTGGAAAAAATGGGGATAGTTCTTTTGTCAAAGGTTTGGAAATTATAAAGCAGTTTTTACAGTGTAATTAGTGTGCAAGCCACCGGGATGGAGAACCTGACAAAAATCTACCGTAAGATTACACTGTCGTCAAAATAATACCAGGTCATTAATCGCTGCTAATGCAGGATCCAACGTGTCCTGGGCCCAGAATATCTGGGAGCTCTCATAAATACATATATTGCGTGCATCGGCACGGACTCCTTCTCTTCCAGACTATCCCAACTTCATTTATCCGGAAAGGAAACATATTTCCTTGAGAATCGTTTCCAAGAGGACAGACCTGCTTCCAATAGCCAAAAATTTCCCCGCGCGTTTCTTTCAAACTTTTTGGAAATCGCGGCGGCAGCAAGCGGGGACACCTTGGCTGTATTTTTTTTTTTTTTTTTTTTTTTTTAAGTGAAGCGGTATGGGGGAAAGTGGTTGCTCAAAGTCGAGAGCGCAATTGAAGGGGGTATAGGTGTGTGTTGGGGTGTCCTTTTTGGGGCAAACCGCTCGCAATCGCGGGTCCGGGGCCACGCAGCTGGCGCTGTGGGCGCGGCGGCCGAGCCCGGCCCCGGCCCTGCGTGGGCGTGTCGGCGGGCGGTGCTGCCCGGCCCCGCGGACCGCGGATTGGGCGTGGGGAGGGAGCGAGGGCTGCGCGCTGCCAGAGAAAGTTTTGGGGAGGGGTGGATGTTTTTTTCTTCCCCCAGTGCGAGGAAAGGGGGTTTGGTTTGGGTTTGTTTTGTTTGCGCCGCTCCGCTCCTCGCCCGCTCGCTTTCTTCGTCTGGCCGTGGGTTCTGGGGACTTTTTAATTTTCGGGGTTAATTTTTTCTTTTTCTTTTCGTCATTTTTTTGGTGGTTGGCTCTCCATCCCTGCCCCTCCGGGAAGTGCTCCACCAGCCGCCTCTCGCCCCGCCATCCCTCCCCATGCGCCCGGGGCCGCGGGCAGCTCCGCGGCGCGCACCCGGGAGCTGAGCTGCGGAGCGGCGCGTCTCCTCCTCGGGCAGGATGTACACGGCCGGGCTGGCTCCTTTCTACGCCTCCAACTTCAGCTTGTGGTCAGCGGCGTATTGCTCTGCTTCGGGGCCGGCGGCCGGCGGCTGCTTCCCGCTGGACGCCGCGGCGGCGAAGAAGCCGTCCTTCTGCATCGCCGACATCCTGCACGCCGGCGGCGAGGCGGCGGCAGGAGCCGCCGACAGCCTGCCCGGAGGGCCCGGCTCCGGGATGCCGGCCGCGCTGGGAGCCGTGCACCACGGCGGCCCCTTCCACGCCACGGCCTCTCCGCTCCGGCCCACGCCCGTCGTGGCCCCCGACGCCCCCGCCGCCTTCCCGCCGCGCCTCTCGCCGCTCTCCGCCGCCTACCACTCCCACCACCACCGCCCCCCGCAGCACCGGTCCCCCGCGGCGGCGGCGGCGGGCGGCGGAGGCGCCCCGGCCCCCGCCCGGCTGCCCGGCGGCCACACGCACGGCTCGGCGCCGGCGCCCGCCAGCAAGGACCTGAAATTCGGCATCGACCGCATTTTATCGGCGGAGTTTGACCCCAAAGTCAAGGAAGGCAACACGCTGAGAGGTAGAGAAATTGGCTTGTCCGCTTTCCCTGCTAACGCTGTCGGTGCTCTTTACTTGTACTGTGATTAGCGACTACACCCGCGGTTCGAAAACTTTTCGATCTAGGCGAGAAAATAATTACTTGAAAAAAAAGTAGAGTTATAAATCAGAATTTCTAACAGCTCTCACTGAGCCTCCCCCCCTCCCCTCCCCGGCCTCCGCACGGCAGAGCCGGGGGCGCAGGGCTTGCGCCCCTGGGAAAATAGCAATACGTGAAAATAGCGAGCGGAGCGCTCCGCACTTCTCCCGGAGCGGCCGGGGATTTCTGCTCCCAAGGCACTGCCCGTGTTAAAGGCTTTCGCGGCAATCCATCTCCCCTCGCAGCCTGTAAACATCCTGAGCAAGGGAGTAAATATGTCGGAGGATGTCTCACTGCCGGGGCATGGCTGCCTCTCCCGAGGAGAGCCCCTGGGGGCGGGAGACGGCTGCTTGGTGGCCCCCCGAGACGCTCCGACCGGGCACCCGCTCCGAATCATGCCGGGCTGTCGGTCTCGACCGCGGTATAACAGAGCTCTCCTTGTTCCTGTGCTCGCAGATCTGACCTCCTTATTAACTACGAGCCGCCAAACTGGGGTTCATCTCCCCAACTTGCAGCCTTCCGCCGGCCAGTTCTTCGCGTCTCTAGACCCCATTAACGAGGCCTCTGCTATCCTGGGTCCCTTAAACACAAACCCAAGGAGCTCAGTGCAGCACCAGTTTCAAGACACTTTTCCAGGTACATCTCGTCCCTCCTCGACCCTCCCGTGCCGCAGGGCCCTCTGTCCTGGAGCAGGCCCCTTCCTCCCGGAGGGACATGCCAGGCAATTTTGCAAGGCCGGGGTGTACGTAGCGATGTTCAGATTTTGGGCAAAAGCCGGGCTGCGTGGGGGGGGAGGAAGAGCTGCCTAGGGCCTGATCTAGAGGATCATCCCATCGAGTACAGGAGTAATAACCTGGGCTGAGAGAGAAAAAGCGGGGAGGTGGGAGAGTAAGAAATTCGGGTTCCACACAGTTCCACCCGCTCCCGAAGCAGCACAAGCTGACAGGACACGTACCCATCGGGCAGGCAGGGACACGCTGGCCCGGGATCTCCCTGCATATCGCACTCCAACTCTTATTCAGATCGATTTAAGGCTCCCTTTCAGCCTGCGATATTAATAACGCCATCTCCCCCTCTCTTCCCCTGCTTTTCTCTTCCCGTCCCCAGGTCCGTATGCAGTTCTAACCAAGGACACGCTGCCCCAGACGTACAAGAGGAAACGCTCCTGGTCCAGGGCTGTTTTTTCCAACCTGCAGAGGAAAGGTTTAGAAAAACGGTTCGAAATCCAGAAGTATGTCACCAAACCGGACAGGAAGCAACTGGCGGCGATGCTGGGGCTGACAGATGCTCAAGTAAGAATGGCTTCGGTTTTATTTCAAACCTTACTTCCAGTTTAGATGAATACCAGAGGACAGTGAGGTGTCAAAGTGATTTCCCTTCTTTTATAATGAGTGAGGCTGTCTGAGGTGCTGCACCTCACCCCGAGCATCTCTTGCGCCCAGGTTCTGCGGCGTACCGCGGCCCGGCGCGGAGTTTTCACCTTTGTTTTGGCCACCGAGGAGCAGGCCGGGCGGAGAGATGAGCGGGGCCAGGGCAGGCCATCAGTGTGCGCTTTACTGGAGTGCAATTTGCTGTAGGAGGCAGTTTAGGGCAAAGGAAGTAGAAGCGAAAACACTGTTCTTAATATCCCTTTTTTTGTTGTTTTGTTTTAATTTTTTTTTTGTTCTAAATCTTTCCTTGCGTTGTGAAATCCTTCGTTCTGAGGAAGTGAAAACACTTCTTCAAACGGAAGCATTAAACGCCACTCTGTAATGATTCCATTATTGAGGGCCCGCAGCGCACAGAATTGTATAACGCTGTGGTTTCTTGAGCAAGATTTGGTTTCCTGGAAGAAGAAGTAGAAGGAGAGAGGAAAAAAACCCATCTAAACAAACAAACACACACGGGGTGGGGTATGTGCGGTATTTAAATACACAAACTAGAAGGAGGAAAAAAACAAAAAAAAGCCCTTCAGTGGAGTAAGGATGTGGGCAGCGGGAGGGGCGGACGGCGCCTCCTCATCTCCCCGCGCTGCCGGGCGCGGTGGAAGGGGTCGGGGCCGGGCGCGGTGCGGGGCGCGGTGGGGCCGTGCCGCCCGTCTAAGGGCGGCGCGGCCGCAGGTGAAGGTGTGGTTCCAGAACCGGAGGATGAAGTGGCGGCACTCCAAGGAAGCGCAGGCCCAGAAGGACAAGGAGCCGCCGCCGGAACCGGAGCCGGCGGCCCAGCGAGCCGGAGCACCGCCCGCCGCCCCCGGGGAGCCCGAGCGCAGCCCCAGCCGCTCCGACGGCGACAGCGACAGCAGCGACGCTGAGTCCCTCGACATGGCCCCCAGCGACACGGAACGGACTGAGGGCGCCGAGCGGAGCGTGCCCGCCGCCGGGCTGGGCAAGTCCTGCGGCAGCACCGGCCTGCCCTCCCCGCCGCCCGCCGCCGCCAGCCCCGAGCCGCGGAGCGGTCTATAGTCGGGGCGGCCCGGGACCTGTGCGCTAATTTATCTCCTTCCCCCGCCCCGGGAGCGCGGCAAGGCCGGCCCAGCACCGGCCCCGGTCCCGGCCCCGGCCCGCTCCTGCCTGTGGCCAGCGCCCGGCCCGGCTCGGGGCGAGGGGCCGAGGACGCAGGAGGAGCGGGGAGCCTCAGCCCCGGGGCGGCAGAGAGTGAGGCGGCCGCCTTTCCCTCAGAGCTGCTCACTGGAGACCGGGGGATTTTCCTTATTTTTTTTTCCTTTTTTTTTTTTTTTTTTTTTTAATTTTAATTCTCCGTTTCCCGCCCCTCGTTCTCTCCAAGGAAAATCCGAGCGAGGTACTGCGAGAACGCTCTCCGAAATCCCCACCTTTCCCCGCCCCACGCCCCCAACCAATTTACAATGTGAAGTATTTTGCCAACGTCCTCATTGGTTGCAACTTGTTGCTTCGAATAATCCGGCCAAGAAATACTGCACTGACAAAATATATAAATATATATATATATATATATAAAACTCCTGTAAATAAAATGTTTGCTATGGTTTGTAGCCACGTCAGTCTTTTGACCAGGGGCGAGGGCTGGCGTGGCTGCCCCAGCTTCCTCCACCCTGCTCGAAGGCAGCAGCTGCCTCTCCTCGCCTCGAAGCCTCCCCAGGCAGCTTTCTCTTTTTTTTTTTTCCCCTTTTTTTTTTCTAACGAAGGCAGTGACAAGGACTGGATATGATGACGCCAAGTCGTGCCCCCGATGAGAAAGTTACCAGTGGCATTCGTATCCCCGCATGTGCCTGTGCCGTGTGCGGTGGATTTTGATGCCCGGCTGGGCTCGGCTGTCCGACCGCCGCTGCCAGGAGCCGGCGGGGCAGTTTTGGGGCGCAGGGGGAGCACGGCGTGTTTGATGTGCTCCGCTCGGCTTGGCGTGGCTTTGCCGCGCTCCGCGGTCGCTCCGCGTCGCCGCGCACTTCTCCGCAAGCCCCGTGACGTCACAGCGCGGCGGTGACGTCACACAGGCGCTGAGCGCGGCGAAGCGGCGGACGGGGACACGGCGGTAGGGTGGGCACCGGGGCGGGGGGACACGCGGCGGATTCTCCCCCATCCCCGTGGGTGCGGCCCGGCGGCTCCACCGGGACTCCCCGGGGATCCAGGCCGGGATCCCACGGCTCCGCTCGGATTCACAGTTAGCTTCGCCCTCGGCAAAATAGAAAGCGCCGCGCTGCTCCGTGCTCCGTTCCTCCTGGGCCACGAGGGAGGACGGGGCCGCTTCCGAGGCAGCCCGCTTCTCCCTCCTGCCTTGCCAAGCAGCTCGGATTAGAGCGAAAGCCGCGGCGGTGAGCAGCCCCCCTGCTTCCCTCTGGGCAGAGCTTTTTGCCTCGGCACAGAAATCCGCGGGGGCCGGGATGCTGCTCACGGAGGCAGAGGAAGGGGCAGGAGAGGCCGAGCCGCCCTCCCTCTGTCCCACAGGCTCGGCCGATGGGCACTGAACTGGGACTTCGCTAGAAAGAAAGGGGAGAGCGGAATAAAGCAATAGTCCAGAGAAATGCCAATGTCCTCCAGCGATGTGGAGGCGGGTGCACGTCTGGCCTTCTCCCGTTGCATCTCTGAAGGCTCAGGCGACACATCCTTCGAGGCCGGGGGGGTTTTCCGGGGAGAACACTCTCCTGGGGGCCACCCTTGTTAGCGAGAGCAAAGCCCAGAGGAAAGGGAATTAAACACCCACAGAACGCCCCCACCAGAAGTCCTGGGAGAAGGAGCTGGGGCGTACAGCAGGCCAAGAGACGTCTTGCGGGACGAAGAAGGGACGGGTAAATCGGTAAAAAACGTGTAACCGGGAGGGCAGGGGCTCCGTCAGAGCCAGCACAGGCAGGGTGACCTCCAAGGAGGGCGCACACAAAATTCTGATGCGTTCCTGGATGCCCGCGGCGCCCGCACGGGGCAGCGCTCCCGGGGTGCCGTCCCTGACCGACCCCTCTCGGGACAGAGAAGTGGGACGGGGGAAGAAATTATCTGAAAGGGCCTTGTAAATTAATGTTCTGCCTTTAAGACCTTGCCAAGGAGGAAACGAGGGGGTGTCGCGGCTTATCGGGGCACGGCGTGGGCCTCGCAGTTCGCGTTCAGCCCCCGAAAGCGGCTGCGCCCATCAGCGCGGGATTTGCCATGATGTTGGAACTCCCCTAAATGCCAGGGAAGATGCGGGACAGATGCCCAGCGACACACGACTGTTTCTCCTCCGATAAATTACCGTGGTGCGGCTCACGGAACCGCAGGAATTTGTTTGCCTCTTGAGTTTGCTTCCTGAAGACTAGACCATGCAGGAGAGAGGATTTTGGAGTCGCTCTTGTCAGATGAGAAAGGAAAAGCGTGTCGGGAAAGAGTTTCTCTTCCCTTGGGTTAAAGAAATCTGCATCTCCTCCAGCGCAGGGCTGGCTGCGCGGGGCCAGGCTCTCTCCACCTCGGCCTCCCCAAATAACGGGATCAGTGCCCGCCTGGATTTCTTGGGGTCGGGGAGAGAGCGAGGCAATGCCTTTATAGAATATTTTAAGATAACACTGGAAAAAAAAAAGGGAGGGGGTGGGAAATAATGCTTTTGGGACTCGAGGTTTGGGTAAAGATACTCAGGTCGGAATGGAAGAGATGAGAAAAAATTCCTTCTTCCTGCACCCGCTTTTTGTGCTGTTCGGGCCGAGGGGCCAAGTGGTGGAGCGGGAGAAGGGTTTTCTTCCTCTCCGCCAGTTACAGGGAAAATTAATTAGATCTCTCTCCAGTTTGCTCCTCTGTGCATGTGCAGGTACAGCAAAGCCACGAAAACGAGTTTGAGGAAAGATGTGCCCGTGGAGGGATTTCTCTCCCTCTCTGCAGTGAAGGGAATTTCCCCCATCCCGCGAGGCTGCAGTTACTGCTTGATTTCTGCGGGATAAAATCGGGACAATGTCGTGACCGCAGGCAGCTCCCACGCCGTTGGCTGGCGAAGGCGACATGTCCGTAGTGCAATGCAACACCGCCGCTCCCAGAACAGGTCAAAGAAAGCTTAGGGGAACCTCTATTTGTTTGGTTGTTATGGCCTGATAACTCGAAAGGCTTTTGATGCTGGTTGTGTCTGAACGAGACACGCCCGAGCTCACTGCTTTACTGCCGACCCAAAAAATCCCGACGGTGTTTCAATCGGCTTTCCAGGCGGTCTCTTCACCTCCCCCAAATCCGCTGTGGCTCTTTCCAGGTGTGTGCCGGGCACCGCAAGCCCCTCGGGCTGCGGGCCGGGTGACAGCGGGGTGTGCGGCGGGGCCGGCAGGAGCTGCCCCGGCGCTGCCCCGGTCCCCGCGGTCCCGGCCAGGGCAGGATCTCCGCACAAACTCTCTTCGTTGCTTCTCTTTCCCACCCGGACTCCCCACAGAGATTTTTAGCGCTGATTTCAAATCAGAGACCAAGAAGCGGGAGCGATACACGCTGCCGCGCGGAGGACAGAGGTTTTCCTGCCTCCTCCTGCCTGGCATGTATGGGAAATCGGATTAATACAGAAGCGGGAGGCCTCGCCGTGCCGCCCCAATATCCCAGCCCTGTCTGGGGGCATCCACACTGGCAGAGATGCGCAGCGGGCTATTAAAGCCAGGTCCGGCCGGCCTTCTTCCCGGGGAGCAGTTTACCAATAACCCCTCCTTTCCCGGGTGCTGTGTTAGGAAGCCCAATGAGATACTTTTCTTTTTTTGCCCGATTTCTTACCAGAGACCTTTCATCTCCAGACATCCGAATCAACCTCAGAAATAATAGCCACATTAGAAGAAAAAAAAAAAAACCAAACCAAAACCAACAAAACAAACCAAAAAACAAACAAACAAAAAAAAACCACAGCAAATCAGAAGCAATATTTTAATTAAGAAATACAGGGTGCAAAAGGGCCGGGTGAGGAACTGGCATCGGGGTCCGCCGCGGTCCCCCCGCCTCGGTGCTGTTCCCCCCAGAGCCCCGTGGGCGCGGAGCCGGCGGCGGCGAAACCTGAGTTCGCCTCCCTCGTTAGCAGAGCGAGACCGGCCCCGCTCCTTAGGAAAATATTTTTATTTTATTTTAATGTCGGGCTTAAGCTGATGTCTTAAAAAATAATTGTTTTCAGACCCCAGTTCGCTCGGCATCGCCGTTTCACACTCGCAGGCACACACAGCTTTCCCTGCAGTTCATGCCTCGGGACTGACTGGCGTCGGCAAGACAAACTGCAATCTCCAAAATGTCAACTTTTGCCACAATCTCGACTAAAAAAACCACCCCCTTCTTATTGCTGTTGAGCGCTCATCAGAAATAATGGCTGTTTACACAAAACCTTTATTCACTTTCTTAAATAAACACCAGTGAATTCAAATAAAGCAAAGCCTCAGCTATAATTCAAGCACAACGTTTGCTGTGTGTATTCTCGTCTGCGGACCTGGAGAGACTCCTCGGAGAGAAATATGAGGTCTCTTTTCATAGTCCACCTCCATTAGCTAAATATGCTAGCTCACCTCGGCCAGGTTTATAGTACTTCGGTTTTCCTTTTTTCTCCCCCCTTCTTTTTATGTTTTTCCCCAGCTGAAGCGGAAATATTTCCTCCCTTTTCCCCGGTCCCTTTTTACAGAGGTGTGGTCCGGGCGCTTTTCTTTTTAAATCAATTTGCAGAAGCCCCTTTCCCTCCCCTTTCACAGCCCCGTCTCGGTACGCGCTGCGGGAGCTCCGCAGCCCGCCCGGCCGCGGCGGATGTCGTGGCTCGGCGGGCAGAGGTGGCTCTGATCATAAGGGGAGGTGTGTGGGTTGGCGAGCCCGGTGAGGCGATACCAAGGTCTCACTTATCTCGGAAAGAGCCGCCTATAAATGCATTTCGTGCAGAGCCACGAGCTCAGGACCCGCGGAAGGAGCAGCGGCCCCGCCGCCCATCGCCCCTGGAGGGAACCGGGTCCGTCCCGGCGCGGGGAGCGCTGCCCTCCTGCTCCCCTCATCTCCGCCGCTCCCAGGCCGGGACTCGCGGCCCCAGCCCTAATGAGATCCATTAAGAGTATTATTGATGTGGAGGTTTGCTGTGAGGTCCCGGCCGGAGGGAAGCGGGGCTCTGCTGCAGATACAGGCACTCTGATCTGCACCACCTGGCTGAAACCAGAGAGCCGCCACTTCATTAATGGGTTTAGCCTTTGCTAATTGGTGTCTTTAGGAGCCTTGCCAAATTCTGCTCCGCGATCTTTGGAGGCAGCTTTTGTTTTTCCTTCTGCCGGTGACATTCGTTGACGGCAATCAGAGCCGATCCCACTGCAGCGCCGGCGGCCCGCCAGGCAGCCCGACAGCCCCGACGGGCCGGGCCGGGCTGCGCGGCCGCTTCGGGCACCTCCTGCCCGCTGCTGCCTCCACCATCACCTCCCACCATCGTCATCTTCAGCAAAAGTGGAAACGCGGCAGCGGAACCCCGCAGCGAGCAGAGCAAAGCCTCTCCTCTCGCCGCGGTGGCGGCTGCGGCAGGTGACACGAGGGCAGGTGGGGCGAAATGAGCCCTGTGACCCACACACCCCCTGCGGAAAGCAAGCACGGGGCCCAGGGCTGTCCCTGCCCGCCGGGGCAGTGGGGAAAGCGGCCACGGGGCAAAGGGGAGCGGCAGGGGCAGCGCCCGGCCGTGCCAGCCCCGCTCCCGCAGCAGCCCGGAGCCGCCGCGGTTCTCCCCGGCCCGGAGAACCGGCGCCGCGGCCGAGCGCCTTTCGCCACCCGCCCTCGGGGTCAGCTTCATTCCCGGCCCCGCGGCTCTGAGCAGCTTTTCCGAGACTCAAGCGGCCGTAGCTAATGAAATCCGCTCACCGCAAATCACAGAGCTCTGTCGTACGCTATAATCAAATTTCTGCTTGCCTTAAAAAACCCGGGCCACCCTCCTCCACCCCCGTTCTCCGGGCAAACCCCAAATCAAAGGTTTCTAGCCATCACACCCCTCCAGTTATGCCTGGTCCCAGGCCATCTCTCCCGGCCTTCGTGCCATCGCCTGTTCTTCCCGCCTCCTCGCGATGAGCAGTTCCTTTCCCCGGGCACGAAAAGAGATGGCTGCTCGGGACCATCCCTGTCTGCTTGGTCGGTCACCTGCATGGCAGCACGTGGGTGATGAAAGGATGGGGATGGTGAAGAGAACAGAGAGGTTGAAGGGTTTCTTGCCCATCAGCCTAAAAGAGGGGTCGGTGAGGAAGTGACACGCTCTCACAGACGCACACACACAAATCACGCCAGCCTCATTTCCCGGGTAACGTGTCACCAGCCGTGTAAGTCAAATATTCAGGGGTCAGACACGGCTGATAAATCACATCGAGCGGGCATTTTATCCTCCTCACGGCACCGTCGTCACCGGGCTTTGCCGAACCGCTCCGCGGGCTGTGCCCTGGTGCCCGCCCCGAGGCGAAGGGTCAGAATCGATACGAAATGAAGAGGCACTCCGGTTCTCCCCTCCCCACCTAATCCGGAGCCCGCCCGGCCTTAGCCCTTTTAAGCCGGGTTACAAAGGGCTCTGACCCATGCGGGACCGGGACAGACGTCCCAGCTCCACCTGCCCCCCGAGCCCGTGCCTGAACGTAGCCATGGAAAGCAAGAAGAAGCAGGATGGGACGCGGCATGGAGCCGGTCCGTCTCCCCGAAAACATCCCAGTACGATTCTAAAATGCATGAGCTCCCCAGCTGGCCCGCGTCGCTAGAGCGCTCCACGCTTCCATGGACGAGCCCAAGACCTGGCCCTAAGCCTTGTCATTGTCCTTTGACACCACATAAACAAAACGTGTAGTTGCGGATGAAAAATAACTCGAGGGAATTACAGCCTGTGTTTTACAAGCAATCCATTTGAACTTTTCTATTATCATCATTATTTTAACGACAGTAGAAGTACGTCGGAATTCTCCTTTTCAGCGCATTCATACAGAAATCCGTACGTATGTATTGGAGTATGGGCACGTCCATACACACGCACATATTTATATGTAAAAGCAGCTCACTGCAAATACCTGTCTGTGTAAATGACTAGACTGTGCGAGGGTATCAATGTCTTTAAAAGACCTTTTCGGCAAAGGTGCCTATATTACAAGCATGTTTAATTCCTGGCCATAAGGAGACCTATCCTGTCCATGCCCAGGACAGTGACTATAAGATGACATGAAGCAGCGTGAGCTTAGTCTACAAAAATGGGCTGTTGATGAGGAGAGAAGGGGTTAGACTGCCACTAATACAACAGCCCCTTCTTATGGCTACAGCCTTTCAGCCCAGCTCGGGAGATGGTATTTTTACCAGTGGTGTAACAGGGATGATGTGGAGCTTGGTTTTGGCTCGGGCTTGGCTCTGTACGGCTTCCCTTTTTACTGTGGTGCTTCAGTTCTCTAGAACTGAATACATCCAGTACCGCTCGCTTCACAGCATTGTATTTCCAAGGAAAAATCCTAATGGGGATCAAGTGGCCCCTTCCTCCCGCCCGCACCCACCACTGTCGGTGACAGCAGCCGTGGCGGGTTAGCAGCCGGCGGGTGAGAAGTCCTCTACTTTATCCTCAGACCTTTTGGGAATGTTGTCCGGGATGGGGTGGAGGTGGGAAAGGTCCCGACGCCCTCTCCAGAGCTGTGGATTGCTCGGACCCCCGCCATCCCTCGCCCCCGCCACCCACCCGGGGCGGAGCGGGCTGGGGGCGGCCCCGCGGCCCCGGCGGGATCGGGCTCCTCTCTCCGCTGCAGTAGACCTGTTTATTTGTGCGCGCACCCCTCCCCATAAATCCCACCATCTATAATCATTATCTACATGGAAACTTTTGCCCCCTACAGCCCCCAGGAACCCTCCCCCCCCCACCACCAGCCCTAGTTAGCGGTGATGATTTTAAAAGCATGCGATGATCTAAGCCCTAATACTAATATTATGCATCATTTGGACAGGATAACCATGCCACCTTGTCAAACGCTGCCTCTTTACACAACCCATTTGCTGCATCGCAGAGTCATAACGGCGGTGATGGATGGGCCGGGGACCCCCCCGGCGCCCCCCGGCGCGGGCAGGAATGCGGGCGGGCGGAGCCCCCGCGCCCGCGGCCGGCCCGCACCCCGCCGGCGACAATTTATGGTCTGTGTATATTTGCTGGCTCCAGATATCGGCAGCGTAATGGATGGTTATATTTTATGAATCCGAGGCTCGGATCTAGGGACTCGGGAGTCCCTTCCATGTATGGTGCACTCCTGTCTCGCCCTTAATCCGCCCGGCAGGCAATAAACTTCTCCGCTAAATGCGCCGGGAGATAACAGACAAGTTTTATTGATTACAAGAAAATGCTCGAAACTAAATAAAGGGTTTTTATGAGGATCCCTGCGAAGACCCTTTCCCCCGCAACCATTAAGCGCAATATCGGCGTTTTACTGTGTATAAACTGTGAACTTGTTTAGCCATAAATGTTGGAGCGGGCGGGAGGCAGATGAAAAGCGCGATGCTCGCCGATGGGAGCCGGGCTCGGAGATGCCACCGGGCTGCCAACCCACAGGGTGCCCGCTGACATTCAGGACTCCCCTTGGGTCCCTCTCTCTTCTCCCTTATTGAAGGCGCCGGGAACCGCTCCCAGCTTCCCTGAAAATAGGGAGCGCTGGGGCGCAGCCCCGGAGATGCTGAGCCGGGGAAGAGGGAAAGGCACCTCACAGCGGCGATTGGAGTGGGACCCGTGAGAGTTATCGCCCGGGAGAGTTCTTGTACCCCGAGGGGAGCATGCGGGCGAGTCCACTTGCATTTTAAAGTGGATGATCGTGGAAGGGTCCTCCACCTTCCCCCCTCTTCCCACAGGCCCGGGTGGGGGAGGTGCGAGAAAAGAGGTGAATTTATGTATTTTATTGTATTCCGAGCGTCGTCTTTATAGCCTCAGAGGTGTAAGGGGCGTTGAAGTCTCCGCCTGGAAGAGGGATGGGGACGGGGAGGTCCGGCATCAGGCAGCCGGGCTCTGCCCAGGGACAAGGTAGAGCCCTACCCGTGATGGCTTCGCTCTCCCCCGGGCTCTGCACCTCCTTCCCCGCCCCCGCCGAGGGCACGGACCGCTTCGGGGAAAGCAGTTTAATTCTTCCCTAACACACTGCAGTAGCACACGGGACGGGCGGGGGCTGCCAAAGGCATCACGAAAACATAAGCCCTACCCACAGCCCTGACTTTGAATCATCAATGAAAAAAAAAAAAATTGGTGGTGGCACTTTGTGTTTTGAGCCCAATCCTCTAATAAATTGCTTAAAATGTCCCTTGGCTTCATTATTGCTGGTATTTCTGTTCATAGGCAGTCGGCTCGAAAATCACAAACCTTATTTTCCCCTGCAACCTCATTGCCAGCCTTCAACAGCAAGAGGCAAACGGTGTTGAGGTTTTTCCCCCTTATTGTTGTTCTCTTTGCCTCGCTTGGGAAGGTAACTGTGAAATCACTCAGTGTCTGCGAGTTGTATCGCATTTTACTGGAAAGCCATAAACCTGTCTCATTCCCTGATGTTTCAAGATTTACTTACGAGCATAAAGGAAATGCTTGAGGAGTGTTCCCTCTGCAGTTCCCCTTCGGCGAGGAGAAGCGAAGGAAAGATGCTAATATTGCCATCTAATTTTACAATTTATGCCGTCTACCCAAAGAGAGAGTGCACACAAACCAAGGTGCCGTGGAGTTCAGTTTCTGAGATGCAATCTCAGGGGTCACGCTCGCCGGCCCAGGGAATTATTTAGCCTGCTATTTATTGCTGTTAAAACGTCGGCTTTTGTTTAAACAAACAAAGCGACCCAGAGGCGTTTGTCAGTTCCGAAGTCCAGCGAGCAGGATGTCCCGGCAGCGATCACCCCGCAGCCCCTCTGCGCTGTCGCTGCTCACACCGAGCAGGATTGTCCCCTCGCCAGTGACCTGCACAGGGGCCCCGTGCAAACACCTTCCCTCCAGCCCACCGTGTGCTTATGCTTTACCTCTAATACATGTGCTTTTCTATGCACACACATATAACATTATGCTGGCCCTTGTTTTAATTAGCCATTTTAAATATTTTTTTTTTAAGAAGCATCTTCATGAGGTGTATTTAGCCCATTAGTGAATTAGCTGGTGAGAACCAAACCCAAAGAGAAAAGACATGGGCATCAGTATGGGCAGAACTGGAAAACATTTGGAAGGCTGTTTACACACTTCAAGTCATAAATTAATAGCTGGTTTATTCTTCAATCAGGAAAAAGCTTTGTTCAGCCATGGTCTGTGGGAAAATAATTTCTTTGACTGAGTTCCCCCTAAAGACCCCCAGAAGTTTTCTCTCCTCTGTCATGAACAGTCTGCTCTTTCCTGTCTTCCGGACAGAGGGAAGAGTAGGACCTCTGGAGAAAAGCAGCTTTTCAGCATCTTGAATTTCACTTTGCATCTGTCTTCCTACCTGCTGATTTAATTTCTCTTTGCATTCGGGACCTTTCTAAGTCTGCCTAGAGAAAACTGTGGAATAGTGAGAGTTGTGTATCATCTTTTATCAGCTTTTTCTTCCTTGCTGGTGGCCAGGATTGCAGCTCTGAAGGAAACAGACATTTGAAGGCAGGGGGCTGAGGAGTGGGAAAGCATAACTCAGAAAGAAATTCAAGTTGAGGAATGAGAGGAATGGATAAAACTAAGGTAGGGCTGATGACTTTTTCATTGTACAGATTTCCTACAGGAGCAGTGGTTACTGGTCATGGGTCCGCTTATTTATTTAGTGTTTTTCTGAAAGGCATGAGCTCCTGAGCTGGCCTGTGTCACTGGAGCACTCCACGCTTCCATGGACAAGCCTGGCCCACAGCCTTGTCATTAGAAAGGAACAGTTCTCCAGCCCATGCACCCACTGGCAGGGTCACTATGCAGCATTTAGTGACCCACTGCCCACCCACTCTGGGGTCACACTGAGCCCCAGAGACCAGCAGGCTGCTGCCGTGAGGTAGGGAATTTGATATCAAAGGGACATTTACCTAGAAAGTAATCAGACTTTTCATTTTCCCTCTTCCCACTCAAATTTGCAAGGTGCTATTTTAGGGTTCCCCTTGGCTGATGTTGGTGCAGATGCAGGCCGGAAGACCCTGGCAGTGCATGGACCCCAGCATGGTGCCTCTCCATCCCCATGAACGGTGGGGTAGGTGTGAATGGAGTGGTCTCCATGCCAGGAGCTGATGGGCTGCTGAAGCCTTGAGTGCTGCCTAGCTCTCCTTTGCTCAGTGCCCCTTCAAACTAAACCCTCACTGTCCCTCCTGGGCCAAATTTCAGTACAGCCCCTGCTCTTTTTAGTCCAGTGCTGGTGGTGGTTGACAGCACAGCGTGGTTGGGTGGGAACTGACCCAGCCAGCAGTGCAACCTCACAAAGATCCCATTGTTCAAACTGGGCACATCAAGGCTGGTCCTAAGAAACACCGAGAGCTCTTTTCTTCCCTTTGTAAAGGTTGAGGCAAACCTACTGTGGAGATCTGTGCTTTGTGTGGGCCTCTGCCCTTGTGGTGAGACTCACCCATTCCAGCAACCCAGGAGCTGGCAGTGATGGAAGCCTATGTCAAAATCTGTGCTGTGAAAGGCAGTGATTAAATTAGGGGTTTTCTGCTGGGGAAGTCTCAATTCCAGGCCTAAATTTCATTGATCTGATGCATCACTAACAAGGTTTACTTAGGCTTAAATTTGTCCCCATTTTTTGGCCAGTTCTACTATCTCTATAACTATGAGGCAGAAAAAGGATCAGAGCAAAAAGAAAATGTGATAGCACTAAGCCTGCTGGTAGAAAAAAAGACTGAGTTTGTTTAATCAATTTTTGACCTTTCAAAAAGAAATTTTAGCATGATGTAGTATTTTAAAGGCAGTTTACACAAAGCACAGCAGGTAAGATTCCTTGAATGACATTGTTTAAAAAGGGTGGTGTGGAATAGTAATCAGAAAAATGAGCCAAATGAAAGCCTAGGCTGCTCCTTGTAGGAAAGAAATGCTAAGTGGGTATTTTTCATCCATAGTTGTCTTTTTTTAAAGGCAGTTAACTAAAATATTCTTAAAATGTTCCTAAAATGTTCCTGTGTACCAATAATGGGCCATGCACACATTTTCTTGAGCAATTATTTAATCTGCTGTTGCACTGGAATGTTGAATTATTTTCAGCTTTGACTTTTCTAATCTCATCTCTAGTGCAGTGAAAGCTTTTGCCTTGGTACTAACCAGCTGTGTGCAAGAAGTGATTCAGAGGTGTTTGGTGCCCAAAATTATTGTTTTGGATTCAGCTAGGGCAGAGTTAATGCCTTCAAACATGAATTGGAGGCTGCCTCTGACAGAAGGTTGAACTGCTCCCCTCGAAACAGCCTTGCTAAAAGGCAGGAGGTACCTTCTGTAATTGAGTATTTCTGGGAAGAGTTTTTTCCTCTCAGGTTTGTTTTGTGCGTTGAAGAGTGAGATCTGAAATGCCTCAGAGGATAGTGAAGAAGGTTCATCTGGGGCAATAACCCTATCCCTGTAATCCTCAATGAGACACTGTTACCTGGGAGAGGTAGTGATGATGAAGTGATACATGCTCACTTTTTATCATTAATCTCATGATTGATTTAATTTTTTCTTACTACCTGGGAATGATATATGAAAATGGATAGGCATCCCATGCTTGAATGAGGCAAAACCTTCTCTTCCATGGCAGAGTGTGGAGTTCCTGAGAGACAATTCCTTGTAGCTGCCCTTTGCTGACTGACAGATTCAGTTTGTTCTTACTCAGGCATGTGAAACGAATCTAGCTTTCAGCTGCTGTGTTTGGATTTTGTTTCCAGTGTGGATCTGTTTGCTTGGCACTGTTTTGTCAAATTTTTGACTTTTGGGTGGGAGCTGAGCTTGCTTTGCTCACGGAGGTGCCCGACTGCAGGAGCACAATGCAGACCTGTGCAGCACATGGAGCACATTACAGTGAGAAGCCACCTGTTGAAATAGCAGTCATCATGCCATTTTTTACATATGCACAGCAAAAAAAAGTGGAGAGATGGGCTGTTTGAGATATTTCCAAAGCCAGAGGTTGTTGAAATATTGATGGAAGTACACACTCCTTCACTTCTATGCTTCTGAAATACAAAATATCCATTAAAAGTGACAGACTTGAAGCCAAGGCAAACAATTTCGTAAGCTAAACTTGAACACTTTTACTTGCAAGTACTGATCTTGTGATGACAGATTCATTTTTCCAGCTCTGGCAAATTTGTTCCTACTGTAGCCTTGCTGGAAATTACCCTGCAAGTGTTTATAATCCTGTCCTACTGTGAAGGACTCCTTGTGGGATGCATAATTCAGATGAAGGGAGGACCTCGTGGCTATGAGCAAGGTGGGTCTATGTAAGTATTATAGAATGGCTTGGGTTGGAAGGGCCCTTCAAGAGAGAGGTTACCTAATTCCAACCTTCCTGACATGAACAGGGACAGCTCCCACTAGACCAGGCTGTCCAAAGCCTCATCAAAAGTGGCCTTGAACACTTCCAGAAGAAGGACATCCACAATTTATCAACACGCAGTTTTGGATTTTATCTTTTTCACTGGAAAGCCCTGGTAGTCTTAAATCATGCTACACATATAACTGTATTTTGACTCACTTTTAAACTAAAATAAAAATATCCAGACAGTGCTTTGCACAGAAGTTTAACAACTGTTAAATATATAAATAGACATCACATACTAAAATACTGTGTTGATATGAGCCATATAAACAGAAGAGAGCAGAAATACAGAAGTCTTTTTAACCCAATCTAATTTTGTGTCTAGACAAGCTTTACTCAGCGCCAGAGTCTGCCTCAGTGTTGCTCTCTGGTACTTGAGGTAGGTAGAGCACAGTCCTGCTTCTCAACTTTATTAATTTTCCTAGTGGGCTGATGCCTCTGAGAAAAATGGCAAAAACATTTCCAAAACTGCCACTGGAGTCACAGAACGTTTAGCCAGTGAATCCAGGGGTCCTCGGTACCAGCAAGAGGCTTGCAGTGCTTTTAGCATTATTAAGATTATGGTTCTGATCACAGCTGATGAGGGAAGGAAGGAAAGAGTAAAAGGTCAAAGATAAGAAAGAGGTGGTGGAAGGGTATAGAATTTCCCTTTTATCTGCATTTTTCTGTGTGAGAAAAGTAGGACTTGTGCCAAGGCATTTATTTATTCATTGCTATGAAAATCGTTTTGTATCCCAGTTTCAGCAACATTAATATAATTTTCTTCAGTAAGTGGTTAGCTTTTATGACCAGTTTAGACTTATATGGAGGTGAAGGAATACACCATAAAACTCCAAACCATAAGCTGTGTATAGGACATATCAACTACTCTAAAGTGATTACATTAATGAGAGAAGAGCTAATCCTTCTTACAATTTCATGTTATAGCAGATGAGCTCAGTGCTGCTGAGGACGACATTAAATCACGTTTGTGTAGAAGGTAGAGAGACCCACTATGTGACTTCTGTTTCAAGAAAATATGATGCAGATACAGACCTAGATCCAAGTATGGAAATTGGCTGGTGGGCCCCTCAGGCTTTCTGGCAACCCACATGCTATGGAGGAAGAAGAAACAGCTGCTGCAGCTATCACTGGAAAAGATGACAGTGAGCAAATTAAGCCTTGCAAAGGGGTCCAGGTCTCTGTGAAGGAGCCACGAAGCCTCAGGCTGGTATTTCATGGAAAGCTTTGGCATCACCAAATGTGGCAGCAAGCCAAGCTCCCGATCCAGCATTCACTGGAGCAGGGGAGAGGATAACTGGGGGCAAGAGGCTGTGCACAGTGTGTCCCAGAGATATGAATGCACACATACCCACACACAGACACATTCTTGTGCCCTCCCCGTGCCTGGCATTCCATGGTCAGGGCATGAGATAGCAGCATTTATGTTCAGGCTGGTTGTGACAAACCTGTATTGATACAATAAATAAATGTGACTGAGGTTTACAGTTCAAACGAGCTCTGAGGAGCCACCACAAATCAGCTTGTCATGTTGCCACCAGCTTTACAATCAATCTCCCATAAAGGGCTTAGGCTCTGACTCCTTTCTCCAGTTTGCTTATTTTTGTGGGAAAACTGGCTGCAAGCAAGTCACTAAAAGATGACTGGACTCAGACCTTTCTGTTTTTAAACGAGCCAAGCTTAAACTCTTAGCATTTAGCAGTAGAGTCTACTTGGAAAAAAAAAAAGATCAGGAGAAAAGCAAACAAAAGCCATCCTCTACCTCTGTGCTAATGGCTTGGGCCTGGCCCTGGCAGTCAGAAAGGCTTGACAGAAATTGCTGCTGAAGCGGGGAAGTTGTGGGCAGCTGAGCTGGAACAGTTGTGTCATCTTACAACAAATGAAGCCCTGTTTTGTACCCTTTGAATGCTGTGCAGATAATCCCCATCACACAGCTAAAATCAACTTTTGGATTCTCTCACTGTTACCTCCTTCCTGTCCAGCTTCAGCCCTGTGTCCTGCTTTCCACTGAGGATAAGGAGAGGAGCTTCACTCACCCCTTTCCACAGCTTGGCTCAGAAGTGAAGCCTCCATCCCGGGCAAAGCAGCTCCCTGTGGCTCTGGGAGGGAGCTCAGGTCATGGCCACAGTGACCTCAGCCTGCTGGCTGGGGTGGTGTGGGACAGCATCCTGCCCTCTCCCCCCGTGGGCAGAGAGAGCTGGAGGTGCTGAGCTCTGATCTCTGCCTGGTCCTGTTGGCTGCCTTGGCTGGTTTGCCTTTCCCAGAATGCTGGAGACAGAAGGGCTTCCTTCCTCTGCCTTGGGATGGCCAAGAGGGTCCTGTGCCCCCAGGGGGGCAACCAGGGGTTCCCCCTTCAGTACCTCTGGCATTTTTGAGATTTTGGCCCTAAATGCCTTGGAGCAGGGACTCTCCTTTTGGGTGCAGGGACACCTTGCCCAGCTGAATGGGCCCCCTGCTTTCGTGGTCAATGTGAACACATCCACAACACAAGGAGAGCTCAGAAACAGGGCACCCAGCCAGAGCATCATGCAGGAATGACAGCCTCTCTTGCTTTTACCTTTTCTGCTATTCTGAACTGGGCTAATGGTTTCCATGTTTTTTCCACAATGACTCCCAAATGTTTTTTCCTGACCAACATGCCGAATGGCTGTTTCATTTAGCACATAATCATTAGCTTCCCTCCTTGCTACCAGACACATTATTTTGCCTTTGCCTTCACTGAAAGGCATTTGCCATCTGTTGATTTGCTCATAATATCAGTGCTGTAATATTGCTTTTAATAATAACAATAATTGTACACTCGGCTCCCTCCTGGTGCTTTTCATCAGATCTCACAGTGCTCAAAAATCCAAATTGTTCTCAATCCTGTTAAAAAACTCATTGTCACCAACTTTATCCCCAAGTGTTGCAGTCCAAGTTCAGCTATCCACTTTCAGGCTGTTTACCAGATGCCCCTGGCGCTTTCTGTGTGAAATGCTTTTATTCCAAGTCAGTATCTTTGATTTTGTAGAGCAATTTTCTACCTATCTAGTTCCAGTCCACTCCTATACTGCTAAAGGAACAGTAGGGAACTCTCCACCTCAAATATGACTCTTTGGTCCTGGACTTTGTCAGCTTTTCTGTCTGGCCAAAACCTCTGCTGCAACACACACTCCCGGGTATATGCCAAGGCACTGAGTATCCCAATTACTTATATTTAGATTCATATTTACTACAAATGTCTCAAAGCGAATCTAGACACATCTCAGCAGGTAGCTTTCATGATGATAAAGTCAGAAATTAGGGTAAATGGTACTGATGCTCCCTTTCAAATTTGGCTAAGATGGATTTCCACTCTTTCTTTCTCATGCAGTAATGTCCCTTAAGATGTCAGCAAGCTCCACTGAGATGAGCTCTTGATATTTTACAACTGAAGCTCTCCTGTTGCCTATTAAATATTTTTTCACACCTTTCCTTCCAAGAATGCTTGCCTTTTTTTTTTAAGTAAAGGTATGAAAGTAATTGCTCCTGAGGGATTTTTTTGGTTGTCAACTCTTTCGCACCGTTTTAGTCATTGCAGTTCTTATATCACTTGCCTTAGCCTGGAGAGCCCAAATTAGGAGAGGTACGACTGTGTGTATGCAGAACAAAGCAAAAAGTGAAGAGAATGAGAGAAGTGATACAAAGGGATTTTCCAGCTCTGTCAATAAAATGACCACAATAATAACTTCCTTCAACGTGTTTGCTGCTAATGGACCTGCATACAGAACTACTGGCAGCATAGTGCTTTCAGAGATTGGAGTTCCTTCTTCTGTTTGCAGGATATCTGTGCATGAGGCCAAATGCCTAAAATATTCTTACTTAGAAGTGATTCTACAGCCAGCTGTGAGCTCACAGCCTGTGGGGCACACACACAGGGTTCACTTGTCTCCCATGGTGTAGCTGCCATCCCCTCCCTTGCCATTTGTGCCTCTGGGAAGGCTTGAAGATCACCTGAGCCTGACTAAAGCTACACCTCAGTGCTACCACTCATGTGCAGCAATGAGAAATTACAGTGACACATTTCTGTGCACAACCAAGGGGCCTTCAAATGGAACTAAAAGGAACAAGGGTGAAGGCCAGAAAAAGGGGAAGCCTTTCCAAGGGTTTAGTGGATGCTAGAAGATAACAAAACTCAAGAGGAGACAACAAATTTGTGTCAGAAATTCACTCAGGGACACCAAGATGTGAACACATCAGGCATGGGAAGGCTTAGAAGTCACTAGAGGCAGGATAGTGTAAGGGAGGGGTTGTTTAATAACTCACCCTGCTTTCCTACCCCCAATCCCTGGCAGCCTGCAGCAATCCCTCTGGAAGACATGACTCTGGGTCAGGGTTTTGGTCCTCTTAAGAAAGCTCTAAGAAGATTTTTGAGTGTGAATGTGATAGGGTGAATGGTACTTCAGCTGCTCATTCACAGGCATACAAACCAAAATTGCCCTTTTCCCTCCTGTTACTGCCAGCAAATTGGTGCTTCCACCAAGGCTGGAATGGAGAAAAAGCTGTAGAAAGGAAATGTCACTGAAGATAAGAACTTCACCGGGGCAGTGATCATAGAACACTTTTCTAACTGTTTGCCCAATGCTCACAGCTTAATTTCACTATTGTAGAAATAAAAAGAACAGATATTCCCACAGGAACTGGAAAAGTCTCTGTTATTTGCCAGGTTATGAGCTCATTAAAACAAAAACCCCATCACCCTCCCCAAAAGAAAATGAAAGTACAACAGCTTACTATGATTATCAAGGAAAATGGGACCAAGGAATTGTCCCAAGCTGGAGGCAGGCTCATCCTACTCATCCTTTCCTTTTTGATTTATATTATTTTTTTACTGGCAGATACTCCTGGAGAGGTATTGCAGTTGTGGATCAGGGATCTGTTGCATGTTATTGCAGATGGTACTGAGGTGAAGATGAATGCCAGACACATTAGGCTTAGCAGGGTGGGTTTTTAGCAACTTGAACATGTTGATGAAAACAGGAAAGCTAATAAATCAGCCACCAAGGTCCAGACTGTAAAAGGCTTTTTTTTTTTTTTTTTTTTTTTTAAAGATGTGTGGGGTTTCTGGGGCACAAACAAATATTGTAGACACATTTTTGTTGTTCAAACCCAGTCACATTTGCAAATCTGTTTGGACATTTGACTGACTTTAAACACTTCTTGGTGTAAATCCAGGCTAAGAATCAAAGCCAACAGAACAGTTTAACCTGGGCTGGTGCTGAGAAACAGGCACTTCACCTCCCATGGTTGACCTGGCTTGTTCATGAAAAAGGCACCTCTCTTTCACCTCTCTGGCCATCCTTTTTTAAAGCCTGAAATTAGGGCAGGGTATTAAACAGTGACTTTACTGTACCCGTGCAATGGAATATATCATTACATTTTGTGAATTAGCTCTGGGTTCAAACAGGGCTGCAACCTTCAGTAGGTTACAGTGAAGACTCAGGAAACAGATATGAGTGTAGGGATCCTTTCCCAGCCCCTGCACATAGAAATCAACCCAGCCACCAGCATTAATATAATTCTTTCTGTGTCTTAAGATATATATGCATACACCTTTGCCAAACACACTTTTTCCTAGGGCTTTTTTTGAACACAAAAACAAGAAAAGAGGGGAGAGGTTGAACCAAGTCCTGTCTAAACCTACGTGGACCTGGCTGGGATTGTGTGTGAGCTACTTATGAAAAGATAGTTTTTCTTCCTAAAAAAATATGAGGGGGAACTTGAACCCGTCTTCCCGTCTTCGCTGCTTCTGCTTCCAAGTTGCTTCTTGCTCCATTACAGTGGTTCTCCATTAAGGTGAATGATGTTTTCCTGAACTGTCATTTAAGGAGGCATTTTTAGAGGAACTCAATAGTTATTTTAATTTCTGGAGCTATATTTAATAGCTGTTTAATTTACCAAAAAAATGGCTTTGCAGAATGCTGACTCAGAAATACTTATATGCGAGATTTAAAAACTGGAATGACCAGAACAGGGAAAGGAGAGGTGAAAAGTAAATATTTTTTGCTCTATTACTTGGAAATATCTTCCCCTCCTCCCCCATCATCTTGCATATCTGTCCTACTTGATTCCATAAAAATATCCAATTTTCCAGTAGTTTCAGATATTTTTTAAAGGATTAGTATACCTAATAACTCCTGTAAATGCCAGTAAAATAGTGAGTGGGAAATATCAGGCACTTTCCTGATTAAGTCAAACCATGTTCTTTTTTTTGACTGAAGGAAGATCTACAGGGTCTAAGCAGTGCAGGTAATTTCAGGTAAGATTTCTTCTAAGAATGAGATCTTCTTCTGATTACAGAAGCCATCTTCTTTCTCCACGGGAACAGGAGGGCTTGGCATGAGCCACACGTGTATGAAACTCCTGTTGTGAGCTCAGAACCTTGACAGTACTCCACACAGGCACCCAGCAGGCAGAGCAGCCTCAGGGGGTTTTGTGTGAAGTGTTCATTTTTCATGGCTGGCTCCCTGTGTCTTTGCTTACCAGGGCACCCTGCATCCCTTCCCTCAGTATGTCACCCATTTATGGATCCAAGTCCTCAGTCTTTAAAAATACATTTCAATTGATTTGGTGGTTGGAGATGACCTATTTAAGCACCTGGAGGCTGGTAATACCTCTGGGTACTTTGAATGAGATTTGGTGCTGCAGATAAGTAGGTTTAGGGTCACATGTGAGTAACTGTGGCTCATTTGTCACCGGTGAAATTGATACTGGGAAATAAATAGGCCCATTAACTTTCCAGGTCTATTGGCATGCAATCCAGGACTGGGCTAGGATGGGGGGAAATGAATTAATTTTTCCAATTGATTTTTCACATTTGTTTTGTTTTTGATGTGAAGATTGGAAATCAACATAAACATCTAATGCAGAGGAGATTTCTGCCTCATGCACACAGCCCACTCATAAATGCAAAACAACATATAAAGACAAATCATGGAGAGAAATTATTTCCTCTGCCCTAAGACTGTGCATTCTCTAAGGAAATTATTACCAGTGTATTACCAATTTACCAGTAACCATTGCCTTTGAGGTACAAAGCCCCACATGGATTTTTTGTAGTATCTTAGAGCAGTGTTTACTCTGTAGCAACTCATTGTAATGTGCTGTCTCACCCGAGTCACTTCACTGGGAATTCCCAGGGCTTTATGCATGCAAAAATCTACAGGAATACACACGTGTTAATTGGATAGATAGGCACAAACCATGTACTGGTTTCAAGAGAATTAAGTGAACACTGTAGTCAAATATGATAGTCAAAGGCAGTTCAAATTTGGGGCTTAAACTACTTGACAGTCTTCCTTTAATCTGGAATCCACGGAGTTTTCAACAAGGACTATTATCCTGTTCAAATAAAGGTCAAATAAAGGTCAAATAAATCAGCTTTAAGTTCATGAAAAGGTAAACACACTGATGCCTGCATAACATTTGTGAGTTTATGAGATATTCTGGCAACAGGAATACAAAGAACCACCATAAATCCTACTGTGCACAAGCACTTAATTCCTGGGATGCAGTGCCTGTGGGTTCCTCTACCATGCAACGCAAGTTCTCTTACCAGGAAATATTAAATCCAGTAGAAGTATAAGACCCAGTAGGAGCATGATTTTATGGAAGAGCCTTTCCCACTATTTGGTTTTGAAGAAGTCATCACATTTCAGGAGGGGGTTGGAGATAAATCCAGAGACATCTTCAGGAGGCTGTGCTGGATGGTGCCATTTTGATACTACATGAACAAAATGTGTAGTTACAGATGAAAAATAACTCGAGAGGATGACAGCCTGTGTTTCACAAGGAATCCCTTTGAGCTGTTCTATTATCATCGTTATTTTAATGACAGCAAAAGTATGTGGGAAATCTCTTTCAACACATTCATGCAGATATCCATGCGTGTGTTGGAGTGTGGACATGTACGTGCATACACACATACCTGTCTGTATGGAGAAGGAGTCAATTGTAAGTACAAGTCATTCTATAAATGAGGAGACTGTGCAGGAGTATAGATGCATTTTAAGTACCTAAAGTGCCTAAATTATAGGCTCTCATTTTTGAGACCTGGCTGCAATGAGATGTTCACAGAGGTGCCTTTAGAATTGTGACTGTAAGAAGACTTCATGAAGCAGCAAGAGCTTAATCTACAGGCAAGGGAAGAGAATTGGGGTTGGACTGAAGCCGATACAACAGCTCCTTATCACTACTACAGCCCTTGAGAACAGCTCAGGGGTGAGTGTGTTTTACCAGTGAGGTACAGGGAAGATGTGGAGCCTGGTTCTGGCTGGGGCTTGGCTCTGTGCAGCTCTGGGGTGGCAGTGCTTCTTTTACTGTAATTCTTTTGTTGGCAAAGGTGAGAAGAGGATTGGTGTCATGTGTGCAATAGCGGGTGTTTTGTGGAGGACTTTGGGTGTTCAATGGAAAGGGTTTCATCTGGAGAAACGTCTCATGGTGGGACTTGATCCACTGACTTCGAGAGGCACTAAGTGCTGCATGAATACAAATATATACAGACCACAAGCAGACCTCTTCAGGTGTCTCTGAACTGCTACCAAGGTTTGAAACAAGTCTGAGAACAGACAGCATCTGTCCCCAGGGGTGTTGGGGTGGAGGTGGCTGCATCCAGATTTGCCCTGTGGTGGCACTGCCTCTCCTGCAGCGCCTGTGCTGGTTCAGTGAGCTCCCAGGAGCATGGGGAGAGCAGGGCAGAGCCTGGTCCCCCCCATGTCCTGAGAGGACATGTTGCTGGGGAATGGAAATGTCCTGGGCATCTCTCACTCCTTACTTGGCTGTGGCAGCAGCAGGGTGCACAGTCCTCTGGTGGGGTGCAGGAAGATTCAGGTTGGTGCCTCTCCAACCCCCTGACTCTGCAAGTTATTTCCAGTGACATCAAACAGAAAGGCTTGCGAGCACTAGAGCCAGCTGGGACCAAAGCCACAGAGTGACCCAAAGTCCTAAAAGAGGCTGAAGCACGCAAGGAGACAGTGTACGTGACTGTTCGTGTACATAAATTAACATCTGCATTTTATTTCGGACTTGATTTTCCCATTTTTATGTTCTCTGGAGATAAACAGAAGGAGATTTCAACTCAGTTAGCAGCGGAATTTCGGTAAAACAGCCCCACAAATCAAGAGAGGCTGATGATATCCGACATTGTTCTTGTCTCCATTTAAACAAAGCAAGCTGGGCCAGGGGAGGGTCTAAAACAGAGCAGAGAGACCACGCAGCACTCCCACCAGCAGAGCACTAACTGCACTAACTCGATGCTCGGAACCGGTCTGAACCGGTCTGAACCGGTCTGAACCGGTTTGAACCGGTCGGAACCGGTCTGAACCGGTTTGAACCGGTCGGAACCGGTCGGAACCGGTCGGAACCGGTCGGAACCGGTTTGAACCGGTTCGAACCGGTTTGAACCGGTCGGAACCGGTTTGAACCGGTTTGAACCGGTTTGAACCAGTCGGAACCGGTCGGAACCGGTTTGAACCGGTCGGAACCGGTCGGAACCGGTTTGAACCGGTCGGAACCGGTTTGAACCGGTCAGAACCGGTGTGAACCGGTCGGAACCGGTCGGAACTGGTCGGAACCGGTCTGAACCGGTTTGAACAAGTCGGAAACGGTCGGAACCGGTTTGAACCGGTCTGAACCGGTCGGAACCGGTCGGAACCGGTCGGAACCGGTTTGAACCGGTTTGAACCGGTCGGAACCGGTCGGAACCGGTCGGAACCAGTCGGAACCGGTTTGAACCGGTTTGAACCGGTCGGATCCGGTCGGAACCGGTCGGAACCGGTTTGAACCGGTTTGAACCGGTCGGAACCGGTCGGAACCGGTCGGAACCGGTCGGAACCGGTTTGAACCGGTCGGAACCGGTTTGAACCGGTTTGAACCGGTCGGATCCGGTCGGAACCGGTTTGAACCGGTCGGAACCAGTTTGAACCGGTTTGAACCGGCCGGAACCGGTTTGAACCGGTCGCAACCGGTCGGAACCGGTTTGAACCGGTTTGAACCGGTCGGATCCGGTCGGAACCGGTTTGAACCGGTCGGAACCGGTTTGAACCGGTTGGAACCGGCCGGAACCGGTTTGAACCGGTCGCAACCGGTCGGAACCGGTTTGAACCGGTTTGAACCGGTCGGATCCGGTCGGAACCGGTTTGAACCGGTCGGAACCAGTTTGAACCGGTTTGAACCGGCCGGAACCGGTTTGAACCGGTCGGAACCGGTCGGAACCGGTTTGAACCGGTCGGAACCGGTCGGAACCGGTCGGAACCGGTCGGAACCGGTTTGAACCGGTCGGAACCGGTTTGAACCGGTCGGAACCGGTGTGACCCGGTCGGAACCGGTCGGAACCGGTCGGAACCGGTCTGAACCGGTTTGAACAAGTCGGAACCGGTCGGAACCGGTTTGAACCGGTTTGAACAAGTCGGAACCGGTCGGAACCGGTTTGAACCGGTTTGAACAAGTCGGAACCGGTCGGAACCGGTCGGAACCGGTCGGAACCGGTCGGAACCGGTCGGAACCGGTCGGAACCGGTTTGAACCGGTTTGAACCGGTCGGAACCGGTCGGAACCGGTCGGAACCGGTTTGAACCGGTCGGAACCGGTTTGAACCGGTCGGAACCGGTCGGAACCGGTCGGAACCGGTCGGAACCGGTTTGAACCGGTTTGAACCGGCCGGAACCGGTTTGAACCGGTCGGAACCGGTCGGAACCGGTCTGAACCGGTCGGAACCGGTTTGAACCGGTCGGAACCGGTCGGAACTGGTCGGAACCGGTCGGAACCGGTCGGAACCGGTTTGAACTGGTCTTAACCGGTCGGAACCGGTCGGAACCGGTTTGAACCGGTCTGAACCGGTCGGAACCGGTTTGAACCGGTCGGAACCGGTCGGAACCGGTTTGAACCGGTTTGAACCGGCCGGAACCAGTTTGAACCGGTCGGAACCGGTCGGAACCGGTCTGAACCGGTCGGAACCGGTTTGAACCGGTCGGAACCGGTCGGAACTGGTCGGAACCGGTCGGAACCGGTCGGAACCGGTTTGAACTGGTCTTAACCGGTCGGAACCGGTCGGAACCGGTTTGAACCGGTCTGAACCGGTCGGAACCGGTTTGAACCGGTCGGAACCGGTCGGAACCGGTTTGAACTGGTCTTAACCGGTCGGAACCGGTCGGAACCAGTTTGAACCGGTCTGAACCGGTCGGAACCGGTTTGAACCGGTCGGAACCGGTTTGAACCGGTCGGAACCGGTCGGAACCGGTCGGAACCGGTCTGAACCGGTTTGAACAGGTCGGAACCGGTCGGAACCGGTTTGAACTGGTCTTAACCGGTCGGAACCGGTCTGAACCGTTTTGAACAGGTCGGAACCGGTCGGAACCGGTTTGAACCGGTCAGAACCGGTTTGAACCGGTCAGAACCGGTCGGAACCGGTTTGAACCGGTCGGAACCGGTCGGAACCGGTTTGAACAAGTCGGAACCGGTCGGAACCGGTTTGAACCGGTCCGAACCGGTTTGAACCGGTCGGAACCGGTCGAAACCGGTTCGAACCGGTCGGAACCGGTTTGAACCAGTCGGAACCGGTCGGAACCGGTTTGAACCGGTTGGATCCGGTCGGAACCGGTTTGAAGCGGTCGGAACCGGTCGGAACTGGTCGGAACCGGTTTGAGCTGGTCGGAATCGGTCGGAACCGGTTTGAACTGGTCGGAACCAGTTGGAACCGGTTTGAAGCGGTCGGAAGCGGTCGGAACCGGTTTGGTGGTACACGAGGACATATTCCCTTTGCAGCTGGGGTAAGCAGGGGTTCACACCCTCTCGGGTACCTGGGTCCACGCATGGCGCTCTCTCCCACAGCTGGTGGCACTGAGGCCAGCGTGGGGACACTGCTGCTCCAAGGGTGTTTCTCCTCCGGTGGCAGTTCCAAATCGCTGTGCTCTGTGGCGTGGTCACCACTGGGCACAGATCCCTGCTCAACGTGGGCAAGCATGGAGAGAATGGTCAGGGTTCCAGCTGCCGCTGAGGGACCTGACTACTGCTGGGAAAAGTGGCCCAATATTTCTGGCCAGTAGCTCAGTAAATGCAGGCCTAGATATGAAAATCAACCTAATCTCTTTGCACAGGCAATCAAAACTCGGTGGTTAAAATTAATTACCTGTGCTGGTGATGGTGCGTGAACCAGAGGAGAGTTGGCTACTTTTCCCAGGGCTGTAGAGTTTCTATGCTGCCAGCAGAGTAGAAAATACAAAAACAAGGTATTATTTTTGTCAGTAAATGAAACATATCTAACTCAAATTTCCTGCAGAACACAGCAGATCCATTGATTAAAAGTGTGCCGTTTTTTCGAGTCACTTCTCCGAGCACAACCACATTTAAAAAAAGCCACAAATCTGAATGGCAATATGATTTTACATTTAAAAAAGAGATTTAGCATGTTACAGTATATTTTCTCTGGGCTGCATGGGGAACTGTTTCTTGCTTAGCTGTGAGTTCATAAATTATCAGGTTGGGTTCATGCACTATCAGGTTTCAGGACAGAGCTGTTTTACAAATAATGCTACACGGTGGTTCTCTTTCACTGGGGAAACCTTCAAGTATGAGAGATTGATATTACAGGGAAACAATACAGAGGGGTGGGCAGCTGATTCTGATAGAGTTAAAAATCTGTTACCACTTCAGTGGCTGTTGCTTAATCTCCCGTTTTCAGAGTTGATAACACGACCATAAAGTTCACTCCTGGCTGAACGCTGGCACAGGAGTTTCTCTATCCAGAAGTGAATTCCAGATACGAACATTAGCACTGCTATTAATAAAAACTCCTCCTTTCCAACGACAAAAGCACAAATAATTGCAAAATTTGATTTGTGATAAGGGTTGCTGGGATCCAGCCAATACCTGGCTTTGTAAAAATAACTTTGCAAAGACAGAAAGATAAAATATTAGTAGTGAGGTTACAAAAAATAAGTCTCCTCTACTGCAACTTTTACAGCCTGGTTATTAAGAGGTTTTGACACAAACCCAGGGACTGCCTTTAGCTCTTTATTGGTCTGCGATCAGCCCTGCAGGCTGACAGCAAGGAGAGGCAAAGATTTCTTTCACCTGAAGTCCATTGTCATCAATGGAATTTGCACAAAGCCCAGCACCTGCCTCACAAAGGGCTGGCCTGTAACCCAACGCTGTCATACCTGGCAACTTCCTGGGCTGAGATGGTTTGAAGGGAATTTTTCTTTTTTTTTCCAGCAGAAAAGATCATTCTCAGGACCAGAAGAGCTGAAATTCCTTCTCTGGGCAACCCTGGAAGAATGAGATAGGAGCTTCATTTTATAGGTCCAGGAAGCTGTTTTCTCTGCTGATTAGGTAGGAGACTGCATTTCTAAATTTAAATTTCTAACCCCAGTTTTCTAACAAAGAGATTTTAGTAAATCTTTCTTGTACTCTGTACTCTAGCACCTATAAAACCCCCAAGGTGTTGTGATTTCTGTTAAGCAAATTTGTGAATCTCAGAGGGGGAAAAATATCTGCCTGAATACAATGTAAACAGCTCAATCTGAAGAGCTTTGAGACCTGGGTTGGAGATTACAAGCAGTGTCTGTCCCAGTACTCCCTCACTCTTAAAATCTGGCGCTGCTGCTGTGAGAGTGCTACAGGGATTTCCCAGTTAGAGCAGACACTGTTAGCAATGAACTGCTTGAAAATGCTTAATGAAGACTAAGTAAAGCTGTCTCAAGGTCTTAGTGTGGGAGAGGAGGGATTGCTGATAAGATTAATATTGTGGTTCAATTACTTTTATTTTCCTTACAGAGATTTTACTGAAGTATAACAAAGTTAATAATTGTGTCATTTCATTTTCTAACAACAACATTTCCTAAATTACTCCTTGAAGTGCTGCTATAAAGCCACTCTTTGGGCAGGTAGCTCTCTGTACCTATTCTCACCCAATATTCTTGCTCCCTTTCTCTCCCTGTCATGAGCTGGAACTTACAAAATCAGCTTCTTTTGGAGAGTTTTGATGCTTTCACTGCTTGTCAAAATCAGGAAGTATAAACCACAATTTTTTTTTTTTTAGCAAGATATCTGAGGAAATTTGGAACAGGCTTTTACATTGTCTCATCCTCTATAGTGAAACAGGTTTATGCCCCAGTTGTGACAACATTTATGCCTGCGAACTGTCTGAAAAAATTAGAGGATTATTGTATATTATGGGATGCAGGTGATCATGATAAACCTTTGGGAACACAAGCAGGTGAAGAACATCATGGGGGGGAATCTGATTCTTGGCTGTGCTATTCTCACAGCACACCAGCGTGTCACTGGGAAGGACCCAAATTCAGGTAAAATAAATAATGCCTGGAAGAGTCAGGCCCTTTGCTTTAAGTTTGTTGTAATGTTTAGGCTTAGAAGAATGGATTACAGCCTTTTTTTTTTCAGCCTGAATTCCATCCCAAAAATCTGCTTAATCCCCTTTTTAATGCTTGTGTGAGTGCCAGAAACATCTTTTATTTGCTTCAGCAACAGCAGCCAGTTAGTCAGATGCTATCAGCTACTTCTTCATTCAGTTGTCCTTTGCATGCTGATAAACACCACATAAGACAGGGGAGAGAAACCTTAAGCCACAAGCTTATCCTGTGTATAATGGGATGCACCTTGAAACAATTTTGATGTCTCCATTGAAATCAGCTTAGGTTAAGCCTACATAAATAGTGTCAAAGGGGAACACACCCAGAGCGCTCTGGGAGATCATGATAAACACTCCTGATGTTTTGCAGCTGTGCTCATCATCTGTGCATTTCACAATAAAATTTTACAAAGCATCCAGACACCCAGCTGGTTGTATTCACTGCAGGATGGCTTCCTCTGCCATGGCATTTTCTTCCCTATTTGTTGCCCTGTGGGATGGTGTCTCCACCTCGGCATTTTGTTCTATATCTGTTGCCCTGCACTATTCCCTCCCCCAAATTCAGACCGCATCAGTTTTTTTTTTTTTTTTTGCTAGATACAGCAAACCATCATATTTTTTAAAGTTCCATTAGGCTTCAGACATCAAGTTTACTTGTTGGAAAGTGAGGAAAAAATAACTTCCCTCAACAGAAAGGAGTTCCAATCTGCACTTAATTGCATCAAAGAACGTGTTTTTAAAGCACTTTTGAGCTAGTACTCACCTACAACTCTGACTAATTTCCCTCTAAGGTTGGATTCTGAAACTTTAATGTACAGGATAAAATCTAAGGATGCAGCAATTGTGCTTCTTATCACATGTCTCTACCCCTGAGATTTCAGATACCCAAATCTGAGCACAGCCATCTACAGAATCAGGGGCTCCTTTTGTAAAAATGAATAGAGGAAGCCCAACTAAAAGGACTCGCACCTGAGTCTCTTCTCACTAACAGTATATCACTGGCATAATTCCCTTGATGAAAGTGGAATTCCTCCTGATTTACACGAAGAGCATTAACGAGAGAGGGCTCAGGTCTTAAGTGCCGGGGTTTAGCTGTATTTCTTCTGTCTTCATTCCTTCCCTGATGATTCCCAGGAAATCTCACTTTGGTGAGATAAGTGCCTACAAGAATGTTGAAATTAATTTCAGAGCAGCCTGAAATGGCAGCACAGACAAGCAGCCAGAGGAAATGCCCCAGCAGAGGGATTTATTGCACTATCGCCTCTTTTCGCCAAGCTGCAACATCTTAATCTTTCATGATGACATTATTATGAACCGGCCAAGGCAGGGCCAGTCCTGAGAGATTGACAGCCCAGCACTTCACAGCTTTCCTGGTGACCTCCTAATCTGTGCTGTGACTTAAGTGGGGCTAAATGCAGTGTCCTCCAGGTCACCCCAGTCCAGCAGGACGTGCAGTGAATGTCAGAGGGAGCAGTGTGCTCCTCTCACCCTGCAGACCAGTGTCCCATCACCCCAGCGTGACGTGGTCTTTGGTCTGGGGGTTACCAGCACATGGCCCCACACCAGTGGTTTTCTTAGGTTTTGAATCTGGGGGATGGCAGGTCCTGGAGCACAGGCAGCGTGTCCCCAGCACCCAGGCCGTGAAAAAAACATGCAAAATAGAAAGGTTTCTAGTTTGGAATTCTACCAGAGTTTGAGAAGAAGATAGAAAGCAGAGGAGAAATTAGTTTTTTGCGCCCCTGTTGGACACAGGCCCATCTTATTGTACAATATCTTCAGTTTATAGGTGTTTCAAGGGGAAAAAATAATCCTTGCTAATATTAAAAGCCCTAAGTGGCTTGTTTCTTGACAAGCTTGCACTTTAGAGAAGCAGAATTAAACATGTGATGACCCTCACTCCCAATGTCCTGGATTACAATAGCTTTCTCCAATTTCATCCCAAGTACTTGGCTTGTAGGCTGGGCCTGTGTTGGTCTGGAGAGTCCCATCTTCTCCTGAGGTTAGATGTCAGCGTTGAGTCTGAGACACATTTCAGACAGTTTGCGTCATTGTGTAAACAGTGATAACAATATTTAATGATGATAAATCTGAATTTCACCACAAAACTATAAAACAACGGAGAGAATGAATTATGCAGTTTACAGCTAGCGAGAAGGCAGCCAAAGGGAAAGCAAGGGATATGTACAGCAGAGAGACAAATTTAGTGGTCTGAGACTATAGTGTCATTTGTTTTTGTGTTTAGCAGCACTTAACAACCATGGTGCATAAATAATCTTTATTGCAGTGGAACCCAGGGACGCTGCTGGCAGCAGCTTGTCACTGCTTGGGATGGCTGCTTCACATGGCACAAGGTGAATCTTGGGTCTGCAGGGGCATCTGGGGCTACTGGGTCCCTCAGGGGCTGCTGCTGGGTGACACTGTCCCTCTGTCCCTTCCCAGGATGTGTGGCAGCCCTGACACTCATGTTCTGACCCAGCCTAATGAAACTCTGCTGCTCTCACTAATTTAATTGCCCAAATGAATTTTAAGTATACAGTCCTACGAATTGAACAATGGAGGGGAAGAAAAGGAACAATAAATGGAAATCACGCAGAGGGGAGCTACAAAAGCTCAGACATTTCTTATTTTTGGTTACTTGCTTATTTTTAATATAGGAAGACCAAAAAGAGGAAGAAAAGTAGGGAACAGCATCTGTAAACTATATTCCTTCCCTTTTTCTTCCTTCAATGCCTTCTTGTTATTGTTTTTTGGGTTTTTTTACTTCATTTGTTATAACAGTATAAAAACCCTTTTAGAAATTCACTTTTTTTCATATAGTTCTCCACTTTTCCTGTGAAAGCCTTGAGAGACAAAATGTCTGCAAAATTTCCTTGAGCCCTTCTTCTTGAGAATGGCAAAAAAATTTTTCAACTGAGTTTGGTTTTCTATCTTGAAGAATAATCAAGAAAGCTCAAACACCATGGATGTTTTATGGAATAAAAAATTGATATCAACATCAGTACCCATTTTGTTATTTTGATCCCATATTGATATAATATGGATGATACTGCAAACGATTAAAAAATTATGTATGCAAGTACTAAAATTCAGCACTTTGGCCTGCTATAAAAATGGATAAAATGAGGGAGAGAGGTCAGCTTAGTACTCCTTTTTCCCATTATTGGTGGGACTTGGACACCCTACAGGGACAGAGGCCATCCTGGTTGTTCCTCTGCAGGACCATGCTGGCTGTGACTGTGATGGCAGGACGAGGAGGGCTTGCTCATTCTCCAGGGTAGACAGTCATTTTGGAAACTTTTTTTTTTAGGGAAGGTTCTTCTTTCCTTTCCAAGATCCCTGGTTGGGTCAGAGGTGCTGCTACACAAAACTTGGCACAGCTCCCATGCCATCTCTGCCAGGACTGTTTTCCTCCTGTCTGTGAAAGTGGGATAGTTTTCAGATAATACTTACCTACCTCTGGGAGTGCTGTGAAAATTGGTGGCCTCTGTCCTTAAGTCCACTGTGAAACACTGTAAGTAGGAAGTGTCTGAGCTTCCTCCAGCCCACAGTAAAGGAAAAAAAAAAAAATCAATGTACAAGGGTACAAGAGTGAGGAAATGCCAAATTTCTCAAGCTGTCCATTCTTCTGGCTTCTAAGAGGATACTGTAGATTACAGGATAAACAACTTCTGAAATGACATTTAAAAAGTGATGTGTCACTTGCCAGTGTCCCTTTAACTATGAGAAATAACAGCAACATAGGAAAAAATGTAAATTTACCATCAGGCAGACCTTCCCCCACAGCCTGATGCAGAGTTTGATGAATAGAATGAATGAAACGACAGAGGATCCAAGCATTACACAACGGCTATAATTGTGCTAACCAGCTGTAGTCATCTGCTGCTTCCAAAAAAAGTTCAGAGCATTTTGACAGCGTCGCCTGCGCAGATTGGAAGGCTGCAGCAAAAGAAATGTATTTCCATTTGTTATTTGAAAAAAAGAGATCTGTTCCTCAGTGTCGGATTTTGCTTGGAAGGTGCCAAGATAGCAGAGAGTGAAGAACACGATTCCTTACAAAGCCAGGGGAAAGCAAAAAACTTTTTAAAAAGGCAGTATCTTTTCCAGGAAAAGAAGATTTTAGATGAGGAGACACTGGTGGATCCAGTTGTACCAGTGGCCAGTGAAACCCTGTGCCTTTTCCTGAGTATGATAGGAGCACCATGCCCAACCAGGAGCACCCACAGGTGGAGGCTGGTGGATCCTTGGAGGCTTTTTCTCCCAGGCAAAGGTGTTTTTTTCGGCACAAAGGCTGACACTGGACTGCTATTTTGAAAGTGTTGTGGTGTGGCTGCCTTGGCTGCTTGAGGCAAGGCCTGGGAATTAGGCATAGCAAAGCCCAGCTTTCTTTTAGGCATCTGTAGACAACATGTGTTGAGAGCGGGGGCCGCGCAGCAGCTGGGCCACCTAACTCGGCTCACGGGGAAGGGCAGGCGAGGGACAGCTCTGCCCTCTCTGGAGCAGTGCCACCCCGGTGAGGGATCCCTGAGTCAGCTCCAGGAGCTTCTGCCTCGCAGACCAGTCCTGAGGAGGCAGACCCATTGCTTCTGGGGCAGTTGCTTTCCTTTTAGCACGCCCCAGTTTTTCATGCTGGAGTCTGGCTGCACTGGGGAGAGACAACACGGTATATGAGGAGGATGCTGTAGTACCATGGGCATGGCATGACCTGGGAATGAAGACAAATCTTCTTCAGGAAAAGCTCACCATTAGAGTGATTTCAAATGGGCTGTTTTTAAATAAATGCCTTTTTTTGATACGTTCATGAGCCGTGGAGCTCTAGGAATGCTTTGTTGTGCATGGTATGCAGGTCAGATTCATTTAATTTGGAGGTGAGGTAGGCAGTTTTATCCAGCTTTTAGTACTTGGTTTTGTTTTTGGTCACAGATCATTTACTGAACCTGTTTTAAGTGGAATGGAGGGTGGTTTTTTTTGAAGCCAAAAGGGTTGGTTCTGGCTTGTTACAAAACAGTGGCTTTCAACAGGATCCAAATCTATCTTCAGCTTTTCTGGGTAACTCTAAATGAGTACTTTAACATGGGGATTTCTGTGCTGGGGAAGAAGGGAAGTTAACAACTCAGCACAACACAGAAGAAGAACTGGCATGTGAGTGTTTCTGTTGTTGTGTGTCTCCCTTTCCCTAAAAGCACAATGAAAAGTGAAGCTGGAGTAAGTTGCCCTGCACTTCATGAATTGTGATCCTCTTGCCTTTCCTCTAGTTTCAGCTCTGCTGCTGCATGACTGTATTGCCAGAGCCAGTGGGCATGGCACATCACTTCAGCAGATGCCCTGCTTAGGGCAGAAAAAGCCTTTTAAGTAGGGCAGAAAAGCTTTAAAGAGTTTAGGGATTGGCCACTTTACTCAAACATTTGCATGGAGAATGTTTGGTCTAATCATGTGAGTTGAGTAAAGAGGAAGATATTACATGCAACTAAAACTTTTGAAAAGGGTGTTCCACACAAAAGTTGGAGAGAGGAAAAAAGAAGAGAGAAAATAAGGTTAAACAAACACACAGGTCATACACGCTGAAATAGAGCCCCAGTAAAGCATTGCTGGTGATAATCCTGCTTCAAGTGGAAAGTCAGACTAGATGACCTCTAGAGGTCCCTTCTAACCAAAATTTCTATGATTCCATGAGTCATACACATTTCCTCATCATTTCTTTTTGTCAATTGATTTGCTAGTTTTCCTAGGGATGGCCTGGAAATTCAGACTTCAGTCTCTGTTACAACAGAATTTTTGAACAATGACTTCCATCATTGGGTGAGGCTGCAGACAAGCGTTCAGTTTCTGTTGCTAAATAATGTCAGAAGTGACCAGGCTCAATCAAGATAATTTTCTTTTTCCACTATCAGGCTAAATGCTAGGATCAGGATTCTCTGTAATTCACTTGGTGTTCACCATGGTAGAGCCATTCAAGAGTAAGGTGTGATAGGTATTCCAGGTAAACTTACAAGGCTCTCTGTTCTCAGGCTGGGAGGCGAGGTGGGAAAGGCAAGGGTGCAGACAGGCAGCTGAGTACATTGTCTCAGCTTTTGGGCTGGGTGTAGAGCTCATTTGATGAGGAAACAGTCCTGACCAAGTTAGGAAAGATCTGGGCAAAGCAAATCAGCTGGAGTTCCTTCCAACTGGAGTTCTCACCAGCATTCCCAAAGCTCCTCCTCATCATCTATGTAACTGAGATGAAGGCAAATATTGCCATCTGTGAGAAGGCGTGAGGGCCACGTGAAAAGTTTGCCCTAACAGTTCCTCCATCCCAGTGCCCAACCCAGCAGTCAATTACACAATTTACCGTCCAACCTGGGATTTAAAAGGATCAGCAAACCCCGTCCTTGACTTCAGCTGGCTGTGGTGAGATGCTGGCTAGCCTCTCCCCGTCTAGCTCCCACTGCCTTCGCAGGAATTTGGAAGCACTCACCACCTATCAGTGCTGTGACTTTCGACTGCATCCTGCTCTTCCCCTTAGCACTGCTCTTCTTCAGTTCATATAGAGGAGAGAAGCCAGTGCAAAGCAAGACTCTGGCCTCGCCAAGAGTGGGCTGGGAGCAGGGCTCGGGTGCCTGTCAGGGATCTGGGCTGCTCTGGAAGAAGCTGGGCCTGCATTTATTTGAGTTGCTTCAGTGCTCGTGGAGGCTCAGCTCACCCCCTCGGCCCTGGCGCTCACTCTCTGGAATTTGAATGGTTTATCTCACGCCCCAGCAGGGTCTGCAGCAGCGTGCTGCTCCGAGCCCCTGCTTATCACGGCTCTGACATGGCTTCTCTAAGCAAATGTTTAGCCCTACTTGACTCAGGATGAGTGCTGTATTGATTATTAACTTTAAACAAACATCTGGTTTTCATTACGAATGGAAGCAGACCAGAGAGGGGTGCTGTACTGGGCGGTGTGGTCACTTAACAACCATCAGGACTGGCTATAAAGAAAATTTAACATATCCTGTAATTACAGTCTGCACAGCACAGGGGGATTTGGGATCTGCAGATCTGATTTCAGAACAGAAGAAAATGTTTATTGTATCTGCTACACACATTTATTTACTCAGTAGCAGCAAGGCTTTTGAAATATTGTCTGTGCAAGAGCTTATTCCTTGCTTAGGAGAAGGACTTTCTTGTTTAAGCCAGGAAACCCGAGCGAGGCTCACGGTCAGGATGGCCTGCTTAATGCTTTTACAGGCCTGGGGATTTCAGGGTTTGTCAAACACGCAGTTCTCTTCTGAAATATAAATAACATCTTCTCCTCTGCCCTGCCAGCACCAGCCAGATCCATCTCCTCCGGCCACAAGGAGAAGCTGCAGCCAGGAATGGGAGAGTGGGGATATTGCCCCAAGAGATGGTGGCCCCAAAGTTCCCTGTCCTTCAGAGAGGGAGAAGTTTGGAATTTTGTCCGAGGGTGGCCTCTCCCCACACTGATGAACCCAGATGGGTGAATTTGCAGCAGCGGCTGCATCCCTAACCCCGAGCCCAGCATCCATGCCCAGCTCCCAGGGAATTATCAGCCAAAGGGACGTTTTTGGGGTGATGTAATGCTGTAACTTGAGCTCCAGCTGAAAAGAAATGGTAGGTGGAGTTTCTATGGAGCCAGACAGAGCTGGGATCCTCTCCCTTTTTTCTCTTTTTCTGGCTCATTCAGGCTGTCTCAATTAAAGCTCAGGCGAATTAATCTTGCACCCTTAATGTCAGTTGCTATTTTTCTAATTCACCTCCACACTCTTAAAGACTATTTTTCCAAACAAAACGGGTCTGTTCTTCAATTTCAGGCTGTCAATTTCATGGGCTGCTGATACATTTATTAGGTGTGTAATTTGCTATTTTTAGGAGACTGCGGGGGAGCAGCACAATTTTTTTTTCTTCTCCTTTGCATTTATAAACCTCTTACAGTTCCCTGTCCACTGAAAATATTTTTACTATTTAAAAGGTTGTATCAAAGTTGGGTGTCTTGGTCCAAATTCCTCCCTGGTGTAACTCTACTGACCTCTATTTCACAAGGACTAAATTTATTCTCTAATGTTCTTTTTAATTTTTTTTTTTTTTTTTTTTTTTTTTTTTTTTTTGTGGACATGAACACTTCTTGGCCACTGCTGGATGCAGGAAAGCATCCAACTGTATGGACCAATGATGTGATCAGAAACAGGCCCCAGCTACAAGCTCTGCTGTAGGAAATACTTAAACCCTCCTCACAGCAAAGCCTGTCCCTTAGCCCCACTATTTCTCTGAAACTACCAATGCCCACACACCACATAGGGCAGTGTCAGTCAAAGTTTGCTGCCAGACTTTGTTAATTTTTAAGTAGTTGTGAAGAATTTGGAAATAATTTGAGGCCAATTCCTGTGCAGTGCTGGGGGATTTATCTACACCCCTTCAAGAGGGCAGTCTTTTTTGCCTGTCTGGGGCTCTGAAATGAAGAATTCAGAAAGGAGATCATCATGCCTCAGGAAGACAACCTCTCTGCTGTGATAGACTCGGTTCATTTTGGGAGATTCACCAGCCACCAAGGCCGTGTCAGGTGGCAGAGCACAGGTGTGGCAGGACAGCCGTGCAGAGAGGTGGCAATGGGCTTGTGCAAGTCCAGGGACCACCAGGTCACCAGAGAGGTGTGCCAGTGATGGTTAAACAATGCAGGAGTGCTCAGAGGCTGTAACTGGGAAAGGACAGTGCTGTTGAAGGCACCGAGGTGATGCTTGCATTGGGCACATTTCTGGGGTGCAGGAAGGCCTTTGGGTAGAGTCCATATGTGGTTCTTCAATGAAAGCAACCAGGGGTAGGAAATGCCTTCTGGCATCTCCTCACGTCCGCATGCTTTTCTCAGCTGCTTGGGGAGACCTTCTGTCTCCTGCCTCTTTCCTGGATATGAGGACTCTGGAGTGACTGAGTGACTGTCCCAGCTGTGCACAGCCATTGCTGTTCACCTTTTGCCATCAGCTTTACTGGAGATGCCTTGCAAGGCAGGGATGTGAACATGAAGTCTCAAACTTCTCCTGTGGCATCTCCTGTTCATGGGTGTGGCTCATGCTGAAGCCCAACGCTTTCTGCTGTAGTGACATCCAGCCTATTTCTGAGCTGCCATCTTTAGTCCTGTGGCCCTTGTCCTTCCTTCCCATGCTCACAGCTCTGTGTGCACACCCAAAATGCAATAAGGCAGTGCCAAGGGGCTCGATGAACAAGAATTGAACAAGGCCATGCAGACAGCTTTGAGCTGAAGGTGGGTGGAGACAGCAGGATCAGAATCTCACAGCACTAACTCAGGCTACCTAGATGGCCAAATGCAGAGAGGATGATATGCACTGCCTCCACGGGCAGCAATAAATGATGCAGAAATAAACAACGTGGGATAGCAGAGCTCTAGGGCCAGACCTCCAAGCATAATTACACACTTAATTTCCTTGTGGGAGGTTAAATGTCGAAGCACCTAAATGCCTTTGGAGATCTGGCCCACCACTTTCTCATTATAAAATGCAAGAGATAAGCTGGCCTGTGCTGTCCACATGCCAGATGTGGTGGGACAGATTTGCTCTGCTCTGTGTATCTGTGCACTGGAATTCCTCTTGGGTCTAATTCTCAGTGTATCCCCACAGTGTGCTGCTCTGCTCTGGGGATGTTTGAGATAGTTTGTGGTTTACTGCTGCTACCAAGAGCTGCCTCAGAAAGCGTATCAGGACTGCTGTGCTGTAGGGTCAGGCTGGAAATCTCCATTGCTGAGTATATGGACACCTCTGAGAGGGAAAACCATTCAGATTTGCTGCTTGCCAAACGGGCGAGGGGCAGGATTTAAATGGAAATGAGGAAAGGTGACAGCTGTTCTAGAAATGTGTCTGAAAAATTGCTTTGCTGGGATGAGGCAGGAAACCAAATGTGTGAGATCACAGGGGCTAAACCCCTTTCTCTGCATGGCTCTCCTTCCAAATAAACACTCAGGGTTAATTAGCAGCTGCTATCTCCCCAGATTTGCTAGGTATGCTCTGCCGTGCTCCAAGCCCGAGCAGCCCAACAAATTAAGCAGCACAGCTCCTCTGTGCAGGCTCCTCCAGAGCTGGTCACAGCTCATGGAGCGCTGGGATGGACACCCCAAAGCCACCCTGCCCCGTTTATCCCAGCGGGACGAGCGGCGGCTCCCAGCCCGGCCTGCATGGCGGGAGGCCGGGAGCAGCCAGGGCTGGCGAGGGGGACACGGAGGGTCAGCAGGGGCTGAGGAGGTGGCGAGGGGGACAGAGCTGAGGCTGAAGGGCAGAGCTGCCTCTCTGCCCTGCTCTGCTCTGTCCCTGCTCTTTGGGCTCGCTCACGGACGCCGGCCCTGCGGCCAAAGCTCCAAAGGGCGGTGGACGAAGCGGCCGGAGGGAGGTTTGGTGTTTGGGCCACTGCTGGCATGGCTGGCTGCTTCCTGCAGCCCAGAGGAGGTACCCTGCCCCTGGGGCATCTCAGCTCTACGGCAAAAAACCAAATTGGAACAAACTGTTTGACTGATGACTCTTTCACTGTGCATGAAGGTACTTGTTTCTTGTAAACAGATGTACTCAGAGGCAGTGCTTAGAGTTATGAAGTCAAACGCTCAAAACACTCAAAAAAGGCAAAAATCATTCTCTTACTCCTCCTTATTTGCTGTTGGTAAGGGAAATAAATGGTTACTGGAAATTTCTGTCAAAAATGTTGAAACCTCTTGACCAACAATTGCTGTTTTTTAACTGGCTCTGCTGACTGTCCTGGTTTTGTGTTGTCAGGGGGGTTCCTTATCTTACTCATTATGTTGCAGGCCAAAGCAAATCTAAAACATCTTTTCTCCCAATTTAGGAGGAGATTTCCATTCACTCTTGCCAACTGTTGAACTTAGGGATGTCATGGTACTTTCTGTCTCCTGTCTATCCTTATAGGCAGCATCCAATCACATCAATTATTTGCTGGATGACATTTATTTTTGGTAAGATTTTTTTAATACGAAAATTTGTGCTATAATGCAGGGTAACAATTTCCAGCCACATTTATTTCCACTGGTGAACATGCATTTAGGATAAATACAAAATTGCCGTAAAGGAAAATGAATTGCTATAGTTAAAACAAATCTGAAAACATTTTAACATTTAATGCTGACATTTTAAAGACAGCCCTTCAATAGGATTATTCAAAGCCAATGTTTGTTTCAGATTTACTTCAGTTTTATTGAAACTGCTTGAGAATGACGCTAAAAGCTCATGAAGGAACTAAAATACATCCTCTAACTTAAGTATTTTTCCTCCAAACTTTTGGTTTTGTGAAAAAAATGCCCAATTCCAAGCCAATAGCTATTTCAGGTTCACTTCAAGCACCCCCTTGTGCTTCTCTCTCTTGTTCTTTGGTTTTGCCAGCGAGCTGAAAGAGCAGATTTTGCTTCTCTCTCTGGGCAAACTGGCCTTTCAGCTATTTTCCAGCTACACCCGCCAGCCACAAACATCTCAGCCCAGCTAATGTTTGTTTGGTATTTCTGGGACCAAGGCAGGGGGAGGGTGACCCCTCTGCAGCCTGGCACCTGTGCTGGCTCCTTGTTCTGCTCCCAGTTCCTCATGTGCCGTGCCCCGCTGGCGCGATGGGGGCCGCGGGGCCGCTGGCGCCTCTTTGCGTGCCGCAGGGTTTCGGAGCACACCACTCTCTACTTTCTAAGAACAGGGTGCACATGATTACATGGAAGAGTGAGCAAGAGCTTTTGCAACTTCCCTGCCTGTATCCAGCGTGCACAGCTGAGGGGAAGTGGCTGGTGGTGAGCTGTGTGTGGGATCTTTAGAGAAGTAGGGAGATACCAGTGGTGTGCTGCTACACGTGTTCATCACACAGACGTGCTCTCTCCTACTTAATGGGGCTAATCAAGCCATAAATGAGAATCCTTGCAGGACAAGGTGTTAGCAGCTTAATTCTTCCACTCCACTGTTCTAACCCCAGAGCTCCTGGTGAGGGCACAGTGGTATTGTTTTGAGGAATGCACCTGTTGGAGTGTGCTTCAATGGAAAGTTTTCCTTTTCCAGATCAACTCTGCACCAGACATGGGGTTTCTTGCATTGTTGGTCAGCTGTTTTCCTCATGAGCTTGACATAAGGAGCCTGTTTTTCTCAGCCCTCTCTGGAGGGACTGGGAGGTGGGCAGTTTCTAAAGGCACACTGCTGGAAGATGACTGGAGAGGTCTTATCCCCACTAATGGATACAGGTGCTTTGGAGACTGTGGGGAGCTCACAGTAACCCTACAGAGACCTCTGCTTGTAAAACAGCACAGAAATTCGGTGTGTCTGGGTCTCTGCCTGCTCCCACACTGCCTCCAAGGGTGTCTGTGGTGTCTTAGTCTGGGTGGACACACAGACCATTGCCACAGCTGTGTGACCTACCTGCATCCAGGTCCTGGGGATCAGCCTGACCACAGGGCATCTGTGTTAGGGGGTGATGTGAGCCCCTGCCAGCAGTGAAACCAGAGGTATGCCCTGAATCACCCGTGATTACTGTTTTATGACCTGCACAGGCCACAGTAGCCTGGCTCCTCTTCATTGTGTGCAGCTCCTTGGGAACTGAATGTCCTGATTTTTTATACAATTTACTGCAGACAAATGTCCCTTTCCTTTTTCTAATCTTGCCTTGCTTTTCCTTCCCAAGGCTGGCATAGCAATAATTCATCTCCCTTGTATCCAGGAGGTTTCTACACAACAGGAAACTTCAGGGATGGAACAGAAACATAAAACATTCCTGCAGCCATTTGCCTCCTGCATGCTAAGAGAGACAACATTGCACAGACCAGCTTGGAGGGGTTTTGCTGACCATCCTGGCTATGATAAAACCAAGCTGTGACAACACTTTTATTTTTTTGCTTATTGGGTAATAGGGCTGAGGCTGGGCTTTGAGTGCTGTCTCATATGGGAGATACATCCTTGGGAGCTGGCAGCAGCTGCTAATGCTGAATTAGGACAAAGTTAGCTAGAAATCTGCTGAGGGTAGTGGCAGAACACAGGACTTACAGGCATCCTAGTCTTTGCTCCAGGTCTGTCTTTAGGCAAGTAGGAAAAGTCTCTTTTCTGCCTTGTTCTTTGCTAGTGGCTTCTTATCTGCCAGTGTGTGGCACACAGTGTTTCCTTTCCTACAGGTATTTCTGTGGGCATTTATGTCTTTTCTGTATGCTTCAGGATATTCATTTTCTGTCATTGCTGTTGTTTCCATCCGCCCACAGGGTGGATGTGGCAAACCTTCAAAGTACCACCAGAAGTGAGGAGGACAGCACAGTGGTTCAGTCTGCATGGAGATGGGAGCCAAAATGCACTAGGAGGATTCAGAGTCACTTTCTTGCCTTCCCTGGTGGGGTGTGTGCTGAACAAGGGCCTGAGATGGGGGCATTGCCTGAACTCTGCTGTTAAATGATTTTGCAACTTTTCCTACAGTTCTGTGCCTCTCTTACTCCTCTTTCCCTGCTCTGCTCTGTCTCTGGATGTGGGGCAGTGGGCTGAATGCCCTGGGAGCAGCATGGTGTCCTACTGCATTTGATGGTCCCTGAAGAAATGTTCTTAAGGAGCCCAAGCTTTCCTGGCCTGGCTGCATCTCTTTGCTGAGTCTGTCACTCTCTAACAAGCAATACAGCAATTTCTGCATGCATAGCCCTGACTTTACACCTCAGCCAATACAAATCCTCTTTTTACTTTAAAAAGATAAAAAAAAAAAATTAATTCTCTCATAACTTTAGTGGATACAGACTTCCATGGCTGCATTTTTTCTCATTCTAAGAAATAGGATCATATTGCTTACATCCCCTGTCACCTTCTTATCCATTGCTGAATTGAATTCCAAACCACTTTCCTGCCCTGTAAAACCCCCAGGACTGTGCTTCATCTCCCCTCATTTCCTACCAGTGAACTACTCTCCTCCTATATTTTTGTGCCTTTCTAGGGATAATCCATGCTATTTCACTTGTGCCTGCTCCTTCCCAATGCTTGGAGCCAAGCATCTTGCACTCTAAACCAAGTCCTTCTTCCAACCTTTCATTTCCACCTTAGCTTACATTTGGGGGTACATTTTTAACCTGTACATTTAAGACCTTCTATTCACACACGCACATGCACACACATCCATTTTGCCATTTTATTGGCTTCCTGAATTTGCACAGTATCAGGAGCACCAGTTTGTCTTGTAGGACACAGGCCAGTGATACCAGATAAAGCTCTGTGAAGTTGTTCCCTTAGTAAACCAAGAGGACAGGGATCTACCATGGAGGAAATGCACAGTTAGATTAACAGCAGGTACATGTAACTTTATTCTGGATATGTACAAATGACAGAAATAATCAACAGAATTAGAGCAGAGTTAAAGTGATAGCTGACTGATTAAAACACAAACCCCAGAGGTAAGGAGGGGTGCACCCTGCAAAGATCTGCAAGGGAGGACTGAGGTGCCTGCAGCCCTGTCTGCACACACAGCATATCTGAAGGGCAATACCAGGAACGTCAATAAAAACAAGTTTCAGATTCCTTTTTTCTTTTCATTGACAAAAGAGCCATTTCAGCCAAACATTAAAAAAAATTATGTCAAAACCATCAAATAATCTGACACTTAAGGGAGAAGGGTGTGGGGGATCCATTTTTTCATTTTTATGTTCTTTAGTGAACAGCTTACATATATCCTTACACACCCACCCACACATATATAAATATAGATGTATGAAAATAATATGAAATGTAGTTCAATCTCATAGCACTTAATAATTAAGGGCCCAATTTAAATAAGCATTTCAGCATATGCTTACAATCTACCTGGCTTCAGTGGGACTTGAGCACACACTTCATTTCCAGTGCATGCTTTTATGCCCTTTCTGAACTGGGATTTTACTTGAATGAAATATAAAACATTGAACCTCACACCCCCTCCTTTTTTAGAGAATAAATGTCCTTTTATAACTGAGATAGAAGACTTTCAAGTGGAACAGACCTGTACAAGATTCCCAACCACATGGCAAAAGAAGCAATACTACACATTCTTCTGCTGGCAAGTTATTGTGGTGAACATTTTTATTTGATTTTATTCCATTCATAGTGTGAAGCAGCAGTTGCTCTGCCACAGATAGAGTAAGAGTTATTTGGATCAGAGCCATGGTTTTGACTACAATAACTTTATTGGCCAGAGTCTAGTTTGTGTAATCACTAAAATTAACACGACTGTGAGTGCTGAGTTCAAAGCAGGAAACAACCTCAGATACAGCCACAAAAATTGCTCCAGTCCAATTACTGTAAAACAGATGAAGATAGTGTCCCAGTGACTCATCCAGCCAAGATTCACATTTCAAAAAAAAAAAAAAAAAAAGCAAACCCATTCCAGGGGTAGAGATGAGGACAGAACTGTTTCAGAATAGCCATGAAAAATATGTGCAGAACATGGTCTGATTATACAAATTTGAACACTCTTCCCAGAAAAATGAAGCAAACAAAGACTCTTAGCAATAAAGAAGAAATTCTCCTTGGTGAAGAAAATAGAGTGAATTTGGCCTAGTGTGTTTTTCATTAGCTCTTTCCATTAAAGGAACATATTGTGCAACGGAGTTTGGCTTAATGTTTAAATTTTGATTATTAAATAACATTTCACAGTATTTAAGACCAGTAGAAAACATTTCTGTAATTTGTTACAAATCCCTAGGGAAATATTTAAAAACAAAATCAACAAGAAAATGTTATTACTCTATTTTCAACTTGGATTTTCTAGCATTCTGTTGAGCATGACAACCTGAAAGTGAAATTCAGCAGGAATTGATTTGAAACCAAATTGAAAGTAGCTACCCATGGTTCAATCTTTATGCTCAGAACTGTGAAATGGGAGGGAAAAGGGAAAAAAGGAGAGAAGAAGGGGAAAAAAGAAAATAAGAAGAATAAAGATACTACAGAGTATGCAAGAAGTAAAAAAGACATCTGTTAACACTTTAATAACCTCAATTGTTATCTGAAACAGGATAATTTTCTTGAAAAATACATATTTTCCTGGTTTCAGGCATCAAATCACCATGATCAAACAGGATTGTTCATTTTATCTGATTTTCATTTATGCTAAGATCAATTGCTATCACTCCAGGCAAAACCAGGCAAACTTCACATACAAATAATTCATTTTTGTTTTCAGCTCCCTTTTATTGTTAGAGAGGCAGTCTGCGCACATGTGAAAATTGAATCCCCAGATTATTTTTATTCTTATCTTTAAACTGAGAGCATCAATGGAATAAAGCAGTATTATTTGTGCACGGCAAATTGTTCCTGTCATTCTCCTGCTCATAATAAAATGATTCTCAGCTGCTGATCTGCCTTCCCAAGGTTACCTCCTCCTGAAGCTGCAGGCTGGGCTGGCAAAAAGCCTTTCTCTCACCCCTGGAATGAAAAGAACATGACCCTCTCTGGTGAAAGTTCTTTGGTGATGGGAGAGCACATAGTTCCCTGCAGCTGAGGTGCCTCCTGTGGTACTTGTGCAGCTGATGGGCTGCAAAGGCTTCCCAAATGAAATATTTACTTTGTATTAGGTTCTAGTGTGCTGTACAGAGCTAAGGTCACCACCTAACATCCCGACGAAGAACTGAGCTGGAATTCAGACTTAGGAAAAAGTTGGCTTGTTCTGACTTGATCAAAAGAAGTCCAGACGTGCAGCACTGCACAAACTTGGGTCACTCAAGTATTTCAATCCCTGTTTTACCTCTCCTATTGCCCTAGACCCACAGACCTACATCACCAGTGCTCTGCATAGACTGCTCTGCACTGTAATAACATGAAGCAAAAACTGAGGGAAATCTGAAGACCAGAAAAAATAATTATTAGCCAACATAATATATTTTTAAACAAGCTAAATCAGAAAAAGCAGAAAAAATGGAAAAAACCCTGTTGCATACTGGAGGATGGATGGGAAAATGTGCTTTGCGCTGCGTTCCCAACTGGGGTTCACTTGGACTTGTGCCTTTAGTGATATGCTGTCTATACCATGGACATTTGTAACGTGCTTTGAGATGTCTCTGAGTGCAATGTTAGAGCCAAGTAACATGATTATTATTACAACCTTAGCTCCAGAGTGAAAACTGCAGACCACTTAATACTGTATTCTCCCAATCCAAGGAGATAAGGAGCTAAGCATCATGAAAGAGAACTTGCATTTGCAATAGGTGAAATAACTTTTTTTTGTGACTCTTCTATGGAAGGAGTTAAGAGAGGAATTGTGGCCATCCTGCAACATGGTGTCAATGCAATTAGTGCTGCTTATTGTTGTGTGGGACAGCAGAGGTGGGCAAATTGCAGCTTGTTAGTCCCAAATACATTATGGCCTCCTAATGAACTCCATTTTATAGCCAAACTCCTTTAAATTGTCTCTTCCCATGATTAATTCACCTCTTTCTCCCCTTCGGCAGGCTGTTGTTGATAGGGAGTGTCCAGTGTTGAATGAGTAAAAAGTACTAATGCATGTTCTTTCCAGGGAGAGATAACCCTTCTCTAAACATGATGAATGCATCTTTTACAGAGGAAGATACTATGTGTGGCAAGGGCTTATGTATAAGCACTGGAAAGCACGTCCTGTGGGGGGCTGGTGCAGTTCTGTGGAGCTCCTGGCTATTTCCAGGGAATCTGGGGCTTTGGGGACTGCTATTAGAGCCAAACCAGCCTTGCCATGGAGGTCAGCCAGGCAGAAGGGGATGGTCCTGCTCACCCCAGCTGGGCATGGAGCTCCTCACCACTGAGCTGGGGACACCCACAAGGGCTTTTCTCTCCAGGGTCCTTTTTTGGCAAAGAAATTTAGGGCCAGGGTGTAGAAATCACAACTGGGACCTGAGCTTGTCATTGCCAGTTCCCTGATGGACTCCTGGTTTCTGCACCGAGTCCTGCAGGCTGGATTCCCCATTTTCAATCAGTCCTTGCTGAGGCAAAGGTCCCCTCAGTGCTGGGACCATGCAGGAGCAGAAGCGTGGCACCAGCAGCAGCTCTGCTCTGATTGCCCTCCTGCTTACCCAGACTCTTCCAGCTGAGGGTAGGAGTGAAGCAGACTCAGAGTGGGAAGGTGATGGTGCTTGGCATTCTGCAACACGGAGTTAAAAGGCCAAGAGGTGCATAAATACAGTGAGCTGACTAAAACTATGCACATTTATTAACCATATATATACATGAATGTCTTTATGTGCATACCCGTAGGAACAAACAAATAATATCACAGCACTCACAATTATTCATAAGAGTCTTTTTTTCTAACTCATCTTTGGCAAGAGAAGACAGCAGTAAAAGACAGAAGGGGGGAAAAAACCCTTCTCCAAGCTGATTATCAAATAAAATATTGTTTAATTTTCTGTCTAATAAGTACAAGAAGTTCCATAACTCCCCTGATTAGGCATATTATCCTTCTTCAGAAAGTCAGCTTGATTTATGCAGAAAGTGATTTGGACATACTTTCCTCTGGCTATAGAGATTTCATAATTCCTGGTGTATGTCTGGAAAATCTCCTCTCGTCCCGAGTCCAAACCAAATTAATGTCTTCCAGAATGACCTGAGGAATTAATGAGGTTTTTGCTGTCAGTTCTGCCCATGCAGGGTCAAGTAAATCATTTGCTGGCCCTTACTCCAGTGTTTTTCACTGTCTTTCTGACTCCATGTACAATGATAACAAAGTTGCAGATGCCTTTGAAATACGGCATCACTGACACTCTCTGTCCATCTGTTGGGACATATTTTAGGCTCTGTTTCTCTGTCTGCTGTAAACTCTGCCTTTAATGGAGTCAGTAATTGCTGATAAATGGGGTATCAATGAAGTCAGTGTACTGTAGGTTTCCCCATTCTTTTCTGCTGATGTGTGCTATTTAAATCTCTCTGCCATTACTTACAGTTATTGTGTGTTCTCGTCTTTAATTCCAGCCCCAGGATTCTTGGCCCCAGCCACGATTTTTTATACATAGGAAAACTAGGTACTACGGAGACCTGTTTGGCAGTAAACAAGTTATCCTCAATTCCCCACTCTGCTGTCCCCAACTAAAGAAAATGTGAAACACATTAAGAGTATGCACATTAAGTTCTGAGTAATTCACAGATTTTCTTTCTCTCATGTCATAAATATTTTAAACCAACCTAGTTTTGACATTGCAGCCAAGCAATAAAAACCGCAATCCGTCCCCTCTCTCCATCTCCTTTGGTCTCCACGTGATAGAATGCTTGAAGCAAAATGAGCCCACACTTGATCATACATTTTATATTGCCTTTCTTTATAATTTATCACAGCTTTTAAAGGTATTAAAATATTACTTCGGATGAGGACTGCTTGTGCCTATGACACTGTATAATCCATAATCTTTTAGGCTCTCTGCCAGCTATCTCTGCAGTTATACCTCATTTTCTTGCAGGAAAAGCACGAATAATCTGAGCACATCAGAGCACAGAATAATGACTCCAGTTGGAGAAATAACAATGACACTTGAAGTAGCATCTGGACCCAGCTGGTCCTTTCCAAACACCCAGGCAGACACAGTTCCACTCCAAGCTTAAAGTTAAAAAGGAAAAGAGCCGAAGAAATAAATGGGAAAATCCGGTCATTCCATTGCATGTACCATGGTAGTGGCTGCAGCCTAGACCAGAAGGTCTAGAAAAAAGGTGCAAATAAATTAGTATTAAGTAACTGTGGAAATGCTGCTACATAGGAGTTCCCAGTGCCCTTCAGTCAGTGGATAGTTGATGCCCAGAAACACAGAAAACTGCTGGTAGTGCCTGTGAAATTAGGAGTGGCCTTGCGTCCTGGCTCAGCCATATGTTCCTTACTCTTCAAAGATTTTTGGCTACACCTTGCAGACTTTTGGTTTGCTGTTTGAAGTCTGTTCCATAGTTCCCACAGCCCTCTGGGAATACTCAGACCAGCAATTCTTCTCTTAGAAGCTGATGGCACCTGACGTGACAGGAAAAGTCCTCTGCAGCTGGCCCTTGGCATGGGTAAGATGACTGAGGCTGTGATCAATCTGAAGTCTGTATTCCACTAAGCAAAAGGTTATCACCTAAAGCATAAAACCCAAGTATTTTGTTGAGTTTAAAGCTTTGTGGCAAGGAGCTGGTTTGGCCTGTAGAAGAGAGGCCAAGGCAAGCAGGGCTGCCAGGATCTCTGTGTGACCAAGGAGGGCACAAACATAGTGAATATGCACACTTTGTTCCCCCGCTTTGACATGTACAGGATTACAAACCTGTGTGACCAGGGTGGGAATGCTCCATGTGGAGACTTCATACACGTAGGCCTTGGAGGAGAATTAGACATTAACTGATTCTCCCACAGAACCCTGAGAACCTGCCAGCCATGGGCTGGCAATGAACTTTCTTAGAGAAATAACATTTTCCTTGATTAATTTTGATTTTGCTGTCTGCAAGCCTTTGAATTCTTGGATTACAAAATAGAACTCAGCTGTTAGCCATATCCTTTCTACCAAGAGGCTGAATTTTAAAATTTCTTTGCACTTATTTTTGATTATTTCTGCTACAGATTTTGAATGTTTTTGTCTCATTTCTACTTACTTCAGGAGGCTGTAATAAAACAGAAAACTTTGGTGGCTATTCCTCATATGTTAAAAATGTGCTCTTGCAGAACTAAGTGCTCTTCAATTGCATCAATAGTTCCTAGGAAAAGATCTTGCTTTGACACACTTGGACTTTCCCCAAATACCTGATTTAAAGATTCTTGTTTGGGATTATTAATGTTTCATAAAATGCTTCAAAGTGTTCTTGTGAAAGAAGGATTGCTACAACAAACTTGTAAGTAGACAGCAACATAAGCTTTGTTCCTCTGTAATATTAAGATTTTAAACAGGTTATATTTTGGCTATCTGATTTAAATTCCTATCAAACAGAGTTTTACTTTTATAAACCCTGCATAAAACTGTGTGCACCCCTAGATTTACCTGAAACCAACCTTTCAAAATATGTTGCCTTTATTCAAAGGCCTCATGTCCTGGGAGAATCAGCCACACATCTTGGGATGTTGCTGAAAGCAATTCCTGTTATATCCAGGGATATAACATCTCTGTGCCTAAATTCCGCTGGCTTCATCCTGTAGCCACTAGACCTTGCTATATTCTTGTCAGACAGGGAAAATCTGCCTCCTTGTGTAGATGGCTGAGGGGCAGTCAAGCCAACTCTCAGTGATCTCTTGAGAACCCTAGCAGGTGTAACCTCTTAAGTCTCTTCCTGTCAGGCTCAGACAGCAAACCCATGAAAGAAATTCTCCCTCTTTGCTCCGAGGGAAGCCTGACCTGCCTTATGCTCTCCTTATTTTGCTGAAAATTTCCTTCCTGGTCCTTTTCCCTGGAAGAAAGTAGTTTCTGGATTTTCATTCTACTGGGACAGATATGGCGTGATGACTCTCATTTCCTTGCTTCCCTTTTCAGTTAGTTCCCCATACCTTCCTTTTTTTTAATTTTCTTTTTTTTTTTTTTTTTTTTAAGGAGAAATGATGATTTCAGTGGTTTTTGCTATGTCAAATTTAATACAGGCAAAAAAATCCTGTTCTCCCTCTTGGGATGAAGTTACAAAATTTTCAGGAATATTACAACAAGTTATAAATCTTCCATTATTAAAATTGTTTGTTGTTTGTACAAAACAACAAATACAAACTCTCAGTTCTATTTTTAACTCTTACTAAATATTTCTATTCACCCTTCTTCCTCTCATGCAGCACATAGCTTGTGAGATCACTCAAGTTCTAGTTACCTCCAGCCTAGCATGACCAGGGAAGAAGATGTGTTACAAATCCAGTCACCTCTCATTTCTGCCAGGTATGTCCAGGGAGTTTGGAGTATCTTTGTCCCACTCCAGCCAGCCAGCACTACCTGGCTTATCCTGGCTAGTGCTGGATTGCAATTACAAGTGCAAGTAGGATTATGATGGAGCCATTCAGCCTTGGGTTGAGACTGCACAGATTTCATCTTTCTTTTTTTTCATGAGCCCTATTCTTAAAGCCTTCTTCAGATCAGGCCCTTTGTTGTCCTTGTGCAATTCTACTTTCTTGTTTCATCATGATTAATTCTTTTGGTTTTTCTAGAGTATTGATTAATGAAAAATGTCACAACTTCCTTCTCATATTTGGAAGAGTTGATTTGGAAAACCACATCTCCAGGCCTCTGTTCAGGGCTTAATTATTTTTTTTTCTGATTGTCTCTCTATTCTTCTCTATTATAGGGTAATGATATTACTGTTAGGAGAATGAAACTTCAGCACTTTGCTGTGCTTAATCACTGTTTAAATCAAGTCCTCTTTTTGAGTTGTTTGCTGTGAAAAATGTGAAAGAGGCTTAGCCTTAATTAATGCTCTGTTTACTCTCTTCCAGAGCATCTCTGTTACAGTGCTTAAACATACTCAGTAGATAGATCAGAGTTTTCCAACTGCTTTGGACAAAGTGAGCACTGAAGTCCTGGGGACCTCTTATGAGTAGCCACACATCCCAATATTGAACTGTTCATCTGCAGAACATAGAATTTTACAATTGTGTGTGTGGACATGGTCTGTCTGAGGCTCAGTTCCCATTATCTCATCCACATCAGGGTCGGTTTCCCAGCTTTGGAATCCATGGAACAGATGATTCCGGAATGCATCATACCAGGGACATCAGTATCTTGAGGAGGCTCAAAATGTACAGAAATGGCTATGGCTTGTGATCCCCTTTAGTTTTTACTCCATCATCTTCCATTCTCCATTAACTTCCTTCTTAGTTTTAAATGAGTTGTATAAATCCTAAATTCAGGGAAAATCTTCCCCTTGCCCTTCACTTGCCCCTCTATGAAGTATGTTAGCAGAAACATCTTAAACCTATAGATTAAACAACTCTTGTTCATCCTATTCATGCATGTTAACCTCCACAGTGAGTTTGTCAAGCTCAGTTGTGACAGTTTTTTATTGGTTTCATATTTATAGTCCTTTTAATCTTTCCAATAAAGTTGCTTAAAAAAAACTGTTATGGCAAATTTTGAAAAAAAAAAGTTATTTTTCTAACTATATTTGACAAAAGACTTCAGTTTTTGATTAAAAAAAATAAACCAAAAGTTTTAACAATACAATTAAAGATTTTGTGAAAATATTTAGGTTTCCATTTAAATGTTTGTGGGATTATTGAAAATCAAGCTATTTTACAGGGAGAAAAAAATTATTTCCAGTTTTTATGCAGAAAATTTTAACCCTAAGGAAAATTTCCATACAAATGTTTGCATTGGTCTAAAAGCAGGCTTTTTTTGCCCCTCTTCTCCAGGAATATTTCAAAAGAAAACATTTCTATATGCTTCTTGACTTCCCTCTCACACCTGTGTAAACCAAATTCTATTCCATTGAAGTGAATGAAGTTATGCTGTTTGAAGAAAGAAAAAGTTTAAGCTTGTTGCATTTGAATAGATTGCTTTGTCTTTTAATATACCTGGTTTGTTCTAAACAGGACACTCTAAATCCAGAAATCCAAACACCATCAATTCCACAGGCAGCCCTTCATCCCTGCAAGCAAATCCTTCTCTGGATTTGACTCCACAATGTTTCTTTATTTAAGAGTAAAAACAACTGCGGCTAGGAGCAGGAATGGATGTGGAGGATCATGAGCCATGAACCACTGGCTCTTCCTGAGATGTGCTCAGTGCTGAAGCTCTTGGATACAACGTGGAAAGTCTCCACTGCTGCAGTTGGTGTTGAGTAGAGATGCAGAGAACTTCAGTCCTCTCATCCTGCTTCTCTTGGAATCCTGCACTCACCTTCCTACAAATATCCAGGCCTGAATCTCCCATAACAGAGAAATGAAAATGATGGATGTCACAACCAGCATTGATGATTTGGGAATTTTTTTTTTGGTAGGCAACCATGACAAATTATTTCATAGGAATGGAGCTGAAAATGGCCTGAACTATAAGAAATGCTAAAAAATAAAAAGGCAATAGGACAATAATCTGGTTTTACCTGACAATGTCCAACATATGCCATAAAACATATGAAATGCTACTTTTATTTTCTACAAAAATAGAAAAATTGATTAACCTTGTATTCCTAGGAATTGAAAAGTATACAGATTTTCTGCTTCCGACTGATGCTTTTCATTCTGCCTCGGGACGAAAAGCCTGCGAAAGTCATCAGAGCTTCCAAAATATGTACTCAACCATTTCGGATACTGACATTTCTGGAAGAGCTGCTATGATTTTTCATGGCAAAAATACCTGTCCACAGTGTTGTAAGTGCAAGGTCTGGAATCAGGGCAGTGGTTAGTGGGGAATTTGCCTTTTAAGTTCAGGGTCTGAAGACTTGAAAGTTGAGATTTACCCAAATTATACCCCTGAAGACAAGTTTAACGCCCACTGGTCTTCACCGCAACCATAAAATTGCTGAGAAACATCTTTACCACAGTCGTGTCTGCCATGCAATTTGGCCTGATTTTTCCAGGAGACCCGCCACTATTACTGAGCAGCTGAGATGACAGACAAGACTTCCATCTTCAGAGCCTCTTTCAGAGAGCTCCTTCAGCTAAGTGCCCTGTGGGTTTTCCTTCCTATTAAGTGTCTCCTTTCTCCCCCCACCACTTCACCCTTTTTATTTTTTTTTTTCATTTCACGAGAGTAAAACCATGAAGGAAAATTAATTTTCATTGCAATGCAGTGAACTGTGAACGGGACTCTTAGCTGTGGTCTGGAATGCAGATGCTGCTGGCTACCTTCTCAGACCATGGCTAATCACACCACTGACAGACCGGAGCTCACCGGCAGATCCGAACGCCCTGTGAGCCTGGAACACAGCGGAGTGCTGAACTCCTTGGAGTGCTGCATAAGGGATGATTGCTGACAGTGGATCAGGGAAAACTCTTTTGGAGTTATTTCGTCCTGCTAGTCACTCTGGTGGGGTTATTGTGCCATCTTTGAAATGCTTTTTTATTTCCCTTCATGTTAACATGTAGGTGTAATCCTTAGGTTTGCTTTTGAAGGATAGCCTCTGGTACTTCCACAATAACAGACTGTGGAACCTTATCCATATTGATCTTGGAAGCAGTGGGAGAAGCATATGCCTGTATTGCCCATGCCCCTGTGTGCTCCTGGCAGTTACAGCTGAGAGCACAGGATGGAAAGACAATTGTGGAACATGTCCTTGGAACAATTCTTCAAAATGCTCTGGTCTCAGCATGCTTCTACCACTTTCTTCCTTTTTGACAGCTTCCTGAAAGAATCCAAATAGGGGCTTTTCAGCCTGTTGCCAAGTTCTCATTGTTCTTCTTGCAAATGCCCCTGCTTGCATGTGGACAAGGTACTTGTGTGTGAATGCAAATGCTGGGATTAGCAATGAAAAGACCATCTCTCATCTATCCTGTTTTACTCACTGCACCCCAGATTCAGAACAGTCTCACCAGAAGTGGTGACCGGTCTCAAATGCAAAATGACAAGTGATTGGTCATGAAAAAACTGTTTTAAAAAATAAAAGAAGCACTAGAAAACTGAGCTGCGTGAACAGAAAATGTTCTGTAAATAATTGCAAAGAGTGGAAAACTCAACTCTGAAAAAACTGAACTCAAACTCTTTGGCTATATAATCTGTGAGTCTGAAGAATTGCATTTGTCTTCACTAAGTCAACTGCTTGTTCTGCTCCAGGTGTGTTGGTATTTTTTATTTGAAGTGGATGGGAAACTGTTGTGGAACATCAAGAAACAATCAACAGTAACACAAAGCAATGAAACTAGCCATGAATATAATCTAATCATTCTTGATTTCAGATGTGAGGTACATCCTCCTTCCCACACTCATACTTAGGAGCAAGAGAAGGGTAAATCGTACACTTGAAGGTCATTCACCTGTGTGAATGGATCTGTGATAGCCTCAGGCACTGTCTGGTCATCAGCCACTGGCTCTTAAATCGCTTAAAGACCAACCCAAACCAAAGACTACTAATATTTACCAAGTACTCCCCCAGTGAGACGTCTCTGTGTGTCCACATTGTGTGCACCACATTTTACATTCACAGCTGGAACGGCAGGTAACCAACTTGTGCATAGGCCATGCAGCCTCTTCCTCCCAGAAAGCCACATCTGGGATACCCCATCACACAAGTGCATGGAATGGCTCCAGGGGCAGGCTGTGAACATGAGTCATTACCGAATCAGACACTGACAACCTCAAGAGACATGGACAATGAAGACCCTCACCCTCCTGCTTTCCCTGTAATTCCCAGTAACTCTCTACAGTCTTCTGAGGAAAACCTGGTAGACTGAAAAAACTGACTCTGGAGCACCCCGATACTGCTGTGGAAATACACATCTCCTATGATCAACACCTCCTCTCCTCAGTGGGAGTGTTTGCCTCGCTACCAGATTAACTCAGGAGGCTGTGGCATTATTTATTCTTCCACCCCTTGTGATTTCTCCCTGAGAAAGAAAAATGAATCAGGTCTGAGATTCCCCAGAGAAATGGCTGTGTTTGGTACACATGACTTTAAGCTCGTCCCTTCCACCCTTTAGTGATTAATGGCCTGTGATCCTCTGTGATTCATGGCATCCAGAAGACATTATTTTCTGGGATGTAAGAGTCGGACAGCATGTTTTCCTCATCAGTTACCAACCGTGATGGTAAGCGCCTCATCTACCTTATCTAGGATGTTGGCTGTCAAAGAGGGAAATGGGGATAAGGGGAAGAGGATCAAGGAGAAAGCCTGCCCCATCACTGACTTGCTCCTCACTCACCCAGACAGAGCTTCTCTCAGCCTGTGTAAGTCAAGTTTTCTCACTTTCTGGTCTAGCCCGAGCCTTTCCTTGTCCTCAGGCTCCCTGACACCCTTGAGGGGACAGTGTGGAAAATAAAAACCTTTCCGTGACAGTTTTTAACTTGACATTGATCCTACACACACCTGTCGACAGAGCCAGCTGTGCCAGATAGCTCCAACAGCTGGGTTCACACCTTGCCATGCAGAGCACATTTAGGTTGAATTACTACATTTAAACAAATTTTCATTTCCATGCACTTGATATATTCTTTTGTCCCTCCTTTCCTCTCTCTCCATTGGCAACTTAAGGAGCCATTTTTCTTCCTGACGCCACCTTGGCACTCTCTCTACCATCATGTGAAAACAGCTGAAGTTGTACATATGGAGACCTCATCCTCAGTTGCCTAATGGATTCAGAAGACATCCTGAATATTCATCATTTCTCTTTTTATGAGCACCTTGGCAATTGCCTCCAAAGTTAAAGACTGTTGTAAATTAAGGAATGGCACTTGGTGAATACCAATTTATCCGTATTTCAAGACTTCCCTCACCCCCACCTCTCCTCCACACAATATTGAAGTTCCTGTAGTCTTTGTGAATACAGGGCATTGTTTCTGTGCTGCTGAGGCAGAATTGTTTGTGCATCCCTGAAGACTGTGAAATGTCTGCACTGGGGCTGCTCATTTAAACTCTGTGCACTTACTGTACCCTCTCCGGAACTCCCTTCCTGGAGAAGCCAGCAATGACCTTCTCAGAAGTAATGTTAAACACATGCTGAGGAAGTTTGGCTCCTAGACAAGCCCTTTTAATTATGAGTTGTAAATTAGCAAATAATTTTTTTTTTCAGTTTCATATCACTATCTGCTCTGCTGGGTGTGGGATCCTCCAGGTACACAGTTCCCATGTGTTGCCTGAAATATATATTGGTAGACTTATCTGGAAGTGTCAATATTTGGTGATTTTAATTGTGTGTGGTTTTTCCATACAAAAACTTTGCTCCTTCTTAGAAATATCAGTGAAGAAATTAAAGCAGAGAGTTAATTATGGTTGATAGTTACTGAGTGTTTTTTGAACTTGGGTCAAGTTCGTGGAGAAAATCCCTGCTGCAGAGGATACCCTGATTATTGGAGAGCAGTAGGAGAGAAGGAGTAGCTTTGTCCAAGGTTTACATATGGGAAACAAAAATGTAGGGGATTCTGTCCTGCAAGATGCTGAGCACTCTCTCCCTGGCCTTCCCAAATTAAGTGTACTCAATGTCTTCAGTGAAACTAAGTGGGACACTGACCTGAAGTGATACAGAAATCCTGTGGCAAATGGAAGGGTCAAGTCTGGATTTTTTAGGTGTCATTGTAGTTTTATCTCCATCTTGTATGTGGATATCAATGGATAACAATAAATAGGGCCCTGAGCAGCCTGGTCTAGTGGAAAGCATCCCTGCCCAGGGCTGGGGGTTTGGATGTAGATGATCTTTAAAGACCCTTCTAACCCCAACCATTCTACGAGCCTATTATATATTTCTATGATCTTTAGTCATTCCTGGGCATTGCTAAGATTTTCATAAATGCAAAGGGTGTTGCTGACATTCATAATTTTACTGGGGGTGCTTGCCATATTTTTTCCCAAAGCTCCAGTTTCTGGAACCACATTTATATGACAAACTCAGCTGTCCAGGAATATAAATGATTTCTAATCCTTGTTCTTGAAACAGAAAGCTTGGAAAGACAATCAGGAATGCTTGAAACCCAGAGAGAAAATGAATACACCTCTAATATATTTCCATTTATAACAATCTCACTATTTCTAAGTCAAGATTATGTACTTTTTAGTTATGGTGTGGAAAAAACTGGTTCTTGCCTTTGCAATGTTCATGTCATAAGTAGAGTCTGGAGGGCATGAAGGCTCAGGAGAAGGGAATCTGAGGGGGGTGATGGATCCTGTGGTAGGCCAGCAGGTTTCTTGACCTACCAGGGAGTTGCTGTAGAGATGCCAGGCCATGAAGGAGGCAGGCAGAGCCCCAGGGCCACCATGAGAAGATGTGGCATAGAAGGGGTGAATGTGGGAGCTGCCAGTGGACAAGGCAGGGGAGGCTCCTTTCATTCCTTTCAGTTGCCTTGAACCCGGGCAATTCTCCCAGACTGTTCTCCAGGACCCTGAAGCTTTGTGTGAAGGTGCCACACAGGGCATATTTGTAGCATTGGCACCAGCTGATTGTGACAGGAAGATGGCTCCACAACAATCTTTTGGGGAATATTCAATCTTCACACTTGCCCAGAAAGAAGGAGAAGGGGAGAGCCAATGCAGGGAGTCAGGAAGCATTTCAAGGACATCAGCATGGCTGCAGATGCCAATAAGAGTGAGAAAGGCATCTCACAGGGCTACAGAGGACTTTGTTTAATACAGTCAGCACATCTGGAGATACATCACTGTCCAAAATACAAGTGCAGGTGTGAAATTATCCCCCAGATAGCTCTGCAAGCAGGGCAGGAAGAAGGCAAATCTGGATCCTTGCACTGTTGGTTTTTACTGCCTCCATGGGCAAGTATAGCTGTGATCTCCTCACATTCCTGCTGGAAATCACTTCTGGTCTGACCAGAGCCTCAGGGGACAGCGTGGCCATGGGACACCACGAACCAGCTGCTCTCAGGAGTGAGCTGGATGCACAGGGTAGTGCAGGAACTCAACCTATGAGATCTGGGATGTGGGAAGCAAAATAAGCCCCTGGAATCTGGAGCCCATTCACAAGGCATGGAGCCTTTCTTTTTAACTTCATGTCTGGGACATCACCAGAAGTATCCTCTCATGGGTCTAGACCAAAAAAAAAAAAAAAAAAAAAATTGTTTAAAGCTGTTGTTTTAGATATATGTATGTGAAAACATGTATGCACACATGCGCACACAATGTAGCCAGACACAGGACTAGTGGAAAGGCACCAAAAAAAAAGATATCAAAGGACTACTGTCATTTTCCATTTACTTTTTACGTAAAATGGAGAAGAATTTACTAGGTCTAGTATGTAATTAATGTCTGATCTGGATCACAGCCCCAGTAATTAGATATTTCTTCTCTGTTTTTTTGTTTTGTTTTGTTTTGTTTTGTTTTGTTTTTGGTTTGGTTGACTTATTTTTTTGGTTTTTTTTTGTTTGTTTGTTTCATTTTTGTGTGTGTTTTATTTATTTTTTTTTGTTTGGTTTGACTTTTTAAAAAGTATGCATAAGGAAAGATACATTGATAACAGGTATCAACTCTGAGGCTTCCAGGACTGTGGTTGGCTAGGAAGAATTCTTTGCTTTCAGGTACAATAATTTCTACTTTTATTGCAAAAAGGGCTCTGAAATACATCCTCAAACACAGAAGAGGTGAAGTTACTGTGGTAGGAGGTAGATGACTGCTCACTTATACCAAATTTTGCCTGTGAATCAAGCTGCAGGAGAGTATGTGGAGCCAGGCGTGATGAAAAGCAGGATTAATTATGGATGCAGCTAAAACTTTGTGTGAGTCTCTCACTCTTGCAGCAATTAATCTCCACAGTGATGAGAGACTGTAAATAAGGTTCTTCAATGAGAGATGGTATTTAATTGGATAAACAGAAGAGAGAGACTGGTGCAACAAGTTTTAACTGGTATTTCCCTGGATACTTCCAGAGGGAAGGGGGAAATATTTTTCATAAAAAAGTAAAGAATATGAAAATTAATAAGATCAGTCTTAACAAGGCAGCATTAGAGAAGCCCTTTGCATGGGCACAAGTGAACAACAAATTTGGCTTGAGGTTGATGCATGATGATGACTCAGGAAAGGGAAGCGGTTAATATAATCTGAACTGAAAAATTTGGATGGGTTCAGATTTCATGTATGCGTGTTTGTTCTTCCTCTCTCAACATGCTTCTTTATAGCTGAATTTCAAGTTGCATAGTTATATTCCAGTGCTGTAACCATTTGATAAGCCTTTGCATTGCTGGGTATTTTTCATCTCTGGACCACAAAAAAGCTGTCCAGGCACTAAATGAATTTTGCATAGGATGTGAAGCTGGCCAGTTTTACAGTCCTGTCTAGGGGAAATGAAGTTCAAAATTCTAGAGCTAATGAAAGTTTTTCTAAAGAATGGGGCTAGTTAAAGATTGCAGGAAAGATTTGGCCAACTCCTAAATGACACCTCAAATTTTTCTCTAGAATGTGCTTTTTTTAGTGTCAAATCTTGATCTTTTTTGAGTGTACATATAGAAAGATAAATGAGACATGAGAGAAATCTTCTGGTGCTTTCTAGTCCAGAGTGTTAGCTCAATTTCTGAATGACTCAAACTCTAAAGTAAAAGCCAAAACTGCTGCTTAATCTTCTCTGTGAATTGTTCACCAGACTGTATCTTCTACCTTTGTTCATTAATGCTCATGGTACATCATTGCAGTTGGAAACTGGTTTGTTTGTGGTTTGTATTTTTTCCTGTGACAAACTTGAGGGGAAAAGGTTTCTTTCCTTCCTATTACAGAAATCTGTGTCCTTTCTATTGGGAAAAATTTGACTCTGACTCTAAATCAACTTGGTCAATCTTTGAAGATATATATGTGAACATATGTATGTGACTGCTCCCAAAACAGAAATTGCCACTGTCACAAAAAAAACTATATAAAATTATTACTTCCGGATGCAAAAGGCTCTCTTAAGTTTGTATTCATCATGTTGACTGATCATTGTAAGATATACATTTTGTTCTTAATGCCATGGAAGTTTAGGGGAATATTTACAATTGGAAATAGTTGTTTAAACGGTTATGTCTGAAGAATGCAGAGGAATTCAGCAAAGCTCTTAGAAGAACTTTAATTTGCTATCAAAAAACAATTTATTCAATGTCTCCTTCCAGAAGAATATATTGTTAGTTCAGCTGCAACTTCTTAACTTCATAATATTTTATATATTTTGGCCATCATGCATTGCCACAAAGTATATTATACAGTGTGATTTAAAATGTGTTCTGATTAAGTACACAGAAATGATCCTATTCACCGCGCAAGGAATGAGGGGGACATCATAAGTACCCATTGTTAAGGTGTAGATATATTTAATGATCATCTGTTACCTAAATATTTTAATCTTATGCCTTGATTATGTTATACCTTTATTTATATTCTAAGGTACTGTTTCAATTGCAGACACAAAGAGCAGACAATGTCTTTCATCTCCCCCACTACAACCACACAACTATTGGAAAGAAAAATATAGGAAATGTGTCTTCACGGGAAATGAAAATGGGAAAAAAAGAGAAAGGCTAAAAAAGCATCAAGAGAAATTGATCAGCTGGAAGATGGAATGAAAAACCTAGCATGTGCAATAAGGGAGTGTGCTGGGAGTATGTTGTTATTTTTATTGATACAATGGTACTTATCCAGGACCCAAAATTTTGTTGCATCTTAAAAAGATTACAAGTAATTTAGTAAATGTAGAGAGAAGGACAATATAGACATTTGGAGGCTTCCCTACAGGGAGGGATTATAAGGTCTTGCTCTTTTCAGCTCAGAAAAGAAAAGGCAGAGCTGGAATCTGCCAGACCCCTGAGAAATGCTGAAGTTGGCAGAGAACATGCAGGAATGATTAGCTGCAATGTGCTCATACAAGCACCAGTGACAATGTGAGGCAGCAGTTCCAAAGGCAGTGGAGGGATTCCTGGCTGCTGTCCCTCACAGAGACCAAAAATACTAATGAATTCTGCAAGGGATGAGACAAATTCATTAAGGATCGGTCAACCAGTGATTCTTCAAAGTGATTGCCCATGTGTAACTGCTACCTCAGGAATCCCAAACTATTGCTTCTCGGAAACCAGCCCAGTGTAATGGGGATGAATCACCCTGTGATATGTGCCCTAGCCTTGTGCTTTCCCTAGACATCTGTTCCTGGGTCATGTAAGAAGTAGGACACTTATTCACTTATTCACTTATTTATTCACTTATTCACTTATTCACACACAGAGACTGGACTCATCATGATGAACTAAAAATTCTGAGCCCCAAGTCCAGTTTCTGTAAGTGATGTTACCACAGAAATCCTTCCCCTTCACAAGAAGCCTGTGCCTTTGAAACCTTGAAGATAGACTTGTATGATGAACATTCCCTTCAGTGAAACTACTGATGGGAAAAATATTAAGAAAAATGAAGCAAGCAGGGATTTGGCCTTAGTGAGACAGGCAGAAGTATGTTTACACTCAAAATGCAATTATTCATATTTTAGCAAATGTGATAAAGGATATCTCTGCTCCTGTCAACTTTTAAAAATACAGATGAAGTAACCTCTTCTTCCCTTAGATGTTGGAAATCTCCAACATCTAAACCAGCAATCAAGGGAAGAAAAAAGATTATTTGGGAAAATCATCAAAATAATTTTTTAAATGAACCCTAGGCCTTATCTTGCATGTCAGCCATGTTAATGCAGATGTTTCCAATTTGAAAATGAAGAGTGAGCTTTGTCTGAAGGCTATGTCTGTGGAGAGCCAGCTCTTCCCAAAGGAACTGGCCTCAGTTTTGCAGAGAGAAATCAGAATCTAGGAAGGTTAAGAATATGAAGAGATCAGTGTTTAAGTTCTGATAATGAGAAAGGAATTTGATGAGTCTGGAATATTCGTGACAAAGTGGACAAAAGACAAATGCAAAAATATGATCCTCATTAGGAGCCTGTTAGATGTGAAGAGTAGCTAAATTAGACACTATGAAATGGCAAAAGTGGAATCAAAAATCCTGAAATGATAACAAGGATAAGAATTAATTGTCCAAAAGAAGGACCCTGGTGTTCAACACCTAGACACAATATGGGGTTCCTCAGAGCTCAAGCAGAGGTGTCTCTATTGACTCTGCCCTCATGTAAGAATGTGGGAAAGGGGAATATTCCTGAAGTTATTGTGTAGAAGCCAACACTAAAGCTCTCTGCTCTCAGAGGTATGGAGCACTGTTGAAGGGGACAACCCAAAACCTCTGCACATCTGCATCAGTTCCGAGAGATCATGGAGATCCACACAAACTCGAGCTCTCTCCGTGGAGTTAAAAGAGGAACACAGCCAGCCCAGGACAGGACAGTGTATTCCTAAGCAAGAGCTGCCCCTCCAGCTACCCAAAAGTTGTGCTCTGGGTCACATGGGAAAATGGATTCTGCCCTGTGGCTGCTGGGATCAATAATGTAGTTGTCTATCTGAAGAGAAGATAATGAACTTCACATAAATTAGGTATTCACAGTAAGAAAGCAAAGAAAACAAGTTTTTCCTCTCCAGCTGAAAATTGCACCCATTTCTTTCCTGCTCGAGGCCTTCCAGCTTTCTAACCTGATGAGTTATGGACAGTCATTCTTTCCAGCGTTGGCTAAATTCTTTTCTAATTATACATGTTCTGAATAGCACGAGGCAGACCTGCTGGTAGAACATTTGGTGCAGAGAGCATAATGAATTCCACAGAGAGCTTGACGTGCTTCACCAGAGATGCAATATTCATTTTCACCACCACAGAAGAGATGAGATGCTGAGCCAGAGTTTAAAAAAACGTTGTGCTCCTTTACGAGGATGTGTGGGTGGGATTAACTTTGTTTGTTCAGTTAAAAGGCTCTGTTGTAAGACAACTTCAGTAGAATTAATGTCTAGACATTTGTAAAGCAGATTTTACAAACACAAAAGCATGGAAGATGCAAATAAAATCAGATCTATAAGATACATAACCATCACAATTGTAATGCTGTTTTGGGATAGAACTGAAGATAAAACATAAAAGCATAAACTATGTCAAGAAATTTTAGCACATGATCTTTTACTCAAATATCTTCTCTCTGGAAATTAGGTTGTAAAGTTCTTACAATAAAAAGTCGCCCTGAAAAGAGTGGGGGTTTATTGTCAGGGAATGATTTACAGAACAAATATATTCAGATTTCAAGTTAAAACATTTCACTTTTTCTAACACCAGGCCTCCAAATCCATCTTGGGACCTCCAAGCAGATTCTTTTCTTGCTTCTCATGGATAGTAATAAAATTTCTAGAGACCATCTGTGGAAAAGGCCCTACATGTGTACTGACTTTGCAAACTGAATATTTTGATTTTACAAAAAGATGAAGAACACATGAACAGAAGTGGGATTTTCCCTTCTTTTTATATATTATCATATCCCTACTAATGACATTATGGTGGAATATTTAGAGAACAAATCACAGAAGGTCAGCAGAAGAAGGGAAAGGAAGGTGTTTTCTGGTTTCGCGCTTAGCACATTAAGTCATGTTACCTTGTAAATGTACAGCAGGATGTTGGATTTTAAGGAAGACCTCCTTTCAAGGAGGGGGAAGAATTTCAGCCCTTCCTTTCTGTCCATTGCTGCTGTTTCCATGTGTCATGACATGCTCTGGGGAATTTGGAGCCTTGGAAGACATGATTTACTTTAGCGACCCGTGGCCTATATGACTGTGATTCACATGACTCTGCTTTGTGTTGGATGCATCTCTGCATTTTTGGCATGGTCCTGTGGCCAGGGATGCCAGCAGTTTCCTTTCATGGCTGCTATCATCTAGGAGGCAGCAGCCACATTTCATCCTCTCACTGAGATGTTACTTTTGTTCCCTCTTGCTTTGTTGTTTCCCTTTATATATAATACGAGTCATTCAGAGTCAGTGTAAATGTTTGTTCAGAATAAGGGATGGAAAAATGTAAGAATAATTCTGGTAATGGAAGTAGAATATAAACAAAGAGCTTAGAGAAAGTGGAGGAGCAGTGGGGAGGTTTCCTGTTTAAAAAAGCAAAATGGAAAAGTTAAAATGGCTACTTATGGAAATGTAGAATAAACCTTCCACAGCTTAATGTAAAAGGAAGAATTTGAATCTACTCAGAGGTACACAAGGTATTTTAACAGACAGTGGCAAAAATGATAATCTTTCTTCTATGGGAAAAATGAATTTTGTAGTACTTAAAGACACAGGATTTTAATACTCATGAAGCAGAGTGTAAGCACTTGGCAGCACAGCAGAGACATGGAGGTGTGTGCAGATCCCACCACTCCTGACAGAGCTGAAGTGGGGAAGGAAGATCAGCACAATTCTTTTAGTCCTTGTCATTACTGCTGGAAAGGAACATCTCAGATATGGGCATGAAGGCTATCAATGACAGAAATCCAACCATGGATCTTCCCTTCTTTCTCCCTGAGATCTTTGGATCATAGAATCATTGAATGGTTTGGGTTGGAAAGGATCTTAAAAATCATCCAGTTCCAAACCATTGCCATGGGCAGGGACACCTCCCACTTTACCAGTCTGCCCTATCCAACCTAGCCTTGAACATTCTAGGGAAGTGGCATCCAAGATCCTATAAGAGCCTCCCAAGACCTAAGTCTTGCATCTCTGCAGGCTCATGACATCCTTATTTTGGAGGATGGAATGTGTTTAGGAGCTTCATAGATATTGCTGCATTGACTGTTTCTAATGTGCTAAAGGAAAGAACATTTCCTAGGATTATTTTTTTGCTAAAGTGCATGTGTTTCACTTGTTATTTCAGATTTATTGGTGTTTACTTTTTGCTGAATAATGAGCCTGAGGGTAATGGAAATCTTAATAGGTTAAAAAATTGGAGCCAATGTCATCAAAAGCTTCCTGTTCTCCACTGGTGTAGTGTTGCCACTTTATTTGCTTACCCTGCAGGACAAATGTGTTTGTTGCAACATTTTGTCTAAAATGATCACACTTTCAACAGGGCTGGGATTTCATCCTGTGACCTCTGCCTGTGGGAAAATGTGAGGGAGGAGGCTATCCCTTAGCCTTGCAGCTTGGCAGGACTGTGCATATGTGTTACCACAAAGCTCCAAGGGCTGGTGTCACAGAGCAGTGCTGAGCCCACGTTGTCCTGACCAGAGCTGGACACTTCAGTGGTGCCAATGAGGTCCAGTGAGTTGTGGGGAACCCCTGTGGTGCAGTGGGGGCATGAAGAGGGCCAGGTCATGGCTCACATGCTCTCCTGGTTGATGCTACCCCAGCCAAAATGTCACACGTAGCCTACAGATGCTCATGTGGTCAAGTCAAGGGGAAACAAAAAACTGGAGATCTGGATGGTAATTTTACCACCTGCTACAGGCAGCTGGTCAGTGTTTCTAAAAGCCACAGGATGCTTCAGTTTTGTTGCTGCCATCGGTGTCTGAGGGCGCTTGGTTATTTTACCTGTGGGTGTTTTGTGGAGATCAGCAGCTCCCCACGACATAGCAATGACTTCTTGCAGGCAGCTGGGACACGAAGGGGCCGTGACCTGCACATTGCTTTGTGTTTCTCCAGGCTGGATGGCATCTTGGAGTGTGGGTCTCTCTGAGGAGGTTTCCCTGCAAACCTGCACGGTGGTTGCTCACAGTGCCAAGCAGGGCTCCCACCCAGCCTATAGCAGTTTGGCCTCACAGGGGGAACAGCACAAACCCTTCTATCCCTTCCTCTGACTGATCCAGTCATTTCCATTTGGTGCAAGAGACAGGGAAGAAGAAGCAGCGTGTGCTTACGGTCCTAAGATGAGAATTACTTTAGCCCAAAATTTTTTAACACATCCCCCAAGCTGTATTTTCTAGCCCTTGCATTTTCAAGTCTCTGCTAGCAAGAAGGTCTTGTGATGAGCAGCAGGAGTGCTTTGTAAAGGAATTTGCAGGCCAGAGGTGCTCACCATAAATTTCCTTCTGTCTACGATTACTATCATTGCATTTTTGAGGCACTTTTAAAATAAACTATGCAATGATGTAATGCACACAAAAGGGCTGGGGTGGGAGTGCAGAGAAAGGAAAAGAAGCAGCATCTGGATTTTGCCTGGTATCTTCCATAGAGCATCTTGATGTCTGTAATTAGTGTCATGTTATGAGAGCTTAAAAAAATAAAGGCGCCAGAGTTCCAAATAAAACATAAAATGGCTTTGATAGAATAAATGTTACTATCATTGTTTAAAAATGTTGTGACCTGTCTGCTATAGTTTCTGAGAAAGATATTTTCCAGTGCTGCTGCTCTTGCTCTGACTCTTTTTAAAATTCTATTATTACAGATAAGGACAGAGGAAAATCCTCAAGACAGACTTGTTTTAAATCTCTGTAACACAATGCCAGCATTGTCTCTCCTCAGGCTGAACTTCTAAATTAAAATAGGCATGATCTTTAACAGAGCTCTGAAACACTCTGTTCTACAGACACTTTATCCCCTTTATTAGAGAACATTAATAATTCAAATGTTATGGATTAGGTTAGGCAGACCCATTTGTCTGGTGTTGGGATAATTTAGCTGCACTCTACTCTTCAGAGCTGTTTTGATAGCCAATGGGCCAAATTCTGCAGCCTCTTTGAAAATCATGGGAATTTTACCTGCATCTTGGCTACATACTGGGGAAGGAGATACAACTAAGATGTCTTGGCAACCTTTTCCTTGATCTTTAGCATGCTCAGAAAACGTACAAACATGCTCTCCCAAGCCAATTTTGCAGACTGAACAAAGCAATATTTTCAGTTTAGCTAGTTGGATTTTTGCCTAAGCAAGGCCTCTAGTTTTGGGATCTAAAAACTCTACATAAATACACTTGCAGAAACACATACGCAGCCCACCTTAACAATATGACTTTCCCCCAGCTTTAATTTCACCATGTGTGAAGCAGGATTTCTGCAGTGTGCAAGTATGCCTCTAAATGTATCACATTTTCAAGTCACAGGGATTTACTGTGACTTTTTTCTAGACTTTAGGAGCTGAGCCACTTTTTACCTATGGGTTAGATGTAGAACTCATTAGCAACAGTGATTTCCATAGCTACACAAGTATGAAGTCTTGGGTTTAGCTCAAATCTACATGTAGTAGGTGAAGAGATTAGTATATAAGCATAGCTTTTCAAGGTGGTATATTTTTATGACATGAGACCAGCTCTACTTCCAAGTGCTCCTGTACTCGAAATACTTGGGATATGGAGCTGACTCCAACACTAATAAAACACAAAAAATGCACTAAAGAGGTCTCATTTTATCTCTTTCAGAAGAAGTCACATGGGTGGTGGACCAAGAAGAAATGGATTCTGATCCTGTTCTCCAATTTATCTGGGGTGAAAGGACCATTAAAGATCTACTAATCCTTGTTGGACACTACACAAGATGGTGCAAACACCACTTCCATGTAATGCTGAACCCTGTTTTCTGTTGAGACATTGATCTTGCTTGTTTCATGTTGCCATCCCAAGAGAAGTGAAATAATTAGAAATAAGGGATATTAACCTTAGTTATCTCTACATAGAATGATTAGAAACATATTATATGTTACATAATATTATCTTATAATTTTGTACGATGTATTACATAGCAATACATAGCTATTTGTAAAAAAAAAGGATATTTATCTTCCATCAGAGCAGACAATTTAACTATTAAGTGCAAGAAAAACAATCAGATAGACATTCTCTTATCTGTTGGGCTTCTACATTACAAAAACTATAAACAACATACAATTACATTTGAAAATGAGGAGGAGAGCAAAAGAGCAAAAATAAAAGCCACATGTTTATTACTACACTCACTGAAGCTGGTCTGCCAAGTGTAACTAACAGAGAAATTTCTGTGTAATTGTATGGTAGAAAACCCACTTAGTTTTTAGTGCCTTCTGTTTGGTATAAGAAAACAGTATTCAGCTACTTTCTCATTCACATGTTTAAGTGGCAAAGAGGATGCTCAAGCATAGATTAAGCCAGATTTTAAAAGAGATTTGGGAACTTCAAGTTGCAGTTGATTTCTAATAGCCCAGTTTGACACCTACTAATGTTCTTGAAAATCCCTCCTGATACCTTTAGGTAGCCAAACATATTCATAATTTGACTCTGTATTTCCCTGACCTTCAAAACTGAAGATAGGGTTCTTACCAATTTTAAAGACATTTTGCCAAGGAAAATATGGCAAAGCTCACTAACTGTTTCAACTATGTTAATGGGAGACTTAGACAGAGAAAATATCCTTAAAACCCTCACATGTAGTGCACCAGCCCAAATAAAAACCTCACAGTTATGAAAATTATTCCAAGTTATTCCCTTTCTGCACGGTTCAGCCAGAGCTAGGGGCTGAACACATAATTTAAAATTTAAATAGTTGTCCCTGTCAGACCTGGCATAGGAGGGAAGGCTCCATGTGGAATTACTGAAATGGGGCCAGGTCCAAGTGTGCACACCTGCCTTTTGGGGAGAATGTGCTTGACTGGCTGAGGCTGTCCATGGCAGGGCAGTAGATCGGGTAGACAGAGCCTGACTGTTATGCTTGAATAGACTCACTCATTCTTATGTGACTTTTTAAGATCACATTTCCACCTGTTTCTCTGAAGAACATCAGCTCTTCTCAGTGTGCTAATCCTCATTTCTGTGCTGGGAGTTCAGCTGGCTTCTTTGTCTAAGTTGCAATGAAGGCAGTAACATCAGTGAAGGCAGTAACATCAAACCATTCCTGGTGGCCGGGGCCACCAACCCTGTCGCTGACTGCTGAGCTTGCCAGTAGCCCAGGGAAGCCCCCAGCCTGCTCCTCACCATCCTGTGGTGCATCTGAGGCACTCCTGGAGACGAGCTGACACTTGTGGCAATAACACAGAAATGTGTGGTGAGGCTCTGGTTGAAGAAAAGCAGCCACTGCAGTAGTGGAACGAGGAGGAAAGGGAGCAACTGAGACACTGAAATTGAGACATGGTAACCCTGAGGCCTGATCTCAGCCTGCCTGGTCCCAAGCTTTCTTAGGTCTGCTTAACATGTTCACTAAATTTATCCATCCCTCAATTCTCAAGGGATTTTTAAACAAAACCCTCCATTATTGTATGGGAAGTGCTGAAAGTGCATGGCTATCACAAGTGAGCTTAAACACAGGGACAGTAGGGAAAGGAGACTGACACATATGCAATGTATAAGTCTCACAAATGAGTAGGCATACACAGTTCTACTAAATCACTCTGGCCTTCAAATCTATTTAAATGAAACCTCACATAGTCTGTTCAGCTGTTCCTCATAAATCATCATTTTAGTTAAAAAAATGAACTTCATATTTCTTCTGGGGCTTTGCTGTCCCATAGCCATATTCCTGGAACTGTTGCAGCTTAAGGGAGTCTTCCCTGAGTAAAAAAATCCTATCCCCTGATCTGGGGACTGGAGTCAGACTCTGGGAAGCACTCAGAACTGGGGAGGAAAACTCTGGGAGAGGGAGAGAAATGGGAAGGACACAGTGTTAAAGCTCTTGTACAGAGAAACACGTGTAATCTGTAGTGCTGTATTGCAAAATGCCTGTAGGTATTTGGTAAATGGGATGATATGATGGAAAGAAAACACTTAATAAAAAAGTTAGAACCAAGCTTTTCTCCTGTCTGGAAGAACTAGGTACATTTACCAGCCTTCCCCCCAACTCAATTTAGGATTTGTTTTGCCCAAAATGCTGCAGTTGTTTTGTGACAGCTGTGTTTGTATTTGTCTTTTTCTCTCAATACATTACCCTGAAATTATTTCCTGACCTGGTAGGGGCACTCCAAGTCCTGACCACATCCCATCTTTCTGCTCACAGACCCACTAAACTGCCTGAGCAGCCTCTGGAAGACTCATTCCTCAACCAAGGAGAACTGCTTTATTTCCAGAGTCTTCAGATTTATTTGTGCACTCTTACAAGGTTGTCAACACCACTGTGTCGCTCCTTCTTCTGTGACCTTTTGAAGGATGAGATGAGACCACAAGCTTTCTTTCTTTTTGGTCAACCTGAGGCCTTCAGTTTTTGTTCCTTAATTCAGGCTGGATGTAAAGAGATGAATTGGTCATTGTCCCTAAGGGAATCAATGCATTTTGCTCTGTCAGGTCACAGGACTTCTAACAAAACATTGCCAAAAAAATAACAATGGCTATGAAACTGCACCACTAACATACAAGTCTTGGTATCTCTCAAGATCATGTAGAAATCCTGGTGTGCAAAATGGTTTTTGTATGAAACCCAATCTTAGTTTCACAACCGTGATGTCAGTTTTCCCACTGGATTTGATAAGTTCTGTAAGTCAAACTAAATGTGTGTACAGGAGCTGAGCTGCTGACCTCGTTTGAGAGATGATGGAGTTGGCATGACAGGAGTTCTAAGAAACCCTAGTGTGGTCCCATTCCTTCAAATGCTCTATCCATGGCCTCGAGCAATCACTGGTCTGAAGAATTTACAACCATGATGCTACAGCTGTTCCTGTCCTTCATGTTCACACTGGTAATTTCAAATGATGATCTGTTTATTGTCAACCTAACTCTCCTTCACACTTGCCAGTGCTTTTCATTGATTGCAAAATTGCAGAACCTCAGCTCCTTCTTGTTGAGAAGTGGGTTCGGGTGTGAGTGCACCAAAGGAATGAGAGCTTGTTAGGTGCCCTGTGTGCGGAGAGAGGCGGAACAACTTCTTGCAGCAGGTAAGAAAAATCTGGTTACTAAGTTCTTGGAGAATTTTTCAATATTTTGAAGAAGACATGTCTCCCTTTTATGAAGACATGTTTCTCTGGGGAGATAAAACAGAAGTAGCATTAATCAGCCATACAAATGGTTGAAAATTAATCAGCTCTATTGCAGGCAGAGGTATTGCAAACATGGCAAATATTGTGTTCTTCTGCAATTTCCATAGCTCATAATCTGCTCTCACGGACATCCTCTTTAGTTGTTCTTATCCTTCCCTGCAGAAATGCCTCAGTTGCAATGTCTCAGAGTTGCTTTTCTTCAGACATCATGAGAGTTACTTTTTGCTCTGTTTCTGTTGTTCCCCATGTCCTTTGTCCCTCAGGCTTAACTCTGTAACATGAAGAACTCAATCCACAAGCCCTCCACTCTTTGTGGCTCTCAGTGAGAGATATCAGGTGGTCACTCTAGTGGTCTCCCATTTCTCAGTTCTCTACAGCTCTTTCCATAGACCTCGCACTAACTCAACTTTCCTCTTTATTTATTCACCCCCAAATACCTCCACATAGTCTTAATAGGTCCATCTGGGAAGCATATGTTCAGTAACAGTGACTTTGGACCCACATTAAAGGGCCAAGTTCTTCATGACAGAAAGAGTTAGAGACCAGGTCCTTAATGTTTGCAGGAAGACAAATGGTGGAAAGAAGAGTTGTCCTTTTTGCTGACAGTCAGGCATTCTCTGGATGAATGTATCCCACTGCTATCAAATAGGATTGATATGGATGAGTGAGAAGAATTGGCAGCACTGTCTCTCTGATGTGCACAGCACTTTCAGGATCTCTTGCTCAATAGCAATTTCCCTGTCTGGTGGACAAACAGTGGCAGAACAAGATCAAGTCACTCAGGGGAGTCCACCAGACCTGAAGGTTTTCTGTAAAGTCCCACCAGACTCTTCCAGTCTGGCTCAATCAAGAGCTATTACTAAGGAGAATTCTACCTAGGACAACAGGCTCTTTGGACTTGGCGTGTGTCTGTAACTTCCTGTGCATCAGTTTCTACCTTTTTCCTCTTGTCCTGTTGCTTGGCACTGTCAACAAGGGCCTGGATCCCTTCTTGACATCACCCTTTGGATACTTTTAGACATTGATGGGGTCCTCTCTCAGTCATCTCTTCTTGAGGCTGAACAGACCCTGCTCCCTCAGCCTTTCTTCATAGGAGAGATGCCCCAGCCCCTTATTCATCTCTGTCACCTTACACTGAGTTTGCTTCAGGAGCTTCATGTCTCTTGTACAGAACTTTTGCAATATAATTACTTTAAAATAGAGGCCTTGAGTATCTTTAGGAAAATCTCTTCTGGTAAAATTCACTTGCCTTAACATCTCAAGTGCCAGTGCCTACAGAGTAGTTTCTTATACTTTTCTAATCTCTTCCTGGAGAGATATAGGCTCTATGAAGATATGATTTATTTGGCCAACTTCATAATCAGTCTTGGAAAGATTTAAGTAATATTCTGGAAGAGCCTTTCCCCCCTTAGATTGATATTATGGAGCCAGGAAGACTAGTTCAGGGCAAAAGTACCCTACCCTGACTTTCTAAACCAGCATTCAAGACCAGCAGGGCTACATAGATTTTCTACACATCTTCTCAGGCAAGACATTACCAGGAAGGAGAATCTGGCTTTTCTGACCTCTAACACATTCCTCTCTCTTTGTCTTGGCTTCCCTTAAAAATAAGGTGGAGTGAGTAAGGTGTGAGCTTTTGTGGGACAGAGGGAATTCCTTTTTTCATAGTCATCATTGGAGCCATGTAGGTGTTTTCACTAAAAAGTATGCTTTTAAAGGTCTACAGGACTCACTTGAAGAGTTTAGTGGTTGATGCATACATTGCAGCTGTAAAACATATATCTTACTTTTCAGCCCTTGGTGAGATAGTTGTCTTACACAGTATGAAGGGACTCTGGCCCCCTAACCTTTTTTATGAGCTGAAGGACTGGCCTATGTATGGTTAAGAGCCAATCAGTGTGCGTTAGGGCTGTGAAATCACATCTCAGAGAATTTTGGGAAAAGCCTCTTTCCAGTCTAAAGAACATTCCTTAAACCAGGTAGGAAAGCAGAGAGGGTAGAAGGTCCTGAGCCCACCCGCAATCACATTTCCTTGTCCAAGAACATCAGATTTTTGGGATATAGGCTGAAAAATAAAAACATCCTATAAGGAGACTATTTAATAAGCTGAGGCAGCCAAGTATGTGAAAACTCCTGTGATCTTCTCAAGCCTTGTTGGGATTGGCAGAGGGGTTTCCGAAGCACATGGAGGTGGTCAGACACTTGAAAAAGACTGAAGTGCCAAGGGCCAGGTGGAAAAAAAATACTCTGGTAAATGTTATCACAGTATCTCTTGGTGAGGTAAATTTCCAGGCATTTGTGACTTACTGTATGGTAATTTAATGTGCTGATTCTAGTCGTAAATGGTCCGTCTTTATTCAGTGTATGTCTGCTTCAGGATTTATGCAATTCCGAGTGAACTCATTCCACCCACAACACTAGTACATGTGCTCTGCATCATTTAAACCAGTGCTTTGTGGCATCTTATTCAGAAAAATAGTTGTATAGCAGATAACATCTTTCCTGTACCTGCACTGCTGTGATTTCTCTATCTGTCTAGAGGCTTGGAGAAATAAATGTGCAGAATGAGGCCTCTTTTCAGCTTTTTTGGCTTTTTAAAAACAACCACAGGCTACCTGAAACTGATGCTGCTTTAGATGAGCTGAGCTAAACAGTGCAGTGTTGAGTACAGATATGGTCATATTGACCTCATTAATAAGGTAACAGTTCCCTCTTGACCTAGAAGTCTCCATGCCCTGCACATCAAAGACTCCTGTAACCCTGCATCAATATGAGCACTGCTAGGTAGTTGTTCTCTAAAGGTGCAAATCCCAGTACAAGTACTACAGCAAAACCTTTCTGACTTCATCTTACAGTGCTTTCCTTTATGAACCATCTGCCTAAATCTGCAAGATTTAATTCAGGGAACACCTGTGGTAAACATAAACAAGAAAAATAGTCTCTAATAACTGCAGTTTATAGTTAATGGATCTATGAAAGTTGGTGAGGTTTTTATAAGTTAGTCTAGTAAGTTGGAATGGTATTGATGTTGGTGTAGACACACAAGCTGTTCTGATATTTTACTGTAGTCTATATTGGTATGTAGGTCTACTGGCAAGAATACTGCCCAGAATGCAAAATTTAAATTAAAATTAAAGTGCTGAGAGTCAGTGATTGTATTTATAAAGGTACAATGAACCACAGAATTTTAGAAGCTGTGAAAGTTACTGGCCTTAAGGAATTTGTTAATTCTCTAGTTTCATAATCTTGATTTAGCACTAGCATTCCTCATGCCTTCCTTTTGCAAAGATGAGGACATCTTACTGAAAAGACCTGTGAGCAATACAGTTAATCAGGTTTTGAACATATACAGAAATTGTACAGATTCAACTGTGGCTTAATAGCATTTAAATTGCTTCACGCTCCATATCACATTATGTTTAAGGTCTGGTTTCTCTGGTTCAGAGACGAGTTTAAGATCACAACATACTTCTCTCGAGATACTTGCACTGTCAGGATAATGCATAAACTGATCCTTCTCATAGGAGATAAAACTGGCTCTGTGGATCACAGTGAAATTCACAGGCTCAAATGCCATTCTGGTATTCAGAGGCACCGCTGCTGGAGATCCGACCTTACCGTGGAAGCTGGTGTTTGCTATTTTCAAAGGGGAAAGCCTGTGCTGTCGAAGACATCTGGCTTGTTGTTGTGAACCTTAAAATTCCAGAGAGTAAAAGCCATTTTCAGGTACTCAATCACAAATCAGATTTGGGGTTATCAGTGTGTACATGTAAGGTTTAGGATACCTTTTAATCTATGTAAACAGTGTGCTCGAGAGCTGCATGTATTTATGTAGAGATCAAAGAGGTGGCAATGTCTATGGAGAATAAGCAGCAAGAAAAATCATAGGAATGGTAAATGATCAGTTGTGAGAAAGAAAACTTGAAAAACTTAATTCTAGACATGGCAAATAGGTTGCACTGAGATGTGGCTCTGACATGTGCACATGGGGGTGGCATATCACCCACTTCTTGCAGCCTCTCTTTACTGAGGCTCACTGCACTAGGTCCTGGGAATGCAAAGCAGCTAGGCCTCCAGCTTTCTCCCACCAGCAGCTTCCTGCCTTCTCACCAGCTGCTGCCTGCAGCTGGAATTGCACCATGCAGAGACATGACACACTCTCCCATGCCAGGGCTGGGCTTCTTTTCACCACCAGCTTCAGCCTTCTGTCCTGGGAGCATGACCAACTGTATGGCCTCTTCCCAGAGCTGACATTTTTTTCTGCTGTCCTGTCTTCCACACTCACACTTTGAACATCACCAAGGGTGTGCTGAAGTCAGTGAGGAATTTCCTCTGGCCCTCATTGCCTTTCTCTGATGGCTTTGGGCTGGTTCTGCTGTGGCCTGAGAATGTCCAGCAAAGCATCCAGCAACCTCCACATCCACAGAGATCGGCACACTCTCCAGCTGCCCAACAGCTGGAACAATGCTGGGAAACAAGGCAGCAGTGTCTGGATTAGCCCTGTACTACCCTCTCTGCCTTTTCTACCTGGTCTAAGGAAAGTTCTTTAGACTGGAAAGAGGCTTCTCCCAAAATTCTCTGGGATGTAATTTCTGGGATGTAATGTACAGGGCAACGACCAGATCCAGGCATAACAGCCCTGCTCACCTCCACTCATGCTGTCCAATTTCTGGCTCCAAGAGGATTGCCAAGGTGAGGGAATAAACAACCTGCCTGAGGGAAAAGAAACCTTGGTTAATGACTGCAGCACCCCTTAAACTCAGCCTCCTTTAGCACTTGCTAGGTTCTTTGGAGAAAGGCTCTGCTTGCTATTTTATGACTGTGTCCCTTCTCCATGCTGCCTTAGCTGCTAGAAGATTGTCTCCTTTCACAGAAAGCTGAGGGTGGCAGGGCAAGTGTGATGAAAAGGTGCTGAAATGTACTTTTTAATGAGAAAATGAAGTGTTCTACATTGTGGTATGAGTGCCTTTTCTTTTTTTTTCTCAAATTCAGCAAAAAAAGAGGAAACAAAAAGAGGAACATGTGCTCATTTGTTGTAACTGGAGTTTGTGAAATGAGGTCTTCTTGAGAAAGCTACTAAACATTCATTTCAAAGAATACGGACGTTTTGGAATCCAAATATTGTAGCATGTCCAGAATGTAATTAGCTCCTGAAGTGGTTTGAACTTGTAAATATGTCTTTAGATCATAAACTGGTCCAGTAGCTATGTGAGCTTTAAAGCTGACTCTTGGAAAAACAAAACTTGGAAGGAGAGCTCAAGCCACAATAGACATACACTGGGACCCAAGAGAATTTTCTTCATGCATATGGTTCATCTATTTACATATTTTACTGTAACCTTTTCAAAACCCTTGTGCCTTGGGCAGTGGATGAGATTACTACTAGAACAATATAGGTAACTGTGGATGGTTTGAACTGTTTAACTGCCAGTATATATTTCATTCACAATTTAGGCTTTAATTTTCACCAGGCAAGTGAGGAAAAATGAGAAACATCTGCACCTGCGTAGTAACTGTCAGAGGACCTTAGATGCAACATTGAAATTAAATCTCACCTCTGCAAATGAGACTGGGAAACATGTTGTCAGTTGGGTAAAGAGGTAAAAATAAGTGGAATGATTTCTTACAAATAGTGGCAAAATTGAAAGAAGAACACAAAAGACACAAAGGATATTCCTGCTTCTTTTTTCTGACTTCTCAAATATACTTTCCAGGCATGAGAGAACCAATTCAGATCAAACGTGCTGGTCCAGACCATTGCCCAAAACCTAAATAGTTAAAGTCTGCATAGTGCTTTCAAGCTATAAAGTACACTGTAAGTGCTAAGTATTATTATTACCTTGAATCAAACAAAACCCAAACCTGTTTGAGAGGTTCAAAAATATTTGCTTAACTTTTATGTATTTATTTTACATTCTGGCTTGACTCTGTGCTTCCTGTTGTCTCCTGGGACTGAAAGTGCAGATACTCCAATGCCACAAGGTGGCTGTGCTAGCAGTATTTTTGAATTGGCTGGAGATGAGGTGCTCTAAAAAATCTCACAAAAAAGCCTTCTGTGAGACTCTCTGCACACAGCTTAATCCACCTGGAAAGTGGTGGGCAAGGCGTTTGCTGCAGGAAAAGCCCCTGCTGAAGGCAGAGCAGGCTGCTGGGGGGCAGCCAGGATGGTATTATACTTTCCCAGCAGGAGCTGAAATTTTGAAGATAGATCTTTCCAGACTGGGGGGGCTGATGCAAGGGTTTTCAACAGGGCCTAGATGTCTTAGGGACGTAGTTACCTTTGATTGCTTCCCTGCATTAAGGGTTTAAGGCTCTCACACAAGCTGTGATCAATGACTCCCTTCCAGCCAGCATATGTCTTGGAGAAAAGGTGGGAAGAGCACCATCTGCACGAGACAACCTCTCCTGTAATTACTCAAATCATCACAAAGTGTATCTGCTTTCCTCATCTGACAGCCGTATGTTGGGCTCACCTCTGAGGTTCGTGTGTTGTTTGAAGTTGGATTGAGTCTATTAACCTCTTAACTGCTTCTGGCCCTACCTGGCAGAGCTGCAGGCTGCAGGGATTCCCATGGAATGCCAGTAAAATGTTGGCAAGGGAACAGATGCTGCTGGGACCCAGCAGAGAAGTGGTTAGCCGCATGGATGTTGTTCAGTGCAGCAGCCTGAAAGCTCATATTGTGAGAAGCACTTCTCACCATGTGTAAAGTCTGACACATATTTCAAAGGAAAGCTTTTAATTACAGTTGGCAGGTCTGCCTCCATGCTGAAAAGTGACTTAATTTTTGACCCCAGCAGCAGAAGAGTCTGTAAATCAGGCTGCCATTGTAGTACTAATTCAAATAAGGGGTTGCAGCTTTGTTGCCTGCATGGGACTCCTATGTGGACTGAGTGTGACCTACCAAAATGACTATTGAGCTACAGACTATGAGTGGCTTGAAAGAAGTCATCTTATGCCTCAGTTTCCTCATTTGCAGAATAGGAGGAACAGGAATGTCCCTTCTTATAAAGTGCTGTAGGATTTAGAGGGGAATCCCCTGTCCCAGCTATCATTAATTACAGTGTATTCACATGATGGGGGCCACAGACATGCCCTAACTGTAAATCTGACTGAGTTCAGAGGTATTTCAACTCTAGATTTTAGTTCAGTCCAGTGTCACAGCTGGGATTAAAACTGAGTGTGGGTTACTGAAAAAGTGGGAAGTTCTGAGAAGAATAATTTGGTTCCGAATTTCACTGCTGTGGGATACGGTGCAGCAGTGCAACTCTTGAGCTGAAATTTGAGCTGTAGCACACCTAGCCCTGATTTCTGCTCAGAAGGGCATGTTTTCACTCAGTTTGGCACTCCATCCTTAGGCTCCAGCAGACTCAGTAAAAACTGGAGACTTCATGAATAGCATCATGCCAATGAGAATTCAGGTCAATTCTTTTCAGATGTAAAGGGAAACCAAGCTTTTGGCTTATTTCACTAAAGTAACCTGAAATGGAACTATTCTCTTTTTTTTGTTTTGTTTTCTACTCTGCCTTGTGCAGAGCACCATTCTTCTGATAAAATCAGGAGAATGAATGCTAAAAAACTGAAATAATGAAGGAAGAAAACATTCAGTTATGGGAAAAAACCATGAAGAAGTAACTTCTGAGAAAACTCGAGGTGTCAGCAAGCACTGTTTTACAGTGTCCACCAAGACAGAAATATTTTGGATTTTAGACAAGCCAATCCACAGACTGACAGCTTGATAAAACAAAGGTATGGTGTGCAAAGGGTCTAGAAGCCCAGCCTATCCTGGAGCTTGCACCTTGTCCAAATCCAAGGAGATTTATACCTTGAGTGACTGTGCTTTGTGTTTTGTGGAAAAACAGAGGTGAGGGCCAACATTCTCTGCCTGCTGTCACAGTTGTGGTACTTTAGGCAGCCCAGCTAGTCCAGTGCTTCCCTGAGCTGCAGCCAGGTGGAGGGAAGCCTCCTGGAAGTGTGGGTGCTCCTGGCCAAGGAATGTGCTAAATCTGCAGTCCTCAGGGGCTGCTGCCTGCAGAGCTGTGACTGGTACTACATGGCCATGAGTGCTGATTTCCAAGGGCAGAGTACTAGAATAATGTAGGGTTGGGGATAGTTTTAGTCTCTCCAGCTTTCTTTTTCTTGTCTTTTCCAAGCCTGTCTGCCAGTCTCTTTTCAGCAATGAAGACACCAAACAGTGTTGTCCATCTGTGCTCTGTCTTGAATTGTAATTCTTATGCAGTGGGGTCCAGGCACTGGACTCTTTATCTCACTCTCCCATAGACCTTTTATTTTGCACCAGAGGAGGGATGTAGCAGGGTAAATACACAGGGACAGACCTGGCAAAAAATAGTAACTGAGTGACAAGAGAAGGAGAACTAAAATTCCTCCTAGTGGTCATCACAGAAAGCTGATGTGATTTCGTTATTATCTCAGGAAGGAAGTAGCAATACACAGAGCAAGACAAACGGTCCAGCTGGAACACCTGGACACCAGGGTCACTTCCACCAGTGATCAGATGGCAAAGTGAGCTTTCAAGCTACTGCCAAGTATCTTTCAAGCTGTTGCTCTTTCAAGATAAAAAAGCAAGAAGCCTGTTGGATGATTTTGCACTCTAACTGTGGGGTTTGTGTCCTTCAGTGTGCCGCACTGGATGCACAAATTTCTCAGGCACAACTTCCCATAAATAACTCCCTGTCAGCATCCCACTTCAAATGATGAGCTTGCACCAGAAGCACCTTAGCTCTCTGCTGTGCAGAGCAGGATGGGTAGCTACACATGCCTGCAGCAGCACTCAGGGCAGGATGGATTACAGCAGGTATTCACTTTAAGGCCAGTGTGTTTCTTCTCTTTTGGCTTTTCCCAGAGCAGCCATGCCAGGAGGCACCCTCTGGTCCTGATGGATTTTAAAAGGTACCAGGAAGGACCTAGGTAGACAGCGTGATTTGGCTGTTATAGGTAAAGAAATGCCTAAACCTGTAGCTAGTTTTAAAATTTGAAGCGTGCAAATAATTTTGGGTATATAACATTAATTTTTTTTTCATGCATATGCAAAAATATTTATTTTATTGTTGAGGTGCCAGAAGAGGATGCTGAAGGTGGTGTAGCATCATGGTCTCTGTGGGAGTGGTAGGTTTGTGTGCCATAGGTGCATCCCCATTTCCTTGCCCAGGGCAGTGGGCTTCTGGCTGCCAACAGGTATCACTGGGAATGTTTTAGAGCTGAAATTTTGCTTTTTGTCCTTTTGTGTGGAGTCCTTCTCAAAGACTAGGTCCAGTTTAATGGTGTCTCAGGAGAAACCAGAGACCATTCCTACCAATTGCTTGTGTGAATACCATATGCAGGAGCTGGAGGCACCATCATAGGTGCTTGTGGTAGATGCTATACAGTGACAGTACATGGGAAGAATATGAATTTAGTTTTCTTAATAGAAATCTGTTGAGTCCATGTGAGAATGAAAAAAATATATTCAGTTGGGAAAGTCCACCTCTGCATGGTGCAGTTTTATTACCATAATCACCCTGTCACTGAGTTAATTCCATGGTTTACAAATTTTCTAAAACCCAAATAAATGATTTAAACCATATCAAACCACTTATAATTTCCTGAAGCTTTTGTGAAAAAGCTGACAACCAAAAAGAAAACCCTGCTGAAGGGTTCCAATAAAAAAATTCCACCAAAACAAGGAATTAAGGTCAGTGTGGACAGCAGCCCATTAAATCACTGCAGCAAGTATTGCTGTTGTGATGAACACCATAGATAAGGTGTGGATACTAAAAATAAGCCAGAGTTCCTCGAATAGCTGTACAGCATGTAAATGATTTAGGAGAGAGGCTACATTTATTAACTTGTTTATTGTAACAAAGCTGGTATGACTTCATGTTAAAAATTTGGCGGGGTGTAATTCCTCTCTAGTTGGATGCACTGAAGTTTATATGAGAGGCTGAGCTTTTTGGGTTTAAACTTTCATTATCCTGCAAGCAATTGTAGCTATGCACTGACACCACTAGGATGATAGCAATGATTTAACACGATAGTAACAGCAATACAGTCAAAGCTCCGTCAGAATTTCCATTTTAAACTGTTTGTTTAGAACTCATATTTCAACCAGTTAAAACAGCGTCAAACACAAACTTGGCATTTGCAGTTGGTCTGGATGCCTGGATGTAATTACTTTCTTCTATTAAAAAGAAAAATACTATCTTGATTTTTTTCATTATTTTGAAAATAATGTTTTCTCTGTTGTTGTTCTTGCTGCCATTGTCCAGATGAAAGAAGTTTAATCTTAAAAAAACATGGCTTTGCAACCACACTGTCCATAAAGAAAACAGATTGCTTTTGGCATTAAAAACAGATGAGCAATTTAGGCCTGGATGATCCTGGGGCCCAGGGATCAATGGGAGCTTTGTTGTCCATACCACAAGATGTGAGAGGAGCCCTGTGCTGTGGGAGGTGGAAGACCTGAGCTCCTGGTATGCACCCCAGTTTTACCTCATCCATATGTCATTCTCAGGGGATGGAAAGGAGCAGAAACTCCCCACACTGGGAAAAGGTTTTGTCTGCACATCAGTATACACCCCCAAGTTCAACATACAGCAGATTTGGGTATGGAAAGCATTCCTGTTCCTCTTCCTGGACCTATTGACAAAAATATAATTCTCAGTGTAGGACACAATCTTGGAGATGGTGTGACTATGGGGTCCAACTCACAGCATTACGCACAATGGGATAAATTCAAATTTTCAATTGGAATTTTCTGAATTTTTTGGAAAATTTCAGACTTAGCCCAACCTTTCAGGGATATATCTATGATACGTTCCCAGACAGGAAGGAGAAAAAAACCTTACATTTAAATGAAGCCAAGATTGAGAACATGAATCCTTATTCAGAGGATAAAAAGCCTAATGTGGTCATACCTTAACTCAAGCATTCTAAACGCCAGTCAAGGCTACACTCACAACAAATCCAAATGCAAAAGAAAAAAAAGAAGGGCAAAACCACCCAGGCAACATTAATCCCCTCTGAAATCGAGTCAGAGTGCTATTTCAGAGTTTATAACCTTAAATGAGAATGAACTGATATTAAAAGCCTCATTGCTTTTTTAAAATGTCCCCTCTTTTTCCCTTTCCATGTGCCTGGACTTCAGGGAAAAATTAAGGCTCTTCAGGTACCTTGAAAGTATTTACTACCTCTGACGCATGACTTTAATTTTGATTTACCAGAGTTTAAAAAGTCAGTGCAGAGCTGATTGCAACAATTGTGTAAGGAAATGCACAAATTTTGAGCTCAGATGACTAATTTTAATGCTTGATTTGTGATTTAGCAGCAGCATATTAAAGTGGTGATACTTCTAAATGCATCTGGAGTATTTTATTTTCATAAGGCTGTTTAATATATAACAAAACACCATAGAAACAAGTGGGAAGCTTGTCTCATTGATTTTAATGGGAATTTGTTTCCCAAGAAGATTTTGCTGGTTCAGTATTCTCCTAGCTGTGAAAAACAATTTGTGTGGAAAATAGATTTGACTTACTTGGGCTTTTGATGCTGCAGAAAGAGGGAAAAACATATCTGGGGATTCTTGAGGGGCTTCAAAGAGCCAGCAGTCCTTTGCTGGGGTGGCTGCAGCATTTGCAGAGTTGACAGCATTTGCAAAAGCAGGCAAGGGCTGCAGTTCCCATGGTGGGACAAACAGCAGGAATCATCTTTTCAGGAGGAACTAACCCTGGCCCTTTCTTGCCCAGCTGGTCAGCCCAGGGCTGCAGGCACGTGTCTGGAAGGAGTTGAGCTTGAGAATGGGCAGGGAGAGAACAAAGGCGTTTCCATCCACCTCAGCCCCTACTTGACTGTACATATCAAACCTCCAGCCAGGAGAATCCTGCGGGAATCAGAGGAGCATTCCCCTCTCTCATTTCAGACCACCCTGGCACACACCTACTCCAACAGTGCTCTAAGGCTTGGGATTTGGGTTGAAATACTGACTCAAACCACTGAAATATTCCAGGGCTTCCGGGTCAAATTTTCATAGGAAGAGAATGAAGTTGTGCATCATAATGACACTGCACAGTATTGTGTAACACTCTTTGGAATGAAACCTCCTCTCGGGCCTGAATTATGCGGTTCCTGATGTGTTTGGTGAAGGTCACATCTTTCTGTGGACAGCTCTGGCAACAGCCACCCTGCTGCCTGTCTGACCAGCATGGCAGGCCTCATCCTGCTGATATCTGGGGACTTATGGCTTCCGTCATCCCTCTTTCCCTTCCTGCCTCCCCAGATGGAGACATGACCTTGACTGTGTCCCACACCTACAGCACATCTATAGCTTTTCTGGTGCCAGCTGGCAGCAGTTTCCTCCTCTGTGTGCGTTCACTCATCCTTTAGCCAAGTAAGGACCTCAGGCAAACATCAGAGCCTGCTGGAAGCAGTCTTCCCATTTGATCTCCTTGGTAATGTGCTGGCATCATCCCTCACCCTTGAGCAGGAGCCCTGGGATTATTCCTGCCCATTGCAGCCCCAATTGTGCCTGTGCACACCCAGGACCAGGTGTGGTCCCCTCCTTCTGTTTTGAGGACAAATCCACTAAGTGGAGTGATACTTCTGCCTGTGGAGCTCCGCTTCCCATCCATTGGCATGGCTGACAGCACTGCTCCCAGTTTCCAAGGGGCTGTGGTTTTCAACAACTCTTCATTGTAACTTCTTTTATTTAATTTAAGACAGCAAATGACACTGGTGTGGGCAGGCGTAGAAGAGATGGGTAGAACTTCATAACCTTTGGACTTCTTTCAGCAAGCTGATGAAAGTCCCAGGGGAGCTTTTCCAATATTGCTTTCATACTCTGTGTAACTGGAAAAGTGAAATTCTTCTGAATGAGCAGGATGAGGAAAATACTTAGCTCTGATGATGCTGGGAAAATTCTGGGGTTATTTTTATCCACGCATATAATTTCTGGTTGGAAAAAAAAAGTTGCCTCAAGTGTTCTGAATATGTGAATTTCTTATCTTCTGTTAGAAAACATAAGCACTGGCAGGAGAAAGTGACTTTCTTCATTAGTGCCAGAATATTTAACATAGGTTCCTCAATATGGAAAAAAGTAGTCAGAAGAAAAACAAGGAAAGTCATTATCTGTTTTTTTCCCCTTTTAATAACCTTTTCAGTAGCACAATGCATTCAAAGCTAGGCACATTCCCCTCAGTGCAATATGGTCTCAAGACATGATTTAGATGGAAAATTTAAGTAAGATTAATGCAATTTATTATCCGCCAGGATATCCCTACAAACCACACTGCTTGGCTGAATTTTTGATTCTCAATCTAATATTTCAGATGAGATTTCCAGATGGGTGTCTTATTCCTCTATTAGTTTAGTGAGGGTGATATAGAGTTTGTAAAACAGGAGAGGTTAAGCTAGTTTTAACACTTGATTAATCATTTAAATTACTTTGTTACTGTTTGAATCCATTGACTTTTGTTTACCAAGCAACTCCCTGAAACCCAAAGCCAACAAAAACGGCAGGCAGCTTTCCAAGTTGTTAATTTATTCAATGAGTTCTTCAAAGAAGTTCTAAAAGGGGAAAAAAGGAGCAAATTTATAGTTGCATTGAAAGTGTAGAGCAATTCTTGTTCATTGCTTGCTAAAAATGTCTAGGTTTTTATGGCTCAGAAAAAAAGCCAATATTCAAATATGCTGGCCAGCTCCTGGAGACATATATTTTTTTAAAGCAAATCAAACAAGTGTTTAATAGAGCCTGGCTGCATGTTCATGCAAATGCTGATTGAAATAAAATCAAGTCGTGTGACAAGCCACACATTTCTCTGCTTTTTTATGTGCAAATGTGACTTCATCTGAAGTGAGATTCTGTTCCCCCACAGGAAAATTCAGCGGGAGCAGGATCAGGCCCGTAGGAAGTCAAGAGCACAGGGACAAAGCTTTTCAAAAGCAAGTATGAATGGGTGATTAAAAAGCCTCCTTCAGTTACACAATATACATGTGTACAGTTTGCAATTGTCCTCTGGGTAAAGTGGAAAAAAAATCCCAAGCCCTAAATCATGAAAAAAAGTCCAGCTTTCAATTCTGCATATTACAAAGTCCGAGTTTGGTAAATTGATTACAATTTCTTTACAGAGACCTATCAGGAATAAACCACTAAGTCTTAGACATAAATTTGAATTCCAGAGTCTCCAGCTAACCCAGCTCATAAATGAATTCCTAAATGCTGACTGTGCCAGAAGACCCAGTGCTGCAAAACCACTTGGCAGAAGCCATTAGTTTCAATGAGATGAACTGCTCTATTTAGCTCTCATTCAAAACTTTACAGAAATGCCAGATTTCCATAAACACAGGTTTCCTTGAATTTCCAGGGCTTTGATTAACTGGTAGATGAGGGTGTCTTACAAATATAGATTTGTATGCAGAGTTCAGCTCAGAAAGCAAGAGAGGCTGGAAACGGACTATAGGCTTTTCTTTCTTTCTGGCTTTTTCTCTTCCTGAAGTAACAGAAAGCAGGAAAACTCCTTTAGAATATTTTGGAACTAAGGCTTTAATAATTAATAATTACTCTGTGGTTTAGCAATCTTGTAAATAATTTTCCTGCCATTTATATCATTGTGTGTTAAGCTTTTTATGACAGATTAATATCCTTCAGCTCTTACAGTATGTTTTTAAAGTATTGAAGCAATGAAAGATGAAAAGAAAAATAAAAGAAAATCCTTATTTTTTCCTCTTAAAAAATCAATTTGTGACATCTGTTAAAGGCAAAGACTACCTCTTTTATCAAGGGACAATATTTTGATGTTGCTTTTTCTTCTTCTTCCCTGTACTTTTTGTGACCTACCCATCAGAGTAGGGTCCGTCAGTTGTGTTGAGACCAGCAATGATTTTTGATAGATTTAAATTCATGTTTGTGCAGGTTAGGTGAGGAGCAGATTTGGGTTTTTTTGTTGCATTCTGCATTTGAGGCCAAGTTATGGACCAATGGCTTTTATGGCCTGGATGTAGGAGCACTAAAGATTAGAAGACCAAGTCCCTCTTTCTCCCTCATCTAATTTTTTCCCTCCACCAGCAAATGTTCTTAAAAAAACACATAATCTCTACAGTACTATGGTGATCATCATAAATCTATGAATAAATGGCATTACTAGCAAGAGTGCAAGAGCAGCACAGATAATAATATGCAACTATGGTTTATTAACCTTAAACCCTCTTAAATCAGTCATGGAACCATAGCAGCCAAGAAAACTATTGTGGTCAAACGCCATGAACTCCAGCTTGCTTTTAACACTAGGAATATTTCCCCTCTTCTCCCAGCATTTCTACAACATCTCTGCTCCCAACCAGAGTTTCTGTAATAAAAATTGTAGTTTATGTGCCTGTTTTTTGGTTAGGCTCTGGGAGTCTGATTCAGCATTTTAAAAACTTTTTTTTCCCCTTTTTTTAGGACAGCGCTTGCTGTGTGGGTGCTGAGCCACGGAGGCTGTGTGTGGCCTCGCGGCTTGGCGCCCACACAGCTGAGTCCTGCTACAGCTGGCAAAAACTGCTGGGATTTCAGAGCTGCAAAGCACTACGTTGGGCCTTTGGCATTACCCCACCCTTCCTGAGCACTGCCTTTGAATAAGCCGTATCCTTTGGCCATCTATGGGCAGCGGGCTTTGCAGGGCATTCTGCTTGGCTGACAAATGAGAAAGGTTGCTGAAGGCTGTACGTGCAGAAATCAATGTGGTTTAGCTTTTCATTGAGAGCTCCCCTCGTTTGCAATTGGCTTTTCCTATGGGACTTGCTACCGAGAAGCTCAGTTTGGTGTAGGTGATTGGCAGGGATTGTTGTGTTGACAGAGGTGGATTCAGCCAGTGAGGAGAATGCTGCCACCGGAGCAACCAAAGCAAACACAGCGAAATCAACGGAAAACTGAACAGCGTTAAATTAACCAAACTATGCAAAAGATGCTAAGAAGCTGAAGACCTGAGAGGAACCGGGAAAACAATGAATGATCCTGCTGAAAAATGAGAGCTGCAATGTGAGGATTTCAAGAAACTCCAGAAATGAACTGAGAAGTTTGATCTCAAACAGAATGGAATAGTAATGTTTATAGAGCACTTTGAGTCATGACATGTATCGGGATACAAAATCCATGCCTCAAATATTCAGACTTCAGGTTGGGATAAACATAATATTGAGTATAAACTTCAATTTGACTATTGAAACTACATGATCCTTCTTTACCATGGAACGACTGGTGAAATAGAAAAAAACCCCTAAACCCCAAACCCCAGAGATAATTTACTACTGTTGTATTGTTTCTCCTTACAGAAATATCTAACAGGAAGAAACCACTGAAACATAGTTTAGGTCTGAAGAACCATGTTTCTCAAGTATCTATAAATCTATGTACATCTGGCTGCTTTGACTGGTTTCTGTGAGCCCTAAAGCCCCAGCTTTGATGAAAGGCCACACACAGATCACAGACCCTGCAGGAGAAACCTTGCCTTGGAGTGGCACAGAGGGCTGTCTGTCCATCTGAGACTTGGTGTCTGAGATACTGCCACAAACCTTGTCTTTCCTAAGAGAAATAGGCCAATTTTTCCTCTTTTCAAATAGCCAAAGCAAGTTCTGCTCCTATAGCCAATGGTCTTGTTTGCAGAGCACTTAGGCTGGAGGATATCTAATAGTGCCTTCCTCACCTGGATAAAACACAAATGTGTGCCTTCTATAAACCCTGGGAGCAACTTCAGCAGAGATGCTGAGGTCTGTTGTAAGAGTGAGAATGGGGCAGCTCAAGACTTAGGGTGATTAAGGGCCAAAGAGCAACGGCACAAAAGGGAAAAAAATAATCCCCATTCTGAGAGCTGGCTGCAAGTTTTCCAGTGCTACAGGCAGGTTTGTGAGCATGATACATCTATTATTAGTAGCCAAATAAGTCTCTGCATTTTGGAAGAAATGAGTATTGAGGAGTTATTTGGAGGAGTTTTGAGAAAAGCTGTAAATTGTGCTCTCTGCTGAGCAGAAACTGTGGGATACCATCATCAGAGTTTTAGTATATCCTCTATGCTATCTGCAGGTGATACAGACACCACGGAATTTCCTTGACAAAGATTTTGTGTCTCCTCAGGATTAGGAATCTTGGGCAGAACAGAGGGAATGGAGAATAAGAGAAAGGCAGAATTTGCCACATACAACACCAAATGTCTCATCCATTCACTTTGTGTGGTAAATCTTGTGCCCTGCCAGCTGCAGCCTCTCCCAAAATTAGGGGCACCTGACATCTTACTCTTATATTTGACAATAGATTAATTTTACTGTGCAAGTGCACCAAACCTGGTGGAGTCCCACAGATAACAGGCAGGAATGCAAGCATGTGCACATATGCACAGAGGTCCAAATCCATCAGGGGAGCAATTCTTTGAGAGGGGGGATCCAGCTCACTCTTCTAGGAGAGGGGTGGGGATATCTTCACATGGAATTCACTCTGAGCCAAAATACTTCAGTAAAATTCATACAAAAAAATATTAAGCATTTATAATTGGTTCCTAATGAAAAAAAAATAAATAAAACCATAATTTCCAGTTTTTCTTGCACATTGAGTACATGAGGAATTCTGCCAAGAATTTTTATTTCAGATAATGGATTCCAAGACCCCATTATCAGTGTGGAGGAATTAATACCCTCCGTTCATGTTTTTGCCAAAACCAAATGTGGAAAGTGCTCAAACCACACCTGTTTCAGTTCTACAGCCCATACACTTCTGCTTGCCAGCTCCCTAGCTGTTAAAATTAGTTAGGGGATTTCTGATACTTTTTTTTTCTTTTATATTTTGTTTTCTTTTTCAAGGCAGTTACAGGACAACAGCAGCAAGGGTATGTGGTTAGCTCACAGGGATGTGAGAGGGAAAGCAGAAACACTTTAAAACTCCAGCAGCAGATGCACAGAGGAAGGTTTGGCTCTGATGTTGAATGCTAGTCAGTGTGGGGGTGCTATGTCTGTGCTGTGGCCATCAGCGAGGGAATGTGAAATTACTCTGCCGATCCAAGTGGGTTTGCTCAATTCTTTTCTGAGCTATTGCTTGATGGGGCTCAGCAGAGCACCTGAGCATCTCTGTGTTGTAAAAAAGGACAGAGAAGGAGAGGTTTTTTTGAAAGAAGAGACAAGGTTGATGACAAATGGTGGCGTCATTCAGATGCTTTAGGGAAGCTGATGCTTTTGGAAATGCAACAGCAATGCTCGTTTCAGTGTCCTCTTGTCTCCTCAGGAATGCAAACTTGAATTTAAAATTACCCTGTTATTATACCCCCCTGGCCCTTGTATCAATCAAGTGGATAATCACCCCATTAGCACCTTGGACTGCTGCTCAATTCTCCACTATCCAGCCCCTGGCCTTCTGTGCAATCTGCCTGGTGAGCAGATTTGGACAAACTCTGTGCCATGTTATATAACAACCAGGACTTGTTTGCTCCTCCCTCTAAAAAGTCTATAAAATGTGCACCATCTATAAAATTTGGGCTACAAAGAAAGATTTTTGTACAGCTACTTTTTAGTTATCTGTACATACTTTTAGTCTCTGTTACATGGATTTCCTGGTTTAAACTTCCAATAAAATCCGGTTAAAGATGCACTGAAATGCACATCAAGGAAAAAAATATATAAAAATATATATATATATGTCATATCTACTACATTAGCACAATACATTAAAAAATCAGTATTTCTGCTACAGAAATGATGAGTAAAAATACCTTCAGAAAAAATAAACAACTTTCCCAGGATTTTTTTTTTTAATAATGTTGGAAAATTGCTGTCTTTAGTTTGCTACATAATGTCTGATGGAAACACTTTGCTCTCTTTCACCTTTGTTGATGTTCATGTTATTCTCAGAATTTTCACAACGGTACTGTGATTTACCCTATCCTATGGGAGGGAACTTTTGCTATTTTAAAATTAAAACACAAGGTGCCTCATGCCCTCCTCCACAAAAAAAACCCTTCTCATTTTACTTGTATTGTAAGCAACAAAAAAATATAATGAATTAACCTCATGATTCACAGGTTATACAAAACTCTTATACAGAAATTTTCTTTATGTCTTATGAAAGAAACATATTAAACTGATAAGTCTGCTAACTGTGAAACACTGAAGGAAAACTAGGGAGCATCAGTACAACAGTATTATAAAGGCAAGGAAGACATATTTTTGCAGAATGGTTTTCAAATTTGAATTTGACATTTGAATTCCAGAAATTCAGATCTAAAGAATGGGTCTAGGAACCAAACACAAACCAGTTCAAACCAATTTGCATATTTGCATTCTTTAATATTTATTCCTCAAACTAACAGGTATTTTCCTTTTTTTTTTTTTTTTTTTTTTGAGAAATGGAATCCCACTGTCTTTTCAGTGTCTTCTCAAAGTGGTTAATTTAGAAGTAAATTAGTTTGGGGCTGGGTGGGTGATATTTTTTGCAGATATTTGATAGGCTGTATAAACACCTGGCTAGTTTTTTCTTTCCTGAAATACAAAGATTTCAGCAGTCAGTCACTTCTCCTGATTAATCAAAAGAGGAGTTCATAGCACCCTACCTCCCTTCCTGTGCCCTTGATGGTGTATCTTTTCAGGGCCCTGATGTTTATTTGGCTCCTTCACCATTCAGTACATCACATGCTCTATTATATTGTGTAATATTTGAAAACCTAAATGTCACGCAGTAGTAGTCAAAAGCCTTAAAATGTCTCATATTTATGTAGTCATTTTTATCAAGCGAGTTATAATCTCACCAGAGGATGTAATCAGATCTGTCCAAGGAGACTGATGTTCATAAAACAACGTTGGCTAACATTATTTCTTTTCCAGGCTTTTACTTCTTCTTTGATTATATCTTGTGTCAGTTTTAGTCCTGGTTCTGCAATTGGAAACCCACAATAACAGTGCTATAATATTTCACAAATCTGCTCACGGTCAGCTCTCCTGTTGATTTAGACTGTGAGTGTTTAGCTTTTTTATATTATTTTTTTCCCAAGAATCCAGAAGTTATTTAAGTAATTTAGGAATTCTCTTAAAAAATACATGTAGAACCAAAGCAGGACACTATGTCTAGCATTCAGAGATGAATTATGGCAATAAAACAACTTACCACCCACCCCTTGACGAGCTGCCGTGCACTGTGACTGTGATGGGGCTATCCTGAGATCCTGAGGTTAGAGTTACACCACATGAGTAGGATGTGTTCTCAGCTCAAGCATTCCAAGGTGGTTGCAGTGCTTTGGCTGAGGAATGGCAACTTCTCTATGGTGTTGCCACGGCGTTGTGTTGAATCTGCAGCACGGAGTCACTTAAAATGGGGCAGGGACTCCTAAGTCCTTTAGGTTCATTGAAATTGCATCCACCACCTCATTCAGTGATCCAAACTCACTCACACACACACACACACACACACACATGTGCAAATGCTCTTTTTTTCCATTGACAGGTAGGCTGTGTAGCAGAAAGCTCTGGTAGCTCTGCCACGGAGCAGGAATGACCATGAGCCAGCAAAGCACACCCTCCACTGGCTGTACAACCAGATGGCTTCCAGAGCTCTTCTGCATGTGCACCAAGTTTATCAGAACTGTGAAAATCATGGTGGTAATTTTTCTTATTCCTGTTTCCTTTCTTTTCTGGCTATTTATGCAAACAACAGTTTGAAAAACACACAGACACTATTCTTTCCTGGCAAAAGTGTTGGAGTTTTTTGTGGTTTTTATATTCTTTTGGTTCAGGAATGCTTTTGCACTTAACACCTCCGCGAGCTTTTTTTTTGTGACACAATATCTCATCTGGTAGGTCCATTCTGAGATGGCTGGCTGGCGTGCCAAATACAAGCTCCAAACCCTATCTTCCCCAGGTGCTAAATTACCTTTCCTGATAGTCTGAGCAAAATCTGTGGAGGTGTTTGGTTTAGGCTTGAACGGTACACTCAGATCCCAGCCATTTCCTCTTCCAGACACCCAATAGCCCTGTGAATATTCCAAACTGATAATGTCAGTCTTGAACGAGAGGTGGTCTGAGAAAGCACTTTCCCCTGCATTTTTCTTGATCAGAAAACAAATGTGGATTTTGTTGGGAAGAAATAAAGAGCAGAGGTGTGTGTGGAAAGTTGGGGTTGTGGATGTGCTCAGGCCACAGCTGCCTGCAGTGTCGCCTGCTAGAATGGGATAACACATCCTGGAGCATTCACTTGAGCCCAGCCTGTGCTCTGGCACTTCATGCACAACTTGTTGTGACTTCAAAAGGGCATCTCATGGCCTGAATTGCAGCCCAGAGGCCACCCAAGAATGTCACCAGTAGAGCATAAACTTAGTTTGAGCTGGCAGCCTCCTGGTGAGGGGGGCCAGCTTTCTGCCCTTGTACCACCCCTGTTCTCTGCCTCAGCCCATGCAATCAGCAGTGCTGTCCTTCCTCTCCCTGGCACAAGAACCTCAGGCCAAATTTTGTGCCATGTATATCTTGGGCAGTGAATCATCCAGACTTTACTAGAACCCTGTGCTGTGTGTCCATTCCCATCAACTTGGTGGGAAGAGATGAGATAATTTCCCCTCAAACAACAGCTCATCACCAGCTACCTGGGCATCCACCCTGATTCTCCTTGCAGAGAGACAAGACTGCTTTGCTTTTATTCTTGGGGCTTTTTTTGTGCTCTGTTTTTCTTTCACTAGTGTTTCATGCTCTGATACAGACGTATTTCTCCGGAACAGCTCCTGTGCATAAGGATTTCTGTTTTCATTTATGACCTTAAGGGAAAACATCTGTTGCTGTTGCTGTCTTGCCATTTGTCTTCAGCTTTCCTCCTAACTGTTGTTTTACTTGTGGTATCATCGTTCTTTCTGAATCCCCACTTTATTTCTGTACTGTATCTCCCTGTCTCTATGATAGGTCACATGCTGGTGTCACTGTTTTCCGGGACAAAGTCAAATTCTTTATTTTTAGGAGGTGTTTAAGTTAATCTCTTGTCTGTTACTGCTCTTTGGGGTTTTAATGTTCTATTATCTTGTTCCAGACTAAATTTTCTCATCTGAAATAGTCCCAGAGAGATAATGTGTCTCAAAATTTGAATTTTCTTGGTTTTCTCTACAATAAAGAATTGCTGGACTTTCTCTGGCTTGTTTTTTAGCTTTTTTAGCTGTACTATTTGTGCCCTGGTGATGTTGGTTAACAGCTGTTTGTTGTAGGAAAATATTGTAAGCAAAACAGAGGCTCAGATTTATCTGATTTATTCTGTCTTTCTAAGTGCCTTGTCATTGTTTTATAAAAGCAGTGGGAAGAAAAATAGGACAACCGAGATCTTAAGTGAGTGAATTTGTCCTCACTTCTCTTTTAAATAAACCACCACCAAATTACAGAGTGAGACTGTAGTGCAACCATGCTCCTCACTGAGGCAATTCAGGAAAAGGTTAGAGGTAGATGAGCATCAGTGAAACCACAGGGGAAGATATAACCCTTACCAAGGGTGCCACTGAGCACAAGACCCCTCCAGAACCTCTTCTCCCTGTTTTATTCCAGTAAAGGATGAACAAGGAATCACCAAGACAGGAAGCCTAAGATCAGCAGCATCACCAGCTTGAGTCAGTTCTGTTTTATATTTAAGTGACTTTACTTGAAATTAAATGCAATTCCCTGACATCTTAGGTGCTACCACTGAGATGTGCACAAGCTATGTAGAGTGAGATATTGTCTGGGCTTTCAGTGAGCGATACAAACACTGATTTCTTTTCCAAGCATGTTATGAAGGACTTAATATAATTAAGCTACAATTGTCAATGCATGAAAAAATCAGATTCTCTTGAAAAAATAATATATTCTTTGAAGAATAATGTGGGCAAGCATGGTGCTTCTCTATTCCAGATAGTAAAACATTGAAATTTGGTTTCAGGAAGTTCAGTGCAAACTTTTTAGATCTTTTTAGATACACCGGCCTTAGTTGAATATAAACAAAAAGACACATTGCTTGGAAAAGACAATATTGATATCACAGATCTTTGAGACATCAAGAGTAATGACAAGAACTTCCAAGACAGCCAATCTGAAGGTCCCTGAACATCCTACATTTCATTCTGCCAATCTGCCATTCTCTCAAACTAAAAAGGATACTTTTTCTTTTCTGTTTGCAATATCCTTAGAAAAAGCAAAATTTACAAACCATGCTGTGCCTCTTCTACAAGAGGAATTGTCAAACGTCCTGCTGCAGTGGGCTTTCACCTCTGGATGAGCTGTAGGCAAAGATTTGGATTTTGTCTTTGAAAATGAGCAGAGGCTTTACATGGGGTTTGAACTCTTCCATGCTCCAGTCTCAGGGGCTCTTTTGCTGTAAAATCAAAAGCCTTGCCAGGCTGGTCTTCATGTTATTTCCATCACTAGATGCTGCTTGTGTTCTGAAGGCTCCCTCTAGTTTTTAATTCCACCCAGAATTCAAAAAAAGGTTCAGATTCTGGTGGAAATCTAGAAATGCTCATGCCAATCCCTTTCTTCCTAGAGTTGTAAGGCAAAGATGACTGATGCTATTTCTGAGACACAAGCCAGTCTCTCATCTTACTACACCAAATGTTTTCCTAGGGCTCTCCTGCAGCCTTTGTACAAAAGGTTTTCAAATTTCAAGCCTAAGTTGTGAATAAAAATACTTTTCTAGATTTCCTAGATGGAAAAAAAACCCTTGCTGTAACTCTCTGATGGCCAATCCTTTTCTCTGTCATAGTTCAGCAAAATTCCACCTGAGTGGTGCAGCAGAAAAAACCCTCCAATTTTATCAAAACAAACCTATGAAACTATTTTAAAGGTTTTAAAAATCTTTAAAGGGAGAGACACCTGCATCCACTCAAAGAGCCCCAGCTGAGTTAAAGACACAGAATGTGTGTTGTGGAAGCTCAAGCCAAGCAGTGAATAATGAAAAAAAGCCCCTCATTTAATTTCTTGGCTTCTGCAGTCTTATCAGAGTGTTCTGCCCAGCAGAAATGAGCCCTATGAAAAATGTATATCCCCAAGTTCAAATGTGCAGTGTAAAACAATATCTAAAAGAAGTTAATTCCATCGCTTGTTCCTTAAATAGTTTTCAGTGCGAGAGATGGTTTTATAATCATGTGTCTATGATCAGAGACTTTTGGACAGACACCAAATCAAAACATCAGCAAAGAGAATGGGGTGATGTGGAAAACTGATTTATTCATTTAGAGTCAATAAAGTAAGCATGCAGTAGCTGGATTGTAAATAGCCCTGTGGAGAAGATTTATAAGTCTTAACATGGGGAGACAGGTTTATCCCAGTTAAAAGCACATTTTGACTGGAAGAACCCGTCACCATGTTTATAAGATGGGGCCTTGCATGCAAGATGTAACCTTAGGCCTGTGTGAATTTGAAATGGGCAAACAATGTCATCTGCAGCCATGTTTTTCATCTCTAAAGTGGAAAGCTAAAATTGACCTTAAAATATAAAGGAGGAAGATAAAAATTCTAAGCAAAATAATTCTAAGCCTCAGCAGGAATATGCACAGTGCTTAAAACTTCCCTTTGCTCCAGATTGCTGTGTTTATAAATCAAAATTATATGTCCAGTGGGGAAAAGGGAAGTAAAACTGTTTCCAAATGAAAAAAGGACAAGTGATTCATTTCTGTTAAAATCATAATTGAAAATGCAGAATGTAGAAATGCTTTTGGTTTACTCTTGTTTTTGTTTGTAACATTTGCTTTGTTGCAGTTAATATGATCAAGAGACGGAAAAAGAAACCATTTAAAGAAACCATTTACCACTATAAATCTTTCAACTATTTGAAAAATAATACACATTGCAGGCTTTCTGCACCCTATAAAATAGAGCTTCATCTTTACCAGGGATAAATGCACTTCCTTCGATTTCCTGATAGAACAGGCCTGTCCAGTATTTCATTTATTAAACAAAAAATATCTTTATTGACTGTACTGTATAAACAACTCTGAAGAAACCCTAGTGCAATCTAATGAGGTATTTCCCTTTGCAGCATGACAAGGTTCAAATATGTGCATATGTGCAGTAAGGAAAATAAAATTGACTCTGACAATCAGATACCCCAGCGAGCTTCTATCTTTGCAACAAATGTGCTCTAAATTCCAATGTGCTTTGACAATCACCATTTATTTCAATGCATCCTCCCCAGACACTCATTCTTGAGAGCCAAATTCCCCTCTCATGGAAGTCAGAGGGAGGCTTGCCATAGGTATCAGTGTTGGAAAGATTTGATCCTTACTATGTTTAAAAGCAATCAGATGGATGCAAAATGAAAGGAAATGAATGCATTTACCCCTTGAAGTTCTGAGGACATCGAAAAAGCATATGTCTGATATTTTTATTTTGGAGCTCTCACATGCTGACAGAATAACAGTGCCCTTCACGAGTTAGCAAGATGCCTCCTCAAGGCCTTCACAGACCATTTAGGGGTGCAGACAATTATCTTCCAGTGCAATAAGTCATATTTGTCTCCCTAGGTATGACATGACCTTCTGGTAGCAAAATATTGCTCCCAGGAGTTCATTTGTGCTAGAGACTCTCCTAGGGTTTTGGCTAGACACAGAATGGAGGTTCTTGGATTTAAAGACGTGCTGCAAACATTGCCCATTGCAACAAGGCTCCCTTATGGATAGGGAAAACTGAAAAGCAAAAGAAAAGCAGAACTGTTGTGGGCATCTCTAGGAGGACAACACTAACAGAGGGTGTATGTGAAATAAATTATTTTGAAATTTGGTCATATGATGCTCATTATCAATAATGAGAAGTTATTATTGATGGTAACAAAGAGATAAGACAACAAAAAGAAAGATAATTATATAATCATAAGTTATTTCTTAAAAAATATTTTAACATACGTTGAAAATAAATACAGATTCAGATGTTAAATTCATTTAAACATTTAAGTAGATATCACTGGTCTTCTGAGACAGCTGTGTGAATCAGCAGGCTTGGGTCATGGAGTGAAGATAAAGACTAAGCAACCAGATTAATGCCACAGAGCCAGTCATCCCAGAACTCTGGGAAGTCATATCAGTGAAGGAAGAAAAATCTCCAGCATACCCTCAAGTGCCAGTGACTTTGCCTTGCAGGATCAGCTCCTCACTTCCTCCATGTGACATCCATGACTGGTCACAGCTCAACACTGCAGGAAAAATTGTGAACATTTCCAGTCAATTCAGAGAACAAACAAAACACAAAAGAATTGTGATGAAACTGGGAACACCCTTCAGGCAATCCCACAAAATTAGACAAAAAATAAAGAAAAAATGCTCACTGTGCATGAATCACATAATCCTGGAGAAAAGCCAGTTCCCAGCAAGAGAACTTGGGTATCTGTGAGAAGGTGAAAATAGAGAAAAATTGCCTTTTCATACAGAAGAAAGGTTTGAGCAGCCCTTTAAATGCAGTGGTGTGCTGTTGATTCCTATTTCATGGTTTTGATGAAGGGAGGGTCCATGTGTCTACTGCTGCTCTACTATGGCTGAGGTGTTGAGACAACACGTAAAAGGAAAAGTGCGACACCAACGAGTCTCCCTTTCTCAGATGTCATGTTAGTACCCCTTCAGCTGAGGCCTCTTGTATTTTATTTCTATTCCAGCTGTTCCTCAGAATGATTGGTAGAAAGGTGTGACTCCAAGGAAGGCTCAAATTGCTCCTCCAGCTGTTTGGTTTATTATCTACATTTTAATATGGGCAAAGAGAAGATCTTTTGAAAGAGAAGACCTTTTGTGGCACAGCTCTAACATGTTGATTCCACCCAGCGGGGTGCTGTACACTGCATGGTTGATCCCCTGCACTTATCTCTGACAAGCTGTGTAATTACTACATCCCTGACAACACTTCTCATTTCCTAGAACTGCTCCAGTTTAGAGTAAATTCTTTTCACAAAACTAGAAATACACTTGGTAGCACTTTCATCAAGTTGTTACCACCCACCAGGGCAGACATAAGCTCATGGAGTGGTAGCTCAGAGCCATCATACCAGTTCCTTGTTGTACTTTCAAGTTGCTAAAAAACATTGTGTGGGTGAGTTCTGGTTGCTCAGACTGACTTTTGCTGTGCAGCTCACAGAGGGACATTAAGTGTGCTGTGGATGGGGATGCAAGTCTCAGGTGTGACAGTAATGATGCTTTTGCAGAGAGATAAACAGAATTTTTTTCACATAGTCAAAGCACAGATGAGGAACTGGGTGACAGAAAGATTGCGTGACTTACCCAGGGTCATACAGGAAGATTGTGTCAGTGCTGGAAACTGAATGTGAATTTTTTTTAGCTCCCAGCTAACTCATTAATTATTTTATCATCTTCTGCCACAATAGGAAGATTACTGAGAGTGCAGTCATTCCTCACATAACTGCTGGGAATGCTGTATGATTCCAAGAGTACATAAATATGTAGGGAAAGAGTAGATTTGAAAAAGGCATGTAATAAACATACCCAGCTCTAATCTGTATTTCCTCATCCATGTGTTCAAATGGCCTAGTTGTAATGGTACTAACATTGCATATCAAAACCCATGGTGCAAATCCAAAAATTCTGGAACACTGCCTTCAATATGTTCATATTGCCCTCTGTAGATGGTAATTTCTGTCTTCATAAAACTGTGGCTTGTTTTTTATTTATGTGTAGCAACACTCTCTCCCCCTGAAAATAGCCTCTTATTTCTCATTTTCTACAAACTACTCAAAAAAGTGAGAGCTTGTGACACTCACCAGCTTTGAAGGTGAAGCAGTTAACACAGACTCCTACCTTAGCCAACCTTCATTTTACTTGTTATTTTGCATTTACTACTTGATGTTGCCACCTTTATATCTGCTTTTCTTTAACATTATTGCCTATGTTTTTTTTAAAGGTGAATCCCTTCCAAATGTACTTGGTGGGGCTGTGCTTAACATTTGCCAGTGGTCTCAATAGATTTGAAGTAGATTTGAGGTGTCATAAAAGCAGAAAGGATGAGCAGACTATCTAGTCTGATTTTCCGTGCAGCCTGTACTATAGAATTTCACTTACCAGTTCCATGACACCCAAAGTTCTTAACTAAATCTTTGGGATTTTGGGTAAATCAAACAAAGTCCCACACTAGAAGCCTTCTAGTCAACTCTCCTACCCAGCCATGTTTGTTGTCTCTTGCTTTGCCTTTTACAATTGTCTTAGCAGTGAAACAGTAATAAACAATGCACAAAGGCAGAAGAATATCAGCTGGAAAAGGGTCACTAGTAGTTGGATTGTGATATATGATACTCCTGAAAAAAAGTCAAAGCAATTTGGGGAAAAAATGGTATGATGAATTACAGGAAATAGCAAATTACAGAAAAGTGTATTCTCTACTACTTTTTCATAAATCCCTTGAAACTATTGTCATGAGATGATGATTAAAAATTTCAGTAACACAATGGTAGAAGCAGCCTGACTCAGTCTGTATTTTTGGTTTTGTTTGCAAAACTTCCATTGCTGAATGCATGAAAAGTGCAGGAAAGGGTGTATATGTGAATAAACATTAGTCTATACAAACAACAAATAATTTAAACATTGTAATTTATCTTCAGATAAATTATTTCTGACTTCTGAGCCAGATCCATGGAGCTGTGCTCATAAAGAGATCAAATTTAGCCTATTTTCATAATAAACCACCATTACAGGTAGCTGAATAAAATGGTATAAATAATTTACATTCTTACAATTTCCCTTCAATCTGCCAATATTTCCTTGAGCACAGTTTTGTTATAGAAGCACCCTTAGCATCTTGGACATCTAAGTATAGCTACCAACCAAGATTCCTGCAGTGCTGGCAATCCAATCTCTCAGAATTTACTATGCTTTTATCTACAATTGTGCCCTTTTTGTAAATATTTCTTACAAACAGAGGTTTACAGTTCAATATTTACTTAATTGATCTCCCATGCAGCAATGAACTCGAGTAGATACTCCTTAACATGCATTTCTGCTGGGGTCTGAAGTGCAAATCTGCAGTGCTTTACATGTTTACAGGGCAGATCCTATCTGATAGGATCTCCCATCGGAGATGCCTTCTGTATGAGAGCAGATTCCTCATTTTCCCTCTGTTTATTTTTGCCCATCAGGATCTTATACAGTGCTCCTTAAAATGGACAGAAAGACAACTGTTGATTAACTGGCTTTTCTGTCATGCTTCAGGAAAATGAGAAAGGTGTATTGATTTTTTGGTTTGCTCTTAGGACACGTTTTCAAATTCTGTGGTTTTGGCAGGGGCTTCAACCTGCAAAATTTAAACTTAAAATGTGCCACTTCCCCAACTCACTGCTGTTCATTGCTCATACCAGGAGTGCTGTGGTTCTCTGACACAGCAGCCGTCAGCCACCTCAGAAAGATTTTCAGCTGCTGTCGTGGCTCCTCTGGACCCAGACTTACCACCTCCAACACCAGTTACATGGCATTCAAGATGATGGCAGCAAGTGTGTGGCCTGTCACAGACAAAAAATAATTTTAACACATCTCCTTTTGTAAGGGAAGAGATCTCTGAGGTTTCTCATGTCAAAATTCCAACTAGCTCCAAGCTTCTCCGGCAACATGTCCCTTCACTGATTCTGGGAATGAATAACTGAGCAGAGGAAAATGCCCACAATAGCATTTCCAAATCTAAGTGCCAATGCTGGCATCCTGGCAGAGGTTGATGGGAATTATGCCCTTAACTTCCCCCCTCCAGTGAGAAATGACCACATAATTTGCATTCCTACAGCGATGTCACCTCAATTCCATGTGTGTCAGTTGTAGGGAACAAAACCTCAAATCCAGCACTTCACTCAAGCCTATGCTTTATTTATAATTATATGAAAGTTCTGGTTGCAGTCCTGCCACAGCCTGAGAGTCTCATATCACCTGACATTTTAACTGCGGTCATGAGTTGGGTCTTAATTTCAAAGCCAGGCAACCAAAGAAATTAAAAGTATGATTTTCACACATGCTTCAGCTGGTTCCCTTTAAAAATGAGGCTACTTGCAATGCATGTCTAATAAGGATTATGGTGGGTTGCTATGGGCACCAAAATTTGGAGATGTTGGCCTAAATGACATGGTTAAGGAGAAGTGTTTTTTACATGAGCTGTTAAATAAAACTCTTGAGTTTTAATAAATAAACACAGCTCTTTAGGATGTGGTGACAATGTGCAATCTGCAAAAGAAGGAAGTCTTGGAGGTGCTGTGGTAATAATGCAGTTACTTGAAGCACATTGAAGATACAAATATCTCTGTGGTTTTTTATTTGCTTCCACTCTTTGAGTCATTCTGAGAAACTTCACAAAGCTGTTCACATTCCAGTTATGGCCAAAACATGATGCACTCCTCACTGCATACAAAAAGCTTTACTCCAGAAGGCGACAGCGTGGGCTGAGAAGAAGTCTTTTCCAGGCACTGGAAAATGCAGATTTGAAGCACAATGTAATGGAGAACTTTGTTTCATGTGTATAAAAGAAGAAGAAAGGCAATCATTCCTGGCACAGTAAGGCAATTAAAAAAATAGGGAAGTGGCTACTCTCAAGACTGAAGCATTTCTGTCATAACATGTGCTGCTGAAGTCACCAAAATGTTGTGGTGGTGATGGTGTGGCTTTGTCCTAGCTGAGGAGAGACTGTTTGAGAGTAATATTTTAAGTATTTATTACAAAATCATAAGCACAGCCAAATCCCTCAGAGGATTAGGGAAACTAGTTGATGAAAAAACAGTTTAAAATAATTTTGCATCCCCCAATTTTGAAAATCAAGGAACAGATACGATTAAATTAATTTCCAGAAGTCCTCCAGAACAAGGTGGCATTGGAAAGAAGCTGATTCTATCCTAGAAGATTCAAAGGAAGGAGAAAAGCAGACCCAAATATCTTCAAATAAAGCAAATCACCAAAGCAATAAACATGGTTTAGTTTATGTTGCTTAAATAAATACAATTTTTTTTATTTGCTCTGGTTGCACTGTGGAGAAGCTGTCTAGTTTGTGATCAGGATTGCTAGATTATAGATCCAAATCTGCACAAAATCAGCAGCCAAACTCTTCCTAATGCCTCAGTTTACTCAAGGCCACAAAAAAACCACCAAACCCAAACAACCCATAAATATATCCAAGAATCATGAATAAAGTAATCAGCACAACCAGAGATGCTCATGATCATTACTGAAAAACAGCATTTTTCTTATGATTTACTGAGGTCCACAGGACCCTTCAAGTTTAGTCAGAGTTTTCATTAGAGGTCTGACCATGTCTGCTCCTGCTCTTGTCAATTATTCGGGCTTTTTCTGGCTTTCCCAAGCAAAGCTTCCAACAAAATCTGACTCTTCCCTCACTTTTCTCTGAGCCATCCATTTTCCAGCAGGCTCCATGCTGATAGACCCCTGAGGTGGTCCACAGCCCAGAAAGAGACCAAGGCTGCCATGCAGATAGAGGAATCCACCTGGGAAAGGTAGGGTGCTGTTAGCACAGGATGAGGCTCTCACAAGTCATTTAAAAGACCAACGTGGGGAGGATGCCTTTGATCCTAAAAGGAAATGCACTCTTGTCTAGGCAGATTAATATCCAAATTTGTAGAGGAGGTACCACACAGTTTTTCAGTGGAAACCCATGAAACCTCTTCAGATAACAAAGCCCAAGCCTACTTCTCAATGCTTGCTGGAGCAGGTCCAAAGGCTGAAATAAAGACCTGACCCCTGTGACACACACATGTGACCCATTCCTCTGGCAGCTTGTGGAGGAAAAGGCTGGAGGCATCGGGCACGTCAACACTCCAAACCTAGGTTTGGAGGGCAGGGTGCTTTCCCATAATCAGGGGGAAGTGTTGGAATGTGTTATTGCTATGTTTTTTAAGTCCTTTTGAAACTATGGCCCTAAGGAAATGAGGAAATACAGAGGATGAGGTTACATTATTATTATTATTTCACATTTTTTGAACACAGGATTATATGGCTGGATTCATATTATATTAGCTTTCTAAATCTTGAAAAATACAGGACCTACAGTGCACACTCAATGTTTTATTCATTAAATTAATGTATTTCTATTTTTAAAAAATCCTGCTTATCTAGCAACCATTCCTTTTTTGCTCTCTCTTTCTCTCTTATAGTCCTTGGAATATTCTTGTCTGAAAACACACATGTGTAAACTTTTATAAATAAAAATTATTTTTTGAGTAATAAATCAGTTTTCTGTTCTTTTCTTAATATGTGACTTGATGTTGACAGGTTTCTCTGACCAGGTTTCCCAGCACCCTCAGCCAATGGCAGCTATTGCCTTAAAAACAAGTGGGATCAGTCCCTTCATATATCCAAGTGGCTATCCTGTTTTCCAGAGATGTATTTTCCACACAGGAATGGGTCTCCAGGTGCTTCAAGTAAAAGAGGGAAGAAAGGCAATCTCAAGGTTTCCCCTGAGACCAGGAGCCTGAGACTACATGCACGTACACCAGCTCACATGAATAGCAGGTTTGTTGACTGCAGTGGAATTGTCCCTGAGTTATTCCACTCTCAGGAAGATCAGAGAAAGGCTCATTAGGCTTGCTATTCCCTAAATTCCAGCTGAAGAAAGATTCTGGTATTGCAACCACAAAAAAAAAAAAATCTGTTTGCCACAGTGACTCTGAACTCTCTCTCCTTCTGTTATTTTTTTTTTTAATGAAGCTGTTAAAATTTTCTATACTGTTTTCTCAAATAATATCCTCATATATGTATTAATTTTTTAAAAAAGTCTTGTGTGTGTTTTGTAGTGTATAGTACATAGCAGAAAAGAGTTGAAGGATCATCTCACTAATGTTAATTAACCAATCTGGCACTGCTCCTCTTCAATGGAAGACCAGAGTTGGTCAACTGACTTAAAACATTTCAGTGCTGTTGCTGAGTCTTCAGGTAGCTGCAGGGATAAATGAAAATGGCAAAATATATCAGGACTTTCTTATGACAGCTGGCCTAGGAGTTGCTAGAGATCCTCATTGTCTGCTCTCTGATGTACAGGCTTACATGGCAAGAAGCCCTGCCCCTTGGATATCCTTTTTTCTTCCTTTCTGCTGTTGTCTTATCCTCCTGACAGCTACATTTATCCTAATTTTACTCCTTTTCTCCCCTTCTTGAGTTGCTAGGATTCTCTTTGCATCACTAGAAAATTTAAATTTTCTGACAGCTCACCATCCATCCCAGCAGAAACAATTTCCTCAAAAATCACCTTTTTCTTCACCCATTTTCACAGATGAGTGAGAGAGTGTAAACTAGTTGACTTCTAACTGCTGTCACAGTATTTCCTCAACAATCCTTAGGTAGCCAGTTTTTTAAAATGCTGTAAATAAAAAAGAAGTTGTCAGGAGTATTTCTAGATGTCAAATAACTGTCCAGTGCTGCAGGTTGTGTCCAAGATACACTCAATGTTGCTGGAATATAAACTATGTGCACAAGTAAATTCTTCTGCCCAGCAGAATTTCCTCCATAATAGATAGGAAATTTCCCAGAATCCAGGGCAATCACTTCTCCACTCTGCTGCTCCTTGAATAACCACTAAATAAAATCCTTGACCCCATCCCTGTGAGCTGAGCAGAGAGGACAGCCCGAGCAGCACTGGAGGGCAATGCTCTGCCAAGCACCCTTTACTCTGTGTCACAATGGCCTCTAGTGGATTAGCAGCGATTGACAGACAGCTGTATCATCCACCCCCACCTAAATTTTCTTTATGGTTTCCTTTAGGGTAAAGGGAGGACACCATGCTGTCATGTGCACTTGCTGCATTTAAAGTCAGAGCTGCAGCAGGGTAGCAACAGAAAGAAAAGTACTGTCTTCTCCCAGGTGCTTTATCAGTATTCCCTCTTGCTTTATCAATAGAGGATAACTGGCTTCTCAAGGAAAAAGGAAAAAAAAAGAACAAATTAACTCCTAACTGGCTTATTTGACTTTGACCTCCTGCTGTTTTTAATGTCATCTGATGCAACTTCATTGGTATTGCCTCTTGGGTTTCTTAAGAGCAATGGGTACAAATTGAAGCAATGAGGTAAAATTCAAAGGAGAATGTGTTTTGAAGTCATCAAATGTCTTTCACAATACTGGCTTTTAAAGGTACACTGATATGTTTGTGTAATTTATGCTTCCTGCTTCGCAGAACACACTGCCTTATCACTGAAGATTTTGTGCTGCTATTTGTTTGGTATTGGCAGGGCAGGGAAAGTGTTGCCAGACACAGCCATCCTCAACTTCTACCTGTTAATCTTCCTTTCAGGAGTCAGCACAGACTCATTTTTAATAGTGGTTCATCCCTCAGAGGCACATTTAGGCTAAAATGCAAGGAGCAGTAATTCACCCAGGGTAAAACCATCACTATCCCCACCTCCAGAGAGCTGTCCCAAGAGTATCTGAGACTGAATATAAACAATCTTGAGGAACTAATATGGGTTAGGGAAAATAATGGCAGCTTTTCAGAAAGAAAAGTTAAGTGAGCAAGCTCTTCTTTGTCAGGGTCCAACCTGATCAGCTACGGCAGTGAGGAAGGTTTTTCTCCCCTCAAAATGCAATATAACATTCCAGTGTATCTTGTACACATAGATATAAACAGAGAAGAAAAACCCTGGTTTTGCTAAAAAATAAGAGAATGCTTTATCATTAGTTTCACTGAGGTCTTTGAAGGCATTAATCAGCTTTCTTGCAAGATAACAATGGCACTGAAAAAGGGAGAATTAAGTTGCTGCTTTTGCAGCACTGTCTCCTTTGCTACATGATCTCTCACCTTTTTCTTAAAGGTTTAAGGTACAAGTCAAGGTGAAATATTGTCCCCTGAAGAACTGTGTATGGTCCCTCCTGCAGTACTTCCCACAAAGAACAACACCAGGGATTTCTTATGGGAAAATCAAACATGAAACTGGAAGAGGCAGTATTTGCCTTCTGTAGGAGCTTGGTGTAGTTTATTCCTTGTAAGCACACTCAGGTAGAATTCAGTCTTGTGCAAAGCCCTGTGCATTGTTCAGATGTAGGGAATCACCTACAGAAAAAGGCAAGCTCTTGAGGAAAAATGGCTTTTATCTTGGCTTCAGAAGCATGCAAGGGCTAACAGTTCACCAGCAACTGTGATGGTGATGGACACAGGGAAGGCAAGATGATTCCACCACCTCTTTGCCTTGGTAGTTTCTCTGGCTTATAAAAGGTGATTTTCATTCCCATGCAGCACACATGGATGTAGGAACCAGTATAAACACTTGCAGGTTGGAAGTCTGATGTAAGAAACCCCTTACAGCAGGTATATTGAGAGGGAACATTTTCACAGACCTAGGTCCTTGGGGAACTTGCTCTAGAACAGATGTTATTTAGTTCCAGACATCTTGGAGCATGTGAGGGCCCTGGTGTGAGTCAGTGCATGGACCAGCAATTGGACTCTGCAAAGAAAGCAGAGAATGCAGAACAACTCCTCTGGACATCTCAGATTGCTTGCAAATGAGAGAAGCTTAACTACTTTGAGCAGTTAGGCTCCCGTGTTTGGCTGTTCTGCTATTGAGACAAGTTTTGTGCTCTGCTCTACCAAGGAAATAAAAAACTAAAACCTTAATTTTCTATCAGAGGGCCTCCACAGCAAAAAGATAGAGGAGGAGAAACAGAAAACACACAATACAAAGGCAGGCTTGTGTCTTTGCTGAATATTTTCATTGTTTCACCTGTGGGGCCAGTGGGTTTTTACACACAGCACTAGCACATTTCATTTTGACAACGAGTCAGACTTTCCCAGTCACTACACCTTTCACAACATACTGCAAACTGTCAGTGTGGTAACTTCCTTAAGTTTAATGAAGTTACCTTATGAAATCTCTTGACAGAGCAGGCCAAAAACAAAAACAACCAAAAAAAAAAAAAAAAAAAAAAAAAAGGCTACTCAAAAACTGAGAGAACTGAGAGGAGTCCCTAATGAAATGTGATACATGCAATCTGGAAAACTTTTGAGAGAAGGAAGAGTTGTGTGCTGACAAATACTGCAAACCTCTGGCTAAGATTAGATTTCTGCAGACTGGATTTAGATAACTGGCTCAATTTTCCAGTGGACTGAATGTCAGCCGGCTCCCAATATTGGCCCGGCAAGCCACAGGTAGATCACTAAACTTGTGAAATCCACTAAATCAGGCACAAAATTAGAGCCTAAATAAAGTTGCAGGACTGATATGTTCTAGAAGACTCAAAGACTTGTTATTTGAAGCCTAAACCTCTGGCAGATCTTTTTGTGCAGCCCCAGGACTGTTTCTAAGCACCCATTTAAAAAAAATTCAAAGTCACTCTACTTTTTTTTAGGGCAGCCACATGATGAGCGTAGAGAGGTATCTTACCATTCACTGTACAGCTGAAGAAATTCCAGATAACAGTGACCAAAATGAAAGCATGTCTGTCAGTGACTAAAAGCAGAGACACCCACTTAGACCAGATTAAAAAAACATATATAATTTAAGGATTAGCAGGCTAGCAGAGTTGGAAGGATTTCAAGCTCTTTACTGGGCTCAGGAGGAAATCTCTTTTAATATTCTATGTCATTCAGAAGTAGTCAAGGATTAGTGGTTTCAGAGGAACAGGTCAATACTGATGCATGAAAATGCTGAGGAAGGTCAGCACTGTTTGTCCTGAGTGCTGTAGAAAGAAACAGGTATTGCATCTTTATCTATACTGTTTGAAACCAAAAAGAGTATGTAACAGGAGAGACTCCTTCTGACAAGCTTTGTTTAAACTGGAACTTTGTTAATTTACAGATGTCTATACTAAGAAAATCTGCTGCCTGCTATTCAATGTCTTTTTTATGTTATCTCCTTTTTTTTTTTTCCTGTAACTTTGTGTAGATCATTCCTATATGAGAGATTGTCTGGGGAAATCCACATTTTGATCACTTAAGGACTGATCCTGTGCCAGTCTCTTGTTGCCTTCAACAACAGCAGGTCCAGGGCCCTGTTCATTAAAAGCTAGTTGAAAATTTTTAGCAATGAGGACCTTTAAAAAAAACAAATTCTCTCTTAAGAACAGTACTTGAGGTTGATAGTAACTTAAATATGGTTTTGGTTTTTTGGAGGTTTTTGTTTTGTTTTTGGTAATGGAAACAGCAGGGCTTGGTAGGCTGCTTTTTCTAGTCTTTGACTGTGGCTGATTTTGCTGAACTAAAAAAAGTATGCATTTTCTCAGAGAAAAAGAAATCTAATTTCCTGAACAGTTCTATAAGTGATTGCAGATCCTGATCTGGACTTGAGAAAAGCCCTTTGGACTAGTAAGACACAAGCAGAGAACTGAGCCATCTTCCTGATAAAGTCCATTCAGTCCTTGGCAGGTGATTTGTGTACCTGGAAAGCAATCCCACACTCTCAAGATTTTTATCTACCAGCAAGTGAAACCAAGAACACCATGGCTCTTTTTAAATTCTTGTCCTTACAATTTAATCTCTGCTGCAGTAATAGCCGCTAGGAGGAGGAAGAAGAGGTTAACAGATAAGCACATGTCAAAAATGGCTTTTAAGAAGGCACCACTGAGGCCCTGATTCTGTGCTGCTTGAAGTTAGCAGGAGCCTAACTTGAGGGGGATGAAGATGGAGGCATTAAAATAATGATCAGCAAAGTCAAATTTCACTGTACTCAGGAGGCAGAGACTTTATTAAATTTAGGGGAAAGATAAGGGGAAGGACATGGAAAATTATATGAGTTTCTGACTAAGGTACAGCCCTCTGCAGCTCTGTGTTGCTCAAATCTATGAATTTATTTCATGTAAGAGAAAAGCTTTGAGTGAAAAATAGCTTTCACATCTGCAAACATCTGATGGCAGGTTTGGCCTTCAGCAACTGCTTTTTGAGGAGTTTTAAGTCCATTCTCAATTTCTAGTCACACATCTTCCTTTTGATGCTTTACTACAGCTTGCTGGCAATGACAGCACAGGCACTGAAAACTCCTGGGTGTTGGGATGAGTTCCCTTGGCAAGCAGTGAGTAAAACAACTTTTGTGACCACAGCCATTTCTGTGGGCAACTCTGACTTTCTGTGAGTAAAAGGAATCACAATTTTGCTATTTAAGCAGCAATGAAAAGGCTGCCTGTGTACCAGCTGGTTGATATTTGAACAATTAGACTCTGTATTTATCTCCTTTACTAAACTCAATCATACAGAATATGATGATAAATAAACCTTGATGAAATATTGCCTCATTTGCTAAAAGCGTGTTTTAAGCATAGAAACACTTTTGTCAAGTGCTGTTTAACCATAGGGCTGAACTCCCAAGCCAGCAATATTTAAGGAACTTTACCTTCCCCTGGTGTTTTTTAAATCAATATCCTCTATTTATCATGTTTATTCCTATGGGAAGGGCCTAGTTTTATAACTTCAATTTAGCATAGAAAATCCCTGCTTTTGAAGTGAATGTCAAGGCATGAAAGAAATGTGACATGATCAAGCTGTTATTCCACATGACACATAATCATAACTGCTGCTGTGGTGATAGTACTGAAAACAAGACAAAGAAGACAGAGATAGCTGCCTGGGGACTATTTGTTATTGTGTGCAAACTTCCCCATCATGTGGTACAGAGCCCTCAGATACTGCTCTGATGCAACTTTGTCAGGAGTTCTGCTAGGTAGATACTGGGATAAAATGTGACACTCAAAAATATATTTTCTATTGACTGGCTCCAGACACCTTCAGCTCCCCCATATTAACTTGTACTTTCCATTTTGCTTTACTAATCCTTCTATTTTTCTCTTTTGTTGTCTGAAAGAATCCAGTCCATGACACTGAGATCTGGACAGATGGATTAATTCAGGAGGACATGAAACTATATATAGTTATGTTTATTTGTGTGCAAAAGCCTCTGCATAAATTAAAACCCTCTAAAAGAAGCATGTGCAGACACACATGCTCTTGCACACACGATTTTTCACACCTTGTAGAAGAGAATCTCAAGCACTTTACAAATCTTTAAGAGTGCATTGCACTCCCTTAAAATGAGTATTAACTGAGAACACATTTGTAGGATCTCAGTTTGGTCTGCATCACACATCACGTTTCCATGTCTGCTCTAGGAATTACCCAGTGGGATTCAAGAAGTTCATTTAGTCTGGTAGTCAATCTAGCCAATTGCTAGAAGATGATCAATTGGCCCTTCTGAGGTATAAAGAAATTCAAGGCACCAATAATATTTATTCCTTCTATTAGTTTTTTAATTATTATTTCTCTTTTTGTTTCTTGTATTAGCCTGTCTCCTCTAAACTGAATAGTTTCAATGTTTTCAGCCCTTCCTCTTTGGAAGTCTTCCAGTAATCACTGTCTGTCCTCCTTTGAATAATGTATGCATGTTCAGGATCAAGTTTAAATTTATTATGATGTGAAGAAAAGATAACATTCATTAAAAAAACCCTAAAAATATATTAATTTGGTATAGAAAGTCAGTATTTATAGGGCATGCTGCAGAATCCCATAGGAGCCACGAACTGAGGGAGTGCAACATTAGCAGTTGGATGTTGTACAAACCATCACTCTTTCAGAATCAATTTGTTAACTACCTAATTGATCACTTAAAAACCTGGACCTAAATGTTTGCCTATAGAACAACAGAGGAAATCTGCAATAGAGTCTGAAATAGATTTCCAGTTTTTCATTCTACTTGCTGTTTCTCCAAAGCATTTGAAGCTCTGAAAGCTCAGAGACAAACTCCAGCAAAACTCTCTCTCTCTCTCACATGGCAGCACTTGAATATAGACCCAGCCTCTTCAGGACAAAATGAGGATGGGACATGATGGTCCAATATATCTGAGCCTAAAATTGCACCTGAATTTTTTTTTTTTTTTAATTAATACTTTTTCATCTCAAAAAAAAGCACAAATGGAAGACTAGGTCAGTATTTAAATACTTCCAGGATAGTTCCATCTCATCAGAGTTGGTGGAAAGAGTCTTAAAAATAAATATGGAGTTCAAGTGACATATTTATGAGGTGAAAAAATCAGTGGAGAAACTGTCACAGGGATCTCTGTTTATTAGGTAAGTGTTCTCACGCTCTCACGGCACCTCACATTCAGGGCTTACTCTGGGGAAAACCCCAATTTGGAATTATGATGCACTCCTGCCTATTACTAGAAATCAGTTTACCAAATCTTACATTCAAGATAAGCCTTTTTTATTGTTCTTCTTGGACACAAGATGCCCAAGGGACTTCAGCAGGTGTTTGTTCCATAAATGTGAGGAACTCCTTTATATTAAATTTGGAGGGAAAGATCACAATAGAGCCAAAATCAAGACTAAGTCAGGACAAATAAAGCTGAGGTTGATTTACAGGGGAAATGTACTAAAAACGATTTAAGTCGTGTAACCTTAAGTACTAATAACTACACATAAACCAAATTAGAGTAGATTTAAGAAATTGGGCAGCATAAAGGCTTTTAATGGCACAGATGGACTTGCATGTCATGTTTTGTTCTGCTGGACCAAATGATGATATTTGTTATTGAAAGTAGTTTTAGGGAGCAGCTTTGTAGCAGAGTAAAATTCAGATATGGTTTCTACATGCAGCTTCTACAGCAGTGTCTTCTCATTCCTGCATATGTGTGACCACTACTGACCATCTGTTTTTGTGAGGTACCACTTCAGTTATGCACATCATGTTACCCTGGTTTAGGGCCATGTGGTACAAGGTTCTAGGCAACAGGAGAATTGAGACCATTCAGCATTTTGTAAGAGAGAATGCCAAAGTAGAAAGTTAGGTTTTTGCCAAATGGCAGATAGTAAATCTATGTTAGAGAAGAAGCCCTGCTCTCCCTGTATTCAGAGAACTCTGAAATCAGCCCTCAGTTATGCTATATGCAATGTGCACTCATATTTGAATACTTAACACCTGAATGCAAAGCAACATGATAAAAATATAAATAAACAATAAATAAAAATATAAATGAACAATAAATATAAATATCTATATCCACTGCAGTGCAGAAGTGTGAGTAAATTCCTACCCCAGAATCTGCCTTAATGACCTTTCCCATGTCACTTGACATTTCTTGCCCTATTTCTTCATCCCAAAGAACTGTAGACATTCCTTTCGTATCACTTGCATTGGTGTAAATTTGTCATTTGCCACAAAGGTCTGCTGCAGTGAGAGAAGCATCAGTTTCCTCATACATTTGTAATTCCACTTACTAGATCATCTCTGCTTGCAAATTTAAAAGAGGAGAATGACCCTTTAATTTTACTCCCAAAAAGCCTGACAAGTCACTAATGAAGGGTAAAGTCAAGGAGCCAAATGAAGGTCTTATTTGAAAAGACCTGTGGGGTAAAAGAATTTTTTTTTTCCTAGGGAAAAGACATCCCTGGGAAATAAGGATTTCAGAGGAGTTTTGTCACTCATAAAGAAAGCGTTCCTTTCTGATGAAAGGTGATCTTTCCAGCAGATGTACTATGAGGGTTGGTGAAAAGACTTCATATCTCTCTTACTTAACAGCATTTTAATGTACATGAATAGGTAAAAAATTACATTTCAGATTATGATGACTACATATTTTTGTATAAAACAGATGGATAAATCTCTTGAGTCTGAGCCTGATCTTCCATCAGATTCACACTGATATCAGCAGAGCTACTTCTGTTTTTTTGCCAGAAACAGAGTCACATAACTGTAGCCAGAGGTCTGGAAAAAAAAAACCCTGAAAATTTTCAGACAGAAGCTAAATTCATTCTCTGGCCCATATTTCAGTTATCTTAGCTTTCACAGTTGTATTTGGATTCCTCTTGCTTTCCATTACTCTTAATGCCCTACAGTTTAGCAGTAAGAGAAACCCTCTGTAGTCCCCTGGCCTGATGTCAGATCTGCCCTGGCAGTGCCCTCCCTCTTGTGAAGCACATGAGCTGAAAGAATGTTGTGGAGATGACAAGAGTGGATTTAACCTTGAAATCAAGGCCATAAAGCAAGGGTAAGGCACAAGATTGTGGTCAGTTTATAAAGAGAGCAGAGGCAAGTCTGGGCAAAGAGAACAGTGATGGGGGCTGAGCTGAAGGAGCTCCAGCACCTGCTCACTGCACTGGTGCCTTGCATGAGTGTAGGGCACCCATGGGGACCTCCTGGAGGCACAGCCCCCTGCAGCATTACCTACCCCATCTCTTAGGGCATTCTCAAGCCTAGCTTCCAGCCTTGGACTTCAGGTGGTTCTCCAATACCGAACTGGCATCATTCAGACTGTCTTTCAGACATTTTTAGAAGTTCCAGGCCTTGGTCAGAAGCATTTTAGATCCTGGCAGGCAGCTGGAAACAGCTGTGATTTTGAGTTTGAGCCATGGAATGAGTTACCAACTTTGAAGGTGGAGCAAGCAGTCACAAAGGGTTAGATAGTATAGTAGAAATAGTTACAAAGTAGAGGGGAAAATTTTTTAGTATTGTACAGGGGGGTTTTAGCACCTGTACAGGGGGGTTTTTACTTTGTACATGGGGGTCAGAAGTTCTAAGATGGAGGAAAGTGGGCTGATCCTGTTCTTCCTCCTTCTTCTTCCTTGCCTCCATGTTCTTGGTGATGCTGGCACTCACAGATTGGTTTAGAGTAGAAAAGCACCTTGTAACATAGGTAGTAGGTATTGGGGAAAAACTAAACATGTAACACGTAATATATCATATAAAAGATAGCAGCAGCCCTGGGTGGGGGGAGAGAAGAAGAAGACACCAGACAGTGAAGGTGTCAGGGTGTGTGTGTGTCTCTGCCTGGGCAATCTTTTAGATAACTCACAATAAACTGCCTTGAGACCGAACAACAAGAGGCTGAGGAGTTTTCTTTGGAAGCACGGCTTGGAGGAGAGACTTTACCACCACACGAGACCCCTGAACCAAGCCCGGGGTTCTCACAGGAGAGCATCCATGTGATGGGTTCTTTATTCTTACATAATTTCTCTCTTGGCCTGGCATATCCATGTGAGACAGTTCCATAACATTTTGTTCATCATTTTTTGAAGTGAAAAATCCCTGGTAGCTCTACCTGCATACATACACATATCATTTGCAATGAACTCATATTCTCCTATAACTTCACCATAAACTTAGGTTCACTTTTAGCAAGAACTGAAATTTGCATATTGCAGGCTATTTTAGTTTTCTTTTTCTCTATTAACTGCTCATCTATATGTAAGTTCAGGAGGAATAAGTTCCACAGCATATAGGAACTTTTTTTTTTTAATATGAGTGCAATTTCTTACATAATGGTGCAACTCAGTAAGAAAAAAAGATTCATTAAGAAGAAGATAAAAGCTACTGCATAAAAGATTAACTTGCATGAATGTTTATCATCTGGAATATCATCTGCCTTTCCCTTTTTTTTTAATACTTTCAGTGCAAACAGATGTCTAAGGAATCCCCTTTTTTTATATTTTTCAGCAACATGTTATAGATATTCTATGTGCAGTGAATGGAAGAAAAGCAAAATTGACTTTTGGCAGCTTCAGTCTATCAAGTTCATAAACTTTACTGTGTCTGTCTTGTCCAAGATTAGAGACAACCTGCTCCAAGTCAGTTTCCCATTTGCACTTAATTAGGGAGTTCATTTTAGAGGTCAATGAAAAATAGCAGAGTACGTTTTCATAGTAACTCTCCACACAATAAAATTATTTCTCAGGCACTTGTCCAATTTTCTCTGGAGCAAAGGCAAAAAAAAGTGGGGACACAAAATAGAGTTATTGGATACCTTATCTGGAACTACCCAACACGTTGTCCATTATCCAAGGAACACATAGTACATTCTGGATCTGAGGAAAGAAGCCAAACATTGCATCTTTGCAGACAATTTTCCTATCCACACCACTTTCTTTAGCAACTGGGACAGATATTTTGGAAATGTTCTGAGAGGTAGGAGACAGTCTGCACAAGGAGTTCCTCAGTATCAACCATACTTATATATATTTAAATTGCTGTGGGTAACAAGGTGTCCTTGTGGGAAGTGCTGGAAGGCTGCTTGGATTCATGAGGAAGCAGCAGTGAAGAGAGAGTTTAACAACACAGGGCTGTTTCACACTGCATCAAGGTGCTGGCATTGTTGGCAGGAGGAGGAACAGTTGAAATGATGCCCATTAGCCACTTCATAAAGTTCCTCAGAGGCACTTTCAGCACTTGATAACTTACTGTTATCAAGCAGATGAGAGAGTGGCCAAGTTGTGAAGATGTGTCTGAACATTTACAAGAATCTAAGGGGGCATTGATCCTGGATTTTGAGCTGATGTCAGCTCTATTTTACAGGTTTTCCTGAAAGAAAACTATTTTGTAGAGTATGAGATGTCTCCTTAGAGGAAGATATTCCCAGCAGTTTTTGGAAAGACAGATTCCACTCACATGTCCTGTCAATAGAAGAAACAACAGAGGGCAGAGACTTGACATGAAGTACCTTGAATTTGATCTGGGTGTGGGGCAAGGAATAAGATAATTTGTGCTTTGTCATGACCAATGACCAAGTGGTTACAAATTCACATGCATGAAAGTATAATTTCTTGGACCAAAATCTGGCCAGGTAGGTACAATCTTCATTTCTCTGTTGTGGTTCATGCAGTAAGAAAGAAGGAACAAACTGAGAAAAGCCCACAGCCTGTTGGTTAAGGAAAAACATGAGCAAAATTGGGTTATCATTTTCATACATGCCATGCTTTGCCATATGAATTAAGGATTTTTTGGCATTACAGGAGATACATTTGACTCACACAGAATGTCATAATCACAGTGTGTGTCAGGTCAGAAGGGACCTCAGTGTATTGTCTGGTCCAATCTGCCTGCTCAGGCAGGGTCACCCCAGGGCACAGGATTGTGTCCAGATGGTTTGTGAATATCCCCAGTGAGGGAGGCTCCACACTCTCTCTGGGCAACCTGTTCCAGTGCTTCCACCTGCACAGTAAAGCCAATTAATAAATTCTCAGGCAACCTGCACAATATCCACATTACTGACTTTTGCTACACTGAACATGCTGCAAGCACATTTACTTGCCATTTTAGATAACATTATTTTCTGAAGAGCTAGTTTTTATGTCATAGAGGGGATGAATCTTAATTTGCTTCGGGCCTCATTTTTTGTCTCTTTACAAAGATCTTGGCTAAAATTTCCAGTTATCTGGAAGGATATGAAATGTAGAAATAAGTAATGTAGAATAACTTGTACCACTGTCTCAGGGTCCTGCCTGACAATGGTTTGCTCCAAAATGGAAACACAATTATATGTACAGAAATTTGGCAGAAAAGGCCTCAAAGATAAATCACTTGGGGACAAAGGCACCCTAATAAACTGTAGCCAGAGGAACTACCTTGGTGATTACTTTATCTTTTTTTTTTTTTCTGTTGTTGTTTTTTTATTATTTTTGGTTTGTTATTAAATGGAACATAACATTGTAGTTATATTTATGACACTGAATCAAAGCAGGCCATAACAGTTGTAGGTGCTTCCCTAAATCATATTAAATTTTCTTTTTTGGCTCAATGTAATTCTTTCTGAAGGAAGGAAAAAAGATGTAAAGAGTGATTAAAATAATCTTGAAATGCTGTATCATATTTCAGATAATTGTCAGTCATGACTGTCAGTCATGTCAAGCAAACAGACATTTCAGATTGATCAATGCAGTAATTGAAACAGCAAAAGAGAACTGGAGGTTATTTTGTCAGCAATAGCCTTCTTTATGAGACTAAACAGTGATGCCTTAAAATGGGATGTATCCAGGGGAAGCAAACTTCCTGAAAATGTTGTAGCCATTACTTTAAAATAATATTATTTAGCTACATGCTCTATCCCTTGTGGGTTTTCAATTCCCTAGAAATCCTTCTTTCCAACACATCTTTGATCCTGGTCTCAAAACACTGACATTTTCATTTTGTGAAGACTGGATATAAAATGGACTAGTCAAGAATAGAGCTAGGTGACCCAAATTGGTGCAAATTGCTACTGCTCCATTGCCCTCCACACTGATTTACAGAAGACAGGGATCTGGCTGAAAGCCTTGCAAAGCCTGGCTGCTCTGCTTTGCTGGTTCCTATAAACACTTCAGTTTTAGTCTTAATTGCTAAGGAAATGGAGTTTATGCAATTGTGTTCTCTGTGTATATTTGTGAGTGTCAGTGCATGGCTGAATATTTGCTTGTCCTTCCCATCAGTCACTTTGGAATCTGCCAGTTCAATTCAATAGAAACTGGAGAGGACAGAAGGTCTAAAGGGGCAAAATTCCATGCTAGTATTCTTATTGAGAATAGAATTCTTATTGAGGAAAAGCTAATGAGCTGAATCATTTTAGTATTCAAAAAATCTGCACTGGCAAGGCCTCCTTGGTCTTGACTCCATCAGTTCTGGACTTCTTGAAACCACTTTCTGAATTAAGCAGGTTTGCCACATCAAAACTTGAGCATTCAAATCTCAGATCAACCCTGTTTAACAGGGCCAGTGTTTCTGAAGATCTTGGTAAGCCTGGTTTGCTCTATTTGCATCAGAGTGTACACAAATTATCTCATCTGGCTGAACTATTTTATCCTCAGCTGGCATTCACAAGTTTAGCACCACCATTGAAGCTGCTCCCTTTTCTTCCAGCTGTTGAGCAAAACAAAATCAGGCTCAGCATTTCCCTAGGTTTTGTATGCAGTTGCACTAATTTTCTTCTGCTCTTGCCAAGAGTTGTAAGACAGAGTGAGCAGACGACAAAGGGAAAATTATAGATGATAATTCACAAACAACCTCATAAAACTACCCTTAGATTCCTGTAAAAAAGTAACAGTTTCAAATGCTAACTACTTCGCTGTTACATCTTTGTGATAAATGAAGTGATCCTTATGGGGAGGGGATATTGAAAGGTAACAGGCTGGAAAAGAGAACAATGAAAATTGTGTGAGAAAAAGAAATAAATAAATAGATAATTTTTGTGGTTGTAAAAGAAAACCCACACCACACCAAACAAACAAAAACCAAGCTGTTGGTGAAAATTTGTTTGATAAATGTGGAATGGGGAAGTTATGACAAAATACAAAAATGGAAATGTAAGATATACTTGAACAAATTATGATCTGGAACCAAACAGTAATCTGGCATGCAAATGATGTATTTATGAGATTCAAAAAGCTGCGGGGAGGAAAGCAATTTTTTCTTCTCCATTGAAAAGAGAAGAGCAGATGGAGCTCTTCAGCAATCCTTTTTATTTACTTCATGAGATAGCTTATGCAAAGAAAACACTGAGAGCACCCCTGACCCCGTCAGTAGTACAAAAGGCTCTTTCCCTGTGTGCAAGGAGATCCTTTCTGCATGAAGCAGCAGGTAATGACAAACGAAACTGTCCCACTTTCACATCCTGAAGTGCTTTGCTGAACTGGGAATCAGTGTCTGATGGAAACAACCTTTAGATCACGTGTATTTTCTTAACCTACAGACACCATTAAGTTAAGAATGAAGCACAAATTAGTCCACTTCTGATGACTGCCTGACCAAGAAATAGGTGTGCAGTGGCCAGACTGTGATCCCCTCTATTGAACTTACCCATCTAATGATTTAAGCTAAATTTGAACAGGCCTTTTTCTTGCATAGCAAGATTTGCTGACTGCACATAGTGACCTCATCTGCTTTTCAGACAGCTAAAATTTTTAAAGAGCCCACAAGAATAATTTTCTGAGGTTGTTTGTGAATTAGTATTATTCCTTTGCCTTTTGCCCTCTGGTGTCCTATTTAGCTTGGGCCTCCTGTTGAATGTTGGACCAAAGGAGCTCAAATCAGGAGAAAAGCCTGGGGAGTGCTGTGCTTGCCTTTCCTGCTTTCTGCAGTCTTAGGTCTCCTGGTTGTTAGAGCTTTGTGGATGGAGCTATGCCTGTTAATACCAGATAAAGATAAAAGATTTAATCCCTTAAATGATGATGCAAAGTTTGTGAGTACAAATTTCCTTGTACCTCTTGACACAAACATAGGTATGGATAAAAAACATGTGACCTATACTGGGATGTGTCAAGTAAAATTTGACTGGACCACTCTTTGTATCCAAAGGTAATCAGTGTTTTTACAGAAGATTCATTGTTCTCACTGTCCAGAAAGAGAAATTGAGACAGAGGAAATGAAAAAAGACTTGTTCAGCTTGGCCTGTATGCAAGCAGATCCCATTTCAGAAAGAGAAAAAAGTTTGAAAATAAAACTGAATGCAAACAAACTGCAGAAAAAGTTTTCTTATCTCTTCTTAAAACTAAGAAATGCAGGGTGGAAGCTAAAACCTTCCAAGCTTACTGGACAGCCAGACATTCTTAGGATGAGGAAGGTACAGATGGTGCAGGTGCTTGCCTCACCTGAGCTGATTGCTGAGAAACCTCATGCCACTTCTTTATTTTGCTCCTGATTTCTTGATAACTTTCAAGACCTATATTTGTTCAGCTCTGCAAACAGGGTTTGAAATTAAAGGCACGAAAATACTTGAGGATGTGAGTTTTCAGCTCCCTGAATCTCAGCTCTGCTTTGGTGTAATGGACATAGTTACACTACTGTACTTCACAGTCATATCAAGTGCAAATACATTAAAGTACATTTTTTTTACCTTAGATTTGAATCCTACAAGAAAATTCACATTGATAAGAAATTTGCAGGAGTGAAGGCACAATTTTCCACAGTTAGCCAACTATGGATGGATAACTAATGATCTTTCTTCAGCAAATATTTAAATGCACGTTAACAATGCAGGGGTGCTTTGATGTGACTGAGAATCTAAGGAAAAAAAATAATTGTCCATATAATCCAAATTGCTTGAAACAGCAAAAATGAACTATAAATTGTCAAGTTGGGTGGACAAACTTTCTTGCAAGATGTCCAGTGCTCCCAAGAAGAGGAAGAAAACAGACTGTTTCCTGTTGTGGTTGTCCTTGCAAAGCAATGCAAATGCTGTGGCAAAGATGCTAGCTTGCATAGCAAAATACATTGCATAGCAAAATAGACTCCATTCTGCAGGAAATCTCTGAGATTCTCTGAGAGGTCTATTTAGATGAGAAAAGATAGGGCTTGAGTGAGTTAAAAATACACTGTGGAATGCAATCAGTGCAATGTTATTCATTTTGATATTAAACAAGATTTATTTGACAGTAACACCATATGCTCAGTGGTGCTGTCCACAAGATGACAATTCCATTTTGTAACAACTGTTAAGTTCAAAAATTGTTTTCATTCAGCTTTGGAATAAAAACAAAAAAGCCTTTCAGATCTTTCTGGAATGGAATTACACTGAAATGGTTGATTTCAGATAAAAAACCCAGCCTTTTCTTTTGTAAGGACTTTTTGCTTCTAATGGGTTCCTTGGTCACCCAAAGGAGGACAGGAGGAAATGGTCTCAAATGTCAGTAAGGGAAGTTTAACTGGATATTAGTAAACATTCTCCACTGAAAGGGTTGTGAACAGACTGCCCATGGAAGTGGTGGATTCACCATCCCTGGAGTTATTTCAAGCACATGTAGATGTGGTGCTTACAGATATGATTTAGTGGCAGTGGCCTTGGCACTTCTGGGTTAATGGTTGGATTCAATGATCCTAAAGGTGTTTTCCAACCTAAGAAATTCCAGGATTTTAAGGGGCAGGACCTTGGAAGAAGGCTGGGAGAGCTGGGGCATGGATAATCTGTAACTTTTCAGAGGCCCTGATACTATTCAGGAGCATTTCTTGGTGAAGTGTCCACCTGCTGAAAACATTTCCATCAGCACTAATATTTGGTTCTTGGTACTACTAAGATTTTTTGTATTGACTAGGCATGGCTGTAGTATGCAAGCTTTGTAGAGGATGAGACAGGAACCCTTTTCTGATGGGAAGAAGAGAAACTGAGGATTTTGACAACAGGAGAGTTCTAGAAGCAGCTGAAGTGAACGTGGCAAAAGTTGGGTACTATTGCTAAAATGTCCAGCACTGCATGTCTCACAGTGCCAGTGCTCAAAAACATCAGGACAGTTTTAGAATTCAGAGGATCAGAGAGATGAAGTCTTTTACTTACTCCACCTGAGGTTTTCTTTTACATTGATTGGAGACTGAGAAATGTAGGCACAAAAATATGCAAAAAAAAATTTTTCTATATAAAAAAAAAAGGTGCTAAAATACTTTCTTTTTCTTCCAGACAGTTAAAAACCTGGGAATTTATCCAAAATACCACCAATTGTAAAAACTTCAGGGTTGGAGGTTATTGGAAAGAAGAGTTTCAATTAGGAAATGCTGCTTTGACATCTGGTGGGGATTAGTTTCCTCAGGTATTGATTCATGTGAATGGATAAACACTTTCCCAACTGACTGACATTGTGCATTCCTCCTAACCTGCCAGCACTCCCTGTCTTGAAGGAAGGATGTCAAAGTGCATTGTAGCAGTCCTCCCTGAGGATCATATTGGAGGAAGTGTTTAGCTGGGACTTCTCAATCCTTGAGAAGATTGAGGCAGACAAATTACTGTTCCTGTGAGCTGACACTAACATTTCATAGGAAAAGTTAAAACATTTAGCAGAAATAATGCATTGAAGAAAAAAAAAAGATTAATATAAAATCTGCTACTGAACAAAACGATGTGAAAGATCTTTTTTAAGCAGCTCTGCAAATAATTGGAAGGCCCTTTGCCTGCAGGATTGTGCCCTTCCCCACCTTTCTGCTGCACTGGTGCTGCTCACAGCCAGACACAGGGCGCCCTGTTTCCCAGAGCACACACAGGCACACGTGCTGCCAAGTTTTTAGCCACACCAGTTCGACACTCTTGGCTCTGGCTGTCTCAAAATTGGGCACATATGGTTAATAGGCAGCAGCACCAGTGGAAGAGTGGTACTTGCTTTGAACTGGCAGGTGACAGGAGCAGAAGTATTTGGCAAGAAAAGCCCCTTGTGGTGGTCTTGGTGTGCGTGTGTTTTAATCCTGTGCTCAGCTTCTCAGCAAAGCACACAGACAGAGGAAGATGCCTGCACAGCCACCACACCCTGCTCCTCCCTGCCAGGGAGCTGGGATAATGCCTGGCCCAAGGGCATCAGACAGAGGACACTGTCACCAGTACTCAAGGAAGTCCAGCCCTTGCAGGTGCAGAGAAGGTGTAAAAACACAGTTTGACTGGTGGGGAATAGGTATGTGTGTCCCCTCAAATGCCTAAAAAATACATTCATCCAGCTAAGAGGAACAATTATTCATTAAAAAATCAGGTACTAAAAAATTACTCATTTAAGACAGTCACTGCTACTTCCTCAGCTTTTCACTTCATTGCTGCTTATGCAAGTAAAAACAACAAACTAAATGGAGACTTTATGGGCACCAGGGACCAATTAATGCCACGTGACTTCCTCCCAGGCTTCCATGAAAATAACTGTATTATAATGGTCTGTGATATTAATATCAGCTTTGGGAAAGTTAGGCAGCAGCTCCATAGGGAAGGATGTAGCATGAGCAAGCACTCTGGAATGTGCAGTATTTGACAGAAGAGAAGTGGTATCTTTTTATAAGTTCCATCTCTTCTTGCTATTGAAACAGGAAAGTCAGCTAGAAAAATAAAATTGCCTGAGGGAATTTGAACAATTTTCCAGGGATAAATTCCAGTATCTGTTGGAATGAGCTTCAGAACCTCCTTGATTTTAGTGCATTTATCAATCTACAGATTAAGTCTAAGGATTAAATTCTGAGCTGAATTTGGGTTCCTAAATTTAAATAGCTTTGGAGTTCACTTTTTGGGTTTAGCTCTCTCAGAACTTAAATAATTTTAAGGAATTGCTTTTAATCTCATGGCTATGTGGAAGCCCACAAGATTTTTGCTGTAGATTATGTGGCTCATGGCTGTGAAGAAGCAGTACCTCTGCAGATAATATCTGCTAAACTATGTGAGGACTGCTTCACAAGAAGAATTGATTTTGCTTCTTAGGCTGGCCTAGCTGGTTTGAAACACAGTTCTGCTATTTCAAACTGCACCTTGCACTGAGACATCCAAGAGATGGAATTTACTGCTCTTCTTACATTGGTGATGTACAGGTGTTGCAGAGAACCTTAGGCAGAACCTGTGGATGCCAGTGGAGGCACTCTGGGATAAAAGCAGTAATCTCCCCATCTTGGTCTGTCCTCGGACCCCACACTTCTCCCTCTGTTTGCTAGGCACTGTGCTTTTCCAGCCATGGCTTTCTCACGCTGGACCTTTCTTGAAGTGGAGGGACACACAGAAACTACCCTGCCCCTGAGGCTGAGCAGTTAAAAGGTAAAGGCACTGGATAAGACCCACCAGCAAAGCAAGAAAGCACCACACAGCAATGAGATCAAAGGCCTGGAAGGGAAAGAAGCAGCCACAGCAGCCTGGATGAGTGCAGCTGTCCAGCCCACATCCCCCTGCTGAACCACGTACCTGATTGCAAAGGACAAACAGAATAGTTTCATGTGCATGTCAAAACACTGAGTGGAAAGAGGACAAGGAAAGCAAGAGGGAGGAGAGTGTGCTTCAATGCCTCTCATGATAACTTTGGCCTCAGTTTCTGCATCTCCACAGTAGGAGTATTAACTCCAAAGATGCACGTCAGTAAGCAAGAGCACACAGGGTGAGGGCAGTCTAATAACCAAGCATGAAGTGGGTTAACTGAAAAAGTGGGTCTAAATAGCATCACATTTGGAGGAGTGATTTGGGTAAGAGGTTCAGTTCAGCTCAGCTCTGGAAAGTTCAGATACTGGTTAAACTTTGGATAAACTTTTGACCCCTTTTTTCTTGTAGAAATCAGACTGGAATCACATAAACACAGACTCTCTTGTGAGCTTTCCAATACTGCTTGTTTTTGACTGAGCCAATAATAGAAGAACAGATTTCTTCATGATACTCCTGTACTTCGACTTCCAAACTCACCCAGTTTCTTTTTCTTTTCCAAACCTGAGACATTTTTCATTCTATTCCATATAAGGTTTGGATGTTAGCTGAGGGCAAGTCTAGCTCTATCCTGACTGATTTTCTCATCTCTGGGAATAACTGTCATCTTTGCTAGCCTTTTTCCCATCCAGTGTTAAATATTTTCATTAATAACTGGAGAATTAGTCCAAAGACAGAGATTCTGTTTCCCAACTTCAACTCTTGCTCTTCTCCCTACCAGAAATGCATGGCTCTGGTGGCCCTCACTCTGGGCAGCTCTGCATCACCTGATGCTCTCTAATTTTTTCATTATCTTCCTCATTTGGAGGCTGCCAGCCATAGTTTCTTGCTCTTTGTATCTTTTGCTCCTTTTTCCGTACCACTGAGTCCTCTCCTCATGACTCATGAAAAGAAGCTCCCATCAGTTATATGTGTTTTCCCCCACCATTGCTAGCTAAAAGGGGAAGAGGGAAATATCTTCTGAAAATATCAGCACTTTCTTCAAACCCACTCATATCATCTGTTTGCTGATTCCTATCCTGTAGCCTGTGACCTCAGCAGTGCAGGAGTTTTAGTTCTGTTTTCTTCATCAGTCTGATTATATTGTCAGCACTTAAAATAAACAGGAATTAATAACAGTAAAATTAATCAACACTTGGGAGTGTAACCACCCTTATAATTGATGGAATCAACTGGTAGGTGATAATTAGAACCAGCCAGAAGCTTTTTCTCAAAATTTAGATGTAAACTTCCTCTGTGTTAGAAACCACACATTAAAATACTCTCCCACAGCAAGCAACTTTCCTTGTTCTTTTTTATATCCTCACAGTGTGGAAGGTCCTGTATAGACCACAAAAACAAAGTAAGAGTATCCAAATATTGCTTTCACATATTTCTGGCTCATCCAAACCTAGAAAACCCCAGAAACACAACTAAGCCTGAACTTTGGAAATTCTAAAATCTGTTTTTCAAGCCCAAGAGAGGAAGAAGGAAACATATCTGAGCTCTTGGATTCTTCTTCCAAATTGATGTTTCTGTGGGGTTTCTGCCAGGGAGTGCTGCAGTAACTGGGACTGGATGCTGACATCAGAATCCCTTGTGCTGCTCTCTCCACCTGGGTGGGGAATTCAGTGTCAGTGCTCAGCTGAGGGGATTCAAGCCCAGAACTATGCTGTGCACCCACCCCTGCAGCCAGAGGCTAAGTTCATCTGTGTTGGAGAGATATTAAAGTTATTTTATTATTTCCATTGCATCCAAGCTGTGTGTAACAGCCCAAGTTATTCAGCTGCATGAAGGACCCAGATTTAACTAAAGGGGTACTCTCCATGGAGATTGGGGTAGTGACTAGAAATAGCTTTGATTTTGTGCTTCTAGATAATTTTCCCTCCCTTCTTCTTCCTCTCTTTAGATTAGGAGGGGTAAGGCTTTATGGTGCTGCTGTTGGTTGAAGTGAGGAGTGTGTTCAAATTCTACAGGCAGAAGCAAGATGTGAGCACCCCAGCTCAGGAAACAAGTGCAGCAACTTTGCAGTGCAGGGAACATCATCTTCAGAATAACTCGGTGTTGTGGCTTTGATGATTTCTTCAGACACTGTAAGTAGACTGACAAATTGACTTTCAAGTGAAAGGTCATTGAAAAGAATTGTGGATAAAAGCATCTGGATTTACAATTGAAAAGCTACAGAAGTTCAGTTTACAACTCTACTGGGTTCTCTGCGTAGGAGTTTCTATCATATAATTTGGCAGCTTCTTCTGCCTCCTGATTGGGGTTGTAGAAAATAAAAATTCTTTGTGGTTTCTTTCTTTTTTTATTTTTTCCCTCTTTTTAAACACAGTGGAGAGTTGTGGTGTTTTGGCAAGTCTGATACAAAGAAATATTGTGCTGGCATTGTCTCATATTGTAGGTGACCTCAGGCCTGAACTATACAAGGGAAAAAAATAGGTCTCTGTTGAATAGAGCACACATGTGCTTGAATCAGATTATAGAGGGAGTGTGAAAAGCAGAGCACACACACACGATACATTTATTACTGATGTTGTGGGCTTAAATGTAATGCCCAGTTCTCATCCCAGGATGCAAATCAGGAGTAGCTATGTGGTGTTAAAGTCTGCTCTGCTCTGGTGTATGAGGTTCCGCCTGGTATTCCTCTCCCTAAGCTCACAACTATAATAAAAGGGTATTTGCAAGACAATTAGGTAGCTGAAATTGCTTAATCTGTGCAAACACCCACAACACATGACTCCAGTGGGTGGCTGCCTTTCAGAGTGTGACAAGAAGCTTATAGACCACTTTTTTTTTTTTTTTTTTTTAAATTTCTCCCTCTTTCGGGAATCAGGATGGAAACTTAGTTAAATCCTGGAAATCCTTACCAATAAAAGCAAACACTGTATGCAGAAAGGCTCCCTGGCACTCCCTCCTCCCTTCCCCTTCTTTGTGGGACATAAAACTAAACTAAACAGAGATTTGTGCCTATCAATATTGACTTGACTGATTTCCCTTTTCCTGATTTCTCTAAGCCTGTGGTTGATTTTCTGTGACATTTGCTTCCGGTAGCAGATTCATATGAATGTTCTCTCTAGAAACAGAACAGTTCCAAATGTCTATTAAAAACCAAAACAATGTGGTCGAAGAAAATAATGGGGAATGTTTTTCTGCACAGTTTAATTTCTGCAGCTTCCTCTATTTTCTTCCTACTTGAAAAAGTAGTTTTCTCTACTATGTAAGGGTTTTCTTGTGTAAGAAAACTTACTCAGTAGAGCTATTAAACAAAATAGTGTACCAAAGCTCCTTGCACTGTCTTCTGTGCAGGAATTAGACACTTAATATGCCCCAAAGTCCAGACTGCAGTCATTAGCAGAAGCCTGACAACCTAGGTTAGTACCTAGGGTGGAGCTGAGACAACTGCACTCATTTCCTTTGCTCCATCAAAAGATTGCTTTGTCCTCAAGGAATAAGACAGGGAGCTGCCCTGATTTTGCTTCCAGATGCTTCTCTTGGTCTTTAGGTGACAGGAACTAGGCCTTGGAGCAGAACTCCTGCTGTTGGATTATACCTGTCCCCATCAAATTAGAAATCTCAAACTGTGGCCAAAGAAGAGAACTGGATCTTCTAAGTCCCTCCATTGATAGTAAAGCAAAGTTGGGCAAGGTGTTCTACAACTACTAGAGCTAGAGTGGGAGAAGTCTGCCTGCTTCCCCTTCCTCTCCCTTGTTCTCTCTCCTTTTGATGCACCCTCATTGCACAATGTGTCCTACATCTGCACTGCACCCAGACTGAGAGGGAAGAACTGACAACAAATTTTGAAATGTCAGCAAAGAACTAAGCATGAATCTTTTCTTCATTTTTCGGGGTTCCAGTGCTTTTTTTAAGCAATACATCCCTAGTTTTTTAGTGACTAGCATAAATATGCTCAGAAGTAGAACAGCTCAAGCCCTCTTGTGCAGGACCTACACTGATACATCCCTTAGAGAGAATTTGGTGGTCTCTGAGGGACCATGCTGTACATCCTTCTCTCTTCCAAATTATTGTACACAAACCTTGGCTAAGACCTTTTTTCTAGGGAAGCTAACTACTAAATATTCCCTTTCTGCTCAGAACCAGCATTGCTGGGAAAAGATGCTGTCAGTCACAGGGCACATAAGCCCTCCTGCAATCCTTTCCAATTGCATAATGGTGCAATTGTGCATTGTCAGGAGCAAATGATAGCCAGCACTTAGAGGTGGGGTTGAGTCCTCTAAGCATGAAGTCACATAGGTCACAGCTACTCCACAGAGAGGTGGAAAAATTAGGGCTAGGTACTGGTCTGTGAGGCTGCCACAGGACAGCTGATGATGAGATGTTGCTGTTTTTTCTCCATGCTTTCATTGACGACCCCAAATATAAATAAAAATTGCAATGGTTTCATCCAAAAGAGTCCTGTGGGCTTGGAAAATGCCCCTTGAGATGAAAGTGGCCCCTGGCAGTTTGCAACAGGCTTTGGTTGCTGTGGCACCTGTGCAGGAGAGGAACATATGTTAGCACAGGGTCTCAAGGTTTGTCTTCTCTCCTAGCTTCTCTCTCTTTCCTGCTCTATTCCCATCCTACAAGTGAAGAGTCCTAGGAAGCACATCCCACTTGCAGGATGAGGGCCACAGAATGATCTGGGAAAGCAGAAGAAACTTTATTGTTTAACTGACTTGCAAATGTAACACTTTTTCCACACAGAAATAGAGTATCACTAAAGTGAACAATCATTGAGATTTCTATATTTTTTTTGTTTCTCCTCCTCCCCCTTTGACTAGTTTTCCTTCAACTGTTTTCCAGTGTCACCAAGTCTCACAGTTTCACTGAAGGAGAACGTGTATTAAAATACCAGATCTACCAGAAAACATCTGCAACTTGCAAGTCTATTGTACTACTATTATATGAGCAAGCCATTGTAAATTCTTCTAAGTCTGTAACTTATTTCACGTTAACACACTGCGTGTTTTACAACACCATTTCAAAGTTTATGGCCTTTTTTCTTTAGCCGCTTGTTCCAATTGCATCTTATATTTCATCAAATATGGTAAAGAAACCATGAGAATAAATTGATGCTCCATATGAACCCCCCCTATAAATGGATGTTGCCAAATTGCTGTAAAATGCTTTTCCTTTTGAGCCCTCCAGAATTGTTAGTAGGTTTCTGAGGCTAAATTCTACTGGGAAACGTTATGACCATTTAAGGCCTCCAAACTTTATGCTTCAGTACAAAAGGCCTAAGGGCGAGGATTTAAAATGGATGAAGTGGAGAAATTTGCACTTCCTTAAGAAAACACAGAGCATTTCCTTCCGCGTGTCAGAAACGAAACCAGAAAATACAAAGTAATTTGTCAGGAAATTTTCCTTCCATAATTCCCTCTTCAGCCCTTCCTCTCCCACCCTTCCCTGCTCCCACTGCAGCCCTGCAAGCCTCATTTTCTCCTCCTTGCTGTCAGCTTTACGACTGTGGGTCCCAGCTCCAAGGCGCGGTGATGGACGGTGCTCTTCTCCTCACCTCGTGCGCTGGAGCTTTGCAGTAATGTCTCCTCGTGTTCACAGCTTGCTCCTGCCACCCTCTTCTCTGCTCACCTCCCCAGCCAGGCTCACGCCTGCAGACAATCCTTCAGGAGATAAGTACCCTTCAGGGACACCCGCTCAGCCGCAAGTGACGCGGCGTCATTTGGCTCTAATTGGACGCCAGTGTAAAAAGAAAAAAAACACTTGTCATATTTATGAGTTACTGTGAGTTAATAATACACTGGGATCCATTAGTTAAAGCACATTTGCTCCAAACATGTGGCTTCAGCTTTTTGTTTTTCATTCAAGCAACATTTTTTCAGATGAAATGCAGTTGCAGTTTTTCTCCCAGGCACTCAGCGAGCCTCAGGGAGTTACAGCATCAATTATTTTTCTCCCCATATGTGGAAAAAAATAAAGAAAAAAACCCTAGTGTCCTAGCCAGAGAAGTTGGAGTTATTATCCAAAATAATAATAAAAGAGTATCAAAACATCCAGAAATCAAAAGCTTCAGCCAGCTGAATAAATGTAGTCAAAATTGAAAACATAAAGTCTGCAGAAGATTCTTTTGCAAATAAAATGGGCTCTGGTCTCTCTGTATTTTTAGCAATGTCCTGTCCTGCCTGAGCCAATTCTTTTTCTCCCAAAGTCTGTCTACTTGAGTGACTTTTCTTTGACTGTATTTCGAAAGATAAATTCATTAGTGCCTTGCAGGTGGATTTGCCTGAATTTGAAAACTTTAGAAAGTACTAAAATGACGAGCAAAACCAGAACATGAACAGAAACTTGTTTTCATCCTCTTGCTTCGGAAATGGTGCTGCATTTATGTGTAATAAAAATCAAGATGTTCATCTTTCTTCCTCTCTCCCTCTGCAATATTTTTTCAGTGCTGAAGATGTCAAGAGCAGAATTTACCCTTCCCTTGATGCCATCTTTTTTTTTCCCCCTCCTGTTTCATCACAGCTGCGTGGACTGCAGCCAACTCAAACTGTACCTTCGCACTTCACTGCTTAGGACTCTGCTGCACGTTCAAATTTGACAAGACTTTTTAACGTAGATAACTGAGCAGACAGACTGAAACTTCAGACTGGTAGCTGCACACCCCAGGATGCCCACACCTCACACCTCACTGCCTTATCCTTACATAAGCTGATTTCTCTCCCATCAGGAAGAGGCAACACAGCAAACTCCATGAAGCTCTGCTTGCTCTCAGTACCTGTGGCTAAATATGGAAGCTCCACCTGCTCTTTGGTTCAGGATATATTTTGCCTGCCATACCTAGGAAACGTTTATGGAATGTTTTACATATTGCTGCTGCTTTATTAGTAATAAAATTTCCTTTCATTTATAAGCTCAAATTAAGCAAACAGCTCCTCCACTGCTGACTCAGCCTCCAAAGCTGCACTTTATATATGTCACACAATATATATAAATTTATAAGGTGAACAATGGTTGTATTTAAGTACTGATTTAGTAATCATGAACTTTGCTGGCAGTATCCTTTGGAAACTAAATCCATAATTTTTATTAGTATTAAATGTTTCTAATGGGAGTTGACAAATACTTGAACTGAGTTGCTTTTTCTCTGCACTTGGCAAAAGGAAAGGGACAAAAATTCTTATTACACAATGAGAAATGCATTAATACTAAAACCCATTCATCTCAATTTTCTACAAATATAATTTAAGACCTTTTACAACCATTGGTGAAATTACAATGTGCTGTGGGGAAGTTGCAAAAATTTTATGAGAGTAATAAAATTGTCATTGTAATACCATTATAGGGTGCAGGGACAATATAGATATTTGAATTACCTATTGTCCTTGTGCCAGGCTGAAAAGGCTACATGCAGGAGTTATAGCATGTAATGGAGACAACTGCTGATACAAACCAGAGAAAGGAAATCCAGGTCCACTTTAGCTGGCCTAAGACAAATCCTCATTAGAAACATGGACTCAGAATACCCTTCCCACTTGTGTCAACAACAATGAAATTTAAACGGGTGGACTGTTTTGCATTTGTGTCAATGGTAGCACAGAGACCAACTAATTAAGCAGAGATTATGTGCAATAAAACTATATAATAATGTCACATCCAAACCTTGATATTTTTAACTTCTGGACCATGCTTTCTAAGGTTTGCACTCAAGCCTGACTGAAGGTAATCATGGTGGTCCCTCTCATTCATAGCCACAAAAACTGCTCAGGTAGCTCATGGCAAAACCATGAAATCTTACCTGGAATTAAAATGGTGTTAACTTTCTAGAAGTGGAAATTCCTTTCTCTGAAGAATAGTGTTGCTGGGCTTTATCCAGGGCAAGAGTATTGCTTTCTCCCTGCCTGTCCAAAGGACAAACAAGAGGAAAAAAGAGAAAGAAAACAAGGCAATTGCAGCCTTGTATGTTAGCAACATTTCACTGGCTGCATTCAGGAGAGCAATAAAAGAATTGAAATAGTTCAAGCATCTGCCCTTGGCTGAGGGACTTGTAATTATACACTACAGACTCCACTCCCTTGGAACAACTGTCTTTGATTCCTATCTCTTCTTTTATTACAGCTGAAATACAAAACTCCTGATGAAACCATTACATTTCCATGTGAAATTCACAGCTATAAGGGGAAACCTCTGCAAACTTGCCAGACTTTTGAAGGGGGGCAGAAACATATGGGCAAAGGTTGTAAAGTTCCCTTCCAAGTTTCAAAGGTCCAACCACTTGGGGCAGCCTGTCCTGGAGTTAGAGATTTATTCTATTCATTTTAGTAAACATTTTGGAATGGGAGTAAGGAAGTTAATTTTATTTCCTGTTTATTAAGAGTTACCATACTGTGAATTCCTGAAGTTCAGCTGATCACTCTCCTGAAAGTCACTGGCTGTTTAATGCTCACCAGAATAATGAGAACCATGGCAAAATCACCCAGGAGACATTTTCAAACACTCAGAGAGTCAGTGAGATCTACTATGCTTTTAATACACCTTACGGTTTTTGTCCTAACTTCAGACAACGTTCTTCCCACAGGTTAGGATCCTCAAAGGGACAACTGGAGCTGGGTCTCTTTGCCCAAGTCTTTCCCAGGGAAGATGGGCAGGGAAAGAAGAGGCAGAGACATCAATGGGTCCTCACTGAGACATCTATTTTGAAATCCCCAGAACATATTTTGAAATCCTCAGGGTGCATAGTGAGTCCTGCAAAGAATGTTCTGGTTGGTGAGTGTGCCATTTTGGGTCTTCCTGGAGGGAGCACCCTGAGGACTTCATTTAGTGGTTTGTGAAAATGCCAGCTGAGGTAGTGCTGCTGCCTCTCCTGTGTCCCACAGGAAGGTGCCAGTGCCAGGATCAGTGCTCACCAGGAAAAGCTGTCTCTTCAGTGGCCACAGACAAAGCATCTAACAGAACCTGCACTGCCCATAGCCACACACTTGATATTTTACTGAAAGAAATTCAGAGCCCACCTTTCTGTACTCAGACAGCCTAAGCCTACCCCCTTATCCAGGGAAATTGCTCAGCAGCCTGAGCTCCCGTCACGCTTATTCCCTTGTTTTGCACGTTGCCAAGAGGCAAGAAGGTATTTCCCTACACTGCAACCTTTTATTTTCTGTTCTTTTTACTCTGACTAATATGTCTTCTTGGTAACCACAGTATAATAAATTTCATAGAGCATGACCAGCATACTTAGTTCATATTATTCATTTGCAGTCATTTATTTTTTTCCAGCTCCTCTTCCACTCCCGGTCTCCTCTCCCCAGCGCTCACTCTGTGGAATGATAATACACACAGAGTGCCGGCTGGCTGAGAAGGACTTAAAAACAACAAGTAAGAGGATCTTTCTGTGCTCACACCTGTTTTAAGATTTGTTATCCTTAAAAAGAAAAGCTGTAGGGATTCACTCTCTTTCTTCCTTGTAGACCCCAGTGGAATATACCATTAAACCACAGGGAGGAGAGAAAGCCTTCAGTGCACTTAAATATACTTATGTCAAATCCATCTCATTCTTCCTGCCTTCTTTCCTCAATCTAGCCACCGTTCCCAAGGGCTGGAGAACATTACAACCCATTCACTTTATATGAATGGGCACAGACAGACTTTTTCACCATTTCGATATGTCTACATTTGCAGGCATATCCTGTAGGCCAACTGAAACAGCCTTAATTTCAATTTACTATCTCCCTGAGGAACATGCCATTCTCCTGAAAGTGGAAAAAGCCCTCAATTGGCTATTCCCTGCCCCCTTTCCTTCCACCTCAAGTCAAGATCTGAATTGGAGGGAAAATTTCTCCCAAGATTAATGGACTGCCATTCTGATGCTTATAACAGGGCACATGATCTTTATTAAACAAGTAATGAACAACTTTCACCAAAATATGTATTTGGAAGGTGCTCAGTGTTACTGGACACGACTCAATCTAAATCTTTTTCCAAGTCCCTGTAGATTGGTGTTATATTAGGAAAAAAGAAAACATTCCTCAGTGGTCATTTAACTCTGCCTTGTTTTTCAGCAGTGCTATCAGTAATGACAAAAACAACACTAATAGAAAAGTAGCCAAGGTCTTGGCTTGCTAACTTCAGATGCAGTCTAGGATCAGCTCATCAAAGCCTAAATGGGAGATTCTCCCACCCTCCCAAGACAAGTGCTAGAGGTTAGCTATTATTGCAACAAACCATAAACAAAACAGATAACAAATAAATATTCAGTGGATAGCGGGAGTAAGAAAAATAACCAATACAGCTTGCCAGACCTTGTTGGTCATAGCTTTGATTTAGAGCAAAATGACATGTAGAAAATAGATTTAGGAGAGGAAAAGGACTTTGCAGAAGCACTGATGCCTTACTGACATTCAGGCTCTGGCTGGTATTTGGCATTACAGGATTTCACTGGGGTTTGGCAGTTGTCTGGAAAAATTGCCAACATATAAGTCAATGTGCAGCATTGCTGGGGTGCACAGCTCAGCAAGTTTATAATTAATCATTTATCATCTAATAGTCATGGCACAAACCTAGCCCTATCTCCCAGTGCTGTAAATACCATGATATTCCAACAGGCTCCTTAGGAAAGTATCAGACACTGGAGCATATGGCCAAAGAGTGATTCATGTTATTACACTGAAGCCGTTCTAGCCTTGCTGATGTATTGCTGAATGTTTAATATTTTCTGTGCGGTCTCTTTAGGGAGGATGATAGTTCAGAGATTGATGGGCCTGGTCCAAGTTGTCCAAGAGGTCTGATGCTGTAAATTTGTTCACAGAACTGCTGCATTTAGGGCATCTTTTTCTGGTGTGCTTGTTTTTGAGGTGTCTGGTTATGAGCAGGCATAGGTGGGTATAAAGGGGAGGATCTTCTGGTTAAAGGAAGCCAGGAGGATAAGGAACTGTCATCCCAGCCTCCCACAGATGGGCAAATTACAATGACATTACCCACCTCCGTTTTGGAATTCAAAGCTGTTCCTTTTCCTGTTGTAGGCAAGCATTTTATTTATTTTAGCTACATTGCAATTAAAAATAGCAGCAAACCAAGAAGTGGTTAGAGTGAAGGCATAGAAAAATTGGCCTCAGTGGAGAAATGAGCTTTGCTTCCCACAGTTACAAACAACCTCTGCTTAGCAAATTGGATGTCTTTTCAGATTGCAAATGACTCCAGAAAAAACAAAGTCTCAACTGCAACATAAAGACCAGAGTTAAGTCTGCTGTACGTGACCATAACGAAGGAAGGAAGACAGCAGTCTCAGATAGCATTTTCTTCTCTGAAAATGCCCATCTTTTGATCTGCATTTGAATTTTCCCATTATCATTTAATGGGAACGGTAAATCTTTCCAGGGAGTATCCAGAGAAATTCTTAGACACAGTCAGATTCAGGATATGGCACAAGGCCATCTCTTAACCAAATTAATAAATACTTTACAGCAAGCCATGAAAAGTCTTTGGAGCCATTATTCTGAAAGTTTGTTATGGTCATTGCTTCTGTGTTAGCATTACTCCATAGTTCCATTTCAATCACAGATGCTTGCATAAAAGAAACATTATGCCGAGACTAATGCTTTTCATACTTAGGAAACCTTTTTCTTATTACTAGCAAGCAATGAGGAGAATATCCCTCTTCCATTTCATTCTGAATGTATATCAGGGGCTTTTTAAAGAGAAATACAGTTAAAGAAGGGCTAAAGCCTGACCTACAATCTGTCAGAAACTATTTTCCGTGCTGCATTTGCTCCATTTGTGTTTGCCATGGGCAGGAGGTATTGGAAGCTGCACCTGAAAACTGCACAAGGAATGCTGTTTGATGTCACAGCTACTTTTAGAGACCTGTATAGGACCTGCCCTTTGCAGCTCCACTGCCAGTGGAGCAAGGCAGTGTTGAGCTCCTGCAGCAGTTTGTACAGTACATGTGACTTTATAGCTGAGTGTAAAGCATTTGCTATTATTAATCAACCCAGGTGTTATGTTAATTGGCTTAATTCTTAACTGAGAGGAGACTGTTTTTCAAATACTCAGGACAAAACCTGTTAAACCTCAATTAGGATGCAGCCAAGGAAAGTGCAGATGAGCCTGGAGTAATTACCAGACAGTGGCTGACAGGCAAGTTCCTGCATTTTCAGCCAGAACAGGTGATTTTGAAACCTAACCTCCAGCAGCTGCTGGCTAGGCAGCACATTTGCTCCTCAGGGGCTGCCCAGGATGGCCTTTGCTCTGCTAGCAGCTCTCTGCTGCACATCAACAACTTAGCACTGAGAGGGTGAGGGAAACTCTCCGCTTTCATACCCAGAGGGTGGTGAATGGCAAGACCCAAGCACAGAGACATCACTGCAGGGAAGTGGGGGATCAGGGCTGCCATGGAGCAATCTCTGTGCTGCTGACCCACAGCCCTCCTCCAAACAAGCCTGCAGGATAAAGAGTGATAAGGAATTGGGCAACCTATCCATCTTTGTATACATGAGTGGAGTGCCTACCTTCTCCCAAGGGATCATCCTTGTTTACCTGTTGTGAGGATCTGGCATTCCTGTGCAACACAGTCTGCACGCTCAGGGAGGGGTAGATAGGGTTATGGCCTTTTGAAATGGGCTTTCTCTTCAATTAGAAATTAATTTGGTCCTCTCTATGATCACCTGCTTCATGCCAGCATCTGAAGATAGATAAAATGTGGGGCTTGTAGGGAGAGGCTGCATCAGGACTGAAGAAAACATGTATAGCTTGATAAAACAGGCAACCTCTCCTGTGTGTTACATTGCAGCTACTGACACAGTAGGACAATGGGGACAATGTGCACTCTAACACCTTCACACAGAGCTTTTACATGGGCTTGGATAGTTTTTTTCCACATTATCCCCATTTCACATTCAGAAAAATGAAGCTTGGAGTAAGAGATGAACTTGCTGAAGTTCACCTGGCAAAGCACAGGATATAGAATATGTTTTGTGTATTGCCTGGTCTCTACAGCCAAGGCAAACACATTAATGTACATTTAAAGAGAAAGGATCCTGTGAGCAGAGCTGGAGCTATGGACTTTTCTTAAACACACACTCAAAGAAGAAATCATTTTCGGAGAGGAAACTATGCACCTGGAAAGCACACTGAGTTTTAATGGATATTAATGTCTTGCAAAAACAAAACAAAGCCTGGAACTTAATAATTTGCCGAAAAAATAAAGAACATATTTTTTTTTAGTGTTAAACAAGAATTAAATTATCCAGCACATGTTTGATGCTCCTCAGCTGAAGTGTTTTGAAACTTCTGCACAGGCAATAAATTACAGAGGGCAGCATGGTGCAGTGATGGAGGGGGCAAGGGGACAGAGGGTAAAGGTGAGCACACAAAGTCTGCTGTTCCAGAACATCACCAGCACTGGCTCCCGAATGAAAGCTGAAAGACCCAGGTACCAGAAGGCAGATGGAAAAAAACGGGAATGCACTTCCATCTGTGGATACTGTTTCTTTTCATGGTTCTCACCGCCTGACCTCTTTTTCCCATCAGTTCCTCAGTGAGGAGATCAAGGTGAATTACTCTGGATGGGTGAGTCTCGACAGAGCAAACACAGCTGCCGGCGGGAAGCTCTGCTTGGAGAAACAACATGGAGAAAGCAGGAGGTGAAGGCTTTTATAAGCCAGCCCCACTAACGACACTTCTCCTTTTCACTCTCCAAGGCTTAGTTCCTGTCCCACCGCAGTCAATGATAATTTCCCTCTTGACTTCAGTAGGAGGATTGAGCTTCTGGAGGGCAATGGCTCCTGACCCGGTTTCTCCTCCTGTTATGTTAGGCACTGAGCCTGAACAGCTTCACTTCTGCAGTTGTAAGTGTAGCTGACTTGTATTCCCTTCAGAACAATCTTCCCAGCCCTGCTTTGTCTTCCCCATCAGCGGGTTCAGACAAAGAGGCAGCTTGCACTATGCTGTGGCATTGCCAAGGTGAAAGGAATCTGCTCTGCCCCAAGAGCAGGTCTGGGGCAGAGCCTCAGCCTCAGTCTGTGGTGGAGGTGAAGACCCCTCTAGGAAAAAATTTCTGTGCCTTTAATGAGAACGTGGGTGCACTTCTATACATGGAACCAGCCAGCGTGTTCTTCAGCTTTGTTCAAGCCTCCCATGTTTGTCCCAGCAGTTGAGTTATACACATAATTTTGCTATGCACAGAATGCATTGCTTGGCCAGCAGAAGATAGGAAGGGTAAATGATGGTATGTTTACCTTAGCTCATGGGGATGTCTTAGTGGTTTAACCTTCAAATGTGGTGTGCCTAACTTTTCCCTAACCACAGGTCCAAGTCCCAGCTGGGCTGACTCAGCCTTTATCTTCCTCAAGATAAATTCAGCCCCATTCACTTCACAGTGGGTGGGTGTTTCAGATGAAGCTTTAAAAATGAGAGTTTTGTCTGGTCTGGATGGACCCTAATGATCCCTTAACACTTTTCATGAGAAAAACATTGGTTGTGGGCCAGAATTCCCATTCTTTGCTGCAACAGCATAGAGGGAGCACAAAGAGAAGGCTCCATGAAGCTTAGAGGGGAAAGACACTGACGTGGTGGTGAAGCAACCATGGTGAAACTGTAAGCCAGGATTACTGTACCCCATGGGAACACTTGGTATGCCCTAAAAGAGCTGGGATTTGAGGTCTCTAGCTGGCTAGAAGTCTTGTACAGCCCACTGAAGTAGAATTAGGTTGCAAGTGCTTTTCCCTCCCTAGGAGATTTAATCCTACTGTGGAAGGAAGCAAAAGCATTCAAATAGCTGCATGAGAAACAGAAGATGAGGTGTGGCAGGTTAGTTATAGGATACTTGTACAGGGATGTAAAAGGCTGATTTGTCAGAGCACCCTCTGAGTATATGGGAAATATCAGGATGTTTATTGCTCTGTGAGTGGCTCCAGATAAAAATTCCATCATGTTCCTAAGAAGCCTTTCCAATGACACACATCTGCCAAAATCAGCATATTCCTGCAAAATTCTTCTTTAGGCAATTCACCATTTCCAAAAAAAAAAAAAAAAACAAAAACAAAACAAAACAAAACAAAAAAAAAACCCAAGCAGAAACACCCACCAAAAAGTCCCAATTAGCTGTACCTTTCTGACAGCACACTGAAATTCTGTAATTAGCACAGCATTGGATTCCTTTATCAACTGCAAAGGGACAAGTCCTTATCCATATGTGACAGACTCAGGGGAGTGGTTAAACAAACAAAAAAAATTCTGTACAGTTTTGCCAGAGCCGAAACGATTATTTAAATTAGTCAAAAAGAAAACAGGTTTTCAATTGCATTTCTCCTCAGTTCATCTTCAAGGCTAAAATGCCTGTGTCCTTCCAGGGCTAGAGGCATCACAATAGCACAAGAGAGGATAATGGCTTTGTATTTTTGCCCAAAGCGGAAGGAATGGAAAGGCCATGAAAGATGACCAGTCTGCCTGAGATCTCTATCCATTTTGCAGGCACAGGTGGTTTGATTTAACATCTGAAACTCTGGATCCTGAAGAAGGCCAAAAGCAACTTACAACCCCTAGGGAGGAGCCCATAATTAGTACAAAGAATGGACAGTGCTGGCAGGTCATACAGAGCTGCATTTCCAGAAGAAGGTATTTGCTAGTGTAGTCAGCACACTTTTGATAAGGCAAGCACATCTCAAGCATTTAGGCTTAAATAATCATGCTGATTAATGTCCTGGAGGTAGAACATAACTTTCCACTGAATTGAATCTCTGAAAGTGTTTTCTATTCTAGCAGGCAGATCTGTGCAAAACATTGTAAAGTAAGATACCATGAAAATGCTGGAGACGGTTTGGAAGGACTGCAATAAGAGCTTAAAATTAATAGTGTTATCCAATCAATGTCAGGGGATTTTCTCCTTGGCTTCTTCATTATGTGGCCTATTATATGTGTGACTCAAACAAGGTTTCTTTCAGCTTTCTTGGTACGATGAGGGGATTGTAGAGTATTACTGAAATGTGAAGTGCTTTGAGAGTGTGCACCAAAGTGCTACAGGAGCGCTAAGTGGTATTATCAGCTGTGAATAGATATGCTTATTATCAGCAGACACTCTTCAACAGTCCTGCTCTACTGTGCATCTGCAGCCAGCAGTGATCTCATTTTATACAGCAGCAGCCAAAGAAATAGGTTGGGTTCCTTAATATTAAAATGCATTAGGGGTTAGTAAGCAACTGCCTAACATTTCTTTTTAATTTAGAAAGGACATGGCTCAGTACACGGCTGAGTAAATTTATAAACATGCAGCATTACTAGGTTCTGTTGGCCAAGTCTATTTTATACTCTAAAGAGCTTAGTAATAGAAATATTTTAATTTAGAAAATGCTCCTTCAGATAAAAGGAGAGAATTAAACCAGTACACGTTTTCACACTCCAGGGCCCAACTGAGCCATTCATGTGCTCACCTGCGCTGGGAGAGCTGGCAGAAATCTGTTACAACTTTCCAATGGCTGCGTTCCTCTCACCCGTGTCTGGAGTAACAGCTCTAAGACTAACATATTCCAGACGGGATTGCAAATAGAGGGATATGTAAATACACATAAAAAAGCACAGGGCTTGGAAGGCTTGGCTTAATCAAAGGAACAGGGTGAGGAGAAAGGGGAAATGCTGGTGGCAGTGTTTATCTCAGCTCACTGCTGAGAATCTGCTTTTCATGCAGACTGCACACTCACAACAATTAGCAGAGTATCTTCACATCAGGCAACCTGTGTTCCCTTAACAGAAAGACCTCCTCACATTGTGCTATCGGAAACCCTGTGTACAGACAAACATCAGCCCCTGGAGTTCTTGATGCTTCAGTAAAAGTGTACAGCAACAGAAAAAAAAAGACCCTAAATTTTGTTAGTAGCTCTAAAGAGAGACATAGATGAATAAAACCCAGGAATTGAATTCCCCTCAAGCTTCAGGATATTTGAAATTATAAATGGAATGTTGCAGTTTGGACTTTTCTCTTGTTTTGAGCTCTTCAGCAGCTTCTTACTGTGCAAGGATCATAAAAAGGAACCTCCCATGGGGTGCTGTCCCTGTAACTTTAGTCAAAGATTAAAACTAAATTTTTGAGAGTTCACAATCATCCACAAAGGAGCTGAGCACAACACTTCTCTTAAAAGCATATGATTTGAGCCATGAAGGCTGGTTCTCCTGCAATAACTGCCACAGAATGTTTCAAACTTTGAATAATAGGAATTGCCATATTATTTGACCTTCTATGCCGTCTTCCAGGAAAGCCAGATTTTAAAACAAAGCAGGTAAAAGGTAAAAAAAAAACCAAAAAACAAAAAATCAAACCCCTCCCCAACCAAAAAAAAAAAAAAAAACAAACCCCAAACTGATGCAAGTAGAAAGGCTGTACTTGCACTTTGAGAAATTGAACAAAATCAGGTGCACTCAGGAGTCATCAAGACATAGCTGATATAACAAGATATTTTCCTGAAAACATGTTCCTAGCTTCAAGCAATGGTGGCTTCTAAGCCTACAGAAGGCTTCCTGAAATGGACACATTTCCCTCGGAGTAATCCTATAACTTGTAACACACATTTTGCCTTCATCCTACAACACAACACACTTAAACCTTGTTCTCATTTACTCTGGAAGCATTTTCAATTGGTAGGGAAAAAAAAAAAAAGCTTCTTTACAGCAGGGAGAGCTCTGGTCTATCAATGACAGCCAAGTTTAAAACCCTGTCTAAATGGATATAATGTAATTGATGTTACAATGCTAAAAAGCAAATTTTCAGTTTGCCTTAATCATCATACCTCTATAGACTCAGTGTGACAGTCCTTCTCCAGTGTCCTTCCAATGTGTGATATCCAGTATCCAGAGCTCTTTTGCACAGTCACTGCTGTTTAGTCAGACAAGGGTTCAGTCCTGGCTGTGGACAGGCAAACTGAGCCAAAAACTGGTGGGGTAGGAGGTTTAGAATTGATTGCATTGATGGTCAATGGGTAGAAAGCCAGAGAAGCTGGCTGGATTACTAACTTTTGGTCGCCATAATACTAGGCAATATTAATAAAAACAAAAACAGCGGCAAGCCTGGCTTAAATGAAGAGTTATTGATTTGGTCCCAGAGCGTATTTAAATATTTTACTGCACAGATGGAGCCCCTCCAACTTGCTTTCCTTCATTCCACAAAGGCCCTGTTTTACAAGGATGCTTGCTGGCCCTGGGGAAGACTGGATCCGGTTTCCTCTCCATTTATGTATGTTTTTTGGGGGAGGGTTTGTCCCAGGTAAGGAGAATCGATTACTCAAGTGCAGGACAGAGAAGCTTTTCCTCCTGCAGGGCCAAGATTGCTCTTTTGCTCTTCTGCCACCTACCACTTTCAGGGCATGGATGTCCAAGGGACATTTGCTCTCTGCAGATCTCCCTCCCACCTGTGTGATGCCTGCTGTACCCATGGGGAACCCAGTGCCACCTTCCAGAGTAGAAAGGTTTTAAAAACAGACTGGTTAAAAATCTCTACACCCAAAAGTCAACTCTCCTGGGCATTTTTATTTCTGCCCTGCCTGAAGGAAGGACAGGAGATTGCAGGGGAAATTATCATCCTATTAATTTTAAGGTTTTCCTAATAGTAATTTTTCAGTCTTTTGGAATCTGACAGGTCTGCTAAAAAGCAAAGTGCAAAAGATATGTCTCTTTTCTACACCAAAAAAACCCACAAACCGTCAGGTTTTTAGGAGCACCTTTCTCCTGTGTTACTTGTTGGCACATTTCTTACATTTTACAGGATCTTAATCTTGTGATTACATACATGCCATGCTAACTTCATCCATGTTGTCTCCTTGCACATTACAGCCCTTCCATGGTGTCTGGGATATACCCTGTTCAGGGTGAAATGAAATAAAAACAAAACCCAGACACCTCAGGTTTTTTGGTTTTTGTTTGTTTGTTTGTTTGTTTGTTTGTTTTTTGTGTGTGTATGTATGGGTGTTTGCTTGTTTGTTTTGTTTGTTTGGGTTTTGGGTAGAAAAGATAATTTTGGAAATTATTTGCATGAAAGAAGAGCTCAGAGACTGAATGGTTGGATTCCACAGACAGAGCAGGACACATGGGGAGTGATAAGCTCTAGCTGGCTTGCGTAAGCCAGTGAATTTGGAAAGCTCTCCTCCAGCTTCTAGATAAGAGATTTCCTCTCAAAGGCAGTGACAAACAGCATTCAGACTAATTGTGACTCTTTGCTTAGCAGCACATCACTTATAGTGACAAGCAGCAGACAGAAACTCCTCCAGCAGGCATCACTGCTGAGCACAAGGCATGTCTCATGACCTGCAGGGAATGCAGAGTCTGGACATAAATCATTAAATAAATAAAAAAACCCAAAACCATTAAAGGATTTCAAAAACCCACAAACCAAAAAAAATAAAAAACCAAAACAAAACAACCCACCCCAAAAATATTTATGATTTACCTGATTTGTAAAAGTAGAATTTCTGTGGCTCAGCTGCCCCATAACAGAAATTCTTAAATTACCAACAAGTCACTTGCTAAGAGCACAGACCAGCAGGAACAGAAAGACAACCCACACTTAAGAAACCTCATCAAAAAAGCCATCTCAGCAGCCACCAGCAAACTCTGCTTGATGAAGAAATAAACTCTTAGCCTACGTTATGCATTCCAAAGGGTAAGAGCAGCTTTTCCTTACTCATTAATTTTTTCCCTACTTTTTGGAAAATAAAGCAGGATGTATATCGAAGAACAGGAGTATATTTCTCCTGTGGTACTTGTTGGCCTATTTCTTGTGTGTTACAGGATCCTGATCTCATGGGTACATACATTCCATGCTAACTGGATCCATTCTGTCTCCTTATGGCCCCTCTATGGAGTCTGGGATACACACTTTTCATGATGTGATGCAATAAAGGACAGAAGTAGTCTAGGTATGCTTGAGTTTTCTAAGCTCAGGAGAAAGACCAGATTTTTCCAAGAGCCTCTCACGCCATTATTTCGTGTACTAGATTTGTCAGTGAGTTCTAACTAATAAACAGAACACTTTTGTTGTCTCTCCTATTCAACACAACTAATCATGGTGGAATATGTGGTAAAGTAGGCTTTCCACTGATAATGTTAGGTGTGTTGTGCTGCAAGGCATGTGGGAGGAAGAAGTGGATAAACTTCCTCCCTTTGTTGCACAAGTGGGTGATGAAAAGCCAGTAAGCCTATTTTACCTGTGTTTAAACTTGTCAGCATCACCTTAAAAAGTTTGTTTCACCTGGAGAGCAGGACAGTTAAATCCAGGCTAACTTATTTTCATTTCAGCCCCTGAATTATGCCCTCATTTCCACATTAATATAATTTCCCTTCTTTTGGGTTGTTGAAATTTGGGCACTGGGTCTGTACACCCCAAGCAAAGCCCTGCCTTTGAATGTGCACTGGGTCTTTGGCAAGCAGAACCACTCATGATGACTGTTCACATGCATGGAGAAAAAACAGAGCTTATTGATAGCGACAGAAGAACTATTCTGAGTCCAGCATGAATCAGTGTGAACATTCACCCACCACTGGCTGCACTTAGCCACAGCCAGGTGACATTCAGCATTTCTGAGAGCACTGAAGCTGAAGAAAGGCAGCACTGGCCTGGTGTCTCATGGAGGCAGGAATTGTACCGTGTGCTGAAATAGGGAGTGTCACAAAACAAAACAAAACTGCTTCCCACTCAAACAGACAAGAAAAACAACAGTATTTTGAAATGCCTGGACATTCCCCACAGACTTTACCCAGAAGTATATCAAAGTTTGTTTTGGAGTAACAGCTACATGTCATTGAAAAATTACTTTTTCACCCCCAGATAATTTATAGAGTATCCAGGAGTGACCTGTCGTCATGATCTCTGCCTTGAAAGCAAAACAAAAGCAAACAAGAAAGAGTTTTGCATGGATTTATGCTGAGATCCAGCCCTTAATTAAGCTGTCCAGGAGCTGCTGAGTAGCCAGTCTGCTCTTAGGGATAATGGCACAAATCCAGAGCAAGCCTAGAGAAGTGAAAAGTGCAAGTCCGAGTGGGAGAGATTATTTCTAGAACTAGAAGAAAGTCAAAACATCAAAATCCATTGGAAACCAGAGAACCTTGCTCATGGAGGGCAACAGACTCTCTGCACTGTGTCTATCCCATTTATTTGCTTGCAGCACTAACAATTTGCCTTTGGAAAAGCTGTAAGCCATCTATGCATGAATCTGCTTTCTAGTCCTGTTCCATTTGTGCAGCAGAAAGCAATTCAGCAGAGCACAGTCACCTCAACAAAGAGCAAAATTGTTGTGAACAAGAGCTTTCCACAATCTCCAGCTGACTAGCATGAGGAAGACAAGCAACAGAAACAAAATTCAGTACAACACAAGTGCAATGGGTGAAGTCCACTCCCTGATGGCCCTTTATGCTTCAAATGGAAGCATAGATTTAGGCAGAGGTACTGGCTAAGTGCAAGATGTTAGAAATAGCTTGAGAGATCTGCCTTTCAGAGTTTACAGTCAGTTGTGTGAAGCTCTTTTCTTGTTCTGAAAAGAGATGTCTATACACATCCTATATTAAGTCAGTTTGTTTGTGGAGGAAACCCATCAGCTCCACATTTCCAGGACTCTTGTACAATAGGCTACACCCCAGACATTGAGTCTGTGTCCAGCCTCATCCAACAAACAACAGAGTCAGTACTGGCTTCTCTGTTGCTGGGGCAATGATTGACAATGCTCAGACTGTCTCACTGGGGCACCTGCAGATAGGCACCTGAGATAGATCAGCACAGGAAACCATTTCCACACAGTGTGAACGTGCAGGTGGTGAGCAATGGAAGGAGCATGATTATTATCCCTTTTCTAGCTAACTGTTCTGGGCCCCCTGCATGACGTCTGCATAGTTGAAATGTCATCACTTAGCCAGATGTTGAAGTCACATCTATCTAAATCCAGCTGGATATATGGAAAGTATTGTCTATTTTGACAGGCATAAATCAAGGGGCATTTGTATGAATAAGGGATTATTACTAACTTGTGCACTTTCTATTAATAGATCCCTATTAATGCTGCAGGTGTTAGTAGTAACTGCTCTTTGAAGCATTACTTAATCAACCCCTTTGCAAATCCCCATAATCTAGCTCTCATAAAAATACATGGATTATTGATTGAGAGGACCTCTGGGATCCCTAAAACGAGGTTCAGCTCAGATGCCTGTGCAGCGGAGGAGACGCACTACAGATTGCTCCCTGGAATGTCTGCCAGGTGTTTGCAGTTTCATGCATAGTGTGTCTTGGAAATAATAAAAGAGGTGGGGGTGGAGGGGAGGTCATTCCCATCCAGGAAGACCAGGCTCAAGCAGAGAAAGGAGAAGGAGGACCATTAGTAATAGCTGGAGAAGTTGAAGGTGCAGAGGTTATAGTGTGAGCTACTTTTCCCTCTCTGGGAAACTTGTGATAGTGAAAATATAGAGCAAGCAGATCTAATATATGTGAAATTGTCCTCAAAACAAACACACAGCACCCAGTCAGGTCTGCAGTGTGCTTGTACAGAATAAAAGCAATCAGAACAAGCCCTTAGAAACGTGCTGGATACAGGCAGCTAGGAAGTTAAAGCAGTGTTTAAGAAACACATGAAGAGCCCTAAATAATAGATTATCTCCAATTGCCCAGTGTTGATATTTAAGGATTACATCTGCAAAGCTTAGTTCTAGTGAGAACCGAGCTGGTGAAGCTAAAGCACACTCATTTTCCCTGCTTAGCAGACTCTTGAGGGGTTGAGATCTGCTTGGCTCAGGTCTGCAGAACTTCAGGGCCATTTCAGTGGGGCTTGGGTAGAATGCAGTTGCTTAAGAGTGGGCTAAAGCTGTGTGTGCTAGAGACCCAGAGGTACTTCAGATGTGAAGAATCATGCAAAGCTTTATGCAGAATAAAACCAAAACCAGCAAGTAACACACCCTGCAGAGCCCCCCTGCTCACACCACCACCCTGCTTCCTGAGCTGGCTGGGGGCTCACTCCACAACAATGAGGAGCTTAAGAAACCTTGAAGAGATATCCTTGAAACTGCAGTCCACCCCACTGCACATGCACCTTTGGCAATCCCTAGGCCCAGGCACAGATATTTGTCAGTTCAGTTCAGCTCCTGTACAAACTTCATCTCACCAGGCTGAGAAGAGCACTGCCCTTGCATCGTGTTGCTGTTGGCTGGAATCTCTGAATGGGGTGTTTTGCAATTTCCCTGGCTGAGCCTGGTATTATAGAGTGGGAGAGAGAGAGGATCCCCACACGCCTCTCCTTTCAGGGAAGGCTGAAAAATGGGAAATGCATAAACAGGACATTATTCAGTCACGTCACAGTCTTCAGAAAGTACTGAAAGGTGAAGAAATTTTCTCAACAAGGAGGAATAAGAACAAAAATCAATTCTTCACAGAACTGTATGATAAAGCACTATTTTCCAAGGTGTCACCATCTGTTCTGTGTTATGGGGAATAACCTTGATGTTATTACATTACAGGATTATTAATATATAGTGGTGTGTTAAATCTCAACCAAATGTACCAAGCACAAGAGACACACGTAATATCACCCGTGGCTGGAACAACAAACACAACTCAGGAAAGTGCTTCTGTGGGGATGCAGGACTTGTTAAAGGTGCTTAAAGGTAAGAACATTCCCAGTGGAGGTGCTGAATGGAGGCTGTTTTCTTAAGCTATGGCTTCAAAGTCAAATTCTCCCACCCCAATTCTCCAGCCTTCCACAGTGAAAGGGTGTGAGGGTTTGATGTCCTGTGCCTCACCAAACTGCACCTGGTTCAGCAGGCTGGTGCCCTACTGACCATGAACAGCCCCTCATGGCTTTTTTCTTTCAGGACTAGCCTGAATAAACAAGTACTTTCTACAAGGCAAGGGGCATTGCTGCTCTGCTGAGCACCTCTGTCGGGTTTGTGCACCAGAAGAAGAATGGAAAAGATGTGAAAGTGCTTTCATGCTGTACCCCAATATAATTCTTAGGAGAATTCAACTCATCATTTATTTTACAGCACACACAAAACACCCTCGTGACCAACAGAAAACAACATGGCAGAATGCATAATTTCATCCTAATGTTTCTGTTTTTCCTTTTCACTCCTGATGTGAGACCTTTTCCTGTTCCCTTTCCACTTTTGCCTTGAACCTTGGAAGATGAACAGCTAGGCCTTCTCAGTTAACTTTCCCAAATCATCTTGGAGCACTTGGAGGTTTTTCCCTTCACATCCTAATTAGGGTATATCAGTGTCCCATTGGGACGTAGGCAGTTAACGAACACCATCCGGCAGGTCACTTATAAACTATTTGCCCTGAGACTGAGGGCAAACTCTGCTGAATTCCCAAGGAAAGAATCAAATGAACCTGTTAATGAGCAGAGCATTAGGAGGAAGAAAAAAAATAAGGCAGGATCTGAAGTCTTAAGGAAATGTAGGAAATAAAGGTTTGTTTATCTAATGGTTTTACTGGTGTCAATGCACAGGACTCCTCCTCCATTTTAAAGCAGTTGCAAACAAAAGATTCAGTTGCAGATAAGCTTTGAGACTTGAATTTTACATGAGACACTTGTAAACATTCCTCAGAGATGGAGAGGAAGAGGGATGTGTAGCACATTCATTTCAAATAAAACCTGGCAGCCAGGTTTCCTTATATCATTATCTGAAGCATCAAAATGAGGTTTAGTCCCACCTTGGCCTGTTTTATCTATTTAGTAAATTGGATCCTCTGCCTTTGGAATGTTTAATTTAAGGTCTTTACTGCAATTAAAAACAAAACAAAACAAAACAAAAAACAACACCATTCTAACCTGAAAAGTAGCTATTGGGACATTGCTGGCCTAACAGACATTTTGTAAGAGCAGAGTTTAGTGAAATTTTAATAAAAGATCCAGACAAGATCTCCAGTGTTAGTTCACATGTCTGTGAAATGATTCAAGGATCAGCAAAAAAGCACTGTTGTCCTTGAAAAAAAAGGAAACTTTAAACCTTAAAATGCATCTAAAAATTCACTTGTCTAAGAGCACCTAGACTGGGTTTTGTGTCTACGCCAGTGAGTGGGGTTAGCCTTCACTCTGAGCTGGCTTAAGATGGGGACAGTATCTTTAACTTAGAATTCCCTTATTTATAATTGTTATAATAATTCATTATTTGCCTTAAAGCCTGACATGCAGCACAGCTAAAAGCTGTGCTGCAATAACACAAAAATGGGTCCAAAACTAGAAAAAGTTTGACCTAAATACAGCTGCAAGATTAATGATCTTTCAGATGAGAATGAAAAAAAAAATGCTTTAAAAAAACCCAAATCAGTCAATTTCTAAAAAGATTAATATTTTAATTAAAGTAAATGAAACATCACTTAAAATATTTTATCAGAGCTTGCATGACAGGTAAAGGAAAGGATTCTACATTGTCCTAATATTGTTTTCAGTTTATCTGCAGAAAACTTGTGACAGGACCTTCACTGCCATTCTTTGTATTGGTGAGAAGGAGACCAAAAGCACCACACACTGTTTTTTTCAAGTCTCATGCAGCAATGAGGAGGGGAGGACTCACTGTGGGTCAGAAGCTTTGCAGTGAGGGAGAAAGGAAGAATATAAATGAGATTTTCTCCTTTGTCTAAGTTCTTCTGACACAGAACAAAGGGAAATTTCTTAGATTGCTTACAATTATCACACCACATCACTGCTAGAAAACACATCTTGCGTTTTCTAAAGCTACAGTATGACCCATAAAACCCCTTGTTTATTATTTTTGCCAAAACCAGAAGCTCCCCAGAGAAAAGGTAACAAAGAAAGGCACAGAGGTCCCTGGAATGGCTCTCTGATTTGAAACAAGTGAGTATCTACACTGTATGACTGGTGTTTCTGCTGATTCTGGATTGGCAGCCTCTTGGAGACAGGGCATCCTGAAGGTTTTCACTTTGGCTGTTATCCCCTCCTCCAGGTGGATGGCATTCAGGTTCTCGTGTCTGAAAAATGTTGCCTGTATCCTGCTCCTCAAAAGGGCTTCCTGCATCCTTTGTGCTGCCCATTAGCAGAGGGCTGACAGACACTGAAGGTGTTTCATCACCTTTCAGCCATCCTGGGGGAGCAGTGGTGACAAAGATGGAAATATAAAACAGAGAGGGGGGCCCATGATTGCTGTTCACTGCTGGGCAGTGAGGAATGGGTGCAGTCCATGTGGATCAAGCAGGAGGCTGTAAACCTGGCGTGCTACACACAGTCATGAAGGGTCTCTGGAAGCAAAGATGACTGGCTTCTGCTTCTGGGCTTTTTTGGTGTCTTCTGGAAGGTGAATTCACATGAAAGCTGGGATGGTATTCCTGCATGATGATCCCTGCTCCCAAAATATGACTCTGTGACACTACTGTTGTGCAGTCTCTTTGTACTTTAGCCATGGCAATTTCCATGAACCCCAGGCAGCTTCACTGTCAGAGCCACTTCATAAGCAACATCTTTACAAGCTAATATTTGTCCCATTTCTTTCCCCATGCCACATCTACAGAATATTTTCCACTTACTTCTCTGAAGCCAAGGCCTTTCATTTTTGGTGGGGGACATTTTACAGGAACATTAAATATGTTATGGATGAGGACAGCTAGCCAGCAACCAAGAGAAGGAAAAACTTGATGAAAGGCAGGAAATTAGAATTTAATAAGCACACTAATATGTTTCTAATGTCCACTGGCTCCCCCTTCTCAAGGCCTTACCTGAAGTATAGACAGTGCAGCACTGAAGTCCCTGTATTGACTTTGGAAGAGATGAGTGATCCTCCCTGAAATCTCCAATTCTGCAGCCAAGGGATCTAAAATTTCTAGATATTTTTAGTTCCTTATCTCCTGGGTTAACCTATGCCTCTAGTTTTTGAGCCAGAATTCCATGCTCAGCTCAAACATAAGTCAACTGTCTTGACAGAGAAATCAGTAGAATTTTCTAGCCATTAATCCCAACGGAATTGCTCCATATCTTCTTACAACACTCACAGGACTATTTGAGTTGCAACACCAAGGTACAAGAATTAGCCAGCTGGCCCCCACCAAGCCTCCTCTGGCTTCTTTGTCTCACAGTGACCAGACCCAGCTGCCTGGGAGGAAAACTGGTTTCTACCATAGCCATGGTATCTACCATAAATTACTCCCACGGATTGATATGCTACAGTGGAGGTTCAAGAGGATTTTCACTTCCTCACGTTGTCCTATTCCTGTATCTGTATTTTACCCACAATTCAAAACATCAAGGGAACTTTCAAAGCAACATTCTCTATTTCACAATGTCGTGGTAAATCAAACATATGTAGACCGAAAACCTAATAAAAAAACTATGAGGAGTTTTAATCAGAAGAGTATATTGAAATGTAGATAGTAAAACTGCTGTAACTAACTGCAGATGCTAAAGAAACTATAAAGCTGCAGTCAGCATGATTTGCCACATTACTGTGTTAGAGCAAAGACTGACTATGGTTTTACTATTCAACTTAATAAACTGGCGTTTTTTATTGTATAATGCACCAAGTTGCTGTAGTTTTACTATAGTAAATACAATTCAACCGTAGTTTAAAGAGAGATGCTGTTTTCATTTGCTTTTTTAAATACACACAGTAAAGCTGGGAGAAGTGCTTTATAACACTTCTTCTGTGCCTTTCATTTGCTTTTCCCTTAACTTTCTGTTTGAATATGTAGTTTCTGTTTTCAACTGTTTCATATTTTCTTTGTGCTTTCCTTAAAATAGGAAATTGTCTTCAGTGTTTTTTGCAAGTACAAGGGTTTGATATTTGAGACACAGAAGAGTGACAACATTTGGACTCCACTTTCAGACAGATATGATGGTTTCTGCATTTGACATACATAGTACTTTGCTCAATTCTCATTCTGAAGTTTCTGTATGAGAGGTGTATATTGCTGGGTAGTGGTCATTTGGTCCATCTGGAAATCAATATACTTAGAGACAGAAGGATGACCTGTATGGGATGCCTGGTTTTCCTTATAGTGTTATATTTGTACACTCAGCCTAGCTCTTTCCCTCTGTGCTTGCTTTCTTTCCTTTCCACCCACCCAGAGAGCAGCAGTGTGATATTCTCTGAGAATTATGTGCTGGTGCCAGACTGACAGTCACAGAAACCACAGAAGCAAAAAAATATGTAGATCTTACTTTCTTACTCCCAGAGGCTAGGATGACACAGCTCCAGCATGGATGGGGAGAAAGCATGTTAATAAAAAAAAGTCTCATTAATCATCAAACTAATGTCAACTGACAGTGATTTTCTCCATGTGTCATTGTTAATTGTATTCTTACTACTTTACATGTGAATATACATCTCAGTAGTCATGCCCTGCAGCCAAGGAATATTACAATAAAACCCAGGCCCGTGACACACATTCAGGCTGGTGCATTAACACAAGCATTTAAAGGATTCACTAAAGTTTAGCATCACATGTTGGGTCTCCCTGTTCTCCAGCAGCAACTCACAGCAGCTGCCTGTGGTCCAGGAGCACCAGAGACACCCCACACCCCTCATCCTGCCACAAGACATGCCCTCTGCAGCATGGGATAGTCTGCTTGAATTTTTTACTTAAAAAATCATAACTTTGCAAGGAATCCTGGCACAAACAGCAAGAAATCCAAGTATGTCCTTAATTCCTTGTGCACTGCTCCAAAGGCATTTGGATAAAAGTTGACAGTTGACTTACCTGTTTTCTTACTATTTCTTCCTAAAGCTGCCACTGCCAAATTTTATAAAAAAAAAAAAAAAAAAAAAAAAAAAAAGATTTTAAATAATCCTATTTTTTGACTGCCTATTTTTTTTTTTAATTTTAATTAACAAAGACAAGTGGGAGCTATTTGCTCTTTTTAAATTGTACACGATGTCATTTACTGCCAGTGCAGTGCATGGCCACAGGAAACTGAGCTGACTTTGTTTTGAACAAAGACAGTTGACCTGAGCAGTCAGTGACATTATAGGGAAGCTCTGGTCCAAACCCAGTGTCACTGAAATCAGCTCTATCACTGACCAAATGGGAGCAAAGAACTCAAAGCTCAGAAAAATTTTGGGTGCAGGCAATTTCAAAGACAATCTCCTGCAAAAAAGGAAGATAAAACACTGCAACAACCATTCCTCTGACTCCTTTCAGCTGAAATGCCTAGGGGAAATTAAGCTTCAGACCAAAATCTGTAAATTTAACTTTCCATCTTGCATGTCAACTGTGATACTTCAAATCTTCTCCACTATAAGCAAATGAATCCTTTGGCTTTGGATGTCATAGCATCCAAGTCAGGCTCATTACTGAGAAGCACATACCACCAGAAGCAAAATAAGCATAGCAGAACCACTAAATCCTTAGCCATATTCTGTCCATCTTTGTCATTTTTGCTTCCTTCCTCAGTTATCCTCCCCTTAACACCACAGAGAAAACTGGCAGCTATTTTAGGTGTCCCACTGTTATCACCGAGATGCAATCCCTGCTAAACCAACTATTTCCAATGCATTGCCAAGTAAACCCTGGGCTGACCTTTGACTTCATCTTCTGAAATATGACCATAAAAATAATGAGCCTGTAAACTGCTTTTGGCAATTATGCTGCTGCTGGAATGAAAGGACGTTGTCATTAGCATGCAGCTTATGAACCCCAGCTTGCTGGTCCTGGCAGGCAGCCAGCCTGGGAAACCGAGCCGGCCTTAAAGCTGACACAGGTTCAATGGGATAATTAGGCAGCCTTTTTGTTTGAGTTTGTTGATATAAATGTGGTAGAGATTAGCCTTTTCCCCCTCAGCTCTGGGTAATGGTCAGGGCTAACAGGTGTCAGGCTAATGGTGGTGCGGGAAATTAATACTTGGTTTCCTGGTACCTTCCTTTGTTGTTTTTCTCCACAGAGGAATTCCTCCAAATCTTCTAGCACTTTGCAAGGACCTTCCCTCCCTCCCTCCTTTCCCTTTCTTATTTATCTTTGCCCAAAACATTTTTTCAAGAAGAGCACACCATTGAGTCACACACAAAAAACTGGGAAGTGCTGACTGGAAAATAAATTGCCATCAATCACATTGGTCAATCAGCCATCCGTTTATTAGGTTAAGGAATAAAACTTAAATTTTCAAGCAGAAATTGGCCAGATATTTTTGAAGTTCATGGGAAACCTCCAGGGAAATGAGCCAAAGCAGAATAAAGGACACCCAAAACGTCACACAGCTCTGAACAAACTACAGTACCACTTATAAAAGTGTTTGGGTCACTTAAACATCTGGTTATCTTAAGCAACTTGGAACAGGGTTCTTGGCACTCAGTAGGAATTGAAAATGCCAGATCACCTAACAGCTCTCTGTAAGTCCTTAAAGCAGAGTCTATCTGTGCTTTATGTCAAACTAAGTGAGACAGCAAGAGAAATGGTGAGTATGCCTCTGCACATGCTGTAGCCAGCCAATAACCCATGCAGAAAGCAAACTTTCATACTCCTTTTATTCATACACACTGCTTTTTATCTCAAGGGTTGCCAAAGCACTGCAAAGTGACAGTGAGGTCCTATACCAAAATCACTTTGCCCATCCCCAACATGGAGTTACTTCTGGAGAGAAACCTGCTACCTTGTGCATCAAACACACATGGCAGCTTAGATGGGAGAGGTAAAAGCCATATGCAAGGATATTTTCCCGGTAACATGCCATTGTTTATGCAGGACATGGTGGTAGGTAGCCTTTCAATTAAAAGAAAACACAGCAGGGAGGACAAAACCCCCATTCTATTAAGACGTGGCAGAGACCCACCAGCAGCACCATCTGCTGAACCTCATGGTGGTCTCAGTAATTGTGCAGGCTTTCCCTTCCTTTCTTTCCCTCTGGTTTTTCTTTTCCCCCATTAATATTCCCTTTTCCCTACAACCCTTGTCTTTCCCGTTTCCCAGCCTGTCGTCAGCTCTACACTCTGCACCCACATTCTGGAATACACAAACCACTTGATTTCCTGCTTCCCTTCTCATCACACCAGTCTGATTCTCTCCTCATCTGTGCTGTACCTCACCACTACTCTGCTTCAAATTGCAGCTGGCCCACAAGTCCATGCTTAGGCATAAAGGCCATACTTTTTTCCCTGCTTCCCATGGGATACTGCAGAGGCATAATCCCTTTCAATCCCTTCATTTAGCAAAGGAGTTTACCTTCCCAGTGATGCTGATTTACCACACATCTAAGCTGGGAAGGGATGAGGATTGCTGTAGTCCAGCTTCAGTCCTGCCTGCCTGCATAAAAGAGGTGCTTGGGCTTTACAAAGCCTCTCAACAATACAAAGTGGAAAGAGTCACAAGAATGAGGTTGTAGGTCCACTTTCATTAAAGGCATTTCTTGAAAACCTACTGGGTTTAGCTTGGGCTACTGGTGCCATGAAACCATGGAACTCAGCCCAGGCCACGTATTTCCCAGCTCTGCAGGTCCATACACAGCATATGATGGGCTGTGCCCTGCCCAGACTACTAGCCTGGAAGTCTCACATGGCCATATCCATCTGCAATGTGGTAACATTTTAAACACACCTTTACCATGAGAACTACAAAGAAGTCAATATATGGGGCATAGGAGAGAAGAAGCTAAGAGATATTTTGCTGTCTGTGTTGCCCCCAAGACCTCTGTGAAGAAAAGAGAGCAAATACAAGCCCGTCCTTCAATAGTTGAAAGTGAAGATCCACTGGTTGGAATTTGGGAATTGGCAAACCTTTCAGTGGGAGGTAAACTGTAAGCTTTTAATGACGTGAATAAGTTCCTTGGAACATATTACAGTGGAACATTATCCATTTTTTGGAGTGTCTAACTAAAGAGCAAATGCATTTCCAATTTGAAATTTCTGACTGAACACAATTTGTTGGGCTAAAGGCCAGAATCACTGCTTGAAATCCTTGGCTTTTGTAATAAAATGGGTCAGACTAGGTAATCACAAGGGTTTACTGCAACCTAAAAATATTTTAATCTATCTATTCCAGAAAACAGCAGTGAAATCACATTGTGCCTACAAAGTCCTGTTGCATGCAAGAGGTACATCCGAGTTTGTGTACCATAGCAATATTTGAGTTTCCTCCACTTTGGGTTCACCACCTGAATCTGAAACACTAAATTAAAAAAAAAGGTAATGATCAACCTCTCTTTGTCAGATTGCCAAAGACTGCAAAATAGAGGCAGCACTCATTTTACAGAGATTATGATAGACCCTTCCCTTGGCTTTTCTTGCTGTGAGTAGTCCAATAGTGAATTTACCATGAAAGTCAAATGGAGAAGGGTGATACTTCATGCTGATGAAGTCTGACACCAAGAGAAGATGATACAGCCTGCCCTAAAAAGGGTAAAACCACTGAAAAATCCCATCCCAAAAACCACACATAGCAAGCAAACAACATTCATTCCATCAGCAACTTTGATTAAACTAAAATCCCTGCAAAACACAACTTTGGATTTTTCTGTTTGCAGAGTGGTTTAAAGTTTTTAAAGCACAACCTAATTTATTGACAAAGAAGAATGTAATGCCAAGACTTCTGAAAGACAAACATCTTCAGATTGCCTGTGGTCAAAGGAGAACCCCAGAATCCAGAGTGGCTGTTTCAATGACCGAGTTGGTCCAAATTTGCCCTGGTTTTGATTTGGGCTCTGCAAGATCCCAGTCCAAAGCAGCAAAAGGTGTGAGGAGAAACAAGCAAGGAAAACACCTTTGCCAAAGGACACCCAGGGACTGGGTGTCTAGGGACAGTGGGGCAATACTTTGAAAAGTGACAGAGCAAATAGGACTAAGGAGATTTACTGCTGATTCCTAGAGGATGCCAGCAGAAGAGCATGGGTAGGGTAACATTTGCAGCAACAAGGCAGTAAGTGGATGAATTAAGGTGGTAGCCTGGCAATAGCACAGCCCTAATTTAACAGCAGGCTGCAGCACAGAGGATCATGACAAGCTGCCAGCACTGCAGGTGCAGGGTCAGAGTTCTCACCATGACATTAATTCACATGCAAAGTCTTCCAATAAGAGAAATATTTCTTGTCCCATTCACAGAGTATTATTAATGTGCTGCACATGAATCCTTTGCTTAAATTAGTTAGTGTCCTGGTCTGATGGAGCCCTAACTTGAATTGCTCCCTTCTATAAGGTCCTTTAGTACTTTATTATTTAGCATATGATTTTAAAAGTCAGTACCAATAGAGAGAGAAGCGTATGCAAAGAAACCACTTGCAGACACAATCAAGTGTCTCCAAAAAATAAAGAGGGGAGAGAAGAGAAAATGGCCAAAAATCCCAAATAAATATTTAAACTCTTGTTTCTATCAACTACAGATGAAAAAAGAAGAAAAAACACTACTAAGTCATCATTAAAAAGTGGATTCCAGGGAGTGAAATAAAAACATTCAGACCCAAAATTCAAAACATCACTGAAATCTGGAATCTGAAGATGGGAGAGGTCAAAGAGGATTCAGGTCTTGCCCTGGAAAAGGCTGCTGTTACAGACAGAAAAAAAGAGAAAAAAAAAGTGAATGTTTGCTGTTTCTTCTAAAACAGAGTATTTAAGAGATCTTTTAGAAGCAGGGTAGTGGGAAGTGTAGGATAGGATTTCACAGCTTTTGGCAGCTGTCTTCTGCCTTCTTTCCCCATTCACAGTGAGAACAGATTTCCTTCTAATAGTATTGGCTAATTCCATAGGGAACAAGGATGCCTTAGAAGTAAAACACTGTTGAATTCCCATTTGCACCAATGTTGCACTGAGGTACATTCAGCTGACTTCACTGGCATCAGACCTCATCTGTACTGACCTAAAAAAAAACAGAACAAAACAACACACCAAAAAATCAGCCTTGCAAAATCTTTGCAAAAGGTAAGCTGATCTAGTGATTGGGGAGTTTTGTTTCTCAGTATGCAAGAAGAGGCAATAACTGGAGTAAGAATCCAAAGCATCTTCCAAGTCCTTATATCCCATAAAAGCTGTTTCTCTCTGAGCCACTACACAATCTGCTTTTTCCTTGCACTAGAAAAAGTGCTTTTCCTTGCTTCACAGAAACCTCCCTTCAGCAGTCACGAGAGAATAGTCCACCATTAAGAAAGAGTTAAAAACATTTCCAGTTGATCTTTCTTGTGGATAGCAGTTGGGAAAAATCTATTACAGGATCCTGAATACAGGATACACAACATCAGTAAATTAACCATCCCACACAGATTCAAAGGCCTTTCCATGTTCACATCAATTAGGTAAACACAAAGAGACTTAAGAAAAGAAGCAATACTTGCTGCTGGGATTGAGGTGGGACTAATGATGACTAATGCACTTGTTATGGAGCATTCTTCAATTAATTCCCCTGGGAGGCACTGAATCTTGTTATCTAATCTTGCACACACATCCCTAACCTGCACTTATTTTCCACAAGTATGTTAAGCACTTTTTGTGTCTAGAGGAAGCCAAAACATGTATGGTTTTCTGTCAGAAAGACAACTAAGGTATTTCCCTCAGAGGATGGCAGGCGTTCTAGGAGGTGAGAAGGAAATTCAAATATAGCTACACTGAACAAACATGTCCAGAAGTCTGAAATGGGGTGGATTTAGAATAGGTCACCTCACAGTCATATCAAGACAGGGAAAGATGCTTTCCACCTGGAAGGAAAGCTGAGAGCTAATTTTCAGCTATACCAGGAATGAAGACTAATAGTACTTTCAATAAAATATTGCAACAATGGTTTGTGGTTTACAGTGCAATCACAAAAGAAAAAAATTAAATGGTTATCATAATTCTTTGAGAGGAAATTAACTGATCAGGCAGAATATTCTCTGAAGAGATCTTGGAAATTGTTACAGTTCATTTGATAATATATTGCCTGATAATAGTTTCCTCTTCCCTCATGCTCCCTTCAGTTGAAGTGATTCATGATCAATTCATACTACATGATGAAGTCATCCAACAATCTCTAAATAATAGTCAAAGATGTTAGCACACTTTATTGTTCTGGCTCAACTGCAAGAAGGAACCAATAATATAAATATGTCAATATTTCATGAGTACTGTTCTCTGCAGAAAAAGATACAGATAGGTGAAAAATATTGAAACCAGAGGGGGAAAAGGCTGTAAATAATAAAACATCAGAGATAAAAAATTTGTATTGTGGAGAAATTACTATTTGTTACAGCTGCATGTAGTGACATTTGAAAAGTAATATATATAGCTTTAGGCATATAGTCTTTATCTTGTATCAGATTTTAGTCAAACAAGACCAGGAAACTCACTGAATGCTGTTACCATTTGAGCAGGTAATGAAAGGTTTGATCAGATCTGGGCAAATCAAATACAAATGTCACATAATTGATGAAAAATTATTACCACTGCTTACACTATGGATAAAGTGCAGCTGTTTAAAACTGGATGGATTCTAAGGCCATACTGGCATATTACTCAAGAGCGACAATAGTTATTAGCTCTGATTTTGCTTGTTCTTGATGTGTGATTTATTCCTGTGAGCAGGATTTTGGTTAGCTGGAAAATATCTACCCTGTAAATGTGTCCTTGCAGAAGTAGATCTGTAAAATGTTTGGGATCTATAGTTCTAGTTTAGTGTCCTACCCTAAAGAAATACCAAATTGCCTTAATGTTGGCCAGTGCTGAACACTAAAAAGACTGAAAGAGTGGCAGGTCCCATCTTACCAGATTTCAGACATTTGGCTGTGACATTCAGGCCACCCTTGCTTATTTTTAGGGAGCCAGGGAAACCTCCACCATATTTCTCCTCTCCTTCAGAGAGCTGCTAAGGCAGAGATCAAGAGGGATGAAAGTTGTCCTGGATCCCAGGCATCCAGCCATGTTTCGTCCTATACAGGCATTTGGGATCCAGCTCTTCACCCACATCAGCTCCACAGAGTTTCTGCTCCAGATCTATGCTCAAACTGCTCTTAACCTTTGGAACAGGCAGTGTTTCAAGACTGGCATTCTTTTCCTACTGGCATTTGCTTTATTAATAACAATAACCATACACTCAAGCATAAGCAGAATGTCTGTTCACGTAACAGAGTAGGATCTAAACACTCCTAGACTCTAAGGGTAAGAAAGTTTTTAAAACACTGCATACAGACACAAAAAACATTAATTCCAAATGCTCTCAAAAATAAAAAAGAACCACAGAGACAAATTCAATTTCCATTTTTTTGCAGTACAGCACAAAATAAAGAGGAGCCTCTCCTTCACTTTCTTCATTAAGATCAGTCAAAACCTGTGCTTAAAAGACCCTGAGTATTTAATGCAGAAATGAGATACTCATTAAATGTTTGTTCTTTAAAAACGCTCACTCTGTAAAGGGAATTCAATCTGGTTCTCTTTAGATCCCTATGTTAAAGGGCCTTATGGTGGGTTTCTCATAAGCAACCTCTTAACCATTTCAGCTTGCTGAAAGTATAATGTGGAAAAAAGTGCATTTATTTGGAAAACAAATCTTGAAAGTTTAGCCATTAGCCTCAACACCAATAAAATATTCTGGTTCAGTCTGGAGTCTCTCAGGGGTAAACGTACAGGTGCTAAGTGCTGAGCAGCTGCAGCAAGTGATGAATTTAGGGAATGGTAAGAAGTTTAAAAAACAAGATGACCAAATGAGATACATTTTACAATCAAAGCCAAAGCTTATGTTAAAAATTAGAATGCCTTTATAGATGCTTTTGTTTTTCCCCTGAGCCTCCTAAAATCACTATGGCAGCTAGTGCAGAGCTAACAGTCAAAGTATTGAGTACTTCTAGCAAGTTCTGGCTCAGTGAAAAGCTGAAGCAGAAAACATTTGTGGATTATTATTATTTTTAATGTATGTGGTAAAATGAAAGGAACAAGATTAATGCTCATACCTTTCTCATTTACATAAGTCTCTTCATCCTACTCCAACAGCTCGAAGAAACTACACAGTGAGTGTGAAGAAAATTTGTACTTTTTTCTTAATGGCTCCCTTTTTGGCTCCCTTGATGGTGAAGTAGAAAGAAGTAAGGCTAAACACAGAGGAAGTTTTGGGTCCTTTCTTGAGTTGGTAATACCTGTTCTAAAGCTAGACAATCAAATTAAAAGCACAAAGTCTTATCTTATATTAGAGACCTAACAGATACTACCATGGTATTCTCTTGTGAGACTATAGATAACTGCTAGATCTCAAATTCCTATTGTTTTCTGAGTATTTTTTTCCCTCTGATTCTTTCAATTTTTTCATCTCTGCTCCTTTCTTTGTTGTCTATTCTTCTTTTCCCTATGAAATCTGACAGCCACCAAAGACACAAAACAGAGCTCCTATTTCTGCTTTGCTGCAGGCCTCTACCAAAGGTATGAAAAGGGCTTCAGAAGCACTAGGTCCCTCTCTCTGCTCTGTGGGAATGCAACTAATGTTGGGGTTTTGAGTACACGGCATTGGGTTTTTAAAAGAGTGACTTCCATGAGCATGGAAGGTCATTCCAGCACAGGAACTCCAGTCAAACCACTGTGCCATGTTCCAAAGAGGTGCATTGATAGGGAGTTCCAGCAGACACAAAGGCTTTCAAATCCCTTGCCTCCATTCCCTTGTTTCCCAGCGTTCCTGAAAAATATTGGCATTGGAAACAACACCATCTTATCCTTGTTTTGAGAAACAGCCTTTTGGAATATTTCCTTTAATAGGGCCTGCAGAACCCAACTGAGCATCCAGTTTCACTGACAGGAAGAGAAAACATCTTCTTTTGTTGTCTTAGTAGTCACTGAATCCCTGCACCAAGAGATACTTGAAGCTGCTGACTGAGGGAGGAGAGCCCAGATCACCAATAACATCTCCATGTTCAAACTATGGATCCAGTAAGGCAATGAACAGAGTGCATCATGGGAAATTCTTGTTTCAGAAGGAAAAGAAATTAGGTTAAATTAAAGACCACATCCTGACTATGTCTGCACTTGGTAAAGCCTCAACTTCAAAGGGCAAACTCCCTTAGAGGACACAGAAAAGGAGGTGAGCTGGACACAGAATGATCACAGGAAGCAACATTCCCAAGCAACATGAAACAAACATTGTGTGCTCTGGAGTTAACATAGGGGTCTATTATAGGCAATCCAGCCAGGATGATGACCCCAGCAAATTATTTCAAAAGGGAGCAAGGAACACTTCCAAAGAAAGCATCCTTGTCCTCAAGGGGGAATGCAACTTGCTGGATGTTAACTGGCAACACCAGCAAGCTGCACAAATTGGTCCAGGAGATTCCCCAAAATAACTGGTGGAAAACTGCTTTACACAGAACTTGGATTAGTGTGTCCACAGCAAAGCCATCCCCTTGTGAATCCACATTCAAGAGGAAGGAAGCACTCACGATTTGTAAATGGTTCTGATCGAAAGGAATGACAAAAGTCACAGGCTCTGCAAAAACTCACCAAGTTTTATAAGTAACTTAGATACTTGGCATGAAAATGGCTATGGTAGACCTTATATTACTTACCCTATCTACACGTGGCGGGGGCTTGGGAGAAAGGGGTAGGGGGAAAGGGAAGGGAGAAAAGAAGGGATAAGTTAAAGAAGTAGAGTGAGAGAAAGAAAGAGAGTCAGATAAAAGAGAGAGGGAAAGAGATCAGCAGCTGTGGTTCCAGCATTGACCCAGCCGATGGGGAGCTATGTCCCTGGTTCCAGCTTCAATCCTGCTGATGGGGATGTCTGTCCTGGTTTCATTCTCGCTCCAGATGATACAGATGTCATTCCTGGTTGCAGCATTGATCCATATAATGGGGTCCAGGCTCCTGGGAGCACGGCCCAGGTTTGAGGTGGAGTCCTCTGTAGAGAGATTCCCTGCCCTGAAGACAGCTTTCTTGCTTTCTACGCAAATTTGTTGTCACGCACAGGCCGTTCTTTCAATCATTCCCAGATATGGGTCAGAAAAGCCAGGGATCTTGGATGGTCTTGATTCTGCCCTACAGCCCACACTCACTTCTTGGCTTCATTGCTACCTTTTTGCTGTCCTCTCTTGTGCTTATTTCCAGGGACTAGAACAAGGATGTTTGGCCCAGAAAAGTGCTGTCCTCCATCTACATGGCTGTCCTGCCAACAACTTCTTCTTTCTCATGTCCAATTTTTACGAGCTGGGTTACTCTGCCAACAGCTCTTGTGTAGTTTTTACCAAGGGCTCTTAGCTGACTCCACAGCCATTTAGCTGAGGGGTTTTGGGACACATACATATATATAGCCTCCTATATTCTGGGATTCTCCACCTGTGTTGCTCCCATGGGATGGTGACCAGGCTCAGGGTGAGCCAGCATGTCTGGGGCTCAGTCTGCAGCCAGCAGTGGGGCACTAATCCTCAGGCTGTCCCCCTAATGCTGGCACACTCAGGGCCTGGAGTGCCTGCCTGAAGCGGGAAGGGCTGTGCCTGTTCCTGGCGCACAGCCTGTGAGGCCATGGCTTCCATGGCCTGAGCAAGGCCGGCACTGGCACCCTGCCAAAGGTCTGTGCCTCCTGAGGGGCGGGCACAGGGACCCCCTCCTCCTCAGGACTGCTCAGGCTTTGGTCTTTGTCCTCTTTCACTTGGCACTGGTCTTGGTCTCTCTGTTTTCCTGCTGGGACAGTCCTTGCCACTGTCATCTTCCCCTTGAGATGGGTCTTGGGCTCTGACGGCTTGCCCATGGGACAGCTCTTGGTCAAATGAGTCTTTCCACTCTTCCATGACAAAGGCTCCCACCTCATTGCTGGTGCTGACAGGACTGACTTCCCCACTTCCCCTCTGCTGCCTGCTGAGGCCATGGGCTCCTGGCCAGCAGCCCAAGGCCTGGTTGGGCTGCAGGGGCTGTACAGGGCAGCTGCCTGGCTCTCTGCCCCTGCAGCTCTCACCTGCTTGCCAAAGGCAGGAGAAGCTGCCATGGCCTCCTCTTGTGCCTCAGGAGCTCTGGCCACTGTGTTGAGCCCATGGCACTGGCTGTGGGCAGGAGCTGTGCTGGGCAGGTCAGCGACTGCCTCTGCTGCTGCCTCAGGGCCCAAAGTGCTCAGACAGCTGAGCACCTCCGGGGCAGCAGTGTCAGGGTCCCACTTGTCCATCAGACCCAAGGGGTTATCCCACAGGTTGTAGCTGATATCCTTATTCCCTTGGGTCAGCTCCTGTCATTGCTTTCATTCCCTCAGCAGAGCTCTTGAAGTCTGTTATTTTGACCCCTTTTCTTCCACTGGGCCAAAGCTTCACATTGGTTTTGGAAGTTGCCTTTCATTCAGCCCAGCACCCTCTTATGACAAGGGATTTGCTCCAGTTTCTGGAGAACCAGGCTGGCTTCCCTGAGCAGGGCAGTCTGCTCTGCACAGGCTAAATGCCTTGTGTTCAGCTCCTTCAGGTACTCCCTCTGGGACATGGCGCTCAGAGCCTCAGCAGTCTTTGCATGCACTGGCAGAGAGATGCCAGTGAGGTTTTGCCTCCTTTGGAGACAGGACACATCCTGCTCTGATACGTGCCTCTGGTACCATGTCCCTGAAAGCCTGCCCAAGGGAGCTGACACACACATGCTGTGTGCCTGTTCCTGCTGTGCAGTCGGCCTCTGGAACTCAGCAGAGATCACACAGGAGACTTGTACAGGGATATGGCTCCTGCACTTGATGTAGGTCTCCTGGGATGCACAGCAGCCAGCCAGGCTCCTGGGCTTCAGCACCTGAGAAGACTGTCTCAGAGGTGACAGTCAGATCCCTCTCGGTCTTCTCAGGCCCTCATCATGCTGCTGATGTTCTGCCTCATGTGGGGCAATACCTGTTCTGGGTCCTGCTTGCCCAGGGGAACTGACACAGGAGTGTCCGGTCCTGCTGGGCAATTGGCTGCTGGCTGTGGATCCCAGTGGAGGACAGGTGGGAGACACACATGGGAATACAGCTCTTGTACACCATGTATCTGCCATGGGATGAGGTGTGGCACAGAGCAGACATTAAGCTCTGAGAGCTTGTGGCTGTGCTTTACTCACAGTGGGTGCCCCAAGAGTTGGTGTTCATCTTCTCCTCCATTGCTGTCTCTGTTGTTCTCTGCAGCTCTCCAGGGAGCTGCTTCCTCGTGAGGGAGCAGAGTGGCTCTGCTGGGACGAGATCCCTGTGGGTCTGGGCAGTGACACTCTGGTGTCATAATGGCCTTCATGCTGATGTGGTCCTGCATCACCAGGAATGATCCTTGGATCATTATCATCACCAATAATGGTCCTTGGAACGAGCCTCTGTCACAAAGGGCCACACCCAGCATTCCCATCACAGCCCAACCATCTGGGCTGGTTGGATCTGCCTGTACCTGCAGGACACAGCACCTGGACTTCTAGACTTGTAGGCCCTGCCATGCCCAGGCTCCTGTGAGGCTCTCAACACAGTTCCACAAAACATCTCCAGATTGGAGAGCCCTGGCTTAGAAAGCCAGGCTATTTGGTGCATGGGATGTTGTCCAGATGGAGGCAGACAAAGAGCTCTGGTCAGTGGCTCCATGTCCAGGTGGAGATGACGGGTGTCTTGCAGGACTCTGCCATGGAACTGGAGCTCTTCAATGTCTTTCCCAATGACCCAGCAAGTGGGATCAAGCATACCCCCAGCACCTTTACAGCTGACAGGAAACTGAGCCACACAGGTGACACAAGCAAAGGAAGGGGCCATCCAGAGGGACCTGGACAAGCTTGAGAAGTGAGACTGCAAGAACCCAATGAGGTTCAACAAGTTCAAGGGCCTGCCCTGAGGACAGGGCAATTCAAGGATCAGTGAGCTTGGAAGAAGCTTTTCAGATCTTCCTGTCCAACTGTTTAACCCAGCACCACCACAACCACCCCTAACACATATCCCTAAGTGCAACATCCAGAGTCCTCAGAATTTGCATTTTTTTCCTGACCAACCTTTCCCTTGCCAGAATGGCATAAAGGATCTTTAGCATTAGTGACTTTTTTAGCCTGTAAATAAGAAATCATCAGATTCAATTAAGTGTATCTATGCTGGTGCAGTATTAGCCACAAAGTCATGTAGAAATTATCTGGCTTCCTGACCTGAAAATTTGCAGATGTAAACATTACATTATCACAATTTAAAGCCTAACTAGTGAATCAATCCATCCACCCATGCAGAGGCCCTCCATGTGAGGGGAAGCAGTGGGTGGCTGCATGGCAACTCAGAGCCCCCCTCTCCCTCTGCACTGCCCTATAGGTTTGCCTATAGGCTGCTTTGCTCAGCTCATGCTGCTGGAAATGAGAAAAGGCTCCTCAGCAGTCTTCCGAGTCACACAGCTTTTTGAAACTGGAACCACGATGCAGGGCCATGGCCTTGTACAGAACAGTGTGGCATGTGTGGGAGAGCAAGGAGCTCTGCCTCAGCACCAGGTGGGGAAAAGGAGAATCCTGTACTTGGATGTGCTGAGAGAATAGAAAGCAGCTCAAGAGCAAGACATAACATTTTATAAGAAAATCATACTGAGAGTTGAGTCCTAGATGTCTCTTGAGGCAGAGTAACTTGTTTGTCTATTTGTTGAATACATCCCCACAGTAGCACAAATGGGAAACCTTATACCTTTTCCCTCTATTTTAACACCTGCCTCTATTACCTACATGTCAGGCTCACCCTGAAATTTCCTCCAAGCTGTGTGTGGCCCCTGGCAACACCACAACATGGTGCAGTTGACAGAAGTGTTCCTTCCAGAGAAGCAGGAACCAGGCCAGTCTTGAAGCAAAAAACATGTATTAAAAACATCAGTCTTCCTTTTAAAGTGATCAATCTAAATGTACATATTGGACCAGCCATTACCAATGTTTTGCTTTTCTTTTTCTTGCAAGAAAAATTAAGCAGTTCATGTAATGAATTAGTGATTTTCTCTTCCATCATTAAGTAATTTCTAGAAAAAAAAATATTCCAAGGCCAACTGTATATTTATCATGTTCAGTGCAAAATAAATCCCATACCAGGTCTTCCATCCTAGGCTTCCCAAACTCTTGTACACGCTTTATAAACACTATTAATCATGCAGAACCTGTCAGCAGTGTTAGCAGAGCACATAATGTATTTGGAACATTTGCAGCATAACAGCTTTGAATGTAAAGGTCACCATCTCCACATTAACTCCATCAAAATAATTGGGTAATTTTCCTTTAAAAACACACAATACAGTTTCTCCCAGAGATCCCATGTGGCAGCTGACTCTGACATCTGTGAAAGAAAGCATGGAGCTGCATGTATAGTAACACAAAGCTGCATGGAGGATCAAAAGCTCCCAAACAGAGGAATGTCAAACCCAGGAATTACACCAATGCATCCAAGTCAAGCCCATGCAAACAAAGCATTTTTTGCAGGAACGATATAGGGGATCTAGCTGGTGTGCAGAGTGCCTGAGGAGTTACTGTGGCTGAATAAAGCCCCCTCCATCCTCTTCCTTCTGCTGGGAGTGACTGTGGATCTCCTCCACTGGGCATGGGAGCTGATCTCCTCTGAAGGCACGCCAGCACCACTAATCAGCTGGTGGGGAAGCTGTCTGCATGTCCTCCTTGCCTCTCCTGCAGCCCCTTCAGCTCTGCCTGTCCCATGACCCAGGGCTGCACCTCAGCCTTGTGTTTCTCTCTACAAAATCTTGCCTCTGACTAAGCTGATGGTCAGCCACAGACACACAGCATTTTCATAACTAGAATAGTAAGGGATAGAGGACAAAAAGAAGGGTTCATCTGTCTCATCCATCCTTGCTGGCATAAATCTCTGTCCTGATCCTTCTGGACACACTATTGCCAATAATGGCCTCCTTGACCACCTGGGCACATGCTGGCACATGTTCAGCCACTGTCAACCAGCACCTCCACATCCTTTTCCAGTAGGCAGCTTTCCAGGCACTCTGGCCTCAGTCTGTAGCACTGCGGGGGGTTATTGTGGCAGATTTGCAGACAGAAGGGTGCAAAGATCACCAGACATGTGAGTGATACCACAAACGAAGAAACAGACAAGCACTTTTACCTAACAGCTAAGGCCATTACTGCAAACACAAAGATTTCTTCAGATAAGATGAACAGGGAACCAGAGGCCACACAGTACTTTAGAATTCTACTTGTCTGAAGACATAAGTGCTTTACGAAGCTATCCATATAAGATACATTATTTTGTGTAGTCAATTATCAATACAACAAATGAATTCCAGCCAGTGAGCCAGTTTTGAACTTTCCCAGATTTGTTACCCTGGAGACTGGAAGATGACTCTTACTTGGGGCCTCCTATAGTGAACAATTTTCTTTCGTGTGCTGGTTGCTACATGCAGTGGTGTGAACCCTGATACCTCCTTCAGAATCAGCCAGCCATCTTCCTCTAACTTTAAAACATCTCCTTTCACAATGACATTTGAGAGGCCACATCAACATGCACCCCTCAGAGCCAAGTTAGCATATGTGTTACCATGGGTTGGAGCCATGGAGAAATATATCTTCCACTGTTTATGCTCTGAACTGAGAGTTTTACAGCACTGGGAATATAAACCTGTCTGAGTGAGCTGATGTTAGAGAGGAGAGTCAAAACATCCAGCCCATCAGGATGACCAGCGCTACTGATAGAATCTTCATGGAATTATAAGTTATAAAATCCCTTAAATCTGTCCAAATGGTGGACTGGAAAATTCATCAAGTCTGTTGTACCCAAGGAAAAATCCAGAAATAGATTCATCATCTCTGAATTCTCATCCAAAGGCAAAGTGGTGGTTTTGAATTTCCTGGTGTTCTCATCCCTTGATAAGGTCACCATGTCCTCCTCGGCGCTGCAATTTTTCCCTTCCTAGCAACAGGATTGGCCAAGTAGCTCTTGTGCTGGCCTTACATGGCGTGGTGGGAGAAAAAGTGCTTTAGTTCACAGACATTTGATTAATTGTTGTCATTTTTAGTGAGTGCTAATAGCTTAGATTTTGCTGAGGAAATAGCTGCCTAGTATAACTGGCCTTTGGCCACCAGTTTGTTTTCAAACAGCATTGCCTTGCTTTGACAATTAGCCAAATCCAAATGCCAGTCTGGGGGAGGGATGAGGCTCTGCATTTCACTCTTCAAACCTTGTACTGTCCATGGACCACTCTTAAGCCATAAAACTACACCTTAAAGAGACCCAGATATGGCAACGAGCATGATCCAATATAGTGAGAAGGAGATAGGGGGAGTGACATGTTCAGGAGATTTCCTTCATAATATCAGATGGCAGCTGCTGCTCACCCTACCAAAGTCACAGTGAAGGGCTTATATTTGGCCTCCCTGGCAAGTTTTACTGAAAAGTAGCACAAAGCCAGGGCCCTAAGCACAGTCTTGGGCCCACAAAAAGAAATGGCAACCATTCCCTCCCAATATTCCACCTCAGAGGCAGAGTTTGGTTTCAGGCTTTCATTAGCTCAGCAAATTACTCCAGACCAGGAGGTCTCACTACCTTTCCTGGATTTCCAGCCTGCAGAGAAGCAACACATTTCCACCCCTTTGTGAACTGCTCAGAGATGAAGGGCTCAAAATCCTGGCTGAGCACCCATGACTCTTGTTGTGCTCCTCTTGCCCAAAGCAGAAAGGAGAATGCTGAAGCTGGGACAGCACAACAAGCTAGCACTTTGGATAAATATAATAAAAGCCGCCCCAGCATTCAGTAAACAGTGGTATAATTAGCAAATGTTTTTCTATTTACTTCCTTTAATATGCAATAGGGGGAAATGAAATAAAATGTCAAGGACTTCATCAAACAGATGGTTCTGCACTTATTATTTTCTCCTCTGTATTGTTTGCGTCAACTAAAGAAGAAACTCCTTTACGAAGTGTGACTCATGGATTCCTGGGAAGCTGCATTCTCAGCAGGGGGAGGACAGCAGGGAAGGACAGGAAAGGGGAGGGAAGAGGACTCAGCTCATGAGCTTTTATTAGGACCATTATTATGTCTCATTAATTAATCTGAGCGCCGCTTTAGTGACGTCTCGGTCTCATTTCACAGGAAAAAATTACTCTGGATTGCCAAGTTAAATAGACAATTACAGGAAGACCAAATTATGCCTACATTGCATTCCCTCAGGGCACCAGGCCAAGTTCATGTCAAATCCATAATAACTAGACTACCCTCACTAAAAACAGCTCCTGTGGACATACGTCATGAGCCATTTGTAATCTACACAGAGGATGTATTGATCTTCCTTGGGCTTCCTTTCTCATAAACTCATAATAGCAAAGACAGGATTTTTGAAATGTCTTACTCTCTGCAGCACATATGCAGAGCATAAGCTGCGTTAACTCCAATAAAGCCTAATTAAAGTATAAGCATTAGCTGTTTAATTTCCTTTTCCTATCCCAAGGGGCAGCTGCTTAGAGAACAGGGGGAGAAGCTTAGTACATTTCAGAGGAGAAATGCAAAGAAAAAAAACCCTTGTATTTTCCCTGAAGATGGTCATAAAGGTAAAACCCAAGAAAGGTCTCTACCTGGTGGAAAAAAAACCCCACCAATTTTCCAGATCTGCTTGGACTACAGAAGAGCTATGAGATCCCTATGAAAAGGAGGGATGTGAACAAATGTGCCCAAGAAAATGCAATTCCCTTAAAAAACAGTTGACATGAGAACTACTTACACCTTTGGATCTCACTGTCAGAATTCATTCTCCCACCTGCAACGCTCAGCTCTTGGTCTATTCTTTCTTTCTTCCCCTCACGTGTAGGTCTGTCCTTTTTCCCTAGCCCCCACCTGATGACTCCCAGCTGGAGGGGGCCACATTGTTCCCAGTCCTTGTACATTCCCCAGTCAGTCCCCTCAGCTCGGGTGTTTTGGAGCCACTTTCAATCACAAGTTACTCAGGACAGTGAGTGCCAATGGCTCAAAAAAAACATGTTGCTGACTGAACCAGAGCACCAAGCGCCTGGCATAACCATGACAGTGAAAGTCTTCCTTTTTCCTTGAAGTCCCAATTTTTCTCAGCACTTCTCTCAGGCCAATTGCAATCTTTTGTTGATGTTGTTCCCCACCTTAGAGCTCATGTATGAAGAAATGATCTGCATGACAGTGCACCTCACTCATCTACCCTGGGCACCTGCCCACTGCAGGAGATCTGTGTTACTCTCCCTTCCTCTGGCATGCCTCTCCTTGTCAGAGGAGACACAGCTTCTCATTCTCTTTGCCAAAAATGTGGAGACGAGCTGAGCTCCATCACCACACAGATCTGGGAGGTCACCATCGCCAGCCTGGCCACCACCAACAGTGGCAGGTAAAGTAATTTACAACGCAAATCCCAGCAGTTTCCAACTTGGAAATAACACTTTCCTCCTCCCTCAGCTGCAGCTACATGTCACTAAGTACACCAGAGACTATTCCCTTCTGCTCCACATTTTTATATTCACATATACATTTCTTCCTCCATGCTCCTGTCACCTCCCTTGCCCTGCCAAAGAGTTTGTTTTGTGTTTTAGGTTTTTTGGGTTTTTTTTTGGTAAAACAGTGAGACAAACTTAATTGCATGGACAGCCCCCAAAGAACAGTCCTGTATGAATGTGCCTGACTGCTTGGTGTAAATTTTACTGTGGTGGTTCACATCCTTTCCATTCTTCTTGGCAAGCAAGGGTGACGCCATTGCCACACGATTCATACTGATTGCAACTGGTGATATGAAAAAGAACCATCAGCCTCTTTAAAATGCCTTCCAAACTCTTGTGGGGATCCTGGAAGGGGCTTTGTTTTCTCCTTCTTTCCTTAATGCTGTACAAATGAGCAGTGAATGTTATTAAATCTCTGTTCCTTCCTCAGGCTCTTTCTTTTTTTCTCTCTACTGTCCCAGTTTAGGATTTTTCATGATCCAAGTCAACCTATTCAAGTGACAAAGCAGATTGTTTTGCAGCATGGCCTCCAGCCAAACTGTGACCTTTTTAGCAGTGAGGTGAAATGGCAACATTTTGATTATCATGATGGCTTTGTTTTGGAGCAAGGAAAATTGTTTTTCATTCTTTACCAAGGAACTTCTTACCAGCAACGAGAGGTTGCTTGGTCTAGAGAATCAATTTTGCAAAATTGTCCAAAAGCAGTGACAAACTATTTCATGTTTCTCTCTGACATTTATTTAAAGTTTGGTCAATTTCTCACAATCCTATAAAAATTACTTTAAAAAAATACTGATGGATTTTTAAATAACACTACTCAGAAGTGTAGGAGGGCCCTCAGCACTTTATGCCTTATTTTCAGATGCATGAAGCCTTTCTTATTATTTTTAAAATTTGAAAATTCATTAAAAAGAGAAAATGCCAAGGAAAAATGAAAACTCTAAACAGTCTTTGTGGTGGAAGCTACTCTGCAAAGGGCTGCACACTGATAAAGGCTTTCCTGTTCTGAAATAGCAATAGGAAGAGGTGGAAGCATCAGCTTCTTGTTTGGTTCTCAGCTCCAGCTCCAAGAAAAGGCAGCCTGAATCATGTTGTCCTCTCCTTTGCTAATTTTTGTAAATTTAACCTTGATTTTTTACTTTTTTTTTTTAATAGAGTCCACCCATTCTGCAGTCAGTTTCCTGCAAAATAACTAAAGGGTCATAGGTGAAAGATTTTCCAACTGTAAGAAAACTTTTGAGGTAAGAAGAGAAACTGCATTCAGGATGGAGCTCTGCCTGTCGATCGCTAATGCAAATATGAATTTACAATCATCCTTTGAAAAGATTTTATCTAATATTGAGATCCACAGAAGAGAGGGTCACAGGATACAAATGCTCAAAGATACAAATGATACAAAGAGTCTGTAGTCAGACTCTTCTTTTTTATACCAAGAAATAAATATTTGTTTTGTCTTCAGCACCCACCAAAGGATTTTGTACATATCTTGCAAAAACTTTACAGGGAATGGAAAATCTAGAGTAGTTAGGGCAGCAAAAGTTTCTTACAGCCTAGGGCTATCTTTCTTTTGGCTTCTCCTCCAGAGAGATTTGGAAGTCAGGAAGAAAGGTTTGTGAGTTTAGGAAGGTGAATGTTACCTGTTTTACCCATTTCTTAAGGTATTTACACTGTTTACTAATGAAGGTGTAGACAAATGCACCAAGTCCTAACTTTCTAGGAAGGTAAAGCTCCCTTGCACAACCTTATGTGAAATGGAAGAGCTCTTTTTCTGCAAGTGTGGACCTCTGTCTCATCTTCTATTCTGGTCAAATAACCATGGGTTCCTCTGTTATTTACCATGTCCTGTCCAGTGGAGAAGATGTTTGTAAGCAGGGTGTTGCCAAGCTTCACAAGTCAACAGCATAATCTGCTGCTGCATGTTTTCTCCTAAGAGTCTTCACTCTCTTTATAGTCCCTCTGCCACTGAGTGGCTCAGGAGAAGGTGTTTACAGGCAGAGGTGCTGCAGCACTTCAACTCCTCCGGCCGCGTTAGGCAGTTGTAAAAGTCATCATGTAACATCTCACTTCTCCAAGGCAGGAGATGTCACACAGCATGATGAAGATGCTGTCTGGTGCATACTCCTCCAGCAGGCCAGGAAGAACATCTGTCACCAATATTTCTGCTTCAGCTCCATCTGCACCTGGTTGCTCTTTCTGCAAGTTCCTGTGTTATTTTTCTTCCATATACTCAGACACCCTGCAGTGAGTTTGTTATCTTACATGCATTGCCATGGACAAAGTGTTTGTCCAACAGATGCAAGAAAAAGCAGAGAAATTAGCACCAAGTAACAACACTTCTTCCAGAACAGAAAACATATGCTTTTGTGGCTCCCAAGATATTCTACGTATTGTGTGTCTTGATGTTTTCTCTTTTACAAGGGTACAGCAGGAAAGGCTTAACTTCTGGCCCATTAGAAAGAGTCATGGCAGCATGCTTCAGGGTGGTAGGATAGCATGAATACACATTTGTTCCAAATGCTGTCAAATAAATCTTAGTACTGAGGACAGGAAGGAACCACACTACAAATAAATTGAAAACAGAATCTGTAGGAAGACATCAGAGTCAGGATGAGATAATAGACTGGGCTTGTGATGCCTACTGCACAGAGGACTCATCTTCCTCTTTCACCTCTTTCTATTTCAGTTTAACATAAGGTTTGAAAGACCAGTTTTCCTTGGCAAGGAGGAATTGTTAAGATGATGGAGAAAAAAAATTATTGTCTTTCATTTACTGGTCCCTGCTTGTTTAACTCACCAGAGAAACCTGCACATAAAGCAGTTAATGCATTATCATTCACGTCCCTTATCATGCCCTGAGGGCACATATTGTGTGTGACTCATAATTAGTTTGTTTGTATAATAATAAAAGGAAAACAAGCAGCTCCATATCTCTGTCACACTAACAATGAGCTGACACATACTTAATCAAAATAGAGGATGCTGAATTAATTCAAAGAGGTTGACTTTCACGAGAGACAATTGGAAAATTCTCCCAAAGCAGTTAGTCACTCAGGCAGAGTTCAGCCAAACACATGATGAAATCTGTCACATTCATTCCAGAATTAATGATTTCCCAGAAATTATTCAGTTGCTTTAATGCATTTCCAGATTTTGCCACAAAACAGAGGATGAATGAAAGAGTGATGCATCTAAATACTAAGCAGCTCGGTGAGAAGAAAAAATCTGCAGGGAAGTTTGCTCACACTTCTGACACCAAGCCAAGAGCACCTTCCTGTGCCCTGGCAAAGCCTTCTCCAGTGGAAAAGTTTAGGGAAGAAAAGACACCCAGTTGGCAAGGAAAAAAATGACAAATAGGATCATTTATCAAAGAATCTCATTTTCACAGCTGGCCCTTTGTAAAAGTATTACAGGCAGAGGTTGCTGGAAAACAAAGTCATTGCTGGCCCTATGGCTGCTCTGCATGTGCTCAGGAGGGGACTGGCTGTTCTGTTCAGCTTTAGGTATTCCAGAAATACTACATCATCCACTGAAGCACTACAGGACATTTTGGGCAGACTCTAAGCAGCACTGTGAGGTACAGAAAGAGGATGAACAGGTCCAGATATGTTGTCAAAGGATGGCCCAGCTCAGCAAAAGCCTGCTCTATTTACCTGCATGAGACAAAAGCAGAGGAAAGATCTTCCATTTACAGAGCAGAGAGAGAGGAGAAACACTTTGCTGGATACATAAGTTCATCCATGATGGCTTCTTTTTTTCCACTTGAGCAAATATATGCCTTTCTTTAAGGCTGTGCAGGAACCTTACTCATAGACAACTAAATTAAGCATTAAATATGGTAAAGAGAAAACAACCCCTGGCTTTATATTCTATACTGTGTTCTCTTTTCAGGCTTATACCCATTACTTGCTCACCCAGAAAATAGTAATTTATTAAACAGCATCAGATCAACATAGGTTCCTAAAGAAAAAAATGAAAAAAGAATAAATATGTAGAGATCTGATAAGGGCACCCTTGATTTATCACATTAATAACACACAGGTTTTCTCTTGCAAGTAACAGAAAGAAAAGGGTGGTGGTTTTATAGCTTAGCAAGAGTCACTCACATGTCTCCTGAATTAGGTGAGTAATAAAATTGTTATGAAATGCACTTGGAAAAAGTCACATTGCATGTGCCTGACAGTCTTTTTTGAAGCTTAGTGCTTGCACTCCTCAATCCTGCTTCCTTTCAGACAGTCTGGCTTTTTCCTGCTGATTTGCTCATCAGAGTTTTGCTTGCGTTTAGAGCACCACAACGGAAAACATGCATGGACTGAGTCAGAAATGATCCATAGGTAAATTCTTAAGCACAGACTATCCAAGTCTTCAGGAAAAAAATATTCAATGTCAGATGATTAATTATAGTATTTTCATTACTCTGAGCAATTAATTACTCATGTTGTATTTGCAGAAGTAGAAAAGAAAAAATGCGAGTCATGACTAATTTGTCTCTTCTGGAGTCGTCAAAGGTACAAATTAGTGGAAGAATAATGCAATGTCATGGACATGATTGCTTTTATTTCAGAGGCCAGCACATTTTTGAGGGATTAAATGTGACGAATAAGCAGTCTCTCCCAGTTCTGCTCGAAAAGCTTTGGCAACTACAGTGTTAATTCCCATTATGTGACTTCTGCAGCCTACCAGGGAGCTTCCTGGGGAAGCCAGGAGGAGGTTTGTGGCATCATTCAGACTGACCATCAGTCCAGCTTCAAGACAATTCATTTATCACCACAAGGACATGTTGACTTTTGGTCAGTAGTTTGGTGATTTATGCCCAGAGGAGGCTTAAATTTCCTTTGCACACAAATCATCTTGTCTTGTGGCAATCTGCTGACAAAACCAGGTAAGCCACTACATGTCTGGCCATCATTCAGAAAGAGTCAGGGTGCCCTCCTGGGGGTTATGACTCTTCCCTGTAGAAGTTTAGGTGTTTCCAAAAGTAACCTTTAATTTACTCAAATGATAACGTGAAACAATATTTAAAAGAAAACTACAATTTTAAAGCTAAATAAAAATTAAAGCCTTAACCTAAATCTGTTTATGAAATAGCTGCTAAAAAAGGGTACAAGCAAATACAACAAAGTTTTACTATGTGACTACTCCCCCCATCTGCACCCCAAGTGTTGTGACAGCCAGAATTGTCACAGTCATTCACATGAGTACAACAATTCAACTTTCCTATTCAGCAGAGGAATGAGAGCAGCAGCCACTGCTCCCCAGCAGCCCCAGCTGTATTTGTGCAACTTCCCCCATGTGCTGTGCCCTCACTCCCTGACTTCGCTGGCTGCAGGCAGTGACACTTGGGTTTGGCTGTGGGCTGATGGCACTGGGATGTCCTCCCCACTGGTGTGACTGGTGCCTCCCAGCAGCCTCACTTGCAGCAGGGTCATGAGGCTGATGCTGGATGCCTGAGCAGCTCGGCTCACACATGGGCCTGCTGGCGGTCCAGGTGTCACCCTTGTGCCATCTTTGCCTGAGATGACCATGAATGACCTGGGATCTGCATAAGGCAGAGTGCTCTCTCCCTCTAGAAGCTCCTCTGTCATCCTCTCTGCTGCCTTTTGGGATCTGGGATCTCCTGATGCTGTGAACCAGCTGCCAATGCACGTCACAGTATCCATAGGCAGACATGGTACAGAGGTGTCCACTTCACCTGAACAGGCACCTCTCTGGCTATGCCTCTTACCAGCCTGTACCCAGGGCAGCACCAAAACCAAGCATGGTGCTGTGAAATGCCCCAAGACATGCCAGAAGAGAATGCTTAAGCCACATGCAGTCACCAGCAACAAGCAGCACATGGCCCAAGCATCACCAATGAAAACTCCCCTTGGTTTCATGTGCAGAGCCCAGACTTCTCTGGCACCCTGTCCAACATTCCCATGTCCTGAGCCTATGTCCCAGGTCTTTTCTACCAAGCCAGTGTAAAGCAGAGAAAAGAGTGTTTGCAGCCTGAGCCCAGTACCAAAATCAGTTATCAGAGTGCTCTTGTAGTAGAGAATGTCATCATTTACACAGCAGCTAGTGAAGTTCATCCTCTCAGTGCAAATATTTATATGACAGACCTATGGCAAATGTCTCCCTTCTTGACACTTCCCTGTATTTACATACTTAAATAAAACTCCTCAATGACTCCCCAAAACGAGCCGTACCAAACACTCGGTTGGGCTCACAGTTAACGTCACTTTTAATCCTTCTCCTCTTAAGCAAATCCTCAACATCCATTAAAACCACTTAAACCATCCATTAAGACCAGTCTTCAAAGCCTTCCCTCAAACACCCTGTCCCTCTTAACTAATCATTCCTCCTATGGTCCTCCCTCCTCCTGACCAGCAGGAATCACTTGTAAGACACACTTCAAACCCTGGCATACAATTATAGCAGTTTCCTACTGATCCCATTACTCTTGTGCACAGCCCAGCACCACCACCTGGGCTGCATTTCAGGCAGATGATCTTTCCCTTCTTCTACAGTCATCTCTGATTAGAGTAATTTCAGAAAGTCCTTGGAGAAGAAAGAAGATGGGGGAAGAATATTGAAGCAGGGTCATGTAACAGGATGTAAAGTGGGATAAGCAGGTTGCAAGGTTACAGAAAGCAGTGCCTCTTTAAAACATAGCTGCACACTAGCCTGTAGTGAAATTCAAATAGCTGGTAACAAAATTGTGGATCTTTACCACCTCCCATATTTCCCATAGTGAAAAAAAGAACCAACCCCAAAACTGTACATAGAAAAAGAGAACTCAAGGAGATGAGACAACAGTGACATGAGAAGAAAAACCTTTGGGATCATAGGCAAAAATTCAACACCTCATACAGAGGTGCTCCCTGGGTGAGGCTCTGGTGGCCAGCCTGTGATCACACACTCATCCACCTACACAGTGCACAGAACATTCTCTGTGACTGTAAAAAGCCCACAGCTCTGAGAAATAAGAGCAGAGCAGCAAGAGCATAGTAGAAGCTTGGAAGAAACCAGAGAATGATAAGATGTCATCAGAACCAATGCAACACCAGACTGGTGGCTCTTGATCTAAAAAACTACTTCCCATAGGTCTTCCCAATGACTTAGACTGGTTTCTGCACCTGGTCACCAGACAGTGAGATTTAGCACTCAAAAAAGAGGAAGGAAGGTAGTTATTTGGTTGTGTATTGCTACACAGCACAAGTGCAAGCTTGGCTCAAGAGGTATAAAGGGTATAAATCACATCTACATGGCAAGAATTAATTTATAGCCTGTCCTTGACTCCTTCAATGAAAAAACTACTCTTGCTCAAAGTAGACCACACACACTTGGAATCTCCTCTTTTCATATGGACCACTCAAGAAAAGGTAGAGGGGGAAATTCAGAAAAGAGAAAAAAAATTACACAGGTCAGATATTTATTTTACAAATTGATTTTTAGTTTATTTTTCTTTTAAGAAAAAAGGCAAGTGATTGAAAACTTAACAATTTTGCATCCGATTAGCAGTTTCAAATCAATTTTGGCAGCAAAACAGGAGCAAACCTGCAAGTCAAAAGATGAGAACTGAGGTTTTGGGCACTAACCAGGGACAGAAGGGGTTCCCTTTAAGCTCCACCTCAAAGGGAAACTTGCTGTTGAAGAATCAATCAGCATTTTGAGGTATTCTCATGAGTGGTGAAAGAAAGGCAGGGAAGGGACAGGCTTGAGACCCTGCAAGTACAAGGTGTTGTTGTAGTGCTCCTGGCAGTCCTTAAAAAGGGCTGGTGGGGAAGATGCAATATCTCAGAGCATTTATCTCTTTTCTCTCTATCTCTCCATCTCTCCTTTAATTCTCAACAAAGCATGTGGAAAGGTTGCAGCTTTTTTCCCTGCATAGAAAAGGAACTTGTTCTGGAATCTCAAAGTTTTGCAGGGCAAGAAAACTTCTTTCCGCCCAGTGCAAAGGAAAAATCACATCACCTACAGGACCTGCACAGGCACACTCAGGAAATATGACCCTACCTAGAGCTTACTAATACTACCATAAAATAATTTTTCAGCCCCTGCAGAATTCATGTACCTTTCTTTGCTTTATGACTTTGGCAGTTTCTTCCATATTCCAAGCAATAACTCTTGTCTGCTGCATTTCTTTTCTTGCATTACTACTTTTATACAACTGAAATATTTTCCTGCAATCGTTCTTTGTCATAGATATGTGTCAGACTTCAAAGAAATAGTCAGACTACTATATTTGCAATTTTTCCTCCCATATCCCCTGTCCAGGTTCAGCAATTGGTATTTTCCAGTCTCAGTCTTTTTTCCTACTCTTTACAGAAACTTTCTATAATAATATTTTAATTTATCATACATAGAAATGGAAAATCCACAATAAAACCTTCATCTTTTCCTTCCCAAGAGAAATAGTCTAAAATAAGAATATAAATTTTTTTTTTATATAGTGTCCTGGATAAAAGATATTTTGAACTGAGAAATTTGGTTGGTAGTATTTGATTCTTGCAGCTGTTTTCATAGCTGCAAAGGAAAGAAGAGAGTTTCTACACACAGCACTAAGACGACTGAGACCCTGAGGGTAGAGTCTGAATATAATCACATTAAATGTCTCTGCTGCAAGACCCAAGCCATACCAACATCACAGTGGCACCCACGACCTGATTCATCCTCACTGACATGAAATCAAAGCCAGCAATGTCCACATGGATACTGTGAGGAGACCTTCCCACCATCACCTCACTGCCTGGGGTCTGATCAAAGCACTCACAGAATCCCAGGCATGGTATCCCAGCACCCTCACCCTATGGAGCCACGTAGAGCTGGCCAGAGGGGAAAAGCATCTTCTCTTCAGCCTGTGCCAAGTGATGGGCTGTCCACACCCTTCACCTTGGAAAGACAGAAACTGCAAGGAACAATTTCTCTTCCCATGCCAAACCTCAGGGACTGAGGCCATTATGTGTCCAACAGGATGGAATAGTCCTGTAGATGCAAAGCAGGCACCGAGAGCTCCCACCTCCACATCTCACAAACAGCAGGAGACAGGAGTCTTCCTCATGGCCTTGCTCACAAGCAAATCTGGCTTGCCATGCGTGGCCAAAAGTTGGGGGGATGAAAGCTCCCAAAGCTGCCATCAGCCTCTTCTTCACAGTCTAGGGAGGGAAGAGAGGGGAGAGGGTGTCTGCCCACCTCACAGGTACATGGTGAGCTTGGCTCAGCTCTCCAGGAGGGATACTTCTGTGTGCTTGTCCCACTTAGGTCCTACTTCAAAGCCAGAATTGCCCTTTCCAGCTGATCATGACTGTCACTTGGGTCTCATGGAAGACCAACTTGCCAGGGCATGTAGGGTCAGCTGGTGGTTCAGAAGACACAAAACGAAAGGGTTTCAAACACAAGGGTCTTGGGTTTGCAGCTGATTTCTCTTCCCCCATCATAACAGGTAGTACTGACAAGAACATTAGAGGACAGTGTAGAGTATTTCCTCAGCACATTACAAAAAGATGTTGAGAAGAGGGTGCATTCAAGAATAGAAAAGCTGATTTATAACTACCAGACACCTACACATACTAGGACATTTTCTGCACCAATTTATGAACCTGTAGTTCAAAGACAAGTAGTGACAACTAATGCAAAGATATTCAGTGTCTGTTTGCCACAATTTACATGTACACAATAAATACATAGCCCCCATACCAAATCCAAAGCATATAATCACCTTCTCTGCTCTACCAAAACAAATTTACTCAAGACCATATCCCAAATAATTGACATACAACTTGAGCTCTGTAATGCCCCACGAAGAGCCAACCTCCAGCTCTGTAGGTCTGTAGCAATATGTAACCTGCTTTGTTTGGCAGAGGTGGTCTTCTGATGTGCCACCTGTGCAAAGAACCACCACTATCTCCAGTGCTTTTCTGGCAACTGATCATGCTTAATCTGCTTTGTTAGTACTTGTTGGGAGAAACAACATTCCTCATTAAAATGTTCAGCTGAGTTACGCTTACCAGAAGACTTTGGCTCACAGAAGTCTCACTGTGGAGCTGAAAAGAGGGGGAAAACTTACTGCAGCATAGATCGTGTGGTTGTCTTTGGCAAAAAAAAGAAAAGGAAACCGTGAGAATCTGTTCCTCAGCAAAGACCAAGTTCAGGGCTGCTTTCCATGCTGACTTCACAAATTAAGTTTGTATAAAAGTTACAACTTTTAGATTGAGGTATAGCCAGTCAAATGGGTAACCAACACACAGCTGAAAACTTAGAGATACAAAGAAATCTCTGTCCATGGCAGAGGTTGGAATTAGATGATCTTTAAGGTCACTTTCAACCCAAAACATTAGACAGCTCCATGATTCTATAAAATACCTATGACATCTTTGTTTAAAAGCTGGATTTTTAAAACCCCTCAACAATTAAATAAACTATTGGATCGGGATGCAGTGTGGAATATCTTGAAAAAGAGACTAAATAATAAGAACACTGTCCAAAGTAGCCAATAACTAGAGCAAAGCAAAAACCTTCTAAAACAGCTCTGCTGCTTATCTGCATATCTGCAGTGAAACAGAAAAAAAATAAAAGGCATATTTGGGTGGACATGGCAGAAGAAGGGATGAGCTTTGGTTGACAGTGTGATTAGATAAAAATAATTCCAAGACAGAAAAGGTGGTGATGATTAAGAGATAGATAGACTGATGGAGGCAACAGTGAGAACAGCATATATCCAAGTCAAATGGCACAATCATCTCAACAACCTGAGATAATATGGTCTGGATCAGGCCAAAACCAGAGTCCAGCCTATTTTCCACTGCAGCTTTACTTCTTTGTAAAAACCTGACAATATTGAAGCTGAAATAACACACTGGAAGTTTTCCTTTCCAAAGGGAAGGAAAGAGAGGATTTAATCCAACCATACAGATTCTCTTTTGCCTTAGCACAGCTCTCATAAACTCCCAGTCCTGTTTAATGTTTTGAAGACAAGATATAGGGTAGAGATTACTATTATCCTCATGGGGAGGTGCAGGGGCCCAGCCTCCTGCTCAGGTTTGCTTGACTGCACCCATGAAACCACCCTTGAAGACAACTCCCTTCAGCTTGGGAAAGCATGGGGATGTGGTAACAAGGTGACACTGAGGGTCTGGGGGGCCACCATGGGGCTGTGACCAAGTGTCACTACCCAGCTCAGCCTATGGTCCCACCAGGTGCACCAAGGTCACAAATTCTGCAAGTTATCTTAAAAAACCCTTCTAAATAGTTAAAAGACCTACCTCCTGACAATTCTTGCGTGCTATTTAAAACTCCTCTCAAGGAAGAAAAACAGGAGACTTGATGCACAGAAATACATCCCCCCACCTGGAAATAATGCTATAAAAAGGAAGTCACTTAAAATAGGAGTTGGGCTGCAAAGACATTCAACATCCAGCTTCCCAGGCTCTGTGTGGATCCAGAGCCTGGACTGTGATAATCACTCCTACTTCAGCAGCAGGCAGAAACAAGACAGGCCAGTGTGTGATGGTTCGTTAGTGGTTGCTCAACATTTAGAGGCAGAGTATCCCCTACATTTTGGGACCCTGCAGTTCCATCATGTGCATGTGATACAGAGGCCAGAACATCCATGGCCAGTCAACTTGTTATTTTGTGCTGCTCAGTAACTACCCACTGCATCAGGGCAATTTCCAACAAAGATCTCCTACCGAGCACTGCCCAACTCTGTCAACTGCACAAAAAGGGAGAATACACAGCCAGAACTTAGCAGGCAGCTTTGCAGGTGCTCCATACACTGTGATGGAGCCAGAAGGTGAATTAGGGTCAATAGTGTTTTGTTTCCATTTGCATGCCCCTTCTCTCCCCATCAGTCAAAACTGATTGTGTGGCTGTAGGGATATAAAAAGTGCCCCTGCCCTTTTGGGCAGCCAATTCTCCTATTAGCACATGCCAGGATTTTATCTCTGTCTGCAGTATTTCAAGGGGTGAAAAGCTGGCTGATCCTGTATCTGAAAAATCAAAAGGTGGCCTATGACTGTAGTCACAATGGTCTTCTAGGCAAGTCAAATTCCTTGAACCCATTTCCACAAACAAAAAAGAATCTGGAATGAGGCGGGAGATCACTGGAAGCACGTGAAAGAAAAGGGATAAACAGTCTGGCTCAGCTCTTGTAAGCCATCATATTGCAGTCCTGTGGTTAGAGGGAGCTGTTTTATTGGAAAAAATGTTTCCAAGCAACTTTTCTACATAAAAATAACTCATTAATTGAGAATAACCCTGGGAAACAGCTGGAAATGTCTGCAACTAAACCTCAGTGCAAAGCGAACCAGCTAAACCCCAGAAGAGATATCGTGGCAACATGGGCATGTGCTCATTGCATGACTGCACCTTCAGGGCACTCATCCCACTTCAGTGTTCACTGAGATCATGCTTGTAGATCCTGAGACATCAGAAGTACAAAAGCTTGCTATACCATACCACTAATAGTTCTGCTCAGAAAGTTAAAAAAAAGTATTTTGTGCCTGCTTAAAAAAAAAAAAAAAGTAGTTTGAGAAATGGAGATGAATGAAGTTCCACTAAAAAAAGACTGAATAGTGAACCAAGGGAGCAAACAAGAACTTGGACTTCATGGTGGGTTTTTTAAAAGCAGTTAAAAATAGGTGAATTCATCAGGGAATCCTTTAATTTTCCATCTGTATTTTAACTTCAAGTTGTCTTCCTTACTCTGGTCTCTCTTCTCAAAGGTGCAGCAAAAAAAACCTCAAAAACCCAATAATATTCCTCTATATAAGCTTTTTTCTCCCTTGGCTGCCTCTCTTAACAGGAAAAAAAAATACAATAAGATCTGTCTGAGGTGGCCTGGTCATGTTGACAAGTGAAGTAACCAGAAGTAACACAAGTATAATCAAAACCACATGGGACTAGTTCAGGGAAGTACGTGAGCTGCTGGAGTGAAGGATCTACTGTATGTGGACAAATTGGTGTCTCTCTGCTGAATTCCTCCAAAATGGCACAAATAGTCTTCCAGGTTTTTAGGACTGAAACTTGCTGGCTTGGATGATTTATTCACATTCATTATTTACATTCAGCCTTGCCTATATAAGAAAAGATTTGACCATCCTTCACCTCAACATTAGTGAGAAATATGCTACCTTCTTTTACCCAGCTCTAAGAGGTAGTTTCTCCTGGGTAAACACAGGAAGAAATTGCAAGCAGAGATCTCACATAGCCTCTAGGCTACAAATGGATCATTATCTACACAATGCTTTTCTTCCTAAAACCCACACATTATCAAGGACTTCTTCCAACAGTAGCAGCTAGCAATATAAACAGCCAGTAGATTTCAGGGGTGCACTGAATGCAAAGATAATTCTGGTTTTGCATTTTCACTGGGTATTTTGGGAGGTTTTGTCTATGAACTTGGAGCTTTGTGGGGCCCTCAAAGCCAAAATATGAAATTCACACTATTGAACGTTATTCATTGAGCTGAGAGGTTGCATCATCATGCCTGGAATGGTGGGTGGTTTTTTTAGCAACCTCCCTTTGCTGCTGAACAGGGGATAGATTCCAAACTGAAAATCACCTTGTGCTTTTGGGAAGTTAGGGTTTAGTTAAGAGAGCTTTTTCAAAGGTGTTGCTGACAGGTAACAGCTTAAATGCCCCTTAGTGCTTTTGAAAACCTCTTCTCCTTCATGAACCAGTTCACAGGTCCAACCCCTTTACACTCCTCAGGCAAAGTGGCACCCTGGTTAAATATTTAAGACTCAAAGCAGTGCCAGGAGCTCCTGTGTCTGCATCCACACACCTTTCTGGGCATGCTGTCAGGCTGAGACAGCTTTGCACCTTGTGTGGGGCAGTTACCAGAAGACTTCAGCACGACCTCTGTTAGAGCATATCTTGCAATAAGGTCTACAACCAGCTCTAAGACCCCTTTTCTCCATGTTGCCAGAACTTCCCATGGGTTGGCTGCAAATGCCTAGTGCTTCTTTTCTTTACCTCCAGCTCTTAAATGGGAATGAACCATTTTTATTTGAACATTTGGCTTTCCTTGCAGCAGTTCTCAAGAAAAAGCCAGCACACTGCCTTAGAAGCTGACTGTGCAAGCAGATAGGACACAGGAGCAGGACTCAGAGGTCACAGCTTTTGCCCCAGCCCTGCTTCTAGCTGGGTATTACATGCAGATGGACTCTTTACCTCTCATTTTCATGCCAAATATTTGGACTGCATGCACTTTGGCTTAAGGATAACACCTTCTTACATTTTTGGACATCAGCCTTGGCAGAACTCTGCTTTTAGGTGAATCCAATCACAGCAGTAAAAGGCAGCCCATAGGCAAGGCCCCAGGATAATGAACAAGATCATTACAGTACACAAGTGGTTTTCAGCTGAAGACACCAAGAATTAAACCCAGTGAAGTTAACACAAACAGTTTGAATTGAAGACACTGGCTGCTTGACCCAATGAAATTAATGATTTTTGTGCTACTCTAAAGCTTGAGTTTTCCCTACTATTTTCATCAAGTCATTCCCACTGACCCATCAATTAAAGATAAAGTTTACTAGTAACACAGCTATGCAGCACTGACATGAAGTATTCCAGCTGTATAAATAAACACATGGGTAATTGCTTTTGATTTAGGCAATAGCTTTAATTGCTACTACAGGGCTATTTAAAGAAGGTGCTCTTCCTGTTAATGGCTAAAATAAAACAAGCTGATGGATCTGTCATCATTCCTGATAGGTGGACACCAGCATCAGGACTCAATCCCATACAACTGGCTCTCATTAGCACCTTTCTAGCAATATCTCCCTGAAGAAAGGTCCATGCCTGAATCAAGGGGATAACAAGTTTTCCCCTGACTCTATCACCTCTAGACACTGAAGCTCACAGATACTGCAGTAAAGTCAGTTGGCCTGCAAGTCTAAACATTTATTTGGAAATTATGATGCCTGGAATTTCTCTGAATGCTACAAAAAGTGCTGTGTTAACTCACCACCTTCTTCTTCAAAAACCTGTGGTGTTGACTCAAACGGATGCAACAGGACTCAAAACTGGAAACAGACAAAGGGAATATGGTGGGGATAATGAGGCCAGGCAAAAAATCAACAAGAAACAAGAACATTTTCAAACCATCATGTATTTGTGGGAAGTTTTTCATATTAACTTGGATTCACCTTTTTCCCTGATCTCAGATCTTTAATAATGACAGCAAGTATCCAGGGTTGATATACAGAGTCATTTGTAAAACTGTGAAAGTAATTTTCTCAGGAGAAATTGCAAAAAGGCTACAACTCTGGTCCAAGCCAGGTGACAGCAAGAAGAACATCTATGTTAGCTCCTGGCAGAAGAAAACGAGCAGAGCAGGGCCTGCAGAAACACAGGAATACGTAACTCTTACTTGGGACAGATTACAATGGTGCTATCTATTGCACAGACTATGAACTTATATGCTTGATTTTCCTCATTAAAATTCTGGGTTTTATTTGCAGAGTTTGCAGAGAGGAAATAAAAGAAAAATAAAAAGAGCAAATTCATGAAAGAACAGGAAGCAAAAGCAAATTCACTTCAAAATTTTTAATGGTCACCTACCCCTTGAAATTGAGAAAGTACAGAGCAAGATGTGCAAGAAAAAAAATTCTTCCTATTAAGGAGACACCTGAATACATTCCTGCATAATAGGTGGTGATCAGATTTTAGCTAAAATAAGGGTATAGAGGCATGGACACCCAACAAAGGAGTTGATGTCAAATGCCTCTGTGACATGACAGGAACATGGAAAATTTGGAAGTAATATTTAGTCATGCTGCTCACATGGTTTTCACAGATGAACTGAGAAACTTTTAAAAAACACAACTATGTTAGAGTGAGCTTTAACAATTACTTGGCTCCATGGCATTGGTAGCAGCAGGGAAAAGCAGCTTGGCCATAAGAAATCCTTCAAGACCTGTTGTCAAATCGGTATTACAGGTGGTTGTCCTCTCTGAAAACAGGTCAGTTTTGAGGGGTGCAAGAGTTTGGAAATCAAGAGACAGACTGATTCTACCTGCATTGAGAAGCACAGGAGGGATGTTCCCAAATGAGATACACCTCTGAATTGAGGGAGAATCCAAATCTGTTGAAAATAAAGGACTTTTTGGTTGCCTTCCCAAAAGTGTTTTTCAGTCTGCACAGTGCTTATAAGAAAAAGAAAACAAACAAAAAGCAAACAAACAAAAAAAACCCACCAAAACCAACCCATATCAAAACAAACAAAGCTCCAACAAACAGTTAAATAGAAGTCTTACAAGATTTTGCTCAATAAATATGAAAATATATTATCTAAAATGAGATTGTGTTTGCCCCCCTGCTGGGGACATCAGCAGAGTGGGCTCTGGAACCCAAGTGAAACTCTGAACCCAGGTTTAGGATGCCACTACTTCTCAGTGACAGACAGTAGGATAAACTGCTTACAGTTATTTGGTTGGCCCACCCCTAAACTGATTGGGCTGGGATTCACTGTAGAGTGAATTTTAAGTGGATGTTCTTAGTTGTAACAGCGTACTGTATTTTAATTTGGTTACTTAGAAGCTATCACCAAGAGCAAGCAACATGCTGTAGGAAGAGAAGCAGATAAATCTAATTTAAGTACCTTTGCCTGTTTTGTCAGGAAAAGGACAGGTCACCATTGTTTGGGAATAAAAGGTCAAAGTCCAGTCTTTGCCCAGTCATGCACAATCATCACAGAAATCCATTCCTCACTGTCAGCAAGAGACAATACAGAAATAAGTGCATGATGACATCTACTTGTGTTAAAAATAGCAAAATAAAATAAACAAAAAAACCCCAAACTAAACAGTGACAGCAGCCTGTTTAGTTTAAACATCATGCTATTGGCCCCTTTAAGCTGATGAGATTTGAGCCTCTGGGAGTCTCTGGGTTGAATCTCCCAGGCTCTTGCAGCAAAGGGTCTCTGTCACTTGCTGCTCTCTCCTTTTGCCTGCATGTGCAGTCTCACACTTGCCCCAGGTGGCTCAGCTCCAAGGCACCATTGCTAGCCAATTGCCTGTGCTGTATTCTCCTGGGTGGAATAAAGATCCCTTTAAAAATAATTGTGTTTCAGTGAGGAGGGAGGCAGAAGGGCTGGCTAGACCCGAGCACAAGGCTAGAGAGCTCCAGCTAGGGAGAAAAGCTGGTCTGGCCTGTTTGTTTGCTTCTCTAAAGTGCTGCTTTAGGGTCTGACTCCAAGTTCAAGATTTTCCACGCTGAACCTGATTTGAACCTGAATCAGAGCCCAAGTTTCCTTTGGCCATAAATCAGCTTAGGGACAAGATCTGTCCAAAGACACATGTGAGCAACTCCTGTTGAAGCTGAAGGCTGATGTGTGCGTGCACATGTCTGTGCAACTGGAGGAAGGTCATGACTACGTGCCTATTTCATAAACTTTGGGTACTTGTTTGATGTGTTTTCTGCCTTTCATTGTCTCTGTGCTCAATAGAGAGTCTTGTTTCTCAATGTTTGGAAAGAATAAAGCTTCTCCTGACACTAGCTGTTCCTCACAGAATACATCATATGTAATTCTTGCTTGATTTCCATCTCAGTCAAATGTTTAAAGTCAAGTTCTAGAAATGAAAAGGTCCAGGGCTATGTTCCTCTGCCTGGCATGCACATGTTGGCTCACTGTGGCTGAGCGTGGTGAGCCAAAGCTATTCAAGATGTTTGGCAAGACTAGAAACTTTGAATCATCTTCCCTGTACCTTCTACACTGCCCTGTGCCACCTCTGGGCTCCGTGGGGCTGCACACATCACATGTTTACAGTAAGTGGTTAACCTGGAGCAGGCAGAGGGCTCTGCTTTAAAATAAAGCTGATAAAAGTATTCCCCCTCAGAAGAGCCATCTCCCAAAGGTTCTTATCCATTCTGGGATGCCCATCTGGAAAGAAGGTCTCTGGATTTGAATATAAAAGTGTTAATTAACCTGCACGTATTACTAGGTAGGAAGAAAAGATTACTGGGGGGAGCTGTATGGCACAAGCATGGAGCATGTGGAAAGTTTCTTGCAGAGTATTTTTCCCCATGTCAGAGGAGACAGCTCAAGAAGAAAAAGCCATCTTGAAATGATAGTGGCAGCCTCACACTTTGAATACAGCAAAGAAACTGGTCAAATACAGAATTAATAACTTCTTTAAGCATCAGATGAAAGCTGTGCATCACAGCCATGTCATCAAGGGAGCAGTCTTGATAAGCATCTAACGGTTGCTCTATTCTGGTCCCTCTCTACAAAGGGCCAGTGCTGTTGTCATGGCAGATGTGACTTCAGAAATGATGGACTTTGCTTTCCAGTTATGGTAACCTTAAATACTTAACAACTGCTTTTGTATACTGTATTCAGGAACCTTTTTTGTATTTCCTCCTGAAAATTATAGCAAAAGTCAGTTCAACATCAAGTATAGAGTTGCTCTGTGTGTGGAAAAAAGGTAATACCTCCAAGAACAGCACAGTATGAAGTGGATCTTCATAACTTCCAGCTCTCAGGGAGAAGGGAAAACAACACTGGATCATATTTAGCTTTGGCATAAACGGGTGCAATTCCCACTGGGATTTGCACCCGCTTATGCCAGGACTGAGTATGGCTCATGGAGCTTACAGGGTGGTCGTGTAATTAAATTACGTGGTCCTTCAGTGTATTTGTACAATGCAAAATGATGCAATATTTTTTCAAAAAGGACAGCTGTGCATTATTTAAAGAAACCAATTTATTATCTTCATAACCAGCTTGCCCTCAATATTCAGCAGATTTTCCAACCATCCAGGTATCTTAAGCTTTTGTCTTTAGACAGGAGCACTGACAGTCTGAATTATACACTGCTTCCTCCTTATTAGAAGTTACTTATAAAAAAAATACTGCCACTGTGGTCTACAGTTCAATGAAGTCCATTGTAAACTCCCCAGTATAACATAAACCTCCCTAAAACACATAAAATTATTGGCTTCCAAGACCAGTCTCACTGAAAGAAAGCTCTGTATTTAGTCTTTGCTTAAAACACAGGTATTTGGTAGGATGGAATTCAAACTCCCAACTCAGTTTTAAAATGTTAGGTCCAAGGAAAGTTGACACAGACCATGTAATTTTAATTAAAGAAAGATTTGGCTCCTTTATGGCCAACAGGGGCATTGTAACATTGACATATTGATGCTAAATAATTATGAGTCCATAAATAATTCAGTATATAAAAATGTTGTATGGCTGATGCCAGGTAGCAAAGGGAAATAGCACTGAAATAGCTGCTGTGCCAGGTTACTGCTACAATGCCAGGAGATAGACAGGTAATGTGATCTAACAGCTATCCAAACAGGAATACCACAGGCTACACTACCCACAGAGCGCACTTGGAAGTGGAAAACCAAAGGCTGTCCAGTTTTGCCACCTCAATATTTTAGCACCGCTGTCATAGACGAGTATAAAGCTTTAGGAGTGATACCAAAGAGAAGGGCAGCAGAGAAATCACATGCAGAAGAAGAAATATTAAAAAGCAAATTGCTGATGAATTTAAGATTTTTTTTTCCTATTATTATTCTAGGAGCTAGGAAAATACCACAAACTTATTTCCATGGGTAATCAACCTTTAAGACAGCATTCAGTTCAGATGTGATCCTGGCCCTTCGGTTTTCACTATGAACTTTCAGAAGTCAAATATTCGTTGGCATGCATCACTGGGGAAAATAAACTTTAACCTCTTGCCCTGGAGTATCGATGCCAGAAAGATGGTATTTTTAAAATTTATTGATTTTAAAGTTTTATTTTAAAGTTTGATAAAGAGTCTTTTAACTCTGGACCAAATGAAACCTATCCCACAAATTTGTAATGGGAACCATACCCATGGGGTTTCCCAAATACATTTCTGCTCTGTGCTAACACTTGGAAATGTCTATGGCTGCTTTGAGATCAATATATTTTTTTAAGTAATGAAAATGAGGATAACAGAGAATCAGAAGCCTCAGGCAGGTGCAATCAATTTGTCTAAAGCTTCACAGAGAGTTGCACACAATTCAATGTGAAATAGACATGTTCCTCACTTCTTTAACTATAGGATAGTAAATATATGCCAAAGTTTCCTAGGAATGCTCATCACCTATAAAAGATCCATGGCTTAAGAAATACTTTTCCCTATTTATTTTCCAAGATTTTCCTTCCAGGTTCTTCTGCTCCTTTCCCTTTGGAAAGGCTCCGTGGTTTCAAGTACCTCTTGATTATGAGAGTTATATTGATTATGGGTTATACAGCCCAAAATGAAGACAACTGACCACATATCCCCAACAAGGAATCAACCAACACAGCTCAAACAAGAATATCTAATAGCCAACACCTTGCATTGGATAAAACTTGTTTATTTTACCCAAAGACAACAATGGTACTAGGAGACTTTATCAATCTGGGGCTTGAAGAACAACAGCTGAAGAGGAATAAAAAGAAATGCTTGAACTGATCCTTGCATCTGCCAGAACTAAGACTACTGCAGTCCAAGAAAAGCCTTGCAGCCAGCATACTGTATGGTTTTAGTAATTTACCCTTGAAGATTTAGTTTTCCATGCTTGGATTTGGTTCATTGCCCCTCTCACACCTACCTTCAGATCTTTGTGCACACTCCAAGCTGCCCTTGTAAGTACAGTCATGTTTGATTTTCATTAGTGCATTAGATCAGAAAAATAAAGAAACCCTTTCCCTCAAGGAAATAAGTCTTCAAATATCTTTGTTCCTAGATCAATGTCTGTACATTCAGTGCCAGACAGACACAGCCAGTCCTACACACACTGCTGGAAGGCCAAGCAGCACTAGGGCTGTGAGAAAGCCAGGTCTCCTCCAAGTTCTCACATGCTAGCTGTTAGGATGAAGGCAGCCACCACTGCCAGGTCTTGGCAACTGCAAGTGGTTTATAAGCAGCAGAAGTGCAAAATAAAACCCAGGGACACTTCCCTGTGCCAAGGGGGCTGAGGGGGTTGTTTTGTTTTGACCCCATTCAACTCCTGTCACCTCTTCACTGCAGGTGCAGCTTTTTTTCATCTTCAAAAATCAAGACATTTCCTTTCCCATAGTTTGGGAAAAGAATAGGCTGCTTCTACTCCAACCAAAATAGCCCCTCCCACAATGATTTCTTCTCTCTCATTCCTTTCCTTCCCCAAAGTGATAGCTGCCTTGTGGATGCTGTTGCAAGAACCAATGTTACAGGCAGTCCTGACAATTTGTTAGTGCAGTTCCTTTTTTTAAAAGGGGAATATACTCATACCCCTAGTCTCTCTTTGCAGGTGAAACCCAAACTTCAGGTTTGGAACCCAAATGTGTGCTTGTGGATGGGTTTCACAGAGCTAGGGAGTGGTCTAGACAAGAGGGTACCCTTGAGTCTTCATGATGACTCACAAGAGCTTGCAGTGGTCACTTATCACCACATTTATTTAGGAGGGGAGCTTTGCCAAGGCCTCAGCACTGGCCAAATTCTATCCCATCCAAAGCAATTATGCTTTGTGGATGTTTTCAAACCCAAGAGGACCAGAGCGTGTTTAGGACAGAGGGTACAAGTGCTCAGTTCACTGCAAACAAGACACAAACTGCCCACCACAAACTCACTTGCACATCAAGCACTGGGAATTCTAATAAAATTATCATTTTATTTTTTGCTAAATCCTACCAGACAATAGAAAACCAAGAGAAAAAATGCAACTTGAAGAAGCATCTCATGAGTAAAGGGATTAGGGCATTTAATGCTGAGAGATTAATTAATTCATTGATCACAATACACAGGCTCAGGAGAAATTGAGACAAAGCCTAAACCAGAGAAATGTAAACAGGACAAAAGCAAGCTGGATAACACAGTCCACAGTTTACTGTTACAAAATGAGCCTGGGCTGGCAGAGGGGCACTGCTAACTTCTGGGTGGCTTTTCCACCAGTTCCAGGATCAATTTCCCTGATGGAGCATAGACATTCCTGTAGGGAAGCCACCAACACGGCTACTGCCACCTTGGTGGAGCCAGCTTTGACAATCGTATACATTTGCAGACATGTTTTAATTGGTCGGAATTAAGAGTCGGAGCTTTTACCTTCTTTTATACCACCTTGCCTATGAGGCTTCATGATCCCCCAAAAATAAACCAAACCCACAAACGTTATTCCAATGGCCTGATACGCTCAGTCCAAGGGAAAGAGCAACGTGTGTCTGTGCAGATGGTTTGCTTTTCAAGAGGGCTTTGTGATTTGTCAAATTAACACCTGGAGAATGAGACAAGGAGGAGTTTCATCCCCAGGCAGAGTGGGTTATCCCCCAAGTTTCCTCACAACCTCTTTTGCAGAGGCAGTTCCCAGAAGAGGGAGAGAGTGAGCAGATGTGTGCTTACCGTGTGTGGCCTCGCTCCTATTCCCAAGCTCTTAGCTCCTTAATTACCCTCCTTCCGAAGGGTCAGGCTTTGGCTGAAGAATACCCTGCACTCAGTTATGCCTCTTCCTAATGAATGCTAATAAAAAGCATTTAGATGACTAATGCAACATAAAACTCTGCCCTATTTCATTGCATCTGCTTAATAAGAACCTCATTTAATATCAAATTACTGCCTGCTCAGCCAAGGCCTTGTATTTGTGGTAACAGGACTGTGAGGCGGGAATATCAAGAGCTGCAATATGGAAATTCCTCACTAATATTCTCTGCAGGGCTGTGCAATTACTTAATTCATTTAGCTGAGCCAGTCTGATGGCTCAGCCAACTGTTTCACAACACTGAGCCTAGTGCTAGGCAACTGGCCTCCCCACAGGCCATCCTGCTGGATCGCTTTTCCTGGGACCCAGCTATTAACAGTTGCTTGGGGGATTTCAAAGAGGATCACAGATAGTGTTACCAAATGAATGGGCTTGTAGTAGTGGACATGAAATCCTGCTTCCTCCCAGTCAATCAAATGCCAGCCCCAGAGGATGCCCAGTGAGGCAGCAGCCACAGAGAAACGGCACGGCTGAGTTTAACCTCTGGTACTTGTGTCGGGGAGCGTCAGCACATGGACAAGTGGCTGCATTTAAAAATATTCCCTTCTTGCAGGTTTAAAGAGCACTGCTCCAAAGCTCCATGCTGTCCCCTCCTCCCCACAGCTGCTTGACTCAGCTGGCTCCTGTAGAAATTAAATTTCTTCATCCTGCACCTCAGATCTTTTGGGAAAATTTTAAAAAATGTAAACAGTGATGGTTCCCATCTCCCATGAACAATGACTTACCACAAGCATTTTCACACACATTCTTCACAGCTTTAATCCAACCTTAGACAATAATCTTTTAGGGGAAAGGATTTAGTCAGTATACTTGAGTTAGGAGAAGGAACCATACTAAAAAGAATGCTAAGTGTTACCATTCATAAGCCATGAGTGTTAAAAACAGTTAAAAAACATCCTATAATTAGTTTGACTCTGTTCACAGTTTTGACAAGTCAAAACACTGAAATGATTTGTCCAGTCCTGGTTTACACTGGTAAAAAAAAAAAAAAGCTACTAAAATAAATGGGAAGGGTGTAAAAAAACCCCACAACCCACAAATGTGTTTCAGCAGCTGCCTTATAATTGAATTTAAAACGTTTTATTTGCTTAGTTCAGTAAGAAGCAACAAGATCACAGAATATGTATGTCTTCAAGGAGGAAAGTGGTCTAAAAAAATGTGATGAACAGCAGTAAAAAATTACTCATGGCACTCACGTCAGGCTGACTCAGGGTATACCATGATGGGCACAGGCTAACAAGCAAACCAATAGCTCTGCTAGTATCATTTTCAAAACAGATGTCTGTCTCGGAGATATGGTTTCACCAAATAAATTATCGAGCTCAGGGAAAGACGTGGATGGAAGGCAACGGGTCTGCAGCAAGTCAGACTATGAGTGATAGTGGATAGGGTATGGTAAAGAAGACAGAAAACAGCAAGAGAAGAGAAAACCACCCTGAGGAATCCCACTGATGAGAGAAACCTGCCCAACTCATGTGAGAAGCACAGCTGGGCAAACTCCTGCTGTGCAGGGACTCCCTCCATGTAGGGCATCGCCCTTGAAAGAAGACAGCTTGTCCCTACAAATCCCTGTCTGAATGGTCTTATTTTCACCATGGCTTTCCAGCCTTGCAGACAACACACACGCTAAGACCGGGAGGGAAAAAAAAGACCACTGGAAAACAAATATTCTAGCATATATTTTCCTATAAGAGGAAAAACCACACAGAGGACCAGGAAACCCGCATTGTTTCGAGGCTCTCCAGGGCCAGCAGATGTCCCGAGGGCTGCGGAGAAAAGCGTTTGTGGGAAAGGTCAGTGCCTGCATTACACACCCAGGCTGCTGCCTCCACACCACGTCCACCTCCCCGGGAGGCAGAAGGGAGGTGGATCAGGGGTGCAGGGTCACCAAGGAGAACTGGAAAACTGGGCACGGCTGTGACAACACACTAATACATCCGAGTGTCTGCATTTAGTAGGAAATAGTGACCCCCATCTTTTCCTGCTCCATAAAGACTTCTGCAGATGTCTTTTGTGGTTCCAAAGCTGGAGCAATACTATCAGTTTCTGCCTTCACCACTGCTGTCTTGTACTGGCTTACCACTTGCACAGGTTTAGCACTCCTCCTCATAAAATGCTTGGAAAACAAAAATTTGCCCAAATTTGGTAACTACAAAAAGCTGTTTTACACAGCAATCTGTTGATTTCCACATTCTCCTCTTTCCACTTTCTTCCCACAAAGAAAAGCTGGATGATTTGAACAATATTTTCATCCTCCCTTGCATATAAAAAAATAATTCCCCTTGTACAGCCTCCCACTCCCAGATCCATCTACTTTCCTGCGCTGTAAGCTATGGATTGTCACCAGCAACACACCAAACACAAAATTTAGTAGCAACCTGGGGGCTATGAGGATTCAACCTTTGAATCTTGTCCGATTTTCCTTTCAGTGGCAGGTTTCAATGGACTCTGGAAAAGACCTAAAATAGTTCCAATTCAACTTGAAGCTGGAAATGCACTTCATGGGAAGGACAGTTGGTGGGAAGAACCCAACCCTTTTTTATTGATGGATACACAAACCATGGCCAAACTTTGGACTGGAAAAGAAATCCTTCTTCTCCAAAAAATATCTCATTTATGATTAATTTTAAATGAAACAACCTTGCTCTACTGTCAGCTTTGCCAGTCGTCAGATTCAAAACCAGGATGTGCCTTCAGATGCAAGAGGCTTAAAAACATGAACCCTGCATCTGGGCATCCAATGTTGCTTACACACCTACTACAGGGGACCACTGTCACATCCAAAATTGCTTCTGAGAGGGGGCTTCCAAGCAGGAGCAATGTGACTCCCTGAGATCTACAGCATTAAACCCTTGAAGCTGTATTACATCTCCCCCAGCAGCATTGAATTATCACACACTTCACTGTCCACTTCCAGGTATACTACCAACCCCCAATCAACCACCACTACACCTTAAAAATCATTCTGCTAATGCACTCCATAAGTTTTTTGACTAGCACAAGGCATATTTAGGGTGAAGCTTCCCTACTGCAATGCAAAATGTCAGAACGAGCCAACAGTGAAAAAATAAAGAAAAAATCAAGTTCTAAGCCAGCAGGGATTATGAACAGACAAGAAAGCAGATGAAAACCTGTACAGTCTTCCAGCAAGAGATGGCCTCCCTGGGCTTGTGTTCAGCCTGACAGCTCCCCATTTGCTAGCTATCATGGGTGTGGGGAACAGCAGTGGGATCAAAATCACAGACCCATAAGGGACAAAGTCCCAAATGGAAGGAGGTCCCCACAGTATACTGAAAAATCCAGGTGACCTCTGGACAGCTGTGTGCTGAGAGCAAGAAAATGTTTTCCCACACCTACAAAGCCCTTCCAAATCCCTGCCTTGCCTTGTCCAAGCCCAGAATCTGGCAGGTCTTGCTGGGTTTACTATGGACAGAGCAGGTGAAGAGTGATAAGTGACCCTGACACACAGCAGCTGGTGACAGAGCCACTGAAATCTTCATGGCCACCCTTCCTAGCCTAGCTACAATGGTCACCACAAAGTTTCCAAGCCCTGGAAGGCAGCCCTGATGCCTCCAGAGCACAGCAGAGAAGTGAGCATACGGAAGGACACAGTGTCCTCTAGAGGTGGAAAAATACCTTATAATTTGGTCACAGAGGGAGCACTGGACAGCAGGATTGCTCCACAAGACCAGGAGGGATTGCTCCGGTCTGGCAAAGTACAAGGGTGAAGAACCACTCCTGGGCAGGGGAGGGACAGGCAGGTGTGGGGTCACAGCACCTGGTTCCCTTGCTGTGCCACTAGTAGAATGGAGATGGCTAAAATTCACTTACTGAGGTCCAAACTGCATCCATAAAATAGCTCCTCAAGGCTCCCAGATGTCAACCCCCAAATCTGGCAGCTTTGCTGCCCATCACACCTCTTCTACTCCTGGAGGGGGTTTATAGCCATTTAAGTTGCCAAACATAATCAGCCTGGTGCTGGGTGGTCACACAGGGAGGTAGCCCCACACCAAGGAGTGGCTGCTTGATCTGGGCTCTTAGATCAGGTAAAACAATCTTTGTGGGGATAAGGAGGAAAAAAATACATGAAAGTGCTCTGTGAAGTACTGCTTTGGGCCAGGAGCTGTTTCTAGTGTTTCTAAATAGGAGGAGCCCATGAGTTTGAGTAGTCCTGTGAGGCTTCATACAGTTGTGGAAAATGAGGCTCTTAAGTGCTCTAAACTGGCTTTCAGCTAGAATCCTTATAAAACCAGGAATGTCTTCTACATATCTTTCAAAAGTAGCCATGGTTTAAATAAAGCATTGTTGGGAAGAGAGGAAAAAAACATAACATTGCCGAAACAGGCTCAGCATTCTTGCCAGAGGCACTGTTTCATGAAAATAGGCGCTCACACAGAAGATCCAGACCTTTCCTGCTGTACCACCACAGTGCAACCAGCAATAAACACCAGCCACCACAGGAACACAGGCAAAAGATCCCTGCACAAGGAAGAGCATGCTGAGTAAAGACACAAACCAAGTGCCTGGAGCAGCACAGAGGCAAGACCAGTTTCCCTGACCAGTTTCTTGCTGCCCTCTCCTCTCCCCGAGTGCTGGAGTCAGCAATCAGCCTAAACTCTAAACAATTTGAGGGGCTTTTCCAATCAGGAGGATAAAATCATATTAGCAAATGCTGTGTGTCTCTGCAAGACACTATTGCATCTGATCAAGTACCAAGGTCTGATGTTTGACAAACCAAGAATCAAAATAATTAAAAAAAACCCCACACACATTGACACACAATTTCCCTTCCTTATCCTCTCTTAGCTGTTGGCTGCTGCTGCTATTCCCTCAAAATAGGTATCACAGAGAATGTCCTGCCATTTGCACACTCCAGGAGTCCCAGCAAAGCCTTTCTTGGTCAGCTAGGTCTTGAAGGTCCACCTTTTGAGCACCAAACTCAATTACTGTGAATATTACTAAACAAGAGAGCATTCAGCACCTCCCTTTAGCCCAGGGAGGAGGACAGCTGCTACTCCCACCACCCTTTTGTCTTGGCTTTAGGCAATACAAAGCTGGGGAAGTCAACCACAATAGAAAGAATTATTTATAAACCAGTAATGGCTGCAAAGCAACAGATACCAAGGAGCTCTGCTCCATGAGGGAATGTTCAGAGTACCAACATCCTGCTCATTCACCAACCAGCCTCTGAGAAACCAGATGTCCACAAGAGGACTGAAAGCCTTTGAGAGACTTACAAAAAATACTCGGTCTCTGCTAAACCTCCAAATTCTAGCCTAGGTGAGGGAGGAGAATGAAAACTGAATTCTAGTGGGTTTTTAAAAGCAGCTCTGACCAGTGGCTGAGCTTGACCATGTGTGGCACTGGCAGAACTGATGGGAGGTGTCATCCCATAGCAGGTTACCCACCCACTGCACCCCAAGCATCTCCAGTATATCCAGTGGGACTGGAACAGAAATAGATCTTCCTGCTCAGGCAGCATGATCAAGGCAGGCTGTAGGATAAGCTGTGAGCTCAACACCCTGGGAACCACATGATCCTTACATTTTTAAGTAGTAAAATGTACAAAGAAGTGAGAAAAAAACAAGATTTTGTTCAAATCCCACTCATACAGGGGATTCTAAGCACGAAAATACAAACAAACACAAACCAAAGTCCCTCAGTGATAAGTTCACCCGAAGACACAAAGCTCTAGAGCGATCAAGCCAATGGATCTAGGCTTGGTAGAATATCAGAAAAGTTTCCAAGTCAGGAGAAGCAGTGCCTCTCTCGAGCAGGGAGAAACAGCCTTTCCGGCAGGAATAGCTGGCTGGAAGCTGCACTGCTGCGGCGGGCCCAGAAGGTGACAGTGTTTGTTAAAATTTTGTCACTACAGCCCCTGGACAGCCACGATTTGCACCTGAGCAGGACCCAACCGAGACAAGTATTTGAAAAGAGCATTTTTAAAGGAAAAAAATAAAAGGTACTGAGAAACAATTATGCTGGTTTGGTTAGTTTTATGCTCTCTTTTTGAAGAGCCTGTCTATGAATCAAGCAGAAAATGCTGCACACTGAAACAAAACTAATTTTTCTCTTGTTTTTCATAGATACTTAAGACCACAAAAGATATACAATTTTCCTTGAAGTAAATTAGGATCTCTGTAGATGGCTTTGCATCTGTCACTAGCAGCCTCCATTTCCAGGGACAGATGATATAAATTTATGGTTTCTTTTTTCTTTTCTTGTCTTTAGATTTCTCTTATTTGTATCATTACTCATGAAATTATTTCCTATTTAATAACTTAAAACATTCTGATCCGGCAAAAAACAACAACTGAAGCGATCTTCCCTGAAGAGCTGCTGTGTTAGACAAGCAAGCAAGGACTGTGTGAATACACATGGGAACGTCTCTTTCTGGTCCCTAAACTACAATTAGAGCAGGGACACTGCTCCTGCAGCCACGCAGCACTGCTCAGGGCAGTGGTAGCAGCAGCCTCCCCATTGGGATTTGCTGGTTTGTGGGTTTTGCTCTGGCACAAGCCACCACCTGAAACACCAAACAACCAGGAACCAGCCCAAACACGAGTTCTTACCTCGTCTCTGAGGGTTTCTGGGCTTCTCAACCTGATGAGGATCCCCCATCAAGGAAGATCACGTCCTTCTCTCCTGGGTAGGTCCTCCCTGCAAATTTTAAAGTGGAGGTCACAAACCTGTCTCACCCCTCAGAAAAGCATCACTGCATTGAACAGAATAACTCAAGGAGCAGATTATGGCTCAGTGAATGACAATTGGTGAATATTAGTGCTCCAGAATCCCCAGCTGGTCATGTTTTGCAAACTAAATGCTGCTATTATGTTTTAACTCTTTCAGCTATTTTGACACTAACTATAGATTTTGATGATTTTGTTTACTATTGTTATCATTAATGGCAGTCAAAACAGTTTCCTTAAAGGTTTTCTACCTCCTTTCTAGGAATCTGGTATGCTTGAAAAAAAAAAATCCAAGACTAATACTAGTACACATTTATGTGTTTTCAGAATTTCTTGTATTTGTCCACATCAATAAATAGAGAGTACAAGCACATTAGAAGTGTCATCTCAATAGTTTTGCTTAATTTTTCATAAATCCGTTACTCACATTCTTGAGGAGCTTGAAAACAACAGTCTTTTTAAATTTTTACCAAGATGATCTTGGCATTGACAACTTTGAGACCACATTTCAAGACTAGAGAAGAGTATTAGTATGAACTGTCACAGCCCTCCCTGATCACCTGAATTATTAAAAAAATTCCACTTTTAACTTGCCCTAAACTCTGACTGAGCTCTGGTTACTGTTAGTCATCCATAAAGAGCCACAAGGATAATCTTCTAGCCCATACACATAGATCCCAAAGTTACCCTGTACAGCTTGATTTGATACCAACCATTTCCTTTCTGTCAACACCTAATACCCTTCGGATATAAAAGTTACCACTTTTTTTTTTTGTTGGAAGTAATTTAATAATTTCTCTTTATAATAGCAGAAAAAAAGAGATGACATTCTAATAATAGTCTATAAAATAAGGCAGATTATTACATATTACTCCACCCTTGTTAGTGTTCAGGATCACACATAATCACAGGATATGATTCCATGCAGGTGCTTTTATTGAGAGCTCTGGGAATCAGGGGTCCAGACCCAAATCTGACTCCAACATGGCTTTCGAGCTGAATGCATTTTATATTCTATCATTATATAACTTACCTATTAATTATTAAACTTATATTGTTCTATTTGTATACATTGACATGAGTTTCTCGTGATCTTTCTTAGGTCACTGACCACAGTTTCTCATGATTATTCTTATGATTAAACAGTAATTATATTTAATTACTAAACAATCATCACATCTAACAATTATATCAATTATCATGTACTAGCTACACAGTGCAGTTCTAGCAAGTACGAGTTCTCCATGTGCTTAGGGTGTTTATTTTTCCAGGGCCTACTAAGCTTATTTTTCCTTTTAACCCTTAATCCCCATGATTTTAAAACCCTTTTACTATCACCCTTAGTCCAACTTCTCCACTAAAAGCCAAACCTGATAAATAGTACTCCTTCTCCAAACTCTACAATCAGGAGGAGCTTCTCCAATGGAAGACACAAGAGACCAACTCTCTGAAATCTCAGGAGCCTGAAAATCCTCTTGAGTAGCAATGAAACAGAAACAACAGCAGCCAGCCATCCTCTTATAGCATTGATCTTCCTGCAGGTGTTTTGATTTGGACACACCTACCTCTATCTTGTAACCCCTGTGATAGCATCCAGCTGGATTCTCTCTCCAAGCAGCTGTACTTCTCCACCTTGAGCTTTTCCCTGACTGTGCCTATGGAATGAGTCTTCTTCCCTCTCCATGAGAAGCATGTCCTCATGGCATATCTGTGATAGCACTACAGGTGCTGGATGACTTTCTTAGGGAAAAAAAAAATGACCTCTTAACTCCCCTCCCAGTAAAGCTATTTGAAAAAAACCCACATTTTCTGGACACTACTGTGTGTATGTAATGGTTAAGCTGTGAGACTTGTGTGAAAGGCACTGGGTGGTCTCTCTCTGTACAGGCACTGCCTGTCCTTACAAACACACCGTGCCTCCATTTGGTATTGGCAGACTTTTCTCCTCTGGGGTGCTAGGACTCCATATGTTTCTCTTTTCCTTCCTGAAACAAGAGTTATTTTCCTTATGAGGGGATGGGGAACAAAGCCTGAAAGAAGTACCCTGCCCAAAAATGAGGGTGTGGTGACCAGAAACAAGGTAACTGTTCAAAAGAGTTTTCTCCCATAGGAGCAGCTCTGACTTGAATGGGCTGTTTAAATCTCTCAGATCAGAAGACCATGGCAAGGATAACCATGTATCCATGGCATGTGGGGCTAGGGAAGCCCTGGCATTGACCACTTGCAGTGAAGGTTGGTCAAAGGTCTCTGAGATGCCCCCTTGAACACCACTGCTGTCTTTGAGTTCATCAATTGAGAGTGAGAAATTAACTTACATCCTTCTCACAGTAAAAATTTGCAATTCAATTGAATCTGTGAGTTCATCTTGAGCTCTCTGACCTAGTCAGACACTCCTCCTCCAGTTCTGGAGATAAGTCTCTTGACATTGTTCATGCTTCCACAGAAATAATCATTCATCCAAATGGGTTTAGGCAGGCAGGAATATCTCTGAGCTACCCAAACATGGAGGTTCTGGCCCTTTAGAAAGGAACCTTCAGCCTCCTGAAGTGAGTGGGAATCCCAGACTTCCATGGATGTTGTGGTAGGAGGACTGATATAGGGATGAATATCCTCCAAGGGAGCAAATGTGGCACCAGAGCCTTTGGAAAAGACCCAGCAATCCCGCCTGCTCGTGGGGGAGGGGGGAAAATCCTGCTTTACAACAAGATGTTCCTTTTTGCAGAGGAAGGTGATGACAGCTGGGATGAGGGAAGGAGAAAAAAATGCAGGGCAGCACCCTGTGTGGGAAAAGGTCGCTCCCCTGCCTGCCACAGCCAGCCAAGCGGGTCATGGCTCCAACCAGCCCACGCTGTGGGAAGGGCCCACAGCCCTCACACCTCTCTCTCTGGGCAATTTCCATCCATCTACATTTGGGGATGGCTCCAGGGATGAAAAAGCAGCAGCTCTTTCCTTGGAGGGGGGGGGCAGTGGATGCAGAAAAAGTGGGGAAGGCAATGGCTGCATCTGCCAGCTCCAACTGCTTCTGGGCCATGGCTGAGCATCACCAGGAGCCACATGAGGGGGATGCTGCTGCAGCTCCTTGGTTCAGGTGAGCTACTACCTCTACAAGGCAAGTATCCCACCTGCTTTGGATGGCTTCCTTGTTTCCTTAATCCTCTTCAGTCTTTCTTGCCCATTCCCCCTAGTTTCAGGGAAGAAAAGAGAAGCATAACAGAGGGAAATATTAATGAACCAATGTCATTGCTGTTTATTAAGTTTTACCTGTTCAGCAACAAATCTATGCTGTGCCTGTTGCTTTAATTAGCTGTCTCCCAGTGAGGAAAATCAGGGCTATGAAGAGCTGATATGGTGCTGAATAATTGTTTGGGAAATAGTGCTTGGGGTTGGACCAGAAATTTGTCACTGCTGTTAGCAAATGCTTCCAAGTTACCAGAAAGAAGCTGGGCTGGGAGACCCAGCAGTGGGATCCTGTGCCAGGTGAGGTGTCACAGATGTGGCAGAGGCTGCCCTGAGAATGCAGTGAGTGTACAGTGGCTTAGCCCTCCCTTCCCATGCTGGCAGTAATGCCCACGAAGAGTGAGGAAACTGGGCCAAGAAAGGACAAATTTGGCTCACAGAACCTGAAGGGAGGCCAAGAGTAAGTGAATGACTAGCAAGTTGCTCTTCTCTGCTCTTCCAGTTCATTAGGAGAAGAAAAACCTTGCCCAAGCATGACCCAGCACTGATATGAGAGCCCTCTTTCATCTACTGTCTCTCCCTATACACAGGCAAAGAGCAAACCACACATCTTCCTTAAACTTAAGGAGGAAGGAGAAGAAAGACATATTTATTTCAGAGGGAGATGCCAGGCATCATGACTCTGTCTTATTTTGTGCAATGAACACATAATAGCAGATGACATTTGCCTTTCAGCTGGGTGGGTGGCTTTTACCTTTACGTGCACCATACACAGTAAAGGCTTTTGCCACACACAGGGAGACACCGAGCTTGAAGTAAAACTTTGGAGCAAAGTGCACGGCAGCAGGAGGAGCCCAATAAGTAGAGCCTTCACTGAGAGGTGTGAGAAAGGAGCAGGCTGTGTATCAAAAGGGTAGGTGTTTCATCATGTGAATGGCCCACAAGGAAGCCAGGAGTAAATCTGTTGTTGCTGGGTGGGCTTAATAGCTCCGGGAAATTGAATTGTTTATTCACAGCTTTTTGGAAACTGGAACAACTTGAGCTGCTGTGGATTAACCCATTCGTGCCCCCCTGGCCTTAGCCTTGTGCAAACATCCAGTTTTATTTGCAGAGCAATTACAGGACACTAATGTGAAACGCTTCCCAGGGGACAGCCAACCCAGTTTCTCAGCCCCCAAAGCTCAGAGCAATTTAACTGAGCACAGGAGACTTCAAGTGCATACCCATCCCAGACCTTCACCCCCTGGGACATTAACCAGGAGATTATCAGCTTCAACTGGTAACTCCTATTTTGCACCTTCAGAGAACTTGTCCTCTGAGTGCTTTGCAGCCAGACACAAAGGATTCCCCACAGAAGTGCAGTGAGAAGGAAAATACTGTGGAAAATACTGGAGACACTGAGACACTCACAGATGGTACCTGTGGGACAGGTGACAAGGGCCTTGAGATGCTGGCTGACTGCACATTTTGCATTTTCCCAGCTCCTGTGGAAGATGCACAGGCAGGGAAGGAGGTGTGAGATGCTCCCAGAGATCCTCTGTTGGTGGTTGTTGAAGATTGTCCCTGCAGCAGGACAGGCTATGTGTTGGAACTCAAAATGTCTCTCAGACATTTTTAGAGGTTCCAGGCCTTGGTCAGAAGCATTTTAGATCCAGGCAGGCAGCTGCAAACAGCTGTGATTTTGAGTTTGAACCATGGAATGAGTTACCAACTTTGAAGGTGGAGCAAGCAGCCACAAAGGGTTAGGTAGCATAGTAAAAATAGTTACAAAACAGAGGGGAATTTTTTTTTAGTATTGTACAGGGGGGTTTTAGCACATGTACAGGGGGTTTTTTACTTTGTACATGGGGGTCAGAAGTTCTAAGATGGAGGAAAGTGGGCTGATCCTGTTCTTCCTCCTTCTTCTTCCTTGCCTCCATGTTCTTGGTGATGCTGGCACTCACAGATTGGTTTAGAGTAGAAAAGCACTTTGTAATACAGGTAGTAGGTATTGGGGGAAAACTATAAACATGTAATATGTAATATATAATATAAAAGATAGCAGCGGCCCTGGGCGGGGAGAGAGAAGAAGAGGACAGCAGACAGAGAGGATGTCAGGGTGTGTGTGTGTGTCTGCCTGGGCAATCTTTCAGATAACTCACAATAAACTGCCTTGAGACCGAACAGCAAGAGGCTGCAGAGCTTTTCTTTGGAAGCACGGCTTGGAGGAGAGACTTTACCACCACACGAGATCCCTGAACCAAGCCTGGGGTTCTCACAGCTATGGAGCTCACTGACCCTACTGCCTGGTGCAGCCAGGCTGTGATGCTGCCAGGATGCCATTGGACACATCAGCCCCACAGGAATGACAGGCAGAGGAGCCCCTCTGAGCTGTGACCATCAAAAAGCACAGGACCACTGGGTCATGACTGTCCTGTCTGCAGCTTGCTGACTCAGGTGGTGTGACACAGCTCTCCTGCAGATACACCTCCTTCACTGCACCAAACCTATCTGCTACTGCTCTCCCCTAACTACTGCCTGAAATCCTTTTTTTGGCTGTATAATGTCCTAGATTACAAGGTAAAATGTAGTCAATTGCCATCTGTTAGAGGTGTGGCAGTTATTTTCTCTTAATTGGGCAGTTTTCTTTATCTCTTCCACAAACCAATCCTCCCCCACAGGGACACATCTGCTGTTAATGGCCTTTTGTATGCCATCTCATGACTGATAAAAGTTGAGCATCCTGTTGTGAGATGCTCTGCCCAGAAGGAAGAGCCAAGCATTCCTACCTGGATATAATCTTGAGTTTCTGGAACACAAGCATGGCTTTTTCTGCACTAAATTTCCCAAAAGAGCAACTGCCTCTTCCACTGCATCTTCAGAGGAAAGACTACACCCTTTTCCATAGGGTCACTGCTCCAACAGAACCACAGCTAACACTCCAAGAGGGTTGCAGCCATAATTCCCAATAGGACTGCTGCCAACACCCTGACTAACAGTGTGTCAGTGACTGTCAGTGTTGTTTTAGTTCACTGCATTGTTTATTTTATCTTTTTATTTTCTTCCCTAATAAAGAACTGTTATTCTTGCTCCCATATTTTTACTTGAGAGCCCCCCTTAATTTCAAATCTATAATAATTCAGAGAGAGGGGCTCTACAATTATTTTTTTTTCCCATTTTAGGTGAAGCTTCTGCCTGCCTTAACAGACACATATCTTTCCAAACCAAGGCAGATTGATCGTCCCTTTAATTTATCTCTGCTTAGGAATTGGTTCTTCCATGTCTGTACACTGCAAAAAAACCCTTTAATTGAAGCTTCCTGACCTTGCAGACTAATGCTTTGACACAGTTCATTTCTTGGTGTCTGCCAGGCAATGAGTTGACATGTTTTGCAGCAAGCATTAAAAGGCAGCACAAGGAAACCCCAGGCCAGGAAAGGTGACAACCTACCCAGCCTGCAACTCACACTGTTCCCAATTTTGATTATGCGTTCAGAGCTTAATTCTTTTTTTTTTTTTCAAACCCTTGTAGGAAGACCCACAAGACCCACATGGTGGGTTGATACTAAGAACCCTCTTACTTCTTAAAATAAAATAAGTATCAAAACCTTGTCTCATCTTGCTGGTTACATTGTTCTCCAGAATTTAAGCCAAGAAGAAATCTCATAGTATCCTGAATAAAGATTAAATTTAAAATCCACAGGAGCTGGCAGGTTAACCCCAGCAGAGCCTGGAGATGTGTACTTAGCCTGTGTAAATTTAATTCCACTGTTTGACTGATACCTATGGATGGTCATTCCTTCCACCTCGCTTATGATTTCACATGGGATGCTGCCCTCCATTAATATTGCAGTTTTCCTTTCAGGAGTGGAAGATGATTCACAATACTAATATCTGATAAATGTAGGCAGCATCAAGACACACATACTATTGTGCAATAGATGAATGACAATAATAGAGAAAAGGCTCATCAGAGGTTGTGTTAGAGCCAAATTTGTGTGTGCACACCTCCCAGGCAATAGTGCAGAGAGGAATGAATTAGCTCCACAAACAGAGCACCCTCTCCCAAAAACTCCCTTCCCAAGGCATTTCTGCACTCACCCACTGTCACAGCTGAATAAGCCAACAGTCTGTAAGTTACACTGTGACTGCCCTTGCTTGTCAGGCAGCCTCTGCACACAGAGCCTCATCTTCTCTACTGGAAATAAAGATCATTCTGAGCCCACTTTACAGCTGTGCTGACGCAGGGGTCCGGCCACATTCTCACATGCACTGAAACCTCTGCACGTCTGCTGATGCCATGAGGCTCTTGGAGCTGGACCTTTGTGCACTAACCCGACTAATTCCATACCTTTTGGGGTCTGGTGGCTTTTACAAAGCAGACACCTTGAACAGAGTGTCAGGAAGAGCTGTTGGAGGCAAATGTCAGCATTTCCCTTGGTCCCATTTGTGACTCTCAGGCAGGCAGCTCAGGGCTCCTGCTGGCACAGTTGCCTGATTGATATTTTGGGTGTTTGGGTGTCTCCTGGTGCCCCAGTTCCAGGTCTGGCTGCCAGGGCTTACTGGCTTTTCACCCTGCTGCTTCACCACCAAATCTTTCCTGACCCTTCTCTCTTTAAGTCTCACACCTTTCAACTGCAGCAATATATCCCATTCCCAAAAAACATTGGGAAATATATTTGTCCACTTTGCAGAAGCAGCTGAGTTTGTTTATTCAGCTGAGTCCACGTGTGAAGATGAGGAATTGAATTATTCACTACATGTCTCAGACCTTGATGACTAAATTGGGATTTACTTCTTTATCTTCCAGGCAGGAGGGGAAGTGGAGGCTGAGGAAAAGTCTAACAGAAAGAGGCCACACTGTGTCCCTGTGCTCCACTGCTGGGAGCTCTGTGGATGCTATAATTAACCACCAATAGCAGGACAGAAGCTGGGTGGTACCAGGGGAATTACAACCTCACAAACCCCGTTATTAAATAGTCACGCATGGTGCTACCTCTCTTACATCTCTCAGGGTTTGTTTACATTTTTTAATAAAAAGGAGCTATAACTCCTAGGCAATTTCCACAAGATTTCAACATGTCTGTGTTAAACATCAGACCGGAGCCTCTAGATTGCAAACAAAGTCACCCAAGCTTTTTATGCTGTTGGAAAGGTGTTGTGGAGGGAAGGGCCTGGCTATGCACAGGCTGTAGAATGTGCAGTGGCAGTCTGTGCTCCCCAGAGTGCCTGTGGGGTGCACATAGAGACATCCTTATGGAGATCACCTGGCAGAATGGAAAAGATTAGGAACTTTGAACAAACTGACTTCTGTAGAATATTTCGAGCTGAGTATGCACAGATGGAAGTGTCCACATCATCCTAATGCCCTCCGGAAGCTTTTGCATCTTAAAGAAATGAATCATGGAAGAATCATGTCCCATTGGGTACAGTTAAACTAAGTAGTTTCTCACTCTCTCCCTCTCTTGCCTGCTGCTCAGGGTGAAATGGCCAAGGTTTTGTGAGAAGAAAGGAGAGAACCCTGACACCAGGCAGCTTCTCACTCACTGTACAGAGAACCTAAGAAGATTTTGTACTATTTGTGTAAACTTGCCATGCATCTTTTCATTTCTCCACCCTTATATAACAACTAATCATTGGACAGAATTGACTGAAGTTTATTCTTTAGCAGAAAGACAAAGAGCCTGGAGATACATGCACTCAATTTTCTTGCCTAGAGGTCGAGCAGTCCTTCAGGATTTGAATGAGGCAATTACCTGAGAGAATGTTAAAAAAATTCCAAGACAATAGGAAATCTTGGCCATCAAATATTAATTTTGAATATATTCCCCTTCCCCCAGTATCCCTTCCAAGTGCAATTAGAACAAAATGTGCAAGGAAAAGAAAGTTAGAAGAGATCAGAAAGAGAAGAGAAAAGCTGAGGAACACCTCAGGAGAGCCAGAAGAGGACTGGGGCAGTGGATGCCATGGGTGAGCACTGACAGGTGAAGGTTTTACAGAGCTCCTCTCCTTTCGTCAGAGCTTTGCTTCTACCAGCAGGAAACCAGTCACTGTAGCACCCCTTGGAAAAACCTGCCATGGTCATCACCAGTGCCTGGGTTGTCCCCAAGTCCTGTTCTCCAGCAGTAGAAGGGTTCAGGTCCCAAATGGTCCAGGAACTTCATGACCCATGAACTTTGTCACTTCATGATCACTTATTCCAAAGCTATCCCACAGGCTTCTTTCAAAGATTACCTGAGGGGACCAAGGAACACCTTCCTTTGGACAAACATTCGTGGAACACACTGCATGTATAGAAATGCACATGCCCAAGATAGGAATCAGAGAAAATATGAACAAAGATGAGTAAGAAAGGAGAGAGGAAAAAGAGAAACCAAAATGATTTATTCACATTTTCCTAGCTGAAGTACAATAGTCAGGAAAGCATTTGTTTTCTTGCAGCATTAACAGATGAAAAAATTTCACAAGTCCTCACTACACTGGTGCTAATTATGGAGTGATGGATTGGAGCAAACAGGAAAAGAGACATATTAAATAAGCCTATTTGATCCTGGGTTGCTTCTAGCAAGTCTCTGCAGCATACTATGAGATCATTAGAAAATTTGACTCCTTCACTTCTATAAGACTAAAGATATTCCCTCCTTACTCTAGTCTGAGCACTAATAAGTGTCATATAAAACCATTTCATTTAATGATGAAGTAAATAAATCTGTCTATTTTCTTCTTTCTTCCCCATATACTGAACATAAACCAGACTGGATTCTCAAAGCTACAAATGCAACAAAATTTACAGGTTGGATTCATTACTTCATTAATGCACACACAGTTTCTCTGCTCAGGATTCTTAGAGTTTGCTATTTTGTATTTCAACATATCTTGAAAGTTTAATAAGTGTGAGGAATAAACATACTCTGTGTTTCTTGCTTGGACTTATTTAGATTGCAGTCACCCCCATTTCAATTTTACACAAGGGCAGATGAGGAGGGCAACTCATCTCCTGAGGAACACAGGTACTTCCTGTGTCAGCACAGGTCCCATAACACTGCTAGGATCCCTAGGGTCATTCTGTACCCCATGTTTAATTCACGCACATGGTCAGGAGAGGCAGAAGTTAGCTAGACCTTTCCTCCCACTTTCCCTTTCTTCTCATTTGATGCTCTAGTCCATTTGACAAGTCACATCCCTGAAACCATCACAATCTGTTGAGAAGCAGTTTAGTGTTTTCTCCTGAGACAGACACATAAAACATTTAGTGGGTCCCATCCATCTCACAACATCCTGGCAGGTCATACCATGGACAGAGAAAGCTTTATAAAACTCAGGTCCCATGTCAACAATGCACAGTCAGGAACTCTGATTTCTCTGCCTTTTATTGCTCCTTTGCTAGATCCTCTCTGTTTCACAATCTGCAAGGAGATTCCCCCAAGAAAGAAGACCTTGCTCTCCCCCTTCTTTTCTCCCCTGTATGAACTTTTACCGCTGTTTTGGACCTCCATGTGTCACACCAACACACACATATTGCTGCAAACAACCTGCAGTGTCATGAAGAGAAAGCTAGAGGAAAAATTATGGTGAGCTGGAAGGGGATACCTGGGAAGACGTCATGAATAAGCTTGTTCAGCTGAAGGGAGTTCCATGGCATCACAGGTCCTAGTCCTGAACTCTCTGCCAAAACCAGATCCCCTTCAGATCCCACAGCAGTTGCCAGTGCTGATTCAGTCTGGGATGTACTGACTTGTCCCAGAGATCATATAAAGGAGTTACAAATAATTCACAGCAAAAACACAATCCAGACTGCACAATTAAACTTTACAATTTCCTATCAAAATCTTTTTCCCCTGTATGCAGCTGCTAAGCCCTACTACAATATGTGCTACATGTTGCTTGCTAAATGGTGCTTTTATTTTTTTTTTCCCCTCAGGGAAAGGGAATTAAAAGCTTTTTCATGTAAAAGACACAAATTAACAAAGTTGCCCAAGCCTGTTCACAGGCTCAGAGTTTAGAGCAAGGACATTTCTAAGGAAGGCATTTCTTAAATGGTGAGCAGTACATTACTGAGAGAAAGCCTTCAGCAGGAGCTAGTGTTCCCTTCAATCCCTGAATCACGCTCCATTTCCCCAGTGTGTGCTGTACCTGCTCTCTCACAACACTCACTTGCAGTTCTACTACTACAATTGCCACAGAAATGAGCAGCCTGGAACAAGGAGGAATGTTTGTGATTCATTCCTTTGTGCTGTTCATTGACTTTCTCCCCCGTGCATCCATCAGTGATTACATCACTCCCCTTTCCTCAGGCACTACATCCATCCCAGGCTAATACCTTTGAATATAAAGCACATCTTGAGTTAAACATTAGCTACACACTAACTGGGGCTTGCTTTCCAACTGAATAATCAGATTTAAAGTAAAAGGTTTTCTACAGTCAGACGAGAAAGCTACAAAGGAGCTGCTTAGCAATCCTCTTGAAAGCAAGCTTTCAGTACTGGAAACCCAATTCTATTTTATCTATTTATACTTGTCACTAGTAATTACTTGAAAGCTCTATCAGCTTCTAGCTTTAATGATGTACTAACTGCTAGAAGCGTTTGGGAACAGCAGAGCAGATCATAACAAAGTTATTTTAGAGTGGGTATGTATGTCCATAAAACCAATGCAGAACAGGGTTCCGAGAAATATTTTCATGTGCATCTTGACCAGCTACTGAGATGACATTTGAAGTAATCTCCCATTTGTGCTAGGCTGAGGTACCTTGAGTACCACAGCTGGGGCAGAGCACCTCAGTTTTATCAGAAAAGCAGCATTTACCTCAAACATGGTCTTTTAGAGGCAGACCATCAAGCACAAGCTGACAACAGTTATGTGTAGAATCTGGAAGGCAGATACCATACAGGTGCCTCTTAAAGATATTTTTCCTTACGTGTCCCTCTCCAGAAGAGAGAGATGGCATTGTACTGCCCATTTCCATGTTCCCAAACAACATGGTCCTGGATGATCCTAAGAAACAAACTACTGGCAATTCTGGTTTTTTACAAGAGCTGTGATCCCAGAGCAGAGGACAGACCACATGTCCCCACTACTTCATTGGCACAAGGGCTGAGAGCAGCAGCCATTTCAGGGAGAGCTGATCAGACCTTGCTCTGCTGTCACCAACTCCCTCCTCTCATGCTCCAGGACATCCTGACCCTGGGAAGGAGGAATTCTGCTTCCTGAACCTGTTCATCATTCCTATGCTGTTTATCCCCTTGTGCTGCAACACTTGCCTCTTCCCTTTGCTTTCTGATGCTTTGCAGTGACCAATTCCTGCTGCTGAGCTTGCAGGCAGTGTTCTCTGTAAAGCAAACCTGTCCTCTGACCATGGAAGGCAAGGGTAGGCTGCCCTTTAACCACAACTACAGTGCTGCTCCTGCCCTTCCAACTACAACCAGGGTTCTTCAGAGCCTCCTCGCACACTGGGGGCTGCAATGCAGTTTTAGATGTTAATTTTCCTCATTTGATCCATCTACATATCCCAATGGGCACCCAGATGGGCACTGCTGAGGTGGGTGTGTCCATCAGGGTTTTGTTCTCCTCAGGCACTGGCTACAGATGGCAGGATGAGGAGCAGGGTGGGCCAGTGAAGTTTTGTTTTAGCTATAAGTAAGACCAGACAAACCACTGATGTTTTGTGTGTGTCAGGTCTTGTCTTGCAACCTAAGGCAAATCTAGTGCATCTCTGTTTTCTATCAAAGTGCTGAAACAGGGAATCTCCTGCTATGCTCTGCTCTAGGGCTGAGGCTCAGCCCAGGGAAGGAGTCATGTCAGGTGTGGAAAAACAATCAAGCAAGGTTTGGGAAAAACACATATGTATGGTGGGAATTGCTACCAGACAAGCAGCATGGATACTGCACACACTGACCTTAACACTGACCATGAAATGGGACAATTTGCCCACTGGGTTTTGCTTAAATTAGACTTTGGGATGCTTTTCACCCAAAGGGACTCAGCAGGTGCTCACCTCCTCAGCTGATGCTTTTTAAGCAGGCTGTTGAAATGGTGGCAGCCAGGCAAGGAGAGTAAAGGAAGGACATCACAGACCCTGCTCATTTGTGCCCAGGGAGTCTTTCTGCAGCTTGGCACCAGGTGCCTCCACCAGAGCATTTTAGTGGCACAACACTGTCACAGTAAGTGTAAACTCTGGTGTCCAGTGGCAGCAAACCCCTTTTGTTACCTGTGCTGGGATGCATGACCTCCCTTTCTCAGCTGTGGGTGTGAGCAGTGATTTAAATGAAGCAGTAAAAGAGAGGAGGCAAAAAGCAGCATGGAAAAGCCTGCAGCATGCCTATGGAGGCAGTAGAGCATTGAGATAAATTTATTTGATGGGTTCTGTAGCAGGGGTGAGACAGCACCTGGAATTTATGTGATCATTAAACTTCCATGTGCAGTGGCCCTGTGAATTCAGAGCAGTGACACAAAGCCATCAACCCCAGAAGTGTCACTGCTGCTTATCAAACTCACTGTTTTTCCCCAAAAGTGAGTAATAGGGCAGGGAAAGAAGTTCACAATGATTTTGTGTATAGTCCACAGCAATTTCAGGTGATAATTTCATTGTTCACCAAATGTTACACTTCATAAAAAAAATAAAAAGAAAAAACTGATCAGGCATGAAGGTGTTATTCAACCTCTTCAGAATCCTCTGCATCTTCCAGTATAAATCCACAGATTCCCAAGTACAGTCAGATATGGCATGGCACCAGCTGAGCTGAGATAGGACAGGATGGAAACCCCACTACACTTTGAGATTCAGCTTGCAATACAAACTCTGTTCAAACCCAGTACAACCAGGGAAATGTCTAACATTACCAAAGTGCCTCTGACAATAAGGATTCCTTTTTGTTTCAAATATTTTATTTAAATGACCTGCCACCATTGTTTTATTTTACCCTGACTACATTAAAGTGTTCAGGGACAGAAGCCAGTTTTATCAAATTCCTTAAAAATATGCACAGCTTTTTCTGAAAAGGAGACGGACTGAAGCACACACATTTTGTCTCTGAGTGTCCCCAGTGTGCCTTTGGAAGTGAGGAGATGAAAGCAAAAGTCCTTTCTGGATCCTCAGAATAACTCTCACCCCTATCTGTAAAATGGCATGAACTATCAAGAAACAAAAGGAAGCTGGTGGAAGAGAACAGCTAAAATGATATAATGTGAGCAAGAATCCAGAGGGGATCTAGAGATGGTGAGTAATCAGGTAGATCTGGAAAGAGCAATTGCTGCTAGGGAAGAAGCTTGAGGGGGTAACTAAAAAGCTCTAATCTACAGCTGCCATCTGTATTTTTCTAATATCCTATGAGTATGAAATGCAAAATTAAGAGATCAAGCTTGACAGTGGCTCTGTTTGTTGAGGCCATCCATTTGTCAAGATCAGCTGATGTATGTGTGGGTGTAACAAAACACCTTTGTTAGCAGATGAGGAGAGAGAACTTCCCATGGATACATCCAGTGTTAACAGCTGTCTGCCAGCATTTAAAGTCACATCACTATTTAGGAAGTATCTCCAGGTTGTTGCTGGAAAAGACAAAGTTATAATTTAGGAACTTGCATTTCTACCTAGTTTTGGTACACACAAATGTGTCTGTGCTTGACTCCTCTGCTTGTAGGTGAGAAGGCAAAAGGCCAGAATTTATAGGCTTACCACTCCATGCCTGTTCCTCCAGCATAGCCTCAGGCTCAGCTATTCCCAAGTGTTCTCACAGAATTGTGCTGCTGTGGGTGCTTTGAGTTTGCATTTCTGTTCCAGGAGCAGCAGTGACAAGTATGGGAAGGCAGGAGATCAGTTTGCATCCTGAGCACTCCCCATCAGGAGGGGGTACCAGGAGCACATGTTCTCCCCAACAAAGCCTGGTGGAAAGGCATCTTCAGTCTGGCTGATTTCGTGTCCTTGTATTCAAAGCTGAGGCACAGGATGGTGTCAGAATGAAGAGACATGAATTGAATCAGCTGTATAAGGGTACAAGCTACCCGGTTTCAGTCATGATTTTAAACTAGGAGGTCCTCAAAAAGCAAAAAGTTCAGCATTTGTATTTGCAGTTTGTGTAGGCTGCTAACTTGCCATGTAACTGCTGATATTTGTTCATTATATTAGCTTAATTGCTGTAAGCCTAGTGTGTCTGAATCAATCAAAGTTGAAACAATGCAATTATGATTTTACATAATCATCACTTTTGACTAGAAAGCAAGTTTTGCAGAAGGAGGTTCCACATGATCTTCTCAGATATCTTTTCAAAGGAATGATAATTAATTCTGCACAACTGCTTCTGAAGGGATAGAAGTTGGGAAAAGATAATGGGCGGCAGTGGTTGCATAATCCCTGCCCATTCAGTTTGCTGCACTATGCTGATAATGAACAGTTGGAAAGATAAAAGTCCCTGTGAGCCCGAGCCCAAGAAAGCTTAACACACGCATCAGGACAAAATGCACATCTCTGTTTTCTGTGCAGGAGGTGGGTCACTTTTGTCCTGATTCACAATGACAACTCAGAGCCATTTACTATGGCTCTGTGAGGCTGAGTGCCAGCAAGCAGATTGCCTTGGAAAATATGTTTAAGTGCAGGGTGAAGACCATTTGCTGTGCACAGCAGACCAGAGCTGAATAATCAGCTCAGCATGTCCAAACCCAGGCTTTCAACCCAGGCTAGCCACCTTGACAAATTGATTTATTTCTAGTTCGAGCAATGGGTTAATTTAAACTAAAGGTGCTGATAAGGAAACTCCTATTTTCCTTGCTCACCCTTCCCCTCCCTGTGAAATTTTCCTTGCAGCTGTATAGAGGTTTTATCACCTCTTCTGAAGTGAAAATGCATTGGGAGTGTATCTTGCTTTGCATTTAAAGGCACATCCCATGTTTGTTCTCTCTCTCCTTCTGAGCTCATTCTTAGAAGTGGAAGGAAATTTGTGAGGAAGTAGCAGCATACATGGAAAAGCAGGTCACATGTCACTCACCAAGTACATGTCAAGTTTCAGTAGAAAATCAAAATGTTTTGGAAACCCTCTGCCTTGTAATATTCTCAATGTTGGGGATTTCTGAGCAAAGCAAGATGTACCCTTATTCAGGGAAAATGATAATTTGACAAGGCCAATTAAATATTTTTGATCAGTAGAAATCATATGTGACTCTAAGCTTTGTCTCAGCCCAGGAGCAGTCAGATACAAGATGTCAGAGAGAGTTTGGGAGACACTTCTATTCAAAATAATCTAAAATCTGTATTTTCAAACTGACTCCATGTTAGTTATAAGTAAGTGGTTATAATTGCTTTGTTATAACTGTGATTTGTTTGACTCTACATCTTTGATACTAATATGAAATAGAAACTGGATGATGATCCTAAGCCTTGAAAAGTGCTGAGGTTGAATGGAAGTCCCAGAGTGAGCTGTCTCCTGCTTTATCCAAGTTACTTCACTCCTTTCCAGTGGTGCTGCCATCTTTCCTGTCTTACCACGTGATATTGTACCAACACAGCAGCAGCCTGCCTTAGCTATAGAATCAGCAAACTCTAGAACAAACACGCTTGTTATTCACCTGACATTAACTCTAATACAACCCAATTATATTCTTAGATAGCTGGTTCTTGAATCATGGAGAGAAAGTGGTTGTTTCAAAATATTTGGAAAAATCTTGTGAGTCTACATTCTGTAATACTGCAGTACTTGCCTATCTATTATTAAACATAATTTATTCTTACTGCAGGATCTGGACAATGAAATGCCTGTATTTTATCTTGTAGAAGGTTCCTCCACTTTGAAAAAAAAATTAAACAGAAAAATGAAACTATTTATAAAAAAGCAATTAATTGTAGGGGTGCTGGGAGTACTCTGAGCATGTCCAAAGGTTCTTGATGAAAAGGACTCCCATTCTCTAACTGCAGCAGGTTCGAATAAAAAGCTGTGGTGGTTTCACAGGACTTCAGAATGTTTGAGCTAATGCCTTTAGTAACTGGGTAAGGCAACCTAGCCAGCAGACTTTGATCTGAGAGCCATCTCAAAACTGTACATTATCCCAGCAGTAGAACAAACACAGAGGTGCAATGAGGGGCTCTGCTGTGGCCAGGAGCACTGCACAGAGAAGCTGAGGCAAAATAAGCATTGATGCTGCCAGATCCACGTGTTAAAACACCTCGCCCAGTGCATCAATTGCAAGCACCTGCACATCTCCAAGGACTCCATACAAGGAAATTATTTGCTTAAGCATAGCTAAGTGGTACCAGGAAGAGAAAAAGTTGTTCCGCATCTGTCCCATGCTGTCCCATAGCATCCACAAATTACTTGTAATGCTGAAGGTTAATTAATGCCCCACAGTGAACCAGGATGGTGAGAACCCCAGATTAGACCAGACCCAAGCTGGTTCTGTCTTCTGGGGAAATGCAACACTTTCCAGAGGTGCCAGTTCATGTTCTTTCAGGAGGGCTTTACCATTCCAGCTGTGGCACCAGCTGCGGTGACATGGTGCACCCACACAGAAACCTGGGGTCTTTAAATGCTACAGGAATGCGAAAAATACTCACAGCATGGCAGCTGAGGGGGTCTTGCAAAAGGAAGGGTGTTGCCAGTTCCTTTGTCTAATGGAGATATTTTTATTTAACCCAGTAAAGCTGACTGAGTTTTGGGAAAAAAGGGCTTGCCACATTATTATAGCAAATTTACACTGTTACACCAGCTTATCCCATTAAAATAGTAACAACAGAAAGAATATCTTTCAACCCAAGCAATTAATTCATTCAACATCTGACGCCACTGAAGTGTAGATGGAGTAGATAGAGCTCTGGTTACCCCTGCACAGATTTCTCCCATTGTTTTTGCTGTATGTCACTATCAACTTAATAAGCAGAATAACAGCCACACCAGAAAAAACATTGTTTCTGACTAAGGATTTCTGCTACTGGCTCCATAAGGAAAGTGCTTGAAAAAATGAACTAGGGAAAGCCATGGTTATGGAAAATGAGCCATATCCCTCTTTTGTTTTCCCTTTTCTCCTTCTCAAACTTGTAGGAGGGGTCATCTCTTTTTGGACTTTCCCAGGAACGCAGTAACCACAAATGTAGAAATGTGTCACATCCTTCAGTCAGTGGGAACAGAATTAAGATGTCTCTGGGAGGAGTCCAGGGAGTCCAATGGCAAACCCCAATATCAATCTAAATAAAGTCACTCACGTCAGCTTTGAGGTATTTTAAAATGTATATATTGTTTGTGCCTGCAGAGTCACAAGGATTGAAAGAGGCTGGGGTGAAATGACTCTCAGACACACTGCTGCAGGTCAGGAGAAAGGAATGGTGTAGCAGCCCCAAACAAGGCCTGGATTTGGCCTGGGTTATGGCATTGGAAATTTACTTTGCTAACCTCTTAAGAAAGAAAAACAAACTTTCATGTCCTGAGGTGTCACAACACCTTCCAGACAAGAGTCAGCTAAAAAAACCCAGCCTTGGGATGATTTGGGAATTTTCCTATCAGATTGAAGGGAAGCAAAGCTGATGTCTCAAGTTGGCAAACTATACAGAAAGTCTTCGTTTGCACTGTCCTTTGACATATTTTCAGCTTTTGGAACATAAAACATTAACAGTGATTAACGTGCAGCTGGCACAAGCCAAGGCAACTTGTCATAATTCAGTACATCGCTATTAAGATATTCTCCAGGGACAAGTGGATTGAAGACAGCTGGCTTTGCAAATTTACACCAGAACTTGTCTCAGTACTATGAGGAAAATAAGATATGCATAAAAGTATTCTAGAATGCCCAGATCTATTCGGAGTTGTGCCAAAAACTCATACAAAACAAAATCATTATTCAATACTTATTACTATTCTATTTATAAAGCTTCTGTCATTCCCTGGCAAACAGAGGTAATGGCGTTTGACTTGGAAGACAAATCACAAACTATGGAAAGTGGAAAGTGGATTGCAAATCATCAGCCTGAGCGTGTTGCAAGCTGAAAAGTCTTGGTCCAAACTATTCTGAGAATCCTTATGAATAACAAATACATTTGAAGAAACCCAGATCATTTCATGCACAGCTCAACCAGAGAAAAACAGGCTAAATTTATGAGTATCACTCACAGTGGCCAAATTAATCAGCTTTGCAATATGCTGCAACTGCAAACAGAGAAAAGTATCTAGCATCAAGCACGAGTAAAATTTCAAGTGGCATTCCCCAGCAGCAAACTGCAACCCCTTTGATTGAGTTTCAGGCTTGTTTTCTTTCCCAGGGATGGAGTAATGGAGATGAGTTGTCCCAGGCTGTCAGCATGAACACACAGCACCTCTGGTGCTGAGTGGGCTGTCGAGAGCGCGTACTTTGCGAACAAATGGCCAGCACCTGGGGATGTTGGCAGGACATGGCACAAAGGGCAGACCACTCTCAGAGATTAAAATGGCATTAGGACACCCATGATTTATGGCAGTGACTTTGGCACTCACATATCTCTTTTAGGTTGTTCTTGACAGGAGCACACTGACTCAGAGGAGCTGAGAGCTTTGAGCTGGAAAAGATACTGGATGTTCAGGGCTGGGCTTGGCAAACTTGTTGTGGCCTTGGCAATGAGAGTCAAGGAGAAGAGGTAAAATTGATGAACTGGAAGAGGGAAATAGCAGCCCAACCAGAGCCCTTGTAGCACCACGAGTGGAACTTGGTGCAAACTATTTCCAAGCCAAAACTTTGCAGAAGTATTCATAGAGAGAACACACATCAAACTAATTCATAATGAAGGAAACAAGAGTCATTACAGAAAAAATGCCACCAAAATCAAGGGTCCTGCAGCCTTACAGACTCTGCAACTTGAGCTTTTCTTTTCACTCCTGTCCCTTATTTTCTTCACACATACGATCTCTCAGACCTCTGCCTTCTCCTCACATAGCGTCTTCCTGACCTGGATTTTTCTGTTCCAAATTTCTGAAAACTCTCTGGCTTTTGTACCACTGATTTCTGTCTTCCTCTATCTAGATGATCTTAGCACTTTCCTGCTTTATTTCTGTGGCCAGCATCTACTCAGGCTCCTCACAATGCTATTTTTTCTGTGACACCATCACCTGGAAATTCTGGTCATGGCATTAAGTCTGACAGAGTTCAAGAAGTGTTTGGACATTGCTCTCAGGCACAAGGTATGGGTTTTGGGGACAACTCCTGTGCAGAGCCAATTGTGATTCCTGTGGGTCCATTTCAACTCAGGTTACTCTGCTATTCGACTTCTAAGGGACAGATTCAAGAATTCAAACTACATGAGGAAAAATGTCAGAGCCTGCAGTGTCTTCAGTCAGACAAAGCAAACCATGGCACGTAACCCAACAGAGCAATAATCCAGGTTAGCCTTGTTAAGACCATTTGATTTGCTGTCTAAATGAAGATGTGGGTTTGGGTTCTTTTGTTTTAAATTACATAATTCAAAAATGATCTACCAAGACTCACAAAAATATGCACAGTCAAATAACCCTGGGAAACAGAAAAAGAGACAGATGGAGAATCTGCCTGGGTAATTTTCTCCCCTGTGGCTACTGTGCTGTTTCTGCTAGAAAGGATGTGGATGGAGGCAAAGTGAATAAATATAAACTGACTTTGTGGGATGCAGAGATAACTGTAATATTTCTCTAAGTCCATATGAAAAACACCAGTGAAAAGAAAATAGATTAGCAAAAGCTAGAAAAGAGACTTTATAACTCACAAAAACAGCAAAGAGGAATTTCTTCTTTTTTTTGATCCTATTAAAGTTCCTTGTTCAGTTTTGCAAACAAGAAACACTTTCTGTCCTTGATTTAATAACTTTAAAGGGACCTTCCTCTACACTCAAAGGAAAGTTCATGAGAAAGCATTTTACCAACAAGAAAGGAGTTCAGCTGTGGCTTCAAAGAGGACCAGTGAGATTCTTTATATTTGCCAAATGCCTGTTGATGAGTGAAACCAGGGGCTGCTCTGTTTCGCTTTGGAGAGCTGGGAAGGTGCTGTTGAGGGACTGAAGCACATTAGGACACACAACACCCATCAAAATGACCTCTGAGCCACAGCGTTACCTGCCAGTGCTACCCAGTGATGGACAGAAATTCCATCAGCACTCCAGAACCAGAGAACAGTAATGAAACATGAATGGCCAGAACCAAGGCACCAGAGAGTCCTGGACAAGCCTCTTTTCCACCCTGTCCTCAGGCAGCAGGGAGTGGGGGATGTGGGCCAGGCAGGTGGCACAGAGGGGAGAGGGTGCAGATGCCGTGCCAGCGCCCGGCTGCCCGGTGGGTGCAGCGTGCCTTGCTTTCCTCACAGTAACATCCAGCAGGAGGATGTGGTAGCTGCTCACTCCTCTCCCCCAGGGATGTTTTGATCAGTCCTTTCTCCCTGCATCCCCCCACCTTCCCCCTCCTCAGGCATGGCTGCTGCCCGCTGTCACCTCCAGTGATTCCCAAATGGGTGGTTCTGCCATCTGAATCATTTACTGCCTTTCCCCCAGTCAAGCCTGTGTGTTTCCTGGTGCTTCTTTGGTCCTTTTGGGCAGCTGCAGTGACTTGACCCAGGTCAGACACAGAGCTGTGGGCACAGGGACCAGTAGGGTGCTGTAATAGTGTATTCACAGCAGCTTGTGGGTTTGGACTTTTTTCTTTTTTTTTTTTTTTTTTTGCTTGTTTGCTGGCTTGCCCCACCACTTGTTCCTCACACTGCATTATAAAAAAGGCTAGCCATAAAATCCTGAATGTATTTTTCTCAGCATCTCTGGGTGCTTAGTCAAACGTCAAAAATATTTCAGAGAGCTGGTTTCCTTTTATGTGCAGAAAGTGAAAGGCAGGGAAAAGGAATTCTGTCTACGTTAAATATTTTCTTTGCATTTTGTCACAAAGAGAAGGAATTAGGCACTTAATAATAAAACCTGTAACATTCATTTTGAATGTTGTTTACAGAGGGGCTTATTTTTAGGGCTTCTGTTCTTCCTCTTCCCTTTCTTCCTCTCACTGAATAGAAGGGAAATTGCCTAATTTAGTTGGGTTGCTCAGTTAGCCATATTAGTGCATCTCACTCAGAAGAGCATCCCCGAGAAAAATGCCATGTTTTGAATGCTTACTTATGTCAGTCTTTGCATTTCTGCTTCATGTTGATTTGTGAAGTCACTCTGAAGACACCATTTATAAGTCATTCTCCTGCTCACCATAAGAATGTCAGATATTTCTCAGCTGGAGAATTGCTGTACTTGTAGCTTGACCTCCAGATGTAAACATCTGCTCTGTTCGCCCCTTGCAAGGGTAAAATAGGAACATTTTCTTGTATACTCATTTTTGCTCTCCCCCAGTCCCCAAAAGCTAGATATGCTGGTCTCTGAAACCCTCAGTCTCCTTATGTGTTATGTGAATCTGTGTTGGATGTCTTCTGTCTTTTACAGGTACAGTCACAATTGAAGGACCAGTGAGTGATGGCAGTGGCCATTCCCATGCTGTCAGCAACTGTCTTAAAAAGCAGTAAGAAAAGTGACTTTGCAGAGCTGTGCAGTGTCTAGGAGGCACTACAGTAAAACAGAGCACTTGGAAAGCAAAAATATTTGTATTTAGATGATCTCCATCCAGAAACATTATTATTGTCATAGAGCAGTGGCTGGGGATGATTTTTCCAAAATGGACTGTTAAAACAACAAGGTTTTGTCTTGGCAGGAATGAGGAGGACAACTTGTGGGTCACATAACAGAGCATGTGGTTACTGGCACAGTTCAAAGTTTTCCTGATTTCATTCTCTAGCAAAAGTCCAGCACAGACAAGCCCTTAGACTCTTGTTTCAGTTCTAGGCCCCCAAAGACATCAGTGCAGATACAGGGACCTAGAGAGGATGATGTGCTGGCAACCAGAACAGACTTGACTATTTTCAGCAAATCATGTACTCAGCACAAAGCCATCCTTTCAAATGTTTAATGTCTCAGCAATTACAACACTTTCCAATTGCAGCTGTTTCTCACCAACCTCAGATGTGATTTCTCAAAGAATGAGACACTTTTTGAAAGCCTACCAAACCACGCTGGTAAAAGCCTTGTCTGACAGCTCTTACAGAGGAGGAAGAGAATAAAGTGAGCAGCACATTAAATATCTCTCTTCAAACAAATTATTTTAAACACTTTTCCTCCCTCCTCTAGCAGAGTTCTCATGCTGATATGGGCACTGCCAATCATATATTGCTGTTGTTGCACAGGGCAAAGCAAGTGTGGAGAGCAGTCTGGCACCTTCCTGAACACATAACCATCCCCATAATTTACTTGACTTACCCTGGGGACAGACATACATGGCTGTTGTTTCCATTTTAGCTGTTCTGCAGATATGAGGGACACAGAAATTAAAGGAAGAGGGCTCCAGAGCTATGTTTCATCCTTCTGTAATCTGTTAATCCTACTACATTTGCTGGATTAGCCTGCCAGGCTCATTCCTCATCAGGAGATGTCGTGCTAATTTTCCACTCACACCCATTTCATTACAAACCTGTACCAAACATGCAATTTACTCCCCCAGTTATAATCACAGCTGGAATTAGCACATAGCCTTCTATTGCTGCTTCAGTGTTTTTGCAAGATCCTGCTGGGCTGAGTTTGGCATATCCAAGGAGGATCCTTCCAGTGAGCCAGAGGATGAACCCCATGCTACACTGGAGACACTGCACCACTCTGAACAGCCCCAACTTCTGCTGATGATGTGGAGGTTCAGTGCCCAACATGTGCTCATTGGAATCAGGTTCCACTTGCCTAGAGAAAGCATATTAGCAGTAAGCAGCAATAATACAGGGAAAAAGAGCATTAATTCCTTCAGTTCTCTTTTCTAGTGTTCAGCAGGAAAACACTCTTGGAAACAAAAAGATTGCTCAGTCTCTAAGACAGTGGATGACACTCCCTAAACATATATTTGTAGCCCTGAATTTTAATTTTACCAGCTGGGGAAGGAAGGCATTCGTGTTTGGTCTGGCTAAAATCAAGCCAGCGGGTAGATTTGTGTATCAATTGCCCATGGCTGGTATTTGCATGACCACTTACTCTGTTGCTTGAAAAGATTTATTGCAGGTTACCAATAAATATAATGGGTTTGCAGTGTCAGCTTTACATAAGGGTGCTGTAGTCTAGAAAAACAACCCAGAAGACTCACTTAGTGCTCAGGTCAGGGTGGCAGGTCAAACTCATTTCTCTCACTTCAGATATTTCAGTTTGAATTTTCAAGACTGATCTGGTATGAATTTCTGATATTTTTCCTGGGCAGAACTATTGCAGCAATCAATGAACTTTGTATAAAACCAGTTTGTTCATTCAGCTTTCACTTCTATGCTTCTCTGAGAAAATGTGATCTCTTCCTCCAAGCTGCCTGAGATGGGAAATGCAGGGCTGAGCAGCGATGGGGATCCTCAAGCACTGTGCTGGGATAGTGAGACACTACCAGGGCAGGGGCAGGCAAGATTCACCTGCACGTAACATGGAAAATCTGGTTTGTCTGGAAACCTCTGTCTACTCTTTTATGAGAAAAATACTCAAAGTTGTCCAATGTGGGGCCACATCACTGAGGCAGAGACAGAACTTTCCAAAAACACAAAGACATGAGAAAAGAAGAAGGAACAGTGTTTTGTCCCAGAATGAGACACACCATGAAAACTTTCAAACAGAAATATTTTCCTTATCCTTCCCTACTGCCTTTGAAGCTTTCCATTGGGAATGCTTCATTTTCTTACTCAAGCTACAGCTGCACAACCTCAGTGTGCTGGTGCACTCTTGTTGGCTGAGGAATTTCATAATTTTCCCCTTGATGGGCCCTGACAGCTCTGTGGTGAGTGGTGTGAGACTGATCTCCCCACTGAGACTCGGCGTGAGCGCGATCCGCGCTCTGCGTGACCTGCCCCTCTCCTGGTGCTGTCACACACGGTAAGGATCTGCTGCAGGATGGATGGAATTGTCAGGGCGAGGAGAACTGGGGTTCTCCAAGGCAAGGAAGAGGTGAGATGCCTGCTGACAGGAGCAATTCACTTTACACCTTGCCTCCAGATGAGGTTATTCTGTAAGCCTTGGGTTACTACTCTGCAAATTTCACTGCTGGGGATTGTAGACAACAAGAAAATTTCTCCCCTTACCTACAAGAGCTGCCTGCAAGTATAGTTGTTCAGTATTGGGTATATGATAAGCTAAAGATCTGGGCCTAGCTACTAATAAAAACAATCCTAGAAAATTTCAGTTTCCCTACAATTTGTTTTAAGTCAATCTAACAGAAACATAGAATTATTGAGGATGGAAAAGACCCCTCAGATCATCAAATCCAGCTGTCAGCCTATTACCACTACCATGTTCACCACTAAATATGTCCTCAGGTGCCATACCCATGTGCTTTTTGACCACTCTCAGGCATAGTGACTTCATCACTTCCTTGGGCAGCTTGTTCCAGTGCTTCATAACTCCATCTGGGAAAAAAAACATTCCTAATGTCCAATCTAAACCTTCCCTGACACAACTTGTGGCCATTTCCTCTAATCCTGTCACTTGTTAACTGGGAGAGGAGACTGATGTCCACTTCCAAAGGCAAATTCTCTAATGCTAGAAGATGTTGGCATTAAATGGCCCATTTCAAACTTTATTTTGCTGCTTGCTTTATTTTGCACATTCATTATTATAAAGTCTTCCATTACATCCTAGACTTTGCAAAGAGTTTACATCTCTTTCCTTGAACATATTGGATGTAGCAAAGGAGTGGCATGGAGTTAAAACAGATTCCTGGCAGGGAATTTATCCCAAATTGCTGAATCCCGGCAGTCTGTAAGTAACTGAATTTGGTTTTCCCACTGCAGAATATCTGGTAAATTTAGCTGTGGCAACAGCTCTAATGATAATAGTGCATGATTCCCCTGGGAAAAACAATTTGATTTAAATACACTTCACTCCCTTTAAATACTCTGCTTACATGATAGAGACATCATAAACACATGTGAAGGGAGACAAGTGAGGCTTCTGTGGAGGAGGAGAGGGCGAGGCAGGGTGGGAAGACCATAGATTCTTTTAAATCACTGGGAAACAAATCTGTAGGAAGTTGGCCAGTGGGATTGTCAGATAATACTTCCTATAAGCCTTCTGGAAAAAATGTATTTATGCAAAAGAGATACAAACTGTGAAACGGCAAATCTGCTTTGAATTTTCAAAAAGGTCTATTTGCTTGCAAATCTCTCGTCAGCTGCAGAGAAGATACCAGAAAAGGATAGGACTGAAAGTCAAATTGCTTGCAAAGCCTACTGATAAGGACAGCACTGGGGTACAATTGAAGAAATATGTACATCATTTTCCTCATTTTGTCATTTGGAGCTTATAAAATATTTCTGGAGCATATCAGTAAGTGAGTTTTAAGAGGTAAAAAAAAAAAATGACAGTGTTTATTTGAACAAAGTTTAGATAGCAAGTTGTCTACACTTTGCCAAATCGTGGTTCTGTGGAAACAAAAATAAACTGTTTAATTTTGCTTCCAAAAAAATAATAAGAGATAATAAACTCAAACTGCTGGAAACAAGAGTAGTCACTATTGTTACAGCTTTTGAAACCAGTAAGCTTTGGCCTAAGTTATGTCCAAATCCAAAAAACAACCAGAAACGTAATATTCATAATAGCTATGTAATTTTCCCCAAATTTCTTTTTTTCTGCTCTTCCTGTATTTATTAATAAGAGCTCACAGAAGCAGAAAATCATTACATTCGCTTTGCAGATCATATGCCAAGCAGACAATTGTGTATAAGAATTGTCCCTTCTCTACATGCAGATGAGTTTCTTATTATAGAACACAAAGGATACAAATGTAAATTACACAGAAGCTTTTTCATCAAGCGTCTTAAAAAAAAAAAAAAAGCTTCCAACAGCAAGATTAGCAGCTGGTGTAAATGCAGCTCCACATTTCCCCTTTCCCTCTGTCAGACCAAAGTCTGTCTTTGCTCTGGTCACAGTCTGCAGGGCTCCCCACCCCAAAACCCAGCAGCAGCTCCCCATTCCTCTCACAGTTCCCACAGAAGATGGAGATGTGAGGAGACACCAGCACTGCCATCTCCCAGTCCTTTCTCCTGTGAGAACCCCGGGCTTGGTTCAGGGGTCTCGTGTGGTGGTAAAGTCTCTCCTCCAAGCCGTGCTTCCAAAGAAAAACTCCGCAGCCTCTTGCTGTTCGGTCTCAAGGCAGTTTATTGTGAGTTTTCTGAAAGATTGCCCAGGCAGAGGCACACAAACACCCTGACACCTTCACTGTCTGGTGTCTTCTTCTTCTCTCCCCCCACCCAGGGCTGCTGCTGTCTTTTATATGATATATTACATATTACATGTTTATAGTTATTCCCCAATACCTACTACCTATATTAAATGGTGCTTTTCTACTCTAAACCAATCTGTGAGTGCCAACATCACCAAGAACATGGAGGCAAGGAAGAAGAAGGAGGAAGAACAGGATCAGCCCACTTTCCTCCATCTTAGAACTTCTGACCCCCATGTACAAAGTAAAAACCCCCCTGTACAGGTGCTAAAACCCCCCTGTACAATACTAAAAAAAATTTCCCGTCTGTTTTGTAACTACTTTTACTATACTATCTAACCCTTTGTGACTGCTTGTTCTAACTTCAAAGTTGGTAACTCATTCCATGGTTCAAACTCAAAATCACAGCTGTTTGCAGCTGCCTGCCGGGATCTAAAATGCTTCTGGCCAAGGCCTGGAACCTCTAAAAATGTCTGAGAGACATTTGGAGTTCCAACATTCTCCAAGCCTTGTGGTTACACTCACTGCTGCCATGGCGAGAGCAGGGACATCTGACAAGTAGCCTGTCCCCACGGGGGCACCCACATCTTTGTCCCCTCACACACACCCACGTCACACAGGTTTTTTTGTGCTGCTGGCTCCTGCACACCTTCCCTGCACAATGAATAACATCCATTTTTATGATAAGACCAAGGGAGAGTTATCATTTGGTTTAATAATCCATGAGAAAAGCTCTTGCCCTTGGGGTCAGTGTGCCCACTAGTCAGAGCCTGCTGCAGTGGCCATGGCTGGGCAAGGGGAGGTGTTTCACACAAGGAGGGACATGGGTGAATGGAGTCATGGCCCACCTTGAAGAGCCTTTGAATCATCTTCCTCTTTCCACAAGCTTTCCCCAGTCCAGGAGTCCTGCTGGATTGAAACTGAAAGTCCTCATGCCATTGACTGCAAAAGAGGGTAACTAAATTTAATCCAACCTGTTCTTCCTCCCAACCACAAAAGAAAAGTAACTAATCCTAGCAGATACTTGAGCAAGGAAAAAAAAAAGAGAATGGCACCAGTTCCATGAAACCCCTAGTGGCCTTTGTGTAAGAAGTGGGCAGATACTCAAGTGAATTGTCCCCAGCAAAAGGTCAGAGACAAAGGGACAGGGCCATTCTCTCTGCTCCCCCTCAGTTGTCAGCCCTGTCCCATCCCTGCTGGCTCAGGCAGATCCTGGCTTGTGCCTGGCTGGAATTGTCAGGCTTCACCAGAGCCCAGCACAGAGACTGCACTTCACAGTGACCTGTTTGCATCTCTGAGCATACAGGTATGCTGCTACAACAGTTAAATTTTCTGAAATGTTGAGACTGCCTGAACAAAATTGTTTTTTCCTCCTAGCAGCCTGCAGGACACCGGCAGCATCAGCTCCCAAGAACATTTGGGTCCAAGCTGCTAAACCAGGAAGGAATCCAGCAACAAACCTAAGCAGTGTGGACTGGTGTTTAGACTGACAGTGCTTCATTAAACTGTTCCCACTGGTTGTAAAGTTACTCCAGGATGAACTTACAGCAGTCATGGCTTAATGTGAGGAAGTGTGAAAAATTACTACAGAATGAAAGCCCAGGAAAAGAAAGGCTGATTTATTCTTTCTGTGTGAAAGCACATTCTCCATTTGGGTGTTTTAGAAGCATTCTATTCTTCACAGTTATTACAGTGGTCATTGTGGCCTGAAGAGACTCCTGACAATATATACAGCTCTGCTTCCCAACAGGAGAAGGAGAAGGCTGTTACTGATGATAAATACAGCATATTGCTTACTTTGCTGAATTTAACATTAATAAAAACTTTACATTACAAGGGCTGGATAGGCAGATAACCCCAGAATGGTTTTGTCTGTCCCAGTGGAACTCTCACTCAGGTATGTAAGAGGGACAGGATTTTTTTTCCACCAGCTGCACAGAGTTTCTTCCATTATCTTTTTGTCAAAGTAAAAATGGGTATGCCCAACTCACAGAACTTCACATACATGGCTGGTAAAAAGCATCATCCCTGTTCTGACAGTCAGCACAGGAGATAGCAGGCAAACAGCTTTGCATCCTGAAGAAGTATAATTTACATGCAGAATGGAATTGTGGCTTAGGCACTGGGTCAGGATGCAAGAAGGTTGAATTTCATTCCTGACCATTGGCATTGCCTGTGCCTTGCAGCAATTCCTTTACTCTTGGTATGCTCCAGCTCCCTGTCTGTAGGACACTGCCTTGGCACCAGTCACAAGGGTTCTGCAGAGACAAATTCATTTGGATTGAGTCCCAGAGAAAAATAGGGGCATGAAAAACTTGTGCAGCTTCACTTGTTTTTGTGCCTACTCCCAAATGGAGTGAGCATTACTCATAGTAGAAGGTAGGTAGGCAGTAGATTGAAAAAAATAAATGTTTTCATCCCTGAAATAAAAATCAGATATTGTTCAAGCAGCTGGATCCTAATTTAACTGCAAATTTGGCCAAATGCAGATTTTTGGATAAAAATTCCCAAAGGCTGGGGTGTTTACCTCAGGGGTTATATACCTGGCAGATATAATGCTTAATCTATTTTGTCAAACCCACAGCTTTAATCAGGCAGTGTTATAGGAAGGCTAAGCAGAACCAGATCACAAAGGAACTACTGTCTCCAGAATGCTAATGATAGATTAGCTCTTCAATTCAGCCTCTGAATTTTGAGGAACCTTTTATTTTGTTTCAGGTTAAACTAAGGGCAGAATAAGGATTAAGGCATGCAAATGAGGCATTGTCATGAGAAAATAATAATTTGCTTCACTGCATTAAGAAATCTCATTTACATAAAATGAGAAATAATTAAATTGGAGCTGAACTGTGTACCCTATCAATTTAATTGAATCTCAGCTACATGTCTATGGCTGATTTAGTGGGGCTGGTTCCTGGAAAGCACTTGTTATTAGTCATTTTTGCAGCAAAAAGATGAATCAACACTTCTCAACTGTGCAAGAGAAATAACTGCTGAAATAAACTCCTGCTGAGCACCACAGATCAATACAAACAACAGCAATGTGCCTGCAGAGCTGTGGAGATTTCAGTCAACAGGGAATTTAATACACTGGTGAAGAATATTGAGAAATATGGCTATAGCTATCCACTCTGATTCTTTTAGCAGGCCATATGACTTCACCACACAACTATCCTCCCTTCTCACTACATGAATGAACCACATTAAGCCCATCAAGAGTCATTTGTCTTTCAGGACTTGAGTTTCTGCTCCAAGAGTGTCCATCCAGCTGATTTTTCTTCAGAAAGTATTCCAGACCTTTCTGGCATTAAAGGCTGAATTTCTCTTCTTGTTTGCTTTTAATTTCCATATTCCCTGGCTTAATGGTCTTTTTTTTTTTTTTTTTCCCTGTTAAATTATATAAGGTGTTGACTAAGGAAAAAATAAAAACAACAAAAAACAAAAACAAGACCAGTAACAACTTGCCTTTCATCCTTTTCTTAGAGATGTCTAGTAGAGTGAAAACTCTGCTTCCTTGCTGTAAGGAACATCCCTAGAGCTTTACACTATTTTACAGGTTTTTCTGAAATCCCTCCAATTAAGTGCAGACACCTTGATTACACAGTGTTTCCAACTCTGACTTGATCTCACCTCTTTTATACATGTGTCTCTTTCAAAGTGACACAGCTTTAGGGAAGCATGTCCTCCTGCATGGTAACCAGGTCCCTAGCCCTCCACAGCTACTTGTGAATAGACATGTTTTTCATTTACTGAGCTGAGCTCTATTGATCCTTTCAAAATCTCAATTTCCAACCAGCTACACCTGGAAAATCATGTTTTGCCTGTCTCTGCTTCACATGAGAATTCTTCTTTCATTAGTCACAACATTTCATCACCAAATTCTGATGAAAAAGACTGTGAGTTGTGTATGACCCAGCCCTCTCAACAACATCTGATGTAACTCATTCATCAGGACCACATGGTTTCAAAGCTGTGATGAGACTGAGTTCAGGACTCGTACAACTGACTGGTTTAGGAGTGTCTGCAGAAAGCTTATCCTGAAAAAGGATGAAATCACTGACCTCATGCTGTACTCCAGCAAGCCTCACCATCTGCACACACACTGTTTGTTACGACCTTGTGCTGTGCTGTGTGGGAATCCAGAGCTTCCCTCTGGCTGCCCTGGCAGGTCTGGGACCCTGGCAGGGGTCAGGAACCCCCCTGGACAGAGCCCCCAGAGACACTGTCTGTGATCTCTGTCCATGGAAAAGAGTTTTCAATCTTACAGCATGAATTACAAGCTCTGAGTGTTTGATATTAGTCATAATTAAGTGTGGCATGGGTGCAAAAGTAAAATTTTAGGATTCTAGATTAGGGGTCCAAAGGGGACAAGATGGAGGAAATTGGGTGTGCCTTGTCCTTTTTCTCCTTCTTCATGCCCTCCATGTTTCACTGTGGTGTTGGCATTTTTCTGTTGGTTCAGGCTGGGGACACACTGTCCAACGTAGGTGACAGATATTGGCACGTTATTGTAAATCCAGCCCAGGGAGTTTCTGGTATTTAATGTTTGTAACATCCCACTGAGGGCAGAGCCCCACACGCTGCCCTGCAGGACAGAGCTGGGCAGGGCAGCAGAACATGTTAGAGATAAACAGAATAAACAACCTTGGAACCAGCACAGACCAATTATGGCTTCTGCTGTGGCAATGGGGCTGAAAGACAGAGACTTTCTACAATCTCAGAATCATCAATACCACAATTCTGACAGTGCTGCTTCCAACACATCCTTGGAGCTACGTGCCTCAACCTCCCACCTGCAGACCTCTGCTTCAGGTGTGGTCTCCTGTCCTGGCAGGTCAGGGCAAAAACTGAGACTGGAAGAGCAGAAGGAGCCACCTGCACCACTCAGTATCTGTTTGAATGGGGAATGGGGAATTGGCTCTATGGTTTGTACCAATGAAAGCTCTTGTGCTACCAGTTTCTCAGCACAGGTCAAACACATCTCTGGAACGCAGACAACAGCATGGAAAAATCGATGGTGTGCTATCACCGGTGTGCAATGAATGCTTTAGTCCTCACAAGACAATGTAAAGAAGTATATGTGATGTGCCTGAAGTACTCAAAGATTGAGTACCCTGTTAAAACTAGAGAGGATGCCTGGGCAGAGTGGGAATATCCCCAGTCAGTACCAAAACCCAGAATCTCCTGACTGCAAGAACAATATTTTCAGAAGTTCACAAGTGTTATTCAAAATCAGTTAAAATCACAATCTAAGAGCACAGCTGTAAGTCCCACACCCACCAATGGACATCTTTATCTTGCTGATAAATTCTAGACAGACCCTCAGTGGGACTGTGAGTGACTCCATGAGAGTGGCCAACCTTGCTCCCCACAAAGATTAAGGTCAAAAACAGACTTGTGAACTCTTGGCTGCAAGTCTCAGGATTAAGTCACCATCTAGAAAACATGACACCATTAGGGAAATGAACATCAGGTTCATATGTGACCCAAGACATTTTTTGTAAAAAGAGATTTGAGGAAATTTTTCCTTTCATGAATTTGGGAGCAAGTTTAGCAATTCCACATCAACTTGAATTTTTTTTTACTGAATTATTTACTGGAAAATATCTTCAGATATTTCCCATGAAACACATAGCTTTCCTTAGTGAAACATCCAGAATTTTTAATCTGAAATATTTTTTTTAGAAATTTCCATTCCTTTTAGTTAAAGCAAGAAAAAATATTTTTTAAATACCTGTAAAGGACAGATAATGCTTTCAAAATACATTTCATGAGGATTCTCCAGTCTTTACCCTCCTAACACTATAAGGAATTTAGATCCAAATTTAGATCTAGTTTAGATCCAAAATTCCAAGAGAAAAGAGTAGACAGCTCAGTCAAGTTCTTCTAGAGTCATCACCTCCATCACTACCAAAGTTTCTGGCAACCTTTCTGGCACAAGAGAGCTGAAAACATATGAAAACTACATTTTGAGAAGTCAAAGAGGACAAAAGCAAAAGAAGAAGGGCTAGTGCAAAAGTCCAGTTCCCTACTGTTTGTGTTTTGTCTTATAGCTCTCCCTGGGGGAAGAATAAAAAAGGTGTATATTCCTAGTAAACAAACATAATACAGGCCGTGGCTTCAAAGAATACACATTTAAAATGCTGACTGGCCATCTGTCTTCTGCAAACAAAATGACAAAATACCCAAAAACCACTTTCTCTTCATTAGTATTTCCCTAGATTCCATTTCTCATAAAACTTAATTTATTTCGGGAATAACATCTGTGACTGCTATCTTCTCTATTAAATGTAATTGGTAATTAGCATAGCTCCAGAAGCGACAGTGAGAGGGCAAAGGACTGGCAGGCAGCACTCTCAAGTCTCATTCTTTATACCAACATATTATTTTAAAAGCTCATGAAAGAGTAATGACCAGTGAATATAAGGTTGAAAGTAGCAAAAGGAAAACCAGATCAAAAAAGAGTGGTAAGAAATGTGGACTGAAGACTGGTCACTTTCCCTCTCCTCAGGGAGAAGAGTTCCTCTGGGAAAGGTTAGTTTATTGGTGATGGCTTTATACAGAGGAAGATACCTTTTCCAGGTTTTGCAAGGAAAGATTGCTAGAAAACAACTTAGATTAAATACTCTTGCAGTTTCTCTACTGGATCCAAATCCAAGCTGACCACAGCCTTGGGAGAATGAACACTTTGGTTATCCCCTGACTTGCTGTTCAGTCTCTCCTGAAGCACACCTTTCAGAGACAGGACCTGTTTGTTCTTTGCATATGAGAATCGTTTCCTGCTCCTGTTGCACATTATAAGGTTAAGATGCCCCTGAATTTCACAGTATTTTTTTGCTTAGCTTTGTGTACACAACTATGAAGCCCCATTCTAATGGTTAAAGATCCTTCCTTCAGGGTGGATCTCCCTTCCACCTGTGCTTGCATCTTATCAGAGTGCATTGACAGAGAACTGATTTTCTGCTTTGGTTGTACCTCCATGTAGTCCCTAAAATATGCTTTAGGAACATCAATGTTGTACCCATGTAGGAGAATATTTTCTTACAAGATTTTTGAAACTATCTGAAGAAGGTGGCACCAGTTTCTTCTCTACTGAAAGCAGTGGAGTTTAAAAGTAAGTCCTGGGTGAAATGCTATCCCTTAAAGCAACCTCCTGAGAGCAAAATGCCTCGTAGGGCTGGGCTGTAAGTACTGCCCATCCTCCTCTTGCTAGATATTGATTGATTGATTGATTGATTGATTGATTGATGAGATTGATGAGATTTGCTTTTCTGGGCTCAGCATTATCTTCTTCCATGTTTTTCTAGATAACTAGTAGCTTGAACCAGGTGAGAAGATCTGCCAGACAGGCCATTTGGAATACTGTGATATTTTACATATCTGTTAGTAGTGAACAAGGATCTTCACAAAGAGGCATTTGGTCTTGGCTAGATCTTGCACAACCACTATTTTTACCTTGATACCTACAACAATTTTGGGAGAGGGGAGTGAACAGGACCATGGGCAAAGAGAAGGGATTGAGTGGATTCATAGAACAATTCCAGGTCTAGAACCACACCACGACTCCTGCTTTTCACTTCAGTGGTGCTACAGACCCTACAAAGCTCCTCATTCAGGTCCCTCCCAAAACTGTCCCTTGCTGGTGGCACAGCCTGTCACCTCACAAAAGCTTTGTTATTGTTATCAGGGCATTTTTGTCTTTCTAGGTCACAGACACGTTGGAAGCTCGCTGACAGCAGATGATGATGGCACACTGAATGCCAGGCTCTCGGGTGGGAGGTGCAGTGCCAGCAGTGAGAACAGGTAACTCACTGGGGACTAAAGAGGGCTCAAAACCCATCCCCCTGGAACAAAACACTCATGTCTTTTCCTGCTCCATTATGATACTTGGTAAAAGGGCTGTAGAGGGGCACCTTCATATGTGGAACGGTAACTGTCAACTGAAAGAAAGAGATTTTTGCTAAATTGATTTTTGCAAACAGTGAATGCTTTGGTCATTCTGGCAATGTGACTTTTTCAGGCAGCAATTGGAATTACTCGGTTGGGAAATGCGCTATGCCAGCCATTGTGCTTCTCAAGAAGAAAATTGTAATTAAGCCCAAAGGTATAAGTTTTAAAGGAATTTTATTGCTCTGGGAACCTGACTTATATAGAGTATAGGCTATTAGGAAAAACTTATTTTTAATGGGGAAGTAGCAAAATAAGTTTGAGCACATGTCCCTCCAATGCAAATATTGCTTCTATAGGATGTAGAAGCCATTATCTTCAAAATATTAGCCTCCATTTTCCAATCAGTATATTTTTTAGCATAATCATGGCTCCAGAAAGGCAGCCTGCTCTAACCTGGAGGCAATCTTTTGCTTACTCCCACTTCTTAGCTGCATAACCTGTGTGTGGACACAAAAGGATTAACCTGTCAACCCACACTCATGGATGTGCTGGGGGAAGAGCTGTATTCACACTGAAGTTTGCTTTGCAGTGAGGTCATAGTTCTGTAGGAAAGGCAGAACATGATGACAGGGCTCTTCCTGTCATCTCCCCTAGTTCACCCAGTTTGGTCAGCCCAGCTCCAGCCAAAAAACATAAATGAGTGAATGAATGCAGCACAGACTGGGCAGGATGCATCTCCCATCTCTTCAGCCATGCATCATTCACACATTTTTAAAGGTGAGTGAATGGAATGAGCTTATGTTCTCCTTCTGTCACTTGATTAAGCAGAATAAACACTGTATATTGCCTTCATGGAGAGAAAATACAACCTGTTTTTGAAATCCATCCTATGAGGTATAAACAATGATGTTGCACTCTTTGGAATGAAAATGCGACTCAGTTTTCCTTTGCTTATGCTGCTACCACTGACTCCCTCAAGCCCTGCCATGTTGCTGCTGGTGGGACCCAGGTGTCAGGAAGCCTCCCAGCAGGACACTGTTGACACCTCTCCAGTTCTAGCATAGGAACCTAGTTAGGGTTCTGTGTCCTTGGGGTATTCACAATTCTGGGAAATTGTGGAAGACACGGGTCTGACATAATCCTCTGCTTGCTGAACAAAACCTGTGTGGGTTGTCCCATTTGAGCTTCCCTTTCCAGTGCAATTGCTCCACTGCAAGGGGACACAGCAGCTCAGTCACCCCACCATTATCCACAGCCTAAGGGAAACCTGTCAGCATCTGTGTTCTTGTTTTGCATCTAAATGCTGTGTGTGACAGCACCTCAACAATGAAGAGCAGACCAGAATTTAGCCTGTGTGTGCCTCTCTCCCAGAGCACTGGCATAAACCAAGATTAATTCAAAAGGACTCGATGAATTCACAGCACTGAAGCTCCAGTGAGTGAGCAAAGGGACATAAGCTGCTCTGCCTGGGTACAGAACTTTTCCAGCAGGCTGGAATTACCATATTGAGTGTGGCCTGAGCTTCATCCCATGCTTTCATGCTATGGAAACACAGACCAGAACCTTAAAATTACCATGACAGGTCTTCCTTTCCTCACTCATATAATTTCACTTGCCAGGGGGGTAAGACACCATTGTCCTTGCAAACACAGGTGGATTCAAAGCTCTTTCTGCACACCCTGGAGAGCCTGCACAGGTAGAGTGCACCAGAGGTTGGAACAGTGACTAACACCTTGCACAAGGAACAAGGCAGTGGATTCCTCAACCATCCTTTCATTCCTTCAGGAAGCCTGAGCTACACTCTGATCCTACAACTTGCTTCCAGTATTCAGCCTTGCCTAACACCTTGTTTTAGGACTAGCAACTTCATTCTTACTTTTCTCTCACTGGATTGTGATAAGAAAAGGAAACAAATTGGAAAAAACAATCCCAAAGAGGGAATTATGTATACACAGTGCACAAAGACTCAAGACTAATTTTTATTATAGTCATCTAGTTACAAACCAGATTATTCTGCCAGAGATATTTTCAAAAGTAAACTGGTGTGAAACAAGATGGTTTTGCAGAGACTTCGTACCTACAATAGAAGGTAAATGAGTCTTCAGTACCTACGGGCTTTTTGACCTCTCTGGACCTCAAATTCCCCCATAAAACAGAAATGTCAGAACTTGTTTATGTTTTCAAAACGCTGTAGGAAAAGTATCCTTGCTTTGTCTGATGGTTTATTTAATTCAGTATGCTGTTTTCAACAGCAAAGTGATCATCTTTTCACAGCTAGAGCTGTGAGAACTAATTAATAGCCTTACTTTCAAATGTGTGAAGAACTATGTGTGTGTCAGGTCCAAGATTAGGCATGATCATTTTAATATATTGCCAAGAGCACTGGTCTTTATGTCTGAAGTGATTAAGTTTTTATAGAACAGTCCAAAGGAGTGCCCAAAGTGTGTGGAAGAAGCAGGGCAGAGAGTCAGAAGCCTCCACCATGGCCTGGCTCAGATTTTGTATTCCCCTATCCCCATCCACAGAAAGCCCTGTCAGTGCTTCACTAAAGCTGCAGTGGGAAACAGCAAGGATGGAAACAACAGGGAAGAAGGCAGAGCACTGGTTACTCCAAAGGAAGTGACCTTGCAGCTGGGTTAGGAACAGGACAGGCACACATGGCTGGTGGATATTGGGCAGCCAGGAGTTGAGAGTATTCCCACTCCAGCCAGAACAGGGGCAGTGCTGAAGGGAATATGTTCACATTTTAGGTACCATGTCACTTTAACATTTGTTCACATGAAGGTCAAATTAAATTATAGCTGTGGGGAAATCCCTGTGTTTTAATTTACAAGAGTGCCCAGAAGAATGGAGGAAAAAGAAATAGATAAACAGTAAAGCACTTATACCCAATTAAACACAATATTCTAATATTTCCTTTTTGTTTGCTTATAGTAAGGACTTGATTTAGATAAAATCTATGCTCTGAACATCATTTTATCTCCTTTACTCTGAGCAAAAAGACTGGAATCTTCCTACTGTAGATTTCCTATTGCAGCATAGCCAAGAGCTTCTCCAGCATGGATCCAAAGCTGTACTGCTTTTCTGCCAAAACCAAAGCTGTTGTTCATTCTTTCCTCATCATGAATCTGGCCACTTCTGTAAAATGCAGCTAAACTCTGCACACAAACTCCCTTAATTTCACATGTCTTTCTTAATACCACGTACGTGGGAGTATTGACTCAGTTGGGGAAAGCAAAAAATAACCCTCAAAACTCCACACTAACCCCTCTTCCCCTCTTCCACCAAGAAAAATAGGAGAATTCAGGATGAAAATCATTTGAATGTAAAGAATCACTGCAAAGGGGGAGATGAATGCCATTTTCCCAGACCAGGTTAAGATCTGTCAGTCTAAAACTGCAGGCAAAGAGAGAAAGACCTCTAAGGCCAAGCCCAATGCAGCATTAAAAGGATGGCAGCAGCTGGCTACATCAGAATTCAAAAGCAGATAAGACAATTGTTTTTCAAAGATGGTCTTAAAAAGTGAGCTCCACGTTGTGGCAGCATGTGACATTTTGGAGTTCCTTTCACCTCCTTCTTACACTTTCTGTACCAGCTACACCGAAAGCAGGCACACAGGCTAAGGATCAGGCCTGGAAAGCTAAAATGACATTGCCCTCACTTCTCCCGATGTACTGTGTTAAACCTCAGCCTAAGGCTTCACTCGAGGCTTTGTTGTCCCTGTTAAATGTTCTCCACCTCATACCAAACCCAAATTCTCACTCTAGCCTGAGGGCAGGTCCCACTTCTCGTTTATGTAAGTGAGAGAACAAGCCAGCTGCACCAGTGAGCCAGCAAAACCCACTTAACACTTCCCATCACGATATCCACCTGCTAGCAGGTTTCGTGCCAGAACTGATAGCCTACTATGACATTTTCCTTAGCTAGAGTTTTCCTGCAGAAAAAATACTCCAGTGATGGCTCAGCATCACTTCTCTACAGATCAAAGTATCAGCTTCAGCATTACTATACCATCTGATCTGTCAAAACTGTTTAAAGCAATCTCCTGAAAGCTGAGTACTAGAGAAATGCAGGGGTGTTTGCTCCATTAGACTGCAAAACCCTGCAGCAGAGGCACTCCCAGGTGTGTTTGCAGCTTGGTCTCTCTTTAACACCAATGATGGGCAAGGCTTTAACCTCAAAAAAGAGATGCAAATGTTGCAGCTCTCCCAGGGCATGGAGGAGGATTCTTCATCTCAGCTTCCTCTCCCAGTCTTCCCTCCTCTATCCCCTTAAAATAGACAAAAAAAGAAAAGTCTGAAATACGGGTCAGTGCTAAACTGTGTGGGTTTTTTATTGTTCCTCTCCTCCAAACGAAGAGATAATGGGCGTTTATTGATGGTGAGCCTCAGGAAGACTCAGTCAAGCTATTGATGTAGGAACCTGGTAGGTTCATGCCACGTTGCATGAAGAAGTACTTCCCCTTGTTTCACGACATCTGAACTCTGTAGAAAGGAAAGTTTAACTGCAGCTCTGTGCCCACACAGAGCAGCCATGTGGCCCAGGTTTCCAACACCTACTGAAGGGGAAACAAGAGGCCCTGGATTTGGCTATTTAAACTACAGCATGCTGTCTTCCATCCCAGGTGACCTTCCTCTTCTGCCCTCATTTCTCACGCTGGCCACTGAAGAGTCTACAACAGACATCACTTCATGTTTTGCTAGCTAAACACACAGATGAGCAAGCTCAAGAAAACTCAGATTTCTTGTTCTACATCTTTGTTGCAAAATCACCACTGAATATTTAGTGCCTGGGACAAAGAGTTCCATCTGTTCACACCACTCCAGAAATTTTAGTGTAGTGCACAGCAGCACCATGAGATGGATTTAAAAACCCATGGGAAATGCTGGCCACGCTGTGTATGGAAACCACCATTACCCACATCTCAGTCACTAAGAAACACCTCTTCACTGTTTCAAGGCTTACTACAGTAGTGGTTAAAGTGACTTGTGGCAAGCACATTTCTCTCCCTCTCAGGATTTTTCATAGAAGTGAACAGAGAGAAATGAAAGATAAAGCAATTTATATTTCTGCTCCTTGTTTTTCCTATGTGGAATGTGTTTGGAGAATTGTTTACCTGGAGTGAGTGCTTGATTGGATCCTGGGGAGGATTGTTTGAGCCTGATGGCCAATCCAACCCACCTGGGGCTGGACTCGTGAGAGAGGGTTACAAGTTGTATTAGGGTTAGAGACAGAGTCAGAGAAAGTAGTATGTAGTTTTAGTATCCTCTTTTTATATAGTACATTAATGTATTTTAGCATAGAAATAATTCAGCCTTCTGAATTGAGTCAGACATCGTCATTTCTTCCCATTGGGTTTGCCTGCTTTTACAATAGTGACTATGAATGAATCTGATGTCTCACAACTGCAAACAGAAAAATCCTTCCACTGACAGGATCTTCCCTAACAACACTGTTCTAAATGTGTTAGTGAAAAATGTCACAAAATTTTCTCCTCAGTTCAGCTGTTACTTACACTTCCTTGTATTATTTTTTCCCAGTAACCCCAACAGTGCATTGCTGCCAAGGCAGCCAAGTCACGCTGTGGAACATTATTTATGTCTGCAGAGGACTGCAAAGGGTATTGCAGAGAAGACAAAACTTGTTTTACAACAGCTTGGCTGTTCCATGGAGGAACATCAAAATGCTCCCCTTTTACATGAATAATTTATGGAGACAGACAGACATCTACACAAATATACTCAACATGGCTGTATTCTGTCATATACAGGAAGAACCTCAGAGCCAGGCAGGATTTATCATTTGAAAAATGAATACTCCCCAGCTCATCACCTTTTTAAGCACAAGCACAGTGACTGCAGGGTCATCAAGCCTCTTTAGAAGGACCCACATGCTCTGTCCTGACAGACTGAGATGTGGAGGACTGGGAGCAAACACTGACAGTCTGTGATCTCCAGCCAGCACACAATCTCCATGTGTCAGCCCAGAAATTCTTTGCTGCATTGCAATAATTTACTTTGAGCTAACGTGTGACAGAAGGGCACTGAAAGAGTTAATGAGAGTGCTGCTGTGCCCTAATAAAAGCAATCTAATGTCTATTCTTACTCATCCCTCAGTGACTGTAGGGCTGTTGATTACAGTGTTTTAAGATCTGGTGATTACAAAAAAAAAAAATGAAACCTATTTGTCTGCTTGCCAAGCAACAGGATTTGATCTAGAAATTCTTAAAAGACCACAAAAGAAACCTCCATTCATGCTTTCTTTGTATACCACACCCATATTAGAAGAATGATCTTAGAGCACATTCAGGTCTGAAAAGGTAGCTCCTATTTTCTCCTTTTATGATTTTAAATAATGAAGGATTTCCTATTTTGATAAATAGTTTAGCCCCTTCTTGCTGGGGGAAATGCTGCAGCTCTTGCTCAATGAAACAAGCAATATGAGCAGGCAGAAAATAGTTTGGTTGGAGTTTCTCATGGATTGAAGGTCTCACTGGAGGTATGAGAGGGAATGGGAGAATCCTTACACTGCCTACAGAGAACGTCTCAATATGGGTGCAAAGTAAAATGGGCAATGAAAAATTGCGTAAAAATCTAATTTCTTTTAGTTGAAATACCAGAGGACAGCACTGGAGTACATTCACTCATTCCAGTGGCAGGTCTGCGTTACACATCAGCTCAGTGAGTACCACAGAGAAGTGCAAGGTACAGAACTTGGTCATGTCTATTTTTCAAGTATTCATTATGTAAAGATCACTGGGGAGCATGAAGGGGTTATTTGGGTTCATTTTGAAGGTTGAACTCCTACCTCTCATATCTTCCACTGTAAGGTAAGATTACATATCAAATACTGTCAGGTTCTGTTCAGTTCTTAGTCTGCTTCAGCTTTTATTTTCACTCCATACAGCTTTTAACTGAGAGGTTTGTGCAAGCCCAGGTCCTTCAAACTCTCAGACTACTCCAGGCACACTCTTGCAGTCTTTCCTGGGTGTGTTTGCCCTGTCAGGACCTCTGCAGTGAGGGCAGAGCTGGCACAGACACAGCATCCCCTGACACAGGGTCTCATCATTCCTGCTCAGCCTGTACTCAGCCAGTCCTGCCACCAAGACCTACAGGATTGCCCTGGATGTAGCTGCAAAGAGCAGGATTTAGCAGTGGAGGCAAAAACATCTGGGCAAACACGTCTGCAGCACTGCCCAGAGCAGGACCAGGTTGACAGCAAATGAAGGACTGTCTCAAAAGAGAAGACAGGAAAAGAAAGTTGGAAATCTTGGGGAAACTCTTCCTATTTTAATTGGAATTAAAGGGGGAATAAAATGTGGCTCCTCTTCATTAAATGGACAACCGATGTGCATTTCAGATGTAAATCCAGTTTGACTTCCCATCCCATATCTTGCCTTTGCAGAAAGATCTATGACACACAGGTGCCACTTCACCCCCAGTGGATCCCAAGAGTCCAGGTGCCCTGAAATGTTGGACTTGCACAATGAATGTTGCTGATGTTTCCATTTTACTCTTTTGGTCATCTATGACCTATTTTTAAGCCTCTCCAATAGCCAGCACTTCCAGCACCTTCTCCATGTAGGCTATTTTTAGAAAGCACACTTCATACTTACACTTACATCTGTCATCAGAAGACCTACAGCCAACATCTTATTTATGTTACTGTACTTTCACACATTGTCAGACCTGCATTTCAGCTGAAGTTTGATGCTGTGTTGGAGGTCAGCATTTGAACAGGCAGACTTCTAATGTTGGCTCTGAGCAGCCAGCTCCAAGTGCACTGGCCAGGGAAGGAGTCACTGCTGCTTTGCCACTCTCCCAGCACCAGGACAGACAAAGGAAAAGATCAAGTGCTCTCTCTGAAACACTGAAATGTGGTGGGAAGGGCTAGAGCAGAATGGTTAGGAGAACTAGAACTCCTAACATAACTAGAACAAAAGCTAACTTCGATAGCCTTTGAACAGCTAATGAGGAATGATTAGACATAAAGCTTTTTATATGTAACTAAGAGCATATTTTTAAAAGCTTAGAACACTAAGAGCAAGCCTATAGGAAGGTTACACAAAATTTGTCAGTTTTAAGAACATTTTCCCTTCTATAGAAAGTGCAGTCCTTCACAAAAGTTTCACAAGAAGCAGAGGGGGTCACTCATCATAGCTGAGAGAGACAAATCTGACTTTCCTTCAGATAAGACTGGCGCACTGTGGCTATCCATTGTTATTGGTATAATTCTGAGAGGATCTGTACTACTCCCTGCTTTGTATTTTCCCTTGAGATTGGTCTATAAGCTTGGAAATAGGCCAACAGGTCATACAGGAGAACAAGCCTGGACCTGGGACAAGGAGTGCAGGCATGGGTTACCCAGTCCCAGCAGCCTCCTGTGACATGTGGGATGGCTCCAGCCACATCCTCAGCTGCACAACAGACACAGCCATTAGCCCCATTTCCCAAGGGAGGAACTGGGGCTACCATACTAGAGAATGGTAGTAAAAGCAACCATCCAGACCAAACTCCAATCTAGTTTTATTTGGTACCACCTACATTTCTGATTTTGGAAATCCTAGGGCAGCAACAAAGCCATAGGATCTTTAATCATGCTGATAATTTCAATTCCAATTAGCAGGCTTAGGGATCAGTATGGAAAGGACACCAGGAACTGCCTGTGAAAGCCCAGTTTTGTTGCATTGCCTATGATTTCAGAATAAGTTCTGTAAAAACATGAAGACTTAATGCCTGTTCATTTTTTGCAGTTCTTTAATTTTGCTCTGCCCTGTGTAAGGAAACAACCAGACAGCAAAACTCTAACCCACAGCATATCACTGTACCATGAGCCTGGTGTTGCTGCTGGCTGGTGAGCAGTGGATCTGCCTGGAGGCAGGCAGCAGGATCTCCTCTAAGCCCTTAGCCCTTTTCCTGGTTATTGTTGTTGAACCCTTACTTCCCCTCTGGATGATGGGTTATGGAAACAATCACATGTGGGACCCTGTCGCCTGAGATTTCGTGTGGGTTGCTGCTGTTCTGGTAGAGAATTTAACAGCAGGGATACATGACAATCTTCATGGAAATCATCCTGTGAAGAATAAGGGTGTTTGATCCAGTTTTTGGAAACAATGCAGCCCATTTCAAGCAGGGCAATTGTTTGGATGGCTAGGAAGGGTTCCTGTGCCAGGCTTGTGGGTGGAAGTGTGGGCAGAGGTGGGATTACAGGGCATTGTTTCCACTACTCCCACCTGCCATGTAACCTCACTGTGGACATCCCCCTGTGTGTGAAAGCCTGGCTGAGCAGCACCCCATAAGGGTCTTGTTTCAATCTCTCTGTAATTATTATAGCTGATTAAATACAGAAGGCACATGTGCTGGATAAAACCACTCTCCTCTGTTCCTGTCAGCCAGCTCTTCATCAAAATCCATTCCCCTGAAATTTACAGGCAAGACCCTGTACAAAGCAATCCATGTCCTGCCTGCACACTCATTCCTCAGTGTTCAGCCCCAGGAAGAGCTTTTGACCATTTTCTAAAGGACAAAATATTCAGGTGCCAGCAGACCAGGAAAAACAGCGAGAATCCTAGAGCTGAGCATAAGGACTGTGTTAAAGCTCATAAAAAATTTTGCCTGTGCCCCTTTCCATAGCATCCAGCCTGCAACAGATCATCATCCCTAGACAGATTTTTCAGGCAAGAGGGGTTCACATCATTGTAGCACCAGGCAGGGCCCTATGAATTACTGCCCTTTTATGACATGTTATGACACAGTGTGAATGGCATCACACCCTCGAGAAGCATTACATTTTCAGTCATTCCTTTGCCTAATTTGAAAGGCCAAACACTAGAAGAACATTCACCTGGAAAAGCCATCAGCGTAGAGAAAAGCAAAATTTGTCTGCATGATTCAAAGTCTGGCTTTCCCTTTCTGAAAGGGAATTACATCATGCTAGAAAATAATCACCTGGGGATTCAAAGGCCAAGACACAGATTTACCAACTGGATATACTTTTGTGAATCCTATGAATACTTTACAAAGTGGAGAAAAGTTTTTGCCCTCTTCTGTGTCATGGAATTCCACAGCTACATTACATCCCCAAATATCCACCAAAAGGCATTGAGGCTAAAAAGTCAGGCACTCAAAAATTTGGTCAGAGGAAGAAATTAAGGCAATCTTGTTTATTACAAAAATTCTTTAATTACATGATGCCATACTATTTTTTTTCCCCAAGCCTCCATTTTATTCAATAAGGAGATTTTGAGGCAAACCTTCCTTTCCTCCCACATACTGGATGTCCCATATCCCAGGCTGTCAGAACTCAAAATGTCCCTCAGACATTTTTGGAGGTTCCAGGCCCCAATTAGAAGCATTTGAGACCCTGGCAGGCAGCTGGAAACAGCTGTGATTTTGGGTTTGAGCCATGGAATGATTTACCAACCTCCAGGAAGAACAAGAAGTCACAAAAGTTTAGATATTATAGTAGAAGTAATTACAAAGAAGAGGGAAGAATTTTTGAGTGCTGTACAGGTGGGTTTTAAGTCCTGTACAGGAGGGTTTTAGTTTTGTACATGGGGGTCAGAAGTTTTCAGATGGAGGGATTTGGGCCTGTCCTGTCATCCTTCTTTCTTCTTCCTTACCTCCATGTTTTTGGTGATGTTGGCACTCACAGATTGGTTTAGTGTAGAAAAGCACGATTCATATAGGTAATAGGCATTGGGGGAAAACTGTAAACATGTAACATGTAATGTACCATATAAAAGAGAACAGCAGCCCTGGCGGGGAGAGAAGAAGCAGTCGGGGTCAGAGAGGATGTCAGGGTGTGTGTGTGCCTCTGCCTGAGCTGCTGAGCAAACCACAGCAGCCCCAGAAGAAAATCTTTTAGATAAATTGCAATAAACTGCCTTAAGACCAAACAACAGAGACTGCTGAGCCATTTTTTGGAAGCACGGGTTGGAGGAAAGACTTTTCCACCACACAGAGCCACCCCTGACCCAGGGTGGTCTCCAGCACCAGGCCACAAATGCTGTGGCTGTTTGCCGTGGGGCCCTGCACCAGCTCCCTTCAGTGAGATTTGGCAGGAGGCAGGGACCCAAAAAGGAGATCTCTGCCCCCCAGTTGCAGAGGGGCTCAGTGGGTTGTGCCATTCAGCAAGCAGAGGATGCTGAGGTCCAGGGCCTCACTCCAGGCTCTGCAGCTGCTTTCTGGCAGTGGAGGACAAAGGCTCAGCCTTATTTTAGACCCTGCACAGAACATGCTTTTGTGCTCAGGTCTCTGCCCTGTTCTTTCCTAGACTCATCCTAAAGCAGGTTTCTTTATTCTCTGTCCCTCGTTTGCTGACTCTTTGCTTATGTTGGCTCTTTTTCCAGGCTCAGTTTTCCTCCCATGCACTTGGCTCCATCCCAAGCTCCTCCATTTTCTGTAAGTTCACCATTCCTGTGCCACTGTCCTCCTTCCCCCACAGCATCTCTGTCTCAGTGCTTTCCCCACCAGGCCCTTGTCCCAGACTACCTCAACCATTCTTCTTAGAGGAAGCCTTTGCCTTCTCTTGAATTGATATTTACCCTAAAGTTTTGGCTTATGAAAAGATAACCCAGAAAATTTTGGTTTGGGGTGGTTGTTTTTTTTTTTTTTTGTTTGTTTGTTTTTGGTTTTTTTTGTGTGTGGTGGGGTCTTTTTTGGGTTTTTTTTTTGGTTTTTTTTTTTTTTTTTAGAAGCTTTTCTTAGGTAACATAGCGGGGACAGGCAGCTGCAGCTGTCCCTCAGCCAGGACTGCATGAAATAGCCTTCCCTTTATCCTCAAAGGTTCACATGTGAGACAGCCTGGCTTCCCTTCAAGTCACTGCCAATAATAGGTGTAATGTATTCCCTTTCCCAGGGCTGTACCCACAACAGCAGAGGTGGATCTGAGTTCAGCTATTCCCAGACCAGAGGGGCTCCCAGAGCACAACCACCATCACCCAGAGCACAAAAACCATCACCCAGAGCAAGTGGTCTATACCCCAAACCCCATGAGGTATGTGCTGCTGGGCAGATGCTGAGCATTTGGGGAACCTGTCCCCACACACAAAACCCGAGTGTTTTCTAACCTGCCTGTATGGCATATCTCATCCAAGAAACATATGAGATACTGCCTTTCCAATTAACCATTTTTAAGCATTTCAGGAGCCACAAAGCAGCTGTAAAGGCATCTGGCTGAACTAAGCAAGCCCATACATCAGGTGTTTGTTCAGCTTCAGATCCACAGACACAATATGAAAGAAGCAATTGAGCAGTAGAAGGAGAACATCACTGCAGAAAACAGAGAATTCCCCTTAAGTGGCCAGATCACATCCTTTCCTCTCTCTATCCACTTGGTTTCCTTGTGCAGACAGAGATAAAAGACCTCACTCCTCCAAGCTCCAGTCTCACCTGCTTCTGGATAAAACACACAAGCAAGAACATCTATAAGTAAACAGTACATGTTCATTTGGTTTTTTTCCCCAAGACTGATTTTATTTGGGGATTAAATCCCCAAAGCCCCTAGTGTACCCCCAGTAGGCTAGAGTGCCTTGAGAAAAACTTCTTTCTTTTTAAGGGACTCCATCCACAAAATGTCTCCACTGCAGTGCTCTCTTGTCAATTTGCCCACAGACAACCTGACAGCCCGGAGGTTGCTGATTGCCCTACATCCTCTGTCTGTGGTGCTGACTGTCATTTTGCCATTTCTCTGTGGTCTCCTGCATATCTTGAACCATTTTGTTTCAAACTGTGGAGTTTCTTGGAGGTGAGTGTTCATCCACACAGCATCCAGCACTGCCATGCTCTGGGTAGGAAGTAGACAGTGATATTGCATCCTCCCCCCAGGTTTTGGGGGAAAAACTCTCAGGGAACATTGCAGCAGCACATTGCTGCAAAAGTGACACCTTTCCATCATATATTTCATCTTTTGTAGTCTGTTCTAGCTGGGAGCTCACTGATACAGAGGAGCAGGAGACAAACCACTGTCTAAACATCAGCAGAGACAGGAGGGAGCGTTCCACAAAGCAGCTCGCACCTTACCTGTGCTCTATGACCAGAGCAGTCTGCTGACACTGCACCTGCTGCTTCTAAAAAGTGGTAGAGGAAATCTTATAATATATCCAGCTATTGCATTACCACCCACGTGGCACAGAGCAAAGAACTGCACAAAGCCCCCAGAGACATTGCTAGGTTATAAATAGGTGCAGGACCTACATAGCTGGAGTGACTTGTAGCTGCAGAGCAGGACCCCAAAGTAATGACATTTATGAAGTTTCTGGCTGCAGCTGGTTTGATGGCTGGAAATATCTGGCTCTGCAGAAGGGGCAGCAGCAGCTTCCCCCCGAGTGCCGGCAGAGAACACGAGACAGCAACAGGCACATCCAGCCAAGGAAGCTTGGTGGAACACGTGCAAACCAAATCAAAGGCATGCAGATGGGGGAAAGCTGTTTTATGTAAAATGGTCCACTTTCAGGGAATGTTACAGCACACTGCATGCAATGCCAGAGCCTGTACTGTTCATCCACAGAAAGCTGTGCAGTGAAACACATCCAAGAGCAACGTGGACAGAAAATGAAAGCGTTTGATCTATTTGCTCAATCCAATCCTCATCTCTTCTGCCTGTGCAAATGGTCCTGACACCTCCTCATGAGTAATTTAATTAAAAAAGGTTGGGGGGAAAAAAAAGATTTCCCCATAGTTTTAACCATGTTTACACCATAAAAACCCACCCCTCGTGCTCAGAGCGCACGTTCCCTGAATCACTGCTCTGAGCCACAGCTCAGTACCTCATTTCAGCATTCCTGGGAGAAGCACATTTGTCATCCCCGGTGTGATGGCTGGGCTGGGAGAGCAAACCCATCCTCTGTGCCTGCAGGGGAGTGTTGGACAGGCAGCCACCTACTCTCATCTACTGCTTTGTTTGCACATGAGGAGTCATTAGAGATTGGGAAACAACTGCATCCACTGGATTAGTTGAGGGGTTTTATTGACAGAATAGCAAGAAGAGAAAGTGGTTTTAAATACCATTGCTTTCACATTTCAGAGTTTATAATCTGGCAAAGTAAGGATTTTTTTATGCCTGATGAGCTGCTCCCAGCAGCCTGTGAGCTCCAACACAGTGCAGTGTGTCACACTAACTTTCCTTAGGCCTGTTTTCACCTGAAACAGTACACAGTGACTGAGCCAGTTCAAAAAAAACCCAATCACAACCCAAAACCTCACTAACTTAACCTAAACCAGCTTGTATTTGCTGTGAGACAACAGCACACCAGCAGATGGCTATGACAGATTAGCCATGGAGGGGCAATCTGCACTTTTCCAAACCTTATGTAATACAGCTTCATATTTTGGCTGAGCTTTTAACACCTTCCTATCTCCAAGGGTTTGCAGTAGCATTTTCCTTTCATGGCATACATCCCTCAAAGCCATGTCTGACTGAGGGAAGCAGACATTTGTACTGACACAGTGCTGGGAACTCTCAGATGGGATTCAGTCACATTGTGCTGTGGCCATATATATTTATCCTCCTGGCTGTAGTCCATATCTCTATATTCTTACCCTGAAATACTGGTTGTCTAAATAGCATGGCAAGTATACTCTGGTTTCTAAGAAAGTCTTCCTTAGGCATTTAAATTTTACATATTACGTAGGAACTATAGATAGCTGGGTTGCACAGAGATTTCCCATGAGCCATGGATACCAGCACTGGAAATGGAGGATAAAGGTACTTGAGCTTCTCTAAGATTATGGGCCTGACTGACTCACAAACAACTCATTTCAGGACCTTTCTACCCCTAAATATTTGTATTGCATTTTATGGAATCAGGGGTCTTCTACTTTACACATACAGCCTCATCCCTTTTCTTTATTACCCCAAATTCTTGAGTGAGAGTCCCTCTTTTAGCAGGAAGTACTCTACAATGGACACTATCTTAAAAACAAATAAAACTAATTCTTGGTTTCACATCTAGTAAAATATTAAAGAGGTTAAGAAACAAATCAGTCTCATTTCACTAGGCTAACAGAGACATTGTTCTTCTTTTCCTATTCATAGCTTCCTTCCCCAAACCCCAGCTTTTCTGGAGGTTTTTGGCTGGTTTTGTTTGTTTGTTTGTTTTTTGTTGTTGTTGTCTTTCAGGCCTATTTCAGTGTAAAATCCCTTCTTCTCCATAACCCTTCTTGCTCACAGTTAATCCTTTTAACCTTCTCTAGATCCTCCCAGCACTACCCTATCCTATTTCTCTTCCTACCTCAAATTCAGGAGCAAACACATGATCCTCACTCTTTCTCTCTCTCTTCCTTCTCCTTGCTGGCAGCCCCTGAAATATTTTCCTCTCTATGGACCTACTGCTTTCAGCTTCCCAAAGCCATTCCCCCTTGTCCTGTGAGTATTTTTCCTTGTAAAAGGCCTCTCTCCAGCTCTCTTTCAGACCCTTTCAGGCACTGGAAGGTACTGTAAGGTCTCCCCAGAGCCTTCTCTTCTCCTGTCCACTCCAACTCACCTGCCCTTGCTTACTGAAGGCCATATAATTTTTATTGAGCATTTTGAGTTGCCAACCAAGCTGGGCAGTGTTTAGCAGGCTGTGGTGGAGGAGGCGGAGTGTGGGAATCCAGGGCATCCCTCTGGCTGCCCTGGAAGGCCTGGGACCCTGGCAGGGGGTCAGAAACCCCCCTGGACAGAGCCCCCAGAGACACTGTCTGGGATCTCTGTCCATGGAAAAGAGTTTCAATCTTACAGGACGAATTACAAGCTCTGAGTGTTTGATAGAAGTAATAACTAAGTGTGGCATGGGTGCAAAAGTAAAATTTTAGGATTTTAGATAAGGGATCCAAAGGGCACAAGATGGAGGAAATTGGGTGTGCCTTGTCCTTTTTCTCCTTCTTCCTGCCCTCCATGTTTCACTGTGGTGTTGGCATTTTTCTGTTGGTTCAGGCTGGGGACACACTGTCCAACGTAGGTGACAGATATTGGCACGTTATTGTAAATCCAGCCCAGGGAGTTTCTGGTATTTAATGTTTGTAACATCCCACTGAGGGCAGAGCCCCACACGCTGCCCTGCAGGACAGAGCTGGGCAGGGCAGCAGAACATGATAGAGATAAACAGAATAAACAACCTTGGAACCAGCACAGACCAATTATGGCTTCTTCTTTGGCAGCGGGGCTGAGAGACAGAGACTTTCTACAATCTTGGAATCACCAATAGCTCAGATTCCAACAGTGGAGCCCAGCCTGGCTGTGGATGCAGCGAGGGTGCCCCAAGGAGCCGTGCACTGGCAATGCTTGGCTGGCCAGCCTGGGAGCTGGGCACACCCAGCAAAGCACTGGGCTTGTGGAGCCAGCACACCACTGGCTTCCAGAAAAGCTTAAATGCCTGCTGGAGAGCTGACAGGATAGAGCTGGTAGTGCTAATGGCAAGCCTAAAAATACCTCCCCCTGGGATGGCACAATCATTAGGACCTCTAATTTCCAATAGAGTCATAAGGTGTTTTATCTATAAAAAAAACCACCTGATATAATGAAAGATTTCAAATAAATCTTCTGGCAGTTCCAGCTGTTACTAAAGTGCTTCAGATTAGGTTCCATACAGAATTTAAGAATAGAAATCCACAAACAAGAAACAGCACCCGCAGGGTCCTGTGATAAATTGTGCCCTTCAGCAGCCTGAGCCTCTCATTCAGTTCCTGCCCATACAATACAAACTGGGACTGGGGACAGTGGGAATATAACACAAAGCAAATTTTGGAAAGGTTAGGATGGGGCAGGTAGAGTTTTGCACTCTAGCTTCCCCACAGCTGGCAGCATTGTCTGGAAGAAGCCAAGCAGATTCCCCAAGGCACCTTTCCCTCCCTGTAGCTCACTGGGGAGCATAATGAGGAGCTGAAGATACTGAAACCATTGGGCACATGTGAGCTTAAAAAATATCTTTTAGCCTGCTCAATCAAGCAGCATTTTAGACACTGGGGTTCAAAAACTTGGCCCTGTTTCTAGTTCTGCCTCTCATCTGCTGTCTGAAGCTGTGACTTGCTTTCCCCACTGGTGACATTTCTCTTCTCTCTGGAAAGCCCTCAAGTGCAGGTAAGAGCATGCAATGAGAGCTAATGTGCTGCTAACTGGAACAAGTACCAGAAAGAAACAAAGAAGAAAATATTTCTTTCATTACTATTTTGCCCTGTTGCTTTAAAGGCATCCTCATCTCACACCTTGAAAAAGATGCAAAAAGGCTGGAGCAAAATTGTTGCCTTAATCTGCAGCTAAAATATTTTGTGGGAAAAACCCCGAGATGTTTCAGGAGTGAACGCTGCTAACATCTCAGTGAAATATAAAACAGTCCACCTCAAAAATACAAATTTATAGTCATTTGGGCCTCAGGCAATGCAGTCTAGAAAATTTGTAGCAGGAGCTGACAGAAAATGTCATGCTGCTCTGTGTAGGGAGAACAACTAAAAATAAAGTAATATCAAAGCTGAGACTACTGCGTCATGCTCTTTGGACATTGTTTTGATCTTCCAGTGCACCAAAAGTAAGGCTCATAAATTATAGATGTTACTGGAAGCAGCATGTAAATACCACAAGACAGAAACAGGTTATTAGAGAGAAAGCAAGGAATAAATAAAGATGGAAAAAAAATTGAGACAGCAGGGGGAAAACAGTAAAATCTGTTCTTAGCTACAACTGTGTATACAGAGAGGTTTTAATTGGAAGAAGTAGCTTTTTCTGTCAAATACAGCGCTGTGTTGTCATTGACATCCCACAAACAAATACAAATGCATGAGTCAACGTTCTGAAAAAATGCAGGGCAGATTAATGAGAACATTATCTCCTACAGACCTCCAGAATCATGCAAGTGATCAGGGAAGATGAGATCTTGAAGCCTCCCTCTCTAACAGAGCTTTCTACTTCAGCATCATGACCATCCTTTCAGCACTAGGATTTTGTTTCAGAGGTGTCAAACTGCCACAACTAAAATATGCCCATATTTTTTTACATTATCAGCAACACTTTCAACTATTTCCTGGCTCTAGGTAGCTGTATCTTGCCTTGATCTAGCAGGTAGCAAGGAGAAAGAGAATGAAACCAGAAACCAAGAGGTGACACTTTGGCACATGTGTGTGCTTTGACTCTCCATTTTGAGCACCACAAATGGACAGCCCAAACTGCTGATCTAAATCTACTTCCTGCCATTTCACACAGCTAAAAATATTTGACAGTGACAGGAGAAAAAGGCACATAAAATTATGAGCTATTATTATTTAATAGCATTGTACTAAATAACCTAGTAATGAAGAGTCCACTTTTTTTAAAAAAAAATTAAATTCTAGAAGTCCTTGGCTTCAAGAGAAGTGAGCAACTGTACATTTGAAACAACATCAAAACCCCAAGCTGTCATGCAGGGCCAACTGCAGAAGTTGTTAGCTAATAATACAAATTTAAATCTGAAAGAACAGATGATTAAAAAAAAAAAAAATAATTTAACCCTAAATAAAAAATATTCCGTTTTTCTGAGGATGCTAAGAAAGGAAAACAATGCAGAAACTGTACAGCTATCTGTAAAATTAAGGAAATACAGAAATAGTTGATAGATATTTCCCTGCTACAGAAATAGGTAAGAGAACACCAGCTCCTATCATATGGTGATGAAATATGGTATCATATGGTGATGAAATACCCTGTGTTATAAAAATAACAGGCGAAGGTTAACGAAAGCTAATGTGGATTCAAGATTTAAAAATAGTTGTCCAGAGAGTTGTTTAGATGATTGAAGCTCAATCTTGAGACCTTTGAAGCTCCAGGAGAGGGCAAGAGCAGGTATATTGTACAGAAAGGTACAATGTTGACCAAGACAAGAGGATGGCTGGTGTGGGACTGGAGCTGAGGTCACAGTTCTTACCTTCTGCAATAATTTCCCTCCTGGACCAAAGAATGACGACAGTACTGACCCATGTGGCTCTGAATCCGGGCAGACATCAGATCTCCAGCAGGCAATACAGGATCACTTCCAAACACAGGTGGGGTTTTGTTGCATTCTGAACAAACAGTCCTCACCCAGTGTTATTTACCACTTTTTGTCACTCTGGATCCAGGGTGACAAATGACAGCGAGATCTGAGAATCAGGGAGGAAGGAGGGCAGGCAGTGATGGTTGCTGGCCTGAACCTCCTGCTCTGGGAGAGGGGACTGAGTGGCTCTGTTCCCCTGAGGGAGGGACCCAGGCCACGCTCACAGGGAACCAGCAACTACTGAAAAAGCCTTATGTCAATGGCATTAATCAATCCACTGTGACTTACTGTGATCAGCATAATCAAAGCATGCAAATGGGAATATCAAGAAGCCAAACAACCTCTCATTTGGCTTTGTTGAAGCTACTGCTGTGCTGCATTCTGCTATCCATGTGCCTAGAAAACAGTCAGGAAACTGTGATGGGTTCAGCAGATAATAAAAACAGTTAAAGATGGAGGGATGCACAGAGTATCAGTCTGCAGCATTTTTGGGAAAAAAAAAAAAAAGACATTACAAATGTTTTCTTCACAGTTTAATCACCAGTTTCCACAACTGCCATAACTGATGTCTCTTACATTCAGCAAACAAAATTGACTGATGGAAGATGAACCTAGGCAAATTCATCCTAGATATAAAACATAGAGCAAGAGTGGAATGACTGATCATTAGGATTATGTATCCCATACCTTGTGATGGATCTTCAGCTGAGCAAAATAACCTCATTACTGGAAAGCTATGCTCTAGACCAATTCTGAAGTATACTTCGTGTTATAGTTAAATCTGGGGAAATTTTCTGACCTTTGCAATACCAGAGCTAATCACTTCTTATATCCCTATTTTTCTCCAAACAATTCTTCTTGTAAACCTAAATCCTTAAAATTTAAATTGGTATTGTTGCCCCAGATACATACTTTTCATTTATTTTAAGTCTTCTGTGTTATCCCATGACCTCACAGTAGCTCCATATGGAATTATGTTGTTTCTTGGAAGTAGAAGACATACACCTGAAAACCAGGCTGTATATTAACCTGTCTCTAACCTATGATATTCCTCAGTGTGATGATGAAAAGAGCAATTTGGTTTTAGAGCTTTGAGAAAATGCTGCAGCTCTTTATCAAACCTTATCTATAATCACCACTGTCCATAAGCGTGGCCATTCTGAGGAATGGATGGATAAACCACTTTTCAGGGGGGAAAGGGCTCCCCACCAGCCTGCTGCAGCTAGCCTGACTCTGAGAAAGGTACAGGGAAATCAGGAACATTTTGCAATTCCAGACAGGCAGAGCCCAGATTCAGGTTAGAGTTAAGAACCAGAAAAAACACCAAAAGAAACCAAGTAGGTGAGCATCTATCTCCAAAAGTGCCACAAGGGTTGACAAGTGTTGTCTCACTGCTATGGCTTTGTCCATGGCAAATTTGTCCATACCTCTATCCACGGCAGATAGAGCCAGTTTACCCCTCTTTGGGTCTGATTCTCTGCTGAAATAACTCAGATCAGTATTTGCCTTTGGGCTGCTGCAAAAAATAGAAGGCTAAAGCTACCATAAAATTGTAATCAGTAAAAAGAATAAAAAAATTCAGGATTATTACTTGCTTCTAAAGAGATAATTGGAGATCTTAAAAATCAAGGCTTTGCTGGCAGGAGGAGTAATCTGGAAAAGAGGACTCCAGCTGCTTTATTTCCATGAGTGGAAGGAAGAGCAGTGTCTTTAAAGGCTGCCAGTTTAACAGGGGTGCACTCCCTGATATGTACCACTCACTGCTACTATGGGTCAGGTATGGGCAGTGTGAATGGCAAGGGCAGAGATTTCATGTACACACTCAGCCTACTGCACAAAAGTCTCCTTGGACACTGTAAATAAAGGGGGAGGGATAGTGGATAAGTAATCACTGGTCTCTTCTTGCAATATTAATTCAAGAGCACACATTATGTTGGTTTTTCTTAATGAAGTGCCTCCATCTATTTTCTGTGCCCACATATGTTGTTTCTTCTTTTAGCAGGTTGAATGCCTGCCATTCAGTCACTGGGAGGAATAGACCTAGCAGACATTTCTGTAGTCTGAAGAGGGAGAAGATCAGGATTCCAATTCCCATTTTATAGTGGTGATTCTGCTATTTTCAGAGATGAGAAACAGCTATATGATTTTCTAAGATCACCACAAACAGAACTCTGCTCCAAATTTTTGTGGAGTCCTTCTCCCTGTTCAGGCTGCAAAATATGCATTGTATATCCTCTGATAGCTCAAGTGAATTAAGTCCCACTTTACAAATGGAAAATACAGCAGTCAGCAAAAAGGATGAAGCATGCATTTTTATATAAAGCTTAATTTAATGTCCTTTGAAACCAATGCAAAGCCCTGCATTGACGTCAGTGAGCTTTCAGTCAGACTCATACCACTGTAAATGTAAATTCAAGATTTCCAATAGTAGAACTCGTGTAATAAACCCCATTTTTGATGTACTGAGCAGTGCAATCAGGCTCCCCTTTGATCATCCACCAGCAATCTCCTTCTGGGGGTTTTAAAGCATGCCATGAAGGGAGAAAAGCATCATCAGCCTCAATTTACAACTGAGAAAGAAGAGACAGGAGGAGACAAAATGATTAGCCAAGGCTGGCTACTATGTCAGTACAGAAATTAGAACATAGCACACGCTTCCTGACACCAAAATGGGCTCTTATTAGATAAATAACACTGATAAGAGGATCTAATTTATTACTGATATGTCAAACAATCCTTCCTCTTTATCTTCCTAGGCAGAGCTTTCTGCAGGAATAAACTCCAAAAGCTTCCAACACAAATTCCAGTTGATATGGAGGTCAAAAACACCCTAGCCAAGCAAAATGAACCAAGAAAAAGGGACCCTTCCCAAGCCATAAACAAAAATGAAATGGTGAACAGTCCTTGTAAAATAAAAATGAAAAATTCAGTTTTCCAGTGGAAAATTTCCATATTGCTTTGGTCAGGTTTAACTCTTTGTGCTGGCCTTACACAGCACACAGGTGCGAAGAGGACTAAAGTTTGATCCATTTTTAGTTTTAGGTGAAGCAAACACACGATTAACCATTTCTTTAAAAAATCAGATTCATTCAAATAAAGCCCTTATCTAATATTTTATGCATTATTTCCCCTGTTCAAAACCTACAGCACTGTCCTGCACCACTGACAGTGATTTGCAAGAGTAGTTTGCTTTCCCTAGAATTCAATGGAGAGCATGAAGATAGCAGTAACATATTGCTTGCCAGAGGTTGACATAATTTATGCAGGCAAAAGCCCGATTAATTAATCGGTCTTTATTTAAGCACAGAAGAGGGAAGGAAAGCAGAGATACACAGGCACTCCAAAAGAGACTCTGTAAGGAAGTGTTATTTTTAATATAAAATATTGGCTTACAGTGCAGCGTTGAAAGTCAGAAGGACTTAAAAAACACATTCTATTTCTGCGAGCAGAGCAGTCACAGGCAGGAGAGCTGGAGCCCACTGCTGCTCGAGCATCAGCAGCCAGCCTGTTTATGTAAGCTGCCAAGCATTAGTGCACACAAAACCCCAGAGCACACGGTTTGTCAACAGGCAGGGACTGCTGTGGTGCCAGGGACATGCACATTGCACATCCTCCAGCTCCTCTCCAAGACCAGTGGGAATCGCCGTGCCCTGAACTACCTGAACCTGGCATTCCGAGGCGCCTCCACAAGTCAAACCCGAAGCTGCCAGATCAATGTTCCCTCGGATGTGTCCCTGCACATCGGTGTGACATCCCCTGGCGGGTTCAGTTAGGCTCAAGGGCTGGGTATTACCTCTGTCCTCCCCCTGCAGCACCACAGCTCCTGCCCTCCCTCTCTCCAGGCCGGGAGGAGAGCGGCTGCACTCGAGGCAGGGGCAGTGAGGAGGTTTTCACGTCCCAGTTAAATTAACCTCCTGGATTGATTAACATCTCTCTTTTCTCGTTTGGTGGGCAGTTGTATCCCTTTTGTAACCTCCCTTGCTGGGGGATGGAGGCAGCACCCCAAGCCCTCCCTGCTGCTGTGCCAGAGCCCAGGCTCTGCCAGGGGACACGGGGCTCTGCCATGCAGATACCCACACAGCAGTGCCTTTTTCCACTTTACAGGACATACAGCACATGGCCAAGCTGCTGCTTCAGTCCCCCCAGCACATCTCCAGCAATCTGCTCCTCTAGTGTGCTGTCATGTTTATCCCTAAAACCTATTCCCTTTCCTTAGCTATTTCCTATTCATCTAGACGGCCACAAGCAATAGGATTCCTCTGTGTCAGAGGAAAACCTTCCTTTAGATTTTTTGTGCCTTGCCCCAGAGTGGGTCTCAGATGGCTCAGAGACTTGGCTGACAGCTTCACTGGCATGAAACACATGAGGATCTTCTATGCAGATGGCATCTGAGATAACACTGTCTGTTTGGACCTATGGAGGTCAAAATCTTAAACTATTTTAAAAGAGGCTGTTCAGATGCAGCTAATGGACTAACAAAGTGTGAGGAGCAGCCCTATGTCCCTTTCTTGCTGGGTGGTGGTGATGGGGCCTGTTCACACCTCACAGATGAACAATTCTTACATTAAGACAAAAAATAATAAAGGGCATCTGTATTTATTTACAGCAGAGCTTTCATAAGAAATGCCTGGAGCAATATTAGGATTATGTCTCCACAAAATTTAGTAATCATCCATAAAATAAATACTTTTCTCCCCTGGGACTCAGTAAGAGGGCTGGGGGTAGCTGGGGCTGAGCCTGCCCTTCTTGGTGGTAGGTGGGAAAGGGAACTTTGCCTACTGGAAAGGCTTGGGAATCACTGCCAGAACAGGCTGTGATTTAATGCTAGAAAAAAACTGTATCCCCTCAGTAAATGTACTTGGACTAGATTTTATGTAAGCAAACTCAGAAAAACCTTACTCATTCTTATGTCACTAATGCAGGCACCTCATAATTTGCAGAGGGTGAGGGGAGGAGAGGAAAAGTCGACACACTGCTGGCTTGCCAGCCACAGCACAGCAGTGATTTCCACTGCTTGGATTTCATTAATTTTCTCTAAGACAACAGCATAGTATTCACTAACACACAGGAAGCCACACACATCTCCCTGCAGGCATTTATTGCCTTTGCTCATCAATAACTGCTGTGTCTAACTGGACATCTGCGTGCAGGCAGGTGGAGGGGCACAGCTTTCTTGACATGCCACGTTGTAATGGTTATAATGAAATGAAAGCATGCCAGCAGCTGCTCGTAGAGACATCATCCCTCTAATTTCTGAAGCTCAAACATTTTACGGATCAGGATGTAGTGTCTTAATGTATCCTAGAGACAAGTCAATCTTCCTCTGCATCCTTGTGCCACCCCGGCTCTTGCCAAGGCAGCAATGACAGAGTCATTTTCTCCTCCGCTTTTCCATCCTTCCCTCTACCCACAAACACTTCAGAGGCATTCAGTAATTCAGGCAGTGATTCTCAGGGCTGCCTCCTTTCCCGCTGTGAGTGTCCTTCAGAAGAAGAGTGAACAAACTCAGAGTGTCTTTGAGGAAGTAAGACAGTCTGAGAGCACGAAATGTAGGGTTTCTTGATCAGCAGGAACACACACGGACTGAGCCCCACATACCCCAACACATGTCAGACCAGCAGAGTCTCACTCAGGGACTTGGTGAGCTTCGGCATCATGAAGTAATGGATGTGTTTTCACCCAAAAACCATCTCTGCATAAGCAGAAAAGTAATCAGTTGCTAAAACCTTTCCCAGGAACCACATTACCCTCAGACACCATGATCTCATCGTGCTGCTTGCTGGCTTTGTGGTTCTCCTTAACAACTCCTGGTTCTCTCACTCCTCTTTCCCTAGGAATGCTGCATTTCTCACACACAGACACGTAACCACCAAGGCCAAATGCTGACATCCACTCTGCCCAAAGTTATAGCTGCACAAGCACACCACCATGTAATGAAAAAGTCCCAGCACCCCCAAATCTGTCTCATTCCTCCTCAGTCAGGCCCTGCAACATTTTAAGACCACAGACAGCAGGAAGGAACTAAACAAACATATCAACCAAGCAAGCCAAAACAGAAACATTCACCAAAAAGTTTCTAAATGTTCTCACCTTTGGAAACCTTGCTACAAAGCTGGACATTGCTTCTAATTGTGGAAATTAAAAGATAATGTCCTGACCTTTCTGCCCCATCACCTGGTGTTTGGTCAGAAGGTCTCCCTACCTCTTCTGCAGGGAGCAGTTACCACCCAAATTTTGCTTTAGTGACTTCCACACAGAGCTCCCTCCAGCCAGCATCTGCCTCACCTATGCAGGGGTGGGAAATGCCTGTGCCATCAGCCCTGACATGTCCTGTTCCCAGCAGCACTTCCACACAGCACCCTCAGTGTTCCAACTGGAAACACCAGAACCTCCTCCCTCTAAGGAAAGGTGAGAACTCCTCACTCTCTGGTCATACCCTGTTGTAACTCTCCAGAAAAACCCAGTATTAGTTCAGGGGAGTTCACCCTGCATATTTACCTGTTTGGTGTACACCAAGCAGGGGAAGATGTGGACTTGGGATCATGGGAACCTGAAGGATGGTGACAAATGCTCTCCACTCTGCCCAGACATAGCAAGAAAAAGAGCAAGTGGAAGAGAAAAAGTCACTTTGGAGAACCTCCCAAGGAAGCCAGCTCCTTGTTTTCTGGTGAGTGATTAAACCCCCAAACCCAGCCCCAGTAAGTCACCTACCCTCTCTGCCAGGAGTGTTTCACCACAGCTGCTGCTTCAGCCACTTCCAGCAATGAATGCATGAAAACTGACACCAAATTTCATGAGCTTTAGCTGCTCTGTGATTCACACTTTCCTGCAATTATTGACATTTAATGATATTGTTATATTTTGATCCTGTTACATCTAATTAGATAAGACAGGGGCTTATGATGAGACTGCACCTCACATCAGTCGATGACTATTTAGTTTTAAGTGACATCCAGCATTTTAATCCCCATTTAATTTCAGCTTTACTCCCCGTTCATATCACATTTCTAATGAAAAGGTGGATTCCTATCTGCCTGTGGGACTCCCAGGCTGTAGGCCTGGGGAACACATCCCTGGGAGCAGAGGCACTGCGGGAGCCACATCTCACCATTCCTTGTCACCGAGGTTCAAAGTCAGGAGTGTCTGCAAACTTGGCAGGGGACAACAGGCTGAGGACATGGTGACACAGACTTCAGTAACTCACTACTGGCACCTTATATGTGCATAAAACAGTCTCATCCTCACTGAGCACCCCTTTCCCTTTGCAAGGAAAAGCATCAGGAATGTCAAGATCTCCTGGGAAAACCCACCACTATGTAAGGATGGACTGGAACATTTCTCACAGTATCTTGTGCAGACATTTTCAGGCAAGGTACAAATGTCCTAGACTCAAGGCTGTTTCCATGTCACTTTTTAAGCTCTGCATAACAATTCTATCAACCCATCATTTCCTCTGGTGGAAATTTTCATTCACAGCTGCCCACTTCTACTCTTTCCAATGAGTCAGAAATTGCCATTTATTGAGCAATTTCACCCATAACCTATGTCCTCATAACCAAATCCCCCCTTCATTATCAACAAGGGACAGATATGGAGAGAGGATCATGGTTCTGTTTATTATCCAGAAAGCTACTTATTCTTTAAATATCTTAGTTTTGCTTCTTTTGAGGTATTTGTGCTACAAAGAAACACTATTCATCCCTGCCTGGCAGCAATTACTATGGCCCCAGTTTGCTTCAGGATTTATGAAAAGCTTCTATAGATTCTGGCAGCAGATTTGTTTGTTATTTTTATGGAATACTCATAGACTGCAAGTGATCACTGCAAGAGTGTTACTGCTAAAGAACTTCCTTCAGGCTGGCAGTAGCTCAGTTTCCCTGCCCATGCACACAGACCAAGAACAGCAATGCCTTTAAATTGAAACTGTGAAGAATGAGCTGTCAATCACTAAATTCCTTACACATTAAAAAAAAAAAAAAAAAGGCATATTTAAAGTGAGGAGTGAAAGTTCCAGCCTCCAGCTGGGATTTAGTGATGCTGAAATCCATTCATTCACTGCTGGCACATTTTTCATGTACCACAGCTATCTCTCAGCTTTTGGGAAACTACATGGCTGGAGTGGATCTGAGAAGTGACCTGACAGTACAGATGGACTTACTGTGTCACCCTTCTGCTGGGCCATACAGTCAACAGGAGATCCAGAGTTAACACTCAAACTCAACACCAAAACAGTTTCTTAAGGAGAAATTTTAAGGCCATGCTCTCTACTAGGGAAGGAGGTGCTTCAGAAATTGAATTTGACAGGTCCAAGTAGCTTAGAAGTCAGGCATAAAGAAAGAAAGAAGCATTGTCTTCTTTCTGACTAGAAGTGAAGTTATTCATTGGATTTTCAAAATCCAGTGTTGCCATCCAGACTGTAATGCAGTAAGTCTATAAAAACCTCAACAAAATAAGGGTAAAAAATGCTGTAAAGTATGTTAATAAATAATTACATTAAATAATTTCCCCTTATTTGCATTCAGAAAGAATTCCTTTAAAGGCTTACTGAACAAAATTAAGTAATAGAAATAAAACTAGTCAATCAGCCATCTAGTCTGTGATTAGGAGGGCAGAAAACAGGCTGCCTAAGTGTTTGTGGAGGATTATTTCTGTGGCATTCAACCTCAGGGTCAGGTAAAGAGAGGATGATGAAGGAAGAAAGCTGAGCAAGTGCATAATAAACAGGATAAACTACCAAAGATACATTGTCAGTGGATTGAGGTGGGTCAGATTGTGAGCATAACTGATGCTCACCACTATCCTGGAGTCTAAGGCTACAAGAAAGTGATAAAAAGCTGGTGCAAAACATGGTAAGGTTTAAAAATCTGGATTTATTAGTAGCCACTACCAAATAATGCACAGATTTTTGCTCAAACTGCCAACATTAGTGAGTAATTTTGAAAGTATGGGTACAGAGAGGCAAATATATTTTGTAATAACTCCAACATTGTGATTTTGATAACTAGATTGGAATTTGAACTCTCACTAATTTATTTTCTGGGTTATAGTGGGACTGATAAGGAAGAAGAAAGGACCACCTTTTCTAAGAAATATTGCATCCTGCTTATCCTGGAACAGGAGAAGCAAGTGGTCAAAACATTATAGGGGGGAAAGGAGAAAGGGAAAAGGTTCTTATCTCAGAATTTCCTTTTATAGAACATGGAACCTGGGGAAAGGAGCGAGAGGAACCAGGTGTGTGGAAAGAGAATCAAAACTTACAGGTTTTGCTGCTTCAGGCAGCACCCACAGGGCTTTTGAGATCAGACATTTGAGAGGGTTTCACTTTGCAGAAGCTTAGAAGCTTTGGAGACTTTAGCCCCAAAGCAGTAAAAACAAAGAGAAGATGTTTCCAAGTAAGCTAATTCTTAGAAATTTACTCAAACTGCTAATTGCAAGTATGCTTTTGAGTAAACAAGATTGCTTAAATTGCTTAAGTGACAACAGGTCTATAAAATTTTTTCTAGCAACTTCCAAAAAATGCCACAAATCTCTACAAAATAATTCAGAGGAGTAAACCCTAGTATTATCCATGCAGAACTAAAATGGTACATAAAAGACAAAATTCTGAAATTATAATAAAGAAAAGTTGCTGAAAAGTTATTTAAAAGAATACCTTTTACTTCATCAGTGGAGGCATTATCTGCATGAAATGTAACTAATGCCTTTGATACCTGCCCTGCAAAAAAGGGGTAGATGCTTTTATAAGAAATAAAAGGTAAATTACCAACTAAATAATAAATATCTCTGAATTACTAAAATATTAAAATCCCTTTGAAGCATAATTTTCTTGCTTCTAACTCGACCTTAGATAGCAGGTTTTCACAGGATAATGGTCTTATCATAATTAGGAAGCATTTTGCTCTTTCTAGCACATTTTGGGCTGACTTTCTCACAGTGTGTTGTGGGTCTTTCTACCAGCTTTTACTGCTTGTTCTCCTTTATCACAGAGAAACCAACTTCCACGTGCTGCTTTCTTTCCTTTAATTCAGCACCAACCACCCCTGGTGAGTTCTTAAACCCCTTTGCTGCATCTCTGAGTGCTCCTGCTCTAATGCCAAGCATTCCCACCCTGATACCAGGTGTAGCACATCAGGTGTTCCCAGGGAGAACCCAGAGAGCTGCACCAAGGCAGGAGGAGAAATAGATGATCTTGAACATCCCTTCCAACCCAAACCATTCTGTGGTTCCATGATTTGCTCCTTAGCCTAAAGCTTCTCCTGAAGGACTTCCAACCTATCTTCTTCCATCCACACCTTCTGCAAACAGAAATGAGCCCTGAGATGTGGTTCCCTTCCCTCACTGTAGAGATGGAATGCTGATAGGGAGAATTAAGACCATGATTTACCACATAGATGCCTGACTGTTGCTATAGGACACGTGAAAGCACAACGTGAGCCACTGCTGTTGCAAGGTGAAAAACAGGAAGTTTATTTTCTGACTCCAGCATTTATACTTTCCCAAAGGTGACAGTGGATTGGAGAGTGAATGTGCCACCTCTCCAATGACATTGGACAAACCACTAGTACATCAAGTTTCTCCGCCTCTATGGAGGAATGTAAACAATAGATTGTTTACAGAAAGTTGTGTGAGAAAGTTCTCTACAAGAATGTAAACTCAGAAGGCTTTAGAAAAGCTTAAGAATCAGGGCAACACCTGACTGTCCAGAAAGAGGAGCAGAAATAAGAAAACCTCCCCTGACATGGGTGCAAGGTGAGATTCCCAGCTCAGGGAATCAGCCCCAGCTGTCACCACTGCCCTGGCTGGTGGCCAGCCCCGGGTCAGGAGCGGTTTCAGGAGCTCACATCCCTCATATTGCTACAACCACAGCAGCACACCAGCTCCATTGGCTTGGAGTTGACAGTTTCCAGGACCTCCAGCTGGGCTGGATCCTCACAGGGATATCCAACAGGGAATGTCCAGTTGAAACTCAATCTCAGCTCAACAGCAAAGGAGCAGTTCACTCATCAAGACTACAAACAAAAAACTCCCATAAGTCCTTCTCTTGCACTTTCAAGGTAACAAGTGAAGAATTTTCCCAGTAAACACAGCTGAGTGCTTCTAGTCTGAATGCTCCCCCAGAGGGGATCATGCAAGCATTAGGAAGGAATAAATACCTGCATAAAGTTTGTTGTAAGAAACATCATCTAGAAGGGAAGTTTCACTTCCCTCGAAGTGTGTCAGGCTGAAGAGACTGAAGTTTTGTTTGGGAAAGCCTGAAACTATGCAGAGCATCTGTAAGTCAATGTTTTTTTTTAAGAACTCCCATGAGCATGAGAATACATTATTATTCTCTATAAAAAGAAATTTTACCTTCACATTAAGACCCAATTCAGAGATACATATCTATTTGCACCCCCTTTGCTGCTAGACAGCCTTGGTAGAACAAATACATTGCCAACATCCTCCAGGCAAGGCACAGCAGCCTTGCAAGTGCTGTCCACCAGTGACACAGACATTTTCCCTTTTCCTTTCTCACCCACAGCCCCGTAAAATCTGATTTAGCAGCAGCACAACTGCAGAGGCCATGCTGTGGGATGAGTTGCCTGAAGACAATATAAACCCAACACAGGAGCCCCTTTCTGTGTCATCCCTCCCACCACAGCCAGGCTGGACATTTCTACCTGGTTCCAACCACAAGTGAAACCTTGGGTTCCTCTGGAAGAGCAGCAGCCACATTTCAGGGTGTCAGCTCACCATCCTGACATCCTTTACAGACCTGGGTCACACTCATGGCACCAGTGCTCCTGCTGGTGGCCCACACCAGCCCCTGGCCAGGCTTCAAAGACTTTGAAACAACCAAGGCAGGCAGAGGTCCCCTCTCTCTCACATTTATATTTATTATCCACTGGGAAATATTAGCATTCCTTATTGGATGAAACACCATCGTTTCAAAAACCAGCTACACCAAGCCATTTAAAAAATGGTTCCTTTCCAGATGACCAAAAAGTTTTGAGGAAAGCCAAAGCATTTCTTTTGACCAACAACTTGATTTCATTTTAGATGTGCACTCAGAAGATGAAGCCTGAGCAATTGAATTCATCACTAGAAAGGTTAAAGTAACATACTCTGACCTTATCAAAAGTTTTCTTTCCAATCATTTTCTAAACAAAACTCTTAAGAGAATTATGCATTCTGTGCAATGTCTTGCTGTTAATGAAATTAATCATTTTCCTAATGAAATTTAAATTATTTTAATCTTCCTCATGAATAAAATCCAAACATCTTATTCCAAGCACTCTCATCAGTTCAAGTTAAAAGAGAATTACCTAAGAATACAATGGAAATAGATTAAATCAGCTTCAGATGTTCATAAAGGGGTGCTCAGCCTTGGCACCTACCCAGCATGGAAAATTTTAGCCTCAAATAGCTCTGGTTCAGTCAAATTATGAGGAACAGAAACCTGAGCTATCTCATGATAAGTACAAGGAAGCCACAGTGAGACAGAGTGAGCAGGGCAATGACAAAGTGCCCAAGTCCCTCCCACAGGGACACAGAATTTAACCTTTATGGCAAAAGAGCTGCAGAGAACACAAGATGCACCTCAGATAGGAAGAGCTGCCAATGGCTGGGCATCCAGCCTTGTCTCCCAGAATTAGGATGCCTGCTGGACCTGACTATCTTTCAGCCAGCTGACCCCAGGCTCATCCTGGAAAGGTGGGGATCCACCAGGTTCTCAAACCCTTGGGTGGGCACACAATTACTCCACTGCCTTCTGCAGATGTCTGATCTCAGCCCAGCTGTCCCCACAGCCCAGAGCAGGGACTGAGAGGGACTTTTGGCCACACAGAAACTTCCTGCCTGTCTGGTCACAGTTTCCATCTCTCTGAACCAGGCCAATATCTTAAACAAATGAGTGAAGCCAAAGTAGTAGGGTTTGCTCCAGCCCAGCTCCCAGGACTCATTTCTACCCTTGGTCAGCACCTCACCTCAAGAGGTCCTGCTATCAACGCCAGAGGTGGTGTTCTCAAATTCCCACCACTTGGGAGAAACCCATCATTGTCCCTCAAATCTGGGTGAGGGGGGACTCTCACTTCTGTGCCAAATTTTCCCTGTTTATGCCTTCCTTTGTTTCTTCACATCTCCCTTACTTTTCAGCAAGGTTGTTAAGTCTTTTCCACCCTTCAATCATTAAAAGCCTGAAGTTTTTTTTTCACCTTAAGGGTGAAAAAGGAAGCAAAGAGAAACACCATTTCCAGCTGAAACAGAAAAGAGAATTTCAATAGGCAAACCATCATTATTCTGTGGTGCGAACGCCACGTACCTGGAATGCTACTGGAGGGATCTGGCAGACAGAAACGTAGAAAATGAGAAGCTGAAGAACTAAAAATACTATAGTAAATTTCCTTGGGATGTTAGGATGATCCAGAAATTCTCTTGCCCAGTTTCCCCATACGTGACCCTTACTCTGACAGATTGCACCAAGCCATGGCTCCTCTGCTTCCTCATGTACAATCTGCAGTCACCCCAGCGAAAGCAGGGCAAAGGTGTCAAGAGTTTATTTACTTAATTCCCCCGTGGTTTGTCCAGCCACATCCAGCCAGCCACCTCAGGAGTTCAGCTGGGAGGGCAATTAGGTTGAGCATACCCTGGACTGGATGGCTTGCAAGATGCTCTTGGCAAGGTGGTGAGCAGAGAAGGGCTCAGCTCTGCAGGTGCCCACCTTGAGATGGGTTGGCACTGCTCAAGTGGTCCCAGCCAGCTGCCAGCACTCAGCTGGCACATCCCACCTCAGAGTGTGCTCTAGGATGCTGCTAGCTCTGCAGCCTTCAAAGCCAATACACATACACAATTAAAATGAAGGAAGGAAAAAAAAAACTCCTCTCAACAGGCATTATTAGCCTGTCCCCAAAGCAAACCTCCTGCCTGCACAATATTTGGTGACCTGCACACCACCCTCTGAGCCATGGCAGATGCTGGGGAAATGGTTCCCCCCACAGCAGCAGGGGTTAAATGGTCAGACTCAATCTTAGAGGACTTTCCCAACCTTAACCATTCTATGGTTATCTGAGTGCCTGCACTGCAGCACCTGCCAAATCTGTGCTCTTGCTCAGCCAGAGGTCAGGGTTGCACAGATGTGTGTGCACCCTGGCAGCCTCCAGAAACGCCGCAGAATCCCTCATGCCCTGGGTCATCTCTGCTGTGGATGGTCAGTCCAGCCAAGTAGAAGTCCCTTTGGGGCTGTGCTGGAAGCTGGTCTTTTCCAAATACGTCGAAAACAGAAGGCCAGGGCTGGATGCAGGTTTGCTGAGATCAGGGCTATTCTGGTGCAGACAGGCTATGTGCTGCTGATAGGAAGGATTAATGAGCCAGGCTGCTCATCCGTGCAATTAGAAACAACACTACGACTATTTTGGTACCATTTCTCTGCTGAGCACTCAACCAGTTTATCAGCCCCTTCTATATCTGCATGTAATCACAGCTTTGTTAAATATAGGAGGGTAGCAGCCATATGTGCACGCTGCTCTGCCCCTGGAGCTAAGGTGTGGAGGACCACTTGCTAATGCTTATACAGCATTAGAGAGAAAGGAGTTTGGTGAATGGCACTAACAAGCCTTCAGAGTCACAGCTAAAACTCCTCTGGCATTTTCAGTGCCCACAGGACAGCCAGACACAAGGAGCACCTAATTTGCTCCAGCTGCAAGGAGAAGGCCCTCAGTGTCTGAACTGTAGCTAATCACCACATTTATCAGCATAAAAAATGGTTTTGTGACATTAGTAAAGGAAGAGGAATTCTAGATCCTGGGCTCTGTTCCTCATCCTGACCATGGAGAACCCTCTCATCCACTTCAGCTGCAAAATGGGAGAGGCAACACCTCTCTAAAGGATGAAGTTTTGCGTCCTGCTTCCATTTTGTTATTTACAGGTGGGTGTAATACTTCAAGGAAGAGAGGAATAATAAACCAAATAAACCAAATCCTTTCTTATGTGCAACATACTATGTTTCATACCTCTTCTATGGAGCAGTAAATGTTTTATCTGCCTAGATTCACTGACAAAGATTATGTATTTGTGACCATGCATCAAATCATCAATATGCTTCAAAGTTCAGAGTAGGAAATGGAGTCTTCAAACTTTCTGAGATTGTTACTGTGCTACACACATCAGAGTTCAGCTAAGTCAGCTGCAAGATGCAGCTCACCAGGGCACTGAAGTTTCCCTTCCAGGTACTGTCACAGACTCCAGCCCAGAAGAGCCAAGCCCAGAGGGATTCCTCCAACAGGACACATTCCAGCAGGTCCACAGCTGGACTCCATGCCATGTTCTGATGGTCACCATAGCCCTCACCACTCAAGAGGCACAGCTGAAAACTGAGGAGGAAAATAAACCATCAGTGTGCCCCTCAGATCCCTTTGCCTCACACTGGAAATGAGTCCCTACAAGCTGCTATCAGTAACTGCAGAAGTTCGGTCCCAGGCATTAAAAGGTTACAAGGCAGAGCAAAGGCATTGAGGCATATGCACAACACTGCATCAGTGCTGGATGCCTTTAAAAGAGCTTCCAAATAGATGCTAGCAGGGCAAAGCTTGGCTCAGGACAGCCAGACCTTGTTCGGATCTCTGAAAATATGAGCAGCTCCTTAGCCACCCGCCAGTATCGTGGTTTTTCACACCAGCATCCTCTTCCATCACCCCAAGGGATTTTAACAACCAACGTGCTCTCATTGAAGCTGCTGCCAATGTCTCTGACTAGACATTTTTTACCTGAATGTGTCCTGGACCAGAGAGAGATTTTTACAACCCAGCAAGCCCTCTACACAGAGTCCCTGCATCACAAACAAATATCTGCCCATCGTTATAGCAACTTACTATGCTGCTCTACAATGTGATCTTCTTTAAATGCTCCACTGGTGTCTGCCAGAAGCGCAACTCGATATGAAACTCACAAGTGCCAGACGGCTCCTTCATCTCTTCATGACAAATAAATCTTCAGGATAAATCCATGCTCTCCAATGTCACTTCTTATATATAGATAATCAAAGAAACTAAGGTACAGAAGTGTGAAGACAAGGCATATGAATCAAATTATATTTAACCTCTCATTTAGTGATTAATCTAACAGAAATAGTTTGCTACATTTTTTAATTTTACTCTCTGGTTCACATGAAGGTTTTTCCCAAGTGTTTCTGTATTGTGTTGAACTCTTCCCCTCCAAGATACAGCTGTTCTTATCCTCAGGAATAAACCTTTAGGTTATTTTTCCTTGCCATTGAAATGAATCCAGCCATGAAGAAGGAGGTCACAGGCTCTTGGCTCAGTGTGACAAACTCCTGTCACATCCCGGGAAGATGCTGAAAGCAGGATTTAAGCCAGACTGGATCCAGCCAAATTCAACAGGACCTCAGACAGCTTCCAAGGCCAGGGATTGCATCTCCACATACTGCAGGATACAGGATGCTGACTCCACAAAGCTGCAAAGAGCAGGGCAGCTCAGTCATTGAGTCAGCAGTAGGATTTCTGCCTGCTCCTTGGGTAAGTTCTGCTACTGTTCCTCACTCCAGCTCACCTGAGAGGTCTCTCCACCTGGGCAGCACCAACTAGAAATGCTCAGCAGGTGATTGAAATACGCAATTTTGCCATCCCAACAGTGTCCCTTGTTTCTAGTAAGGAGGTATTTGCAAGCTGGAATTGCTGCAGGATACCTTGGGCTCTGGGCTCCTGTGAAGAGTTGCTGCCTGATAATAACCAAGCCACACCAGAAGCCCATCAAGATCATTGCAAGCATTCATCCTGCTGCAATATGCCTTAAATATGACTGACCTTAAGTTGCTTTCCTCCAGTCTGAGGAATGACAAGACTGGAAAAGATGCAGAAGATAGCTAAAGCAAGAGGAGAAAGGAGCCTGGTCTTCCAGCTCATGCTCCACTGGAAAAGGGGCTAACAGAAGGAGTGGAGGCAGTAGAGGTAAGAAACCCCTCAGCAAAAGGAGCACTGGACTGAGCAGAGAGATCAATGCTGCACCCAGCAGTGGGAGGATGACAGGGGCTGGCAGCACCCCGGATCACTCTTGGGAACACAACAGGACCCGAACTTTCCAGGAGCTGCACACTCACTGGGAAAACAAATGGCTCTGATTATCAGCTACTGATCTCAGGACTGCCCAAATATTTTGAAACCTGCTCACCAGTAACTCCTCTGTGGTACCTACAGGAACAGCAGACAAACAGGCCACAGGAAAGCAGATACCTGCTAATGAGCCAGCCCTCAACTACTAATTATCTCTCTTTGGTTCCCTCCTTAGCTCAGTCAAGAGACAGCAGGCTTTATTTTTGTCCTCCCTACTGAATCAGCATCTTCAGTTCCCAGAGGCTTTTTTGTTCTCCCTACTGAATCAGCATCTTCAGTTCCCAGAGACCTTCCTGCTGCTGGTAGTACACATGCCAGGAGCCAGCTTCACCAGGGCTAAACAGGACTGCAGGCCAAAACACTCCCCCATCCACCTTTTCCCACACCCCTTGGGGCTCCTCAGCCTTGTCAGCTCCTGCCTGTGGCTTTTGAGCACACCTCCCTGCAAGGAGTCCTTGGCAGAGCTTGTGACTATAATGCACTTCCCACCTGTTTGTTTCAGCTCAAAACACTCCAAGTCTGTATCTGTCAAGAGAGTAGGGGAGGGACCTTTCATCTGTCTTTTTCCAAAGGATGCTGACATATCTGTGAAAGGTAAAAGCCTCAGAAAATCATCTGCCAAGACAAGAAGGGGGATTCAGTTATCCCCAGTGTGACCAAGAAATATGAGCTGCTTAGCATGGAAAGTTAAACAACCTCTTGGCTCTGGAAGGCCAACCCTAAAGTCAGGATAGCTTGCAAGATGGATGAATTGAACAGTTCTAGCTTTAACAGAGTTTTATAGGAGGTCTCACACATGGCTGGGTGAGAAAGAGAAATTTGTCAAGAGAAAGTAAATTCCCAACCAGAAAGAGCACTTGCTCACAACACCTTATCTGCCTTGCTTTGCAGGGATCCAGGGAGCCACTCACAGGACCTGGGTGATATTCTCAGAAACAAGAACTGGGGGGAAGAAATGGAAAATGAGTTCTGAAGGAATCAATTTTCCAGGACCATGCCTATTTTAGCACACCCCGCACAAGAGCACAATGCTGACACCGAGCAGGGAAAAGCAGGTCTTGATCTCACTGACACCCATGTGTGAATAAAAGGCTACTGAGTGATTTTGCCTTTTTTAAACTGTGCCTCATCTTGAAATGGCTGAGGGGGTGTCAAAGCCAGCTGTAAGAGCAAGGGATGGGTGATCAAGCCTCAGTTCTATCCTCAAAGTCATAAATAACTTTTCTGGCATTCCTGTGCCACAGCAATAACAATACCTGTTTAAACCCCATCACAATTCTGGCCCCACACTTCACACCCTTGCTCCCTCCCAGAAATGAGGGCAGATCTTTATTTTTCTTTCTCGGTAGTGGTCAGGCAGGGGCTTTCTACTAACACAAAGGCACATATTTGCAGTGCATCACACTGGGTAGCAGGAAAGGATGCAAAAAAGCAGGACTCCTCAAACCCTCACCAAATTTCTCCTGCCCTTAGCATGACGCTAAGTGATCATTTACTAGCTTCAGCAAATTCTGCCTTAAAAAAAAAAATCAGCATTACCCACCAACCTGTTCCCTGGTGAAGCAGTTCTCAGGCTGCCATTTCCCAGCACTGCCTTCAGTGGGACATAACCCTCCAGAGATCCCCTCCAAGAAATGGTCTGCCCAGAGGAGGGGTTTGATCAATGGTTTGACCATCTCCACTGTCAACAAACCCACAGCAAACTCCACTCACTCATAGCTTTGCACTACCCCATCATTTCCAAGACCATCACACTGGAGAATAAAATCAGGCACTGCTCCCCACATTGACAAGCACAGGAAAACTCCAGATCCAGACTCATGCAAGGAGCAGCAGCAGCCAAACTGCTGAGCCTGACTGAGGTAAAGGAATCTTCTGCTACCAGGATCTCACTCAAGGCTGCAAGAGCTACTCATTGGCTCAAGTAAGAATTAAACAGCAGTACTTACATGGCTGCAAACTTCATCCTAATGCACTCAGCATGCCGAGGCTGGACCAGAGAGAGGATGCTGTGAGTCACGTTGGTGAAGCACAACCTTCCTCCCTCTCGAGGTGCTCAAAGAGGAACAAGAAAAGCAGTAAGATGGAAAATCAACTCTGAATTGAGTCCTCCTTCCCTTCACACTGCATCCCAGGTGTGCAGCTTGCATACCTCTGGTGAATAACACAGTGTTTATGGCCACAAACAGGCTGCAAGGACCAACTTTGCAGCCAGCCCTCAGCCCTGCTGCTGCTTTTGGTCCTCTGGTAAGAAATGTTTTCTAACCTCCTCCCTCCTACCTAACAAGGGGCACCTGAAGCTCATGGAGAACAGCTGGAAGAGGTTGGGCCCAAACACGAAGAAAGGGGGAGGGAGGGAATCAGAGCAGCTTTGCTAAGGGACCCCCCTCCTTCCCAAAGCACAAAGGCTCCCAACCAGGAAATGGCACCTTCTCTGTCCAGCCACTCTCTCTCTTGGCTCCAGGAGCAGTTACAGTCAAAGAAGTTTTGCTTCCTGGGCAACAATCACTGCCAAGGTTATTTTAAACAAAAGGACCAATAATAATCATAGAAAAGAAAAAAAGAAAATTAAAATTCAACTCCAGTAGAAAAATAATTTAATAAAGGGATAAGTTTCAAGAAAATATCTGTATAGTAACAACATTTTAAGTAAAATGTCCACAAAAATATACATGTCTAATGTGATTATACATTAAGTTTTCCAACAGGTCCTGTTTTACACTTGGTTCAGTCCATGTAGGTTTTCATCTAGGAAAAGCCTTCACTGCTACCAGCCTTCCTGGGACAGATCAGTTTGCACAACAGAATCATACGAGAAATGTTTTCTAACTCATTGTAAGCTCATACAAATAAACTTTAGAGGTGGTAACAGTCCAGAACAGATCAGGTCATACCATATAGTTTAAAAAAAAGTGAATACAAACAAGCAAAGTGAAAGTCAGCTGCCCAAGGGACACTGTCAGGTAGAAACATCAGCCCTACAATACACACCACACAACACTGACACAGCTGGAAAAGGAGGGGCATGAAGGGAAGAAGGGCAAGAGGGAGGGAAAAATACCAGGAGGATGATTCCCAGGAATTGTGGGACTACTAACAAGGGGGCTATAGAAAGGCTAGGGAAAAGCACACGTGACCAACATATATCTAAAAACTGGACAATTTTGTAACATAGAAGATAAGTTAACTACAGGAGTATGAAAAGGAATCAGTGGAGATTGTTTATTTCTTATTTTTCCAAATGGCTACTGAGCTGTAGAAATAACAGGTCTGTTCCAAAAAGCCCTCAACAAATAGTGCTAATTCAGTCGAACCAGAGAGAAAAACTGGTTACAGAGAGATGCAAGAGTACAGCAGAAAGTAAAGAAATCGTGTTCCACCAGCAGAGGACAGGAACGCAACGCTGAAGGGGAGATGCCAAACAAGAGAGATCAATGTTGTCACTGGGAGAGGTACAATGCCACAAAAAAAAAATCAAACCAAAGGGAACAAAACAAAAACCCCATCCCACAGAAAGAAAATGGAAAATGGCTAAAGAAATAAAAGAACACACACTTTCCAAAAGATTTTTTGTTTTATAATCAAATTTCTTTTACATAGACAACTGAAACACACCAATATTTTGTGCGAAAAATATTTTTAAATAAACTTTGCTTGTTCTAGTTTTTTGTACATTCTGATATACATATGTAACAAGGTTTATGGCACTGTAACCAGGATCAAAATCATATAAAGGAACGAAATAATTGCTTTCATTTATCCTTTCTGAACCAAGCTGGCTGCTGTTGCACTATTAGACTTTAAAAATTATTACCTTATTATTAGTGGGCAGCCAACTCTTAATTGGTTTGAACACTCAAAACAAACCCCAAATTATTATTGCACAAGAAGCCAGTGAAGGCATATGGCATAGAATGATCGAAGTCCCTTACTGTTAAAACCTAACACCCCAAAATAGAAAAATAGAACTGGAACATGAAACACACCAAATAAACTTTGTTTTCTTCTTTAGTTTGAGTCAGGAGTGTGAAAAGTGCCTCGCAGACTTTTAAGCTGCTTTGATTTCCTTTGCATCGGTGAGCATTTTGCTAGGTTATCTTTAGCAAAGCCTTTGCAGAATGAAGGCCCTTCTGTTTCAGGGAGATTTTTTTCTGCTTTGTTTTGGCTATTTGTGTTTCGTCTTCAACTTAGGTTTCTTCAGTCTATGAACCTGCACAGACTACTTAGTCATAAACTCTACAAGTAGCCGGAGAGGAGGGAAAAATAAAAATTGAAAGAAAAAAAGCCCAACATTTCTTCTTCTTCTTGTTTTTATTTTAAATAGTACTCCTTTTGCACTGAAGCCTCTCTGCTCTGCTGGTGTCTGAGAAGGAAATCACAACAGCATCCCAAACCCAGCAAAGTTCTTGGATCTTTTAAAAACCTTTCCTTACAAAAAAAGGTTTTTATTCACAAAAAGTTTGCCACAAAACTCCCGTTTGAAAGCTAAAAAGAAAACCCCACAACCCACCCATCACTGCCCCAAATCAGGTGAAGAACAGGTTTGCCCCCTCGCAGCTTGGCCGTCACACGACAGTCTCGACACCGACCAGCTTTGGTGTGAGGATTCGCGGGGTGACTCCATTGTTCAGGTCTTCTTCAAACTCCAGTAACTGCCCCATAAAGTTAAGGTTGGGGGAAATAATTGGTCGTTTGCCTTTGACAAATTTATAGGCATCCGTCATGGTCATGCGTGTGTGCTTCATTAGGTACGCGATAACGATGGTGGCAGATCTGGAGACACCGGCCTGGCAGTGGATGAGGAGACCTTTCCCACACTGATGAGCTTCCTCTGCGAATGAGACAGACAGAAGAAAGTAAGATTCTTGCCAGCTGGTAAATTAGAACAAGCTCAGTGCAATTAAGAGTAACTTAATGTGAGAAGTCCCTTGATTTGATTACAAGCACAGCGGTGTCTCTTCCCCTTCCCCTCCAGCACATCTTCCCCCGAGGTTTCAGAGCTACTGAATGTGAAACCCCCGGTCCAGTCTGACACTGAAAGTCCTCACATCCACTCTCTACTCCTTATTAGTAGAACCGTGCATTGAGAGATGCTGCTTCACTGCCAGGGAGCATTTTGTGAGGAGGACAAGGTCCACGATGAAGAATCTCAGGCTCCATTTCCACCTCAGCTGCAGCCCCGCTGCATTATGTCAGCATCTCAACCTCCCTGTTTTTCAGAGCAGGGAATCACTTCTAGAGACCAGGTACTTTCAGACTGAATTCATAACAATACATTTGTTTCAAAGCCCTCTTAAGCTTTACAAAGATACTCCTGAAATGAGCTTTGGCAGGGGTCTCTGCTGTAGTGCCTCTGCAAAAAGAGGAGCTGGATACACACACACCCCCACCCCAAGATTCATCCCTCAGAGGGAGGCACCCTAGGCAGCATCTGGTGGGGGACAGAGTCCTTCTAACCACATGCTAGCAGGACATGAGAGAAGAGAGTCACTACCATACCATCCTCATCTGTCACAGCTTGCTTTTAAAACAGGAGATGGAACTTTCAGGAAGTAACACTTCAAACTACTTCTTTTGTTTCAATCCGCAGGAGGAACACGAATTTAGTTTGCAGGTTTTGGCATGAATCCAACCCCACCAAGACTACAGTTCAACCACCCCACATGTTTAACCTGTACTGTGAAAGCATAAATGAAGCCAACTTCCCTCTAGACATTTTTGCCAGTTAGTATTTCAGAAAGCTGAAACTCTCTAACGCATTTTGACACACATTCCCAGAGAGTTTCTGATGATTTCACTTCCTATGGCTTTAGTCTTAGCTAAACCTAGGGTTGGTTGTGGTTTTTTGAAGACATATTTAAAGAAACATAGGCCAACAATCTGCCGTTTAAACATTTCCAAAGCTCTTCTCACATGCAATTTAAAGTTTACCCTGAGGAAGGGAAAGCTTTGACCAGTTACTTCCTCAGCTGGCTAATTTGAGACAGAAGAAAAATTCTCAATGGAGAAAATATTTGTTTATTAAAACAAAGACAGACCCTCAAGCTGTAATTATTAAAAAGGAAGTAAAATGAGTTTTGAAACGCTTTCTAAACCTTTCCAGAGCAAAGCTGCTTTCTCTGCTCTTGGTAAGGTCACAAGTCAAACACTATCTTTCAGTGGTTTTGAGAACTCTAATCCTGCCATTCACAAGAGTGAGGGGAGCAGAAATGAGCAGAAATCTCGCTCTTCTACCTCAGAATGTCCTCAATGGAGCTTCACAGTCTCTTTACCTAAGCTTAGCCTATTTCATCTCCCCATCTTGTTGAACTCAAAGTTTAAGGTTTTACTGGATTTCTGGATACAACTATTTTCCCAGAGGATCAAAGCAAGTTTTCCTTTTCCCTGCCCTTCACCCAAACAAGTGTTCACCTTCCCAGGCACACAGTAACCAGCAGCTTGGGGAGCTGACAGCACTATCGGAACCACTGGGACTGGGTTAGGAACACGAGGGAAAATTTGAGTTAGAGATCCTTTGGTCCTTCACACTGTAGAAGACAAGCCCAAAGGCCCAGAGGGGTAAAACTCACCTGAACTGCAGCATAAGCAGAGATTTCTCTATTCACTTCACTACAGCAGCATGGCTGCAGAGAGCACAGGCACCAGATCCACACCACGACCCTCTGCCAAGGCGAGGCTGAGGAGCCGTCTGCTTCCGAGCTGCCAGCCCTGCCTGGCACGCAGCAGGGGCAGATGGGCTCACAGCAACCTGCTGAGCCTGGCACCCAGTCCCAAAGCTGGGGCCAAATCCTTGCTGAGCCTGAGTGCACCTGAGTGCAGAACCAGCACAAGGGAGGGCAGGGAGGAACACGGCTCTGCACCCACTCCAGTACGGGGTCAATCAAGGCCCTACGCTGCGGTGCACACACAAGCACACTTCTTCCTTTGTCTAGTACTCCTCCATCAAGCCTGAAGTATTGGTAAAGAAATTAGCTCAGTCTCAGCACAAGAAAATAGAATTTTATATCAGTGGTTCCTCTGGCATATTTCAGAAAACCTCTCAGGACACATACTTGTCCTAGGGAAGCACCTATACTATGCTACAAAAGCAGTGTCCACAAAGACATCTAGAAGGGCAAGGAAAGGTCCTCAAAAGCTTTCAGTACCACATGCTGAAGTCTTCTCTGACCAGCCCTGTTTGAAGTGCCCATCTGGCTTTAGCCTGGCTGAGCATGGCCCCAGACCTGGCTGAGGGCTGTGTTGATTGTAATGAGGTAAAGAACAACACTGCTGGGTCACTACTTCAGCAATCTCCACAAGCTCCATGTCCATGGTGAACTCTCTCACACAGCCTACAGGGTTTAGAGGCTTATTAATGCAAGTTTTCATCACTGTCCACTCCACCACACATACACTCTGAAGCTACAAATCTAATGGTGGAACAAGCCAAGTGTGAAAAGTTTGTCAGTTTTAGCAAAGACTGAGACACCATTAAGAATAGTCTCTATGAAAAGCTGGCTGGAAGCCATTGTTTGGAAACTAGGAATGCAAAGGAATCAAAAAGGGAGGATGACGAAAGTCTCAATTTTGTGGGGTTTCCTGAATTTAGAAGCCTGGAGGTAGGTGTTACTATCACTGGATAAAAATGGTAACCTCGGGCTACTTAACCGGATGTGCCAGAGATGAGAAAGGACAGAAATATGAGGTGCTCAGCGTTTCTGACAGCCCAAACTAAAGGAAATATGGCCTTAACCAGCCTTCAGAGTTGTTGGCAAAGCATAAAGTTCAGTCTAAATTGTTATAACGGGTAAAAATAATAACAATAAAAAACCAAAACAAACAAGAATATTTCCAGGCAAGGGTAATTACCAATGAACTCAAAAGCCTCTTCAAAATACTGCCTGAGATTCTGCTTGTTGCTGTCAGTGGCCGGGAGCCGCTTGTAGTTGAACATGCCTTTTTCGTAATGGTACAGGGGCAGGTGGGTGGTCACGTTGATGACGTAGCCGATGTTCATCCTCTGCATTTTCTCCAAGTCCTGAGCATCGTGCTCATTTCCGAGGAAGAGGAAGGGCAGGATGGGGGTGAGCTCAGCGTTCTCAATGTCTGGCGTGGTGGGGATGGACTGAGGTAGCACGGGGGGCACAGCGGAGGCGCCGCCCCCTCCTCCCCCCTCGGGGCACTCTTGCAGCTGGAGGGAGTTGTCGCAGAGGTTTTCGTGGTTCTGCTTGAAACCACTGAGTCCTCCTGGGAAGAGAGACCAAGCAGATACTATGGTTAGACACCCCAAGATTTCTTCAGAGCACACAGTGGGGCCACAAGGGCTGGAGCTGGCTCTACTGTCCCCACCACCACTGTAACAGCGTCGCTGGGCTGTCAACAGCAAGGGTGGCATGAATCAGCAGCAGGCATTGTCCTCCCTCTGCCAAGGAACAGGCTCACAGACAAACACGCCTCTGTGCAACACCAGCCTGCTGGGGCTGCCTCACCTACCGCCCCATGTGACAAGGAAGGTGTTTTGTCAAGAAAGAAAACATCACCAAAACTAGGGGCCAAGGAACTATCAGCACACTAGGCCAGAGCAGCAAGCCAGCTGGGACAGTCTTAGCTTTACCTGCCTTTAGCAGCCCTGCAGGGCATCCCCCCACCCAAGAGCTCTGAGGAGGATGGGAGCAGCTCACCCGGCATCGCTCCAGGGAACAGCACGTACCCGTCTGAGCGCCCAAACAAAAGAAAACCACTCCTTGTAACCCAACAGCAACCCAGGTGCTTGCCTAACATGTGGCAAACAGCTCTCCTTTTGCTGCCCGGCCACCTGAAAATATCTAGCAAGAGTTATTTTTAGGACATTAAAATGGATTGGGAAATGGATCTGAGGGGGGAGGGGAAGAAGTCACTTTTTCAGTGAAGGAATCTCATGCCTTCGCTGCTCTATTGCTGGCTTTTTCAATAACCATTTCCCTCCCTTTTTATTTTTTTTGAGGAGGGCGGCTTCGCAGAGCTGGAGCAAGCAAAGCAGCCCTTCTTTCTACACCTCACTCCGCGCTGACATCAGCGGCAGGCTCCCCACCTGCCCGGTTTCCATGGCGATCCCACAAAGCACACAATGACATCAGCTGGCATGACATCAGCTCTTTGAGTGCAAACAATGCAAGCAGCACTGCTCTGTGCGAGGCGTTCCTGGGAGCCGCTGATGTAATGCTAACAGGTGGCTCCTCCGAAAGAAAAAGGCGGAAAGGGGAGAAACGCAGGGATGCGTCCCCCCCACCTCACACACGCTGCTGTTGTACCGGGATACTTGGAGCCATCCTCAGCATCAACATGAGCCAAGTGCTCAGGCTTAACTGCACTTTGTTAACTGCAAGCCAAAAAAAACCCAGGAGTGGGGAGAGCGACCCTGAAGTTACTAGAAAGAGCCACACTAGCCAAAATAAATGTGGAATGCCACCCTCCCAATGATGCTATTTAAAAAGAAAAGAAAATAAAAGAGAGGCTATTTGTCTCTTCCTTGCTCTTTCACAGTGATCCAGTGAAGGTTTCAAAGTGACACAAAATGTGCTGCCACTCGGGCTCTGGATCAGACACAGCAAAGAGTTTTTCAATACCTACTGTTGAGGGCTGCAATTCAAATGTCCAATGCAAGTGTCTGTGACACATCAGTGCCCTGTGCTGTATTCCAAGGGCACGAGGCACCCAGACTAGGTTACAAAACCATCTGAGCCCCTGTAATGAAAGTGCCCTTTTCCACATCCAAACTCATGTCCTTCACACACCGCTAGTAACGTAATTTCCCTGAAATCCTTGAAGTGCCTACAAAATGCAGAATATTTCCCCTGCCTCAAAAATGTGCTTGTCTTCAGCTATTTCTGCTGTTTACAGGACACCGAGCAAACAGATTTGCCTTAAAGATCTCTAGTCTCAAAGTTGTTACAACAGGAGATCAGGATAGAAGGAAGAGAGAGCAAGGACAAAAATCTGAGCTCAAATACACCACTTCAACAGGGCCTGAAAAGTCTTCTCAGTCCACTCAAGAAAACAAAGAAGATGATAGTCCCCAAGCTGAAGATGTCCAAAGTCTCATCTAAACCAACAACACCAGCCTACAGTCTAGGCTAAAGGCTAAACCCTAACCCACATTTCCATCTTTCTGAATGGGCAAGCAGTAATCCATTCAGCTTGAATATTGATGTTTAAACAATAGCCACAGCATGCTGAGATTCTCAAGAAAACCCCTGAAAAAGTTGTTTTAGTGGCCCCAGAGCCAATGCCCATTTTCCACCTCTTCTGCTGACTTCTGGGAATAAGCAGCCCCAGGTGGAGGTAGGACCCCAGTGGTTCATCACTCAGGTGGGGACACACTGATGGTGTGGCAGACATCATCTTGCTTCACCACCTGCCTTGTAAGATGCAGCAGAATATCTGAACAAAGGATGGGAAAATAAAAATACAATACGTGGAAGATGCTGCATTGAGGGGACTAGCCAGGCATATAATACTTCAGTCACAATTTTTTTACAGATATTTGCCTGTGTCCCCATTTCTTATGTCGGTTCACATCCCCCACTCTCCTTGTTCACCTCCTCATGTGAGAGTTAAAAAGTCAGTTCAAGCAATATTTAAAGCAACTCTCAGAGTAAATGTTCCTGAAAGAACATATTACTGGCTCAGACATGTCAGCAAGGGAGGACTGGACAAGAACACTGGTACCCAGGAAAAGATGCAGCAAGATGCAGTCATGGCAGGAAGCTGAACCCTAACCCAACAGCAGGAGCTTAGCTTGGATCTGTGCTGCCATATGAGTCATGCAGGTCCCAAAAAAGGACCCAGACACCTCCTGAGTGCTGTTCCATTCTCAACACACACGATCCTTGCACAAACTGATTTATGAGGCACTAGAGTAATTTAAGTGGAGCTCAAGCATACATAATGCTCAGGCTTTTCTTAAGTTTGAGACTACTTCCCAAAACAAGTCCAAGCAAAGTAATAGTGATCAATCAGAAAGAGAGGGATGAATTTTCCACATGAAGCTAAATACACATACAAAGTACTCAAATGCATCTGTATTTCCTTGGCAAGCAGCTGATATTTCAGTTAATTTCTACCCTTCATTTAGGAAGGGTAGAAAAGGTGGGAGAGAAGAGGCTGTACACCCACACCAGGGGCCAACAAAAAGCTTTTGCAAGCCTGGTCTAAGAGCTGATTCATTAGACTCAGTTAGATGCAAGACATCACTGCTACTGACTACAACTCCAGACCACAAGGAAGCTCAAGGCAAGGATGCAGAAACGCCACCTGGGGTTGTAACAAAAGCTGTTTTGTGGTCAGCCCTGCCCAGGCCTTTCCAAACCTGGGGAATGAAGGAAACATTACAGAGGGCAGTAACAGCACCTGTAGCCAAGAAGCACAACTTAGCAGAAGCCTCTCACTAGTACGGAAGATGTATTTTAAAAGCAGCTTTTCAGATGCTGTTTGCAATATGGGAAAAGCCTTCATCATATAGAGACAACCTAAGTAGAGAGGCAATATAATATATCCACCAAGAAAGCCCATGGGAATGCATGGCAGTGCTGTTGGAACCACAGCCATGGAGCCTAGATTGCCACCTTCAGTGGCAAACCAAAATGCCAGCAGGCAGATGAGCCACTGATGGATGTCCACTTCAACAGACTGTCCTGCCTGCAGCCCATCTCTCCTGGCTCTAAACACTCCACAGAACTTGTAATGACCAAAGCATGGGGAAGTATGCCCAGCCAGTATGATGCAGCCTGTGCATGGGCACAGACAACATCCCAAGTGCTTTTCCTCTGTCCCAGAATGGCTGCTGGGCGGGTGTTCAGAGGGCTGAATCTACCCAAACCTAGACAGAGATGGACATAAAAGGACACTCAGCACTCTGGGGAACCTGAGGTATTTCTTCCATGAGGAAATCAATCAATGAAGCAGAACCCATGCTGGCAGATGGCCTTGAGTGGTATTTAGCAGAATACAACAGAGCACCAAAGGCTCTTTGCTCACCACTGATGCAAGACCCAGGCTGCAGAACCATTCTTGCAGTTGTAACTGCATGACATTTTCCAACGTCCTGCCCTGCCAGAACAGTTAGTAAGTGACAACAGACTTTGGACTGTCTAAGATCTCAAAACATCTTGGGAAGTTTTAAGTCAGTACCATACATGCTCCAGCTATTCCCACTCATTTGTTCAAATTCTCTGCAGCCATCTGCCCATAAACATCTCACTTAATGCTCCTCAAACTCCCCCACCAGGCAGCACCCAAGCAGCAGCTGCACACAGATTTCCCAGTCCAAAGCCACCCAGGAGCTCACACCAGCACTGCAAGACCAGGTGAGCAGCTGAACAGCAGCCAAAGCAGCTCTGAACAAATAAAAAAAAGACAAGAAGCAAGGTGCTGGCATAAAAGTCATGCTTAACACAGTATCTGTCATTTGCCATCAAAAGAGGGCAAATACGATGCAAAACAGGCACAAAAGGTACAGCAAGAATGATGTTGCCAGCTTTTTATGAAAAACTATGGCCTTGCAATAGCATAATCTTCAAAGAAATCCAGAAAAACAAACCTTACCTGCACAAATCTATAAAAGTGGATTGGCTGTTTGGAGATTTGTTTGTTTTGTTTGAGGGGATTTTTTTTTGTTTGTTTGTACCATTGCAGCTTTTTAGGTTAGGGTTTTTTGTTGTTTGTTGTTCAAGAATATTGAGATTTTAAGTACAAGGAGTACAGTAACACCTGTCCTCACCCTCTGTCTCTCTTTTGGCATCTCCTTCAGCCACCACTGCTGCTCTCTGGCTGTGTGACTATATGCAAACTAGGATTTGGGTTCACAGTATGCTTTGGCACATTTGCAATATGTTTCCTATCTGGAAACAGGATCTTACCCCATAGTTAAGGGAGTGAATGACCTTGTTCCCTCTCAGAGAACTTAGAGAGAGGCAGCTACAGTGAAATACCCTCACCAGAAGGCAACACCTTTGCATTACCTCATTGGTGTGGATATACTTTGTTCTGAGCGTGGCAGGTACTGGGTGTTCCCGCTCCCACTGCAAACAGGAACATTTATACATGACAGACTGCAGATGTGGGAGCCACATTTAGACTAAGCACATGGTCTGGGGAGACAACCAGACCTTTTATACAGATTTCAAAGCTGTCCAGGCCGATTTCTGGATCTGCTCATCCTCGATTACAATACCACAAAGCCATCTCAGAAAAAAAAAAAAAGTAAAAAGAAAAAAAAAAAAGAAAAGCAATGCACACACAAGCACAAGAAGAACAGAAATCCTGGGACACTGGGAAGTGTCAGCAGAAGAGATGCTCGAGGTGTAAATTCCCCTCCTCTCGCGTTGCTGGGCTCCTGTGGGGTGCACAGCAGAGGATCTGGCGATACCACAGCTCTGGTCACCACAAGCTTCAGTCACTCAGGAATGAAGCCAAGCTTTAAAACACCCACTCAGCATGTGCCCTGTCAGTACCACCACAGCAAACCCGGTAGCAGTGTTTGAGTGAGTTTAGGGCTGAAATGTCACAGGGAGCATTTGGGGTGCAGGACAGAGACACTCAGACGATTGGTGTGTATCTGTTTAAGACGATGCTTTGAATTTGTGCAAGTACAGCCTGTTCCTTTAAACCTGTGACCTCATTTATTTACATTACTGCAGAAAAGCACTGCCAGAAGCAACAGCTGATGACAGTCTCATGTATTTTTCCACTAAGACAACAATTAAACTGCTCCTGTGTTATTAATGAACAGATGACTTTGTGTCAAGTTGATTCAAAGCACAGGATGCCTCAAGGTTAAGCAAACGTGACTCCAGCATGTAAAAATAGAAGTCAGGTATTGTCCAGATGCCTCACCCACCCAGTGCTCTCCTCCTTCCTCAGCCTCCTGGGCGGGAGCACCCAGGTCTCATGGCCACCCCCACCATGCTGCCACCAGTGTCTAGAGGTCCTGCTGCAGGGTGGCACCCTGGTGCTAAGCCACCATCACTGCAATGCCACCATGCAGGCTGCTCCTGTACCATGGGCCTTCTACCAAGAGACATGCTGCTGCACAGGCTGAAGCAGAATTCTGCCATTATAAGCCAAATCCCCTCCCAGGATATGGACAACAACCTAGACCATCTCTTCATACCACCAACACAACTATGGCTGCAGGTGTAGGTCTGCTGAGCACCAAGGACACTGTCAGGGTGGGCATGGAGGCACTGGGGTTGCACCCATTGGGCACAGGAGCTAAGATCACCTTGCAGTAGAAGATGCAGCCATCACACTTGCTCACAGATATTGCTGGAGTGATTTTATTTACAACAAAGATGGTTCCTGGTATGTCCTGGGAATTATGCTCTGTTCATCCTGAGGCACTGAAAGAAGGGATGCTCAGATCTCCTGAACAATACAAGACACACACTTTCCTTGCCCAAGCAGGGCTCTGCTTCCCAGACTTCTCCTAGAGCAATGGGGACAATCCAAGCAGATCAGTGTAGGAGTGTTCTTACTCTCCAAGCAGATGGCATCTTCTCACCACAGCTACAGCTGAGCAGTGCTCAAGGGCTGCCCTCACTGCTGCAGCAACCTTGACATGGCTGGAAATAGTGTATTTGCCCACACAGCAGGAAGGACAACTACCTTCTATCCACAGGGGTGGGGACTTCTGGACCACACTCAGCCAGATGACATTACTGAGGAGCTCACCTGTCAGTGGGATGGCCCAAGGAAATGCTGCCATGGGGCTTTCCCCATCACCCGCACAGCATTCAGCACCAGCTGTGCTGCGAAAGATTAAGCTTTGAGCAAACATAAAAAAGAAAAAGTAAACAGCACACACAAAGAACAGCTTCCACCTCGATACACTCAATCTAATCTAGTCTCCCCCTCAAACTGAGCTGCCAACAGCACTTCAAAAAAGAAAAAAAAAAAAAAAAAAAAAAAAAAAAAAAAAAAGGCAAAACTTTGCATTCTGAAGAACTTGCAAGGTCAGTTTTTTTCCATGTGGGAACTATCCTGAGAGGTCAGTTTGTACACAAATTCTGGCCTAGAGGAGTCACAAGCACATCCTTGACACAATGGCTTTGAGGTCCCTTTAGAAGTCAAGAGTGTGACGCCAGATGAAGAGGAAAGGCTTCCCCTCAGCACTGAGGGACGTGCGCACACGTTTGCATGTCATTTCTAATTTTATCTCACTATGGTTCACACCCCTCGCCACAGCACATCCTCTCCCACTGGCTTTTGAGGTCCTTGGCTTCATCCATTTTTATTTTTTTCCTCTGACACGAGGCACAGCAAAGCTGGCTCTCCTAGGGTCACATTCTGGGGAGGCAGGCACAAAGTCATCCAAAGCCCCTTCCCCTGCCAGGCTGTGCCAGACTTGCCAGCTCTGCCCAGCTCCATTTTCGGCTCCTCCCATCCCACCACCACCCCCCCATTTTCAACCACACCATCACCCCCCAGGAGCCTCCCACACCTCAACACATGACTTGCTTTTTTCCACCATCAGCTTTCACCCCTTCATTTTTCCTCTTCTCATGACTTCTAGATCATCTAAATTCATTCCAATTAGAAAGAAACAATCTTTCTTCCTTGACCTGTCATTAGAAAACCTTTCTTGGATTTCAGTTTAATTCTTCTTTTTCTTCTTTATAATATTTTTGTCTTAAATTTAGGGTTTTTTTCGCAGACCCTGGACACCCATGCAAACCCACACATCCCATCCATATCATCCCTTTACTTGTCAGCTTTCCCAAGAGATGCTGCTAACCTCTGGGCTCATCAGCCTGTCCAGAAGCTACCCTGACTACTTTGGGACCACCTCTCTGTATTCAAGACAGTGGTTCCAGCTTGTAACTGGAAATCTGCCCTATGCTATGGGAGTGCTGACTCTGCTTATTTCAAAATGAAAACTCAAGTACTCACGGGAAAATAAGCCAGCATCCTTCAAAGCACTGTGTTATCCTTGGGGAGCGATCAGGAAGGTGAAAGAGAAGAAGGCCTGCTCTGAATTTTGGTACAAGGACTAAACTATACAAGAATGTGAATAGGAATAAGGCAAGAAACCCCACATCCCAAACATACTATGGAGACGACTCTGCAGCCACCAAAGAGGACTGGACTCTCCCTGGAGGGCAAACGTTTATAGCAGAAACTCAAAATTAGTCACATTACAACTTCTCATGGCAAAAGTATGTGTTCCCATGGGGATGCAGGCTAACATGAAGTCCAATTAAATAATCACTGGAAATGTCAGAGTAAACCCTGAAGGAATACATACTTCTACTGTGAAATGCTCCCACTGGAAATCATATTAACAAAAAGGTCATCAAGAAATGCTAAAGCTATGTACAAAGGAGGCAGGGGAAGTGAGGGGGGAGGGAACAGAAACTATTTTAATGCAATAACATACCACAAATGGTTTTATATTGACAAAGAGCTATGGGTCTGCTCTCCCAGACAGAGGTAGAGCTGAGCAGATTTACCCAGAACAGCAAGTTTCATTTGTTTTTTCAATCTATTACCAGTTTCCTCGCTGGCCAGCACCATATGCATCTCTCAAGCAAGTGGCTTGGAAAGAAGCAGCACAGGACAGGATTTGGGCAGCTGTGGCTCAGCACGCCTGAGGAGGGAGAAGGGTCCCAGCCCTGTGTCAGACATCCATAATCCCGGCTGCGGAGGAGCGAACCTTTCTGTTTAATCTGCGTGCTTTAGAGAACACTGACATTTTCATGCTTCAGCCATCCATTTCTTCTCTTTCCCCTTTTAAGGGCAACCTCTCCAGGACAGTTTCTTTCTAAAGAGAGAACAGGCTGCTTTGTTTCTCCTGAGGATAACACAAGCTCTTTTCCAGTCCAAGCCACTGCTCCTCTACATCAGAACACCAGTACCATGCACTTTAATAAAAAAGGAAAACAGGGTGCTGTTATACCACACCCCGATTTGGGAGTACCATCCATTCCCGATGAAATTAAACTCTTTTTAGACAAAAAGGGTTCTACCTTTTTAACTAGAAATAACAATATCTGGCTCTGATTTGACATATTCCACAAAGTATTCCAAAGCACATGAAGGAAAAACAGAGAAAGCAAAAGATGCTGTCTTGACATATCCCAGTGTGTCACAGTCCAAAATAAAAGCAGCAGACTACTGGAACTAGCATGGTGCATGCCAGCCCCCCACTCTGACACAAGCTTCAGGGCCAGCTCTGCTGGCACATATAACCCAGTCTAAATGGTCAAGGAACCAACGCTAGCCCCCAAAAACCCCTCAGGCAAAGAGAAAGTTGACCCACATTGCATCCATATTTTTCAGACTCAAGGCAAGAAGGAAGCAGGGAGAGGGGGAAGAGAAAAAGATATATTTACAGAATCCAGAGCTAAACAGCAATAAAACAAGGAATATCTCCAGCTCGTTGAAAATCAACCCTTGTGTCCAAATAAAATAACTCCTTGTCTCCACTAATATTTCCCAGGAAACATAAGAACTCTGTTATCTCTCAACAGAGATACTGCTCTGCCTTTCTGGACTAACAAACACCTATGAATTTAAGATTAATTTGATTTTAAACAATTGGAGTTATCCTGTACCTAAAATATGCCAGCAAATTTTAAACATCAGAAAAAGTCTCATTCTTAGCTCTCAGCTACTGGACAGGCAGACTCCCATTACCTTAACAGAGAACAAGAAGAATTAAGACCCAGCATCAACACAGTGCATGTCAACTGCTCCAACAATAGCTTTTGCTTTAAAACATTAGTGTTCAACTGCTTATATAAGGCTTAATATCATATTTTGGCATAATGAACTGGAGACAACCAATTTGATATTAAAGAAGCTTGCAAGTTATCTTCTATTTTCCAAGTCTCTTTAAGCCATTGTAAAAAAAAATAAAATAAAATATATGATAATTCATGTGCAGACAAGGAGTAACATTTGTTCTTCTTTTTATTACTTTTAATTAGAAGCAGCTCTTCTCTATTGCAGTGAATCAAGTGGGAATTTATCCAGGCTTGCTGTAGACTTTTTAAAGCTAGGGCATAGTAAAGAGTTGGAGCCAATATGTTCACATCTCTATTATTATTCTCACATGCACACAAAGCAGCATTTAACCCTGGCAGGAGCAGTGGCTCCCAAGCCCTCCCACCCAGTAGGAGCATTCCTGTGGCTCCAGCAGCAGGTAATGATAGATTTACAGCTCCCTCCCAGCTCCACCACCCCAGACCCTCCAGAGGGGACAGCCCAGTGCAGAAGCTTCCACTGATGGAGCTGGGGGTGGGTGTAGCTGAGACAGACAAAGAGTGGCACTGCCCCAGGCAGCAGCAAACAAAAGCTCATTCCTTCAAGTCAGAGGGACCAGGTAGCATCTGGACCTACAAGGTCCCAGATGCTCCCTGCAGACTGGCCAATTTGGGTCCCTCTGCACCCACTCTCGTGGGACAGGCTCACTGAAACTGAGTGCCAGGATGATCTCAGAAGCTTGTGACCCTTCCTGATCTCACTCTCTTTACTGGGAGCAGAGCATTCCTTTGAAAAGGAGGTCACTCCCTCACCCAAGCAGAGAAACACATGAAGATGAACCTCAACTGATATAAAAGAAAACACCCAGAAGCAAATCAGAGCCTAAAGCTTAGCAAAAATGCACTATTAAGGGAAGAGGGTGCTCCTAAATCCATATTCCACTTTCTGCAGCAGGCAGCTGTGTTGTCCCAGGGCACCACTGTGACCATGGATGGAACATGGGTCAAACACACTTAACACCAACAGCAACAAGAGGGATAAGCTCTGTGTAACAAACGGTACAAGGGCATTAAAAAAATAAAAAAATCAACCAATCAAAAAAAACCTGACAAAAAAAAAAAAGCCAAAACAAAAAAAACCCCAACTTAGATGAAAAGAACTTCTCTACACCTCATGGTAAGTCTGTCGTTTGGGCTTAGTCAGAGCTCCCCTGGCCACGAGACTGCCCTGCTATCCAGGCCCAGATTTATCCCTCTAGTCCAGTTCCTCCCTTTTTATACCACATGGTGGACTGTCTTGCTTCTCCATCTCTCCTCCTTTCCTTCCAGCCCCAAAATCCTGCTCCAGAACTAGGTCAGAGACCACCTCCTGGTAGGACATGGGCCCATGAGGAATCAACATCTTTCTAAGCAGCAGAGGACGCACCAAAAACAACCTTCAGAGTGCTCCTGGATGTGAGGCTGCCTTCACCATAGATATCAACTTAAGCAAAGAGTTTCCTGTACTAAAAAGTCACAAGGTGTTTAAACAGAACGAAACAACAAAATCCCCAAGTTTCACGACTGAAGTGCAGCACATTCATCACCTCACTGTGCAGGGACCATGTGCACCCCTGGACTTTCCAGCTGCAGAAGCACGTCCCCTGCACCCCTCGTGCCTCCTGCCCCAGCAGTCCCCATCCTGCCCTGCCACAGGCTGGCCTGACTGGCCCAGCCAGGACTGGTGGCCAAACCCAAGGGAGCTAGTGCACATTTCAGCTTTCCCACAGCCCAAAACATTCAATGGATCAAGAGCAGGTGAAAGGTCTGCCAGAGGAAGCTGAAGCAAATGCAATGTTCAAGACAGCACCTTGATCCAGGCTCCTCTCAGTGGGACTCTTTGCAGCCTTTACTTTCCCATGAGGCAGGAAAAGGTGACATCCATGATATATACACTGCTCTTCTTTAAGCCCCAGCTTACCAAACACCTTTGTGATAACAAATTAACTTTTACAATAGAGAGGTGTGTCTATAGGACACGTGAAAGCACGATGCAAGCCACCTGCTATTTGCAAGGTAAAGAAGGTTTATTTTCTGACTCTTCATTTTTATACTTTTCCAAAGGTGACAGTGGATTGGAGAGTGAATGGGCCACCTCTCCAAAGACATTGGACAAACCACTAGTACATTAAGTGTCTCCACCCCCATGAAGGAATGCAAAACAATATGTTGTTTATAGAAATTGTGTGGGAAAGTTTTTTAACAAAATGTAAACTCAGAAGGCTTTAGAAAATCTTAAGAATCAGGGCAACAGAGGTGTTTGAAAAACTTCTAAAGACTGATTCAGGTGAAAAGTTAGAATCAAAGCTTCAGAAAAACAGCTGCTCCCAGTAATTCAGGTCAGCCTTGTGATTTCTGTAGCCAGCACTCTCCCAGGCCCCCCAGAGACTTCCCAAAAAGGCCAAAGCACCACATATAATGTTATCTCACACAGAGAGGGACACTGCATTAGGTTATCTTCAGATTGCCATAATCTATTTCTTTAAACAGCATGACTTCTATAGCCCTGCATGCTGATACTGAATATTTGAGAGGTGCTTCCCTTCCAGCTGTCTGGTGAAATTGCAAAGCAGGGAAATGTTGAGATGTTTGCATGCTGCTTTTATTTATGACATTTCTTCAGATTTGAGTCGCTTGCATAAATAACAAGCCCTAACTATAATGGGGCTTTTCACAGAATAAAGAGTCATAGCCTAAAGACAAGGGATGAGCCCCCATTTCAAACACATCATAAAGCCAAGGCAATCTCATTAAAAACTTTTGTGCTCATAAGTGTGTAAACTTTGGCTGCTGCTTTGGAAGCAAGCCACACATATATAGGTCTAATTTTTTTTTTTTTTAAATAGTTCATCTGTATTAATTAAGATGCAGACCATTCAAACTTCAAACACAGCTACCCTTCCATCCTGCACCTCTCCAAAAGGTTGTGTTCACCTCAAGAAAAAAAAAAAAAGCCAGAAACAGAGGAGCTCACCGTCCTAGAAAGATTTCAGTAGAGGAATTTCTCACCTCTGGCAGGGCAAGGGTAAGGGCAGCACATGAGGCATTCAGCTAATTATAACCCAACATCTACCTACCAGGAACATCACAGGGAATGTTACCCCAGTTTACACAGAACTGAAACCAGATTTGTCTTTACAAGCATCAGAGAGGTTTGCCTAATGTAACATTTTGCTTAACTCTTACTTCATAATTCTAAGGGTATAAGAAACTGAGGAGCCAAAAACGGGGAGGCGGGGAGAAGGACTCCTTTCTGTTCCTCCCTTTCCAAGGCAGTGACATTGCTCTCTTCCCAAGGACAGTTAAAATGTGATAGGCACCATGCAAGCCAGCACAGCAAACTCGCAGGTGCTGTAATCTGGGAGAAAATGCCACATTTACCATTAATGGTGAAGAGGCAAAGTGTAGAGATACCTCTCCTCTGCAGAAGTATGCCCTCAAAATATGACAAAGACCCTGGTCTCCAGCCATACCATCATCCCAGTTTATGTATATATGCAAAAGGTAACGACACATACAACCAATTTTCTAGTGTGATGGCCAAGAAGATTATTTATTCCAGTAGAAAGATAATTTAAGCACCAGCAATCAGAGCCTGAACACTGACGGTGAAATCTCAGCCCTGACAGAGCTAGCAGAAGCTTTTCCCCCAGTGACTGATAGGGCCAGCTCTCCTCTGCAGCACAGAGGGAAAATATTTTATTTTTAAATGTTAAGTAACTCATGTGAAACGTCCAGTGTTTTTAAAACTACACGTTTCCCTATTACAACCATGACCTAATACTTATTCAGTGGAGATCTCTGGTGGAAATAAGTGCCAGGCACATGTTTTGTTGGTCAGCTGGATTTGTTGACCATTACATCAAGTTTTACTTTCAAATACACTTGTGCAGTGTAATCCAATTAGTGTTTAAAGCAACACTGACACTGTTGAATTCTATAATTAATGAAAGTAATAATTAATGTATTTGTACAGGTTATGACCAGGTCAGGTATTTCAAAGGCAGCTGATCACAGTATTTATATGAATACAAGAGAACATAAAGCAAGTAATTATTCCTTTTGTAAGGATCTCAGTCCCTCTGTAGTTGTTTCAGCTTTGCTGATATGTGACTCTAGTGTGGTAAGAGATCTGAAACTATTCTTAGACCATAGCAGAAAGTATGAAGTGGTTTCTTGGCAGGTCTTGCACTCCCCACTATAATGAGAGCAAGTCACTTCGTTTATTTCCCCGTCAGATGAGCAGAGAGAAGACTGAAAGCCAGAGCATAAATAAGCTCCTCAGCCTGTGAACAAGAACAAAGAAGGAACCAGGTTTTGTGAAGGAACCAGATGGCTCCTCCCCACCTCCTTTCCAGAAGTCCAGCTATGAGTTTACAGCATATAGTGAGATATAAAAAAAAAAAAAAAAAAAAAAAAGCCAAATCAATTTATTAATTTTTTCACCTCTGCTTTTGAATTCCATTGCTTCCTTGAAGTCAAACACAGAAGCCTTTACAAACTAAACACAAGACTTAAGCAGGTTCACACTGCTCCTGCTGCTGGGTTGGGAGGGAAGAGGAAGAACAGCAGGATGGAGATAATGCCACTGGACCCTGGTTAGGGAGACAAGGGCAACTCCCTTTGTGTTAAAAGCTGCAAAGATGTGCTGGCATAGATACTTCAATTTTTCCATTTCTTTTCCTTTGTAGATTGAATTTAGCTTGTGAAGAAAAAAGCTGAACTCCAAGCCTAAATGTTTCAGTCATGGAAAAAGACTACTTTTCATCTGAATGCAAATTAATTTCCCACTTTCCATTTTTAGGTCCCAGTAGCAAACTCAAGCACACAAGCCCCCAGGACTCCAGGTTACTTTTGTCATGAGCTGAGGTGCTCAGGGAAGGCAGAGATGCCTCACTGTTGGGTTTGAAGGAGGGAAAGGGGTACACAAGGAGAGCCAGGGCTGCTGACCCAGCCTGGGGTCACAGCACCACGCTCTTCCCCTCCCCAAATTCAGCTTTGACACTGGCCTCAAGCAGAAGGGACACTGGGCTGATATCACTGGCTTTGCCCCCTCTCCATTCCAATGCTAAGGAAAAAAAAATTATAAAAGAAAAAAGCACCCACAAAAAGCGAGGCCTTTTGAGTTCAGCAAACATGGAATACCATGGTCATAAGGTGTTGGGGGAAATATGACTTCTTCCTATTTTGTTTATAAAACAGACAGAGCAGCAGCTTCAGCCAGAACAGCTCAGGCTGCTACGGCCCGTGTAGCAGGACTGTGAAATACAGGATTCTTATGGGTTTATTTTTTGTAAAAACAGAGGATTTATGCCCGTCTCAGGTGTTGCCGTGCCTTGTGGCAAAAGAAATAAGCAAGTCTTTCTTAAGAGCTTAAATCAAAATTATGCATATGTTACATTTATGACCAAAAAAATGTTAAAGGAAGTAGCAAGGAGAGGCACGGATAGAAAGGGAGGAACTGAAGTCTTAAAATCTTCCATGCCACAGCATACACGAAACCCTCTCCTGTCACAGCGCTAGTTTATACATTGGTCTGCTACATTAAAAATAAACCAGACCACCTCTTTTTAACTCGTGCCTAATAAGGGCGCACCATACATACATTTATCTATAGATCATGGCCCGGCCTTGGAAAACAGCAGAGGGTTTTCTGTGCTGCTTAAAAAGCCTGGGGCACCTCTGTGCCGCTGTCAGGCAGAGCTGTAACCCCAGCCCCGGCGGTGGCGAGGGGACCGAGCCCGGGATGCGGCAGCGAGCCCCGGGAGCGGAGCGGGGCCGCGGTGCCCGGGCAGCACCAAACATGGAGAAGGCGGCACCGCACCGGGCACGGCGACTTGGACAGCCCGGCTAGCAACCAGTGTTTGCAAACACAGCACGGCCATCAGATGGGCCGGCAATAAATTAGGGCCGGGCGGGGGAGAGAGAGGAGTCGCTCAAAGGAACAGACCTGGGCAAAGAGGGCTCCCCCGGCACCCCCAGTTTCGTTTAGCGCCTGAACACGGGGATGGGGATGCGCCAGCGCCGGGGCGCCCACAGCGCGACGGAAAAAACGCTGTCAAATGAAACGAAATAATGAGTGCTTCCAGCGCCACTCCCCCAGCTCGGAAACTTAGCCACAGCCTTCCCAAATGCTGCTTTATCCCATGCTCAACTCCATCCGACCCCAGCTGGAGCCCCACTTCAAAGAACGGAGGGGAGTTAGGGTGATGGGGGAGCTCCGCACTACAGGCACCCCGAGGCGAGGTCTGCTCCACAGCCCAGCTCATCACTACATGCAAAAAGCAAAGGATTTGGGCTTTCTGTCTCCTGGCACACTTCCAGATCTCTTGACAGGCCAGCTTGGGGAGGAGATTTCTGCTAAGCAGGGCTTTGAGGTAACATTTCTCAGTGTCTGGAAACCAAAAACGGTCCAAGGACTGCCACGAGCATCTGGTTAAAACCAGAGCAGCACACAGAGCTGGAAGGTGGAAGAAGGGGCTGCCACAACCTGACCACGGGGCCCTAGGGCTCCACGCTGCCCAATTGCTGCTCTGCAGCTTCATCTCAGCCATGAGCTCACCCCAGGTACTGAAAAAGTACCAGCGTGAGGTTCAGAGAAGCTACAGTGTTTTCAGAGAAACACAAGAACACCTTCAGCACACCACTTCTCGAAAGGTAAGAAGGCTTGCAGACTACAACCATATATCCAGCTACAAAGGCTGTACAACAGAAGGATTACCACCAGAAAGGCAGGACCTCAGTGGCAGCCTCACATTGCCAAACGCCTCATCTCCTTCTTCCACAGATGAAGGACATCATCATGACCCCAGAGACTCAATAAAAGCATACTGGGATCCTGCAGCAAGTATGAATACAAGCCCAGCATGACCACACTCTTGCCAGGAGCAAGGGGACAGTTCAACAATTTCAAGCTTCCACAAGATACACAGAAAAGTATCTCACAGGATCCCTAGGTCCTACAAAGCCATGGAAGTCAGCTGAGGAAAAGGGATAAAGTACCAGCCCGCTCCATTCTCCTGCCACACTGTGCAGGTTGGAAGTAGCAAGCTGCACAGAAAAATTAAGCACATTAAATACATACAATATGAGCTAAGCAGCAAATCCTTCCATAGTTTCCCAGTGCCACAGCCAATCTTTGCCAACCATGCCTCCGAATGGCATAAGCACCCAGGGGAAAGGAAATTTAATCTAGAGAGCAGCATTGTTATAAATAGGATCTCGAGAATAAAGTGAAGAAAGGGAAGTGTCCTTGGATGATGCCTTAATTGGTGGGGCTCATCTCCACCAAAGCATTAAGGGATAAACCAAATTCCATATTAAAACAGGAGCCTTTACAGGAAAGCCATATACATACATCAGCACTCACACAGAAACACACCACTTTCAAATCACTTTTTAAACAAATAATCTCCCTCTGTCCATTATTCTGGCCCCGTATCACCAGAACAAGGCTTGATTGCTCCTCAAGTTTTGCTGACTGGCCCATGACACAATGCCTCAGACCAATTGACCTCCCTCATCTGTCCTGCCCCCTCCTTCTACTCTCCCACTGTCCACCTTCAGCACCTATGAGTCCAGTTTTACATGGACTAAAACAGGGCTGCTAAGCTAAAAGAGAAGTATCCCCTGCTGGACCTCTGCTCTTTGGGTTATAAATACTCAGAATAAGCACTGGGGGAAATTCTTTGTCTGCACAGCCAGACACCAGGAAGCACATTTCCTCCTCCTTCCACTTCTCACCCCTCCTGCTACTCAAGGACAACATCCAGAGAAAAGCAAGCATCTCTCTGCTACCAGCTCCATGATTTGTCCATGGAAGGCATTTGCTTTGCCACTGGTAACTTGAAGCACACAGGACTTCCTAGAGATAAATAGATGCTTTCAAGATGCCACTATCAGCAGAGAGCACACACTGCAAAGCAAACCAACACACTGTGTCTGGGCAATGAGAAGAATTACCTTTAAGGACTAGGGGCTCCTTGCCTTCTCGCTTGAGTGACTCCAGCACTATGTGGAGTGGCTGGGAAGGCATCACCCTGCTTGGCTCATTGGTATTCTCATCATAAACTACGATTTCTTTGGAAAAGATTCTCTTGAAGGAGTCCTTGCCTTCCCGGCAGGAGATCAAGTCCAAGACGGTGATCTTGCCCTGCTGGAGCCTTCTCCGGCTGATCTTGTCAGAACAGTTAATGTGGACAGCCCCTTGAATGTGGCTCTTATTATACTCCATGAAGGGCCTGCAGTCAATGATGACAGGCCCTTGGTTCTGTTGGTGGCTCTTGCTGCATTTGGTCATCTTCTTGGCCAGATCATTGGGGTAGATGATTTTGATGCTGGCGAGTTGCTTGGCGCTGCCCGAGACAGGGCTCCCCACTCCGCCCAGCGGGCTCAGGCTGCCGGCGTTCTCATTGCTGTTGACCATTTGGTTGGCAGGGCAGGCGGGGGAGGCTCCGGCGTGGGTGCTGCTGGTGCTCGCTTGAGTTTGGGCCTGAGTGTCCTTGTCGTACGTTGCCACAGTGCAGCAACTGGCACTGCTGCATCCACAACTCAGGGAGCGTGCAGAGCCGTTGGATGAGGGCATATACGTGAGATTAGCAGTCTTTAGGGACACGACAGCTGCGCCGAGCAGACTGGAGTGGCTCTCACCAGCAGAAGAGGCAGATTCAAGGAAGCTAGAGTCTAAACACAGGTTGAGATCCTGAGGTCTCACTGGCCTCGAAAGTGCCACTACTACCCTGTCGTCTAAAGGAGATGGAGGCATGAGGAGGCTGAGCACTAGCAAGTTAAGAAGAACTCAAGATCACCCTGAAAAAGGAAAAGAAGGGAAAGAAGAAAAAAGGTGATGAAAACAGATCATGAAATCACGTAAACCTACAGATCCAACAACTTATTTTGCCGACACCCATTATCCCTAACCTAACAACCCCTTCTGACAGTTACCAGCTCACAGTAGCTGCTAAAAGCCCTTTTCAGGGCTGCAGAGAATACTTCAGCTATCTGCATGTGCGCCCATGGCACACAGAACCCACATGAGCAGCCTGGACTGTACAGTGACACCCAGGGATGGCATTTAGCTACATGCAGACGGTACTGAGCTATTCTGAAACCCCAGGCTGCAAGGCTCACCACTGATAATGACAAGAGGCACGTTCCCTTATCCCGTTGCTCACTGAAAAGGAAGCAACTACTGGGCTGAGTCTACTACAGGGAGGAACGTGTAAGAGCTGAATAGCTGAATGTGTCAGGGGTGATATGCAACTTTTCCAGCAGGCTGGAATAAAATTAGCCTGTGAATAAATTTTCTGAGACAGTTACAAACTTGAACACGTAAGGCTAAACAAAAAAATACCCAGAAGAAAACAAAAAAATTAGTTTTGAGAGATCCTTTTAAGCGTGCACCTTGCACTTCCCTCCCCCTGTCAGAGGTGAATCCAGTCTCAGTTAAACCCCTAGTTCCAGGCTCGGGAAAGCTGCTGTTCTCCAGCAGTTCGTGAGGCAAGTTCCCTGCTTTCCAATACATTTCACAGCTTCTTCAAAGAGTGGTCCCCTCTGCCCCAGTCAAGGTCACTGCCTGCCCCACCTTTGACTTCCCATTTGCTAGGACGCAGCATGCAGGATTAGAATCCCCCCTCGGCAGTCAAGGAAGACCGCAAAGAGGAAAATATCCGAAGCCGGCCCTGACAGCCCTCCACCAGCAACTTCGGGAGCAGCCGCAGCTCCCTCTGAAAAACCCATCCCAGCACCAACTTCACCAACTCCACCAAGCCCCGCAGCGGGGCGAGCACTCGCAGCTCCCGTTTGCCGCCCCGGCTGGCTCTGCACCGGGCCGGTCAGGAGATGCCCATCCCGAACAGGGGGCGGCCGGGGGGCACCGCCACCGCCAGCAGCCACCGCTCTGCGGAACGAACCCGCGGAACGAACCCGCGGAACGAACCCGCGGCACCTCCGGAGCGCACAAAGCGCCGGGGCACGGCGGAGGCGCCGCGGCCGGCGGAGCGGGGCCAGCGGCGGCTCGCTCGGGAGGCTTTCCCAGCCCGTTCTTTTCCCAACCCGCCCCTCGCCCTATTTTAGGCTCAGAACTAGGATAAGGACGCCCCGAGCGCCTTCGCCTGACGCAGTTAAAATTTTAAAATAAACGAGGGAGGCAACCCAGTTCCCCCAGCGAGGGAAAACAACGAAAGAGCCCGCGAAAAGCGGGAAACTGAAGTTTTGCTCCCGAGCGCGGGGAGCCGGGGCTGCCGCCCATCGCGCGGCGGGCCGGGCCGGGCCGGCGCTCCCCGCCGCGGCAGCCCCTGCGCGGGCTCCCGCGGCCGCGGGCCCCCGCTCCGCGCCGTGCCCCCGCTCAGCGGCCCGGCTGTCCCGCACTCACCGGCGCGTCGCGGTCCGGCCCGGTGCGCGGAGGTGGCGGCGGCCGCCGCGGGAGGAGCCGCTGGAGCCGCTGCGAGTCGCGCCCGCTGCCCCGCGCGCCGCCCGCCCCGCGCTCCGCGCGCCGCCCGCACCATCCTCGTTACTTTCCCTTTTGCTACCGCGTAAATGTACGGCCCGGCGGGGGCGGGGCCCGCAACGACGGGCGGCCGCGCCGGCCAATCGCAGCGCGGGGGGCGGCCCGGAGGCGGGGCGGTGACGTAATCGGCAGCCAATGGGGAGGGCGCGGCGACGGCCCCGCGCCCCGGGGCAGCCGCTGCTCCCCGCGGACGGGCGGGGGCGGCCCCGCGGCAGCGCCCCCACAGCGCGGGCAGAGCCCCCTCAGGACGGGCAGAGCCCCCTCAGGGCGGGCAGCAACCCCCGGCAGCACGAGCAGAGCCCGGGAGCGCCCCGCGTCCGGCCGCGGCACCAGCCACGGGGCCCAGCAGAGCGTCGGCCCCGCTCCCGGAGCGCGGCGGCACCGGGCAGTGCTGCCCGTCCGCCCCAGCCCCGCCGCGGGAGGCTCGGCAGTGGACGAGCGGCGCCAACCCGAGAGGATGCTGCTCAGCGGCTTTTCCAAGCAGTCCTTCCCTGTCAGAAAGGAGCCCGCACGAGGTACTTGGGAGCAGGAAAAGCCAGCAGACACATCTCCTCCTGGGTCAGTCCATCACGCATCAAGCCAGCAAGGCAGAAACAGGGAAAGTGGCATCTCCAGAATGATGCTCCCTACCAATCCACCTGACCACGGGAGCACTGGAGAGTTTCATCTAGAGCCCAGCACTGAGCTACAGCAGGAAGGGTAAAGTTGGAGCAGATAAGAACAAGCCCACACTTAATTTCTTGAGAGTAGAACAGTCATTTCCCCACCCAAAATCAGTAAATCACAGGGAGGGCAGGAGATGTGTCCTACACTGCTCAGAGACAGCCAGGCCTGGAGGTCCCTGCCTGCCTGACCCCCAGATGCTCCGTGCTATGGAAACTCAGAACCCAGCTTTGGCACATTCTCCAGTAAAGATCCTGAATGTTCAGATTAGACTGGGCTCTCCCCCAGTCTAGTCAGTGCAAAAAGGAAAGCAGCACACTTTGGAGCACAAGATTTTAAGGATAAGCATGAATCCCTTTCATCCTTTCTGTCAGAGGCTGACATGGGCAAAGTAATGAGCTCTCACCCTTCCTATGTGAGCACTACAAGGTGAGAACTGATTTTCAAGCCACAGGGATCAGCTCATCACACACACTAGAAGAGTACCTGGCAGCAGCATGGGATTTCTGCACCCCTTCCTTCCTCACTGTGCAACCTGTTTACACATTTCCTGGTTCAGCAACCACATTTCATCATGTACCAGTCCATCAATCCACCAAGTCAGCAACAGGGAAAGCGGCATCTCCAGAGCAATGCATCCTCCCGTGTCCTTCCTAACCATGGGAGTGACAAAGTGTTTCACCTACAGCCGGGAATGCCAACCAAGCTTTGGGCTACAGGAGGAAAGATGAAGTTAGAGCTGGTAAGAAGTTGTCAGCATGATAAGATTGAATCTAAATTAGCCCCCAGCCCTCAAAGATTTTGGTTCTGGGATGTATGTGGATAATTAATTTTTCAACTGGGATTTTCTAGTTGTAACCACCAATCCAACTGGGTCTATTGCAAAAAAAAAAAAAAAAAAAAAAAAAAAAAAAAGTATATAAAATGCAGTGATATCATCATCCAGCAACTCAGTTTAAAAAAAATTTGAAAAAAGAGAGCAAGATTTTAGAAGCACTGAAGACTTGATTTTTTTTTTTTTTTTATTAATAGTTCTAAGGTAAACAGCAAATCCTTTTCCTCACAGCCATTCTTTCAAAAATCAGTCGCTTCCCCTAAATGTTCCTTGTAGGACAGCAACTCATCCAGCACAAACTCAGGCTTTTGGTTTCCAGTGTTGTGATACCACAGCAGAGCACCAGTTCCCCTGCACACTGGGATGGAAGGGAAAGTGGGGGAAGGCTCTCACTTGTAACAGCTTCCCCTCCAGCACTCTGCTTCCACTGAGAGCAAATGTGGGGAAAGACTTTGAGCAATTAAGTCATAGAGTGACTTCACCCAGCAAAGACCACAGTCTGGAGGTATTACCTTCTGAATAAAATATTAATAAAATATAAGTCCCCATGCTACCCAGCATAAATGCAAACCAGGCTTTAACAGTGCAGTGCAATTGCTGCAAAAACAGCTGCCCTGCCCAGCGATGGGGCAAACAGCTCAATGGAGAAATGCACAGGTCTCACTCGGACTCCACAAACAAACACTGGTCAGTTACCCAGAGGTGCCACTGTCAGATGCCACTGGAGCATTTCCGCGTTCTCTATTCCTCTTTGTCCATGGCTTGCTGAGGATGGCACTGGGATCACAGTACAGGAGGGGTGCTTCCCTCAAAACCTCCCTTTCAGGCCACACTTTGGCTTGGGGAAGGAGCTCCTCATGGGCTTGTGTTCTGTTCACCACCTGAAATGGCACCTTCCACCCAGGCAGCTGGAAACCGTGTTCCTGTTTGTGCATCTCCCAAAGCTAGACATCTCCTAAGGCAAATATTTGTTAGAAAACACTTGCAATCATTGATTTTACTTTCTGACCAAACTTCTCAGTACTGTACTAAAAAATGTGCACCAAGAAAATATTTTGTGACTTGCTTATGGAAGAGTTCTTCTCACAGGAGATCTGTGCAGAGGTTACTCACAGTGAGCAATGCTCCCTTCTGAAGGATATTCAACCTCTGCCAAGTTTTTTTACAATACAAAGAGAGGCCAAATGTTATTTTCTTTCATATTTTACTTAACTTTTTATTTTTCTAAGATTGTTGACGGTAAGTTGCTATTCCACCCCAGTTTCAGAGGATTTCCTACACAACTTTGCTGACTTCATGCTTAATAAATTTTATTAGCCTATGACATAAGATTGGCCTTTTTCCTGCTCTCAGAAACCACAGCCCGCTATGACTTTTTTTTCTGAGCCTATTCAATGAACAGCTTTCTAAATGCTTTTGCTCTCTGTAATTCAACACCCAAAACAGACAAGACTTATCTGTTCCCTAAAAACTAAACTTCTATTCTCTAAAAAGCACACAAGGATTCTTATTATGAAAGCTGGCACATCTTAGTTGAATTCCCACTTCCACCAGTAGCAGCACATGGGATTTTGACATTTATTTTCTTCAAATGCTTTTGCCACCATGGTGCACTTGCTCAGACATTTGAAGAAAACCACAAGCAGACAAAGTGAAATTATCTCAGAATTTAAGCAAATCGTCACAAACTCTCACCGTATACTAATTGCATAAAATCCAGTCAGAACTGTTCAACCTCACTAAAAGGGTAAAGATTGCTAAAAGCACACGCTGAATATTTAACAGATGTGAAAAAGAAGCCATCACAATTCTTGCCAATAGCACAGACACCCCTTAAGTGCTCTCCAGCTCAACTTATTGAAACCTATTTCAATCTTATTGACAGACTTCTTGCACATCAATCACTCTTCCACTCTACAATCAGGGACCTTTTATCTTGTTTAGGATTAGAAAAAGACCCAGAATATAATTACCTTCATCAACACAGCCATATACAGCACCTTCCCTGCACCAAAGTAGGGAAGAAGGTGTGCTGTCCTATCCCCTGAACATTCAAATCTCTGGAGTCATGCATGAAATAAGAATTTCACCTGTTGTACATATGACTGCAGAATGGGGCACTCCAATGTTGGCTGCTCTCTGGGGTAGCATTATTCTGGTTTTAGGGGCACAGTAACAACCAGAGCCAGGAGTTCACAGTAACAGGTTGTGTGTAAAGACAACAAAGGACAGATACTTGTCCCTCCTGAGAATGTCATTTGAACAGAGCAATGCAAGTTCCCAATTTTACCAGCAGAAATGGGAAGCAAGAGGCTGAGTGACTTCTCTAAAGTAACACAACAGCTTACACAGTGGAGCAGAAAATTGGGAAACTGGGGAAAACAAAGGTGCTAACCAGCACAGTATTTCAACTGCAAACCTGTAACTTGCACTTACTTCATCAGATATCACATGAAGTGGCTAAAAGAAAATGTCCTTGGGGGCTAGACTGAACATCTATGTGTTCACTACTTAAATTTGCCCATTTGTTTTTTTAAGCAATCTTTGATTCTTGTAAGGTTTTACTACATCACATGGCACCTTTGTTTGTCCTTGCTAGAAATGTCAGTTCACTACATAGGCAAAGCTGAGAAACACTGTTAGCCATTTTGTGAGAAAAGGATATCTCCTTTTTTCCTTTCTTTTTGGAACCCTGTTTTAAAGGCACCTTAGTAAAATACAAGCTTCCCTCTTAAGTGATCATCTGGTGTGAGAGAAAACAACTTGCTTTAGACAAACAGTTCATCTTATAAGCAAGGGGGTGGGATTGAAACTGTGCACAAAATGAATTTGTAAGGAAAATGGGAGCCAGTAGTAAACATAAAGATGCATCCTGGTACTCCTGCTTGCTTTTTATGGCTTATACCCAGTGGGGAAGCTGCTATAAAATGACCTAAGTGAGAAGCTGAAATGCAACAATTCTGGCACTGTAACTCCACGTGGATGCTTCTGTTGCAGTTACCAGCCTGTGTGGGTTTGGTAAGGCACAGGTGATGCCAGGTGTCCCTTCCCTGGGGCACACCACAGGGGAGTTGGGGCAAGGAGGTCATGGTGGTGAGCAGCATCCTTTAAACAAAACAACAACACAGGCAGTCAGGTGAAGTCAGCCCACACCTCCTGACCATGCCTGCTCCATTTCAGCTCTGGGTCACTGCTGTGGAACTGTGGTCAGATACTCACCCCACAGCCCTTGCAGGCAGCCTTGCTTTCCTTCTGCTGGGTGGCAGGTGACAGCTCAAGACCACCCTGCAAACACCTTGCGCTGCTGCAGATGGATGAGTTAGTTTGATGAGTTAAGGGGACAAGCCAACCTGGGGGAGTTTGCCTCCAGCACCCCCATCAGCATCCCCCCGACCCTTCTGCCAGCAGAGAGGGGGGATGGCTGCACATTGGGAGGAGTGGGAAGGGGTTCAACACCTTTAAGATGCTGGAGTGAGATGACATGTGTTCACAGCCTTGTTTATACAAATTCATTAAACAAATGTAGCTACAGATTGACATTTTAATTCCTCTATATGACATTTACCCAGGGCTTCAAAACAAACATATTTCTGCTTACCTGGCTGTATATGCCACCTTTAAAGCAACAGAGGAATGATTAAATAGGAGTTTGCTTCAGTAAAGTCAGCTGGTTTTTCAAATCTGCCTGGGTACAACCTGCTCATTTTTATTTAAGGTTCTCTAATCATCCCTGGCTGCAGCCTGGCTAGGAATCTCAGCAGGACAGAGAGAGATTATTATTTTCTTAACAGTCCTTTTATCATTATGATTTTCCCATTTAAACTGTGGCTGTTTGAGTGAACAGGCAATTCCTGGTCTCCCCAGGGTGCTTGTACCTTAGAGAGCAGAAGAGATTCTAGTTACAAGAAGTCTTCTGGTGTGTTCCTGCAGCCTCCACGCCACCAGCATGAAGCAACACATTGGGAGCACACCAAGAGCACATCAGTAGGACAGGACAAGGCAGGCACATCTGTGCTGCCCAGGAGGGGACAAGCACTTAGGAGGAAAGGAGTAAAAGAGCATGAAAAGGAAAAAGAAATGGTTTTCTGAAGGTCTTTATTTATAAATTGCCTCCAGGCCAGACACAGTCTTACTTCCTTTTCTCAGAGCTTGGGTGAGATCCCTCACTCTATCTCTCCTTAGGAGAGCCAAAGGGGAAGACACTGGTTATGAGGAGCAGAGCAAGAGGGCTGGAAAAAGTCCAGTTGGAGTCACTCCCATAACTCAGTTCAGCAGTTTGGGGTCATAAAGGCTAGTCCCTCCTGAATTCAAAAAGAGATCAGGGAAGGTGAATTATTCCAATTGGCTCTGTTGGAAAGTAAGTGCACAGACAGTCACTGCCGTGACAATCGCTGTGAGCGAGAGTGCTGCAGAGCTATTGACAGCCAGCTGGGCCAAATTCCACTCCCCATCACACCCGACCCTGCTGATCGATGCTGTGAGAGCAAACAGTGCCTTCCATGCACAAGGTCCCCTTCCCAGAGGCAAATATCCGATTGTCCTGGCCTGGCAGCTGCAGGCGGATGTGCACGGGGTAGGAGAGGGCATGCTGGGGCTGGCACAGTGGGACAGGGCACTTCTGGGGCTCCTTTCAGGACTCCAGCTGAGAGATGCTGTAAGGTGTCATCCTGGGCAGACCTAAGCCTTCCTACTCTGCAAAGCCAGGGCTCCCTGCCTGCTAAAAGTGACAACTCTTTCCTGTGGTGTGCCCTCCCTCCTGTTTTTTTCTTTCATGGGCCAATGTGGCTCCTCTCTCCTGAGCCACAACAGTGAGAATACTCTGTCTTGCATATTTCTGCCTCCGCCCCCCAAAACAAAAGGGGAAGCAGGACAGGAATATGAGTTTTATTACTTATATGTGCTTGTAAGTGTACAGAACAGATCATCAGAGATAGTGGTTTCAACTGCTGCCATAGCTGCTTGAGCAGCAGCTCTGTATAGCCCTAATTTGGGAAGGGTAGCTCCTGCTTCTCATCCTCCAGAACAAGCTTTCACATCAGGCCTTCCACCTGGACCACAGTTTTGGTCCTGCTTGCCTTCAAACACTAGTCAGGCTCTGAAGGTCAGGGATGTAATAAGTGCAATACAAATGAAGCCCTTCCAGACGAACGATTTGTGTCCATAGCAGAGCTGAGTTCTCACCAGCCTCACTCAGTGACATAACTGACCTGACTTTAGGGGGTCAAATAGCAGTCCAGATAACTGGCATTAGCTGCCCTGATTTACAGGCAACTTTTTAATCCAGTGTTTTGTGCCTGCGTCCCTTCCAGCTGCTGCCCCTGCCTCGCTGTCTGCCCTCCGCTGGCCCACTGAGACCAGAACTAGCAGAAGAAGCACAGATCTCCCTTCCTCTACCTCTCCTTGTACCAGGACTGTTCTTGAATTTGCACCAGGCTCTGTGCCAAAGCAGCAAAGGGGCACAGACCAGAAGAGACCCACGGGCAAACACCACACATGCAGGGAAATCATCAGCTCTGCTCTTTGCTCAAAGACCACCTGAGCCTCCACAGCCTCTTTCAGGGTATGAATGGTATGGCTCACTCACCTGATTAACCAGGTGGAAGGACATCAGGCTCCCAGCCCTCCCACCAGCCCACAGAGGTGAGGGGGTGGAGGACCACACAAGCAGGCTTCAAGGAAAAGCACTTCAGTCAGCTGTCAGCCGCGCTGCACTTTGGAATTTGCAGGTGTTTTGGAAGAAACTAATTGAATTCTCATGAAACCACTCCAAACATTTGTCCTAAGAGAACATTCTCATTCATTTGTTTATGGAGGATGCTTTGTACTGTGAGTTGCTGCATTTAGATTAGCATTCAGTGCCACTTTCCACCCCACTTTGTTTCTGTCTGTATTCGACAGAGCTGTCAGCATCTCACCTTCAGTGAAAAGAACATCAATATTCTCTGGCAGCAGGCAGGGGAGGCTCTATGCAAAGCCACAGTTTGAACAGTTTAACAAATGTGCAGACTTGCAAACCTGGAAACTTGTTCTTGGCCAGCTAGATGGCTTAGCCCAACTACCTTCCTCCTTCAGTGCAGCTGCTGCCAGAACAGAAGGAGAACAGGTCCTCTTCTGGCCAGAATACCTTTTGCATGGCTATACTGATGGGAGCAGCTCGTGAACCACACAGACCCTCCCCATGGGCTAGCAAAAACCTTTCTTAAAGTATATTTTCAAGCAACTCTTCTTCTCCAGCCTGGGCCTCAAGCAACTTCCCCTCCATGGGATAAACAGCTTCTTCCTCAGCTTGATTACAGCAATCCTAAAATTGGAACTGAGGAGCTAACAGGAAGAAAGAGCTGGGATCTTATTGAGATCAACTCTATTTCTGTCATGTTGACTGAAATAGGCAGTTGACCTTGTTCTACTTATGACTACCTCAGTGCAAGCCACAGTTTGCTTTATCACCAGCATGGGGCAAGCAGGTACAGCAGAGAGTTCTCAGCACCTTCTGCCTGTCTCACAAATCCCATTTCTCCCACTACGGTCAAGCGGTCACCCCCATGCAGCCACAGCCAGGCAACAGGGAGAGTGGAGTTCATGTTAATGGGCTCCAGAATTTCAACTCATTAGTGAATGAGCAAAGTGCTCTGGGTCACAGGACAAGGTTTTCTCCCTCCTCCTCCACTTCCCTGAGGCAGTGAGCAATATTTACATTCATCATTTTCCTCATGCTGATATGACAAACCAGTTTAACTGCAGAGGGTGCTTCCCTTGCCAGTCAATTGTACCAAAGGCTAGTGAGGCCCACTGGAGTTTACACAGCTTTCATTAAAGAAATTTTCCCTTTGAAAGGGGTGAAAATTTAATTAAAACCACCTCCTGCCTTCAAAGAGCCTCCCTCTAACCAGAAAACCACTCCTCACTTCCTTCTGCTCTAACAGCTGCCAGCTGAGTCCCACAACATGCCTGGGATCTCCCTTAATTTTGGCCCAACAGGTGTGATGCTGGGGGCTGCCAGAGTGGGTACAGGAGGCCAAGCTCCTGAGAATCCCTGCAGGTGAGGTGATGCAATGTGGGACACCAGCTCACATGTTGCTGCTGCAAAGTTCTTTCCTTGGTAGGTCACCACCACTTTTATCTTAGTGTGATGTTCTGGCCTTGCTGAGCCTCTAAAAATGTTGTTTTTCCAAGGGGAACAACATGCTTTTACTATGGTTTAGGTTTCCCCTCTTTCTTTGTGAGGTCAGTATGTACCAAAGCCACCAGGAGATGAGGGAAGGACACTGATGGTTGGAGAGGGTAAGAGAAGATTACAGATCAATTTGGCTCTTGCAGATGAGCTTGTCTCTGTGATGCAAACTTTAAGCAGGCAGACTACACTTCTACCATATACATTAGTGACAGCAGTGGGACAGTATAATCAATGGTTGCAATTGTTAAACATTTTATGGCAAATCCTGCTTGGTTTACCCTTGAGATTGAGGGACTTCCTAAGGGACTTCTACCCCTCTGGGTAGAAGGAAAATGACATAATGTAATCAAGGCAGAAGAGGAAGCTGGCTTCCTTGTGCCCCCTTCTGAGAGCACAGCAAGCAGTACTTGGCCATAAATACAGATCTTGTGCAAAATGTTTTTTCTCACTTAGCATGGAGATTACCCAGCTTGAGTTAGACTGACTGCTCCTAATAGGAAATCACAGTGCCCCTTTCTTATATAGCAATGTACTAAATATAAACTCAAGTTTCTTTAGGTTTAATGTTAATGTCCCAGGAATTTCTCATGACTTCTGTTTTCCCACGCTGACGATCCTGCAGCTGATGGATTGTGAAACCACGGTGCAGGGACTCACACAAGAGATGTCAGCAATGGAGATTACACATTATGGGTTTGCTTCCCCAGCCCACTGAGGATTAGCACCACACCTACCATCTACTTAGATACCTCCTTGAGAGATTAATGCATTGGTTGGTCCAATAATTGTTTTTCCCCCTGCTACTTGCTGAAAGCAATTTGGCATGCAGCCACCACTTGACCAGTCCTTTTTCTTGGTCCAGGCTAATTCTTGTAGTTCTCCTGACCACAAATGAACTCCTTCAGTCTTCGTAAGTATCCTGTTCTCACCAGGTAGCCATATGGCTGCTCCTGAGTTGGCTGTAAATTCCCTGACAGCACCAGTAGCTCCAGATCCCAGAAGAAGCATTTTGCCCTGCATCAGGTGCAATGTATTGGAAAGACATCTCCTACAGAGGTGTTCACATCCCAGCTTTGGGTTACACAGCTCTCCTCTGCCCATGGGAGTCTCTCAGTGGAGCACTGCTGCAGCTCCACTTTCAGTGGCTGCTGGTGGGGTTGGTCAGCTCAGCCCTTGTTTCAATGTTCAGCAGCAAACTGCAGATGTCAGGAGCTGGATGGGCAAGCTTTAATGACAGCCCCTTCCCTGCTTAAAGCAGCATCTCCACCAGTGCATGCCATACTCAGGCAGCTGTGGGACGGGCTGTCACTACCCTGAGGATCATCACCCTGCAATACCCTATGGCTCCATCACCTCACCAGGGTGCCCTTTTGCAGGTGATCTCTAACTCATGGCTCATCCTTTGAGATCTTACTGGAATGAGTCACTACAGATGAAAACAGTGGTGGTGCCAGTCCTCCATGGCTGAGGCAGCCATGCCCATTCCACCCTCATGATGACAACCACACCAACCACAGGACTGCCTCCTTCCTCATCACTGAAAGACAGTTCTGCGTGAGGTCATAGCAATGGATCTTATGCATCCTGAGAGCATTGTCAGCACACTGACCAGTCCTCCATGCTGCCTGCCTAAAACAAGGGAAAGAGGACCTGGCACTCTGCAATCCAGTCAGAGGGTGCCATACTGCAGAAGTGGCCCTGCAGGCTCCAAAGTGACCATCTGAGAGATAAGATCCTGTTCAAATTGGGGGATCATTGGTAGCTCAGAGATCCCGGGTGACTTAAACTCCGACTGTTTAGGGCATAAAAGGATGAGAGGCAATCCCAGAAAGAGGAATCCAGGGCGGCCCCAAGACCAAACCATTAGTGCGTGCCAGGACATCCATCAGAATTTCAGTTCTATGTGAATCAACAGCAACACACTAAGATGGGCTGAAGGCATAAACAATGCCTGGTGTTTTTCATCCTTGTGTTCAAATTCTGCTCTTCCTCCTAAAACACTGATCAATTTTGCTCAAAGACCACTGCTTCCTCTCCTTCTCTTCCAATATAAGGCCATTAATTACAGAGATATAATAATAAAAGTACAGAAAACTTGCAGGACTTTGTATGTTATTTATAAGATGGTGACTCAGCCTTAAAATGCTGCAGAAGCCAGTGTAAGTAGCTGTAACCTAGCAGAAGAGAAAGGTTCTGATAGCAAAAGCAAGTAAAACAATCACCTGTACCCAGGACAGAGCACTGTGCAAACACTTCTGGGCTGTGCTGATCAGGCAAATCAAGCAGATTTCCTCAAAAATAAAAAGGATTTTTCCTAGATGAGGGTGTACATTTACTATTAGTCTGATTAAAGTAGTTTTCTTAATTCGCAGACTAATCATATCTGGCCAAACAAGCAAGCAAGAAATAAGATTTTTTTTTCATGGTTCTGATGCAGCGATACCATGGTGAATGAACACTGTCATTCCAGATATCATACAGGTCTGCTCCAAATCCTGTCACAGGACTTTCATTCAGGATTTTAGTCCTCTTCCTTTCTAGGCAGTCGTGCCATCCAGATGAGGCAGCCAAACTACCCAGATGAGGCACCCAACTGTCCCTGCCTAAATTAGACACCACCCACACATCACTGGAGTGCTCTGAGTCACCTCCCTGTCCACTGCTTATCCCTGGAGATCTAAGAGGAGATGCCAAAGTCAACAGTGCATGTAATTACTCAAGGTTTTAATCGAAGGAGTGTAAAAATAAAAAGTGATGATATAATGAAGTGAAAGATTCTTTCTTGATGAGTGTTAATTAAGTCATGGTCACACAGGCCCTGTGGGAGCTGGGACTAGATTATTGTCTTCAGGTGGGACAACAGACCCACCCTGGTCTGCTGGGTCATTATGAGATTAATACTGCCTGATGGGCAGTTACCACACCCACCCTCACAGTAGAGATTACACCCTTCATCTGGTGTAAAGTATAGAATGGCTTGGGTTGGCAGGGACATTAAAGATCATCAAGTTCCAACACCTCTGCCATGGGCAGGGAAACCTTCCACTAGACCAGGCTGCTCCAAGCCCCATCCAACCTGGCCTTGAACACTTCCAGGTGTGAAGCAGCTACAGCTTCTGTGGGCAACCTGTGCCAGTGCCTCACTGCCCTCACCAGTTCGCTCAAGAGATTCACTAAATAATCTCTTCCAAATCTCTCATCTAAACCTACCCTCTCTCAGTCTGAAGCCATTCCCACTTGTCTCATCACTACACTTCTGAAAAGGAGTCAACCCTATGGCTTCCCTGTAGGCCCCTTTCAGATACTGGAAGGCTGCTATGAGGTCTCCATGCAGCCTTCTCTTCTCTGGGCTGAACAGCCCCAACTTTCTTAGCTTGAATATCCTGGTGGCCCTCCATGTCCCGTTCCCATTCTGCTTCACTGCTTGTCTGGAGAAAATCCACCCCATAGGCAGTGATCAGACACACCTGGTGTTTCACACCACAGAGAATCAGTAAGGAAAAACAATTGTTCCAAGAGGTGTTTCCAGAGGCATTGCAGTAAACACATGCATTGACAACAGCAGCTACCAGATCCCTCTGTGTCTGCACAGGCACAATGTGTGTTCAAGATTTACCTTCACTATTTCTTTACTTCCTACACTGCAGGATGACCTCTTAGGAAAAAAAACACTCCAAAGGGACTTTTCCCCTTGTATACCAAATATGTACTTCCCTGTCCACATGGAAAGCTTCACAACACAACTCTTAGCAGTAGCAGCACTGCTAAGAGTTCTTGGGAGGATGGAAAGGGATGGGATCTGGAGTTTCATTACCCTTTTAAGGGCACAAGTTTTTACCTAAACAGGTTCAAAAAATACAAATGTAAAGGATTAAAACAGGGTTTGCATTATCTTAAAAAAAAAAAAAATATTTCTAGTATCATGGCCAGACAGGGGCCAGCAAATGTCACAACCCAGCCCAGCTGAGTGTCCATAAACAGCAGTAAGCACAGCTGAGTCCACCAGTGTGTGTGTGCTGCTCTCACTGGCACACATGGAGAAGCTCTGGGGTGCATTACACACTCAGCCATACAGCTGCCTGCACGTTTTGAGGACAAAGCCCTGAGTCCACACTTGGATAATTTCCCATGAAGGTCTGTGCCCTGCACCTGCAAACCGTACATGTAAGTCCGTGCGCGCAGCTAACACAGGGTGGCAAATCTATTTACTACCAATTTTGCCAAGAATGAGAGATCTTCACTATAAAAAACATTCCTTTTGTGTTGAGTTTTAGAGATGAGCAACTCAAGGTCAGTTTTTAGTTCTGAACTAATTTTAATGGTTGAGCCGTAAGCACTCGGGCAACAGAGTAATGGAAGTCGTCACAAGCCTTATCTGCAGCAGCTCTGCCAGCTGCTGCTCTGCTCTGATGATGCTCTGCTCTATTGCTGCTTCTTATTTCTGAATTTTTTCTTTCTTTTTTTTTTTCCTCAGAAGTCTCTGCCTGTCGCCTAGTTATCTGTAGGATGAGCAGCACAGGGATTGAGAAATGTGCAGTAAAATTGTTTCAGACCCATGAAGGCTCTGATAATGAATCACCAAAGCTTTCCCTGCCAGAGAACACTTTTTTTAATCCCAAGCGCAGCCAGAGCACTGCTTCTCCTTTGCCCTCATCCTCCCACCCCTTTCTCATCAGGGCATCAAGACCAGAAGGGAAGAGGGGTCCTGCAGGTTCATCCTGTTCTCTGGCTGGCCTCCTCCCAACTCTTGAATCACACCTTCATTCCCAGGAGGGCCCAGGATAGTACAGGACACCTGCCAGGGAGAAAAGTCTGTTCCTGATGAAGGTAATAGTGATGTTCCCACCTTGAGGTTTAACAAAATCAGCAGCCCTTAGTGTACTACTCACTGTGGTAGTCTGACTCCACTGCTCATGATTAGCACTCAATTGTAAATGACAGGGGAGTGAGCAATGTCCTCTGTGTTAAACATGGAGCAAACACAAACAATTAGTGCTCAATACAAAATAAGGAATTGCTTCATCAGGCAAAGGATGTATGTAACTGCCACCATGGGCCATAAACAACAGGTCTCTTCATCTGTTCCATTTGTCACTGCAAATAGAAGTCATCTCTCATCCACAGCATTTCTTAAAAGCCTGCATTGTATTACAGGATTATACATCCTTTCAAAATAGATGAAATAAAAGCTTAGGAGGACAGTGATCTTATGGATATTTCATTCATGACTAACATTTTTCTGGCAAACTGTGTAAATAAAACTTCAGCTTGGGCTCGGGAGAGTGATGGGAGCTTCCAAGCATTCTGTCATCCTGGCTGGCTCAATGTCCTGCAGCCTGGCCTGCTGGGGAACAGCAGGGACCTGAGCCACTGCTCAGAGGATTAGGACATGCACGCTTCACTAAGATATCCCAAAGAAACACAGATATCAGGAAGAGCTTGGAAATTTTAGTTTAAACAGCAAACTTTGGTGTGAAGATCTTAGTGCATGTTTGGGTAGGGAGCGGGGAGAGGAAGGGAAAAGGAGGTTGTTTTAATATAATTGCTTGTTCAGCCCATTATAAAGAAAAGATTTTGCAAAACTCAAACCTAGCACAGTGTAGGATTTGGGAACATGCATGTGTAAGCAGCCAGGAGGCTTTGTTTTGATTTTTTTTTCCTTGATATTGCTGTCTTTATTGCTACAGTTGCTGAGGTCAGTATATAAAATGGAGACTGCAAGCAAAAAGGTGATAAATGCAACATTTCTCCTTGACAATGTCATGGCTTCAGACTTTTTGGCCATAAAACTTAGTGAGGTCTGAACAACCCTGAATATTAAATAGTTCCAATTAATGTTGTGTGCATAGGCACATTTGCACACACACAAAATGCTTTTGGCTGATTCCCTCCATGCCACAGAAACAAATTGGCATTATGGGCAACCCCTGTGACTGACTACTCCATTTTGAGCCTCTGACAGCAAAGAGATCCAACAAAAAGTTGACTGAACCCCTCAGTGGACAACCAAGGAACAGCTACAATATCCAAGACTTGGCAAACGCTCCTGAAGGCAAAACTCAGTGATTCTGATTCCTTCTAACAGAGCTGTTAGAAGCAGTCTCATTAGCCTTCTAAGTGTTTCCTTCACTCTCTTAATCCCTCTCTCCTGCCTCTTGACCTGGAGACTCTCTGTGAAAGGAATTTCCATGTGTTAATTATACTGTGTGTAAAACAGTGTTATTACTCTGCCACACACTCACTGCCTCTTAATTTTTCTGGGATACTCCCAAACTGCGAGAAGCACATAAAAATCTGGTGAGCTAACTTCCCCGATTCACGTGCTAGTTACTGAGTGAAAAGGGCTGTGACAATCTCAGACAGTTTCTGTGAGCCATTCCCAAAATCTTTGAGTTTGGTCTTTCCCATTACAGGAGCCTTCCTCCTCCTCTGCGGCTTTAACCCCTGCTAATGAAGAAAATACCTGGGAGAAGAGTCACATTGGGTCCTAAACGATGAGGTCACCCCTTTTAATCAAGAGACAAATCTTCATCAAGGGACAATATTGCACAATTTGCAATCATTCACACCAGTGATGACTGGAGTCAGATCAGTCATGGCTAGACTTTAAGGAAAAAACATTCATTACCAAGCTATGGAAAAGGGAAACAGAAGGTGACTCATAAGCTTTAACTGTTTAGAAATCAAAACTGTCACAGGGGTGGTAATTACACCGGGAAGGTGGTGAAAACCTTCAGTGACTACCCTCCAACCTGCATGCAGCTCACACCCTGCCAGGTCACCACCACCTTGGAGAGAGAGGATTTTCTTTTTGAGAATAACCCTTGCTGGGTGCGAGAAGAGAGGTTTTGCTGAAATGCCACCTCCAATGGAGGACGTAACACATACCCAAGGGTTCAGTGGTGCCACAGTTTCTCAGCAGTCATGTGGATGTGCCATGAAATACAATCATTCCCTATGGACACTGCAACACCTCTGAGATTTGGGAGATTTCAGGAACACGACTCCTTGAGCTGCCAAATACCTTCCTGCTGGTACAATAATGCAGTCCATAACCTCCTGAGCACATGCTATGCATAAATACAAATTCACAGGCAAGACGTCAGGCTCTTGACTTTTCAGCTCAGATCTACACAACAAAATCAGCAGTTTGTTTTTGTTTTCCTCTGAAGATTCCTCTCTTTTAGCAGAAAAACAAAGGATTCCTAGGCTTTTTCTTTGCTGACTAATTTTTCCCCAGGTTTTTAGGCCCGCAGAGGCAAATGGATACCAGCAAGCTGTTCCCACCAAGGGTGTAAAGCTGGTATTCCAGTGCCACAGGAGCACAATAACCCATCAGTACTGCACACCCACCACACAGTAGGAACACCAGGGACAGTATTTCTTGGGACAGCTGTGGACAAGTGTTGGCAAATGTCTCAGACCACTCCTTTCTGCACAGATATTGGGAGCTAAATATTACAGTGCATTTAAATGCCTTTTTAAGTCCCAGTTCCCTTAGTGCATCATTTTACATAGACCCATGGAGCATTAAATCAAATTCTATATGGTTGCGTACAAAATAGGAAGCACTTTCAACTGCCTGAAAGTTGATACTACAAGCAGAGATCCCATCTACAGTATATTCATATGTAATACCTATCCTCCCCCAGTAATATATACTTTTCATAAATCAGTACATTAAAAATAAGATCTTATTTTAGCACAAGATATCATGAACTGTGCTAGACTCATTCAACCCTGGTTAATCAGCACAAATATCCCATTTGAAAAAGTGATGTGAGTAATTCTGAGTGGAAATCAGAAAAAATGAGTAATAAAGGCCAATGGTAACAATAAGGCAAACACTCCTCATCATGCTGGGCAGAATAGCTGCAATGACACCAAGGCATTATTGTCTTTTTATGCCACTTGAGGCTCACACCCTTATTTACAAAGGGATAGGGGAAGCTATTGAGAAATCCCTTCAATAATCCCAAAGAAGGGCAGATTTTTGCCATCGCTACCAGACCCATTAGTACCAACCTGCTGACTGAAGGCTTCACTCCACATAAGCACACCCCTCGGGCCATTCTGATGGGCCAAATGTTTAATATTTTGTTGCCTCAGCAAAGCAAGTGGTGAACTCTGATATTGCTTCAATATCCTGATACATTGACCCTGACCCCAGGGAAGAGTTTTCCCCTCCTCAGCTATTTTCACTGCCATGGAATGAACAGATCTGCAGCCAGCAGTAATGGGCATAACAGAAGCACTGATCAGTCCAGACTGGCCTGATGAAGCTGATGACAGAGCCATTGCCTCCAGTTTACATGCAAAGTTAATATATGCTCAAGTTGCCTGAAATCTGAGAAGAAAAGCCCTAAGAAATAATGACAAGGGTTATTTAATAGTGCATAAGTGGTGCCCAGAATTCAAGAATCTCTATTCCAGGTCTGGCAGTGAAATCAACATCCTGGCCCTACTAAAGGTGTCACAGGTTTACCTCTGGTCTCCAGCTGAATGTGGAAGAGTTGAATGCCATGCAAGAGCAAGGCAAAAAGGAAAATTTTATTAAGTATCACTTTAGGAGATAGCTATGTCAAAAGGCGGGTTCTAATCCTGACTTTGAAGTGACACTTTTGTTAGCCCCAAGGTGTAGCCAGTGTTACCATTCTCCCCTGTGCTGGTATGCCAGGAGAAGCAGTGCCCTGCTGAATGAATGAGAGATGGAAGATGGAGATGGCTGAACAGCTTTTAAAATAACATATGATATCAATAAAACTGCCTACAAAGCTCAAGGATTTTGCCCATGCTTCCTCATACCTCATGCACCAAACATGCAAGAGACATGTAGCACTTGCATCACATAGGCTCTTGCCACATCATGCCCCTTCTACTCAGAGCCCCAGCTGCTGTAAAACCTCTGCCACTCCCACACATCTCCCCGATGTGCTCACAGTCATGGGACTGCCTGTGCCTGAGCTGCCCTGGCCTGAACAGTCACCTCCATGAAGGTTCACCTGTGCAGGGGAACAACCTCTGAGTCCATCAGATGTCCCTGCACCCATCTACCTTCTGCTGAAGGTCTGGCCCCTTTCTATCTACCTATATCAAGGTCTCTGTTTCCATACAGGGCATTACTACACCAGTGCTTCTGTCTCTCTCTTACCTAGTAACCACAAAGAAGCACATCAAAATAAGAGAGCAATTAAAGGAAGAAATCTATATTTCAGAAGAGAAGAAAAAAAAACCCTCTGAATTCAAAACACTAATATTTTCCTGCAATGTCTTCTGATACATAGGCTGTGAAATGCGACCTACCCAAACAGATGCAGTGAGGACTATTCAAGGCTTCCGCTTTGGATCATCCTTTTTGGAAAATCCCCAGTAGCTGCAGACAAACCTCCCCTCTGGAAATCCCCTGCTCACTGCACTACTGTCCTTTTTTGCCTAGGGACAAAACCCCAGCTGTGCACTTTACTTTCCTATGTGGGTAGTGGGAGGTCAATCTTGCATGAACAACATTTGGACAGGAGGCAGAGGTTATTTTTGGCCGCCCTGATAAGGAAAGAAGTCCAGGCTGAGAAAGATAGGGAGGAATTAGACATGTCTGAGTTGGCATTTTCCCTACCAGGGGTAGGGGAAAGTTCAGCTGAAGAGGCAGCAAATGGGAGAGTCACAGGGACTGGAGCCAGGTCTTCCCCATGCTCCCAGCCCTTCTGTGACCCAAACCAGGCAAAGGGACATATCCTGACCACAGGAACCACACTAAGTGTTCCACAATGGAGAATGGCCTTATCCAGCACAGTGCTGGCAGAATTGTTCCTTCATCTCACTGGGCAGGCTGGAACTGCAGCCCAGCAGAATACCGTGGCCTGGGGTGACTGAGTCCCTCCTTCGTGACCTGGAATATGCAGCCACCATGGTCATTCACAGACTGTAGCCACTTCAAAAATTACCAGCAAACCTCAGGGATAGCTGCAGTTCCCAAAAAATACCCCTCTCTCCTGTGCCAAGGAGATCTTGATACAAAAGAGAGCTTGGCACAATAAACTGAGGGTTTCCCTTCAATGAAATCAATGTTGGCAGGCACGATGAGCATGTCTGAGGGCAGACATAGGGCTGGCATCACACAGCAGTGATGTGTTGGACCTCAGCAGCAAGGGGAGCCAACACCTCCTTGCACAAAGGGTTAACATGATGACACTTCATGCATAAAGAGGGGGCCCAGCATGATGCCAAAACTCAGCTCCCTGCTGGAGCTGTTCCACATAAGGGACCCAACTCCTGCTTGGCCAAGTCACTACAGAAGTGGGCCTGCAGTAAGATAACCCATCACAGCTCCGCATGGAACACAAGGAAGTGATTTTCACTTAGGATAACATTGGTTGTGACTCATCTGCCAAAACTGGAGGAGTAGTGACATTTCTGGGGTTCAGCACAGGGACCAGACCATCAGCTCTTCTCTTGCTACCTCATCAGAAATGGAAACTGAAAAAAAACCTGAAATATCCCAAGAATTGCTACCATACAGTCACATCCACAGACCCAAGGGCTCACAGACAGCTGCAGCCAGGCTGAGTCACCTTCCAAATCCTGGGGAGGGGGATTGAGCAAGAAGCTGAACTGCCACAACCTTCCCAGGAGCTTTGCTTTGTGATGAAGCAAATACAATCTCCTTGAAGATTGCATGATGCTGCCGTAGTTAGTGCTTCTTTGCTTCTTTCTAAGCCTCAACTTCTTTAGCTGTTTAATGCTTTGATGGCAGGCCAATAGAATCACTCCCACTTCCTAGAGGGTGAAAAGGGATCACAAACAGGAAGCAGAAGTCCATAACAGTTTAAACAGATCTCAGCAGGACTGAATTAGACCTTAGACTTGCCTTATTACCAGCAAGTTCTGCCTTCCTCTTTTCCCTGGTGTTTCTTACAGGTCTGAGCTTGGAACTCTGAAGGCAGGTGAAAATGAAAGGAGGATGTGGATCTGTAACTCAAACAGAAAGAAGAAGTCAATAAAGTCAACAGAGTTTTATTAAATAAGCTCTAGGTCAGTCCAAATTCTGCAGCTTGTATGTGTATGTCAATTTCCTTCCACAGAACTGTACAAGACATAAAAGAACACAGATAGTTTTACCTGACTGGAGGTGAGGAAACACTAAGCAGTGATAATTTTTTGGTCACTGAACAACTAATCAGGACACAGGTAAAAGGGATAAACTCTTACTGAAGCAGTTTGTAGGCAGGTGGCTGCACCTGCAGCCAGCTCTGCACTGGTGTGTATATCCTGAGGGACCTGACACCATCCTCATACCACTGCAAACCTACTGATTTTGGTGAGCCAGGTGGGATCTCTGGTACAAGCACCTGCTCAAGGCAGGGCCTGCCTCAGAGATGCAGCTGACTCTGCAGCCCGATCTCACTGCTCAGCTTTTCTACAGAATTTTAGAAATTACAGAAAAGAGGAGAGGAAGAAGTGGGAAGCAATTCCCAATCCAGCCATCAGGCTTCAGAAACTTCCAGGTAGTTGGTTTATCACCCTGGACGGGATGTGATGGAAGGTTCATGCTGCACCAGCCATTTCCTGCTGAGCTGCTGCCAGTGTAGTCAGCGCTGAGAAAACCCCACCACCGCAGTGTTGCAAATCTGGGTCAGCATCTTGAGGCACCCTGTGGAAGCAAATGTTTCCTCCCTCCCTCTGTCCCTGCTTGGACCAGGGTGTGCACTGGCATCATCTTTTCTTTGTATCCCCTCATCTGACAAGGATTTCCATCCACTACCCTTCACCCACGCAATACACCCACCCACCATTTTTTGGACATGTTCCCAAATTCATTCCAAGCCCCCAGCAGGCACAGAGCAGACATTTTTAGCGGGTGAAACGCAAAGGAAAATTCACATGGAACAACATGCCTTGCAGCTGGCATCTCAAGTGAACAAAATCAGGGCGTGCTCCAGATTTGCTGCAACTGCCCTGAGAAAGGTTTTTCAAAAGCTGCTGTCGTGCAAATGCTTCTGCTGCGCTGAGCTCATTAAAGTCTCCTCCTAATCTCCAGTGAATATTTGCCCAAGGGCCCTCAGCCCATGTCTTAAAATTGACATGAGACTGGAAGTCTCTGATAAAAGAAGATGCGAGACAGTGGCAGCCGGAGATATCAAAGGTCAAAGTTGAAATACACTGCAGATCCAAACAGATTTAGCCTGCTCATTTTTAGCTGCTTCCCATCAGTGCACCACACTTCCTCCTAAGTGTTACAGACAGAAAATAAGTGCAGGCTGCACTATCCATGTGGCAATGTTCAGTACAGAGTGGAGACTCCATTGCAGCCACACCTCTCTTGGGGACGATGTGTCAGGGCATCCCAGGGGATCCACAGAGGCATCCCTTCTTCCTTCCCTTGAGTTGAGAGTCTTGTAGCTCCATTGAAATGGAGCATTTTTTCCAAATAATAGCATTTTCGTCACTCGAAGGTCTGATGGATCATTTATTTCTAAACCATCTGAGAGGCAACAAAAGCCTTGAAATCTTTCTTCTCAACTTTCAGTGGGCTCATAGTTTAATTTTCAGGTCACAGTCCTTTCCATCTCTTGTCTTCCTGCTCTGCATCAAAAATACCCATTACACAGCCAACCACCTCCCTGCTGTTCCAGGCTGCATCCTTTTCCAGCTGGGAGACACGAATGGCCATCCCTTCAATCCTGCTGGGATAATTTAGGCTAGATAGGAACAGGATTGGGAAGCAATTCAAGAGAAAATTGAATCTTGTTGCCCACTATCTCAGAGAAAATGTCCTCTGAAGTCAGCACTTCAGATGAAAAATGGGGCAAAAAAAGGAGAGGCATTGAACAGACCTCCACTTTATTCAGAGTAGGAATTAAATGTTCAGAGAAGTTTCTTAGCAAGGTAGTAGCAGACAGAGAGTAAGAGCTGTACACAGGAAGTGATTTTTTTTATTCACCTTTGATTCAGGGATGTGGGCTGTACCATGGTTAGCAGCTCCATTCCCAGTTTCTCCATCTCATGAAAGCAAGTCCCAAAGAGTCTGACTTGGAGTACTGACTCCTAAGCAAAATCAATTCTTTAAGTTCATTAGGCACAGCCTTATCTAGGGTTTGGAGTAATTATTTGCTCCGAATGAAAACCTTTTTTAAAGTTACATGAACTAACACATTCTTTTAAGGAGTACTTAATTTTGTAGAAAATAGCATTAAGAAAAAAAAAAGAAAACCAAAACCTGCACTAAATTTCTGCACAGCCTGCAAAGCCTCATTTCCTATTTCCTAACAAAAATGCTACCATGAAACAGTTTCAAATTTTTAATACTCTGCAAAAGTGTTAACAGTTACTGGCCACGTGTAATTCAAAAGAATCACATCTGATAACTCTGAGTCATCAAAACTGTAGCAAAAATCCTGCAAAATTAGGCATTTTGCAAGACTATCATTATTCTGCCCCTTAAATAAGCCTTATTAACAGGAAGAATCGAGGTGGCCCCGCAATAGCCTGCTGCATGGAAGTTAATCAGAAGGAGCTAATTTCAGATCCAATGTTCCTGAAACATTTTGCTGGAAATTCTCACAGAGCCATTTAAAAAAAGGTTTTTTTGAGGAGCTTGTCAGTTTAACCCACGTTTGAGGCTATTATTTGCCAAGCTGAGGAGTAGAGCCAGCTTGCACACAGCAGAGGGGTAGTGGAGGGCCCTCACACACAAGTCCAGATAAGACTTCCAAATCAAATTAAAAGGCTTGCCTGAATATAATTCCCTTCTTTACTTGGGAACTGCTAAAAGACAATCAATAGCTACATGGCCTTTTCTTTTGGTTTAGATGATTTGGGGGTGAGGAAAAACATTGTTCTTAGCACAAAAATCCATCCAAGCAGTACATGTTTGAAGCAATCCCAAGCACTAAAACTCTTTTTATTAACAAGTTGCAGTAGTTCATTCTTCCTTTGGCCTGTTGGATGACATTAGCAAGACAGTAGCTCATGGCAGGGCAGCAATCTAAGCACCATGGATGATTTAAAATCTTTCCCCTATTAGCAAAGCTAAGTAACTTTGTTATTTATGGCAAAAATTTTAGAAAAGCTTATAAGTGAAATAGAGAGTAAAATTCTCCTAAGCTTTTTGGTCTGGAAATTTAATTTTTCAGACACTGGTATCTGGCACAGGTCAGAGCAAGAAATGATGTAGTTTCAGGGACACATTCAACTCCAGCATTTCCAACACTGTGTCATATAAACCTAAAAAGTCAATTTTTTAACTTTTTCTGTTAGCTAGAAATTATTTTGAAATAAATAAATTCAAAAGTGCAGAAATACCTCACATCTACAATACCACAATATGAAGTGCTGTTGCTTTTGTTAGGTTTTAATGTTAACATTCCCTTCAACTTAAATTGACCAAGTGAAAAGCAATAGGAGCACTGCTGGTTGAAAGAAAATGCCTTCCTCTTGTCACATCAATCCAGTCTGGCACCACTCAGAACAAGCTGAAGATGCCCAAAGCAGCCATGTGTCTCCTCTTTCTACCCCCTGAATGCTGGTGTGGGCCCACAACATGGTATATATATTTTGACAGACTCCATTTTCCAATGCAAATGTGGTTTGGAGAAAAGCTCTGAGCCATCTCTGGGGAAAGCGGTTCCAAAGGCTCTGTGTGAGCCACACAAGCACACAGGCTGAGCTGAGTGCTCTCCTGTCAAAAAACAGGCACAAATTCAGTGCAAGGAGGCACAAAAGACATTTTACCAGGGGTACAATGACCTCTTCCTTGCTTTTTGCATCCTTGTGTAATAATTTCATACAGATTGCCAGGGCTTTTATTTTCCCTTTCTCTGTGCTCCGGGCCATGCGGATTCTACTGCAACCTACACATTAAACAGTCCCTGGCAGTACTCTATAATCACCCAGGAATGCAATGGGAGTCACATGGGGCTTTGCTCAATACAGCTGTTCACTGGCCCAGCTGAACAATAAACATTTGAAGTATGGCAAATGTTCTTTGAGGGAGAAGGTTTGTTATTAGTGTAAATACAAAAGGACTCTTGAAATGGCCCAATGACTTCAGCTTCACTTCAGGAGTACCCAAAGTTATGAAGCTGGAGAATACAAAAGTTGAAAACCAAGAGGTTATTTTCTTGTTATTCAAGCAGTGAGAATTCATTTTAAAATATCTGTATGACCTCAGGGGAGTCACAACCACAGAACCCAGAAGATTAAAGAAAATAAGCTTAAAATACCTTCCCCAAAGAGTCATGCATTTCTTTCTCGATTGCAAGAAGTGACGGGCAAACCTAAAAAGGTCCAGAGGTTTGGATACCTCTCCAGAGCAGCTGATGCCTTCTTAAAATCCCCCTCAGAGAAGATCTCTGCTCACATTTATTAGGAACAAGGAAGCTGCTAAGGTTTGAGCTCATGCCTTTGCGCTGCCAATCCAAGTCCTTCAATACCTGCTACTACACAAATAATTGAGTCTCCAAATCCAACACCAATAGCAACAATGTTGGCCAAACCACAGAAGAAATAAGCTGAAAAGAGCCCATATAAAGTTGTTCAGATGGTATTTTCTGTGGGCAGAGAGTCCTGGGAGAGATTAAAACCATAGAGAGTCACAAACCAGAAGAATACAAGCCAGAGGCTTTCTCAGAGAGTGCAGCTTCCCCCATCAGAGATATTCTTCCTGTTATGCCAGACTACTCATAGCTGACTGTATTTGTACAGCAACCAGCCAGCAACTTTTTTTTTAATTTGTATTTGCTTTGAATTACATGTTTTCTGGTGCCAGTTTTAGAGGTAGATAAAGCCTAGCTGCAGCAACAGCTTTTAAATCAGCTATCATCTGTGCTTCAGTCAACAGAAACCTTTAATTAAAGCATTGAGTTACACGGGTTCTGGTTACCATATAACTAGCAACATCTTCAAATATTTGGATTGTAAACAATCTTCATAACTTGGAGACAGGCATCATCTTTCCTACTTCACATTGAAGGCTTTGCAGGCATTTTGTAGAGGTCTGGTAACAGGGAATGACAGAAGGAAGTGCTGATAAGGTGCTGCAGCTCAGCAATAAGGTAGTACAGGAAAATACAGTAGATATGTAATGGTTTGTGATCTCTTCTTTTCCTTGCTTTGGGAAAAAAACTCTAGGATCTTTGCATTTATATTATCCCAGACCTGGATTTGATAGTGCACCAAGGCATGAAGCTCCCTAAGGCTCTGGTTGAAAGTACAAAAGGATGCTGATTTTACAGTACTTATTAGCCAGATGCTTTCAGTAGTATAGAGCTACTTCTTTAAAAGTGATATTGTAAGCATCCTATTTAATCTTGCTCTTCACATTCAGGAGAAAGGACTTGCATATTAAAAAAAGAGCATTGGACATTAGAAGGATTTATGGAGGAAAAGAACAAGTGAAGAGATTTCTATTAGCTAGATGAAAAACATTAGATGTGCTAAATCAGTAGGTATTCTAATTAGCATGCAATAAGTATCTGCTCAATCTAAATAGGCTGAGCCTGCTAAAACACTCCTCAGACCAGATGTAAAATGTTATTCAGACAGCCTAGTAAGTAACTCTAAATTCTTACTCAATTCAAAAGAATATGTATATCTACACCTTTCTGTGAGCATCAATTACAAATTATTTCTGGCCCATATTCCTCTACCATCAATCAAGAAATAGTCTCTTGTCTATAATCTAATACTAAAATATATGTCAAACGGGACCGCCTCACAGAAGAACAGACAGCAGATGATGGTAGACATATGGCTATCTTTAGAAATCCTGCCCTTATCGAAATCTATGAAATTGCTATATTTACCTATCCCACAAAGCACTCTGAAGTCTCTGGGTTTAGGCTTCACTTTAATGAAGCATTTCAGAGGAGGAGAAGCATCCAAGTGTAAAGCCATGACCCAAACCAGAGTCTGTACCTGCCACCAATCCCTGGAGGAACACACATTTATGAGATCCCTGTCAGATCACAAGCTCATCAGGCTCACCAGAAAGTCTCTGCATGATAACAGCTGCCCTAGAGGAGCCTCCTAATACCCACTCTAAGCCTCAGCTATAAACATGATGTCTCCTCCATCTTTCATTTCACTTGAGAGATGAGTCCAGCAGGCCCTCTCCTATGGTCATAACTCCCAAAAATGACACTTTAGGGACATCACATCCTCCCCTAGCCTTTGAGCATTAACTGTATTTTTACAGTAGCTGGCCTAGAAGGGGAGACTCAGCTCCTTTCTCAGCCCACCACATACCTTCTCATGTGGCATGTAATTGCCAAACAGTCAGATTAGAAAGAGAGTTGATGAAAAGCAAAAGAAAGACAAGAACAGCTCTGCTGCTCTCCCTCTGGAATAAAAATCCACTGTTCATGGGACTAGAGAGAAAGAGGGAGAAAACAAGCACTGAGGGGACATCAGTCTAGAGCCTGGTCAGGATGGACTGGTCCCTGCTTCTGAGGCTGTGTTTGGGTTTTAATCAATAAGCACTCAGTGTTAAGTGTATAAACAGCCACTGAAGAAGCTCCAATCTGGGCCAATGCCTAAGAGAATTCTATTAAAATGCAACAGACATTGCCTCATTACGAACTGCGCAGCACAAAATGTCCTGTTTTGCAGAGCTAAGCATGAGACACCTTTGTCTTGTCTTGGAAGGTTTTTAAAGGGTTATGGTATCATATTCACCTCAGAGGAGAGATTTGCACTGACTCACCAAAGCAGGATCAGGTCGTTATGGAAATAGATCTTGCTAAACAGAGACACATCCCCGATGCTGGAGTGCCCAGCACATTGCCGTGCTTACATTTCTGCATTGGGGCACAGGACAGGCAAATGCTGGGAATATTGTTATTCTTCTGGCATCCCAAAGCCACACTCCACACCACATAAAGCACTGCCCTTAGGCACTTCACATTTATTTGCTTGTGTGCTCCCTACCACAGGTATATTTCTGTTTGGATTTTTGGTTGGGTTTTTTTGTGGGCTGTGCTTCTAAATCCTTAATCTCTGCATTGTTTAAAGAGGCAAGGGTGTATTGTGTGTTCAAAGCAGTGTAGATATAGCTATAAAGGCCCCCTCCTCTAATTAAAACCACCCATTAACTTTTTGTGTACAGAGAAACATAACACAGCAGGAAACAACTGTCATATCAAATACCCCCTTATGGTAATTGTGGTTAAATACTGACTTCTTAATGGTAACATACTTATAGGGGTTTGGCAACAGATGCAAAAATAAGTAATCACTTTTTCTGGAGGGCTACCAAAATGGCAGGTTTCCCAAGTCAATCAGTCCTCCCAGGGACTGGGAATGTAGAAAGCAATTTAATGCTGCAAGGAATATGACAATCTATTTATAATGGCACAGTGTGAGAGGCTGAGAGGAGAAACTGCAGCTGTTGTATAAGGATTATAACTGACTGATTGTTTCTAACAAAATGTATTGCTATATCAGAAGGAAGTACAAGTTTAGCTGCCTGGCTGATTTTCTTTCCCTTGTACAGGTGTGGTGCCAGATTGAATGAAATCAGGTGCCAAGACTGAAAATGCTGCTTTCAATCTCCCCCTTGACACTCTGGGGTAGCTTTTGCCAACTCTCTTGGGGACTCACTGCATCAGAACCCATCCAGCCTTTGTTAAATGAAGAGGAAAAGTAGCCAGATTCAGGAGAGCCCACGGGAGCATCATGAGGGATAGAGAGCATCCCTGAACGTTAAATAATAGTTCTCCCTCTTTGGTTCTTGAAAAAGCTTTGCTTCCTGTTTCATATTTACTTCTTTTCCAGCTTCCATGTGTATGTCTATGGGCTGTAAAATAACAGTCCCTCCATCCTAAGGGAAGGCTGCTTGCCAGCAGAGCAGCAATGATTCCTGCATTCTATGTACAGCACATTACACATGCCAGATGTTATAATGACTGTTTAGGATCAAGGACACAAAAGACAGAGAACAGCAAAATTATCAGAGCACCCAAAGCCACCCACTTTGAAGAAACCATGATCCAGCAGCTGGCCCACCCCCAGGACACTTGATTTTGTACTGTGCTTTTCACCCTGGTTTGAAAGGGCCAAGGACTAGAGCAGCAGCAGTACAAGTCTTCTTTAGCAACATGTGCGAGGCCCGACATCCTTTGTAAAAACTGAAACAGAAAACAGGCTTAGCAAAACATGCTTTTATCAAATAGGACGCTAAGCATGATCTTGCTGTTAATATAAGCAAGGGGACTTTTTGCTCGTTGATGTGGTTAACCATAGTGCAGGGTGTAGCTCATTTCCAAAATCTGTGCTCATGCTTTCCCTGCAAGAAGATAATCCAAGCCTGATGATTTCTTTCCTACACCCTTATCTATTACAAAGTCAGCTAAAATATGGGAGATAGAGAGATGAGAAAGCTCTTGCATGTAAATCACTCTATCTTAACACCCTTGGAGCATGCATTTTCCATGGCTGTTTGGTGTAAAAACAAACCTAGTCTTCAGTTTATGCATCCCACTGCCCCAACTTCCTGAAAGCCAGATACCAGCAGATACTTAGGAACCCTTGGGTCTCATGATTGTAAGGATGAAGGGCTGATAAAGACACCCAGACAATTAACATTAAAACATGTCTCCCACTGCTTTGTCTTTCCCCATCACCTCAAAATCATTCTCTGATAGACAAAAGTCTGGTGTGCACACTCAGGCTGTGGGTTGTTTCCAGCTAGCATGGTACATCTTGGGTATGTGACACTTCTAAATATATTTTTGCCCATCTGGAAGAACCCCCTAATTATTTGGTAGGCTGGCTACAGTGCCAGCTAGTGACACCCAGAGATGCCAGCACACCAGGTGGGGGTCACCCCAGCATTGAGACAAAGCAGATGGCAGCACATCACTAATCCAGCCACCAGCAGCCCTTCATCCCCACCCTGTTCTAGCATAACAAGTCACCTACACACACTAACCTTGCACCTGGAGGAGGCAGGGGTAGGGTTTTGTGCTGTTTGTAAAGAGGTTTATTCTCTTTGAATCATACAGACTGCTGTGGCAATATGACTCTACCTGCACTTCCAGCCCTGCCCAATGGCACAGAGGGAAAATAATTTTTTGTTATATTCTAGATGCCCAGCTGGGGCATGGGAATAAGATCTCCCTGTAAATATACACAAAGTTCTAGCATTTCTACAGCACCTTTCATCAGGGATCTTAAAGCACTTCAAAATATCAAACATCACCAGACCCTTGTAAGGGCTGGGGTAGTGATGGGAAACTGGGAGAGAGCTCTTACAATGCCTTGTTTCAGCAGGCTGCTGTAAGAACAAGAAACCACTTAGGTAACCTGAGAAACAGTGTATGGGGCTTCAGGGGATTTTTTGCTTCCAGAGAGTTTCCATTTGCATTTATTTCAAAACTTCTCTTTCAAAGCATCTATTAGAAGATAATTAAAATTATATTCAGAGACCTGGTGCCTTCTGGAAGCCTCAAGTCAGGCTCCATAGTTCTGCTGTATACACTAAAGAGCTACAGACATTGCCCAGTTATGACAACATGCACATAGATGGTCTGAATGTACCAAACGATGTCAAGAAGCCAATGCAATTATTCTTCACTCTTCAACACTGAAGAATGAATTCAAGTAGTGCTTTAAAACCAAAACTAATTTATGCCATTAAAAGGTACCTTTTTACCCCTTATAATTAGTGCAATGAGGCCTTAGAACAATTAAAATTAGACCTAATAGGTTTTCAGTAACTAAATAAAAGACCTCAATATTGCCTACCCTTTGGCCTCATCAAAACTGCAAAACCTTGCTATATCACTCACCTCCGTGCTATAAGAGGCCCAAGTACATGGGATTTTCTCTCCTTCCCCCTTAGGAACAAAAACCAGTTTTGTTTCTATATGAAAGAAAACCAATCAGAGGCCAAAGGCAGCTGTAGCATGCTCCAGACAGCCTCACAGGGCACCTGCTGAACATGTCTTCCCCCATCTTCAGCCAAGGCCCTCTGAGTGGTTGTGCCAGAACAGAAGCTCAACTTCTCCAGTCCGCCACAATATGTGTGAAGAAGGCATCCCTCAAGGGAGATGAGAAGCACAAGCACACAGCAGGTGGGGATTGCTATAAGCAATCAATGTGAATCCTGATGGTTCTGGGAGCTGAGAGCCCTCAAGCAATCCCTGCCATACGGTTCCCTCCCTAAATCACACACACCCCCACCCTTTCCCAAAGCCAAAGGCAGAAAGAAGGCCACATATGAGGGTCCATCCTCCCTGAAAACTTTTCCTTTGTAAGCTACTACCTTCAGGTACAGGATGATAGCAAAAAACCTCTGGCATAGCATCCTCTTTCTCCTTAAATCCATGAGCTTCACCCCACAAGGCATCTTATGTGCTCCTGAAAAGAGAGGCCAGCACGTAGAACCAACCTTTCCATTGGGGTGAGTGCTACGGAAGTACAGAAATTTATGGCAGCAGACAGGTACACCATGGATCCAGGTGTTCCTGGCAGCTCATGGTACCTTAGGTAGCCATATCCCGAACCTTCACCTCAGCAGCAGCTAAACCAGGTAGACAGGAGGAACAGCACTCCATCTTAAGAAACCTAGAAGCACTCTGATGAGGAATGCCCATACTGAGAAGAAGGTTACTTCATTTTAGTAGCTGGATCCTGCACATATCTCTTCAACTGAACTCCTTTTATTAGTCATATTTTCATAGACGCCAAGAATCTAGCTACAAAGAACACTGTACAACTCAGGCATGGAAAAAGTTAGTTCTTTGTGGTATCACATTTTAGATGAAAAACCACTTCCTCTCTTCCACAGCAAAGCAAGAAAGTGTAGGCTTCAGTTTTATCAGTCATTGCATCTGCGCCTTCTTAACAAGTTTAAAGTCTCTGAGCCAAAAATGCATCTTTTCCTCTTTGACATTCATGTAAATTTGAAACACGTATAGCTTCATCGGAGTTTACAATGGTAAAAAGGATGAATGCTGGAATTTTGGGTTTTTTCATTCACCAAGAACAAATTGTTTCACAGACTAATATGCTTTCTCTTGAGAAGGCTCAGAAGTGACTTCTCAAGCTGCACCAACAAACCACGTGGATTTTCAATGTGCTACTGCGCATGGATTCAGGGTGGGTTTCAGATGAGTTACCTGCCGTGGGATAACAGCAAGGCTCTCTGGTGATGGGGGTCACTGGGGAAAAGGAAGCACTCACTGTTGCTCACCACCCTTGTGCCTGGTCCCTTCCAGTCACACCATAACCTGCTTTAACCATTTAAAGAACAAACCTTTTCCTCTTACCGGCATTTGTTATTTCTCCCACTTCTTATTACAGCAGAAACCCACAAGTATCTATTTTAAGGTTATCTTTACACCCTGAATTTTCACTAGCAGATTAAAAAAGGTTGGCAGGGGGGAGACATATCTTTCTTTCCTTTATCTCATGCCTAGACATTCAGGTATCTTTAAGAGGGACATTACTTCTTTAGTATCTTTCCCCAGTTGAGCTAAGTGTAATTCTCTGTGTATTTCTGTGGCTATCCATAACTTTTTTATCTGCCTCTCTGCTTAGCTAGCTGTCTGGTTTGATATTTCCAGTATGCACTTAACCAGGCTGGATATTTCCCCTTTGTCTTTCCCCATAGTCATATGCATCAATCAGAGCCTTTTTTATTCTTTCTGCAGCAGATAGGGAAGAAATATAGATGGAGCCATGCTCACCAATGCTTCCAAAGAAGAAATAAACACCACACAAGAGGCTCTGGCTGTATCAACCTTAAGATGTGGTAATAATTTGAAATAGAATGTAGGTCCATAAAGCATTAAAAAAAGACCCCAAGTAATAACATCTTGTACTTATGTAAGAAAAATGTTGACCTCTTAAGCAGGAACAACAGTATGGCTCATAACAATATATCCCTGTGAGCTAAAGGCCTGGTTTTTATTGTAGTCATTTAAGCAATTAATAATTTCACATGTAGAAAAGACAAAATAATTTATACAGATCTTACACCCATTTTGGTAGCAGAACAGGAAATGCTGCCCAGGTGACCTTCTTTAAGGATGAGATTTTCACATTCCAAGCTTTTAATAACTGCTGTAATTATTGAGGGTATTTAATTCATTGGTTTTAATAAAGCATGACAATAGCTGATGAACACTGCACCAGAATGTCACTGCTATCACTTTCCCTCTGGCACCTCAGCTTCCCAGTGTTCAGGAAACAGTTTCAGCACTCCCATCTGAGTTTTTCAATAACAAATCTCAGATCCTAGTCAGTCTAGAATATTATTTTACCAATCTTTTTCAGAAACATCATCATTCACACATCCTGCACCTACTGACTAAGTAGAAGGCAAAACCATCCGTCACTGGAATTAGTCTCCCACACAGCTGTCACTTGTAAGAAATAGGGATCCAGTGCTTTTTTCACAATTTCCAGTCATTCCCATCTCTTGATACCTGACATGGAACACATTGTTGGCTGACACCAATGCCCCACCCTCTTTGCCCCAGAATTTTGCCCTTACAAGCTTGATACACCAAAATCCTTGGCCTGTTTCTATGATTACAGAACAGTCTCTACCATGCTGCTGGTTTTTCATACTCACAGTTGTATTTTGTAGCAATGCTTTGTATGAAGTTATTTTATATAAAAGGTTGAGCTCTGGGGAAAGTTTAAGCTATACCCCTCCAGGAATTACTGAGTTTGTTGACTGTGAGGAGAAAAAAACCCTCAAATTTTCAAACTTTTTAAAAACATTTTAAACAAGTACAACTAATTAGAGTCTGATCAAAGCCAAGTGAAGCCCTCTGGAGCAGCTTCATTCCCTGTATTTGTAAAAATCAGGCCATTTAGATAGTTATTTAAATAAGAAGTACTGGAACTAAGCCAAAGCCCTTTGAAATCAATGGGATTTTTTAATGTCTTCAATGCAATTTGTATAATAGCTTTAGAAAATAACCTATTTCACTTAATTCATTGTTGCTGCTGACTGTCACAATATAGATTGAGATATTTTTCACTTGCAAAATCTACACAGGGTGAATAAATTCACACAGAATTGCTTAAGTTGAAAGAGATCATCTAGCCTCAAGCAGGGCCAGCTACACCAGGTTGCTTTAGACTGTGTCCAGTTGGGTTTGGAATATCTTGAAGGATGGAGACCCCACAACCCTTCTGGGCAACCTGTCCCAGTGTTTAAGTGCCCTCACAGTTAAAAAAAAAAACAACAAAAAACCAAAAAAAACCCAAAAAAAACCACCAAACACAAACCAAGCATTTACTGCTTTTCCCTTGTCCACCAAGGTAGTGATAACCTTGTAGAAGACAAAATGGTTGTTCAAAGGTGATTTCATCTTTATAAATCAATCCATGCTGACATCTCCAAATGACCTTCTTGTCCCTTCATATGTTAGGAAATACATACCAGGAAGTTTTTCTCCTTCACCTTCCCAGGCATCAAGGTGAGGATGATTATCCTGCAGTTTCTCAGAGGTCCTTCCTGCCTTTCTTTATACAGAAGCTCTAGAGGACCTTTAGGAACCTCTCCCAGTCATAATGACTATTTGACATAGTCAAAGATAATCAACGCCTTGCAATAACATCAGCCAGGTCCCTCAGCTCTCAGGGGTGCACATCTAGTGTGGTTAAGTGCTCCCAAGCCTGAGCCTCCTTCACTGAGGGTAAGTCCTCCTTGTTCCAGACTTTTCCTCTAGCCTCAGGGACCTGAGATTCCCAAAAGCTAGTTTTACTGGTCAAGTCTGAAGTAAAAACATCTGCTGTCCTTTGTTCGTTTTCCTTCTTTTCAGAACAGTCCCTTCTTGGGCTTGGAGGAGGTGAACCTTGAATGGGACCCAGCTCTCCTGGACTCTTTGTCTCTCCAAAGCCATGTCCTATGAGATTCTCCCAAGCAGCTCTCCTAGGCTGAAGTCTGCTATCCAGAAACCCAAGGCTGTTTGTTGCCCTGCTCCCCCCTCTCAGAGTCTGAACTCCACCATCTCAGGGTTCTGCAGGCAAGGCTGACTTTGACTTATGCCCCAGTCTAGTTCTTCCTTGTCTGTGTCAGATTCAGGAAATCAATCACCTTTCCTGTTGGCTCCTTGACTACTTGTACTGAAGCATCATCAGGATACTTGAGAAGCTTCCCAGGTTGCTTGTGCCCTGCTGTATTATTCCACCAGCTATCGTGTGGGTAGCCCATGAGGACAAGGACCTATAATCATGAGGCCTCTTTCATTTGTCTGAAGGTCTCATCTGTTACTTCTTCCTAATAGGACATCCATAGCAGATACCCATTACAACAGCACCCATATCAGACTGCCAACTCCTGGCCCATTCCAAGGCAAATGTCAAAAATCTGTTTACAAGTTTCTATAAATATAGAATCCTCTGAGGCCAGCAGGACAACATGCCTGGCCCTCCAGCCCCAAGAGCAACCATACAGGAGTTGCAACCAGGGTCTGCAGAGAGTCCAGACCACCAAGTCAATCCAGAGTGACAAGGCTATCCTGAGGTCAAGATGGAAAGTCAAGTCCAGGGGTGAGGATCTGGCCATCAATCAATAAGGCACCTGGCCAGGTGCAAGAGCAGGCTACAGAGGTACTCCCAAGCAAAGGGAGTTGATGCCTCCAAGGATAGGAAACAAATCCATGCTCACCTACCTGAAAAGGCCACGGCCACCCACCCCCAGGAGGAGGCAGGCAATCCAGAGACATCTGGATATAGGAGAGCCTTCCATTTGTGAGGCAGCATTTTGCAGAACAAAATCATGGAATCATTTAGGCTGGAAAAGACCTCTGACATCACTGAGTCCAACCATAAACCTAACACTGCCAAGTTCACCAGAAAAGCCTAAAAATAAGCTTGCCATAAGGGAAAATGTTTTCCTTTAATTTGGACACAGTGAGATCCCTCTCAGGTCTTGTTTCTCTGCTTCTCAGCCTCTCCTTTACTTCACAAAGCTATTTTCTGTTGCTCTAATAATAGATCACTCTGTAATTCTCATGACTAACACAATTCTTGATGCAATCCAGGTCCTACCTCTCCTTGTCTGGAGTTCAGTCTTGACTATCTAGCAATTGCTGAAAATGAAACTCAGGCAGAAACTAAGCCATGCTTGACTGAGTGTACATTTTATTGTTCATCTCTGTTACTAATATATATGGCTCAATTATCATCGGCCTCTTTCAGGAATCTCGATGTGCACAATGATAGATATTACTGAGACCTCACAAGAAACCAGATCATGCTGTGCCTGAATCCAATGCTCTTCCTTTAGCTTCTTGTTTCACTCCTGTATGAGAGTGCACTGTTTTTTAGATCTGAATGACTTCAAGTCCCAGTTGGCTATTTCCCCTAAATACTGTTGCCTTGGTTAAAGACCCACCATGGTACCACTCTACAGATAACTTGAATATAAAGGTTTTTTTGGCATATTATCTGAGTCATCATTCTGCCCATCTGACGAGCATTTTTAAAGACTTAAATGTTGTTTTACTGCATCATTATTAGGACATTTGAGATGTAAGAGCTCACCTGCTTTCTCCAGCCAGGAGGAAGTGTGATTTGTGTAGTTCAGCAATTACACAATGACCTTTCAGCAGGTGGAAAAGAAAGGGCAAGTAGAAGGCTGCATCACAGCTACATGCTTTTTATAAGGTCATACATATTATATAAAATCTGTCTACCCATTTACAGATAATGTATGGTATGAAATATCAATACATACATAAAAATTGCATTGATTCTCCCCTTGCCAGCTCTCTTGTTTATGTAAAGATTTCACAGGGACATCTGTATTTTTGGAAAGTGCTTTAAGGCATTTCTGGCAAATATGCTGCAAATATGGAAATTGATTGATTGATTGACCTCGTTGTGAGACTGGTGTTAATAAAACTCACTGGCAAGTTATCAAGAGGCATAAAACAATGCCATCTCTGTCCTTTCCCCAAGAGGCAGAAGCACTTTCCCTGACTCTTTGCAGCAGATCATTTGCAAGTCTTAAGGTCACGGCGGGTGAATCTCCATCACCCCTTGCTGTCTACCTTTGACTGTCTCACTGCCTGCTGTCTAACCAGCAGTGATGAAAGCAGGTGATCTGACTGTGGAGGCTCACCAGCAAAAGCATGTCTGAGTGTACCGAGGCTACACAAAAACAAGGTATGATCCCAATGCTTTGACCCTTTCCTGCTAAGCAGTTTTGGCTGCAGTGTCTGTGAAATGGTGAAGTTCAAGATCTTTAGGGCAGCAAGAATGGTGCACAGCAAGCAGGACCCCACACTTCAGGAGAGCAGATTTTGGCCTCACCAGGGACTCTCTTGGTAAAGAACCTTGCAGTAAACCCCATGATGGAAGAGGGGTTGGATGGAAAGTAGGTTGATATTCAAGAATCACTTCCTTCAAGCTCAGGAGAAGCCCAAAAGGGAAGAAGTCAGAGAAAAGCAGGAGGAGGATAGATGAACAAGAAGCTCCTGGACAAATTCAAATGCAAAAAGGAAGCCTACAGAGGGTGGGACAGGCAACTGGGGAGGAATACAGAGAAACTGTCTGAGCAATTAGGTTAGGAAAGCTAAAACCCTGATAGAATCAAATATGGCCAGGGATGTCAAAGGCAACAAGAAAAACTTCTTTAGTTTTTCTTAAAACTAAAAGTCTAGGAAAAATGAAAGGCATCTCCAGAAGAAAACAAGAGACCTGGTTATCCAGGATATGGCAAGAGGTGAGGAAGCAACTTTTTTTTGCCTCGGCCTTCACCAAGTGCTCCAGCCACACCAGCCAAGTCACAGAAGGCAAAGATGGGGACTGCAAGAACAAAGAGCCACCCATTGGAGGAGAAAATCAGGTTCAAGAACTCCTAAGGGACCTTAAGATGAATGAAGGAAGGAACACAAGTCCATGGAGTCTAATGACACAAATCTGTGGATCCTGCAGGAAACAGCAAATGAAGTGGCTAAGCCACTATTGATGCTAGTTGAGAAGTTGTGATGGTCCACTGAAGTTCCCACTGACAAGAAAATAAAATGGGAAAAAAAGAAGGCCCAAGGAATTACAGGCCAGTCTCACCTCAGTGCTTAGCAAGCTCACGGAGCAGATCCTCCTGGAAACTCCTAAGGCACATTGAAAATAAGGAAGTGTTTAGTGACAGCCAACACGGCTTCACTAAGGGCAACTTATGCCTGAGAAATTTGGTGACTTTGTATTATGGAGCTACAGCATTGGTGGATAAGAGAAGAGAAACTGGCAATGTCCACATGGACTTGTGAGACATAGATGTGATGGATGAACCATTCAGTGGAAAAGGAATTGGCTGTATGATCAGACAGAGTTATGATCAACAGATTGATCACAAGTGGAGACCAGTGACAAGTGGTGCTCCTCAGGAGTTAGAATTGGAACCAGCACTGTTTAAATGAATCTTTTGGTGACAAGAAAAATGGGATCGAGGGCACCCTTAGTGGGTTTAATGACACCAGGCCATGGGGTTTGGTCAACACATGGGAGGGAAGGGATGCCATCCAGAGGGACCTTGACAGCTGGAGTGGTGGGCCTGTGTGAGCCTTGTGACATTCAACAAGGCCAAGAACCAGATCTGCACCTGGGTCAGGGTAGCCCCAAGCACAAATACAGCCAGGGTGGAGAATGGATGGAGAGCAGCCCTGAGGAGGACTTGGGGGTCTTGGCTGGTGAGAAGCTCAGCATGACCTGGTAAGATGTGTTCCCAGCCCAGAAAGTCAAACATGTCCTGGGGCTGCATCAAGAGGTGTGACCAGCAGGTCAAGGGAGAGGATTCTCCCTCTCTGCTGTGCTCTCATGAGATCCCACCTGGAGTGTTGTGTCCAGCTCTGGGGCCATCAGCATAAGAACAATATAGAGCTATTGGATGAGTCCAGAGAAGGGTGATAAAGAGACCCAGAGGTATGGAGCACCTCACCTGTGCAGACAGGCTGAGCTGGGGTTGCTCAGCCTGGGGCAGAGAAGGCTTCAGGGAAACCTTAGAGCACCTTAGAGTACCTAAAGGAGCCTATGAGAAACCTGTAGAGGGACTTACAAAAGCAGGTAGTGATAGAATAAGGGGGAATGGCTTTAAGTTGAAAGAGGGCAGGTTCAGGTGAGATATTAGGAGGGAACTCTTGACTGTGAGGATGTAAAGTTGTCCAGAGAATCTGTGGAAGCCCAATTCCTGGAAGAGTTCAAAGCCAACTTGGATGGGGCTCTGTGCAACACCATCTCATGGAAGATATCCCTGCCAATGGCACAGGGTTGGAACTGGGTGATATTTAAGCTCTTTCCATCTCAAACCATTCTATGATCATAAATCACCACTGTCCACTCTTTAATTTCCCTGTCTATATGCTCAAGAACTTCATTTGACTTTCTGCCTCATTATCATATCAGAGAGTGTGTTCACTTACCCCTTAAATCCTTTAAAGGGTTACTACTTTCCACAATATTATTAGTCATTCTGTAAGGTTTGTCTGCATTTCTCTGTGTTCATTACTTTGCAAATGACTGCAAAAACATCCTTTGTTTCATTGGGGCACACTAAAAAGGTAATTCACACTATACAGTGTAGCTGAAAAATCCTTCGCATAATTCACCAATACTAGTCAGGAAAATATGGAGTTTCTGTAACTGAAATGTTTTGGGAAAACAGCTTGATTCCAACAAAGTTGTAATAGAAACCAGGCACAATATTGTGGAAATTGGAACCACAGGTCTTAAAGGGGTCTTCATCCCTGCTTTCCTGCATGAGAAATGTAAAAAGTGATAAATTTCATTTCAATTCAGAGTGTTCCAGCCATAAGGATCTACAACAAATTTTGAAGTCCTGGTCCTCTGTAAAAAAGGATCACTTTTCTTCAGAGCTCCATCACTTGCCTTTCTATCAATCTTTGTGCCATCTGCAGCTTCTCCCCAGCAAACTGGAAAAGCCATTGCTTATATGGAAACTAACATAAGGAATATCTCCAACATCTTTTTAATCTGTTTTGAATGTAATTTAGCAGCTGGTGACAAGGAGCTGAGCCAGCTCAGGAATCTCAGCCAACACTGTGGACCATCAGCAAGTGATGATGCTGGTTTCCAGAATGAGAAATCCTACACTATTTGTTTCTGTTTACACTTCTGGTTGTGCCTGATCATTAAGAATCCTGAAAGTGGTGTCAGCTAGTCTTTTATTGTATTTCAGTGTAGCTGGTGTGATAACACTTAGAGTTTTAAAATCAGTCTATTGTTCAGTGTCAATAGTGTCAACCCTACCAGTATATCAAGATTCAGGGGAGAAAACAGCAGCTAACTTTTTATTTTCAAATAAAGTCCTCTTCAGCATAATTCCAAATTCTCCTAGCTTGAAGAAAGACACTAGTCAGGCATGTGTTTTGACATACATAACTGTGTCACCTAGGGGATGACATAAGGATCAGAGTAGCCCATGAGTCATTAATCCCTTGTCATTGCTTCCAGCTAAAGTGTATTCTGTGGGGCAGAAAAACTGATTTTGTAAGGTATTATGGAACTATTTTGCCTCTTCCTTTTTTTATTCCCTATTAGCATATTTCATCCCTTTTACCACTTGATCAAGCTGGAGCAGAAAACAATCTGCAGAGGAGTACTGGTAAAAATCCTCCTCTACACTACTTAGACAGACTAACATGAGCAGGAATCACTAGATGGTGATTGTTCAGGATATGAGAGCCCAAAAAGACCCCATGGAGTGAGTTGTCACAAGCAGTAAGGTTGCCAATTTGCCAATTAATCCTTCTCCAAATGAAAATGAGGCTCAGGATAACTATGGCTAACCACAACTTTGTCACAGACCTATGTACACTGGTATCACTGCTCACTCTCAGATGGCAAAGGGTAACAGAATTTCCAGGTTATGTGTTTCAAATATTGTCTTTTGGAGCTTCTGGTGGCCTTGCACTACACATTTATGTACAAGTGCACAATGGGGCCACCAGCATATTCATGGATCTCATGAACGCTCCAGTTCCCATTTCACTGAGAAAGCATTAGAAAGTGAATCCAAAAATCAGTCAAAGGCAAGAGGACCCTAAAATGGTCTTCCCAAGCAGGCCTGAAACAAGAAGATTAAAGAAACAATTATCTAAGGATGACAAAAACTACACACTACTATTTCTAATTCCTTTTGATCTAACAAGAAAAATATTTAACACAGCTCTATTTGTGCACATATCTTAACCAGCTCTTAGAACTCCACTGAGTCTTTAAAAAAGCCCAAGATGCATGTAAGTTTTTATTCTGCTTTGAGTCACATACCTCAGCTCTGCCCACCTGGGAGTACTGAACCAGTGCTCAGGTCCAGGGACCACAAAGAGCAGCCAGGACTCAAGTCCTGAGAAAATGCTTCTTCAAGATACATGTTGTTTGTTCACATAAACTTAATGCTGGATGGAAAACTGCAGCCCTCTGCTCCCCTAAGTACCTCAACCAGTATTTTAAGCAGTTCTGCTCCCAGAGCTGGTTTATGGACCTTTTTGTAGATGAGGGAAGAACCCCACAACTATGTGCAGAAGGTGGAAATGTGGCAGAAGGGAGACAAATAGTTGTAAGCAGTTTCATTCATCACCCAGGAGATATGAAACAGGAGCAACGAAACAGGAGCTAGGCCAGTTCCCTCTTCACAAGTGTTTTCAAATAACAAATCCCAGACCAGAAAGTAAGAGCATCACTCCTTCAAATCAGCTGAATCCAAGTTCTGCAATGACACTACCACCTCTCATATATTCCAAGACTGGGATTTTTACAATACTTAAACTTTAATCTCTTCTATTTCCCTTGAAAGGCCAGCAGGAGGACTTTTCAGCAACCCACAGTGTGAGAAAGAAGTGGGCTGTTAACACCAAGAGCATTTGCTGTGCAGCTACACTTCACATAAGATGTGAGCTTTGAATGGAAAAAAGTGGCTTCTACATCAGAGAGCTTCAAATCAGCCACTCAGTGCATGACTGTGCAAAATGATGTCTGTAGTGCCCAGGTACCTGAGGCTGATTTCACAGAGCCAAGGATATTGGGTCCTAAAGGGACTACCAGGCTCAACAGCTCTAAGCAGCAGTTGTGACTCTTGAGAGGGTACAAGAGCTGGGAATGGGAGCAGCAGCCAAACTCTTATTCTCCCTAAGCAACCTCTCCTATGGCTGCTGTCAGAAACCCAATGCTGGGCTAGATGGCCAGCACAGATATTTCTGCAGGATAAAACAAGAAAATACCTTAGACTTAACTCGGAAATATCCAAATCTACACCCACTCGCTTTTAAAACCTGTGGCCCAGATCTGCAGTGTTGTGTCTAAAGTGGAATTTGCTTAACCTGAGAAGAGAGAGGAAATCACTAAATATATTTCTAGCCTATGGCTCAGAAATTCACAAAGGAGAAATAAAGGACCCTGCATATTTATGACACATGCCACATACCTCCCAAGTTCTATTGATTTAAGCCACAAGGACCTTGCTTCACTTTGACCTCTGAGCCTTATTTACATTTATTGAGCAATACCCGGCAAAGCAGTGCCACATATGAGGTGTCAGCTACTCAAGCCCTCAGTGAAAACATCAGAGCAAATATGAAAAACAAAAAAGTCACTCGAACAGTATGGCAGCTGCATAGTGAGAAAAAACCCAAGTGTGACTTAAAGAACAAGGTATGGGTTAAGGTAGGGGAGAAAAGAAAGGGAGACCTACAACACTTAAGGCTGGAGAATAAGAGCACTTTGCCACAAGTTCTTGCAAGTGAGCTACAACAGTGGTCATGGCACAAACATAGGGAAAGCATTAGTTTAAAAATATTTGTGGATATTTACTCTCCATCAACATTTTAAAGATTGGATTTGCAAAAGCAGAAAGGTCCCTTCCCCTCCACTGCTGAAATCCAGAGAGGGCTTCTGCTGCTGATGTCAGCAGAAACCACATTAGGCCAGAGCACATTATTTTTAAAAATCTCTCTGAAATATAGTCAACACAATCAAACAGTACAATTCCTACAGGCCTACTTATATTTACTAGGGAGTCAAACTAAATTTGCTATATGATCCATGAAATCATAAAAAGCAAAAAGCTATATAAAAAGAGAATAAGCCTGAGCTCTCAAATCCAATACACAATTTTACATCATTATTTTTAAATATGATGGCAGTGCCATAAATATGTGGTCTGCTGCCTTCAAGAGCAGTCACGCTTGCATAGGACTAGCATGGGAGCAACTGTTAAGGAAACATGAGTGCTGCCCTATCATATGCTTCCAGAATCCACAATTTCTGCTGGGGATCATTCTTTCCCCTTTCTTACCTTTACTAAAAGAGAAAGGTTGGAGGCTTTTCAATTAGTTCATGTGTTTTGGGAAGAGAATAGCCTGGAAAGACCTCATGAAAGGAACTTAATTCAGAGGCACATCTGAGTCCAAGAAACACCTCCCAGTGAAAACCTGCTACCCAGTAAGGAACTGCCCAGGAGAGGAGGGGCAGTGTTTGACTCACTGTAGGATGGGTGCTTTCACAGATACTCTCACAAACCCAAAAAATGTGTAAGATTACAGAACCTGCATTCACAGTGTTTTCCATTGCTTTTTATTTTTTTAATGCAGACTATAAACAGATTTATACTACTTTTAGAAAAGGCAATACTGCTGGGAAAGTGACAGAGTGCCATATAGGAGCTCTATAGGAGGAGGAGGCTAGGGGTTTCCCTCACCACCATGCCCTGCCAGCCATGTCCCTGGCAAAATATGTGGTGTGATATCCTGGCAACTCTTCTGGGAGCATGGCCGTGATGGGCACAGGGCTGGCTGCAGCAGGGTGAGGAAAATGCTGTGCCAAAAGGAACCTCAAGGTATTGACAGCCAAGTCACCACCAGTCCCAACAGTGCTCCTTTACTGAGATCCCAGACATTTTACAAGGACACCAACTGCTCTCCTAAGCTTATCAGCCCAGAAGCAGAGAGGTGGCTCCATGATCCCTCTCCTGCCTGTTGGAAAAGAGCAAGGAAAGACTTTAAGAGCAAGTTTGGGAGAGAAAGAGTATGGGCAACACACCAGTGACTTCAGGAGTCTTCAAGCTCAAGACTGCCTTCTTGAAGCAAAGCCCCAGCAAATGAGTGAAAACATAAGTTACACTCAGAGAGAGTGGGTACAAAATGCTGCCAACATCTACATTTCTTTTTATGCCCCGTTTATTAAAGTATTTACATTTTCAGCTTAAGAACACAAACCTTTTAGCAGATGTGCCATTTTGTGAGGCACATCCCCAAGTAATTGACTTCCAAGCTATAAATACAGCATCTCTCACCTACCACGCCTGTGATCACGAGCTAAAGAGAGCCTGCAGAGTGGGAAGATGGTCATTTGAATTTATGAAACTCTTGTAGGATGCCTAACTCCAGTGCTAATTTTGGCTCATAACTTTTCCCCACAGTAATGTATATTCCTGTCAGACTCTTCCTTTAATCCATCCACAGGCACTTCAATGCCCCAGGAGGGTTTATGGCCAGTCCAGGACTCCCATGAAAGAGCTTTTATGCTGCATGACAAACTGGGACCTACGTAAGAGATCAGAGGTCACCATGTCGTTATCACACCACCACCCTCCCATGCCTTCTCATGGTGCCTTGGACAGACACCACGTATTCCAATGAGGCAGGCATGAGTCATGGAGTAGTTCTTGGCATGGCCACACAAAAGACAGCTATGAAAGGAAGGAATACAATTTTGATTAAGGAAAAAAAGGGTTTTGTTTTTAGTTTTGATATTTTTCTAGTGGTGTTTGGGGTTGTTTCATTTTTAACAGCAATAGATCCCAGGTACAATCCCCAGCATAAACACAGAATGGTTTGGGTTGGAAAGGACTCTAAAGACTGTCTAGCTACAAGGCAACTACACCAAGACCAGGTTGCTCAAAGTCCCATCCAGCCTAGTCTTCAATACTTCCAGGGATGGAGCTCCTCTGGGCAATCTATTCCAGTGCCCTACCACTCTGTCAAGAATTTCTTCCCAATACCTAATCTAAACCCACTGCCTTTCAGTTTAAAGCCACTCCCCCTTGTCCTATTCCTACCTACCCTTGTAAACAGTGCCTCTACAACTTTCTCTAGCTACTAGAAGGTGCTATATGGTCTTTGGGGTAGATTTTGGTAGGTTTTACAACAACTAAGAGCTGTGGGGCAGCTGGATGCACAACAGACATTTTTCTTCTTTTTGTTTTCATTTTGTGTGTTTTGTTCTTGAGCAGGTTTGACCTGGCAATCAGTTCTAGCAAAGCACTAGGATTATAACAGACTGAGTGGTTTATGCCCCATCCCACTCATGGCTTTTCACACAACTCAGTTACCTTTTCACTGGAGTTTACTTACGGGACTGCAAATCCTCTACTAGAGAAGTGGGTGGTTTCACCCCTTCTTCCTCTGCATGACCGTATTTAGCCATGTTTTGCATGAGCATGGTTTAATTTATACTGGATATGAAAATTCATAAAGCTCCTCTGTGAGCAGTGAAAAATAGTAGGTCCCTGCTCCAAATCTCTCACAAGGTAGAAAAAAAAAACTTAGTTGTGAAAGAACTGGAGGGCAATAGGTTATGGCAATGACAAAGTACAAGCATTTATCCATAGGCCCAAAATTAAACAAAATCTGTTGTGGAGTTTGCACATGCTACCTATGAATAATGATAACTAAGTATGCTGAAAAAGAAAGCATATTAAAATTACAACTTGCAAGAAGGAAATGTGATATCACTAAACACAATTATCCAGCCAGTCAGCAACAGGATCCAGGAAATTCTGTCAATCTGAAGTGCACATCCCCTCCAACCCTCCCATCCATTACTTCTCTCCAGAAACAGCATTGTGCCTGATTGGGGCTTAGAAAGAAAGCTTTTTGAAAGAATATATCCAAAACTCTTCTTCATGAAAAAAATACAGCATTAGTGACAAAACCCTCTTCCTCTTAGAAGAGTGGGACAAGTTGCATCTTCTTCTGGCTCACTGTTGAGCATTGACTAGAGAATTAGAAGCAAGAGGCAGCTGTAAACCACCTACTCACTGGTAATTCTGTCCATTTGTGTAGTCCTCAGGGGTGGGATTTAGCAGCCCCAAGGGAGCTGTGAACAGAGCTTATCTGTGACATCCTTCAGCAAGTCATTACATGGGCACAGACCAGCAGTCAGGACAGTCCCTGCCCACCCCTGTGGAGAAGACCAGACAGCCTAAATAAAGGACTTATGGTGAAGCTTTTCCCTTCTCCCACTCTTGACTGTATTAAAAGGACCAAAACAGAACACGATGCAGAGAAGCAAGCAATTTCATCCTAAAATCAGATTATTTAATATTCCAAGTAAAAACACATAAAAGGATCCTCCCTGGCAAAACTGGTTACTCAAGCCAGTCTTGCTAGAAAATTCTTTAAGAGCTCATTTCTGTGCTTTGTCTCATTAACCTCTTTGCCTGCCAAAAGCAAAGTCTAACTTCCCAGTTTGGCCACTGTTTTGTATGTGATGTCATTTTTCAAGTGCTCTGCAGCATGCTGTGGTATTGGGACTATTCAGGCTGGGCTCAGTGTTTACCAGCAGCACCACAACGTACAGAGAACATTGTCTCAAAGCATCAGGCATCCCGTCAGCACCACAGCACAAAAACCAAATGCCCCATCCCAGCACTACCTGCTGAGCTTCCCAATTGCTGCTGGCAGAACATCAAGTCCAAAAACAAGGAGCTGACCTGTGACTTTGTCCGTGCACCTTCATGAGAGGATGGGCAGCTCAGCCTCCCTGACTGGGTGCTTCTGGTTTGGAGGACCCTGGGCAAGGGCTCTACATCTGTCCAGGACACATCAGCACTGCAGGAACCTGATCCAAAGCTGGGCCAAGCAACACCCAAGAGCTGCCCCCCTCAGAGAGAAAAGCTGCAGTAGGCAAGCAGTTACCAAAGGCTCTCTGATATTCTTTGTGTAACCAAATTTACACCAGCATAAGCTTATAAGGTCTTCAGTGAACCTAAATAATGAGAAAAATAACTTCAGCACTACACCCTTTTCCTGAGAGACACAAAACAAGCACTGATCTGCCTTGTACATATCAGGCAACAAAGAAGGTAGCACACATGGAGTACCACAATGGACATCCAGTGAAGTCACTCCTTACTTCTCCCCAAGGTGGTGACACATCTCAGAAGTCTCCAACCATGAAACACAAAGCTAAATCAGGGATTAATTGTACTGAGATAAGTAGCTGCAGTATCAGGGCTAATATAGAGGGCAGGATTTGAATGAGAATCACAGTATCATTCAAGTTGGAAAAGACCTCCAAGATCATCAAGTCCAACCATTAACCACGCTACCACTAAAACATATCTCCAAGTTCCAGATCTACACATCTTTTAAAAAACCTCCAGGGATGGTAACTTAACTTTCCATGATGAAATCTTTCCCCATGTTCAATCTAAACATCCCCTGGGCACAGCTTGACACTGTTTCCTCTTGTCCAATTGCTCATTACCTGGGAGAAGAAACCAGGCCCCACCTGGCTACAAAGGTCCTCCTGAGCTTTCCTTTCTCCAGGCTAAACACCCCCAGCTCCCTCAGCTGCTCCTCACAGAACTTTTGTCCCAGACCCTTCCCCACTCTGTTGCCATTCTCTGGACTCTCTCCAGTCCCTCAATGTCTTCCTTGTAGTGAGGGGCCCAAAACTGAGCACAATACTCAAGGTGCAGCCTCACCAGAGCCTACTGACTCCTTGAAAAGAAAATATTTAGCCTCCACTAATTTAGTATTATGTATTTGGTACAACAGTGCACTAATTATAAGAGAAGACAGCACCTCTAAATACTTTGAAAAACATTTAAGTCTTTCACTCAGATGCCTTTTTGAAATATCACCAGTTTACCCACAGTATTTGTCTGTCATTTCAAAAGGCAATGTCTCCTAAAGCCATTTGAAAGCCACAGGCTGGCAGCAGCCTTCTTCTTCTTATGCAAAGTCATCCTCTACACAAAACCCAAGGATTTTCAGGTACAGGCAAAAGTGCAGGCACCAGCTAACACACCAATCATCACCACTGCAAAGCTCATCAACACATCTCTCACCTGAACATTTTGGGAAGTTTTTTCCTAGTATTGAATTGACACACCCCAGTGCAAAGATCACCAGGATCTTGGCTCCTCAGCTGTTGAGCCAAGGAGTTTTTCTCTCATAGCTGACCTGGCCCTTTGGAAAGGGAGGAGGCACAGGCAGGAGACCTGACCTGGGTGCTGTAAGCAGCGAGAAAGAAGACTGCAGGGCTCTGTGCACAGTGACAACTCAAAGTCAAGCCACAAGACATCCATATCACTTGGCATGCCAGGTGCCTGGACAGAAAATAACCATGGGTCCATCTGGGATTCAGGAGACAGCTGCCACAGATCTGCCATGTGACATCAGGGCACTCGGCTCATCCCATCATCTCTGCAGCACAGGGATGCAACGTTTCCTCATCTTTGCTGAAGAACATCGGGCAGGGACCATCTCTGACCACATCTGTGACCAGCAGCAAGCCAAACACCTAACAGAGGCTCGATGTGCCTCTCAGACCAGCTGTATCCCAAATCAGCACATCAGAAAAAGGAGCCTTTTGATATTAACCAAAGCCCAGTCATTTTCATGCGGTTATAGCTTTGAAAGCCACACAGGGAGCAAATTAAACAAGCTAATCCAGCCAGTGTCAAGCACTGCCAACACACATCAATGAAGATGATGGCAGGCTTTGCCCTTGGCTTTGCTTCTGCAAGAAAGGCAATGAGCTTTTTGTTTGTTCTCCAGCGATAACAGGTATCAAATGTCAGGCAGGTGTCAAAGTCTAGAGGGAAAAAAAGAAATCCATCCCTCCAGGGTCAGGAAATCCATTGCTTTTTGTGCCTGCAGGGAACAGGCAGCCTTGCTCTCCCTGTGTTTATTCAGCCACAGGCTGAAGTAACAGCGACTGTGGTATTGCACGGCTGGAACATGGAGCTATTTTATGTTCACAACGACAGTGTTGGTATAATCAACTGACATGTACCTCACTTCTCTTCATTGTGATTCATGCTCTGTGCTAATTAAACAGCCCATGACAAATGCATCATTATTAGCAGCAGCTGGAGAGCCAGTAAATCTTGCAGCACTTGAACAGAGGAGCTGTGCTGTGTGACAGCATCCTCCAGGTGTTAAGACAGGGCTGATGAAGGATGCTGGATTTCAGGCAAGGCATAAACATCTCTTGCCAAGTACCCTCAAAGCTGTCTCAGCCCTCAGCAGTGAAAGATAACCGTGTTCTACGTGCACAGCCAGCCATAGAGAACACCAAACCTTTCCTACCTGCTTCCCAGGTGCCAGACCTTTGGACAAGGGGAGCCTGGCTGAGGCCCTTTCCCAACCTGCAGTCATGGAGACCCTCCTTTACATGCTGGGTATTTTACTTTGCACCAGGATCCTGCTCCAGACTTAACACCCTGAGCTACCAACACAACCTTTATTTCCAGCCTCAGCCTAACACCCTCCCATCCTCAGTTCTCCCCTCTGGCTCTACAGCACCATAGTGCAATGAAGCAGCCTGTGCCAATGTACATCATGGGAAAATAAAAGCAGATATTCAACATCCTAGAAAAAGGCAAAAGAAGCCAGAGTGATATAAAATACACTATCTTAGTTTAAAGGGCAGCCAAGAGTTAAAACTTCTGTGCATATGCTGTAAAGCTATTTTTTCCAGGGGGCAATTGCTCAACAGACTTTTAGAATCCTGTATAGTTACTGCTTTTCTCTACACAACATCTTTTTGTCTTTCTAAAAAAAAATACTATTGTCAGACTGCATCATTCCTTCCTTTTTACTGTGATTTGTGATGATTTGGTGGAAGGATTCTTTAAGAATAAGTAGCAGCTGATGCACTTTTACAGCAAAAGCCTGCATTTTTCATCATTGTTGTCATGGGTTTATTTATACAGAGCAATTCATGTAGAAAACCTCCCCCCAGCACTGGGCAATCCAGGGCACAGCCACGCTGAAAGTCACAGCCCATAACTGCAAAATAAGTCTGTACATTAAAAAAAAAACAAAACAAAAAAAACAACAACAACAACAAAAAAAAACCCACCAAAAAAACCCCCCCCAAACCAAACAGAAGAAAAGAATAATAAAAACTAAAGACCTTTAGGGATTTCACATCCTCCTCAAAGGCTCCTGGGAAGAGAAGATGCTCCTGAAGCTCAGGTGCCTGCACTAAATGTGATGTTGGTGACCCAGTGTGTCTCTAGGAAAGGAGGTTAAAGCTTGGAAAAGCAGAAAGATTTTGACTCCTTGTTCAACGAGAAGGTAAAGATTTTCATCTTGTTGCTGACAAATATATAGTATACAGGCACTCCTTTACATTTAGAGAGTTGTTTAGAGTGTGAGAGGCACAAGCTCTTCATTTCAATCCATTTTAAATCTCTGCCAAAATGTTCATGTGAAGCAGCACTCAGACCATTTTCAGGAGCTTCTTTCTAATGTTATTTTCTCTGTGTAAATACCTGGACTTTTGGGACACTTCAAAAAGTGTTTATATTTTTTTTCTTGACCTTCAAATGCCAGCTGGGTTTAATAGCACAGATGCAGACAGCAAACCCAACAAGTGCTCCGTGACACCTTAATCCAAAGCATGTGACTGAGTTGTCACTGCCTGCTCCTGGCTGTGGTGATTGAGCTCAGCATTGTCTCCTTCACCACCCTGCCCACCTGGCTGCCTGCCCCACCCAGCTGCAGGCTCAGGGTGCCTGTGCCCAGGCTGCTGCACCAGGGCCATGCAGGGTGGGGCAGGGCCTGGCCCTTGTGCCACACGTCACAGCAGCACCTTTAGCCAACTCGTCCTTTTTCCCAAATTCCCTTCTTTCTAACTGCTTCACCTGAGCTGCATTTCCTTTGGCTGGGCAAGGTCTGCCAGCTCCCTGCCCCTTTTCTGAGGCTGAGCTTTGGTCAGTAGGGGTGCACATCATCACCCTTGTCCTGACCTCCTCCCATCCCCACCCATTCCCTGACTGCTCACATCTCAACCTTCCCTGATCCCTCTACATCCCCAAATTCTCACACTCCAAGGTTCCCCATGGACAGCCACATCTCTGGCTCTCTCTCTGCTGGCTCTCCTGCACTATCAGACACACTAAGTCACTGTGCCTCCAAGCAAGCAGCTGGAGCAATGCTATGCAAGTATAGGATGGTCCGTGGCTGAGTATCCCAGCCCTCTCTAGCTGCAAAAATCAGCTCTCCATCATGAGTCATCTGATTATCTAGTACCAGGGAACGAGCTGGACTAGAGGTGACACCACCCCCAAGGACACAGAGATCAGTGTTTTGAGACACTGCATCTGCACCAAGCTGGTGGGGAGCATCTGAAGCCAGTCACTGTTTTCACAGAAAACAAATCATAATGCTGCTGGTGAACTGGCAGCATCTTTCCATCCTGCCTTCAGCCAGAATGACGAGCACAAAGTCCTGTGATTCAGCCTGAAACTCATCTCCAGGGCAGCAGAGACAACTCCCAGGACAGAGGCGGGCAAGCACAGATGTGGCAGAGGTGGCCAGGACCCTTTGTCAGGGGCTGAGCAAGTGCCACAGCAGCAAGCCCCAGGGAGCAGCCCCAGCTCCCGAGCCAGCTGGTCATGCTGGTTGTGACCACCTCGGGCACACAGGCAGTAGTGTGATGCTGCAGGACCTGCTCTGGGGCAAGGAGGCCATGTCAGCATGCAGAACACTTCCTGCCTCGGACAGACCTTCGAGCAGGGGGTCAGTCATCGTGCTACAGGCAACACAGGATCAATTTGTCCAGCACAAATAACATTTTTGTTACCATTATCCCGTGACTCAGCACTCTGCGTTTTTCGTTTAGTGCCATTACAAAAGAGCCAGCGCAGACAGATGCGAGCCCCTCCAAAGGGATGTTGGAAAAGTATGCCAAGGAGCTGGTACTGCTGGCACAGCACAAGAGCTCTGTGACAGCTGGAAGAGGAATGACTACAAGTGATGTGTAGCCAAGCAGCATAAACTCATGATGTGTGTGAGGGAAATCTCTCTGCATCTGCCAGCATTAAGTGCGTCAGAGCTCAGACACAGAGATGAATCTCACATCTGCTGAAATACCTGGTTAAGGTTCCTGAGGAACAGGATGTGCTCCTTAATCTGTAGGTAAGCATCAGGATCCTCACACAACTTGTTTGCTCTCTCACATAATGAGAAACCAGCCCCCCTTGCTTGGAAAATAAAACAGAATGAGCTTTAGCGAGCTGTTAAGGGAACTGACTGATGAACAAGTTTATGGGGCCAGGCAGCATTTTACATCCCTCAAACAGCATGTCCCATGTCACACGAGGGAAAGTGCAGGCCTCTGGGTCTCACACCAGGGTCAGAGCTGCTCCACAGCATGTGGGTGGCATCCCCCGAGATCAGCCACATTTGGTCACCCCAAGAAAAGGGGGACTTGCATCATCCCTGTCTCCACAAGGTACAAAAGGTAGCACTTGCCTTTGCCATTAGACTGTGCTGGCTCAGGTATCAGCCACTCCAGGTTTGGGCCAGGAGCAATGGACTAGAGTGGGCAAGGGCCAGTTTATCCCAGCAAGCCTGCCCTCACCTTGGTGCTTCTGCAGGTCAGGCATCCTGCCAGCCCAGGCTTCTTTCTAACCTGTCAAAGTGTCAGCATTTTCAAAACTAAATCACTAGCTGTCCCAGGTTGCTAGAGACATAATTAAAAGAAACATTGGCATTTTAATATCTGTTGCTGTTGAATCAGTAATGGAGTTTCTGAAAAAGATGTCTGGGTCTTAAACTTCAAAAGGTGAGCCTGTCAGAGATTACGTGGTGGCTCTGACCAATACTCAGACTCCCATTACAAACTAAAATCATTGCAGTTCAGCATTAGGCTGCACTTTAACTGAGCCAGGAAACAGGAATGTTTTGGGCTCTAGCAGGGTAAGAAGAAATGCTCTGGGTTCTAGTGGGGTGTGAAGAAAGGGAAGTTGAGTAGCTCCTACTTTCTTTCTATACATAGCAAATAGTCCAAATTCTGAACTTTCTACATTGCTGTAAAGCCAACTGCATTGCTGCTGGTGAAAAGTCCCCAAGGGAAATCTACAGATGTACTAAGTCGTCCAAAAAGGCCTGGAGGAGGGGAAATACCAGCTAAGCACGTCTCAAAAGGTATGTTCAGATTTTCAGAGGGTCCTGGCTGCACTACATGTCAGCATGACAGCCATTAGGGTCATCCCAGATAAGCAAATCCAGCCCTAGTGACAGGGTGACAGGAGGCTGCAGCTCTGAGGCCCCCCACATCCCAGGTGATGGAGCAGCGGCTGTGGCATTCTGGTTCTTGGCCCCACAGGGATTTCCCACAGGACAAACCTTTGCCCTCTCCTCCAGGAGAGCACCCAACTTCAGAATAAACCACCACAAGACACTACAGAGCCAAATTAAATCATGAGGACTGTACCAGGACTCCCTCCAAGGACCAGCAATATTCAGCAGAGCGTATTAATAGCTTCATACCAAGGTGAGACAGGCTTCTCAAGACCAGCTACAATGAGGATCTATTAAATCAATCACAATCAAAAGCTATTTTGCCTTCAAGTGACTTCCAATTAGGATGCAGTAACATTATTAAAAGGCGCAGGCAAATTAAAAAGCTACACTGAGGAAGAATAGCTTCCCAGAGGGCTAATCTTCACTATCCTCAGAAATAAAAGCCTCCAGAAGTTCATATTTCTGATTTTTAAAAAGCCCAGAAAACACATCATCTAATTAAAAGAGTTGCTAACATTATGTCACTGATAAGTTTTCCCCTTTTGGATACCTTTTTTTTCCCTACCCAACTGCCACCAAACCAAAAAGGTAAAATCACAAAACATGTCCTTCTTCACATCTGAATACCCATGTTTCACCTGAAGCCTTGATAAAGAAAAATACATGATGACTAGAAAAAATTGCAGTTTTGGTGAACAGTTTGCATTCTTGACAGGGGAATAAAGAGAGGAGGCCTACTTGATTATTCAAAGAATCGGAAGCCAATCTGAAACAGAGTGATGAGCTCAAATTAAGGGGCCAGATTAGAAAGTGGAATTTTGCAAATGAATGTCAAAAATTCAAGAGCAAAGAGAGCAAGATCCATTTATCTGTTTATCGATCTGAGGAGTAACTACCTCAGTAATCACCTAAAATTCTCTGATATATATTAAAAATGAACCAAAGTCAAAAGCAGTAGTGTCCCATGCCTGGGAAGTGAACGTTTTATGTTTTAAAAATATAGACTTTATTAATGAACTGTATTAATGAAAAAAACGTATAAACTAATAATAATTGTATTTCAGTATAATATACCTATCTGATTTTTGTACATATACACACACATATATATATGTATACACACACAAACTAAAGTTAGCTGCTCATCAACATCAATACTTGTCCAGCCTGAGCACTTTACTAAGAGTCTGGAAAAATCATGTTCTTATATCGCCACAGATACTTCAGATATTAAGGGCAGGTGGTCGAAGACTCATCCCCAAAAAACTTCAGGAAGAAACATCCATCATCTTCCATGGTGGAGGTCAGATGAAGCCCTAGCATAAATCAAGAATGTCACAGCTTCTTATTTTCCTCTGACAACCACTTGTACAAATCACCTTCAAACCAAGACTGTTACAGTCATACAAAACAATACATTTTTCAATTTGGTAAAGGGTCTAGAAAACAAAACCAAAGGCAACGAACAACAGCAACTTCAGGGAAAGTCCCAATTTCCATGACTCCTGACCTAAAGTATCATTGCTCTCACAAATCCCCCCCACCTCTCACACTTGTATTCAAGTTCAGTATTTGCCTTCATTTATTTCCATACCCATGATACATTTCTCTTCTTTCTTTTTTTTCCCCCTTTTCTTAAAATTTGTAATTGCAACTAGCTCAAGTCCTGAACAAAATCCTCTGACAAATAAAGTGTTCTGTCCAACCTGAAATTGCTTTCCACTACCCCCAGTTTGTTTGGGTTGGGTTATTTCTTGCCCTTGGGTTGTTGCGTTTTTTCCTCTTGTTTTTACTTAGCTATTTTTCTTTTTATACATACCTGGTGATACAAAAATGCCACCCAGCCATATTTTGGTCCCCATCCCTGGGATGGCAGTAGGGTAAGCGTATGGTCACTATACACATATTTCCACATCAGGGCAAACTCCACTGTCAGGAGCCTCATCCCTGTTCTGTAAACTGCATCTGAAAGAACATGGGAAACTCCACCTGGCATCTTTAATGCCTTCCCCATCTACTTTTTATTACAGCTTTTAAATGAAATGGCAGGACTGGATGGTGATTATCAGGAAGCAACAGAAAGTATCCAGAACAGAAAGGGCAAGAAAACACAACCAAGAAGTCTGAGTCTACTTTCCAACTGCAGCTGTGGCTGCTGTGTGACCACAGAGGAAGCCAGCTCCCTTTCCTCCATGCTCTAGCCTCTCCATCCACCTAGAGGGGCTGAAATTATTCCCCATCTCTTAGAGGTCTTCCTTCACAATACATGCTTGGCTGAAGGAAAAAAAAAAAAAAAGAAATTTTGGACTGAAATCTTTTTCCATAGCAAAGAAATGTCATGTTAAAAGGTTACTATTTCCAATTGGATTTGGCAGTTAAGCAAACCTGTGCCTTGCATATGCCTTTGTTTGTCTGTGCACAGGAGCATGGTTTGTTTTTGTTGATTTGGGGCTTTTTAAAAATTTCTTGCTGGTTTCTTTCTAAAACCACCTTAGTTATCTTTGAAGCTGTGCAGGGGCCCAGTCACAAGGTCACACTTTGCTGTGCTGCTTCTTCAGCTCTGTGTAATCGTAACTCTTATTGTTAAACTAAAAAAGGGCCTTAGAAAGATTCTCACACTACGCTGCAGAAAATACCTACACGAGGTTATACAGCACTCTTGTCAGCAGAATGACCAACAAATCCAGCAGCCTCCCTTTCTACTTTCCCAGGCCAAACATGGCATGGGTGCAGGGACAACCAAATTCCCAGCATGACAGTAGCTGGTTTATTCCATTGCTTCCCAGGCCAACAACCAAGGTGGGTGCTGATTTATCTCAGCAGAGCATTTGGCTCCATAGCACAGGACTGAACAAAAACAAAATTGTGGACTAAATTAGCACTGGTTTATCTCCACTGACAGCAAAAGACAACAAATGAATTTGGCAGGATGAAACAGATGAAGGAGATATGAACACTGAGGCAGGCAGCACAGGATCATGTACTTTGTCTGAGAGCATGTTTATGCCTTTAAAATGCATGCCAAGTTCTTTTTCTAGAAGTACATATCTTTAAACTAAAATATGCCTTAAAGCCTAAAACTGCACCTGCAGGGACAAGGTCAAAAAGCATTTTTTCTGTGTAGAAGTATTTTTGAACATCATTGTGTATGGGATTACCATACTTTCTATGAATAGCAAGTCTGGCAACTACGCCTTCTCCACCTTGCTCCAGGCACCAGGTGTGGTTTGTGTTGGAGGTGAGATACCATATTGCACATCACAGCTCCAACATTTGGTGCAAGCTGTGCTACAAAAAGAGCCTGATGGCTTGGCTGCTCCTCCTTCACATGTAGCCCACAGGTAGCTCTCCCAGCAGCTGCCAGCTAAGGCAGCTGGTTTTTTGGTAGCATTTTGCTGATGGTGTTTATCCTGCAGTGCTTGGCACCCTAGAGCCATAATCCTCAAACACAAGCAAAAACACTGCTCTAAGTTCAGTTGTAAGCACAAAACTCAAGGTCACAGGGGTTCTGCTATTTATACAGAAGTAAAAACTAATTTATGAAGTCAAAGCATCAGTCAAAGCATCCTTCATTCATGTAAAACAAACCAGTGCAAGCCAGAATAATTTTGAAGAGGATCCCTACGTGAAAGGTAGATTTGGTTTCTACTCCCAGGCTCTGACAAACTCTCCCACTTCAGCCTTTTCTTTCAAAATCTTTATTACTCCTTCCCTCTGAAGGGCATCATTCTCTTCCTGGCCAGCCTCACACAGCAGCAGTTTGTCACTCCCAGGGGCTCTCAGTGAGTGTCTGCAGCACTGCACTGCTGGAAGGGTGTGAAAGGCTGGAAAAAAGTTTGCTCAAGAAGCCCTCACACAGAAGCTTGACAAGTTCTGGGAAGATGATGATGGGTGGTAGGAGAAGGGCAATATTTCTGCAGCCAGGGAAATAGTCTGGAGCAGAAGGGGCAGGTGCATATGATGACTTCCTTCTGGGGTCTCATACTTTTGCAATAGAGATGCCCCTTTCCAATTCACTGCCATTCACCCAGCTTACCAAGACAGATCAAAACTCTGATATTCCCAGGGAGTGGCACCAGCTGACAAGGATTTATCCTCTGTTTGGCATCTGCCTCAGGAAAACACTTAGGACAGCCAACACACACAGTCTTGTCACACACAGCTCTGCATCTCCTTAACCCTACCCCTGGTGCTGTTCTCAGCATCACATTCTCTTGCCAGCATTTGGAGAGAGGCAGGAGGGTGCAAAGTAGCTGAGGCTGGGGCAGAGCACAGATAACAGCATTCAGAAGGGCACATGAGCAGCAGAAGCTGTGAACAGACTGGGTTAAAGTTGCAGCAGTGGCCTTGAGAACAAAGCAGCTGTGGTTTGGCAAAGTGTGCGTCACAGGCAGAGCCCAGAGCCAGGCAGATCCTCCTCATCACCCGCCTGCTGCGCGCTCCCTCAGCTCCCAGCACTTCCTACAGATCAGCTCCTTGGTAAGGGACTGAAACAGCATCAGTTTGGAGGAGAACCCCACCTCCAAGTCTGCAGTGTAGAGCCACGACTTGAAGAGAACTCACAAAATGCCACAGAGCCCAAAGGGTCTGGTTTTCTCCCAAAGGGTCCTGGGTTTACTCACTGCAGAGAGATCAGGGCTTTGTGCAGTTTCTGCTCTCTTTAGCTTGTCACTGCTGCACTTCAGTGGCTCAGACACACACAGACCAAACCTCTTCCCAACCCACTCCAAAAAGAAATGAAGAATGACCAGCTAAAAGATGTATTCACTCCAACAGTATAGGAGGCCAATGAAAGAATAATTCAGACACTCATGGCATGGCAGTGCATCAGCTCCTTTTCCAGGAGTTTGAGCAATGACATACAGGTCACCCAAGCTTCAGCTCCTGCTGGCATCCTGTACACAAGGAAGGGACAGTCACAAAGTCATGCAAAACTCCAAAAGCAAAGAGCATCCCTTTTCTTTTTTTTGTCACTAGAATTCTCCAAGCAGTCTTGCTTGACTGCACACACTATAGTGGGGAGAATAATTGGGAAAAACAGCCCCACAGCAGAGATGCTGTACTTGGGCCACCACTACCCTGTCAGAAGGGGAGAGGGGTGGTGCACCAGCAGAGGCAATGCACCTGGGCATCCATTTCTTCCAGCTGCTATTGAAGCCAGGAAGAGGACAGCAAGTCCAGTTTTGCTGCAGCCCTGGAATGCTCTGCCCAGCCCACAGACAGGGATCTGCATGACCAGATTTGATTAGGTACTCTTGGCACCATCCTTGACTGCTGGGATGAGTTCCCCTATCATAAGAAGCAGCAAATTAAATAGGAATTATGCAATGTGAAGGGCTGAGTGATGGAATAGTGACTGGAATGAGAACAACTGCACCTCAACCAATGATTTGCAGAGACACCACATCATTTCCCTGTAACCTTTCTCCACGAGGAGAGACAACATTATGGAGCAGGGGGCTCTGTCTTTGGTGCCAAGCTAAAAGCTCTTGCAAGGAGTTGACTGCTTGGCTACAAGATGCTTTCAGTACATCCTATGAAACACAAAGTTCTCCTTCCAGTTCAAAGTCACCACTGGATGCAAGTTTTTCAATTTCTCTTAAGTCATCATGGAATTTCACAACCCAAGAGCAAAAAAAAATTTTTTTTTTTTTGAGAAGTATTTTTTGGCTTTCTGTTTGGGTAATAGATACCTACTTGAATTCACATCAATCCTCATGAAGCAGTAAGCACTCACAATGCCTGTTGCTAGTACAAAATTAGTTGTTTATCTCTCTCCACCCACCTCCTGGTGCAATTTACTGCACCCCTCAACTTTCTCTCCAAATATCTGGAGGGGTCAGGGAAGGCAAATGCACTTACCCAAGGAACCTCCCCACACATTGCCTCAGCCAACAAATTGCCTGGGGAAACATTAAACTGAAGTTCGGTATCTGCATTGCAGAAGATAAACACCTTGGCAAAACAGGTCAAGCAATATCCAAGGACAAATCTCCACTTCAAGGGAGGTGAACTCAGAGCAGGACTAAGGGGAGCATAAGCAGAGAAAAAGAACAAAGCACAAAGAACTGGAAGCAGAAAAAAAAGATGGTGTGAAAACTGAGAAACAGGATAACACAAAAGAAGCCTCCACCACAAATACATTCATTTTTGGAGGGACACTACTATCAGGGCTGGCTGCTGCCTCTCCAAAGATTGCCATAAGTGCTGTGGAGGGGTTTTAACCAACCAGCGCATATGCAAAGGGCGGAACTGTGTTCAACACAAGCCTCTTCCTTTACAACTCTGACTTTTTACTCACTTGAATAGAAGCATCCTACTACAGTTTCAACTTTTTGCTAAGCAGCTTACCACTTCCTAACTTGCTCTTTTAAGCATTTTCAAGAGTCTTTTGGTGGGTGTTTGCAGGGGTTTTTTGCCCCATAATATCTTGCTTCATTCACCCCATGCCACAGAGGGACCTACATGGGGAACTCACTCTGATTCATCCCCAGAGCACCATTCACCAGGTGGTTCGAGACAAAAGTCATAATGCACATCCTGAAAGGGACACTTCTGACTCCTTTTACTGCACAGAGCATTGCAGAGCTGAGCTCTAGCCATGACAGTTAGGACTTGAGCCTCAAAATGCTATAGCCACTGAAAAAGCTGCTTCAGTTAGCCTGGTGGTTTTGTCATCTCCAAGCTACTTGACACCCAGGGCACCCATTTTACCAAAAGCACAGGGCAGGGGTGGGTGTAACCACAACTGCATAGCTTTCAGAATAAGAGACAGAGTGTGGCCTAGGAGATGAACCTGTCAGGCAAATGAAAACCTGGGTACAGCAATGAAGAAGTTTTCTTCCAGCTTTATTTAAGATCACATCATAGAGTCGATAACTATGGCCTTCTTGCAAAAAAAAAAAAAAAAGTCCAAACCCTGCTCAAATAAATGGAATAGCAGAAAGCACTTAGTGTATATCACTGGCACTTAATACAGTTAGCTACTAAAAATGAAGTTGTCAATTGCAGTGTTTTAGTAGATGCACATATTCCTCAGACACACCTAAGTGGGGAGAGGAAGTGAGAATAAGTACCTGGTCTGCACAGTTGCCCCATACTCATCTGTTGTTTCCACTGTGGTTTGGCTATGCTCTCTAGTATGGCCTATGTGAAACTGTGTGACAGAAATGACTTACCAGCAAGCAAGACTTTCTTGCTCTTTTATGAATGATCTCTCCCACCTCTTAACCCCTTTGCACAGTGGGCAGCCCAGGTTGCTAAATACTCTGCCTGCTGTGGTTTGCCACCGGCTGCTGTCACCCTTCTTTCAATGACATGTTTTTCCACCCAGCAGAGCTACCAGCCTCTTGTAATTTCTAGCACTGCATTAGTGCCTCGTTTCACAGCACACCGAGGCACTGACAAACACAAAGGACAAAGAGCCCTGGCACCAGCCTGGTAGCAAAGGATGGATCCACCACCCAGCTTTTTGCCCTTTTTTAAACTGTGAAGCTTCTCATTTTGATTTAAGGTCAGGCTGTGCTTACAGCTGTTCTTCACCACCCCAGGAAGGAGAGCATGAGGCCAGGGATTTCTGGGCAGCAAAGGGCTTTAAGAGGAGTGATGGACAGACTCCCAGGTTAACCACACAATAGCACTGGTGCCAGGTCCCCACGTAGGGCAGCTCCTCAGCAGGCAGATGGGAGCAGGTCCAGGGGGTAACAACGCTGTACAGCACAGGACAGATCATTCTGGGGAAAGATTCTGTACACTCAGTTTATTTGCTTCAATATTTTACAACTTAATTTGATTCCTCCTGACCAAGGGCAAACTCCCTCCTGCCATCCACGGCTTGTCAGCATGGTTGTTTCTAACCACAGCCTCCACTGGCACTATCTTTTATTTCACCACCTGCCACCATCTGAAATCAGGATTGCAGGAGGTTTGTGGTGGACAGCTTCCTTGCTGATGAAGCCCACACTAGGCAAGGGAACTTTAACATCAGGAGGAGGATATTTTATCTGAAGCCAGAGCCTGATGCACAAAGACTCTTTTCTCCAGCGCACCTCCAAGCCCTGCCTTTTCTCAGTCCTGCTGAAAGGCAGCCAACACTGCCAAAGGCCAGGGGATGCTCCCTGCTCAAATCCATCCAGGGTTTCACAGAGACTTCATCAACCCTGCTGGTGCCATGACCAAGGGATGCAATCAAATGAACCTTTACTGCTCCAAGAGCAGCCTGCTCTTAGACTGAATCGTCACAGGTGGCATGAAAGCCATTTGAATCCAACACCACAAACCCCATTCCCTATGTAAATAAGCTTTCCTGCCAAACCACTCTTAAAAAAGCCAGGACTAACAGACCTTAATTTTGTTCTTTATATTTTTTCCAGACTATGTAGCGTGACAGACTTTGATCTACTCCAAAACATTCTTTATCATCTCTTTTCTGATTAAACCAGGGGAAAAAAAAGATGTTACAATTAAAGTAAACCCATCTGAGAGCACAACATACCAATACTTGGGCCATATTTATCTCAGTTTTGTGAAAATGCAACAAAGCCCTGCCAAGTAACTCTTCAGCACTTCAGAATCAAAAGTAGCCTATGCCAAGACAAATATCCTCCTTATCAGGTCCCTTCCCCAGTAATAGTTTTATTTTTAGAAAAGAAAAAAACCTTAAGAAATTGTTTTAAGAAATTGACAGCAATTAAAATGACAACTAGACATAAAACAGTTCAAACACCCGATTTCTTCATTTTCAAGATCTGGAAACACTCTCCCCAAACAATAGTTTAATCCTTTTCTCAGATAAAGCTATTAAAACAGAAATCCTAATCTCCAGATGAAATGAAAGTTTTGCAAAACACCAAAAGGAAAATTTTACTGAAGTTAATTCTTTTAAATTGCAGTGAACATGTATTTTCAAAGCAAGAAAAACAAAACCAGAAATCCTTTGCAAATGTTAACATGTTTTCAATTTCCCCATTTTTCTTTTGGGAAGAGAAGCAAGAACTACATGATGAATTGACCTGAATGCTTGTGCTTCTCTGGTCTACATCTTCCTCCTTCAGACATAAGGACTTTCAGATACAAACCACTCTAAAAGTCTGCATTGTTCCAATTGAAAATTTGATCATAAGACTGCAAGCTTGTAATTCATAAATACAGATTTTTGGCAGAATCTATTGATTAGCTAAAGCTTCATTTGCTGTCAGTACAAGAGGTATTACACTGCAGAAACAGATTTAAAAACATGGCAGAGTTTTTTGCTGTGGAAGACATTGCACTCTGTGTTCCATGAACATCCTGCTACCATGAACCAGATTCTGGAGTAACTGCAGCCACCCCATGCTAACAGCAGAACAGGAGTCAGGTTGTTATAGAACAATTGCCTGTCACAATCCAGCTGTGCCATCAGCTCATGGCATTTACCTTAAGCCTATAAAAATTCTCAGACTTCCCCGACAGATACACTGATTTTGATTTCCAAAGACAGATTAAGCTAAAATTCATCCTCCAGCTAGGCAGGTACTCATGATTTGAGAACAAGATAAAATGTCCACAATTTCCATGGCAGCTGATTCCAATGGACAATTGCTTTCTTATCTCTTTGTGCCAGATGTCCACTCTGCTGAATTCAGCTTCCAGGTACTGGCCCTTATTCTACCTTCTCCTCACTGCTTTCCGCCCAGTTAACATCCATCACCCCTTCACTTCTGTTCTTTTTGTCAGGGCTGGGTTCCTGGGTTTCACCACAAGAAGGCATCCTCTGTAACCCCAGCCCTGGGTTTGTGGCCCTCTTCCAAAACGTTACAAGTGTATTTCTTGTTTTTTTGGTTAAAACACACACAGATCCATCACACGTCTGTGCCCACTGCTCAGTGAGGACTAATGGGATCCAGGACCTGGCAAGAGCTCCAAAACACCCTAACAAAAATTAACTTACAGGAGATTTATCTGCAGAGTCTTCCTCCATCTCACATACTCATCACAGAGGCCAACACCAGCAGATCCAGCTCTTCACTACAGAGGCCAATGTATTTCTGCTGAGACTTCTGCAATGCAGAAGTACAAATGACCCTCAGATATTACCTCCCACTGGTACCCAATAGCATGTCAACATAATTTTTAGTTTGTCTTAATTCCCATATTTTCAACTCTTCCATATTTCCAGAGTCAGTTTTGAACCCATTGAATAGTTATAAATAAGTTAATATAAATAAGTTAAATGCTCCCACAAATACTAAGCCCCAGCAACTTCCAATAAGAAGAAGAAGAAAAAAAAAAAACCCAACAACCAAAAAGACCCAACCAAAACACAGCCATATTGGAGGGAGGGAAGAGCAAAAGGAATATTCAGTCTCTTCACTGAGCCAAAGGCAGAGCAAGATCAACTTCATCAGACTCCAGAAAAATCCACCAGTGACAGGATAGAAAGTCAAGGAAACACTACTCTTGGCATCCATGCCCAGATAGATACCAGAGAGCAAAGCCACGAGGCCCAAACACCAGGTTTAGTCCACTGCACTGATAGCTTTCAGGAGATTTTTTTAAATTAATATTTATTATTATTATTATATGGAAGAACAACAAACTTGGGACCCTCAGAGCAGCCTCCACTGTCATCTCGGCCCTCCAGCTCTCAGAGGGGGCAGCAAAAGCCTCTGGTTGGTACAGACAACTTTTTAAAATTATTAGTAGCATTTCTCTCTCTCTCTAACAAACTTTAAAACCAAGTAATTACTAACCCCAGAAAAACCTGGCAGATTTGTCAACCCCTACACAGACTGGGTTGTTTACACTGCACCCAAGGTGACTTTGGTTTGCTAATTAAACAAGACAGAAGCATTACAGAGCAAGGAAAGCGAAGCAAAATCTGTTCAACAGAAGTAAATAACCACAGTTCACACATAACACACTCAAATGCATTAGTTTGGCACTGTTGAAAGAAAACAAAGCTCCAGATTTGGCTGCACATGCCCCAGCAATTTACACTAAGCACTTAAAATAGAGGCTCAGCAGGTGAAGATGTAATTTTGTCCCCAAGTTTTCTAAGACATTAGCCATGCATCCAGTTAAACCTAATAGCAACAGACCTTTAACATTTAAAAACTACAATGCAAGGAGAAAATGGTTGGTAATAGGGCCTTGTATCACAAAGCCATCACACACTGTAACTGTTTGCACATCACAATGCCAATCCAAGCTTCACTCTCCAGGCCCAAATGGACTGCAGGAATCAACCCCCTCCCAACACCACTTACTGCCCTCCCACAGCCAGGCCAGCATTCAAGGACCTCTCTGGCTGCAGAGGTAAAACCCAGCCAAAACAAGCAGATTTTGGCTTGAGAGAACCACTGCAGAAGACAGAGGATTTTCACTGGTTTTTTTTTTTTTTTTTTTCATCTGGGATAAAAAACATGGATGCACCAGCAGGTTTTGAAATCATCAGGATCACAACAAGCCCATAAACATCAAAAACATCTTACTTGGTACCAGCAGAAAGTTTCAGTAGGATCAGACTGCTCACTTGCCTTGGTTACAAGCTCCAACACCGAGATACTGCAAATAGTCAAGGATGAGCAAGCCAGTGGTTTAAAACACCTTGGCTCGTCACAGCTGTGACAAGGATGGCCAATGAGCCTTTATTTCCCTGAGAGCCTCATGTGGCTAGTAATTCCAGGGTTCAGGTGGCTGCTATTAAGCTGCAGATAGTGCCACTGCTTTCCAGCTCTTGCTTGGTTATATGAACTCACATCTACCAAGGGAATAACCCTCTCTATGTTGCAGTCTAATAAATTTTGCTACAGCATGTCTCACTTCATAAAGGAGATGCATCCAACACAAACAGTGGGATTCTGTTCTGGAAGAGCTCAGTGCTGAGAAGAGAAGGGGGAAAAAGGCTTAAAAATCCAAATTCAGCATTGCTGGTTTAGAGAAGGCTAAACACAAGTGCATAAAGCTGGACTTAGAGGCTGGTAGTGTGAGGAAATTAGCTGCTCTCCCCACACATAGTCTTGTTGGTCTTCATGTAGAGTTTCCTTCAGGCTCCCAACACTCTGACTTAGAAAGTAGATTTTAAAAAAAGAAAATGAAGGTCTGTCACTGCTATAGGTGTAGAAAGCATAACTCAATGTCAATGGCATTTTTTTACTTAGCCTGCAAAATCAATATTCCCGTTCAACAGCACTGGCCAGCACCTCAACCTGCACGGACACAGCCAGCAATGACCCTGCTCTGACACTGGCTGGTGCTCAGTGAGTCCTTCCAGCCTCACACAACATTTATTCTGTTTTGCTAAGCTGCTTTCATGCTGCTCCACAGCATGCTCCACATGCTGCGAGGGGCAGGGATGCTGGAGGAGCTGCGGGGGTGGCAGGTGTCTCTCAAGATTCTGCACAGTCCCTCACCAGGGATCCCTAATCCTGTCTGAGGCAATTTGTTGTCAATTTTCCACAGTGCTCAAGTAACAATTTATCACAGGAAACGCTTCCTCTCCAAAGTTTTAATTATTTCCATAGATATTGGGTAGGTGTGAAATGTGTGCAGGAGTGATTTACAGGAAGGAAAGCTGGAGAAAGGGAAGAACAGTGCAGGAGCCAGTACAGATCATCTTCAACACAGCACATGACTTCTCCTTACACCACACCATTTGCTTTCTCCCACTGTAGGGGACTGCAGATGGTAAAGCTGCATTTCAGCATAGCAACATTAATTCCTCTGCCTGTTCTATCAGGGAGCCTCCTGTGCACAGAGAGGGGTTGGTCTGTTCCCCCAGGCAACCAGAGACAGGACAGGAGGACACAGTGTTAAACTGCATCAAGGGAGGCTTAGGCTGGAGATTAGAAAGAAGTTATCCACGGAAAGAGTGATTGGACATTGGAATAGGCAGCCCAGGGAGGTGGTGGAGTCACCATCCCTGGAGGCCTTTAAGAAAAGACTAGATGTGGCACTCAGTGTCATGGACCATTGACAAGGTCATGTTCCATCATAGCTTGGACATGATGATCTCAAAGGTCTTTTCTGACCTAGTTAATTCTCTGATTCTATGAATCTTGGCCCAACTGCCACATCTCAGACCCACAGAGATCAAGTTTCCCTCTTTGCACTAATTCATTATACCAATCTGGCCACCTTGACATGTCTTCATTTCCAGAATCAACTGTTTAGTGACCTGTGAAGCCAGGTCACTAACACTGGGCAGTAATTTACTGATTTATGGTATAGCTGCAAGGACATTTACATACTGCCTTTTGCAGCAGAGTTACAGTATTTCAGCTATTGTTGGTAAGACTTGAGCAATCCCTGCAGGAAAGAAACTTCTGATTTCCTTGCCATCACCAAAACTTGCCATGCCCCTTCTTCATTACAATGTTTGGATGCTGTTTGTCACAGTAAGATTTGATCATATTCTTCCAGCTTCCAGCTTCAGATTAATTTCTCCTCAAAATCAGAAACAGAGAAAAGGAATCATGCCAAAAGAGCCAGATGAGTTTCCTAAGCACTGGGCTGGTGGATATTCTGGGTGGTCTCTTGCACTCTTCAGTGAAAAGTACTTAAATGCTTGAGCGTTAAAACCAGATGTGATAACTTTGGAAAGTGTGAGAAAAAGAGAACCTCATCACTCAACATGTTCTGCCTGGACTGCAAGTTCCACCAGGAGTCCATGAGAGCTTCTGAGACTCAGCACCTGAAAAATCAAGTTTCATCCTGAAAAAGAGATGCCTAAGAAACGCCCCAAACTGGACATGCACTTGGGGCAGACAGGCATCCTTTCCAAAGCACAGTTCTGAGAGAACTTGGTTTTTGGAAATTCAGCATTGCTCTTAGTTTTCTTACATTAGTTAGTCCATACTAACTTAGAACTGGTTTTGTATTGACTTAGAGGGGTTTGTCAACAGCTGATAAAGCTTCTTCTTTCATGGCATTACTTCAAATCTGAACAAATGACTTTACAGCTGGTATCATTTCTGCAAAGAGACAGTTGCAAAATTGTCTGGAGAAGAATGGACTTCCTACACACTAGCACAGAAAAATTTACCCTCTAGTAAATAACAAAATGATCAGAAAGGATACAGAGTTATGGGTGGTCCAGCTGCCCCATGGCTTCATGTGGTCAACAGATCCAGTCTTTAGGAAGAACGACACCAGCTACGACATCCTAGAAGAATTCATTTTTGCACAAAGTGTTTTAATGAATGCCCAAACAGTGTTAGAAATGAGTGCAGGGCTTGTCTGCACTCTCCAGCTTCTCCATTAATATCCCCAGTACATTGTTAATCTGATGTTTTATGCTGCCTGGGGGCTGAGGAATATCTGAAATATTCTTGGCTCCTCCCTGTTCAAAATAGAAATCAGAGGCTCTCAGTTACCACCCTGAAATCTCAGAGGAATTTCTTTAATAACCATAAGTAAATAACAATTTTCCTATGCAAAATTGAATATATGGAAAAATCTAGACCATTCTTCCATGAAAGCAAAGAAGGAGATAAAACAAAACCCAACCATTCACCAGGAGATGCCTCATTAAAATAAGCAAAACCAAGATCATTGTCAGTAATAGATGATTTAGAAGGTTTCTAAGTAAGAGATTCCAGGAGCATGGATTTGCCTCCTTCATTACGAAAATCACTTGGAAAAACAGTGCTTCTTTCAACATCATTATCCTGAATTAGTTATTGTGTCCACTTAAGACTCTTTCAATCACATTTTTCCTTCACTCAGGCTGAAAAAAGCCAATTTTTCATAACCCACTTCAGGATTCTTCCTCCTCCTCAGAGCAACTCACCATTCCATGCTCCCAAAATGTAGTGAGCAATTGTTCTGCAATGTCGTGTCTCTCTCGGTAATGGTGATATAAATAAGAAGAAATAAACCCTGGGGCAAAAGATTCTATTAGTTGCTCTCATATCTTTACTGGCAGAATAATTGCCTGCACTGTAAGACTGACCCTACTTGATTTTGCTATCTGTCACTTCTGTGGCAGGTTACCATTACTTTCTCCTTTTCCTTCTCTCTGTCCCATTGTTCTACATTTTTCTTCCACCTGGGCTTCTGCCATCACCCCTTCCTACCAAAGTCTGGTATAATGCTGCCAAAATTCACTTCTTCCTTCACCTTGTCTCCTCTCTTACTGTACCATATAATAAAATACCACAGGATGAAGGATTTTGGGAGGCAGAGGCAACAACCAGAATATCTGATAGCAAATGAAGTCACAATGGCACGGTGTGGCAAGGAGGGAAGCAGGAAGGAAGGACAGTGCCACTGATGCAGAAGGATCAGCCAGGTGCCATGGGAAAGCTGAACAACAGTGATGTGACTTAGCACAATGAGGGCACTTCCAGAGGGTAATTAAACATTGTAAGAAGAAACAGTCTAGCCTACTTCCAAACTTCTCATCTCCTCCTCCTGCACTCCTAACTAGCATGGAGCTGGAATTGTTTTAACTTGGAGGTAGGTGAGAAAGAGGATTTTAAGAGTTGGAGCTGAGCAGCAGCCAAGTTCAGGGTGCCATTTGCCTGCTGGACCCTGATAACAACAAGCTAAGCCTCTGAAGCACAGCTGCAGGGATCAGCTTGGCTGACATCAGTCAAGGTCTGTGTGTACAGCAGGACTCGAGGCATTGAGCTCCTTGCCTGCTTTAGTATCATTAGGACTTTCTGGGCAGGGAAGGTGTCTTTCTTGCGAGGGAAAAAAAAATTTAAATGCACAGGGGTTTGTTCCCCACGGCTGAAAACAGGAATCTGTAGGAGGAAACAGAGAAGGAGGTTTCGGTTCTGGTTCTGAAGGGGTTGTCAGGTTTCAGAGCTGCCAACTGAGCAAATTTAACTCCCACGTCCCTACAACCTGAATGTGAGCAAAAGTGGTTTTGAGATGGAAGGCTGCAGAGGAAGGAGAAAGAGGCCAAATTAGCATCACTCCACTGAGCCCAGTGGAGAAGAACAGGAATGAATACTGCTGTATTCTGTGACCTGTATTTTCACTGTCCTTTTATTTATTAACAGCCTGCCAAAAATAAATCTTGCAGAGCAGCAACATGGGCCCTTTGAAATTTGCCTGCATTTTGGACTCACCAGTACAGCACTCATGACACTCCCAGAGGCAGGACAGGAGGCAAATCAGTAACCCCCATGCTTGAAGTCTCCCCAGGACATCTGGGAAAATTTTCCAGGAGAGGAGATTTCTGGGAGCTGACTTTAATCCACAGAACAGAATAATTTAGTGGATTAAGCACAGCCTCTGCAAGAATGATGTTTCTTGCCTTTACATTTTTCATTCCCCTCAAGGTACACTCACTCAATCCTTAATAAGACACATGAGCCAACACCCCTGTATTTACTTTCTGAAGCACAGAATGTCAGTGTACCAAGACTCCTGGAATAGATAACAGCTGTTCACAGTCATCTGGATTTGCTCCAGAGTGAATCCAGAGTGAAAAGAAGTGGATAACCACAATGATTCATGGAGTCCCAGGGCCTCAGGTTCACCCCTCTGAGCAGGCTTCTGGAACACAGACAACAGGAGTGCTGTCAGTGAAGACTAAGGCCCCTGTGCTGTAAATAGGCACCACTTACTCCATTCTCCTTGTCCAAATATCTATGGGGGGCTGCTGTCAAACCAGAATACTCAGTATCTTTAATTAAGATTAATTAAAGATACTCTTTTTAGAGTAAGGGGACCAATAGGGAAGGGAAGGGAAGGGAAGGGAAGGGAAGGGAAGGGAAGGGAAGGGAAGGGAAGGGAAGGGAAGGGAAGGGAAGGGAAGGGAAGGGAAGGGAAGGGAAGGGAAGGGAAGGGAAGGGAAGGGAAGGGAAGGGAAGGGAAGGGAAGGGAAGGGAAGGGAAGGGAAGGGAAGGGAAGGGAAGGGAAGGGAAGGGAAGGGAGGATTTGCCTCTAGTTGCTTTGTGCCATTCAAGTGGTTTGATCACCTCACACCAATGGAAAATGGGAAAGAAATATGGCCTTTTCTAGCAGCTCTGTACCTGTCTTCATCATATGACTCACAGAGCCCTTGGCAGGGAAAATTCTTGTCAAGCTGGGACAACATATTACTTGTGTCACTATCCACAGCTCTCAGCCCTGTGCCTGCAGATCTCAGGTACACCTTGGCAGCAGTATGCCCTTGGGTGGGTGACACAGTCTGGGCTCCCTTAGGCTAAACACAAGGTATAATTTTAGTACACTGCAAATGATCCATATACATTTACCACTTCCTGTGGTTCTCCGACCCACTCAGGCAGGGAACAGACACCATCAGACTCTGCTGTAGCTGTGAGAGGTGGGTGGTAACACAGTTTAAGCCTCTTTTAGTCTCGGGGAGTGAGCAGTGCCCAAGTACACCAAGTATCGTTACTATAGCCTCATTTCCTTGGATGTGTCTTGGTGAGGTCACATTGCTGTTATTCTCTGGTGTTGTGTGACTCAGGAACTGAGGAAGGAAATTACAACACAAAATTCAAATCAGGGGATTTTTTTAAAGAACTCGAAGTAGCACATAATAAAACTGCTAATAATATGTTGCAATCCAGTTCTCCTCCAGTCAGATGGTTTTGCACCAAGAGGAAGTTGTTGCAGATACCCTGCAACCTGGTTAGTGTAATATCTGGGCTTGAGAGGACATCCCAGAACAAACTGTTCTGCTTTGACTTCCCTAGAGAATGATTAGCACTGATGGCTCTTTCTTTCTGGGCTGAGAGGATTTAATAATTCAAACAGTGCTAGTGCATTTTAATCTGTTTCTGGTCTTCCCTTTGCTGGTGCTTGATGATGTGAGCTGTAGGAATCAGGGTGAAGAACAAACCCAAAGTGGTGGACAGATGATCCCACTTTTTTAAACAGTTCCCAATCCTCAAGACATTGCTCTCCACTGCAGTAGCTGTGATGAGAGGCTGGTGACTGGTACAAGTGACCTTCAAGAGGATTAGCCAGAGATGTGTGACTGCCCATGAATAAATCTATTCATTTATTATGTGTGACGAACACTAAATCATTCTAGTAAGATTCTTCTCCATTCATTCGTTGCTTGAGAATGATTAGCAGCAAATAGCTCACAGAAGCTTTTCCAATGGAGCTGAGCAAAACACGCACAGGAAGAGCCAAAAACTTTGTCCCATTCACTTGTGGTCAGCTCCCATCAATAGAGTTGGTCAAAAGTTGGGGGAAATGGTGGGCCTGTGTGTCTGTGTATCACACAGGTGTCTTTACATAGTAAATTTTATACCTTCCAGTCTCCTGACCAAGCCCATGCTGCTACTAGGGACATTTTCCAGTTTCTTGATCAGATGGAGCAATGGTTACTCTTTGAACCACAGAGATTCTCTGTAAACTAACACAACTATGGATAAAATGGAGCATTTCTTTTCTCCAGACAGCCAATGGATGACTGTTAGGATGATTTTACACCTGTCTATCACTGTGCACACCAAGGACTTTTCAAAACCATCAGGATTAAGCTGCTGATTAAGACATGAAGCTGCCATTTCCACCCACCCAGAGGTGTAAATACCATACCAGAGCAAAAAATGAAAGAAACCAGGGATGCTGGATCAAAGTGGAAAGCAACATCCCATGTCATGCCCCCATGTGTTGTTCCCCTTTCTCCCCCACATACCCGAAATATTCCTGTGTCATGCTGACCAGTGTGGTATGAATGTAGCACAGGGCTGAGGCATGGCTAAATTGGATAATACCCAGCGTGTCCCAACACTGCTGCATGGAATGCTGCCCTGACATGTGTGAGACCCCAGCTCTAGTCCCTGCCACCTTTGGTGCAGAAGCTGACCTTCACAGTTTAAGAGATCCCATGGACTGGCTGCAGAACAGGTGAACCACATCTTAGGAAGGCATGATGGCCTAGCAGATCTCCTGCCAGGCACAACTCTGGAGACCTTGCTTATTTTACCTCTTCCCTCTCACCTGAAACAACTCTATCTCCCACTTGTCCCCACTCAACTTGACCACTACTTCAATTTTACTTTTTAGGTAGTGACTGCTACCACGTTTATCCTTAAGGGACTCTCTCTGTAGGCATGACTGAAATTCAAATAATAGCAAATGGATTTCTCTTTTCAACTACACTTCTAAGTCAAAAGAGGTCATGTGTGCATGTACATAAATAGAAAACCAGAGGGGCTATTTGCTTCAGATGATAATGCTGTATTTCACAGCCCCATCTTCCAGCAGCAAAATTGTTGGCTTTTTGCTCAACATCATATGACTCTTGAGCAGTGAGGACTCTATGTATCTCTACATGGATTTAACAAAATAATTAATTGTTATTCAGCACAAAGAAAAAGTCACAAGATTGCAAAAAGCAGCACTAAGAATGCAGCTCCACGGCAGAAGAAGAGCAGCTCTCTCTGAGCTGATGATGAACTGCCCATATAGCCCAAGCCCTGGCTGCAGCACTGTATCATTTTCTGTCTATTCACAGCTGCTCTTGGCCAGTAAGGACTGAAATGAGGCACAGGCTCTGGATTAGCTCATGCTCATGCAGAGCGAACAATTACCTTTGGTTTTGCCTGTTGCAGGGAACTCCAACAGCTTCCTTCCTGATTTGCACTCAGATTTTCCAACCCTAAAAAATGTCATGTGTCCAGGGAAATAAATTCACCATGCGAAGGAGTAGGTAAAAACTTTTGTATTTTATGGATCAGAGGGATTTCTTGGAGTAATAGCAATTTTCCTAACTTGCATCTTTAGTCTGTGTGACCTTACCATTCCTCCTTCTTTTCTCCTGAACCCTACGCCACACTTTTTTTTTATTCACAAGATGTAGCCATAAGGAATGACTAATATTTCATTTTTAAAAAAGGGCTTACAGTGCCATTCCTCCAAATTCACACTGGATGTGGGAACCCCAGGGCTTCCCCAGTACCATTGCCAGAGCTCCAAATGGCACTTCATCCTTTCCCGAAGGCCACAGGGCCTCCATCAAGACTACTTTGCAAAGATAACCAGCAACAACCACAGGGTTTCCTGCTGGGTCCACCCACACAGCACTAACTAGGAATTCCCACCGAAAATAATCTGACTTCTCATGTGAGTAATAATGTATTAATGTGAGAGAAAGAGGACATGTAGTCATTCAAATCAGGAGCAGCCACAGCCTTCTAATTAAGGAGGCAGTTTGTTTTCTTCGCACGGTTTCTGAGCAGACAGATCTCTCAGAGACTAACAACTGGCCTTATCTACGGCTCAGCACTGGAAAAGCACAAGAAAAATGCATTCCAGTTTGGATACCAAAACAAATAAATCTGGCTTTATGAGCAGAATAACCACAAATGGTACATGATTGATTGATTACATGTCGTCATCCAACAAGCCTGCAGCTAATGAAGCATAATGCTGAATAGATGAACACGAAATGAACACCATTACACAGCCTATAATAAACATTTTTCTAGACTCTTTTAAAAGCCAAAAAATCACAGTAATATTTAATACCTAGGTCACTACAACACAGCTAATGAACTCTCAAAAACTTGATAACAAATGTCCCGGTAGAAAGAAGAGCATGGCTAAACTGGGTAATACTCAGTGTTTCCCAACACTGCTGCATGGAATGCTGCCCTGACATGTGTGGGACCCCAGCTCGAGTCTCTGCCACCTGATTTTGAGCAGAAAAAAAATTATTTTGGTCACCCACTATGAAAAGGTGTACAAGACCATCCCACCCTGGCTAAGTCAGAAATTCTCTGCCTGCCACCAGTGAGCTCCAGCCTTCTCTCAAATGGTTTCCACCTCACTGGGGACAACACAAACAGCCATTTCTGAGCGACTGAAGTAAATGGCTCAGCTGGCAAATGATCCACTTTAAAACCTGGCATATAGTTAAACACAGCAGTAGAGAGCACAGTGCAGGGAGGAGATGGGAACTCCAAACTGTGGTGTTAACTGGGCTGTGGAAGTTGGGTCCCCATAGATTCTGGGAGCACCTGGTCTGTACTATGTGTGTTTACTTCAGCTGGAAACCCAAGTGTCAATTGTCTACTGTCTTCACTAGGTTGCTGTGTGCTACCTCTGCCTCTGTGTTAACTGCAAAGATCATTTTCATGTATTATTACAAAACTACCATTTCCTCAATGCCAGTCAAATGTATTTCAAACCCAAAATGTGCAATCACAAATTTTTGAAGGCAGGTAAGTGATCAAGTCTGAAAAAAACACTACTTTTTTTAAGCAGTGACAAGACTCCCAGAATCAAGATAGCACTGAAGCAGGAGCACCCATGGGCATATTACAGGAGCAAAGAAGAAAAATCAAAGTATTTTCTTCTTTTGCAGGATCTCACATCCTGATGTATCACAGCACTTTACAACCCAGTGATCTTCTCAATGCATCTACAGGATTTGCAAATACTGTCTCAGTCTGAGAGATGGAAAGGCTGAGAAATGCAAAGAGGGTGTTTCTGCCTATAGGAATTACTTCTCTCAACAGCCATGAGTGAATATGCTATTTAGAGTCCTGAAATGGAAAGGGTGAAGAACTGTTCACCAAAACTATAATTTTCCACAGATAAGGTAAAAATGCTTCCAACAGCTGAATTTTATGATACCTCTAAGGAATGATGGTACTCCCACAAAATACATTTGCAGGATTAGGCATTTCAGGCAGAGGCAACCCTTTTGTTTTCCTTTCAGAAATGTTCCTCTTTTTTGTTGTTCTTCTTGTATATTTTAGAGTGACTATTTTTGCAGGTGCTCAAATAGCAAATATCTCCCTTGACTCTCCCATCTTTTGAAAATATTGGTACTAACTATAAAGGACTGAATGGAAAAAGAAAGCTCTTTTTCTTTCTCTCACCAGTGAGAATCTCAACAGGTATCCTTGGCATATGCACCCTGTAGGAAATGGGCAGTTGGATCTCTAAGGACTCCAGCTTGCCAGCTCCCTTTTGTACCTCCAACTTCTTCCTGCCACATCATCAGAATACAAATACTCACCTTCATACCTCTGAAATTATCAGGTGTAGAAGAAAGCAAAATAAAAAAAACACATTAAATTTGGGCATATTATTGACAGCAATCCATTCATCCTCCTCCAGTAGCTGCTCTTAGAAAGGACAGTGGTGTTAAGGAAATAACTGCTTTTAGAAGTTCCCTGGTGTCATGGGCCATGCTGAGGTAAACATCGACACTTCTGTTGGCATGGCACCATCAAACCTGATAAAACTCACTCCTATGGAGAGCCTTGTCTATCATAGAATGGTGGAGGCTAGAAAATGATTTCTATTTTCCTGGAGTTTCTCTACATTGCAATTTTCATAGGGCCAGTCAGTCAGTGCGTTCTTTCCACTATTACCTTAATAAAAGAGCACGAGATCATTATCTCCATCATTATCTCCCAGTAACTGTGCTGGCTCTGTAACAGGGGGTTGGAATGGCTCAGTGTGATGGGAAGTTACTCTGGAAATCTTGCCTGACCTTTCATGCTCCTGGTATAAAGAATACCCTCCCTGTTCACCTCTGTTTATGCCAATCACGTCAGATGGCAGCATTTCCACCAGAGAGGGCAGCTAGGAAAAAAAAGAAAGGCAACAGAAAAAGAGGAAGAAAAAGTGTGTTTCCATACATATGATTTCTGTTCTTCCAAGGACAACAATCTTGAGATTCAGAAACAGAGTGAAAAAAGTACATTTCTACTAAAATTTACAATACCTATTAACCACAGCCCACCTGAAATAATTTCGGCTACATTTTTAACTGTAGGAGTCAGGTTAAAATACTTTAGCTGGACTGACTTTATTAAGAGTTTATGAATTAAATTGTGAAAGAATGCTTTAGTAAAGGTTTTCTGGCATCAAAGAACTAGCTGCAATAAGCTTTCTTGAACTAAGCTGAATTATTAATGTTGATTATATAAGAGTACAATTCACTTTTCAAATGCTGAGGGTAATTAAGAATCGCTCAACAGAATAGCTGGGGAGAAATCACTCAAACAACTTTCTTATGCAGCTCTCTTGAAAGAAAAAGAAAATTGAAACCCTGGAAGAAAGGCTGCTCATATGTATGCTTTCAGCAGATTTCAAAGACAAAAAAAAAACAAAAAACAAAACAAAAAAAACCCACCAAAAAAACCAAGAAAAAGGAATTATTTTCTCACAAATTACATTTGTAGTTAAACATTCACTTTTGAGATGGGATGTGTTTTCAGCACCACAGCATTAGAAAGGAAATGGAGACGTTGCTCTGAATGTTTAACGATACACTGAGCTGCTCTCTTTTAGTAAAATCTCATTTCACTACCATCATTCTGCTGAGGAAGATGTGTTGAATAACGCCAGAGAGCAGCGAGCCAGCGCCACGGGATTACATCATCGCTATTAAATATTCCTCTTTGTGCATTCACGGCATGCTTCCACACATTAGATGCATGAGAAGTGAAAATGGCAGTGAGCTAAAGCACCTCAGTGTTCCCTTCAGCATTCATCAAGCTTCCAGGATGTTAAATGCCTGCAGGGTTACATCCCTGACCCCGCCACAGCATTGCCACCAAACTTTATCTCATGCAGGCAGGAGGTGTCACCCAGTGAGTACCTGGTGCGGGCAGCTCGTGCAGCACAGTCACGCACAGGGCTGATTTTGGGTGAGCTCTCTGCCCAGACTACATTTCTCCTAATCTCTGAAGGATGAAAAAGGACAGCAATAGAATGTATGGATTAAAGAACTGCTCGCCTCTAAAACTCCCAAATAAAACAGAAACCAGGGCCTGACTCCGTGCCTGCTGCTGATGCCGAGCCTGCCTCACCCCACCAGTGGAGGTGGTAGAGCCAGGTGTGCTTGTTCCTGGGATGGGACCAGCCCCCAGAAGCCAGCCCCACACCTTCTACTCACAGTCTTCCATCTTCCTGTTTCTTCCCAGCCCCTGTACCTTTCTCCCCTCAATACCCGACCATCCTTTCCGTTCAGAATTAGCTCAGCTCAGCTGAGCCCAAACATGCTCCCTCTGATTCCCAACATCTGGCTCCCTTCTCATTCCTGTCCCTTAACATCAAGAGAGCACATTAACCAGCTGCATGCAAACATTCAAGTCATCCCATGTACAAAGAGAAACTGAAAGGAGTAAAACCTTGAAGAACTTGTAGACAATATGCAGTGCCCTGCTTCCCCATGCATGAGAGGAAATCTGTTGCCAAAAGCTACTTTTAGTGGGTTTCTTTGTTTCTTTGCATCAGTATTTCATAGTTGCTTCTGCTACTTTTCCTGATGTTTCTGTGCTCACTCTTTTCTCTCTCCTTCAAGCCCAACCCAGACTAAAACCTAGCAAAGCCTTCATCCTAGAAGGCAAGGTCTTAGGGCTAGTTTCTGGTACCCTTCTGTGAATCTTTCTGCTTAGGGGACTCTGCATCTGCCTCCTGCTACAGAAAGTTTGCAGCTACTTTCACCACAGGACAAAGGCTGCCCCACCATAGAATCATTTAGATTGGACACAGCGTCTTTAAGATCCTTGAATCACTGTTAACTGAGCACTATCAAGTTCGCCACTAAACCATGGCCCCAGGTGCCACACAGTGGGGAATAGTCTCCCAGATACCTCCAGATAAAGGGTACAGCAGTAATAGACAGCCTGTAGAGGCAAGGGAAAGAGAATGAGGGGGCCTTGTTCCAAATTTTAAAGATTTTTAGGAAAATCTTTATATAGATTTTAAGGAAACTTTGTTTCAAGTGTTTAATTTAGACATTCTTTAGGAAAAAGGAACAAGGTGTTATTTATTTGGACACTCTCCTGTTTCCCCTGCCTTGACAAAATTCTGCTTTTTCAGGCAATTGTTTCTGCCAGGAAAAACAGACCACTGAGCTCAGGGTCTTCAAACAGGGTGAAACTTGACTGTGGCTGCTGTTGCTGCCAGTCATGCCTTGGCAGAAGGGCTACACACACAGTAACTGATCCCTCAGGACTTCATCTGCTGGCTCCCTCACCAGCACAACAGCCAGACACATAATACACACTTGCCATGTGATACTTTAACAAATCTTTTACTGTCTACATCTTCATAGGCTTCATCTCAGCCACCTGGGTTCATGTGTGGGAGAGGGACAAGTTACACAGGCTTCCCTGCACCAAATGTAAGATTTTTCTGCAAATCAGTGGGAGCTAAGCATCATAACACTGTCCTTTTCCATATAATACAAAGCAGCTATTCCTTTTTCCTTCACAGGACAAAAAAAGTACACCTGCACTTACCAGGTTGATGTCACCCTAGAGGGACAGACCAAATCTTGGGACAAAATTCTGGACCTAATCTTCAGTCACACTGGAGAAACAAGCCTCATTCCAGTCCTGATTCAGAGATTCTTCCATGTCTTTAAAGAGGCAAAACAGAATCCCCATTCAAACTACTTCTAAATGCTGAGGCAGTTCTTTCTCCATCTGGTTTGAAAGGAGGGAATTCAGGATTTCGGGGTTTTGAGGGAGCAGGAGAAGCTGTTTGTTTCTCAGATTTGATGGAGGAGAACAGTATTGCTTGTCCACAGATCGATCAAGCAAGCAAACAAATGACCCAGTCTTTACTTCAGAACATCACGTAGACTGCGAGGTTAATAAAAAGAAAGCACCAGAACAGGGCTCCACAGGGACACCTAGGCTGGCACTCAGTGATGTAACAGGCCTGGAAAGTCTGTCTGTCCTGTCTGCATCCCCAACAGCCCTGAGATGTGCAGCACACAGAAAGCAGCAGCTTGGTTACCAGACAGTCAAGCCAGTCACACAAAGACAGAATAACACAGCTGTATAGCACACAACCTATTTCACAATGGCTGCTGCTCCCATAGTAATGTCCTTGTGACTGGATTAGCTTACCCTAGCAGGTAATAAATAAGGGGACATGCTAAGCAGGTACTACATGCATACAGGAAATAACTTCATGCTTGGTAACGTCAGGGATGGCTCTGCCAGGTGAGCAAGGCCTTCAGTGACTGTGTACCATTTACTACAGAGCAGGAAAAACATTTAAGAGGAGTTCTCTCAGCCTTTACAGCAAAGGATTGCCTGCAGGGAGCAAGTTTCACTTTCCTTAGTGTGCCACACAAATGTATTGCCTTCCTCAGGGGGAACACTCAGGCTGATGGCGTCAAGCAGAAGAAAAGTGATCAGGAGGGGCACAGCTCCAAGTGTGAGCTCAACCAGGGCAGGTATATATATAAAACCAGCCTTCAAGTCCTTCACATCCTCCCCTCCACACACTGCAAATTGCAGCTGTGCAGGGGAAGAGTAATTTGGGCCCTTAATTAATCAGTTTATTTTGTAAGCATTTTCCACCAATTCATTTTAAAATGTTGCTCTACATAGAATCATAAGAATGTATCCTAGAATCATAGAATGACTTGACTTGGAAGGAACCTTAATGATCATCAAGTTCCAGCCCCTGCCATGGGCAAGGACACCTAACACTAGATCAGGTGCCTCAGGGCCCCATCCAGCCCAGCCTTGAACACTTCCAGGGATGGGGCATCCACAACTTCTCTGGGCAATCTGTGGCAGTGCCTCACCACGTCACAGTACACAACTAATACAGATGGGAACATATACTCTGGTCCTATCCACTCTCAAAATATGGTTGAAATCCCTTTTTGGTTCCACATGTTACAGCATGGTGAAGAGAAGTGCAGGGGGTAGCTCTGGGTACCACCCAGGCTCTGGGGGCTGAGGAAAGGCTGGAAGCCCTGGTGCCAGCTCCAGGTGGCAGAAGCAGGACTACCAAACACACATCCCTGCGATTTCTCTGTGGGTCAGCTTTTCTCCAAAGAGGATGAGGTAATCAAAGTGCCCATATTCACCTTGCCTAAGCACTCAGATAAGCCATTTTGGAGTATGGGATATCCAATTTCTTGTTTCCCTGCAAAGGACACACACATATCTTATCATGACCAGTAAGCACATTTAACTAGAACTGATCCAAACCTGTCCATGCAGGCAACAATTTACAATGCATTTGTACCAAGACTGTAGAAAAATATGATTGTACTTTGCAAAGCGTATGTTAATCTGTTCCATTTTACCTTGGGCAAGCCAGTGGCATGTGTTTCATCTTGATAAGGAAACCCTGATCTCATCTGGGACATTGCTTTTCTAGTGTATCTCTAGTAATGATGATGACAAATCCAGTCAACAAATAATTGGCATTATTGGGTGAATGTCATGCTTGATGTCCTTAGATCTTTCCATAGATAGACATAAATGCTGCAGATGAATCAGACTGCACTGATCATTCACAGTTCACAGTTACTCTTTTCAGGGTCAACTTCTGTCTTCAGCTCCTCCTTGTGTACAACTACATGTTCTAAAAATCAAGTGCTGGCTGTGAAACTTCCAAGTTGAAACTGTTTTCTCTGCCTCCCTTGCTAAAAAAAATATCCCCAGTGTTTCCATGGTTTGTTGCAAACTCTTCATGAATCCTAAGAGATGAATGGTATCCAAATTTGTATATTTTTCATTTTCCTGTTCCAGGTTGAGACACAGATTTGCCAAAGGGCTCCTTCCCACAGAAGGTAAATCTGACATGTGAGCTGTATGCTCCCAAGTGGTTATTAATAAATTTAATCAGCAATAATTGTCTGAAATAGATGCTTGCAAAGATCAGATTACTTTGGCTTCACCTCCCTGCCTAAGAATACTCTTTTACAACGGGCGGTTGCAGTGCAAATGACAGTGGTTTTCTATAGTTGCTGTCCAAGACATACCTGGTAATTCAATGCCAGTGGTTAAGTGAGGGAATGCTCACATGCTTCACTCTGCTGGGCAATCGAATCAATGCATAATTGCCTCACTGCACAAATCTGCATCTCAGTAAGTAACAGCATGAAGGCCAACACAGCCCATTCTCTCATGCAGTCACTCAGAATGGCTTTTGAGAAAGAGATTCTGATACCTCTGCAGTCAAGAGTAGATTTAGGCTTGTCCCTGAAATAACTAAGAAGGTAAATACACTCCAACATCCTCTCACTTATTTTGGCTGTGTTTGGGGAACAAAAGATTTAAAGGCTCCCTTCTGGAGCATGGTGTCCTTGCCTCCACTCCCTCCACTCTTTGGCTGAGTGCACTCTTGTGTGTTGCAGCTTGTTCTGGGCATTCATCTACAATCTCTGCATTTCTACCTGTACCTCTTCCCATTCACTGTCTTTCTTCTCCCTTGTCTCCCAGTGAGGATTTCCCCCCTTTAAGGAGAACAGCATTAGAGGGAGAAAGCAAAGCGTCTGCTTCACAGCCCCATCACCCTAGAGTCAGTGACAGGTTGACCACAACTGCTGCACCACTTCATCTTCCAGAAGGTTTTGGGCTCTCATCTCCTCCCAGGAACAAATTGTATAGATAGATCCTGATGGCCAAGCTGCTTTCCAATTTTCAATCACAGTCCCTGATGGCAAGGAAACCTCAGTGAACATGAGGCAGGTAAGCAGCCAGGAAAAGGAGTGAAACAATCAAAGGAGATTATGGATAAAGGAGCCTGGATTAACTTGGCATGATAGAAACTCACAAAGCTCTTGTTTAAGGGCAGCCAGAGCTATTACTCCCTTCTCTGTCTTCATGGCATTTTATCTCCTGAAAATCAATGGAAAAGTTGATCCTGGTAATATGAAACAGGTTCACTATGAAATTAAGAAGTTGCACTTGTCAGTGAAGCGTTGCAAGCAAGAAGAAACAAATGCTTATAATTCCTGAAAACCAAGATGAAACATGGATCACTGGCCTGCACAAAGTAAAAAGGAACAGAGTAACACTTTGTTCAAAGTGCAACTATATTTTTCCTCAATGCTTCTGAGTGAAGGATGCATTGTTTGATTTCTGATTTTAGTATCTAAGGACCCCTGCAACCAAGAACTTGACCAGTCTGGAAGGAGAATACTGAATATCTGCCTTCACCATTACAGTTACAAGACAGATGCCAAGTCATCTGTTTTCTGAAATAAAATATTTTCCACTATTGACTCCCACCTGGCTCTCAGAGCCCAAAATTAATAGGGAAATTTCCTGGAGTTTCAAAACTCTTCCCATGGAAATTTAGGGCAGCTCAGATATTTGTATTTCTTCTTTAATGAACCTATTGGTCCAAATTCATGTCTCTGCATTAATTTGCTCAGAAGATGGCAGTGCCTTTCCCAGCACCTTTTCCCATCCTCAGTCTTCCAATGCAGCTACCAAACTGTTTTTGCCCAAATTTCACTCTCTTTTATCCGGCTTCTCTGAGCAGCAGAAACCACTAAAAGCAAAGGCTCACTTACTTCCTTACATCACCTTGCTGACACAGTTGCATTCTCAACACCTCTAATGAAACCTTTCCCAGTGTGCATGCTTGCAAGGATCCAACAAGGATGTGCTTCTGCTTACCAGCTCACTGAGATGAGCTAATCCCACAGGTCTACACAAAAACCTGGTGGTCAATACCTTTGGGTTGTGTCTCTATCTGATTACAAGATGGGGTTGTTGCCCCTCTGCCCAGGTGAGACACCATTTGAAATCATCAGCAGTCCGAGTAAGGTGACCTACCAAGAGCAGTTGGCATGGGTGAGCTTCCAAACATGGAATATTAAACTCCCATTGGTTTATGTGGGTGGTACAAAGCTTCCACAGGTTAAAGGAAAATCTTGTTATCCTTTAAAACCCATCATTTGAGTAGGATCTGGAGTCCACAATACAATCTCTGTGAAGAACACCCATCAGATGTCATTAGTGTTTCTGACAGCTTAACAGACACAGAAGTGACAAGCACTGAATAAAAGCATTTCTAAATACACATCTTCTGCTTTAGTCAAGATTTATGGCAGAGATTATACATGATTGCTCCAGTTTTCCCTTAGAGAGCCATCACTATGAATCAGCATCCAGGAGCCCCCTTCATACCCAGTGTTTAGATTGCAAGAGTTAATAATTGAATGAAATCATTTCTATATTTAAGAAGGGAGCATATAAATCTTCAGTCAGATAGTGGACAGGGTGACTCACTGTGCTATTTCTCCTCCTTCCCTAACCCCTCTCCCTTCCTTTTCTTTATTCGTATACTTGGTTACTCACAGCCTATAGCTGGTGAAAGGAAAAAAGCCATGAAAAACAAGGGGATTTGCTCCTATGTATCTTCCTCCATTGGAGTAATGACTGCCTATGTGGAAAACAAAGCTGAGGACTGAAAGGAGCCTGAATCCCAGTTTGTTTGGAGGGCATGACCCAGCTGAATCTTCAAATCTCTGTGCTGGAAGATGACTGCCAATGTACACAAGAAACAGGAGGAGGATGACCTTGCACCTTCACAGTCTGCTTTCTCCCATGCCACAGGAAAAAGTGCCTATAAATATAGTTTCAAAGAGTGAAACCTATTGGTTGTACAATTTGTTTTCTGGGTATAGATCCATTGAGAGATGTCAGATCTCCTTTTCTGTCTAAATGACATCTGCAATTTTATTTGCACCATAGTGTGCTAAAGAAACCTGAAAACAGAGACATTCTTTAACAGAACCTTAACATTTCTTTTTTCTTCTCACCATATAAACTCCAAATTATTCTACACAAAACATTTAAGATGGCCCATTAAGACAAAGAATGCAGCTTACTTTAGTGAATTTTCAATAAGGCCTGGTAAATGGAACACAATATTACTGTTAACTTACATAAAATACATTTTTCAATATTATTATAGAAGACTGATTCCATAATCACAACTATATGTCACCCCAAACTTATATTTATATCTTTCATTGGCCTGTTTTCTTGGGATTCCAAGCCTGGGCCATGCTGAAGATAATTTCATGTTTCAAGGATAAAATTCTTCTAATTGATATTATCACTCAGGTCTGTTAAAAGCAGTGGAACAATTAGCTTCAAATACTGGTTGTGATCATTGGCCATATCTCACCTTTACACTTTAGCTCAACACATTTTCTTTTCATTTCAGCTCTCATTCTAAAAGTGATAAATTCGCTTTTTATATGGTGCTTATTAATTCAGCTATGCTGTCTGAAATTGGTATGATAATTTTTATTCTCTCTAAAATCTTCACTACAGTAAAAGACAGAGCAGTTCTGATTTTGGACTGTCATTGCCTGAACATATATTGGTAGGAAGAGTAAATGGATCATGAAGAACCATGTGTTAATTGTTTCAGAAATCAATGTGCTCAACTTGAATATCCCAAAGCAAAGATTGTCCTTTGCTCTGTCAAACCACAGATATTTTGTGCTTGCTTGCTTTTCCCCCAGCTCTGAGCACAGACTTATTGCCCTTCTATTCCATTTGTGGTTATAATCAGAGTGTCCTGAAAGCTTAGATGCAATAAATATTGGGGTAAATGGGCCCACTGGCACTGGAAGAGTTTGTGTATTAGTCTGACAAATCAGCTACTTTAGCTCCAGACATGGGAGTTAATTATTTTTAAACAGTGCTTTTTTAACTGCAGGAGACTGAAATCCTTACTTCATCAGCCAGCTGTTACAGCACTCCCCAGGCAGTGCTGCACACAATACCTGCTGTGGGGGATTTATTCCTGTTGTACTGCTCTTCTCCCCTGAAAAGGCACTTGCCACTTTAAGCTCAATCTGAACATATGCAAATACCAATATTTTGGGGCTCTGAAACAGTGTTCCCTTGTACCTTCACCAGAAGAGGTAATTTTCACCAAAGTCAATATGTAATGCATGCCTGGCTTCAGACTCAGACAGACACTGAACTAAACTGACTTATTTTAAGTCACAATGTTATAATCAGCATCCCTAGGTTACTTCTTACTCCTCCATGAAGGCCAAATGCCTCTTCCTTCCAAAGTCTGTGTCAACTTTGAAACCACCTATTTTTCCAAGTGTTTTTTCACAGAACAATTTGCTAGACACAAGCTCCTCATCAAAATAATCTCAGGAAAGTTGTAAGTCACAGATGGCACACACTGCCAACTCCAAGCGTTCACTTTGGAGGTCACATTACAGGACAGCTACTCATGTATTGCTCCCCTCTTCTGGACACCAGCCTTTGGATTATGTTCATTTTGCTGTTCTTCCAATGAAATAATCAAGGCCATATCCTGGAAGCGATGCACCTGCCCGTGGCCATTGCAGGACGTGAATATCATCTGGTTTCCTACACTTGCCAGCTGGCCAGGAGGAGATCGTCTCGCTGCTGAAAGAAACCGCAAAGTTCCGCGCTCCCCGCGGCGCACACGGCTCCTGTCCTGCCACACCGTGTCCATAGCTACACCAAATCACTTCATCACAGAGGGCAGCTGAGCAAATGACAGCCACCCCAGGGGCTTTGTCTGACAGCCGCTTCACTTGTGCACTTGACCAAATTACAAAGACTTCCTGGCCATTACTGGGGTGAGCCAAAGCGAGGGCTCATATCAAATTATTTTAATCTACATGTACAGGAATAAAAACTATGTGATCCGCTGTTAAGCACAGGAGAACATTTATCATGCCATAACTGTAAATGCCATGTTGGTTTTGTATCACTGTGCCTCTCATTATTGGAGCAAATGAGGCTTGGGTGACATCGGCTGCCACATTCCAGCTGCTTTTTGAAGCGCCTCCACCTGTTGTTTTGCCCTTCTTGGACCACAGGCAGTTACATTTAATGAATCCTTGTCATACCAGAGGAAGATCATTGTTGAACAGCTTCTGTCACACAGAAAACGCTCTCAGGATTTACATAATTTTCACTCAACAGCTACCAGGGCTGGGCTGAAAGAAGCCTGCCCTCCCCAGAGTTCCTATGTGGCAACGAAAAATTAGTAAATAAATAGAAGAGGAAGAGAAGGGAAACCAGGCTTTCTCAGAGTCCAAAATAACATCAAGAATGCATCTGAATTACTGCACCCTCTACCCTCAAGTGGAAGAGGAAGAGCCATGCTCTCTCCCTCCCTTGCTCGAAACTGTTGCTCCCTCCCCTACCCGAAACATTTGCTCCACACTTCCTGGCTATAGCTCTCAGGAAAAGTGCTTTCTGTCCTTGGAAGACAACCAGTGACCACAGGCATTGCCTCACAGGGTGTTAGACACTGGCAGCACAGCCAGCCCGCCCTTCAGGTCACCACTCTGTGGTGCAGGGCAGGATGGCATTTCCCTGGAGCTGATCTCTGGAGTATGTGCAGGGCCCAGCATTGGGCATCTCCCTCTATATCATGTGTATGGGAATATGTCAAGGACTCCTTGGCTAAAAGGATTTGTTTTCAAAGATATGGGTCTTTGAGGGTGAGACATCACCTTTGGAGAACAGCTAGAAAAAAATAAGCTTTGCGACCTTTCATTATGTTCTACCCATTTCATCCTCCATCTGCCCCAGCTGTAACACATTTCTGTTTCTCATTCACCCCTCTGCTATTGTTTTGTTACCATGTCTGTCACTGCAGCTTTTGACAGATGCCGCTGCAATCTTCTTGCTGTAGAGTCCCATTAACTTCAACAATAACTTCAATAAATAACTTATTTCCCTTAAGATGCTCAAAGGCCTGTCTTTGGTCATTTTTCTTTTTTTCTTAAATTTGTCATTAGAATTTATTGCAAAACATCTGGACATTCCCTCATCTAATTTTTTCCCCTGCGTGATTCTGTTTTACTTTACACTGTAGATCATCTGTACTTTTTATTTATTTATTTGCAACTTTAGTTAACGTCTGTTTGGTTTTCCAACAAAACAAATGTCATTAATTCACAGACATGTCAGTTGGAGGGGAATTTTGGTGGTCTCTAGCCCAGCCCAACAACTGAAGCAACACTACCACCAGCACTAGAGCCGGCCACCCACAGCTTTGTCCACTCATGCCATGAAAACATCTCCAGAGGCTTTCCATGTGATCTTGGCTAATGGGGTGCAAGGCTGCACATCCTTCCTGGCCTCCTCATCCCTCTGTGGAGGGAAAAGATACTCCTCAGCAGGAATGGAGCTGGTACAAGAGAGTCATCACTGGCAATCAGAGAATTTTGCAGCCATCCAGTTGGTTGTTTTTACTTCAGCTGATCACAGGTCCACCAGAAGTCAAGGGAACGAAAAAGGAAAGATTGAGAAAGGTACACACCCAAGTGTGCACCCAAGAATGGACACCCCAAATACTGCACCCCTCAGAAGCTATGAGGAGAAAAATGGACAAAGCATAGGCATGCAAGCCAAAGTCTGCAGTGGGACAGGCCTTGGGAACAGAATTGCATACCAAGAGTTCTGTCTATTCTTTTCATATGGCCAGAGCAAGAAAAACAATTTCCCATACATATTAACAGAAGTATGGAAATGTATGGACACATTAGTGATCAGACAGATGATCCACAGAATACATGCACCGTTCCATGGGAACTGGTTAGGAAAAAACTTACTGGGGAAAGATTTGGCCTTGTTGAAGTGTTTACATGAAGAGTTCAAAGGTTTTGCTTAATAGCTAAGGGAATCACGTTGAAAAGGGAGACACAAATTAACTCCAAAATGCTTTTACAAAAGGAGATTCAAATTGCTAAACTCAAGAAATCAAACTTAAGGTGATTTCAAAACATTATGTCAATCCTCAATACATCTCAGTCTCCCTGCTTTGAACCACTGTCATGTAATTGAAACTACATTAGCTTAATGTGAATCATTGTCGATTTATGCTGATGTAAATAAGAGCTGTTCAGATCTAACAGATAAAGAATTAAGCTGTACAGTGAAGAAGGATGGGATAAGTTGGTTTCTAATCTCAAAAATGGAGATAGGTTGATTAATATCCTTTTATGAAACATTTTAGCCTGCTGGAGCTGCCCAGGTCAGATTAACCTTACAGAGGCAAACTACCTGCTGAAATGCAATCCAAATGGAAGTTGTTCTGTATATATTCCTTTCTGATTCTGGCCTAAAAATCAGAGGCTCTAAAGCAGGTTTCACAAAAGTGAGTTGTCCTGGGAAAATAAGAAGGCAAAGGCTGCTTGCTTGGAAGCTTCCAAATATAGATAAATTGATAAAGTGTTTTTGCCCGGTAGTGATCCACACTAATTATTTCAGTGGTGCTTTATGGAGTTTATAAAGCTGTTATACAACTACAAGCACAGTTACTATTATGGCTCGAGGAATCTGCAAACAAATCTAAAGGAAGGGGGTCATTTGAATCCTGTGACATTAATCTGGGCTGGGGCAGGAATGCCTTTTGCTTCTTGGGATTCCCCAGCCACTTCTACGAGATAAAACAGGAAACACTTTCTACAGCTGAGCCCTCATGATTGCCATCATCCCTTCCCTCTGTTCATTCTTAAAGCACCACTGGAAGAGCCTTTGGTGTGAGTAACAAAGCACAGTGGATTCTAAACTCAGAATAATAGGATGTGATTTACCATGAAACACAGACAACTTCAGGTAACACAAATTGCTTTCAAAGGCTTGGATTTCTGGGGCTGGGGAAATTCATGCCAGAAGTTGCAGAGCAAAGCTTCCACTGGGGTTTCTTCCTGTAAAACTCTTGTTTGCACGTGGACAACTGCTCTGTGAACCAAACCAACACACCAGAGAGTGAGGGATTTGCTTCCTCACTGCACCAGTGCTCCAGAGGGACTCAATGCTGCCAGCTCAGCTGGGGAACAGCTCTGGCTCAGGCTGTGGTGAAACACTGCCTGGGTCTGAGCACTGTCAGTAAGGAGGGTATTGCAATGCTGCTGAATCAGAGCTGGAGACGCAAATGCTCCTCTTCCACATCATTCAACTGACAGCTGGCTTTGGAGGAACTGCTCAAAGACATTTTCCAGAAGATGGTTCACTCCAAAGGCTGCTTCCCCAATAGCAAGATGGATGATGCGACATCAGCAATCATCATTTTCCTTATAGTGTACCCCCAGAAAGCAAGACGTATTCCTCATGCCACATCCATCTCATCTACCTTCCATTTGCTGCTGGAAGCACACCACTTGGGTTGGGGGGACAGGACATGCACTATTTCAGACTATTTGACCTGAACACACACACACACACACACACACACACACACACACAGAATGATAATTATGACCCAGAGTTACACAGGCAAAAACTAACCTTGGAGATGGCCTGATCTCTAGCCTGCATTTTCCAGAGTTTTGTGGTAATTCCATGTGTTTCGTGTGTTCTTGAAATATGCTTTTGCTTTGGTTTTAAATACCCACTAAACAGAAAAGCCCAGCATTTTGAAATTTCCACCAAAGGATAAATCATAGATCAGAATCATCTGTGACCTGCTGCTCCACAGCCAAGGGCTCTGGAGCTGGGTGACTTTGCCTGGGAAGCTGGTGGGCTGGGAGCCTGCAGCCCTAATGGGAGATGGCAGACACCCACTTTAGTTTTTCCAGAACCATTTTCTGTGATGGACTGCTTTGTAGCAAGTTTTTATTTTAATTAATTGCTCTTCCCAATGTGGAAGAAAAGCAAAAGTGGTGCCAAGCTTCTGGATCAATTCCAGTGCTGAAAAAAACTGCAAGCCTCAAACGATCAGCTTGTCTGTGAATAGCATCATCACTGAAAAACAAACAAGGAAAAAAAACAGCCCACTGATAAGGTTACCTTGTTACACAGTGAGGGATGGTCCCCATGGTCTGTGTGGAGTTAATAATTCAGAACAGTTAGAGCCACCCTGCCACTGTATGGTGAGAAACACTTGTTACTTGTGCCATTACCAAGTGCTCAGACTAGGGAGAAAGATAATTTTTTAAAATATCTGCTTCAGGACATAATACTAGTCTTCTTTTGAATTTCCTCCAATATGTTACTGCTAATTCCATTATTGTTTATGAACTACATTATTTTCAAAATATCCATTCCTCAAAACTACAGAAAGCATCTTCCCTTTCAGGCATGACAAATTCACTTATTCTCACAACTCCCTCCCCTCAGACAAGCAGCTGAATGTCCCAGTTCTGCCAAAAGCAAGGAATGGGCCAAGCAAAATATGGCAGAGGTGCCAAGGAGAAGAAATTTGCTGAGTGCCCTCAGGAAACCCAGAACAGGTGGATGCAACATGCCCAGATGAGACCATGCTGAAAGGGCAGCATGGAGACATGGCAGCAGAACAGGTGGTGCTGGAAGCCAGGCCAAAGCACAGTCCCATTTTATTTTAAAGAGGAGCAAAAGTATCTCTCTCTGAACAGGGCTTTAGGACTTTTGTCTCCCTCATAAATCATAAAGAAGAAATGTAAACCTGCAGAAGTTAAACACAGTTTAAAAAGGGCCCAAAGTGACAGAGGATGTATCAGTATAAAGGTCAGTTTAGACAGAAAAATATTATTCTCAATTTAGCTGCAAAGTTTTCCACTCAAAAAGCACAGCTTAAAGCCTCCCACCTATCCTTTCTCTATTAAAAAATGGGGTTGGAGTCCTTTGTCTGCAAGCCAAGCAAAACAAACTCCAAGAGCTGATTTTTTTTTTTTTTAATAAATCATGACAGCATCACTCTGCAGAAAAGAAAAGCAACTTGGGAATTTCAGAGCTCACAGAAACAACTGTGTCCAGGGCTCAGTCCTGGAGAGAGACACAAAAGCCCAACCCATCTCTCTAAGCAGAGGTGATGAGAGACTCCCAGCCATTAATCTTTGACAACAAAGCATCATCTTTGAAATGAGAAGAAATTGCAGCCACTATCTCTGGTTCACCTCACCTCTTAAAATGTAAATTGCACAGATCAATCTTATGAGGAATCCAGAGGACAGAGCATCTGATTTCAGTTTTTTACAGGGTTGACCAGATAAGCCAAAATGGCCAATTTCTGCAGTGAACTACTGTTTCTGTACACCAAGGGTGTATTTCTAGTGAGTTTATGGACACAGCCATGTGATAACAGATTTCTTAGTTCATGAAAGATTTGACAAAATGGGATTTCACCTCCAAGTAGAAGTCTGGCTGTGTTTTAAAAGATGTTAAAGAAGTTTAAGACATCCATATCTGAGATCAAGCAGGTTTTCATTCCAGCCATTGAAAAGAATTTTAAATATCTGAGTTACATTGAAGAATATTGCAAACCAAGACATTTCCAACAAAAAAAAAAAAAAAAAAAATCCAAGTGTTTTATTTTGAAACTCCAGAAGGATTTTCTTTCCTTGAATACTTACAAAAGTCTTTTTTTTTTCAAACAAAATACCCAAACCACTTAGAAAATGCACAGATCTGAGCATTACTGAATCTGTTCTTCACCCTTTCTCCTCCAGAAACTTCCTTAAGGCTTCCTTAAGGCTTTGAATCCTATGATGTTTGAGTGCCTCTCTACAAAGAACACCCAGCATCCCTCTCTTACAGGAGGAGGAAGTGAAAGAGGAGGCCCAGTTACACAGAAGAAACTTGCTCAAGATCAACCAGCAAAAGAAAAACAGATAGGAACACCTAGTCTGCCCGCGTTAGGAAGATTAGATTCCACTGATGAAAACAACTTGCCTGCAATATGCAAAGCTTTGTGAAAGTCTCTGTATTTTCTTTCTTTATTTGATGAACTTGATGCCATGTGTGCCAGTAGAGATCAGGCAGACAGGCTGGCAGTCTGTATAGTGGACATCTTTGTGGCTAAGGATTTCCAGTGGTTTCTGCAACCCAAGCTAGTCCAGGAAATAAAGAGCAGTTGAAACCCAGGTAACAAAACTTATTTTCTAGAGCTTTCTGAAAAGCATGCAGAGCAGGCTCCAAATCCTTTACAAACATCACAGATATGAAGATGTGAGGGATTGGAGGTGTTTTGGAACACTTAACCATGCCCATGTGCTTCATGCAGGAGCTTGAAAACATGGCCCCAAGGATCTTCCTGCAAATACCTGTCCCATTTGTGTAAAATCTGGGACTATGGACACAAAGGCTGAATTCAGTGCCAATGACTTTAATCAATGGATTCCTCTCACCAATATTTTTGTGATTTTTTTTTTCAATGTAGTTACTAAAAAAACAAGGGAGCAAAATAAGTGAACTGAAACCATAATTCTTGAGTGTTTAAGCACTTCTGAAGGTTTGTGGCAGAGTTCATTCAGGATTGGTTCAGTTCCCCCATTGTTTGGTTACAACTTTTAGAAGTTTCATGGGGTGAGCACAGACTTAAGGGCAGGGCTTGATTACAAGGCTCCAGCCGGAGCAGTACTGATGTAAAACACTGGTCAGGGAGCAGGGCTGGGAGCTGCCAGCTGAATTTGCTGGAGCAGCCATGGAATAGAAACAAGCCATGATGCAAACATTTTTTGGTGTTTGTTTTTATTTTTTTGGTGTTTGTTTGTTTGTTTTTTGTGGGTGGTTTTTTTGGGTTTGTTTATTATTTTTTTTTTTTGAGCTCATTTTCAGGCTGATTAAAAAAATTATTCCCTGCTCATTCCATTACAAAACATGAAGTTTACTCCAGAATGACTCACTCTGTCACCAAGGGAGAAGGTATGATCTGCTACATGTGTCAGAAAAAGCCTATGAGGTAATTTTCATTCTCTCAACATATGAAAACTATTATTTCCTCACATAATGAAAATGCAAGGATGTAGGTGGCAATTCCCAGATGGACACAAAAATAAAAAAAAATTCTGGTGGATTGCTAATCATATTTTGAAAAAAACAAATGCATTTCAATCATAACGAATATTTTCATGTATGGGAAGAAGGTTTTTCTCATCTGCAGCATTCACATAACATTTGGCAATAACAATGTAATCTAGAATTAATATGTGAGTGTTTCTCATTTCTGATGCTCACATTTCATGATGAGTTGAGCTACACAGGAAATTCAGGTGCCATAAAGGGTAAGTATCCACATAGAGCATATCTTTTGCTTCCTCTGTAGTTTCATTACTCTTTGGTACACTTCCAGATCATATGAAATACAATATCACTCACCAAGTTTTCTGGACCCTCAGCATTTGAATTAAGCACTCACAGATGTTCCCTTTGCTCTCCTTTAAGCATGATGGATCCCCTCGCTGTAGGCTCTCCACTGAGGTACAGTTGTTGTCTCACTTTGAAAGGAATTTCAGAAAACATTTCAGTTCATCTGTGGAATTTTCCATCTGAGTGTTGTTATTTATTTGCATTGTCACCATGCACCAGAGGCCAGCCACTTGCAAGGGCCCTTCTCTAAAGGTACTGATGAAACTTGTATGTCCACACTACAAGTTTCCTGGAGGACTGTGACAAAGCAGAATCTAGGATTTGTTATTTTTAATTTCCTCAAGCTAAAAAGAGGGAGGAGAAAAGGAAGTACTCAGGGAAAGGAACCATACCTGAAGATTTGTCTAGTGAATCAGCAGGATCAGTGGTGTAACTCTGCTGCCTGTGAAAGTGCCACTGAGACAGACAGCTGAGGATCTGTGCAATTGAGCTCTCAAACTGGTGAATTTTTCAATCAGCATTTCACAACATCCAGATTGGGACCATCTCTTTCCCAAGATGGGAAAAGATCTCCTGATTTTAGTCTTCAGAAACACACACCATGAAACAACATGGTGTTTCATGTATGCTGAGACCTGCCTTGAGTGGAAGGTCATATATGCAGAGAGGGCTTGGTGGGCAGGGGTAGACCTCACCTCCTCTTGCTGCTGAGGAGAGACATTCACACTGCAAACCAGCTGCTGTTTGCACTCCAAAGGGCTTCTTGTCCTTTGGAGGGCTGTTTGGGTCTGTCAAACCCTCAGGGTTCAGTTTAAATTAGCCTTTGGTGAAGCAGGAGAAATTCCATTATTTCAGCAGCTCACACCAGGTAAGAGCCACACAGATCACAAGGCCACCATCAGACACATATGCTGAGAAATACTGAGCCACTCTGGAAAGTGTGGGCTGCTGCCCAGAAACCCATGCAGAAATAAGCTCATGGCTTGTGTGCACACACCAGCCTGCCTCAGAGGGCAAGCAAAATTAGAGACACAGCTGGAAGAGGAGTCCCATCCTCAGCAGCAAGGCTCAATTTCACAGCAGTAGGCAAGCAACTCATTTACTCTCCAAACCAGCACTGACTGAGGTGGCACAGCACAGATTTGCTGCTCTCCTGGTTTAAAGAGCCCCACTGCGAGGCACAAGCAGGACCCAAAAGGAACAGAGCCCCCCCACAACAGGAACCCAGCACGTTGCTGAAGAGGCACAACTGCACAGACAGCCATCATCATTGTCATCATCATCACCATCATCACCACCATCATCACCATCAGCATCATCATCGTCACCATCATCATCAGCATCATCATCATCATCCTAGCATCTGCCCAAGCCAGAGCTGTGCAGCAATTCCTCTACCACCCTGAGTCTAAATCCAATTCTGTGCTCAAAGAAGCAGCAGAGAATACCACCAGAAGCCAGTGCTATGGGCCAGAACTCCTCTCTTGCTCCTCAGAGCAGCAGGACTCCCCTTCAGCTCCCACCCTCAGTGCAAAGCACCTGCAAAGCCTGCCATGAGAGCAACCAGAGCATGTTCCACAAGCTGGGACCTTGCACAGCAGCTCAGTGCCAGGGACACAGAAAGGGCTGTCCTCCAGCTTTCCTCAGCAACAAGAGCAGTGATGTCCACACAGCTACGGGAAACAGCAGAGGAATACAACTCCTGGGCTGGCTTTCATACACATTTCCCTTCTGTCTGGCAGATGGGTTTGAACTTTGATTTCAAGCCTGCACCTTCAGGTGCTCTGAAGGGTGATAGGACACCAGACACCATCAAGGAGCAGAAGCAGCCAGAGCATGGCTGGCATGAAGCTTGGGCTCAGTGACTGTAGCAGAGTCACAACAAGATGTGCTACCTGTGGGGATTTGGAGATGCAGGTAATCGTCCAGATTTAAGAAAGTTTTGCAGATGTCACATCTGCAGGGTTTAAAAAAAAATTTAGGCACCTGTTCCAAATGGGAAAGTGTTCCTAGAGGAAATATTTTTCAGAAGAGATTAAAAAGACTTTGACAATTCAACCGACTTTCTTCCAGTTCTTGGATATTTACTAGCTTAGTACCATTTTCTCCACCCCTGAGAATTTACACGGCCAAGGCAGAAAGCCAATGCAAATACTCAATCTGACTCTTCCAACTGAAAAATGTCATGAAAAGAGGAACTTTTTGGGGCCAAACTCAGCTCATCTTCAATGGTGAATTTTATTCAAAATAGGTTTGAGACAAGTTTCCTCACTCTCTCCTCCCTCCTTTCAAGACTGTGCTGTCATGGGAGCCTGAGACCCCACGTGGAGTTTCTGCAGAAGTTTTAGGAGGTGAAACACCTTGTAGGTGCAGCTTCCCCTTGCCTCAATGGGTGATCAAACAAGAACCTTAAGGGCCCAATTGCCCTTGTACTCATGCCCATTCTCTGTGCACTGACGTCAAATGTGCTGCACATTTGTGCTGGCATAAATAGCAAGGGAGGAGAATCAATTCCTGTTCAGCCAAATGCAGGTCAACTCCATCCTCCGGCCAAAAGTACTCTCAGGATAGCATACAGTTTGGCCCATTGATTTTAATATATTGGCATTTCCTCCCTCTTACTGTGTGAACACATTGTTTACAATTTCAGTAAGCCACTTTGGAAAACACTGTTATAAATCAGGATACATAAAAGCTTGCCCTTCTTGCCTCCAGTGTCAGACATAGCTAGTGTGGGAGTTAGGTCAATTGGGGATACAAAAATCCCCGCCTCAAGCCTTCTTCACTAATTCCTTAGTGTTTTAGGTGGGTTCTGAATTTCCTCAGTACTTCTGAACTGCAAATCTGTTGAGCATTACAACAATCACCCAAAAGGAGTCTTGCTCAGTGGAGACATTTTAATCTATTAATTAATTTCATTATCCCTTTAAAGTGGCCATCACACACACTGAATCTCTTGGCAGGGAGGCCTTGCTCATTTGCTGTTTGTGTGTTACTTTAAACCAAAGAGTAAAAGGATAATCTGGATCCAATGTGTATTCCAGATTGGTTTGGCCCTCTTGCAGAGGGTAAGCATGGAGCTTCTCTTCAATTAGCAGGAGAGGAGGCAAAGCTGGAATTGCTCTATGAATTTCCTATAGTATTGATGAGACAGCGGAGGATACGGCTGCGCTTTCCAGACCAAAATGAGTCACCTGTTGTCTGCAGGAGCTCGTGCCAAGAATTGTCAGATTTGAGCTCAAGGGAGTGCTTTCCAGAGGACTTCAGCCAACAGCTGTTTCCCTTCAGCTGGACTGTGCTGAGAATCTAGCCTCAAGTTAAAGCATGAAAAGAAACACTGGTACTAGATGCCAAAAGAAGTGTGAAGGTCAAATTTCCCGATAAAATGGAAACATGGGTTGCTGGAATTATCTACCCTGCTTTTCTGCTATTCCCAGTGTAGAGTGGTGACCCTGTCAGGCAACCAATCGACCAATGGAGAGTGCTGGAAAGTTCCTGCTTCTTCAGGAACAGATCAGAAGATGAGTCATTAATACATATGTTCAACCCAGTTCAGATGCTCAAGCAGTTTTACAGTCCAGGGATTGTTTGGGAGAGGCAATTTCCATAGTGGCCAGTGAGAAGGCTAAAGTAAGGATGAGCATATGTTAGATCAGTGTCCTGCTCCATCACAGATTACCTCTAGGCATGTTGCTTATTGCTGACCTCCTCATAGCATTATAGATGCCTGACCAGCCCATCCAGTTTTGGTGGGAGCTTGGTGCTCTGAATCTTCATGAATCTGGAGTTTGGTCAGTTTAGCCACCTTTTAGTGAAATTGTGAAAAATGCTTTCCTCCTCCATATAGGAATGACTGTGAGAATAGCTGAGGAGCACAGAGCTCCTCCCCTCTTAAGGCCACAGCAGTGAACTGTCTTCCTTGCACAGCCTGCAGCAATTTTAGCACCCGTGATAAAATCCCAACCAGAGCCCACACTGTGCTCTCTAAATGGCAACTCACTGCAGACAAACTGCACTTGAAATCCTTCCCATCACCAGCTCACAAACATAAGCTAGTTTTGTGCAGAATCTTAAAGGAAAATCCTAATTGTTTCCACTGCAATTATCACCAGAAGCCTTCAGATGGTTAGTGTAGGATGCAAGAACAAATCTCCTGCCTAGCAGCTGTAACACTTGTCCAGATTCTGCAGAGATTACAGCAACCCAGTGCCCAGCAGGGCAGCTTGCTCTTATTCTCTGCCCCTTCCCCTCCTAGAGGCACACATGACTACCACACCTATCATGCTTTTTAACATCTTCACCTCTTTGCAAAGGAGCCAGAGTGGCTTGTATCTCATTTCAAGAAACCTCCTCAACCTGCCTCCCAGAGACTAATGATTCCCAAAATGGACAGAGAGCAGAAAGTGACTATAAAACATTAATTCTGTGTAAAGACTGAAAACAATTTGCAAAGCCTGAATTATTTTTAAAAAATTATCACTGATTCAAAAGAAAGACATCTTTTCATCATCTTTCATAGACTTTAAAACCAGGAAGGATCACTGATCATGTCTGACTCCTAGTAAAACACAGGTCAGTGATTTCATCCAGTGAAGCCTGTGTCCTGCCCATGCATGCAAAATGAGCTTCCCAATTAGTACTGGTTAGAGCCTCCCAGTGCAGCATCAGGAAATGCTATTTCATTGGAAGTGAAATGTGTCAGCTTCAATTACCATTTCATTTTGAAAAAAGTATCAGTCTACAGATTTCCAGGACAGGCCAAGTGTAAAATTTTCTTTTTCCCTTTTGTGATGGCTTTTAGTGTAATTTCTTGGAGGAATATAGAAGCATCAAAAAATAAAATATTTTGATGAATATTCAGTTTTCACATGAAAATTAAATAAGTATGTTTACTCTTCAGAAAAAATGGAAAACCTCATTCTCACAGTGGTATCAACAAACCAAATACAAGAGCATATACAGATAGTAATGGGACTAGCAGATATATGGTAACATTCACACTCCCTTTTATGCAGTAACAACATGTTTACACCCACATGAGTAAAGGCAGTGAGGAAAAAAGCCATTTGTAAGTCTCTCAAAATCTCTCAGAAAGAAATTCATTGGCTAAAACACATGTGTGATGCTCAGCCAGAAAAATATTTTCTTCCCTGTATTCATGTTGATGGGAAAGAAATGCCATTCTTGAGACATAAAAAAGACTACTTACTCATTGAAAGTTCTAATGCATTTTCATCCCCTATGTCACAGACATCACATGATCAAATTATTGAAAACTTCTTTAATACAAGTTGCTTTGAGGTTTTCCCAGAGTGTTCAGAGTTTCCTTCTAAAGAAATTCCAAATTATAACACAGATGACTAATTGAACCTGCATCTGCAACCCCAGCCTTTGGCTGTCTGGGACAGTCATAAGGAAGCTTCACAGTGCAGTACATTTTCAGGGATAATACCTAACAAAGATTTTCTTATTTTTCCATTTTCTTATTTTTCAACTTGCAGTTTATATCACTACAATTTTACCCACAGAAACTTCACAAGATTTTAATTTAAAGAGGGATTTTCAGGAGGGAAATAACCACGCTTCTGTGGTCTTCCCTACCGCTCAAATAAAAAATGTAAAGAACCAAAAATCAAAACAAACCCAAACAAGCTTAGACATAAGGACTAGACAGGAAGGGTGGGTGAAAGTGTACAATGTTGAACTGGGTTCCAATTTTGAAACCAGAACTGTGCATTAGGTGTCAATGGTGACACTTTTCTGCTGTGTATCAATTCAAAGTTCTCATCTTATCACTTTCAGCCCTAGTGAGCCTGTCCCTGCAGGAACTCCACAAAGCTTTCCTTCCTGAACAGCAACTTTCTAGGAAGCTGAACTCAAGCATAAGGAGGCTCTCCAACAGTGACACCACACTGGGGCAAGGGCTGCTGATGGTCCCAAGGACAAAGCACACGGAGCACTGAAGGGACTTGAGCATTGTTGAGTGCACTCAACTTTAAAACACGCTGTCTCTTGGTATGAGTCCAAATTTCCATCACTACAGTATCCTTCAATATTTATATATTTCAGGTGTTTGGTGCCGTATCAGGAGACAGGATAATCTGAACAACCAGCAATGCGTTCCTCAGATGGGTGAAGCAACTTGTAGGGCACACAGGGTCCTGGTGGAACAAACCACATCAAGACTGATCCCCAACCCTACATAAACCAAAGCTGAACCATCTCTGTAGACACCTACCTATGACACAGGCACTGACTGAAGGTTATTTTGTACCAGCCTATGGAGATATCAGTGGACTGGATGCCTTTTAGACACCCTGAAAGTCTCAGCATGGAAGAGATAAGTTTATAGACATAAACAAAAGCCCAAAGCTTCTTTGTGTGAAAGTAATTATCTGTCTGACTTCACAATTTATGCTGTTACTCACTACTAGAGTATCTGAGAACATTCCAGTTTAAATCAGAGGGAACAGAAACATCTCTGGTGGTGGTACTTTTTGAACCTCCCTATTGAAAAGCTGAACAAACATGTACCTTGCATCCATAAAGATTTTTTTATTTCATCTGAGAGCAGGCAATTGTGCTTTGTTAATGTTTGCAAGGACATTAAGGTCACACAAGTCAAAACCTGTGCTTGTATTAAGCTGAAGTAGCAATGATATAGCATCAATTAATTTGACAGTACAAGGAATGAGCCACAGAGGGCCTACAAATGCACAATGCAACAGTTTTAAATGTTCATTTCTGTTGCCACATTTACAGCTGCCAGATATACACTAAGTTCACCTTGAGGTTGCAAAGAAGTAAGGCAGAAAGTCCTTACAAATGGTTATGAGGGCAATAGGAAAGGACAAACAATAAACTATGTCAGAAAAGCAGCATTGCCACATCTGAACTCAGCAGTAACTATTCAAAGTGAGCTATCAGTGGCCATTAACCTAGAAAAGCAGGGAATTATAAAAAGGGGGTAGGCTGACATCTTCCCCGGGAATGGGACCCCCTGAATTTTGTTAGGGAGTCCCTCTAGATTTAAGATACTTACATCCTAATTTCCAATCCAGCTACAAAGAGATCTCTAAGCATCCCTGATGCAGAGCTTAGAAATTTAGCAGCTCATACCCTACTGCACCAAACACAGCTGTTATCAGCACCAAATACAGCTCCTATCAACACCAAGAGTCAAACCACTTGTCCCACACTCCATGCTCACCAAGCTTGTCCACCTAAGAGGAGTGACAACAGAAGGACAACTGTGGCAGAGGTAAGCATCAAAGTGAAGACAGCAAGCACTTACCACGAGGAGACGTAAGCGGAATTTTCGGTGATCCGTCAAGAATTTGCTTTACTGTCAGGGTCCCTGGAAACTCAGAGTGGAATGGGACAATTTCTTCTCCTGCCTGAGCTTCCCTGTGACTTGCATAGATGCAGAAACACCTCCTGTCCAGGAAAATCTGTTACAGGCAGTGTAAAATGGGTCATTTTGTTAAACTAAATGTTTTCTGCTTTCCTGGCCTCCTGCCACCATAGCAAATGCAGTGAGAGATAGGAAACTCCTCAGACTTGTGGGAATAATGCCTCCAAAGTTAACTCAGGGACTTTTCTAAAAAATACAGAGCCTTGTCCTGCACTCAGTTACATCTGTATAACCCATTTGACATTTCTTCTACATTCACCTCTTACACGGTGAGCAGCTAATGAGCTCATTAAGTGCTGTACTCCAACTGGGCACTGAAAAATAAGTAAATAAATTGAATATTAGACAGTGTACTACACCAGATGAGATCCTGAGACAAGATCTGTATTGAATACAACCTTTGAGAAGGGAAATTTCCTCAGGTTTTGGGGTGGAAAATCCTTTGCATATTCTTTTGTGCTGGATTTTGTAGGCTGATTTTCTACCAGGCAGACACATTGTACTCCAGAGATAGTGCATGCACTCCAGAGATGCTGAGTTCATGTAAAGACAAATGGGTGAATTAGATAAAATAATTTTCAGCCTTTTCACATAAGAAATGTGGGTTTGTCTGCAAGTATCAGGCTCATTTGTGTGCTCAGGAACCTGACAGTAAGAAATACAGATTTTATAAATAAATAAATTTATATATATATATATATATATATATATATATATATATATATATATATATACACACACATATATATTTGTGAATTACTTAAGGCATGACACAAGGACCTGTTGAAATTAATACAAAGATCCAAGCCAGTCCTCTATGAGGCCCAAGAGAGACATTAAAATGAAGATGAAATAAAGTGTCCAGATTCTCCTTAAATCAGCCCCACCTGGCTGAGGTTGAGATGCTGTGGGTGATCAGGTGAGGAAGTTTACGTCATCCCCACATCTGACTGACAGATTAAACATTTCTGAGAATTGACTCAAGCCTTTTTACATGGAATCACTGAGCAACTTCCTTTTAACAGCTGTACTACTACACTTACACCTCAGTAACGTGGGTAGTGAAGCAATAATCTGACACGCCAACTCTCCTGGAGTCACTTAGAAACAGGATGAGAGTGTTGGCTCAGTCTTGTTGGAATAAATATGTATTAACTTTTTTGGTGAGTATAACTGTCATCAGTGATTAATTGGAATAATGAGCCATGACAGTGAGCTAGCAGAGGTTGCTAAAGATGAAAGGTATATCATACCACAGAGAGAAAACCACTAGCCCTTACAAAAGACATTCACTGTCTCTAGGGAAAATAGAAGTGGTACAATTAGAGGCATACAGTAGACATCGACATCATCCCCTCCTAGATTATAATTTTGGACTGTAAAAAAGTGACATTTCACCCAGAGATTATGAAACATTCATAATCTCTGACACAGTGGAGACCATTTTCAGCAGCCTTCATCTGGTATTGCATTTAATATGACATTGGGACTTAAGGGCACTTAAACACTTTCTGTGGGGTACATGAACAGAAATTTAGCCATACTCACACAGATGAGAGCATGTAGAAGAATTACCCCTCTTTTGAAATCTCATGGCTCTGCTTCCCCCTGTCCAAAGGGGAAAAAACAGAAGCACATGCCTGCTGCACAAGTTTCTCTTTGGGCTCTGTTCTTCATTTGTGATGTTATATCCATACCCAGTTGTTACAACCAAAAGAATAAATAAAGCATCTAAAATACAGATGAACCATATTGTTCCCCAGCAGCATGTGATGTTCAAATACACTCAGAAACACAGACATCAAACTCACAGCTTTCCTTTACAGCTGGGCTGCATAAATCCTCTAAGGCCCAGCCACAAAATTCCCTCCCTTTCCTGAACCCTGGTGAATTCCTGTGTTTCACAAGGGAATCATGTCTTTTGTGGAAGAAAATATTTCCTTCTGCTGCTTCTACATTTGCAGCTTTCAAATCTCTGAGTGTTTGAGGAGGAAAGATAAATAAGAGCATGTAATTTATTTTCCTTAGCTAGACAGAAAGTGTGGTCTGAATGAAAGATTAGGGCTCCAGATGCTCTTCAAAATCATCAGTTGCTGCTTTCAATGGACATGCAGCTCTTTTTAAAAAGGGACTATTTCCACAAAGTCCTTTAGCTGATGGCCAAACTTTGAAAGCTTAATCTTCAATGTGAGCATCTTCTCAAAACTTGTCCTTAGCCTTTGCAGTGGGTTTAACACTCTCCATCTCACTCACCTGCCCTCTTTGCTGACTTCTGCTGCTGGGTGTAACTTAGATTTTCAGCAACACCTGGTGCTGGCCAGAGAGAATACACAGTCTGCTGGCACTCCTTAGGGAAGGCTTGCAAAGGCAGAAGTGTCTCAGTCACTCCCCATGAGAGTTGATAGTAGCTATACATCAACCCACACCTTTCTGTTTCTTGCAGTACTATCTGCATCCATCAATTAAAATTGCTGAGTTTTGTGCCAGCAGTCCAAGCCTGGGAGGAAGACCCTGAGAGCTACCAAAGATAAAGAAATCTTGAACATTGAGTGCTGCTTACCTTCTCTTTATCTAATTGTATCAAGAAGGGTTTCATAAAGAATAAATAAAGAGTGCCTGACTCACTTCTCACACTTGTTAATTAAACTTTGTTTCAGCAGTAATTCAGTGTTAATACTCCTCCCTTCCATTGTTATGTAAGGCTTTTGTAAGGCTTTTTGTTATGAGGGCCTTTGTAAGAAAACTTACTGGGAATAGAGAATACCATCCAAGACTGGACTGAGTTACATTCTGACACATAAAGAATAGCCAAAAGCAAACATGGTTTCTTCCCATATCAACCCACAGCCTAGCAAATGTTAATTTACCTGGTCCTGAGAAACTCAGGTCAGCTGTTTGGTTTGGGCTCCTGAGGGCATAGACTGCAGCCTTTGTCTTCTGCACCTGCAGCAGCTGCCAGCACCACTGTTTGATGGGTTTGTTATGGATAGCCTCATGCTTGCTGTACTGGGAATAGAACACAAAAAGTCTGAGATTAACCCCAGAGTGAAATTAGAATTATAATCCAAAATATTGGTATGAGATGGAGAGCCATTTCCTGCAAGGCCTGGGTAAGACACAGGACTATTTTGAACAGGCAAGTGTTGAGGAGACAGAAAGGAGACAATGACTGTGCCACTGAAAGGTTGCTTATTTGATGCTCCCTGGCCAGGTAACTTCAATGGCCTTTGCTCACACAAAAAATGCCTCTTACCCCCACATTTTCAGCAGCCCAGTCCTATCTAAGCTCCCTTGGCAGGACACTCACAAAAGAAAAGGGTTTGCTCAGGTTTAGAGCCAGCCTGACCTAGAAAAGCTCATGAGATTGTGGGTTTGGTTCTTGCAGAGACACTTGCCTTTTGCTCTGCTGTGTAAGAAGCACAGATAGACATTCAGGAAATCCCAGTGAGCACTTTTAAACCAGCATGGTCTGCTCCTGACTGAGGCTGAGCACAACACCAGAGTAACAGATATGATATCAGGTATGCTGCTGCTGTAATGAATCAGCTGCAATTATTGTTCAGATACATTCACATCTCATTTGACCAGAAGCACCAAGAGCATGAAAAGGCTCCCTTAGCACACAGTCAGCATGATTTTATTGTATGGATGAGATAAAGAATAATAAAGCAAGGGAATATTTGCAAGGAAGAGCCTGAGGCTTTGAAAGAATGAGTTTTGTTCCAAGTTTTATCACAGACCTCATCTGTGACTTGGAGTGAATCACTTCATTTTTATCCTGTACAATGGGGATTCTCTCTCCTCTTTGTTACTCCTATCAATTTAGGGAAGAGTCTCTGACAGTTTGCAGGCATCTAACAGCCAGCAGACAGGTACCTTAAACCAGCTAAGAGCTTTGAGTTGTCTCTGTAATCATAAGAAAATCTGCTTTGATAGATAAATTATATTTTTCTGTCTCATAAATGTATTTGCTTGCATAATATTAATCAAGATTAATTTTTTTCTTATATATTTTATACAAAAAGTATCATGTTAGCATACTGGGAACTAGAAAGATCTACTAGGTAAGCACCCACATTTGTGCACCAAGTAGAGCAAGACTGAGCACAACCTTCTTAAAAGCCTCTCTTTTAGTCACTCCCCTCCTGTAGTGAGCCATGAGGATCAGATGTCGGGGCACTGTGGGAAAACCTGTGGCAACTGAGCCTCTCTTCAGAGAACAGTAGATATCACTCAAATGTTTTGCCAGTGTTAGACTCAAGGAGGCCCTACAGTCTCAGCCAAATCAAAAGTTTGGTCCCTCACAAAGGCTGTCTTTACCAGCATGTTTGACTAAAATGCAAACTTCTGAGCCTCTGAGCTGCAGATTTTTCCAACAGCAAAATCTTAAAGTCTGTCCTTAACTATCAAGACAACCTTATCGTCATTATCTTGGAAAGAGACAAACTGACTTGCATTTACTGTGCTGTTCCAGTCCACCACCATTCCAGCACTGCTGAATGTGTGAGTTCTGACTCAGGAGAACATTTTCATTTGAGCCGTGCACAGGGGTTCTCTATGAAATAAAACCCTGCAGCTCCAAATAACTCTTTGTTAACTTCAAAGCCCTGGCAAGAGTTTTGGAGCTCACAAGACACACTAAGAGCTGGCAGCTGGGACTATCAGGCTGACAAAGAAGCCTCCTGGCCATACTTACCATATAAAAAAGAAAGGTCAGATCATTCTCCTATGGCATATGACACTGATACTGCTTCCCCACGGGGTAACTATTGGGTTACATAGACTGGCATGACCCAGCCCCTGCACAGGAGAGTGAGAAGAGCTGTACACACCACAATCTTCTTTTGTAGACCCCGCAAAGCAAAGCCTGATTGATGGTGTGGCTTTCTAGTGACAGTGCACAGAGAATTCCTCTGGCCATGCCCTTTTCTGAAAAGGTGAACACAGCCCTTCACCCTCCTGAGAGAGAAATCAACACCTTGGGGACCTGGATCAGCTAAACCAGGAGCTGGCAAAAGCCCCAGCAGAGGAGAAAAGCAACTGTGAGCTGCTCCTCCGAGGCTGATGTCTCACAGGGACATGTCATGACAGAATAAAGACAACCAAAATGACTCTGCCTCATCCTTTGTCGTCGCCTGCCTTCTCCACCGTTGTTCCACTCCATCCTGCTCTCCTCCTCTCTGCAAAGTGGTGGGACCCATCTCAACTATGGCTTCTGAAGGCAGGAATCATGTCTGCTCTACCTTTAACCAAAGGCAAGCACATTGCTCCCAGTCCCAGCAACATTAACCCTCTGCTAATGCAGTTCACTGGGAGAGCTCAGGTAAGAGTGGGATCCATGGGGAATGAGTCAGAGAGGTGAGGTGAGCCAGCAGACCTGTAACACCATCAGGTCTCCAGATCATCAGAAGGAAAAAATGTGAAGTACGTATTGCAACATGTGCCTCTTGCAGACATGGAGCCACTGATAAACAATCCTCAAACATTGTTGTTCAAACAACACTTGAATCATTCTCTGACTCAGTGATCAACGAGCAACAGAAAGAACAACAGTTAGCTAAGACAGCAGAAAATGTTAAAGCAGTGAGCCAAGTGTGGCATTCCCAGCTTAGCCTTTAATGAGCTAGGTCAGAAAATTACTGAAAAAGTCACTGTTTGGAATAAATGCCCTACAAAGCTATGATAGTGGAGTTTACATTAGAAAATGTTCATCAGCTGCTTTGCAGTCCATGGCAATTCTTGAAGTGGGATAGCATTTATAGCTCTGTCCAGTTTATTCTAATCTTCACGTGTTTCTCTGACACTTTTCTATTTTCTTGCTCTTGATTAAAGAGCACTGAGAATGTCTCTCAAAATAGCTGTCAGGATCAGATTACATCTACTCCAAAATCAGGAAAAATAGTAGGAAAATTAGAGAAAAACTCAGTTAAATATTGCTTAAGTGTTTCATTCAGGGCTTTGCTTGACAAACTCTTTCTTCAATGAGTTAAAAGTGAAATAAAAAGAAGCTGCTGTCCTATGGAGAAATCCACACAACTATTGGCTCAGAGCAGTGGCTTCCCATTTGCCTGATAGAAAAAATGAAAGTTTTTCAGTGAATGACTAAACAGCTATGTATGTCCATGATAGGGATTACCCATTTCTGAGTTGCACAAAACAATCAAGCCATGATCAATACAGTTTTTTTATTTTACAGAAGTAGTCTTAGTCAAATTGTTTCACCACAGACAAGGAAGTCAGCAAGGATTTTAATTATAAAAATCTCAACATAAGCATCCACCCCTCACCAACCAAACCAGCACAACTTTAAACAACCCTCCTGAGGGATTTAGGTACCTCTCTCTTGAGCAAAACAAAAGCTGCTGATTTTTGGAAACGCTGAATAGAGCCACTCCCATTTACGTCTTAAGATGTTACAAGGACTAAAAACAACTTGTGCAGTTAAAAGGGCTGCAAGGCCATGTTTTGTACATTTGGCCAAAGCAGCACCAGAAGTCAGTGGCAAAGCAAGAATTTAACCTCCAAGCACCTGTCCAGCACTGCAATCCCCTGGCAACCTCTCTTCCCTGCCTGAATGGAACCAGGGCAAGGTCCAGAAGATACCTGAAGGAATTGTGTTGTCCAGGTTAGCCCAGATGCTGACATGTGGCCCATGGTGATGGGGAGGACAGCATGCTCACACCTGGAGTCCTCCCCCAACACAGAGCATAAGGTACCCAACAAGACCTTCACCCAGGCAGTCCAAGGAAATAACAAACTCCATTTCACAGTGAAAGATTTTTATTTGCCCTGGCGCTATGGTGAACTGATAGAGAAACATCTCTTCTCACAGCACCCACCTGATGCAAAGAAATAGAGTGCCTGCAAAAAGGTTCCACCCTTTCAGAAAAGGCATTGTGCTACATTTACTTTGGACAGGGAGAGTGAAGAAGAAATCAGGAGCATCTGAAGCTTTAAAAACCACACAGACTTGGCGAGGAAGGTGGTCCTAGGGTGAAGCCCCATGCCAGGGCTCAGGAGAGGGTGCAGCAGCCTCACAGCTGGGTAGTCACTCAATCCCTCTGAGGTAAGAGGAGTGGAAGGGGACCTCATTTCCCCCTCTCTCACTTTCCTCCCACACACCCACTAGAGGTGAGGTAAGGATAAGCTGATGAACACATATTTTCATATTTTAGTTGCCAGAACCTGAGCACACATCCAGACCCCGGCAAGAGCTCCCCATGTCTTTTAAAGGTCCTGTTCTCTTAGGGTCTATTTGTTTATTCCCAACCCAATATGTTATCTTTACATCGCAAAGTTTATTTCTGAACATGTCAACACACGTTTGAAAAGGTCAGACATATGAGGGCATGCACCCGTGGTGCTGCACAGGGAGGCACAGACACAGCTGCATTCCTGGAAATCACGATTCTAAGGGTTTTCACAGCAAAGTCTGACACAGCAGCTGGGTTGGCAGACACACGTAGGCAAGCCACCAGCCTCCCCCTTTTGTTATCACTCCCAGTTCATTTCTGTGCTTTGCATGAAAATCTGAGGGTAGCTTCTAAGTATAGATTTTGCTGGCTTTGTTTGAAAGCTTGCCATAGCTCTCAGACATAACACCAGCAGGGTGCTGGCTGAACTAGCTATATTTATCGATGTATTTCATAAAGGAAAAACTTAAGTGGTTTTGAGAAGTTGAGGTGTTTTCTCCCTTTCTTTTTCTTGCAGCAGACAGCTTAGTTGTCACTCTGACAAATAAGGTATTATTAAAAGAGGAGACCCAAGATCTGTTTACAGGCAACAATGCTTTGGGTAAGCAGCTCATGTTTGAATGAGACTTGAGAAGCATGGTTTATTCAGTTTTGCCTCTCCTTTTTTTATTTTTAAATAAATAAAGAAGAAATTCCTTTGGTTCCTCTCATCCCTCAGCCTGCAGCTCACAGGTTATCCATCGACTGCGACACCCCAGCAAAGCCAGCTGATGGCTGGGGATTGCTGTCTGATCACACCAGCAGCAGTGACAGTGCCCAACCCACACCTTTAAACAAGGGACTGCAAGTAGGGCTGTTTAAAATAGCAGGTCAGTGAAAAGAGCCTTTAAAACAATAAAACAAGTGGTACTCTTTTCTAGATGGCAAACATATCCCAGGGAGGCCACAGGTCCCACTGGACACCTGGAGGTGAGCCACAGCCCCGTGCCTGCTCCTCACCTCACAAGCCCCTGCATGGTAGGGGACATCTCTTTTCCAGAGCTTGGTCCCCACCTTCCCAGCCTGACTGATAAACAAAGTGTGGAGGGGGACAGAGGGATTCCCAGTGCCACCATTTCCCCCATTAATGCACAGTTCTGCCACACTCCAAGTGTCTGGGGGAGCAGGAGCAGGACAGATTGAAGAGGAGCAGCATTGCTGTAGCTCTGCTTGGACCTTTAGGCAGAGAAGGACAACCTTGGCCCCCACCCCAGAAAACCAGGGCAAAATGAACATCCCAGCTCTTCCCTGCCACACCTCTGCTTGGCAGCTGTGTCCCACCAGGAGGGCAGAGCTGGAATGGACAGGAAAAGCTCTCCCTGGGAGAGGTGACAGATCAGAGTGCTGAAATGCAGGCATTTGGCTTGTCTGGTACGTCAGCATGTCGAGGCTACAGCACTGATGAAATGTCTGCAATGGGGCTGGGGAGAGGAGCTGCCTTTGGCACTGGGGCACTTATCCAGAGCTCCCAAATGCTTCCTGGCAAGGGACAAGTGAGGGTGTCCATGCTTGCTGCCCAGAGAGTGTGGAGCACCCCCCAGGTCTGTCCATGAGCTTCTCTGCCTCAAGCAGCCGCTCTCAGCATTGCTCATTCCTCTCCAGGTATTTTGATGAATGCTTAACATTAGACCCAGCAAACGTCCAAGGAAATAAATCCCAGTTACCCAAAGGCAACAAATTACAAGCATAAACATTTGTGTTATCGGCCTTGGAATTTCTTTGTTCCATGTGATAACAAAATTGACCCCATCCATTGAAAGGAACAATGTAGAAACACTAGAAAGTTAGGACATTTTTTTCACAACAATATTCTGATTTGCTCCATAGGAAATGATTCAAATATTTGATAAAACACAGACTAACCACCAGACCATCTGTGGAAAATTTTAAAGATATACCCATGAAAACATTCACAGTTATTCAGAAACATATCATTCACAATTTCAAACCATTTACAAGCTGTACATAAAGTGATTAACTTGGCAGGAGAGCAGGGTCTGGATGACACACAGCACTGTGTGGGCAGGAAAATATTCCACAGCTCTTCATCTTGGGGTTGATGTCAGTGCATTAACTGACATTTTTTCTACTTGCCACCTCTACTCATGAGGGCAGGCTGTGCTGGCCCTGCCATCCCAGCCACACCACCAGCAGTGAATGCTGCCTGGGAAAAAGCATGTGCTGGCATACAAGGTGTTTCACAAATGTCAAGCATTGGCTGGATGCTCACTGAGCTTGTGCTCTGTGTGAGGATGGAGAGAGATCCATGGATGCATGGTGAGACATGTGAGAGCAACAGCAAGATTATAAACTGGTCCCAAATCACTCACATTACATGCTTCTAAATCATTCCTTTAAATTGCAACACTTAGGAAATCCCAAGGAAGATGCCATGTCTTAAACCTGATGAATTTCCACTTGAAATCAAAGTTGACTAACTCATTAAAAATACCTACCTGCTTTTCTTTACATACAACTAAAATTACTCTTGACTTCAATGCAACTATTTACCTGACATAAAATCATTCAGGAGGCCACAGATTTGTTCTGCTGGATGTTATTTAACCACCATTATGTTCCACCTCCCAAATGACTACATCTAAAAATGAGAAAAAAATATTTCTGTATAATTTTATCCCCTTAGAGTATAGGCATTTGATAAATACATATTGCCTTTCTATGTCAATGACAGCTCACCCCCTTTTAAAGTAATCCCTATTCCCCAGCCCTTTGTTTCTAAGTATAGAGTGTTTAAAGAGTGAGACTCAATGTTTGCAATCATTTCAGACTTATCTTTGGCAAACAAGGAATTGACTCCAGTGTAATACCCAAAAGGAATAGATCTGTCCTTCCAAAATCCACATTCACCCTGGCTGCCGTTGTACTAAGAAATTCAGGTCCAAATCACATGGCAGCTATCATAAAAACTGCAATTTAACCTTGAGTTCACTCTCAATTTATCTTTTAGAGGATCCTCTAGAATTAGTACCAGAAGTGTTTTTTACACCAAAAAGAAACAGAAGAAATCATAAGGTAAATTATTCTTCTCCACAAGTAGAAAACCTGGAAACTGCAGCATTCTAAGAGCTAAGGGGCTGTGAGGGAGGCTGAATATGTAGCTATAGAGATCTAGCTATAGAATCCAGCTATTTGTATCTGTCTTAGTATAAATCCCTCTCTACTACTGCTCAAAATGTATGACTACACAGACATCAGGTACTTTTTGTGCCTCCCTCTGAACAAATGAGGCTTGCTTAACACAAATTGATATTGTTTGGGGTTAATTCAGCAGCATATCTGAGACTGTTTAAGAGACACTGTAAGTGCAGAGAGCCCCAGCCCAAAAGAGCTCTCTACATCCATGCCTCCAGAGACAATGGGTGGGTGGGAAAAATAGAAGGGACATGGGAGGGATGGATGAAACCACAATAAAATTACAAAGCTGCAGCAAATGTTACAGCACATCATTAAAATTAAATGATGAACTGATCTTAGCCTCAGAGGGTGTCATTAAGCTCCACCCAGTTTAATGGATACCGTTGTTTCCATAGCAACAAATTATTTTCAATAAAAACTTAAAACCCCAAACTCAATAAAACCAGTCAAAGATGGGACATGCACAAAATATGGGATGGGACTATAAAAGTTTTATCACTACTTGTCTGGCATAACCTGCACAATTCACCCATGCTTCTCCCACTCCTATTTTTTATGCTCGTGGCTGTAGAATTTTGCAGCCTCCTCACACTTCGGCAAATCTCAATTGATTTGCCTCTTGCAAACACACCAAGGGGAAATGTGAAAGTGCTAAATCACAGAGGCACTGCCTCTCTCCTCACAAGACAGAGGCACATGGAAGAGTGACCTTAAGGTAAGTAGGACTGTGGGATGTGCCTCCTTTTTCAGGTCGCGTTGTCCTGGTTCAGCATCTGCACTTGTTGATCTTGGCCCAACAGAGCAAACAGTCATCAGCAGGGCTCTCATCCACTTGGTGGGTGATGCTAAGATACTGTCAGCTGTGAAGTTTGCTGCAAGCACTAGAGCACCAGAGCCAGGAAGGTCCAGGACACCTGTTTCTGTGCTTGCAGCAGTACAAACAGAAGATTCGCCACAGGGTATTGGCAATTCAGCCTGCTGAGCATCGTCAGCATCCACATCACAATGACCTCCTGGTGGGAACGAGGGGACTGTGGTGGCATATCAAGCGTGCCCTACACTCCAGGTAAGCCACTCCACAAGGTGTGAAAAAGCCTCAGCAAGAATTGGTTTGCTCACTTTTAAACTGAGAGCTACAGGAAATGTTGAGCTTAGATTTATCAGATTGTTCTGGAAACTGCCTTCAAGACACACGCTCACAACACTTGGGATAAATCCACTGACTCTTGGGTTTATCAAAGGAAAGATTCAGAATTTAATCCCCAGATTATTTTCAAAGTATAGCTTTCAAAATAGGAGAGTAATAGGACTTCCATCACCACAGCCCAACTCCATGCCACCCTTATCCTCAGCAGTCCCACGGGGTGGGTCTTCAAGCCACAATGATGCCCTGAGTGCATTTAAAACCCATTTAGATACAGCATTCTCATTTCAGAACATGTTAGAGCTAGAGTCAGGATGGTACTGAAGACTCACTGCCCATAGCAAAGGCAGTGTGATGGAATTTGAGTGTATTCAGTGCTTGGTAGGATCGACTCCCAGTGAATCAGTGTTGTAGGCAAGAAAAATTATAAATCCTACATGAGCAAATGGCTCAGAGCCTAAAATCAATCTGGAGAAGTGGAACATAACTGCTTAGGCTGTTAAAATATCTGCTGTTACACTTCTGGCTTCTGTAACTATTTCTCACAAACACAATCTCTTAGAACACCCCCAAAAAGCAATCTATCCACAGCCTCACTATCCTAGGTGTTAAAAACACAACAAGGGCACGAGCCTTTGCTTCACAGTCCCCTCAGCAGCCAGTGCTGCTCCTGGATGCAGTCAGCTCACAAATGTGCTGCAAGGCCTTAGAGTCCTCCCAAGATCTCCCAGAGTCATCTACTGGAAAAGCTGATGCCTTACTTCTGAGCTCATACAGACAAGCACTCCATGTGACCTAAATTTGGGCTCCAAATACAATTAGAGCCAGATAAATAATGGATAATTTGGGAAAATTGAAAAAAGAACAAAAAACCTGAAAACTGGAGAAGAAAAAAGAAACAAATCTGAAAACTCAGGTTTTTCTTTGTTTAAAATATTTGGTTTAATAAGACTTTGGTTTGTGTTCTGGTTATGGAAGCCCGTTGTTTATTTATCAACTTGAGGATGGTGGGGAGCAATGCTCATTTTATAAAAATGACCCTGGTCTCTACTGTTACTGTTCTGTGATCATGCACATGGGAAATGATAGTTGTATGTCCCACTTTTCTTAGACAGAAAAACCACTATGGACTTCAGGAAGGAAATGTAATTTTTTTAATGACCTGATTTAATAGATAAATGTTGCTTGAAAACCTCGTTTAAAAAAAAAAAAAACCAAAAAAAACAGAAACAGCAGCAGGTCAAATAAGCCATCTGAAAAATAAATATAACAGGTCAGATCCTTCAAATACCATAAAATAGATGCAACTTCTGTAATTTCAGAAGACCAACCCTGCATTTGCAAGAGCCCCAGGGCAGTCTTGCCTGCCTCTCATGTGATCCATACAAGCTTCCTGCTGATTTCCCTGTGACTGCAAAATACCAAGCCAGGTGGAATCTGGGCCTTCTGTATTTGCCTAGAAGGGAGAGTAGTTCTTGTAAACCTGCCTAGTGAGCAACAGCTGCTGGATTGTGATCATCCAACCATCAGCTGGAGATAAATCTGTTACTCTCTGAAGCATGGGACAAACTTGCCCTGCTTTTTGGGAGGATAAAAGGAGTTTCCTTTTCACCAGATGAGGCTGTCACCCACAATCTGTGCACTGCTTGTCCCCTTGTCAAGACTGGCCACCATTGGGTGCTGAGATACACTGAGCCCATGAGCAGCTCAAGTGGAGCTTCTCTTCATCTCAGGAGCACTGGGGACCATGCTGCAGCTGTGATGTGTAGCTGTAGAAATGTCCTTATTGCGCCTCATACCCTTCACCAGTTCTAACCCCAGATGAGGCTAGCCTGCCTGTTTTCATCCCAGCAAGCCCAGGAGACGTTTCTGTATGCTTCTATATTTCTGCTGAATGTCCTGTCCCCTTTTCCAACTCTTCCTAGTGCTGTTGGGGTTCCCTGTTCAGCCAAGGTAACCTGCCACACCAACTCATCTTCTTGCACATAAAGTGACCAACCATACATCCCAGGGGAGCCTAAAATAGACTGCCCTACTGGTGGTTTTCCTGGGATTGCTTCTCCACTGCTTGCAAGCCTCCCCTGTGTCTGTGCTAAGGAGCAATCACTGGTTGTGTTTGCTCCCACAGGAGAAAGGCTGTCCCTCCAGGCAGGGAGAGTTCAAGCTTCTCTATGAACTATTCTCCCCTAAAAACCGTATCAGTGTAGAAGTCCCATGGACAGAACATAGCCCCAGCTTTGAGACCCCTCCATCCTTAGGTGGGGAAAAAGCTCTCCCTCCTTCCTTGCCAGAGGACTGGTAAAAATCCTCCCTTAAGTCATTTACAGGAAAGGCAGCACAGTTATATCCTATTGAATCATATCACAGCATCACAAAGTACCAGGCTAGAAGGGGACCTCAATGATCATCTGGTGCAACCTTTCCTGGCAAAAGCAGTCTAGACTGCACTTGGTCCAGTTGAATCTTACAAGTACCTGACTTTGAGGAATCCACAACTTCCCTGGGGAGATTTTTCTAAAGGCTGATTGTTCTCACTGTTAAAATTTTTCCTCTTGTGTCTAAGTGGAATCTCCAGGAGTAACTTGTACCCATTATCCCTCATCTTTTCTATATGACCCCCTATAAAAAGTGAGTCTCCATACCTCTTGTAGCCACCCTTTAAATACTGCAACAACAGAGCAACAGAGACACCTGTGAGTTGTCAGTGAGGTCCTTTGCCCCAGATGAGCTGATGGATCACAGCATTTATAGCAAGCAAAAATAACTAAATCCTCCATGATCCTATTCATTGTGCTTCTAAAAGTATTTACAAATTATGCCAAAAAAAAAAAAAAAAAAAAGCTCAAGGTCAAATAAGTGGCCCTGGCTTGTTGCTGTACACAAGGCTTTGACACAAGCCCCATGTAAGAGATCAAATGGGCAGAGGTGTGCCCTGTGAGGGCCCTTCTGCAGCGCTGGTGCAGTGATGCAGCTGGCAGCAGTGGCTGCAGCGCTGCTCTGCTGCGATGCCCAAATCTCAGCTCCGCTGGCTGCAGTCAGGGCTTCCGCTGTGGATACAGCAGACCTCAAAAACACTTCACAGCACAGACAGGCTCTTCTCTCTACAAGGAGTGAGCTGACCTGTGAGGAAGGGAACAGCAATCAGCTGGTTTTATCTTGACCTGGTCTGATCTCATCAGAACCACGAGGATAATTTAGAAAGAAATATGCATCAGCAAGCCTAGAAGATGGAATATATGTAGTCAAGGATGTAGGAAGACTACAAAGGGTGATTTTTCTTTAGTCCCTCTGTATATGATCAATTTGAGTATTTTCCTAAGTATTTGAAGAAGTGTACTTTACACAGTTTTCCATATGGATACATGATTAACACAGAACATCACAAATGCATTAAGCTATAAACAGAGCTTTAGCACAAACAATGGAAAAGATAGTGGTCATAATTAAAAAGTGAACATTTGCCAGAAAAAGTACCATGCTGTGGCATATGAAAAGACCACAGTTACTTCCTGCTCTGAGTATAAATGGAAAATGTGGTGTCTCAGATACCAATAGGCTGGTAACTGTTAGCAAATGTTGACTTTTCTATGGTATCCCAAAGTGAATCTAATCCTTTTTTGAGGTCCAGCCATTGCTATTTTCCAACCCACAACAGACTGAATTTCACTGGTGTGTGAAACGATCCCTCTGCCATGTATAATAAATTGTGAAACCCTTTGACAGAGAACAGAGAGGGTCACTGTGTGCAAGCACCACTGCCCTCTGATGAGTGCAATCCGAACTGCTCCCAGGATCACCTAATCCACTCCTGCCCCACAATGGGACAAACTCCCCCATCCCAGGCCACTCTCGAGGCCAGCAGAGTTTTGCTCTTTCCCATGGGTGCCATCAGCTTCCAAGCAGCCTCTGTGTGAGACAACTAGAGCTCCTTGGAAAAGTTGGGCTGGAAAACTTTTATTTGAAAAACGGAAATTGTTTCCCAGTGAAATCTTTTCTACAAAATGTTCTATTTCCTCGTTAACTATAGAAGTGGTTGGAAATTTCCATTTAAAAATCTTTCCAATGGAAACCAGATTTCCCTTCCCCCTCACCTGCTTCTTCCTATCCTGCATTACCTCCCCTTTCCAAGTAAAAATATCAGTGGAGAACAAACATAATTAATTCATAAGGTCTTTTGAGGACCACCAAATTTTTCAGTGGTTGTGGATTAATCCTTAAAATAGTCCTTTATATCCTAGAGCTTGGTTGTTTCAGTTGTTTCCAGTTCCATTAGAAGATACCGTGTCTGATGCATTGAGAAAGATAAAAACCATCCCATGTTATTTCTCAATGGTTGCCATCCAAGTCCACTCCCAGTTCTGGTTACACACAAGTTCTTTAAAGTTTTGCTTGCAATGCAGTGCATCAGTTTCATGCCTCTGGTCCCACGTGAATTTGTCTTTTTTATTTGTATTACTGTTAATTTCTTCTTAAATGTACTGATTTTTCACCAGTTACACTGGAACCGGTTTCATCATTTCAGATGCAGATCTCCGAAACCACCACACTAGCTTAACCTCCTTCAAATTGCAGGTTGTTAAAAATACAAACAGATTTGGTTCTATGCATTCATTTCTTTCCCAATACACTTTATGCCTAAACTTTCCAACAAGTAAAAGGGCTGTGACATCTCTCTCTCCCTGAACACCCTAGTGAGCCATGTTAAAATTAATCACTTTTTAAGAGGTACATACACACTCCTGAGGATAGGGTTTTTTTGTTGACTGGATTTTTTTGCTGGCTCAATGGCAAACGCAGAACTGCTCTTATGAGGAGGGAGAAGAAAGAGACACAGTTTTATACTTACTCAGAGGATATGAGAGGTGCCAAGAGCAACATAATAGGAATACAACCTATTATACCACATATGGTCTCACTTATCTGTTATTCATGTAAGAATTCCACATCTTTAGCAAAGAGCAAATAAGAATTTGAGAGCAAAGGAACATGTATTATACTTGAGGAATTGAAGACTTAACTCTCTTTAAGCAAGCCAGTGTTGAATATGGAAATCAGATCTGACACAACATTCTAGAAGCAGTTATAACAGGATTTAAATGTGAAACTTTCCTAATGGGCTTCTCTTAGTGTTTTTGCTTCTATCACTACCTTTATGCAGAGAATTTCACAGAGACCGACACTCTCTCTGAGAATTTTTTGACCAATGTGGGCAATACCACAGAGTAGACCCCAGTTTAAAAAAACTTGATTGATTTAAACATCTTCTTGAAAGTCTGTCAATTGCCTTCCAGATTAGCACTCTCATTTTCAATTCTGCAGGATCAAAAACCTCTAACAGCATTCTACACATTTGCCAAAATGACCTTTAAAGTGAAAACTGTCTCAAGGAGAGACAGCAAAATCCGGATCCTGCTCCATTGCCATTCCCAATCCCCAAACATTCAAACTCTGACCTGCAATCAATTTATCATGACTTTGCACAGTACTGGCCACCAGTCAGCTCATGCAAACCATCTATGTGCTAGCTTTAACTTGGAAGAAATAAAAAGCAACATGAGTAAAACCCTGGCAAGTTTGCACATTGAAGAATTTAAGCTTAATCCCAGTTCCTGTTTCCTTTCCACAGGCTCGTGGCTGTGTTCAACTGAACCAGTGACAAAAAACAGATTTCTAATGTCCTTCAGGGATGGGCCTGCTGAGAACCTTCTCCCACTCCCCCATGAGGTTCTGGACATGTAACTCCACAAGAAGTTCTACTGAGCTCAAAAGCACTGATTTAAGACCAAGTTGCAATTCAGGATGAATGAGGGGTGGCTTTCAGCTCGATACAATCTTGGGAAGATCATTCCTCCCTCTGTCCCATGGAAATCCAAAGCATTACTTTTGTCTTATTTGACCAACTTGCTTTCTCAATGTTCTTTAAATATGGGAGACCTCTTGTTTTGTTTCTGTGCTCACTTGGAATTATCACTTGATCTAACAGTATTTCCTACTTATATACTTAAGGAACTTAACACTTACATTTAATGAAAATGTATTTGTTCATATGTGTGATCTTTTCACATATTTAAGACTTCTTTTACTTGTGTTTTATTTAAGTATTACATAGAGTAAAAAACTCATTAATTTAGAAAAGAACTGGAAATAATGGGTGTTTGCAGTCTACTACTGAAGAACTCCATTTCTAAATGTCCTGCTGTGACCCATTCCCTTTTAATAGAACAAGTTGCTTTTGGACGAGTGCCTAATACAAACATATTCCTGCACTGAATAAACAAATGAGTAGATAGCTGCTTCCAGATCTTCAATTCTTTATAATCCTAAAGGAATAAAGTGACCAGAATGTGGTCCAAGAAATACAGGCTGCTCTGATCTTTAGAGCTCTAGTTAATAGAAGCTTATATGCATTCCCAGTTATGGTTGTATATTTGTTTTCTTGGCATTCATAACTGCTGTAATACTCATTGATCAACACAATAAAGCAATGAAAACTTTCCTTAATATCACTACCACTTTTTTTTTGTTTCATCTTTAGAAAAAATACAAGAAGACAAATGAAACAATTAATGTATTTTAAAATGTACACGTTTATGTAAGATTCATTTAGTAAAGGGCTTTTATGCAATGCATGTAGTGGAGTTAATGAGCTCCTGTCTAGTTTTTGGAGCAGGTAGAGCTGCAGGCCACAGCACAGCAGAGGTGGACTGCACCACTCTACCCAGCCTGGGCTTTCTTCTGAAGATAATATGCCCCAGGACAGAGGAAAGACCAAAGCCTCTGGCACATTTAAAGAGCCCACAGAGACTGTCTCAGACTGTTTGGATAATTTTAATAAAGGCAGAATAATCCTACGGGGTTGTATTGTTGCTTCACTGAAGTCAACTGTCAAACTCTCACAGCTTCCGAGATGTTAAAATTTCACCCTTGAGCTGCTGGGAGGTGATGTGGCCTCAGGATATTGAGTAACACCCAGCTCCTGGGTTGCAGACCCTGTTTCCAGCTCTTCCCAGTTTTGTTACCCTCAGCAAGTTTCTTAATGCCTCTACTTCTTCATTTTTAATTGGGATGGCAGTAATTAGCTTTTATAAAATCCTTTCAATTTGATGGATGGATAAAGTCATGGAGAACATGATGATGGAACTCATCCTGAGCCTTGAAGCCCTTTGCTGTAGGGCCTAACAAACAATCAAACCTGAAACGTCTGATTCTTACCTGATGCAACATCCACCAAGGGTTTGGCTGGGAATTTTCATCTGAACTTGGCAGGGGCGGATAGTGTTTAAATGTTACAGAATGTCTGCACCTAACCAAAAACCTGCAAGACTTCTGATGATATTCCCAGACCAAAAAGAGTTCTTTGGCTTTCTTTGACAGTTCTCAACATTGTAAATGAAGTTTGTAATCTATGAAAGACCCCTTCATCGCCTTGAAAACAATCCATTCAGCAAAAGTGTTGTTAAGGCCTCTCCTGTCACCAGCAGAATTGCTTATGGGAAATATGGTGGCATTAAAACACCACTGAGTTCCTCAGCATCACGTTTGGATGTGATGTGCTCTCATGTAACAGGCAGATAAGGACACTTAGAGGGCAAGATCACAGCAAAGAAAGGAAAGGCAATTGAAGCAATCGTTCCAAGGTGAGATGGAGAACAAAATTTGCCAGGACTGGGTAAATTGTGTTTGCCATGGAACCCTGCTTCTTGTGGGGAAAAGCTGTTAAAACACTTTTTAAAATATCTTGCCTCAGCTCACTTAACAGATGTTTTACATGGAAACAAAACCACACCTACTAACACAGAACTAATGTCAGGGAGCTGAATGGCTCTGAACTAAAGACATGGTTGTACAATTAGTCCTTCCTGTACGATTACACCCTCCTCATGCCTTTTTTTAATGTTCATTTGTTTAGCCCTTTTATCCCTAGCCAGAATCGACATAATTAATAGGACCGCTGGGCACTAGCCTGGCAGAAGAGATCACAGCTTGAACTTGGCTGGTTTGTTTCTTCACAGCTTGGTCTTTCACAATGAAAGATATGCAAACAAGAAGAAACATTCCTAGTGCAATGTCCAGAAAACTGGTGGGGCTTGACAATATGGCACCTCAGAACATCCCAGACAATCTGTTGTCCTGCGTGCAAATCAATTAAGGTTAGCAGATGCTAAAAATTTTCAGTACGATATGCCAGATCCCATGAAGCCTTTGATTGTGCCCCCAGTACTGACCTTAGCATGCTCTTTAATTAAAGCCAGATAAAAACTTTAGTTCTTATCATTGTTAGCAACAAAAGCCCTCACTGACTTTGCTCTATTGTCCCACAACACTACGAGGAGTCTATAATCTGAGTTGAGAATTACTTAGCCCTTTTGTTATGATTGCCTATTACAAAAAAAAAAAAAAAAAAAAAAAAAAAGCCAAGCCACCTGACTCAGTTAAACAAGTCCTCTTTCAGAGGGCAAGAAAAGTGAGAGATGACTGGCAACAAAGTCCTAGGCCTGGATAAAAATGCTGGATACACTTATTCGTTGCACCTGCATTTGAGAGGTTGGTGAGAATTGGCCTGAACACAGCTAAGGCTTCCCACACGCAGCAATTCAATGTCACACAGATGTGCCTGCAGGTGAGACTAATGATTGTCAAGCCACATCTTCTCTGAAATCTGAATGATGATTATTTGCCTGCAGCAACTTTCTCAGTGCCTCTATCCTCTGTCTCAGGTGTGACAGCAAAACACACCCTTGATAACCTGAGATATTTCAGGTACCTGGCTAAAGTAACTGAGGATCTTTAGCCTGTACTGTAACATCTGTAACTGGATACTAAAGACCCTTTAAATGCATATTACTCCATCATTCTTCAGCCCTCTTCTTTTCCTGCCTTTGGAAGACTTTGGGCAGTTTCCCCAGTATCCCACAAGTTCATTCTGAATGGAGTTCAAATAGACCTAGAACAGAGGTTTCAATTGATTTAAATCTGGGGTAGTTGCTCTCCTTAAAGACATAGAAGCTGAAGTTCAACAAGATTCAAACATCTGCCCCTGTTGATGAACTTTCCACAAGGCTGGGAGCAGGGTCAGTTCATGGCTGTGCTCCAATTATCTACAATGAGAAGCTAAGTGGAAAATTACTGATTTCTGGTGATGTTCTGTGAACCCCCAAATGAAGGCCATGATAACCTGGTGCTCACCTCAGAAAAAGGGTCTCAAATCTATGTCTTGTGAACATATACAGCAAAGAGTGAAAACACACAGCAGAAATTAATATAGGCCTCTATTCTTGCACAGGCTCTGTGATACCAGGGTATTTCCTGCCCTAAATAAAAACCATGATGGCAGTTGCTTCACGAATGCTCAGCAAGAACGTGCAAATGTTGGATAATTTGCTTTGAAATGAAGCAGCTTCTTGCTTGGGAGGGATTTCAGTAGCTTCAGAAATAACTAGTCTTGCATGCATGGGTCTCAACCTCTCCCTGTATCTTGCTACTATCCTTCAAGAGGATTTCATGCAGCAGAGGAATGGCAGTCCCTCCAAAGTGTGCCTTGGAAATGAAGAGGGAACTACCACATTTTTACTGCAAGTTTTAGATGTTTCCAAAAGCAACCAGAACAGACAGAATAAAGGACAAGGCAAAACATGACACCAAAGTAGAGCTGCTTCTGTTCTGCTGTCCCTAATTCACTGTATTCTTCATTGGCAAGTAATCATGTGTCTGCAGCCCAAGGGTTGTTCTTGAACTCCCAGGATTGCTGCCATTTTCCATTCTGCCAGCCAAATGAGCACTGTGTGAATTCTGTCTCAGCAAGTGGACTCAATACATCCTTTTATTCTTCTCTGACCCTGCTAAAATGGTTGTTAAAGCTACCCACCATTTGTTCCCTGTGAGTATTTCACGCTTTGGTTTCTCATGACTCCTGCAGCTTTCCCTTCTTCCCTGAAAAGCCAAAGAAAGATTCTTCCCCTCTGCAACCCCACTATCTGTTCCCGACTGAAGATCTTTCCCTTTTGATCACTTCTGTTATTCACATCCACTCAGCCAGCTCTAGAGCAACAGATTTGGGGGCAGTGTGCTCCCTCCCCCTCCACTGCAGAGATCATTGCCTGCCTAATTGAAGGGGATGATGTCATGCTGGCTGCTCTTTTTAAGGCAAATAAAAATACATCCTGTCCCTCTGGATGCTGCTTTTGAAGCTCAAACCTAGCTGGAATCAAGAAACGGGTTAAAATCCAACAATGCGCTCATACTATACCCAAATCTATTGCTAAATCTTTTTAAAATTACACAAACCTACTGACCTGCTGTACAAGTCATACTCAGGACCCTGTGGAAATGACCTCACTTGCTTGTTGGGCTGTCACAGGTCAGGCAAGGCACAGAGTCCTGAGTTTGCTTAGTAGCTTTTCCCTGGCTCAGCCTTTGTGTGTCCTTCAGCAACGCTGTGCCTTGGCTTAATCATCACTGAGCTGAAGACAGGATGTACCTGCATCACAAGGAGATGAGCTCACCTGCAAAACTCCAACAAAATTGCAGGACCAGCAAGTAAAAAGTAACTTATTAGGGCTGGAAAACACAAATAAGTGTTCATGAGAAACAGGAGCCAGGTCTCTGATTCATTACTAAGAGGTAGTTTCAGAACCAAGAGGTGGTTTCATTTTGGCTGATTTAAGCCTGATTTCTTGTTTAATTCACCTGAGTATTTTTACTACAAGGCTTAGATTTTTTTTTTTTTTGTTCTTTCTCTTATCATCTGCTCTGTGGAATCAAAGGAAATTTATCTCAACTCAGAGTATTAAAAAATATACCATCAGAAGACAAAAGACTGGAATGAACATGTATTGTTTCATTTCAGTGAAGCAGAACAAAGCACAAAGTCACTTAACCATTTAAAAAAATCACAGAATTCAGATCACATTATTCATTTAGAGCAAGTGTTGCTGGTGTGCTTTTTCTTGACTGCTTTGAGAAGTAAGAAGTTAGCAAATATCATCATCTTATTTCATTTAATGAAGTGCCTTGCCTTCCTTGTCCAAGCAGGACAAGTGAAGGCAAGGGCTTTATGCTGCTGCTCACATAAATTTCTTTCTTAACCCCAATGCTATATATTATCTGAGATGTCTGGTCCATCTCACTTCTAGTACAATTTGTGTCATGAAGAAAGAAAGCCATAAAATACCCAGTGTGAAAATCTCTGTTGCATTGTTTTGCTTTACCTGCACTGAAGCTGATAATGTTTGAAAATAGAGCCAAGCCTTCAGAGCCAAACACAGAAAACATGGACCACTACTTCAGGACCAAAGTCATGGCTATTTGCAGACCTCATTTCAGATGGACCTTTTACATCCAAATTCTGAATGTTTCATCAATACTCCCTCAAAAGTGTTAAGATAAGGAAGTGAGGAGATGAATAGGACCACTTTGCAAACACCAGAACTAGAATTATTATGACTATTGCAGTTAGCACAGACATGTTAGTGATGCCACTGAAAAACCCAGAGAAGAAAAAGATGGAAGGAAAAAAGTGACACTTCAAACTCACAATGCAGCAGAGCTTGGAAAACAATCCCCAGATTCCATGAAGTCACTTCCTAACAACATGTATCCCGAGCGACTCGACGAGTGTTTTATACAACATGGGCAGTGTGGATCTGTGCTGTGAGCATCCAGGACTGGAGGTGACTTCATCCACACACAGCACCCGATCCCATGCAAGCCCCAGCACTCCAGGTGAACGGTCCAGAGCACAGCATGGTGAAGTGAAGGAGTTCACAGCTCCCCCACAGCTGATTTACTATTGTAGAGATTGAGGGAGCGATAAGGAGAGAGATGGAAAAATACCAGGAGCTAGAAGCTATCCAATATTTACTTTGGAAACAAGTTCAACACAATTAGCTGTGAAACTGGGCAATGTCTGAACATCTTCCTCATTTGGCTGCTAAAGAGAGAGTGACCAATAAATTAGATACAGTCCAAAGCTTGCTATGGGCTTTGAGGAGTTTACATGTAACTGAGCCTTGACTCTTGCTCACTGGGGACATATCATCTTCTCAGAGAAAAGGAAAGCTATTCTTCCTTTAGAGGAAGAGGGTAGTTACAATATGAATGAACTTTTGTCTCCATTTCAGGTCAGTTTTCCAGCAGCATGCAGTAAAAAATGCAGCCTTTATAACAAAGTGGCCCTTCTGTTCTGCAGGTTATGTGGTACCTGCTTTGGAAATAGCATCCTTGTGTAAAATGTGAGTGGTGCAGGTCTAGCATTTCCTGAATAACATCTCACTATCCTTCTCCTCTTACTGGGCTGCTGTTCAACTATCATTAAAAACAGATATCAAACCAGTAGGAAGCTGCTACCTTTCTCCATGGTCAACACTGGAGACTGCCAGTGCAGTGCAGTCCTGCAGAGGTCTGGTAGGTGGTGTGTTCTTACTGAGAGAACTGGGAGAGCAGCACACAAACATGCTTAGGACCTTGCCTATTTAGAACAGGAAACTGGAGTTGTTTTCAGGTCTTTCCACTTTTCTTAACCCACTAGAGAGAAAGAAAGAAAAGCAGCAGGGAAAAAGACAACTTTTAGCCTAATTGTGGGTACTATCTCCCATTTAAAAATAACAAAACAATGGATTTACACACAGAACTGACTGAAAGTATAACTTGCTTCTGACCAAGGAGACAAAAATGCAAGTGAAGCAATGAAGACTGCAAAGCATTGTCTCACAGACAAAGAAGGCCAAAAGCCCTGCACTCCACAAGATGTGTCTAAGCTTCCCAGCTCTGGAGGAGCAGGACAAGACGTGTTCCCATCAGGGAGCAGTGTTCAGCACTGTAGCTGTGAAACTGGGTGACACCCACCTTTCTGCCTCACAGCTGTAGAAGACAGGCAACCCAACCACTGTCTGCTTAGCATGTCAGGCAGAAAAAAAAAAACCCAAATATCTTCCCTCAGTGTAGTCTTCAGACCCAGAGCTGTTTGCATGAGATAATAATATGGACAGACCTGGACACCACAATTTTGGAATTATGTTTCCAGAGCTCTTCTATCCTATTCACTCAGCATTTTGGACTTATAACTGGAGGTGAAAAATTCTTCATATTTTTTCTAATTTTGATGATTTTATTCAAATTTCCTGGAGTGATCAATACCCCTTAGCTTGCTGCAGTGCAGTTTTCTCATTGTGAAATGGAATTACCCAAGCTGGGCCAAACCCGGGTTTAGGCACGAAGGAGTATAATTCCAAGCGAAAATTCAGATTTCTTCAGCAGAGCATTATTCCCAGAGATTCCTTTTGTTGTTATTTAATCATTAGATTGCAGTAGCAGAAAAAATCCTCATGAAACAACCCCAGTGGTACTAAGCACCAAGCCAAAAAAAGTACTTGCCTCCCTCAAGAATCTGCAATTTAACATAAAAAGTAGGTGTGCCATATAAGCAGACAGAAAGAAGAGAGTAATTGTGGCACAACATCTCTAAGTGGATCCAAACTGATTTTAAAAACAAAGGACATAAGCCAGTGTATCTCCAAAGTCCCTCTGACTCACACATTGCCCAAATGGGCACTAACAGGCTATGAGAGCAAGACACTGCTACCATGGGCTCTTCCTTCCCTCCCTCCCTCCCTCCATCCATCCATCTCCCACTCCCAGGGCTCACAGAACAGCTCAGGGCTGTCCACACACCTCCTGGGAGACACTGCTTACTAAGACTATCTCTGCAGAAATCTATACAATAACAAATATTTAGAAATTCATATCAAAGGAAAGGAAAAAAACCCAAAGCTCTATGATTTCCTATTCTCTTGGAACAAAAATAGAAAATTGCCTGGACTCTAAGAAAAAAAAATCTCAGTGATAGATTGCTAGTGTAAGTCAACATGGGTGTCTCAAGTTGAAAGCAAAAAATCAGACCAGCAGTAAGAAAAGCAATGTAAAAAAAAAAAACCTGCATTTTTGCCTAACTTGGTTAAGATAAATGCTGCAAAGCCAATACACTATCCAGGAATAACCTGAATTGTTCACATTGACAAGACTATGTTGTCCAGCTGTGAAGAGTGGGGCCATGCCTTACCTTGGTGACCACTTGCTACAGTCATAACAAAGGTGATTTATTGTGTCCTGTGGCACCTTCTACCAGTCAGCAATCCAAGACAGTCAGTGAATAGCTCTTATTTCTGTTTATTTGTTTTCATCTCAATTTAATAAAGCTTTGAAACTTTATGATTGTATTAAACATGAATGACAATAATAGGAAATACAGAAAATAACACCAGGACGTAGAATGCACGAATTCAGCATGCTGGACAAAGATTTCTACAGTTTCAATCCAAACGAAACATTTCAACATTCCTAATAGTTTAGGTTTCTCATCAACTGTAATTGAATCATTTCAGAGCCTCCTATGAAATGGGCTCTGGCAATTTGGAAGCCCCAAGAGCATCACCATCATACGATGTACAACAACAGCTAAGGTGAACACAGACAAATGACAGCCAGATCAAAATTTCACAGCCTCCTAGTGGAGAATCAAAACATCTGTTTCTCCTCAGCTTGCCAGGACTTTGCAGAAGCCATCACTTCCACAAGAGACTGCCGGGAACCTTCTGCCTTCACTGTTTTTCACTGCAATGTTTATTGTTATATAAACTTTCTACATGAGTGTACTGACCAGCTCTGAGGACAATGGCCTCTGGTCCAAACTTTTAATTTTCTCCATATTCACTTGAGCAAAGAACAGCACAAAGTCAAGACAATTCACTTGAGCAGCAGAAATATGGCATTCAAGTGCTTGTTTTGTCTAATTTCCTCTAGTGACTTCCAGGTGAGCCCTCAGTGCCGTGATCTGTAGCATCCTTTGATCAGCCTGCTACAAGATATTCAAGGAATCATAAGATCTCCAGATGAAGATACACTCCTGTCCATAAATAATCTTATTGCAGCAGAGACTTGTGTCACAGTTAGGCTGTGGTCCCAGCTCAGCTGGTGGGTGACAAAAATTCTCTGCCAGTTTACCCAGTCCCTCTGTCTGGCATGTCTTTCCACAGGGACTTCAAAAACATATTTGGCTGACTGAAAGCTGATGAGTGAAGAATGGCCAGAATATTCAGGAAATTACACCTTCCTCACATCATCTTTGTTTTTCTTTCAGTTAAATCTGCAGCTTAGGTTATCTGCTCTGTTGAGAGGGAAATAACATTCAGGAGGGTACTGTGTATTGCTCATTTTCATGCTGAGCATAAATGCTTTACCTGGTAAATCAAATAAGTCACTTAATATGAAACAATATAGCTGATAAAGAGGATCCAAGGGAGATGCTGAAAAACAGAATTGGTGAAATATTCTGGCTACTGTAGAAGAAATAATGTACAAGTTTTTGATTAAAGTGTAATTTATTGTCTTCATTGATGTGAGGAAGGGGATGCTAAATTAGTTCTTGGGATGAAAAATCAGCTGCCACCAACATTGTGCTCTCTACATAGAAAGAAACCAGTCCATGCTATAACGCCTCTTTCTGCTCAGGCAGCATTTAATTGGGTTTTAGGGGGTTGGGTTTGTCATGCAATCAGAAATGCTTTCATAAAGTGCACTCTCAGTCAGAGGCCACCTCAGGTATGGGGTCCACCATCCTCCACAGCACGTTTCCTGTGAGAGAGAAACTGGGGTCAGCCTAAAGGCCTGGAGAGCCAACTTACTCTGTTTGTTAGGAGCTTCATTAAAGCAGCTCCATTAAACCCCCAGCCTCCCTGGGGTGTTACCCCTCTGCACAGCAAGAAAGAACAGGATCGATCAGGAGGTGTTTTACACCCACTTTGCGTTGGTGAAAATCAATAGGCAGCACTGACTGAAGCTGCTTCACCAGCACTCTGCTTCTTTCCCAGACATAGAAGCATTTGTAACCCACTACAGCTGCTTGTGCTTAGCTGCAGCAGCTTTGTGCTGCCAAAACAGCAGAAGCCTGCCAGAGGATATTCAAGAATTAATGTGATCTAAGCCATAATGACTTTACACTTCTTCTTCAGTTTGGTTCTTATTTAAAGGAATAAAACTTTCCCTGGTGTCATATTTAGGTGTGGCCTGCTGCCACTGCCAGGGGTCTGCAGGATTAAAGGGACTGGGCCACAGAACTGGGCAGGGGGTGTTTTGTGCCTCCCTGCAGGGTGTAGGTGCCCATGCCACAATCACTGCTGCTGGATCTGCCCATCTTCCATCACACTCATGTCCCATCTTAGCAAAAGTGGACATGTCCAGAGCTATTTTCACTTGCCTGGCTCAACTCAGCAGCATTGGTCCATCCTGGAGCATCTGAGAGTTCCCCACAGATCTAACAAACACAGCACAAGATCTGTGAGAGGGGTTCATCCCTCTGGAGAGACAGCTAGAGGCCAGGTGCTACCCTAGAGATCCTCAGATGACACTAAACACACAGTGCTAAGTAACCCTCACTTTCTTGCTGCAAGTGACAAATATTTTTATTGAAAGCCTGTGAGGATTTTCTGAAAGCACACATTGCTCTGGGGTTATGTTATAGAAAGAAATCAAAGACCAAAGAATTCATCACGCCCAGACAGGAGAAAATGTGTGATGGTTCACAGGGGGTTTGCACAGAACCACAGCCCACCTTCTTGACAAAATTTAGAAGAGCATTCCCAGCTGAGATCAGGTGAGTTGATCTCAACTGTGCCACCAGTGGAGCAGCTCCAAGGACTCTCTTCCTCACCTACTTACTCTGGTGTGTAACTCAGGCCCAAGGCAGCTCCAGGGCTACAACATGATCCTGTTCAAGAGCTGATGGAAAGCCAGGCAATTGAAATGCAATTGCAGGAGCTGCTGGGTCACTGAGGTCTGCACTGCTCTCCACCAGACCTTGCTGGTTTTGTCCCCACAACAAGCAACGAAGCCACAATGTGATGAGGGCATGACATGAAATCAAGTTGTCATTTTTCAGAATGATGGAAATCCTCTATTCATTTGCAGATGGTAAAAAGGCTTCAACACAAATGCTGCTGCTGAGCACCAGCAAGAAACCTGCACTGAGAGCAGCAAACTGACAGTCTTTACAAAGGAGGTCAGGAGCTGCATAGCTGCTCTTAAAAAATATTTTCTCTACCCATCAAAGTCCCCTCTGCTGTCAAAGAAGCTAGACAGCAGGGAAAACACAGCGGTAAATCACATCCTGAGAATCTCACAGCATAAACTTCCCTTTGATTTCTGTGTATTAAACTATGACTACACAGCTATCTTTTTTTTTTCATGTCTTTGCAGCAGAAAATACAATACAGGAGGGTAATTTCTTTTCTGAAAAAACACAGACTTAGGAAGAGCTCATTTTAGCATGAGGCTATTATCTGTTTAAGTTTGCATTTCTTTGTTCCTTCTGTGCTGTTTTATTACCTCCTTCTATCAGCTATATTCAATGCCTTCTTAAATTCTGCCTCCAGCCACAAGGAATGTAAGCAAGTATAGCTGATGTAAAATGACATCCATGCCTTCATTCACTGAGCAGTGATTGCTGAGTACTTGCAGAGAAAGTCTCTTTTTTTTCTTCCCCAATACAAATCCCAAGGCAGCTGAGGTTACACAACCAGTTCATACTTAGTTTAAAATATGTCTCAATTTATATGCCATCTGCAGCACTCATCACTAAATGAGACAGCCACAAACAGGAAAACTCACAACAACAATAAATAACCAGGACTCAAATAAGCACTCTAGTTTGAGGCAAGAATCTACATTGATCAAAATGCTCAAATTGGGGCCAGCTCAATGAATAGGACAATCACATCACAAACCACTTGTCTGAGGCACACAGCCCACTTTCCAAAGTCACAGATATGTTTTCTGGCTCAGAAAATTCCTGACCTGCAAATCATTAGAGGGTAGAAGAAGCATCATTAGATGCTTGCCCTTTTCTTTACTCTTCTTGAGGCATCTGCTTTAGCATCATTGCCAGAGAACAGATGTGGAGGTAGGAGGGCTTCTGACCTGACCCACTGTATATGAGGATTGCTGTGGCCTTGGGCACAAATCCATGGGGCTGGGAGCAGGGCATGGATGTGCTATGGAAAGCAAGAGGCAGAGGGCAGTTCAATGGATGTCCTCACCTTTCCTCATAAAATCCTTTCTGTCCAAATTACTGTGAATTACTTAATTCTCTTACATTTCTACTCATGCAAAAAGAAATACATTGGGAAGACTTGTTACTGAAAAAAAAAATAAATAAAAAGCAAATCAAAGAACGTCAGTTTCCACATTTAAATCTGGACATGACCAAGTCAGAGGCAGCCCTGGTATTGTTCACAGAATAAAGCACTCCCCACAATGTCTAAACGCATTACAGAAGTCAGCCATGAGTGACACCATTGAAAAGAAATGCTAGAGTCATAGAAACTGGAGCCTTCATCTTTGAGAGCATATAAACCCACACACATCTATATCCCATGATGAAAATTACAGGACAAGTGGCATTTATTTGTTTGCATAGTGAAGACCAGGCAACATGAGTCTCCTAAGATTTCCACTAAAGTATGTTGATTGCCTTTGGGATTTAGATTTGCAGAGGGTTTCATAATTGCATTTCAAGGCACATTATATGCTGTGGAGAGGCACTATAATTTTTTTTAATTTTTTTTTTTTTTTAAAGCCCCAGGAGGATTCCTAGATTTTTGAAATTAGAGATGGAAAGATTTATCTTTCCCTCTGATGGAACCCCCATCAGAACAGAACTTGCTTCTAAAGTGTGCTGCCAAGGACTTGCCTAGTCTGGAATGACAACATTTGTATCTGGAGGCAACTCTAAGATTTTAAGGGTCTCACATTATAGACCAATCATCAACATGACTAGTCCTGTCATCAGCTTTTGCTCATTAATCCTGCTTTTTTTAAAACTCTCATCCTTCCCCATTATTATGGGAAAGTTGTTGAACTTCAGAAATATTTGTAGAAGAAGCCACTATGGTAAAGCTGAACAGACTTGTGCTCAGTGGTACTTTATTTTCTAAATAAATTCCTCTAGAGGTCATTAGGGATCTCTGTAGAGTAAAATCAGCAGGCTTTGTCCCTTGGAGCTCTCATGCAAGAGGAATAAATCAGAAAGCAGTGAAGCAGAATCTCTTCTTGTACCATTGTCTGCTTTTTTCCTGTTATTATTTTCTTTGAAATCTCTCACGCTTGATTAAAGGAATTTCTTCTCAGTTTTTATTTCTGGTTTTATTAAGCTTTTAGATAAAAAGCCTTTGCACGGCAGGAAGAAGAGCAACAATTTGCCAACTCAAGCTGCATTTACCATCTGGTACACAAGAACTTAGCAGACTGCCTGTTCCATCAATGCAATAATATTTTGTTGCTTTAAATGACCCGATGCTCTGATTTGAAGATAAGAAAGTTGGACTCAAGATGACTGATAGGGACATTCACCTCCTGTAATAACCTGCATTTCCTCAGCTGCTGTCACCAATTACCACAGCACTGATCACAGACTGATAATAAAAGAATATTACAATTTCAGAAAAACAGCTTTTCTGCTTTTTCCTTTCTGTACTTGCTTTATTTGGGTGTTGGTGGCTGAAGTGCCAGACACAGACAAGCTGCTCAGAGACCACAGAGTCCCATTTTCCCAGAGAAAGGAGAGCAGAACAGGGCCCTGGTCACATCACTAAAGCCGCAATTTCCAAAGGAACCAGCATTTTTGAGGGACAAGTGCTAGACACCTTAAGTAAGTCTTGTTTCCCAAAGGACATTATTCAACATATTGCAAGAAATGACAGTGGGATTTTTGAAACCTGGCTGGTCAACGATTGCCTCTGACATTAGACCTCCACAGATGTGCAGCCAGTGAAATAAAGCAGAGATTTCCTAGGAAGAGCATTACAGTTTGAAAACCTTAGAATAAATAAAAGGAGCACAGCTTCTCGCCCTCTTGATGTCCAGCTGGGGGATTTAATCAGCAGTGGCAAAAAGGAAAACTCAGTGATAACACAGATAATTCCTGTACCTGGCACTCTTCCCTGCCCCTGTACCACTGCTTTTGCCTCCAGTGGTTTGTACTTACTGGAAGCCACTGCTTTCTCCTCTTCCAACTCCACACTTACTCATCAGCTTTTGCTGCAGTGAACAAGGATTGTATTGCACACTGTGGTGTATTCAGAAATCAGCTTCTAATTTCAGGGATGAGGATGAAAAATTGAATGTAGAGGAACTGTTACTTTTATATATAAACTCTGTGCCTGCTATATCACCTACTACTGTATCACATGGCACCAAGTGGTAACACCAACAGCCACCAGCTACTGATCTTCCCCACAGTCAGTAGGAGCCTAAATAACAAAAACACAGTATTAGGGGCTCAGGCACAAAGACAGTAACAGAGTGTTCCCTGCAAAGTGAGACTTGGATTTGCTGGAACTGTACACTGAAGTGTCATCCTTTAATAGATAGAGGAAACATGGGAATAATCAGACAATCATAATTTTTGGAGACTAAGGAAAGCCTATTAAGCCTTACCCCCTGCCAGGGCATATATCAAATAAAACTCCCTATCTCAGTCTCTGCATGTACCAAATGAGAGAAGATACAAGAAAGGTGGGCTGCTTCCCAGGTTTTCACAGCTCCCATCACAAGATGGTGAAGGAAGGAAAACAGCATGGGGATAAGAGGCAATCAACCTCAGCCATCCCCAGTCAGAACATTTCTGTGGAATATTGGCACATCCCTTACAAAGCATGAAACACATATTAACCAGCCATATTTTTGCCACATGATAAGGAGAAATTATAAGGATTGTGCATCAAGGACACTTTTATCCCCAGACGTCATGATAATTCCCTTCCACTATAATACATTTACCAAAAAAAAGTAACAAGTAAAAGCAAAAAGGAAAGAAGGATACTGTCTGTGAGCAGGAGTCATGAATTTTAGGCCAGGTATTAAATCTTGGCTCACATCCACAGGATAACCAACTTCATAAGCATCTGTGATGAAGCAAGGGAGCTCACAATATAAGGGAGGTGTTCACAATACACTCATTGATGACAGCAAAGATAAGACCCACTGTGCACAACTTTGCTATGAAAAGAGCCACAAGAAGGATGTGGTCCAGGAAGGCTCTGGAGAAGGAACTCTTCAGCAACAATGGCAGCAAACCAGCTGAAATATCACAGCTTTTAAATATTGCATAACAAATTGTTATGTAATTCCTACTAGAATTTCTAAATATTATGCGTTATTGTGCCATGTATATTTTACAATGTCAATGTTTTAATTAAAATGGGATCTTATTTATGACTTGGAGGAGTCTGCAGCTTTATGAAGATTTCTCAGGATTCAGCCATTGCCCTATTGGTCAGGAGAGTCAGTGCAGACCCATGGAAGGAGTTTACTCCCACAGCAGAGCTGATCTCACTGACCACTGTCAGACAGGGCTGCAGCTTTCTTAGCTCTCCTATCTGGGAAAGGAGTGTAGTATCCTCTTATTACTCTCTCCCTCTCTCTTGAATAGATGAAGGGAATAACTCCAATACTGACCTTGACTTAAAGGCCTCGAAGAAGGCATTCTATGGTTATTTGAAAGAATGCCACAGACTTCATTCTGCTTTGTACCAGTTCCTAACAGAAAAACCAATCATACCACAGCAAAAATATTTTTAATATGTCATTTAACTATTACTGCTCCTGCTAGAAATGCCAGGACTAGCTGAGTTCCTTATCAGCTAAATCCTTCCACCTTGAAGAGTGACTGAATAGTGCAACACCCTAAAGCTATTCAAATTCCTTTGTTCATAGCCTTGTTTCTATGAAATGGTTATTATAGAAATGGGAGAAAGAGATGTTGCTCAGTTTTCTGGAACAGGAACTTATTCAGAAGATAAGTTCATATTATTATCTCTTCCATTTTTCTCTAGTGTGTTTACTGATGTTCTGCCCACAGGAGAAGCCAACCTTTCTTGATGAAAGAGAAAGCTGTTTGGAAACAAAAAAAGAAGATCAAAGAGGAGAGCAGCTCAGTGATGGAGGATGTCAGCTAGAGGAGGGGGTGAAAGTTAATGTACTGCTGACTGAAGAAACCATTTTCATTCAACTCCATGTGCACAAGATAAAAAGCAGAACTCACTTTCCACATATCTGTTCATTTCAAAAATTGTACAAAGTGGAAACTTTTCAGCCCACTATTCAGGTATTTTCATCTATAAGACACACATTAACCTGTACAACAGAAAAAGCATCACACAAGGAAGCAGGAATGGATTTGCATAGAAAAAGGGATGGTTATAATCCCTCAGAATCACAGACACTGATTTTGATTCTACAGCTCAAAATAATACAGGATTTTTTGTAAATTGTTGTTCTCAAACCCCAGATTTTCTCATCGCTGTATTTGGTGGCCTCTTCACTAAGAGACCCTCTGAATAGTTTCATGAGCCCTTGTTCCTCATCTCACATCTGAACTCAACCTCAGTGCAGGGGCACCTCCCAGTTTCAAACAGCCCTGGAAACCTCCCTTTGTCAGACTTCCTCAGGGAACCTAGCTGAGCTGTATTTAAAAACAGAGATATATTTCTTCCTGTCCTTTCCCAGGCACTCTCAAAGCTCCACAGAGCAGGGCCATTTTGCTTATAATAAACCAGGCACCTGGCAAGACATTCTGAGCACTTCAATAAAAGATGAAGAATGAAGCAATGATGTTTATGCTCAATGTCTCTGTCCCAATTGGCTTAGCCATTTAGCATCTTAGGTTGCTTACTGATAGGTCCACTAAAGCTAAGTACCAGTCACACACCATTGGCTTTTAGTGCTCCAAATACGGATTTCGGATACGCACCTGGATCAACTCACTTCAGTTGGCTGAACAGCATCACTTCATCTACCACTGAGCAGCAAAGAGAGAAGAAACTAAAACGCAGGTGCAAATGTGAATTTTGACCCTCCCCTAGATTCTTCTAAAATATCCTGGAAAAAGAAATATCAAAACGTAAAGTTGCAGGTTTGCTTATTTTGGTGTTTGCAGTCACGATACCAAACAAAGCCTGTTGGAAATCTGGCAAGGAGAATCTTTCTGCAGATTATGCTCCTAAACTAGAGCTGCCACAGGTTGATCATAATTATTAGACTCAATCATGTAACTGAAACTAATTCTTTTCCCTTGAACTCCCAAGACTCTGTAACACAAACCCTCCTGATTGTAACAATGTTTGGATCGACCTCCCAGAACAAAAGTTAGAAAAGCTGACCAAGAGATTTACGAAGATTGGGGTCACAAATTCTAAATTAAATGCAGGAGAACAAGATGTATCACACTTAGTGGTTCCTCTGTGTTCACACTCAGTGGCAGAGTCAGCTAAATTCATATTTCCTCACTTGACATAAGCTGCCCTAGTCATCACCTTATCGTTACAAATAGGGTAATTACTGGTGTACACATGCATGTGCAGCCACCTACAATAAGCAGTGGACTGCATGAGTAACCAACCCCAAATCCACACTACCTACATTAGCTGTGAGTAAAATTGCCCTGTCTTCTTAGTAACATCCACTGAGATTTCACACAGGACAGTGCCTGGTTATGCAACCCTTCTACTCAGGGCTGCTGCTGAAATATTATTTTACATCATTCACTCCTGCTATGTGGCCTGGAAATAATTTTCTAGAAGAGGCTGGATTAATTTTTTTTCCTAAGGAGAGAGCATTTTTTAAAGAGTGGTAGCACTAGCTTTAGTCTATGTGTAAAAGAGGGTTACATAAAACTCAGTATTGGTGCATGTGTTTTCAAGGGATGACCTTCAGACTTCTTTGGGATTCACATAGTCCCCCATGGACCTGCTGTGAATCTAAACAGATTGGTGTTGCACTATTGCAATGCATGATGTGGTACAAAGAGAAGCACTGAAACAACTTCTGCAACAGCCAGAGAGAGAGAGAGGGCAAAGGAGAAGGACATTGTAATACCTGCTTAGCCTTCTAAAAAAAAACCTGGCGTCCTCCTCAGGGGCACTCTGACTTATGCTAGCTATTAAGCTTAATATAGCAGATTCCAGCTATCCCAACCTGGGATTTATGGGAGATTGTTTTATGAGGCAGAGTAAAACTTCATCTTCGGCTCATGCAATTATAAAGCAACATATTGATTAGTAGTGGAAGAATGAATAACCCAGGGAAATCTTAATAGTTCAGTGATCTCCAGCTCTTGACTTTCTACCCCTCTCCTACCTTGCAGAGCAAAAGCAATTAGCCTCATACTTATCTCTGTTTCATACTCACCTGAGGACAGGAGGCTTGGACAGATAGGGAATATCTAACCCAGAGCCTGTTTTCACCAGAACATTCACTAGAAACCTTTTTGTAGCAAACTCTTGCAGTCAGAGTACTTTGCAGCTTGCCAGCCTGTCCCTCATGAGGTTAAGCTCTGCCCCAAGGTACTCAGCAGCATGGACAGTGCCACCATTGAATTCCACACTCCCAGCAGAGACAAGCCCAGCATTACAACCTGAGTTAGGGGGGGCTATGCTGCAGGTTGCAGAGTGTCACAGAGGGATGTGAAAGCCCCATGGAAGAGGGCTCCTCATCTAGCAGCCATCCTTCCAATCTCACATATACACTGAAAACTATTCCCAACAGGACTGTACTCTCTACCCTGCAAATTCTCAGATGAGCCACTACACGAAGACACACAAGTATCCCCTTCTCCTTGGACCACTTTGCTCCACCTGCTCCTGATGCTTTTAACAGTTCCCTTGACATCTGAGAGAAAGGGAAAGCTGGAGAGAAACAGCAGCAGGAGGATGGGGAAGGCAAACCTCAGTGTGACCTTTCACTCCCAGGCAGCCAAGAAGCTGCTTCTACTCCAGAGGGGACACCTACAGCACGCACAGTCCTGCCCTACCCAAGTGGGGCAGAGCAGCAGGGAAGTGAGGGGGTGATGAAATGAAAGCCCACTTTCATTTGTAGACCAGCACATGGCATCAGCCCTTTAGAATTTCCATGGCTGTGATCCCTCCTGCTGAACACGGTTTGGTCAGATTAACGAGCAGCAGCCCTGCTCACCACTGAATGCCAGCATTAACTGGAACACAATAGGAGCACAGGCCTAAGCCCCTTTTTTTGCAGATAGCAAACCTGTCAGCGGAGCAGGAGTGTTGATGTCATCTTCTGACTCAGTGACAGTGCCTGTTCCTGGGGTCACCCAGCATTCCAACACCATCAGCATCCCCTCTCTAAATCTCATCTATTATTTGCTCATTGTGGTTAGATTTTGCCTGGAGGAAGAAAGGAGTGACAGGCTGACATCACCTGCTTATTAATAGATGGGTAGAGGAGAATGATCTCCTATAAAGGCTTGGGTGAGGTTGTTCTCTCAGGGTGTGCTTGGAAGGATGGCGTGCTCAGGGGCAATACAAGCTGGTAACCTTTTTAGGGAAGCAGCTGTCTGCCCAATGGCTGCTTCTGAACCCTTGAACCACAACTTGCTGATCTTTCAAGGACATGGCCAACCCCACACTGGAAAAACAGTGCTGGGGATAACTGAGAGCAGACAAGGTCCTGTGGAGCAAATTTGTCTTTGCAAAGGAAAATAACAAGGTACTTCAGGGACTAGCTGAGTCTGGCTCCCACCACAGATCCCACAGCCATCAGTGACACCAGGTAAGGGATCAGCAAGAAGCTCCCCATGCAGCCCTCACTGCCAAGCGATCTCAGCCTCTGGACTGAGGCCTGCAGCTGGATGCAAGATGCAGTGGGTAAAAAATGTGAAATATCTCATTCAATCAGTAAATCTCCCCCTCTCTGCTTTCATGTTTCCTGGAAACAAACAGAAATGCTATCAAAGGCATTTGTTATTGAAAACTGTTTGTGTTAGAAAAAAAACAGACCCTTGGGAAAGAATTCTTTATTGCAGTTAGGAATGATAACGCCAGGTCATATGGGATGGGGTTTTTGTGATGTTTAAGGAGTTGTGTGTGACTCTTGGCATTATGCTTCCACAGCAAGATCACAGGACTGCAAGTTTAAAATTCATTTCTCCTGGGTCAACTGCTACATTAAGTTCGAATGCATCTTTCCAGGAGACTTTCTGTCAAGGAGGCTGCTAACAGAAAGTAAACTTGGAATAAATGTAATCCAAGCAAATTCATTACAAAATATAAATACACATTCTTACTTTTTTGTTTCTCCCAGGTTGAAGGGAGGAGCTGTCAAACAAGTTTGAGTTAGTCAAAACAGGGACACTAATACCTACTCATATTTCTAAGCCTTCTTTCACATAACTCCTACATTTACCCAATTCCAAACCATTTACCCACTTCCAAGCCTCCTACATTTACCCAATGCATGCCATGAAGGCTCCAGCACAGTCTCCTCTCAGCAGCAGCACTGCAAGATGAGAGATTTGTTTGTTTCTCTCAGAAAAGGCAGATTATTATGGTATTCCCTCCCATGTGAACAGATCGATTTACCCACTCTTGGCTGCACCTACCATCCCTCATAAATTACCAGCAGAAAAATTAAGAACAGGGCAAAGGCAGCCTGAACCTTACAATTCAGAGGTAAAGGTCTTCCCAGCTAGATAGCACTGACAGTGCCAGGGATAGCTGGCAGCCCTAACACATAGCAGAGCAGCTCTTTTAGGGTGAGCAGGCACTCTAAAGCACAGCACTAAAACCTGAGCACTCAGCAGCACCAAAATGGCAGATTTTCAGCTTCATTCTGAAAGCACCATAATTTGAGTGGTTTAGTGAGGAGGAATACTGTTATTAAGGAAACAGCTTTCTTTTCAGTGTTTCTCCTTCTTTTTCAAATGGATGGGAACTGCTGAGGAAGAATTTGCAGCACATCAAGTGCAGCACATCCATGTGCTCTCCCTCCCAGTACTGACTGCAAACACGAGAACTCACCAGAGGTCACTGCTATAAGTGACTTGTTCAGTGACACGAGTGTCCTGCTCCACATTCTTCTTGGGTATTCATGCTAGCAAGCCTGCCACAGCCTCTGGCTGCAGGTCTGCCTCATGACTCAACCCACTGAAGTCTTATAGAACATCATTTTCTTTTTGCTGTCTGGTTAATTTGCTTGCTTTCATCTATTTTCAAATAAACTCTTAGCATCCTCCCTGGGATTTCTATCAGCCAGGGCAGGAGGGAGGATGTCTCTTCCCAACAAAACATGCTCTGACCTTCACAGCACTGCCATGTCAGGAGAGGTGGGCCATGTCCATGCTTTGGGAACACAGAATTGTAAAGAAATGACAGTGCCACCCAACAGCTCTGTCATCTTTCCTGCAGGCTCCACTCACGCCTTGTGCTGTGGGGGAGGACAAAAGCCTCACTAGATCACGCTGTACCCAAAAAGGAAAGAAAGTTCTCACTCTCCATTGCAGAGGGACTTTTTACACCCCAAATAAATGAAACTGGTTCTTTCCTCCTTGGTCCACATGCCAAGAAATCTCTTTTCTCAGTCATAAAATCATGACAGTGTTTCAGCTACAGTGTTTATGCCTGAGCTGCTGTGAAAAAGAATCAAAAGTTAGCAACCAGAGGGGATCAGGTTTGCACGGATGCACATGTACATCAAGTATGCAAAAAATGCACATTCTTCTCTCCTGCTGTAACTTGCATGCAACCTTGGAAATACTGAGGTCAGCATTCCATTCACTGGATCTAAGTGACCAGGTTCTCCTCACATTCTCCACTGTTTACAGCCTAATAAGGGAGAGTGGGAACTCAGGAGGAAAACACAACAAATGGTCACTGCTACTATTTGTAAATCACGTTCCTCACAGAGTGACCAGCATTTTATGAAACCCAAATTCAGAGAGAAGAGTAAAGAAAACAGCAAACTAAGTTTGTTTCACCTTTTTACTACTGGGATAATACAGTCTACCCCACAATGGTAGCATCCAAGGTGGCAGAGATTCAGATTTGCAGACTTTGGGGACTTTGCATGTAAAATCACATTCAGATCTGAGACAAGGCCAAATCCAGAAAATCAATCTGATTCAGATTCCAGTGATAAAATCTCTGCCCTTTGCTTTCTTGTGAATTTTTAAAGGATGTGAAGCCTACATAAAATGTAGCTGGCTTTCACAGCTTTATTTTTGAAGTTTGATAAGTTTTATTCCAATTCAAAAGAAACACAGTGAGTGATAAGCTGACTGTTGCTTTTCCTCAAGAATGACTCAATTTGAATTCAGCAGCAGATAGAGTAACCACTATTTCATGGACAACCCCTGTAACTCATTGAAACGCCTGACCTGAACTTCACAGCTCTTGTCTCTTACAACAGTTTATTCCTAAGTCCAGGGTCTGAACTCCTCTTGCTGTGGAGAATTTGGGCAAGGAGTTATAATTAAAATTTTACTGTCCAGACCCACCTTTTATAAGTATTATTCCGTTTTAAAATCAGCATATTGTCCTATTCAGTGGTGGTACTGCTGTGCTGTAAGATAAGGGATCTTCCTGGAGGTTTTAGTACCTGGATACATGGAAGAAGTAGGCCTTCTTAACTGGAGACCAGCTTGGGCAGAAAAAAGGGAAGGTAAAAACATTTCTTCTAAAGCACTGTTCTTCAGAATCCCAGTCTGGCCAGCTGTATTTCCCAGCTCACATTCACTTAGCAATGGACTCCACTGTACAGTGATGGTGGGAATATCCCATCAGAGTGTAGTAGAAAATCCAAAGATGTGTCAGTAGCCACAGCAAACCGCTATTCTGCTGTTACCAAGGATGGGGAGGCTATAAAATTCAGATCTAGATTTGAATTGTGAATATTAAGGAACTCTGCCTAACTCCCAAGTCACATGTCTCATCTAATGGGTGTATTACTGCTTTACAAGTGAGTTGTCCTCATGAAATGTGCTATCAAATAGGCACCAAGCTATGCCCTTCCTATTTGCTGTGCCCAGGAGCTGTTTACACAGTACTTCATACACAAACATTTATTCAAAGGAGCTTTGAAATTGGCTAGAGGCCAAACGTTTGCAGATGGGTTTTACAAGACAGGGTAACTCAGTGCCTGGCTGGACACAATTCTGCCCACAAAGCCTCCTTAGGATTCCAGTTCTGCATCTAAGAGTACAAAATGTCACACACCAGAAGAAAAGGATGCACTGACAAATGTGCTCAGAGCCATCCCTGCCTCTCAATAAACCTGCTCCCCCACCCATTTCCCAACTTCCTTACTACTAAGTTGTTTCATTTTTAAGGAAAAATAGGAAATTGTCAAATATAAATTTCCACTTACTTGGCACATTGTCCTTGAAAAACAAAGAACTAAGGTGCATATTCAACAGAATTTAAACTGAGCATTAAATTGGCTGTAGAGCTCAGTCTGGTCCTGCAAAGCAATGCTCCATTTGCCTGCAGGATTTTCTATTTCTGTGCTGCTCAGGATAACAACAGATGGGACCCCTAATTCAAAGGACAATTCTTGAAGCTAGAGACAACAAAACTGGACCAGAATGTAAAAAGCAGGGTTGTTGCAGATGTGGGGAAAATGTCTATTTTCAGGGGAAAAAAATAAAAATAAAAAAATAAAGGTTGGAGTGCAGACAGCAGGAGAGAGTACACTGGACTGCTAAAAACATCTCAAGATCTCTCACCATATTTGTCTCCCTCAAAACCCATGTTTTCCCAGTGATTTCACTGAGGAAGCCCAAATTAACTAGGAAGGCAAAAGAGGAATCTTAGCTACAAGACCATAATTTTGTATGAAAATTTGCCACCAGCTCAGAGAAAGAAACTTTCTGTGCTACCAGAAGGGCTGGCTGGGTATTTTCTTCCAATGACTTCTGAACAAAAGTGCTGTTGGGTTTTTTAAAATTATTATTATTTTAACCAGAAAACCAAAATGAAAGCTTTTGTTCCAGGTCTTGTTGACCAAATTGAAACAATTCAGCTGACCTATTTGAGAACACTTCTTTTTTTAGGTCAATTTTTCATTAATCTCTGTCTGCCTCAGATACTACACTGCCTCAGAAAAGTGATGTCTCATGTTCTTCCATTCTTTTTTCCTTTACCTCTTCCTTTCCCTACATTCTCTGCTGGGATTTAATCTGAGAAGATGCTGTAGGATGTCATCCCCACTGAACCATTGCTGTGTACATGGAGATGAATCCAGCCACAAATCAGAAGGGAAGCCTGAGGCACTACAATTGATCCAGCGGATGTGGTCAAATCAAGCTGAAACAAAATGCTTTGACTTTCAGAATGAACCATTTGGAACATGTGATAAATTAATGATAAATTTCAGTATCCAATTTTGTCGAGCCATTTGACCAAAAGCAACAACTGAAGCATCCATTTTCCACAGGACTTGAATTCCAGCTAATGAAAAAAGCTGTGCATGACCATCCCAGTGACCTGCCACCCAGTGACCATCCCACATCCTGCAGAATGGGGCAATTCCAGTGCAGAGCCAGGGATTTAGCACTGTACTGGCAAAGCCTCCTAGTTCACCTGAACAGGATAAAAGCAGCACCAAGGGGTCGTGGGGGCAGAAGGATTTCTGCCATGAAAGTGCTGAGGAGCATGGCCAGCAGCAGGGCAGCAGTCAACATCATGTCTCACAGCTGCAGTGTTGTCATGCAGCCATTTTAATCTGGGCAGGCCAAAAGAACCCAGCAACACTGATGACAATAGTGTCATCCTTAAACTCATCCTTCTGTACACACGGTTCCAACATGGCTTTATAAACAACACTAAGAAGCAGCATTTTTCTAACACTATAAGCTTATCCACCTTCTCCAGCACTCAAAATTCTCTTCTTCTCCATGCCTCGATTCCCCATCTGTATGCTTCTGCCTGCTCTGGACACTACTTAGGGAAAGAAAGGAGTGTCTCTCAGTAACATCAGGAAAAGGTTTATCACAGTGTTGTAAGCACTCCTTAGAATTCTGGTTCTGAATATTTTCACTGCATGAATATTTGCTTGTACAGCATCTATTCAGCTGCAAATTAGCAGAGAAGCAAGATGCCCCAAGAGTTGTATTAAAGGGTTTTTTTCTTTTCATTACTGACTTGGATCTGTTGCTTCACTGCTTATAGATGTGCTTCACATTCACACTATAAGCACAACAATCTCATGTTAACAAAAGACAGCTGCCACCTGGATTTTTTTACTTCAAAGTGCATACAAGCTATACCTAAAGCTATCTGCTGTGTAATCAGAGTGACAGCCAAAATATTACTTACATATTTTGATGTCCCCTAACCGCAGTGAAATGCCCATTGAGCAGCTCCCTCCTGCACACCGCGGGCTGGTGACCACAGCAAGTTTGCAGCACCCTCTGGAGGTGAATCCTGGGCTTTTGGGGATGAAGGAAACCATCAATACTGCTCTTGCAGGATTTTTGGAAGGCTTTTAGGCAATGTCATGAGGAGCTGCTGATGTCTGGGCTCCCACTGGTATTTGCAGCCAACAGGATGTGTGGGGAGCACTGGTTTCTTGTAAGCATGGGCAATAGAATTGAGGGATCCACACAGAGATCCCTTTGCTTGGCTGTAACTCACTCGCCAGCCCTTGCACACATGCAGTGGTTAGAAGCACAGAATTTGCACCTCCAGCTGAAATTCTGAGCTCTGTAATCAGGATAAACACCCAGGAGAAAACCTTTGAAAAATCAGGACCCCTTTAGGAATCAGTACCACACTATGCTGCTCATCCTTGCTTTATATTTGATCCACACAGTAATGAAATTCCTGTATGAGGTCATTATCTTTGTTCCATTTTCCATTTTTAAGGAAAATTTGAATTTCTAGGTGCTGTATGGTACTGGAGGAGGAGCACTGAAATGTTAGGAAAAATACAAAATTCTTCCTATAGGATCCTTTTTTCATCTTATAGTGGTTTGGCCCAGAAAAATCTCAATAAAAGCACCAGGGCTGTTTCATCTCAGACCTGGAATATTTCAAAATACTTCCAGCCTGGATAGCACCCCTAGCCCTCACAAATAAAAGGAATAAGAAAGAGATTCAAGCATATTTTAGATACTACTGAAATTTCCTAAGGATATCTGCCAGCATTCCAAATTAAAAACCTTTCAAGTCTAGAAGGAAACATAACTAAAACCAAGGAAAATGGGAACAAAAGTAGTTCAAAATCTGGTATTATTTTGATTCTTTTGTCTGGTTAAGAGAGCATCAGAAGCAGAATGCTTGATCCTTCCCTCCTTGGAATTTCAGATGAGAGATCCTGCAGTTTGCAACATCAGATCAGCCCCATTACTAGAGATGAACAGTTCATTGTAAGCAGAAAACTGACCTTTTGCCAGGAGCATCATGTTTCTGGAGTTTGGAACTAGAACTGGGAATTGGATTACAGCCTTTGGAAAATTGTATGCTAAAAGCTCATATATAACCTCTGTTCTTTTCTCTGATACTTTCATGGCTTCTGAAGGATAATTCTTAGCTTACTGTACATACCACATTTTCCTAATTGCCATCAGGCGAGTAGATAAATTATTGACCACAGCAGCAATTAACTAGGATAACCCATCATAAAATGCCCCCACTACTGCACTGTTTTGTTTATAAAACCATAATAGTGCTCCCTTTTTTCTGGGACCATCCCATCTCTGTCTATGTCCTGTTCAGTCCTTAAGGCTCCCCATGTGTACCTGGGCACAAGAAGTACAGGAACTTAGGCAGATCCCCTAGATGTCAACACAGGTAACATTGAATGCTTCAGAAAACTGTCTGTATGTATTAGTGGAAAATGGAAAAGGGAGAAAGTGACAGGGGAGAATGAAAGAGAAACATTTCCATTTATCAGCCACTGCTATTCAGCTTTCTCTCCCCAAAGGGTCATAACATCAATAATCTCAGGCAAATAAGGGATCCAGAAACATTTTCCATTAAATAATTCATGTCTCTTCCTATTCTGATGCAAGAAATGGGAGACAGCTGGTAATAACAGAGAGACATCAACTTAAAAATGTGCATATGAATCTTCCCCCTGCCCGAGTACACAGGTAAGACACAGAGCTTAGCACGTAGCTTAAACCAAGGCCCAGATGGTCACACAAACAGCACCTCTTTTCACTAGCAAAGATTCAGTGAGAGACCAGCACAGTCGTCATAGACAGAAGTGTGAGGCAGCAGTCCCTAACAGCTGAGAAACATTTTTATCTTCTAGCCCAGACACACTTTAAAAGGGTAAAAAAGCAGAAAGAGGATTTCCAGGGGTCTCATGTCCACAGTTTCCAATTCACTTCCAGGCTGTTCAGGATGCACCCAGATCTACAAGGCAGGGACCACCATGGCAGGAGTCACCACCAGCTTCCTCAAAGGGCTGGATCCAGCCTCTATGACCTACAGGAACACAGCCACTGAGAAAAGGCTGCTTAGAGAGCTTTACTGTGTTTAACACAGCACATTTTGGCCCCAAAACAGTAACATGCTCTTAAGTGGACCAGGTCTATGCAATGCCATTTTTCAAGAGCCTGGAAGGAGAAGGGAATGGTGATGTCAATAAAACAAAGAAAAAAAGGTTTTTCTGCTTTTCACTTCCCCTAGGAGAAAAGCACTACATTGTGAAGAAGGAGGAAAGTTGCCAGGAAAGAAGCAGGACATGAGCATATTTTCCAAAGCCACACTGAACAGACATGCTATATTTTACAGAGACTAAAACTTAACAAATACTCACAACCATAAAAATTTGTATTAGGCAGTAAATAATAGGTAAGGAGAGGAAACAATATTCCTCTGTTGTTTTACAGGGATTTTAAATCTTGACATGCATTACAAAATTCCTTTAACCCCATGGTGCCACAGCTACCACTAAACTGGGATGACCAGGTGGCAGGCAGGAACTGGGTTAGATGAAACAGCAAAGAGCTGCCACACAAGCAGAGTTTGCAGCACCATCTCTGAGTCAGAGCAGTAATCGCACAAAAACGTGGAATTAAAATTGTACGTCATGTTGATTATGGGGTACACAGACATAGCACAAATAGGGCTGATCAGAGGGACATGCACATTAATGGGTTTCAAAGGCTACTAAAACCAGCCAAAGCAGGGAAGCAAACTAAGGGGTGTGCTAAGCACCAGGATGGTTTGTCAGCTTGTTTTACAGAGATCCTGGGAAACAGCAAATATTCCACAACCACAGAAATAAGCCATGAAATTAGCCCCAGCACGCCACAAGGCAATGAAGTAACTGTGGAGGGCAGAGTGTCAAGAAAAAACAAAACTTCAGAAACATTTCTGAAGGCAAACATACTTACCTCCACAGCAGGAGTAAGAGAAAAGCAGCAGAGGTCCTGTGCACAGCACATGCTCAGGTTGGAGAGGTTTCTAGCCTCAGACTGGACCTAAAATGAAATGCTCACTGCATAACTGAGAGCACATAAATCAGTATCAGTGTTTTTCAATATAGCAAATTATGCTGGCTTTATAACCCATGAAGTACAATTATGGATCTAGAAAAGACATTATGATTAGTGAAATAATGGAAAGTGGAACAGAGATTTAGTTCCAGGTGATTGACGAGTTGCCAAGGATAAAATGGTCCCGAAAGAAAACATATCCTATGTTTAGAACAACTGCATGCCCACTGCAGCAATGCTCAGATGGAAGAGCAGCATGAATAATTGGGGACACTAGAGTTCCTCTTGTTTCTGGAAGCAATTCATTTGAATTATTCTGCTTGTTAAGGGGAAAGAACAAGTCACTTGAAAATAGCCAGCCTATCATATGACCAAGATAACCAGGGAACAGCATACCATTACTTAATCAATTTACACTAAATGCTTCACCCAGAGCTGGCTACTAATGAACAAATTAATATAGTCACAGAAAGCTGAACCACAAAATTGCTTTGTGCTGCCAGACTAAAAGCTGGAGCCTGCAAGACCTATTCTTGCATCTGAGCTCAGGCTTTGGGACTGTTCCTTTCTGTCACTGCTGCACCAGGTATCTGCACTGAACAAGGTCCAGAGGAAGCTGAGGATAAAATGTTCCTGCCCTGGTGAAAACATGGGCTAGAACAAATCCCTGTATCTTTCTGGAGAGTCAGAGAAGGTGGGTGCCACAGAGGAGGGAAGATTGATGGACAGACTGTTAGACAGGCTGGTCTTACTGGCATAACCAGCAGCTGGAAAGGCTGGTCAGAGAGGGCTTTGGCTTAACTGAAATAACAGTAAGAATTACATCAGTGCATCCCTTTTCTTAACAAAATCATCAAGACACATTCTCTCCTTCTGAGGACATGTACCAGAAATGCCACTATAACCAACACAAGGGCAAGTCGTGCCTGCTGGCTGCAGCATGCATGCTGAAGAGGAGATGGAGTAATGAGGGCATTATCCAGCTCAGTTTGTGTGCTGGAAGGCTCCAGGCAGGAGGTACAGGAACTCACTGGCATGAATCTGAATTGCCTGTGACTCTCCCTTGAGGTACTCTGCTACCTTTCATGCAGTACAATAGGTTTTAAGGACAATCTAGGCTGAAGACTCTAACGAAACTCCCTAGGGAAACATTACAGTCAAGAGCTTTCTTGTGCATTCCCAGAGCATTTTAATGAAATGTTTGACTATAGCTTGGAGTTCTGAGGAAACCATTACATAAAAAAAGTTTGACCAAATACATTTCAGCTTCTGAAGTCTTGTGTTCACAGCTGAACCCCAGGATCAAGTGATGAATACGTCCATCCTTACAATGCATGCTGTGGTTTTCAACAGGCCTTCCTGCTTCATGCCAAAAAGGAAAACAATATCATTTGTGAGGACTAATGGCTGGGTTAAAAAAATCACCAAGGTTAAGTATAGGAGAAGACAGTCTCTTCCTTAGTACTATACAACATCAGGAAACTGTTCCTGACAATGCCATCCATCATGTAAAGAAGTGGAAGAAGCTGGAAGTGGAAAAGACTGCAGATAGTGCTGGCCTGGTAGAGACTGCTGACAGCCTGTGGAGTGAAACCCCTTCCAGCAGTCTCCTCCTTTAAAACACAAGTCTGATTATCTATTGAGGCATAGTAAAATAATTTTGTATGTAAAGGCTCAAGTTTCTCTTTACTGTGCGATAAATGTGGTTTTTTTTTGTTCCTAGCAGTAAATGGGTTTTTCAGAAAAAGCACAGATGGCCAGAACCTTCTGGTCACCTGAGGGTAAATGAGAACAGGAGGGGCCTTAAGCACAGGCAAGTAGGGGCACAAATTGGACTCACCTGGAGCTCCCTGATCTCTGTCCCATGTTCAGTCCTGAACCCACATTGCCTTGACAACTTTAGATACAGCAGGGAAAGGTTTGACTCCACACCATGGTATGGATCTCCTGAGAGCTGGTTTGTGGCACTACAAGGCTGGAAAGCAGCTGCTGCAGACTGGTCACCTGCCATCAGAGAGTGCAGGCTACATTCATTTCTTCTTCACTCAGAACAACTTCCCCTATTCCATCAGGAAAAGGTGTATGTCACAGTCATCTTTCTACCTGTCCTCCCTTTTGTGCTGTCCTGATATTGTGCTCCCCTGCTAGCTGCACCTCCCTCAGGAATCACTCCCAGCTGCAGCAGTGCTGGCATCTGCACCCTTGACCAGAGGAGTGTGTAGGGAAGAGCAGAGCTGCCTCCTTAACCTTCTAGAGGCTCACAATGCTTCTATCACAGGCAGCCAAGGAGACCAAGCCCTAGTGTTGGTCCTGGGCTCAGTCACCTGCGAGGAAAGTAGAGAATTCTGCCAGAGGTCTCCAAAAGAGACATTCAGAATCTTCTGCTGCCAAGACACACAGAGATATTTGGATGCCCAGAAGAAAATACTGTAAAAACACGGTTGCCCTTTCAGAAGCCTGGGGGTTTTTTTCAAGATAGGAACAACCAAGAATGCTCCACTTCAGATAATACAGACATCCCACATGTTTCAATGCCAGCTCTGCCCCAGCTAATTTCTTAATGTGGAAATCAGAGCTGGCATGGATTACTCAGCCTCAACTCTTTCTTAGCTCCTTTTACACACATAATGAGCTACATAAATGGTGTGTACTTTCAGAGAGCAAATTAAAGGAAACAAAATTACTGAGTATTTCAAGAAGCTGGATTATGGACTGGGTTTACATCCATCTAGTCAAAGAAAGGAAACGTTTTTGCTGAGGGTAAGTCAAGTAACTGGGTTTTCCATCTCTATTATTTTGCATTTCTTTTACAACTCCTGTAGATGTAAAACAATAACCATGCATTTGAGACATTACTTGAAGCATTGTTAATTTATGTTACTGATATAACTTCACAAATTTAAAAACTGTAAAAAATATTTGGGCGACGATAAATTACATGCCAAGACTGAGCCAGCTCAAAAGAAATATATTCATTTCCCTCAGCCAACAAATGGGAAGTTGTTCTGACTTTCAGAATAATCATGAAAGTCAGGCAACCTTTAGTTGCTGGAAATTATGTGCTGGCCCTAAAATGCATGCATGTGCACGATCATATGAGAATTTTTATTCATTAGTCAGACAGAAGCTCATTCAATTTTCCTTTATGATCACAAAATGTTTGAATTGAAGTTTAAGAAAGCCATCAATAAAAACTGCTAATAATACTTAGCCTTAAGTTCTATAAGAGTTAAAAGACTGGCTATAGTAACTAAGTGCAACAGACCAAGAGTATTATATTTGACACATAACTTTCAACCTCCTCTGCACTAAAGAATTTCATGGAGCAGGTCCATCAGACCTATTCCTTTAAACAGGGCAGGCTGCCCATTTTTATCCCCTTGCATTGTGCTTTCAGTCACAAATGTTATATAAAGATGAGTATTAATTACTAAGTGGAAAAAGTCCTAAAAAATTAATCCAAGTGCAAGTGTTCCCAAGAATTCAAGGGAGACAGTATATTTACAAGTAGTCTCTAATGAGGAGAGGCACTCCTTCAAATAATTTAATCCCAACTCTGAGGGAATCCAATGTTCAGAATTTATGGCCTTCAAAAAAGGGAGATAAACTTAACTTCTTTCTGGTTTAGGTAGGTGTGAGGTCTGTTATTCTTAATCCCCTAGCCATTCCACAGAATCTGAACAGACACAGATGATAGCACAGACCTGAACTCAGAATGCAGAAGTTGAACAGGAATTTTTTTTTTAAATATGAAAAAGGAAGAACAGATTTAGGGTCTTATGGGTCATTGTCAAACAAAGAGATAAAATCCTGCAATATGCCAGATACTGGCAGGGTCACAAATTCTAAGTAGCTTAAGATAAATCCAGTTTACTAACATTTTTTAAAAGTAGATAAAAGCTAATTCCCTGGTAGGAAATTAATCACCAAATTTATATTGCAAAAGCACTTCTGTGTTGACTTGTACTTGACTAGGTTTTCTGTATCTTACAGGACAAAGTCTGAGGTTTCTACTGTTTGCCCTCGCTTCTTATGTGTGCATTAGTAGCTGAGCTTGCACTAGAAATCCATTACTCTATAGCTCAAGAATGCAAGAGAGAAAACAATTTCCTCCCATCTTTAATATCTTTAATGCTATTTCATGCCATCTATTTTATGTTATGTCTAGAGGTCTGGGTAATAGAAATGACTCATGTATCCCATGCTTAGGAAAAAAACATGCTTGCTCTGGGTGGATAATCTGAACCATAGCAAAGCTATCTGACCCTTGCACTAAACTATAAACAGAAATTCCTCTGCACACCCTGTTAGTGTTGGGTGGTCCTTGTGCAGGGATAAGTTTTATAGACTCAGCTTTGAATCTGAAAATACACTAGATCAAGCGGTGCTTTGGGAGGAGCCTGCTACTTTCAGAAAGCTTTTACAGACTTCCCAAGTGACTGAGCAGTAGTTAAGATACAGCGTCACTCCCATAAAATCTCTTTTTTCCTAGTAATGCACCTACCCACAATAGTCAAATCCCGTGGGGTCCTTCCTTGGCAAGCACAGCTCTGAGCAAGGGCATGGTGAAAGCTGAGTTGGCTCCATCCCTCTCTGTGGCCAAGCTTGCAGGAAGAAGTAAAGGTGTGGGGTTTCCTAGAGATGCTTTTTAATAGCATTACCCTTCAATATATCCACAGGGGACAATAAGAAGGGGGATGGGTGGCAGGGGAGAGGTTTTGCCTCCCTGTTCACATCCTCCAAATTAGGGCATCTAAGAGGTTATACAGAAAGCTAAAGCCAGCTAGGCCAGTAGCTTAGGGGATTTTTGTCAGCTTCATTTAACCAGGGACAAGTGTCACACCAGAGTTCATAAGAAATGACCCACACAACTGCAAATGTCACCACCTTCTCTGCCAAATGCAAAACCAAAACTGCTTCTCGAAGATAAACATACCATGCTACAATTCTGTGTTTACATAACAAATTCTAAGTGCTCCTTTACATATGCATGAGGAAGAAAAGGAAACTGAGCCACTGATCACCTGCTATGTTATTCCCACACAATTTAATGTCCTGCTGCCAGGCACTCAGACACCACAGTGATGAGTGCAAGCCCAAGGCCAACGTGGAACACAATAGAAGAGATCCGTGTATTTTTGCAATGGTGACTTCATTGTTTTCTCATTGAGGCAAACTTTTTTTTAGTATTAACCATCTGAAGGTTCACTTGAGTTTCAACTTTTCTTTAGTATTAACCGTCTAAAGGTTCATTCGAGTTTCAAGGGGCACAATATGAACACAGAGCTGACATAAGCTCCAAAGACTTTAAGTGCTGCTGCTGCAGAGAGGGGACAATAAATCCAGCTCTGCAGACCTCCAGAAGGAGCTGGGTCATCCTGCTACAACAGTGTTTACAAGGGGCAGCATTATGATATCAGGAAGGAGGAAAGTCTGTTTTGTTTAGTGATCCCAGACTTAAGCACAGCAGACAGAACAATCTTTCCAAACTTTCCTACCAAATCTAGATTTTCTAAACTGCAAGCTAATACTATTTCCTTATATCAGCTATTGTTCATGAAAACAAACTGCAAAAAGATCTCTATTTGACCAAGCCATTTTCACAGCTTGCAGAAATGCTCAGTCTCCAAGAGTCATGGTTTGCAGTCAGGGGAGCAAGTTTATTTATACATTGTGTAGGTAACTGCAATTCCTCACAACTCAGCAGGTCACCATGAGAGGGGATGGCTTTAGCAAACCCCAATTCTACAAATTAAACCTCAGTGTCAGAGCATTTTAGGCCACAAGCATTTTTTACAGTATAACTAAAATGGACCAAGTCCATTCTGCATGTTTGCAACCACACTGAAATACACTTAAACCTGCTCACAGGTAGTTCTTTTTGTCCAGAGGGATCCTCTGCTGAAGTCAGGTTCCTTTTACAAGCTTCCCTGCTTTTGCTTGGCCACATCAAGCTGGAGCCAGGGTTAGAGGGAAGGTTTCCCAAAGATCCTGAATTTTGGGGAATACCAGAGGCACTGCAAAGTAACACAGCCATCAGGCTAATGCAAAACATGCAAGAAGACAATCATACAAACACAGCTTAGGGACTGTAAAGGTTATAAAAAGGCAAAACAGATGTTTGCTCATTGCCTATCCATGCCAAGCAGCTCACTAATTTTTAAGACTAGTGAGTCTTAAGACCTTTAAGTACTTTCTTCACTGGATCATCTTATATTTCTGGCCTCTCTGAAGCACCCTAGACATAGCTGCAAGAAAAAGACCTCTCATGTATAGGACTGATTGACAAGCTTAGAAATAACCCCTCTGCATGAGATGTGTGGATGCCAGTGCTGCTCTGCTGTCCCCTCAGAGGACATCCAAACAACCATGTTGGGGCCAGCTGGTTTTGAAGGCCTTTTCTTCACTGCAAAAACAAGATACCACAGAAGAATTCATGTACAAGTTCAGGAAGGCACTCCATCCCCTCTGTCTCCATCCCAGACCTGTTGAGACAAGGCATGTTTATGGTAGGAAGGTGCAGTAACAGGGTTAGTGATTATGGCAAAGTCCTGAGCATCAGACCAGTCTCGTCTCACAGAATCATAGAATGGCTTGGGTTGGAAGGGACCTTAAAAATCATCTCATTACAAACCCCTGCCATGGGCAGGAGGACCTTCCACTACAAGCAGCACAGGTTGCTCAAAGCCCCAACCAACCTGACCTAGTCTCAGATTCATCTGTTTCTTTACCCTGATTTTTTCACCTGTTGCTCTGTATTTACTCTCCTTTAGGTTAGTCTTCACTGCTTGCCTTGAAAAGTAGCTCCTATTCCTTCCCTCTGTGCCCTCCATTCTCCAAGCAATGTTACATCAACCTCCCAGCTCTGCTTCAGCAGCACTCCCTTGGCACTGCCTACCACACTCTGGCACACAGGAGAAAGTTATCATGTCAAACAGTCATGGAAACCATATTCTGTAATAATGATTTACATTTTGTAAATGGCACAAATGTCGTTTCTAATGCCTGCCAGGCTGGCAGTAAATACACCAATCACCACCCTCCTGATCCCCATCAGGTGTAAACTGGTGTAGCTGAACTGACTCCAGTGTTGCTGCCTCATTCCCAGCAAGGCGAGGTCATTACTCAAAGCCTGCAAGCAGAGAGCAGCTTGGCTTCCACACAGCCACCCACAAAGACAGGATTTGAGTGACAGCATTTCATTCCCTGAGTCCAATGCACATTTCTTTCAATAAACCCATCCAGATTTGTTCTATGTGAGCTGGGAAGCCAGCTCCAAGGTTTTCTTTTGCTGGATAACAGCCGTAAGAATCCACTTGGCTTTAACTGTGGGGTGTTTCACATGTCCAGCACACTGAGGCCATATGTACTCATAAGTGCTTACAGTATGCTCAGCAAAAAATCACTCCTGCATGGTAACTTTGGGCCTCTGATTTTGGAGAAGCAGCAACTTCTCCCTTCTGCGAGGCCTCCAACTTGCTGCTGTTTTGCTTCCATTGCCTGTGAGATGTTGTTACTGCCAGCTTGCTGGCACAGGCTGGAGAGCTTCAAGTTCAGCTCGACACCTGTTGACTCATACATGAAGTATCAATTCGGGTCTGGAAAAGCAAAATGCTCTCATGGAAGGGCTTTTTATTAAGGACAGAGAATGCCACTCCAAGGAGCTGCAGCAGAGTCCCCTGACCACAGCCTTATGGCCTCGTTGGGTTGCCCACCATCAGCTCTAAGGCTGCTAGTTGTTCCTCCAAGCTCAGATACTGCATGGTAACAGCTACTTATGTCAGGCAGATTAGACCCTGAGTAACATCACAGCAAAGACTGGACTACAATACCCTGGCATATTTCTTCCGTGAGAATACAGACAAGATCTGCTCAAAACTCTAGTTAATTACTGGGCATCTTGCAACTTCTCTGTCAGCTTTAGCATAGATGATCAAATAACTTTTGTAACACCATAAAACACATCAGAAACAAATTCAGAAGTTAAAACTGGAGCAAACTGCTCTTCTCTGCTATAACACGTTGGACTGAAGATGGCCTGAATTTTCCTTGCAAGAGTTTTCTGATGCAGCCATAATCTGAGTTCCTTCACCTCTCCTTAAAGCCATGAGCAGTAAATCAGAATCTTCTGGGTCCATCTTTCTCAGGAGCTTATCCAATACAGTATAACTATTTCATCACCAAATCCAGACTTTCAGGTCCCAAAAGACACTGCACTTAACAGGGACATGGTACACTGAGAAATTCATCCATGGTTTCCACTGGCTCATTAAGGGAGCAATAAAACAGCTGTATTCAATTTAAGCTGTTGAACAGTGAGGCAGAAGGAAGCTACTTACACCCATATTTAGAAACATGAAGTCTGCTCAACAGATCAATTAGGGAGATGAATTTACAGTTGACAATATCATCATAACAGGGGTTATTTAGCTCCTATTAACAGCTCAGAAGCTCTACCACATCAAAGTATGGGGCAGAGCTTTCTTGCTAACTTCTCCACTGGCTGACATTCAGCAAACCAATCGAACTCTGCCAACTCATCCAGCTGTTTGACACAAGTGTGACCCCCTTCATTGGGGGTGACTCTGCCAAGATAATATTGCAGTCAGAATCAGGGGTTTGGAATTGCCATTCCCTCTTGCAGAGAAAGGAAGGAGTCTTTGCATGAAAGCAAAGAGCAGAGCCATACACTTAAACGCAGGCAAAGAGCTTCCACTAAACACAAGGTTTCATGAAATAAAGGCGTTATAACAAAAGGGACTATCTACTCTACACAAATCAAAGATCAGAAGTCTTCCCACACTGCTTTATTGATTACTTAGAACCAGACTGATATATTTAACAAAAAATCAATGGGAAAAATAAAGGACTGCTTATCTGACTCAGAGGAAGAATTTCATTCATGGGATAAGAGACCCTAATGAGGCAATTCAGCATTCAATGGGAGCTATTAGAAGAGAAGGAATGAAGCAGTTGTGTAACAAAATGATGAGCACTGCGTGCAGATGGAGGAAATGGTGTTTTGTAAATTCAGAATCCGGAATATATTTTTTAATCTTTAAATACTTCATACAGATATGCTGTCTGCAATATTTAGCATGATTTAGGGTCTCATTCATGGCCATTTTTTTCCCCAGATGGGGCAGCTGCAAAAATATGCTTGAATCCAGTAGAAGCACTTGCACGCAATTACAGATCACTTATTCATATGGGCATGCCCAGTACTTCCTCTTGTAAGAGTCAACAGTTTTGAGACTCCAGTGCATCCCCCAGCAAAACAAACAGCTGAAAGAGCCTGTGGACTGACACAGCTATTATTCATAGCTCCATCTGGACAAGAAATGCTGCCTGGTGCTCACGTTTTTAGCCTGAGGGTGGAGATCAGGATAGGGACTGAGCAGGGTAGAAGTATGTCCTGCCAGTAAATTCCAGCTGGTTGCAGATTTACAGGGCTTTACCTGAATGGAGAGAGGTTGGTGCCTACAGCCAGCCTGACCATAGGTGAGGCATGAGTGAGACAGCCTGGCTGCCACTTCCAGCTTTGCCACATCCATGTTTTACTAATCCAACTAAAATCAGGACACACGTCCACCTTATGCTCCACCCACCTCAACTCCTGAGCAAGAGACCCGCAAGATCATGGCACAGCTCTGCTAAATACAAGTCAGATTGAGTTTTACTGGGAAAGCAGTTAAACAGGGAGGGAATAGCCTTGGTCTACCACCTGCTAAAGCCTGGAAAACACACCTTGTCAGGCTCACATCTCCACATTCACTTGGGCAACCAAGAAACTGCAAGCAATGTATGGTCTAGGCACAGGAATCACATTCTTCGTCCACATCATGAGTGTAAAAAGCTCCCCCAGACCCCCGCCCTCCACTGCAGACTGTGGCCACTACTCCAGTTCACCCCACCACTCTGCTTTGAGCTTTTATTACAACATCAGCATATTTAGCACAGCTTCTTATTTTACATTGTCTTCAGCATCCTTCTGCTTGATGATTTCTCTAGGATTTGCAGCTATTCAAACACTGCAGGAATTCAACACAAACCATATTTCCTGGACAATAGAACATAGCTTTTATGGTTGAGAAAACTGGAAGTCTGTCCATCTTTTATCTCCCTCAATATCAAAATCCCACTAGATCTTAGCTGCCTACTAGATTCTAAGCCAAACCCAATGCCAAAATAAATTATTGAACTTCTTATTAAATTAATTAAAACTCTGTGGGTGACACTGTGTAGATCACTGGGACATCTGGATTAATAAGTCTCCCTGACTGGTATGGAAAAAATGGTTGCTAAACAGGTTGAGAAAACAGGTTGTACCAAAGTCAGCAAGGGAACAGGCTGCTGGAAGAGACAGAAGGCAATTAAGAAATACCCCTGGAGCTATAAAAAGAGGAGGCAGCACAATTTCTGTGTTTCAGAATCAGGATCAGACTTTGGCATTTTCCTTTAGGTTGGTACTAAGAAATCTGAAGCAGAGAGATGGTTTTGGGAAATTAAAATGCACAACAACCTGCCCCCCCATGAAAAAAAAAAAAAAACCACCCTTTAAAAACCCACTGAATAAACAAATAAAACAAAAACCACAAACTATACAAACTTCCCCTCCTAAAACTACCCAACAACCCCCACATATTTCTCTTCTCTGCAGTGGGTAGTTATGCTCCTTTACAGATGCCTGGCAGTTTATTCCATGGCCCAGTGGATGCCCTGTGTGGAGTACTGGATGACAAATCACATCTTGAGATCAGGCTGTGTGAATTTCAATTATTCTCTTGGGAGGACATCGATTACAACGGCTGTGCAAGTGCATTTATTGTTTGGGCTCAGCTCAGAGGTTTTTTGATCTGCAGGAATTTTGCTCCTGATGATGATTTATTCTGATTTTTCTCTTTTTAATCATAGCTGTGCAAATATTACGTGGCTATGGAGTAAAAGAAAAGTCCTTTCAAAGAAAAATAACTGGTTAAAAGACAGAAAACAAAGGGTAAGCATTCACAGTGGAGTGAGAGCATCAGCTGATTTCCTCAGGAAACTGTGCTGAGATTCAATTCACTCATAAATAAATGACAAAAGGTGAGAAAAGTTTGCCACTGATAAAAAAATTATTCAAGACAATAAGAATGAGGGCAGACTTAGGAAGAATTTTTAAGGGGCCATGCAAGATTTGGTGATAGGGCAATATGAGAAAGTATGTAAATTTAGGTAATAATGTACATGGAAAAAAAAAACAGTCTTAACTTCATAGGAAAAGATGGACTCAAACCTGACAATTATCATTAGCATATCCTAATTTTAGCTCCATTCAAACATGAACTCAACAGGAGCCAAAATAGCAAAAATAAACCAGAAGAAAATAAAACACATAATATCAACAACAGACAACACAGAAAACTGAATTATGTGATTGTATGAATCTATGTCTCTTCCTCATCTTCAACACAGTTTGGTTCTTGTTCCCTCATGTGAGGAAGGCTGGATTGCAACCAAAAACATTCAGAAAAAGTCAACTACAATGATCACAGCTACAGAACAGTTTCCATACCTGGAAGAATTTTCTTGTGTTCCCTTTGATTTGGAAATAGGTTATTTTAGTGGAAGTAGGACACGGATCCACTAATCAAAAGTGGCCAGGATCAAACAGACAGGCATCAATTACCCACCATCTCTTCTAATACAAAATGTAAGGCCATAAAATGAAAGGAGAAGGAGGCCAGGCTCAAGGTGAGGTAAAGGAGGTGGTTCTTCTAATGCAATAGGTGGCCAGCATGTGGAAAGCTATTGTTGAAAATAGTTTAGAGGGGTCCAAGAAAACACCAGACACTTGCTTTGAGAGATGTACTGAAGAGAAAAAAAGATGTGAAAAAATAAAAAAGACAGCAGAAAATCTTACATTTGCCTGTTCTTCAACCATCTGCTAGTGGGTGCTGTTGGCAGAGGATCCTGGGGCAGGTGAACCTTGCTCTGAAGCTGTGTGGCTCTGCTGTCTTGCCTCTCTGCCCCTTTGTCCTGTACTCCCGCTGGGTGACACAGCACATGCAGGCTGTTGGCTTTTGGGATGGATCAAATGTCCTATTTTTATACATGCTAATGAATAAAAATTGAATTGTTTTCAAAAGCTCATCTTCCCCCACTGTGAGGGCTGCAGCATAGGCCCAGGAGGGACTTTACCTCATGCTTGAAATGTCTGGCAAACCATTTTGTACAGAGCTGATGATAATGAATCCAACAGCTCATTTTCCTGAGAAACAGGAGCTCACCATTCCTTGTTCCAGTAGGAAATTCATGGACAAAATGTTCAGATTTGCAAGAGAACCAGACTTCAAAATGAAAGGATTTCTACTTAGATATAAAAGCCATCTGAGTCAATAAGCACAAAGCCTTTTAACTCTTCCATTGCAGGTATCCATGAAGAAGTTTTACCTCACCCTCTACAACTTCTTTAGCAGAAGAATCACCCATTCTGCTTCCTCAGGATATGAACAAAGCCTTTACCTGAGAGAAATGTGGACATTCACAGAGATGCCACACAGATTTTCAAGACTAAATAATGTGAAAATTACGCATAAAGCACAGTTAGTGCCAGTTTTGCAACTCTCTGAGTGTTAAAGGGTTGCTATTGGAAAGAAATTAATGACTGAACAGCAGTGAGGCAACTTTCAGAAGGGTTCTGCAATGCAAAATTAAAGTGAAAATGTTGGCAGAATTTCACTTGGATATGGCTCTATCAGAATACATAAAATAAAATATGTCTTACCTTCTCCTTCAAGTTCTGACTGTGCCTGGCCTGACAGGGAATTAGTAAGATATTTCTATCTGCTGACTTATGTATTACTGAAACAGTCTTGTCACAATTTTTTAAATGTTTTTCACAGTTTTAGACATTTTCTGACTTAAATTCAGTGATAGTCCTGCAAAACCATTCAGAACCAAATGGCCATAATATGTTCTGCAGACATACAAAATACCCTGAGGAGAAAGTGAATAGGAATGAACATAATAAGGCTTTTTGAGGAGAGTTAGAAGCAGTATATATATTATATCTTAGTAGATTTTAACTAACTCCCTGAACGTTCTTTATGTGGGAAAAGTTTTTATGTTTAGGTGAAAAGTCTAGTTGGATTCCAAAGAACACTAATTTTGTTCTCCTCCTCTAAGAAGAGTATTGATAGATTTGTTCTCGGCTATTTTGGGGGTTTTTGATCTCTTCTGCCCTAGCAGAGATCCTCTAGATGTTGGATAATCTTCACTAGCAAAGTCTGATGCAGAAAAGAGGGACTAGAGTACTTAGATTTTGAGCAAAGATTAGGATGGTCTCCTTTTCAGGTCTCTGTTTCTGTTTCCACAACACCACTCTTTTCATTTGTACAGTTAGACATCACTAAGAACCTGATTGTCAAGGAAACAAATTGAATATATCTCCAAATAAAGGGTCCCAGGAAAGGTAGAACTGTCAAAATACAGCACCACATCTACCAACAGAGTCCAGCAGAGATGACTTCCCTTCCAACCCAAGGAAGATCTAGGAACCCCCAAAGATGTTTTACCCAAAACCACCCTTTTCAGGAACACTGTGGTATCAGATCAGCTTAGACCAGTGCTGAAATAACACCTTTCTGAAGTTTAGCATGTCTTTATCACTAAATCCTCTGAGACATTCAAAAGCCATCTTTGAAACACTCCTCTTTTCTCCCTTTTTACCGAAGACAATAATACATGAGCAGGTGTGAGAATGCCACAGGGATCCAGAACACTCCACCAAGTTAACGTGGCCATGCAGGAGCCACACTGAGCAAGGCCACTGGGAATTCTTGCTCAAGACAACTTGGATGTCTCTTTTAAGCTCATTTATAGGATGCACTGCAGAAAGTTTCATTATCTACTTTATATCCTGCATTTTTATCAGTCTTTTCACAGATGTGCCTATAGCCTGACTTCCAAATCAAATCCAGGGAGATTCAGGACTCTCAGGAGAGCTGTCTGTGTTTTACCTACTCCTCTACCCACCATGCATCAGATGAGCTCTGTTGTTCCTGACCATCATCAAGTGCTAACCACACTGGTTTAGGTTGCATGGTTTTAGGTTCATGCTCCAAGTACTTCCTGCACCACCACACTTGGGGAAACGCTGACAAGAAACAAGAAGCTGCAGGTTTCAGTCTTGGATGTGTGATCTGCCAAGTGGATTTCACAGAGTTTTTTCAGGCATGTAATATCATAAAAGTATACACTTTTTAGTTCAGTCAATGATTTCAGCACCCTGACCCCCAGGAGGTTTCCAGAGTCAAAATACTGAAGTTCAAAAGAAGTATCTGGATTAGAAATGTTCTGAGCAGACAGCAAGGGTGCCTTGTGCTGGACATGCAGTGCTGTCCATGCAAACACAGGAGTGAAACAGAGAGAAAATCCATTCTCTGAACGGGCCTGTGTACTCTGGGGTCTGTACCCAAGCAAATCCCTCCTTTGAGCAGTGAATCACTTTGATACAAGGGAAAGGGTATTATATTCCAAGTCTTATACTCCATATACTCCTTCTGGCAGGGTAGCCTCCTTTCACTTGTCATGTCCATGACTCACAGCACAAGGCAATCCCAGCAGTTAAATAAACCTCAACATGCAAAGCTTACCATGCTGAGATCTTTTCTCAGCACATTCTTGTCCTTGCCACACTAGCTGGCACAACAAAGCTTAGATACAAAAAAGGTGTGAGGACAGGAAAAATCTCTATAGAATTCTTTCCAGCTATATACTAGGGAGAACACATGCAAACTTTAGTTTTGTGCTTCTCAGGAGAAGCAGTATCCTGAGTCTTGCACCAAGTGTCTTTTATCCAGCTCCAATTAAAATGCTGGAAGTTTATCACCCACTGAACTCGGTGCTTCAGGTAAAACCTCCCATGAGGCTGCAAAACAAATCCAGTAGGTGAATGATATATTGCAAAACTCCTTCATGGATCTTTTCGCAGTCATGGCTACCCACATCTTGGACTATGAAAAGTTGCTGTATTTTTTCTGTGATCAGCTATCAGTCAGGTGGATGAAAGACAAAACTTGTCAGCACCTTAACACAAATCATTTCTCAAATTTTGCAGGGGGTTGTGAAGAATTTGAACTTACACATTATTCTAGATGATTTGAAAAGGTGGATGATGGGATGACTTTTCCTCCATCCATGATGGGTGACTGCAGCAGTACTAAAGAATTACTTTGCACCAGAGGAGCTGTTTTCCACCTTGCACATTCTGAGCCTCTCAAATGGTTTCACTGCTCAATGTGATAGATGAAGAACTCATAGTTTGGACATAGTTTATAAGGACAATTTTTATTTTACAAACAAACTTAGAAATTTAATGTCAGATTTGTAGTTTCAATTGTTAACTTATTTTTAGCACTTCTCAGTAATTTTGGTATTTTCCACATACTTTTTTCCATTTTTCAGAGCATAGTTATTATACATCATAATAATAAACCGCAATCAGTAATAAACTGATGATTACTTGTACAGGTAGGGGAAGTGAAGAAGAGGAAGGGGAGGGGAAAGGGGAAGAGGAAGGGGAAAGGGGGTCACTTAACCCCAGTCCTGACACCACACTGTGACTCAGGGAGGGAAGTGTCTCAGGTAATATCTCCTCAGCAACACACAAGAAAATGAAACCAGACCATAATCAAAGACTACTTCAGTACACTTCTGGAAATTTGGTTCTACACATGCTGAACATGTTTCCAGCTCTGTCCTTCTGCAGTAGTGGCACAGGTGGGCTTCACCTGAGTCCACAGCCCCCTTCTGCACAGGGAGTTTCCCTCTTAGTCCAGGGGAAGGGCAGCACACCTGCAACTCCTGGCAAGTACAGTGCAATAAATAAAGCAGGCAACAGCTGGAAAGTTTGTTTGTCCTTTCTCATTAATTAAAGGAAGATACCAGAAAAAGCAATAGGAGAACAAGTGATGCAGAATTAAAAAAATCATCAGGACTGAAGATGACTGTCAGAATCTGTGCCATTGATGATCCCAAGATTGTAGAAAGTCTCTGTCTTTCAGCCCTGTTGCCGAAGAAGAAGCCATAATTGGTCTGTGCTGGTTTCAAGGTTGTTTATTCTGTTTATCTCTAACATGTTCTGCTGCCCTGCCCAGCTCTGTCCTGCAGGGCAGCGTGTGGGGCTCTGCCCTCAGTGGGATGTTACAAACATTAAATACCAGAAACTCCCTGGGCTGCATTTACAATAACGTGCCAATATCTGTCACCTACGTTGGACAGTGTGTCCCCAGCCTGAACCAACAGAAAAATGCCAACACCACAGTGAAACATGGAGGGCATGGAGAAGGAGAAAAAGGACAAGACACACCCAATTTCCTCCATCTTGTCCCCTTTGGACCCCTAATCTAGAATCCTAAACTTTTACTTTTGCCCCCGTGCCACACTTAATTATTATTCATATCAAACACTCAGAGCTTGTAATTCATGCTGTAAGATTGAAAACTCTTTTCCATGGACAGAGATCACAGACAGTGTCTCTGGGGGCTCTGTCCAGGGGGGTTTCTGACCCCCTGCCAGGGTCCCAGGCCTTCCAGGGCAGCCAGAGGGAAGCCCTGAATTCCCACAGATGACAACATCAATAGGAATTAAGCAAATTATCTTCGCTCAGAATTGCTATTTCCTTCACTGACTGCAAGCTTTTAGCTTATAAACCCTTCTCCAGCTGCCTGATAACAGAAAAGCAGACACCAAGTACTGCAGCTTATCTTGCCATGATTAAGCTGGAGGTCCTGCCAGGCAGTTTTGTGTGGTAATGGAACAGCCTGACTGCACCTGAGGAAACAACACAACTGTCCAACCATGTGCTGCAACTGCAAGCAGAGAATTTACACCAATGGGTCAGGTCACGAGTAAGTTTGAAGCAGGGCTTGTTCCTACTGTTGTTTTATGGCCACTTTGATGGATTAATTTAATGGTTGTATAAAGGGCTCTGCTATCAGCCTCTCGACCCTATCTATTTCACTTGTTCTGACCAAGCTTTTTACCTTTTCACAATTTTGGCAGCTGTTAAAAACTACAAGGTGCTGATGAGAAGGGGAAAGAGATGCCAGATCTGCACTAACTATCCCATCTGCTTCCTGCAAGCAAGGTGAATGAGAAGCACCCACAGTATTTTTAGCATGGAATATTTATTGCTCAATTGGTGCTGTCAGAGAGGCAGCCTGAAAGGTTTCCTGCATCTGAAAGTGCAGTATAATCATTCCCAGAGTACAGTGGCAGGTGTTGAATGCCAAAGAAGTGCAAAACTGGAATCCACACTTGCAAAGCATCTGCTGCTTTCACAAAGCACAGACATGGCTCTTCAGGTTTTGTTTTGCACTGACACATTGGGGTTTTGCCCTTCTTATTTATGAGTCTTCCTCATATGGGGTGCTGTGAAGGGAAAAATTACACCAGTTTTTTTAATAAAAAGTCCAGAAAAATAAGTCAAGTCAAATTCCAAGTCCTTGATGAACAAATTTAACCCTACAGCTTGCATAGGTGTTTCAGAATCCAGACCTTTCAGACACATCCACAAAGATCTCCCTGACTTTAAACTTCACTTGAACAGCTGTAGGAGAGCTCAAAGGAGAAGGGTGAGGCAAACTTTGGAATATAAGATTAAAGGACTTAAAGTTGGCTTCCCAAAAGACTCAGTCAAGCTCTTTACTGCACATTCACAGTTCCAAATGAAGGCCTGCACAAAAGAAAATTATGAACATTTTTGAGAAGATCATCAGATTAGTTAGGAAGCTCAGTACAGAATAAAGAAGGGTTGAGCTGCAAATTCACCTCTACATCCACGTACAAGCCTTTCCTCGACTTCAGCAGCACCCAGTTTCAGGACCAGGCACTTGCTGTTTCTTCCCTTCAAAAGGGGCATCTATCAAACTGACTCTGGTACACAAATTTAAGGAACACATATCTAGTGCTTTTATTTAGGCAAAACTACAGCTCTGAAGAAAAACAACAGCATTCTTCCCTTGACAAAATTAGTCCAGATCTGTATTAAAGACAGTAAAGAAACTATTTTGGTTAACATTTAATGACTTCTTCAGGCTACAGGGACTGCTAAAGTAATTGCATTTTATTTTATTGCAGCAGCAAAGGAGGAGTAAAGCAAGTAGGGTCTGTTAATATTCATCTTTAGCAAACCTGTCCAGCACATGAAAGTGCTGCATCAGATTGCATTGATGAAAGTGTAATGTATGAAACAAGAGAGATCATTCAGTGGTGTTCCAGCATCATTAGGACACCACATTTCATTCTGACAGTAAGAAATAACTGAAGAGGAACAAAATATGCTGGGAGGGTGATTTCATTGTGGATTATATGTTGCTTGCCACACTGGGAACTCTCTGGCTGAACACTTTATGTAAGCCCAAACACACAGGACACCTTATCCATACAGGGCTCAGTGAACAGTTCTGCTATAAGCCATGAGAATTATCAGAACAAGGAAAAATTCCCAGTGACCTTGTAAATTTCTGCAGAGATGATGATTTTGACACTTGGGCCCAAAACTCTTCCAAACAATGAGCACATAGGTGGCACTGAGCACTGGCATATGAGATTCACCTTTATTCACTTCCCACAGCACAGGAGGAGGAATAGAAATTTCCCAGACTATTTTTCAGATGACCATATTTGAAAAACAGTCAATTGTGATGCAAGTCATGCTAAGCAAAAGCTACTCCAATAACAATACATTCTCCATTGCTTTTAATGTCACTGGAGTCTCACAGAATTTAGCAATAATTAAATTGCTTAAAAATTGTTTAAAGCAATTGAAATTGATGAGTTTTAAAAGTGATCAGTCAGCAGAATTTCCAAACCCTTTTGACTACAAAACACTCACCTACATTTTTTCAGGGAGACATGAAAAAATATGGCAACTAAAACCAGCATCACTGCAGATCCCAAAATTCTGAAAACTGACCCATCAATCAAGCTATAAAATAAGACACAGAGCAGGAGAGACAGTTACGTAAATCCATTCACAGCATTGTCTGAAGAATGGGAGAACAATGACAGCACTTGTCAAGCTGGATGTAAGAGTTATGAGAAACTGGCCACAGATGAAAACAGAAGTGGACAACCATACTAATATTAACACAGGGGAAGTGTCCAGTCCCTTTTACCCTGCAGCTTTTTATGATGGTGTAAAAACAGGAGGAAAGGTTACACTGGGACTGGCATGGCTTTGATAGCCAGCTGTGAATACACTTCTTTTAGACCATGGTGAAGGCCAAATGAGCTGGAGTGTGCCTTCAGATCTGAGCAGGAAGGCAGAAGAACTGGTACCTGGATTTTCTGCAATGTATTTTAATATCTTTCAAAGTCTTTTCTCCACATTTTTATGTTTTCCTTAAATCCTGATGACTCAGCCTGCTTTCTACCTTAACCTGTAAGATTACAAAGTGTCAATTTTGCCTTGGTTTGAAAAATTCTATTACGCCTCCATTTCCCATGCTGCATTGATTGATTGTAACCCAGTATTTGGCACAGAGGCCAATATCTGCAGCAGGATGCTTTCCTGACTGAAACAAGGATTTTACCTATATATGAACAGGATTAAAAACTGATCTTGCAAGGAACAGCATTTTGCATGTCCATGGAAATACTTGCAAGAAGATACTCAGCACCAAATAAAGGAGTTACAATAAAATACACTACACAGGGGGCTGATGGTAGTTATTAAAAACTATTTTACTGTAAAAACTACTGTACTCGTAGGTAAAGTATGAAATATATTGAGGGAGTGTAAGTAGAATCCAGAGATACAGATGCTAATTCATACACAATTAAGGATACATAGTGAATACTTCTGCATTTATAGATGGAGAATTTAGGTACTAAATGGCAGGTCCCAGTCAAGAAACAACATGGCTGCAAAGTTCACTTGAGGTGAAGAATTTTGCCAGAGACTGCTCTCACATGAAGTCAGCAAGTAGGTACTATCTGCTTGGCCTCTGAATTCAAAGGGATAAGACAGTTAAAGGAGTCCTTCATCTCTTTGAAATGGCTCAAATTAATTAATGTTTCAACTTGCTTCTAGTGCATGATAAGATGCATACAGTGAGGGATGAATTAAATGACAAAAATGCGAAAGACTAATTATAACTGCGCTGACGAACAGCAAAGGAAGAGATTGTCTAAGCACCACAATCATCTGACAGACCTACATTTTTTCCTCTCTTATTAACAGAAAACCCAAACACTGTGATTTGTCAAGTGGTCCAAATCAGCATCATAAGGCTTCTCAGCCACTTGGCCATTAAAAAATGGATAGTTGAAATGTAAGAGAATTGAAGTTTGTTGGGGAAGAACTTACCCATCATTAGCACAGTATGTCCCAAATACCAGAGTTTAACCTGCTCCAGAAATCTAAGTCGTGTTACTATCTCCATATCCAAAATAGGGCACACACCCCAAAAATTCACTTGACCCAGTTCACCCAGAAAAGAGTTTATAATAGCCATAAACCAACCTCCTGCATCTCCAAGTCCTGTGCTTCTTTGCAAGGGAGTTTAATTTCTTTCTATGCATTACTGAATTTGGGAGGAAAAAATGAAAAGGTGAGGGGGACACACAACATAAACCAAAGCAACCCACCAAAAAAAACCAAAACAGTTTTCTGTTGTTAACAAAACACAGCAGCTATACTTGCAGCCCCCTGGAGTTTCTGTCCCGGATGTGGACCCTGGCAGTTCCCAGCACTTGTGCAGTGCTGAAACAGTTCATGGAAGCTGCTCACTCCCTGCCTCAAAGCTCATGGCTTGAAGCTCATTTTTACCTCCCTCAAGCAGCCCACCTCCAGCTGCACTCCTTTCCTTGAAATTTTATTTGCTCTTGTTTTCCATGACTGTTTCCTCTGGGTTTAACTTTGCACACCTGCCTGGGCACCTCTGATGCAGCCATCAGCTCTCACAATCCTTTCGCTCTCTGCTGGATCAGGCCCTATAGTCCTGAAGCTGAACAACGTGTGAGTGAAACATGATCAGACTGAACTGCTCATATTTATTCCTAATTTTTGGCAATGTGTCTGCACTCCCCAGTGCACTGGACAAGAAAATTACATGTTCTGCTTACATCTCCACTCTGTAGCTAGCATGACATCAGCTCCCTTTAATCCATTAACAAGCCTGTCAACAGTGCTGTGCAGGTGCTACTAGATAGTTCTAGCTAGTGCACCAGTATTTAATAGAAATTAAAATTTATCACCCTTTCTACTAGCACCACCTCACTTAGAAATAAAATTTTACAATGCCAATTGTGTGAGCAGCACTAGAAGTGTTGCCTTCCTGACCCTGAGATTTTATCACAAGACAGCAAGATAAACCTCTGAGAAAAGTTAGGAATAATTAACATATGCTTCTGGGGCAAGAGTCTCCATGAATAATGCACACAAAGCACAGACACACCCTCTCCACTAATACCAGCTTAATCTTTAGTGAATTCTTTGGTTTTAGCAGAACTCCTTTCTATTATTAATAAAGGTTTATTTTTATTGCAGCATGTTCTCCAGCCTCCAGACCACATCCAGGGCACTAAAAACACATAAGAGTAGTCTTGACAAACATGTTCTTTGAGATGGTCCCTTCCTGCCCTGAGGCATGACTAAGCTGAATAGTGTGGAAGGACAGCATAACTCTCACATTAACTTGGAGCAATGAGGGTCTGACTTCTACTTATTTTTATAGAAATTAAATATGAAATTATTCATTTAGGGTCATGTAGAAAGCCAGTGGCAGAAAGAGAACCCAGAACTAATTCCCAGCTTATTTTACTAATATCCCTTTCCTTCACAGTCATCTTTTAAGATTCAAATTATATCTATCAAAAATGTATGATAAAAATCTGCCAAAATTATGTGCATCTTTCCCTTTGTTAAACAGAAGGGAAGCAAGACACTGAATAGATGCAGTAATTTGCAAAACTTTGGAAATTGGAGATTGTCTGAGCTCTTCCCAAAAGCCTTTCCTCCTCAGAATCCGGTGGATGTTCTCTGTGGGGGTCTCTGCAGGAGGTGGTCTGTGTAGCACTGCTGCTTCTCCATCCTGTAGGGTGGCTTGGTCACACCTTGCCAGCCCATGAGCACTGTTTATTAGGGCTGCTGGGGCCACACAGCACTGGAAGAAACCCTGGTGGCTCTGTGTTACCCTCCCTGGGGCATTCTCCTTATATCTGGAATAAGATAGAATAATTTCTCACAACTGTCACTCTGCTGCCCACAGTTTGGGTATTTTTCTGCATACCTGACATTCCCCACCTCGCACAGCCCCCTGAATATCAGGCTAGCCCAGAGGTCCTAGGCTGTGAGGGGAGGAATATCAGGAGATGGCAAAGATTTCCAAAAGAGGCTCTTACCCCAAAATACATTGGTTCAGCTCTCTTTATTCTGTGGTGCAAAAGAGGATGAACAGGAAATGTCAGGGGTCTGTATAGACTTTGGACAGGGTGGGCTTCCCTGGCTCTCTGCCAACCCCGTTGGGGCAGGAGGGAGGGGTCCAGGGTTATCTGATCAGAGTCACAGGGTCCCAGGGAGGGGAAATAGAGTGCCCATGAGCTCACTGTAACACATACCCTTTGTGCTGTCTTTACTCTTAAATGAAAATATCAGGACTCCACCATTCCCACTTGTGTCCTAGATTAAGTTTGCTTAGACTTGACCATTTGATAATTGCATATGTGGCTGTTTCAGCCTTTCTTGGGGTACTGTGACCACCTTGTTCTCCAGAGACAATTCCTTAGTCCCCTTTTTCTCTTCCTAAAACCTCTCCAGTGTTGCAAGCCCATGAGAGGCAATCCCAGAGCTCCCAGCTCACTGTGGAAGCTAGTTATCCACTTCAGTAGCCAAGTCAAAACCACAGGAACATCACACTATAGACAGGATCATGTTTTGGTCAGGGTCACAAAAATCCCACAGAATCACACAATGGGTCAGGTTGGAAGGCACCACGGTGGGTATTCTGGCCAAAATTCCCTGCTCAAGAAGGGTCATACTAGAGCACACAGCACAGGATTTTTTATACCTTCAGTCAGGGAGACTCCCCGGCCTCTCTGGACAACCAGTTCCAGTGCATGGTCACCTGCACACTAAAGAAGCTCTTCTTCATGTTCAAGTGGAACTTCCTGTGCATCAATTTCTGCCTATTCCTTCCTGTTCTGTTATTGGTAAGAGAAGAGCCTGGATTCTTCCTCTTAGCACCCTCCCTTCAGATACTGACAGACATTTATGAGGTCTCCGCTCCATCATCACTTCTCAAGGCAGGACAGGCCCAGCTCCCTCAGCCTTTCCTCAGAAGGGAGAAGCTCCAGTCCCTTGATCATTTTTGTTACCCTCCACCGGACCTGCTCCAGCAGCTCCACATCTCTCTTACACTGGGGAGCCCAGAACTGGACACAGCTCCCCAAATGTGCCTCACCTGGGCTGAGCAGAGAGAAGATCACCTCCCCTGACCTGCTGGCAGTGCTGTTCCTAATGCAGCCCAGGACACCTTTGGCTTTTTTGGCCACACAGGCACTGCTGGCTCTTGTTGTCCACCAGGACTGCCAGGTCCTTCTCCACAGAGCTGCTCCCCAGCAGGTCAGTCCCCAACCCCTGCTGCTGCCTGGGGTTGCTCCTCCAATGGTGCAGGACCCTGAATTTGCCTGCATTGAATCTCAGCTCCTGCTCCACTGCTTCAGACACCAATCTCACTCAGTATTACCTCTCACCCATTTTCTGATAAAGAGAATAAAAGACTTCATGTCTAGTCCTTTCTTTTGATTTGTATGGTCAGCTCACTGCTCAGTCCAGCAATTACTTCCCCTGATGCCTTGCTTAGGCAAAAGTCTCTGTCAGGGGTTACAGCTCTACATGCATCACTTAAAAGCACTCTCAAACCACAAGAACTATGTTACTATCTTAAATAATGCATTTAACTAAGCAATAAAGCATATAATGTATGTTGATAATTTTCAGTGCAAACATGGACCTAGCACCACAAAGACATCTTTTCTTTATATGATTTATAGCACAAGAATACACACTTTTAACAACATTTTACAGGACTAATCCCAAGCTGGTCATCTGACGAAAAATCATCAAGCAGCTGACCATTTTTATTATGTTGCCGAGTTAAAGAACAGCACACCAAAATCAAAATTAGGAGAATTCAAGCCATCAAGTCCTGCTGAACATTTGTAAGAATAAAGCAATTTGAAACCTGCATTGACTAGCTAAACCTCTGGTACTAAAGATAAAAATAAATTTTCTCCAACTCTGAGTGCATTGGGTAACATCTGGCAAAACTGAGACTGGAATGTTCTGGAAGAAAAATGTCAGAGAGTTGTCATTCCAATCCCAAAACCAGTTCCTATTTCATAAGAAAATCAGAGACTTGCCTCCTAAAAATAGATAATTATTCTCAGGAATAACTGAAGAAGTGCCCTGCATAGACTGCAAGTCAAAATGAGAAATGCTACTTCAAATTTAGGAGAGTCAAGCTCATAAGGGTTTAGATAGCATTAGCTTCATTATTCTGCTTCAAATGATTATTTTGCTGTATGTGACAAAAAAAAATTCTAGTCTACACATTAACAGCATAATAAACTGCATCAGCATTTTACATTGTGTTGTCCACCATTCTGTCTGACTGAGATTCAAAGGTACAAAGGCCAGAAGGAAGAAAGGGGTTTTGATCTCAGGACTTCTCATCACATTGACCTGTTCCCAATGACAAAGGATAGAAATATTTCCCATCTCCCCAGAGCTGGCTTTACACCTCCTCCCTTGTGCATGGGGCCGCCCTCAGCTGTCTTGACTCAAGCTTCCTCTTGGCTCTTAAGCTGAGACAGGTCTTGCCTATCAGCCCCTTCCTTGCCTTTCCCAGGAGTGACATCCTGCACTTCCCTGGCATAGTGCTTAAGATAACACGGTGCCCATAATGACCAATACATTTTATTTTCTGTTAGGTATTACCCCGAAATACAGGTAATCTTTAGATTTGAAAAACACATCAATCTAATTCAGCTACTACCTGAGAAACAAATCATACAGTACCCAACTTTTACTTCCAGTAGCCTCAAAATTCTCCCTGACCACAGCTCTCAAAGGATACTGCTACAGATAGATTTCCAGAGTGCACACCAGGGACAGGAAAAGCACACTGCAAAACCCCATGTGTTATTTTTATTATTAGAATTGATAAAATCTCACTGCTAGTTTTATAGTAGACTGTTAAAGCCATAAAAAAAACAGGGAGACAGCTGGGTGCCAGTGCTTGGACATCGAGTTCACAGTATGGGGTATGCAAGCAAGCACACTGCTACTCTGGTCTCAAAGCTCACTGCAAAATAGCATCCTGCAGACTTCAGTCAAGCAGCAAATATTTCTTTAACAGCTATCCCTGAACTTTTTCTGGTGTGTTTAACTTTTAGATGGGGCTGCTCCTAAAAAATATTGGCTAATGACTTCTTCTAGCATCTTCTTTTAAGTAAATACCATTGAGCAAAGAGACAAATGCTTTACCAGGCACAATATTGTCTTTTTAAAGGCACATAGATCTGTTTCTGAATTTTCAATGTGCTTTGTAGATTAAGGACAGAAAATGCCATCTGCTAATCTGCTTCTACTGTGCACAAAGAACCACTGCCCAGGCTGTTTCTGAGGGTTTGGGATTACAGCCTTTCAGTGCTGCTGGGGAAAAATACATGATGCATGTCATAAAATCAGTTTCACCAAGTTCTTTGTAGCCTATCCCACAGAGCCACTGTCTGCCAGGGGGTTTCCTGCTCACCCCCAGGCAGAGAAATGGTTCTCCAGTTACATACAGCATGGTAACCTAACCAGCTGTAATGGTTTGACCAGACACTGGTCTTCAGCAATGCCTGCCATGTGCCCAGCTACCTGCTGTGCTGCCAGAAGTGCTTACACACTTCCCCTCCGTTCTTGGGCTTCTCCTTCTGGTCTGGAGCACAAAGAGGTGAGAAGGTATAAAATGCCAGCAATGGCAGTGCTATCCATGGGCAGTCACCCCTTTGTGACGGAGCACATGGACATGGACACAGTTCTGGAAGAACAACACAAGCCTTGACCAACCTGCACAAGGCTTGGGAGAACCTGGTCTTTGGCACAACTCATGCCAAGTGGACACAGCTAACAAAACAGCCAGCACTGCCTTAGGACAGTCAGGCAGAAGGGGCAAATGGTAGCAGAAGGGACATCAGCGTGATCACCATTTATTTTATACAAAAAGTTCAAATATTATTCCAAGGAGCACTCACATTCTGATCTTAGGCCTTTTATTTCTTTATGAGAAGTAAATCAATCCATCTCAAGCCTCTGATTATCATCAAGAAGAGAGGAAGAAAAAATAGAACACAGTTATGAGTACTCAAGAAATTTAACTAGAGCACCTGCATCTGAAAATGGGATGGACAGAGAGGGAGGATTATTTTTCTCATTAGTGACCACCTAAAAACCAGGCCTCTGAATTGTCTCCTGCCAAGTACTGCATATAACTGCTTTGAAAATCTTGACCTAAAAAGCAAATGTGTATTTTTAAATAATTAATAGCATTCTCTAAATGGAATTTTCTAGCCCCAAACAAAATGTGCAGCTGAGTTCCCCTGAGAAGAGGTATTTATAATGGAAACATTGACACAACTGAAACAATGATGCAGTGCGTAGTATTAAAGCTCAGCACATGCTTAGTCATCTCATTCTTCTTATCAAATTGGACCTGGTCCAACAAAACTCTCATTGCACTTCACTTGTTTGCTTGGCTTCAGTTTAAACACCTCCAGAGCTTACAAAAATACATTGTCAGGCCAAGTGCTTTCAGAATCTAACATTAATAAACCCCACAACTCGATACATACACAAATAACAGGCCCTGCACCCAGCAAAAAGGGCTGTGCTCCAATTGCCTCTGCCCTAAGGTTGGTACAGGGATCTGGGAATCTTTCTCCGTGTCCAAATGACTTCAAAAGCAAGGCAAGATCCCCCAGCCAGTATCTGCTCTGCTTTTCCTCTCCGATGCTTGCTCATGCCTGCATTGCCAAATGAAGTTAACACCATCCTTTTTGTAAACAACCTTTACACATTTAGGGCCAAAACCTGCCCTTTGCCATATATACATACACATATACACACAAGTACACATGTGTGGGAACTCAAAATGTCTCTCAGACATTTTTAGAGGTTCCAAGCCGTGGTCAGACGCAGTCTGGACCCCAGCAGGCAGCTGGATTTAGCTGTAATTTCAAGTTTGAACCATGGAATAAATTACCAACTTTAAAGGTAGAACAAGCAGTCACAAAGTACTAGATAATATAATAAATTTAGACACAAAGTAGAGGGAAATACTTTTTAGTAGTGTACAGGGGGGTTTTAGTACATGTACAGGGGTGTTTTTACTTTATACATGGGGGTCAGAAGTTCTAAGATAGAAGAAAATGGGCTGAACCCATCCTTCTTTCTTCTTCCTTACCTCCATGTTCTTAGTGATGTTAGCACTCACAAATTAGTTTAGAATAGAAAAACACTTAGTAACGTAAGTAATAGGTATTAGGGAATAATTGTAAACATGTTATACGTAATATATCTTATAAAAGATAGCAGCAGCCCTGGGCGAGGAGAGAGGAGAAGAAGACACCAAACAGTCAAGGTATCAGGAGTGTGTGCCTCTCTGCCTGGGCCGCTAACCAAAAGGCCACAGCCCAAAAACTTAATCTGTTAGATAACTAGCAATAAATCATCTTGAGACCAAACAAGAAGAGGCTACAGAGTTTTTCTTTAGGAACACAGGTTAGAAGAGAAGCTTTACCACCACACAAGAACCCAGACCAAACCCGGGGTTCTCACACACATGTACATACATACACACATACATAAGTATATATGGCATTTTTACAGTGTCAAAAGCAACACAAACTATAGTTTTGAAGGCCTTGAGGGCGCAGACCCAAACCTGGACACGGTCATTACTTTTATTTGGCTCTATACATCTCAGTAAGATAATTTTCTTCCCTGCATGTTGGAACAAGTATAGTCTGTACTTTTACTAATTGAGGTTTTTTATGAAACTGGATCTCCTACCTAAATTTTATGCTATCTGGGAAAAAGCTGGACTAGAGCATCCCTAAAAGACACAAGATATGCCATAAAATATATAAACCTACTTTTAGGACAGACCAAATGGGCAGAATGACAAAAAACCAGCAAAAATCCAGGGACAAGAAAATTACAGGAAATAGCTAACAAAACCTGTGATTACTTGGTGTAAATTATAGAGATGCATACAAGTGAAACATCTGTATCCTTGCAGGCAACAGGATGTTTTCATTGATTTCCATAAGATTAGAAGCTCATTCTCTGAATTTTGTCATGACTTAAGCACAAGCAAAGAGAAGAATCAAGTGGACCTGGTGATAAAATTTGGACAGCACAAGAGAAAATTTCCACCAAGAATTTACATACCTTCAGCCAAAAATGAAAACACTCTAACCCAAACCATTAACAACATATATACTTCTTGCATTCAGGAACCAGAGGAGATTCCATCTGACATTAGCCATACCCCCTCATTAAAACATACATAAATTATTTACCAGATAGATCATCCTGCTCTCAAATAGGGATTAAGACCTTTGGGTCAGTCTACCTTTGCCATGATGAGCCATGTTTTGCTTTTGTTGACAAGAACAAGCACATCCTGAGAAACTCATTGTGATTCATTTGTCACATCTGAGATACAATGGTAATAAAATGGTGATAGAAACTCTCTCCCTTCTGAATTACAGTGTTCAGCATTTCAAAGCCTTGGAGCACAGACCCACTCAGAGAGGCCATGAGTTATGTAATTAACAAAAAAATATCACTGGTTTATAATAATGTATTCCTATAATCTCATACATTGTAACAGTAACTCTAAGGTTTATCACAGTTGCTGCAGGCAGGAAATTTCTTGAGTGTCAGAGGAATAGTGGAAGATGAATCAGGGAACTTCTACGTCAGCATCATCCTGAATAATAAAATATATGCTGTAATATTTCCCTGTGGTATTCAGGAGTCAGTCAATAAGGGGGGGAACCAAACCTTCCTAATATCAGTCTTTAACATAACATTTAAGTTCTGTTAGTGACGCACGTAACAGATAAGTAAATAAACAAGCAGAGGATTTAAAAAGCCCAACCAAGCAGGTTTTACAGTGACATCAAGCCATGATGTTTTATTCATCTGCTGAAAAGAGAGGAGTTTGCAGCTACCCAGGGAGAGCTGTTTCAGATGCATAGGGAAGGGGAAGGACAGGATGCAGCTCAGTGATGCTGTTAAGCAGCAGGGATGCAGGTGGGGAAGTGCAAAAAGATATTCCCCCTAAATATTCTAGTGGCTTCAATGCATGTTTATTAATCGGGGCAAGAGCTATTTTCTTCAGACAGGAGAAGAGACAGCTGCTCTGTCAAAAGCAAAATAAGGGACGCTTGGGACACTGCTGTTTGTGCCCAATGGCAGGCGTGTGGTGTCCCTAAGCTGTGCTGCTACTCAGGGATCAAATGGGCAGTGCTGGGACCAGCTACCTTTCAATATTGTTGGACACCCTGCTCTCCGAGATGCTTCCTTGCTGTTTGGCCACAGCAGGATGGAGCAGGATCTAAGCACACTGACCCTGCAATGGATCCTGACAGTGACAATTATAACTGTCCCAAGTGCTGTGGCATAAGAGAGATGGATTTACCCTACCTGTACATTATGCACTCTTTCCCATGGCATTTATTTTTACAGAGCCATTTTCCCATACTTTCTCCAAAATAGAGATGTACCCTTCAAACTGAGGGAAAATCAAGACATTTCCCAGGTTTGTAGAGTGAGAAATAAGAGTAGATGTGAGAGCAGCATCCTTCAACCAGACCACTGAAGCAATAAATGCAGTCTGCTACACCATGAGATGGAGGTTTGTGGGTAACTGCTACCTACATTTCCTGTGGGAAAAGTGCTGTTCAAAAATCAGAGCATGCTGTAGTGGCAGAAGGTATCACAACTTCTGGGAGGTAACATTATTTTAGAAATGATGGGCAACAAAACCTCCCACTGGGCTCAAGAGCAGCTTCTAAATCTCAGCATTTCTGAGAGGCAGGCCATACAGCAAAAGCAGTCATGGGCCTTTGAAAATTCCAAAATTTCAAGTCATAAGCTGAAAAATGCAAATAGTAATAAAAAAAAAGATAAATAAGCAAGAAAATCATTGCTGTGAAGGGCTGGTAATAGAATGCAAGGAGGAGCTCACTGCTGATTACAGCATGAACCAATCTCCCTTGTGAACCAAAAGCAATCATATCCATAAAATACAGAAAAAATACCTCTGTCTCAGTTGACCTTATGTTCCACCTCAGTGACCTTCCACTTTGTTTACACTGGCCACATACAGGTGTAATTGCCTGTAGGGATTTGCCAGTACAATTTAAAACCAAAAAAGAAAAAACTGTCAGGGAAAGAAAGCAAATAGTCATGTTGTCTCCAGACATGTCTAGAATTCATATCCATAACCTCCCTGTCCGAGCAGCCGGAAAACAAGCTGTAACAGCAGGAGGCCTTGCACTTTTACAGGACTTCTGCAAACACAGGAACTGGACTGCTGCTACAGCACCTAAGCAGAACTTCAGGGTTTCCCATGGCACCTCAGCACAGAGAAGAAATCAATCAATCATGTCCCTACTTCAGCCAGGGCTGGCAGATTCTGGCTTCATGTACCACCAGCAGGACCCAGGCAGCCCAGCCAGTTACCCAGGCATTATGTACCCATCTCTTCTCTCTGCCATGCTGAAAAGACAGTGTTCTGAGTCACTCCTTGCACAGAAGCTTTTCCATATCTATGGTAACACTTTCATGCCTGCTGCCCTTCTCTGATCCTTTTCTAGCTTTCATATATCCTTTAGAAATGAGGGGAGCAGCACACTGTAATCAAAGTGTTTGTGAATCACAGATATATACAGTGGGACAGTGACATTTTCAATTTTGCTCTCTGTGCCTTTCCCAATCACTGCAAACATTTGATTTGCCTCTTCAAGTGCTGCTGAGACACAAGTATCCCCAAATGAGTGTCCTGAAAAGTTTTATTCTATGCTGCCCTTAATAGAGTGCACCACAGGCAACTGCAGAAGAAGAATGTTATTATTACAAAATAGGCATTTCCAGACAGAGAATTTCCTACCTCTTTGGGTTTGTGTACAAAGTGACCATAAACATAATAATTTGAGCATTCCCAATGCAACAAGGAAAAATACCAGATCACACTGTGTTCTCCAACCATAAGTTAAAAATTGTGAGGACAGAGGGGTGGTGTGAAGAGGCAGTTTTAACTTGCAGGACTAAGAAAAGTGAAAGCAAAAATAGGAGGCACAATGGAGCTTTATTGCTTGCATTCTGCTTGTTTGCCCTGTCCTTTCCCCTTGTCCCTTTACAGGGCCCTTGCACCCCAGGCAGGGCAGAGCAGCACTGTGGCACACAGGCAGCATGGGCACCATGGCGCACCCCAGCAGGGTGAGCTGGCTCCAACCTGAGATGCTTCAGATCTGGCATTCAACTTCCTGAAAACAAAGAACAAAAACACTCACACTGCTGTTCCCAAGCCCCCCAACTGTGCTCTGCTGTGTGAAGCACCACAGACATGACACACTGTGATCCAAATGGGAATTCTCCATATGGGTGCACAGTTGACTGCAAATGTTTCTACACCACTGCTGCCATCCCCCAAGAGTCACAAGTCATCAAGGTGTGCAACAATTTCCAGACACACCAATGCTCTGTCAAAACATTTCAGTTACAACTTTCCTGCCTCGGTACAGTAGGGACTTGGTTCCCTGCAGCCAAGGGATATGATGGAGTAATGATCAGTGAGTGCTAAAATTTGGCAATTTTCCTCCAACAACCTAATAAAGGAGATAAAGAAGCATCTGACATGAGAAAAAACATCAGTTATCTGCTGAAGCATTTCCTCTCAGTGCATGTAAGAGCCAAAAGGAAGAGAGACAGAAGAGGATTTTTGGGTGATTAAGTCCAGGAAGTGAGTGCTGAGTGAAGCAACAATAGGATAATTTGAGAATCTTCTCATTTTATCAAATTTCAGCAAATTAATTAATCTTTTGCAGAAATGGATATATGCAAGCATAGATAATAGGCAATTTCCATACAAAAACTTTGTTAACAAATTTCTGGCAGCCCCTACACTCTCTGCTGTCTTGGGGTTCAGGCTTCAGGACCCCAGCATTTCCAGAGCAAACAACCATACAGAATGCCCTTCATTCCCAGGACATCAAGGGCATCAGGAAATAAGAAAGAGGGTTGTTCTATAGCATTCTGCAACTCTGTCTTCTGATGGTCCTCTGATCAGATTTACTTCCCTCTGAAGGGAATTCAGTAGGGGAAAAAAATCTGCTTTCTGCTCAAAAAATCCTTCATTTTGTACATGTGTCTTCACCCTCAGTGATATAAATATTTCTGCTTGGTTCTAGTGACAGGACTCGGATTCTGCTCCCACTGCAGGCACATCACCTATTCTCTCTGGGGGCTGAGTTTGTCGAGATCCTCATCTGCAAGGCAGACAAGATAGATTACAAATTTAAGGGCTGGTGCATTTCTATTAATATTCTATAGAGATCTTTTGTCCACCTTGCAGCTGAACACGAGCAGATTCTCAGTGACCTCATTTTCGTTTATGCTGGGATGCCTTACAGAATGCAGAAGTACAGATGACCATAAAGCAGAAATAGATCATAGTAATTGCAGCTCAGAGTCTCTTTAAACCAGACAGTGACAAAATGGGGCTTTTCTGTAAAAAAGAATCTGGTCCATCAGTCTTTTTAATGCCCATAAGCAAGTGATAACAAGCTGCAGTGCACATTACAGATGGCTGGCAGCACCTAATACAGAGTAACACACTGTAAATAGAGCCACTACACTGCAAAGCCATTGGGTGATGTACATCTCCAGAGGAATAATGCTTTTAGCAGGGAACTTTAACACAGGGTTTAGGTTATGGATCAGCTCTGGGCTTTCATATGAAATTCTTACTAACAAAAGAGAGTGTGACTTGGCCTTAACTGAGCAGTCAGATCAGATGGCAAATATAAAGGAAAATGTGTAATTTACTCTGTTTTAAAATTATATATAGGGATCATTTTGCTATAACCTTCCATTTTTAACCTGCCCTGGACATGAATGTGATCACCATAAAGAGAAATTATTCAACAACAGAGAACCCCAATATTGTTTTGTATGCATCTTTAATCCAGCTCTTCATGGGTTCTGTCTGGGATCTGATCCAATGAGACTACCAAATCATCCAGTGTCTTTTTTTCTTCTCTTTCAAGATAGGATCCTCTTACACAAAATCTGAGAAAAATATCTGAAGAAAACCCCTGTATGTAAGTCCCATCCACACCTACTACCATCAATAACCCTGGTGCATCAATGGACAGCTCCCTCCCTTCCATGCAATCCATCCTAATGTGACATGATAAAGCACTGTGGTTTCTGATTGCCTGTGTATTTCACCAGGAAGAGTAAATGCTTTTGAAATACTTCAGCTTCAGGTTAACCAGTTATTTTTTGTTTAATTTGAGCAACAGCACAACTTCATCTGGAAAAAAAAAAAAGTCTAAACAAGGGAGAAACAAGTCAGATCAAATGGAGGGGATGGGTCCATCATGAATGGTCTATAAAATGACTGCTGGTACCTTCAAGAAATTCTAGACCAGCTTTTTATGCCTCTTTTTATACCTCTGTAGCCTCCCCGTTCAAATATGATTCTTCCTTCCACAAGCAGTTTCTCTGTTGCCATAGCAGAAAGTGACCTTCAAAAATCAACCATGACAAGTTTTTACAGTAACAGGACCTTTGTTTTATAAGCTTAAATTAATCAGATAATCTTATCTACAAGATAAGATTGGAGATGTGTTCGTGCTCCAAAGCTGTTCCTGCCTGCAGGGAGATTTGTTAAGGCTCCAGGATTTGGGTTCAAAGCTCACATAAAGGGCATCCTCAATTTGAGAAGCCTCTTATCTCATTAATCCCACTACAAATGACAAGAAGTATTTTGCATTATTTGCTTATTGGAAGTCCTTTGCCCATGACATCATACCGTAGTGTCAGATTCAGGAATTTTTGCTCAGAAGATCTTCTCCATGTGTGTGCACCTACACTCTCCTCCTGTAACCTGTGCCTTCCATTTGGCACTCTCTGATGTATGAAGACACAAAGCAAGTTTGTCTTTAGCAAACAGCCACAACATCTCAACCAAAGCAATTGAGACTGGATGACAGGAAGTAATGAGAACTGGTCTGCAGCTCATCCCTAAAGCCATAATCACAGAATCATTTGCATTGGGAAATCTGAGATCACAGGGTCCAGCCTGTGACTGACCACTCCCATGACAACCAGATCACAGCATTAAGTGCCACATTCAGTCATTTTTTGACCTCTTCCAGAGATGGTGACTCCACCACCTCCCTGAGCAGCCTGTTCCACTGCTCAACAACAATTTCTGTGAAAAAATTCTTCCTGATGCCCCATGGTGCAGCTTGAGGCTGTATCCTCTTGTCCTGTATCTGGCTGCCTGGGAAAAGATACCAACACCAACTGGCTACAAGCTCCTTTCAGGCAGTTGTAGAGAGCAATAAAGTCACCCCTGAGCCTTCTCTTCTCCAGGCTAAACACCCCCAGCTCCCTCACCTGCTCCTCATAAGACCTGTGCTTCAGACCCTTCACCAGCTCTGTTGCCCTTTTCTGGACTCTCTCCAGTACCTCAATGTCCCTTCTGAAGTGAGGGACCCAGAACCAGACACAGCACTCAAGGTGTGGCTTCACCATGCCAAGCACAGGGGAACAATCTCTGCCCTGGTCCTGCTGGCCACACTATTGCTGACACAGGCCAGGGTACCACTTGCCACCTGGGTATACATTAGCTCACTTTCAACCACTGCTGCCCAGTGGCCCCAGGCCACTCTGTCCCCAGCCTGTAGCTCTGCACAGGGCTGCGGCCAAAGTGCAGGACCTGGTACTTGGCCTTGTTGAACCTCATCTCCTGCCCTCAGCCCACTAACCCAACTCCCTCTGCAGGGCCTTCCTGCCCTCCAAGCATATCAACACTCCCACCCAAACTGGTGCTGTCCATCACGCTGCTGAGGGTACCCTAGATCCCCTCATACAGGTAACAATCAGCATAATAATCAGTAATTATTACTTACATTTGATTACTATAGTCATGATAAAAGGGTTGCTGGGGTTCTTGGGGAATTTCTGGTGGTGGACAAAGGCCCACTGATGTGCAAAAAAATGTGGTCTGAGAAAATGCGTGGTCAAACTGGCCTCACTTTGACCAGAATAAGACCTCACTGAAAATGAAAACCAAATTTTGACTGGATGTTCACATTTCATCCTCATGTGTGGAATCTGGTAACAGATGAGGGCTGGTGAGACTTTTTCTTAGAGCAAAACCAGGTTAACAAGTAAGCCACAGTTTCCTAAACACAGGAAGTAGTACTGTGCCATTTTTAGAAGGTACTTTGCCTTTTGAAAGTCTAAATCTTGTTGACTTTCAGTGAGAATGGTCATATTTTCTTAAGCACTTCGGAGTGTTTGTACCATTTTCAGAAGTCAAACTATTATGAGCTTAAAATGATTTGCATTGATGTAAGTCCATAAAACTAAATTCTTTCACCTCTGCTGAGAATGGATCTAAAGGATCCTAAGGCATCTCAAAAGCTATGAAAAAAATTACACAGGAACCTACCATGCTAATGAACTCAAGCAACTGAAATTTTCTTCTAATTGCCCTGTATAAATCTGAGCACACTGACCAGGTCTTCACAGAAAAATAAACCTAGAAACCAGAATGTGGGAAGACAGATAATATTAAAGTTCCAACCCTCTCTCTTCCAGCTCCACCTCATCATGCTGATATATTAGATCCATACATCATCCTGGCACTGCTCTCCTAGTGATGGCTTATAAAGCATTGGGCAGCAGCATAAATAATCCCCAGGGAAGATATTTTCTTTTGATATAATTATTTTTCAATGTTATAGATTAATCATTTAATTAAAACAGAAGAACACTGTTTGGAGAACCACAAGAGAAGGATATGCATTAAATCTTGGTCTGTATTTTCAGAGGATCTGAGGTGCCTCAAGTTGATGATAAAAAAAGACAGTGAAGAAATGTTTTCCCACATTTTACTATGAACAAAAGCTCAAATGTGCCAGGTATTTTCAATTCCCATCTAAGCTACCTGTCCACTCAGCAGTAGTCAAGGGCACACATGTGGTGTACAAATTGTCTGAACATCTGAAAGAACAGTCGGTAGCAGCACCTCCCTCAGCCACAGCCATGTCCCAGCAGAGCCTTTCTGACATTCCAGAGCACATCAGTGACCAGACTGATTTTCTGGCAATCCATTATTACAGTTAAAAATATCTTAAGCCATAGTTTCAAGATTAAACCATGCTCTAGCCCTTCAGCTGTTCTGATAAGATAGCAAACTGGGTCAAAGTATAAATATGCAATAACAAAACAATTTGTTGATAATACTTTAGTTTTCACTCCTACAAAACTTTTTTTCTAGTTCACATGGTGGCAAAAATAATCTTCTGAGGCAGGTGTGGCTGTAACATGGATCTTGTTTAAATCTGGGAATAAAAAGCTTTTTGGTTATCAGTACAGTAAACAGCAGTGCTTGCCAAGCCCCTAATCTTATGGCAGATCTGTTTTCTACTGCCTCATTTCTCTACATCATGATTTTCCCCAACCTGATTAACCAATGAAACTGATCTTATCAAGAAATCAAAGCAACACTATGAAAAAGGTGCCCATGATGAAAAACCCCCATATTTCAGAGCATACTTGGGAGGAAAAACAAGTATATTAAAATAGACAGCTCTCCAGGGACAAGGACGAGAAATATGCTCTGAACCAACTCACCACACAGATGATAAAATAGGGTTTCAGTGGACTTGTCACTTCAACCCCAATGTGATTAAAACCATTTAAACAATAGTATACACCTTTTATCACAAAAAAAAAAAAAAAACACCAGAAAATGCAGTTAAATGCTTGCAAGCATTGATCCTCACTTCTATTTCAGAGATCTTGATTTAAAATCTAATCATCTTAAAAGCACTGGGCACTCCTGGTTTACTTAGCAATTTCTGTTCCTTTTTTACCTATTGCCTTGAGCCTTCTTTAACCTCAAGCTTCATTATTTTTCCTTTATAATTAACTTTTCTTAATTTTCTTAAATTTTAACTTATGTTCGTAATTGTGCCCAACTGTAGAGTCTCAAACTCTTACCTAGATGCCTAAACAAGGACAGATTTTTAAGGAGCAAGCCATTCCGTAGCACAATTGCTAGAAGGATACAACTGCTGCCAACACAACTTTTTAAAACTTAAACCATGGATAGATTTCACATGGGAGTTCTTAACATACCACTAAGCTTGTGATAAATCTATAAATCCATACAAATCTCACCCATCAATGTGAAAGATGAAAGTGTGGGCATGATGTAAATTCATCCACATTTAGAAGACTAAATATTTTGGCCCAAGTAGCAGCAAAAAAAACATTGTGATCACAACATCATTTATTATTTGGTCCCACAATAACAGAAACTGGGGAGACAGGAAACCTCACAAGCCACAGATTTGCTATAAAGCCTCAGTCTGTTTTGGGCAGCTTTGATTAGTCCCTTCACAAATCTCTCTGTAAAACAGGAAACCATTATGTCCCAAGGATGCAGAAGCATCACTTTTTAAATTTCAATTATCCATCAAAGAGTAGGCTACTGTAATTCTTCACTAATGTAGGATCAACAGGGTCATCAACATTTCAAAGCATCAGAGGCTGAACCTGCCAAAAATACCCATTTTATGAAGGGTTTTTTTCTTTAAACATAAGGATAGTGAGCAGAGAGAACCCCTACAGTAGCTAATCCTCCAGACTCTCATTAAAATAAATTCATTAACTTTATCCATAATTTTGACTAGTTAATATCAAGTCATAAAACTGAATCCAAACAAACACAAGACACTGAAAAAAGAAAAAAGTTATTATTACCCAGCCATGTTGGATTGGTTCAGGCATGTATCTCAGATGAATCAGTATCACTGGATTCATCCAATGCCTCTTGATAAATCTGGCATGACAACTTCAAGTTAAATAAAGAAGAGTTACAAAGTAACATATAAATAATTTAACAGTCCATAAAGTACTGCTTCAAAACTACTATTAACTAATATTTGAAAAATACAACAATTATTTCAATAAGAGTACAGATGATTCAAGGATGAAGTCTAAGCTACTACAAGCCTTTTAATGAGAAATCCTTTCTTAGGCTACCTGGTATTTGTAATCGAGAAAGTGTCTTGTTGGCCAGAGAGCACAATCATGTTCCTACCCTCCTGCAGTCAAAACTACAGCAAACTCTTCCTAATCATCTTTAATTGCTGGTACTGAAACAGCTTGGCTTTGGTCTGATTATTTAATCCAGTATGAGCAGCAACAGTGTGAAGGCAGATTGAAATTATCCATGCAGTCAAGCCAGAGTATTTTCATTAAAATTACTGCATTTGATGGACATTTGCATTCTAGATCTTGGATAGGAATGAGAAACAAGTATCAAAGCATTGAAATTGGACTCATATTTTTCATTCTCCTCCAAAGTTTCTCAGTGTTCTGGAGTGGGAGTAGCATTTGCTTTAGCCATTACTGCCAATGAGTCCAAGTTCACTTTTACCCCTTTTCCTTCAGACAGCACTAACTTCTGGCTGCTTAGTTGGATGCTACAGGATAACCAAAATTCTCATTTACTGGAAAATTATTTTGCATGCCATCCTTCCAGATACTCCAAAAAACTCAGTTTGAGGGGTTATTGAATTAATTTCAGGCACATTGATAATTGTCATAATTTATCCACCAAACTATCTGCATCCAGAGGCCTCTGATGAGAAGAGGCCCCAATGTGCCACATACCAAAACCCTTGCACTGGGACTTGGTGCCTACACCAAGGAGCACAAAGTCAGAATGAACAGCAAAACCCATGAGTAAGTGATTTGCCACACAGCCAACATGCAGCAGAGCCAGGACCCAAACCCAGCTCTCCAGAGCTCCAGTCCCAGCTTCTAACCACTTCCTCATTTAAGCCATTCCTTTTGGAATAGACCTCATCACATTCTTTCCATGTTGCAATTTAAATTTCAAATCCTTTGCTGCATTTCATTTGAAATAGTCCAGTTTACTCAACATTTCCAAGCCACACTTGAACACACATGCAATTACCAACTCTTTTATCTCGCTCTGATAGCACAGTTGAAATAAAAAGACCCATAGAAATGTATAGAAAGATGGTTCTCCATCTCACTCCCTTGTGAGGGAGACAATTCTTGCAAATAGTATATTATAAAGACAGCTCTGTGTTTTCTGACACTGTTCCACTTGTGTCATACAGACACTCAAAACAGCACAGAAACTGTGGGTGCATGCAGGCATAACTGAGAGCAAACAAAAAGTTACAGATTGGGGGTTCATAAAACATTATAGAGTTTTCCATGCTGCCCTTTTCCCCATCACTTGTATACTTTTCATATCCTGATCATAAGCAGCACTCTGGCTTCTGGCATGGTAAGTCAATGGGAGTCATACCACAGACTTCATCAATTTCCTGGAATCTTGTGAGAAAATAATCTCTTACATCCTCCATAACCAGAGAAATACTAACAATCTACAGACTGTTCTAGTGGGAACCGAACATGAGATCTCCCATTGTCTCCTTGATTGTAATTTACAGTGTAACTTACAGCTTCACTTTGTAATTAGAGTCATCCTTCAAAGCAAAACAGTCCTCTGCTTCCATACTCTATTTCTCACCATCATCAAAAACAATACAATTCTTTAGACTGATAGACTAGCATCAGAAGAAGAGGGATTAGTATCAGAAGAGGGGTTTGATTACATTTAAAAAGGCTACTTGGCAATATTTTTAGCACTGGAGTAATGAGCTTTCATAAACTCATAGGATGAATTAAAACAAAATGTCCACCATTATTTTTTTACCTTACACTGCACAAGGGTTGTTTTCACTAGCCAGCCACTATAAGGTACAAAACACTAATCCAACATGATGGCCCCATTTTAAGAAACATCTTTAGTCAATTCTTTTAAGTAGAAATCATTCTCCATTTTACCAGACCATCTACCTGAGATACCCACATCATTTTTCCCCCTTCAGACAGAATATAGAAAAAGCAAGGCAGAATTATACAGGAGGAAGAAAACTGGCTTCCATAGATCCCACAGGATTTTTAATCCAAGATTCTCAGACTGCTCTAATTATTAAATGTGCTTAACTTCCACTTCTACTGTTTGTACCTCATTTTCCAAAAGAAAAAAAAACAGGTTGCTTTCCAAAGCACCCAGGATAACAAACTACAGGTAGAGTCCAGCAACACACAGAGTTGGCCCTCTCCAAGCTGATTAAACTCTCTCAACACAGAAACAAAGTATAATGAATAATCTCTAAAAAGATATAGTCACACAAGAATATGTCATTATAATCAGTTAAATTACTATTTACATTTGCTAGAGTTTTGTTAGCATCTTTTGTTAGAGATTGTTAGCATCTTACTTACAAGAATCATAAGGAACTATTTGATTAGCCTAATTTTGATTCATGTAATTACAATCAAGGTGATCTCTATTGCATAACTACTGAATACCTTGTATTTTCAAAAACAATAATGAATTTAGGTCTATTTGGGATTTTCTGCGATTTCAAGCAGAAGATGCTACCTTTGCAAGATCTAGAAATCCAGCACAGGGGCATGCTTTAACTTGAAGTATCACAACTTGCAAGTTGGACATTTGTTTTTGGCTTGCATTGTGACATGCCATGCACAGTGCCCTGCAGAACATTGGAGCTGACCCTGAAAAGTAGCACCTGGATTTAAGGTCCTCTCTTAAAAAAACAAACAACCACAATGACTAGAGCAGCAAAAGACTAGCAGAATCGCTTGGTGCTTGCATAAACCAACTATCAGCAGGAGAAAAATCTCATTCTCTTGTTTTTCTCATCACCCCTTTACCAAAATAAATTTCACAGGATGGCTGAATGTCTCCCACCAGCTTAGGGACAGCAGGAACTTCTCCTTTTCTTGTTGTTACTGCTTTTTTTGACCAAAACAAAACACAATAACTGGCTATTTGCACATACCTATAGTGCCCAGACATGTGCCTATGGCTCTTTTTTTGGAAAGAAAAAAGTTTATGAAAAGCATCAATTGCAGTTTTACTCATTCTCTGTCCCATTCCAATACCAATGGTACACAATTATTTTTTTCCAAAAATTTATTTACCCTGTCCACAAAAAACCCTCTATGTCAGTAGCTTATGCAGCCCTGCTGATAGAAAGGTTTTCCCACTAATACAATACTCCTCTGGGGGAGTTTAAGCCTATCATTTCTTGTGCTGTGTGTGCCACACTTCTCTAAGGCAACCATTTTACTTTATTTTATGAACTCTCACAGCTCTGTAGCGGTCTTATCTCTAGATTAAATGGATTAATTCTTCCAGCCTTTCCTCACTGCCTGTGTTCTCCAGATCTCTGAACATCACTCACCCCACACCTCCATGTGGGGTCTGGAATGCTGCAGCTACACCAGTGCCAATCACAGCAGCAGGGTGGTTTCTGGTGTTTTGCAGCCTCTGTTCTTGCTCATTCTTGCACCACTGTGATGTCCTCAGCTGCTGCTCAGTTTGTCACTCACCATAACCCCACGTCCTTCCTTGAGAGACTCCCCTAGCTCTTCATTCATCTGCTCATCTCGCACATAATTTATACCTCGTCACAGGACTCTGTGCCTGTCCTTGAACTGAATCCCACTTAATTCAAATGAATTCTTATAATTGCCAGGATTCTTTTGACTGTTAATCCTTTCATCCAAGTGCTTGCAGCCTTTCCAGCTGTTCACGGCCTAGAAATGCGGTACACATTTTCTAGTTCCTCACAAAAATTATTGCTCTATGAGCTGACAGGCATCAGACCCACCACACCCTCCCAAGGAATCCCACACACTGCATTCCCTCCCCACCTCACAGAAATTCAGATAACTACTCTTAGAGCCTCTTCCCACAAGACTTCTCTCATTGTGTAACTTTATTTTTCTTAAGAAAAGCAAAAACTATTCTAAACAGTACCAAGAAGCTCTCCTGCAGAGAAAATACAAGTTACCACTTCCTTATCGACACTGTCTGCTATTCTAATGTGGAAGGAAATTGAGATTGTTGTCATGGTTTAACACATTTGGCTGTATTTACACCTCATCGGATTCTAGGTGATTTGTTTTAAACTTTTCATCCCACTGTTCTAAAAACTGGAGGTGTCTGCTTGTCCCCCCCACCCCACTGCTTCCATTTTCAAAGTTGTTTCAAATGCTCATTCTCTCTGGGGCCTCATCCATCCTTCACCAGCACCAAGAAGCAACCTTTAATGGATTTTAAGCAAGTCAGCCATTCTCCTTTCAGTTCAAACTTCCCCATCTTATTCCCCTATTTTAACCTGAGCTGTTACACATTCTCATCAAGGATGGCTGTAGCACCTGCCTGATCTATTTTTTAATGAAATCAAAAAAGAGAGGAAAAAAAAAAGAAAAAAAACACCTTCAAAACCATTAACTGGTTGTCCCCAATATCAGCTTGTTGTTCAGAGAGACCTTTGTTTGTCCTGAAACTTCCTGCTGGGCCAGCTCCCACCACACTGTGGCTGTATGAACAGCCCCACAGGCTCCTGAAGCCTCCACCTGCACAGCATCATTCAGCCATGTGATTTATCCCTCTCAACCTCTGCTATGGCTAATTAAGCCATCTTCCTGATTGCACATAAAAATGCTCAGGTCATCCTGCTAGAGGGAAATATCTTTATTGAGAGAAGAAAAAAAAATTGCATCTAGAACATAATCTCTGAATAAGCCATCTACTCCAGGAGTGCAAAGGAGGATTTTTAGGAGATAGAAACTAATTCAAGTGCTTAATTTACCTCAAGAATAAGCAAATTAAGTCCTCCTATTATACCACTCCAGGGATACTTAATGACATTTCCTATAAACCAGTACATAAGCTGCTTTCTTCCTTGTTATGTTTCCTTATCTGTAGTTTAAGTAATTTATATTGTTTCAGTTATAAGCAGATTCATCAAAAATATGTTGACAAGTAACTTTAATTAGACAAACAATTTTTTCAATTAAACCTCACTTCACTCCATTTTAACCCTTCAAATATGAGAACCAAAAGCTTTAAAAGCATTGTCGTAAACATCTCATGCAACTAGCAATCATAACACCACTGACCAAAAATTAAATTCTGAGACAATCTATGCAAATGGACAGTAGATTTTAAAGCAGAAAAGAGGTAAAGAAATTAAACACCTGGCTGCTTGGTGTAATTACCTTGGCCCTCCTTCCCCACAATTATTTAAACTTATTTTAAATTAAGTCCTCTTTACATGACTTCATAGCTGGGTGTCAGCTTTTAGGAGCACCCAGCCAGAAGAGGACACAAGGACTGCCACAGTTACTAATCCTTGGGTATAAACCACTAGTAGCACATTCATCTCAGAAAGAAAAAGGTGGTGCTCACCTTAGGGCAGGGGGAGGCCTTTAGCTCCCATCAAAAAGACAACCATGAGGTTTGCTATCCCTTCAGAGGGGACAAGGCACACCTCCAAGGACCATCAAGGTCTCACAAACCTCCAACACCCTTGACACAGCACCTCTACTCTGCTGTATTAAGTGAACCTTCCACGCCCATCCCCTCAGCAAGTTGTACAGCTAATACCAGCATTATTAAGAAAAAAACAGCATAATCTGACATGGAAACACTGATGGACTAAAGCACAGCAGAGCCTGTGTGTCCCTGCAGCAGCTGCTGGGAGAGCCTGGCTGCCCTCAGCCCTGAGCAGGAGCTGTCACACAGGGGGAATAAACCCTGGCATTACGCACACTGCAGGACCCCAGGCTAGGAAATCTTGGAGCACTCATAGCTCCTGGCCAGCCTAGAGAGAATTTCTTAGCTCCATCTGGTGGGCAAATAAGCTGCTTCTGGCTCACAAACAGCCATTCCCCTTTTAATTGTCAGTGGATTTATGAGAAGAGATTATTAAGGAAGAGCATCTTCATTAACGGCAATTTTTGCTTCTCCTGGGAAGAATTCTATTTATAAAGATTAAAACACATCACTGCTGGCTGGATTTCTTTCCTGTGGATCTCTCTGTTCATATTTCAGCTACATACCTGCATTTACCTTCACATGTCCCAGACAACTGGAAACTACAGTCCCAAAGAACAGTCACCTCTCCCAAGACCCTGAGTAGCCCAGTGACAGCAATTCCTGAACAGCTCCTAGGCAGAAATGGAGCAAACAAAGCACCTACAAGGGAACCCTCAGCTGTTATTGCTGAGCACAACCACAGCAGTCACTGGGTTCATTCCCTGCACTCATTACCCAGGGATGTGGTTCTGCTTGGAAGAGTGGAAGGAGTTTTAAATTGCCCTCTCACTGTGCATGTTTCCTCAATGAAGACCTTACCTAGCTCTTTCCTCAGCAAGATGGATGAGAAGTAAATGAACTACAATAGGAGCTCATGACAAAGAATTCAGCAACTCCTTGAATTTGCCCTTGCCCACACCTTTCAAAAAATATAGCATTTACATAGGAACAAGGCCCAGTGAAAAGCAGGAGGTTATAATACATGGTTGCATTTAAATTCATGATGGATTTAATTCGTTCATCCCAGTGATAGGTTTTGGAATAATTCTTCATCCTCTGTTGCCAGAATTTTTTATACTTGAGAAACAACAGAGGTCTAATAATTGAACTAAGGAGCAAGACAGCCTCAGCCACTTCATCTATGCACCCCAGCTAATGACAGAAGCAAAAAGAAAATATTTAGTCAAGTATCTTTGTCTGCAATCTGGATGTAAACCAACAGCATTAATTATGGACTAAAGCCTAAGATCACATCTCTCTAATTGTGATTACAATAGGTTTCTAGTCACTGAAATATATGTCCCAGTTTAACAAGAACCCTGCTGTCACTATTTTTTTTGCTGAAGTTAGAGCAATAAATACTGCTGTACTCTCAATTTCTGGTTTAAAAAAGAAACAACCCTAATGGTATCGCTATGGCCTTTCCAGCATCAGAGCTCCCTTCTGTCCTTATCCGTTTTATTACATTTGAGTTAATTTATTACAGGACAAAAACATTTCTCCAACTCACAAGCATCTACTTCCAATCACAACTGTATTTGATTACATTTAATAATAAGCTTATTTCATTTAGAGCTGAGTAAAAATGGTTTCCTATCAAGCAAATCTACTCCTCCTTAAACTACCTGTAATAGTTATGGCCAAAACGCAATTTTTTAATTCTTGAAGATGCAGACTTAGCTTAGACTTGCCATAGCACATCATTTTCCAAAGGGAGACACAGATACTGTCCTTATTGTACAGGTGATGGGATAGCAGAGACACAGAGATGAAGTATTTCACCTCTGGAGGTGAATAGAGGAACACAGCCATTCTGATGGACTTGTGATGCTGTACCATACCCCACACAGATCACATGGTGAATTTAGAACCATCATGTACCCTATTGTAAAGCTGCCTGCTATGTAAAAGCTTCTCAGTTTGCAAAGGTTTCTACTGGCAGCTCTGAAAAAAAGAACAGATTCTGTTTAAATCCAGCTACAATTTCTGCTTGAGCTGGCATGGTGGAAACCCTCCTGGAAAAGCAGGGTTGTGCCTCTCACTTGCTCATTAAATGACACCCAGCTGTTTATTATCCACACTACCTGTGTTTCTCAGAGGACACAAACTGCCTAACTATGCAGATATGAACTCGTATGTGAACAACAGTCATAAGTCAATTTATGAAATTTTACTTGTCTAACCTAATTGAATCTACCCCAGACAGCAATAACACTAAAGAAAAAAGGAAATTTACAGCCTCTGTTCCCTTTTTCATAAAAAGCTCAGCTCTGAGTATAATACACCAGGGCAATATTTGAATGCTACAGTGCACAGATGCAGTCACACAGAAAATTAGAACTCTCCAAATTAAAAAAAAAAATAAAATAAAGAAGCTATAGCACATAGCTGCATCAGTACCAGCTCAAGAGTGGAAAAGTACTTCATCTGCTTAGCCCCTTTCTACTCTGTTGGTGACGTCAACCAGGCACTAATGAAAGCCCAATTAGCATATCACCTTGTGTGTTTGAATGTACAATTGGAGCAGCTGACGATTCTCTCCTGAGACTCTAAATAACCACCAAAGCTGAGCCAGAGCTGCTGCTTGGTTGGGAAGATTTAGCTTCAAAACAGACCCAGTTCCCTGTGCAACACAAATGAATATGCCAATGGCAGAAAAAAACCCAACCCAGAGCACATGGATTTCTCTGAGGAAGGCAATACAATGCAGCTCCAATTTTGAACAGCATTCATTTGGCACTCATTGTAGAATAAAAGCTGTAATTCCTAGTAGGGTTTGAAAATTGCATTGACTATTTGCTCCCGAAAAAACAGAGTACAGACCTTGGTGAACTTTAGGAAAGCAGCATCCTTGTCAATGCCTGTTTTCCAGATAACAGTGACTGAAGAGCAAACAGCCATGGGACAGAAAGTGCATCCTTCTGCTCTAAAACATGTTGCAATCAGCCAACATAGAAAAGAAAGGGAATTTGTAGACCATTCAGCTTCAGACATGGACTGGACTCACTGGTAGGGAAGGCTCTATGATTTCAGGGCTCTTTCACTCCCTTTGGTCCCTATTTAGCCACCAGTGTCCAAGGGAGAACATCAATGGATGTCTCTCATCCCATCTCCTTACCTGAACACCCACAGCAGCTGTTTGTCCCATAAGCACAGATGTGAGGGCTGCCATCCAGGGAGCCACAAGTCATTCTCAGCACAGCAATGCACCAACTGGCACAGGATTTCAAATTACCAAAATGAATAGTAGGGGTGGAGATGAAACATGAGGTCATAGAGAAACCTATTGAAACACTGCAATATTGACAGAAAGGAGAGAAAAAAATGAAAGGCCTAAGTCTTTAGCAAGAACTTGCCTATTCAACTTCCTGTACAGGGACTGAAAGCAGGACCAGAGGCTCCTGCCAGACCTTAGAGAAATCCTAAAGGGCACCACTGTTTTGTAGCATTTGAGAGCTAGAAACTGAAAACTGTCTCTGTCAATCCAACAGCAATGACAGGGGAGTACAGTGCTCTGAGCAAGAACTTCAACCCTGACCTAGATAAAAAGTTATCTAAAAGAAACAGGAATTCAAGCCCAGCAGGACTTCCTTGGAGTCTCCGTTGAAATTACAAGATTACTTATGAGGTTCAACTGGATTGATAGAGTGCTGGCATTGATCTTTTTGCCTAAATGGACAGAAATCAAACCCCAAGCACAGGAAATACACCAAGAGCACCCCTTCAATTCCCATACATGAAGACCTTCTGCCCACTCTCTATTCCCTTTAAATACCAGGTATTCCTGTCTGGCCATGACAGTCAGAGGGCACAAAACAGCCTGGCATCAGAGAATGCCTCACAAGCAGACAGAACCATAACCAATTTAAAAGGGCTCTGTTAAATGAGAACATGTCCTTGAGTGATTTTCAGCCTCAAACCATCCTCTTAGTCATAGCTGATCACATCAACATGCATCAGGTTTTGCACAAAAAAGGCAAAATGCTAACAAGACAAATAGCTAAATAACACTGCATTTAAGTCTTTATTAAATATGGCTACAGTGTGTACAGATGGAATTAACACCTGGGCTTTGATTTGGCAAGCATCCTCTACAATGCTTATATACAAGCCAGTGAATCTTTGTTTCACTGTTGTTTCTCCTTAGTATTCACAAACTCCAGAGATGTCCTTCAGTTTCTCCCCCACCCTTGGGATTATCAAATGTTTTATAGCTCTGCAAACCTTAGCATGGCCAAACACTGCAGCTGTAGATGAAAGAAAATTATCTTCAAGGTGCTTTCTCTCAGCAGGATCTTCATTTTCTTACCTGGGGTGGGTAGACTTAGAGAGCCAGGATGAGAGAGCAGGGCCCCATTCCAGAGTGCAGAATAAGAGCACAGACTCGATATAACAGCTCCTTCCAAGTGGTAATCAGACTTCTAAATGATCTATGGGAAAAGGAGACAGTATTGAAAAGCTTTAACACTGGGCTGTGCTACTTCTTGCCAAATTATATATTTCATACCATTTCTCATGAGAAATATTATTTTGCTAATTATGTCTAATGATTTTTTATGGTAGAAATATTCCAAAAGATTTTACATTCATTCTCACAGCACTAAAAAGAAACTGTCATGTTGATCTAAACCCATATTTAACCTTTGTGGCAAATAAAGAGGGACTTCCAGGTTGTGATTTTTAAAAATCCATACTTCAACAGAAATACATTCTATTTTCTGTTCTGAAAAAAAACACAAATTCGTGTTTTGTCTGAAAACTTCCTTTCATTAAATCATAAAGTAAAGCAGACCAGAAATATAAGTTGATCTATTCCCATTTAGCATTCAATAAACTCAGTAAACAGCAGAAATTAGGAAAAGGAACACCAGATGCATAAACAACAAAGTAAAATTGACATCTAATGATATTTATTTCAATTCTTGAAATAGAATCTGAGACCAGCATTTTTAAACAATCACTCTATGTATTATAATAGGAGAGTGTTTCTTTTTGATAAGTTGGCAAATCAATTCCAACAAACAGATATTTGAACAGTGCAGCAATCCCAACCAGATCTGATCTTTGGAAAAGTTTCCTTCTCAACCTCAGAATCCCCCAGAAATACCTAGATAAGATCAAAAACAACAGCAGTAACACAACCGAGGCAATCGCCACGAGATCTTCGACCCAGAGTGATTTAGAGACGCGGGGTGTAAGATTTAAAGGTCTTCTTGTCCCTTTTCAGGCCATAAACACCTGCACCGAGTGGGAGTGAACTGTAACCAAATCTAAAGGCATAGCTTTGCATTCCTTATGCATCAGCAGCTCCCACTAAACTTCCAAAATGCCCCCAATGTGCCCTGCAAAAACACACAGCCAGCTACAGCCTCCCTTATTCTAGAGGAAACGGAATTGAAATGCAGTACAGTCAGCAGTTCCATCCAAGTAAAATGAAAGGAGAACTGAGCTTTCTCTTTCAAAATTAACAGAGTGATTTGCAAGCTGTAATGGAGAGTTCCTGCTTCCCCTTCCTGGGGGGCTGGATAATGCATCTGCACGGGGAGTATCTGGGAATCTAGAAGTATCCACTTCTCAAAGACTGCTTACTTGAAATAACTAATCTGAACCAATGTAACTCCACAATTGATTCTTTCTTTGCTTCCAGTGGTTGCCCTTATCAACTTACAGTGCACATTTCTAAAAATCATAGGTTTCTTTGTTTGCTTCCAGAAAAAACACTTATTTTAGATAATCTTGCCTCCACAAAGTAATTTTTCAATTTCCTAAAGGCACAGCAGTGACTGAAGAAATGTCTGATTACCCATAAAATGCCTCCTGACAGCTCAGATTAATTACTAAATTATCACATTTAAATTTTTCATGTGCACAGGGCAATTACTTTTATGAATTATTGTTAGCAATGTTTCACTAAATCTGAATGAATTTTTAAAGGATTCTAATTGCCACTTAGATGGCCCTTATAACTCTCATTTTAAAAGCTTTCATGTCTTTTGGTCATAGTTACCTGTGTTCAACACAAACATGTTCTCCCTTACATTTTAAATCATTGAAAATTATTCACATCAGAAACAGAAATATGAAGCTGGTGGTGCTACATAAGCAGATAGACTGCACAGTAAAAGTGATTCATAGCCAAAGTCTTGAGAATGAATAATTATCTGTAACCCTCACTCGGAGCTCTTGCGTCAAGTTACATTATTCATTTGGTTTTGGCAGGAGAAATTAATGAATTCCAACTTGACAGACACCTTCAAAAATTATAAATTCTTCAAGCAGTTGGGCCAAACTAAACCTTTAATATGTCCAGGGAGAGAAAAAAATAGAGGTACACAAGGAGTGTTTTTTTTCCCCCACCGGAATTTTAAAAATCACAGGTACAAATACATATTCAGAAAGGACAGGTGAGTTTTAAATTACACCACTAATACGGGCTGGAGCTCTGACTTGTGTCCCAGTGGAGTGTCATCAGGAAATTTCATTAGCACAATCTATTTTTTATGCCAAGGTTGCTAATGAAAGTGATAAACAAGATCAGAAATAAACTAATGATTGATGTACTCCCCCAACAAAATCCAGCTAGATGTTTCTCTTTCAAGTGCCACATTTTGTGTATGTTCTTCATCCAACTGCTTGCCCACTTTAGAGATTTTTCTATTTTTCTTTTCATTTTCACTGTTCACTATCAGTTTGTTGAGAGGCAGCAAATGAAATACTCCTTTGAGAACCAGATGGATTAATGCTTTTTTAATTCTTTTGTCTAGAAATCAAAGATCAAGATAACAGGAAAGAAACAGAAAAGGCTGTCTACCCTGTCTTCTTGTGCACAAGGAATGAAGTCTTCACCACTAAGGTCCAAGGGAGACATTTGAAGAAGGTCCCATCAAAACAGTGATATTGAAAAACAGCCCATAAAAATGGCTCACATTTCTTAAATTATATGTGAAGCAAACACCCCATTAAAATCTAAGACTCTGATTACCTTGCTGGTTTTCTTGCTGGCTGAATGCAGCAATGTGGGCAATCCAGTGAACTTCATCTCTGCCCCCTTTTTCAGTGGAGAGTGCAGAGTGGAAAACATGTGGCAAGCCTACTTCTGTAAAGATTTTGAAATCTTCCAATGAATGTGCTGCAAGCCATTTTTAAGCAATATTCATCTTCTGCAACAGCAAACCTATTTCACTGTGACCTTCAACAAAGGCCAAAGCCTGAGGGATGGTTGCCAGCACCAAGTTACGCTTCAATATCCAACCTTGCAGAGGATCCAAAAGGGATTTTCATCTGCATCTAAACTCTAATTAGCAGCTCTCAAAGCTGTGTTTGATATCTTTATTCCAACAGTCAATATCAGCCCTTAATACTTGCCCATATTGCTGTCCAAAATACACAGCTATGGATGAAGAATATGAATTAAATGCTTGAAAAAGTAAGTCCAGCAAAAACTGCCACCTGCAAGAAATATTCCACTGTATCACAGAGGCAAGGACAGGTCAAGCTGGGCTGAAGCTGAGCCAAGGGAGCAGTAAACTGCCAATGTTATTCCCCAATTCCCAGTGCTCCCACTGACCTAAGTGGCTTAATGAATTCTGGTTTTCTGATCAGATCCAATACAGCTGAGCTGGGCTCTTGCTTCAGCATTACTGGCATGCTTAGATACAGAGAAATGGTATTTAAGAATTGCGGAGTGATGTAAAAGAATTCCAGGTTGCTAAGAAAACTGCCTGTGTACAGGAAGAGTTGGGTTTTTCCCCCTCATACAGGGGGTACATCTTAGCATTTCTAAAGATCCTCAACATTTTGCAAATTAGAATCCTACCATAAAAACTGAAAAGGTTTGAAGAAGCTACCTCAACACATTCTCTTTCCTTCTCTTCTCCAGTTTTTCACTTCAAATTCCTGCCAGATGAGTCATACTGAATGTCTCTCCAAAAACTTTGAGGATTCTCTCCCACTTATTTTGAGAAAAGTTTTTCATTGCAAAGAACACTATTTTTACCAATTAACACCTTGTTAACAATCCTAACAAAGTTAATTGCACAGTTTTTGCTAGGTTTTCCCAATTACAATGATAGCTATTTGAAAAATGGAGGCTTTTCCCTTTGAACTATCAAGTACATCACCCAGACATTAAAATTAACTGCATGCATTTCTTAAAAAACATTACAGTGACAAGAACAAAAACAAAACCTGAATGGTGCCTGTCCTCCTCCTGTGAGGAGAGGACTTCTTCCTCACCACACATGGAGTACAGCAGACTGTCCTTGGCACAACAGTAAATAACAAGCAGTGGACAGGGGTTTATTTAAGAGCTTTTACCCAGCCTGATTATCTAACATTGTCTTCACTTGTTCTCATCCAAGCTTCATAGGTTCACCAAGACCTGACTGCCCCCTCCCCAGAGGAAGATCATTGCTAGCCTGAGCAAGGTAGGCAGAAAGTTCTTCCAGTTCTTGCAATGCAGCTGTTTGCAGCCACCAGCCTCAGGCATGACTGGCCAGTGTGTCCCTGCACATCCTCAAGCATTTGTCTCCATACAGCTCACTGATTTCCAGGATCTACACACACATCCAGGACCTGTGCTCCAGCCAGAATCTCCACCCATGTCTTTTCATGTAATCTTTTTGGGAAGCCAGCACCAAAAGCCTGTGTTCCTCCCAGTCTAAAGCAGAAGCATGACATCTGATCAGCCTCCTTGTTGCTGGTTCTTTCTCAGGGCTTATTAATTGTAGGGTTTGGGTTCTTAATTGGAGGATTTGGCATGTGCCACTATATCAGAATTTACAACTGAGTAATAGCAACTGCAGCCAGCAAGCAGCAGGCTGCTGCTTCAGAGTGCAAAAGTTCAGTTTCAGACACACAGCTATCTGCCAGCTGCACGTGCTCACAGTTCAGGCTATTCCTTCACCTGAGACACAGACAGATAGGTTATGGCCATGCTGAGGCAAAGTGGAATCTGCAGATGGTTTCCACGCAAGAGCCACCTCTCTCAGGAGACCCACATGGTAACTTGATTAGGTCATGTGTCATCCCCAGTCTCAGTTAACTCCCAACACATGCTCTGGAGTCAGTTCAAAAGAAATCAAATTGCCATCATCCAAAAGGCACTGCAGCCTGTGGATGGATTTCTCTACTGAGAACAACTGGATCAGGCCCCAGTCTGGGGCTGTCACAGTGTCTGGGTGTTTGTCAGGGCTGCTCCACATGCAGCCACAGCAAAGCACTGGCAAGGCAGCACAAAACCACAAGCCCCAATTCATTGTGATTTTTTATATCTCAGTAGGAAAGAAGCAATTAAAAGTATCATAAGAATACTCCCAAGTGGATTTTAAAAAGTTCTGAAGCTGGTTAAAGCTTTTATTCAATACTGACAATGGTTATTCTGAATAGCTCAGAGTAGGGAGATTTAAAGGCTTAAATAAGGCCAAATGACAGTCAGGAAAACCCAGAAAAGCTTTAGGCCTTCTACAGGATCTATTTTGTTCTAGCTGGATCAGTAGACATAATGAAACTTTATCTGCCTCATATCCTTAGGCTATCAAAGCTAAAAACCACTATCTTATTAACTTAGTGTTTTACCAACACTGAGAATCTGACTTCATGAACATGTTTCCTGTTAGAAAGGAGGCAAAAACCAGGTGGAACCACATGCTAGAAGACTCATCATACTATTTATACTTCAGAAAAGATACTTGCTTTCCATGGGAACTCAGAGCTATCCATTGGCTTTAAGTTTATGAGTTAAGTGCCTTTTTAGAGATTTCAAATAAGACAACATGCAATGTGTCTGGTTAAACCATTTCTCCCCCAACAAATAAATAGTCTATCTGCTGAGTTTCAGTGGCAGAAACTTCCTTTAACACCCAAATAGATGCATATTATACCTACACCAAGAGAAGAGGCCACTTTATCCTGCAGCTTCCATCTTTTGAGTTGTGCTTCCCCCACTGCAGTACCCCAGTAGCTCAGAAATCTCACAACAGAACTCCTCTCCTCAAGACTGGGGATATTCCATCATTCTTAGCTTACAAGTAAGGCATTTAGGCAGCATGACATGACTGATCAACCTAAAGACACATGAGGCCTACAAATTGCTGTGATTTTAATTTCATTCACCTGTGCCCCAAGCTGATGGTTCTCAGTTCAGAGCAGCCCCTCCCAGGGGCTGATTGTTGCCCTCCATGGTTCATTTTGGATGGCCCTGTTCCTGCACTACTGATAAAACTATTATCCATCACTTTATTAGTCCTCTGTTCACTAAGAAGTAAGGAAGGAGTGTTGAGAGCTAAAAATCCCCCAAACATGGTTCTATACATCATGGACAGTCACAACTAATAGCCTTGACATGAGGACTAGCAAGAGACAACAGTAACAACATTAGAAAAAACAATTAGACTCAGTCCAGCCATGCACTGCCACTTCCTCTTTTTTTAAGTAGCACATCCCTGCCTCTTTAATTACAGCAGGCAGGATGTGAACAGATGCTTACTGCAGCCAGCAGCCCAATGATTCAAATTTTTTGCAAATCCTTTAGGTAGCTGACTCAGGTAAATAAGATGTGCAGATTCCCCCCAACTGATTAACCACTGGACTCACACAAGCTTGGCTCATTGACCACAGATGTTGGGAATACAAATGTCCTCAGATGACAGCTCTGTCCTCAGTTTCATCATCATTTTGGGTTGAAAACAAAAATGTCCGCATTTGCTGACATCTTGTCTGGAGTTGGGACAAAATACTCCAAATCAGTAGGAGGTGAGGAATTCTTTCATGAAATGAATCACAGGTTGAAATTATTCAAATAATAAAAAAGAAAAGCAGAGCTCAAGATATAGGCAACAGGGATCACCAGCCTGCAATTCTCCAGATAAAGCCTACAGATTTATGTACTGCTTACAAATGTCTCCATTACAAGGCCTGGCTCTCCAACTACCTCCCAAGGAAACAAAATCCACACAGATCTCCAGTGATATACAAGCAGCATGTGAATTCAATTTCTTTAATAATCAAACCTAAGTCCCTAGCAGTTTCAGCTGTCATGTCCATTTCTAGCTTCTACAGACACTTTATCAGCCTTTACTTCCAGAGCTGATGTCACACAACACATCTGCTGGTTACTGCTGTGAAAACGTCCCAGTTTCACACCTTCCCAAAGGCAGATCCTTCAAAATCCTGTGCTACAATATGCAAGTGCCTCTTGACAGCTTCTCCAGCCATAAGTGGGCACAGTTCTAGAAAAACTGAATGGATCTTGCAAGCTTTCCTCTCTCATCACATCTGTGTTTTTTCCTGCCAAATATTTCACCCTGTTCTCCCTCTTCAGCCTCTCTCTTATCCATACAAACAATTCCCTCTCTGGTAAAGATGAGGCTTTCATAACCCACTTGCTGATGGAGGAAAACAGAAATAGAATTAACCACCACATGCCTTTTTCCTTGCTTACTTGAAAGACACCATAGATTTTTTTCTTCAGCTCTGACTAAATTGATTTGAACAATGAAAAGGTATATACAAGCATTTGGATGCCAACCATAACAAAACAAGCATTTATATTTAGCATGGAAATTATGGAAGAAATTAAGCCATGCTAATTGCCTAAACTCAAATTCCCTGGGATTTTACAGGTATTTTCATCACAGCACGTGTTGCAGTTGAGATAGCCACAATACGCAGAGTATCACCATACAATTTCAGAAGGTTTTGAGCACTCACCCATATAGAGTAACACCATACCTCACAAGAAGGCTTCAGGTATCTACCGATACAGAGCAACACCACTTCAGAAGGCTTCAAGGATCTATCCTCCTTGCTCTTTAGCCCAACCTTTTATACCCCTCATGTTCATACACTGCACCTGTGTGCCCTCTGATCCCATTGGTGGTTGGTCAGTGCCCCTGGACACTCCCTGTCTCGTTGCTTTCAATGCTGTCCACCTGCTTTTCACAGCTGTAGCCCATTAGGGATGAGGTTTGGCTGCAGCCCCTCTCCCAGTTACCACAAACAGTGTGCCTACATTAAGACTCATAGGCTGCAAGGTGCTGAGCATCTCTACAAACTTCATTCACCTGGGAACAGCCAGTGAAAGAGATGAGGAATGCAATTTGTGGGATTAGATTTGTGGGATTAGATTTGTGAGATTAGATTTGTGGGATTAGACCCTGAGAATGGTAGCATAATGCAGACGGCCAGACCCAAAGACTGTCCAAGGCAGTAAGTCTCCTCCTTCAGGCATAGAAAATTGGATTTAGGGAGTGGCATCAAAACATGTACTTGTCATTCAGTATTTTACATCTCATTGTTGGTGTCCAACATTTAGCTCCTGTCAAGCCAACAGACCTTAATGGCATTTGTCAGCCACTTAAATTCATGACTCCATGTAGTCCAGTTGCTTGAAAGACAAACATTTGCTGGTGTAAAGGAAGGAAAGGGAAGCAGGGGAAGTGGAAGGAAGCCCTCATTCTGGATTAGTAAAGAGTGTTAAAAGAGAAAACTGCATTGCTAGTCACTCTCTCTGGAAAAAATAAAATTATAACACACGTTCCCATCTTTCATCTGCAAATGCAGACCCTGCAGTGACTTTTCAGATTCACAGATTGTAGTATCACCCCACCCTTACCAATTAGCCTCCAAATGATTTCCCAGGTCCCAGAAATCAGAGCGGAGTTATCATTAGTGCCCAGCACTAATACAGTATTTCAGCACTCTAAACATTTAACAGGAGAAATTACCTAAATGATTATAAGAAAAACTACTGATTCTTAGCCTTGCTAAAATAAACAGTACTATTTGTTATCCTATTATAATACAAAGACTGTGTTTCCTATTTCATTCTGGTGCCATTTTCCCTTCTTCTAAATGATCATGAGACCAAGATGGAAGGAGGGAAGAGTCTTGTAAAATGCTAAATCTACAGGAACTGAGGTTGCTTAGCACTCCAGAGAATACAGACAAATGACAGTAAAACAAATAGACACAAAGGAAGAAAGTGGAGTTGTTATACAGTCCTTACCAGTCTTGCTGTTTTCTATTGGATTTTCATCACTGAAAGATTGAACAAAGGCATAAAGGATTTACTCCTGAAAGGTCACAGAATTTGCAGGCTAACAACCAAAACGATTCTCTTAACACTGCTACTTCCCAAAGTGTTTGGTCACACCCAGGCTGAGCAGAAGTGAAGTGCTCTGCTCACAAATCCTACTAATCGATAAAAGGGCAGCGTCCTGCAGAGGAATCAAACCCAAAGTGGGACACAAACTGAAGGGCTTGCAGGGGAAAATTAAAAACTCCACATAAATGAGGCTCAGCTTGATGCCTTGTATCCTTGGCAGGGTGACCAAAACTGCAGTTTAGACACAAGATGAGTGCAAAGGAAAGTCTGTGAGAACAGAAATTGCACTATTTATTAAATATGTTACTTTTTATCTACATGTGGGTATAAAATAAAAAGAGGAGGAGAGAACTATGCTATGGGACTCGCCCAGAAAGGCAGTGGCAGAAAAACCCATTCACATCATCCTGTGACTACAGCTCAACAGAAATCTGTAGAGAAGATGGAGATGTGTCCAAGAAACAGCAGTTCTGCACAATCAAAAAGGACTAACTCAGAAACAAGAAAGGTTTGAAACATTTTTCTTTCTTTTATGACTCACCCGTGCACTCCAGACCATGTATTGACACTCTGTGTAACAGTCTGGAAGTACTCTTAAAACTTACCAGCTTTGACCACAGCATCATTCCTGAGAAGAAAACCTCAGCAGACTAAAAATCTGAACCCAGTCACCTTTTCCCTGGTCACACAGCTGCCTCCACAAAGGCTGCTGAGAGTCCAGACCAGTCTCTGCACCCCAGGCTCACCCTGAACAACTCCAAAATGCCTGAGCATCCAGACACTAAGTGAAGAGAAGAAATTAAAAATTAAGTTTGAATTGATCCTATAACCAATGCAATGCTTTTAAGGGGAGTTTTTTGTTGGTCTTTGGTGTTGTTCTATTTGATCATGGTTTTATATATAGCTTCTATTAGTACACATGACTGACTGATTGCAGGGTATGCTATTGCACCCTAACAGGCTATTCCCTGCAACACAGAGATAGAAATTACCTTCTGGTGAGATTTATGAGGTTTTTCCCCACTCCTTTTGTCTTACAATAAATGAAGTTTTAAAGCCTATTAGCTCATGACACTACTAAAAACACACCTACAAAGATATTATTAAAATAACCAAGAGTTTAAGAAAGTAAAATTCAGACAGTTATGAGAAAGAGCAGCACTCAGTTATCCAAAAGGGCATATGGTAATCACCAGCTCAAGTCAACTAAGAGTTTCATCACATACATATTTTCAATATTTGGCTACACCAAGTTCTTAGAAAACTGTCCCTCCAAGGCTTTACATTCCCTTGCCTTGCACTGGACTAAGTGATAGCTATAAAGTTTTCACTCAGACATGGTCTTTGGCCACATACACTCATAACATTTTAATAGTGAAGATTAACTAAATGTTTTCATGATTTTAAACTCAGTAAGTACTAATTGCTTACTCCATTTCTTGCTCAGTATTTCTGAATTTGGAGGTTTTTACTGGGTTTGGAATCCTGAATCACTGAATGCTCCCAAACATTTCAAAGATTAAAAAACATATTAAAAGCCTACATTGCCCAGGCAAACTGCCTATGAAAAAAAAATTTCTTCTAAATGGGTAGATTGACTGCTGTCAGGGTTATATACAAGAACAAGATCAAAGTAGACAGACAGGAAGTTACTCAAAATAATTTTCTCATCTAACTACTCACCACTCAAACAGTGAATAGTAGGTTTTCTACAGATGAGTTTTTATCTTCTTATCTAATATCCTGCAGGGGAAATAAGCTTTCTACTTTCTTCAGAGTATGGCCATAGTGAAGAGACCTCAAGATATATCTCATGACAGGATTTCATGCAGGCATGAGACCCTTGAAGCTGTCTGCATTTGTGCATCAACATTGTATTTCTTCATGGCAGATGGGCTGAAAATACCTGTATGCAAGTTCAGGTGTGGATTCACTGCTTGAATTTTAGTCAGGCATAATGGTTATTATCACATGCTGAGGTTCTTTTCCTTCCTTTCCTAGGGGAAAGGACCATGCAGAGTCCTCAAAGTGTAGGAAGGAAAAAGCATTGTTTGCAAAACAGCTGATGCAGGCTAATATGCACTTATTTTGTAGCATATTTTTTAAACTAGTAACAGAATGACAAAAAAAATACAGTGGAAAACATCTTCCAAAAAATTATATAATCCATATTCTGTGCCCTGGAGGCATCAGCTGTACCTTTATTCTTTCTGACAAAGTCTAGTAGGTCTTTATTGTATTCCAATAGCCCCACTGCCTTCTCATGTAACATTTCCTTCTTCTTTTAAGAGTGTCATTATTTCCTCATTACATGGATGGCTCATACTCTCCCTTCAACAGATGTCTGGAAAGCCCAGATTCCCTCAGATTCCATTACCACCAACCAGCTTTGTGCTTCAACCAATTTTCCTCATTTTTCAAAAAGCTCCACAAATCTTCAGCTATCGCATCTTGCTTGTGTGCTAAGCTGCAGGAGATCCTCCTCACAAATTTGTCAATGTTCTTCTCCCTTTCCATACCCATGAGTCTAACTCATATTTTGGATTCCAAAGCAAGTAAACGTGTTGATAAAAGGAGAAACCCCACATCTTTATTTATATCTCATTTCTCTGAGCAAGTGATGTTCCCTTTTACCCCAGTTCACATATAGCTCTCCAAAGGGGTTTCAGATAGGCAGGTGAGTCTTGCTGTTCATCACATATCAAAATTTCCAGTTTCTTTTATTTATTCCTTCACTTTAGCATATTCTTCATCTAAGAGACCATTTGTTCCAGGCTTTATTCCTAGCATGTGTAATACTGGTAGAAATTTTCCCTTGGGATGTTCAATATTCCATCTTTTAAAGAGCTTTAATTTTATGTAACTTGGTCCAGAGAAAGAAAAAGGTTTTAAAAATCTGCCTTGTTATAACACACTCACCTCCAGTCCATCCTACATAAACAAAAAGTTATAAAAAACCTGATTTACACACAGTATTTTTGGTCTGTCTGTTCAATGTCATTACAGAGTTAACATTTATAATGCCGTTGAAAGGCAGGTGTTGCCAGCAATGGGCTAAGTGGAAACATTAATGTGACAGTTTATTAATCAATTCCATCTCACAAACACTAACGTAACAAAAAGAAGCATAAATGAATGCCTGATCTGTTAAAGTAATATATGGCCTTCACACTGAGACCCACTTTAGGGGTGGGCTCACATTAGGCCCACTCTAAATTTCTTGGCAATTTGAAGTTGAGGCTGCTAGCACTTTGGAGGATAATATACTAGTTGAAGGCATTAATGGTTTAAGGATGGTTTGTGTTTGCATTTAATTTTCAGTGAAGTTCAGTACTGTTGAAAGGTGCTGGATCAATAGTGCTAGTTTTGAGCATATTTATCTTGAATTTTTCCCTATAGTCTTATCCACATGAAATGTGATTCAGCTTAGCTAGTACATAGTTAGCCCCACTGGTTTCTCTGCTTGTGAGGACCAATCCTAATTAAAAAGCAATACAGAAGATAGTAGGAATAAGTCTGTTGACTTACAGAGAGAGCTCAAAAGTAATCCTCCAGCTTTAAGCTGGAATATTTACAGCTCTGTGCCCCCTTGACCATCCTCAGTCCCATGCTGTCCCTTCTCTTGTGCTGACAGACCCAATGTCCATGTACTGCCTAAAATCAGACAGGATGAATCCAGGTCTCCCTCATTTCCTCTCTCCTGTGCATACACAGGCTGAAAGGGAACTACACTGTTCAGCTTGGACAACATTTTTGCATGGGGTGAAAGACAACTGAGTGAGATAAAGTCTGTCACATTCCTTGTCATAATCATGCACAGATGTTCCATATTAAAAACTAATATTTACTGAAATACTTTCAAAGTTGCATCAGAGCTCCTCTGAGTGTGTTAAAAATAAGCACATGCAAAATATTACATTTAGCTGGGAGCCAGATTCCTTCACTAAAACTACAGACAACTACACAACTGTTTCTCTGCTAATACAGTGAGCCAAATCAATCCCCTTCATCTAAACACCTCTGAACTCTGGGACTGGTTTTATCTGAGCCTGTATTTGGCCAAGTAATTGTTACCCTCCAGTGAGTACATGACCACATGCAAAAAGTTCACGGCATGATCAGTTTATTACATGAAGAAATGTAATAAACTGTGATTTAAATTTAATAGCCTCAGACAAATTTGCCTGTTTGTTCAACAGAGTGAACTCTCAACCTCTGCTCATTTACAGAGACCCAAGATTCCTGCACTGCACACAGCAATCCAAATTGCCTCAGCAATTCACAGAGTTATAAAATGGTTTGGCTTGCAAGGGACCTTAAGGACTATCTAGTTACAATCCACTGCCATGGGCAGGGACATTTTCCACTAGGCCAGGTTGCTCAGAGCCCCATCCAACCCAGCCTTGAACACTTCCAGGGATGGGGCAGCCACAGCTTCTCTGGCAACCTGTTCAAGTGCCTCACCACCCCATAAGAAGTATTTGTTTCCCCTAATAATGACAAGTCACAAAAACAACAACAACAATAATACAGCACATGTGGTTCTGATAAGACTGAGCCTCAAATTCCTATTTGATTAAGAGACCATCATATGACAAATCCAGCAAAATCAAGTATCTGTCTGAAACCCAGGGAAAGTGCTTGATTTACAGCCCTAAGTGGATGTCTGCCATGATTTTCGCACACTTTGCTATCTTGGCTGACCTCTCCCAGACGTATTTTCTGCAAACCAACAGATTTCACATGTTTTTAAATATGGTGACAGCCGGGAATTCATAAATAATATATCTCCACTGGAATATAACTGCCATGTCTGAGCAGTTCCGGCTCCAGGCTGGATCTGCAGCAAAGCCAGACAGCTCAAGTTTATAGCAGCTCTCCCCATTCTGCAGCTACGCCACTAAAACAGCTCCACTTGTACTCAGCTGCCCAGACATAGACAGCTCAAGCTAATGGTACCTAAATACAAGCATGAAATATTGCTTCTTGTCAGGAAAAGTTACAGTCATGCATGACAAATTTAGGTAGGAAAAAGTGCACAAAGTACATCAGACAAAGGGGGTACATGGACACTTTCTTTGAAAAAACAAAGATGGACTTGTGGGATTTGTGTTTGTTTTGTCAATTTGTCTTCAGTGTCATTCCTGCCCATCAGATGGGAATGTCAAACAGCATTCATGGACTGGAACAACACTTTACTCCTGGAACCCAGGCCATGCCTCCTGCACCTATTACACAGTACTTTAAGAACTACTTGTTTTCTGTTTGGGAGCTAAATATAAAAGTCAAACTTGGTGGAAAGCCCTCTGTTCCTTCTTGCTTCTCAAATTGTCCAAACTGTTATCCTGGCTCAGAAATCATAGGAAAAACAAGATTTGATCCAGGCCCCAAATTTGTCATTCTAATCTTCAGCATGTAAAAGGAGAATTAAGAGATAACAAACATACAGGGGACTTTTAACAGAGGCAAGTACACATTACTAGATACTTTGGTCACCATCTCCCTAAAATATTTTAATTTTTCTCCTGAAGGTTTTTCCTGTGTTTCCTGAACATCTACACTAAAGACACTCTATGATGCTTGGTACACCTCAGACCTTCTGATCTGAAATCACCAGGCCCAGACTGACTCATGCTAAAAATCTTTTTCTGTGCACATACACACACACAACACCCTGCACTGAAAATCATCAGAATCCACCATGTTCTGTGTGGTTATAGCCATAAGGCACCATCTGAGATAGCAACTGAGACCAGACTCCCTTGTTACCCATCTCATATTCAACAGATTTGCAAATAAAAATGTTCCATCTCTCTGCCCTGTAAGATATGTCATCGTTCACACAAGAAAAACTGCTGAAAAGCCTAAATCATGCCCCAAGCAGCCATGTGAGATAAGACTTCTCAGTATGCATGGAAAATCTTATCATCTTCAGTATCTTGGGTGCTTGGAGCAACTTTTAAACTTACTTTAAATGTTCCATGTAGGCACCCACACATAGATGATTTATAACTATCCTAAAAGTTTTTTAAATACTTAGAGAAAAGTTACAGCAGCCACCAAAGTACCTTCACCACAAGCAAGGGCCTTGATTCTGTGGGTGTGAGAACCACAGTAGGCAGCCAAGACCTTTTGGCACCAAGAAAGGGAATCCTGGTACTCACTTCACTGAAATGTACAGAAATGAGAGATGGGAAAGTCCAAGACATCTCCCAGACTAACAAGAAGGATCATTTCCCTGGGCTTTTCCTCCCATCAGTTTCCAATTACTCAAGAGATGTATTCTTCTACCTCCCATCCTGGGAGAGTATCTGTTGGTGTAATGAATCTCACAGCTATGTAAATTTTCTACTTGCTCAGCCAAAATTTGTGTTTCCTAAAAGCCATTCTCAGTACATCCTTCTGCTGGAAATGATATAACTTTCCTCATTAATTTATTAATTATTTTAATTAAATCTTCTAATTAATTGCTTTAATTTATCATAATAATAACTTTAGCCAGAACATAGCAAAGCTTTTTTCACAGACTGCATGGTTAGAACAGTTTGGGAAAAGCACTGAAACTTTAAGTTTTGCTAAATCAACCTTGATATGCTTTCATGAACAAAGCCTGAGGGAGAGATGTATTGCTGAAAACTGGACACCAGGAAAGCAGAAGTTATAGACCACAAGGACATGGTGCAAAAACCAGAGGAGAAGAAGAGACCAAAGAAGACAGTTCAGCACTTGTACTAAAAACTCTATCAGGGAAAAAGATAGTAAAAAGGCTGAAAATGTGTATTAATTACAGTAAGAAGTGACAAACCAATAACCAAGAGAAGATAGAATGCTAATTAAGGGAATTATGTACTTTGTAACCAATGAATATTGATTTCTTTGTTTGCTAAAGATATACAAATAGTGAAAAAGTTTTGTAAGTGGGTGCACATCCAGGTGGAGCTATCATCATGGTGCTGTGAATGAAGTAATGCTTGCTTTCTAATGCCAAAAAATAGTGTTGGAGAGTTTGATTTATCACAGTGTTTCCAACAACATTTCTAGAAGGAGTTGTTCATTCCTCTTCTAAATGTTACGTTTGCATTTCTAATGAATCACACAGTCCTGTTCCATGATGATGTTGTACTTTGGCCATTTTGACCTTTCACTGCTGTTACCAATGATGTCATTTCCCACTCCAGCTAGGTGGAACTAGGGGGGAGAAAACTTTGTTAAAAAAAGGTAGAGAGTGTCTCCAGTTTGCTGCTGCACTGACAACATGCATTGTTCTGCCTCCTGAGAATACTGTAATGAAAGGAGAGTACATTTTTCTAAGCTCTAGAAAAATTCTGGTTACTTCTCCCTCCTGTAGTGTGTCCTTCCATCCCTATTACAGAAAGAACCACAATATAAGAGGCAGCAGTGTGTTGGTAGGGCTTGTGGTCTTGTTTGCTGCCGGGATATGGATGAGTCAAGGAAATGCGTCTTGGAGTAGAGAGCAAGCTGGTCTGTAAGAATTATGCAAAAGCTCAGGGTCATCATCAGATGGACAGTTAGGGCAGATGTGTGAAATCCAGGGCAAGGCCAGGCACAGGGAGTGAGTTACAAAACACCCACCTCCTCCAGTGAGGGCAGAACAGCTCTGGAGGCTCAGCCGTGTGCCTGGCTGAGAGCAGTTAAGTGCTTGCTCATACCCTATGCACGCGCTGGGACCTGTAATGGCTCCTGGTGAAACGTTTTCCAGACACTGCCTGGCTCTTCCACAGTCAGCAGCTCTTATTAAAATTTTAATGAATTGGGTCAATAATTGCAGCAAAAGCCCCAATGCTCTGACATAATGCTAGGCTGAAAAAGGAGAGGGAACAGCACTTGTCTGGAGCACATCTCAGTGCTACACAGGGCCACCTCTGCACTTGTAAATCCAGTCAAACTCAGTCTAAAGGTCATAGTTATGCTTCTGAGAAATCCCATTACAGGCAGAGCTGCATTCACCAGGGACAGGAATGTTTCATGGTGTGCTCCTAGCAAACAGTCAATGAGCTGCATCAGAGCAGCACAAGCAGGCAGAAATCCCGGGAACACAGCAGACACGTACAGCACATCCACACAGCTCTCAGGGAGATCCAAAAAGCAAATGTGCAGGTGGGCACACAGGTCTGAAAGGGCATGGTCCTGCTCTCCTCTCATCCACCAATGCCCTGTTCATTCCTACGCTGGGTCCCAAGCCAGAAAGACACATCCTAAATCCCATCTTCATCTTGAGACAGACCAAGCACTCAAACTTAACATGATAAACTCCTCCCAGCATTTCTACTGTAGGAAATAGACAAAATATGTATGTGTTTTGAAACAAAAAATAGTTCTTGGAAACCAAATCTTCTCTTCTCCTTTACACAGATCTTTCAAAGGAGTCCCAGCTGAGGTTGAAAGGCCAGATACTTCTACAGTACACATAATGGCACCAGAATTGGCTATGAACCTACTGGTAACTATTTGCCCTGTGCTGTGCTCCTTCAAAGAGCTGTATTTTACCTTATTGATCTGATAAATTACCATGTACAGTCTTCTCTGTTGTGCAGCTCCTTCCCTCACTGGCCCTGAAAACAGCTCCTGAGGAACAGAGAAGTTTTGAATGTCCAGCCGATATGGATGACTGTCTGCACTAGTGAGCACCTCTTCCACAGAGACACTCTTCTATGATTGAGGGTACAGTATGAGAGGAAAGCATGTCACAGAATATTTTTCTTCCTTTTTAATATAGGTAAATATTTAAATTTTTTAGCCTATTTTTCATATGCAAATCTCTGTCACTAGATTGTTTCTTCCATTTTCTTTCTTGTTTTTGAGTTCAAATCATTCTGTAAGAAAAACAACTGTTGGAGGGTTTTTTAAAACTAGAATAGTTCAATTTTATGGAAGACCATTTTAGAAGTGTACAAAGGAGGATGTGATAATTTAAAAGTGCAAAAGGCTGAGATTTAGACTTGTACCCTCAAAGTCTCCAAACAAACTATGAATCAGTTTAAACTATTGCTCAGACTGTCAAACATCTCTTCTGTGAACAGTACAGGTTGCAGAAATGGTCAGTCATCTGCTGTAGATTTGCAAAATTTCCACTGTAATCTCATTATAAAAGGGAGCAGAGTTCAAACTCTTTGAAGCAGCAACTAAAGAACCTCACAAAGAACATCTCTCTGACCAAAAGTGTTGCTTTTCTAAGTGTAGTTTCTCTGCAGTGCAAAATACTTCAGAAAGAGTAGCAGAAATTGTGGCATCTAAAAAGGTAATGCTTCCTGTCAGGTAAACAGTTTTTTTAAAAATTCATGCTGTCCAACAAATTCATGCTGTCCAACATGTTGAGTTGGGTTTTTGGCTTTGTTTTTGGTGGTTTCTTTGACAGAGGAAAATGTCTTTGCTTTAAAGCATCTGATGATGTCTGCTCTCTTTTGTTCTGTGACATCCGCTCTGACATTTCTGTACTTTGGCAATTGTGTGACAAAATTCATTTCTGACAAAAGCAAAGTCATCCTTTAAGGAAATTCACTCCTTCCATCAAGAATAAAACCAAGCCTCTACAGCTGCAGCTATAGTGAACTTTCACCATCACAGACTAATAAAAGTGCCCCCAACTGAAATTCTGATTTGGAGGTTTAAAAACAATCTTGTATCTGCAACAAAAAATGGACATGCACAAATACATAAAATTTATAGAATACATGTATAGCAATGCTTTTTGTTTTACTTTCACATAAGCTTCTTATTATCACAGGAAACAGGAAACATAAGTTGAAGCCCCCTGAAAATATCAGTGACAAGGATAAACAACAACTCAGTTGCTGGTGATGAAAAAGACATGCAAAAAATGAGAAAGAACAAAACCAAATGTTTTCATTGGAGCAATGTAATAATTTTTTTTGACATCTTATCAGAAATTAGTCCAAATAGCAACTCAAATTGTGCTTTTATATGAGTTCTTTTTAATAATAAGTAGTAAATGGTAAAAAAAAAAGTAATGTAAAAGACGTTCCTATTCATTCATGTTGGATCACAGCCAAACTCAGCTGCAAATTTGGACTCCAAATATGCCAAAGTTTAGACATAGAAAAAACAACATTATTCATTCTAATTTTAATAAAATTATTTCTAATTCACTTTTCTCACTTCTGCTGGGAACTGAACGAAGAAATCCCAAAGTAGACATCGGCTGTACCATCTATTTATACACTTGCACAGGAAAGGAAAATACTGAACTTTGCAATGTGCAACAGGACTGTAAGTCAGAACTGCAACTGGAATCCCAATTCCATGACCTTTAGCTATTTTAAATATGCAGTCTTTACACTAAGCTGGCACGAGATTTTGCATTTGTACTTAAACATAACAATACTTTCAGGAGCTGGGAAAGGAAGCAAAAGCTCTTCTGGAGCCTTGCTACTATTGCTTGCCTGTATTTCTATTTTGTTGTGGGTAGCTGAGGAAGTGATGTCTGGCCTTGTACATCCCAGCCTTGTGCTGCTCCTCCCCTGCCTCTGCTGCTCCCTGGCACTGCTCATGGGCTCCCAGGGCTTTCCACCTGAGCTCTGATCCCAGCCCATCCCACAGAGCATGCAGGGCCTAACAGGGTCTTGCCATAACAGCAAAGTGACTCAGGAGTCTCTTTCCATCCATTACTATTTTCCCAGGGATTTGCTTTCTCTCCATATAATGAGGAAGCAGGAAGAATGCAGCTGTTGAAAACAAAGCTGTCAAATCCTGTAGTCATTTAAATGACCACAGCACTGAGCTCTAGGACTGAAAGCCCTTCCACTGCTGCCCAGAACACAACATCTTAGATCTTAGCATCTCCTTTTCTGCTGTTGCTTAACAGCTTCCATGAAAGATTAAGTACCTCAGAGAACAAACCAACTGCAGCAAGGATGATGGAAACACATCCAGCAAGAACATTTCATACCACTTCCCTCTCCCTCTTGGCATTGAGGCAACCTTATGCTCTGCGTTTTAAGAGGAAAAACATCAAACCCAAATCAAAACCCCAAGCACATTATTTTTATGTCTCATTTGCATAACAGATGAATAGTTTCTAAACCAAATCTCATCAGTAAACCCTTTACCATCCACAGTACGACATTGGGAGGACTCTGCAACATAAAAGAGGAAAAACTCTTGCTTCTCAAAGATATGTCCCTCCCTTGACCTTTCCTAGACTAGAGTAAGGGTTAAAGGGGCCTGAACAGTGAGTTGGGAGGCCAAAGCAACTACACATCTCATGGCATGGAGCAGACACCCATCTCTGTTCATTGAGATCCTTTATATCCACCAGAATGGTGTCTAGCTGACAAGGACTGTCTAGAGGCAGGAAAGATGTGACAACTAGAATTGGTGCAGAACACAGGACTTCATAGCCAGCGCCTGCCTTCTGAGATACCTGGTGGATACTAAAACATGATGTGTTTGTAAGGAGCTGGCACTGCTTATGGTGTTGCATAAGCTTCAGGAGGATATAAACTGATACAAGTCAGCATAAAAGCTCTGCTGATTTATACTGCCTGAAAACTGGCCCCAAAGATTTTGTTACCTAGACAACCAGAAGAAAACTAATTCTTGCGGTACCACAGGAATTGGCAAGATCGAGCTGTTTACAAAGCCTGCACTTGAACAACATTTTCCTTTTTTCTTGTTGTTTATAAATTATTTGGGCCCTTCCATAGTAAGCTGATTTATATCTGTCATGGCTAGCAGAGATATAATTCATTTCATTAAGGAGGGGTACAAACTTATTTTCTGATGAATTCTCCAGGCTTGCTAGGCAAAATAAGTCATTTGGTGTTCAAAGCAAACCATGAGGTTGTTACAAACAACCCCATGGTTAAAGCACTATTAGCATTGGTCTGTATCTGATTCCTCAGTCTTTTTTCAGACAGACAGAGCTCAGAAGGTGCCTGTTCAAACCCACTGTGCATCTGGAACATGGAGAGATGGGGCCCTAGAGCTCTGAAGTGCTGTGACATCATGGTCACAATCCAGGCTGCCCCCCAGGACAGGGGTTTCTGCCTGTTGCTTCTGCTGCAAGAAAGAGAGAGATGGTTTCCTCTAACTGGCTTTATTTACATTATTTATTTATTTTATTCATTTTGGCTTTCTAGAGGACACCATGATATTCCTGAAGTGCACAGCACACCTTGTCCTGAAAGGCTTGATCACGGATTCTTCCACAAAGTAAATAATGTGACTGACTTCAGTTGTGCTTCAGGAACTGGAATGGCCTTCCCTGAAGTGCCCTGAGTTCACAGAGAACTCACATCTGCAGAAATGAAAGGAAACACTGTGCTGGTTCACCCCTCATCACTGCCTGACCTCACCTTGTGCCCTTGTATCACCACTGGCTTCAACAGGGCCTGAACTGCAAAGAATTCAGCAGCTGCTCCAAAACTCACAGCAGCCTTTGGATGGGCAGAGGCCAGCTTAGAGTCCTGTGGGATCTCAGTGAGAGTTTTGGAAGGAAATTCCTCATTTCAGCTACAAGGGACATAGTCCTGCTAACTCAGGGGCAAAAGATGGGGAAAAATATTTCTTAAATGAGTTCCTTCTTTGTCCCTTGCATGCTCATTTCTGGGGGAGAAAACAATTAGATCCTTGATATTTAGATCAGTAATCCATTTTCTCTCTCTTTCAGTTGAGAAAATGCATTATAAATATTTTTTAAAACCTCCTCATGAGGTTAAGGAAAAACTAGAAAATTCAATATGCAGGGAAAAAAAATAGAATAATACAAGAAATAAGTTTGTTTGTGGGTCTAAGTAGAAAATGAGAAGTTTTCAGCCTTATAGTCCAGCAATAGATCTATCTGCTTTCTGTATTTATACAACAAAATTATTAAAAAATAAATTTAAATGGAGAGGCAATCAGAGTAGCTCAGTCCCTGCTGGAAAAACTGTTTCAAGCAGCACACAGCCTTTGCTAGAGTGATTACACCTTGGAAAAGCAGCTTCACTGTGGAGAAGGAACACCAAAGACTTCTGTAGCACCAAAGCTCATAGATTCCAACCTTTGCAACACCCTAAAGAAATAATATAAAGGCCTCAGAGAACAGAGACACATTTTGGCCTTAAGACACTGTTCCTGCAATACAGCAGTTGCTATGGAACATCACAAAGCCTGTATTTGTACAGTGCCACCATCTCTGTCCTTGGCACAGGGGCAAAGTCAGGGATAGGGGTGTGACTGAGGCATTCTGTGCTCCAGAAACAGGAGCAGCTGGCCACAGCATCTGCAGGAGCACCCACGGGGGCTGCTCTAATTGAAACTGGCCCCTGAGCAGCTCAGAAGCAAAGGAACAGAAGCAGAGATGCCTCAAGCCACTGATGTACTCTCTTCCTGAAGCTGCACCATTGGAAGCATGGCAGAAAATAACAGCAGATTGTAAGAGAGCCAGGAATAAAGCTGGGCAGAGCAGTCTCCTCACCCAAAAGAGTCTTTTATCCAGACACCAACAATCCTAAAATTGCATCCTGCTGCAGGTCAGCATTGCTTGCTGTGTCACCTAAAAGTAAGAGGGAAATAGCTTCTGTTCATGTTTATCCCAGCTCTACTACTGACTCATTTCACTTCCACAGCATTGCTTTGGAATTACCCTCTGGAAACCAGGAGCAATCAGCCACTCTTAGCACACAGAACTGATCAAATTTTGATCTTGGGATCATTCCCAGATGGAGCAATCAGGCTTGAGGCTTTTCCTAATCAGAAGAAGAGGGTTAAACAGGTAACAAGCAAAGAACTCTGCTATGTCATATAAATAATGAATCTTACTCAAGAACAGTGCTCTGATAGCAGACTATATCTGATGGATTACATTGGCTGTCAAAGAAACTGCTCTTCCCTAATAATACATGCTCTTAGTGGGGAGAGCCAGGAATGGGGGAAGAAAGACACAGAGGGGAGCAAAAGGGAATTTAAAAAGCAATTCAGCATTATCCTACTGCATGGTGAACACACAGAAGCTGAAGCAGGAAGCTGGGAAGTCTCTCATGATCCACAAAAGCTATAAGACAATCTCCTGGATGTTCAGCCCTGCAGGTGAAAGATTTTGGCAAACCCAGAGAATAGAAAAGCATTCTTATCTGCTGCTGCTGACTGCTTGTATCTGATGGCAGGGCACGAGTTCTAACCAAGCAGACTTAATTTCTCATCTGGACTCACTCACTTCATATATGGATCTGGAAGGAATGGGATGGCCTCCAGATATGTCTCCAGATACAGCTCAGGTTCAAGTCCATGGAATGTTCAGGATTTTATTTCAAACCAAATCAGCTTCTCCTGTAAATTCAAAAGTGATTCTCTGGAGGTACAGGTTTGCAGAGCCTTCTGTGATCCATAGCATTTCTGGGAAATATGATGTATTCTTGGGCCTAATTACTGACAGATTAAAGCACACAAATAGATCCCTGGTCTTCAAATAATTTTAAACAGAAAATCTTTGTTTATTGGCCAAAATTATCTCAAAAACTGAGTCTGCAGTGGCTACAGCACCCATATGAAAGCATTTCTCTAACCATCTCTTCTCTTGCCCTTCAGTAGTGGCCATCCTGTCTCTCCAGGAGCTTTCCTGAGCCCACCACATATTATCTCTGTACACTTGGCCTGGGACACCCATCTCAGGAATCTCTTAGCAAGTTATCTACAGGGTTTTCTCTGCCTCAGGGAAAGAGTGAGCACAGAGGAGCTAACAGGTGTGAAATCAGCACTAAGGGGTTTTTCATGCAAATGGTGTAGTCCTCAGTGAAAAGCAGCTTCTCCTACATGACCATATTTCTGTGGGTCCTCCCATTCTGCTGTGAGGGCAGCCACACACCCTGCCTCATGTGGATGCTACAAGTGCATCAAAGTCTTCTAAGTGCTGTGTAATCAGATAAACCAGTAAAATACAACAAGAGTTTGTTTTGAAAGTGGGCTCATTTGTGTATTTATAACAACAAATGAAAAGAAACTAAAATCATGCCAATTTTTATGGTTTGGGTTGGAGGGTAACTAGTAATTTTGCAAAGACAAGAAGGGCAAGAAAGCTGTATTTTAGCCTAATTAATCAGAACTAATGAACCCCTAAAACCTTGTTTTTCTCAATCAGCACACTCTCAGCAGTGACACTACAGTAGCCTGTTCTCCATCAAAGAGCAGCCCAGGGGCCATCTAATGACACTCCAATGTGAGTGACTCCGAGTTTTCCATGAAGTATAGCTTGCCTAAATTTGCAGACCAGATGGTGGAACTGTGAGACAAACTGTCGGATGGCTCTGAAGTGTTTAATACAATTAAGGATATGCAATCTGGAAATGCCCTAGGCTCAGACAATTTGTCCACAGACTTCTGTAACGCTTTCAGAAACAAATCCATGCAGTCTCCTGATTTTTTAGCCAACAGCAAGGGAATCAGGGATCACAGGAAGCAAACAGAACCTCTTGCTGATGCCTTCTCACCCCCGTAATGGGCAGGGCAGCAAAGGAGCAGAACATCTCAGGAAGAGTTTTATTGAAAGAGTTTTTAAGCATTTGAATGCATTGCCCAGGGTGGTGATGGAGTTTCCATCCCTGGAGGTGTTCAAGAAACAGCTGGATGTGGCACTTTGTGCTGTGATCTAATTGACAAGGTGGTGATTGGTTGATGATCTTTAGAGGCCTTTTCCAACCGAAATTATTCTGTGATCAACATCTGACAAACATCATGAAATAGAATCAGTTTCTCAATAGCAAATATTTTGTGCTCATAGTTTTGTCAAAGCAAAGGAAGCATTAATTCTCTCTATGCTCCTCAAAGACTTGAAATTACACCACTTGGACAGACAGGGAAACTGAGGCACAGCACAGCTCATCTCCATCCAGCAGACCAGTGGGAGAGCAGCATTTACTGGGCCTACCTTCTCTTTACTCATCCTGTCCTCCCTTTCTTTGCTTTCCATCTGCACCAGCATCAGCCTAAGGAAGCAGCTCCCAAACCCTTAACATTTCCACAAGCTCAGAAAGACAGCTTGCCTTTGACACCAAGCAAGACAGAGGGAACCTACAGAATGGGAAAAGCCCACACCTCCCACTTCAGAGCAGCAGAGCTGGGTGGAGAGTGACTGTGAACAGAATCACACAAATGCATGGCCCCAGCCACCCTCTGTCAATTGTTTCACCAACACACAGATCCCACCACCAGGAACAGGAGCACCCAGTAGCAAACATCCCACATGTGACATTTCTCACTGAAACATTTTGTCTACCCTAGGAGTAAAGGGAGAGAGCTACTGCCTAAAACACACACTCACAGGTGGAGGAAGAAAGGAAAAGGTTAGAGGAGAGGCTGAGCTGCTGTAGCACAAAAAGCAAAAAATTAATGCCCATAGCATAGTTCAAAATCTGCCACTTCCATGTGTGCTTTGTGATCTGTTAAAGGGCAACAGGAAGATGATCACAACACCATAGCTGGTGATGTAAATCACAGAACTGTTAGTGTTGGAAGACCTCTGGAGATCACCCAGTCCAACCCCCCTGCAAAAGCAGGGTTACCTCAGGTCAAATCCACTCTAGGCAGGAATTTGTCCTCTTTACTCTCCAAACAAAAATACACAAAGGGCTTGAGAGAGCTTGAGAGAGCTTTAAATAACTTGAGGTACACTTTACATAAGGCATATTACCTGTGTTTCCAAAACAAGCAGAGAAAACCCAAGATATTCAGTTTAAAGAAAATTGTGCTAGATCTGGAAAAAAAAATACCTACATATAATTGCATGGCTAGAACTAAAACCTGTGAGTGCCCAGAGCCATGAGCTCTTGTTCCATGACTACTTTAAGCTAAAATAACCACCAGCTGCTGCCAAAAAACAACTTTCCCACTTCACACTCCTATTGCTTCTTCCCATTCACACCAGCAACTGGGATCTGCATCAAGCTGTATTGGTTTATGAATGCCAGCAAGACTGAAGAAGCAGAGGTGGGAGTAAAACTCTGGAATTTAAAAAAACCTCTGTAATTGTGGCATTGTCATCCCAAATTAAATTCATCTGCCTTTAAAAGATACATGTGACCTCTTCTTCTACCCCCTCACACTAAACTTTTAGCCCATGTCTGACTTTTCCTACCAAAATGGTGTGTGCCCGATCTCTGGGCTGAGCTTCACAGCCCATAACATTCCCTTTGGACCCTGCAGCTCATGGAAGAGGTGCTGTGCAGCCACACAAGCCCCATATTTCCTACTGCTCAACAGCCAGATGGGAAAACATGTCACTGCACAGCTGAGAATTGCACTGAGAACTCTGTTGTACATGCTCAGATGAGCAAATAAAGGCTTTACAGGCAATCTTCAGCTCCTGCTCCACCAACTCCTGGGTGTTTGTTTTCACACATCCCTTTTCTGGTTCAGGTATTTGATTGTGATATATTTATTGCTACATGGAACATCCTTTTCCACTGTGCAAGATTCCTTATGTAGCTATTCCTGGTTAAATGGCCACACACTACACTTGACAGCACACCTAAAACAGCCAGTGTAAACCTGCCGCTGCATATTTGAGTACGTATAATAAATAGAAATTGTGTCTGCAAAAGCAGAGCAGGAAATCTGATGCTAGAGTACAACCAAAGAGCAAACAGGATGCAAAAAGGTATTTCAGGCTGGAAGACCCCATCTATGTAACATGCCAGAAGATGAGAACTCAGACAGTAAGTGTCTCTTTAATAAAAGGAGGAACAAACCCAAAGCCTGCAAATGCTAGTCAGAGGCACCTTACAATCTTTAAAACCAAGTGGTTGTGGCATACCAAAACTAAAAAGATCACATGCATTCCTGCCTTAAATATCTTCATTTATATCTCTCTCAGAAAGCTGGGAGGGTAACAACACAATTCTGAGTTTTTGGGATGTTAGGCTTGCTACTGGGTGCAAGACAAGTGCATAGAGATGTAACAGGAGCAATTAATTACCCTCCCTGCTGCACATGAGCCCAATCAATCAGGAACTAGTTGGGAACCCCTTCTGCTCAAAACAAGTTACAAGCTGTCTCATCCAAAGAGTGGGGAGAGCATGAGCTCCTATGGCAAGCACATTTCTCTCTCTCTTAGGATTTTCACAGAGGTGTACAGAGAGAAATGAAAGAGAAAACCATTTCTATTTCTGCTCCTTGTTTTTCCTATGTGGAATGTGTTTAGAGAATTGTTTACCTGGAGTGAGTGCTTGACTGGATTCCGGTGAGGATTGTTTGAGCCTGATGGCCAATCCAATCCACCTGCAGCTGGACTCTCAAGAGAGGGTTATGAGTTGTGTTAGAGTCAGAGAAAGTAGTATGTAGTTTTAGTAGCCTCCTTTTATGTAGTATATTAATATATTTTAGCATAGTTATAATAAAGAAATAATTCAGCCTTCTGAATTGAGTCAGACATTGTCATTTCTTCCCATTAAATTTGCCTACATTTACAATAAGCTCCCTGCCATTCCTACAGCTCAGATTCACCACATCACTTGAGCTGGCAGATGCAGCACCAGACACAAGAACTGCAGGAGCCATACCAATTCGAAGCATTGCTGTTCCCAGAAGACTTTTCCATGCTTCTCCTTGCATCATTGATGCACTCAGCTGGTAGGCTTAAGGGGCTGAGAAGTGACCTGCTATGACCTTACACATGAGCATGTGATTCCACTTCTTAGAGCTGTCATGCATTGTAAACTCTCAGCTTTCATGCAGGTTGGTTGCAAATGAGTTCAATAGATAGATGCTGGAGCTTTCTTTAGTGTTACACAGGCAGTTGCAAAAAGCTTGTCAGTGCTTGAGACACATTCTCTAATTTCTCTAATATATATTTTTCATCTTCTCATGTGACCTGTCTCACACATTGTTCATGAGCTCCCTGTGCTCCACCTGTCAATATTTCACACTGTATGTGATGTCTGTCAAAAAACCCTCTGCAGAGCTCCAGGCTCACTCTCAACCTGATGTACTTCCTCTCTCTCCAAGCTCATGAAAAACACCTTCCCCAGGCAGTTTCTTCAAAGAAATTCTTGTCTACAGATGCTTTGATAGACAGCCTGTATTACCAGAAGGATGTTATCTGTTAGGTAGTGTAACTGGTAATTCTGAGATCAAGTCTTCTGGTTTTCCTACTGCTATTATCCAGCAGAACTACTGATGAAAGTAAAATAACAAAGATAAATAGTAAAAGGCAAATAAAGTCTCCATGCATTGTGCCACATTCTTTCTTCCAGAGACAGATGGCAGCCTGCATGATGTTGGGCTTCAATCTCTATGTGACCCAGAGGTCAGTGATGCTGTACATCATCAGCTGCCTGGCCCTGGCACAGAAAGGCAGGTGGGATTGCACACAGGAAAGACTGACTTGGCCTCTGGATGGATGGGGTAGTGTGGGGCTTGGCAAAACCACTTCATCCTGCTCTAAATCTGCAAGGTGGGACATTCTGGCTGACAAAGACATCTCCCTTTGTTTGTTTTTGAACCAATTATCAAATGTGCAGTTTTATATATGCCAAATATGACAGTTTCAGATGATGACCTTTTCCTGCACGAGGATAATTTCAACCTCAGTGTGTAATTTAAATCTCATCATTTCATTGGGCAATTGCAGATTAGAGATCTAAAAACGTCTCACTTTCTTCTCTCTGCTTGTGAGGTGCAAATGAAAACCAGAGGGGAACACTTGATGAAGATTTTGTTGATAGGATCACCTACAGCTTTCTTTATTGGCACTTATCACAGCATATAAATTCAGACATAAAGAATTATTTTCATTAAATAGTGTCCCACAAACCAAATTATTTTTCCATCCAGCAGCAGCTATGACAGACAAAAAGGATGTTAAGCAAAAGCAGTTTGAAAATCTAAGCACCTCAAAAGAATGTCCAGTTCTGAATTACACTGCTCAAATTGTCATTTAAAAATAATTGGTTTAGATTGTTATAAGCTCAGGCTGTCATCTAGCAGAGATCAGCATGGTGTAAGGCAGGATCTGGGCTTTACAGCATGTACCATGGGTACACAGCTTGCTCCTAGAAGTAAGAAACTCCTTGTCCTTCACTTCTCCTCTGATCTGCTATGCAACTCAGGCAACAAAGTACATCAGGTGGATGTCCCACAGCTCTGTCTCCAACCACAGGAACCAGCTCGACTCACAATCAGCCAGAAGAGCTTTGTGAAGTGCCAAGAGGACAAAGTACCTTCACCTGTGCCTGTCATGGGCACCTAGAATGTAGGGTACACCCACAGGGACCTGCAAGGCAGCCATTGTCACACCAAGTGATCATCCAAAGTCTGACAGCTACATCCAAGCATAAAGAGCATTTAAGGAAGAAGCTTCCTGAAGGACAATGTGTTTCTGCTGGTGAGGAGTGATACCAGACACCCAGGAGTCCTTGCACCTGGCAGTGCCCATCAGCAAAATAAAACTGAAGAGGTGGATGTGGAACATACAGTCCTGAAAACACTGCTCCCACCTATGAGGCTGTATTTGGGTACCATGCACCAGAAACAACATCTACACATCATTCCAGCCTAGCTGGGCCACAACACACTGATCCTCAGGATGAGTCTTGATCTCACTTCTGCTCCTTTAGCAACCAACACTTCAAGAGAAGACAGGCTTTGAGCTTCCTTCAGTTGCATCACTAGAGGCATGCTAAAATGGCAACTGGGAAAATGAGCTTGGAGAAGGCATTTAAAGGAATAACCCTAGGTCAGAAGTATGAGACAAAGGTTTCCAGGCTCTGCCAATTCAGCAAAACAATGCTGTGGTCAGGACCCAAGGGCTTTGACATTTTCATCTACATATTCTTCAATTTTATTAGGCTTTCAGTTGTTTTTGTCTCTTGGCAAAGGTGTGTTTGTAAAAGAAACAGCATTACAACCAAGCTGGAAAAAGCAGTCTCTCCCTGTTTCACCCAAACAGGCACGAAGGACATTAAACACACACGGCAGCAGCAAATAGCTGCTGGTGTTATCAATATTTTCTAATCTACCTCCCAGCAGGTCAGAGGGAAAGAAGGAGTCTCTCTGGGGTTTCTTCAGCTGAAGTTTGATTGATCAGCTCTAGCTGAACCAAACTGTTCCTGTAAGTGCTTCTGTAAATAAACTAATTACAATCCCCTATTTGACTGTATTTAGTTTATGGATTTAGCAATGACATCTGCACTAGCTAAATCAGGTTGGAACAAGCAAACCTACCTCTGACGCAGCATCTAGTGGAGAAAGCATATTAGCCTTCTTATTGTTCACAGATTTTTCTCTCTTCTCCCCAGCCCAGTGACCCTTTGTGACAAAGATTTATAGAACTAGCAGTCTAAAGGGTTTCATTGTAGGGCAGGCAAGCATAAAATGAAAATGGAAGAGGCAACTGGAGATTAGCTTAAAGTGAGATTCATGCTGTACAATTATCACAGTAAATTCAGGAGTTCAGAGGAGAGAGCACTGTGCTTTACTTTTCACTATGCTTGTCAGAGTGATTTAGAAGTGACCATTTGTCCTGCTACAAACAACAACTTAGTCTTGAAAGTGCCCTGACTTGCTGCTTGCTGCCTTAAACATGAGCTGCAGTGATGCACCTTCCACTCTGCACCTCCCAGTTCTCATGAGGAAACACAGCAGGGTCTGACTATTTCAGCAAGATATTTGTAAAAACATCCCTTTGCTGGGACTGCTGAGGAACATTCACTGGGGAAAGAAAAAGGGGAAGTGAACACCAAAGAACAGAAAGTCTCTTTGCATTGATTTATCCTCCAGTTCACATTCTTAGACACTGAATTATCCATCTTCCACATAAAATGATGTATTTATTACTATCTATTTTCCAGACATCCCACAATATACACCAAGAATTGTTTTTTACAGAGAACTCTCAGCCCAAGGTTATGTCTAAGGGGCTGGGTACAAGAAAACCTACATTTCTTTGCCTTTCCTTCTCAACTTTGAGCATTAAATGTTATGTGGGTCTCTCAATTCTTGTTTCATAGACATGTCCAAGGACTCCAAATGTTAAACGTGTATGTGTGCCATAAGAATGGTTTAAGACGGACCACATACACTCCACACTAGTGCAGAAGTAGTGGGTGGACTGGACATTAAACCAGTGCTTCTGCATCACTGCTGTTTCTTTTTCTATTCTCCTGAGGACTCTAAAAGTGTGTGTATTTATTCTGAGAAGAATACAAATAAGTTTCATTCACTTGTTCTATAAAACTACAATAGCTGAGTCAGTCTTCAAAGCATGTCTTTTTTTAGTGTTTATCCTTCATATGTACTTAATCATTTACCATAAATAGGAATGGATCACTTTTTGTTTACTTGAAGATATGAACATTTCTATTTTCCAGAACTGTCTGAAAGAGAAATTTCTCAGGCCTAATCTCCTGGAGCATATTAATGGGCACTAGTGGCTTCAACCTTGAAGCAACTCTGCTTTAACTGTAAAACTAAATGCAAAATTAATTAGTTGGGTTTTGGGTTGGTTTGTTTTTTGGTTTTGGTTGTTTTTTTTTTTTTTTTTTTTTTTTTTACAGAAAAGCAGCAATCCACCACTGGCCTGATTTATCCTACTGCTGGAATTGTTTCCACCAAAAGAAAAGCCACAATAAAGCAAAAGGTAAGTGCAGTATTCAGTAAGTCTTTGCTTAGGGTTGCACCAGTAAAAGGTCACCAGAGCTGGGTCCTCTGTATCTAGGACAATCATCTAATGGCAGAGTAGATCAGGACAAGCCTAACTCTAGGAGCATTAACAGACCAGTTGCCTAAGTGAATTAAGATGTTTAGTTCCCTGCTTTACCTTATGGCAGGTTGAGGCATCCTGCAATTAAAGTTTAGCTAGAAGAAGGATTATTAGGCATGTATAAGCTTTGAAACAGACCTGTCATGTATGAAGAGCAGCTGCTGATATTGATGCCCTACGGAGAGGCTCCCTTGGAGTTTGATTACAGCAGTCCACCATTCCAGTTTATGAATTACACTCAAGAACAGTTTATCCCCCACTTGCAGATGTGATCTAATCACATCAGTCCCCTCTAAAATTCCCAGTGGTGCTTTTAATGTTTTGGACACATTAGACCATGGAGTCGGCTTGACAATTCTGCTTGAGGGGATTTGTCAAAGCCATTAGAGTGCAGAATGGATTCCTGCACTGAAGGATGTGGGATCACCTGCCTGAGCCTGCCCTGGACTAGCTGGGACCTCAGTGATAGGGAAAGTGCCCTACTATATAGTGAGTTAATTTAGCACAGACAAACCTCAAACCAACTGCTTTACACAAAGCTTAATCCAAATCCTCAAGATTCAAAACTTTTTTTTTCATTTCCTTCTCATTCATTTTCACCACTGCATCCTGTGTTAAATCTGGGAAAGCCAAAGAAAACAGACACTGCCTTCAGGAAGGCTGTACCCTCAGGATTTCCAAACCCATCAAAACCAGGGAAAATGGCAAAAGAGACACAAACCCAATCACAAAGCTGAACTGTGGGTCCAAGGTTACTCAGAAGAAAGGATGTTAAAGGGTCTGCAGGTAATTTGGTCCTTCAGAAGCAAAGAAGGGACTTGGAAACACTCCACTACCACTTTGAGAACCTGATAATACTTTGTCAGTCAAAGCATACTTTGAAACAGTAATACTGCCTAAAACTCAAGGAGGTGAGATTTTCCATGCTCAGTGGGAGGCTACTCAAAATAGTATCAAAGAGGAGCTGATGACTCAAAAACTGGCCTCCACAACTTTTCTAAACTGTGCTCAGAAATGCTTCACAACAACAACCTTGGAAGGAGAGGCTTCTACCAATTACTAGAATAAGGCTGGGAGCAGAATCACATTTTTCTATTCAGTTTGTTCTGTGGCACATGTTGGTCCAGCTCAGTGAGCAGGATAATGAATGTGTTCTCCTGGGAGAGAAGAGCAGATCTGCTGGGCAACAAATCTCGTGCACAGACCCTCTGACAGGCCTGTATGGAGACAGGGCCTGCAAGTCCATCCAGCTTAACCCTAAAAACAGAGAAGGGAAGCTATAAATTAACATTCCCATTTGGTGTCCAACCCTACCAGGGGGATTAAACAGCTGGTCTCCAGTCATTTCTCCAGCTGCCCATCACAAGGTGGTGAGGGCAGCTCGCTGAATGCCTGGAGCTCAGGGCATGGCTCTTCCCAGGCACTTGGAAATGGGGCAGGATATTCTGAACTAACTGCACAGGAGAATAACACACAGACACTTGTGTGACTCTAACCCACAAACTGCTGTCTGTAGCAGCAAATATATGGCAAAACTGGGAACAAAGCTCTGAACAAAACCACATTTTCAGCTCATTTGCTTTTTCCAGGAGTCACAAATCACCCAGCTCCAGTTATCATGTCCAGCACTTAAGCAACAGTTGGCTTTTCACAATTTATGTAATATTTATTATACAAGCATATTTCCTCCATCTACCTTGAGAGAGCTTCAGAAAAAAAAAACAATTTCTTCCTTGATTAGCATAGGGACGGTCTGCCTTTGGGACTCAGATGTTTCACAGGAAAGGGAATGTGAGCACTTGAGGAAGGTGCCTAATAGTTGTGACAGGTCTTTTCTTTTGCCTTTCCCAGTACTTGAAGCCCAGAGCATACCCTCACATTTGTGTCTTGCCTGGGTGGCTGCATCCTCAGTGGAGTCAAATATCCAAACCCTTGCAAACAAGCCATGGCTGAGACAACAGCTTCCCATCCACAGCAGTGCTGGGACACATTCCCAGCTCCCCACCGCCCACTGAGCTGCAAAAGGAACTCAGTACCTATAGCTTTACAGCTCCTTGGGAGAAACCCTCCCAAAAAGTTTTATTTTGAGACATCCTGTTGCTACATTTTTATTCCATTACAGCCCACTTGAAATGTCCCAAGTCTGTTTTTACACTGATGATAATAAGACTCTGCATTTGTGCTACCAACAAACATCCTACCATCCCTTTGGGACGCTGTGAGGGAGGGCACAGATTTAAGTAGCAGAATCCATACTGAAGTAAGGATGGGGTTGCTGGTTCTCCTGGTTCCTCTGCCTCACACATTACTGAATCATCTGTTTTCAAAAAAAAAAAAAAAAAAAAAAAAATCTTCCTTGGGAAATGTGATCAGTACATTTTTAACCTGGTTTTCTCTGGAAAGGGGGTTCATGTAACCACCCTGGTTGCCACCCTCTCTCCCAAGTAACCTTCAAATCTGCCAGGTGACTTTAGACAAATCTGAGAGGATTTACAGCCTCAGGGATGGTCCTTACATTCCTGCATTTTTGAAAACCAACAACTGAGCAGAGACCTTCATGCTATGATCTCCAGAGAGAGAGAACACTGTTTACATTCTGTCTAACAGCACAAACATGTTTACATGTGTATATACATGTAATATTTGGGTATAAACACATGTATAGTGATAGACTGACCAGCACATCACGGCTCTGGGTCAGCTATTTCCTGCTTTTTTTCTTCCCCTTTAAATCTAAAAACTATGCATCTTTCTTTTTCAAATACAAGAATTTTCTTTTCTAAAACTAGAATAAAATGTACTTTACTCTTTCACTACTTTGCTGAGTTATTTATATTTTTATTTTATCTTATTTTATGAAAAGCTGCTTCCTATCAAACTTTCCAGACCCTTTTGCCTGTAATAGATGGCTTTGTCACCTCCACCACTGGGTGCAATGTGGCATCTAAGTGCTATTGGATATGGTGTGTGAAGTTGTTATAATACATAGCTTCAAATCTGGTCTGGATCAGAGAAATAACCCTGAAGCAAAGAAAATTCAATTACTCCTTTCTAGTTTCAGGAAGATTAAATCATAAAGCATTTGAAGACAACATCTCTTCTGCTTGGATCCCTTGCATTAAGAAAAAACACAACTGGAGAGGACAATGAGGCATAGACAGAACAGTTGCCCTGGAATAAGACTTGGGAACAATTATGCTTCTCCACAGAAAAGTGCTGATACTCAAATACAAGCAATGGACACCACAACATGAACCCCATGAACAGACACCCATTACATGAACAGAGATACCAGCAAATACAGATGAGGGGATTCTGATTGTCTTTACATTTCCATTGTGTGTTCTCTCACCTTTTTGAGGAACAAAGCAAACTGAATTTCCACAGAAACACCAATCACTTTCTCTCTTTAAAGCCACACAAAAATGCTGTTAAAAAGGCAAGATTTTTTTTTTTTTGCATGTGATAATGGATGTTTGTCCAAAGCAAGAGTATTGAGCCTGCCAAACTACTTTTGAAACTACACTGTATCTGTTGCATGTTTGAATTTCTTTTCCATGGACAGCAGAGTTTCAGGGAAGAAGAAGGATGCACACCAGGATCTCTCATGATACTTTGGAGCAGGGGTGGAAGCAATCCACAATCTAAAACCTGGAAAGAGCCTTCACAGCAACTTGCCCAGCCTCTGTTATACATGGTAATTAGTTAGTGGAAATACCACAGCAATTATTTCTTCTGATTTTTTTATCTCATTCTAACTCATGTTTTGTATCCAATGTTTCAAACACAAGTGGATCATTCCTGTATAATGTGAGAAACAATGATTTTTCTAAGGCTTGATTGGATCAAAACTGCAAAACCACATGACATTTCCTGAGGCACATCTCAGTCAAACAGGACTTGAAAAGGTTCACATTCAGAAAACAAGGCAGGCTTCAACCAAGTGTTGAGATCACTACATGTCTAAAATACCCCATGGACTGCCTCCAAAAGCCACCCAAAATCAGCAGGAAGTGTTTCCCTGATTTTTTGTGCTCTGAAAATATTTTACTCAAAAAAAACCCTTGTATTTGCAGAAGACAAAGTAATCCACCAGCACTTGCCAACTAAAATGAATTGCATTAAACTCAGGCACATTTAGGTTACTATAGTTTCTTTAAGAAAGAAAACCAACAATGCTGAACCTGACAAACAATTAAAACCCACAGAATGTCCCATTTTAAAGACTGAAGCTGTGTTGCAAATCCTTTCTCCCAGAGGTTAACAAGGAAAGTCAAGTGTGCCAGTTTTGTTGATCTGTACCTCTGCTGAGATAATCCCAGGTGCACCAACCTTCCCTCAGGACACAGGGTCAGATGTGTGGAGGACAAAGGTAGGCAAGCCTGACAACCTGTTAGGAGACACACCAGGTCTGCAGAGGAAATGTTGGCTATTTATTTCATCCTACTGCATCCCAAAGCTGCTTTGTGCAACAGAGAATCAAACTCTGTGAAACACCAGTGAAACTGAACCCAGCAGAGAACTGGGTGGCAATCTAGGCAAAGGAGTTTGGAAAAGGGAATACAGTAGTGTAAGAGAATTTTCAGGGATTTCCATGAATTTTCTTGGACCAGCAGTCTGAAGAGACATTCCTTTAGTTTTCCCTGAATGAAAGATATGGCAGTAAAATCATGGAATGTGCTTGGGATTAGCTCACTGTGCTTAACAAAATGGGCAAAACGTCACAGCAGCACAGGTGACATCTGTGGGCTGGCACCAGTTTTACACAGGGTTAAACACTAACTTCTCCAGTGGGGCTGTGAGGGACAGTCAGGGAGCTAATCAGGAATAAATAAACCAGTTTTTAATAACAGCCTTAGTCCAGACTGAGCAAGACCACACCTATTCTTACACTAACCACCCTATTTTCTAGCTTGGTGCTTGGTCTGGGCCTAGAGAAGACATGTAGAGAGTATTTATAAATGTGCATCTTTAGATGTCTGGCACACCTTTAAAGGTCAGTCATCCTACAGATCTTCCTTAAAAACCTGTGCAGTAAAAATTCACTCTTTTCAGCATTTGAAGTCTGTTAAAATTATTTTCCTAATCTTTTGATGCAGTCCTTAGGTTCCACCTAGTGGCTTTCTACAGTCATGAACAGCAAACTAGACAGGCATTTTATTGCCTAAATTCTTAATTCTCACGTGTGTGGGTCTAGCTGCAGAAAGAATCATAGATTCTTCTTTAGATGTAATTCTGCAATTTTGACCCAATCAATCCTTAGAAAAATAATTGTTCTTCATATTCCACAGGAATGATCCACTTTGAAACATTGGATACAAAACATGAGCTAGAACAAGATTTTTAAAAATGTAAGAAATAACCAGTTGTGGTATTGCCACTAAATTACCATTTATAACAGAGGCTGGGGAAGTTCCTGTGAAGGCTGCATCGACTCCCTTCACAGCTAGCTGAGGAACAGGCACCTCTAGACCAGGACTCGGATGACTTTTTGCACAGGTTTGCCTTCAGGTGAGATGAATTACATCTCAGAAGTGTCTCATTTCCTCATTTTCATTACAAAGAGAAGCCAAGGGGCTTACTGATAGCCTAGTACCAGCACCACACCTCCTGAATCCCACCCAGGCTGTCTGACTAAGAAACACTCTCTGACACAGCCCTTGAAGTGCAGCCCACCTTGCAGGGAGCTCTCAGCAGGCAGCAAAAGGCATCTGGAAGCAGGGCAATCACAACAGTTACAGATTTGCACCTAAGTTTAAAAGCCCAATAGTGGCAGGTAGCCATGTTATCACAGAAAACTTATTTCAACACTGTTCTGCTCTCAGAATACAACTTACCCTGCTGCTCAGCTGTGTTAGGCTGATGAAGGTAGGCTTGTCTTATAGCATGAAAAGTGTAAGACAGTTCTGCTCCTGCCTACTTGAAGGTTATAAAATAATCTATGCTTATACTTCAGTTCCCTGAGGCATTAGCAGAACACTCACTACAGACATTTTAGCCCTCTTTGGAAAAGCTGTAGTCTCTCTAAAGAGTCACTATCTTCAAAGGAAAGGGGGGAAAAAAACATCCAAAGAAACGTGAAACTTCATGAATTTATCAGCTGCCACATTAGAGGTCAAAAGCAGATATTTCAAAGTAATTTTAGTGCCTTACATAAACAACAAGACAGAGTTCACCAGAACTGATCTAGTTTGTCCACAGAGATCATATCCATTTAAAGAGAAGGTGAAATAAGACTCAAGAAAAAAAAAAAAAAAAAAAAAAAAAAATAGAGGAAATTGACCTAGTTCATGATTTGTGGAGTGTGGGATGGATGAAAGTTCTTTAGCTCCTTAATGCAGCTTTTTCTGTCTACTCTCATTTCAAGGAGCTTTACTTTTGGTCACACGCAGCTTGAGGTTTGCACCCAGCAAATCATGTGTGCTTTTCTAGAACGTGACGGGTGTACAGCAGAGCTGCTGGGATTTATAACTCCACTGCGGTGTCTCTCTGCTTCCTCTGCACAGCTCACCTTCTCACCTTCACCTAAGCTTTCAGGGAGCGTGTGACACGCTGGTCCTTTTATACAAAGAGAAGGAGAAAATCCTCAAATGCCTTCAACATTCCACAGTAAAAATAAAAAAAAAAAAAAAAAGAAGGCTCCACACTTCCTGTCTTGCTGTCGGGTTCATACCCCAGTCAAAGGAGACGTGTGGTTTATCTGCGAGAGTTAAACCAGCTTTTGTGTAACAGCGATTTCACAAAAGCTGAGGAGAATTATAACGCTGAGTCGTCACCTGCTTGAAGTGATGTCTCCGCACAAAACCAGGCGCCGTGCAGCATCACCCCCCAGCCCTGACTCGGGCAGCGGCTGCTCCCTCGCTCCCAGCCTGGGATGCCCGGCAGAAGCGGGGTCGCTCCTGGGAGCAATCCCCGCTGTGCCGCCCAAACTCCGCTCTCCGAGGCTCTCACCCTGCCCCGCCACCCTCGGAGCGGGATTCCCGGAGGACGCAGGGGCCCGGCGCAGCCCGGCCGCCCACAGACGCGCCGGGGCCGCGCCGGGCCCAGCCCGGGCCGAGGGCCGCGAGCCCGCGGCACCGCCCGCACAGGCACAGCAGCCGGCGGCAGGGCTGGAACTGATAGGTGGCTCCATAGCTCAGTGGTTAGAGCACTGGTCTTGTAAACCAGGGGTCGCGAGTTCGATCCTCGCTGGGGCCTCCTGAGCTTTTCCTCGTTTTTTGTTGTTATCCTTGTTTCTCCCCGACCGAGCTGGGGCGTGCCGCGAAGAGCGGGCGGCGGGGGTCGCTGCCTTTTGCATCCCGGCACGGCGCCTGCAGAGGGCGGCGGTGGGAGACGGGCGAAGCGTCGGAGCTGCAAAACTGAGGCCGTGGGCTCGGCAAGGACGGCCCCGGCTCCGCTTCCCAAATCCAGCACTTCCCTGCATCTGAACATCGCTACGGGCGCCGCTTCCACCGCGCGGGATCCGGAGCCGCGGGATGCTTCCAGCCCACAGGATGGCTCGGCTCTAACGCCGGGTTTTGGGGGGGTTGCTTGGATTCTGGTGCTTTGATTGTGTTGGTGTTTCAGAACATTTCCAGCCCTTTCTGGAGCCTAGGAAAGCTGGAGGTGATCCGTACCTTGAAAAAAATATTCATAGAATAACATGGGCTGGAAGGGACCTTAGAGATCATCACATTCCAAGCCCGTGCCATCGGCAGGGACACCTTCCACTGGAGCAGATTGCTCTGAGCCCCATCCAACCTGGCATTGAACACTTCCAAGGATGGTACATCCACAACCTCTCTGAGCAGCCTTTGCCAACGCCTCACTGCCCTCACAGTGAAGAATTTCTTCCTAATATTTAATCAAAACCTCCCCTCTGTCAGTTTGAAGCCATTCCCCCTTGTCCTGTTACTACCTGCCCTTGTAAAAAGTCCTTCTCCAGCTTTCTTGTGGGCCTCCTTCAGGGAACAGAAGGCTGCTATAAGATTTCCCTGGAGCTTTCTCTTTTCCAGGCTGAACAACCCCAGTTCTCCCATAGGAGACATGCTTCAGCCCTCTGAGCATCTTAGTGGTCCTCCTTCAAAAAATAAAATCTAATTTCATTGTCTGAAAGACAACTACTCTTGACACACTTTTCCCTGAATTTCAAGGAAAAAAAAAAAAAAGTTGAGGTAATTGACATGTCAATTCCATATTCTTCAAAAGAAGATTAAAGCCCTGAAGTTTAGAGTCATTTGCATTTATTAGACAGTCATACACAGCCAAATCTTACCAGAGAATGTCCATCATAGGCTCTCATAACCAGTTATGTCAAAAAAGGACATCACAGCAGGATTTGGAAGATGGTGCTGTTAAAGTTTAATATGTTTAATAGAACATATACAGAGATTGCTAACACTGCCATTAATAGGGGCACACCTGAGAGCACTTGATAACAAGTCAGCCAAAATCTCTTTTATTTGGTTGCTATTCAACACTTTTGTTTCATCATTTCATAGGCTTGCTTTTTCTGAGACATCACTGAACTTCAAAAGCTCTTCCTCCTCTTCTCCACTTTTCCCTTAGCTAGAGCTGCTTTCTTTGGAAGAACCTCTTGTTCTGGCTAGGTGGGATCTCTTATTTTTTGGCAAAGGTGGTGCTGGTGCAGTTCTGGAGTTGTGTCCACTCTTCTTTCCTTTGTGAGGTTTAGCCTCAGCTTTGACTCTCTTTCTCTCTTTACCAGATGGATCTGTTTTTACTGTTGATGATTTTATTTTGGTGGATGGGGTCTTTTTTGCTTTCTCAGAAGAAACTTTTGGGGTGGCTTCAGTGAGGTAGAAGATTTTTTTTGAGGTGTGGTTGTTGAAGGTTTGTTTAGCAGCTCAAGGATAGTCACTGAGGAAAGTAATTAACATGGTTCAGCATTCCTGCTTTGAGGAAAAAGGCTAATTCAGAGATATGACTGATAAAAACACTTATTAGAGCTACAGCCAAGAAAAACAGCTGAAATTATGAAAGAAGAAATGCACACTATAAACCTTTCTTCCATTAAAAGACCCTTGTTTTTCTTGGAAATAAAATTATTTATTTTAGAAATTATGGATGTGTCTTTAAGAAAAATTACTTCCAGACAGAATGTAATGAAACCTTGCACACTTCTCTAGCAGACTTAACAATATGAATTGTTCATAATACACTAATATCTGGAAATCCCAGACAAGATAATATCAACTTGCTAAACACTGGTTTCTACTCAAGATGTTAACTCCTACCCCAGCTGCATGGGACTTTTAGACAGAACACAGCTTAGAAAAATGAAGATTGAAAACTTAGGAAAAAAAAATCAGGGACTGGGACTAAGCAAAGGCACAGCATCAAGTAGACAGCAGAAGCTGTGTTTGATATCATGCTAAATGTGATAATCAAACTTCAGGATTGCTCCTGCTCAGTGTTGTTAAGATTCCTGAAGTTTTCAATCACATGCCTGTAAGTTTATGTATATGTTTTGCTTCTCATTAAAATCAAAGCCTGACAACTTTCTTGCATGTGGAAGAAATGGTATCCACTTGCTCTTTGTTTTCACTGGAACAGGCTTGTATTTACACTTCCCTCGTGGAGCTCTCCTTGGAAAACAGAAAGGCAGATGCAGGCATCTGAGAGATTGTTAGGGAAGTTTATTTATTCCATAGGCACACACCAATTCCCTGTTCTCATTTGCCTCTGGTGGAAGAGGCATGAAAGCATTTTAGGCACCTGGAGTGCAGCACAGGTAGAATTCAAGAGGCTGACACAGGGCTGGCAAGCCATAAAATCCCTGTCCCAACAGCAGCTGGTGAATGTGACCCTCATTGGGATTTTCTTTGGATACAACAGTGCTGCAGCAAGAGGGGTGAGAAAGGAGAGGAACAGGCACAGAGGGAGGGAAATGTGTCTGTGCTCCTCTCGTCAGTCTCCTGACAACTTCCCACAGTACAAAAGCACCAAAACAAAAACCAACCGAACACATTTTCCCTGAGGTAAAGATGTTGCACGTTAAGTGACAGGAAGAGAGGTACAAAGAACCACAACACACCTGTGTTCTCTGTTAGCCACCAAGGGAACTGCTGTAGGACAAATAAGAGCAGGTTCTTCCAATTTGGCGTGCTCGACAGCACCAAGCAAAGCAAAGTATGACCTAAGGCATCATATTTTCTTGTGATTACCATTCTCCTTCAGACAGTGGCAAGAGCGCTTCCTCTACACCATTTCAGTTTTTTGAAAAGGTTACTAAAGCAGGGTTGCAGGCATTGATTGTGGGGATTTCTGGTGGGTTGTAAGGGTTTTGTTTTTTTTTCCCCTTCATCTCTCTCCTCTCTGATTTTAACATTACATTCTAACTCATTTCCTCTCTGCTCAGGACAGAAGGAATTTGGTGCCACCCCGCTGTCTCAAAGAGTACTGCTGCAGAGGCAAGCCGAAGTGGAGACAAACAGCACTGCTGCCATCAGCTTTCCTGGCAGGTTCCTCGGGAAGTCGGAGTTGCCATCAGGCACATGACAGTGGCCCTGGCAATGTTTTGGAAGCAGCAGTTTGTGTGGCTTGCTGTCCGTGCCAGCACACTTCCTGCCATGCGGGTAGGAGGCAGGGAATGCTGGATTCACCGTGCTCAGCAGAGAAGCCAGCTAGCCCCAGGAAAAATCCTATAAACAGCAGTAAAAGCAAAAGAGATTTTACTGCTCATGAGGAGACCACAGTGACTCCAGGAGCTGGAGCTGTCAGGATGGTGCTCAGTCTCCGAGGAGCTCTGCACAGCCTGGGCACACCTGCCAAGTGCAAACAGACCAGGCAGAGTTGACACAGCCCCATCTGGACTAAAGCAAACAAGGGGTGCCAGAAAATGAAGGAAAACATTCCTAAGAGCCAAGGGAGTAAGTGCCTGGTCCTGCTCTAGAAGTGATGGACACAAAGCTTCAGAAGCACAGGGTCTTATGGCACATTAAGGATATTCTGTGGTAATCCAGTACTTAAGACAATTGATTTTTGTGTTTTTGGGTTTGATCCCACTTGACATTAAACTGATTTAAAATGCATGAAACCTTTGCACAGTTTCTCCTCTGGTGAATAATGGTTGAGCAAGCCCTTCCCATCAGCTAGGGATGCAGGTTTTTGTACACATTGTCCTCAGCCTGTGTTGGAGGATGACACTTACCTAAATTTGCTCTTCCATAAACAGGACAAGATAACTTTGATCACAGCCACATTGAAAGGGACATACTTCTTTCATGCATGATAAAAAAAAAAAGCCTCAGAGAAGCTTTGCCCACAGGATGGGGAGGAAAATTGATAGGAAAACCAAATCAAAGCCAAAGACAACCATTCCAATCCACTAAGAGTTATCCCATTCAAAATACAACACACAGGTTTGAAAACACAGCACACACAGAGATTTCACTCCGAATTTGTGATCTGCTGGTTTGTCTCAGGTGCAAGTACTGTGGTGTCAGGAAACAGCAAGTTTCTTGCAAGACATGGAAGAGCAATGCTTGGCACAGTTACACAAAAGCTGTGACTGTACTCTTGTACTTGCTGACTGCAGCATTATGGTTCTAGCACCTGGAGAGGGCATCATCCCCCACAGCAATCCTGCCTCCAGAGGTCACAGGAGAAAGCTGGGAGTACCACAACAGATCAGCAGATTTTTCAGACATCAAGCTCTTTATCCTCTCACTCTCCTTATCTCCACCCCAACCTCTGATGCTTTGTTTCACATTTCTTCCTCGGTAGAGTCTCAGCTGCTGCAAGGCACATACATCTCCCACAGGAAGGTCAGGGGACAAAAGGAAATTACATGGGAGCTCCCATCAAGCACCAGGGCTTCCAGCATTCAGCTTTTATGCTGCTTGTGTTGGGTTAATGCTAAAATCTCCTATGCATACCTACAAAGGAACACAGACAGATAATGGAAGGGGGAAGCCCAAGCAACACCCTGCTGGGATGCTCTCAGGGATATCACAGGAGAGTCACCAGCTCATCAAAGTCCATCTTGGCAAGTCTGGGGGAGCAGAGGGGCACAAGAGCGAGCAGGAAGCCAAATTAAAGACTCTAGGGAAGGGACACCATGTCTCTGGAAGGGAAGGGACACCTGGTTGCCTGCCAGAGCTGTCCCAGGACAGCTTTAGGCCCACGTTCAGGCATGAGCCCCACTGAGATGGACACTGGGAGCAAGTCTGGATCACCTCTCGCCTAAGGAGGGGTTGCTTTGCAGGGCTGGGGGACACCTTATGGGATGCTGGGGAAGAACATTTTGAAACTTCACAATCTAAACTAAAATAGTCCAAACCCAGTTGAAGATCTCCAACACAACTCTCTGGCTCTTACACAGTGAGGCAGCAGCAATCTTAGGAAGTCAGAAGTGAACGAGCACTAGAGTTGGGAATGACAAGTAATTGCCTTTAACAAAACATAGGTACAGCAAGTATTTCACTTAATGTTTAAGACAAATTGTCATTAAGGCACTTCTCACAAGACCCAGAACAAAATCCCAGATAAACACTGAGTTTTTAAAATCACAGCTGTATTTATCCTGCTGCTAAAGACATCTGTATTTCAATCCCAGAAGGACACTCAAGCACTTCACCCTCCAGAATTCTGCAGATCTGGCATTAAAACAGAAGTAGTATTTGGAAACCATTTTGTTGTTGTTTTCAAGCAAACTGGATTTCTGGTTTGTGATAACACATCAACGATTGCTTTCTGAACACAGCAACACCGCATATTTCAACTCATGGGCATGACTGCAAAAAAAAGTCTTCCAGCAGGTAGAGAATTTCTCAGAATTTCTGTGCCTCTGCTCTTTCAAGATATATTTGAAATCAATACTGTTTGCATTTCACACAAATATGAGAACAACGTTACAGAAATTCTTTGACATTAACAGTTGATTTATATTCATTTTATTATAAAATAAATACAAACCAAAGCGTTTTTACATAAATATATTTTTTTAAAAAGCCTAGTAATGAGTCTATAGGGTCTGCCTGGAGGTTCTGGAGTAACACCAACACAAAGGTCAGCTTTACAGAGAGGAAAAAGTACCAAGAACCTTAGGGACACCTTCTCATCAAGGCGGAAGAGAAGAAACTGGAGGACCAGATATTCTCAAGTAGACAGCATTGTGCCTGGTCACAAACTTCTTCAGCATCCGAAACCTTTTCAGCTGAGCTTTGCTGCCTTGGTGTGATACATATTTAAAATATTTGCAATCTAAGGAAAGAAAAATAAACACTAAGTTACACCATCATACAAGCAAACACAAAATGCTTTTGTTGTTTAAATAATATGCAAACAGCTATGAAACTTTGCGGTAATTAAAGGTATTAAAATCTAAGACATGCTCATTAGAGACGTAACTGCAGCATTAAATAATCTATCCTTACTTAGCCCAGCAAACTTTTGACATGTATCTAAATGCCTGTTATCTTGCAAACTATGTTTTTCTCTTTAATTTTTGCTCTGCAAATTAGATCAGAAAGTAAAATTTCAAGTGTAAAGCAGCATTGATATCATACATTGATTTATTATGATGGAAAGGAAAAAAGAGGCTTACATTGACACCAGTAAGTACTGAAACTTCATTCAAGAAAATTCAAGGAATGCTTTTATTTGCCATGTGGAAATAAAAGAGAAATATCTGATACTACTGAAAGCACAACAAAAAACATCCAAAGAGCTTCCAACATAAGAAATTGTTCTACAAAGTGCAGATGAAAAACTTATAGAAAAGCTGACAATGAACCTGTTGCCCATCAACCAGAAGTCCAAACCAGTGTACAAGCCATTGTCTCCACACCATATTCAAATTAGCAGCTGATTCTTGGCCTGATCCTCCCTTGGTTTTGGCAGCATTTCAAATAAATCCTACTAAAGAGATAATGATCTTCACCTTCTTACCAAACTGATCATGTTTTTCATTCAGAGCCTCCCTCCTCTGTCTGCATTACAACATCCCCACGGTCCTTAATGACCAGCTGACACCCACTATTGCTGAGACACTGCCTAGGCTGGCATCCAGCAAGCAAACTCCTCACAATATTCCCTCAGGAGAGGGGTGTCATGCATTTTTGGAGTTATAGTTTGAAGGTCAAACAAGACAAATAGTATTGTGGCTGCTCAATGAGGCCAGTTAAAACTGAATTCTAAACCACAATAAGACCAGTTGTCTCACTGGTACACATCAAACCAATTTAAATACTTTTCGTGTTCAGCTCCAAAGACAATCTTTTTTAGAAGAAAGAAACTGCATTTCTTCCAGGCAGCAGATCAGCTGCATCCCATGTCATTAGGACTAGAACTAGTCATTATTTCTGTTCTATGTAGTGAAAAAAAAACAAAAAAAATTATATATATATACCCCTTCCCAGCAGGATTCCAGCCACCAGAGCTTTTTCATATGAAAGGTTTTTATTTTCCTGCCAATTCCTTTTTGCCAGGTAACGGCTAAAATGGAAGGCTGGCCACCAGTCCTTCCTGGAGTTCCACTCCTGCTTGATCCAGTCAAGATGCTTCTCAGAGCTGGAAAAAGGTTAAACAAGTTACAGGAGAGGCTAAAATATAATGCAAAGATTATTAGGAGATAGCAAATATTATAGTCATCTTGCTACAAATCTCCTAAACTGCCAACATAGACACACTGACTTTATACCAAAACACTAATACAAGCATTTTTGTATAAAACTACTGATTTTTTTAATCCCTGGAAACACTTGTGAGGCTGGAAGTGAACTCGAGCAGTCTTACTAAGCCTTGGAAATAGCACAGATTATGGTGTGAAATGAAGCAAGCCTTTCACTCATGTGCCAGTTTGTCAATAGTAATATGGAAGTTTCTCCAGGTTTGTCAATAAATATCTAGTATGAAGGGGTTGCTTTGTCCTTAGGAAAGGTTTGTGTTACTCCAGGCATACTCAAAGACTAACTCATCCCAAACAGTTACTACTGTTAGGCAGTAAGGCCCTTAAACCAAGAATTTCAGCAACACAAACTTCTTCCAGCCCCTCAATGGAGCCTGCAAGAACATGAAGAGGGAATTTTTGAAAGGGCAGGGAGAAACAGAACAAGGAGGTTTAGATAATATATTAGGAAGAAATTCTTCACTCTGATGGTAAGGCCCTGGGTCAGGAACAGTTTTAAGCTGACAAACAACAGGTTTACATTAGATATTAGGAAGAAATTTTTCACTCTGATGGTGAGGCCCTGGGCCTGTTTTGCCCAATCTAGTATTTGTATTTGGTGAGTGGTCTCTCCCTGTCCTTTTCCCAACCCATGAACACTCTGTTGTATTTTCTCTCCCCATCCAGTTGCAGAGGGGATGGATAGAGCAGCTTTGGTGGATGCCTGGCATCTAGCCTTGGGCAGCTCACTACACTGCTCTAGTGGGAGGTGGCCCTGCCCATGGCAGGGGGGCTGGAACAAGGTGATCTTTAAGGTCCCTTCCTACCCAAACTGTTTTAGCATTCTATAAAACTATCTGCAACAGGGAAGTGACATTCCCATACAATGACCAAAATGCCCAGTATATTTCAAGATACTCAGAAGTCCTGTTTGAAAGGCAAAACTGAAGGCAAAGTTAGAGCACAGAGGATCACCATGTGGACTACCCAAAGGTGGAGACTTGACACATTTATTTCAACACCTTGCATCACAGCTACTTACATTACAATTTGTTTCACCTGTCTTGCCAAACAGCTCCATGCTTTTTCATTTTCTTTCCAGCCAGCATAATCCAAGCCTGCAAAAATAACTTCTAGGCCCAGTCGACGTTTTCTTCTTTTCTCTGGAAAAAGATGAGGCTGATTAATGAATTACACAGATCAGGATGAACTCATTAGTAAGGCACAAGTGAAATACAGTTCTCCACTCTGACCCTGCAAATGCTGCTACTTTAAACATAAGTTATGTTTATTGGCATAAATGTCTTTTAAAATTCCAACTTTAAAAAGGTTGTTCTCAACAGTTATGAAAAGTTGGCAAATGTGTCACATATGAACTGAAAAAGGGAGGTTTCAGACAAAAGTTCTCTTTTTTTCCCCCTCCCAAAGAAGAATCACAGAATGGTTTGGGTTGGAGAAGACCTTAAAAATCATCAAGTTCCAACCACCTGCATGGGCAGGGACACCTTCCACTAGAGCAGGTTGCTCAGAGCCCCATCCATCCTGGCCTTGAACACTTCCAGGGATGGGGCATCCACAGCTTCTCGGGACAACCTCTGCTAGTGCCTCACCACCCTGACAATCAAGAATTTCCTCCCAAAATCTATTCTAAATCTTCCCTTGTCAATTTGAAGCCATTAAGCCATATCATATCAGAAGAGAGAACAATCTTATTAATGTACAGTTCACCAATCTGTTGACCTGCAGGGACACACCAAGCCACAAGAAGACAGAGAGCTTGGAATACAATTGATCAGCATGGAAAAAAATAGTCTTCAGACTGGAAGACTTTTCTACCATCTTGAAGATAATGCTTCCTTAAAGAGAAGGAAAATTTTGTTGTTTGATTATTAACAATAAACTAAGGAATAGATATATTCAAAGAAAAAAAAAGAATAAATAAAACAGAGATACCAAAAATGGAATGAAAACCTTGGAATTAGAAGTAGGGTGTCTAAAAAAATTGGTTTTGAGATCCTGCCTGTGTTTTACAACAATTTGCTTTGTTCAGCCTTTAAAATAAAAAAAGGCATTTGTTTACACAAGTTTGTAAATGATTGCTCATACATCCAACTAAGAGATTATGGTAATTGGGAAGTTGGGATTTGATGTATTTTTTTAGGATTATTTCTTAAGAAACAAAACTACTTTAAAAAGCAAAGAGAAGTCTGTAGGATAATTCAGAATAGTTTTTTGAAATTAGCATAAATGAAATGAAGAAAAGTAAAGACTTACTTGATTTTTGAAGCATGGTATTAAAATTTATCATTAGCTCATGAGAAGGAACAATATCATGCAAGATCTGAAAAATAAAAGACAAAACCCAGATAGCTTATTTTAATGTGAAAACTTTTGAAGACTTCTGACCAAGAAAAGAACAGGCTTCAGTGGTTTGGATGCTTTTAGCTCAGAAAATTAAGCAATCTGGTACTTTGGTGCCTTGATATAAAGAATGCATCTCTAGGTCCACTCTGCACATCTGTGACACTATAGATGAAATACCTTGATGGCTGTTGACAAACACTGCATGTGGCAAATACAAAATTATGAAGGAGAAACCCAAATTCATATCCAGTGTTCCCTTTTTTGAAGGTAATGTAATTTTCTCCCTAGGACAGTTCTCTGCTGCATTGGGTCAGTTTCTGGAATTACCAAACTATTTCTATGATTTATCTCTGTCTTCTGAGAGACTCATGTCAAAACCACTGTTAAAATGCAGAGGAGAATTTCAAACAAACCTGCTACAGTTTCAAAGTCTAAATGAAACAAAACAGCCTTACAAACCAGTTTTTAAACAACACTTGAACTAACAAAGCACATTAGTGCCACCAAGTGGCAAAACATGGTTTGCAAGGCGTACCAAGGACAAGGAAAGCAGGAATTTAAAAGCTTAACCCTACAAGGTCTTGTCTGCCAGCAACCAGCAGACATTAACTTTTAGCTTTAATGCACAGCTCGCTGAAAACAAGCCAAGAAACTAATTGCTAGACAGGATCAATATGTGAAAGAGAGGCATTTAATGATTTGTACAATACTGTAAAGATCAAACTGTAAGAGAAATCAATGCATGCTATACACAAGCTGCTGATACAGACTTCTGGAACCATGTGAACATGTTCTCTGAACTTGCTTACTGCCATTAAGTGAAAAGATGTACCAGTTAAAGGCAAAACAAGAAGTGGAATTCAAAGACAGTAAAGGATTCTGCTCCCTCTCACTAACTTCCCTCTAACTCTCTACTTCCCACAAAGAATACAATAGGATAAATAATGTTAGAGAGCTCAAGCAAGCTGTCAGACCACTTAATGACTGACACAGACTGTGTCTCCTAAGGGATACCTACCTTCAGTGCAGATATGAGGGATTTCTTTGATTCACCCTGTCTCTTGAGGAACTGGTAGAGGTAGACATGAGCATTGGGGTTAGCAGGGAACTTGGAGTTGTAGGCATATTCATTTAACACTTGACGAGCCTCGTTGTGATCTCCATAGAACTCCAGCAGCTGGAAGTGAAGTCTGTCATTAGTTTTGTCAGATACAGGTAACCAAACTCTTAGAACTAATTTTGGACTGCCACAGAGACATCCAGTAGCACAGCCTGTACCTGAGAGTGCAGTGTATTAGATAATTAAATACCTGCCTGTCTTAATTCAACGGGCTACTCTCAGCACAGAGAGACAAGAATTCACAAACAGAAGCTACTCTGAGAGAAAATGCCTTAACACCTACTTAATTGTCAAAAGATTATCATCCCTTGCTTACTGGAAAGAGATGCTGAAGGCACCTGCCATATCTCCAGAGACAGAACTTGGCAGATGCTAGCACCAAGAAAAATTCTTAAGATGTGCTTAGAGAAGTCAGATCTTATCAGTGTTCACAAAAAGTAAAAGATCTCTTTAAAATTACTAATTCTTAATTACAAATCCTAAGCAGGTATTTAGAAAACCCAAACCAAAACACAGAGGGGCTGCATATTTGACATCTCTAACATTTTGTGTATCCAGAGAAAACACTGCCCTTACAAAAATCAAAGTGTTTTCAGGAACTTAAACTAAATCAGCTATGCTCCAATTTCTGCAGCACCACAAAAACAAAACATGTAAGCTATTTGTCTATTTATTTTTCTTGACAATGCACAGATTTTGTATTGTGCTCAGGCTCTGCAGCTCTACCAGGAGTACACTGTGCCCTATATCAAAAGCCAGTGACATGCACATACAAATGTGTTGCTTTTGAAATACTTGGTTTTCACTCATACACAGAAAATAATCTACACATGGGCATCTTAATGAAAATTAGACAGGGAAATAAAAAAAGAAGCCATCTGTAAAACATGCCCTTACATCCACATAACATTTCACAAAGACATCCCAGACTCCAGGTATTTTAATAATCTCCTTCAAGTTCACTGCTGCCTTCCGGAAGTAACTGTGCATTTCCTGCTCAACAGCCAAGTCTGAAAATTCATCCTCACCTACCAAAACACAAAGGAAGGTCACAAAGTTATTAACTCCACCAAGCACAGGGATCTTGAAGTGCTGCACCTAAGGGATGATTACATTTTGCTAAGCAAGGACCCTAGTCAGAGAGTTTTTAAGAGAAGACTCCACAGTACTAAAACAAGAAGTTTTCACTGTTCCTCATTCAAATTTATAATTAATTTCAATTCATGGAGCACAATGAGTAGGACTCCAAGAGAAGATGCTACCAGCACAAGGCCCATTATACAAATTCAACCAACCTCTGGTTTTCAGAGAAAGAGATCTAGTGCAAGTGATAAAACACTGCCAGCAGGTATATATAGAACCATACGTGACACATGTAGCAACTTCCACTTCTTTAAGGAAACTGAAATTCAAACACAAATGTTGAGGGCTTTGCTATCACTCAACATTCTAGCAGCAATCAAGCACTTGCACACCTATTAAACCACTGCTTTAAGGGAATAAATTCCTTTGATCATTATTTTAGGTGATGCTGACTGGACATGGGGAGAAGTTTCAGAACAGCATTTCAGGGCACTTCAGAAAGTGCTATCTTGGCACCACCATCACTGGTGATACAGAATTCTGTACCAGCCACACCATCACACACTGAAGTCTAGTAAAGGAAAAGGTGTCATTGCAAAGCATGTCATCTGCATGAGCAAGCTGAAGCTACAGCTCAATCCAAAAAACACTTACCATGCTCTAACAGGATGCTCTTCTGCTTAGACCAGCTACAGTAGTCCAAGAGTCCCCTGTAAGCCTGAATCAGCTTCATTTCCTTATCCTGGATGGCTGTTTGCTCTCCAAACCTCCAGCTTTCTGCCAAGGACAGGTTCTGGTAGGCTTCATCTATTTGCCCATTACAGAGGAGATGAAAGACATGCTCCAAGCAAACCTGCAACCCAAACAGTCCAAACCACAGCGTTCTACACTCAAATGCAGAGATTCTCAGGAATACGAAGTTCTATACACATGTGCAGACAAAGAGGAGACTCATTGACATACAAAAAAAATATTTCCAACACAGGTAATTAAGAAATTAAATTATTTGTATTGTTTCAAAAGCCTCTCGTTCTTTAAAAGTTCTGTACCTATTTCAGAAGATCTAAAAAATGACCTGAGGAAACACAGCTGTGCTGCATTTGCTGATTTTTCAGAGCACCTGAAAGAGGGATGTCCTTCCATCCTACCATGTTGATTTGGCATCATAAGATAAAAACCTACACCTTCAGTTAGCTCCAGAAAACCCTTGTATGGGACTTTTTTTGAAGACCTTTAAGAACAGGATAAAAGACAGAGAAGCACCATCCCAAGTGTGAAACAACCAAGGAAACCAAAACAACATAGGTTTGAATGAGCCACCACAGGGAAAAAACCCATTTAAAAAACCCCACAGCTGTGTGACACAGGTGTGTACAACATACAGTTTTATAATCAGATTAGCTACTCAAAAAGTGAGAGGGTAATGAGGCAAAATTTAAGAACAAATGTTTAATCACCAGCAAAGCTGTCAAATTATAGACTGGAAACAAAACCTGGCAGATAATTTTCATGCATGAAAATGAATTTGACTGGTTCAAATTCAAATATGAAAGTGTTTTTAAGCACTTCTAAGGACTGAGAACATACATCTGTGATCAAACATACAGACAAATGAGATAAGGTTAGGTATAAAATGACCTTTGAATATCATGGAATTGGTAATTCAAATGTTGGGTTTGAGTTTTTTTGACACTGATGTCAGTAGTACATTTCAAAAGAGATTTGGAAATTAATATTCAAGTGTTCAAGTAAAAGTGAAAAATCATCAGGGCTGCTTTAAGTACACTCACCTTCAAGTACCTTTTTACTCCTAAAGTTTTCATCTGTTCCATGAAACAGCTGAACTCTTTCACACTGCTCTGGGAATGATGCCACAAAATTTCAGTTCCTATTCTCCAAATCATCTATTAATGGGGAGAAAGAATATCAAAACCAGCCTTAGTACAAAAATGGCAACAGATATCACATATACAGTCTTACTAAACTTACAGTTACTGTAGGACATGCAAAATGTACATTTGAACTGCAAATAAAATATACTACAAAGCATTATCTACTGCTGTAGTAACCTACCTACTCATCCAGTAGGACTTTTAGAGTCATTCAGTGGGTGGTTCAGAATTGCTCATTCTAAATGCAGCACTGTAGGAGAGCTTAAGAAAACTGCATGCCTGAGGGTTCCTCCTTCCCTCACTGAAAAATTATGTTCTTCTGTGATATGACCCCACTAAAACACCAAGTATACACAACTCTTTGAACTTAAGAGCAAAGATTATTTCCAGTGTAGCTCCCCAATTACACGCTTTTGTTTCCAAGGTCTGCAAGCTAGCCATACTCAAGTATTCCATTTATTTAAAAGCTCTGATGCTTTTCCTTCCACCTGATTCTATCTCAACACCTGCAAGGAGTTTTGCAGCTACTGGAAGAGCTGGTAACAACCTAAATAAGCCACCAACTTGCAAACAGATTCCGACTGATGACATGCCAGAACCAAACACATTTACTGCTTTCCTATTTTAGAGAGCTACTTTGACTTTTCATAGCCACACTGCTGATGGAGTGAACTTATAACAAGCCAAATCTTTTTCTGTTGTGTCAAGGATCTATAAAAAAAAAACAAGCCTATGATTAGCTAATTAAGACAGCTGTTGGTCCTGAAGTATATGGATGCTGCTTTGCAAGTATTTTTTCAACTGCAAAAGAACTCAGATCAGGAACATGGGCTCACCTCTGATGCACCAATGCGCTCTCTGGAATAGTCCTTCTCTAGTGACTCAACATAGCAGGTCAGAAACTCTGCAGCCCTCTTCCACTGTTTTTGGAGCAAGGCATCCTGAATGTAACTTAAACACGCTTCCTTGCTCTTCTTGAAGTTCAACTTGTGTTCATTGGAAGACACTAAATAAACAAGAAAAAAAAAAAACCAACCAAAAAAAAAAAAAAATCAACAGAGCCCACAGCAATCACAGCCCTTATTCAGACAGCCACATGCTCTCCATTTCAGCATCTTTCTTGCATGGATACTACATAGAGAGTCATCTTAAGTTATACTGTTTTGAAGATAAACACATCTGTTAATCCACAGGGGAGCAGGACTATGGGACAAGCTGGAAACATGATATGGAATGGCATTTTCCATAAGCAGTACATAGCTGTGCTTGAAATTCCCATTCATTTGAAACAGTGAATAGCCACTTATGTCACACTACTGCCCTACCAGAATCAGGGAGCCATGGTGCTTTGGTAACTTCACAGTACATTTTGTCATATTTTGGGGACTACTTTCTTCACTTATTAATCACCACCTAAATTGGTGATGCCATGGTGCTGCAGATTTGCATGCACACAAACAAACAGACCATTCCAGTACCAAAGGCTAAACATTTCCCACAAAGTTATATGCAGAGAATTATTCTCATTTTAGTACAAGGCTGCAAAGAGGCCCCTTGGCCTTTTTACATCACTAGTAGTCCAATTTATACTGAAACCAGCATGAAACTGAAACTTCATTCCCATGAAGTGTGTTTAAAGCTCACGGCTGTATGACCCTACAACAATGCTCATCCTCATCCATGAAAAGCCACCTGCAAGGCACATGGAGAGCTCATAAAGACACTCCTACCAGGATGCTGTAGGCAGGTGAATAACTCAAACAATGGCTAAGTCAGGTAATCACAGAACCATCAGGGTTAGAAGGGATTTCTGGAGATTATCCAGTCTAACCACCTGCCAAGGCAGAGTCATCTGGAGCAGGTGACACAGGAAGGTGTCCAGGTGTGATCTGAAAAAGTCTCCAGAGAAGGAGACTCCACAAACTCCCTGGGCAGTTATTACAGTGCTCTGCCACCATCAATGTAAAGATCTCCCTTATGATGAGGTGAAAATTCTTGTGCTTTAGTTTATGGCCACAGCACCGTGTCCTGCTGCTGGGCACCACTGAAAAGTGTGGCATTATCCCCTTAGCACCTGCCTTTAAGATATTTATATGCACTAATGAATTCCCCTCTCAGTCTTCTCCAGACTAAAGAGGCCCAGCTCCCTCAGTCTCTCCTCATAAGAGATGCTCCAGACCCCAAATCATCCTTGGTGTCCTCCAATGGACTCTGTCGAGGAGCTCCACGTTTCTCCTGCACTGAGGAGCGGGCACAGCACTCCAGATGTGCCTCAGCGGGGCTGAGCAGAGGGGCAGGATCCCCTCCCTCCACCATGGGCCCTCCTGCCCTCACAAAATAACCACTGCGAAGAGGTTATTTCGAACCTCCTTCCCGGCCCTAGCAGACGACTTGGCGGAGAGAAGCTAAAACCACTCCCAGGGCGGCAGGAAGGCGCTCACGAAGGGAACGCACAAACGCTCCGCCCTTACCCGGCGGTGGCGGCAGGAAGGGCAGGTGCAGGGACGCGTGCAGGGCCGCCTGAGCGGCGGGAGTCCTCCTCCTCTTCCTCCTTCTCTTCCCGTCCACCACCACCGCCTCCGCATCCTCCTCCAGGAAGCTGTCCATGGCGGCGCGGGCAGCCGGGCTCGCACCGCCCCGTGCGGGGCTCGGCCGGGGCCGGGAGATCGCGCCCGGCAGCGCGGCGCGGGAGCGGCCCCTGCGCATGCGCCAGCCCGTGAGGGGCGGGACGGGCGGCGCATGCGCGGCGTTTCCCGCTTCCCCCGGCCCGTGGCGCCGTGAGGGCTGCGGGACCGGGGTGGAGCGCGGGGTGGCAGAGGGGTGTTTATTTCTATATCTGCCGCAATCAGCGTGAAAAGCCGTGGCTAATGCGCTGGTTGCTCCAAAAATTAAATTAGCGAGCTCCTCCTGTTACTCTTTCCTACTTTCCCGTTCCTTTGTAAGTCATAACGTTCTACGGAAGGAAAATATTCCGAATCAATATCCTGTGCACTGTAAAGCAATGATACTGCCTGTGCTCCTGCTGGATTTTGGGAGTCCGGCTGCCTTAGCCGCAGCATCTGGTTTATACAAATCTGTGCTGGAACTTGTTTCTTTTAGCCACTTTGGAACTGAGTTTGCCTTGGACTGTTTTGATGTGTATAAAGTCCAGTTTACTGCATAAGAGTACTCACAGAGTTGTTGTTTTTTTTTTTGTTTTTCTTTTTCCTAAACTGCCCTGGCATGGGAGAGTGAGTAAATAATAAACTGGCTCAGATTAAAGGTTCATGTGATGCAGTGTTTTGGTTCAGCTGTGATCAATAACCAGTGTTGGGAACAGCGCAAGGCAGAACAGTTGTGTTGTGTGCAGCATTTAAACACTTAAACCTCAATATCATACCTTAATATGGTATTTAATAAATAAACTTTGGGAAAACAGAAATTTCTCTTTGCTTTTTCTTTATTTTTAATCCTGTGTTCTTCCAATAAAGGCCAGCATTTCAGTTCATAAGTATTGTTAATGGATAATTAACTTACCTGATTGACAATAATAAAATGTTACTTAACACCACATGTTTATCAGTGCCATTTTTTTTTTTACTGTTCTTTATAATTTGTACCTTGTGTCAGTGCCTCACTGATCACTGGTGTTGCCCAAGTTTGATGCCATTTCCTACAACACCCCTGATCTTCTGTTAGCTCAGTATTCTAATTTCAGAATCCAACTTATCCCCATTTTTTGGTAAAAGTTCTCATGTTTGCATGCAAGAACATTTACTTTTGGCTTGTTATTTTTATTTGCCTGTGTTATACATATGTGTTTCCTGATCCTTAGGTAAACTTAGCCAACTGATCTTGTTAATGGGTATCAGCTACTTTAGTAGATATTTTAGTGCAGAAGAGGTAGGAGAACTGCTTTTTAAGAGTAGGTGAATGTTAGATACCTCATGTACAGTGGCGGAATACATGTTTCCAAGATTGGTCCAAGGATCCTAGATCCAAGATTGATGTTGAAGACTGGAAGGAAATTTTGCTTGAAATATCTTAATTGAACTAAGTGAAATATTTTTCTTTTCTTTCACACATTGAGGAAAGCTACGTATGTTAATAAGTGGTTACCTTATTACCCTGAAATACTTGATATTGTAGGAAATACTTGACAGTTGCAATGGTAAACTTGTATATATGTATCAACTGCAAGCTGCTCATTATTGTATAATAAAGGCAGTGACTTATACAAGAAGTATGTGATTTTGTTTTTCTTCACATCTCCCTCTTGCCCTTGTCTTTGCAACCACAGACACAATTACCTTTTTTTATCTTTAATAAAGATAAGTTTGATAAATTGTATTGATGGGAAATAACAGCTCTTTCTTCACAAGAAATTGGACCTAATACTCTGGGCATTATACAACATGAAATATTAATGTTGAGGAAAGAATGCTTATCTTTCACTCATACAATTATCGTATAATGTGACTTGAATGAATTTACTTCCATATTGTAAATTGTGACAAACGTCTAGATTTTCTAAGTTAGGCTTTCTTAGAGCTTTTAATCAGCCAATATCAGTGATGTCAAATAGGGATCACCTCATTTTTTAAGATGTGAAGCACAGAAACGTCAACAAAATTGCAGGAGAGCTATAACCACTATACTGCACTAGGCCTGGAGAGCAGACATGAGCACTGGGTGAATGAACCATTGCATTTGTGTAGCCTGTGGGTCCTGGGGATACACAGGACTGTAAGAAATGCCAGGGTGTCCATGGGATGCTGGGCAAAGAGGTATCAACACTTGACACTTTTTCGTTTTGTGATTAAAATATTAAGCTATTCTAGATGGGGACTGAAAATGAAACACATATTTTTCAGAGATTACACAGTAGTAACTAAACTTGGATCTAAGGCCTTGTACAATGAGACTGTGGAAATGAGAGTCTGGAGTGAAAATCAATAGGCATGAGGATGCAAGAGGAGCACATGCAATCAGCAACCGCGATTGCTAAGTCTTTAGATGTAGCATTTAAAAGAGCTCCTAAAAAGCTCTTGGAAAAAACCCTCAGCTGTTCTGAAAATCACAAAAAAAACAAAAAAAAAACCAAACAAAAAAAACCAAACAAACAAAAAACAAAACAAAACAAAACAAAACAAAACAAAACAAAAAAAAAAAAAAAAAAAAACCACAAAAAAATAACACTAAACTTTGACTATCAGTTCTGATTACCAATTCATTCATTTTGGGAGCAGCTTCAGAATTTGCTCTGGAAAGTAGAAAAAAATAGAAAAAATGTGGTCATTTGATTGACCAGCAAGAGTATTCTCTTATGTCACCTGTTCTTTCTTACCTGCATCTTTTTTTCTCTTTGTCTACTCAGGCTCTTGTGCTGAACAAATAACACAGGTGTTGAAAAGAGAAGTTTGGTTCATCTGCATTGTGACTTCTGCTGTCATTTTGCCATTTTAGATCTCTAAGGCAATATTAAGGTGCTGGATGTGAAGAAAAGGCGACGGTAAGTAGTGTGAGTAGCACATCTTTCGGCTTGCAAACACTCAACACTTAAAATGTACCAGCAAGTGGAAGCTGCAGCTACAGAAGGGCAAGGATAGGAATGCTGCGCTTTCGGCTGCCCGCTGTGAAACCCGGCACTTTCCCCAGTGGGATCGCGGCTGAATGAACTCCTCCGCCCGCTGCACCGCAGGTGTAACCTCAAACTCTCGGAGGTCACCGGCAAAGTGGCGGCTGCTCCTCTCCAGCAGAGATAAGAACTGCTCGGCGGGGCAGGAGGGAGAGCAGCCAAGTGCTTGCTCGGATCTGTCGCGTCCTTACAGGGCGGCAGCTACACCCTTTCTGTTCTTGTTACTCCAGCGATCCTCAGTTGGAGAAACCCGCACAAATAAGGGGCGGGACCTTCCTTCTTTTCTGGCCTGCGAGGAGGGAAAAGTGGCCGGAGTTAGGGGTCCTGCCTCCTCAGGACCGGGATGGGGATCAGGGAGGGAGGGTCCGTGCGCTGCCCTCCTCCCGCGGCAGCGGCGGCGGGGCCGGGCTGGTCCCTCCCCCGCCACATCGCCCTCCCGCCGGCGCTGCTGACGTGTCTGCTCCCTCCTTCCCGGCCCGGCTCCCTCCCTCCGCGGCGCTCGCCGCCATGGCCGCAGCCGCGCCGCCGGAGCCCCGGCTGCTGCTCGCCCTGCCGCTGCTGCTGCTGCTGCTGCCGCCGCCGGGCCCGCGCTGCGCCGCCGCCGCGCCCGACCTGGGCCGCCGCTTCGCCGAGCGCAAGCGCTGCGCCGACCTCGAGTGCAGCAGTGAGTGGGGGCGGCGGGCGCGGCCCCGGCGAGGGAGCTGTGCGCGAAGATGCCTCCCGGAGGCTCTTCCCTGAGCCCCCTCCTTGCGCCGGCTCTGTCGCGGAAATTGGGGACAATCGAGGAAACGGGAACGCGACGCCCACGCGCGCCGTCCCTCTCTGCTCGGCCAAGTTTTCAGATCCCCGCGGCTCCGTGTTTGGTTTCCCCCACCCCCCTCCACGCAGAGCTCTCCGTTGATAAAACCGCTCTCTGGGTGTTCTCTGGGATAATTTCAGGACCAGTTCGCTGGGACACAGATGTCACCTTTCTGATTTAACATTAGTAATTAGCTTCATAGCTCACCCCTGAAGTGTAGCTCTCCAGTGCTTTGTCAAACCCTTGTCTTGCCTAGAATGCTTGCTTTACTTTTTCTGCTAAAACTTGCCTTTTTTTTTAGCTATAACTTGGCTTGTTTGTTTTTGTTAATTATAGCTAAAAAATTATTAGTTATACTTCCAATTTATCTATATTTTTATTAATTTATTAATTTCTTAGTTATACTTTCAATTTACTTTGTTATCTCTTGACCCAATCTGGAAAATAGCAAAACGATGCATGCGAGGAGGTCTTGTTTACTGCCAGTTAGCAAAGACACTTTTCATGTAAATTATTTTTAAAGTCATACTCTTCTCCGTGTTTTCTTTGGACAGTGTTAATGTGCCGAGGGAAGGCCATGCGGGATTTTAAAGGTCCGGATTGTCGCTTTGTAAATTTTAAGAAGGGAGAAGCGGTGTATGTATATTATAAACTAATAGGAGAATCCACTGAGCTTTGGGCTGGAAGTGTAAGTACTGTAAAGCATTTCTTCTGTTTGCTTTTCTTGGTAATGTGTTTTCATTCCTTTTGCCTTGTAAGAGAATGCTTGGAGTTTTGAACATGGGTAAATAACACAGTGAATGCTGCTTTGTCATGAGGCTGCTGGGAAGTGGGATGAGGTTTGATCAAACCTTAGTGCTGTGAAAAGTGGGCAACACTAACATGTCTAAAAACTGCTAGAAGACTGCATTTGTCTTAAAAACCTTTTACTGCAGCACTGTCAGTGATGGTGGCCACAGGACCACCTGGAAGCTAAGCTTCCCTTCCCATTTAGAGAGGCTTTAAGCCTGTGCTTGTGTTTTCCCATGACGTGGTCTCATCCTGCACTCTGTAATCCTGCTAAAGATCACTGCATGTGCATGTTTTAATTGTGCTTTTCATCCTAATATTAATCTGCCTTATTCCCCTTTTTATCTAAATTGCATGCAGAGTTGGAGGAAAAATAAGCAATAAAACTAGAAAGGAGTAAGGTAAATTTGATTTCTAAAAGGTCTGTCTCTCTCAGCTGTGCTGTACCAGCTTGCAGAGTAGTGGCCTTGTCTGAGTCAGCGTCCTTGAACAATCTGAGAGGCTTCTGCTAATGGGGAATAAACATCCCCATACTTGCAATTACTTTGTAGAAAGCTCCTCTGGACTTTCCTAAGCACCTTATTTGCCTGACAGAGGCAGAACTGAGATACCAGGGAGGAAGAGAAGTTTTTGTGGGCTTCCCTTGAAAATGTTGGCAATCCAAAGGTTGCTTAGACCTAGTCCCTGTTGCTTCCTCCTCATGTTTCCCCTACATCCTTTTTAGTGTCCAAATTGTTTACTTCAGTCTCCTTTCTTACTCTGGTTTTCTACAAAGGATAAACAGTGTTGACAGTGGTCTAGGGTGCTTGAAATCGCACCTGGGTGTCGACTGTGGGACCAGTGGTTTAGTGAAAATCAGGATGTATCACTTTCTGTAACCACTTCAGGCTGGGCGTGGACAGACAAGCTCTCAGTGGGAGCTGAATCCAATTAGAACGATACAGAAGTGAATAGAAAAACTGCAGCACGTGGTTAAAGAAGAGTTAATAATTCTATCATGCTGGTAATTCCCTTCTGACATGTACTGTACCATAAATAATCTGGGTAATTAGTTGGTACAGGTTTCCAGGGCTGCCAGTTCTCGAGATGCAGAGTAGCAGCGTGGGGCCAATTTTACATCTTCTAACAAGGTATAATGTAGGCTGCAAGATCAGACAGCAGGTTAAGGTAATTGCTGAGTTAATATTCAGTTTAATTATTCACTGATAGGCGGCTCATGCAACAGTTAGGTGTGTCTCCAAGTTTAAAGGATGTTTGCTTTGAGTTTAAAGTAAAAGCTGCAGTTGGCAGGTTGGAAAGAATTGCCAAGCTCCATTTTATTTGTTTTCATTTTTCAACTGTGTTTCAACGATTTTCAGTGCTCCTTTTAGGGCAGTGCTGCTTGACTGATTCCTCTTGATTGGTGGCTATAACCTTTATTTCTTCTATCCCTCTTGGATTGACTGCTGCTGCATTAATCATAACATTGCAAGAACCAGCATGGAAGCACTGCAGTGGGGTCAGAGTTGCCTGCCTTTGCATTTTGAGTAGGGTACAGGCACGGCTGCCCCTGGCCCTGACTCACAGGTAGCACTGGGGTCTCTCCTGTTTAGTGACTTCCTGTGTCAGGTTTGGCTGGGCAGCCTGATTTCCCATGCCAGGTTTGGCTGGGCAGCTTGATTTATGCAGGCCAGTCGTGCCTGCTGTGTGAAGTCTTGAGCCAGGGGAAAGCTGCTGCTTGCTAATTAAAACCAGGCTACCCAGTGAGGTCTGCCATCAAAAGAATTCCAATGGAAGGCATGCTACCTTCTGCCATGGCCCTTTTGGAATCTTATTGCGTGACTTTATGTGGGCTTTGTGTGCATTATTTGATCTCATCCATGTACCCTACTATCTCTTTCCATTCCCCAAAGTTTTTTTTGGGAGAGGATTTATTAGGGCAGAATAGAAGCTATGAAAGGGCTAACTGGAGTTCTGATTATCAGGTGTGAGCAGAGGTCAGGGGAATGTGTGTATGAGAAGCTTCAATGAATGCAACCTGGGGCTTATTTCAAACAAGTTATAAATACAGATTCTAATTCCAAAATCAATTTGAAGGAGCCATGAGAAACACAATAGTATTTCTGACCTGAAGGAAGATGATCTGATAAGAAAAGGAGCTTTTCACCAAGGCTGAAAAATCTATAGCAGTTGAGACTAGGCTTTATTTGCCTTTGCTTTTCTATTTCGCTCCACCCTTTTCAAGCCATTGTTGATTTTTTTTCCCTGTGCCAGCACACGTTGTATTTTGACAAAATAACTCCTTTATTTTGTGATGCCAGTCTTGAATACGAAATTGCTTACAGAGCACACACTATGTTCACTAGCTATTTTGCATGTGAAAAAATTCTGGAAGCCAGCTGTAATATATATTCTGTACATTATATGGCCTGTAGTTTTTAGGCAGAGCTCTCTAAACCTCAGTAGTAAAGCAAAGCCAAATGCTTGGAAAATACTCTATGACCCTTATTTAATAGTCATTTTATGTTATGAATTTCATTAATACATCAGTTGAAGGAAAATGCTTGATTTTTTTCCCCCAAAGCCAAAAGGTAGAGCATATCAGGTGCTCTCGTTGTCCTCTGCACAGTGTCCTGCTGTAAATCAGTCTCCTCTTCAGCATCAATCTTGTTTTGCTTACACCATCAAGTCATTGTATAGACTCCTGTGCATTTTTTCTGCACTCTGCCCTCATTTTAGCAGGGTCCAAAACTCCAGAAGTACTTCAGATCATTCCAAGTAAAACCTGCCGCTTTTTCACAAAACATTTTGTGAAAGACACTTTTAAGATTGTTATTTTATCTTATGGCAAAGGGATGAACTTAATACCTTTAATTCGAGGTTTAGAAAACCATTTCTGGCCTCATATTACAAGAAATACACTTGACTGAAGATTGTGGCTTCTTCGTGTTGGTTTTGGTTTTTTTTTTTCATTTTTTGTTTGTTTGTTTTCAAACCTTGTACATAGGTTAGTAGAGTGGATAAAATTAAGTAAAACAAGAAGACAGTATTTCTGGAGGACCTAGAGGGTCAGGGCAATATTATCTTTTCTTAACACTGCCAATGCTCAGGAAGTGCAAACCAGCTCTTCTTTGCCCTGTGTTCTGAAGTTTTAGTTACCTGTGATGCCTGTGCTTTAAGGAGTGGGCTTTAAGATGAAAAAGATTTGAACATTATCCCCAGCTGTCTGTTTTCTGATAGATGATGTGAAGGTGTGGTTTCTTGGTCAATGAATCTGCAGTACCTGCCTGTGATACGTGGGCACCAGGGGGGCCAGATGCTGTACTCACAGCCATGTGTTTTGTCCATGCACAACTTTTTTAGCTGGGAAGATAGTGGATATTTCTCCATTATACACTTGGCATTGATAGTGTCTTTCCTCTGTAATGTCTGTAGAGAATGAATGTTTCCTTTATTTGCACAATGAGGCATTTTTTTCCCCTTACAAGAGAGGACTTGTAAGGAGAGAAGCAGATGAAATTTTGGGCAGGCAGATCCCATATGGCTTATAAACCACAGAAGTGGCAAACGGGGTCACTGCAGAGGACTTGTATGGTCAGCAGCTTGCATTGCAATAAAGGAGTGATGCCTGATTATAGTGACTGTCACAGAGATTAGTCTGTAAGGAGGCTTTGAAGCTCTAACTTTTGTTTTCAGAAAGATCATTAAAAACTGGAGTTGAAGTTTAGAGAGAGAAATAAGCCAATTTACAATTAAACTCTATGCAAAGACAAGCTTTTGATATGACTTGTCTAAATGAATTTCCCATTCCTGTTGGTAGTTCCCAATAATAAACATGCATACATGATCTGTTTTCAGTATGAGAGCAATATGTGTTTACAAAAGGTGGGGAGGGAACAGTTTGGGGTTTCTTAATACATGTGTAACTAACTTCAGAGGTATCAACTATGGAAGGTAAGATCTGAATGAGAAATAGTTTAAAAAGAAGTCCTGTAATGTATCAGTGCTTACTTTGCTTGCATATCAAAAAAACACCTCCAAAAATTATTAGTACATATTATTTACTAGATGGTAATTTATTCTTTGTTTTTTTTTAATACTAAAAACTTCAAGCAAAATTCACCTGTTTCAGTGCTATCAGTGTAACAATATATCTGTGTATAACTAATATCCCATACCTAGTTTCTTTTTTAGTTTGAACTTTAGCTGAGTGTTCTCCCCACACAAACTCTTCATGAAAATTGGCAATTGTCATCTTTCTCCTGCAACAACTGATTGAGGAAATTGCCAACTTTATTTTTTTCCCCAGATATTTTTTTTGTCTAGGAACTTTGTACCTTTCTAGGTGTTTCCACCAGACTCTTAATTACCTCAATTATCTAATCAGTGTAGTGACTGCATGCTACTAATATTGGCTTCTTGACAGCTGTTGTCAGAACTCTCAAGTGTGAGCATTACTCTGTATAGATCATATCTGGTGAGTGATAAGAGAGATTCTTGTCTTCCACTGTTTGTCTTGCCTTAGAACATTGAAAATCACCATTCTGTGATTGATTTTTGCTTGTGTCAGGCACTGAAGAGAAGCCATGCATTCACAGAGGAAGGGGGGTATATTTTCCACACAGGTTTTTTAATTATTCTTTCTCCATTTTAAAATGATGCAATTTTGCTTTTTTCTACAATCTGCTTTAAATATTTTTTCCATACGTTACAAGGTGAGCATATTTTGGGCTATAATACTGTGTGTGGATGTAAATCCTATTAGTCAAGGATCCTCTTTTGCTTGCTGCTTGGGAAAATCCTGGAGGTGTGTGTGGTGCCTCTGGTGCCTTCACAATAGCAGTTAAAGCAATTGAGCCAGAAGGCCTGGGCTTTATTCCCAACTCTCCTAATAATTTGTTACAAGTCAGGCATTAAAACGTGAACAGTAAAACTTAAACCAGCTTCACAAGGCTGTTGTGAAACGTAAAACCTCAGTGAAAACTCTGGTGTAAACAAATCATCATTGGTCTTCTTTTATTCACTATGTTAAACTTCATTTAGAATACTTGAGAGTCAGTTCAACATATTTGCTACTGGTGTCTGCAATTTTTGACATGGTCATGTCATTTCTAAACCTTCTTTACTGTTTTTTGTTTGTGTTTTCGCAGGTTGGAAGTGATTTTGGATATTTTCCAAAGGATTTACTTGAAATAAATCATAACTATTCCAATGAGGAGCTAGAATTACCAACAGATGTAAGTCTTGCTTGTTCTGTTTTTTCTTCAGTTGGGGTTTTACTATTTCTTACCTCGGCATTTAGTAAAATTCCCAAGGAAGAAACTGGGAATACTAGTGATTTTTAATAACTTTTTGTTAATATGCAGCTACAGTATACTTGCAGAGGTGCACATGTATGTACAGGGGTGGAATGTTTGTGCAGCTCTGTATGTGGATGGGCATGAAAGCATCAGCCCAAAATGTGGGCATTGACCTTCCTTTTCTCAAATGATATGGTTTTCTTCTAAAGAAATCTGTTTGGATTGAACTCTATATATCCTGCTAGCTGGCTTGTGCATAGGCCTTCTGGTATGTAATCAAAATGGCTTCTTTTCCCAAACTTTCCGAGTTTAAGGTACTGTCAGAAACAAACAAAACTGGGTACACTGAGCCCTTTGATTCTAGAATTGGTCCTGCAGCCCTTTCACACATGGCTGGCCTTCATGCACTAATAGCAGCAACTCCAGAGTTGTGTCAGTAAAGCCTTTTTGAGGCTGTAGCTTTAGGCATGCTTGCAGCACAGAAAGCCGAGTGAATCCTGGGCTGCATCCAAGGCACCGTTGCCAGCAGGGCAAGGGAGGGGATTCTGTCCCTCTGCTCTGCCCTGGTGAGACCCCACCTGCACTGCTGCATCCAGCTCTGGGGGCTCAGCACAGGAAGGACATGGACCTGTTGGAATGAGTCCAGAGGAGGACTCCAAGGTGATTCAAAGGATGGAGCACCTTTCCTACGAGGAAAGGCTGAGAGATGCGGGATTGTTTAGTCTGGAAAACTGAAGGCTCCAGAGAGACCTAATTGCAGCCTTCCAGTACCTGAAGGGAGCTTACAAGAAAGATGGAGAGGGACTCTATGTATGAGCATGTAGTGACAGGACAAGGGGGAATGTCTTCAAACTGAAAAAGAGCATGCTTAGATTAGATATCAGGAAGAAATTCTTTGGAAGTACTGAAATAAGTTGTCCAGAGAAGCTGTGGATGCCCCATCCCTGGAAGTGTTCAAGGGCAGGATAGATGGAGCTCTGAGCAGCCTGGTCTAGTGGAAGGTGTCCCTGCCCATGGCAGGGGGTTGGACCTTGATGACCTTTAAACCCCTTTCAACCCAAGGCCATTCTGTGGTTCTATGAAATTGTGTCTTGCACTGCTTCTATTTATTTTTCAGAAACTGCGTGACAGGGGGCTCCTGCTTGGAGGACTTGGTCCTTTAAGGGGACACCAGTTAACAGAGGTTGTGACACACAAGCTCAGCAACATTTGTTTTCTTTTCTTCACTGGCATTCGGCAATCGACTTGTTCTTCATTCAGTACATATGGTGATGAGTGCAGTGTAATACTGTCAACTCCATTGCTGTCTTACACTTTGTTCCTGCAAAGCCTCTTTATTTAGGTTTTTTATGAGTCCTTGAGAAAAACCTCCACTGATTTCAAAGAGAGTTTTGGTTAAGGACTCAGAGGTTAATTCTATGTGATTAATATAATTTACTTTGCTGCTGCATCTCTCTTTAAATAGGCAAATGTTTTTTGTTTCATCACTGCTATAAAGAAAATAATATTTTTGACTGCATGTTGTTTTTCATTTCAGGAAACAGACTTTGTTTGCTTTGATGGAGGAAAGGATGACTTTGATAACTATAATGTGGATGAACTTCTGAAGTCGTTGCAAGAGACAATAGCAAATGAAGGGGAAACTGTATCGAGTGTTCCAGGGACAAAACCAGCTGAAGGAATTGAGAAGGACAACAGGCAGATAGAGGAACAGACTGATAGAGGAAAGTCCCTTGGTGCTTTGGAGACAGACAATCTTGAGCAAAGCGCTGAAAAAGAAAAGGAAAACCTTGTCTTGACAGTCAAAGTTGACAATTCTCTTACAGAAGGAACTGAAAATACTGGGGGAGACTCCAGTGTCAATAGTCACAAAGAAAACTCTCAGGGAGATCAAATTGCACATGAGCACTTGAAAGGAATGCTACATGGAAAATTAAAAGGGCTAGAAAGTGAAAATACCAAAAACACTAGTATTCCTCAGGGCGAATCCAGCCAACTTGACCAAGAGAATGAAGTCAATGCCTATACACTTTTAAACAGAGAGCTCTCTGTGAACTTAAAAACAAAATTTGGCTCAACTGCCGATGCTGTTGTATCAGATGATGAAGTGACTCGCCTTGTTACGTCACTGGAAGATGATTTAAATGAAGATTTGAGCATTAATCCTCACAATGAGGAGGAGGAGACAGAGTTTCCAGATCAGTCTGCAGAAATCCCTTTGCTGTCTTTTACGGCAGAGGATGAAATTGCATCCCCTCTGGATTTAGAAGATGATGGAAACTATGACGTGGAGCCACAAAATCAGGAACCTGATGAAGACGCAAAAGGTGCTACAAAGCTAAATAACCAAAGAGACAATGGGGAAGAACACGATTCAGATGCATTAATTCTTAAGGATGCCTTCAGTAAGAGCAGGAAGTTGGGTGACAGTGTAGGTGCAGACAGGTCTGAATCTAAACAAACAGAGGAGAAACAGGAGGAGGTGGTGCTAATTAGTAAAAGAGAAGCACCAGCAACAGCTCAGCCTGAGGATCTCTCCAAAGAACCCCTTGGAAAGGAACCTGTGGGTACAGATGATCTGGGTTCAAAAGAAAAAGCCAACAAATCTGAACAGCTGGAAGAGCAGCTCCCTGATGGAACAGAGTTGCATTCTGCAGCACTGAAAGGTACAGCTGTGCCTGATCCTCATGCTTTGCCTAGTCTAGACAGTGCTCTGGAGTCCAAATCATTTATTAAAAACAAGGAAGATGCTTCAGAACCATCTGATGATGATATCAACAAAAGTCCTGAAAGAGTTCCACTTGCTCCAACAGAGAAAAGTGAGAAACAGTTTGAGGATGATACCTTGGAGGAGTCCTTGGAAAGTGATTTAAAGCACAAAAGACCATGGGAAAAAACAATGGAGAAGAGAGAAGCTGAGAACAAGCCTCCAGCTGATGATCCAGCTAAAGCAGTAGAAAAAGTAAAAAATGCATCTCAAGATGACCTAGGAGATCTTGACCTCTTGAGACAGAAAATGGAGCATGGAATGCCTGCTGTGGAGAAAGACCTTCTCAAACATGGAGAAGATTTAAAACAAGCAGGGAAAATTGATCACGAAACTAAAAATCCTGCCTCTTCTAACGAAGAACTGGAAATAAAAAAGAGAAACCTGGAAGAAACTCCTCCAGGGGAAGGAGACCCAAGCTATAGTGGAGCTGTTGAGCAACCTAGGCCATGGGAAAATGAGACTGAGTATTCAGAGGCAGATGTGAATGAAAAACTTTCAAGAAATCCTGGCAAGATGCCAGTGTTTAAAGAAAGCACTAAGAAAAGTTCCCCTGAAGAAAAATCAAAAAGCACCATGCAGAACACTAATACAGATAATCTTACTTGGCAAGGAACTGCTCATTCTGAGGATGCAGGATCAGATGGAAATCTTGGCAAAGATTTGGCTGAAGAAACAACACAAAGAGCAGAATTGCAATCTGAAGAGCCAGATGCTGAAGATGACCCTGACCTCAAACAAGCCGATGATGAGCTACTGGAAGATGAGAATGCAGCAAGTGCAAAACTGTCACAAGCAAGGGCTGCAAATGCCCAGGGTGATACACTAGGTGAAAATACAAATCCTGAATTAGATGGACTAAGTGAAGCTGTTTCAGAAACCCCAAATCCTACTTACAAAGCAGGAGAGGATACAAACTTATTCTCTAAGGAGGATAAAACAATCAGCACGCAAAATGCAAGCGAGAACAAAGAAGTTGACATATCATTGAGAAAAGATGCTAAATTGGATGAGATGCAGCATATCACGGTAGCTGATGAGGAGTCTTCTGAACCTGAAGACCCATCAGCTGTGGAAGAACATAATTTCCTTCCTCACACTGAAGACAGCAATGACTTTGACCAAAGGAAAGATCATCTCCCAGAGGGCATTTCACAGGAAGACTCAAAAGAGGTGCAAAATTTAGAGCAAACAAAAAATGACCACCAGCAATCTGCACATGTCCCCAGCCCTGCAGACAGCTCAGAAGCCACCAGTGACATGGTAACAGACTTCAGTGAGTCTGTGAAGCGTCTCTCAATAATGAGAGAGTTCCTGGATGAAAAGCGCGTGGCGCGCCTACAGAAGTACCTTGGGCTCCAACATGTGGTTAGGGTTGAAGCCATGTTCTACGACATGAAGGTGGAGATGGAGCTTGCTCAGAAGGCGAGCCAAAATAATGAAGATATGGAGAAAGCTCTGGATGAGATACTGGAGTTTTCAGAATCGAGCATTATGGATGTTGTAGGAAAAGTTCTGGATTCCAGGGTGGCAGAAAATAAGGAGGAGGTGGTGAAGGAGATGGATTTGTATGATGAGGAGAGTGCACTGATGGATGATATTCAAGAGTTAATATATTCATTAAGAAGTAAATATTCATCTGTTGGGGAGACTGTCCCACTTGCTTCTCCTTCAGAACAGGAAGATGACCAGCTGCACATTCAAGGTAGGATGTTAAACCAGTTAATAAATAGATGAATTGGATGTAAAACCCTGTCCCAAGCAACACTTAACACCGAGACGCTTTAAGAAGAGGGTGAGTGAGTAGCATTTAAAGAAGTTTTTAAGGATTTTCCTTATTTTTAATGCATGTTTTTAGCATTGTGATGAGAATGGCTCAGGGACAAATCCTAAGGGAAGATACTGAATTCAGCACAGCTGTTGTTATGGAGCAAATTCTGTGTAAGATAAGTGAGATCTATGCATGGATATGGTCGTAAGGACCCACTCAGGACAAGTCTGTACCTCCTTAAGAAACAGGGATTCACATATGCTAATCTGCAGAATTTTGTGGAGGGTTTTTTTTTTTCCCCTGAACTAATTATCACCTGATTGTGATAGATCTGGTGATTAATACAAAGTTCAGGTACTAAATCCAGGCATCTAAAGTTTCAGATGTCCTTATAATCATACTTTTGCCCACATTCATAAAAGAGTGTGTAAGTAGCTATACTGAACAAACACATCTTTTGATTGGGCGAGAGCCAGAGGTAGAGTCTTTTGCAAACTTGCTAGGTTTTCTATTAGTGTGCAAGTGGTTAAGATACACTTTTAGCCAAGCTCCTCTTACAGTAGTACATGTTAAGTATGTGATTTCTGATAAGGTCACAAACGATGTAGTGTTTCACTGCAAGGTCAGGGGTTGATATCTTGCATGAATTTCATACAGACATTTAATTAGATGTTACTGAAAGTTGATTGAGAATATACCGGAAGCAATACGCAAGCTGAAGTATTTAAAAAGTGTCAAGAAAGCTTGGTTACATGCAGCATTTCACTGAAGAAATACCCATTAGTTCAGTGCTTAATTCATATCTCCTTGTCTGTCACAGATGGTGCAAAAGAGGTTGAATATGACAGTGTTTCCACCAGAAACATGAACACCATTGACAAGGGCAATCAGGAATTTCAGCAGCTCATTGAAGATAAGAGGCCAGAGCAGCCTATGGAAGAGGAGGACGAGAGGGCTGTCAGTGTTCCACCTGAGGCCAGCTTCTCAGATAATGGAGAAGCTGAAGAAGGGTATGATAGTGAAAGAGGATCACTCCTGGAAGATACTTCCTTTGGGTCAGTTGATTCAGGAGAGAGCACAAGCGAACACATTGCTGAAGGTAACCATTTGGAATTGACTTATTTTGTTCTTTTGCTCTTGAAGACGTGCATGGTTTAATGTATTTTTAGGCAAATAGCAGGAGTTTTCACTGATACTTTCATTTTATGTTGCTGTAATCCTCAAGGCTTCCCCTGATTGGTGACAATCCCTCTAGTGGCAGTACTGAATTGCTAATTTAGCACAGCAGTTTTTCTACTATGGTTTTGCAATGTGGGAAAAAGGAAAGTGCTTGTGAGTGTCAGAGCTCTGTGGACTGTGTCTCAGGATGACTGGCTTGTGGATCGTGTCTGAGGATGGTAGTGGAGAAAGAGCAGAAATCCCTGGAAGCACACCATCAGCTGAGGTTTCTGCCTCTTTGCAGGGATTAACAGCGTAAAGGTCACTTTCTATAGACAGGACTGCGCATAGAATCGTGTGCCCTCTCTTCTTGCTCTTTTTTAGCCCATGTCTCTGGGCCATATTACTTTCCAGGAAAGGTGGTGTGTAGCTTCACCCTCAGGCAGCTCAGTTATTTCTCTCTGTGTTGGAGTAGGAGAAATGTTTGGCTCCCTCTGGCTGAGGCCTTATCCCCCTGGAGCTAGTAGTGCTGTCTCATCATTATGCCAAGGAGGGATCCTGTTACTGTTATCTTTCCTGGCTCTGTTTTGGCATGAAACAATATTTGACTGTGTTCTCAGTGTTACTCTCAGCTTTGCTGTTCTGCCTTCACTTCTGATTATGCTTAATGATTCTCTCTCCACTGAGCATTTAGGAAAAATCCAGGCACATCTTCGTTGGCTTTTGTACATTGCTGAGATGCTGTGCCATCTCCAAGGCCAACTGCTTTTGAGCAGGTTCTAAGGTCTGAAAGAAACTCTAGGTTGAATGCCAAGAAAACGAAGGAATTTTAAATGGCTAGTGCGTAACTTGCTGGTTAAACAGTCAGATATTCAGCTGTATTTTAGACCATCTTCCATTTTTTCCTTAAATGTGGTTAAATGATGCTTGGCAGGAATTCTTAGGAGGGCTGGTAGAAGTGTTGGGCAGTAACAAGGTGGATGATGGTAGAACAGCTGCTGTTCTAAGGGTGACTACAGGCTGGGCTGTGGAATCTGCTGGCCTGGACGTGTAGCAGCAGCAGGAGAAAGAGGAGAGGGGCAGTGTTGAGGCCAGGGCCGAGCTGGAGATGATTTAAAGCTTTTGCTGTACTTGCGGAGTGCTGACAGAGTTCAGGAGTGTTTGACATGCTGTCATTCTTGGGGGCGTCCTGTGCAGGGCCAGGAGTTTGACCTGGCTTAGAACATTCTGTGGTTCTGTGCTCGCTGCTGGCAGCTGATCGGAAGGATTCGCGGTCAGGAACTGAGGAGTGTGTGCCGCCCTGCTTCACGGCTGGAGGAGCTGGGTGCGCTGTGTGCGAGGCAGGCTCGGCACCGCTCCTAACGCCGCCTGCGGGGTATCGGCGCCCTTCCGAGGCTTCGCTGCCCTGCTGCCGGTTTCCCCGGCGCAGCGGGGCCGTCCTGCGGCTCCGGGGCGCGGCCTGAGGCGGCGCCGCGAGGGTGACGCCGCGAGGGTGACGCCGCGAGGGTGACGCCGCTCCGTCTCGCCCCGCAGGTGCCGGCGCTGGCGCCGCCTGGCGGGGGGCCCTGGGCGCGGCGCGGGAGCTGCTGCGGCGGGTGAGTGGCGGCGTGACGCGCGGGGGGCGGGCCCCGAGGGAGGCGGGCCGGGAGGAGGGAGCGGGGCTGACGTGTGCCTGTCGCTGCCGGGCCGCCATGGATCCCGCGGGCGGCAGCGGGTGGCCGGTGGAGGAGCCCCCGGGGCGGCGGAGGCTGCTGCAGGTGAGGGCAGGCAAGCAGCGGCGGGGGGGTTTTCCGGCGGTGACACGCCTCCCCCGAGCGGGGCTGCCCCCTGAGGGGCTCACCCCGCCGTGAGGGCGGCCGGCGTTCCGCTCGCCCGGCCCGGAGCGATCCCGCAGGAGCGGAGGCGGCCGCTGGCGTCAGGAATCGCTGCCGGCCTCCCCGGATGGCGGGGAGATATCGCCCCCCGGCCGGGCCCGGCAGGGACAGGGTGCCTTCCTCTCTGGCCCCCCGGCTGCCGCCCGTGGAGAAGGTAGGGAGAGAGAGAAAGCAGGAGGAAATGAAGGGGGAAGGCAGCCGCTCCCGTGTGGGCTCGCACAGTTTGCTCCCTGAGCAATGCCATGTCACTGTCAGCCCCTTAACCCGTACCAAGGATTCGCACCTTTCCCAGGTGCTCTCTGACCTCCAGGTAGAGGAGGAGACTCATGGCATGTGACCCTCTGACAGCAGGGAGAAGATCTGTGCTACTTGCACTGGATTGGTACAGACATCCAGATGTAAAACTGTTTTGTTTTGTTTTGTTTTTTCCTATAGTTTTCCATCCTTATAGGTCAAATAACTACCAGTGCAATGTAATGCAAATTGTGCACATCAGTGTGTACTCATTTTGGTAGCAGACTGCCACTGTCGGGTGTCCTCCTGGCACTCCGGGGTTTTGCACTGAAATACGAGCACCAGGCTGCTCTGTGGTTTTCTTCGTTTTCGGTTTTCAGTTTGCAAAAAAATTGCGAGAAGCCTCCAGATGGTTCTGTGGTTTTATGGGGGGAATAAAGGCACCTGTCAGACTGTTTGTTTTACCCCAGTATTTAATGGACACACACTCATAGCTGTCACTGCTGTTGGTTTGCAGTTGGTCACCACGCTGCCTGAGGAAATGCGTCCTGGGCCTGATTTCCATGGACTTCCATGGGAGCCTGTTATTATAACTGCCTTAGTGGGAATTGTCACACTTGCTGTATTTTTCTGGAGAACCTGCCTTTCAGTGAGTATACTTCATGCTCGCAAGCCTGCTGATGTTTCACTTACTGAATGGTCCTTTGTATGGTTAAACTGTTTCAGCATTACTGGAGTCAAAGCAATATGTAGTCTTTTGTGTTGTTACTTTTCCTGTTTAGAGCATTAATGGGAGCTAAAGGCTGGGCTGAATAGCTAAAGTAAGTTGCAGTGCCAAGAAGCATTTTCTATAAGCTGCTAATTGAAGATTGCTTAGTAAGGGGTAATTTCAAAAGTAACATAGAGGAGCATGATGTAAATAAAGAAGGCTGAGGAAAGGGTCAGCATATCTTTGAAATGAGAAGCCTTCCATGTGCTTGAACCTGTTGCTGGCTATATCCAAAACAAACAGTTAGTCTTCCCCACTTCATGTTGTCCAGCTACTTGCAGGTACTGCATTTAGAAACCTAAAAATATTATATTAATTCTCCTTGGAAAGCCTCTTCCATTTGTCCTCATTCCTACATGAATAATTTTCTGTGCAACAAAAGGTCTAGCACCAGTTCTCAACTATAGCAGTGCTTTTCCTTGGGAACTGAGAGATGAGACTCAAATAGGCAATTTTTTTTTAGAGCTGTCCAGTTTTGTTATGAAATGCTCTAGTAGTTTGTGGAATACTTGATATTTGCCTGACAAAAGTAAACTACAGCTACATCTTTTCTGTAAGAATATTGATAGTTTTTTTTCCCTTGCTTAGTTTTGGTGTTGAGTACACTGGGTCAATTTCAATTGCAAAAAACAGAGTTAATGGAACCGCATAAAAAAGCTTCTGAAAGTGGACTTTTATGGTATTAATTTCGAAACAAGCACCTGTCACGTTAATACATTGCTTTAGAGGGCACACAACTGGGATGCAAGGGGTTGTTGTTTTTTTTGGTTTTTTTTTTGTGTTTGCAAGTTTGTAGCTGTGGTTTGATACAAAATGGCTTCATTTTCTGTGCAAATTGGCTGTGGGTAGTTACCGGTGTCCCTTTAGTGAGTGAGTAAACAGAAGTTTACTAAGGCTCTCCGGCAGGGCTTTAGCCTGGGAGCTTTTATTAGAAAACAGCTTAAGCTCATTTGTAGTGTTACTCAACACTCGTTGGCAGTGATAGATGTGTTTTCCATATGCCTCTGTAACCTGCATGGAAGTGGTCACTTTTTTCATAGGGAATGTTAAGAACGTTTTTCACTTGCCACTTTTTATGGCTAATATTTTTGTTTGTTTGTTCTCTTCTGTAGGTAAAGAGTAGAATGTATCAAGGTAAGTTTCTCTCTACTTTTTGGTGTAGTTGATGCTTAGGCATTAGTTCTGAATATTTGTACTGTTTTGAAGGACCAAGTATCCATCTTCACTCCCTTTCAAGGAGGGTGCTCAGTCCAAGGTTAACAGTGTAAGCTTGGCCAGTAGATGATACTTAGTTGAATCTGAGGGTTTAAATTTTGCGTTTGATAATGCTTTGATCAGGAGAAGCAATGCAGGTTGCACTTGTAAAATAAAAGGCAGGGAAAAGCTCCACTTTGCTTAACATAAATGTGAACCACTGGTTCATGGGGCAGAGTTTGTTTTGGTTTTCTGACCAGCAGTGGGTCTGCCTTTGCTTGCTGTTTCTCTCGGAAAGCAAGAGCTGGTTCCTTTTGTTTTTTGGATTGAGGGGAGCCTGAAACTGGCTGCTGTGCAGTTGCAGAGACACTCTTAAATGTAGATCTAAATATGCAAGCATTTTACATGAGTTTTTCTCTGGCTTCAGGTTTATAAAATTAAAGTGCACTGAATGGAAAAAAAATTCAGAGTAGGGTGATTGCTGGAATTTATAATTGAATAAAAAATGCAAATATGGCAGAATTGTCTTCATAGGAGCTTTCTTTTCCTCTCTCACATTTTACTTACCAGTCATTCATCTCTAGTTTCACTGTGGTTGTACTGCAGTTTCATTCTACACAGTTAACACAGAATGAATGAGCTGGAAAAAGCCCATGTTAGAGCTCTGAGGTGACTTCTGTAGTGCAGGAAGAGTATTGGTATTGGTGGTGCAGAAATTACTTAGCAGCCTTCCCTAAAAAATCAAGGAACGTGGATTTAATTCCACCACCCAAATACTCTTGTCTTTGATGCTGGGTAGGAACTACTGAAGATCAGAACAAATAGATATTCTTCAAGCATGATACAGGCCACATTGTTATTAAAATCTTTATCCAAAATAGAGGAATATTAATAGTGACAAAAATGCTTTAAAATATAGATTGCATTTGGAGTCCCAAGGATAAAAGTCTGTTACCCTCTCTTAATGACAGTAGTGAAATTGAGAGGCCAAGCTAATGCATGGATTACTGCTTCCCTTAAACTGCTGAGAGCTATCTTGAACCTTGGCAGCCACTTGCTGTCTCTCTTTTCCCAGAGTGGGAAAGGCCTGGAATTCACTGTCCCAGGAGCCCTCATGTGGGAGGGAAAGGAGGAGTAGCAGTTGCCATTGGACTCTGTGGGATGCAGTTGGAACAGCCAGTGCTCCTTGTGCTGCAGAGTTTGCTGTGAGGCAAATGGTGCTTGGGGCAGTCAGATCCAAACCAAGGTGGCTTAGGACTTGAGAAATAACAACAATTGGGTGGTTTTTAAATTACTTGCAATAAAATAATTGAAGTATTTTAATGATTTTCATTTAATCCTAAGGGATGGTTGGTGGCTTATTTAGAGTGAGAAGCAAATGTATGCCTGAAGGCTGCTGCTTGGTCACAGCCCTTTTGAGGTGTAAGCAGAGCAGCTTAGGTGCTGTCTTCCAGCTGAGTGTCTCTGTTCCCAGTAGATTTTTCAGAGCTTTCATCCTATTTCCTTTGCTGATGAAACATTCAGCTTGAATAGAGCAGAAAGGTGGTTGTTAGGGAAGGTGTGGCATCTCCATGAGTGTCTGAGGCTGCTCTGAGGTCCTCACTGTCAACTCTTTCTCTAACACACCTCAGGTGTGTGTAGCCAGCACTCTGCTCTGGGTTCTGGGAGCAGCTTCTGGGAAGTGAATGCAGGAGCTTTGTGTCAGATTTACTGTCTTGTTTTCAATCCTTAGCTCAGGTGAAAGCTGGAGATGCAGAAAGGGCTGACTGCCAAGGAATTAACACTCTCCTGATTTATGCTTTAGTTATTACCTGAAAACATTCCTTGAAGTGGTAGTAATGATAGTTGATTTTTTTCTCAGTTTATGATGTACAGTTACTGTAAGTTTTCTTTTTCTTCCTAGTGACTGAAAAACAACTTGCTGAAAAGATTAAAAACCTTCTGCAAGAAAAAACAGAAATCTTAGAAAAGTTGTCAGAATATGATCAAAAGGTATTGCTCTAAATTGTCCTTTGTTTCTTAATTTTCTGTTATTGCTTTAATTACACAGTCAATGCAACATCTAATATATTTTTATTTTCTATTTGTACTGCATATTATGTTGTTATATAATTTCCTCAGTTCTGTGTGGTTGTTTCTGTGTTTAGATAAAGGAAGCAAAGGAATCTGTGAAAGTGACCCAAGAACAAAAAGACATTCTCTCAGATGAAACTGCAGGGCTTAAGGTAAAAGAAAGTTAACTGTCTCTGTACTGAAAGCAGAAATACAAATAAAAATATTTTCCTTTAGGTTGGTCTTTTACACCTTTTTTTTTTTGAAGGACACTGTCAAAGAACTGGAAGAAGCAAATCAGCAGCTAGATAATAAAGTGAAAAATCTGCACACCATGCTTGAAACAGAGAAAAAAAAGAATGAGAAGAAACAGAAAAAGGTTAGAACAATTACATTTGTGTCTTACATGGTCATTAGCTTGATATGCCTTAAAAGCTGGTCATGACCTGATGGGGTAGATAGAGGTAGAACAAACAAAGTGAGCCACCTCAAAAAGAGAGATTAAATGAAATTTTAGGTTTAGGAAATTTATCCCAAGATCAAAGGATTAGTCTGTTGATGTATTTTGTTTGTTTTTTTGGGGGGGGTTTTATAGTGTTTGGGGTATTTTTTTTAAGATCTTGATGGACCTGTGTGGTTATGTGCTTTCACACACAAAACAGCTGCATTCAAATCATGGGCCAGTCTAATAACTTCCTAGCTGGAGCCAGGAAGTTCCTTGGCAATATAAACTGAAGGCTTCAGGTTGGGAAGAGACATTTTCTTGTACTCAGAGCAGCATTTAGTTCTACAGTATGTGTGAACTGCCCCTCTTTCTTGTTGTCCAGAGATGCTTGTTTTCTCTTTCTAAAGGCTGATTTTCTATCAACAAGCTCTTCGGCCTTGTTTTGGTCAAAGGTTGCTGTTAATGATAGCAGTTCCTCTCTTGTGGACTGCACAGGTGTACAGGGAACTTCCTGGCCACAGACAGGTGGAGTCAGGGGTAGAAGATTATTCAAATGTTGCTGAGTGTTTCTATTCCTTACCTTATTGATAAGGTAGTGCTGTGTTGCTGCCAGCAAATGGATGCTTGAAATGGAAGTTTGTTCGTGTTTTGACTTTGCTTTTATGCTTCCAGAGGACACAGGTTAAATAATTACTTGGGCTGAGGTTTGTGCCAGGATAACACTAAGTCACTGCTCATCTTTTTCTTAGCTGTCTGAAACCCAGAAGTCCTTGGAGAAGCTTCAGGAAACTATCACTATGCATTCTGCAGAGCTTTCAGAGGTAAAGAATTATTTGCACCCCCTCAACAGTCACAAGTTTTATACCAGAAAAATTCTTATCTATGCGATAGAAAATGCTGGCTTGGCAGGTTGCAGGTTGTTTGTGCATATGTATTTTTTAATTTTCCATTTAACCAGGTTTTTTGTAGCTGTTGCTGTACTATAGTTTGACTTTGTCTTCTTGTTCTTTTTTGTTTCCTGTGTAGGTGCAGATAGCCCTTAATGAAGCTAAACTGAGTGAAGAAAAGGTGAAATCTGAGCTTCATCATGTGCAGGAAGAGAATGCTAGACTGAAAAAGAGCAAGGAGCAGGTAAGTTATGCCCAGGCCAGGCAACCTTGTCTTTCAAACAAAATATCTGGCCTTTATTCCTAGTTGTTTTTTTTTTTAAGTGTAGCTTCAGCATGTCTCTGTTTTCTTAACGTGGCAGAATTCCACATTTTCTATTACCATGATGAAATTCAAATGCTTTGTGCCTGCTTGCACAGGCTGTTTGTGCAGCTGATACACATCTCTGGTGTAAAGGCTTTGCCTGTTCCCCTGATGCTGCTTTTGTCAGCAAAATCACAGGAAGTCTGTGCTAAGGTGGTAGTAAAGGCAGGATGGAGAGGTTGCCACTTGGGATCTGGGCTCAAGGAGGTAATGGTGAAGAATTGCCAGAAACTATTTCAGAAAGCAAAGATAATGGAGAGGAGTTTTAGCCCTGGAATGTCAGGACAGTTATTTTCCAAATAATCGTAAATATCCGTTTTATTTCTTCATATGTGAAGTATGTGACTTTTTAAGGAATGTGTTTTGAGTACTTCTGGACTACAGTTAATTTCCTCATATTTTGAGGTGTGTGAGCAGTTTGATGTTGGGATGTTAGCTGAGTAAATGTCATATTTGTAAACCACCTAATAATAAACTGCAGAAAAATTCCCAGCATCCAGTTCTGCCAGTGGAACAGCAATGGGCCTGATAAGTGAGGTTTAAAACCCATGGTTTTCAGTTATCACCAGAGTGATCAGTTATCACCAGAACTGGTGGTAAAATAGATTTTAATTACATACACCATGCACTAAAAGTACAGCAAGTAATTGTCTTGCCTTGGTGCTTCATACAGCTGCTAAAAGAAGCTGAAGGTTGGAGTGAGAGGCATTCTGAGCTCCGTGAGCAGATTCAACTGTATCAGAAATCTCAGAAGGACATAGAAGAGACACTTGCCTACAAAGAAAATGAAATTGAAGTAGGTTCTCTATAACCAGCTTGTTTTCAATATTATGCATCATAAAATACTCTGTCATACTTCACAAAATGCAGGGCAGTTGAGCCTTTTATTTCTTTACTAGGTTTTAACCAATTGCATTATGCAGCTGAAGCAGCTAGACATGGATTCAGAGGCCAAGAAGGGTGACAGAGGGCATGAGTGGAGCCCAGAAGATGATCTGGCCAATGGAGAGTTGCCAGGTATGGTTATCCCACCTGAGAGTCATGTGGTGCTGTGCTCATGGCATGTTAGAGAGGGATCAAGAGGAATCCATGCATATAGAGCTGCCAGCTTGAATCCTCAAACACAAAATATCCCTAACTGAAGGGAGGAACTGGCTACAAGGTCAATAATTGCTTTTAGATTACCTTTTAGGTAATCCATGAGTGTAGTGACACAGTTGTAAAGACTGTGTATAAAGGTTAGTAATTAAGAGCATTCCTAAAGCTGAGAGTCTTGGCTTTGTTGTTCTGGTACATATGTTTTTAATATTAATTTTAATGAGCTTTCTGCTTGCCTCTAGATAAATAACTAATTTAGGTAATCACATTTTTTAAATCTGAAAGACCAAAATAGATGTTTTCAAAGCTATTCAGGCAGTTTGTCATTTGTGATGTTGCACGTGTATTTGCTGCATCTCTGGTTTTGAAATTTTTTTTTTTTTCATTTTTTCTACTTAAAGTATATGTGGGCTGGAAATTCCCACTTATTGATTTTTTTGGGTTTTTTTTTGACCATGTAAGGATGTAGGGATTAAAGTGTAGGGAGTGTTACTTTTAATAGTTGTCCACAACTTGTTCATGCTTAAAAAGCAGGGAAAACAAAGATATTTTCCTCTTTTAGATATTGAGAATGAGAAGATGAGGACTCAGATTAAGCAGATGATGGATGTCTCCAGGGTATGTTGCACAAGAATCTAATTAATGCAGTCACATTACTGCTGTGCTTATGATCATTAACTCTCTGCTCCTTTTTTCAGGTCAAAACTATGTTATCCATAGTTGAAGAAGACAGAAATCTTCTGCAATCCAAACTGAATGATGAAGTAACAGCAAGACATGAGCTGGAAGGTAGGTTTAGCAAAATAACTGCTTGGGTGAAGTGCTGTTGATGGCTTAAAAAGAAACAGAGCGTGTAAGTGGCCATCATGGTTCTTACTGCAACTGCTTCTCCAACAGAGAAGATAAAAGTGTTGGAACACGATTCCTCTTCGCTGCAGTCAGCCAAAACTCAACTGGAAAATGAATGCAAAACTCTTCAGCAGAAAGTGGAGATACTTGGTGAACTGTACCAGCAGAAGGAGATGGCACTCCAGAAGTAAGCCTTTCCTTACTCTGTGTCATGTATCATGGGCACTGTCCAAATGCTTTTCGCTCAGAAGGATCAAAGAACTTGGAAGTTGTGGTTGGAATGAGTGCTGGCTACTCTTTCAATACAGCTGTAGCTGGTATCCTTTCTTTACTTTTGCTACCATTCCAGAGATTCTAAAAAAGATTGTCGCTGTGCACACACCATATTGCCTTCCACTTTTGAACTTCTGGAGAGGGTGGGTGGGTGGCTTGGTCTGCAAATTCTGTGGTTGCTCTGTTACATCATCCAGGAGTGTCAAGGAGAACATAGGGGCCATTAAGATTTCATTTTGTTACTCTGACTTCTGAGTAACAAAAGTTACTCAGAAGTCAGAGTCTAATTCTCATAATGTAGAAACTTTAGTATTTCAGCCTGTGAGCTTCTTGCATTCTCAAAGGGCTAAATGAATGCTGAACTGGTGATGGCAGCTGCTAGGAATGAATTGCCAGTGGTGAGGATCTGCTCTGTATGTCTTCATTTTTCATTAATTTATTTACTTACTGAAATGTCTGTAATACCATCTCAGTTTTGTGGGGAAAATTTGAGAATAGGATTTGAGGACATTCTCAGCTAAATTCTGTAGAAAAGCTGAAATTATGATGGAGAAGCAGTTGAAATTCGTATGGTTTGTGTGTTGGCTTGGGGGAAGCACGGGGTTGGAAATGAGGCTGTAGTGAAATTGTATGACCTTGTGACTTCCGTGAATCCATGTGCAATAAACTTAGAATGGAGAGGTGGAAGATGAACCATCCTTCAGAGAAAACTTCATCTTAACCTCTGTGAAGAATTTCTCCTCCTTCCAAAACATACAGGAGATTATACTGCCTGCTCGTACTTCTTGATTAGAATGAAGAATTTAGTGCAATTTTTTTTTTCTGGAAAACTGCTTTGACTTTTAGCCAAGGAAATGGATTACGTTGAACTGGCTATTAGCAATAGTTGCTATTAGTTAAATGGTTCCAGTTTTGTGGGATAGCTCCTGTAACTTAGGAACACACTATAGGCCTCTTAAATACTTCCAGAAAAATATCAAAAATCAAAAGAAAAGTGAACCATGAGGTTATACTGTGGAAATTGTTTGTGCAGTGAATTGATATGGAGGCTACTTGGAAAAAGCTTCCCACTTGGTTAATAACTATTGAATGTGTTTGTCACCTGGGCCCTAAATTTGCCCCTTCTCACCACACATCCATTTCTTCATTTCCTGTGGTTGGTGGATTTCCTTGTTTGTACCTTTGTAAATCTGGATTGCAATCTGTGGCATTGCTAGGAAAACTACAGGATCTGAAGGGATGAACTGTCTGCAGTTGATAGATTCTGGCAGATCTTCAGAAGCTGACAAAACTTTCTAGTCAACTCTGTAATTTTAAGGTTTTATACACGAAGGTATAAAGGTCTGCTGATTTCAAGAGACAGGATTTCTGTCTCTCTAAAAAATCTCTTTTTTTTGTCTCTGTGATCCTACATATTATTGTAGATTTTGATATTGCTGTCGTTGGCAGGGGAATACCGTGATTTTGAGTTGTAATAGCTGTAGAATGCTGGACTATATGGTGCATTTTTTTTTCCCTATGCAGAAAACTAACCCAGGAGGAGTATGAGCGTCAGGAGAAGGAGCAGAAATTGTGTGCTGCAGATGAAAAAGCCGTGCTGGCCATCGAGGAAGTGAAAGTTTACAAGTAATAGGAATTTCTGAAGATTATGATTTTCCTTGTATTTCAACTACTGAGGAAGATTTATTCAAACATCTCTCCTTCCCCTCTTTTTTCCTTTTGTACAGGCAAAGGATCCAAGATATGGAAGAAGAATTACAAAAAACAGAGCGATCTTACAAAAACCAGGTAAACTTCTTGCTTGCTGCTTATTGTGTCATCTTTTTCTGCATCATTCCAGTGCTCTGTGGTGAGTTATTTGAAATACTGGTAGTTGGATAAAAACTAACTGGCTTCTTTCCTTCTCAGATTGCAGCTCATGAGAAAAAGGCACATGACAACTGGGTAAGAATGTTCATCCTTTTCTGATGCCAGCAATTTATATTTGATGTCACATTGGTGCCATTAATGCGGTTGATGAAATTTTCCCTACCAGCTCATTGCCCGCTCAGCAGAGAGAGCTCTGGCTGAAGAGAAAAGAGAAGCAGCCAACCTGAGACAGAAGTAAGTACAGAGCAGACCCTCTCTATTGCTCTTTGAACATGCTGGGGGTTGCCTGGAGGAGAAGATGCTCGGGATGTGCAGTGCATTTTTAAGTTACTAATTTTAACTACTGTTAAACTGTTTTGATGGTTAAAATAACATTTCTTAGTGAAAGCTGTAACATTTTACAATGCAGTTTGCCTTGTTACATTATAATAGATACATCTCGAATAATAAGAGATCTTTGTGTTGTTTGAATAATAATAAGAATTCTTTATTTTCCAAAATCAGATTAATAGAGGTAAACCAAAAAATCATCATGCTTCAAAGACCAGTCATTGTAAAACCAACTCCAGGCAGACCTGACCGCCAGATCCCACCACGACGAGGTAAATGCTGCTGGTTCTCCCAAAACCTTTGGTCTTGGAGTCAGTGCATCATAAAAACATAGGGCTGTGCTAAATTGTAGAAAAGTAAATTAAGTGGTTTTATTTCTTTGGCACAGGGCCCTTAAGTAGAGATGGCTCTTCGGGCCCATCACCTGTGAGTGGAGGAAATCCATCCCCCACACAGATGATTGATGTCCCTGCCCGGCCCCTCTCTGCTCCTCGAAGGGAAGGTGCGAGGGGTGACTTTGGTAAGCAGTGAAACTCCCCTTCTTTGACAACTCCCTCTTAGGCTACCAACCCAGGAATACTAAGGTCAGATATTGGTTCTGGGAATGTTGATATTGGTGCCTGCTTTATTAATACACTAATGAGTGGTTGGTAGTTGGTTTTTATTAATAGAAATAGCTCAGGTTTGTGTTATTTAGGGTCTCTGGGGTTCTTGTTTCCCTTAAGGTACAATGGTGGATGGCCCCCCTGCCCCACGAAGGCCTCCAGAGCTACCTGGAAGGATGTCAGTTCCTGGTAAGTTGTGTGGTCTCCTACCAACTACAACTTGCTTGTTACTCTTTCCCTTCAAAAAGACAATTTCAAACCCACCTTCCCTACCCTAGGCATGGTAGGACACTTATTCATGATTCTCTTTTTAGATATCGGGCCTGCTGTGGCATCCCTGATCAGCAGTGAGCCAAGAACCTCCTCCCCTTCCACAGCAATTGACGGAGTGGTGAGTTGAGAACACCCCAGCCTTCAGGAAGCCTTTTTAATACATGGTTCACTGTACTTCCTCCTGCTTCTTTAACTGTATCATGTTCTGTCTTGTCTGTATACTGTCACTATCCCTATTTGCTGTTCAAAAAAAACCCAAAAGCAACCCTCTCCCAAAGAGGCTGAAGCCCCCAGTGTAACTACAGATTCACCTTCCTCCATGGAACCAGCTGCAGTGAGTATTCCAAGGCTGGACATGGTGATGCTGCTTTGATGGAGAGGAGTAACAGGCTTGGTGTTCTGAACTGCTGAATAACAACTGCTCTGTGAAACTAACCAAGGGCTGTTCCTCTGTCTCAAAGGGCTTCTCTAATGATGAGCAGTTGCTCTCTGGTTTTTGTGGGATTGAGGCAATAAGGTGTTTCTTGTTAAGGACTGTGGGCAAACACTTTGGAGTGACTGCAACAATAATCCTAAGTAGCTGATTTACTTGTGGTGTTTAAGCATAATTCCATGTATAACTCAAAGTTCCAGGTCCTTTACCAAAGGGGTGTCCACCAAGGACACCTCAACAGGGCTTGAACTTTTTTTTACTACAGCTTCATCTAAACAAACTTGTCTCTCTAAACCACTCACTCCTGGGTAGTGCCAGCAGTGTTCTGGGAGAAGGGATGATGATGGTGCAGTAGCTGTCTCTGTTTTCTGCCTGGTTAATGTGGTTTGGAGTGTGTTGGGACAATTTTTCTTTCTTTCCCCTCCCCCTTGTACCTGTTTGCCTCTGGGTGAGCAGTTGGGTTGTTCAGCGGTGTCAGTGCTTGTCTGCTGCAGTAACTCACTGCAGTGTAACCTCATCCTGCCCAGGGTAATGCTGGTGCCAAAGGCCCCTCTCCTTTCCCTGGGACACCTCTGATGAGCTCCCCAGTGATGGGGCCTCCGCTGCCGCCACCCGTTCGCTACGGACCGCCAGGACCGCCACCTCCTCCTCTGCGGGGACACTTCGGGCCTCGGCCTCTGCCTGGGCCCCCAGGTACGGCTGCAGTGCCCTGTGCTGACACTTCACTTCCTGGAGCCTGACTGCAGGACCCAGACCTGCTTTTCCTAAGCACACGTGCTTCATGGGCTTTAGCTGGCTCAGTAAGCTTGGACTGAGGTGGGTTTTTTCAAGCCTTCTTAATATCAAGGTATTTTTCCTTATTTACTCTAAAATGGAAAGCAGCAGCCAAAAGTCCGTAGAATAATTTATGGGCTTTGAAGTCCTGCATGTGACAGTGATCCACTCCAGAGCTGCTCCAGAAAAATGACAAATTGAGGAACTAATCAGGAGCTTCTCTATTTAGGTTAAAGCAAGATTTCATTTAACTCCGTGATTTCCTTTCCTTCTAGGTTGTGGTCCTCCCTTGCCACCTCCAGCTGGAAGAGATTTCTTACCTAGTCCACGTTTGCCTCCTGGTCCACTCCCACCTCCCCCTGATCCCAGAGGCTACGCACGTGGGCATCCTCCCTTCCGCCCTCTCGGCCCTCCTGGCCCCAGGGATTATCCTCCAGGCCCTCGGCTACCCCCGCAGCCTTCCAGGGACTATGCTCCTCCTCCCAACAGAGACTTGCCTCCGCCAGCACCCAGGGACTGAGGGCAGCCGCCCCCAAGGACTACGCACATCCCCAGAGCAGGATCCGTGCCTGCAGCGCCCAGCCAGGCCCACAGACCCGGCTCCCGTGTGCACAACTCTAGGAAATGGCTCTTGGATTGAAGACATTGGTCTCATTTCAGTATATCTTGGCTTTTGCAGGATTTTTATCCAGTTGCTACAGACATCTTATGTGCATTTATGATCACAAACTCATCCATCCACTTGGGCTGCAAGAACCTTTCTGTGATGGACTTGAACCTACTCTAAAAGTGCAATAGGAAGGAAGTACCTGTGTGGAGAGTTTCAAGTCAATGTAACCTTTGTAACCAGTTGGCGAATGAACTAATTTCGTTAAAAATGTAAATCAAATCATTTCCTGTGGAAATAATTTTTAAAGTAAAATGCTATCCAACCTGCCTTCTCCATCACATCATTGAGCTGCAGTTACTGTAGGCCAGGGGTTTACATGAGGACTCTGAGGTTCTGGGGTTTTTAAAAAAAGATGTCTGGTCAGAGATCAGAAGCACAAGTGACCCTGTATTCAAAGGAAAGTTATAATAAAAAGCAAAATTCCTTTTGCTAAACCCCAAAGGCTTTGTTTCAGTGCCATGCTTTGTTCAGAAAGGATATTGGTTCAGTAATGTGACAGAGAATGCTGCAGTTCTGAGCAAGAATTGAATTAAGGCCAAATTAATGCTGCTGCAGGGTAATGACCATGTTACCCTCACGGTGATCTACTCTGACACAATATGAACTTGCTTTGTGTAATGAGGACCATGGGGGATACAGCTTCCAGAGCTGGAAACCTTGATGAGGTTTTGGAGTTGAGCTGTGTTTCCACAGTGCCTCTCCACTAGAGAAACTTAGAACTTCCATAATTGCTTTCTGCTTTCAAGAGCACCTCGCAGCATCAAGTGAAGTTTGAGAGCTGAATTTTCATCTTCCTCAGGGTTAAGAGTAATTCAACTTCTTTAAAAGGAAGGCTGGATTTGGAGAGCCTTTTTTGCTTCCATCAGAAAAGAAAGTAGCTTTCTGTAAAGCACTTTGTGGTATGTAAACCATGTAACCATCTACTGCAGCTACCACCACTGAGCAACTTTCAAAACATGCCCTACACTGGCAGTTCAAGTGTTAGTGCAAGCATTTGGAATAGCAGGCTTTTGCCTGTCTTGGTGAGTAAGATTTCTCACAAGTGCACTGTCCAAAAGGCAGCCTAAGGGAGGAAAAAAAGAAAACAATGAAGAATAATAAAAAACCCTACTGGGAGGCCATTACAGCTTTACTGCCAGAGTACAAGCAGCCATTAAAGTTGCCATCTAGGTGTTACATTCTTACAGTACAAGTGTAAAGCTTTAGATTTCAGGTGAAAGACAAGCTGGAACATCACTGAAGCATAAAACAATCCTGAAGCTTGTGGTGTGTGCAGCAGCAATCCTGACACGGAGACAGTTCATAGAAAAAAGGCAAGGGATAGAAGCAACTTCAAAAATGGTGTTTCACACTCAACAGATATTAATTCACAATCAGTTAAATACAAAGCTCTACTTGTGTATTTAACAAAAATACTTCAAAGTTGACATTTCATATAACTGGCATTAATACAGACATCTACAAGCTGGGGAAGGGTCCAGGTAAGCAGCAGAAACCATGGGTTTGTACTTCAAGGGACAGTATTTCAGTTTGCAGGGTGGCTGATGATACACATATTGATGAACATCCATGATTAAAGGTCAAGTTCTCAAAGTCCAGGATCTTTCCTTCTCCATACAAGCCTTTGTGATACTCAGTGTCTCCCCTCTTGCCCATCCCAGCTAACAAAAGTTGGATGGAATCTCTTTCTGGACGCACCAGCATTCACCTTGGACACACACTCCCAACTGCAGTGCTTACCCTGGATGGCAGAGCTGGACCAAACTCCAGAACCAGCCCTTCCACCTTTCATGGACACTCAGATCCCGCAATTCCCTGGTCAGAACAAGTCCTGAGCCAGCCAGGGACCACTGACAGGTAAATGGGCTAAGCTCAGAGAACTACTAATGCTTTGCTCCGTCCTGTTGCAGAGTTCAGAGGATGATTTGTATTTGGGTTTTAGCAGTGTGGGTATCCTCCTTCAGTCTGGTGTCCAGAATGCTGCGTTCAGAGGTGTTACCATAACTCACAGGGATATCTTGATCGTCACCCATCAGCTTTAAAACCAGTGGGATATTGCATAAGATCCATAAACAGGACAATTCAACTGCCATTTTTCCCTCTAACCAGCAGTGGAATTTGAGGAAGTGTTGCTGACTTTTGTTGTAACACCTAAATAATGTCATCCCTAGTTATACCAGAGCAAAGAAAGGCAAGAAGATTAGGACATTCAAAACCAGCTTTTTATCCTAATCAATATGGTAAAGCCAAAAATGCTGAACAGCTGAGTAGAGACAGACAAACAGCATGAGGAAAAGTAACATCCCTTCCCTTAACACATGATGTAACATCTTGGGGTGAGGTGACAGAAAAGGAATGGATGATACACCTGCATCCAGGCTGTTTAAAATAATTGACACTATTTTGGGAGCTGGGTCTTTAGTTAGCATAGCAGAGTATTCAGGCACTAGTTAGATATGCAAGAAGTTTATCAAACCATAAACTATCATATTAAATATCCACGCAAATATATGAAAGATTTGACTGGGTTCTACTTTCCCTTTCTCAGGTCAAAAGGTGAATGCAAGTGTGTCATAATAAGCCAATGTCCTGCAGCTTATTATGCACCAAATAAAAAATACAGAAAATAAATGATAATCCTATCTACTTACATAAAAAGGTAATTTTTTTGAGTAAGTTTCCAGACTTGCACAAAATATGCAGAAAACTGCATACAATCAATTTCCATAAGAACAGCAGTTTCATGTAAAAGGTGGGTCAGCCTGCAGCCAGACCTACTTTGTATAAAGCTTTGGAAAATTTACACTCCTGCTGTCACTGAAATGGCAAAACACCCACTGCCACCAGGACAAAGCCCTGGAGAAGGCCTCTTTATCCCCCACCCACCTTTGCAAACCACTCTGTGACAAGATACAGAAAAGAATAGCTCTATTAGGGAGTAACAGTGACTGAAAGGATTGTAACATGCATTCAAAACTCAGGCAAGGCTGTTCAATCATAGTTCAGTGTTCTCATCTGCAGTTCTCCTGACCTGACCACAGGGACTCGTGGCCACCCATCTGACCCGCATCCTCCACTCCCTCACTTTAAAGCACTTGCAGTAGCTCCAGCTCCTTCCCAGCCCACCTCATCTTTCTCCCAGTCTTCTGTCACCCTGACCCATCCAGAGGACTCTTGAAATGCAGATGAGAGGAACTACAATAGCACAGCAGTGTAAACAGTTAGTAGGCCTGCCACATCTTTATTGCTGCAGGTTTGACAAAGGGGCACTTTCCATCCTCAGGGAGAGCTTGAGGCAAAAAGAGAAGAACGGTTAAAGATAAAAAGTGATGAACAGCAAACTTAAGAAAAGCAGTCAGCCTATATCAGGGCTCTTGGAAAAACCTGTAGCTGGAAGTTACTGAAAAAAATCTTGCACTTGCATGGTGGGCTTGTCCCTGCCCCTGAAGTAGTGCTGTGCAGTGGGTGATGGTCTCGTGTGACCTACTGGCATGAACAGAGTCATCTTCCCGCCCCTCAGAGCCTAAGGCTACTACACAGCTACCAGGACTTGTGGTTCAGTTCACAGAGGTCTCACAACTGGGGTCATTCCTTGTGCAATGTTTGATGGAGGTGAAGGTAAAGTGGTTTCTTGGTCAACAGTTGCAATTTCTTCCTTTTAAAGTCAGTGGGTTTTTTGTACCTGTAACCACAAGAAAGTGCATTAATCCAAGTGCTAATGGCTGTGCAGGAAGATGAAAGCAAACTAGAAAGCTCATCCTGCACAGGTCTTACTACTCTCACCTTTTAAATACATCTGACAAGGCTTGCTGTAAGCAACAGTAATGAGGAGGCTTACAGGAAGAAACTATATTTTCTCTGGATGATTGTTTTTACAGAAGAAAAATTTCAGTATCTAATTGAACATAGCATTTTTGTAAGGAGATTTCCAACATAATACTCTGGATTGTAGGAGAGACCCAGTACCAGTAACTCAGTACTTCAGAAGTACTCCAGCTTGCACAGACTAAGCATTCTTCCAAGAATTGCAAGATTCACCTTCTTCTTGAATTAAAAATCCAAACCCCAATCTTCAAATCCCTTCCTCAGACCTTCAGCCACTCAGCAAGGAGAGGATGCACACCACAATCACTCAATACTGCTTTGAAATGTTCACAAAGTTAATTGCAAATTGGTATCTCATGCCTCAAATCAGATTTCCCTTTGCAGAAGTTCTGTACCAAAAGACAGTTGATTATTTTTTTAAATATAGCCAATCCGACAGTCAGGCTAAACTCCAAATTAAAATCTCCCCTACAGACTTCATTAAATTCATACAAAATTAAATTACAAACACCAGCATTTTATTTGGAAACTGCTCTAGTTTCTGAGAAGAGTCTCTAACCATCTTACTTGCTTAAAAGCATTTTATCTTGCCCTCTTTATTGAAAATAAAATACTCCTTATGGAAGTCAATCTAATGAGTACAAGAAACCTTCCGTAATACAAGCCACACATCGTAACTGAAGGCTGTTTCATTTCCTCTGTCATTGTCATCCATAATTGTGAGTCACTTACAGTTCTATTACAATTGCCCCAGGTTTAATTTCATCCATCTCCATGAAAGCAAAGCACTTGGTGCTAGTAAACTTTTTCTTAGGCTTGTAGTGTTTGAATTCAAAGAAAATAGCTGCACCTATAAGGGAAAATGAACAGAAAAGTTAGAAATTATGGCTAAGAGTTATCTGAAAACTTACCTGCCATTAAGTTGTTCCACTTAAATTGAAGGGAATTATCTCCACACTTCTATTATTTACTCAAAAGCTACACAGTGTTCTTACAATGCTCATCACACTCAACAATTCAAACTCTTCACTCCACTGCTCACACCCAGGTACCAATGACTAAGCAGTGATAAAGCAGCTCAATACCCGTGTAGCAGAGCAAACTGCTCTGTTTTTATCTCTTTTCATTTCTCCCTTGCCTGCGAGCTATCCCAATGACCAATTTGAAAGGGACAGGATGCAAAGGTCTATTTTTATCCTTGTCTGGATCTTGAGCCCTGCAGCAGCAGCTCAGGAGCAGCCCAGTGTCTGCTCCCAAAGCTCCTGGGCCCTGTTTCTGCTCCCTGGTACCACATACCTTTTGTTAGTCTTTCAATGTGTTTCTGAATCTCAATGTCCACATTAAAATGGACATATGTGTCCTCTTTCCTCAAAGCCACAGGAGTATCTTGCACAGGAGTCAGATCTATCCCATTCAAATCTGCAGGAAAGAAACAGCATGAGAATAGCAGAAGCTTCTCAGACTTCAAGGTTCAGCTTTAAGAGATTTATAAGTCTCTCCTAATCCTACCATAAAAAGTTAATCCACACCTGGATGGTTCCACAAAACTTTTAAAAAAGGGGCAATCATACCCCATTCACAAGCAGTTAATTTTCTTTTTGAGTACAACATGAAGGCAGCTAAAGTTCTAGCAATATTTCAGATAAAAAATTGGAATTATCTCTGTTTTTATTTTTAAAAATAATAATTTTATTTTCTGCTGTCAGCTAAAGATTAAATTCCCTGTGCTCACAGGACTCCAGCAGAGCTACAGCCCAAGTGGGATACACACCAAAGACTGCCCTCCACACAGGGTCTGCAGGGCACAGCTCACACATCCTGTGTGCCCTGCTTTGTCCCTAGACACAGCAAGCATTATTCCTCTTGGATTTTCCACAGCGGCATTGTAGGGCTGTGGGTTGGACTCCAGCTCTCAGCACCAGCCCCTGGTTTTGCTGCTCTGGCACAGCCAATATTGTTTCTCACTAAACCTCTGTTCTTTGCAGGGGTACATTTGTCCTCTGACTTTCATTCTCAATGCCTTTCCCTCTGGCAGAGAAAGTTCCTAAGATTACAGGTATGGAGAGCACATGTTGTGCTTGTAGCAAAGGTTGAGGCCCTGGAGTACCAGTGATTCCCATCATCCATGACATGGGTTGGGATTGCCAATACTGCATCAGGAACAAACCTCTCTCCAAACCTGCAGAAGAGCAGCTTGGTTTAAAACCAAGGAGATCAGCTACAAAGTGTCTTCAGACTCCTAAAAGTGATAAAATGAGTCCTCAGAGTTACTTTTCCTGGCCAAAAATCTTGGTAAATTAAAGTATAAAAAGACACCATCAGCCATACCCTGCCCACACACTCACTTTTTGATCCTATTTTCTACCTCATTACTTGGCAGCCAGCATTTATAGGTGAGTTTGGAAAGTAGGAGCATCATGTTGACAGAGAGTTGTTGGGAAAGCAAGCCAAGCAATACAGAGTGTCCCTGAGCTCCAGAAGGGAAATGAGAGCTACAGCAGCAGTTTTAGCAGTGAGGCAAACACTTCAGTGGCAAGGAACAGGGGATGTTTGCTTTACCAGCCCTGGTAGGTACAAAAAGGGATATTTGGTGCTATTAAACTTCCTCCTGCCAGAGGATGTCTGGTGGAAGAAGCACTGATCACACATGTTACAAGTGTTTCATCCCTACATTTAGTATCCAATAGCACATCTCAAGAGGACATATACAAGGTCATTATCACAACTGAAAATAACAAGAGGCTCAGCTACAGATTTTTACATGATAAACAACAAAAAAAAATCTGCCCACAAAGACTGTAAAGAGAAGCTGAAGTAAAGCAGAATACAAGGCAAGGGTAAGCAGCTTTGACTACAGGTCCTTCCTGCTAAGTGCAAAATGGGGGACAGAGATACTCCCATTAAAAAGCGTGTGAATATCAAAAATCTTAGCCTCAAAAGATGCCAATTATGTTACCACCTGAAACAGAGAAATCCTAATGTTGCCTATCCTGGACTGACAGATAGGTTCTTTCAGATTTATGGAGGCTTTCGGCCCACCAGGCTTTGGCTGAAGCATTTCACTAGCCAGACTAACACGTTTTTTATTTTGTTTCACTTGCAAGTTTTGTTTCCCAGCTTCATACTCATCCCTCTAAATCTCAAGCCCTGGTAAGATTATATTTGTATTATTACAAAATTAATTTAATTAGAGGGCAAGAATGGAGTCAGTGGGCTGTGGTTCTTTACCTCCAGAAAGCCCAGAGACCAGTATGTGTGGGGAGTGCACACAGTCCAAGCAGACCTGTACTTAGGAGTCAGCTGTAGAAGCTGTGATGGAGAAGTAGGGCAAAGTCACTCAGCTCTCAGCATGGACAAGACACCCCTGAGTGCACAGAGAGAAGTGTATCCTGCAGATGTTCATCTCCCAGCAGCTGTCAAATATAGAATTTTTCCACCCTTGATTAAAGCAGAAGCCCTACATCCACAATAGAAGTGCCAATGAATGTTTTTCCTGGCAGGCTGAAAAATCAATAGAGCTTTCAGAAAATGCACTCTCTCCAAAGCAGCACTGAGGAGGCAGAACAGAAATCATTACCCTTTACACTGACTGTGATGTAAGGATCAATGCACTGCCCAGCATCTTTCAGACCAATTTTCTCTATGTTGATGGTGAGTAGCGTCATCCCGGGTTCAGATGGCAATCTGGGCAATAAAGTACCTGGAAAGAGTAAAGCACATTATTAACCCTTGGTGTCATCTCACAGCAGAGATCTCGCTTGTCCCACCTTCTCTCATGGAAGATGCTGTTCTTAGGGTGCTCAAACTCCAAAGATTCCTATCCCAGTAGTTCACACCACTATGGGAATGTCTGTGCACAGACACACAACATCCTTTGACAAATTTCAAAGACCCCAGAAAAAACCCAGGACTGCCTCAAGTCAAATCAACTGACAAAAAACAAATGTTGTAAGAATAGAGAGGAACATTGTTTGAAGTGTTATTTCTTGCTTTTACTCAGAATAGCCATTCATGGAACTCACTTGATAGCATTTTTGAGGATTAAATTTGGGAGGTTGGATTCAATCTGCAGTTGCAAAAGGTTTAGACACTTGATCAGGAGTTCAACCCCACTGAACATGACTTGGCTTCATGTTGAACATTTAGACTGGGAGATTAAGGAGGAAAATGGCATCGCTGCAAATCACACAGAACATAAGGGAACCAGAAAATTGGTTCTTAACTAAGTGCTACTGGCCTCTACTTAAAGGGGCGGGGGGGGGGGGGGGAAGTAAGTGTTTGCATCCCCCAAGTTCCCTTCTGCCTAAAGGAAGGACTCCCCAGCTCTGCATTAAGAATATTTAGCATCAAAACTTGGTAGTCATTATAAATGAATCCTCACAGTGCTGAGGAAGACAGTGCAGGTGTCCAGACTGTTCAAACTCACTAAAAGTCATGATATTCTGTCATGAAACATGGAGTAGGTTACTTCATGGTGAATGTGGCAAAAAACTAGCACACTTCAAGCCCCTCTCCCCTTCTGGATAAACAAGCACCAGGATAGAAAATACTCAGGTTCATAAGCAAGTTTGAGTTACAGTTTTGGTTTTCTAATGAAAAAAAAAAAAAAGAAAAAGAAGTTATCCTAAGGCTTGAGATCTAAAGAATGTAATAATTTCCTTTGACAAGTCCAATACAGGTTTTTTCTTGACACAATTTTTTCTTCTCATCTGCTTGAGGAGCTGCAGAACCACAAAAATTTTGTCTTCTGAGAGACTGGCTTTGTAAGAGGGACCTTGCATTCTGCTCTAAGAACTACAGGCACAACTTCAGCAAGATTTCATGAGCATTCCTGCATCCAATCCCCCTCTCAGAATCATGTGCAAGACTTGAATTTCTGTCTCTGATGCTGTGTGTTTCTGTATTGCTTGTCCTGAGGAGACTCAGGGCCTCCAAAGCACCATGTCTGCACCTCCCAACACAGCACAGCAGAGCTCAGCCCAGTGTTCTGAGCAAAGGGACAAGCTTCTGACTGCAGTGGCAGAAATGTTAAACAGCAAACTTAGTAGAGAGCCTTCATTTCTGCAAAGCAGCTCATGCTCTAGGTAATCTTTGTTTCTTTCCTGAAGAGATGTTCAAATATAGAGTTCTTATTTTAATCTAAATGAAGGCAGAAGCAAGCCTGTCTTCTCTTTGGCACAAACCTTTGCTCCACCATATGTCAGTTGTCTCCTAAAAGCAGCATGGCCCCCAAGAGATGGGAACAACTGCAGCCTTCAGCTTTCTTATCCATCATTCCATCCACTTGACAGAAAAATCACCTGGAAGATGCCTCAGCCTGGTGTTTACTATAAAAATTCTGACTTAAGAGAAATTATTCTGTTCTTGAAGAACACTTTCCAGAATGTGTGAAATTGCAGAGTTGCAATGGACAGAAGGGTCAAACTCACTTCCAGGAGACAAGAGAACAGCAGAACAGAGAGTATCCAAGGAAGACTATTTCCTTCCTGCCCTAGCAGGAGGAGCAGCCAAGCCAGCAGTGGACTAGAGCAGCTGACTGTAACCTGTCTCACATGAGCCACAGCCCCAGGCAGGCCTGTGCTGGAGCCTCTGCAGCCAGAGTAGGTGGCAGTGCCCTCTCCACGGTACAGCTTTCCTGGGCTGGGCACCACCCCCCTGTCACCACCATGGCCTGGGCCCCTGAGCAGGCTCACACTGAGGCCTTTCAGGAGAAAAATGCAGCCATGCCAGACACAACCACAGGGAAGCTCTGCCAGAGGGCAACAGGAGCATCAGCAAATGAAGGACGTGTCGTCCTCTGAGTGGGTTTCAGGGGCAGACAGTGAGCCAGCCCAGCAGCCCACTGCCACCAAGACACAGCATTCAGGCTCTCCCCTCCCAAATCCCAGTTCAGAGAAAGGGGAAAAAAGTGCTAAGTCTTCTGCTGGGCTCACAAAGTGAAATGGCTCACAGAAGAGCACAGCACTGGAATAAAGTCATATATAACCAGGAGAAAGGCAGGAAACCTCTGCTGTTAGAGGCAGCAAGCCACTGGTCAGCTCAGCTCCACACAGCACAGAAGTCTAACTACACAAATACTCTTTGTGCAAGATTTGCCATAAAATGTGTATTCCAGTAAATAAAATCCAGCTACACCTACCCTTGGCTATGCCACAACCTCTTCATTAGTACAGCAGGACCTCCAGAGAGCTGTTTGAATCAACAAACATGACCTTCCCTTTTCTCCACTGCAGGCAAATGAAGACCAACAGATAGGTGCCCACTACTGTGACTGTTACCAAAATATGTGTTGTGAGCATTGGCACTAAGAGCTGGATGAAGAAGAGCATGAACATAAGCACAGAAATTACTGTACATACTAAAGGTTCTCATACCTTTGTTGGCTCCTGGTTAGATGAATGGGGCAATGTGATAACGATGAAGCCATGCATGGAGAAGACAAGACCATGGTCAGTTAGACAGTACAGTCACACATTATGGATTAAAGGCACATCAAAGCAAGGAGTGCAACACAACTAGTCAATGTCAGATAGGGAAAGTTCACTTTACTCATAAGGCTTACCTCAGGGCTACAAACTGCTTTTGTTTGAGACTTCCTGCTGTACTTGGGACAGACAGAAGGCATCTCAAATGGATTTATCATGGTGAATAACAAGGATTGAGACAGCAAATGTCAGCAATCAATATCACAACATATTACAGCCTTTTTGGGAGCTTGGCATGAACAGCTGTAGACTGTGCATGTCCACATCAGGTCAGCCTGCAAGGGCCATATTCAGCACTGTGCTTGGGATCACATCTGAATATCATCTGTTTTCTCCAGGCATAAGTAATGCAACACCCCAGCTCTTTTGACCATTATTGGTTTCCTTACTTGTTATCTCATTCCTGAAATACAAAGTTTGCCAGCCAGCTCTGAAACTAGAAACTTGTCTTTTCTGCAAAGAAATTACACCAGGAACCTAAATAACCTCTGTTACAACATTTAAATTGTCAAAACATGAAGCTACAGGAAGATCTTCTCTAGAATCTGTTGGTATATCCAGCTCTACAAATGCTTTCAAACGGACAAGGAGTTCAGCTATGAAAATCAAAACCCCTTCTTTCTCCTCTCACAGCCTGGCTTCACTATAAGCCAGTCTCACCAAACAATACAACACAAATATAAGCAGCAACAACTTCTCACATCTCTAGGAAGATGTGCTGCTCCTTGCAGGAGAAACATTGCCACGATTTACATTTGAACACATTTGACACATATGCTTCACATAGTTAAAGTGCACCAGGATGAAAATACTGAGCCTGAGTCAGGGTCAAAGGCTAATTATTTGAGGCAGATGGTACCAGCCTCACAGGTTCTCCATACAACTGTTTCACAGTGAGATATTGTTTGCTGGGAAAAGAAGTTCACTGGCCACTCTTGTGGTTCTCCAGTTCAACATTAGGATTTGTTTACATGAACATGTAGCTTCCCACCCAAACTTTGCAAATCACAGGTGGTAAAAGAAGCTTTGTCAAGCCAGAGCTCAGAAATGCTACAGAGGCTGGCATGGCAAGGCTAGTGCCCCTACCTGGAACTCTAGCAGGAAAAGAGTTTGGAGACCCTGCTCCAGCTCCTCCTTCCTCGTCATCCTCCTCAAACTCCAAGTGTTCCTCTTCTCCAGGTGCTAAAATCTTCCTGTAAAACAGAAGAAAGAAGAAATGAGACCAACACTTACTCATCACCTGGCTGTCAATTCACAAGCCAGCAGCTGAGCATGGACAACACTCTTTAATGTCATTTCATACTTCTTAACTTCTACCTACAAACTTTGACAGAGATTGCAGGAGCTCGGACCAATAGAAAGCACAAGCCTACAGCCAAGAGACAATACTGGAAATTTCAGAGAGATGTAGGTATGTACCAAGTACTGATTTTACCAAAAGTATGATCTTGAATTTTAGTGGTACCTAGACAAACAGAGTTCCAAAGTTCTTTTATTAACCAGTTTACACAAAGCAGTCTGGCAAGCAGATGGCTCTAGAAATGTGTTTCAGGTACACAGCAGGTCCAGGCAATACTCCCTTTCAGGTATGTATCTGTACATGAAGTGATGTGCAAGAAGTTCTCTCTTACCTGAGTGGGACAGGCTGAACATCAAAGGGGAACTCCTTATTGTAAGTGAGGATATTCTTTAAGACTGCAGAGAAGGGAAAAAATAAAAATCCATACTCATAAACCAGCATTAATTTTACTGCTTTGCACAGCTATGTCCATTCTGACAGCATCTTCACACACAAATAATAATAGTATTTTAAAAAAAATCAGATCATACAAAAAGCACCCCTCTTCTCTCAAATTTTAAGCACCATCACAGCTATGATCAAAGCTGTATCACTATAACATTCAGACAGGAGAACTGCAACTGCAGTACAAGATTACTACTACCACACACACACAGACAGAGAAGATAAATGTGGCAATAACCAAAATCTTCAAGAGAAAAAGCTACAGCCCCCAGGGTGAGGATAGCAATTTTTGGTAGTTACTGAGAGCAGGGTGGTGGTGTTACTGCCATAATCTCCAAACAGCTCCTTGTTATTGGCATCAGCTCCAAACAGATTGAGCAGACACATGTGGTGCACATTCAGGCAGCCACCATGGAACACCAAGTGTGCTGCTAGCACCAAGCTTTGGTGAGATTTTCTCTTTCTTCAGTTATGTGGTTTGGGGGTTTTGTTTGGTGGTGGTGGTGGCTTTGTTTGTTTGTGTTTTCTTTCTATCTGCCTTCATATGTCTGGGCAGATTGGTGAAATTCAGGAGAGATAAAGTACAATATCTAGGCACCAAGCCCCAGAGACATCATCTATATTTTCAATATTTCATGGAGAATGGCTTTGCCGTTTATATTGGAAATTTACTCACATTTTAGTAATCCCAACTTTAGCTGCCATGTCCAAACACAACTACCAGTGAAAGAGAAACTTCCAAAAACATGTGAAAGAAATAAGCATTTCATGATGGCTAAAGGGTCTAAAATTTTACAAGAGGACACCTGCAGGGAGAGGCACTCTTCTACCAGACAATGAATATCCCAGACTGGTAGGGGGAGCAGAAAGAAAAAACTGACTTGTTTCACAGAGCTTCACTTCACCATAAGCACTCTCAGAGCAGAGGAATTCTCCCCTTAGGACTATTGAATGAGAACAAAACTCTTTTCAAACAACGTTCAGACTGCACAAATACCAAGAGGTACTTAAATACCAGTTATGCTTAAGAAGCCATTGCCAGGCCCCTCTGAGCACACTACAACTCAGCCAGTGCAGGAGAGCTTCCCTGTCTGCCTTCACATCACCCAGCCTGGCCTCCTGCATTAGATTACCAGACACCATCTGAATGCTCTAAAAATAAATTATCCCTCTGGGAAACTATAAAGAAACCAAAAAGTCTTTCCAGTCTTTACTCATACTGATTTTTTTCTGATTTCTATGCTATGACATGAGAGGTTAATCAGTGCCTGATCCCAGCCAGTTACAATACATAAATACAGAGAAAGGTTTAAAGTGTCTTCAGTCAGAGCTTTGATGAGAGACAAAACTGATGCCACATCTCTCTCTCCAAAGACTTCTGCTCTGAGGGACCAGTTATGCAGATCTCAACATGAATCTGAAGCATCACAGCCACGTCCCACCAGAAAAGCAGCTGATCAACAGCAGTCACCCTCCAGTGCTGCTGAGGTTCAGGAAAAGAAGGGGATTTTTATTACTCTCAGAATTCCCCAGCTCTCAGAGAGATACATCACATCAGAAATAGAAAGTGAAACTACCCCAGGAGGAAAACCTCAGTTAAGGGAGATCTGTTACAAATCAAACAGAAGAGACAGGCGTCACAGTAGCTCTCCTCCCACTTTCCAAAGGTTGGTAAGTGCTAGACTCCTCTCTTCTAGTAACCAGGTCCCCTCACAAGCAAAAAAACTCTTCCTAATCCACTTCAGCCATCACTAGAGGGCCCAAAGAGCTCTACTGACATGAGCCCAGGCAAGAGGCAAACAGTTCTACAGCACCTAAAATCCTGCTGCTGCTGCTGCTGCTTGGGGCTGAGCACCCCTGTCCAGCCAGGAGCAAATGTGGTGCTGAATGTTCAGCTCAGAAGCAGAACCTCTTGCCTTTTGCTGCACAAAGATGTGGCTCAAGTTTTTAAAAAGCTTTCAATTCTTGTCTCACCACCGATGGCAGATAATTTTGCAAAGCTGTAACACAGCAGTTAAAGTGCTCCTTTAAAGATGAACAGTATAAGCAACAAGTCCACCACACTCAGCGTGGTGAAATACTTACTCAAAGCCACTGAGAAAAAGCTAAGCAATAAAACTTTGAGGAAAAGGAAAATCCTCTTTGCATCTTCCACAAATGTGAGCTTCAGTTGATTCAATAAAAATACCAGATCACAGGAAAAACAAATAGGTTAATACAAACAGAAATCTCTCTTGTAACGCTGTGTAAGACATCCAAGCCTTGAAAAGTTGGTTTGGGCTTTTTTAGATATCGGTTTCATTTTCAAAAATACAATTCACTTCTGGGAAAAAAAGCCCTTCCCCTCTGTAATATTGCTGCTTAAGAACATAATTCCCAGAAAATTCTCCACAAGTGCAACTAATGTGTAGATCCCAGCTGGCATCACAGCCTCCATCTGTGCTGCATTTCCAACAGAAATCTTTTTAAAATAGTGTTCTGCAGGCTCTTGTGCAGAACTTGCCTTTCCTTTAGTGACTTTGGACAGTGTCACTTTGACTTGCATAGCACCACAGAATCTCCTGAGTTGGAATGGACCCTCAAGGATCATCACAGTCCAGCTCCTGGCTCTGCACAGAACACCCCAAGGATCACACCATGAGCCTGAGAGCATTGTCCCAACACTTCTTAAGCTCTGTCTGGCTGGTGCTGTGACCACTTCCCTGGGGATCCTGTTCCAGTGCCCAACTTCCCTCTGGGTGTAGCACCTTTTCCTGATCTCCAACCTAAACCTCCCCTGACAGCTTCAGACCATTCCCTCAGGTCCTGTCTCTGCCATCACAGGGCAGAGCTCGGTGCCTGCCCCTCCTAGGAAGATGTAACTGCAGTTAGGTCTCCCCTTAGCCTCCTCCAGCCTGAACAGATGAAGTGACCTCAGCCACTCCTCACAAGGCTGCCCCTCGAGGCCCTTCACCATCCTCATAGTCTGATTTTATCAACAGTTGGCTCTTTCTTGAAAGATTTCAAAAGAACTTACCAACATAAGCCAGAAGATCAGTTCACATTAACTTGGTAAAGATTACTATCCATTTAGATTTTCTGTGACAGTGATTTTTTCTGACACCTATACTTTTTTTTAAAATAAACAACATAAAATAATTCAGACACCATGCTCCCCAGTACAACTCAGTATCCACTTGTCTTATAATTATCACCCAGGCACAAGGGATGGCCCCAGCCCATCCATTTGTACTGTGCATTCTAACACTGGTATAAGCTTCCACAATGAAATGGATTTGAAATCCAGTGTGTTAACAATAGCTTCACACAGCACAGCCTCAAAAGAACTATTTGTATGTATGGAACCTCCTGTAGCATTATTCCAGCACAAACTGTTCAGTGACAAATCCTATAAGCAAATAGAGGTAGCCAATTGCTTCACTTTCTAATATGCATGAAATGCAAGCTCAAGTAGGAAAAGTTAGAACTCAACAGCACAAGATTAAGAGAAAATAAAAAAGTAAATCTAAGGGCCCTGGTTGTTATAACAACACCAAAATCATTCTGACAGCTTCAGGCACAAAAGTAATTAAAACAAGCCAAATTGTGTGAATAGTTGTTTTGTATGAATAGCTGGTTTTGTTCCACCCTAATGGAATGGCTTGACCTAACAAAGGAATCACTTATTTGCATTGCCAGCCCAGATTTTTTTAGCTTTTTCTGGTGGGATGCAAAAGAAAATTGACAACATGCGAATTAAAACACTTCACAGTGCATTTTATGAAATGGCTGGTATTGGCCTGATTAAGATTTACTCTATTCAAGATACACTTAAAAACCACAAAACAAAGGCACAATTCAGAGAGAAAGAGGCCAGAACCATTCAAGTAAGACAGCACCATTAGGAACATCAGTGTTCAATTGTTATTGTAGAAGCACCCGTTCTCCTCCAAGGAAAATAACTCAGTGTATTTGAAAACTGATGGCCACACACTCTTCCTCAGTTTTAATATAGTTGCTTGTTGTATGAGGTGTGGGCTGAATATACTTCACACTCCTGAGCAGTTTTTTTGACAGCTAAAAATCAATTCTGTGATGGAGGGCAAGATAAGCACAGGACAGTTGCACCATAACTGAAATTTTGGACAAGATTCCCTTCTCTCTTCCATCATTCAGTCACTCACAGGGCACTTGCACAACAGAGTCTAAAATCCACAGTCATTCAATGATTACAACATTTTAAATACTTTTTTAAAATACTTTTTAAATAGAGAGTAGCAGAAAAATCCCAAGTCAGAGAATTCAGACGCCAGACATGCAACATGTGGAGTGAGGAAGACTGAATATTCCAACACACAGTTAAACCCTTTCCTGAGTTATGGTCTTCACACACAAGACCCAGCAGTTTTGTAACACACCTTCACTTTGCACTTTCAGGGAACAGTTTAAAACCATTTGGACTCTATGTTTTGGTAGAGATATTAGGAAGCTTAGCTCAATGCTCCACTTCTTAACAAGCTCCCCTGTTGGTCCCTGTGCAAAGAAGCTCAGCCTACCCATGAAAGGGAAACACTTGCCTACCCATCATATTTATCCCAACATGCTGCTTAATGTTACAATTGTGTCATAAGCAAAAATAAAACCAACTTCAGTCAGCATGAAAGAAGCTCTTCTACATTTCCTGTTCCCTGAGAATTGCAGAAACATGAGCATTCAGGATAATATTGCTTAGATGTGGAAGCTCTAATCATAAGGATTCTTTGAGAACAAAGCAGACAGTGTTACAGGAAGGAAAATGAAGCAGATAAATAGATACTTCCTATATGAAAAAGTTATTTCTGGATTGACATACCAAGACCTGACCCAGGATCAGTTGGGAAAAAATAACAACATCACACAAAACCCTTCAAAGACTGACTCACATCCTCACTTTGACTCTCAACTTTGCTGGTCTGGTAGCATTACAGTGGGAGGGGATAGGTGATTGGCTGCCATCAGCAGAAGTTAAATATTTTCAGAAGAAAAAATAAATGTCATGCTGCAAGTAGAAAGACCACAAAATGGTGAAATACAGTTCAAATATGAAATGTGCAGTAAATTATATCATGTACCACTGATAGCTTAAAATACTATTTTATGCAAAAATTATCAGCACCCAAATTGATTATTTGAAAATGAAGATGAACATATTATCTGAAACATTTGGGTTACTGTACTTGTAAATTACATTCCTTAATACACATTGAGTTTTGTCCGTGTGGTAAAAGACATTTGGAATAAGCATCTAAACCCAGCATCACTGCTGAACTGCAGTTTGGTTAGTCAGTATTCCTGCTGCTGCCATGTCTTCCCCTGTCATGATAAATGGCACTCAGAATATAAAGATAGCACTTACTTGGTTCCAACTTCTTCAGATCCTCAAGCTTAAACTCATCCTGTGACTGGGTGGACTAGGACAGTACAAAGAAAGAGTCAGATCTTCAGATGCACCTTCCTCATCTCAGAATAACCATGCAAGGTGCTTCCTTTGTTCAAGCACACCAAGTTACAACAAAGCTATAGCCCCCCAGAAAATCTCCCCAACAAAAGGCAGGTTCACAGGTGAGGCAGAGACTATGTTACTTTTCACTTATTAAGAACAAACTTATCCAATATTCCAAGCTCAACTGAAAGATAAATATTTTTAAATCAATTAGTTGCAAATTTTTTCTTACTGCACACAGGAACATTCACATTTCAAGATGTGTCCAACATTGTGACACTCTCAGAAATTACAGTACACAGGATGAGCTTGACAAAACTCAGCCAAGAACTCACTGAAAATAGAAGAGGAATTCCCATCTTTCTTTTCTCCAGCTGCTCTGACGATAGTTTCCTTCTCTGTCTGTGGCATACATGTACAGGTCTCTGTAAGCCTATCTGACTTACTAACTCAGCAGACAAGTTCTTAATTTTTTATTTTGAGGTAGCGCACCAACAGTTTGGTAAGGTTAGTTTATTCTGAGACAAGCGGTACAGCTGGCATAAAAAGAAGTGGAAAAAAGAGGATTGACACTGGACATTCTCTTCTGAGTGGATGGTCAGGTCTTACCTATTAGGTCATTACATCATTGGCATCCCTTTAGATTGCCCATTGTTTTCAACATTTAAGGTCCAATGAGATTTTTTCTTGATTTTGCCCAAGAGTGAATAGGGAGCTTCTCAAGACTGTGTAAGGAAACTAAAGCAGCTATACCCTTAGTGTTAGGAGAGTGGGAAAAGGTGAGCACGCTCACTAACTGCTTTAACCTCTGCTAAGAAACCATAACCTCTCCAAAGTGAAGTAGGCAAGAAGTTCTTGTACCCTCTCAAAAGGTTATAAAATCATTGACTTACTGCTGGGGAATAAACAGCAAGGAAGGCTGTTCTTGCATAACATCATCTCTCCAGTTTGACAGGTTGTGACATGGCTGCAGCTTCTGCTGCTGCTCCCAGATGTGACCTGACCCACAAAGCTGTTCCTTGGTGGAACATGCAGGCTCTCCTCAAAGTCACAGTGACTCCAAGCAAATGCAACACTCTTCAAACACCCCAGGTTAGATCAAAATAGAATGACAGGTAGAGGTAACAAAATAATTCTTTAAATTCTCCACAGCCTCGAGACTGGTCAGCCCCCAACTCATGAGTTCAGCATGCTGTATCCCAGCCTTTCAGACAATTGAAGGCAGCACTTTGTCCAGCAACATGAAGTACTTGGTAGTGCTGCTGGGAGTAACGTGATGCAAAATTTGCCTGTCATCACTCTTTCTTGGCAAAGAGGTAATCCACTAACCCAGCCTTTGATTTATCCTTCCCCATCCACAGTCTTTTGGAAATTTCTCTCACTTGCTTTTTGTTTTGGGGATAAGCATGTGCTGAGAAAAAACAATATCCACTCCCATGACATTTACTTTCAGTCCAGATAAAAAGCCCAATGAGTAGTTTACCAATTACTGTTTTCTCACATTTTCCTAGAGCACTGCCAGTTTTCATGACTGTAAAAAGTAATTTTTATTCTATACACACATTCTTCTTTGTGGTCTATTATAATTTGTGAAGCAGCTGAATAAGTCTAAGGGTCATTCTAGTGATCTTTTAAACCTTGCACACAGGTTAGGAAGAGAAACAAAACAGTTCTGAAGGATGAAAATGAGGCAAAGAACCAAAGACAAAAGGTGGAGCTGAATTCCTGAACAAGCACTAATAGATGCTCATATAAGCACTTGTGGTCTTTCTCAAGGCAGTCACCTGGGCCATAATGACAACAACCCGGAAATTCCAAGTGTTCACTCCATTTTCAGAAGTTTGGGTATTTATATTTATATTGTGGTTTTAAAAAGCTCTACAGTTACCTGCTGCTAAAATATGAAGTCAATAGGAAAAAGAGCTATACCTGTAAGGCTGCACTCCTCAGTTCCAAGCATGTTGCAATTTTAGCTATGGTTTTCTGAAAGGGAAAAATAATAATTTAGTACTGAAACGGTATTTGTCCAGATTGACACTTTTAAAGAATGTAAACACAAATAATTGCACTTTTTTTGCACAGATTTCAGGTCTATTGTTCAGTACCAGACCACTGAGCGTCAGAAGCTTTTTTTATAGACAAGCAGGATTTGCTGAAAGCACAATAGATGAAAGACATCTGCCACTTAACTCCCCTCCCACAGCCCAACAACACAGATGGGGGTCATTCACTCCACAGAGACTGTAATAATGCCTACCACATCATAAACTGTTTATAAACTCAACTGCTCTCAGGTGATAGGGGACTGAAAAAAAAAAAAAAATCCAAGGCAAGCAGTGTATTACCTCCTGAGAACCTGAGTGGTTTGTGCTGACTTGCCCTTTTAGGAGCCAGGCCAGTTCTCTACCAGGCTCCCAACTTCAGCAGACCAAATCCACCCACATCAGATATTACAGCAGCCCAGTATCTCAGCCCTAAAAAAAACACAGCCCACTCCTGTGGGTTATGGTGAGAGAGGAAGTCTAAAGGTGGAACATTTTTTCAACTCTCTAATTTTGTGATTTTTAAGAGAATTAAACTCTGAGTGAATAATGGAATATATGCCTAAATTCAAACTTGTAAGCAATCTAAAATATCTGTGAGCAGAACTGTGAAGTAATTAACCATAGAAGAGAGGGAAGGGCTTCAGAATAGCCCATTGCAAGCAGTCTTCCTTTGAAGACAATTTTAAGCTTTTATGTCCCACAAAGTAAGACACTCCAGCAAGTCACATTTGTTTCTGTTACTACCAGCTGAAAGGGGGAATTAAGACTTCCATTAGTGACATCAAGAGCACACAACTGCCCAGTGTATTTTCCTGACCATCACAAATTTGTTCATTGACTAAAACCTTTTTGTGAAGAAAAACTCAGACAATGTGCAGAAGTAAGTTCCAGATATAAACTCAAAATACTCTTTGGAACATTTATAAGGCAAGAAAACTAGCAACAATGAAGCTACAAAGAAAAGAGGTTTACTTTCAAATTTAATTTCCCCCCAGAAGGAAGAATAAAGTTGAAATACACACCTGTAACTCATTCTCTCTTTTTAAGTCCGGCAATATAAAAACAGCTTCTCCACAAGGTGGGTGCAAGGGGAGGAAAAGAATTCCAAGAGCATAACTCTAGCATCAAAGAACTTCAAGAGTATGGGCACTGGGTAAGCCATGCCATGTCAGTCAAATCCAAAAGGAGGGTTATATTTTTCGGACTCCAAATGGTTGGTAACAGTAGATAAAAACTATGTGTGCTTTCAAAGGTGCCTCCCCCATCACCTTTTCTGGATCTCCTGCAAAGTGGTGTCACAAATTCTTCTCAATCTGCTCCTAGGTCCCCAGTAATTTCAACAAATTAAGTGACTGCAGTTTCAGTTCACCTTAGGTCACACAGAAAGTTGAAAAGTTCAGGATCTGAATCATTAATAAGTCATACATCAATACTTCAAGTGTAGGCCCAACAGCTGGGTTGTGCAAAAGCCTCAGATATCTGATTTTCATCTGCCACCACAGGCTTATCAAAGTTTTTGAAGCCATTTCTCCACAGCTGGCATCTCTCCTTAAGATTGTTATAATATGGCACTAGGGTGGACTTTACATCTTTATAATTTTTACTACTGTCCACTGTATGGCAGCCTTTCAAAAACTTTAGTTCTTCTGAGCACCTTCCCAGAAAGCAGCGAGTGATGCCTATTAACACAGGACACATTGTTCAATCAACAAACTCCCTCCGCCCCAAAATAAATTCTGCTATACAACAGAGACCCACGTCTGGCTCTCCAGCACAGCTTGAAAAAACACAGGTATTTGGAAATAGAAAAGAGCACATAGAGTCCTGAATTCACTTTGAGACTTTCAGACCCACACTGCATACGTGGGTGTTGTGGATTTGTTTACAGGCTGGGTGGGAGGACACCAAGTAGTACTGCAGAAGCAGATTCTCAGTCCCTAGAATGAGAGCACACTACAGCTATCTAATCAGCTGCAGTATAACAAAAGGAGTTCCTTTTTCTATTTGTGAACATCTGGAAAAACATATTTTCAAAGGTAGATTCTGGAAGAGGAAGGTGTAAAATAATGGGTAAAAGAAAGGAGTCTGAAGGTTCCCTAGGGAAGGGAGGGGAATCTCTGAGGTTTGACTACAGCTCCAGCATTTGCAAAAGTCCAGCTGTTCCAATGGTTTGGGTGTTGACTGCTGAGCAAAGAGCACCAAAACCCCTCCACTTGCACAACAGAAAGAGGGATATGAGTTTGCAGGGTACCAGCACATAGCACACCGCCTCCATGCCCCACCACAGAACTAGAGCACGTAAACAGATTTTCACCTGGCTCTGCCCCTCCTGGTCTCTTGTTAAGCCCACACCATAAATGAGGTCTCAGAAGCACTGCTCAGCCCCTAGCTCCTTTGTCAATTCACTAGTAAATTCAACAACTCCACTATTCCCTATCCTGCAGATTCATAACTGTGTGTTCTGAAAACAGCCCGAACCAGGAACCCCCTCACAGAACAAAGAGCAATACAAATTGTGTGTCCTGGGGGCTGAAGGGCAATAATGGCTCTAGAAACAGATTAATTTAAGAGAGTTTGGGAGTCTTAAAATAGTAAAGAATAGGTTTTATATGGAATCTATTGAAATATGGCAAGCTCCCAGCAGGCATTATTCATAACTATTTTTTTAAGGGACCACACCCAACCCAAAAGTTAAAAATGCAGCTAAACACTGCTATCATTTTCAGCTGCAACTATCCCATGCAAAGGCTCCTTTTTGAAGCAGGGAAAACATTCTGCATCTCATTAGAAAGGCTGAAACTATAATTAACTTAGCTAGTTTAAAATAGTTTAGATTCAGTTTTATGTAAACTCATGATTAGAATGGGGAAAAGTCAGTTCATCTCGTAGTCAAGGTTTCTTCAGAAGAGTTGGTGAGTAATGACTGTGCTAACTGTAATGCAGGCAAAGATGTTTGCACAAACACAGAGCCAGAGCAGAGCTTGGCTTTACCCAGAGTTTAGGCTGTTAGAAGACCAGTAGTTTAAATGAATCATGCTAAGACTGTTCAACAGTGCTCGTATTTCAGCAAGTTATCATTGCTTCAAAAGCAGGATTTTCTAACGCTGACGAGAACTCAGCCTAGCACAAAAACAGTTACACAAGAAGCAACAACTGTGGTTGGAAGAGGGCTTTAAAGGTCACATTTATTGCACAGAGAATTGGGTGAGAGTAACTGTAGCTGGAGGCAAGCTGACAGACACAGCCAAACAAACCTAACTGGAACAATTCCTATCACAAAACACAGTGGCTGATCATGAATGAAGATGGGAGTTTTAGAGAATGGAAGTAAAACAATGAACAGCAGCAGTATTCAAAATGTTAAGACTGAGGTAAATTCACCAGTAGCTGTATCTCTTAGTATTCCACACATGCTGACTCCAGGTGATAAAACTGCTGCACAGCCTCTTTATAGCTGTTGAAGGGAAGACTAATCAAAATTATTTGCTGTTTACAGGATCTGCAGAGAAATTCTTCAATAAAATTCACAATCACTAATGAAGAGTCCAGCACTGTCAATTACCCAAGTCAAGACAGAGAACGAAAAATCCAGAACTATGTCCAGCAGTAGTTATAAGATGACAACCCATCACAATTTGTAAATACACGAGTGAACATAAAATCTGTAATCTGCTCTATCAAGGCAAGTAGCATACAGTGTTTCAAAACTGATTATTTAGGAGCAAAAATGGGAGATACAACTATTTAAAAGCCTGAATTCTTACCATAAACAATACATGTATTAGAAGATAAATGATAACTGCCTCACGGTATGACCAGGAAAGAAACTGGTGGTATCTGTCAAGTGTTCTTAGATTAATAGATTGTATGATACATTAACAAGTAAAACACCATCAATTTTCATGTGGCCATATCTGCACTGTAACACCACCTGTGATGCATGAAATAAACCCAAATGTGGCAAAAGTTCATACAGGCAGACAGGGATGAGGATTTGAACCTAGTCTTGTCCTTTTCCTGCAGCTGTAAAGAAAGAAGCATCTCCTTGCTACAGAGGAATCACTGCTGAAATCCACCCTCCCCACAGGGTAGGTCAAGTAAGAAACTGCAGCCTCACAACAATTCTCAGCAGTATGTATGGTCCTTTGGAAAACAGCTGACTGAAAATCTACAAAAAAACTGCAATGAGGGTAGATTAAGCAAGCAGAAGTGATAATTAGCTTCATGGCCTTTCAATCTATGAAATTCTGCACATAGCCTTGGCCAGTGACATCAGATAAGCAAACCCTGAAGGTTACAGACTCTTCCACAGTTTTGTGTTTTTTTGGTTTTTTTTTTTAAGTGACTCTTATGTAACATAGAGAGCCTCAGAAAGTCAAGACATTAGGAAAAGATTTTTGGGAAACAGGAATAAAGAGCATGCCAGTGGGTGCACTGTCAGGAGAACAGCTGAGCAAAAGTTACTGATTTGTAGCTGATTTTTAGAAGGGCAGTGGGAAAGAAGATACATTTTTATTTAATCAAACTGTTTGCAAACCCAGCATATACCAAGCCCTCCAGCCACATGCCATGTGAATGATATAGTGATGATGATAGTAATTAGTCATAATCACTAGATGATATACTGGCTGAGCTCCTGCAGAAATAGAGAAGACAAGCACAGCAAGGAGCTGTACATCAGAGATTTTGCTGTGCAGTTTTAAGTGCTTTTTTTTAAGCAACATCAAGACTCTACTCACATTTTTTTTTTTTTTTTGTGACTAGCATTCCTCATAGTAGAGAAGATAAAGTGTTCTTTCAACAAAATGTTGGGGAAATGCTTTGTGCATGTGGTTAATGAAACAGGCACTGCAATTTGATAAACAGTCTCAAAGATTCAGTGCATCAGCCATGTAATGATCTGCAAAAACCAGCAAGTGATAAAAATGCTATTTGCTTTTATAAATTATTTCAGCTTTAGAAATGGGTATCACTGTGCTAGGATGTAAAACCACCACCCACTACTTTTTTTCTTTTGAGAAGACTGTTGCCTTAAGACATGACAGCACTTGTGCATGAAACATCTGAGGTCAGTTATCTCCACTTCCTGAGCCCCCCAGGCCTTCCCTCATGGCTGACCTCATTCACTTCCACAATCTGGTCCAAGGTCCTTTTCATAAGACTCAGGGAACATCTGGAGGCAAAGCCCTGTGTGGTTCTGGTTCCCATACTCACAGGAGATGATGTCTCCAGAAGTGAGATTAACAGCTTCGCCTTCATGAAGTAACTACATTTTCAAAAGTCTCCACAGAGGGGAAACACGCAGTAAAGATGACTCTAGCTGAGAATGATGGAGAAAGCTACCAGCAAGGGAGGGAGAGCAGAAGCATTCAAGGAATAAACAGCTGTCCAACATTAACAAGGCTCTCATGGCTTACAAAGCAGGAAAAGTGGACCAAATTATTCTCCAAAATTATGGCTCCATTTAAGGCAATCATGAGCTTTATCATCTTTGCAGAAGGTAAGCAGAACATGGAAGACCAGGTCTTTGCTTTTCATATTGGTATACATAGAGGAAACAGCTACAAACCTCTCTCAGTCTATGTAAAGGTGCATTTCTTTGAGCTTCTTTACAAACATGAAGTTCATCTTGAATCTCTGTACCCAGCACCTGTTTTCAGGACTTACATTCCCAAGCAGAGCTCCCATTGCTCCTGCATCCTATTACTATTGGTGAGACTCTGACCTAGCAAATGTCAAATTTCAGGTAACACCTTTGCTCAAACAACTGATTTTATGACATGGCAATCCAGAAATACACATCTCTAGTTTTTTATTCCTAAGAAAAACATGTCTTTATAGAGACAAGGAAATTTAGTAGGCCCTTATATCTCAAAAGGTTTTATTTTGCAGTAAATGCTTGAGTTCATGAGTCCACTTAAATCCCATCACAGAGCTGCAGTAGTACATTGCTGAGACAAGAAACAGCCTTTTCAACTGAGGGGAGAGAGAGAGAAGTAAAGCAATTTCAATATTTTGAAAGATTATAAACAAATAACATTCTAAGAGGCTGCTAGGGAACATTCTGCCAGGACCCTTCCCTGTCAGTGTTACATGTTAAGCTTTCATCCCCCTCGCACACCCTCAATGTCTGCAGTTAAGATGTTTTGTATTCAGAACTCAAGACATAAATTGTGATAATGTTGAATAAGCAAGTTATCAAACACTGCTCCAAAAAAAAAAGAAAAAAAAGAAACACCCAGGTTATGAAAGACACTGGCCAGCATGCCTGACATTCAATAGCACAGCACAGCATCCCTAACATTTAACAACAGCAACCATTTTAGCCACGCTGGGCTCTGTTGCTGTTTGTGTATATTGAGGGAGGAAAAAAGGTCTCATAAGGCTCTGGCCTGCAAGATAAAAAAACATAACGCACATCAACATCTATGAGTCAAGCTCCTTCCCTGAGCAAACAGCAGAACTCACCTTTTGATCTTCTGTGAATTCTGAGTTGTTGTGCTGAGACTGTGCCTCTTTCTGGAGGTGCCTGGCTAATCTGGATGGGGGAAAAGAAAACTGTAAAGTGGGAACACAACACAAACACACACACCTCAGCTCCAGAAAATGTCTCAGCCAAAAGTTCACAGACTGCTGCTCCAAAGACGTTTGGGTTGGTTTTGCTGTTGTGTTTTTGCTTTGTTTTTTTCTTTCAAAACAAAGTTTTCTCTAGTCATGGTAGTTCACCCTTAAGAAAAAACCCGAGAAGGTGGACAAAGTGTGCAGCTACATCAGGCAGGAAAGACAAATGCACCATGAAGGGAGAACAGGTAAGAGGGTCCTTATTGCCAACAGCCCCTTTTACAAGCACTTTCTTCCTCTCACAATCCCCTTCTTTTGTAAGAACAAAGCACAGCCCCTGTGAAGACGCTCTGTGGTGCATTTCCCAGGGAGAGGCTGGGGGGCTCGGTGGGGCACCGGAGCCATGGCACACGCTCTGGAGGACTGGAAGCCAGGCACAGGGCGGCTCGGCCCAGGCTGCCGGGGTGGATCCGCTCACATTTGTGCCTGTCAGCATCACAGGCGGAGCACAAACCCCACCCCTTGTCATCACCAAGGCAGGAGTACCAGGGGGTTTGGAAAGTAACAGTAAGCAAACAGCTCGAGAAAGCGAAAGGAAGCTGGAGGGAAGCTATGGGAAGAGTTACAGTTTCCGTCCCGGGAGGAAGGAGAACATTAAACAAGCAAAACCTCTGGGCAATTGTTGCCATTCCCTGTAAATAATTTTTTTTTTTTTTTTTACAAGCAGAAGGAGAGGGAGGACAGGGGTTGAGGGAAACCCAGGGACATCACAATAGGCTTCCTCCTGGAACCTCACAAGTTTGCACTGTGAAAGGGACTCTGCTTCTTTCCACCACTGCTGTGGGCATTGGTCTAGCTTTAGGAGATATTTATGAAATATATACACCAAGATACATCCAGCAGAACAGATTGTTGTCAAAGCCTGTGGCAGGAACAAAAATCAGAATTCAATTTCTTTGCTTTTCCTCAAAATAAGCTCTCAAAAATGCCCATACTGATCAAGGCCTTTTAACTCTTACCAGGAAAAACACAACAGGATGAGGTAACTGCACAACTTGGTGGTATTGTCCCATTTCAAAAATGTTGAAAGATTGGGGCTGAGAAAAGACAAAAAGCGTAAATATAGTTGAACCCAAAAGTACACTACTTGCCTACTGCCCTGCCCTATGATACACAGGACACAGAGAAAGGGCATTTTAAAGTAATGATTTAAGAAAACAGATCACCATAGCAGCAATATGCCACCCACAACAGGCAGCATCACAGCATTAACATTTCTGCAAGCATCACTAACATAACCCTCTTTCAATTTGTCACTAATACAAAAAAAATCCACTCTAATCCAAATAAATGCATTGGGCATTCCCCTTGAAGCTTGTTCAAAGTCGGATGAGACCAAGTTCCACGATGGGATGGGTCATTTAACAGGGAAGCCACTGCTGACAGCTCGAAGGGTTCCTGCAAGAATAATCACCTGAATGACTGAGGGCCAGTCTTTGTACCAAGCTTCTTGTACTTCTACGGGCAGTATAAAGACCTGAGCAGATGGACACAGGAGGTACATAATTGTGCTTTACATCAGCAGCCATCAGGACTTAGATTTTTCCCAAATCCAACCTTTCTCAGCACCAGCAAGCTCAGTGTAAGCAGCTTCTCTCAGGATGCTTGTGTGGATCAGCAGACTGTGTTGGTAGTCCACAGCACCTGGATATGAGCAGCACCACACTTGTTCATCCAATCTCAGGTGGCTTTGAGAAGGCAACACCATAAACCCATCCTGCAAAGTCTCTCCACAACTACAGCTCTGTATCTTGCCCATCTATCTCACAACTACAGCTCTGTATCCTCCCCAGGAAATATCTCCCTGTAATCCCTTGATTTTCTCTCTCCTTTCTACTCACTCCTCAGACCACAGAGTTCATCTACTGACAAGTATTTAGTAGAAACTCACTCATAAGAGCAGCTTCCACCCAAGAGGAGCTTCCTTAGAAAGACACCACACTGCTCCCAGGTCAGAACAGAGCCAGGGTGTGGAGACCACCTCAGGTCTCATCCAACACAGCAACAGAGTGAGGAAGGCAACAGAAGTTGCACTTCAATTCTGAAACTGGCCTGTCTGCAAATGTTTAGTGACCTCACTTCTCAATGAAGAGAGCTCAGAAGGAGAGCCCAAAGACTTAATTCCAAAGAAACATCATTACATGAAACTCACTGCTCAGACTGCTTAAACAATTTAAAGCATTAGGATTCTACTGGACTCCTTGTAGACATCCTCATAAGGACAGTTAGTAAAAATATCTTATTTTACTTCTTGATGATTCTTTTTTTCTGCCAAGATAGAGATCTGGAAGAAAACTTCTTTTCATCTCTCTGCCAAGGTTTGTAGAGTAACAGCTTGCCCTTCTCTAAAGGCCATCAGCAAACTGCATATCACTGAACTTGCATCATCCTTCCTGGTGAGTGAATGAAATTATGAGATTACACCTTCTCCTGACCACCCAGTACATGGCCAGCAGACCAGTTACTCTGAATGACAACTGAACTGGTAATTGGTGTGGTTAGAACCCAACTGGACCAGTCCTGAACAGCTAAAAGATCCCTCACGGAGCATCTCTTCAGCTGACTTTCTCTTGGTGAACAAGTTCCAACCCTCTTATCAACTTCCAGAAAGTTCACCATGAGAAGCCTGGCCTGAAATACTCTAATCATGAAGAAATAACATCCATTGTCATGGCAAATGGCGTAGTAGGGAAGAACATCTGACTAAAGGTATCAGGTGTGTTTCCAAGGAGTCCATCAGCAGTGCCCTGTAGCCGATACTCCTCTGCTGTCAAAGGATTCAGGGATGGTGAGGTCTCACCCTGCGCCAGCAAACCTGACTGGGGCTGCCACTCTCCCACCCTGGTACCACCAGGAACACGACACACCAGCATGTGACGGACCCCTTTTCATTCTGATGGGTTGGCTGGGAGGTGTTTTGGTTAAGGCTGATATTTAGACAGCCCATTTGCCAGGTCACTCCGTTGCCACAAGCGTGGTGCCAGGGCAACAGAGTGATGGGATGGGGGCATCCCGATCCGGTGGTGCCTCGGGGGCTCCACCAACCAACCGGGAGCCCACGCTCTCAAAATCACAGCCTGGAAGAAAACTTCCAGGTTTGGGTGGAAGTAACATTAAAGATCACCTTGTTCCATCCACTGCCATGGACAGGGACACACCTTCCACCAAAGCAGCTTGCCCCGAGCTCCACGCCGGCCGCTGCTGCCCTCCCAGGCGAGCAGGAGGGCCGGCTCCCGCCTCGCCCCGCAGCCGGGCACCGCCCAGGGGACTCCCCGGCCCCCGGCCCCGCGCCCTGGGGCAGGGCCGGAGCCGCCGGCGGGGCCCAGGGGTGAGGGGGCCGCGGCCTGGGCCCGCCGGGGCCCCCCTGCCCTGCCCCGCCCCGCCCCGGCCGGGGCCGCTCCCTGCCCGGGGCCGTGCCGGGCCCGCACTCACATCTGGTACTCGTCGATCGCCTCCACCAGCTGCCCCCAGGAGTCGAAGTCGGTGCCCTTCCTGAAGCTGGCGCCCCAGCGCTGCAGGAGGCTGCGGGCCGCCTCCGACATAGCCCCAGCGCTAGGGCAGCATGCTCACCCCGCGCCGGGGCACCCTCCGCGCCGGACAGCCGCTCCCGCCGGCACCGCCCCGCCCGGCCCCGGGACACCCGAGCGCGGCGCCGCCCGCCCGCACCGCCCAGCCGGGGAGGCGGCGCCGGCCGCGCCCGCCGCGCCATCGCTACCGAGGCGAGAGCGCCCCTTCCGCCCCGGTACCCGCCATGGCGCCGGTCATGTGCGCCCGGCCGCGCCGCCCCGCTCCTCCCTCCGCCCCGCTCCGCTCCTCCCTCCGCTCCCGGCCGTGCCGCCGCCGCAGGCCGGCCCCCAGGTAAGCCCCGGCATCCCCCCCCGCAGCACCGCGGGCGGCTCTCGCCCCCCGGGAGCGCCGGTGCCGCCGCTGTTTGCCGGCGTCCCCGCTCCCGCCGGTGTCGGTGGATCCCGGGGTCCTTCCCTCGGGAGCGCCGTGGGCCCCGGTGGCGGCCGCTGTGCCGGGGGACGCCCGCCAGCCGCGGGGCTGTTGCTGGCGGCGGCCCGGGGGCTGCGGCGGGGAGCGGCGGGGTCGGTGCGATCGGCCGCGGTGGGGCGGTGCCGGCGGCCGGCGCTGCTGCGGCCGCGGGCCCGTGACGCAGCGCCGGGAGCGGCCGGGCCGGGCCGGGCCGGGCACCGCGGCCTCGGGAGCCGCTCGGGGACCGGGCCGGGCCGGGCCGGGGTCCCGCGGCCTCGGGAGCCGCTCAGGGACCGGGCCGGGCCGGGCACCGCGGCCTCGGGAGCCGCTCAGGGACCGGGCCGGGCCGGGGTCCCGCGGCCTCGGGAGCCGCTCGGGGACCGGGCCGGGCCGGGCACCGCGGCCTCGGGAGCCGCTCAGGGACCGGGCCGGGCCGGGCACCGCGGCCTCGGGAGCCGCTCGGGGACCGGGCCGGGCCGGGGTCCCGCGGCCTCGGGAGCCGCTCAGGGACCGGGCCGGGCCGGGCACGGCGCGTAGGGGGCGCGGCGCCGCAGCCGCCGGCCGGACCGGCAAGCCCGGAGGTGCCGGTAAGCACGGCGCGATAGCCGCCGGCGCGATGAACGAGCCCTCCCTGCTCGGTCAGAAGGGTCTGGGCCGTGCCGGGGAATCAGTGCTGGCTGAGCTTCCTGGGTCTGTTCTGGTTTTGTTTGTTTCAGCAAAGCTGCAGGGTGTTTGCAGGGATGAACTGAAGGGATTCCAAAAGTACCACGGGATGATGGAGGTGCTGGGGGGTCTCCGGTCCCGCGTCCTGCTCAGAGCAGGGACAGCTCCGAGGGCACTCCCAGGGCTCGGGGCTTTGTCCCCTGGGGTCGGGAAAGCCTTTGAGGATGCAGAGCACACAACTTGCTTCTCAGTTTCTCTGTCCTCATGGTGAGCTTTTATCCAGTAGGGCCCTCCCATGTTCAGGATGTGCCCATTATGTTCCATCACCCAGCACTGCTCTTGTAAAACTCACTGCAGCGTTTGTGTTATATTTGGCTGCTGAAATTGAAGCAAAAGAAAAGAGAATCGGGTTTATCTCTGCTCTCTTAACCTTCCAGGTCTTATACCTGATATGTGTGTAACTAGATCCATGTTTTCAGTCAGGGTTTGTTTATACCAAAGGCTCCCAAATACAAGCTACTCACAGATGGACCAGACACAGTATAATGATCTCAGTGAATTGAGATTTAGCCTGGAAAAGAGGAAGGAGGCTCAGGAGTGAGGTTGTGGCAAGTTGGGGATCAGCCTCTTCTTCCAGGTATCAAGTGACAGGACGAGAGGAAGTGGCCTGAGGCTGTGCCAAGGAAGGTTCAGGTTTTGCATTAGGAAGAATTTCTTCACAGAAGGGGTTGTTAAACATTGGAATGGGCTGCCCAGGGAGGTGGTGGAGTCACCCACCTCCACCCCTGGAGTTCAGGGAAAGTCTGGACACGTCACTCAGTGCCATGGTTAGTTGACATGGTAGTGTTCTCACAAAGGTTGGGCTAAGTAATCTCAAGGTCTTTTCCAACCCCATTGATTCTGTAATTCTGAGATATTTCTAATGTAATTTAGAGATATGTTCGGCCTTATGCACGAGGTAACAAATGTGGAGTTTTTTTTCCTAACAATGTGTGTGCTCACATAGAGCAAAGTAGGTGGTAGCTTTTTGCCTAACTTAAAATAGTTGCCTCAGAAAGCATTTGTATTTCAAGAGAGTGCAATTCTCACACAAAGCACATGGATGATGAGTACAAGGCATATGGAAGCTTGGCATTTCAAATGGGAAAAAAAATAATTTCAAATTAATTTCCTACTTGCTTGTTTACATTTGGAATATCTTTTTGTGAGCAGAGGAGCAGGACATGTGCAGCACCTCAGCTGTACCTGTTCCTGCAGCTGTTCTTTCCTTTCCACTCTGCAGGTTTGGCATAAACAACATTACAGGAAGAAAATGACCCACTGGTTCCATCGCAACCCTCTGAAGGCTACAGCTCCTGTTTCATTTAATTATTATGGGGTAGCCACCACTCCAGCTGCAACAAAGGTTTGCAAGTAAGTGTACTTGGGACTGGTTTCACTCTGCCTCTTACTGTTTGGGGGACATTCTTAAATGTAATGGTTGCTCTTCAATTTTTGAGCTGAAGATGACTAGAGATGTGTAGGCAGGGAGGCAGTAAGACACTGCTAGCACTGAACATTTGCTTACAGAGAATTAATTCTTCAGTTTTCTAGTCTCTGAGTGCACAGCAAGGCCAATTACAACAATGCAGAAGCAAAAGACTAAACACTTCATTGTCTTTCTGATGACTGTACATCCCTCTGCAAAAGATTGCTTAATTTCCATAAGCGTATAGGGCCTGACTGTTCTGTTGTGGATAGGAGTGTAATGAAAAGGGATCTCAGCCTATTTTGTAGATCTAGTCTTATCTCTTCATCTCATCATCCCATTCTAATGTTGAAGAATGTTCCTGATTGTTACTTCCCTTTCCTCTCTGTGCACCCTGTGTCTTGGTAGGTAAAGGCACAGTTATTTTAATTAGTGCTAGAACAATAGATTGAGTACTGTTTATCCACTGCTGTGTGTCCAGTCATATGTGTCCAGAGGAGAAAGGAAGATTTTTCTGCATTAGTACATTTTTTAAATAAGATTTCTTATGCTTTTCTTTACTTTTGTTTTTTCTCCTCTCATTTAGTGACTTGCGGTTATCCCGAACACGGCTGTTGGAGCTGTTTACAGACTCGAGTTGTAATCCAGAAATGATGAAGAATGCAGCTGACTTGTACTTCTCACTCCTGCAAGGTAGGGAGATTTATTAGCAGTAGTACATCAGGTATCAGTTAAATTTTAATGGCACTTCTCAGAATTGTTAATTGTGCTGATCTACTGTACAGAAGCTTTGCACTCCTCAGGAAGGAAAGTATCTTCATGGGTTCTGTGCTTGATACCAGTGCTAGCTGCTCACCAGGCCTCTTCTCCAAGTTTCAGTGTCCTTTGTGACCCTGCCAGTACCAAGTGCTGGCAGCCCTGCCCTCCTGCCTTTAACCTCATTCTGCTTCCTGTTGGAGGAGAAAACGTTTGTCTTTTAGGTGGTGGTGAGTTGCTCCCTAAGTACAAATTAAGTCTATTAATTAGTTGATATCGTTTTCTATTCAGTGTAAACTGCTGGTTTGTCTAATACTAGACCATAAACTTGTTGCAGATTGACCTTCTACTGCTGCTTGTCTTAGGTGTGTGTATATATGTAGGTGCTCATTAACATGGTATCTGCATTTTCAGTAGATGGTTCATCTGTGCTGACGCATTGCTTTGAAACCTTCCTTCTGCCAGTATTTGGGTGACTGTCTCTTAGCAGTCAGGTGCTCAGCCAGGTTTCTTAGGACAGAGTTTTCAGGAATCAGCTGATTCGTGGAAAGTGGGATCTTTCAGAGTGTGGGAAGTAAATGTTGGTTTAGTGAGCTCCTGGGAGAGTGTAAGCTAATGTCATATCTAAAGGTCAGATAAGAATCCCTGTTGCAACAGCCAAGATTTTGAGAGTTTCTTCAGGAAAATATCATGCTTGGGCACTAAAGTCAGTCTTCTGCATGTGAAAGGAACAAGTATTTTCTGATTTTATAAACATGTGACCCACTGACAGGTGCAGCCCCAGTAGCTGCTATGGCAAGCTCTTGACAGTCTTTAAGACCTTATCAGACCAAGGCCCTTCTTTAGCCTCCCAAAAAAATTTCTGGGCCTGCATATACTAGGATTTGAACATCCCGTAGCATGAGCTTCATCCCACTAACTGGTGTTTTCTGGGCTACTGGACATAAAGAACCAGTTTCCTATACTCCTGGAGATAGATGATGACTAGGTGAATCCCTTTTCCCTCTCCCTGTTGACCATGCAGCTTTTCCTGGAATTTCCTGGTTGCCACTGTGGTGGCAGAGACAGCCACTCCTTCACCTTGAACAACCTCAGCCATCTTGTTCCTGAGCCAGTCCCACTCCCAGCTTGTCACCATATGGGACATGCAGACATCTGCTAGATTTTCCTTGAGCAGTCAAGATTCTCAGAATTGAGTTGGTAATATGCTGGGCAAGCAGTTTCCTGCAGTAGCCAGTTGGTTTTTTCCACATTTTGTTCTCAAGATACTGACGAATAAAAACCTCAGGAGGTAACATGGGGTTTTGAGGGGTTCAGCAAGAAAGATTTCTGTATCTGTATTTATGTTGGTCCATCTCCTTCATTACTTATTTCTGTTTCCTACTTTGAGATTGCCCATTTTATTATTCCATAGGTTTTATCCTTTCACTGGATAACACTTCCCAAGAGTGCAAGTTGAGATACATTCAGAATTTCAAATGGACAGACACATTACAAGGACAAGTCCCAAGGTGCGTGTGCTTTTCTGGGTGTGGGGTATGCAGCTGCTCTCTGCTGCTCTGTACACACCTGCACCTGTGCCAGCACAGGCCTGAAGGGAAACAGAAATGCAGCAAAGTAGTTTCTAAAAAGGTGTTGCTGTGTTTTTGGTAACTGCTATACTGTTAGTTGTTCTGAAGTGTGCATGGCTTTTATGTAAAGCTGTGAGAATGCACAATAATGTTAGAAGGATCCATTGGGTCTCAGTTGATCTATAAACTAAATGAACCTGTAGTTGGCTAGAGCAGTACAAAGAAGAGCCTTGAGGGTATTAGTGAGTTGAGCATGGTAACAAAGCTCACTGCAGTTTAAAGCTTAATTTGGCACTATTGTCTGACCAGGAACTTCTGTGTGTTTGGAGGTCCCAGTGTTGCTGAAGATCTGATTTTGTTCTTGTCCTCTGAAGCTCCGAGTACATGTCCTCTAGGTTCAAACAAACAAATCTTCCGTTTCCAGGAGGAATACAGATCTGTAACCTTCTGAATTAATCACTTGTCTCTTGCTGTTGGAGGTAATTGTGTTGTATAATCATGCCTACAAATTTGTCAAGCTTTAGCTAGAAGTGCTTGACCTCCTCAAAGCTTTAATTCCCCATGGAAGAAAATCTGTTGATAAGGACTTTCTTCTAATTTTCTCACGGTCATGCACACTTGTACTTGTGCCAGCATTAGTCTTCCCACTCCCACATCTTTCTTTTTAAAAGGTTTGCTAGTTTCTAAGCTAAACTGAGCTTGTGACTACAAGTTCAGTCTTTTCAAAGACTCTGTTTTTAGCTTTTGAAATTGCCTGCTATTTGCACGTGCTGTTTGTCTGCAGTTACATAAATAATTGCAATAACATTCATTTGAGAGAGTTAAAACAGATTCTGACTTATTAATTTAGCAGTACAACTTTAAAGTGGACATTCCAGGGCAAGGCTTTCCACAAAATGTGCAATTAAAAAAAAAAAAAAAAAAGGAGATGGAAAAATGTCAGCCACACCCAAAGCTAAACAAATCTCAAGTTACAGTTTTAAAATAAAAGTTCCCAAAAGGGAAGGGTGGGCATCTGAATGGGAGATTCTGAGTTCTTAAAGGAAATAAGTAAGAAAATTGAAGTCTCTGTTCGGCAGTTCAGCAAGTAGGAGGTTCGGAAATGGAAATTGTTTTCATCTGAAATGAAAAATGCTTTATGAAGAGAAATGTTGACTTTTGCAATGTGAACGATAGGAAGAGAGAGATGTGGGAACAAAACTGAATGCATTAAATTTTTGGGGGGTTTTTGTCTGTCTTTCTTTAGTGCCCAGCAGGATGCAGTGTTTGAACTGATTTCCATGGGATTTAATGTAGCTCTATGGTACACAAAATATGCATCAAGACTCGCTGGAAAAGAAGAGTAAGTAGTTTTCTTTTCTTAACAATTCTGCTGCAGCAATATTCCACCAAAGATTTAGCAGCTTCTGGGGATTGCTTGCTACAGGAAATGTCCAGCTCAGACAGAGGAGTTCCAGGAGGGAGTTGGTCTTTACACACAAGCACTTCAGTCCCTTCTTGCCTCTGAACCGAGTGCAGTAGCACCATAGGGCTGATACAGAGAAAGTGTCAGTTGTCAATAAACCCTTCATCAGTCTCCATCTAAATATCCAGGTACAAAACTGAGTTTCTTAAAATCACAGCTCTGCTGATGTTTAGTCCTGTAGGCTTCTAAATCCTTGGCTTGTAACACTGAGGTTCCCTTTTACTTGAGACTCATCACAGGATCTTAAATTTCATTTTTTTCAAGTGAGTTCTATATGATTATTTCATTATTGGACACTGTAAGAAACTCCTTTACTCTGAGGGTTGCACATCTGTGGGACAGGTCACTTAGGGAATTAGTGGGCTCTTGATTCTTGAAGGATTTAAGATTCATCTAGACAAAGCCATAACTGACCTGATTTGCTGTTGCCAAATGTGGTGCCCAAAAGCAGGAGGTGGCACTAAATGACACTTAGAGTCCCTTTCTAACTATAATTTTACCAATTAATTCTATTTTCTCAGTATAACGGAAGATGAAGCAAAAGATGTTCACCGCAGCCTGAAGATAGCAGCTGGGATTTTTAAACACCTGAAGGTAGAAGGACTTTCTTTGCTGTCTGTTCTTCAAGGTGTCTCCAAATACTTGACTTTTTGTCTTAGAGAGGCCTTTGCTACACATACATACCTGAGAGCACCTGAATGATGCAGGAAACAGAAGGGTGTTAATATGTTGTGGTGGCACTCAATCCCTGCAACTCATTCCCAGTGGCACTGGAAGTGTGGTTTGTCTGTCTGTCCATATCATGTCTACAGTGCTGTCTTGGGACCCTCACTCAGTATGTCCCATCCATTTAGGAATGAGGCACTTGTTTTGCACTGGTATTAGGCCTACACTAACTCTGAGACTTGCTCTGTATTTAGGAAAGTCACATTCCAAAATTGATTACACCTGTGGAAAAGGGAAGAGATTTAGAAGCTCGACTCATAGACTCCTACATCATACAGTGTCAAGCTGAAGCTCAAGAAGGTATCTTCAAATAGACATTGGTTGGGTGTGGGAAATGACACCGTGGGTCACTGTTGTCTCATGAATTCTGTTTGGCAGCAAGGCCATGGGTTTTTTAATCTCCTGAAGTACTGTGACATAGTGGGACAAATTGCTTTTAAAGAAAATTACATGACAATTATAGATGGAAAATGCAAAAATCAGTCTGATATTAAAATTGTAATATGGAATATCTTTCACTTTGGAAGAACTTGTGTGTGGCATTACTCTTTTTTTCTTCCCTTTCATGCAACCGTTTAACCACCATGCTTGCCTAACAGATATTCCCAGTTCCTTTACTTTAAAATATGTGCAGCTTCCGTTTATTAGCTAATCTTAAGGCTAACGTTCCTTCAGTTTTTCCATTAAATTGGAATCATTCTATCCAAGAAACAATCTGTCTTGATTCTGCTGTTTGCTTGACTGCACATCTATTTTCTGTTCATGCAGGGGTTTTAAAACCCTAAATGCCTCTGCTGATTTGATGTGATGGGACATTTCAATTAAACTTAAACCATGGTGTGGAACTATTTTGCAGTGACAATTGCTCGGGCTATTGAGCTAAAACACAATCCAGGCCTAATAGCTGCTCTTGCTTATGAAACAGCCAACTTCTACCAAAAAGCTGGTGAGTGTCTTGTTTTGTGTCCTTAGTGACTTGGTTTATGCACTCTTGCTAAGCAGATATACTTCACCCATCCATAAATTGCAATATTAATGCTGTTGTTGGTGGATATGGAGTGTGTATTTAGCTTCTATTTAGCACATTTAAGCCTTCAGTTATCAGCATGTATTTTGATAAGGCTTTTTGGTTTTGTGGGTATCTCGTTCTGTAGCTGATGGTAGGAAATGTTAGTGAAGGAAGACAGACTAGCAGCAGACAAATTGCCTGATGTCAGTGGAGTCTGTTCCAGCTGCCTTTGGGCAGCAGATCATGATGCAGAGCATGGAGAGCAGAGTGGGTTCATTATGTCCCACCATCCAGAAGAGTAAAATGATCTCTGGGACTACTGAGGCAAGAGGGAGAAGTGCAGAAGTATGGGAGTCACTACTGGAACTTAAACTAGGAACAAGCTTTGAAATGCTGCCTAAACATACTTAAAGAAATAGCCATCCACAATTAGTGGATAGCAGTTTCAGGGATTCTAGGGACAACTGCATGATAGCTGCATATTTTGGGGGGGTTTCTCATGGTTTTTCTGTGCTTTTGCAGGAGGAATTTTTGTCCCTTGTTTCTGGATACTTTAGAGTGGGATCTATTGCTAAGTTTAACAATTCTGGTCTTGTAATGTGTTTGGGATTTTTCTTTTTGGGAATGTCTTAAGAATAACTTTACATATGTGTTTACAGATCAAACATTATCCAGTTTGGATCCAGCCTATGCAGGTAAATGGAGGAAGTACTTAAACTTGAAGAGCTGTTTCTATATGGCCTACGTAAGTACTTTGGGTGGCAGTAGTCACAGCTTCTTGTCTGTCTGCCAAGGGCTGCATAGGGAATGGGGGCTAAGTATTGCCTTGGCTTTCTTTGCATACTATGAAGAGGAACTGTGCACTGTCAGTGACATTTGAACTGCTTTTGTGGAGCCAGATGAAATTGCAGCAGTGTGGATTTGTTGTGATCACAGATCTTTAATTGAAGCCGTTCATGTTGAGCATAATGATGCTCTCTGTTACCTGCATCACAGTCTGATCTTAGGCACAGTTCAGAGCTGAGCATCTTTATGAAGGCCCTGAAAGAAACTGCATCAAGTACCAAAAGGTACTGTTCCAAGAGCTGTCCCTCTTTGCCTGATGGATCTCCTAGCAAGTACTGCAGTGCCCTTGAGATCCTCAGCTGCTAAATTTGTTGTGTCTCGTGGCCTGCCACAGCCTGTAATTTGTTGTTTTTATCCTGTACAAAAGGCCCAAGCTAAGGAGTTTACATAATTGTCTTTCTCTTAGGCTGAACCTGTAGCTAAAATCTGCTTGTCTTATGAGCAAGTTTGAGAGGTGAGGGAGGGTCAGAGTTGTGGTACTTCTCCTTTTTTTAAATTTGAGTGATCTGGGCAGTGGTAGATTTAGATAGATTTGTACTGTGAGAACAGACACTTAAGGAAGAGGGGCAGGGTGTGCATTAGTTGATGGGATTGTTCCTTCACCTGTTGTATTTACTAGTTAAACTGGTAATAGATCATAGGCAATTCAGTTCCCACTGGAATACAATACCACCTCCAAGCACAGGTGTGAAGGAATGCGACTTTTTGGGGGTGGAAAAGTTATTTGGACTATGACAAAATATCTCAGACAGCTGAACACCTCATCTCTTCCAGATTCAGTGCTGTTTGTCGCAGAGGGAGTTTTTGAGTAGTTCAGATAGTTTTAGTTTTTAGTCTTAGCTTTGTAAACTTGCCTGGGGTTCATTGTCTCTCTGTGCTGGGGGGATGATGCACACTGCTCCAGTGAGAGCTGGGCTGGCCTGTGTGCCAGTGCTTCAGGTCAAACAGCTTTGTGCAGCTCAGTTACTCTTGGCTAGAGCCGAGACAGCTCGGTTCAGACCAAGTGTTCGTGGTTCTGGTTCATGGTGTTCATGCTGAACTGCACAAATGGCTCAGTGAATGCTGCTTTGACTTGCATTCTCCAGCTGTCAACTACCTGCAGGGAATGGCAGCTTCAAAGAGCTGCAGCTGCTGTAGGGAGCAGGAGAAAGGGGATTGGTGCAGGAAGTGCCCAGTGGTGTTGGTAATGATTTTCTCCTCTCCCATCAGGCATACTGTTACCATGGCCAGACTTTGCTGGCAAGTGATAAATGTGGGGAAGCAATCAGATCTCTGCAGGAATCAGAAAAATGTAAGTGTGGTTGAGAGTGGAGTACAGGATCTGATGATGTCATGCCTGTTCTGTTTTGCTGTATTGTGTTAATTTACTTTCCCATAATCTGTCACCTGATGGAAATCCAGCACACCTTTGAAAAGAGATAGTGTATTTTTATTTTTGTCTTACCAAACACTGTCTTTCATAACATTTCTGCAGAAAATTTTCATCTTCACTTCTTAGACTGGTTTTGAGCTGCCTGCAATACACAATGTAAAAACCAATGATCTGGTCATCCTGTTTTCTGGTTTATATGTTTGAGTAGTGCAGCCATTTCTGCTTTGGAGGTTAAATTGTAAATCTAGATCATGCTTGTTTATTTTTAAACAGTTTCAGTAACTTACTTCTTTTCTATTCATTTGAAAGGTATATTCAGGCATGTTTGTAGTAGCTCAAGGTCTTCTGCCCAGTCTTCTCTCTTCAAAGCTACTTCTACCCCCGGCCTGCACTGCATAACTTTACTGATATGTATAAAAATGCTCAAAACTTCAAAGTGGAAACTTCTACATTAGTTTTAAAAATAAATAAAAAAATGTATTAAGAACAACCCAAGTTGGATTTCTTGGAGTAAAACAAATACTGCTCTGCTGTTCAGAGAACAGTGCTTCTTCTCCCACTCCATATCAGATATTGTTGTTTGGTTTGGGGCATCAGCTGTGTGTGGACACCTTCATACCCTCTGTTTTTCCCTACCATGTGGCACAGTTCTTGGGCTTATTGGTGCATTTTGCCCCACACATAAGAATGCTTTCCCACCCCAAATGCTATTTTTTTCTTTTCCTGTTCCTAGTTACTTGTTGGATGCAGTAAATCTTGGCTGTCTTTCAGCTGGTTTGGTTTTGTTTCTAAGAAGAAAGAGGCCTGACTGGATTCAGGTGTCTTCTAAGACTGAAGCATTGTAGAGCAGAACCATGATTTAAGAGGGTCATGTAAATAATTTTTGTTTTCCTTTCTTTCTTGCAAAGTTTTTGCCAAGGCTGAAGCATTGTGCAAAGAATATGGAGAAACCAAAGGGCCTGGGACTACTGCTAAACCTTCTGGACATCTTTTCTTTAGGAAATTAGGAAGTTTGATTAAGAACACCTTAGAAAAATGCCAGAGAGAGAATGGATTTATGTAAGTAATTCATAGTTGGTACAGCACTTTGCATGAAATTTGCAATTCTATAATTTTCTCTTGGCAGATTTGCAGTGGGTCTGTGCTGTCCCACTCTGTGTGTCCTGTGCCAGTTCAGCAGGGTGGGCTGGACTGACATCTAGAGAGGCTGAGTGGATTTCTTCCCTCATTCCTCAGCCACCTGGTTACTTTTTCTTCTGTACAGGACAAAATCTGCTGAAGTTGCTGTGTTGCTCTAATGCTCTCTTCCTGTCTCCTGGGATTTAGTAGGGAAAAGAGGACAGAGGGGGAAAAGGAGAAGACCAGTAGGTGATTCTGCATTGCAAGCAGGAAAGTCAAAACATGGTGCTGCCTTCAATGAAGATCATGCTTAGGGTGCTAAGAGCTTTACTAGTCCAAGTATAGTTAATATTGTGAATAGGGCTTTCTGTTCATTAATGTCCTTCCTAAAATGGTTTGGAAATACCAAGTTTTTATTTCAGTTGAAAATAATCAAGATTAGTTTGTCTTTAGAGTTGTTTTGCTCATTTATTTCTCCCCTTCCCTCCTATTACAATTTAGTGTTCCATAATAGGTTTGTTATTTCCATTTTTTATGTATAAATAGGGGAACTGACTAGATGGAAAGGATGGTCAAGTACATCAAAGTGAACTGCTTATAGGAAGAGAAATGCTCTGCTCTGATTTGATTCAAATACCCATTGTCAGAGGTTACAACAACAGCATACTGGAGTTTTCAACACATCTGTGTCCCTCTAGAACAAAACTTGGAAAGAGAGAGCAGTGGCTGTTTTGGGGGAGCTGTGTGCAGCACAGGAAGTGAGGCAGAGTGTGTCAGTGTGTGAGCTCCTGCTGGCCTGCCAAGGGCAGAGGGACACCCTGAGTCAGGCTTTGCCCTGTAGCCAGTCTTTGGGGGCTGCTGTGTTGCTGTCGTCCACTGTGGTACATTAGGACTGTTTAGGAAAAGAACTGTCCTCTTCATCTTTGGAAAGTACTTTAAATCCTCATTTATGTTTTGAAGGGTTTTTTTGGACAAAAGATGCTCTTCTCATTGAAGTACTGGAAATAATGGTTATTAAGTAGGAGAAAACCCACCACACAATTAGGGAACAAACAACACTACTGGGAAGGAGTTGCTTTTGTTCTTATGAACCTTACTGGCAGAATGCATGTTAGGCAATGCCTTAATGAAATGGAAGAGAGCAGCAGCACTTGCCCCTGTGAAAACCTAGATTGTTTTGTTTAGAATTGCAAACAAGACTTGCAGACGTGGTGCATTGTATTTTAAATACCTTTCTGTATTCTGTTCCAGCTATTTCCAGAAGGTGCCAGCAGAGGCTCCCCAGCTGGAATTGAAAGCAAACTATGGCTTAGTAGAGCCTGTTCCTTTTGAGTTTCCTGCTTTGAACGCACACTGGACTCCTGAAACAGTTGCAGCATTTGATCTCACCAAGAGGCCAAAGGAGGACACTGTAAGATAATCCCATGTGCTGTTCTTTCCCTCTGGCTTTATTCTGTGTATCATACAGAGTTAGTTTGACTCTTCCATAGCATTCCCCAGCTCAGTGTAAGAAGCAGACACAAGGCTACAACCTAAGCTCATCCTTCTATTGTGCCAGGAGCAAGTCAATTAACCTCTGCCAAACTGCCAGCATCTGGAAAATCAGCTCATTTTTTACCAAGTCCTGTAACATTACAGCATGCTAGAGAAAGATTATTTTTTAGAAAAGGATTCATTGAAAGATGCTGAAACAGTGAATAGTTGTCTTTTCCCTCTTGCCTGGGGCTTACTCAAGGTTTTCAGCCTTGAAAAGAGATGGGTCTATAAGATTATAACATGTAAAGTTAGCTGTGCATAAATACTGTGCAGACACAGTGGTTTGTACTTGTGGTATTTAGTTGGGGTTTTTTTTTCCTTCTTGTTTGCAGGCTAAACCAAAACCAGATGAAGAAGTAAAACCTCTGAAGGAACCAGATATAAAGCCTCAAAAAGACAGTGGATGCCAGATTTCTTAAATGCCATAAGTGCTTTGAATTCACTTTGAAACTGTATTCATAGGACTCTGGGGCTTTAGTTCTGATCTCCTTTTTTTGATTCTCCTCTTTTCATTTTGAAGACTAATTTAATTTACCTTTGTTAATATGTGTCTATCTTGCTTAAGAATGTGGTGGATTTCTAGGAGGTTATTTATATCTGACTTATTTTTTGTTTCAGTGGGATATCATAGAATGAGTGGGCTTACATGTTCCTATTGTGCCTCTAGGGAGTTTCTTTTTGTGGGTTTAGATTTACCCACAAATAGCAAAGGAAGTATCATGATTGTAATGCTTAAGGGTTTTTCCATTACCTTATATGCTATATCATGTCCAATTCTGCAAACAGAAGTTAGCATGAAAAGTTATATTTATTCAAGTTTTGTCATTCAGGCTTAGCACCCTGGTGTGTCTAAATTCACCTAATTGTAGTGAGGGAAGAAAATCTGGGTTAGGGTTGTAACAGTCCTATGGTATTTCACAGGACTTGCACAGAACTTGGGAAACCTCAAGTTCTGCATAACAGGAGCACAATTTATGTTGTGAAACTTAGTCTCTCTTCTTTCCTCTGTAGATTAGGGGTTTTATATCAGAATTTGTAGTAAGGTACCTTAGCTTTTTCTGTCCTTTAATCCAAGTCCTTTCATATCAAAGTGTATCTGAAAGTGATGCAGCAAGCAATATAGAAGTGCTTAAAAGCAAAGCATCCCTGTGTCATTCGTTCAGAGTTTTTGAATCTTCAAAGCTTTGTTAGATTTGAAGGCTGCAGACAGTTCTAATCTCCTGGCACTGGAATTCCTGAAGCTGTCATGCTATGGTAATGGATTTGAAAGTAAGTTGCCATGTTTCTATCTGGGTGGTACCTGTAAAGAGCTGTCAGGAGAGCAGGGAGGTAAGACAAGTTGAAGAGCTGATGGCACAGCTGGGAAGCCAAGCTCTAGGTTTCCTTTATGCCCTGTGTAAACAGTGCTGCTTCTCAGCTTTTGCAATATTGCACTGAAATCAGCTCTTTCTGAAGAAAACTTGCCAGAAGCCAAGCCCAGTCAAGGCTGAGAAAGAAAGGATTTTGTCGAACTTGCTGCTTCCATTTCTGCCTGCTGTGGAAAATGTGACAGCATTCTTTAGTGCTGAGCACTGCAAAACGCCCTTGACAACAAAAACATCTTTCTGATTTGCTGCAAATGCAAAGGCATATGATGCATGTGTTGAAGTGAGAGCCTTGCAATCCCTGGGTACCAGTTGCTGCACTTCTCTTGGCCTAAGAAAGAAACTGAGCAGCCTGACAATGTTCACCCTTCCAGCAAGCATGATGGCAAATGCATTTACTGTGATGTAAACTGTAAACACATTCCTCACTTTGTACTCTTTGTTCACCTTCCACCGTGCTGTAATTCAGTGCTTCTAAAATCCTTAACAGAGCTTGGAGTCACTGAGCTTAGAGAACAGGTGTGTAACTCCTTGAAGGCCTGTGGAACAAAAGCTGCCAAGGAGGTTAATAGGGAACTCGAGATCTTCCTGAGATACTGGACCAAATTACAAAATGTGTTGATGCAAAAGGCAAAGAGACATTTAATGCTGGCTGTTGTGGGTTGATCAAATGCAGATCTCCTTGCTTCACATGATGGATTTTTCTTTCTGTCAGTTCTGCACATAAAACTAAGTGTAAATTGAGCTGAATTTCTTTGGAAGAAGTTTATGTTCTGCAGGGGCCTAAAGGATAATGAGTATCAAGAAGAATACATGCCTGAAATGGCTCCATTTTTTCTGGTGCTGCACGGGGACCTGGAGCATGTTTCATGAAGAGTTACTCAAATCTTTTCCTAACTTGATCACCTGACTTATTAGACTTCTTGCATTGTTAAAAGACCAGCTTGGGATTTGCCAGAGTAGAGTGTGGAGTTAGTTTTCTTATATGAATTTTAATTCTAAAAATGTATTCCAGCTGTAGTCATCAACATTTGTTCAGCCTACCCCCTTTAAGGATCAAGATACAGTTAACTCAGTTTCATAATCACATTTTTTTTTAGCTACTCATTGTTTTTCAGAATTCTTTGTCAATATGTACACATCTCAACTGAATTAGTTTTCTTTCTGTGCAGACTAGATCCCGTTTTCCGTCCTCCCCTCAATTTCCCTTCCATCTGCTACAAACTGTGGCACAGACTTGCCCTCATTTGCTAATGCACATGTAGGTCCTGGGACTCATTTCCAAGGCAGCTTTTACCCATGGGTGGGATCCTGTAGAGAAATATCTTAAAATCAAATTACCAAATCATGACTAAGTCGTTCCCAAACATCTTGGTAGGAAAGATTATTTTATGGACTTGGAATTCTTTGGACGCTTTCTCAAACCAAGTGGTTTGTCTGAATCAAGTTCACTGTAAATAGTTTGGGGCATAACCAAGTGAATTGTGTCAGACGATGACATTACTTAAGCCTAGCTGTGTAACCTCTTATGCCATAGCTGTTTCAGTAAATATTATGTAGTAGTTTAAAAATAGAAGAATGGAACAAATTTATTCACTTAACATGTGTTGCTTTTCAAGACAAACTTTGTTTACTTGTAGCTGAAATCCTGTGGCAAACATTGGAGAGTTTTGCTAAAAAATAAGAAGCTGGAGACTGTTTAGTTTGCAAAGTAGAGAGAGCTGTGAGACAATGAGCAGCTTTCTCTTCTGGTTTTGTTGGGTAGGAGCAGGAATTACTGTAAATAGGATATAGATTAACTGTCCAATATGCTTAAGAATATGAGTGAATGAACTGGGAGTTTCAGTGACTCTGGAAACCCAGCAGCCATGTTTCTTCTCTTAAAGCTCCCTTTAGTAATTTTTAACAGTGAGGTATTTTGAATAGTGACTTTTTAATATTCTAATGCTGCAAGAGCCTGTTTTTGTGGCCTCTCTCTGTTTTTAGAGGCTCTCATGGCTAAGCCTGCAAATCTTGTTGGTGTAAATAGTCTAAAAATTCGTGCCCCATCTGAAGCAGGACAGAACTGCAGCTGAATAAAATACGGAGTGCTGGGCCCTCTGTTTTGTGCTTTAAGAAAAGCAGTCATTGTCTTTAATCTACTGTAAACCAAACCATTAAGCTCTTTGTAGGATTTCTATTTAAATACCTTCCTCCATGTATTTAAATACACTTTCTCCATGTATTTAAATTAACCTCCTCCATGTTTCGTGTTCCTGAGTTTTCAGTAGTTACTCTCCATCCAGCATGTGACACACCTACATCTGAGGGACCTAAACCTGCCCCCCTGGATGCAGATGTCTGCCTCCTACTGGATTTGGTAGAGGAGTTTTGCCTGTCAGCCTAGGGATGGTGTTTGGTCACTTGGATGTTCAGCATGGATCCATGGTGTGTCTGTAACAATGGTGGTCATTTGTACAAGAAGCAGGAAAATGGATCTCTGTGTCTGTGTAGAATAGAGACAACTTTGCACTTTAGAATTTTCTTGTCTTGCAAATTTGGTACAATACCATATGCTTGTAAATACTCTTTCCTGTCATTTTGTTGCACTGATTTCAGTACTGTGTTATGGATAAGGTTTTAATGGGAAACATTACTAAAATGTATTTTTAATTGTCTGTGTGTAAAACAAACTCATGAAGCATATCTCTGCCTTTAGTACTGGGGAACATGAGAGGAGGCAGTAGCTCATCTGTTTTCCATGGGAATTCCAAGAGGTGAAGACTTTCTATCTGTTGGCTGCAGGGTGAAACATTTTATCCATCCTTGTGTCTGTTATCTAAACTGAAGTTTCAGTATTAACATAAATCCTGTTCATGCCTATTAATTATCCCTAAAAAGTTTGTCTCTAAAGATCACTTTTTAATTACCATAGTAACATAAGCTGCATTTTTTTCCTTTTTCTGTGTTTTATCCCTGTCACTGGCCCAGCTGAGGGAGGAATAAAGCACAGTGAGTAAGACTGGCATGGAAAAGCCCCTGCAGTGTGTACCTGTCTCCAGGGTGTGAATGCAGTGTAAAGGCTTTTCCACAGTGACCCTTGGCTTGACTGAGACCTTTCCCTGCTGGTGATGTTCTCAAATTCAGCAAAGGTCCCATGGCAACCCAGGGGACCCTTGATTAGCTTTTTATGTAGGAACGCCTCCCTCTTTTGGTGTTGGTGCCTTCATGGATTACAAGCTTCCAGAAGCCATCTTGTACTCTGGGTAATCCCACTGCAATGGAATCAGCTCTGAGATCACTGACCGAGCAGCCTTACTTTGTGAAGACCGTCACCATGCAATCTTAAGCTTCATAGTTGAAAATTTGTATATAGCCACGAATTTCAGAATACCATTTAAAATAAACAATCTTCAAGTATAATGTGCTATTTCATTATTTACAATTTTACATACAGTAGCAAGAAAGAGACTCTGTCTTGAATGTTACTTTCTGCAATTTAATGCAACTTTATTATTATAGGGAATCCTTAATCCTTGTTTAAAGGAGGACTTAAATAACAAAGATCCATGAATTAGGTGCTTATGGAAGTAGTAGCTACAGTGAAGCATGTCAAGTCCTGGGGCACAAAGAGAGAAGATGGGCTTCCCAAATTCCTGTTTAGAAAAAAGAAAGTAATTAGGCAGAATTTTTACAGCTGTATAAAATCTCAGTACTTGCTGAGGTCTGTGACATTGTGGGATATTCTGTACATTGTGTGAAGGGGGTTATTTGGGAATAACTTCTGATATTCTGGATGATGCCTCACTAGCACAGCAGGCTCAGTCTTCCCTATCTGAACCAGACATGCATCTGCTGCTGTGTGTAGGAGTCCCATCTGTCTCTCCGAGCCATGTGGTGGTCTTTAATAATTTTGTTTCATGCCTCCAATCTTTCTGTCGGGGTTTCCCAAAAAAGGATTTGTTTGCAATGTCCATGTAGAGGGCCCTGGATATAATGCTGCCCTTGCTTTGTTGAATTGCTCTCAAATCTGAAGGTCAGGAACCTTGTCCTTGTGACACTTGGACCCTCTTGTCTGCTGGCTGTGCTTCCCCAGTTTCTGTCAGCGCAGTTTAGTCAATACCTTCTCCCCAAACATTGTCAAAAACTGCACAACAGCACCAGCAGAGCCCTCTCGAAAATTCCCACAGGACCCTGCTGGAGTGATGGCCACCAAGGGGCAGCAAAGCTCGTGTTTTCCTGCAGTTTTTCCACTCAGCTGCCCAGCACAGACAGTGCGCACCCAGGAACAGCACTGCAGCTTCAAAATGGGAAGAGGTGTCAAAAGTTACACCTTCTACATCATTTTATGTGGAACATCTCTGTAATTACTGACAGGGGCACATCCAGGAGCCTGTGCATGCTCTGTGACCAGGAAAGCAGCTATCCCTCCATCGACACTGCCAAAGCCATGGAGCAGGAGAACTGACAAACACAGACAATCTCTTGCCGTGTGTCCCAAGCAGCTGCTCTGTCCCAGGGACTGGCAGCCCCTCCAGGGCATCTGCCCTTTGGGAAGAAGATGCTGTGTACATCTCTGTGGGGTTTCTCTGGGGTTCTATGGCAAGGATTTGAATCGGGAAGGCTGCAGCTTCTGTGAGCAGCAGCTGCCGCCCTCAAGCTGGCCAGAGCCCGTTCCTGGCAGCCCCAAGACGGAGCCACTGCTGGCCAAAGCTGTGCCCATCAGCCGCCTGCTCATGGCTGTGGGGAAAAGGCTGTGAGGTGGGCAGTGAGGTCTTGGGCAGCTGGAAATGTGAACCAAGGGCTTCTCTCCTCTGCACACTGCCCTGCCTGCGTGCCTCAGTGGGCTGGGGGTGCACAGGAGGCTGTGGGGGCACTGACCCCCAGTGACCAGAGAGGTTTCCCACAGCATATGATGCCATGCTCAGCAATCAAACCACGGGGATGGAGGTTGGCAGGGGCTCCCGTGGCTCAGAAACTGGCTGGGCATCAGTTTGTTGTTTTTCTTGGGTTTGGACTTCTTTTTCTCCCTCTTCCTCGTGTTGTTTTGTTTTTTTTTATTTATTTGGTTTTGGTTTTTGTTTTGTCTTAATTTAGTTAAACTGCTTTTATCTCAACCCACCAGTGTTTTACCTTTCCAGTTCTCTCCCCCAGGGCTAGGAAGTGAGTGGCTGTGTGGTGCTGAGCTGCCAAGCAGGGATAAATCATGACAGTCCTCTGTAAACCATAACAGCAGTGCCCTGTGCACACAACATCTAAATGATGGGACACAAGCAGCATTTGCAGATCAGGACTGCAGCAGGAAACAGGAGCTTTAGCTGTGGATGTTTAGAAAAAATCACGAATATGACAAGAAATCTCCACTCAGGAAAACATCAGTATTAAAAATGGAGACGGTCACAAATACAGGAACTGTGGTATTTACAAAGCCCATCAAGTGAGTCTTCTAATAACCATATTTAATATGACACAAGTGAGGTTGATGTGAGCCTTTTGTCTGGAGAGCTCAGTCATGGAGTTGTGAATCTGTGGGATAGAACACGGAACTTTGCCATTTTTGTCTTGTTGGTTTGACAAACTGGCAAAAGGATACAGGTGATGTATCTCCAAGAGCTGGGTCTTTCCAAATTCAGATCTCTGTATGGCTGTTGCATACACTATTCTATCAAAACCTGCCACCCATGGTGGGATTAAAGAATAATATATTAGCTAAATCTGGTCAGTCTGAGATAATTAAAATAAGCTACAGGTTTTTTTCTTTGTGAAGTGGCAGATCATATTGCAAGCTGAATGGTACAGAACTGTGTTTGGTGCAACTTCACAGATTAACTCGGTTTTATGCTCAAAATTAAAGCTTTCTTCTTGTTTCCGTAGTTCATAGTTGAGTCTGTATCTCTGATTTGGGACAGCTTGAATTGCGACCACTTAATTCCTTAGGAAGTTAAAGTTATTTCTTTCCTTTTTTTTTAAATTTTAATACGATTTATTAACTTACTTTAAGGATGGATTAACTGGAATGCAATCACTACTCAAGCAACAAAGCTGGAACTTTGCTATTTTTTCTCCTTTTAATATTTAGTGGTGGTGTCTGACAGGATTATCACCAGGACTTAAAACCCTTGATGATTTGTAAAATTATCTTTTGTTCAAATGATATAAACTCTATCAATACAATTCAGACTACACTGCATAGTATCAGCCCACCAGCTTTTTCCAAAGGGTACATTTTACAATACCCACAAAGGATCTTTTGCATACCCAGATGCAGCTTTTGTGGATGAAAACAGCAGAAACCATGGCTATCACACAGGTAGACAGCAATCAGTATGTTAGGTATGGTATGAAGTTTGTGCAACCTTCACAGTTAGACGAGTGTGGCAGAAAGCACTTGCAGAAAAATCAGAACACGATGATTCTAATCAAGGGTGGACCAAGAAAGATCAAGTAATTCTTGACAGGTTTGTTAAATTAGAGCCATGTATCACTAGGTTTAGTCAGCCTGACTAAGGACTTTCTTGCTCCTGTATTTCAAACTGCAGAAACTTTTAAGTATTAATGAATTGACCAGAAAAAGAATCCACATAAAGCTTAAAATCAGATTACATGAATTCCTGTGAAAAGTACTGTAATACATGGTAGATCCTTGGGAATATAAGAGGAAATTAATGAACAGAGAAAGGGGAAAATGTTGAACTCAAAGCCACACATTAAAATTCAAACCATTTGCTTCTGGCAACACATCTTTAAAAACCTCCATGCTGTAACTATTAATGGAAAAGCCTTCCTACTGGCAAGGCAGATAAAAAATCTCCCTGCAGCTTCCACAATAGCTTCCCTCTCCTGCTGAAAGAAAAAATCTTGGTAAGAAAACACTTTCTGGAGAGAGTTTCAGGTAAATATGACAGAGCTACTGAGTGACATGTCTGAAATGAGCCACCAAGGACTGTCACTGGGTTTCACCTTTTCCCCTCCATCAGTTCAGAGAACATCCTGACCAAGTGCACATGGGCAGCACAGCCTGTGGAGGTAACCAAGGGCATCTACCCACTGCATGAATTCCGAGACAGAAATAATTGTGTGCCCCTATGCTTGTTCAGTTGTGGGGAGTTCTGATTTACAATTTATACAGACTTGGCTCTTTCTACCCAACAGATGCACTTTGCCTGTTTTTAATATCATCTGGGGATAACTACAACAGAAATAATAATTAAGTGGGTTTAGGTGCTTTAAGAAACAAATAGAAATTGCATTTGTGGCCATGGAGGTATTGATATTCCACAGCTACAGCAATAACCTTCAGACTGCTCCTCACTGCCACACAGAGTTGGGATATATGTGCAGGCATGTTTCAAGGAAAAATAGTGCATTAGATTGAAACCTGCACTAGGGCTGCAGTTTTAAATGGAGCTATAGGAGGAAACCTTCCCTAGGATTTCCTGTGTCCAGCTTTTGTTTTGGATAAGGTAAATAATGCATAGTTAGAGTGCAGGAACAACTGATTTTGCAAATTGTTAATAAATACTAATAAAATGTGATAAATTTAACAGATTCTCGAATGCCAATGAAAAGTTTTGAACCCAGTGCTGGGTATGCACTGAGAACTGCTGAGGGACCTGGCCTGAAAAAGCTCCCCCTGCATGCTGCAAAAACCAGCCTCAGACATGACTGATTTTAGTGCAAATGAGTTGGTATAAATAAAGCAGATCTTTTTCTTTTCTCTTCCCTCACAATTTTATTTTACTCATTTACAGTTATTCCAGAACTCACATCTAGAAGAGCATGAAAAATTTATCACTGAATGAAAAAAAAAAAAAAGTTTAAATGGAACATTTGATTCTTCCTGGCCTGATTACAGGAATACAAATAAGAAATTATTCCGTGGAAATCAATGTGGCTGTAGGAAAGTAATCTCAGTATAGCCATGAAAATCTATCACCCTGTGAGATACAAGATTGCCATAAATAAATGTTTGTCTATTCCCCTCATTTCCACTTTCCTTGAACAACATTGGAATGTTAAGTTAAACTCGCTGTGTTCTAACCTTGCACTGCAAATGAGGCCTTCCTGGGGCTCCTGGACACTCTGCTGTCACTGGCACCTGTCCAAGTCAGTGTTGGGAGAGCCACAGGGTTCCCCAGCAGGATGGTGCCCAGGAAGAGGCAGGGGTGCCATTCCTCAGCAACAGCCATGACAAAAAAACTGGACATGGTGTGGGAAGAAAGCTTAAGAGGACAACCACAATGGCTGTGCAGAGAAGGGTCCTTACATACTACAGAGCCATTCTCCCCAGGTGAAAAACAATCAACCCAGCAGCTCTGATGATCTTATGTCAGGCAACCTCTTCCACATGAAATAAAAAATAGTTGAGCCTTTATGCGCATCTTTGCAATAGGCAATATCCCAAATTCAGCCTGATCCAAAAGTTAGGTGAGGGTTTTTTGATGTACAGGATTAACTTTGTCTAACCACAAAGACCCTTTTGGAATGTAGATGACACAAAACTCTTCACAAAACCTTTTTCACCTCTAAACCTTTTTCCTGTCACCAGTTCTCTGAAAGTCCCTAAAATGTGTGGTTCTGTTGCAACACTCCTGGTTCTATTAGTGGTGTTTGCTGTCGGGATAATGTAAGGCAACTCCAATTATCCTTTACTTATTCCTGCCAGTAAGAAAACAACCTGCCCTGCTTTGTTATGCTGCTAGACTGGTTACTGATGACTGCAACAATGGTGCTGTACAGGGCATTCAGCTGATCCAAGGTAAGTCCCAGGACCTCTTGAGAAAACACCTTGTGAATGATCAGCTGGGTGAAATTTTGTAACTAAGGATGCATGGAATGTGTGGCGGAGTTTTTCTAGCAATAAAATTCTACAGAAAAGATAGGATTATCTTTTTTAAAATGTGAAGGTAACAGATTACAGACTTTGTAATTTTAAATTCAGTTTTCATTTCCTATCAGTGAAGGAGTCCCAAAGTTGTTGAAACTTGAAACTGTCTGCCTCTGTATTTGAAGTTTTAGTTAGCCACTTTAACTTTAGAGAAGAATCACACATGGGCTCTTGCAATTTCAGTGCAACACAACTTCCCTGAAAGCCTGAAGTGTAAGCTTGTGCCAGTTTGTGCTTTAAAGTGAAAGTCTGCTTTGGAAAAGCAGTATCTAAAGCTGGTAGTGGAGTTTTCCAAGTTCTAGGCATGATATAGCTGAATTTTAGAACAGGACCTCAGCTCTGGGAGCATATTCTGAGATCTTTCCCTTGAGCTTGATTCTTCTCTATCGAATTCTATTCTTATTTCTCTTTATCAAGACCTAAATTTGAACCTTTGAACATAAACCTATTTAACAGCAGGCTTGCTTAGTGGAGGGAGTAACTTGAGAGGAAAAGGGTAGCACAGGAGTTGGGACTCTTGAAATATGAGCCAGAGGCGACTGCAGCTCACCCTCCCTGCTCTAATACAACTTCTTGCAGCTCTTTGCTGCTAAAGCAAAACTAGTTCGTTTCTAAAACGTAACAGCAGATTTGCTGATGGTGTTTCCACGCTGTTGCTTTTCAAGATTTATTTTAATAGTGTTTTGTGGCTTCTGATACTGCAAACGTCTTGTCACTATTCACCATGTAAGCTACAGCCATAAAACAGCCTTATGTGATAGCATCTCAGTGCAAGGTAAGTGGAAGCACCAGGACAATTATAATTTTTTAAGTGCTCCTAACAGAAGTCAACTACGTTAGTTGCCTTTTATCTAGTAAATGTTTTACTGGTTTATCTTCAGGAACATGGAGATATTGGAGAAAGCTCTGAGAAAAATGACATGGACTTTTTTGAGTGACAAAGGACATCTTGGGGTACAGTGTTGAAAATCAATAAAGAATACAATGGGTTTCTCACAATGTGCTTTTGCAAATATTAATGAAGTTTCAGAATGTGACCCAAAAAGTGTCTCAACAACTAAACACTGATTGTTGCTGTTCCAATATATCTCTGATTAAAGTAACTTTATAGGCCAGGAGTGAATTCTTACCCACTTGCAGTAGAGAAAAAAACACGGTCATGGAAGAGAAAGGGAGTTTTGTGAGGAAGAACATGACCTGGGTGATTTAAGCTAAAGGGATCACTGGAGGTCATAATCTGATTGCCATTAACTGAAGCTCTTATTTTCTGATGCATGGGTCTTGGAGCTGTCATTAGCTGATGACTCCTGAACATGGAAAACTTCTTGCTTGGGCCATTACAAAGGAATTCAATATCCTCATGTCCCTAAACCAGCCTGCAGAATCTTCTTTCATTCTGGGCAAATGCAGATTTTTTTTTATCACTCATCAAAGTAACCAAGTGGAAACAAAAAGAACTTTGGCTAACTGGAAATGTGTAAAATTTACCTATATTCAGCAAAGCAAGTAGTTGAACATTAAAAACAGTGATTTTCTTAATTCTTGCACTCCAGGTTCCACTTTTTTGTTGCAGATAACATTGTTAGTAAGTATTCATAAAGAAGGTAGGTTTTCTTTATAGATCAACTAATCTAATAAAATAACAATACTTTTATCCTAGTTAATATGCTGCTGCAGTAATCTCCTATGAGATACTTAATATTGTCCTAAACTCTTGGTTAGACATTTTTGTTTGCTGGTATGCCTGAAGAAAGGGAGGGGAACCACTGGATTGTGTAAAGTACTATGCAAGACAAGTTTTCTGGACATGTTTTGAATGGATATTTAAATTATGCTTTTGCCTGACATTTTCATGGTAGTTGAGAAAAAGCATGCCCAAAATTTGGGTTTACATGACCCTGTGTGGTTTCTGGCTAGCTAAACAGAATAAACAAAATTTTCCAGCCGCTAGGCTGTCAGTTGAAAATAAAAATCACTGTTACAGTGTTAGCACTGTTGCCTCCTTACCTTTTTCCTCTTTTTTTTTTTTTTTTTTTTTTTTTTTTTTTATCCTTAAGTCAGTCTGACTGCAATGGTTTACAGCATGGGGATATTTAGAAGGGTAACATATCCTCCCCAAAGCTGTTTTCTCTCTCAGCTAGGGAAAACCAAGACAGAAATACAATCACTGAAAGCAGACATTTCATTCATCCACATGCAAATTGCCCCCATAAGCCATGCTTGAGTCTCACAGGAAAGATTGGAAATGACAAAACCTCCAAAGCAAAACTAGAAGCTCAGTCTTTTTCTGCATAATATGTACTGTGAGTGATTGAAAGTTGTGAATTTTTCATCTCTGTCTCTTGCCAAACAGCTGCTGAGTGTCTCATTTCCTTTGCATTCCTGCTTTTCCCTAATTTCAGAATTGGAGAGTTGAATTTGTCACTTTTCAGCTCCTGCTGTATAAACCAGTGGTCAGACTCAATAAGTGCCCCAGCTAAGATAGCACAATCCACAGGCCTGTCTGCACTGCTGGATGAAATACCAAAACTGAAATGATTTCCACACAGAGCTGTTGTTTTATTTTAATTCTGTTGCATATTAAGTCCCAGGATTTGAGAAACTTATTCTGTGGTCAAAGCAGTGTTTCCATTAGTAACTCTCTGTGTTTTCTTTGTTTTGTTTTTATTTTATTTTTTTAATTTGACTTCTCTTTAGAATCTTATACCCACTGGAGAGAGAACTTTTACAGGTATGCTGTTCCTTGTTCGTGTTCTGAATGACATCTTTCAGTGAGGGCTCTGATTTTTTTGTTTCAGCTAAGACTGCTAGCACTGTCTAGGGGAAACTACTGTTTCCCCTGACTGTACATGATAAACCTTGGGAAGGAACAGCTATTTCCCTCATTAGTTTTGATGTTTCACTGCAAGGCAGAAAATGCCCACACTGCCCCTTTGCTTGAAGAGCTGTGTTTGTCTTTCTCCTGATTTCATAAGGAAGCAAAGAATAACAGAAGAGGCCTGTGGTCAGCAATTTCTGTCTGGGTTATATTCACAGGAGGCTCCATTTCCACCCCATCCAAGCTTTTGGCAGAGTTGGGCAGTCTTCTGCAGCTTAAGGATTGACAGGTTGTCTCTGGCTACTGCTGAAAGACAGATATTTTCTAGTTGTTTACAAAAAAGAAAGAAAAAGCAAAGCTGGGTCCCAGGCTATGTCCTTGTTAACCATTTAAAATGCTTTTTCTGGAGAACACCCAGTGCTCTTTCATCAAACCTGCTACGAGAGGCTCTACTGTAGCATTCCAACAAGTCTGTACTAAATGCTTTGACAAAAAACACACACTCTCTGAAATGAAATCTTATTTACTGTGGTGTTATTAAAGTGCTAAACAAACAGACAAACTCAGAAAGGCTGCTAGGATGTGGGCGGGTGAATAAATAAGCTTTGATGCTAATGTCAGTCAATGCTAATTTCTATCCTTTGAAGAAAGTGTGATAAACACAGCTGTCAGAATTGTGATCTGAAATTGCTCTAATTAAATTAGATTTTTACTAGAATGAAAGCAGCTGAGCACCTTGTTTTGTTTCCTCTTTAGCTTGACCAATTCAGGGAACAGTGACTTTCCAGTTCTTTCATGGCTAGGTAGGAAAGGTAAGATTTGTTACATATAAACAAGGATCTGAATACACACAAGACTATTGTATAGAATTCCAAATTAATTTTCCTTTTGTTGTCTTTGCTACCCACAGTTGGCATCTTAATTTAGAATCTGAGATCTTCAAGGGGGAATTATCTGTACTGGCCATTAATGCTTTCTTTGCAGTAATAAGGGGAGGTGACATAACTCCCTCATGTGCATCCTAAGTTTATGTGTTACAGTAAAAGACAGCCAAGGGTGTTTCAAGGTTAAGAACTTTGTCACTGCTGATGAGAATAATAACTAGCCATCACTGTAAAGAAAGGTATGAAGGGATAAAGGATAACAACTTGGAGTCAGATGATCTCTGGATAACCCTTCATCTGGATAACATCTTAATCTTATCTCTTCCTCAAAAATCACCTTGCTCCTTTCTGTAGATGGATAGAAAAACCTGTTACTCCATGTTACTCCAAGCCTTGGAGATGTACTTTGTATATGAAATTGTGATTTGGCTCAGATCTGGGGGGGGGGGGGGGGGGGGGCGCTACACTTTTTTAGTAGAGCTAAAAATGAAGTGAGGTGATAAATTATTTCAGTATTTTTTTTTTATGAGACCCTATTTCCAAAAGCAATCTAATTAAATACAGAGAACAGCATAGCCCAAAGTAAATAACTGATATATATACATATGTTTGATTTGTGAGTGCTATTGATTTTAATTTAATTAATGTAAAAGAGATCTGTGTCAGAATTTGGTGCCATAAAATAAAAATATGAATTTATATATTGCTAGATTTATATAGAGAAATATTGTATTAATATACCTTCTACCGGTGTCATCTATCAATTTCCAAAATGCATTAATTGTAACAAATCGATCTGATGAGGAGAAATTTGATTAATTACACCATCTCTTCCATGAATGGGCACTAGATGGCACTGAAAGATAAGAGCTGAGGTGTGGAAATTTATTGATGTTGTACTTCAGTGGAGGACCACTACATAAATGATAGCCAGTAATCTATTCTGTGGGGGAAAAAAGGAAAGAAAGAAAGAAAGAAAAGAATCCCAGGAATTACAGAAGTTTTCTTGCATGGCTCAATTGTTTCTTCAGTCTATGGAAGAAATTGGTAAAATCAGAGGCAAAGTGGCAGAACATATTTATTGAGTGACTAGGGCTGGCAGCAAAGTCCCTTTGCAGATGGGAGAGATGGAGCTTTCCCTCTCTCACTTGGTCATGTTGCTTCATAGAAAAATCTCCTCCAGAATTCATATGCTCCAGAATTCGCAGCACTCCTTGAGTGCAGTTCTAGTCCCAAAGGTGACAGTGTTAGAAACACCAACTTTCACAACATTTCACGCTCTGGCTCTGCCCCATCTGACCAAAGGCAAACCCTTGGGCTGATGGAGGAGACACCGCAATGGCGCTCAGGAGAAGGCCTGGGTCAGAACTGGAGATTGCAATGAGCTCTCAATAAAAACCACTCCAAAGGAACTCCAAAGGGAGAATTAGCAGGGAAGGAGGGGATTGGAGTCAGACTCGGGCTGCGGCTCTCAAACCATCAGCAGCCTGACCCGGGTGTTTCACATGCCTCAGAAGGGTTTTTAGAGAGCCAATTAACCTCAGGAGGAGATGAAAGTGAAGCAGCTCATCATGTGCAGGGGATCACTGCAGATTATCCCGTGTGTTACTATGGTTTTAAACATTACAAAGGCGCATTTTTATTCCAACTGCAAAAGGAAGCACTCAAAGGTTAGGAAACTCCGCATCTGTGTTTTGGCCCATTCTGTGCGTGAAGTAAGAATGGCACCTTTTGGGACAGAAAAGTATGCAACCATGTAATTAAAAACTGAAGCCTATGCACAAATTGGCTTAACTATGTCTGGAGCAAGCTTTTCCTAGGAATTCAAAAATTCAGCACCAGGTTCATCTGTATAGATCATGTTGTTTCCTCTGTGCAATTTCACGTATTGACATGTTTTTAGCGATGAAGGGTGGCCTATCGCATGGACTCTGATCTGTGCCACTGCCTAGGATGAAACTGACTGGGGCCACCGTGACCTTCGCGGTGTGTAATCCCCTCAGACTAAAGGGGTATCATTTCAACTCCAGACACGATTTTCCCACAGGTTCGCTACACTTTGAAAGCGTGTCTATCACACTGCGGTTCTTTGGGGAGCTTTGGACACGCTCCGTCCATGGCAGCCGCTGCCGCAGGAGCCGGGCGGGCTGCGAGAGGCGGGGCGAGCCCTCACGCCGCGCTCGAGATGGCGGCCGGCGGGAGCCGGGCGGGCTGCGAGAAGCGGGGCGAGCCTTCACGCCGCGCTCAAGATGGCGGCCGGCGGGAGCCGGGCGGGCTGCGAGAAGCGGGGCGAGCCCTCACGCCGCGCTCAAGATGGCGGCCGGCGGGAGCCGGGCCGGGCGCCACGCTCAAGATGGCGGCGCTGGCCGTCCCGCCTTCCCCTCCCCGCCGGCGGTGACTTCCGGAGGGAGCGGGAGAGGGCGTCCGTCCCATGGTAACTGCGCCACGGTGGGGACGCCGCGGCCGCCTTTCGCTTCCTGCCGCCGCCCGGCCCGCGACGACGGGCAGCCGCCGCCTCCCGGGTCCCGCCGCCGGTCGCGAGGTGAGAGGAGCCCGCCGGGGCGGGCGGGCCCCGCGGGGCGGGCTCTCCGCGCCGCCGAGGTACCAGGTCGGGCCGGCGGCGCCGGGGAGGAGGAGGAGGCGGCGGCGGCGGCGGCGGCTCCGCGCTCGTGTAGCGGGGGAGGAACCCCCGGTGCCGGGGCAGCGCCCCGGGGAGCCGCGCCCGCGGGACAGCGGCGGCCCCGCCGCGGGGAGAGCCCTGCTGGGGGCGGCGGTGCCCTTGTGTCGGCTGAGCCGTGCCTTGAAATAGCTTGTAAAACGAATTAATTCTTCACCTTCACTTCTGAATCTTTCATGTTTATTTTACTGGGACCTGGGGCCTTTTCTTTTGCTCTTTATTTAAAGGTGTTCAAGCACCTAACTTTTTTCGTTGGTTACGGGCTGAGATGTGATCAGCCTTTCGTGTGTGCTCCTGCCCTTTGTTCAGACACACGGTGCTTGTTTTATTTGTTAGGAGCGAGGACTCCTTGAGAGCAGGTCTGCAGGCTGTGGTTTCGAAAGGGAGCTCATCTGGCACCCTTTGTCTTGGGAAATAAGGATACGGTGATTCCCGACTTCTGGCCGCACGACCGATGTTGTGATAAGGTTGCTCATTGCTTCCAGCGGCGGTGGGAAACGCTGGAGGTGTGCTGGAGAGACCATTAGGGCAGAGGTCTGTCCAGAGGGGTGTGGAAGCCTCTTCAGTTTATGGATTCAGTGCGAGCAAGCAGTTCCCATGTTCTCTGTGGAGTTGGCACCTGCAGCCAGTGCAGGAGCTCTCGCCGTACCCTGTTTTGGGAATTGGTTCCTGCATCAGGAACAGCTCACCTGCTGGTTCTGCACATCCTCATCCTAGTAGAGACTGAGAGCATACTAGAAGTTCAATGAAAAACTTTTCTGTGAGTAAGGCAATAGGATACTCCATCTCTTTCTCAGCCTCTGGAGAAGATGGAAAAAATAGTTTCTATCAGAATGGTTGATGGTTCACGTTGTATGGGTGTAAGTGAGAACCACCTCTTCAGAGATGAGAGCTGTAGTTACTCAAAGTGTGTCTGTAGCATGTGTGTGATTTAAATGAACAAAAACTCTCTGGTTAGACTTGCAAGTAGCTTATTATAGAATATCTGGCTTGGAAAAACCTGGGAAATAGTAACATACACTTAGATCAAGGCATCTGGGTTGTCAGTGGGTTTATAAAAGTGTTCAGCTTTAAGAGTTTTGACTGGTGGAACTACAGGCAAAACTAGGTGCCAGGAAGCAGATGGGATGAATTGAGACTGGAAGGAATAAAGGATTTCTTAACTGGGTAAAGGAATAAGAGCCTGAAACAAGCAGCCTGCAGGGATGGGTGTGGAAAAGCTCTAGTGTCAAACAGCCAAGGTGGGGCCAGAGACAAGTGTATTAGAAAAACATAAATACTTCAAACATTGGCATGGCACTAAGGCTGCCAAAGTTCAAGAAGTCTTTGGACGATGCTCTCAGGCACACAGTGTGATTCTTGGGGCTGTCCCAAGTAGGTGTTGGACTGAGTGATTCTTGTGGTTCTGTTCCAACACAGGAGATTCTGTGATTCGTAGTCTCTTGTGGCTTGTAATATTTAATATTTAAGATATTTAATCTTGTAATCAAACCTTCACACTACATTAGAATATATGTAACATTTACAGATTTTATTTATTTTAGATAGATTTATGTTTTTTTCTGAATATAAAATAAATTACTTGTGTTTCTTCAGTTTTTTAGTAGCTCCCAGAAACTCTAACTAGTACTGGGGGGCTGCTGTGCTGATTGCTGAATGCTTGTGTAAATTGAAACATGAATATAAGAGGCAGACATCCTGGTGGGGGCTTTTTTTGCTTAAGTAATTATCTTTAAATGTTAAAGTAAGGAAACAAAACAGCCTTCAACACTCATGTTCTGTTTCAGAATACAGCAGTTGAACTTTATAAATGCTGTTGTGTAGGATATTTTGGTAGTCATTAAATAAAAAGAAAAATCAGATTCCACAGGAAGTTTTGTTTTCTCCTTTAGAGTGAAGGGAGTGATATCCTGTAGTAATATCATAGCCTAGTTGGAGGACACAGTTATTTTGAGATTAGAAGCTTAATGTGTAGGTTGGTTACAAGCAGATGAATGTTGAAGTGAGGACTTGACTGTAGAGGGGTGCAAAGTATGGAAGAGTGCCTTAGGATGTGAAACTTTGTGCCATCACTCAGGAGGGGTTTTTTCTCCTTTCGAGAGACACAGTATATATGTAGAGAATAAAACTCAATGATTGGCTTTTTCCAATTTTTTGGCCTGCTTTTGAACTCACTATGGTAAAGTTAAGGTTGTTTGCAGGTTATATGAAGTGATAAATAAGGCCACAGTGATGTGTGTTTGTTTTCAAGGCACCTGGGAGAGGGCAGTGCCAGTGGCTGGGCTTTCCTGTCTGTAGAGCCATACCTTTGCTTCAATGGATTTGCCTTCTCCTGCTCAGGTAGTGCAGGGGAGACGTGGACTGAAGATGAAGCTTTCTTAGCAGAGTCTCAAGATTGCTGAAATTGTGGCTTTTTTCTCTTCAATTTTTTTTTCACTCCTTCTTTCCAAATGCGCTACCATCACACATTCCTGGCTCTGTTGGAGCATGCCATGTGAGGCTATTTTTGACTGCTCAAAGAATTACTGTAGCAGGAACAAAGGACAGTGATGGGGGAGAAGTGGTCCCAAGGGGCCTTGAGAAGAAAGAGATGGAATTCAGATTAGTAGCCTCCAAAAAAAAAATCTTGCTGTAGAAGAGGTGAAAAGTAAGACTTTGAAAGAACAAAGGTAAAAACAACATATGAAAACACTTAGTTCTCAAAATGTTACCCTTTCCCATGAGGAGGCTTTTTGAATGGCTTTCATAGTAATGTTTCTCATATGTTGACCATAGATTTATTTGGGCAGTAAGCTTGACTTTTTCTCTAAGCCTTTAATAGAGATGATTGATTTACTGGCTTTGATAGAGGGATAGAATTACTTTCAAACTTTGAAATACATAATAAGCACCTCAGGTAATTAGCAAGCTTACATCTATCTCTCTTTAAAGTGATCAATGACATTAATTTGGTTTGGTAACCATGGCTATTTTCTCGTTCAACAGCCATATGGTATTTCTGAGTTTAGTGTGATTTCCTGTAGGTGGTTTTTACAGAGTCAGCTGGGCTTTGGTGTGAAGTGCAGCAAAAATTAAATACTATGGGAAGGTGTGAAAATGTTCTTATATTAAAAGAGAAAAAAAGAAAAAGCAGGTTGCTTTAACTTTGGGGTAAGAGTAGATTGTAACCTCTAAATCACACGCTCAGGGAGACTTATGTGAAAGCAGTACAAATTTGTAACTGCTGCTTGTTTGACACTGAAGTTTTTTAATGCAAATCATGATCAACAGATCAGTGTTTTGTTGTAAACAAAATACTTTTTGCCTTTTCTTTAAAACTGAGACCCCTCTTTCTGTATCATACCCTTTTAAGGGGTTTTCTTCTTGAGGTGTGATACATTAATGCTGTTGTTAAATGTGTCATGACATTAATAGAACAGCCACAGGAAATTTCCATCTGAGTTCTGATTTTTTGAGGCCTGCAGTAATGAAAAAAGTGTGAATTTTATCTGTCACATGAGAGGTGGCTGAAGGAGCTGGGGTTGTTTAGTCTGGAGAAAAGGAGGCCCAGAGGGACCTTACTGCTTTTTACAACCAGGAGGTTGTAGACAGGTGGGAGTTGGTCCTTTCTCCCAGGTACCAAGTGATAGGACAAGAAGAAACAGCCTCAGATTGCTCCAGAGGAGGTTTATATTGGATATTAGGAAAAATAATTTCATTAAAAAGATGGTCCAGCATTGCAACAGGCTGCCTAGGGAAGTGATGGAGTCACCATCCCTAGGAGTGTTCAAAAAGCACACCGATGTGGTGCTTAGTAGTGGACTTGGCATAGTAGTGATGGGCATAGTAGTGGACATGGCAGTGTTTGGTTAAGGGTTGAACTCAGTGATCTTAGAGGTCTTTTCCAACCGTAATGATTCTATGATGGAAATGAAGAGCTTCTGAGAAACATTCTGGGCATCCAGGAGCATAGTCCAGCTGAGCTGGTGAAAGCTAGGATAACAGAGAGGAGTCTGGTTGGGAAGATTGAAGCTGTTTCTGAAGCAGTTTTATAAAGGTGAAAAATCCTGGGGTTTTTTTAAGCTGACCTTTATGCTTATAAATAGCAGCTTAAATTTCTCTGTGGGAGATTCTCCAGCATGCAATATTAACAGAAATAAATCTGTCTGGGAGAGTTGTGGGAAGGGGAACCAGTGTCAGGTGGTGATATTGGAAAGAGATCTGGAAGTGGAAGCTTTCAAGTAAAGGGAGTGAGACAAAGAAAGGCAACAAAAGTGTTGGGAAATGGATTGGGGCAAAGCCAGGGATCACAAAGACTGAAGGTTGCTGATGGTGTTGTAGAGTAGCGTAGACCTTGAAAGCATAAGGTTTTCTGGTTAGTAAAGGTGGCATTGAGGAGAGACAGAGAAAGAAACTGTGTGGTATATAGGCAGGAAAGTGGCATTTAAAATTAAGTAGAAATACATCTGAAAGGCACCAGAGAAATAATTAGTGACTGTAAGGTGCATGTTCTTGGGGTGTGTGGAAGGAAATGATAATAGGGGCATGTGGTGCCTATTCCTGAGAAAGGGGAGAACGTCAGTGCTGAGGTGGGGAAGCAGAGGTCTTGTTGGTATGGAGACACCTCAGTTCAACACTTGCAGCCCCGAATGAGAGAAGTTCAAGAGGGACATGTTAGTGTGCCATGCTGGGTGTTCTCCATGATGCACAGCCCAGAGTGCTGCTCACAGTGTGCACAGCTTATAGAAGCTGTGAAAGAAACATTCTTTCTGCCTTCCCTGTTCTTATTCCTCCCCCCATCTTTATCCGCTATGGGAGACATGAAAAACTTGCTTTCTGGTGGGTTGGTACAGTCAACATATGACTGGATAAAACATCAGCTTTCTGCATTCAAGTCTCTGAAGAAAGGTCTTGCTGTGTATCTTTATGTATAGCATTGTTGTTTTTGTAGAAACAGACAAACACAGCATGATAAAAACATTCTTGTGCTGTCTATAGTACAACATATCTCTTGTGCTATGTAACACAAATTAATAAAAATTACTGAATTAAGCCATAACTAATAGCAGATGGAAACTGTGGTTTAGTCTTGTGTAGTCTCTCCTTGTTAATGAACTTCACATGCAGATGAAATGGGTGGGAGATAGGCTTTAATAAGGGAAAATGTTTGCCTTGTCATCTGAAAACACTTATGCTCCTGGGTGAAGCCTGTGTGCTCAGCAGTACTCCTTTCTTGTGCAGAGCCAGAGTGTTTAGAAATTAAACTTGTTATTCCTGGGTTGACAAGAATATCTCCCCCTCCTAGAGCTTTAATTCTTATCTTTCCTCTTTATGTAACCAGGGTTGGTCAGGGGCTGTAAACAGCCTTGTTTTAGACTTCCTGGTTTTCCCTGTGCCATTGCCATCCTTGGATGTGATAAGACGTGCCTGCTGGAGCTGAACCAGGGAGTCAATCTCAAAGGCACTAAGGTTTATTGCCACAGCTAATACAGGGCTTGTGCCTTGCTTTTTAAAAATATCCTGTCTGCTGTTTACTGAGTGTTTGGAGAGAGTCTCGAGGAGAATTGTTTCAGCTTTCAAAATTTAAGTACAGCATCATCTTCCTGTGACTTGTACATGTCAGGTCAATGAATATGCTTGAAAAATATTTTGGACATAAAGTGACTGACTGACTTAAGAAATTGTTTCTTTGCTGCATCTCTCTTTAAGGCTTCTTTTCCAATACCTTATTTATTAGTAATGTACTTTTCCTTTGTTTTAACATAGAGAAGATTAATTTGCTGATGAGCTGCCGTTCGTGAAGTGTTAGCGATGAAGTATTTATAGACAGGATGGAGCATTGGTAGTGAGATTTGAGAAGACACATTTTGTAAACACAAAATCCATTCTACCTGGAATGTGAGTGGAATAGTACAGCTCAGGTTACATTTGTGCTTCGGGGTAGTGTTGGAATTAAAGCTGGGGGTTTTGGAGCTTGTTTGTTGTTTTTTCTTTGTAAAGCCTCATTTGTGGTCTTCCAAGTTTTGCACTTTCCTATTACTTGTTGTAAGACCTAGAGGGTGCTTGATACTTACAGGCTTAGATTGAAAATGCTTTTAGACTTGATGGGAACTTAAAAGACTTTCTTAGGAATTTTCTCCCTGTTGTGTTTACTGAAAGTAGTTGCTGTGCTCAGCAATATAACTGATAGGATCCATTTCTAATGGTAAAAGTATTTAATATTGAAACACCCCTCTTGGGCAGCAGTTCTTGAAGTTGCATCAAAACTGGGTGATGTGGAGATATCTTTGGGTGGGAGGAAGGAAGAGGGGATTTTGAGAACTAGGTAATTAATTAAAGATTGCTGTGGTTATGATGTTTTAGGCTTAGAAAATTAAAGAGTACTATGCCACATACTTTGAATATGCAAGTAAGTTAAAATATTTTCTTTAATACATATGCTGTTTTAAATAATTATATAAAGCTGAAGGGAATTTTTGCCTTTTGGAATAAACTTTACCCTAGTCTTAAACATATGTTCTCACTTATTGTTGATAGCTTCTTTAGTACTATAAAAAACTACAGCAGGTATTGCAAGAATTCAGTAACTTAATCTTAACCCTTTGAAGTTAAGTCCTGTGAAATGTATGTCATGCTGATAGCTTTATAAAAGCATAATGGAATTAAAACCAAAATCCATTATTAAAGCTGGAAGTAAGATCATTAATAAGTTTAGAACTCACTTCTGTGGCAGTGAAGTGTAAGATCCTGAATGGTCCTGGACACTTTCTGGGCCTGAATTTATCATTGGGTATTTTCTGTGACAGTGAAACTTTACAAACTTTGATTACAAACAAGATTTGCTTTAAGGGTTTTGAAAATATCACTGTGTAATAATATTTATACACCAAGACAGATGAAGAAAGTAGTTGTGGTTGACTGTGAGCTGTAACTGGGGTTTTTTGCATTACTGCTTAACTGTTGCATCAGTAAACTGCTTTTCTCTGCTTTTCTTTGCTGTCAAGCAAAGCCAGTTTGATCTGCTGCAAACTGAGTACTTTGGCAACTTGTTCTCTGTTAAAAAATTGTAGAGATGGCATTAGTGGGAAAACAATTACTTCCTTTGTAAGTGGTGCAGTTGAGTTATGACTAAGTATATTGATTTGCCTGGCCAACACAAACTCCAGACAATTTTTTTTTTTCATGGCCATTCCATAATAGGGTCACATGGTGGTTTGTTATTGCCCTGTACATGGTTGAATTTTATAAACCAAACTGCTTTCAGGAGAAATTGAAAAGGGTTCTAATAATTTTTTTGAAATCTATTCTGATCACTGACGTGTGGTGTTGAATGGATTGGGGAAGGCTTGTCCCTCTCAGCTTTTGTAACTTTGTGAAGCTCTTTAACTTCTCTTTTTTATGGCTTTACTAATTGCATACACAATAAAGAAGTTACTGATTTCCAAAAAGATAAGATTTTCTATTTTTTTTTTTTTTACTATCTAGGTTGGAGAAACTGCATATGTTTGCTTGTGCTAGACGTGATTTTGTTTTTTCTTAAATTGGCATCTTATCCTCTAACCCCCAAAGGCAATTTGAATATGCTGTTTAGAGTTCCTTGCTGATTTTAGAACTTAGAATGCTAAATCTGTAGAACCAACAAATTGAAGGCTGCTAAACCTGTAAAACCCACAAACTGAAACCATAATAATGGGATCATGAGACTCTGAGATGAATTCTTTATTTTTAGTGCGCTCTCTTCTCTACTGTACCTCTCATCATTGCCTTCTTTGGTTCAGGGAATGCATTGGTGGTCAGTGCTCTAGTGTAAAAGGTGTATTAGGTTAACATTATTCAGCTGATAATAATGGGTCTGAATGATAGCTCAAAACAGTTGTACTGCTTTATTCCTCAAGACATAACACCAGCCCTTCTGTCAGCCCTGTGAAGAGGATGTTCTGTGGTGTCTTGTTTGTCTTTTCTGGAAATTTGTGTTCATATTTGTGTTACGAATTTTCCCCATTGTATTACAGCTATGAGAAGAATGACTGGAGCAGAGTGAAAAGTTTGAATAAAGCAAATATTTTGGTGGTTCTTAATTAGCTGTGGTTATCTCTTCTGTGAGCTGATTCTGGGTTGCCTTCCATGGTGTGTGGCATGTTATAAACCATGGGCCAAAACAAGCACTCGTGGCTATTCCATGGAGAAGGGCAGGTGCATTGTTCCACTGCTTAAATTCTTCTTTTCTCACAGTTACCTCCTTCCAGTGAATTCAGACATGTACAGACAGATGCCTGAGAGGCTATCTATAATTAACAATATCAAGTAGTTTTAGGTGTGGCTGCTGTGTGCAGCAGCTGTGCTCTGGTGACATGGTCATCCTTTGTCCTTGTAAGGTCCTGGCCAGAGGCTGCACAGAATGAGCTCCAGGCATGGTGGGATGGTGCAGCTCAACCAGGACAGGAGGCAAGAGACCTTAATTAGCACCAAGGAGGTGTTTGGTAGTCAGTGAGATCATTTACATCTGCAACATAGGACTTTTGTTTTCCCCGTTTACCAAACTGGGCTGTTTTTAACTTGAACATGAAATTCTGCTGGGTGTTTATAAATCAGGATGCAGACAACTAATGAAAGACTTGAGTGGTGAAAATATTCTAACAAATCAATTGGTTGCAACATTTTGGAAAAGGTTTGAATGAACTTTCTTCCCAGGAAAATGTTAAAAAATTTTAGACTGTATGTTTAGTACAGATACATCTTTTATTACAGGATAAGCTGTAGTCATACCTGACACCAGAAACAGAAGCATTGGACTTTTTCTTATATAAGGAAGATGATGAAGAACACTTAAAAAAGGGTTAATTTGGAAAGCAGGGGAAACTTAAAGAATGATTTGGTATACCTGATTCCTGGTCACAGAATCATTATCAGTTTCCATGTAGACAGATAAGGCTCTTGAAGTAGGGAGAGAAGCCAGGCCCAGCACATCTATCTAAGTGGGTCATGTGGAAAAGAAGCATGAGAGTTCTTGAGTCCATTTGCAGAAATTCTGCAACAAATGTGAAGTATTGGCTAAGTTTTTCAAGTAATAAGTACAAAAAGTGTTAAATAAATCTAAGTGTGGATTTTCACAAACCGAAATTCACAACCAGTCAAATCGCCTTTTATGGCATGGTATCCAGTCTTTTTTTGGGAGGAACAAATATGTTCTTAGTTTAGTTAGTTATTCTACTGGCTTTTTCTGTATTATAAGCAAGGATGTTTCTCTAAATACCATAAAGTTGGTGAAAAGCCTTAAATAGTTTCATGGATCACTGTCAGACCAGAGGATGTGGAGACTGAATGCTCTCTGCAGGGTTCTGTCACTAATTTTGACTTAAGTGAAACATTAAGGCTGTGCAGTATTAGCAGCAGATGGTATCAAGCTTAGAATTGCTGTGAGTATGTTGGAAAATGTGGATAGGGTTCAGAGAGACTTGAGGACAAAGAAGAAGCAGTCTGGGAGGGAGAAAACCATGCCTTTTGGATGAGGACAAGATTCAAGATCCTCCATTTATCATCCTTGTACAAGAAGACTGTGGAGGAGTAGAATGAGTTTTGTGCAAAGAGTTCTGGGGATGATGCAATTGAGAAGTCAGATACAATTCTGTGAACACAGCTGCTGTAGACAGCTTGGATGTACTGTGTCATGTAAGCAGGATGAGTTTCTACATAGCACATAACAGTTCTTCATGCTAGGCTTAAGCATTTCACCCCAAGAAAAGCTCAATTACAAGACAGTGTAGAGGAAAGTAAAGAATGAAGTCTTCCAAATGTAATTATTTTATTCACAGAAAGACTGAGAAGTGCTTCCCTTACAGAATGGAAGACTGCAGAGGGAAAGAAGAGTTTTCTTCAGGTGAGGTATAAACACGGAGAGGATTTTTCAGTTTAGTCTCTGACAACAGAACCACTGGTAACATGCTTAAACTGCAACAGAGAGAGTAGAAATGGACTCCAAATTTCTTTTAATGGAAATTAAAAGTAGAAAAGAACTGTGACCCACTGAAACAGATTGCTTGTGAAGACTGTGAAATGGTGTTGCCATTTTTAGAGTGCCTCATAAGGCACAGATTAACTATGTCTAGACCATGTTTTTCTCCCTCAGTCCTGAGAGGCAGGATTAGCGGATTTATTGAGCTGCTTTCTAACCATTAGAGTATTAGAAAATCCTAGAAGGGTTTCTAGAAAGCAGGGACATTCAAATTAAAAAGGTATCAAAGTGGTTAATAGCACTGGGCCCATGTTAATCACCTTCTCATTTTCTGATAATGGGTCTTGCTGTAAAATTTGCACATCTGTACTCCCTCATTTCCACTCCCTGCTCTACAAAGAAAGTAACATTGCATTGGAGGAGAGGGGGGAAATACTTTTATAAATCTTCGGGCTCACTTCCATTTCACATCTGTGAGTATCTTCCAGTTGATACACCAAGTGTATACTGATGGCTACAAACTTCCAGAATTATCTTTCTTCCCTAGCTATATGTAAATTTGCTTTGGGGATGAGGGAGAAATTAGACTGTTAAAACCCCATGGTAAGTTTGATATCAGATTCTAAGATTTCTGACTGCTTAGCTCATTCCTCCGAGTCAGAATTAAGATATAAAATAAACCATTCCCTCATTAGCAGATAGCAGCCTTTATCTTGCATGCCTTTTTTTTTCTTAAATCTGGCAATTAAAATGTATGAATAAGAGGCAGTGTACTCTGGTAGCAGGAACTTGGGCCTGGGAGAAAGAACTGTCAGCATCTTAATCTTAGGCATGTTGTTGAATTATGATTTGCTGAAGGGTGTGTTTAATTCCTGGCCCTGTTTTCCACACACAGAATGTAATGCTGCAAGGATTAATTTTTTTCTGTAGCTACAGAATTAAAACTCTCAGACTTGTGTTCCCACATTAAAAATTAGTATGTAAGCCCAAGGTTTTCATTCATGAATTCCTAAGTTGTGTCTAAATTCTTCTGCCAGAGTCCTCAGGTTAAAGAATAATAATTTAAAATGATAATAAAGTTTAAAATATCTAACCTTATGGTACTTTCATTAGTTTTTAAAGTATGGAAAATGCAAATTCTTTTTTCTTCCTTTGCTTTTTTGGTTCCTTGCTGTTGTTGAAAACAGCTCCTTTCTCAAAGACTTCAGGTCTATGGTTTTTTTTTACTTCATTTATGATTTATAAGGATACAGAAAGATTGTAGAATTCAAATTTTACTGGAATTTTCTGTTATTTTCTAAGCAAGGAGGCTGCATTTGTATAACCTGGCTTGTCTTGGAGCATTGATACAGCAATACAGCCAAAGGATTTATTTTTTAATTTAAGTTACTTTAGAGGCTGAGGGCAATGCCGTATGATGTCATTCTGGCTCAACAGACCAGCAGTGTTGAAGAGTGAGAGGGTGTGTGGGGTCTTTAGGGCAATGAAATACCTTTTCCAAGGCTGGTAGCATCAGGCTGAAATCCCTGCGGGCTTCTTCCTGCAGGTGCTTGTTTTAAGTTAGGTCTGCACAGACATTTAAATTTATTATTAATGGTGTCACCCTACAGGGTTTATAGTTTTTTCAGTGAATTCTTTGTAAAAGAGCTGGCATCATTTTTTAAAAGGTTATGTTGAATTCGCGTTTCCTCAGCAAGTTGCCATGGATATGTCAGGTTCTTAATGTTTGTTTACAGAGGAATGAGGTAGAGAAGGTTTATGGTAGCTATTTTCAAATGCATGTTCTGCTTTCAAGTGATGCTGTTCTCACTGGAGCTAACTGGGCAGTGAACGTGAATTCTGCTGTCTGCTTTGAGAATTAAGTTCACTTTGAAAAGAGTTAACACAGAGATGGTCATGTGTATATCCTTACTTTGCATTAGCTTGTCAGTTGTTCAGGTTGCTTTATTTCCTCTTCAGTCAAAAGACCCTGCTGATTTTGTGTGCCCTGTGTTGTGTTGGAGTCCTGTCAGTCAGCACTGAAATAGGGAGGCAATGCACACACCTAGAACTAAGGAGCTGCTGCTGCAAAATGTGCTGCACCTCATGCACCTGCACAAATCAAAGAGGTCCTAGACTTACTCGGATTGGGAAAAGAGCATGAAAAATAATTTTTTTGGGTTAAGAACTGGCATAACAAGGAAATCAAGCCATAAAACCCCTGCATGCATAGATGAAGTGCCCATGAGAGAGCATTTGTATGTTGTATTGCATAATACAACACTTGAAGTATGTTTCTGGTCTGTTCTCTGCCTTCCAAGTCATCTGCTTTGCTCCTTTGTAGCTGCACACTTACTTTTCTCCCCTTCCAAAATAAAGCCCACAAAGATAAATGTGTTTATGTAACCTCTCAAATCTTGATTCAGAAATACAAAGTGCTGACTTTGGAGCCCATGCAAATGACCTGCACAGCACCAGACTCTGCTGTCAAGTAACCACTAGAAAAAGTATGCTATTAAATCAGAAGTCAAACATTAACTTGTTCCTTTCCCAGGTCACACTGGAAGAGGTGTGGGCAGGCGTGTTTGAAAGCTGAGGAAAGCAAACCCTGTGTTTGTCACAGTGAAGGTGTCACTGAGTGCTCCTCATGTTTCTGTAAGCTGTGCAGTACTTAAGGACAAGACAACTGCTGCAGGACACTTGGTTCAGTTTTGGGTCCAATAGCCAAAAGAGTAGCAACAAGTCAAGAGGCAACATAGTGGAAAAGAATTAAAAGGTGAATATCCTGTTGTGGAAAGTGAAGGATGAGAGAGAAACACCTGTTAAAAGCAGCTGCTAAAAATGGATGACCAACTCAGTGGAGTAAAAGAATTAGCAGCAGCTTTCTTGGTAAAATTGATCCCTGTGTACATTCTGGGATGAACTTTATTGTGAAACTCCACAGTCACAATGGCTCTGTTCCCTTCCACTTCATAATCAAAGGTGGTTTCTGGAGTGAGGAGCATGCCTGGGCATGGTCAGTCTGTGCCAGTCAGTTCCCATATAAGCTCTACTGTCAACCTTTTAAAGTTACCACACATGTAAAGTTTATTAAAAGTATTTTGAGAAAAGTGTGGTAGTTTTTATGCCTTGTGTGTTCCAAAACCTTGAAATGTCTCTACAAAGAAGTGTCTTGTGTGTTTTAAAAAGTGTAAATGAAATGCCCTCAGTGTGCTAATTTTAGTGGAGTAGGTCTGAGTTTCCAGGTGAAGGTGACAAGATGTTCTCTGGGTTTAGTATCCATAGCAATAGCCAGAGGTGCCTTTTGAAGTGACAGGTACAGAGATAGCTGTGTTTGAAACTGTTTGTGTCTCACAGAAGAGCTCTTTCATTGCTTTTATAGATGTAGTGCAAAGTATCTTGAGTGGTTCATGTAAGCTGAATACCAGCCCCATTAAACATCTGCGTTTTCCATTCAGAATGAGTAATGTGGAGTCTGTATTTCTGCACCTCTTTGGAGATAAAGTTTCATTGGGTCCTTCCCTGTGGCCAAACATCCAGTCAGGAGTGTGTGCTGGGGAGGGAGCCCTTGCAGAGCAGTGTGACAAACTGTAGTGTAGTTTTTTTCACAAAAGTTCAGCTTCTTTGGGAAGAAAGCAGGCATTGATCTGAAGACATGCCCAGGACTAAATGAAGTTGTGAGAATCTTTACTGGAATTGCCAAGAAGGGATTTCTAGCTTCATGTTGTGAGGCCTGATGTGGTAGTTGCTCCACATGCTGCTCTAATATAGCCCATATCCCACAAATGTACAAACTCAGCAGGATGCTAAAACATGACAGTGCTTGGGGATGGATGCCTTTTGCAGTCCATGCTTATTTCATTTCATTAGATGTTGTCTTAACAATACCAATTGTGTCTCTTCTGCTGATAATCACCAGTGACCAAATGCTCTTGGGTTAGAATGCTTTTATGGCAGTTCAAGCCTAATTTCCAAGTAGATTTCTAGGTTAAAACCACTATGTTTTTGTTTTGTGCCTTGGGTTATTTTTTCAATCATCCCATATGTTGATTTTGCATACCTGGAGATTGTGCTGTACACAGAGAAGCCACTTGGCCCTAGTGATAGGGAAGAAAACCCAAAGTGCTGTGTGCATCTGTTTGATTATCTCATTTTTCATCAATCCTCTTGGCCTGGCCAAACAGCCAGCGTCCAAAGCTGACACTACCAACTATCAAAATCCTAATATTCTCAGAGTAATCTCTGTTAAATGCTTTTGGGTTAACCCTTAATACACTGTGAGAAAATGCCCCAGATGCAGAATATTGGGATAAGAAAAAAGATACTTAGAATTTTGTTCTCTTATTCCAAAAGGGGTGACTGCTCCCATGAGTGTGTCAGTGTGAAGGAAACCGAGCAGACACCTTATTCTTAAGCTCTCCTTGCTTCCATATTGCTCTTCTGGAACAGGTCAGGTGATATGGATTATGTTTTGAACTGATTTAGGTGAGGATTTAAAGTGAGAATGCTTGATATGTGACAAGTGTCAAGTTCTGTTTTACTGAAAAATATTTAGTATTTATCTTTTTTCCTCAAGGTCTTTTTTCCTCAAGGAAAGATCCCCTGTCGCATGCAAGAACTGAAGCTTGTTCTATGAGCCATAAAAATCAGTCTTAATATTCTGAATTAACGAGACTTAATTCTTCAGTCTTGATGTTTCTCTGTAATCTGCTTTTGGCATAATTATTTTCCTTTGAGGGAGAAATTACCATGTATTATTGGTTAAAGAGTCTTATTTGAGAAGTTTGTCCCAAACCATAGGTTAGGTTTTGAAACTTAAAAGTTCCCTCTGTATGCAGATGGGATGTGGGAGTCTCATGAGAGTTTGTGATTTGCACTTCTATGCTGCTTTGTGCAAACAGTACTCCATAGCAGGAACTTGCCTCCAACTGTGCTCTTGCAGGAATTTGTTTTTCTTGATCTCAGGGGGTATTGCTTGTTTGATCCACATGCTCTTTATTAATCTTCTGTGCTGAATGCCTGAGAGAAATTGTGATAGGCAGGTATGGTCTGTTTAATAAATGAAGGCGTTGTTGTATCTGTTTGAAACATTGCAAGAGGACCTCTTTGCTGGCTGGGTCTGTGACTGTTCTGTAAGGCTGCCAGGGTCTGAGAAAATTCATACTGAGAAATGGTATTTTTGAAGGTTCTTGAAGGGTGTGGTTGAATTCATATTTCTGTTATGCACATAAGAAAAATAACTATCTAAACAGTATGCCATGATTCTTTCTCAAAGTAGTAAAGAGCAGGTATGTGGATTTACAAAATAAAGGAATAAGAAATTATTCTCAGCTGTTTTTGCATTCTCATTTAAATAGCTGGACTATTTAATCTTGTTTCCTGTTGCTGTTAGTGATAATTTAGCTGAAACTTTGAGAAAGGATTCTTTGCTTGTGGTGCTCTTGCTGTGATGTCCATCATCTATAAAGTTGTGACCAGGTCAGAGACCTGGAAGGCCTTGGAAGACTTTTATGTCGCATTGGGTTTTTCTTTTTGTAAAACATAAGTGTATTAATTTTAAGTATCCAATTATTTTCCTGTATTATTCCTTTCTCCTTCTTTTAGAATTACTAGAAAAGCAATTATCATCTACTTAGTACCAGAATTCTGTATTCTAATTTCTGGGAAAAAAATCTCCTAGAGAAATCAAGTGAATTACTGTAAGCATGTGAGTTTTCTGAAACTCTGAATAAGGCATATAAAAATTCACCCTTTTCAATATCTTGCTGTGTTAGAAAGAAAGATTTTTACACAGGGAGAGTTCTGCATATTTTTGAAAGCATGGCAAGAATGCCAGTGTTCATAAGTAAAATGTACTTTCAAATATAGTGGCAATGCACTTAAAGTAGATGTTACCAAGTTTTCTTACTTGCTCATCAGTTATCTATAACCTTTACTTTCTTGCTATACACTTTTTACACATTTTGCAGGATAAAAACCTGATGATTTGAGATTCATTCTTTTAAATTTTCAATTGACATTTGTGCACTTGGTGTCACTGCTTGAGCAGGCTTTTTTCTCTGTTTTCTGTTTCTGGCTAAATAGGATGGATGTGTATGTTAGGGATGTGTACTAGAAGGCTCTGCTAGGGATTCCTTAGGTCTTAGGTAATTTAGGGATTCCTTAGGTCTGTAAAACTCTGGAAGTGCAAGGGCAGCCTGCTCACCCTCCTGGCCTAGAAGCAGCTGTTGCACAGAGGCACTGGCATTCCTGCAGACAGAAACTCTAACTTTTGAGTTATAATGGTGGTGAAGGGAGTCTGTAAAGTGCAAATTCACATTACTGGAGTATTGTATGTGTTATAATGACTCATATTTAGCAAAAAACCGTGGCTTGCCTCAATCCTGCATAGCTGCTGTTAAACTTTTATTTGTTTTCCCTGATATTTTAGACTTTTTAGCAGCTGTCATTAATCGTGCTCTTAAACAGTGTGAGAGCTAGTTGGAAACAGGTGGTGCATGCTCCAAATATCTTGAGATACAAATGATGGTCAACAGTGTTGTTACTGAAATGTAGATATTTGTGCCAGCTTGTGTTGGTTTTGCTTCAGCAGACCTTCCATATTCTGTGCTTCGGAGAAGTACGTACAAAGCATTCAAAAATTAATTTAGGCATAAAATATTGCTGAAACATCAATTTATTTTGCATTGCTAAGGCTGTACAAAACCAGCAAAAAATTTGCTGCCTTTATTGTAGAAGGTATGGATTAAAGCAGCAGCAGAATATCACGACTCTCAGCAGAAAGACAGCTTTGTATGGAGCATTTCATTTAGGACACTGCAGTTCCCACCTCGAATATTCCCATATCCAGTGAATGTGGCATGTGTCTAGCTGGGAGATACACTTGCATAGCACAGTGATATCTTTCACAAGCAGGCACTTTAGGAAGGCTCAAACTTCAGGCAGGATCTGGTATTTTGTACCTTATTCCATTTGCAATGGCCTATCCTGTAGCACAACATTAGTTTTGGGTCTTAAATCTGTTTGCAAATTGAACCTTGTAAAGTTTCAGCTAAAAGTCCATAGTTTTGAGCATGCTGTAATTGAGGACTTTAGAGAAGAAGAAAATTGAGGGGATTAATTGGGCCTCCTTAATTGAATCTGTGGTTGAAAGACTCTTATTAAACCCTTTAAAAATATTATCCGTATCTCTGTACAATGTTGTTTTGCTAATCTGTTCAGTCAAGTAAATGAGGGTTGATTCAGAGCTTTCTTTTAAGCAAAATCCCTAGACTATTAAGCTGGCTAAAATAAATGTAGACATTTGGTTTTCATTACTGTTGTAACTGAAACAAAAACATTTTAATGACTGATCCCAGTGTGTTTTGAAGTTTGTGCAACTTTGCTAGGAAGGTATTTAAACTGTAGTATCAGTTGCAAGTTGGCCATAAGCCAGGGTTTCAAAGCTGTTTCAAAGTAAGATGTTGGGTTTCCAGAGTGTTACAAAACAGGAAAACTTTGAGGGGAGAAGGACTGGAAGGTAGTGAAAATACAATTTGCACTGGTGAAATGATATTATCTGCTAAAAGGAGACAGTGACAATGTTCATGTTGTACTGCAGTTTGTTGCTTTGTTAAAGAGGTGTTTCAATTATTTAGAAAGAAACATGATTTTGAGCTTTAATACTTACATTAACAAAGAATTAACTTTGCCCAAGAAATAGTGTGCATTTTTAGGGGGGCTTCTGGTACTTTAACTTGCACAAAATGAGATCCTGCTTCTGAGGGGAAGAACTTAAAATATTGCTTACAAGATCTAATTTAAAATGTACTTTTTGGAAAATATTTAGGTTGTTCTTGAAAGATGACAGCAGTGAAAGAGGACAAACATTAGCATGTAGTCTTGGTCTTGGACAAATAAAATAATCTATAGTTTTGTATTTGTGGGAGAAGCTGAAGATTGTTAAAGTGCTGTAAGATGAAGATTGCTTATTCTGTATCATGCTGTAGTCACAATAATGTCTCAGGGCAAACCTGCAGAAATTGTTGATATGTTCTGGGTGATCAGGGGGTCAGTCAGGGAGGCAAGGACTGGATATCAAGAGCTGCATCATGGCCAGACTGCATTCTTGTGGTTGCTGTTTGGCTTGGGTACCACAAGTACTGTTTACCAGAATAGTCTTAAGTTTTGGTGTTTCGTTTTAATTTTTTGTGTCCTTATGGTTGATTTGGGTCTAAGTGGCAATTAGAAAAAGACTTCGCTGACTTCACTTAGAATATTAGAAATGGGAGCTATGTGAGCTAGGGAAAACCAGCACTTCTAGCAAAAAACTCTGGAACTTTTCAGATGGAATTACAGAACAGTTCATCTAAACATGTTTGAATTTTGATGGGTTCTTTTGTATAGTTATAATCTTAGTGATTTGTCAGTAGTCGACAAAACCCCTTCTGTCTTAAGCAAGAAGCAGAAATCTGAGAGTTTCATCCCAGTTTTCCAGTTGGTATGTTTAACCTCTATATATTCACCTTCTAGGCATAGTGTTCTTGTGTAGAAATTTTGCATATCATGAAGGTTTTATTTGAATGCCTGAATTAAAGATTTTTACAAATGTCAAATAATGAAAAGTTGCTGCCCTTCTGGGATGGGTCGGAAAGGCAGTTTGCCTTTCCTCGTCTCCCATATTCTGTCTCCAGGATATTTCTTTTGTGGTTTCACTGTTGGGATGTTCTAGCTGAATTGTCCCATCTCCTAAAGCTTGTGGAGAACATTGGGTACTTGCACCTTCATGTTCTGCAAATGGAAATAAAGGAACAGATGCAGATGAATGTTTACTTTAGTTCCTTTAGCTATAGGTTAGAAATATATACACATTAAAGTTGGTTTTGCTAGGCCATGTCATCTGACCACAAGATCATAACAGAGATAAAAAATTTTGCTGAAGATACCTTGCCTCAGGTGAAGATTTTGGTAGTACTAGTTTTGTGTTGTTCTACACCTGAGAAGGAACAATTTGTCATAATTCTGTTTAAGAAAGATAACTTCTTTTTGTGATTATAAAACGCTAGAATCTCATCTATAATTACACTGTTCTTTGAAACCACTTCAGTCAGTTTTTCAGTTTTCCTTTTTTTTAATACCTTCCCCCATTCTAATAGTCATTAGAGGTTCTAAAAAAATACTACTTTCAAGTCTAATTTTAGAACTATTTTCTTGAGAATATTTAATTGAGATTTATTACTATTTGGTAGCACCATAGTCTTGGTGTACTGAAAGGAAATACTCACTTGATGCTAGTACTAACATGAAGAGGAACATCTGATCTAGCCTAAGGCATGAAAAACCTTATTAGAAAGGGAAGAGCTGTTCAGTACCATTTCACTGTACAATTTATTCACTACTTTTTTTTTTTTTATATTGTGGTATTTTGAGGAGAGATGAGCTGGAGATGGCAGAAGACTGAATAGCTGTGAGAAGGCAGAAAGAAGCCAAATCCTTATTTGTACAAGGCCTGCCAGAGTGCTACATATGTATAGGAGCAATGATGCTTTCTGCAAGTGTGGAGGAACAGAATAAGCAGGAGGACAATGCACCATTATTAAGCTGGAGAAAAGGCAAGTTGAGGAAGAATGTGGAATCTTACTGTCTCAGAGAGTGTGAAGTTACTTGAGCCAGAAAAGCTTAACATCTTAAACAGCAGATACTTACCTCTCTTCTAATAGTCCTTCTGTTGGCATCAATAGTATGAGCAGCTAAAAGTTCCTGACAACCATAAAAATTTAGTGCACTCAACTTTGCTATATTCCATGGTTAGCATCATGTGGCAGGGAATTTTCAAGGCTGATTGATTTCAAAGACATTAAAGTGCCAAATTTAGATTTTTATTGAATGTTCCCTTTTCAAGAGCAGACAACTTGCTTTGCTTCTGTTGTATTTCTCTCCACTGTTAGGCTGCAACTGGGAGCAATATTCTTTCTAATGAGACTCCTGAGCATGGAGCTGCAGTTAGAGCAGCAACATCTGCCTGTAATCAGGCTTTACTCTCTCTCCTGCTTTGTTATTTCCATATGCCAAATGTCTGGTGGCTTCATGCAGCTGTATCTTGCTCAAAGCATGTGAAGTATGGGGAGGAAAATGAAGGTGCTGTGTGCAAACTCAGGAGATGCAGCCAGCTGAGGGGGAAACAATGTAAGGTGGGAATAGAAATTGCAAGGTCAGGAATGTGTGATGCTCTTAAGTCTTTGAGACTATGAGGACAGAGTTTCCCAGTTCTGATGAACTTCTCTGAGTGGTTATTTTCCATATGACTTTTAGTAAGTTCAGCACACTCCTTTGCAAGGGAAGTAACTTCCCTAAGTTCAGTGTCTTTTGGTATGGATGGGCTTTTTTTTCCCCTCCACACCTGGGAAAGTCAGAATGTCAGGAGTGTTGTTTTACTAGGGAAAATTAGGATAGAGGGTAGATGGAAATTCTGTGATTGGAGACTGGTTTCTTGATGCTGATGGAGAAGAAAAGCTTGGGGGAAAAATGCAGCAGTACTGACAAGAACTTTATTTTGAGAGAAGGATCTGAGGAATCAATCAAGAACAAGGATGAAGAGGTCTTGGGGGGCAATTGCATTAAAGGTAAATTTTACAAATACAGTAATTAATACTGACTTTTAAATAAGAACTGGTCAAAGGAGCCATTATTATCTCTAAAGAATTGCAGACAGCAAAGTTGAATGTATGGGGTTTGAAAGGCAATTAAGTAACTAAGCATTCTTTGTACTGAATGTTTTTGTTATTTTCATTATTCTGCTTGTAATTATCGTTATATCTGATTGGACTGTTAAAAAGCAGGTAAAACAATTAAATTATTTAAAATATCGTACAGACATAAGTGCAGCCTGATGCAGAAGTGCAGACCTCATGGATGTACTTGGGTGGGATGGAAGCTGGGCACAGGCTGTGGAGGGTGAGGTCCTGCAGCAGGGGAGGGTGTGCCACTAAAATTACATCAGTGCTTCACTTAAATATCGATCCTGTCAGTGGAAGCAAAACAAAAACTGTGTGATTCATGGAATTGTTGACTTGTTGGGTTTTTTCCTTTGGTCTGCCTCATTGCTTGGGTAAGCAATGAAGGTGGCTGTAGGAATACTTACCTGAAATTTGGAATTAAGCCTTTTTCATTTCATGATGAAAGAAGTATTTTGTCTGGGTGAAGATACTGACATGGTTTCTCCATAAAAATGGAAAATGTATAAAGTTTTTAGGTGACAAGTGGGAGTGAAACTGCATATGTTTGCAAAAAAAAACCTCAAAAACTTGCATGTATGTGCTTTCCTGTTCCCATGTTCACATTACCGACTCAACATTTCTAAAGGGTTAGTGGCTGGAAACATTTACCTTCTACATGTCCAAGCGGAACGGCACCTATACAATAATACCTGCAGATTAGAAAGATACTGTGTGTTCATGTAAGCCTCGACAGTTTTAGTCATTTAATTGCGAAGTAGTTCTATCACAGGGAAAGCAGCATACAGCATGAACTACTTCTGCAAATTTATTTGCTTTGTAGAAATGCAAAAATTGCAGTTCTTTGCTTATAAAAGGCATAGTTTGTTTGTAGATCAGACAGTTTGATTCCATGGTGCAGAATTGATGATGCAGAGGTAGGACTTCTGCCATGTCTGAAACCTACCTTAAAAAGTCTTCAAAATAGACTTCCAAAGTGAAACATTATTCAAACAGTATTAAAAAAATCATAGTTATGGACTTAACAGCTCAAATAATTTTTAGAGAAAACATTTGCTATAGAGTTGTCCATTTTGTGTTAATCATACTTTTATCGGAAGAATCAGATATTTTGTTGGTTTTGGGGCTATGAAGTTCTTATTTTGTGGATTGATTCAGCACAATCATTCCTATATTTCAATGACAGAAATGTACATACCTCCAGTTGTATAGACTGCAGTGTGTAGTATTATAGCTGCTTTCTACGAGAGACACGATTTCATGAGCTGCAGAAAGCAGGAATGCCCGTTCTAATCCTTAAACACATATGCTTCAGTACCATTGCTACTGGTTTCTCCCAACCTGATAAATACTGGAGAGAACTGTGTTATTTCTGTATTGATTTACATGTGATTTCTCCTCCTAAAGGTGCATGCCTGTCTAAAAGCATGCAAATGAAACTACCCTGTCTTTAAAATTCTTGAGAAAAGAGACTTCTGGCTCATTTTTCTCCAGCAAGGAGATTCTTAGTTTTCTTTTTCTTGTTGAATGATTGCTTTCAGTGGCCCACTCCTGTCACTGATGATATTCAAGATTCCAGAAGCAAAATTTTAACATGGTTAACCTAATAGATTAAGCAGAGATTAAATTAGAATTTCTTAAACATTCTTGGTTCATGGAAAGTAGAGGAAATCAGCAGACTGTGAAATAGCAATCGGTCTGCCCTGAAGTTTTAAGCTGGGAGTGGGAGTGCTGGAATGACAGATTTCTGCCTCCTCCCTGACTTTTACTTTTTGAGACTGCCCTGCACTTTTTCAAAGAAAGGTCATGAGTAGGAGCATAGTCCCCTGCTATTCCTGAGTGCTCAGAGTCTTCTCTGAGAGGAGAGTGAGTGGGGTGATAAACTGCTTTCCCTCTTTCCATTACCTCATCCTTCCACCTCCTTGTTTTTCCAGTATAAGCCAGTGTTGCAGACACTACTTTTTTTCATCCTTCTACAGTGACCTGATAGGCAGATTGCATGTTTTAATGGTTTGGTACAAAAAACCTAATTCTTATTTGTGCTGTGCTGTAAAATAAAAGTGTGCACTTTGTGTTTCTGCTTAGCTTAGCGATTACAGGAGGAAGTGATGTTTGTCTTTTCATTTCTCAGAGCTGGATGAATATCTGTGCAGAGCTCATTTCAGGAGATGAAGGGGGAATGACAAACTACCTCGCTACGTGCATCTACTTTCTATCCCATCCAGCTCTGCTGCAGTCCATAAGAGCAGGTTCTGCCTAGGGAATGGAGCAGTTTCTCAGATGCATTTTAGCTCTGTGAGTTTAGTGGCAACAGCTGCTTCCATCTGTGTCCATGTGCAGGAAGAGATGTTCAGCTGAAGAGGCAGCTTGCCTTTTTATTGTGGTGTGTATAATGCTCACATATGGTCTCAGTTTGCAAAGCTGAAGAGTATGACAGATTTTTTATAAAGCTCATTGAACAAAAATATGACTGCAAGAGTGTGTATGTTTATATTTTAAAAACAAACAAACAGCTCCAAAAAACCACCCCAGATCTCATAGTGGTAATTTGAAGCTATGACCTGTTTGGACATCTGTCCAAATGAATTTCTGTTATAAAAGGCAGATACATTATTTTTCTTTCTGTATTCCACCCTAAAAGTGAAATACTGTTTTCTGTCAAGGTCTCCAGAGAGGGAGCCAGGGCTTTTGGCCCATAATCCCAGTTCTGACAGTGTACCTTGACTCTATTTGCAACTGGCTGATGTCATCACAGGCAAAGTTTCAGTTCACTGAGTCTTTGCTTTGCATCTCAGTCTGCAAAATACATTTTTGATGCAAATATATGTTTGGGCATTGGGATATATAGGAACTGTGGATTTAGTTATTAAAAAAAAATAAAAGAAACCAAACCAGTAAACTGAGAAGTAGAAGGTCTACTTTAGGATAAAACAAGTGAATTTTCACTTTTCCTTCTTAAAAAATCTGGATATTGTATAGGACATAGAAGTCTTTTTTTTGCTTAAACAGTGGATAGTTGCCCTGCTACTTGTGTTAGCTATTGCTTTGCAACATCAGCTAACATGAAGTACAGCAGCCAATTATTTTCTCAAATACTGTGATTAAACACTTGTTTTACTTGTGCTTGCAGACACAGGGGAAAGAATGGTGAAGTCCTACTTCTACACCAGACAGATTAATATACTGACAGTTTAGCTTTTGTGAAGAGGAGCTGTGACTTGGAAACCTTCACACTTGTGAGTTGTTACAGGACAAGCTGAGGTGTGATGCTGCCTTAGGTCAGCAAGAGGGAAGACAAACTGGACCTTCAGTCACCTGCAGTGTGCACAGAGGGGTGAGGAAGCTTGGCATAACTAAAGTTTAAAAGCACACTAATTATGTTAAGATATTTGTAGCCAACAGCTAAGTTCTCATGCTGCCAAAGGAGCTTTTGATACAGGCATAAATAATGTTAGGTGAAAAAAATGAAAAGCAGACCTACTTAGATATTCTCTGTCTGTTCTTATGTTTCCTGTAGAGTACAGATTTAAAAAAAAAATTAATGTTTTATTCAAATGTTGTTAGAAATACTGGCTCCCTTTCTGCAGTACTGTGTGTTTCAGTGATCAGTATAGACATGTCCCACTTTGAAGTTGTCTATATCTAATTATCTTGTTAAAATTCCAAGCAGAGCTGCACTTAAAAATTTACACTGAGATTCCATCGTGAGGCTGATCAGTTCAGACTGTTTACTTTCAATCCAGGTACAACTGCTTTTTCACTCTAAGAAAAATTTGATTTCTTAGAAAAACTATGTAGAAAGTGTGAAGTGGCAGGTATTCTGATAATGAGAAACTTTGTTCTGATCTTTCTCGTAATTGTCTTTTGCAGAGATGTGATGTTCCTAAATGAGCACAAGTAACTTTATACTAATTTGTTTTCCACATCAAATAAAGAATAGAAAAACATGAGATCATATTCCTGGTGCTAATCAGGTATTAAGAGTATTAGAAATCTACCATCAGTTGCACACAGATATTTACCTTTTGATTATTTCAATTACACAGATTTAATTGCATTTTGGGTTTTGAGGAAGGTACTTTATATTCATGTAGTAGGCAAGGTCAGCCAGATACTTAGCCAAGGAATTACCTTTCCTTGGAAAGCTGATTTATGTGACTTTCCACACCCAGCACAAACTGCATTATAGAGGCCTTGACTGGAACATCCTTGGGAGTCTTCTGCCTAAGTGATAATCTCTGAGGGATGCTGAAATAATATCAGGTCATTTTTAAAGGCAAGTCTGCTCCCTTCCTATCACTCCTGATGTTTCCTCGAGTAAAGCTTTTTACTCTCAGTTCTGAAATCAAGTCATTTGTTCAATTTGCATGAGCAGTCAAAAAGCTGTCTGATAATTTTTTTTTAATGGATGCTGCCTGAAGCTGAGTTTTAACTAGCATGCTAGAGCTCTTCCTCTCCCACTCCTAGTATCCAAGCTTTATAGTTATTTTCTGAACCATTTTGCCTGCATATATTTAGCACTTTGGTATCTTTGTGAGTTCTCAATCCTTGTTTTCAGGTTAAGGCATTTAAATTTTTCTTTTTTTTAATAGCTTTATAAATATTTAAATAGACACTTGTTGGTAATTGTTTTGTTGGTAATGTCTGAACTTAAATATGGAGTGTAGCTGATGTCTGCCTTCACTGTGTTGTTTCAGACTTGAAAATTTTTGCTTGAAGATAGTATAGATGAAATAATAAATCCAAACCAGTTACTTTGTGGAGAGAATGAGATTGTGATAATTCCAATTAATCTTGTGGTGTAAAACTTCTATCTTGGTCTAAAAATCCCAAGATAACACAGTTCTGATAAGAAGTCATCATCCAGAAAATGCAGAAATAGATTTTAATAGTATCAGACAAACCAGCAGAGGGAGTTACTGGTGAAACAGTGTGAAAGGGGAAAAAAAGTAATTGTTAGCCTTTTTGACGGAGGGGTCTGCAGGGTAAATTTTAGGGAGTTGAATGAATGTTGGGCTAATAGTCATTGGACTCCCTGTGTAATGGCAGGATGAAACTTCGCCTATTGGCAAAACTTGGTTGGCTCAAAAAAATCTACAACAAAGTGTCAGAAAGCTGATGGATGTCTCCAGCTACCAGTCGCTTCTAGACAGACACCTGTTTTTCACTGTGTAAAACTTTGTCTTTTTTCAAGATTGACATATGAGGAAATTGATGTGACTGTTATTTTCAGACAACGAACATTATCCTTACATCTTATCATTGTAAGTGACCTCTCCAAGACAGTGGTTTTCTTCCATAACCTCCATGATTTGCAACTATTTACTTGTCTGCTGCATCCCTACTGCCATGGATGTCACCAGCCAGTGCACATCTGTCCCATCTGTTGGGTGTTTCAGCTGACATTGTGCTGCTTGAACTTACAAAGCATCATCCAGGTAAAAGAATATTTGTACCTAGCAGTTTCCAAAGTTGAAGGTAGATGAAGGCCCAAGACAGGCAAGCTGCTGTTACCCACCTGTTCAAATGGCACATTTGCTTCATGTCACTGCTGATGGAGAGAACGGGGTACAGACAAAGGAGTGGGGCCAAGGGCTGCTTTTGGGTGTTGATAGAAATTAGTGAGTCCAAGGCAGAACATGCAGCTCTCCAAGCTCATGGTGTAGCAGTACAAGGGAAGGCAAGAGATCTCCTTGGTTCCTTTCTCTTGGGAGTAAAATGTGTAGGTAACTGGTAACTTGGCTTATCAAAATTTTATGTCCCCATCTGCATCTCTGGTCTGAGAGTTTATGAATAGGTTTATTTCTCTTGTCTCTTCTTCATCCCTGCTCCCTGACATGAGTTGTATGAGAAGTGAGAATCTGCCCTGAGCAAGGAATTTCTGTCATCTTAAGCTTCTTCTTTCAAGAGTGGGCAAAAGTTCCTGCCAGCAGAAACAAGATGCAGAACTCAGATGCAGAATGTTGCATGTGACAGCAATCTTTGCAGCACTTGGATGCTAACAGTGAATCAGCAGTGCCCAGATAGTAGACAACAGTAGTCTCATGGGATTTCTTAAAACTGCATATCATGCAACAGGATTTATGACTTTAAATATCTCAGTGCATTAGGGCTGTTTCTAATGCAAGGATTTGCATGTTCAGGTGGTCAATAAGTTATCCATGTTAACCTTTCTCAGGACAGTGAGTTGAGGCACAACCTCACTGCATATTCTGATTTAACTTTCTGTTCTGAACTAAGAGTAATGTATTTGGATAGATGTCTGTGCTCCCTCTGCCTCGTGATGTGTTGAATTTGTGCTGCTTATAACTTTTCAAGTAAAACAGATGTGACTGGCTAAAGACCCTTAATTTCTCTGCCTGCTTGGAATCCATTTTGGATTGCCTGTGATGTAGGAGGGGAAGTCAAATATTTCAAAACATTGCTTTAAGCTGTGACAGTCAATGCCCGATTATTTTAAGTCTCCAATGAGTGTACTGATTGAACCAGCAAAATCCTTCCACAAATACTGGTTTCCCTCAAATTGATAAAAAAGTTAACTCAGACTCTTAGCTGTAACAGGCTGCTTTGGGGATTTTGGCCTCTCTTTTGACTTTAAGGAGGAAAGTAAGTTTTGGGGATTTTATTATTCCCTTGGGTTCCAACCTGATGATGACATGCGTTCAGTCTCTGCTTTTCTCTAATGTTACTCTTGCTCCCAGATGGGTTCACTCCCTTCAAGTCTTTCCATTTTCTTCTCAGAAAGTTTGCCCTAAAGGCCAAAAGAAAAGATTTTCAGATGTGTAACACTTCCAGATGCATTTCCAGCAATGCCAGGTATTTGACCAAGCCTGTCACATTAAGGACAAGTTGAAATCCTACTTTGCCATAGGTGTTGTCATTTTTATTTGTCTGATCTCTACCTGTATCTGCTTATTCTTATGGCTATAAGCTGTCCTTTAGTGGCCATACCAGTTTGGGTTGTTCTCCTGCTGAGCTCCCATCACGATTCACAGTGAATGTCTGAACTTCTGGCTGGCAAGCTGTATTTTTGATATCCACCTTGGTATCTGTTTTGTGGGGAACTTCATTGAACCAGGTGCTCAAAATATGAGGTACTTGTGCACAAATAGTGGCTTGGGCCAAAATCCTCAAAGTACTTAAACATGGTGTAGTCAAGACATGCCTGTAGCTGAAATCCTACAATTCCTTCTGTGACAAGGATCTGTTTGAATCATATTCACCTTCAGTTCCATTGATATTTAGGATCTTCTGTGAGACAAACTTCAAACTCTCATTGTTTGTTTCTATATGCCTGAGACAGAATGCTGGATTTGTTGGGTTGGGAGGACCCAAACCCTGCCAAGGCAGGGTCACCTGGAGCAGATGACACAGGAATGTGTCCAGACAGGGAGGTTCCATGACCTCTCTGAGCAGCCTGTTCCAGTGATATTGCTTTAAAGAATATTTGAAGCAGGAATACTTTCTATGGCACTTTAAGGCAATATTCTCTTTGATTATGTCCTGAAAGGTTAAGAGAATTTGCTTACATTGTCAGTAAAATATTGATATATAAGTTTTGACATTTATTTTTGCAGTGGTAAATACACTTTAAAAAGCTGTTTCAGAGTAATTTAGTGGAAAACTGCTGAAGACTTATCTGTTTTTTGGGTTTTTTTTGGTTGACTTTGTTGGAAACACAAAACACATAGGTAGCCAAATTGCATTCCAGCACGACCTGCTAGCAGGCAAGAGGATTTCTGCTTCAGTGCTGCAGTTCATTAAAGAGCTGTAAGCAGAAATGCTGGAAAAGTTTGCTGTGGGCATGTGATGGGAGATTTCTGATAACCTCAAGGCTGCTTTCCAAATGATCTTATTAATTCTGTGAGTAATCCGGGGAAAACCAGTAGGGTTTCTTTGACTTTTGCCCTCCAAGGTTGCAATTTTTACAGCTCAGAGCAGCTATTAGTAACAATAACTCTTGAAGTGTAATTTAAAAAACCCCAGGAAGTGTGTTCCTGTTTTTCTTTCTGGTGCACTTACAACTGACAACTCCTCTTCCTTTAGCCCCTAATTCAGTGTGCTGCTGTTCCTGGAAACCTGTTTGGAATGTTCTAATGAAGTTTTTCACTTGCCTGAAGTACATCAAATGTAACACATGAGCCTGGTTTCCAGCAAAGAGAGATTTTGGTCTGCATACAGTCAGCTGCTTCTCAAGAGTCACACTCCTGACTGGGTAAGGAAGGATGGGGTTGCTTTGTGCAGGCTCTGGAAGTTCATGATTTTAATTCTGCTGTATTGGGAAGGTGCTGTTACAGTTGTCAGCTCACTTGTGTTCAAGATAACTAATCCAGAACCAGAAAGTGGCAGCTTTCTTGCTTTTAGTGAGGAGCATCAATGGAAATTTAGATTATAGGACATATGAACATGGAATGTAATGGTCTGCATTAATGATTGGAAGAAAGGACAATAATTTTTGCATCTCTTCTTGTGAACATGTTCTCTTTTTTATATAGCTTGAGGTTGGATTCTTTTCAAGATTCTCTTGTTTTCATTATCATTAAATCCCCTATTGAAGAATAATACAAAGAGCTGTTTCAAATTGCTTTCTCTCCTTATGCAGCAGTTTTCAGAGTGTTAGTTAGCATCCCACCTAAAACTGGGCTACTTCTTTCCAGGTGTCATTTCTTCTCCTGTTCCCTTTTGCCTTTGCTCTCCAGAGTTGACATACATTCTGCATTGCAGAGGGCAACATTCCTGAGAATAGCATACTGTTTGAAAAGCATTTTTTCTGTGCCCTGTTGACTGGATGTTATTTATTATGTATATAGGACTGTTAACTCTCTCTTGAAATATTTCCCATTTTAAGACTGTTCCTTTCTATGCAAATTCACCTTGATTGCTCTTTAAAACTGGTTTTCCAGCTGAAACTAGGACTCTTACCTTGCTAGTCAGTGTTAGTAATGTATTTATTTACTGCATATCTATGTGACTCTAATGCTATTATAGTTTCCAGTTCAGTTGGCTGTCTTACCTTTCTGCTTTTAATTCAGATTTGGGGGAAACATACTTTTTAAATCAGGTAAATGGGAAGGGTAGAAGGAAGAGTATTAAAAAGTTTGGTCCAATCCTTGGTAGTGTTCGACCTTTGGTTACTGCAGCTGGGAGACTATGAAAAGTTTGACTTTTTTTTTCAGCTTCTTAAAATTTTCTCATAATTACTGGTTTTGAAGCCAGCAGCTGTGTTACTTGATGCATCAAACTCTGTTTAGCTATGAGTTTTAAATGAGAGAGGTAAACAATTGTTTATTTTTTTCTTATGACTTCTAAAGCAACTGTTATAACTATTAAAAAAAAGGTTAAGAAAAATAAGTGCTTACAATTTGTCAATATACACTGTTATTTTCTAAAGTTCTATTATAAGGGTTTAAAGTTCCAGCACTGGTTTTTAATATTTTTTAAAGATAGGTGCTTCTGTCCTAAATAGCTATTGCTTGTTCAGTGGTCTTTTGAGAATTTAAAATAGTTGCCTGGCTTGATCTGAAATTGATGAAATGTAACTGTAATTGATGAAATTGTAACTTACCAGTTAAGTTAGAACCATTTAGAAAGGGTTTTGTTTTCTAAGTATTTTTTTTAAGTTAGTCTGTAAAAACAAAGTAATTTTAATGAAGACTGTGAATATTCCATTTCCCCCTAGTCTCATGAACAAAACTTCAGATTTTGTTTTGCAGCTCTTTACCTTAGGGGTTAAATAGCTTGGAAATAATCTCACCCTAAATTGGAGAACTCAAGGAATGCCTCATGAAGGATCATTATGGTGACTGGCACTTGAGTGTTTTGTGAGATGCAAGTGCAGTACAGGTCACTGCAATGATTAAAAAGTGAAACTGGTTAATGGGGTCTGTGGAACCTGTGTGCCCACAGCAGCTCCTTGGTTATTTGCTCAAACTGTCCTGCACATCTAAACTTCTTGTAATGATAAGTGGTGTTTATGCAGACAGGTATTCTACACAGGGAGATTGCCTGCAGGACAGAGGCAGATTTCCCCTTCCCTATCTAGACTGCTGCTTCTAGAAATTATTCATCGAAGTTTTTGATTCCTCTGATTTGTAAGGATTTGTAATTAGGGAAATTCAGGACAAGATGAGATAAAAACAGAAGCAGGAGATGAGAAAGAAGCAAAGGTCCATGCAAAGCGAGGAGGAATGGTGCAGTACCAGGAGTATAAGGAGAGATTGCATTTGATAGACTGGTAGAACTGTGTGAAATGAGTTAATGAGTTTGGCACTAACAGTCATTCCTTTGAAGTATTTTTGTCCTGTTTTTTTAAAAATTATGACTTGCTTATTTTGCTACCTTGGACTGAAAAGCAGATCGGGACAGCCTCTGTTTTCTTCCCTACTTTTTTGATTTGCCCATGTGTTTTGAGTCCAGTACTGAGAAACTGTAGCTCCCCACTGTGCAAAAGCCACTTTTATTTCAAGTTTCTTTATATTCCTCTGTTGATTACTGTGCACTTGTATGGATTCTCAAGGAATTCTGTAATATATGGAAATAATGATCTAATTTAGATTCTTATCCCCCAAGTTTTCGGCATCTGTAAGGGGGCAAAATCCAACTTTATCAGATGGAATAGACACACAAAGAAATGTTTACTCTGATAACAAAAGGGGCTCAGTGTTCACTAAAGTTTTCTGGAAGGATTTTCTTTAGTTAGAGTGCATAATTTGACAACTTCAAAATAAAGAGTACTAAAATAAATTGATACATTTATTCACAGTTTCAGCTAAAATGACACAATCAATGGCTTTAGAAAGTTTAAATAGTCTTCTGTCTATCCTTAGCAACAAATTTCTGTTAAGTAGGAGGATATAACTCAGTGTGTGCTTACAAAAATAGGAAAACTGCTGTTGTCTCACATGACTATGTAGTGTCTTACATGTTTACATGTCCATTAGATTTACTATAGCATGACTTTCTAGACTATTGGGTTGATTTAACAAATAAACAGTATATGGAGCATTTATCTTGTAAGTCACTTTGCTGAATGTGTGATGCCAGCAAAGACTAAACTGACTTCCCTCTTTGATACCAAGGACTCAGTTGTTCCTATGGAGACTCCAAAAGATTCAGTAGGCATAAAAATGCATTTTTGTTTTTCATGTTGTTTATGCTTGCATTTTGTTAGTATTGCCTCCACATTTTTGATTAAGCTTTTACTGAGTCCTTATCTATAATGACAGTTTAACTTTTCAGAAGATAAATTGAAGTGACATATGCAGAAAACTAATTTTTCAGTAGTGCTTTGCAGCTTTAGATGCATTTTAATCACTTCTACATTTTATGAAAAATGTACATCTGCAGTTCTCTAAGGAATGTTTCCTAGTACCTTTAATGTTTATTATTGTACATAGGGAAGATATACATACTCCCTCTGTGTTAGAAAGACCCTTCAATTTAAATTTATTAAAGATTACTTTCCCCTGTCAGGAGGAAAGTGTCCCCTAAATCCAGTTCCCTCCCATGAAAGCGTGAGAATTTCTCCATTGCTTGGGGTTTGTGCAAATCATCTGCACTACAAAAGAGCCCTAGCTTCTTCCATTTTAGGAATCTGGGAAGGGTAAATATTTAGAAGTGCTGGCATAACAATAGCACAAGTAGAAGGAAATTAAAGTTTGGGATCCAGTGCTGAGACACATTGGCTTAAACCTTGGGTAAAAAAAAACACAAGCTTTTTGGTAAATTGGTGAAACATTACGATTTTCAGCTTTGGAATACAGAATCAGCAGGAACTGTTCTATGTAGAATAAAACACCCAGTTTTGAAAATGTCCTTTTTGTTCTTGTTTAGGCTTTTTTAATTTTTTTTTTTTTTTTTTTTTGGTCAGACCAGAGTGTGGTGTTGTTCAGTTCCTTTCTGACAGGTTGTAGGAACTAAGATTTCACTGAGCAAATACTGGCACTGTTAAGGGAACAAGGCTCTTTATGGAAGACAACTGTTGGTATGAGAACTTCTTGAATATAAAGCTCAGGGGCTGTAGGTTGAATGAATATATGAAGTAAACTGAAATTAAGACGATGGCATAGAAATTGATTTCATTACAGGAACTCTAGTGTTTAGGTTGCAAAGTAACTTGCTCCATAAAAGGTTTTCTGTAGAATCTCTTAGTTTTCAGCATCTGTTGTTTTCAACAGCTGTTCGATATTGAGCAGAAAGATTCATCTGTTCTCTGCACAGCAAGAAAAATGTATTCTTTATCTTGATAAATTCAATTGAGTTTGAGTAATTCTTTGGATATTAAAACCAGTTTTCCTGGTGTGTTTCACTTATCTTTGGGAGATTTTTGGCACCATGTTCAAATATCTAAACGTGTCCAAAGACTGAAGTCTGTTTCTGCCAGAATTTGTCGTGTGACTTATGAGCCCATATAAAGACCATTATAGTAACTTAAGCTGATACTTGGCTTGTGTTTATAGAAGACAGCTCCAAATAATCCTTTAACTTAATTTTGAGCTATGTTGTGTTTTTCAGAAAGAGACTATATAGAGTTGACTGGATAAAGAAATTATTTTGGAAAGAAATATTTTGAAATTAGATTTATATTTTTCATTCAATTAGAAGTTAAAACAAAAAAAATTCTTCATTTCATTGTAGAAGGAAATAGAGTTTAACCTCCACAGATATCGGCTTCTTGGGTAGCTTCATCTGATGCCTCAGGGCTCTTAACTCTCACTCAGCTTGCTTCAGGTTGTATGGGTCTTCAAAAAAGGCAGGTTTCCAGTTAGTGCTAAAGCTTTACCATTCCCATTCTGTTTTAATAGTATTTTTTTCATGTCCCTTCCTATAATTTTGATTTTTACAGTTTCCAGATGGCAGATAATTCAGCACAGCCCCTGACAGATTTTGTTGAATTTTGGATCACCTAATGTCTGAGGGCTAGCAGAAGTTGCTCTGCAAGAGGAGCTAGACTCCTATAATACAATATAAAATAATATTTGGAGATAATTTAGAACACTCCAAGACTTCAGTGCCTCAGTTTCATTGCAAATTTCTCATCATTTTGGTTACCTACTTAAATTCATACTGTTACGTGTAAGTTTCTTCAGCAGGATGAGAAACACTAAAGTATTTAAATGCCTGTCTTTTCTTGGCTTATTCTTATTGGAAGTCCTGTGCAAATTCTGAATTAGAACAATTCAAAGAAATTCTTATTTCAGTGAGGTCATTTGCCCAACCTAGATACTGGAGAATGTGGTCATTTTTTCAATTTAGACACCCAGTGCCAAGAGGAAGTGGAATAATACAGTCTTAGTCTCTACCACAAAGATACAGAGACTAGTACAGCACAGAGCATGTTTGCCCTCCTTTTTCAGAATCAGATATGTCCTATGCAAAAGGTGATCTTGAATCTTAGAGTTGATTAATCAAGCTCTTTTTCCAGTGTTTTACATCTAATCTAGTTGTTGCATGGGATATATTAGTTATGAAAACAAAACCCCTTACAATAGTAAGCAGAAAAAAGAAATTACAAAGAGAACTTAATTTATAATAAACTGAATTTAGACCAAGAAACCTGCACTGTATGGTAGGTTAGTCTCTTAATTGCAAATTAGTATCAGTCTGCTTCAGATTCAAGGTCTCTGGCAACTGTGGAATTTTGGTAGTAGTTCCACAGAACTCATGACCAGGGTCAATGGGATTCTATGATCTTTGCACAATAGTGTTCCACTGGTAAAATAAATCATAACAGAGCATGTTTTAAACCTATTTAAGGCTTGTGAGACTATGAGAATTCTGTTAGGTTTCTGTTCAATACCAATGAACAGAACTCAGTTGTGACAGGTGACCCTCATTTAAGGTAAGATTTACCATGACCATTTCATGGAGTGTTCCATTTCTTCCCCAGTAATTCACTTATAGCCCCATTTTACCTATCAATTCCTTATGAACCAGCAGAATTCAAGGTGTTTATTTTACACTGTGTAAAAACAGACATTTCAAAAAGGGTTTAGCTAGGATGGAATGGCATTACTTCTGGGAGTTCTTGAAGTAACCTCTGACAAAGTAGATCAGAAGGGAGGGACAGCAGCGATGAAGGCTCTCTTTGCTTGGGGGAGGAGTGGAGAGCTTGGTGTAAGCAAATGTGACATCCAGTCCCTCTGTGGTCCCAGCAGCCAGGCAAACTGATGTGCTGGGGAGCAGAGCTGTGCCCAGGGCTGCTCCTGCCAGTGTCCCAGTGCCACTGCTGCAGCACCACACCAGTGTCTGCTCATGCCCTGCAAAGATGGGATGTGATTGCTGTGTGATAACCCTGAGAAGGGGAAGACTTGGATTTAGTGCTGAAATCCAGCTGGAGGATTTCAAACTGAGGTTTCTCACCAAGTAGTAGACTCTTCACTACTCAGCTTTTTACTAGACTGGGATGAAGGGCATCCTTTGTACTCCTAGGAATGCAAAATTTACAGGACCAGAGCAACAGAGAGCACCAGTAAAAGAAACAGGACTTTATAATCTGGTGGTGAGGTCACTTCCTTGGAAGGGGGAAACACAGGCTGGACTTTGAGGACTCTGTATGTACTTTACATGAAACAGTGCACAGAGTTTATGAACTGTCTTGGAAGATTAAGCAGAACTAAGTGTAACCTGTAAAGTGGTGAATTGAACAATTTCTGTCTAAGGTGCTTCATCAATAATTGAGCAAAACTTTAAAATGGTGGTAATAAACAGAATCAAAATAAGGTTTTTTTATATGTGGTTTCTTTTTTTTTTTCCAGATTCTTGATATTGTGAAATTGATTCATTTCATAATAGAATTTTACATTGTGAAAGCTTTTTTAAATCCTGTTTTAAGCCTCTCTATAATCTTATTTTAAATGTGCTAATCAAGCTGTGGTTTGTGTACTTGCCAGAAAAATTATTCTTTATTTGTGTTACAGTTCAAAGTGAAATGAGCATATTTAAAATCAATAGAAATTCTACATCCACATCTGTGGATATGAAATGTTGATGTAATAGTGGTGAATGCCAAAACTCTTCTATTTCTCAGTTTATAACTTCAAAGTGAAGAAATGAAAATGTATTGTACTATAGTGCATGACTAGATTAGGGTATTAAAGCAGGTTCTTTATTATGTTTACCTCTAATTTAGTTGGTTTCAAAAACTAAATTTACAGTGGCAGTTTTAGGTTTCTAGGAAGCTCCAGTGACCTCTGTAAAGAGGTAATTCAGTGAACCTGTCACTAATAATTTCTTTCTGCAGCTAATAGTAATGGGTTTAATCCAGAAATTATGAACTGGGCCCCCCTTCCCTGAGGGAAATACTTCTTTCCACCTTTTAAGTATAAGGAGGAGTGAGCATAGGAAATTTAACAGAACCTATTCTTTTATTTTCGTAATCATGAGGCTTTTGTCAAGTACTGTGCAGAATCAGTAATGCACAACAGTTTTCCTTGAATTATGTCCTTGTGAAGGTTTCACTGCTGCCATTTTAATGGAGTATGGCTTTATCTGCTGTCACTCACGTGTTTACCTGAAAACTGGCTCCTGATGGTTGTGGAGTCTTTGGGGTGTGTTCTGTATACAAGAAGCCTGACTGCTCTCAGTCATGCTCTGACTGATAATCTTAAGAGCATCAGTGCTCCTACTCAGTGTTCACAGTGGCCATGCAAGGAGCTCAGTCCTGCAGCCCTTGTGAGGAAAGTCATAGCAGATAATGATGTCACTGAACTGCTGACTTAATTTTTTTCTGAAAGAAAAAGTGCAGTCATTCAACAAGAAACCTGGGAAAATGTCCATCAGTGCCTTTATGAATTGTACCCTACTATGTTTTAGTATTGAATTAATGCTAATCACTGACTTGTTTTCCATCTTGTCCTAATGAAAGAAAGTCCTGTGTGTAGGGAACTGGAATTTCAGTTTGTAAGTGTTTTGAACACAGCCCTTTGTTTCTGCTTTGTTATTTTGTGAGAATTCAAAACTTGTTCAGCAATAACTTTTTGTACGGAAAAATCAGAGGCAGAGATTGTTCATCATGCTTATCCCTATGATTTGCATTTCTGCCTTCTTGTTTTATTCTAGGTACCGCATGCTTTTTCTTAAGCATTTTTAAAGTTTCTCTTTAGTCCTGTAAAGCCTATTGCTTTTGCAGTTTGTACTCTAATATGCACATTATATGCACGTGTTCTTCTAAGTGAACAGAAATCATCAGTGCCACTGAAAGAAATGCATCTCCTCCATCTGGTTATACTTGCCTGCTGTAGCCACTTTCCTTATGCCAGCAAACAAGCTTGTGCAAGTATGTGGGGAGTTGAATTTAGAAAATTTATTGGGATTAAAACTAATCTCTGAAGAGGAAGTGTGTGGGTGAACATGATGAGCACATGTTTGCGTGATAGGCACTTCCCTCTTAAAATTGCCGCCTTTCTCTGAAATTCTTTGTCCTCTGACCCTGGGCCAAGCATTCCAGGTTCCTTTCTCTCCCTTCTTCCCAGCCCCCTTCCCCTTGATATGTGTGAGCAGTTTGCTCTCATCCCTGGTTTATAATGTGCCAGTAACCAAGTAGCTCAGGATCACTCACTGTGCACAGTGTTGGTCCTGCCTGGCAGCTCACAGTCAGCTGTACTGGAAAGGTGGAAGGAACACTGGCTGGTATTACGGTCTCTTCTAATGCCTAATAACTCTGTGTGCCTTTGAGTACTGTGACCAGATCCATGTGATAGGTTTTTTTGTCCACTGTGAGGAAAAACATGGATGTGTCACTGGAGTATGAAGAACATGTCATGCATTAGTCATTGGGATGGTTCTCTCAAGGTTAGATTATTTTTGGCATTGTTTCTAAAGCAAACTCTTTGGGAAAGATTTTTTTTTGTGGTGGATTTATGTTGAACTTGTTTTGGAAAGGGCATATGCAAAGATTAATATATTCTGACAAATGGAGCAACCTTACTGTAGCTGGTCTTTTTAATGGCTGGTCTGCGAGTTCTTGCTGGGAAGGTCAGTATATTTTGCATGCACTGCTCTTTAAAATGATATCTGCTGGTGACTGTTAAATCTGTAGACTAAACAAGGCTGTTCTGTGAAGTAAGATTTAAAATTATAAAATGAATATTCAGGTTTTAATATCTGAACACTTGCTATAAAGGTTCAACGGCCTTCATTAAAATTTCTCAGCTTCATTAAAATTGCCAGTGCCCATGCCCTGGAACAGGTACATGGTGCAATTGAGGGAGCTGGAAGGGAGGGAATTGCAAAGGGACCAAACTTCCCTTGGAGGCATGGAATGGCTGTGCAGCTGCTGCTGCCTGGGCTGCCAGGAGTCTTCCACAGCTGCTGTTCCCTTGTCTCCATGTCTGATATGGAGGGACTTTGCTGGTGTTAACTTTGTACAGCTATGTTACTGCTGGCATATACCCAGGCACACTCCTCTTTGCCAGGATATAAAAAAACAACTGCACAGTTGTAGTCTCTAATGACCACCACTGACTAGTGTTCTTTCAGTTCTCATAGCCTGGCTTCCTTTGCAGACTGGTATCAGTCTTGCTGCTTCAGATCCTGGGTATGGAAAGATACTGTACTCCTAAATATAGTTCAGCAGCTGATCCTCTTTATTTTCCTTAATTCTTGTGCGAAAAGTTTACCTGACACTAGAATTCATACAACAAGTAGAGAACCAGATCCTATTCCAATGAATCTCCTAGAAACTGAGCATGTATAGTAATTAGATAAAATGGTAAAATCACTATTGTGCAACTGAGTTTCTACATACATCACAGAATGAATAATCAAGTCAAAGTCTGCTCTTTGAATTCCATCTTTAAGTAGGTACCTCCTGTATTTATTGACTGTAAATCTGAAAAGGTACACTTGAGCTTAAAAAGCACTCAAGTACCTCACCTTAGATATTTCGGTCAATACTGGGTCACCTTCTGCTTAAAAATCTGGTTTGTTAAATGGACCTCATGCAGAGAAGCAATTTATCTGGATTTGTATTACAACTGTAATGCAACGTTTCTGTACCTTGTGCTTTTCTAAAGTGTTTTTTGAGTCAAGCATTGATCAGGAAGGTTTGCAATTGCAGTTTTGTACTGACAAACACAAGTTTTATACTGTACAGTCAGAACTGTGTGGCTCCAGGGAACCTGTGTACAGTAGAAAATGCCAGATCAGTTTTTTGAGAAGATACTCCTCACAACCCTTGGGCATAATACAAAAGGAAGAGAGATAGCATAAGAAAATCCATAGGGGAGTGTTACACTGGTGTTTTGTAGTTTAGACTTGTCTCAAGTTCTTTCCCATAGAATACCAGGTGAAATGGAAGCGTATCAAACTTGGTGAAGAGTTTTGGAAATTATGTGGCTTGCATGATTGGCAATAACTCTATTTTAGTCTAAGTAGTGTGAAATCAGAGGCTTCTGCGGAAATCTGACATCTCCTTCTAAAGCCATGGAGCTTGGGGCTCTGAACAGACTGGTTCTTGATTTATCTGAATGTATGAGGAATTCCCAGGCTCACATCTGTTTGCTCAGAGACAGCCAGAAAAGATTGACTTTGCATTGCAGGGGCTGTGTTTGGGTAAGCCTGTGGCAGGCAAGCAGCCTGGTGAGCAAACATTGAGGTTGTGCTCAAATACCATTTTCTCCTGCCTTGTCTGTCAGACCTTCGTTAGTGTGTCAGTAAAGCTCACTTCAAATAAAAGGTCCTCTCTGGGCTCTAGCAGTGCTTGTTTATTCCAAAAACTTAGATCTCTCTTTTTTTCTGGAAAAAAAAAATATTAGCTTTGGTGCTTATTCCACTTTCCTAATGAAGAAAGGTAAAGGTGTGATGTTGGTTGAGCACAAAGGGAAGGGGAGCTCTTTCATGTATTGTTTGAAGGTTTAGGCAGCTAAAAAAAAAAAGGAAAGCTAGTAGGGATTTCCTTTCCTGTGAGTTTTACTAAGCCAAGAAAGCTAGGCTAGGCTGAAGGTTGAACGTGCAATACGTAGAAGAAATATTTCAGAAATGTTTCAGAATTGCCACTGTTACCTAGTTTACTCTTAAATGGATAGCTAGAACCTTCTCCTTAGCTCTGTGAATGAAGTGAACAGCAAAATGAATAGTTTTGTGATATCTGCAACATAAAAGTTTATTTTGGACACAGCTGTTAATATTTCATAAGCATTATATGGCAATACTTAGTTGCAATAAATACAGATTTTACATTTTTAGTTTCCCTAAATTAAGTTCAAAACAGTTGTCCCTATCTTAAAAATAATTTATATCTTTTCAAAGAATCCCATACATTGCAAGACTTTCCTGAATTAAGAATGAACCTGAGAGTGACATTTCCTTTGATTCCCTAACTGAAATAGAAATAGTGGTATTTGTGGTTTCTGGACTGTTGCTATTTGAATTTCTCCAAATGATAGGAGAAATACAGTTCTTTGTTACTTATTTGATTACAGACAAGTTAATGTGGTGGTTATTAAAACAGTATTAGTAAAATACATTTCTCCTGTCGTGGAAAAAAAAACTTACACTGCAATAGTTGCTTTCACTGCCATCAGGCTGGTGGTTGTAATTTAATTGCTGGTGTAGTACAAGTGGTAGAATTACTGCTTTTTATGTCACTTGTTTATTTTATGTTCAGATAAAGCATTCTGTTAGTTTTTCCCCCTGGACAGTCTGGACTGTTTTACAAGTGACGTTATACATGTGTGCACTTACATAAGATATATTTAAGTTTAGTTACTTCATAGTGGAAAAGGTACACCTGTGAGAAAGGAATGTGAATGAGAAAATATAAGTGTGTGTAAACATGTTTATGCAGCTGCATTTTAATATAACTTATTATTGGAGCACTCTGTTTAGAGAATGAAACTTTTACAGCTGAAGACAAGCTATTAAATGTTTCTTCAAAACATTGTAAGCAGTAGATAACTCAGAAGTATAGATATTCAATTCTGCTTCCAGATTTATTTGGTTTTATAACAAGTTTTCTCCATATTAGTATCTGAAAACTATTTGAGATGCAAATAAAACTGTCTTATAAACTTTCCATATTAAAGCTTTTTTGCAGAGTATTAAATCTAATGTTTTCTTCTGTTTTTCATGATTAATACACAACTTTCAGGTCTTTTTAGTAATGTAAATAGTTTCATCCAATATGGGGAATTTTAAAATGTAATAGCTTTTCAAGGCTTTTATGTGATGTGGGACTTGAGTTACTGTGGAGCCTCAGATATGCATTTCAGTTCAGAGTACATGTGGTTTGGAAACATGGAAAATAAAAGGTTTATGTCTGTTAGATGTCCACCAAAGAAATAGTCCTTACGTTTGTATTAGTATTTCTGTTATGTAAGTAGGTAAAACAAGACAGTCTTGTAGTCATAAAACTCTGCCTTCACATTTAAAATCTCAGGATCTCAGTGAAAGAAAGTTAGGGAAATGCTGCCAGTGACTTGTTTCAGATGGGGGAAGAGGCAAGGCTCTAAAATGACATTATCATACTTTGAGAGCTTTTTAAAAAATCAATAAAGGCAAAAAAAATCAATAAAGGAAATAATTTAGAATCAGACGGTATTTGTTTGCAGATTCATACTGAACTTTTTCATTACACTAGGGACTGAGAGGACATTGTTCTAGGCATGTCATGGACAATGAAAAACCCTCTTTGCCCGTAGAAATTTATTTCTGTGCTCTGACTTCCAGTGTTATTTAAGCTGATGTAGCCTTAAATATCCAGTTTCCAGCATATTAAAAAGAATGTGTTTGTATCTGGTTTATTGAATGTAGTGGGTGGAGTTTAAACTTTGCAAATCCAAGCCAGATGTCCTTTGCATATCTTAACCCCAAACAACCAAAACAAACAAACAAACCAAAGCCCAAAAAACAACCACAATGAATAGAGCATGAACAGTGAGCATGTCTTAACTTTTTCCCTGTCACTTGTACTGGAGAAAAACTGCTTTGCAAGGTTTAAAAATTTCTCAACCTTTCTCCAGGTTATCAATTATGAAAGATTTTGTGATTAATTCTGGATGAGTGGAATCTGGAGAAGGACAGTCAATTTACTTCATGTCCTCTATTGATCAGACAATATTTCATCTCTGCGGAGGCAGCAGTCTGTAAGTAGAGGGCTCTCCTTAAGGCTTCTGCCATAGGTAGATGATGATACTGAATCAGTTTTGCTTATAGTACAACCTGTAATTATAAGAAGGTCTGTCTTCTATACTTCAAGGGGAAGAAGAAAGTGTATAGAAGAATACCAGTGTAAGTGCATGTAGATTTTAATACTTTGAATTTCAGTCACTGCCTTTTCTTCATCCTGTATCTCAATTAAATAAACCTACAAATTGAAGTGCCAGATTTCCATTGCTGGATCCTTTTTATATTTTGCAATATTTCCTTTCATCTCTGGATGGGTAACAGAGGCTGTAAATTTACTCCAATGTTCAGAGGCTTCCAAATGCCAATTTTGAGAGTTTTCAACTTCATTTTCGTATGGAGACAGGCATTCTCTTTTCAGGTTCAGTTTATGCTTAGGAGCAAACAGCTCAGATTTGCATGGCTGCAGTCTCAGATAGGTCACTTTGTGTCTTTGCCTCATATTTCTGGACCCAAGAACACTTGGGAACACCATGTAGGCTGTTGGATCTCTCTGCAGGTTGTCAGGTGTGAGGATCAGTGGCAGTCTAGACCTTGTGATCTCTGATGGATCAAGCTGACTCAGCCCAAGTAACTTCTCAGTGCAGTGCTGGCATGTCCCAAGTGCTGCTAAGAAGCTGGAAGTTCTGAGTAATTAAAGTAGGTTATTACCTCAAGTGTTGCACAAAAATATACTTTAATATGAAAAGTAGTAAATGAATGGTTGGTTCCTACCATATTTTTTGTTCTACATTGTTTATTTTAAAAGGCATTTGGTAAAATGCCTACTGTGAGTACTGTGCTATGGCATCTAAAAGGCAACAGAGACTTTTGCATCCAAGAAAAAAAATCCCACCGGTCAGGAAATTCTGTAGGTGGATAGGAATTGTAATAAAAATTCAATGTAGCTGTAATAAAATATGTGTAGAGTACATGTGCCACGTGCAGAACTCATTTTGTCATTTTAACCTCTAATTGGCTTTTTTAATTCCATATTCCCTTTTTCTCTCCAGTTCATTAGCAATTTCTACAGCACTTCTTGTGTCTTCTGACTGACTTTCAAGGATTTTGGAAGCCTCTGCACTTTTTTTCCTGAGCACTTGCTAAGTCCTTCATCACCCATTTATCCCCAGAACATGCAAGACTTCCACCAGCTCTCTTATTTATATTCAGTGCTTAAAGTCTAAAGTCTTTCAGCTTCTTCTGGATCTCACTTTGGAAGAGTGACACTGTGACAAGAAGAATCTGTGATTAATGTCATATGAAACTCAGAGAGGCAGGTGAAGGCATCCAGCCAGGAAAAGGCACAAGGTGTAGCTGCACCTCCTGTGGTGGAAGGGTGGCAGCTTGGTCACAGCTTTTGATTGTGGGCAGCCAGAGGTCAGAGAAGTGGCTGGCACTCGATGGCATTGTCCAGCATCTTCAGTTTAGGAGAGGCCATGAAAGGGTCATTTGTATCTTGTTTGAAGAGAGAAAATGGGCAAACTTCATGCATTACAATACTCTGTCAGTCCTGCTTTGTAAATAGAAGCTTCAGGTGTTCAGGCTCATTTTCTTACAGACTACAGCTCCTTTGAGTCTTTACCATGGTTATCTTATAACCTTTTTCCTAAGTATTGTATACAGAAGTTTGGGAACTGTATTAGTATTTTTACTACTACTTGATTTTATTAGTGAAGTATACTGTGAAAAATATTATTTTAAAATCAATTTAAAAAAAAACACAACTTATGAGAGAAAAAGAGAGAAAGCATCTCTTATGATAATTAAGTCAGAGTTTTTCTTTGACTAAGCCATTGAAGTATTTGTAAAATGTGTTGGCAGATCCATATACCTATAGGCAGAACTTCTGATGCTTCGAGGATCATTTTGAATTAAACCAAGGCTGAATTAGTAGTGCAGATGTTGTCCAGATTCCCTGCATAGATGCATTTCCAGGCAGTGAATAGTGCAGTTTATAGGATAAACTCATTTATCTTCTCGAGGCTTCCACAGATCAAATCTGACATTCCTGGTCTGCCTTGAATCACTCTTAAGTTTTTCCATCCTTTTTCACCGGACCTGCATTCCATATGCTGGAGGGCACAGTTGTATTTTTTAATTACTTGCAAACACAGAAGTCAGCATTTGTCTGCTATTGCTGGAGATGAATGGTGGGATAAATAGCAACATTTGAAGTGATGCACAAGGGGATGTTAGAAAGGGTGGATAATGGAAATGTCCAAACCAGGAATACGCTGGGGGGACTCAGGGCAACCAAGGTTTTGCAAGGCCTAAGTGTAGCATGGGGAAAAGGTTTCTCAGCACTTAGAGTTTGGTTTCCAGATACTATAAGGGCAATAATCTACTATAAGGCTGTAATTCAAATATATGATATGCTATTTAAATCCCATTTGGACAAATACTTTTATTAAGCATATCTCTGAACATGCATTATACATTTGTTTTACTGTCACCCTTGGAACAAAGTATCTGCATTAAATTTATGTGCTAAGAAACTTAACACTATTTTCTGCAGTACATATAATCTAAGAGTTTTTTAATAGACTGTAATCCTTCAGATACTTATGGTGCTTTTCCTCCTAGATATAAAAGCAGTGAGCAAATATTATGTGTCTCTTGTCATTTCTTTGAAGTGGTTAGCAAATACAAGGGACACAGTATCTGCAGTGAACTGATACCCATTACACATTTCAGAAATACTTTTATTAGTAGATATGTTTTTCAAAAATGCATGGAGTTGTGTGACTTTGGAAGAGTAACTTTGAGGTTATTCTGCTGCTTCTAGGTTATATTATGTGTTTCAGATATTCAGCAAGTGAATACTGTATTGTCATCCTACTTTCATTTTAAATTATGGTTGAGTCACCTGCTTTATAGTAGTGCTTTTTTGATGAATAAATAGAGTTGAGCAAAATACAGTTCTTACATAAAATCTGTCCTAGAGCATTAACACCGAATGGTTCTAACTTGGATGGAAAGCAAGTTTTCTATTAGAGAATCCATTCATATTAGAAAAATGAAGTTCCAGATAGGATGCTGATGGTGTGGGGGAGGTGGAGATGGCAGCTGATGCCAGTGAAGTTTCCCAGTTGAAGCTCAGTGAGAAAGTCAAGGAAAACAGGATTAACAAAAAAAAAAAAAGTTCCCTCTTAGAAGTGGGGAACCAGCAGAGTTTCTCACCACCTGTTAAGGACCAGATCCAGTTAGCAGGAAGAGCTGCCTTCTGTAAAACCTTGTATCACAATTGGAATGCATAATTCTAAGGTCACACTAAGGGAAATTGAGTTTCAGTGTTTCCTTTGGTTAAATCTTTTGCTTTACAAAGAGTAAAGGTGTTTATAGATGAGCAATTACTTTTGCTTCAACCTGTTCAACTTGACCCTGAAATCAGAGTTTCTGTATTTCTATAGAAAGTAAGGAGAGCACTTCTAAAAGCCAGTCAGACACCTGTAAATCACCATCTACTTTGGATTTACAGGGACTGATTGACAAGATCTGCCCCAGGAAGATGCCAATTCTGCGATACCCAGAGCTGAGGAAAAAACAGAAGTCAGCTCCCAAAACACAAAGCTTGTGAGCATATGGGCTTTTGTAGTTAGTTTGAACATGGTATTCTGGTATACCACAGAATATGGTTTATAGCACTTCCTCTGGTAGGATTTTAAGCTCCTCACCTCTGCTAAGTGATTGAGTACCATGTTCCCCACATTAATACCTAGAATTGAGGGTTTGACTATCTCCAGACTTTAATAATATCTATTTTTTCATTCTGAGTTGTGAACCAGGAAATTTTCAGGTTTTTGCATTAATAGTCTGTAATAATTGCATCTGTATTTATAAAGTCTTTTAAAAAACTTATGTGAGATGTAGAAATGAACTGCCAGGCCCTCAAGTACTTCTGTGTAGAATAAGCTTTTTTAGGTACAAATATTGTAAAATCTGGTGGGGTAAAGGCCCTTAAATCCCAGTCGGTATTTTGTCGCTGGCAACCTGCTGGAGATTTGTATCCACACACCAATATTTGTCCTGACAGCCAGAGGATGAAGTAAGAGCTTGTTGGGGGGACGAACCCTTGCCAGGAGCTAATGAGGGCTGAAGTGAGTTTGAAAAGCACTCGGAACGAGCCGCGGAGCTGTTTCCAGTCTCCCTCGGCTCTCTCCCTGTGCGGGGCAGCGCCACTCGCGCCTCCACGTGGAGAGGCTGGCGCGGAGCCCGCGCGTCCGGGCAGCGGCAGCGCTCGGCTCGGCCCCGAACCCCAACCCCGGCCCGGGGCTCCGCGGCGGGGAGGAGCGGCGAGCGGCCCGGGGCTCCGCGGCGGGGCAGGGGCGGCGAGCGGCCCGGGGCTCCGCGGCGGGGAGGAGCGGGGAGGAGCCGGCGGGCGCTGCCGGAGCCCGGACCTGCCGCGGGGAGGGGCGGCCGCGGCTCCCGGCGCTCTCCGCTCGGGGCCGGCGCTGGGGCGAGCGGAGCCGGGCGGTAGCTGGATCGAGAGCGGGCTGCCGCCTCCTTCCTGCACGTCTGCCCCGATCTGCGGCTGGTGAGTGGCGAGAACTGCGTCCCGTTGGGTCGCTTCGGACCCGGCCGTGCCTTCAGAGATTTATCTCTGCGTTTATTTACACTGCAAAGCTACTTGGTAATGCAAGTGGGCTCCTGGGATTGTGAGAGACTTTTCAGCTGGGTAGAAATGCCGGAGAGTTTAGCACAGGACCCCGGCAGCGCTGAAGAGCCCGGTGAGAAAGCAAACCCTCCCCCTCTCCCCGACTGGAGATGCGGCTTCTGGGCAGATGCGCTGTGATAAAAGTGCTGTACGAGGTTTTATCATTTGACCTTCAGAGCACGGCTCAGCGACTGGGAGACTTTAAACTCACTCACGCTTGGGAAATGAAGCGGGGGGAAAAAACCCAACAACTCTCATGTTTAGCTTTCAAAGAAAATTATTGCTGGACTGATAATGTAAAAGTGCTTTGCTGTGTTTTCTGTAGCCAAGTGCAAAGAATGCTCTGTGTTTATCAAATAGGTGTGACTGCCAGTGTGTACCTGCCTGATGTGCCCTGATGGTACCACTGAGTCTTTGCCTTCTTTAATGTACTGTAGACAGTGATTATTTTCTTCCAATTAAAATCGGAAGAAAAATGTTAGAAAAATTCTTGTTACTATGTTACTGTGTTCAAATATAGCCTTTAAATTTGGACAGGAAAAAAAAATATTCTAAACAGATGGTGGAGAGATTTCTTAAGCTCTTACATAACATTTATATAGCCAGGATGATGGTAGGTATAGCTGGGGCCGTACCTTCAATGTTGCTTTTGTGTCCCTTTACAGCTGTTATAATTTCAATTTTAGTCCCACAGCATGATGAAGTAAAAACCTGCATAACTTTCAATGCAAGTAACTCTTCTTACAGCCAGAAAGAGACATATTTTTGGTTTCTTCCTGTTCTGTGTAAGCAGGATTAAAGCTGTTTCGGATCAGAATATTTGCAATTACAAAAACTTTCAAGTCTTTCACATGATAATAGAAAGTCATTAAGTTGTGTAAATAAGATTTAGTGTGATGACAGCGTGGCAGTTGTAAGCAATGTTTGGGGTTTTTTTTAACAGCTTTCTGGGCTGTTAAACTATGTTGAAATGTACACCTGCTTTCCAGAACTATGCACTTTTTTTCTTGAAGTAGTGTGGTTCCAATAATTTCTGCTTGTAGCTGTATCTCATTCCAAAACTCAGAGTATTTGAAGCTTTTTGGACTTTAATACATTTTCTTCCATTTTCCCTACATAGATATGCTTTTTTTTTTTTTCCAGTTAAAATTTTAGAATCACACAAAACTTCTTGAAGAGAATTCAGAGCTCATTGTTGTTGCTTCTATCTATAGTCTAATTATATCTATTGTAAATTTTGACTTCGAAAATACTTCATAGTTAAAGCACTGCCATCAATTTCTGCAGTCAAAGACCTGCAAATGATTTCTGGAAATGGTCTGCTGTTGTTTTGCTCTCAGGAGAAGTAACTTTAGCTTAAAAGCAAAGCAAAATCTGTTTCTGAGGGTCTGAAGAGCCCTGGTTTTTCCATCCTTCGCAGTCTTTCCCAGCTCACTCAGCCCATAGCTGTCGCTGTCACCGTTCCTGTGCCAGCTCAGCAGCTGGTTGCCAGTGTGCCCATCTGTCCATGAGCTGTGGTGCTGGCATGGTGACATCTGGAAACTCCCTGTCACAGGCGTTGTGGTTCCCGACAGCCTGCGACACAGGAAATGAACTCATGGAGTCTCAGGCTCAGGACAGGACAGCTTCTAAGCCTCGCAGGCTGTGGAGGGGGCTGGCAGGGACAGCTGGCTCTCAGAACACTTGGAGGAGGGGAAATTTCCCCTTTACAAACCTCTTCTGCTTCATAATTGTCTGCTAACTACTGCCTCATGAAACAAGGCCTTAGATTGCTGAAACTCTGCTTTTTAATAGGATGACAGTAGTTGAGAATATGGGACTGTGTAGAAAACACACTGACCATAGTGGCATTTCTCAAAAATAGGAGCTGCGTTGTACCAATTCTCAAAGTGAAATGGCTGCATTAATAAATATATCAGGTAAGCTTGCTCATTGATGAAATGAGAATTTGAGACTTCCTGAAGCTGAAATGCTTATATTTAATATACTTGAAATACCTGGGGGGAAAAAAAAGGAGAGCACAGGGATAGCTTGTTCTGGGAAGTGCCTGCATTTTGTACAGAGAAAGCTTTTCAGGGAAGAGGTAGGCGTTAACAGCTGAAATGGAAGAGCAAGAATCGAGGTATTGAGAGAAACCAAGCACCGCATATGATAGCATTGGAGTAAGAGCTGGAGAATTTAAAAAATGTCTAGCTGGGAGCCAAAATGGAGATCAACAACCATAAAACATTAAAAAGCAGTTTGACTTGCTAAAGACCATTGCAGTGATAGATAAGTAGACATCTCCCATGAAGCCCAGTATCAAAACACCAGGCACCACCTGTTACTTCTCTGAGCACTGAGAAAAAGCAAAGATAGAAAGAATTCTGGTAATGTGAAGGAGGAGCAAACCCTCCTTTATAGTGGCTGTGCACTGGCTGGCACAGCAGACGAAGGCTGGAGAGGATTTAACTGAGTTTACAGACTGTAAGACTATTGGCCACATCGTGGAAAACTTAAGCAAGGCCATTTTGGTGCTTCATATGGAAGGAGCCTTACCAGGTAGTACTGGGATTGTTAAATGTTGCTTATTTTAGAAGTACACTGCTTCTAGAGCCCAGCTGTTTCAGATGAATTTTAACATGAAAAAATGTTTTTATTACTTTGCACATCGTGTTTATCTCAGAACTATGATGCTTTGTAGCTGACAGGTCTGCAAAGTCCATAAAGCCTAGGCTGGTTCATCTGGCTGAGTGGTGCAATGCTGACTACAGCCAAAAAGCTTTTGATAACTTTGAAATGAAATTTGAATTTTGTCATACTTTAAATGAAAAATCTATAGTCTTACAACAGTTTAGTTTTTGTTTTCTGCAAGTTGCAGATTTGGGGTATTTTTTTTCTTATATGGTTAAAACAACTCTCAATACTTGGCTGTTCTCTGTTGTCTTCTAAAAATCTATAAATTATCTGTACTAATATATTAGGTTATATTAAATTTCCACTACATCATTCCCTCTTGGATTTGCACTTGTATCATTCCCAATTGCAGGCATTCTGAGTCCAGATGGGATATGTTGAACCAATATTTTTTTAAGTCTGGTTGGGGGTTTTTGGTTGTATTTTTTCTTTGTAAGAAACTTAAATCAAGGAGAAAATTCAGTTACAGCCAAAGGAACAGGTGAACTTAATCCAAGTTTTAAAAGAACATGCTAGTTGGGGAGCACCAATCCCACGTAGTTTGTGTGGTACAGCATTACTTTATTTCCTGAAGGGCTTGCAGTGCTTGTCTGCTGGATGAGCTGTGTTCACTGTTAGCTCCACAAATAATAGATGGATTACTCCATAAAACTGTTATGAAGGAACGTCGCTGCATGGTACATTCCAGATATGATGCTCTTCCAAGAGTTGTTTTGAACTGCATGGCTCAAGTCCTTTCTGAGCAGTTACTGCTATTAAGAGTGCAGTAATTAAAGACAATTCTGGTTTTCTTGCCTTAGCAGTCCAGCTGGCATAATTTCTGAAGAGATGATCTTGTTTAAAATACCTTGTGTCCAGCTAGAGACGTGGGATGTAGTAAACATGTAGATTAACACTTTTTCTAATTGTGTTTAATCTTCTATTAAGTAGGGCTGTCTGCATTAGAACCTGTATTTTCTTACACCTCATTATTCAGACTACCTGTCCACTGCTTCAAGGCTTTCAGGTGTAAATTTTTAGAAGCCTAAAACCCCCACTCTAATGGAGAATGCCAGGTCCTAAGGCAGTCTGAGGAGTGCAGCAAAAATAAACTTCAACATAGTAAGAATTCAGAATTCTCAAAGACTAAATTTTCAAAGATTCCTATTTTTAGATTTTTTTTCATGGTCAGCATGTTCTTAAATTTCCCATCCCATGTAATATTAAAAACCTTACTATGCTTTTACTTGTCACATCTTAATTGGCTTATTTATTAATCCTCTTAAGAAAAAACATTCAGTTGGTTATTTCATTGGGCCATTGTTACATCTCTCTAAGTTCCCAGTCACTGCAGTTATGGCAGAGGAGAAAAAATGCAGCATGGAGTTAAGAATAAAATGTAAAAATATTTTTTGGTGTGACAGCCTGCAGGTGAAGTTTTGCTGTCAATGGGTTTACAGCCACTTCTGTAGAGAGGGACACAAATTAAGTACTGTAGTAGGGAATTTTTAATCCCCTCAGAAATGAATGAAACAAAACTCAGATGATATTAACCTGGTCAAATTCAGTGACTCAAAATAGAAAAGTTACCAAACCAAATGAAAATGTACAGCCCAGCTCACATTGTAGAGAATTGGTTTGAGTCCCAGTTCTTCATAGCTGTGACTGAATAAAATATTTAATCAGATGGCTACCTTAGCATGCAAAGTAGTGTTGCTTTAATGTGTCATTGAAAGAACTTCAAGGCAAGCAGGTGCTTCCACTGCCTCTCTAAGACTCCATAAAAATGAACAGAACTCAAGGGTTCCTCAAGGCTTAGAAAAAAAGAATGAATTGGCTCTACCTGTTCAAATTTTAATGTTTGAAAGGGTTCATGAATTGCTTGTTACACGAGAACAAAGGCAGAATTATATGTTATGGTACGGATGATCTTTTATTCAAATTTAGTAGTTCTAAAACATTTCTAAACAAAAGGTACACAGGTAGCTATTACATCTGTGGAAAATAAAGCATTTATCTTTGATAATATCATATTTAATGGAGGCTGCTGAGCTGTCTGGACAAAAGTTACAATTTCCGTGTGAGTGTTCTCAAGGGGCACAGATACACTGAGGGGGCCAAGCCTGTGTGTCTGTGCTGGGGTTGCCCAGCTGCTTCAGGCACGAGATTTGGTATCTGGGTTTGGCACAGAGATGTGTGGTTTCCTTCATGAAGTGGATGAAAACAGCTACTAAAAATTAATGTTGCAAGTGTCCTGCGTTTAAAGCAAAAGGATGTGTGTCTGTCTTCCTGAAATAGCAGATGTTTGCAGTCTCCCTGTCCCTTCTGTTCAGTTATTACAGTAAACAGTAACTTTGATCAGTGTACAGCAGTTTCAAGTGGAATAATATAGATGGATCCAACTTATAAACTAATGGAACAGCACCACTGTGCAACATCTCTCTTATGTGAGTGAATGTAAAAATAGGCTGCCAGAAATTCCAAAAATGCTGCCAGACACCTGGAGAGGAGCTTTCTCTGCCTCAATGTCCAGCTCTCACTGTGTCCACTGAGGTTCGGCATTGCTTGCAGTGCGAGAGAAAACCAGACTGCTGAAACACAGTGGAATTTCACATAACTAATATATCTCTTCAGACCAAACTGAAGTTTAGCCAGCCCCTTGAATTTGCTGTCTGTGCTCAGCAGAAAGTCCTCCTTGGGCTTGACCTTCCTGGGCCAGGGGAAGGGGTACCCAGCAGGAATGTGTGGAATTGAAGGCTGGAAAAATTTGCTTGTCAAGCAGCATATTCTCCTGTTCTGAGTGGGTATCTAAATGAAAGTGATTTCCCAGGGCATCTGGCTCTGCACATGATCTAGAACAAATAGCAGAGGATTAATTTTCGTTTCAGAAGTGGAGGATTTAGCTCTGTCTCAGGGAGATGCTACGCAGGGGGCTGCCAGGGGGAGCATTCCAGTCGGCAAAGCACTTTGCTCAGAATTAGCATTCAGGCAATTAAATAGCTCAGCTGGCTGGGCAGGCTTAGCTCTCCAAGCACTCAGCAAAGGTATCAGGGAAGAAAATGAGTTAGAAACTTCCTTGCTTATCTGCCTTAATCTATGTATGTTGTGTCTCTCTGCAAAGTTCAGTGGCTGTAACGCAAGCCTTGCAATTTGGACTCGCAATGCTGTTAATTCAATTCGGTATTAAAAAGTCAAAGTGGTTGTAATTAACTGATTCTGGTTTTTTAGCAAGTGTTGATTTATTAAGTAGCACATAATTAGTGTTTTTCATGCTCTTTTTCCTCCTCCCTCCCCCAGGCTCATGTAAATTGGGTAGCAAACTCTTACTGAGTGTGGTGTTTGACCTTTCATGTTATTTATCAAAATAATGATCTCCAATTTACCTTTTTATCTTATTAAAACAAAGTTATAGTTAAGATGGACAGAACTGCTGTAAGCACTTTACACAAGTTTTGATCTTAAGCTGTAGTCACTTCTACAATGTGAATACATATTGTCTGAAAAAACTTAGGAGAAAATCTTTTAATAGCCTTTATTTACTACATAGTATATTATGCACTGCCTTTAGAGTATATGTTGCTGAGAAGCAAGAGCTTCTCAATCAGCAGTAATTAAATCCTGGGATTATTTTTTTTGTCAATTTGGGAAAAACTTGTGGTTGTATTCTATCTTTTTAGTATTTATAACAGTTCATTTTGAGCTTCTGCTAAAGACCTAGTCTACTATTCAGAAAATTTGATACGTCTGCTGAAATGGCTTGATTTATTCAAATATGTTTTTTATAAACATGAATATGCATTGTTTTTAATAGAAATTGGAAAAGAGGTTACTGAAACAAGCACAATATTGGTTATTAAATCTCTATTGTGTGGGCTCATCTCCTGTAGGTTTTCAAAGCACACAGGTAAATTGCAGTGCAAGGTGTGGATGGTGACAATTTATACCGAAATCTGTTTTTATAAATAGTGTGTATAGCTTAGTTTTGTGCACAATGATGTTGTTCTGTGCATGTCAGCCATTACTTGTTAGCTGTGACACTGACAAATCTCTATTAATTTGACTTAGAACTTGGTGTAATTGCTGAAAATTGACACAACTTCACTCTTAAGTACTTTAAAACATTCCTGGCAGTGTGCGTGGCTCCTTTCCTTGTTTGCCTGTGTTGCAAAGGGTGAAGCTCAGAACAGAGTTTTACTCATGTTAATCTAAAGTTATTTTTGAGCTGCAGCTCTCTAAACTATGTTTTATTTGTTTCTTCAGGAACATCACGTGTTCACTGAGAACTTGGAGCATGGCTATGAGCAACACCAGTGACTCTGTGGTCCTGAGCAATGGCAGCATCTTGTCAAATGCTGCTGGCCCAGGGGTTGTTGCAGCGAATGATGGCGACATCACAGTCCAACAGCTCCCATCCAAGGAAACTCCAAGAACAAAACCAAGTCCAAATGGCTGCCTACAACTAAATGGTACAATCAAACCATCCTTTCTGCCTTTAGACAACCAAAGAACTCAGCAGATGTTGTCGCAGTGCTGCCACCCTTGTCCATACCATCATTCTTTAAGTAGCCATAATAGCAAGCAAGAATGTCATTCAGTGGTTGGCAGCTCAGCACCATCTCCTATGACCTCGTGCTGCATGCAGCCACACACTGAGTACTCAGCCCCTATTTGCCAAAAACACACCCCTGTCTATCAGCCTGCCTGCTGTCTTCAGCCCTCCCCATCCTTCTGCCTTCACCATCAGTGGCCTGACCATTTCCAGCATCAGCCTGTGCAGCAACACATAGCCAGGATAAGGTAAGCAGGTTGCATTATTTCTTAGTTCTCAGGGTGGATAATCTTTCCCAGAACTATTTTGTTTTCTTACAAAAGCAGAAGACCTGAAAGGAAGATGAACCAAATTTCTTTCCTAGTGATTTTACAGATGAATTTTCGATGCATTACCAAGTTATTATTTCCAGAAGAAACAAAGTCAGGAGATTTGTTTTGCTGGGCTCGATGAATATTCCTGGAGTGAATTAGTTCTTTCTTGGGAGGAAAAAAACACTGTTGTTTTTTTTCTTTCTTCTTGGGGATTTTTTGGAAGCTCATTAATTCTTTTAGAAGACACAGGGTACACCTCTATTGTGTAAAACAAACCAGTACAGAGATAGCTAAGAATACACTGAAAGATCTGGTATGTCTGCATAGTCCAATCAAAACACATATTTCCTTAAAAAGATGCATTGAAAAATACTTTCAACAATTCTATTCTCAAATGTACAGGGTGTTTTTTCTTTGTCAGGTCAGCTGGTTCAGTGGGTTGCCCTCATGTCTTTTCAGTGTAGGTTATCTGTTAAACTTCAAAACTGTGCAGCAAATTCCCATTAAAGGAAGACACTTTGGAGCTTTTAAGCAAGGTTATTTTTTTTCTGAGTTGCATTTGGGCTAAAAGGGATGGATTTTCATGGGAGCATTAAAAACTATCCTTCTTCCTGTTCTCCAACATCTGCACACTTATTCAAGAACTTGGAGCTATAAGTGTTTCTCAGTTACAATGATTTTGTCTTGATGAAATATATGAGCTAATTTTAAACGCCTAAAAATATCAGACTGGGAAAAACATGTAATGTGGAAAAACTCAAAAGTGAATAAAGCTTTTTTTCTCCTAAGGTAAAAGCAAATGAAAATAGGGATGATAATACAGAGTGCAAATCAGCTTTCTCCTGCCAGTTATTCCACTTAAAAATGGAAAAAAAACTTAGTTGTCAGATCTGCTTACAATCAGAGATGTTTTTTTCCACCCCATACTTGTTTAAATGTCAAGCAAAGATGTTGTATAATTTTGTATGCAAAGGTATGCAGGAAGTTGAACTATTGTAGGATCAGTTGTACTTTTCAAACTGTCAGAATGGTTGCACTGATTTCATTGTTTTTGTCCCTGTGCAGTGGGGTTGTTAAACTTCATCTGTATTCCATAGTCATGAGGAATGGGACAAATGCCGTCCATAGTCTGGGTTTCTGGTTGTAGTCTAGAAATAAAATTCTTCTGGATATGGTAAAATAATGTTTTCTGTCATGCTTCACAGATACAAAAACTATTTGAACTGTTCTGCTTGGGCTCTTGAGCCATAATGCTGGTTTTTCATGTTCATTGCCATACCATACACTTCTGCAAAAATGTGCAGAAATTATGAATAATGATTTATGATAAATGGTTTCTCTTACTGCTAGCAGTCAAAACAAAGATGCAGTCCAATCTTTGAAGCACCTATACTTATTTAACCAGCTCTATCTGTTAGCATACCCTGCATATCCCTATCACATGATGGCTGGATTGCTTCCATGCCTTTTCACTCTGTAAACTGCCCATGGCTGCATTAATGAACAGTGTATACTGATCTGACTATCATGTAGCATGGAACCAAAGACTTCTTTTCTCTCTTCATACTCAACAAGATGTGTCTAAATACCATAGTCTGTCATTGCATTGTGAAGTTGTCACCCAGAGAGGCCACTGTCAATGTAGACATGTTGGGAGATGGTAAAAACTGGGAGCAACTGGATGCAGCCTTGCAGACGGATGGATGTGCAGTGTGGAAGAAGCAAACTGCCTCATTTGTAGCTCCAAGGCAATGCTAAAAAGGAGAGGTGATAAATTTGTATATATTTTTTATGTGCTCGGGTCACTTCCTGTAAGCAGAAGAGTAACACTTAGGTGTGTGATATTTCAATGTGATCATTGTTCAACGCTCTTAATTTTATTGCAGTTTGAGCTTATAATCTACACAGCAGCTTCTTCTCCAGGTATTTTTATTACAAGGTTCATTGTAAATCATCTAGCTTTATGAAATGTGCATGTTTTAACAGGGTTATTTAAAATGCAGGTTCTCATACCATACATTAGATAAATTCAGTATGTAGTTAAACTAGGTTTAATTTAGCTTCTTTCTATTTTTAAAAAATGAATTCAAATATTGTTATAATTTTAAGGAGGGAGAAAAGTTGTGATTAGATAGAGGAGGGTGAGCACTCTTTGCAGACTGTATCACTGATGCTTACAGCTCTGGGCAGGTAAGCAATTGTTTCAGCACAACAGGTTTTGTCAGGTTTTGAAGCCCAAGGCTTAACATTTGTCAGTGACCTAATATTAAAGGAATGTGGGTCGGTATATCATTGCAGATTGAAGTGAGTAAAGACAGATTGAAATAATGCCACACTTGTCCTATCCTCTTAAAGCTGGCTGGATATGGAATTTTGTAGAGGGTTCAGCTTTGAAGTTTAAATAAATTACATGGAAACATCATCTATCCCCTGCATCTTGAGAGTCTGGACAACTGTTAAATTTTTTAGGTTGGTGAAAACATTCTGTAGTATAAAAGAAAATATTTTTAAGTCGTTGGTGTTTTGCAGCCTGATTATGGTAAAAAATTCTATTGTAAGAGTAGGTGAAAGAGGTTAACATTTGGTCATAATGATTCTGATGATTTTTAGATGTTTTTCTGAGGTTGGAAGATCTTGAGTAAAGTTTCTTGTATTATTTTGTGCACATATTTAAGAAGTAGCTCATGTAAACATGTTCATAACTTTTTTTTTCAGTGGCCATAAGGCCATAATATCTTGACCACACAAACACTCCCTGGGAAATTCTAGCCATCTCTCCATATCACAATGCAGTTTTCTGGAGGTTTGATTTGCTTTCTAACCATTTCTAAATTTACCTGTGTACAAGCATGTCACATTTAATTCTCTTCAGTACTGTTGGATGATTTTTTGTTCCCCTACCCTGCCACTTTGGAGAGCTCATGCTGAAGTATCCCTTTTTGTTGGAATGCACTTACGCATCTCAAGAAACGTGGGGGCTTAGACCTACTGGAAGATATGTAGTTGCTGCCACCTGCTTCTGCAGTCATCAGCAGCCTTCAACAGGTGTAGAAATGGGGAAAACCAACCAAGCACGGCTGTGAAAGAAGCATGAAGATAGATCCATAAGGACTGGAAGCACTGAGTTAGGAGTCCCTAGGGAAAAGTAAAACTGTGCAGCCCAGTAGCAAGTTTAGTGGGATAAAAGGAGGATAAAATAGATAGTGAACAGTTGCATAGTTCTCTAGCAGAGCTAAATACTACCATTTTTAAAAAGCCAGAAAACTCTTAGAATCTTTCCTGGTATTTTTCAAAACCTCTTCTTCATATAGGAAGGCATGCATGTCAATAGGAGTGGCAGAGGAAGGATGTGCAGAGATCATTCAGGAAATTGTCTCAGGGTTGTGGAAGGCATGGAATAACGGTGGTATTTCTAGTACCAGACTGGATTGCTTTCTTCAGACATTTATGAGGAGTTTTTAGTGTAAAAACACCAGTTAAAAGCTACCTGTGTGCTTGTTAATCTTGATGTCAACTCTGCTGGAATCTCTTTGGTGACAAAATTTAGAAAGCTTAGGTCTGTGGACTCAGAGACAAAAGGTAGGACAGAAGAGGTCAGGGAGCTGTGACAGAACTGCTGGTGATGCTGCTAAGGAAATGCTCCAGACTGTCAGTGTGTGCAGTGCTTGCACTTTCACAGTATCAAAACCAATAAATTCAAACAAGCACTCTTGGCTCAGGGTGAGCCTGCTTTGTGTCACCCACTGTTATTTACTTTTTTAGACTATACTGTTAATGCTTTTGACTAAAGCAGACAAGTAAGGAAAACTGCTCTGAAAAGCATCTGAATTATCTGTGGTAAAAAAATAACCAGGCTGAGAGGATATATGGGATGATCTCCCCATGGTCACGCAATCATCTGAAGCTGGAACAGGAAAATAAAATATGTTTAAAGCCCCACAGAATCCTTACTTTGGCTAAAATTTAATAATTGATCCTCATCCCCACCAGCCTACTTTGGAGGTTTTAGCTCCCAAAGCTTAGTTAGCTTAAATTGCTGGATTCAAAGCTTTTGCTTTTTAGACCAATTTATATTCTAAAGAATGCAAAAAACAGTGTCAGGAAACTGGTAAAGCATCCAGACTTATTGTACATCTTGCTTTCAGTTAGATTTAAACCTTCTTTTGAAGTGTTTTGCCATTGCAGATTTATGTGATGGTTCTGGGACTCTGGGTTCTGCTGTGTCTCAGAGTTCTGTACCACACACTGTTCAAACAGTACTGCAGACACGTGAATACTTGCACTTCATTTAGTACTTTAAAGTGAAGTTCTGTAGAAATGAAAAAGCTGTGAAGTGAGTATAGAACACTACAGCTGCCTCTTACCTATTTTAGATTTTTCCTTCTAGTTATTAGGCATAAAGATTAGAACCAGAAAAAAAAATCTCCTGTTTTTTTCAAAAAGCAAGGGAATGTTTGTTAAATACCAATCTTAATATCAAGACTTTGTTATGAAACAGTTCCCTGCTTGATTCCAGGAAAAGGATAATGGTTGTCTAGTACATTCTGCATGGCTTGCAGAACTAATTTTGCAAATACATGTGTATAAAATATTTTCAAATATCTTCATTTCAGCAACATGAAGTATTCAAAATTTTTTCACAGAGCTTTTTTAACAACCTATCCTATTTTGAAAGGTAACTTCTGCTTTATTTGATGCACTAAAAGATATTTTAGTTTTCACTTTTTATATGAATAGTATACTATTCAATCTGCATTTTAAATATCTATGTATTTTGTACAAAATACATGTGAATATAATAGTTTGAAAATTAATAAAGAAGCCTTTCTGCCTTCCCCTAGGAAGATTGAACACAGGAATCTTTAAGAAGAAACTTTTAGATCAGGTTTCTGGAAGTGGGATTTCTGAAATGTTTTATCAACTTTTTGCAACTAAAAAGCAAAAGCTGTGACCATCATTTCATTCAGTGTTCAGGGTATAGCAAATCTTTTGGCTCATGCTATAGATCAGGAGTTCCTGAAACAATACACATTCTGGCTCTGTTCTCATTTAAGCCATTTATTCTATGCCAAAACAGGAGTTCTCCTTATTATGAAGCATTAACAACCCAATGACATACTTTGGATTTTGATGTAGTTGAGAAAAAAGAAAAGGAATGTGAAGGTATCTCATGCATCCATCTGAGCACAAATATGGGATTCTCTGTTGAGGATTTGTGGAAAAGTAGGTTTTCCCTGTGACCAAATGATCTGGGTTTTTTTTTTCCTTTGAAATAATTTTTCACGTCAATTTAATTTTTGCTGTGCATCTTCATTTTCACACATTTTTATTTTCGTCTTGTGTGATCTCTGAGTGTGTTACCTTAAGAGTTTTATTCTGGTTTTATTAATTCATTTACTCTTACCATGAATATTGTGAATTGTTGGCTGTGCAAACAACTTGCTGCACTTTCTGAAACTGAAAGCAAAGGGCTGACACACAGAAACCAAAATACAAATAAAAATTACATTTATAATTTGGTGGCTGACCAAATTAAAAATAGCATGGCTAAGAAAGTATTAAGTGCACTTAAAAAAAACCTTGACATTCTGGGCTATCCAGGGGGATTTTTGCAGGCTTTTTAATTGTACTAATTAAACATTAGTGTTTGTCAAGACTCCAGGTTGTTTGGAATAAGCAATTTTGCCATAGGAAGGTGGTGCTTGGTGCTTTGGTCTGAGTGCAGCTCAGGACCAGCCTGGCTGGTTCAGCTCCTTGGGGAGTTCAGGTCCTGTGTGTGCTTGAAGATGAATTTCCCATGCCCTTTATCCTTCAGCTTTCCCTGAACAACAGAAGATCTCACTCCTAACTATCAACCTGCTGGGCCTTTGAACTGCTGTCCTTAAAAGATGTAAAGCTGATAATGGGAGGGAAACCATAAAAAAACACGGCTCCTTTCTTTTGTACTAAATTGACTGGAAAACCAGCATCAGCTGTGCTCTTTCTGGAAAAGGACTACTTGGTGTGGGGTTTGAGGTGACTTCTAAAGCTGAGCATTCATGTACACTTAGAAAAAAACCCACAACATCCAAAATAATGTCAATTTGTTGAAATGTTTTGAGGATGTATAGCTGTTTTCATGTACTTTTAATTTAGCAGGAGATTGTAGTAAGGCTCAAATGTGAGTAAGACAACACCAGACAACAAACAAGAACAGTATGAACTATGCATGGCCAATGACCTGATTTTCATCACTCTTTAAGAAATGGATTTTGAAAGATTTGCATATTCCTACATAAAAGTTCTGAGTTCATTTTGATGGAGGAAAGCACAGAATGATCAACAGCATCTTTAGAAAGCTCTTTATGAGTTACCATCATTGTTTCTGTCTCTAACTCCTTCCAAAATCACTTGTTCTTCCTCTCTGATATTTCAGTGTTGTCTTTGTCCCCTAGTGAATAATAACTTATGTGCATGCTTTTAATTGGTGCTTGAAAAACAAAACACAGTGCAAGAGGGAAATACAGAGGGTACCTGAGCAATTTGGCATTGAGTTTGCTACACAAAAATTGCACTGATATTCTTCTGAATAAAGAAATCTCTTAAAACCTGGACTATAAACACAAAATAGAAATGAGATAGTACTACTGACAGATCAATGGAGATAAGGGAAGTTACAGGTAGAAACACTGCTGGTATTTCAGAGACCTTAGTCTCACTATTGGCAAATTAGGGTGTGTTTCCATTCTTTTGTAGTAAAATCATAAATAGATTTATGTACTGAACTGGAAAGGCTTACTTGCATCACTTCTGCCACTTCTCCCATATTTTCTAGCATGTTAATAGGATACCTTGCCTCACAATTCCTGTGTTACGTTTCCAGTTTGTAGGATGTTTAGTTTGGTTCTGTCAAATGGATGAACTTCTGCAAACATTTTGCCAAACAGCTTTGATTGTGTTAAATCTGCTTTATAGTCTGTTCAAGCCTAGAGTGCTTTTGTGGGGGTCTTAGCTACAATACTGGAAACCTTAAATGTTCAGTAAATGTTTCCTTTTTTGCTTGCTTTTTACTGAGCATACAAAACGAATTTCATGTCAGGAGATCAAGAAGATAATGCTGCATTATATATGTACAAGTTTTCATAATCATTAGCAAAAGCTAGAGAGCCTTCTTTGTGCAATTACATATTACATCCTTTGAAATATATTAATTGTGTTGAATAGGCATTTGTTTTATATCACTTAAAAGTTACAGCATTCTAAACGACTTAAATTCACAGGTATTGGAACAGGAGTTTAACACTGAGGAGAAATACTTGACTAAATTTAGAACAAAAGCTTAAGTAACAGTATTTTCATTTTCTGCAAGAGATTAAATATGCAGAAACATACTATTGTTTGTCCCTATAGTTAGATGAATAATTTGGAGAAACTGTAAGTGCTTTTAGTTTATCTTTAGAAAAGCTCTCTGGCCAAAGGAGGTTTTCTGAGAGCAAAACTGAACCCCTGGTGACCTACAATCACAAAGTCTTATATCTGCACAGGAAGGAAGACTAAAGCTTGTACCAGTTGAGGTGTGATTTATGACACTCCAAGTCTCCCTGCTCCAGAGTCAAACTTCCATGTGCTTAATGTCAGTCTTTAGGAACAAGTACTTCAGTGTATGTGGAGAGATACCATCATAAAAATAGACACTCTTGGACATTTTCATTCTTGTTGGTGTCATGAGATGGGGGTTTTCTCTGTGTATGTTGTGATTCCTTGAATCATGTTAATTTCCTGTCTGTCAGAGAAATACAAGATGTGGCCATGACCTTGCGTTGCTCCATTCAACTGGGAAGTGTAATAAAAACAGCTTTGAAATAAAATATTTCTTAGGAAGGGACTTTTTGCCAGTAAAAATGTTGAAAACTACTCTAGTCATCATTTAAATCCCAGAACATATCTATTAATTTCACTGTAATTACCAAGAAAAGAGAAAAGACTAATGGTTTTAGACTTGTGAAGGATCTTGAAATAATATTAGTCTGCTCCAAATTAGCTGTTGGCTTGTTTTCAAATAATGATTCATGGTAGTATTTTACTAAGCTTTTTTTTTTTTTTTTAATTCTCTTTAATAGTTCAGAACTTTTGTTTCGTTTGCCAGGCAGTGTGCTCTATGTGGTCCTGCCTTCAGTGCTTCAAAAGTTTAAGGAACATAAATATAGCTTCCATTAAACCTTTTAAAGAAATACATACTCTAAATTGTGTATAAACTTTGCCATTTAAAGCAGAGAGAATCCAGTTGGAGTATGCTTGATGCCAATCCTCTTATTGACAGTTTTGGAGCAGTGTTTAAAAGTGGCTATGCTCATTGGAGAAAGGTTTAGGGCAAGAAGAATACAAGAAAAGTGTTTGGAGTGTCTGTATGACTTGGCTCCTTCATATGCTCTCAGATTTTCCTACAGAGAAGATGATTTAATTCCTTTTCAAGACAAGAGAACCAAGTAGATGCTATAAAGGAAAAGAGCCAGCTTTCCTAGTGGTTGATAATACTTAGTCAGTTGTTGAAGATGAAAGAGGAAAGTCATTAGAAGTCAGTATTGCAAAAATGGGTTTCTATGGAGCCTTAAACTCAAGACTTGGTCAGTAAATCCTGGGCTCTTATGTGGATACCATCCCTGTGGAGCAGTGAGGAAAAGAAGAGGGGGGGGAACCCAACAATCCCCCCAGCCTTGGAGATGATTATAATAGGATCATTTCAGTTTCAAATCACCTGTATGTTATAAATTTATAGACACTTTAATTTTAGCATATAATGAGTTATACAGGGTTAGAATAAAATAAACTATTTCAATTGGAAGGGACCTGCAAGGATCACCTGACCCAACTGCCTGAGCCACTCAGGGCTGACCCAGGTAAAGCATCTTGTTAGGGGCCTTGTCCAAATGCCTCTTGAGTGCTGAGAGGACTGGGACATCAGCACCTTCCTGAGGAGGTCTGGTGAGGTGTTTGACCACCTTCTAGATAAAGAAATGTCCAGTCTAAACATCCCCTGGCTCAGCTTTGAACCATTCCTGCATGTCCCAGTACTGGATCCCATGGAGAAGGGATCACCTCTCCACTTCCCTGGCTCAAGAAGCTGTAGCGAGCAGAGAGGTCACTGCTCAGCTTCTTTTTTTCCAAATCAGACAAGTCCAAAGTCCTCAACCCATCTTTTTAGGACATTCCTCCCAGTACTGTTCCTAAACTTGCAAATGAGAAGACACACCTGTAGGATGTTAATAGGATTGCAGTGACCTTTTCCCATCTCTGGTGCCTTGATGGAAACATATTTCCCTGTTGTACTCTGGGATGAGCCAGAGGCTTGTCCATGGGAGATGTCATAACTTCCTGTTACTTTTGCAGAGTAGGTTAATGAAGTTTAATATTGATTTCATAGCAGAAATGGAGTGAGTGAAATGCTGGCTTAGTTGAGTATATAGGATTTGTCCCACTCCATGGGGTTTTATCCAGTCGGCATACTGTGGGTCAGTAAAGCTTACACTTCTATGCTGAATTTAAATCAGTAAGAACAAGAATCACTCAGACAATTATTTTATTGTTAACACCTTCCTTACAGTAGCTTTCCTCACAGAAATGCCATCTTATTTGCTCCTGTTGGCTGTGAAAATAGAGCAGATGCCCAGCTGGAATTGAGGAGGTAGGTAAGAACACAACATGAAAAGCAGATGGGAACTTTTCTAAAGCTTGATGTCTCAACTGTAAAAATGTGAATTGACATCTGTAGTACAGTTGCCAAATAGCATATTGATTTTTGGTCTGCTAAATTGCATTTTGCTTAATTTTAAGCAAAAGAACAGTCATATGTACAACATTAAGAAAAGCTGCAACATTGACATTTTGCTCATTTCAATGGGATGAAATAGCAGTTAGTTTCAGATCATTTCACCCTGATAATCTAGACATTAAAAAATATAAAATCCTTTTGAATTATTCAGTGATATTTTATGTGGGGAAAAAACCCATGAAAATTAGTTGCATTCTTCTTGGTTTTAATAAAACCTTAAAAAAGCAAGTTGACAGAAAACGGAGTTCTCTGTCTCCTCTATAACATCGTTTTGCTGTGAGTTGTCCTATTCCTTAGAGATGTAAATAAGTAAAGCTAAGTGCAAACAAATACAATGAACACTGCATGTTAAAAAAACATCTAGATAGACTTAATGATTAAAATAATGGAAAACTGCTCATCATAGCAAAAAAATTAAATTGGGATGCTTATAAAAACTTTTTGGCAACTTAATCTGTTGGAATTGTTGTCTGAGTGATTGTTAAAATGATAAAGTACATAGGTGTTATATCTGATGTAACAGCAAAAGCTAACTTGATATTTAGGAGCAATTCAAATTGTTCTCTTGGGTCAATGACATTCTGAAAACACAAGGATTTTCTTCCTGTGAAGGGATTTAGTTTGTATTGTATGCTCTGATGGAGAATATACAATGTGATGCATATCTCATTCTATCCTGCAGGGATTTAGCTTATCCAGGAGTATAATAATGACCAAAAGCTATGTTTTATCACTTCTGGTAACCAGATCTGCCAACAAAGGGAATAGTTTCCCTCTGGCAAAGTAAAGCATTGAGGTTAAACACCTCATAATCCTTGGACAGGAGAGTATTTTTTTTTTTTTCAGTAAATACAGCTATTTATTGCAGTGTATCATTTTTGCCTCCAGTGATTTTTAACTGAAAAGCAAGAGTGCACAATGAATGTTGTCCTGTGTAGGGCCAGAAGTTAGACTTCAGTGATCCTGATGGGTTCCTTCCATCTCAGATATTCTGTGATTCTATATTGAGTAAATCTATACTGAGTAAATGATGAATATCAGTAAGCTGTACATTTATTTTCAAATTTTTGTGCAGCTCAGCACCAAAACGACAGTGCTGGATGTCATTGCTGGGGGAGCAGCCTCTGCTTCCCTTAGCTCCTCTCTCCCAGGAATGAAACAGAGGAGAAGCACCCACACTGTCAGTTTTGGATTTATCCAATGCTGTTTGTTGTCTCCTTACACCTAAAAATAGGGCACAACAATCACAGGCAATGCCTTTGTGCTGCCCCATGTCAGGCTGGTAGGTATTAATTTGAGCTTAAAGTCTAACTGGCTTGTTCCTCCAAGGAAAAAAAGAGGAAAAGCCCTTCTGTATCCAAGTTCCAATCTCAGTATCTGCTCATGGTGGAATAGACAATAATTGCAACTAAGTGAAATGGCATAAATCAGAAGTCAAATGTTTAACCAGGGCAATATCCAGAATTGCAATAGGAATTTTAAGTAATGTTTGGGTAAGTTAGTACAAAGCTATGATTTGGAATGTTTTGATGCTTTTTAACTGACTCAGAAAAAGCCCCAACTGACATTACTGTCTGTGTAAGCAGGAATTTCCTATTTAAAATCATATTTATATTTCTTCCGACCTTTTGGGTTATTGATAGCTGCCTTTTTAAGACTTTTTTTAAATGATGGGTGCTTCAGCTTCAGTGTCTACAACGGCTAGAAAACTCTTCAAAGTATGCTTCAAAACACAGCCTGTTTTCCTAATTTTCTGTTTCATGGCTACATTCTGCAGGATTTCTTGCACCCACTAAGGAAGCAGGAAGCATTGATTCCTTGGGGTGTGAGGCCAAGGGGTTGCTTGCATTGATACTTTCCTCACAACTGAGGTTTGTGAAGAAAGCCTGAAAAAGAATGCCTTGGAATATCTAGATACTTCTATTGTCCTCTGACACATTCAGGTTTATATTTCCCTGAAATGCATTAGATTAATGAAACACGCTGCATTTGAAGTAAATCAGACATAGTGTTATTATTAAGTCCCATGCTGAGGAACATGTTTTTAAATATTGCCTTGTGCTGCGTGATGTCCAAATGACATGAAGGTTGTGAACTAAATTTAATAATACATAGGATTTTCAAAGGCTTGCTTTCCAGTGTGATAATTGAAATTTGGACCAAACTCCTCTCTCTGATGTACCGTGTTAACTTCCATGAGAAAACTCATTCAGTGCTGTAATCAAAAGGAGGCTTTGGCTTCTCTGGGAACCCCAAGTCAGGATGTTGCCATGTGGCACAGCATGTTCCCCTCCAGGAAGCTCAAGCATTGGTCATTGTCTTCTCAGATTGAAAAATATTTAAAGCAATCACATTTTTTATACCTGTGAACTGCCCCTCTTTGAGTAGGTTTGTACACAAAGGAACAAATGATTTCTACTACCTCACTGTTCAAAATACTGGTAGAAGCACTGAGGTTAAGTGGTTATTTAGGCTGGAAATGTGAATAATCAGAGCTGTAGTAGCCAAAGCTGATCAAATCCTCTTGATACTCAATTATTTCCTAGAGTAAACTTGCTGGTATTACAGCAGCCCTTTTTAAAGACACCATTCCTCCTTTTCAGCATGTTGCACAGAAGGAGGCTGGGCATCCAAAATACATTTCACACTGAGAAACATCTGGGGGTTCTAACCAATCTATTTCTCTTTATGTATTTCTTAATTGTGTGATGTTCAGACAAAACTTGCCACTCAGAAAAGACAGAATGAAGCAAAGCTTGTGTTGAGCAGGGACTGACATTCCCAGTAAATGGTGCTAGAACAGAGCCTGTCCTTTTCTTCCTCTTTCCCTTTTCCCCTCTTGGTGCAAAGTGTTTATTAGATTTTATCAGTGACTGCAGTTTGAGCAGTAACTTGGTTGTGCTGGTTTTGTCACCAGCAACTGTGATTGTCACTTTCTGCTATCAGACTTGTGAGAACTGAGTACAAAAGTAATTTAATACACGGATCAACTTGGCTTTTGCCCAAGCAAAAGAGTGCAATTCACCACTTCTTTCTCATGAAAACTGATGAGAACTCTTTTGTCCACTCTTTTTTTTGGAGGCTGATGGTGTTATTTAAACTGTCTCAATGAAAGTATAATACTTCAAAAATTAGATACAGCAACATTAATTAAGTGAGAAAGATCTGGTTTTGCCATGCATTTCTGTATTTTAGAGCATAACTAAAGAATTTTAGGGCATAGTTTTCAGGGATAACTTTTCCTATTGACCAATATAATAGAGTCATCACAACAGCTGCAAGGGATTGGTTACACTGCCGGAATTCACCCAAGTGTACCCATGTTTTTTCAATGCATGCTTTTCAAAACAAAACAGTTTGACAGCAGGTGTGACCTTTAACCCTCCCTAACTTTGAAGAACTTAATCATCATCATTTGTTCAGTACTGAATATATTTTGCAGGTGGAGGAAACAGAGGGAAATGTAGTTTGGTTTTGATGGGGACCAGGGGATGATGAGGAATGACTGTGTTGGTATTTCACTCACTTTGTGTAAACCAAATTAGGCAAATTCAATTTTAAAGTAGCCCCCATACAGAAGAAAACCATTCTATCTGCTAATATAAACTGGAATTGTCATAGAAACCTTTATACAAGTCATCATAAATACAAAGCTTGTATCAATGATTGTTGGGTGGCCCTGCTTGTGCCAAAGCAGTGTCTGATACTATTACTCATGGCAGAGCCCATTATGGCACAGACAAAACCAAGTGACTGAATGTATATGGAAATTCAGATCTTTACAAATGGAAGCTAGAAATTAGTGTTTGAATCACCTTACTAACAGTAAATATGTTTGTTTATATTTCTCTCTCATCAAACTCAGGAGTCTATGCTGCAGTTAAAAAAATTGTTATTCCCAACACTGTGGCTTTGCTCCCTTTTCCATACAGTTGTGAAGACACATTCAGTGTGTGTGCTCTGCCTTGGTGCAAAGTCATGAAAGGGAAAGGGAATGTCTAAGCATTCTTCTTCATCCAGAGTCCTGTTACTGCTCACTTCAGATTCAAGTTGAGTGAATTCTGACTCTTCAGGACCTGGTTTCTGATCCTCCAGTTTAACCTGAGTTGGGAAGAGTTGGTTTTGTGGTTGAGGCTGTAGATCAGACAACGAGCAGTTGCCCCAAGCCTGCCACAACTTCTATTCAGCCTTGAGGAATTTTCTGTTCAAAGTAACTTCAGAACTCACTTCAGTTGAGTTTCTCTACATTCTGGCTACTGATGAGTCTGTTGTAGTTCCACCAGCAGCTTTTAACATCAATTGGAAAACTGGGTATATTCTGTACCTCTGGAAATCAGATTTGTGCACCTAGTCAGAAGGTTGGTGACACTTCTTAAATTTAATCTTTTGTGGCTTCATTCAACCAAGAATCTTTGTCTGTACCTTTGCTTAATCCTTGAGTTGCTCTGCAAATGCAGATTGGTTATTCTGCTTTTCTCCAACTTCCTCATGTGGTTCCTTGTTCTTACTGCTTTTAAAAACAGCAAATTTCATTTCTATGTAGTGTATTAAGTTTTTCTGAAAATCTGTGAGGAGTCTGAAGTTTGAACTGTTTATCAGTGTGTGCAAGTATATAAATCTATGCTTTTGCAACCTCAGTGTGATGTTATTAAGTGATCTATTTTATGCAAGTACCTGCTTCTTAACTCAGTGATTTCTGTACTTTTTAAAATAATTAATATTAAATGTGTCCTTGGTGGTAAAACAAACCCATAACTTAACTGAAGCCGTTGTATGGTTACAGCTTCAGAGTGATTTTATGTCACAGTCTTGAAATTACTTGCAGATTCTTCTTGAAGGCTTTTTTTTGAAGTGAAATTTATGTGAATCTTACTGTGCCAGTAGCTAAGGAATTGAAGTGCCCACTGAACAGTGTCAGAAAAGAATAATTTTCACTTGGGTTTGCTATCTCCTTCTCAAAATAATCTACTTTATATTTGATTTTTAAGTAACAAAAACTTGGATAAAAATATTTTCTAGAGGTATCCTATGTAATTCTACTTCATGTATAATGGCAAGACAGAATTTATGGCCAAAATATTTTTTTGTAATGAAATTACAAAGGACAATTATTAAGTTTTGTGAATTACAGTCAGAACATGGTGGTGTGATTGTTCCCATCATATGCAAACTTTGTCATGATTTTCAACAGTATTGAATTTTTATCATATTAGTTTATCTGGTCTCTTGTTGAAAACTGGAAAAGCTTCTAGAATAGTAATCCCAAAAATCAGCTGCATAAATTCCACTTTTGAAAACCCAGCTGTCTGTGGCTATAATTATTCTCTGAACTACTTGTTTGCAAAGACTCAATTGAATATGATTGTGAGCCTTTCAAAATAATTCATATCCTAAAATATCTGATTTTTATAATTTATTTTCTGACTCATGTATGAGAATAATTAAACAAATTGGTGTGTGCATGCATATTTCATGCATTCTCAATTACTCTCTTTTTTCTCATCTTTCAGGCCAGCCAGACCATTCAAGTTACCAAAAAGGTAAGCTTCAGTGCTGTCACATCTGAGGTTTGTGGAATTGTAAAGGTGGTAGACGAGGTGATGGCAAAACTGTTATTCCCCATACAAAACAAAAATAAGGAATATTCAAAGAAAATAATAAACATTTGAATTAAATCACACTTTAAAAGTATTTTTTTAGGCAGTGGGTAGTAAATTTCTGCAACTGCCACGGGAAGCTATGGTGGCAGATAGTATCAGCAAGGTCAAACAACATTTAGAAGAATTGATCTGCAGTGGATCCCTAAATAACCACTGAAACAAGGAGACAGGGCCAAGTTCTTTAACATCCCTAAAAACACATTTTTGAATCCTGGGGGAGCAGGAAGGGGATAGAACATGCAGGATTTCCAAACTCAAGCTCTGTTTACAGACAGAAAAGCAGTCTCCTCATTAATACTAGGCCAGAATTTAAAAATCTATGCAGATTTCAATGCTTCTTGTTTTCAGCTATTTTAGGTATTCGTATTATAATCTGTGCCTGGATACTCCATGTCTCAGTACTTTTTTGGTTAAGGGTTGCACTGAGAAGTGACTTGGTTCTATCATCCATAGTGATAAACCTGACAGACAAGTTCTGAAAATTTTGTCATAGTAGTTTTTAATTCTTCCTAAAACCCCATGTAATTTAGACCACTGGGTTTGGGTTGTATAGGCTCTGTAGCATGGTGGGGTCAGAGAAAATAACAGAGCATTGTATCTAAAACTGTCACTGCATCAGAATGGCAACAAGAAACCATCTCAAGCAAAATACATTAAAAACACAGTCCATCTTGAGGATTTTCTTCCAGTAAAGTGCAGGCCTGTTTATTATCACATAATATGTAAGTATTTGAGTTACAGATAGGTTGATATGATTTGGGTCACACAAATATCTATTGTTCATAGTGATCTTTTTACAGTACAGAAACTATATATGGTACATTTCTGTCTCTGCACTAACCTAGGAGTGGTTGAACCTGAGGACTGTATATATCTGTATATAGGAGCTGAATAGAAAAGTTTGTCAATAGCCACATATTACGCTTAAAATGGGAAAAGAGCCTAAACATTATCTTTTTTACCTTCTATTTTTGAAGAAAACATCTGAGGTCTTGGATCACCTTTGGAAAAATTGCTTTATAAACAGTGGTGCTTTTAGTGTGCTAAATATAGATTGAATTACTGTATCTCCTAAGCATTTTGAATTACTTAGAGCATGAACTAAAAAAAAAAACAAGTAAAACCAAACCAAATCTTTTTTAGGTGTGTGAAAAACATCAGGAGGAAATAAATTAATGAAAGCTATATGCATTTTAATGATACATAGCTAGCTAAAATTAGTACCATTCTAACAGACTGAAGACAGTGCAAATTGGCACAAAAAGTGGGTTTCACTCAGTGTCAGACTTAGGTGAGTTCATTATTCAGTGCTGGAATGTTTTGGATGAAAAAAAAATGATGAGGTATAAATGTGGCTGTATGTCTAAGTCATTGCACAACCAAATAATAGTTTTAATTAGGCATCCAGAAGTGGGAGGTTTTATCCTGATTTAGAAAAGTACTAAAGGATGTGCTTAACACTAAGGATATCCTTTCTGAATGTGATTCCTCCACTGAGGAATTGATTTAATCCATTTTCCCCTTGGATTCAGGCATTTTCAGGCAAGTGGTCGTTTATGCCCAATCTGTCAGGGTGGTGGCTTCCTCCTCACAGAGAAAAAAAAAGTAACTACACTCATGTTATAGCTTTTTAATGACTAAAAAAAGTTTAAAACCTGCCATTTCTTTAGCCATGTACAATGGGTTGGGGTTGAGGCTGGTTTTAGGCAACTTGTTTGGAGCTAGAGCCCTCAGCAGCCTAAATAATGCTCAGACAGGTAAAATTAAAAATCGAGTGGTCAGTCCTTTTGTCAGCTCAGGTCAGCTTTGCTTATCTGAATTTCAGTATGTGGTAAAAGAAATAAGAGAAATTTGCAGGTGTAAACAAGCACTTCACTGTTTTCTGTATGTGGCTTATTATCACATTAAACACTTAGGACAAAGTTTCTTTTACAGCTGAAAGAATTTACTCAGTTTAAGAGTGCTCAGCTGAGAATGGAACTGTAGAGACAACATGTCAAAGTGGTAAATCTGGCACTAGTGATGAATAGGAAAATAAATCTTTCGGGTTTAACTTTTATGACTTCAGAGCAAATGTCTGTAATGGCTAGTCAGTCTAACTTGGTGTTTAGAAAAACATTTAGTCCTATAAATAGGAAAATTCTATTAGGTCATTTACTTCCCTTCACTTCTACTTTGTACAATTGCTCATTTGGCAAGCTGCCCCTTTGTGATTGACTTTAATGAAAACTTTGACTTCAGATTGCTTTTCAAGCTTTTGCCTAATTAACCTCTTGTGTGAGCATGTCAGAATTATTCCATGTTTACTTAATGGGAAATGGAGAAACACCCAGTGCTTTGGATTTCCTTGCTCCTCAAAGCTCTACTTAGACCCCTAGAGGTGCCTATTTCCACATGCTATGGAAAAGCAGGAATAAGCTTGCTCATGCCATTGATTTTGCAGTCAGAACACTGGGAACCCACTGCTGGAGTGGGGAGATGGACAGTCCCTCCCTTCTTAGCAGCAGGACAGAAAATTTTAGTCAAGGTGATAATTGTATGGTGATTATTAGCAAGTGGCTCTTAAAACTGAAAAAGAGCCAGAATCTTTTAAGACAGTAGAAATAAGTAAAGGAGCGCTCTGCTATAATCTTTCATGTTATGCTGCTTGCAAGTTGGGGAGGAAATAAGAGTGGAGATCCTCTTGATCAATATTTAATGTGTACAGAGACCATTCGTATAGAAGGATTCATAGCCTGTAGTTACTTTTCTAATGCCTTTATAGGACTTCCTATATTCCCTTTGCTCCCAACATTAAACAGTGTTGCTTTTGAAACATAAACTATGAATTCAAGTCTTTATTGTAAGAAAAATCATTTAGAAATGATGATTTCTTGATTTCACTTAATTTTCTGAACATTTCTCTTGAATTAACAAAAATTAAAATGTTTTACAAAAATAGGTTTGCATATAACAATTCTTCTAGTCATAAAATTTAGAATGAGCTAGGTGTTAAAATCCAAGGATGGATGTTATGCTGTAAGGCTGGACACTTAATGTTGGTTAGTTTATGTATTATGTTGCCAACCCCTTGCATCTTTGAACTACAACAGATTTCATGGATCATGAATATGTAGGATTTGACTATTTTTTTTAATGACTGTTTTAAAAATAGAGAAAATGTTTTCTTTGGGTTCGGCTTTAAAACAGATCTTTCTGTCTTGGATTTTTTTCTTTAAAATGCTTAAGTTTAAAAAAGATCCCAAGTAGTGATGTTTTCTCTCACTGGAATTTTGACAAAGCATCTTTTTCTAGTGGTTTGCAGTAATGGATAAGCTTGCTTTTTTTGTCAAAATCCTAGGGAAAAGTAATAATCTAATCGGAAAAGGTCTTTAGAGAAGTATGGATTAGTTCTGTGTGCAGCTTCTGTTGCTGTAGCACCTCTCCCTGCTCCTCTCCTGTAGCTACGCCGCGCTCATCGCCGACTGGCCCGTGGTGGTCCTGGGCATGTGCACTGTGCTCATCGTGGTGTGTGCACTCGTGGGAATATTAGTTCCAGATCTTCCAGATTTCTCTGATCCACTGCTGGTAAGTCAGTACCAATCAGGTGTCAAATAAGTTATTTTTTTTGTTTGCCATGTTTTCCAGTGGAACCAGCAAACATCAAAAAGTGTTACCCACTTGTTTCCATTCCCTCTGCATTCTGCCAAGGTCATGTGTCCTTCAATAGAACTGCTTCCGATTGAATAATGTAAATTCATCCCAGTTTTAGATGTACTGCACAGACTATATGCTCTAAATCAGGTTTCAAAGGATGAAGGACAGGATCTGTTAAAGGAGAGAGGATTCTAAGTGCCTTCTGGGGATGAAGTAGTAGCCATATTGAAAGGATAAAAGTTAGTTTTGTCAGATTCTATTAAATATTGCACTCATTTTTTACTTTTCATGAATTGTCTTAAGCATGAGTAGCTTTAATGATTTTTTTTTAAATATGGCATTTAATCATTATCCTCAAATAAAAATAAACTCTTCCTGTAAGTTATTTGTACTTACAGTGTAATATGTGTATTTGTACACATCCATATGGATATTCTTGAAAACAGCCAAGTTAAAATTGTTTCAAAGTCACTTTTAAAATTATTTAAATATTTGCCTTATTCTTAGAGAAATACAGAAGAAATATTTAACAGTTTTTAATCATATTTAATCAATTAAGAGTGATAATTGAGATACAGAAGAGGACTTTGTAGAATGCCCTTCCTATGAAAACCAAGTGTTGAACATTTGATGAACTAAATAATCTCTTCTCAGAGAGAGCAGTAGGACATGCAAGAGCTCTTAATCCCTTGTCACTCTCTACAGTGGGTCATTATTTTGTCTGACTTGTCATGAAGCATTTTACCTCTAGATGTAGAAGCCTGGAGTAATTATGCTTCATAATGAGAACTATCCATCACTTTATCATGTTTCTGCTCTCCTGTTTGAGCTGAAGAATGAAAAGCATTAATGGAATTTTGTGCTTCTCTCCCCTTAGGGTTTTGAACCCAGAGGGACAGCCATAGGACAGAGATTGGTGACATGGAACAACATGGTGAAAAACACAGGGTACAAAGCAACACTTGCAAACTACCCTTTCAAATATGCAGATGAGCAAGCTAAAAGGTAAGGCTTTATAGTAAAAATGCATTTTGTTTTATTGGTGGTTTTGTATGTGTATCGTGCTTTCACCAGTACACTCTGAAGTTTAAATAAATATCCTGCCACTGATTTCAATAAATACAGAATCTAATATTCTGCAGTTCTTAAGGCCTTTCAAACCAGGCTAGATATTTCCCATTACCATATTTTAAAAAAAAATTATAATTTTACTTTTCTCTATGGATATTTTTGAAACTGAACTCAATGTTCTTTCATTTGAAGTCTCTTAATTTTAAGAAAAAATTAAATTAGTTTCATTTTTTGCATACCAAAATCACATTGGTAAAAATATGTTTTCTTACATGTAAGAGCCTTTAAGCTGTGTGACTTGTTTAGATGGTGCTGCTTTTAATAATTTCTTTGCTAAGGTAAAGTGAAACTCTTTGTTCTGGTTTAGTCATCAAGATGACAGATGGTCAGATGATCACTATGAAAGAGAGAAGAGGCAAGCAGACTGGAACTTCCACAAGGATACTTTTTTCTGTGATATTCCAAGTAAGTGGAGAAATGATACAAGGAAAGCTAAAAAGTTCTGACAGTTCAGAGTTTCTGAACTCTTCTGTACATTGTATACCATATTAGGAAGATACTTTTTACTTAATTTATACACACAATAAACACTTTCTCTCTCCATGCAAAAAATTTTATAAAATTGGACTGAAATGTTTCAAAGTCACTTTCAGAATTATTTAAAGATTTGCCTTATTGCTTCTATTCTATTGGCTCTTTCTTGGAATAAACTGTATTTATTTGAAGTGATTCCTTTAAGTGTTTCCATTTCCTGTAAGGAATTTTATTTGTTCTTTGTAGTACTGTAAAGTCAGTGTTTTGTGTGTGGCTAGAGATGTAGTCCTTAATTCACACTTGGGAAGAAGTTGGTTTTTGTCCATGCCATTAACTGGAAAACCTAAATAAAATACTTTCCTGTATATGTCCTGAAGGCATCCACCAATTATATTTTGTACAGAATGTAGGGGTTTGTTTACAGAAAAAAAATACACACAAAAAAAAAAACAACAAAGAAAATATCCCCCTTAAAGAAACAGGAATAAAAATAAAATGTCCCCACCTTAAAGCACTGTAGGCTTACGAAGCTGACTAAGTTAAACTGGAGGACAAAAAAGACAAAGTCTTTTGACTTTTTTATAAGGCACACTGCAGAACTTTGATAAGTCCTCTTCTGGCAGAGAGATGTAGATCTTGCCTCTATTCATAGAAGGACCTGAACTCTTTTGTGGCTACTTCCACATGTGAGGACTGATAAAGAGCACAAAACACAATTGTGAAATTATTTGTTTAGATTACTTGGTCTAAGAGAGCAATGACCAGGGAAAACTGGGGTGAAGAACAGTTTTGTTTGTTTTTTTTTTTTTTTCAATTACAGTATGGTCTTACATCTAAGTGAGAGGATGGGAGCAAGGTCATCGTTTCTGCTCCTGTGAACAGAACCAAATTAGCATATCATGAGTGAGGGAGAGGAAATGTACTTGGTGCTCTGCTGAGCATTCTTGAAGCAGAATTAACTCCTCTTATCCAGGCTGCTGTTCTGCACAGTCTCACTCTCCTTCTTTCCCCTGCTGTTTCTGTGTTGTCTCAGTTGTGACAGTCAAGAAGGAATTGCATTTCTATGGGAAAATTTGCTAGTCCATTATGTAAAGAAAACTGTTGATTTCCTCTTGACCCACTTTTGTCATGCCTGGTGTCTTTCTTTGTCTGCTCCGGGACATCTAGATTTCAGTTCCTAAAGCATGGTTGGAGATCATAAAGCACTGCCCCTGAGTCTTTTCATTGCAGCTTTGTGGAAGGCAAAAATTCTGTAGCTTCACAGCAGTGGGGAAAATTCAGCCTATTGGGATTTTGGAATGTTTTAATTACTGTGATAATGTTTCTTAACCCAGAATACTATACTGTCTTAGGCAGTTTTACATATTTGTGTTTGTATATTTTCCCTTTCGAGCTCACTGCCACTAGGTAATTATTTCCTTTCCTAAATCTGTCTTCTCATAAATGTGATTTAATTTGTAATTTAAGCTCCATGTGTCTAAACTGTGGAATTCTTGAAAATGGCCTCAAGGATATCACAACAATTTCCACTGCAGTCATTTGCTTCTAAAGCAAAAACATTTTTGTAGAAACAGCTTTATAATTATTATTTATATTCCCAAATGACTTACTAAATCAGCCTTTGATTACTATTATCAGTGTACTGCCATTATGCTGTGCCAAGAATTTCATAGTTTGCTGATTAGATCTTTTGATTTTTATTTGTTTGTCATATTTCAGAAGATAGTTTGCTTGAATAGAAGTCTGTAGAGCTTCTGAGTGGTATGTGGGATTGAAGATGCTATATTTACTATAAGCACCTTAAGGAAATAGAAACTTTCATGTGGAGTGAGTCTTACAGACAAACAGCTCATCTTGAAAAGGAGGTGAATTCCCCTGACTCGACAAAGATTTCCTGTGTGTCATTTGAATGGTGGGATTTTGCCTCAGCCTTTGATGCCAGGCCCACCCAGACAATCAGTGAAAACCCCCTTCTGTAATTTCAGGTGATCGCTACTCTCGAGTGGTGTTTGCATCAACAGAAGGAGAGAATTTATGGAATTTGAATGCAATTAAGTCAATGTGCAATGTAGACAACTTGAGGGTAAGTCAGTTTGGCATTTGTCTCACAAATGCAGAGCATGCATTTGCAACTTTGTTTTGCAGCCCACTACCATCCAGTAGCATATGAGAGGACTTTATGTGGTTCAGCTCCTGTCAAATGGTCAGTCAGCATGTACCTGCAGTTAAAAAACAACTTTCAATTGGGGAATTTCTTTGAGTTTTCTACTAATAGCATCCAGAATGGGGTGGAAGAGGGTTGCTTCAGGGAAGGACTATCTTAACTTTTACTGTGTGTTTCCTCATAGAATGTTATTCTCTGGAGCTTTGTTCTTAAGTCCCAGCAAATAATTGATTTTTCTTGTGTTTTCACCTCCAGGTGAACTAACTATAATCTCACAGTATATGCCATTTTCTCTGACACCCAGTGGATCACTCCAGTTATTTTTTTCTTTCATTAGTTTAGAATAAGATGGCAAATGGACCGCAAAAGAACTTAAGTAAAATAGTAAGAGTTTAATTTAAACTTTATTTGCAAACATAAGCTTGTCACTTGCTAGAGGGAACTCCTTTGAACCTCGCATGAACTTTTGGTTCACATACTGATGATTCTGCATGGAAATGAAGCAATATGTTTTTCATCTGTTAATAGTGAACAAATAATTTCCATTTTGCTCTTCTCCAAAACAAAAATAATCACAGAAAACTTAATTCATATTTCTCATTTATTTAATGAGAAATATTTTCATTATTGGTTTGATCATTGCCTGTTAGACAACTGTATTAATTTAGCAAATTCCCAAACTGTTTTCTCTACAACAGCCACAGTTTACTGGCTTGAAATGTTGAGCTGTAGTGGAACATTGTATAATGAATCTCCCTTGGCAGTCTGCTGACAGGCATTTTTTCCTGGTTGCCTCCCTTGTTGGAAGTGAGCTTTGTCCTCACATGCTTGTTAAATGTTCCTTATTTCCCCATCAGAGATGATTGCACTGACAGGATGGCTCGTGTGGTTTTATCCCTTATCTCTTGCAATCAGAACGAGCCAGGTGAGCAGAGTACAAAATTTAAAGCAGCTCAACTCAGTTTGGAATGAGCTGAACTAGGGAGTCATCATATCACCAGTTCAATCAGGAGATCCAGGGGAGAATAACCTTTAACAAGGGTAAAAATGGAGACTGAGGGAGGAGATGCTCATCTGTGCATTTACTGTAGTGTAGTCACACAGGCAGCTGATGCAGGTAAATCCAAGGTAGTGCAGATCATTGCAACACAATGCAGTCTGAATTAAAAAACATCATTCTGTTTAACAGAAGGTAATTAATTACCTCTGAAAAGTATCTCTGTAATGATTGCATTACTTCTGAGAATTTTTTCTTTTGTTCTTCCCCATCTGCTCACCTTGATAATAATGTATTATATCAAATACTGCTATACCTTCTGAGGGAAGAATGAAATTACTACAACGAACAAGGCCCATAAAATCAGCTCTTCCTTTGAAATAAGAACACTTCAGAAAATTAAATGTTTGCTGCTTGTTTCCTTACTTAGGAATAAAGTAATTAAACACCTCAGCTAAGCAGAACAGCCGTGCATCATGGTAACAGCATTGATTTTTAGCTAGTTAGTATAGAAGACAAATGAATATGGTTAGGTTTTGGTATTTTTGCCTGTCTGTGCATATAAATTTATTTTAAAAATTAGATACTCAGGGCTCAGAAAGGGTTGAAGTTTTTTTTCATCATTTCTTTTTAAATGCTGGTTAGTTACAAGTAACATTTAAATTACATAAACACTTTCTGACAATTTTTGAGTATTTGTAACACTTCTTAGAACTCACAAAGTGCTGTGCTATGTCCTACTTTTAAATGCTAAGTTCTGCTAGCACTCAGTCCCCAGGGAGGCCAAGGATGCTGATTTGTGCTGCAGCCATAACAAAAAATCTATGACTTTGGTGACCTTCTGGTCTTACAGACTCTTTTCTGACTGTAGTTATTTTTGGTTTTGAGCTCATGCTTGTTTAGGGCCACAGTTCTGTTGAATTAAATGGAAAAGCTTTCTGTATTCAAAGACAGGAAAATCAGGCACTGCTTGCTGGAAATGCAAACCTTAGAATTTGTGTATTTTTCTGATGATAAGCAGGGTATCAGCACCAACTAGTATTGGCTTTAGTGTGGAACTAACAGCATATCCTCTTTGCATTAATTGTATTCCCATCTGCTTGTAACTACTTTAACCATAGGTTTTACTGACACTTAGGGGCTCTACCCTGCATCTGTTCAGCATATGCAAGTCCTATAATCTTCATGGAAACTTTATATACAGAATAGTTATAGGAGGTGTTCTAATTTTTTTACTACTTGGATAAGAAGAGGGGTTTTTTTTTCTCCTGTTAATTGCAGAATGTTTTCCCTATAAACTGCAGTTATTTTATAAACTTTAATGACTGTATATTATTATGTCTTCAGACTGCTTCCCCAAAGCAGAGGATTTGTGATTCTCTGTCACTGCAGAGAGCCATTTGGGCAAATCTGCCCACAGATGCATGCAGGTTGCATGGCTTTGTTTCCTTACTTGTTCCAAAATAAATTGATGTGCCAGTGGCAGACCAGGTCTGGAAACACCAGAATGACCTTTCCATCCCTTTGGATCACCAACAAAGCCCAGTGCTGCAATCTATTAACATTTACGTAGTATTTTAATGAGCTATCAAGAGCTAAGTTTTGTATTTTACTTTCTAATTTCCAGCTACCAGCTCATGTTACTTTATCTTTGGCAGCAGTTACTTTGCCAGTGAATGTTTATGGCCTAGAGCAAGTGTAGAAGAACAGTATATAAACCTCATTGTCCCATCTTGAACCTGAATACATACAGAAGACAATACAATCCTATCCTCCCAGTTTGCCTATTATATCCTCATAAGACTAACCTGGAGATGTGCCATGAAAAACACAGATATGCTATTCCAGTGCTTCCTTTTATTTAGTAGGTTGTTCAGTTTTTCCTGAGTTTGCATGTGTGAGTGTTTTTATCTGGAAACAATCAAATTTGAATTATCCTGTTTTTGTGGAATGCCAGTTTGTTATTGTTCAGAAACTGATTGACAAAATTTGGTCCATATTCAAGCTTTTATAACTGCTGAGAGAATCCCCCAGTGTATTTTTTGGTCTGCAGTATGAAGGAGTGCTAATAATAAGCCTGTGCAATTTTGCTGAAGGAAAAAAGAAAAAAGAGGCTAAGTGGTTTCTTTCAGATCACTTAAACTTAAAGCATACATGGACAACTGTTTCAAGGTGCACTCCTATGAAATCTGAAGCACATGGCTTTATTTATGTATTAATATATGTCATATTCTGTGTAACTTGATCAAAACACAACTTTTACATTTATCTTAACTATTTGAAGGACTAATTCTACTTTGTCACATATAACAGCTGTTCTGTTTTTAGAGACTTTTATTCCTTGTGCTCTCCAAAAATTTAGTTTTCTCAACTTGAGAAAATTTCACTGATCTAATCTGGTTACTTAAGAGTTTCATTTCTGGTTTATAGTTACTTTCAGTTTGTGTAGAAGTGTCTTGAGGTGATTTAGCTAAGTTGTGCTCTTACTGTCTTCAACTAAATGTGGAGTATTCTGGTAAGTGAAAGAAAAATATCCCCATAAAGGATTAAGACTCTTTTAGTTCAGGAGAGCTTTAACCAGAATGTGCTGTGCATCATGGATGCAGTGTTCAGAGGCATGACTTGTTACTTCGGGGTTCTTCATGACAATGGAATTATCTTGTGCTTGTGCTTTGGAAATCCTGCATGACTTAGGGACATACAGTGCCTGGGTGGCAGGCAGAGCTGCTTGGGGACAGTGCCTGCCAGCTGTACAAAAGCTAAAGGAGACTCATAAAATCAGAGTTGTAGAAGAGAGATTGGATGATGGAATTTATGGTAAAGCTGTCACATCCTTCTTTCAGGATTGTAAGTCCTTGCCTGTCTGAGGAACTTCAGGATATGATTCCAAGTAGAATTATACTTCACTGGTGTATGGCTGATTGTTTATTCTCAGGAGTATAGCATGAGATAATAAAAGAGAGTTAACAGTCCTCAGACTGGAAAGAAATAAAACACCTCAGTGGATCTTCAAATAATACTCCAAACACTTTTGCCAATTCTGTGCCACTGTGACAAGTCTGCATACTGGCTGGTTTAGTCTGCTGCATGTAAGAGGATACTGATCAAAAGCAGTGTGTGTGGAAATAAGAATTTAATATGCTAATGCCAAAGGACCATAAACTGAATTTTCATCATTTCAAGGGTTGTTTTTTTTTGGTTACTGAATGTTTCAGACTGTTACTTTAAACTGGATTTGTCTCCCTGTCTGTCTTTATACAGATCAGATCCCATTCGCAGTTTGGTGATCTGTGCCAGAGAGCCACTGCTGCTTCGTGCTGCCCCAGCTGGACACTGGGCAACTATATTGCTATTCTGAACAACAGGTCATCGTGTCAGAAAATCGTGGAGCGGGACGTCTCTCACACCCTAAAGCTGCTTCGCACCTGTGCCAAATACTACTACAACGGGACCCTGGGGCCAGACTGCTGGGACATGAATGCCAAAAGGAAGGACCAACTCAAGTGTACAAATGTGCCTCGCAAATGTACCAAGTACAATGCTGTTTACCAGATCCTTCACTACCTAGTGGACAAGGATTTCCTAAGCCCAAAGACAGCTGACTATGTCTTACCAGCTTTAAAATACAGCATGCTCTTCTCTCCCACCGAGAAAGGGGAAAGCATGATGAGTATTTACCTAGATAACTTTGAAAACTGGAACGCTTCTGATGGTGTAACAACCGTCACAGGGATTGAGTTCGGAATAAAACATAGGTTGTTTCAAGATTATCTGTTGATGGATACTGTGTATCCTGCCATAGCCATTGTAATTGTCCTGTTAGTTATGTGTGTGTACACCAAGTCCATGTTTATCACGCTGATGACTATGTTTGCAATAATTAGTTCCTTGATTATTTCTTATTTTCTCTATCGGGTAGTATTTAATTTTGAGTTCTTCCCATTCATGAATCTCACGGCATTGATTATCCTTGTTGGGATTGGAGCAGATGATGCTTTTGTCTTATGTGATGTTTGGAACTACACAAAGTTTGATAAACCTCATGCTGGAACCTCTGAGACAGTGAGCATCACATTGCAACACGCTGCTCTTTCCATGTTTGTCACAAGTTTTACAACCGCTGCTGCCTTCTATGCTAATTATGTCAGCAATATCACAGCAATCAGGTGTTTTGGTGTTTATGCTGGCACTGCCATTCTGGTGAATTATGTTTTGATGGTTACATGGCTGCCTGCTGTAGTTGTATTACATGAACGATATCTTCTCAATATTTTCAGTTGCTTTAAGAAACCTCAGCAGAGGGTATACAACAACAAAAACTGCTGGACAGTGTTGTGCCAAATGTTCCACAAGATTATTTTTGCAGTCTCAGAAGCATCCAGGATATTTTTTGAGAAAGTTTTGCCATGCATTGTTATCAAATTTCGGTATATTTGGCTTTTCTGGTTCCTTGCCTTAACAATTGGTGGAGCGTATATTGTGTGTGTAAATCCAAAGATGAAGCTGCCGTCATTGGAGCTCTCCGAGTTTCAGGTATTTAGGTCTTCTCACCCATTTGAACGATACGACGCAGAATACAAAAAACTTTTTATGTTTGAACGTGTCCACCACGGAGAAGAGCTCCACATGCCGATTACAGTAATCTGGGGTGTCACACCTGAGGATAATGGTGACCCTTTAAACCCTAAAAGCAAAGGAGAGCTGCAGCTAGATAATAGTTTTAATATTGCTAGTCCAGCTTCACAGGTTTGGATTTTACGTTTCTGTCAGAAGTTAAGAAATCAAACCTTTTTTTATCAGACTGAAGAACAAGACTTCACAAGCTGCTTCATTGAAACGTTTAAGCAGTGGATGGAAAATCAAGACTGTGATGAGCCATCCCTTTACCCCTGCTGCAGCCACTGGAGCTTTCCATACAAACAAGAAGTTTTTGAATTATGTATCAAGAGAGCTATAATGGAGCTAGAAAGAAGCACAGGGTACCATTTAGACAGCAAAACGCCAGGGCCTCGCTTTGACCTTAATGACACCATCAGGGCAGTGGTGTTGGAGTTCCAAAGCACCTACCTCTTCACACTGGCTTATGAGAAAATGCATCAGTTCTACAAAGAGGTAGACTCATGGATTTCAAGTGAGCTTAGTTCTGCTCCTGAAGGTCTTAGCAATGGTTGGTTTGTGAGTAACCTTGAATTTTATGACCTGCAGGACAGTCTTTCTGATGGTACTCTGATTGCCATGGGCCTTTCAGTTGCCGTTGCATTTAGCGTTATGCTTCTTACAACCTGGAACATAATCATAAGCCTTTATGCAATAGTTTCAATAGCTGGAACTATTTTTGTCACTGTAGGTTCTCTGGTTCTTCTTGGGTGGGAGCTGAACGTGTTGGAATCTGTCACAATCTCAGTGGCTGTTGGCTTGTCAGTGGACTTTGCTGTTCATTATGGAGTGGCTTATCGCTTAGCTCCTGACCCTGACCGAGAGGGGAAGGTCATTTTTTCTTTAAGCCGTATGGGTTCTGCTATTGCAATGGCTGCCTTGACTACATTTGTAGCTGGGGCAATGATGATGCCCTCAACAGTGTTGGCATACACTCAGCTTGGCACTTTCATGATGCTTATAATGTGCATTAGTTGGGCTTTCGCAACGTTCTTCTTCCAGTGCATGTGCCGATGCCTTGGGCCCCAGGGCACTTGTGGCCAGATCCCACTACCAAAAAAACTGCGGTGTAATGCCTTCTCTCAGGCCTTCTCAGGAGCCCAAGGGGGCAGAAGTCAAAACAAATCACATCCTGTTAGCAAGTACCAGCTGGACCCCAGAAGTCAAAAAACAGAATTGGAGCATGAGCACTATGAGCTTGAACCTCTGGCGTCACAAACCGGAATCTGTAACCCTGCGGAGAAAGTGACATATGAAGAAACTCATATCTGCTCAGAGCTCTTCAGCAGCAGGCCCCAGAACTCATGTGTTCCTATGCATCCAGCCTATAATAGTGAAGTGAGTAAAGGCATCAAAAATGTTGCTAATTCAGCTGTGCTGCAGACGTCTATTGACCAACACACCATATGCCCGATTTTCTCTCAGAACAGGCAGTGTAGCTGTCCTGATGCGTATAAGCAGGTGGCAGTGAAGTGGAGTCCACACTCCTGTCAGCAGTTAAGTGACACCTTCTGTTACCAGTGTTCTCCCTCCCCTGGGACCATGCAGATCCAAAGCTCTGTAGCTCCTATAAATGCTTTACAGCAAGCTGCCGAGGGTTATGTGCATCCAGTCCAGCATGTCCTCCATTGCAGCTGCCTTCAAGGAAGGCTCAAAAGAACAATGACACAAAACTCTCTGCCTAAAAATTTTTTCCTCCACTCCGTGCAACAGTTCCAGGCACATCAAAGAATAAACAGGACAGATACATATACTCATCAAAACCCAGAGGAAAATGTAAGAACTGTTCCAAAGGTGATGAGCTCCTCACAGTTCCTCTGCCGAAACGCAGCACCTCTAATAGTGCGTTGCTCTGAATGTGAGAAGAGCGTCTCAAATAACCAAAAGGGATTCTGTCAGCAGACAGACAAGTGTGATGAAAAGGGTGGTACAGAAGCGAACGGGGTGGAAAGCAAGAAAGTCTCTCTGTCAAAGCAGAAAAAGAAAGCTGAGAGCAAGATAGATCAGCGTTCCTTGCAGAATGACCGAGTTTTGAAGGCTGACCAAAACAATAAAAAACATCTGCTGACCAGGTCAGGGAGAGAGGCTCGTTCCGAGGGTTGCCATGAAAGTTCACACTGTTGTGGCAAGGCAATCGCAGTGAAGTGCAATTCTGTTGACTGTCAAATGCCAAACATCGAAGCCAATGTGCCTCCTATGTTAATGCGCCCAGAACTTTCCAATGAAAGTTTGTTAATAAAAACACTATAATAAACCTTTAATTTGGCAATCCTGCGTCTTTCTTTTAAAAGTAAGTTTAAAGCACTAGAAAGGAAAGTCCTGAATAAATATGAATTATAATTTGCCTTTTGGAATGAAAAATGTATTTTATAGAACAATAACATTTATACATTTCATAAAGCCATTACATGTAGTAAAACCTGATGTTGTCCAGAATGTTTTTTTGCTATAACTCATAAGGTGGATTATCCTTCTTTTAGATTTTGTTCCAGGGCATTAGTGTTTGATTTCTCCTTATAAACCATCTCAAGAAATAAAGCTTTACAAAGAAACTCTCCCTGTTCTGAAGCCAGGGCTTGTGAGATCAATAACGTTTGGGGCAGACTGAGATTGCCACATTTCCTGAGTACATCATTTACCTTTATTCTCCTGCTGCCTTGGCAGGCTTGTGCACACTTTGAAACAGCAGCAGGACTGTAACTGTGTTCTGTCAGGATTGTTTGACAGACCAGCTCTGCAGGGTAGCCTGTTTGGGGAATATTTTTAACTATTCATCCTAACAAAATCTAAGGAAAAACTCCTGGAGGTCTACAGCATTTTCACTGCCTGTGTTGCATTTCTGTATATATAGTGCAGTAAAACATTTTAAACTGCCTTTCTGGCAGTTACTGTATAGACTTTACCATTACATACCAGAGAATACAGGTGGAAACAATAGTCAGTGAACATTATTGACTTCTCGGTGATTACAACAAAAATACAGTTTATGGAGCTGACAGATATATGTAAAATCAGGACTTATAAAACTGGACATGAAGTGCCTTGCAATACTGAACTTTTTTCCCACAGAGTTAATCTACTGTGGAGAAAGGCGTAGTTAATGCACAGGTTCTAGACTTCCTGCCAGCAGTATCAGATTAAGTCAATTCAAAAGACTCAGAAACATAAAATATTGTGTTCTGAGTGTTCTATCTGGAGAAGTTCCCAGATGAAGTTACAAATACTGAACTAAACCGTATAACCAAGAAGTTGGATTTCAGATGTTGTATCTGTGTATGTACAGGGTTTAGTCACATGATAGCTGTGGGTAATCATGGGAATACTTGCTGGTCTTATCACTCTGGGAGAGTGATTTGAGAGCTGGAACTGTGTAGCATGTCGTAATTTCTGTGTTACCTTAATGACAAATCTCTCTTCATTTCATTGCTTGGTTATGCTGATAATACTGATTTATGAGGCTGAAGATAGTTTTCATAGGCTGACGTGGTATCGGGTACTTGGTGTGTAATGAATCACTGGAGGAAAAGCTTGGCTAATTCTGCCCTAGTGTTCATGTTGGAGGCATGCAGAAGGTTCACATCATGCAACAAGCCACTTTGGTTTGGCTGGGAGTAGTGATGTTAGTGCTTATATGTCCCAGTGACTGAAGAGGTTGAAATCTACAGAAAAACCTGTATTAGTTTTACATGGTTTAAGAAGAGTATAATTCTTTTTTAGTTATAAAATAAGACTTGGTTTTAGTTACCTTGGAACTTGTCACTCAGTTTAGAGCCTGATTCTTTAGTTTGTAACAAGAGCAATTCAAGACTTTTCTGTGCGCTACAGACACCATTAATTATAAGCTAACACTTGCAGTGCTAGCAATCTAAAGAAATTTAAGGGAATAAGAAATAAATTGGACTGTTACTGTTGTCCAGCTTTTATTCTGCCCACCATATCTGCTTGAGTGTAGCTTGTCAGCTTTTGTCAAAGCAGCATGTAATGCTTGCCACAGTGCCTGTCATATGAGCTGTCATTCACAGCTTTGAGACATGGGCCTTTGGGGAGGTGCCCAGCCAATGCATCTACAGAACAGAGAATTCAGCTGTGCTGCAGACATCTGTTTTGTCAGCTGATGAGCTCAAAATGATATTTTTCCCCAAGCCAGTTTTCCATCCTGCATTCTGGGTAAGGAAACCACCTTTATTTGCTTGCACTGGTAACTGGTTTTGTAATGGTGATGTAAGTGATGGAGATGATTGTTATGTTTCCATAATGATTTATATGTTCTTGAAGGCTGATACAGTGAGAAAAATGGGGCAGATAAGGAGTTGTGGTGTAATGTGCTCTTAGGAAAGATTAAGATGAACTAATATTCGTGGCTAGTGAGCAGGATCACTGCTGTATCTGCCTTTTGTGTCTTTGCCATTTCCTCCCTGCAAACTGCTTTATCTTTTCCAAATCAGCTAGCTGGACAAGGAGCAATCAGTGGCTTAGGTACGTTTGATAGTTATGGATGTAGCATCTTGTATGTGTGTGCTATATCTGTGTCAATTCAGGTGTAGACTATAAAACCCAAGCCAGTGCAACTCCTGGAGAGTGGAAGAGAATAGGAACTGGTTCCAGTGACAGATTGAGGGTATGCATTACTCTATCCCTAGAAAATCCAAGAGAGAAATAAATAAATGGTAATAATTAAGTTTTTACAGGCTACTGGAGCGAGTGAGGATAGGTGGAACTCTGTTCCACTCCAGGAAGTTTTAACAAGAACCATTACATCCTGCTGAGACATCTTTCGAAGGCTTGGCAGTGATGGCCAAGTCCCAAGGGAAGCTGATGAGCTTAAAATACTGGAATTTCTATTAGCTAATGTGCTGTCACTGAGGTCCTGCCTTGCTTTGGGGTTGCGTGGGGGATGTGGATGTGTGCACACCTCACAGATTGGCTCAGTGAGGTGTTTCTCCTCTGGGCTGCCCAGGTGGGCTGAGGGCCCCGCCACTGGCTCATGCTTCCTCTGGGAAGTAACATGGTCCTGGATTTAGAAAATGCAGAGCTTTAGTTCTGTGGATAATCCATGCTGGGATGTTTGGGAATTTTTCTGCCAGTGTAGCTTGAGACATGACAGGTGAGCTTTCTGCCTTTCCAAAGTCTAGGAAAGACTTGACAGTAACTTGTACGTGTTACAAGAGAGTCTTTAAAGTGACATCTCTTTGATTATGCGAGGAAGGAAGGAAACTTTATGTGAGAAGACAGTGGTCTCTTTGTGGCTTTAAAGTTACTGGTATGCCTTATTCAGGAATAAAGACTACAAGCCAGAATCTTCCTGAGAGAGTGACTTATATCTGAGACCAACTCACTCAAAGTCACTTTACCTAGGGAAAAAAAATATATTTAACACAATAGATACCTTAGTTATCTGTATTGTCATTAGGACCTGTGTTTTTCAGGTCATAATCACATTTGTAGTGTGGGTAATATGTTGATCAGCTTAACAAAAAAGATTTAAAAATTTACAATAAGTTCTTTAAAATACTAAACCCAGCTCAATCTATAATCACTGGCAATGCAGCTACCTCATACAAAGGATTGGGGGGTGGGTAGGTAGCTGATAGAGTAACGTAAAGAAGTTTTAAATTAGTGTTTTACTGTTTGTGTTTTTAAAGAAAATTAAAATCCATCTTTTTACAATCACTCATAATCACTTTAATTAGATCTTTTTGAATGATGTGGGAGAATTGCTTTGAAGTGCTTTGAATTAGGAATACCCCTCATATTGCCAGATGGAGTCCTGGCAGTCAGTCCAAGAGAGCTCTAAAAATACAGGTTGACAAATGACAAAAATTTTAGCACTGTAAGAAATGTCAACTATTATAAAAATTGAATATATTTTATATATACAAAGACTGTTATACTACTTAATACAGGTAGCAGATGGATGATTCAGGCCAGAATCACACTGACTTCATTGAATTGGACCTTAAATTTTTTCCACATGCTGGCAAGGTGTATTAAATTTTACTTTAGCCAATAACATTTGAAGTGCCTCTACATGCAGCATTTGATTTATGATGGTGATCTGGGACACCGTCCTACTAAGTGTTGCATATTCCCACAGTGCAAAACAAGGCTTGCCTTTGCAATAAAAAGCTCAGCCTGGTGAAGTTATAGTCTGGAAGAGAGGAGAGAACTTCTCCAAGTTCATAACAGATCTCTGCAGACTCGTGAATTTGGATCTGGTGTCACCATTGCAGAGCTACCCTCACTTTAACTGTGTTATCCTTTGACTATTTATTCACTCACTTTGTCAGAAAAAGGTCTCTGAGGTCTGCAGAGCCTGTGGCATCGATCATGCACAGCTTAGAGAGGCTGCAGCTTTTAGGTAGTACTGTCTGAATACTAAGTAGTCTGAAACCAAGGACTCTTGAGTTTGCTGTTTCCCTTTGCTTGGCAGCCTCTATTCCAAGTTTTTCCTAAGATCACCACTTCAGAAAGCTGCATGGAGTCAGGTGTTTCCTGGAGACACGTAATTTGGAGTATTTTGGTACACCTGAAATGTATTAAAGGTAGTATGTTCACTTTGGGTTTGGATTCTGTTACTTTAAATTTTGGTCAATGTCACTTTATCTGCAAATGGATAGACATATTCCAGAGGAACGGCTGCTTGTTGCTTTTATTTAAATTCTCTTAGTTAGAAATGTATGTTGAGTCTAGTTCCCAAGCTGTTAATTTAAAACTGATGCCCATCTGTCTTCTTAAAAGCAGCAGGATAGCACTTGCTCTCTTGCTGAGGGCTGGCCACAATGGTGGCACTGTTCAAAGTTGAACCCTTCCAGCAGCAATTCTTTAGAGCAGATGGATGGCTTTGCTTTGAGGCCTAAACAAACTTTCTTAAACCCTTGTAAAGCCTTAACCAAAATTGTCTGTAGATTAATCTTAATGGCAATTCTAGAAATGTTTCTCTGTGGCTTAGGAAAGGAGTAGATTGTTCATGGCTGACTAGTTAGTAATGCTGGCTTTATTACAGTGCCCTGATCCTTGGAAAACAGTGTGACTAAAATACACACTCAGTAATAGCAGGTCCTTAAAAATTTGACCTAAGCCATGTCTTCTGCATCTAATAATATTTTTACAATATTATTCAGTAATTGGAAATGTCGTAGTTTAAATTGTAAGATTGATGATGTACTGAAATGATTACTGAGTTTATGTGTATTTGAAGTCATTTTCAGGACAAGTGAAGGACAGGTGAGGACAGCTTGTCTGACGAGGTGGCACCTCTGGTTATCTGCTCACTCAACGCTCAGAGCAGGTCCCCACCTGGCTGTGGTGGCAGCGTTCAGGAGCTGCCAGGAGCTGCCAGGTACCTGCAGCATGGTGGGGAGCAGAGGGGCAGCAGCTGCATCAGCCTCCTCTTCTCCCATTCACTCACTGGTAAAGTTCTCCATTTGGTAATAAAAGCCCCTTCAGTGTGATGTGTGCTGGACCAATAATTCACCTCTTGTTTTAGTGGTATGAATCAGAGGTAAGTTAATTGGAGTTATTTGAGCTGTGTTGGTATAAGAAAGAGAGGTATCACAACTGCTGAGTGATTTGCTCTCATAAAAATTCCAAAGTGTTTGGCCCAAAATCCACTTTTGAGGAGAGATGTTTATGTGCAAATGCAGAACCCATCAAAGTTCTTACAGTCCAGGTAAAAATGAACAGAAATTGGCAACTGAAGGCACATGAACTCAGTCCTGAAAAGATTTGACAGCACAGGAAAGCAGGTTTAGCACTGCTTTGAGAGGAGAGATCTGTTGGACCCATCTTGCAGTATAAAATTAGATACTCTCCTTCACTTTTTCTTACAAAAATCTGCTTTTATATATTTTTAAATCTGTATTTTTAAAATTATGTTTTAAATATCTCTGTTATAATATATGATAGTATTGTCCCAAAATTTTCCAAGTGGCCTAATATGCCATGGCTGAACATCAAACCTTTTCCCTAAAAAATGCCCTTTTTAATCTGGTGGAACTTGAACTCAGGACAGTCACATCAGCAAGGTTGTTCAAGTCTATTATTCACCTTTTCCTCTATTCTGTGTTCTTAGTTAGGGTTCTGTCTCAACTGACCCTAAAATTTTGGGCCTTTCTCACATGTACATTGCTTTCAAGCAAGCCCTGAGAGCTTGCTTTGTTTCCTGACATAGCAGTGAATCTGTTAAGAGTCAAATGTAGCTTGATCTGTCATTAGTATACATTAAAGGAAACTAATTTCCCTGTATCCCATGTGTTCATAAAACTGCTTGTAACAGGCCTTCTCTCCATTTGTTGGTTCCTTTTGTCTTGAGCTCCTGAAGTACAGCTTCTGTAGTGGTGTAGCATAATCTCTTTGAGCCTTTCTTATTAGAGAAGCTTTATTTACATTTGGGGAGTATAATATGTCAGCTTTTTAAGACTTCACAGCAGTACTGCACTACAAAACAGGGCAGAAATAGAGAGGGCTGACACTGGTTTGAATACTTGGAGCAGTAGGTAGTTCCATTACATGGAGGTGTTTTATTTGGCATAGCACTGAAGGAGTATAATCCTCACAAAGACAGGCATTATGAGTCTTGTAACATAAATGACAGATAATAACTTACTCTCACCTTCTTTTGTGTAGCATAACCTTCACACAAAGAAACTTAAAATAAGTAATTCAGGAAGTATTAAGCAAAACAACATAAAATTGAAAAGTGCTTGGATTATAGTGGCTTGCCAGGAGGTAAGCTCTACTGCTTTTTCAATTCTGTAAGGACTTTTTAAACCACCTTGCTTAATATGTCCCAGGTGAACAACATGCTGATGTTGAATGAGAATTCAAGAACCTTTCCTCTGATACAGTATCATTTTCCAGAGAAGTTTGAGTATGTGAAATAAAAGGACTGGGGGAAGATACCTTACCAAAATAATGTGTCATAATAAAACCATCATTCAGGTATTAATCTGGCTTTTTCATCATTTGCAGCTGAGAAGTGTTATGGGACTTGAACTAATACATTTTGACTGCAAAGTACTCAAGCCTGTATGCAATGATTTGAGACAGCTCAGTAGGTGCACTGGATAACTTCAATATCAATTATCTTAGAGCAGGGGAGAGAGAGAATCCCAAATCCTTATTTGTATTGAAATACTCTTGTACACTGCACAGAGGGACCAAATGTACTGAAAATATGTTTAAACTACAATATTTGAGATAACAGTAACTTTATAATCTCAGAGTAATAAGCATGAAACAGAGTCACAAACAATAGCGTGTATAATGTGATTGATGTTTAATTAGGGAATGGGAACTTCTGTGCATTTGAAAACACCAGTATTTGAAAGGGGAGCATTCAAAGAACCTGCAGTAAATCATACAATCACTTAGGTTTGAAAAGACCTTTATGATTATTGAGTCCAAGTGTTAACCCAGCACTGCAAGCCACTACTAAAGCATGTCCCCAAGTGCCACATCTACATGTCTTTTAGAAACCTCCAGGGATGGTGGCTCAACCACTTCGCCAGGCAGCCTGTTCCAGTGCTTTACAGCCTTTTCTGTGAAGAAAAAAAACATTCCTAATATCCAGTCTAAACCTCCTGTGGTGAAACATGAGGGTACCTCTGTCCTATTGTTACCTGGGAAAAGAGACTGATCCCCACCTGGCTACAAGCTCCTTTCAGGCAGTTGTAGAGAGTGAAAAGGTCTCCCTGAGCCTCCTTTTCTCCAGGCTAAACACCTCCAGCTCCCTCAGCTGCTCCTCACAGGATTTGTGCTCCAGACCCTTCCTCAGCTCCATGGCCCTTCTCTGGACTCTCCAGCCCTTCAATGTCCTCCCTGTAATGAGGGGCCCAGAACTGGACGTAGCATTTGAGGATTCACTCCCCTCATCCAGATCACTGATAAAATGATCATTAACATTAAACAGGGCTGGCCTCCAACACAGAGCCCTGAGGAACACCCCCAGTATTCCTCACTGGGGCCACCAGCTGGATTTAACATTCCCCACCACTCTGGGCCCAGCCACCCAGCCAGGTTTTACCTGGTGAACAGTGCACCCATCCAAGCCTTGGGCAGCTCATTTCTCCAGGAGAGTCCTGTGGGAAATGATGCCAAAGGCTTTACTGAAGTCTTGGTAAGTACATCCACTGTCTTCTCCTCATCCTCTAAGTGGGACACTCATCAGAGACAGAGATCAGGTTGGCCAAGCAGGACCTGCCTTTCATCAGTCCATGCTGGCTGGGCCTGATCCCCTGGTTCTCCTGCATGTGCCATGTAATGGCAACCCAGCTGATCTGCTTCCTGGTTTCCCTGGCACTGAGGTAAAGGCCTGTAGTTCCCTGGAGACTCCTTCAGCCCTTCTTGGCAACTTCAGAAAATGGGGACCTCCTCAGTTAGGCAGGATGGCTGGTAAATGGCTTGGAGAGCACATCCACCAGCTCCTTCAGTAGCCTTGGAGGGTCTCATCCAGCCCCACAGGCTTGTGTCTGAATGGTGCAGCAGATCTCGTTGCTGCTTGTTCAAGTACATCCAAATAGTTTTCAGTGCTATAACTTCTATATACTCCACTTGGTATCTGTTACACAAGTTCACAGGTACATCAGTGCAGTGAATTCAGCTGTCAGCAGTCTGGACTTTGCATGGGGACTGAAGTGCCTCCTGAATGAGCAGCTCAAAACTGCAACCACCTCTGAAAGCAGAATGTGAGTATGCCTGTTTGGCTTGTGCCAGACACTGGTTTGTTGTGGGCAGTGGAGAAGGGAGGTTGAAATTTCTACTGCTGTTTGTCCCCTGAATGCAGAAGCTACTAACCTTGCCCAGCATAGATATTTCAAAACTCAAAAGGCAAATCAATGAAGTCCTTGTGGTCCTGTGTAGCTGAAACTTTGTGTATGGGCTGAGATTCTTTGATTGTTCCAAATGAATTCTTAGATTTTTGTAGCTAAGAAGTTGCTTATGTTCAAACTTACTTATTTTTCACTTTGCCCTGTTGACCTGATCTATTTCTGCTTTGGTACTATCAAAGAAACACTATGCTCTTATGTTTTAATTCATATTTATTTCAAATATATAAAAGCTAGAATAACATGCCTGGCTTAAATTCCTATTATTATAACTGATGTTTAATGTTATTATTACTTCAGTATTTTTTAAATGGACAAGACCAGTAGAGACATATAAACTCTGATTTAATTTACCAATTTTAGTACATTGTGATTGTATTTCATGAGGCCTTTAAAATAATGAATTTGAAAGGCTAGGCCTGGATGCACAGATGATTCAAAGCACCTGAACCTGCATCCCAAAGGACAAGAGCTGGTTATGATACTGCAAGGGGCCAACCAGTTCTGAGGGGCTGCACTTCTATCAGTGTATGCCTGCTTTTTCAGTGTGTTTGCAGACACAGAACTTGAAAAAAACCCACTATTACATCTCTGCTAGAGCTTTGAGCAGAGGGAGGGGTTGATCTCAAGTGGCAGTGCAGGTGATGTGGCCTGTGCAGCAGGGAGGCACTGGGCCATGCAGTCCCTGAGGATTAGAGCTCTCAGCAATTTATCTATCTGATATTGGGTCTAAATTGGCCTTTTGTCCCTTGCCATTGTGTTACCCTGCAAGTTACTCCCCTTCCTTTGGGCAGCTCCCTCCTGGTGCTCCTGTTCCTCAAATCCATGCAGTTGCTGCTGCCTGCGAGGGGCCCCACTGAGGAGGAGCCCCTGCTGCTCCCAATATTGTGTGCAGCCCTGTTGGAGCCAACAGCCTTGTTGGTACAAACTACTACACAGAGGTGATTTATGGGAACATGCACAGAGCAAATAGCTCAAAATCATGCCCTAGAAAATGTCAGTGAGGTCATAAAAAATTCAGGAAGAGATTATGCCAAGAATTAAGGAAAACAAGAATAGACATGAGACACATGCAAGTTGCCCTATGTGATGAGAAATCAAGCCTTTATAATCAGCTCCAGAAACACAGCAAAACTCTTTACCATTTTGCAAATTAGGCACAGTGGGACAGGGGGTGACTCAAAAGCCAGGATAGCTACAGGATTCCAGTGACATGAACATTTCAGAAAATACCACCAAGGAAAAAACAAATTGCAAGTCATATTCCTCATATATAAGGAATTCCTGCACTCTATGAAAAACTGGAGAGCAGATTTCTCCAAGAACTCTAATGTTCAGCCTAGCTTTGACTCCCAGACAAATCAAATATGCAGTCAAGCTAAGGTTACCCTTAACCTTGTTAAGGGGAGGAAGAGTTGGTGGCATTCATTTATTTCAGTGGCCTTGCCCTAAAGGTAGCTGTTGTTTCGTACGGTCACCTCCTCTGCCTCCTAGGTTCTGGGAAAACAGCAGGGGTGCTGTGAGCCCCTGAGGTGGGCTGTAAATGTGAGGGCTGTGAATTTAAACCTCTTGTGTTTCTGATCTCAGAAATTATCCTGACATCTCACATCTGCTGTCTCGCTCCTGGTTTTGATACACTAAAATAGTGTATCCTGAAAAGCCTGATTGATGCGAAACCCTACTGGAGTTTTCAGTTTCTGCACTTGCTCTGGTTTCACATTGCATTTTAAGATCAGAAGAGCAAAGATTCATGTCAGATGTTGTTGCTGGTGTCCTGCTTCCCTCCACCCGAGCCCATGGTATCTGGAAATGGGTCCGCCCTTCCTTAGGAAACCCAGACAGTGAGGAAGCCACAGCCTCTTCATGTTTTTACATTTAGGTGTGCCTGGCTGAATATAGATTTCCTCAAAGCCATCACAGCTCTCAGACTGGTTTGTTTTTACTTCAGAGGGTCTGAAGTCATATTTCAGTGTATTGAACTAGATGCAATTCTTGTTTGTAACCTCTTCTACAGTGGGAGGGGAGATCAGAAAGACAGACAGAAACTGTGTCAAAAGACTCAGTTCTTCCATCCCTTCTCTGCAGAACAGTGGCTGATTTGTAGCTGATGATCTGAACTGAGAATTCAACTCATAGCTACCAAAATTTTCTATATAGTGAATTAGTAAAAGGAGATCTTGAAGCTCCAGCCTGCCTGGATATGGATGCAGCACCTGGAGCTGATTGCTGACATAAGGAAAAGGATGTGCATCCTGGGCTGTGCTGTGCTCCCTGAAATCCCTCTGTTCTCACTGCAAAATACTCCAAATTAAATGTGGGACAGGAAGCTACTGACTGTGGAATAGTAACATGAGATGTAGCCCTCTTGTCTTCTGCCAACAACCAATCCAGGTGCAACCCTCTGGAAGCACGTGTGTCTTTTCCCAGTGACTGTCCAGAGAGCCCAGGGTCCTAATTCAGGAGCAGCAAATCCTACCTAACTTGGAACATCACCCTATGAAGGTTTTCAGAGGTTGCAATGTCTTTTTTTTTTTTTTTTGCTAACATTGCAGTATAGGCTCTTTCCTGTTAATTCACAGACAAGCAGATTGAGACCTGAAAGTGGAAAAGCACAGGAACAGGTCACGTACTTCTATCTTCTTTGAGGTTGCAATATGGCAAAGGGGCTTCCATAAATCTTTCTGTTTGACCAGACAAAGGAAAAGGAGGACAGCCTTACCTGAGATACATGCTCTGCTCCCCTTAGCTACCAAAGGAATCCACCTGGGACAACACAAACTCTGGCCTGGTTTATTTATTCTGTCTTCAGTACTCAGTTCCCACAGGCATCTCTGTGCTGTGGAAATTAAGCCATAAGCCAGTGCTGTCTTCTGTGGGAAATCATCCTGTGCAATGGTCTTTAGGATTTCCTTTTAGGGACAGAGCATCTCCTTTTCAGGGTAACTGCTCACCTGTGTCATGATAGGGCTGAGTCAATGGGTTTGGTAGTCCCTGGCTCTGAGCCCAGCCCTTGTCTCTTGTGTTTCCTGTATTGATGCTTCAAATCCAGACCATCTTCCTCCCAACATTCACCCCTCAGCCATGTGCTGGCTTGGGAAAGCTCGATTCAGCTGCCCCATCTATTGTTCCCATTTGTTTGTGTGTGCAGTTTTTAACAGGAAAAGGCGTGGGGTTTATGCATGGCATCAGACAGCACTCACCCAGCACAGCTGGGACTGCTGCTCTGTGTGCAATGTGCATCTTAAGAAATTTCGTGTACTCTTTGTAAGCTAAAATACTGGATTTCCAGGTCAGAACTTTCCAGTGTGTAAATACAGATGTTAGGAAATACAGGCGATCTACTCTTGTTCTTAGGAATGAGCAGTTTTCTTCCACACTTCTCTTTTATGTCAGAGCCATCATCTGATTTAGATTTTGAACAAAACCTCTCTTACTCTGGAATTTGCAGTTGTCCATTCCTGTGAGGAGAAATTAAATGAGAAATAGTTTTTCTGGTAAAGTTCTATCATTATATATGTAAGTGTACGTATAAAAATAAAAGCTAAATAAGCAAGTAAACCCCTGGATTTCTTTAAATGTTAGATCTGGTCATAAAAACTGAAAATTTTTTAAAAAGTAAGTAAAAAATCTTGTTCTTACAGTGTTTACTCACAGTGTTTAGGCCAGCTTTGAGACACACCAGCATACTTTACTTGAGAAAGCTCAGGTTTATGTTAGTTTCTAAAATTGTAGTCTTTTACTCCCAGCCTTCTAGGAAAGAAGGTACTACATGGTATCTGCTTCATTTCTGCAATATTAAACATAGGGCAGTAGTGAAAAGAATGCCAAAATAAGGCAGATGGTTTGGTTGTCCAGCATTTTTAGTTCTGTATTTCTTCCGCAGCCTTTTGTGGATGTTCAAGGATTGTCAGATAAATATGAGGTCAACTCTGGATGGAAAGGTTATTAAAAGATGAATAGATGAAAGAATTAGGGAGAGCTAGGTGACTAATATTCATATTAGCCACTCTTGATTGAGAGCTTGCACAGCTCCAGGAGAAGGCAGCATCCCATAAATTACATCTCCACTGTGATTGCATGATTTTAGTTATTAAAAACCAGGTATGAAATAAAAAGGCAAGCCTAATTCTCAGATAATGGGTTAAATCTATAGCACTGGCAGCCAGATAAATCCTTCTTCTGCCTGGTAAATAAAACAGAGGCAGAAGGGGCTGCTCAGTGGTGTGTTTAATATTGACTGCAAGAATAAAAGGGTCACATGTAGAGACAGAATAGGAGAGCCTGAGTTGTCGATTTGCCTCTAAGACTGTTCTTACTGTTGCCTGGGTGGGTCTTTAATGTGTTGAGTTAGGAAGAACTGCCCTGGAACAAGTGGAGTTAAGCAGTGTGTGCAGGTGTGCCAGGGTGGATGTGCAGACAATGTGCTGCACAGTAACTGGAGAAATGCCTCCACAGACACCATTGACTGTGTTGGCATGGGTTGCAGCACGCAGACATCTGGGGCTCATCTGCCAGCTTTTCAAGAGGAAAGGCAAAATTCCTTCATTATCTCAGTCTGGATTGCTGCTCTGCCTGGTTTTCACATTGCTATAGGTAAAGAAGGGGTGAGTGAGTTGTCTGGTCAAGATTTTTCCTGACACTATTCCCAGGTGTGGCTGTTTCAAGCAAGGTTTAAGTGCTGATTGTGTCCCCATTGTAATCACACCCAAGTGTTGTATGGGTGAGGGTGGGGAAGCTGTTTTTTCATGACTGGCAATCAGTTTGTCCCCTTGAAGCAGGACAGCCAATACCTTTGGCCATTTTTCATTAGCCAGTGTAATATTAGATACTATTCTTATTCCTCCAGATGTCTAATCCAGCTTTTGTTCCCTGCCAGAGGATATCCAAGCAGAAGGGAGAAGAAGAAGGAAGACACTGTACTGATGTGGTGTGACTGCTGTTACAAAGAATCCACAACAGTAATTGTGGAAACCAGCTCTAGTTTCCTTTTCCTGTTGGTACTGAAGCTAGCAAGGATTTGAAATAATTTTTCAGTCTTGAGCTTGTATAATAATTATTGATATTCTGAACAATGAAGGCAACAGAATGATGTGCCATCAGGAAATGCTAAGTGTTGTTGCTGGGGGGCTGAGAGGGTCATGCAAAATACAGTGCAAACAATATTTCTTCAAGTAAAGCAGGAAGTCAAAACCTTCCCCAGGCCTTTATAGTTCAAGAATTCATTCTAAATTTTGCCAAGAGAGCAACTTGTCTAAGAAAGCAGTTTCTGGAATAAATCAAAGTCCTTGTTGCCCTTAGGGCTTCACTGAAATGTTCTTCTCAGATATCAGCTGCGTGAGAGATGAAAATAAGTAAGTGTGTCTTTCTGACTGACTGCTGTTCTACCTTGTCTTTCTGACAGCCTGGAGAGAATTAGCAGTCACAGTCCTGGAGTGAGTGGGGTTGTCAGAAAATGCAATATTTAGGAGTCTTGAACTTTAAAGGGAAAACCTCAGAACGTGGCTGATCTGGAAAACTCTAAAGAAAAACACAAACAGAAGAAATTTAGCCATTTAATGAAATAAGCTCTTTATCAACCCTGAGAATTAGTGTCTATAGCTGTGTCTGGCCATGGATTGGCAGTAGCAAATGTTTTGTTCTGCTTGCCATTCACTGTGGGGCACTAGCCAGGAATAAGAAACAATGAACTCTGTACCCCCCTAAATGTCATTTTAAAAAAAGAGAAGCTGGAAAGAAAATAAGAAATAAACAATCATGTTATGCTCTTTGTTTTCAAGCTAATGCTGAGTGATACCTGAATCCAGGGACTCAGACCTCCAGGGTTATTGTTTATTTCAAATCTTATTGCTATGATTTTACTCAAGTGCAGTTTGGACAATTTTGAAATGTCAGAAATGCTTTGTATGACTGAGGGTGTTATTACAGGGCTTGTAAAATGCTGAGGATAGAAAACTTATCTTTAAAAATGTTTCAATTTTGAAGGCCATTACTTACAGCATAAACACCTTATTAATTCAAAATATTTTACCTGCATTCATACAGAAAAAGTCCACGTTTCTTTGTGGCTGCTTGACATTTTCTCTTTTTCTCTCTGTGTCTTTCTATTTTGCCACTGAAAAAGTGTAAGAAGAGGAAAAGAGAGAAAGGAAATCAATCAAACAAACAAACAAAAAAGACAAGAAAACTGAAGCTTCTTTAATCGAGAGTTCATTTTTTTTTTCAGAAGATGATTCTGAATATATGATTTTTGCTGGAGACTAATATTTTAAATGTTTTCTGAAATGAAAGAATCATCTCAATCTGATAAGAAAAGCTTGTTTTAAGACTTTGATCTCTTTCCTGCCCCTGGCCTTTGTGCAGCTTTGTCTCCTCTTTTATAAATCACAGCCTGGGTCTTTTCACTCCAATTTGGGAAGAATGCCAGGTATGCCTGTGTCAAATTGCCCACATAACCTTCTCTGCTCTAAGGCACACACTGACATTAAGCTGTCTCTGTGTAACAGTGTCAAGCTATCTGGTTTATCTCTGACACCTCAAGGTGATGTCTCCTTCCACACTTTTCCAGGTAACAATTAAAACCAGTAACTGCCCAGACTTCTCAGCTCTGCCATGTGTGCCCGATGCTTGGCAACACGAGCCCCTGTGAGCAGAAACTACAGAGGAAATCCAGCTCCAGTGAAGTCTGATTTCTGGTATTTTTAGCACCAGAGGATATGGAAAAAAAAATTATTTCTCCCATATTGCCGATCTTTCTCTATGGAGATGTCTGGATCTCCCAAATCCTTCACTTTCTTTCCTTTTTTTCTCTTAGGAAAAGTTGCTACTTTGTCCAGATGCTGGCATGCATACAGTTTATCAGTGCTAAAAAGTATCTGAGATCACTCTGATTTCAGTGAATTTTCTGGGGCAATTTTGAGTCTCATGAAGATGTTTGTACAGTACATTGTACCAGTTTCCCTTGCTGCATTCTCTAATTTCTGTTTGCAGTTTCCCTCCCATCTCAAATTAGCCTATCCCAGAAATACTTATTTTTGCTTCTTTGCTTATTTCCATGTTTCACGCAAAACCCGTTTATGATATTTTCCTTGGCAAAGGCATTTGGAAATTAGAGGTGTTATAAGAATAACTCTGCAATGCAATGCTTTTTTTTTAATCTCCAAACCTCCCTTCCTATGAAGCAGAAGCTTTTACAAGTTGAAACAAGACTGGTCAACAAGACTGTGCAGTGAAATTGCAATCACAGAAAGTTACTTGTATTTCCTTCTGAGGTGTTCAGCGTGTCCAACCAGTTCTTGGGCAAAAACTGAGTTCAATGACTCAGCTGAGCAAAAATGGAATTTTTTGATTTTTCTTTCAAAAGATTTTGGATGGTCCACGTGGTGGTTAAAGCAAGAAACACAGGGATTGTGATGATGGCCCAGACTCTGACTTTTCCAATGACTTGTACTATTTGATTTCTCTGTGCTCTCAGGTCTGAGCAGTGTAGGGAGGATAATGCTGATCCTTCAGGAAACAGAGGGAAGTTTACAAAGTACTCAGGAACTGCAGGCCGCTGTGACATGGCTTGAATTGTGAACAGTTCACCCAGACATTCCTAATCTGCTCCTGGAAGGGACTACCTGGTTACTGAAGCCCTCTTCCCTAGAATCCCAAAGGAAAAATATCAGTGGCATGAGATGGCCATGAAAAAACAGAGAGAAATTTGCAGAAACATAAGCAGAATTTCATCTTGGAATCTTGGAAGCCAAGAATTTCATCTTGGCTTCCAGAGCCAGCAGGACTGAGATTGGGTCTTGTCTGCAACTTGGACTTGTCTTTTTTTGAAGCACAGATTGAAAAAAACAGCCTGAATTTTTGAGGGTTTTGTTGTTGCTTTTTTCACCCCCCTCCTGTATGAATTCTTTAATTATTCCCCAATGTTTCGTAGCCATTTCCATTTCACACTTTGCACTTTGCAGCTCTTTAAGAGTTGTCATGCTTGGAGATGCTTCACCTTCAATACATCCCATATGTCAGATATTGCCTGGAAATGAGACAGAAAACAAGGGGTTGGAGTGTGATGACTTCCACATGACATATAAATCTTACATAGATTTTATATAGCACATGATAATTACGCTATATAAAAAGTTATCACAGATGCTGAAAAAGTTCCATGGCCTCTCAAGGTACTGTCACTTAAGCATGCTGTGATTCTTTGCTTTCCCAGTGGATATTTTGTCCAAGGTCAGTTGTGGGTATGCTTAGGTTATGGAACAGATTTTGGTTTGTAGCATGTGCAAGTGGAGTGGAAGTCACAGAAGCCACCGTGTGTAATCCAAAGCCAAACATTTTACTCAAAACTCTTAAGAATTTTGCCTTTAAAGTGCCCTTTATTGATTACCTGGTTCTTCCTGTTCCAATAATAGCTTCTCTGATTCTTTCTCTGAAAAATGAAATCACATTATGGAATTACATTAGTGTGCATTGAGAGAGCACCAGTTATCTCATCTGACATTTTATGTATTGATTGAAATGCTGAGAGACAAGAAAGTCATGATTTATAAGAGTACAGTGAAAAACTGAGAAACAGGTGAGGGAAGGTCACAAAACATGAGCAGTAAATGGAGTCTGAGCACACTCAGATGAGTCTGACAGGGCTATTCCATGATAAGAAAGAAGGAATATGGGGAATTCTTATTCCCCAATCCAAGTTTGGTTTACTTAACTGTTTTATTTTTCTAGGTTGTCTTACTAACCTATATGGAACAATCCCCACTGATTGTAAGAATTTATACTAATACCTAATGCAGAACATTTTGCTAAAATATAGTTCAGAAAGTTAAAATAGTCAAAAACAGTTCAGAAAGTTAAAGCAGCAGAGATGCCCCGGGGTGATTACCTAGCAGGCTGCTGGGGAAGCCAGGACAGCCCCCAGCACTCTTGAACCCCAGTCAAGGAGTCTGTGCTTTTGGCTGCATTGCCTCTGATCATGAGACCAAGAAGGAGTGATGTCAGGGTTATGTTGTCATCTGCACTTTGCAATAGCTGCACAAGTCACATTTAACTTGGGCTGGTTTCTGGAGCATGCTTGGCTTTGTCAGCCCGCCAACCTTGGCCACTGGGGAAGAGCACAGAATATCTTTCAGGGGAGGGTTTTTTAAAACAAGATTTTTGCTTTAATTGCTATTTACACGTTCCGCCCTTCGCCCCTTTTCAGCTGCAGGGAGATCTTGTTCTATTTTAAAAGCCCGGGCAGGAACTTGAGGCTAGAGACTGCAGTCAAATCAAACGGGAATCTCACCAACCCAACAGAGGGTTGACTGATAATGAAGGCTATCTTCCCAAGCCTTTAAAATTCTCATCTTCCAAAGACACTCCCTTATCTGAAGCCTCTGGCTTTCCATGGGAGGGTATAAACATCTTCCTATGCAGCAGGGTACCCTTTGACATTAAGAGGAAAGCACAACTCAAGATAAATTGAAGAGGCTTTTATGTCTAATCTCAGTAAGCATTCAGAGGCTGTGAATGTCTTTTTATCCTGAGTTGCTGAGGTTTGTTTTGTTTTTTTGTCTGGGAGCACATTTTGCTTGGAGTTGTACTACATCCCTTATTGCTTTTTTTTTTTCTTTTTTCCAGATGAGCTGTCAGTGCAGTACTTGTTTGGTCAAGACTTGTGTGTTTACTTGGCATCTTCAGTATATAAACCCAGTGCTGTTTGCAGGGCTTCTATGCAGCCAATTCTGCTAATATTTTAAGGCTCTGATTAATGTGGCTTGAGGGTAAATGTTTTCTGACTTTAACATTGTACCTTGCTCACAGGAGCAAATTCTGATGACTTCCTTTCATTGGCAGAGGTTTCAACTTTGTCAATTCACTGCTATTCCTCATTAGAGATTTTTTTAAAAGGTGTCAAAGATTTTATTATCTTTTTTTTTTTCTCATAGCTGTTGGGATCCCATGGATGAACAGCTCATAGAAAGCCCAGCTCACTTCATAGAAATGCACCCTCTGTGGCTGCTGCAGGCAAGACCCCTGTGCTCCTTTGCTGTAATTATCTCCTCTTTTGGGAGTGCAGATCTCCAATGTGCTCTCCAGGACCTCTTCACTGATCCTTGTTTCATGTCCATTCCCAGCCCTTGCATCCCAACCACCCTTCTCCTGGCTAAAGCAGAGCACATGAGGTCTCACTCAGAGCCTGTTGTAAGTGTCCCCACTGCTGTCCTAAAGGATGGAGGCTGAAGGATTTGGGAGGTTCTTGGTGCCAGCCCAGGGCTGTACACTCTGCTTCTGCTGCCCTCCAGCCTGTCAGGCTGGGGAGACACTGGAATTGACCTTCTCCTCCAGCAGCAGTGCCAAAGGCCTGCTATTCTGCTTGCTGGGAGCCAATTAGAGAGAAAACAAAGACATTTCAGCATAAGATTCACCCCTGTGACTTACCAGCAGAGCTGTCTTTACTCAAAGGCTGTCTTGAGCCTCCCCCTTCTATCCCATGGATAGGAAGGAGTGCCTCACATGTTCCCAGTAATCACAACAGGCTTTCCACACTGGATGTACCCTCATGTTCCAGCCACTTTCATTTCTTTCAGAAGGAAAACATCCCTTGAGGATCGTAGTGTGAATGTGTTTTTAGATAAAGAACAAGTATCCAACCACTATAATTAACCTTCCATTTTAAAACTTCCAGTTCCAGATCAGCTCCCTACAGGCTAATTTTTCTGTTTGCAGGAATGCATGAGTGATGCACAGATGCTCTGTCAGGACACTTTACCTATTCATTAAGTTTGATTAGATAGCATTTGCACTCTGCCATCTAAGAGTATGCCACTTTCTGATATAATTAGTGTTCCTCCAATTAGGATAAATGGCTGTTTCATTACTTTAAAGTGGATCATTAAAGTGCCATTCCTGTCTCCTGCCTCTGGAGCTGACAAGGGTACCTGCACACTCCTTTTTGCAAAGTCAAACCTAATTTCAGAAGGCTAATGGGGAAGGTAATGTACCAGGGCAGATGTTGCTCAGGGCTCCTGCTGAGAGCAGTTCCTGGGTAGTTGATTTGCCTGTGTGCTTGAGACTCTGATTTGTGAAACAGAAATGCCTGATTGCTAAGACAACTTTGGAAGAAGTTCTTGGAGACATCAAGACTTAGAAATTATTTAAAATACGTATTGAATAATTTCTGTTGCCAAATAAATTCCACAGTATGACTGTGGAATTGTATTATTGTCATGGGGAAAACACAGACATTATGCCTCATCAAGACCAGTCTTTATCTTTGTATTCCCATCCCACATTCATCCACAAGGAAGTCTTCTCTCCATGGTCATGCAATTTGCTTGACCGGGCTGTAGCAGACCTTTTTGTTTCTCCAAGAGGCCTTGCAATTCCTTAATTGTTAGATACTGCTGTGTTAAAAACACTATTTTCTGAGAACTAGAGGGCAGATTTCTGGCCCATATCAGAGACTTGTGACTCACATTTTGGGAAGGGAAGATTTGAGTTGTGAGTCACCATGCTGGTCCCTTTCTGTAATTTTTTTCCTTTTTAGATGTGGAATTCATAGACAGCTGTATATTTTAAAAATGCTTAAGGCCACATCTACAGAAGAATAATCTTGACAATTTTGGAGGCTGTAAATCAGAAGCTGGTCGAGCTTTGAGATCGTCTGATTTGTCCCATCAAGATCTAATACTGTTTCTAAAAATTTCTCAAGAAGGGCTAAGATTTTGGAAAACAAAGATTATACTTCTTACTGCAGGATTAATCTATTCAAGATGTAGTAAAAATGCATTTTAAAGAAACCCAAAAATATCTGTGGAACTCCCTGGGTATCTTTCTATTGATGAAGCTGGGTCAGAAATTGGATTGCTTTAAATGTAAGAGGCCTATTTGGTTGTCTCTGCACTTTTTGTTCTCCTCTTGTTTTCCCTGTTTTTTAAGCCCTTTTGTTATTTTCTGACTCATGGTTGCTGGTTTTCTTTAGTAAGTTGTGTAAGACTTATGCTCCCCAGTTCCTCCAGCATGCAACCATCCACGTATTTCTTAGGTTCACATCTCAGATGAATCATGAAAGCCAAAACATCCATTAACCAGTCACCAAACTACAGACTGTGTTTATTTCTCATAAGTCTGGAAGAAAAAAACAGTCAAAGATATTTTTCCCATCCTCTTCAAAGTCAGTGGGTATCAGGCAGGTGGGCTGCAACCTTTATCCCCTACAATGACTTCTCAGTGGGTAGACTGAAACATGCAGAGCAGTCACAAAAGCCAAGTGGGAGCTGGGCAGGAGGGATTAGATCTTGAGGAATTTTATTTAATTAATCTTTCTGCTAAAGTAATCACATCTCACTTCTCAGACTCTTACCCTTCTAGGTCATGTTTTCTGTATCAAACTGTGAAGTAACACACAGAATTATATAGCCTTCTTGGTATCTTTGATTTAAAATAAAAACATAAATAATTCTGAAGTGACGTGAAAGTATAAATAGATGGGGTAAGAAAATATTTACTGCTGTGTAAACAGCTATCAGTCTGTCAGAGACTCATGCAGCTGCTGGATCTCGGTGGGAGGCAGCCCGAGCCTTGCACCTTGAGCCACTTGTGACAAAGGTTTGCATTGATCCCAGATGCTCCTTTGAAAACTGAGGCTCGATACATCTCCAGCCTTTGCAGGAAGTCAGACTGAACCAGCAGCTCCTGTCTGCAATCTGGGCTGGTTTTGCTGTGGAGGGTGTAGCAGCTCCAAGTGAAGATTCTGGCTCCAGACTCACATTCCACAGCAGAGCGATATTTTGCAATGCCCCATCTCAGTGACTTAGGCCCCCAACACATCCTGGGGTAGCTCATCAGGCATTGTCAATGCATGCATCCTGGAGCTCTGGAGGTGAGGTCTGGCCTCAGGTTCATGGGTTCAGGCAGGATGTGCTGCTTTGTCATGCCAATGAAACACAGTCAACAGGATATGGGGAGATCTCCAACCTCAGTAAGGGCTACCAAAGGGTCACTGGAAGAAAAGCTGCTTCTTCTCTATGTGAAGTATGAGTGAATCCCTTCAGAGTGTCTCCTGCTAAGCTTCTCCTTCAAACCAAGGTCAGGGAGCAGTGAGTTATTGATTTAAAAACTCTGGATTCTGAGGCTATCTGGGAAGTCTACAGCATGGCAGTAGGAGAGGTGAGGCTTTGCTGAGGAGAGCTGCTGTTGTGCTGCTCTTGATGCAGGTCTGTTCAGTGAATTTCATCACCCATTGCTGTGTCTCATGAATGTGAAGCAAGAGCCAGTTTCTGGATAAATGTCTTACTCCCATGGGAGAACTGACATCTGAGAAATACATTTCTCTGAAAATTCAGAAGGCAGAACAGCTCAGCCATAATGATTACTTGCAGCAACCTACTTTGTAAACTATTTTGTCTCCAGAAATTCCTGATGGTCCCTAATTTATAGTGTCAGACCTCTTTCCTAAGGGCTTGCAAATACTGAGTACATGCAAACCTGAGGTGAGTAATGGATCCTTCCTAAATCTTGGACCCTGCAAGGAGCCCATGGAGTGGCAGAAATGATTGTTTACTGGTAAGAGTGTCCCTGGTGCAGCTCTCTGAGGACAGTCAGTGGACAGATTAAAAAGGGTGCATGTTTGGTGCCACTGGCAGCTCCCAAGTATGTTGGAGCTCTGTAGAAAACTGCAGTTATTGTTTTTATTCCTCAGGCTTGATACAACTGGGCAGCCCTTTTATCTCCCAGTGATTTTAGAGACTGTAACATGTACGTCAGCCTAGTGGAGTTGTGCAGAGGAGGTGTCAGGCTTCACAGCTGTGTGCACCTATAGTGCTGTAACATGAACAAGAATAGTTTAGTTCTGTCCCTTCAGCTAACTCCAAACTGTGTTACAGCCCATCCTCAGGTAGGACAAACTTCCCTGTGTGCCCTTCCTCCTTGCAGGGCACAGATGTGTCCCCTGTGTGTGCACTGTGGTTGGCCACCTGCCTGCCTCTCTCCTTGGGGTCAGGCTCTTGGCTGACTGGGTCAGTCCTCCCCAAATCATTTACTACAGCCACTCTTAAGCATTTTATAGTCCTTCCTCTTTATTGCTCAGCTTGCAGGTAGCTTGTTGCTCTCTCTCGAGGCGTACGCTCCGTGTTCTGACAGCACACGTGGCCTGGTGTGGAAACAGTCACGGTGCCAAATCCTCTAAATATTGTAAAATTCCAAGACCCAGTCCAGGTCTCCTAAAATAGCATGTCTGTGCAAACTTCCTGGGGCTTTTTAAACGGCCTTATGATGTGTGTGCTGGGGTATGAATGGAACTGCGGATTTCTGAAGTGTCAAGGGGGCGAATGTGTGTGCACCCAAATGAGAATATTATGAATGAGTCTCTTCAGAGAAGAACACTGATGAAAAGGACACTGTTGGCAAAAAATGACCACAGAAGTATGAGCAAACACTCGAAAGGAAGAACACCCAGGGGGAGTGGGTTCCCACTTGCTAGTGAACTACATTATTTTCTTTTCAGAAGTCATGCTAAATAGGAAATATTTTCCAGTTTTAGCAAAAACACTGAAATAATGCCTGTCTTTAGTGTAAGTCCTCATGAGTGTGAAGACAAGTCCCAGTGTACTTCCATGCCCATAGGATAAGCCTATGGATTTGTCTCTTAGGAGGAGTTAAGTTAAAATAGGCTAAACTCTTACCTGTATCCTGTGTTTACATTGCTTCGTCAGCGTGCTGTTTAATTGTCTCTCAGTTTTAATATCTTTACAATTACAGCACCCTCACCATACAGTGTTTCTGCTGTCTTCTCACAAAAAAAGATGAAAAAGTGAGACATAAAGAAGGTGGTTTACATAGGGTTCTTTAAATGTTGAATTTGTCTCCATTATTTCAGGTTATTTGCCTCTCATACCATTCTTTGTCTTCCATTTGGACAGTGAGCTGACAGGGACAATGCCCTCTGTAGTAGTGCAGCTCCTCTTCACACTGAAAACTTCTGTGGGCTTCAAATATAATTTTCCTGCAGCTGTTGTTGGTAGTTCTGCTTCTCTGCATTCTTCAACTCTTTCAAATCAGACTAAAGATCTTTCCTAACCTGTCTTGAGTGATTTTTTTCTATGTCCTTCAAGGAGAATGACACAAAAATGGAAAACAGGGCAGAAAACTGCATGGGCTTTTCTAAAACATGTCTCAAGTTTAGGAACAAAAATTAAGATATTCCCCCTTTATTTAAACTAACCAAGCTCTGTCATTCCCAGCTCGGGTCTGTTCTCCATCAAGTCACATTCCAGAATTGTTCCTGATAAAGAATTCTAAAGACAGAACTGAATGAAATACCACTGGCTTTGTACTAACCAACAATTTTTCCTCTTGCTGGATGTGGCTCTGAAAGGTATCAAGGGATTTGCAAAGGTGGAGTGTGTTCTGGATTTCTCTTTGTTCCACACCAGCCTGTGTTTTCCCTCGTGCCATGAGGATTGTCAAGAGCACCACTGGCTGCTGCAGCTGAAAACTGAGCTGACATCTTTATAAAAGGTCCTGCCTCTGGCAAGAAGAGTGCAGCTCAGACTTCAGAGACATGAAGAAGGGCTGTGATTAATCTATGGCTTTTCTCTGAAGCCCTGGTAGAATATGGTGGAAATACGTGGGTAAATGGCTTGCAGATCTTTCCTAACTTGTATTGAATCACACAGACATTCATGGTATTTAGCTGCTCTCAGTCCTCCCTTGCAGCACAGGATGGGCTTTTCCCAGGTGGCTGCAAATCTATTTATGGCAAAAGATGGTGCAGGGATGTTTGATGGTGCAGAACAAGGGAGGTTACAAAAAGGAGTTGCAAAGCAGTTAAAGCTTGAAATTAAGGAAGCTGACACTGAAAATGGCAAGATTGCTTCCAACAGGCAGTTGGAATGCAGCTTGAAGGCTGTTCTCCCTAGGAAAAGAGTGAGAAATTCAAGGCCTGCATTTTGGGAGCGCTGAATGTTTATGTCAGGAGGGCTGCAGGTGCTAGCACTCTTATACAAACTAAGTGATTCACCCTGGCATTTCTCACCATCCCAGAGGGAAAACTGGGTGTATGGGCCTGCGGTTTTCCTTTCTGATGAGTTAAAGTGGACAAATTCCAGAACACCAGATCTTTGGATAAAAGGAGGTTATAGTTAGGATAGTTTTGTTCATTTCTCATGCTCTGTACAACTTATTGTTTCACCTTATTTTTTTCTTATTGACATTAATTTCTTAGGAGTCATTGTTTTGAAGCAACATATCCAAATGGCCCACTCCAAAGATTTTTCATGATTACTGATGAATTTTAGTATCTGAGAGTTCTCAAAATAGACTTCATGCATTTTTAATTATCTTGCCTTCTCCTTATTCTTCCTACTCCATTGATCACTTTCCCACGGGTCCATCTTCATGAGGACAATGTCCTTATTGGGGTAATATGTTTTTTGTGTTTTTTCCTATCATTCTTAATTTGCAAGCCCTCATCACAAATACCAGACCATGTGGGTACCTGAAAAGTGTCAGCACCTTCCAGTGAAATGCCCAGTGGATTCTGGCTCCCATCCTGAATAGGCTCAGATCAAGTTGGTGACATTGATTACTCTTCAGCCACCTTCTCCTCCCTGTAAAACCACTTTTTATCCACATGGGCAGACTGGTAGCAATTAAGTGCAGTCCTTACACTGTTAATTAGTTCTGCTGCTAAATAGAAGACTTGAGTTTAAAGGTAATAAAAATGCCCATTGTAAAACTCCTGCTACACTGAGCAAACAGACTTAAGAGCTTTGACAAAGCTGAGCTCTCTTCCTAGTGCTGCCCATGCCCAAAGGTACATAACTTGATCCTCTCTGCCTCAATTCCTCCATCTTTATAGAGGAGATAATACCATGCACTCATCTTTATAAAACACTTCCAGGTTTACTGCTACAAAGTCCCACATGTGCCAAATATGTTTTGATACTGCACCTGATATCAATGCTGAAATTACCTTGCCAATCCAATTTTTAGGAAGAGTGTCAACAGACCTCACGATTTGAAGTACTTGGCTTTAGGTAGCAGCATGAACAGCCTGGTAGGTATAATCCTGATTCAACACTCTCCCCCACATCTGCAATTTTGATATCTTAGACTGTTGTTTTGCATGAGGATTCCCCATTTGCTCCACTCCTGTCCATCACTGCCCTCCATGCAGGCTTGAGGCAGCCTGATTTTTTATACTGTGGAATCTTGTATATGATGATCAACCCAGTGCAATGACTGCTTATAAATGCAGTTTTTCAAGAGATTGGTGAACTGGTAAAAATACTCTAAACAGCATTTGGGACACACTAAATAAAGATTGAAGCCTTCTTTGATACTTACTGATGTTTACATACCATGTAATTATTATTATCATTGAAAATCCCAACTTCCTCTCTTTGAACATAATGTCTAAACAGGAAAAAAGCTAACCTTCCTGTTTGGAGGATTGTTAGTTTCAGAAGAAATATATTTTTTTCTCTTTTGCTTGCAGTCTCAAAGATTTTATTTTTAATACAAATGAAAAAGACAAACAATAGACTATCTAAAAGGAAGGAAAACCACATGTCTGAAACAAACAGAGTCTGCTATGAATAGATAATCTTTGCACTATGAAATAACTCATGTCATACCTACATTTTGACTTTTGCATATTGGGAAAGGAAATGCAGACTTATTTTTGGCACCCACTGCACTGTATATACATAATACAGAAAGCAAAGCTAAAGTTAGAGAGGGAAGAGAAGCCTCCTGTCAATCTGTACAGAGCAGGAATCATGTAGGCAGTTGGTCTGGCCCAATAGTAATTTCTAGATGTGATACAAGGCTGACTTTAAAACTTCAGGTACGTGCTTGGCATACAGTGTTCTCTGGTTCAAGTCAGTGCTGGCATGGCTTTTTGGGTAAATCTCACCTCCTAAACTCTGCTTTTGCAGCTTTTGTTTAGTTAAAGGAAATACTGGTGGAGCAGCACCTGCAGCTCTGTTCCAGGTGTGTGTGGAATTTCTGATGGCTGCCAGGAGCAGCACAGTGAGACTGAAGACCGAGACACTCCGCTCATCTTTGGGAGGCAGGAATTCAGAAAACAGGTAACTGAAAGCTGACTATGAAAAAGGCTTCCTACCAAAGGCAGAATGAGCTGTTTGGCATTCCAAAAATGTTTCATACCTTCCCAGAGTCTGACAGGCAGCCTAATGGAATAACCACCAGGAGAGGCCTTGTGAGGACTGCTGTTGTCAATTTGTCAGTATGGGAAGTGTTCATATTGTCACTTCTCCTTCATGTTATTTTCATCACAGGCAAGGCTGTAGTCTTGCTGATCCTATTTAACAGCAACTGCTGAAACATCTGGCATGAATGGAAGAGGATATATATAAGATCGCTGCCCACAGAGGGCTGGGAAGCTGGAAAGACCTGTCTTTTCTCCACCATCTTCCTAAAGTTCTGTATTCCAGGCCTGACTAATTTAGATGTTCTTAACAGCTAAGCAGAAGTCCCAAAATACTTGGGCAAATTCTTGGCTCTTGTATTTACAGACTGTATGAGTATCTACCATCTTTTGATCACGTAGAAAGTGTGAAAATGTGGTCTTACAGGGTCAAATACCAGACATTTTAAATTGCTTTCCATTCCTTGGGGTTTTTTTACACCAGCCTATGATTTTGGAAGCCTTATTTTAGAGAACTGCCAGCGTACTGTTGGCAGTACTTTGTAAGTTGAAAGAAACCCTGCCAATATTTTCTCGGGCTATTCCAGGTGGATCTTCTTAGTCCATTAGGGCATTATGCTTGCTCATGTCTGTAGAGTCAGACCCTAAAGACATATCTTGTTTCTCATCTATCTTTGCTTGTTTCATGTTTGCACTTCTCATGGAATCCAGTGCACCCTTCCCAACTTTGTGCTTTTCCAGAGATTCACAGGTGAAGCTTCAGCTCCATTTGCAGCCCCTCACTCTGCCACTCAGTTGTGTCCTGCTCTTCGCCTGTATCTTCCCAGGTATGGGATTTAACTGGACTGCAGCTCCAGCAGGAGGAGAACATGTTAAAGCCATTGTAAAATAATGGGCACCACATGAAAGCGAGAAGGTGGGGTCCAATGATCTGAACTGCAGATGGTCACTGGCAGGGGGAAGGAGAGCTGTCATGCTGAAAAGAAGAGCCAGAAGTCAGCAAATGAGCGAGTTAATGATGTGACACAAGAAAATTAAGGGCAGAGTGTATGTAGGATTGTCCCTCTTGAGACTGAGCTCTCTGGAGTTTTATCTGTGCTTGTGCAGGTATTGGGGTAGGAGCAGTGCTGGATACTAACTGTCAGTAGTTAGATCTATCACCTCATTAATTAACAAGGTGATACTCTACCAGCATGTGGAACAGTCTTTCTGACTGGGATTAAAAAGTTCAATTAGACTTCACTGAGAATACTATGTGTGTCAGATGGAAGTGGATGCCTGATTTCATGGTGTGGGAAATAGCAATGATAATGTCAAATGTGAAATAATATGTGGCCATACAATTGTTTCCTTGTGTTAGTCCCCATAGGGATGTCTATAGAATCTGGATTCTGGTCCTGAGTGCCTGGATTTCAAGGAGGAGCCCATCCAATCCTTGGACTCTGAGAGGATGGCTAGGTGTCACTGCTGAACAACAATGCCCATTTGATCAGTTATTGCTTATATGTATTGCAATGGCAGGACTGGGCTTTGCTATTGAATATCTGAGCTGATACCATGGGTCACTGAGTCACTGTCCTCCCCTGTGCTGCTACTGCAACTAAATTCACCAGCTTCCATCTTAATAGCTTGCTTTAGAGCCAGTGCCACTCTTCACACTCTATTCTGGACTCTCTCCAACAAATTAATGTTTTTTACTGAGGAAGGTGAGTAAAAATGATGAGAGTATCCTTAACTAAGGAGCCATAAAATTCTGATAGAGCAGTAATGTTCCCAGTGAGCCTGAAGGAAATCCGATCAATAGTTATGAGGCTGAGGCTCAATTTATGGCCTGAATTCATCAAGCATAGTCATTCTCCATTTTTGTACAGGATGCTTTTGTGGTTCCTGCTGAGCAGAGGAATATCAAGTCAGCACAAGCTCTTTCTCAACAATTCCCCAGGCTTTGTCATTTAAGATAGCTGACTCTACAGAGGTGATGACAGGGTCCTGTGATCTATTCAAAGGCAATTTTTCATCATATAGGACAGGCTGTACCAACTGTATGTGTTCTGAGAGTCTCAGGCTTGGAGTGGTTTCACAAAGAGTAAAAAATAAAGTTATTTTGGATCTCTTTAAAATTTGACACTGCAGTTATTAATTTGTCTGCAAACCACTCCACAGTCAGGAATGGTTCAGTAGCATGTTCTCCAAAAATCCTTTTACTGCTTTTTGTAGACCCCTTTCAATAGAATTTTCTAGATGAAGGCTGGACTAATTCTGCATTTCTAAGCTCCCTCTGTGGAAGTTTTCCCATCGGCTTCCAGCACAGGTGAGATCTCCTTAAGTTTTGAAATTGTTTTTTAAGGACAAAGGCAGACAATGAAATTTCATTCAAAGGCTTTATTAAAACCTCCATGTAAAAAGTCAGACCTTTCCAAAGTCTGAAGTAAATGCAATAGACAGAAGCTTTTCAGATGAAATGGAAAAGCCTTGGTTTAAGCCATCTCCTGCATCTACTTGTCATTCCTGCAGGTTAGCAGTGAAGTGACAGGAGTATATCTTGTAAATATACAGTTATGTCCTAAGTAGAGAGGGCTCTAAATTAACACTTGACCAAAAATATTTTGTGATACTCATTCAAATATCATTTCTTAAGGGTGCTTTTAAATCCCCAGCTCTTACACCATGCACAGAACCATAGGCTAAGCACCTAGACACGCAGATGATCTTCACTGTACAGGTTCCTTCTTGCTTTGGCTATCTGCCACTGGGTTTTATGTGAAATACTCCCTGGTATAGCCTCTGAATTGAAAGGATGCCTATAAATATCTACACTGGCTGATGGGACAAAAGGAGAAAGAGTTGTGTTTTTTTAGAGAAATGTAAGATGTACAGGGAACTGAAATGCCCGTGATGGCTTTTCTGACGGCTCCGGGGGGCTCTGGGAAGCCAGGGCTGCTGGTGCTTTCCCAGCCTCTCCCTGCAGCAGGATTTTCCCCTCCTGCCAGCAGCTGCAGGGGCAGGAGGGGCTCAGGAAAGCCGGGCTGTTACCTGAGCCAACAGCGACACCCAGAGCTCCAGCAGCACTGTCAGTCCTTACATCTGCAGCCCCGTGTCCATGCCGCCTGGAAAATATTCCAAGGTTTAGCCCTTTTTGCCTTCCTGAATGACTACACTTATTGAGAAGGAAGAGATATTTTGCTGTAGTAATTTTATCAATAGCAATCGTGTATAGTGCGCTGAGAGTAAATTAGATCAGCCACAGGCACATCTATATTCCAGCACCTGCATTCACACGAAGTGGATTATGCTCTTTCATCTCTATCAAAACAGTTAAGATGATGTTATTTATTTGCAGCTAAGGTTGAGGCAGACATCTTATAAAACCTCCCATTCCTGCTTCCTCACTACTGCAAGAAGTCTCACTGAGACCACACTGAAATTATTTTGGTAAGTTTTGGTTGAATGAATGCACAAACAGATGTGAACAGTACATGCAAGGACTATGTCAAATCTAAATAATAGGTGCAGGTCCCATAACAGTGAACACTGAGTTAGAATTTTATTAAACTGACCCTAAACAACCCCTTGAAGACATAGACAGAGCATACAGTGGTAAAATATAGAAGTTAGAGAGAGCTAGGCATTAATGTCTCTAGAAAAACATTTCAACAGAAGCAAGAAAACACCTTAGAATTAATCAGCACACCGGGTGTGCTGAGGACAGCCCAAATTAAACCAGACAATTACAAAGTGTACAAGTGAATTTCCCACTCCCAGAATGCAAAAGCCCTGCCACCAGGGTACAGCCTGCATAGCTGCTGAGGTAGTTTCTTGTTTCCTTTCCAAGCTCAGGCTTGCTTCAGTACTATTCCAAAGGGAATAGTGGCTCCTCTCTGCAGGGCAGGAGGCGGGTCGAGTGAAAAAGCACCAAAGCTGAGCAAGTAGCAAATGTTCTTGACCAACGATTGTAGTTTGACCACCAAGTGGAGAAGTTGGTGGAGGGGAAAGGCATGAATGGAGTCCAAAGTTTCTATGTTCCAGCTGAGCTAAGGTTAACTGAGAAGAAAACAAATTAAATCTGTGTTACACCAATATAAAGCATAAAGGTGCAAAACTATTTGAAACAGAGCATGAAAAGTTACCAGTGCAACAAGCAGAGAATTAAGTAGTCCAGGAATCACAACGATCAGCCTTGGCAGTGCCTGAGGGCACTTTTGGGTCACTCCTGGACAGTACCATGGGTTCTCTTTAAAAAAACAACCATGAGCATGCTTCTCTAGCTGAAACAGACCATTAAGTAGTACTCCAAAAATTAGGACTAAAGTGCCTGAAGATGCATCCAAAATGTGAAGCATCTGTGATTCATTCAATTCCTCTGAAAATGCATGTTGTAGTCTATTGGCACTTTCATAAATCTGCTGGTTGCTTTGTCTCTGTGTTCTGAAGGATTTATACTGAAACAGTTACCATTCTGCATGTCTTTTCAAGGAAAGATGAAGCCATCTTCTGTTTATTCCTGCTGCAACACAGTTGGAAATGGGATATTTGCCAGGAACTCACATAGTCAATGTGAGACAGTTGCTACAGGCTGCAGCTCTATACCACTGGTTTTCCTTTGCACTTTTTTTTCCTTTAGAATTTGGCAAGAAAGGTTATCTAAAAACCAGTCTACATCTTGATAATCTTCAGGCCACCGCAAATACTGACTCCTTTGTAAGAAGTTTCGAATTGGTTTGTGTTTCTTCAGTTGATACTGAGAAAGTGACCCAACCACTACCATAATGAGGACATCCTTCAGATCACAGAAGTACCTGCTCTGGGCAAAATTAAAGGCTTCCACACACCACCCATCTGTGAGAAAATGCCTGGTCACAATGCAAATTGTTTTCCTGCTGTTCCAAATGGCATCACGAATATTGTTGATATGTTCTTCCCCAGGCAAGAAATCTCTTTCCTCAAAACACAAGGTAAATCTGTTTTTATCAAAATACTGTGAATCCAAGTGCTTTAGCAAAGAATTCTGGACCCATTCAAAGTCATTTTTGCTGTAGCAGAGATAAGCATCATATTTGTATTCACTTTTATCTGCTGCTCGTGGTTGGTTGTCTATCAGTCTTTTTGTGGTGGTTTTATACCAGATGAAACAAATCCCCCGGCAGCGAGTAAAAATGATGACTGCCACCAGAAACACGAGAAGAATGACCGAGAAGAAGATAAATAGTGAGAATCTGAGTGTCTGCTGGAGTTCATCTTCATCACAGCCATCGTATATTATATGTGACAGGGGTATCCCTGCAAAGGCAGGGGGGTACACACAGTACCTGTCAGACTGGGAGCCAGCCAGGGTTACATTGGTTTCATTCAACCACACTAGCAGGCTCTTTAAAGCACAATCACAGACATAATTATTATGTGTTATATCCAGAATATTCAAAGTCATAAAGACTTCAGGCTCAGGGGAAAATAGCTGGTTTCCAGATAAGTTTAGGTTTGTTAGGCTTTGTGGGAAAAGCCCAGGAGAAAGATGAGACAACAGGTTGGAAGCCAGGTTAAGTTTTTTAAGAGATGTTAGACCTCTAAAAATCTTCTGTGGAAGAGCACTAAGGTAGTTGTTATTCAGATGTAGAACCTGAAGTTTGGGCAATGCCCCAAACACATCCAAACATAAATCTCTCTCCCACACCAACTGTAACATATTTTCACCTAGATCCAAATATACTAACTGATTGTTCTCTATAACATTAGCACTCTTCTCACAGTAAGAGAACCGGTTCTGTTTTAAGAAGATATATTGCAGATCTGGAATTTGGAAAAGAAAATACAGGTCACCTAGGTTTGCCAACCAATTTCTTTCTAATTCAAGGTGTGTTGCAACTATTGCTACGTTGTCTATAGACATTAGCTTATTGTCACCTAAAAAGGCAGAGGTCAGATGTGGAAAGGAAGGGAGTCTTTTAATGGCATTGTCTCGGAGATCAATTATTTTCAGATTTACTAAATTCCTGAATGAATTGCCACCAATCATCCCAATATGATTTTGCTGTAAATCAATATACATTACACTATGTAGACCCTCAAAAGTATAATCATACAATTCACCCAAAAGGTTACTTGAGAGATTGAGAATTTTTAGGTTGCCCAAGCCAAAAAATGCTTGCTTTTGGATTTGATTTATCTTGTTTTTGAAAAGGTTCAGTGATTCCAGATTGCCAAGACTTTGAAAGACTAAAGAATTGAGAGAAAAAACATAACCCTGTGAAATGTCAAAGAACCTAAGATTAGTTCTTCCTAGGCCTGCAAAAGTAGAATCATCTGGATTTTTAAAGTTATTAAAGCCAAATCCTGAACCCATTATAGTAGAACTAAGTATTAAAGAACTTATTTGAGTCCCTTCAATGGCTGTGCAGAAATACTGGACTGTCTCTGTGCTCCAGCCACTGTCACTAAGGTCTAGTGAGCTAAATGTAATATTTTTGAAAGGATTGGGGCACTTGGCCCAGGCCACGTCTTCTGTCTTGTACAGATGATTAGAACCGAGATTAAAAAATAAAAAGTGCTTTCCTTGGAAGCTAGTAAGATTGGTTTGACAGAAGTTGGATATCTTGTTGTGTTTCAGGTTCACACTTTTCAAGGCTGTTAGGTTATAAAATAAGGGATGGGGATGAAGTTTTGTGATTTCATTCGCTGAAAGATCCAATTCTTCCAATGACCTCAAATCTTGAAAGTAACATTCTTCCAGGATGGAATCTCCAAGGTAGTTGTGAAACAGACGGAGGACAGTCAGGTTTGGCAAGCCCACAAAAGCATCAAGATCCAGTTGAAGAATCTTATTGTCTCCCAGGTCTAAGATACGAAGGTTTGGCAGGTTCCTGAACGCTCCTTTTCCTATGGCAACAGGATGGACTAACTGGGTTCCGATTTCCAACAGCCACAAGTGCTCCAGCACTGGAAACCAAGTCACTTGTCTGATGTAGTTGTAAGTCAGGAAAAGCTTCATTGTGTCCTTTGGCACAGGTGGAACATCTGTGAGGCCACAGAAAAAATATATGGAGACCTGGGCTTCTGAGTAGCACTTTCTAGATGCACACACACCACTAGCTAGCGACAGCCCCAAGACAAGGAGGACCTGATGGCACAACATCATCAACCTATGTGAAAAAAAGTGACAACAGTGAGAATTAGATCTGCAGTTGGCTGTCTCTGCAGTGAGTTTCAGAGCACATTTTTAACAGCTGTGAAATAGAGGACTAATGTCACCCTAAAAATGACTTGAGATTTGGGGTTTATCCTTTCTCTGAAGTCTAACAAGCATCACCTGGATAGGCTGTTTGGTCAGAACATGCATCCCAAAAAGATGTGAGGACCTCCTATGACCTAAAGAGTAACTTTCCTTTATGTTCCTTAATACCCCACCAGGTAAGAGTAAAAATCTTGGCCTAGCTATTTAATCTGCACCGTGGAACTGGTAATGCTGGTGCATTAACTTAACTCCTTAATTAGTTTTTTCCAAAAAGGCAAAAACAGTTTGGATTGTACAAGTAAAGTGCAGCCACCCAGTCATCTCAACAGAGTAGGCAAATGCTGCTCTTTCCCTGAGTGCTCTCCTTGTCACCTGTTTGGAATTCAGATTGTTATCACACAGAGGTGCCTAAAAGCCATGAGTTCTTAAGAAGGGGAACCTCTCTTTGGGCTCCTCAAGCCTCAGATTAACCTGACAATGTGAGATTGTTCTAGAAATGGCTGTAAAATAGTTTAGAAAGTATAGGCAGGAGCAAGACTAACAGTAATGGAACAAAACAAAACAAAAAGCAGTAGCCTGAAATTGTGCTGAAAGATTTCATGTTTTATGAAAAACTACATTTCCCAAAATGTAAATTCATAAATTATACAAAAAGGTGCATAGCACAATTTATGCAGCTTACTGATGAATCCTTTTATTCCCACTCTCTGTTTTTCTTGCATTATGCCCTCTGTCTGCCTGTCACCCTTTTTATCCGAGACAAAAACATCTTCAGAGCAAGGAAGGTCTTTTTTTATTGAGCATGGTAAAAAACAGAGCAAATTATTGGCCCTAAAGTGGTTATTTGTGTAGTGTAGTTTAAAAAAAAACTCCTAACCTTCTAACTAAGATTGCAACCATCTGCTTCTGCTTTTAGCCAAGCATTTATTGAAATGAAATGACAACTCAATGGAGAATACAAGAGAGGACAACACTGGGGCTTTGAACGATTACTGTTCTGATTTGAGCATGCCTCCCTCTTTAAAGGACAAGTACAAAACTCTATCCAGAATACTGCACTATTAAATTAAATTAAAATATGCTTATTGTTGCCATACAATGGGATCCCTGGGAAATCAGAAAGTATGTCAGTGGAAGCCACTACGACATTCCCACCACAAAAAACAAAGGAAAGGTCCAGCCAATTTTTAGAGACTATCTGCTCCATAGAAAGTACAATCCAGTCCCATAACTGACATGACCCCACTGTATCAAACACTTTTGGGGATGTTCTCCAAGTCACCCGATTATATTAAAACCTTCCCTTGTAGCAGCTTTGATTGCTGGAATGAGACAGTGAATTTTCATCCTAGAGGCTCAAACACTAAGTGGAAAACCCACATAGCTCACAACTTAAAATAGTGATCTTGTAATTTTTAAGACAATCTCATGTGCTTGAGACAAGCTCTGATCCTTGAAAGTAAAAGAGATTAGGGATATATGATAAGAGTTGATGTCTGAAGTCCTGGCATTCAAACTTCATTCATGTTTTGTCTCACTAAGGAATTTAGAATGTGCCGCAAAGGAAATCAAATTGCAGGCAGTGAGCATCAAAATTCTCTTTTATTGAGCATAGTAAAGAACAGAGCAATTTATTAGCCCTAAAGGGGTTGTCTGTGTACTGCACTTTAAAATAACCATGAAGAAATTTTATCTTCTTCTATGGGGAATAATTCCAAGTACTAAAAAATAATTGTACCTACTAACCTCTTTTTTTGACCTAGCGTGCACTTTTAAAAAGGACTTTATAGGCAGTAAACTATATAATGTTTGTTGTGACTACAAAATATAGTAGGTTATTAAAAAAAGACACAGCTAAACATACAGCAGGTCATTCAAGATCTTGTTTACTTTTTTACTTTTCTCTTTGCTTGAACCATGAAAACAACAAAACACCAAGTTACCCTATTAATATTTGATAACTATTATATTGTTTCTTCTCGACACCTTGATATACGGTGTTTAGCACAAATAGTTTTAAATTACATTTATCTTTCAGACATTTACATTTTCATCCCAGCTTAGATGGATGCTTTTAAAGTTTGGGCAGAATCACAGCATCATCAAAAGCAGTGACAAAGAGAAAGTACTTTAAAAGTCAATATTTAACAGGTAAGTGTACAATAGACAGCTAGATAAAGCTCAGAATGTTTAGAGTGCAAGAACTAGAAAATTTTAGTTTTAAATTCTAAAATGTAGTTTAATTTTTATTATGAGAATACAAGAAAATGAGGAAATATTTTTAAAGATCTTTTCTTTTACATTGACCTACTTCTCCACATTTTTGTGAGCTAAAGAAACATCTAACAATCTTTTAGCTGTTGTTACACTCCAACTTTGCTCTGGTTTAGTGTCAAGCAAGATTTCACTTGTAAACTGTTTGCTCCCTTTCTGCCTAAGTTATTACTTTCTTCCCTGAATCCGTGAGCAGCAGAGGGATGCTGGCAGTAAGAAATGCCTCTTACTGCTCTCATGAAGACAACAAAGATTTGTAATTTATCAGAATCCCATCATTTAGCATTTATGCAACCCTTCACCACTGTTCATTAGCATATAAAACCTTTTGAGAAGAATATTTGAGAAGAATATTCTCCCAAAATAAGGATCACCCCATTCAATTACCTGTCGTTGCAGGGACATGGAGATGAAGGGATGTGTAAACGCTCAATTAATAGAATCATAGAGGCACAGAATCTTTAAGGCTGGAAAAGACCACCAAGATCACGAGTCCAACATTTGGCCAAACACCACCATGCCAAATAAACCATAGCAATAATTGCCAGGTCCTTTTGTTTCTTGAACACTTCCAGGGATGGTGACTCCCCCACCTCCCTGGGCTGCCTCTTCCAATGTTTAAACATCCTTTCAGTGAAAAGATTCTTACTGATGTCCAACCTGAACCTCCCTAGTGGAGCTTGAGTCTATATCCTCTTGTCCTGACAATTACTGAAAATTTCCATCATTGAAAACTGGAGTACTGAAGTTCAGAGAACCAGAGTCCTGCATGTGAGATTCTGTTTCCTTCTACTGCACTGATGTCAGAAAGGGTAAGTAGTAAAGGGAAGGGCAAAAGTGGGAAGGCTTTGAGTCACCTGGAACTGATCCTCCCTATTGTACTCAATGTTTTAAAACCTGATTTTGCTAACCTGGTTTCAAACCACAGTGAAGGAGGATGGGAATTGGCAGTACCTGAGAGTGGCTTCTGTAGCAGGGTCTGTCTATCTCAGCACAGCTGTGTTGGCCTGAGGACACCCAGAGGAACTGTCAGTAAGCAGGGCCTGGAGTAAAGCTAAAAAGGAGAGTTCAGACTGTCTCTTTTTGTCATTCATGGCAGAGCAGCAACTCTCTTATGGAAATTTAGAAAGCACTTATTGCTCCTCTTTCTACACCCCCAGCAAAAATGTGCTGGAAAAGTTGCTGTGCAATTGCTGTCTAAACCCCATGAAAATTCACCTGAATAGATAAAGATGTCTCAATCTCCTTCTTCAGATCTTGTGCACCTTCCAGCCCTCCAAAGGAGTCTCCCTTGTGCAGTCTTCTCTTTCTATTCCCAGGTCACAATTATGTAGGGAAATGAGAATCATTCCTATTTCTTGGAGAAAGCATAGAACAAAAGATCATTGCCTGATGCCTTAGTATCATTCATATTTTCCTCACTCATGGCAAAAATAATGATTATCTTTCCCAGAGGCTGGTGATGTTCACTGACTGTGAAGGACTATTTTTATTTGGTGGTTGGTAAAGTGTCTCAGAAAAAAACCCCACAAAGACCTTCAAAGAGCATCCTTTTTCTTTTAATCTAACAGAAAGCCTACTGACAATGAGTTTGCAATATTTATTTAGGTCATAAAAGGTATCTTGAAAGATATATTGCAAAACAAGAAGCCTTTGTTCTTAAACTGGTCAGATAAAGACCAACTGCTATTGTGTGAAAATTTGTATTGCTGCAGTTATCTGATTAGATAAAATCTACTTACTGAAACAAAAATAAAGCTTCAAGCTTTTGACTGGGCTTTAGGCCATCACAATATATGCATTTGTGCTCATAAAAAGTTGTGCAGTGTAAACACTTTTTGTCATGGGGCCCCTCTAGCCAATTAAGATCTAAAATAGAAACTATTTCATTCATCAGACGATGGATGGATGTGCCCCATTCCACCCCTTCAGTTTCTCCCTTAAGTTGCCAGGACGCTTAAATCAAATATAGCATATTTCCTTTTAAAATGAGGAAGCATCTTACAAGGTAATTGAGCACTGTGACAGCTCCTACCATTGATGGAGAAAAGCATAAGGCAGTAAGGCATTTAATGGCCTGGCAGAGCAGAAGGACCATAAAAGCAGTACTGGTTTGGGTGTAATGATCTACTTCCTATTTGTATTATTTGTTTGTTTTGATGTCCCATCAGATTATATGATGAGATGCAAACACACAGACAGATGTGATTCCACTAATTATAGTATTACAGTTCTTTACAGGGGAGCAGTCCCCAGGATAGGAAAATAAACTTGAAAACAGAGACTAAAACATGCTCTGGGCTATTCTGTGGAGGACAGGAATAAATTGGATATGCAGAGAAAGAGTCCTAGACCCAGACCTCAGCTTTTGGCCCTAGCTTAGCTGCTTTTAGCCTCTAGCACAGTTTTGAGTGTGTCCCTGGTGAGCAGGACCAGCCTGCTCGTTTCCCTGCCCAGCAGCCAGCTGGGCTGTTTGTCCCAGAATGGCCCCAGCACTGGGCACTGGTCCATGAGCCAGCCCCAGGCAGCCCAGCTCTGCCCTGTGTGCCACAGGACAGCATGAAGGCAGAAAGAGCCTCAGCTGGGCCTCAAAGAGGACCAGCAATCTGTCTTCCAGCCCCTAAGGAAATAGGGCTTCAGTGAGGATAGCAAAGATTCATTTCGATGTTTGGGGGTTTTTCGTTTGGTAGGGTTTTTTGTTTTTCCAAAGTTTTTACTACTGTTGTTTGCCATGAGTGACATCTCTGGAAGTCACAGTCACCACTCAGGGATTCTTACCTCACATCTCGAGCCCATGTTTTCCTTGTTCTTTGAAAGCTGTCATGTGAGAACTGCCTGGTCTACACCAGAAGCCACTCTGTGAGAAAAAAAGTCTCCTTCCTGTTAGTGTCCCTTCTCTCTTTGCTATAACTTTGTTTTTCAGAAACTGGATTTAGCCCAGGGACACAATGTTCCTTTTTTGTGCTTAGAGGATAATTAGAAGCAGCCAGGATTTAAGCTCTCACCTGGAAAAGATCAAAGTGATAATAGGAAAGGAGTCTTAGGAATGACAGTCAAGTTTTTAAGTTACAGGAAGCCAGCTTTCACAGATGAGAGAGAAATCCTTCACCAAGCAGTGAATTCTTGACAAAGTGGAGAAGCAGCATTCAGACTGTAACTCCTGGGGTCACAAGCAGACTTCTGTACAGTTCTGTACAGAGTTCTGTACAGTTCACCTTTTTATAAAGCTCATCAGTGCTGCTTTGTCTGTGAAACAGCTGTGAGGCATAAAACCAGTGGTAATGGTTTGGTAGCCTGAAGTCAGCAAAGATGAGTATCAGTGATCAGCTAGAGGGGTAATGGTTACCACTCCTGCACTTCTGGGACCAAACCTGGGCACATTTTTTATTAGAAAACTATTTAAAAAGTATGGAAACTGATTCCTGAATATGTGGAGCCAAATGGAACTAATTATAAAAGAGATGTTTGCTTTTGCAAGTATTCTTTTTGCACACGGACTTTAAAAAAAGCAATCAAAAGATACCAAGCTGCAAATGTCCAGTGACAAAAGGGCCATAAGTATAATATAAAGAGAGATGAAATCTGCCCAGCTTTTAGGTGAAATTAGAAACCTGCTCCAGACTTTCCTGAAATCGAGATGTTTGAAATTATTTTAAATGGGATTTAGATCTGAATGAATTTGGGTTTGCTCTTGGTGGTGGAGGGGAAAAGCATGAAAATTTCACTCATTACTATGGCTGACAAAACTGTACTGTTGAACCTGTGATGCAATGAAGATGTGTAACCTTCCTGAAACCATTCCTGTGGGAGGCTCTTGGTGAGGGAGCTGTTCCATCAATTCCCACCATGGCAGGAGCATCCTAGGGCTCACCTGCATATGTATCCCAGATCAATTGCTTATCCACTGATTATCCTTACACAAGCTAGTCCCAACACAACCAGGAAGAACAGCTGTCACACAGGCTAAGCAGATGAAAGGTGTGTAGAGTGGAAGCAGGAGATTGAATGACACACTCCATGCAGTGCATCTAGAAGAACATGCACCTGATTTCTGAATCCATAAAGACCTGCAGTCAGACACCAAGGGACTGCCAAAGCAGAAATCTCCATGCAGGTTATATTTTAAATTTTCTCCCTGTTCAGCTCTTTCCAGAGAGAAAGCCAGCTATGTCTTTATTTAACATATTAATTCAAGTAAAACGGCTACAAGTCAGCATTCTCTTCACAATGCAACACCAAGCCCTTTTCTCATACCCATACCCACTAACTGTGGAAGCATTGGTTATTTTGGACAGGAGGAACTCTCCTCTTCTGTTACAGTTCTTCCAACTAAGTGAATAATGTTCAAGATTCTCTAAATCAAATACATGTTTCAGACTAATGAGGGGTTGGGGATTCTTTCTATGGGGCCAAGGGAGGGAAGGGAGAAGATCTGCTCTGGGCTGCTTCCATGTTCTCATTGTGCATGTGTTCAACCCAGAAACCATCCTTAGAGAACACTGTGGGGGTCCTTCTAGCCCTGTCCTCTAGTTCCTGTCTTTCACCACTTTACTCAGCTTCCGAAAGTTCTTGCATAACGGCACAGCTTCACAAGGAAGCTGGAGACGGCCAAAATTAGCCTGTTGCCAATTAAGAGGAAGACACATGTCTCATTCACCCTCGGGCAGAGATCTGATGGGCTGAACTCTCCTATGACCCGGGTGAATGGTCCCAGCTGTAAGTCATGGAATTAAAGAAATACAGCAATAGCTCACTGCTCCATTTTACAAGGCTGCTGTGCTTTATGCTAGGTCGGAGCTAGGAGCCTGCCTGACAACACCTATGCCATGTGCTAGCCATGTTAGACCCTCGCCACTCAGCCCTGCCAGACTGGGGCACTGCTGCGTGTCTGCAAAAGCAAAACACTTCGTGCTCAAATTCCCAGGTACTAAAGTCCAGGGTAGAACTGCAGAAATCCCATAAACTGGACTCTTCAAAGGCCAGGCGCAGGTGCAGCGCTGTCTTATTAAGCAACACCTTCCTGCCTCGAGGCGGGAAAGCGAATGAGTGCTAAGTTAACATAATGCTCTGAAAAATGCAAATCGAAACCCTGCTGCCAAAACATTCTCCTAGGTGTGGAAAACCTTATTTCTTGGCGGCTTAAAGGGACAGTGGAAAGGGGCGGTGGAAAGCGCTGGCGGCGCCGGGCTGCGGGAGAGAGCGGAGCCCGGCGCCGGCAGCGCTGCGGGGCGGAGCGGCCGCGCTCGGAAAGCCGGCCGGGAAGAGCCGCCTCGTTCCCTGCCTCCTTCCCTGCCCTGTGCCCCGTTCCCCGCGCTGTTCCCGCATACACACCGGGCGGCTGGAGCGGGAGAGCCTCCTCCACATGCCGGGAATGCCGCCGCGGGGAGCGGGAAGGAGCGTGGCTGAGCTGCTCCCTCACGCAGGGCAGAGCCCGGGAGCCGCGGGGGTAGGGACTGGAGGGAAGTGGTGATTATGTGGATATGGAGCGGGAGAAAAAAAATCTTTTAAAAGGCAGAATCATCAGGAAGGTAAATTCCCCAGCAGAATGGAAATCCTGCCTGGCTTTCCAAGATCGGCCGCAGGATAGCGAACGCTAGGGCCGCAAGAAAAGAAGGAAGTGAAGTGTTGGAGCAGCTCCAGAGAGGGTCACAAAGGTTCTTAGAGGTGCGGAGCATCTCTCTTGTGCAGACAGCTGAGACAGCTGGGGTTGTTCAGCCTGGAGAAGAGAAGGCTGCAGGGAGACCTCAGAGTGCTTAAAGGGAGCCCACAAGACGGCGGGAGAAGGACTTTCCACAAAGGATGTAGCGATAGGACGAGGGTTATAATGGCTTTAAACGGACAGAATTTAGGTTAGGTTTGGATTAGATGTTGGGAAGAAATTCTTCACTGTGAGGGTGGTGAGGCAGTGGAGCAGGTTTCCCAGAGAAGCTGTGGATGCCTCTTCAAGGCCAGGATGGATGGGGCTTTAAACAGCCTGGTCTTGTGGAAGGTGTCTCTGCCCGTGGCAGAGGGGGTGAAACTGGATGATCTTTACAGTCCCTTGCAACCCAAACCATTCCGTGATTCCATCGGAGAGGGTCAGGCCAGGGAAAGCCAGACTGCGGGGTGCAGCCAGAGACAGGAGGCAGCTTTTAAGGCCTTTGCTGCATTTTAATCCATAGGAGATGATCAGACTGACTCGTCTCAGTCAAAGAAACACGAGCATTTCTGTTTGCTAGCTGCTTGGTACTTGAGCTGCTTCTTTTGCTCTTTTTTTTCAGGTGGAAAGAGTCAGCACATCTCTGTCTCTTACCTCCAGTACAGCTGGCTCTCTGATCTGCACTTAATCTGACCCAAGATAGCTGTAAGCAGGTGATCCTCCACTCATATTATTATCCTGTTTCTAATGGCCATTACATTTCATTTCCTACATTACCTTATACTAAGTGGAATACTTAGGCTTCCTAAAGAAGTTAGGACTGAATGATAGATCTGTAACTGAAGTGATTTATTTGCCTGTTACTGTAATTCTTAGAGAGCAATCCAGACATGAAAAGGAGAGGTAAAAGAGAGGACAGGGTAACTTTTATTAAAAAAAAAATATAGTAATTTAGGTTTTCATGTTACATTTAGATAAAATTTCTGGAAATTGATGCTATTTGAAAAAATGACCATCTATGAGCTAACTCTTGAGCTCACTTTTGCACAGTCATATCCACAGGAGAGAACTGGGGATTCAGAAACATTGTATGGGAGACATGGATAAAGTGCTGGATCTACACCTTGTTAACCAAAGCATCACCTAATCTGGACAGCTGGAAATGCAGCACTGAGGGCTATGTTTTAAGATTATTAAATAAAATGAGTCTCAAGTCTTTTGGGGTTGCATAAGTCTCAACCTGTTTTGGAATTAAGTGCCTAAGGCAGCTTTTGCTCACAAGTCACACCAAGTTGTGGATCCTTCTCCTATCCAGATTGCTTCTTCTGGAGCCCTCCTCTTTGTAAACTCTGCTTCTGTCCCTGATGTCCCCTGGTCTCCCACCAGAGAATGAAAATATCTAGACAGGAAATTCTTATTCTTTCTTGTTTAAGCTGTTCTGCTTTCTATGGAATAACTGGGCCAGAGATGACACCCAAGTACTTATTTTCATACTAATCTGTGTTATGTACCTTTAATTACTTATATTTATATCACTCCTCTAATAAGTACTTATACATGATTGCACACCATAAAGCCTAGGCCTCCAGGGACATTGCAACCACAAAAGGCATGCAAAGGGGAGCACTTCCTGTAATCTCATTGCATTGGATTACAATCACTTAGTTCAGTATTTGCTTTTATTTCTTGAAACTGAATTTCACTTCATTATAAGTTCACCCCAGTCTGTTTGTTTCACTTTGTTCTCTGGCTTGGAGATTGTATTTCCTTTCATATAAGGTAATCTTTCATTTCATGAAAGGAAATGAAATCTTGCTATTTCAGTGAGAATCCATTTGGCAACATTTGGTCCACTTTCCTGCACTTGAGATCTTGAAATGAGAGAAGAAAGTGTACCAAACACTTGGGAAAGGAGATAGGATGAAATAAAATGCAATTGAAAAAAAAAAAAAAGAAGAAAATTTGAAATCAGAGCGACTAAAACCAAATGGATTGCAGTGAAATGATGTGCAGTGAAAAGAACCAAAAATTGGCAGAATTATACTTACTGAAATCCTGAAATTAAATCAAACAAAAAGACAAAAGATTAAATAAATGAAATAAAACTTATAGCAAAGGAAAATATTGCAACAAAGCAAAAACAATAAAAGCCAATAGGATTATATGAGCAACAGACAGTGGCCCAAAGTGTGCTGCTGCCTTCTAAAATAATGAACATGGTAGGACTTCTCCCAGCTCAAAGCTGTCAATACCTAAATTCTGGCTGCCACTGAAGAATCAAACACCACATCTGAGCTGACCCTGAGACACTGGAGGAATGAGGTTTTTCCCCATGGAAAATGGCCACTGTTTGCATCTAGTCACACTGGCAGACAGTGGGGTGCTGCCTCCAAAATTCACAAATGACACAGCATTTCTACAGAAAGCTGCCACCAGCTAGGAATCTGGCTGCCCTTAGAGCCCCAAATGCCACCTTTGAGCTGACTCTGAGACACTGGGGGCTGAGTATTGTTTTCCTTTGAAAAGGGACCAGTTCCCATCCAGACATTGGAAATCCAGGGAGATGGACTGAACCTTGCCAAATTAATCCTCATTTAATTCTCAAATATTCATTTCCTCTCATTAAATGACTATTTTTTTTCAATTAAATGTAAAAATATCTTGAATTCAGAAAAGAAAGTGTAACAAACTCTGTTCAAAGGAGATATGTTATTACAAAATGCAGTTGAAAGAAGGAAAAATAAAATTTGTAAATGGAATGACTACAACCTAATGTATTGGGATGAAATAATGACCTGCAGTGAAAATGACTGAAACTGTTTAAAATTATACTTTATGTAATCCCGAAATCACAGAATGAAGTCAAATGAAGAGACAGGAGAAGAAATTGAGGAAATTAAATTTTTAAAAAAGAGAGAAAATTGTAAATCAACAATAGAATGGAATAGGATGATTGATAGCAAGTGTAGATAAGTGGACCAAACCTTGCCAGATTTATCCTGATTGAACTCACAAGATTGTGTTTCCTTTCATGAAATGAAATGTTTCCTTCCATGAAATTAAGAACTTTTAATGAATGGAAATGAAATTTTGAAATCATAAGAAAGTGTAACACTCTGGAACGATGACATGGTAAAATAAAATGCAATTGAAATTAAAAAAAGATGTATTTCAAAACAATACAATTTTGTTAATTCCCCAAGCAGGGACTCATTTGCCCTCCCTTTCATCTACTAAGTCTCTTCCTTCTGCCTGGTGGTAAGAGACATGGGAGTCCTCTGACTCCTGGGGGGCTTCTTGCAGGAATGAAAGGGTGAAAATCCACCAGTCTATTTCCCTTTAACTTTCCCTAGTACTCCTAAGTCTTTCTACTTTCTCCTTAAGCTTGGCCACCAGTCAGAGGAGATCATTCACCTGCTTGCACCACATGTGGGCATCTTTTGCATTGTCTCCTGGTTCTACTGACAGCCTCAAACACTCCTCACAGCCAGGGGTCTGGACAGACACATCCTTCTGGTTGGTACATTTTTACTAGCCATAACTTTTCATCATTTGGAGACCATTGCTGGAAAAAAAACCAAACAAAAACAAACAAACAAAATCCCAACACAAAATAAAAACCCCACAACCAGGAGAATGACTGCCACCCAACCTGCTTACCTTGCCCGTGTACACCACTGTGCCATGCCCCTGTTTGCCCACTCCTGGCTGCTGCCCTCCTTACAGCTTTCTTTAAAACACCTCCAATGGCTTGAGGAAACCCCTTCCTGAACCTGAGTGGCCATCAAGAAGGAAAAGGGACCACCGGGTCAGGTTCCTTTTGAAAGCACCTCAGATGACATGGATTGGAATGAAATGAGGTGCAGAGAAAAGGAAATAAGGAAATGAAGTAGATTGAAGAGACAGGAGCAGTAATTGATGAAATTGTATTACTGCACCTCTCTGGTTGCCTGGGGTATATTATACTTACATTAAAACAGGTGACAGATCTGGCACTGAAACAGTCCTAAGGCCACAGAAAATGGGACCTCAAAGAAAGGTAATTCTGCTAAATTTGGAATGATAAAACATAGGGAATTGAAGAAAGCCAAATACAGGAAAAGTCCTATACAATTCTTTGAGGACACATGGGATATTAGAGAAGTATCTGGAAGCAAATTGTTTTGTGCAAATTTATGGTGTGAGGAAACAGTTGTGATACTTATTCTCAAAAATATGACTTATTTTCGTTTTGGTCTTGCTTCTCCCTTTTATAATTGAATAGAAGACACTTTAAGTTCTGAATGTTTTCACAATTACCCTTAGCTGTAAAAATAGGAAAAGACAGTAAGCCTGTAGTAAATCTCTTTTCTACTGAGTCTACCACCATGGCACCTCTTTTTATGTGGTGACAGTACAAAGCAGCATCATGATTTAACCATGCTTGCCCCCAGTTCACAGGCCACAAACATCTGTCTGATGTAGATACTTCACTTATAATCCTGTTGTTGCAGGTGGGAAGCACGTCAGGTTTTGTAGATCCTGTCAGCTTGGACCTCCTACTGTTTGCACATATATCTAAAATGCTGAGATGTTTTATACTGACATTACTAAAACAAGATCTGAAATGCTGTGATAGTTCAGGTGCCAGCTAAGCCAGTCTCAGTTTGTGAAAACTTCAGAAGTGGCTGAAGCAGCAGGTAAGCAGGACTGTTATCCTTTTATGGCCATAGTTTTTGAGAATCTTTTTGTTTAATACATAATGTACATTTCAGTATAGAAGCAATGTATTAACTGCTGCATGTTGTACGGTCACCTGCTGCCAACAAATGGTCATGAATTTACACAAGTGTTTCTTTGCAAAAGTTCTTTCTAAGTTATGGTTGAAAATCCAACTTGGAACTTTTTTGGGGTGGGTGCATTGGCTGATTTGTCTCTGAACAAGGCTTGCACACCATTATTACAACTGAAGACTTGCTTCTGGATTAAATCCTTTTGGTCCACTTATTAAAAACCTCCAGGCCTCATGTGCATAAATCCCAGGACTCTATAATAAAGATGCCAAAATATTCAACTACTGTGTTTGTTCTCTCTCTCAGAGAGAAAAGAAACAGCCAAGTTGTTTGTTAATGCAGCTGTATTTTCTGTAGCATATGCTGACACCTTTCAGTGCCTTCTAGCACACAGGAAGAAATGCAATTCCAAATGATGCAGATGAGCATGTCCTGCATGTTATATTTTGATCACAAAAGGCACACCTACACAGCCCTCTCATGCTGTTTTGTCACTTGAAAGAAATGATGGAAACAAAAACAAAAGCTGTCTTCCTGCCAAGGTGTTTCTGTTAGGCACAGACACATTTCTTGCTCCTCCCTTGTCTTATGCAAGTCACATACACACAGTGAGCTAGACACCTAGCAGGCACCAAAAGGGATTAGGATGGGGGGGGGGGGGGGGGGTGTAAAAATTTCCTCTCTAATATGCATGGGAAAAAAACCCAAAAATCAGGAACAATTGCTTACAGAATTTTACTGTCTCCTATATTTATGTAGCTTCTTGAAATTAAGCGCTGAGAAACGTAATTTTAATCACATTACTAATTTCAAGAAAATACCATATATAAAGGTTCATTTATAAAAGATCAGTAAATGCTGTAACAGGTTTTATAGTTATTTGTCTCACATTTTGATAAAGACTGCAACAGGTTCATAGGTCGTTTATTGCCAGGGTTTATCACCGGCTGTGGTGTCTTCTGCTGATGTGCTCATAACATTTCCAGTGTATCCCACCCCATTTTAAACATGTTAATAAAATACATGAATAGCATGCAATCTTTATAAGCTCCCTTAAAATGCAGCCAGGATATAGTCTTTATTGAAATAAGACCCAAAGAGGTGCTCTCTCTTGTATTTAATGAAGTGGATTTAATACAGAAAAAAAATGTGCTTCCAGCCAAAACCAGCCCATTGTGTGTGTACTGGTTGTGCAAATGATATTTGCCAGTTGTAATGTACTCAGCCTATTAAATTCTAATAGCCACAGAAGGTTATCTATGGCAAGTGACTAATACCTTCTAAATTAAGGCCTGTAATTGCACTCCACTGATTAATGCATTAAATTGCCTGTTTCTTACCTGTAGGACACTTTCAAATGTGTATCTTATTGTACCTCTGAGCTCACCTATAATGTACAATAGGCAGGTGAAATACATGAGCATTTCCCCCAGGCTCCCTCTACACCAGACTTCCACCCACACAAGATCAACGCTGTAATAAGGTCATTATTTCTGGAGATGCACATTCTCAGATCTTGCATAGGTAATGACATTAAGTTCCTTTACCTTTTGAATCCCAGTTAAGATTATCATAATAAATGCCAAGAATGATTTGATTTTTTTCCCATATGGATTTCACAACTAACATTAGAAAAATCTATGATCTCTTTAATAAACCTCTAACTTAAAAAAAAAAAAAAAGGGACAGGGGAAAAAAGTGGTATTTTGGGAATAATTAAAGTCTTCTAGAAAGATTTTTATCAAGGCAGTGAATTCAACAGTTTGTCCACATAATGGAGAGAATAAGAAAAGATAAAATGCTACATGTACAAACTTAATGATTCTCTCTTTATGTATACAGAAGAATCCAAAATGAACTCCGGCAAATTATTTTTTCCTGGGCTAGGTAGCACTGATTTTGATCTCAATCTCCTTCTGTGAGCTTTTTTGCTTAGTGAGATTAAAGACTTTGGAGAGGCAGGTTTTTGCATTTATCTGCCTTTAGAGCCTTGGCTACCACTGACTTCAGTTACAAATATGACTGTGTTAATTTGAGCAAAGAAGAGAAAAGCAAGTTCAGTAAAGGCTAACTGAGCAAAGCTTGATCAATTGAATAAAGTGCTCTGTCTCAAGGATAATTCAATATATTACATTTTAGCTTGAAAATGATAATATTTTCGTACACACTGAAACCAAAGTTTCTCTGTTGAAATTAACATGGTCAGACCATGGCAAAAAGAAACCCTCAGAGCTGTGTTTACCCTGTTTTAGATTCTTGAACCCAAGGTAAAAATATGCAAAAGGATAGTGATGGAGGAACTGGTATAGCTTGCTCTGCTTCTCTCCCGGATCTGGGTAGGTTGTAGTAGAAAAATGTACTCCCACATTTTATTATGGGCAAAACAGAGCCCTGGATTGTCTGACCTCCACAGCTGTACAGGATAAATTCCTCTTTTGGATCCTGCTGTCAGACCAGCCAGACACAGCAGCAGCAGCAGCAGCTGCCCCTCGAGGCCACTCAGAGTAGAAGGAGACCTTTGTTCGTGCAACATCCACCAGCCAGCTGTTCTCTGCATCCTGAGAAAAAAGGCTGACTGGAGCTGAAATCTGGTTTTACTATAACCTAAATACCTTTCAAACACTGGGGCTGTAGCAAAATGACCTGTGACAACTTTTGTGTTACTCAGTTGTCTGGCATCGGGATGTGAGAGTCCATGTGAAGCACTTGTGTGAGCTCAGGTTCTGCCATGGAATCACACAGTGCATGTGGATTGAGAAAGACAGGAAAGAGCATCAAGACATGAGTTTCTGCTGTGTTAACAGAAAGAGGAAATGAAGGTAAAACAAAGTCCTCTGGTAACCCCAGAAGAAATGTCCCATGAAACTGAAAACTGTACATGCTGACAAGATGCCAGGGCTGTGCATGCAGCTGGGATTTAAAGGCCAGCACCTTGACAACAGCCTTGTATCCTTGTGACTCCTGTGGCACTCAAGACATGTGTCAGTTAACAGCAGCATACTCAGCTAGGATGGCTGGCCTGGTCCATGCTGGCCACTTCTCCAAGTGTAAAAACGACACATGAATTGTGACATGTCATATTGTGCCACTCAAAAACACAGCGGACAAGGAGAGCGTAAAACCCGAACATCACTTCTTACACTCCCAGAACATTATTCTTTTAAGGATCTCCAGAGTGGTTTAGTAGCAGAGCATGTGACATCCTAGAGAAAAAGTCCTTTTTTTCCCACATGGGAAGATTCCTGCAGGCATTAAAAGAATAACCTGAAGTCTCAATACTTGATCACACTTTTACCAAGAAGCAGGTGGAAATAATCTTCTCTTCAAGAGGGAGGACTGCTGGGTGGCCACATGAACTCCCAAGCTGGCTGGCAGCCTCTCTGCTGCTGCTGCTGCCTCTGGCTCCTATCCAGGGCAGGATAGGAGGCTCTGCTCTGCCTCTGGCTCCTATGTACAGGGCAGGAGGGGCCCCAGAGTGGTGCAGACAAGCAGGACCCACCCAACAGAGAGCTGTGCCAGAGGCTGTGCTTCCCAGTAGCCACCATAGCCCTCTCTGGAGAGATGCCAGTCCACTCCAGCTCCTGCCCCACAGCAGGGAATCACACTGATGGGGTGAGTACAGAATAGAAAAATGCAGCAATTGTTCTGCAGCTCCTTCCACCTTGCCCAGTGCTTGGTTTAGCCAAACTCCACTAAGTGGTGCTTTGCACTCCTGATCTTACGCCGCCAGCACCTGCCAGCCAGGAGTAACTGGAGAAAGTGCTTGGAGCGGGATGTCACTTCTGGCTTCATCCACACCTGAAAGTCCAACTTTCAGGCATTAAATGTATTTCACTTTTTTGTGGCCTCTTCCTGTATTTTTTCTGCCTGTTTTGATGTGACAGCAGTTTCTGCTCATTTTGTGCTATCAGCACAAGCCCTAAAACACTGCTCTTATCTACACCTGTTCCTGCCATGGAATGTCACTGCCTAAAGAGAGATGCAGCAGATTCCAAGAAGCTTCTCTGACTCACTGCTTGTGAAGCAACCATCACCTCAGAAATCATATTTGCCTGAAAAGATCATGCTTGGCATTTTCAGTAACCCCACCCATTGCTGATATTGTTTTCTTTGTACATTTGAGAGAATTTGGTGCCTGGTCACCTTTGCTCCTGCCTTTTGTGGCCAGTGCACCAGTACTGATGGAGCTGAAATAGCCTTCAGCAGTGAACAGCTGTTTTTAAGAGAGCAGAACCAATTCTCTATGACCATGCCAAGGGGTAAAGCAGTTACTCAAGTGGAACATTTGCCAGTTACTACAAAGCTGTGCTTTTGAGGGTTTCTTGCATTTCCTACCTTCTTCAAGTTGTATTGAAACAGTTGTGTTTGGCATCTGCACATGCGAGTCCATCTACATTTGGAATTTAAAATGTATCACAACCTGCTTGCCAGCAGTCTCCCTGTAAGCTTTCAGCATATACTTATGGCTCTCCACAATCATTCTTCATTTCTTTCTTTGTGGCTCTTCTAATCAAAGCCTCAGCTTACTTTCCTTTTAAGGTCCAAACACTCTTCACTCTGTAAAAGAGAAAAATACTCATCGAATGTCAAAGGTCTTTGAACTATTGTATTGGTGTAATCCTGATGATTACACAGGACTCTTTCTGACCCAGCCTGGGATTTGTGCCTTTCTCACTCAGTAAACAACTCCTTTCCACAGAGCTTAAATATGTAATTGCAGGGCAGAGGCTGTTGCTTCCTAGGAAAAGCACTTATGAACACGTCTTGCACTAAGTGTCGAGGTTTCAGTGTAATCATGGGCTAATATTTCTCTGGTTTGCAGGCTGCATTTCTTTCCAGGGTCCAAATTAGGAACATAAGATTTGGCTTCCCTACTGTGAAATTCCTGTTCAAGTGCATGACTAGTCTGAAGAGAAAAATTAATGCATGGGGACAACATAACAACGAGGCTACTCCTAAACTTGATTTATTTATTTATTTTAAAAACTATTTCTTATTGTATTCACTTTGGAGCTGATGGGAGTTGAAAATATTCACTGCCTCACAGAGCCAGGTCTGACAGACATCCTGATACAAAGATCTGACAGTGCTGAAGAACGCTGAGGCAAAAACCTAGGAGGATTTGCAATCATTTCTAATTGGGCTAGGCTTGACCAGTGCCATGTCCATCTTTGGAGTCACCAGAACTCAGTCTGCTAAACACAGAAGAAGCTTCAAGCAAATTCTCACAGAAACCACTCCTGTAGTCCCACCAGCTACCAAAACCAGGCAATGCTAAACCAATACAATTTCACTGCACTTAATTTCATTTAGTTCCGTTCCATTTCATTGTTTTCAATTTCTTTCAGAATTTTATATTTTATCAATTAAATCTAATTTAATTTAATTATATTTCCTTCCCTTTCTATTCATTGTGCTTCATTTGCTGATTTCTCATTTCATTTCCTTTAGTGAAATGAAAATTCTTCATTTCATGCAAGGAAATAAAATATCAAGATTTCAAGGAGTATCATTTCAATAAGGTTTGGTTCATTTCACTGCGCTTCATTCCATTCCATTTCATTGTTTTCATGTAATTTCACAATTTTATCTTTTTTTTGCATTTCATTACATTTCATTATTTTTCCTTCCCTATCTTTTCATGTCACTTCCTTCCTTGATTTCTCATTTCTTTTCATTTCCTTTCATGAAATTAAATCTCGAGATTTCAATGAGTATAATTTCAGCAAGATTCAGTTCATTCCCTTCCATTCCATTCTTTTTTACTTAATTTCAGAATATTTTTACAAATTCACTTTATTTCATTCTATTTCCTTGCCTGTCTTTTAATTTCACTTCATTCCCTGGTTTCTTATTTCATTTTCTTTAATTAAATAAAATTATTCATTTCCTTTCATGAGATGAAATATCAATATTTGAACAAGTATAATTTTGTTTTAAACCATTTCACTACACTTCAGTTCATTTCATTCCATTATCTCCCCTTCAATTCAGTATTTTCTTTTTTATATATATTCAGTTCTACTTCATTCTATTTCCTTTCCTGTCTTTTCATTTAACTTCATACCTTGATTCCTCATTTAATTTCTTTTCAAGATTCCAAGGAGCATAATTTCAGTAAGTTTCAGTTCATTTCACTGCACTGCAGTTAATACCAACAATTTAACTTCTCCTAATAATTTTTTAAAATTTCATTTCATTCCTTTTCATTTCTTGCCTTTTCATTTCACGTCATTCCTTGAACTCTCATTTCACTTCCTCTCTTTTTATATATTCTAGAGGAGGCAGATAGTTGATTTACATCTGCTGTCACCTAGTGACATAAAATACAGTTTAGTGACACTGCCTCAGTGAAGAGACCGAAGGTCAGGGGACAATTAATCACATTATTGCCCATAATTTAATATGAAGATATGTAGGCATATTTAGGACACTTAAGCATCCAAAGGTGAAGGCAGTGCTGTTCTGGATTTTCAAGTGCCTAAGAGGGAAACTGTCTTAGTTTCACGTGCTTGTCTTTGCCCAGGGCAGCCAAAGGCTGCTGATGATCTGTTGCCCAGCCCCCACGTGTTGTGAGGATTGTTCATTTGAGTGAAATCCACAGTACCAAAATGCACCCAGTCAGCCCGAGTCACTGCAAATGCTGGAATGCAGGTAAAATCAGAAGGCTGGGTAGATTTTCCAGAGTCCAGTTTTGCTCTAAAGGAGTGCAGTGATAAACTCCACCTTCCCCTGGAAGGCAGCACGTGGCCTTCTGCTACTAGGAATCAGATGGGCACTCTGACTACACAGTCAGAAAGAGCTTGTTGCTGAAAGGGGTCCTAGTTCTCATTCATTTCTGAGAGCAGTGTGTATATCCAGAGCCTTCTGTCTGTAACAGCTCCTAGATTCAGAAATTAAGGGAACAGGAGCCTCCCAGACTGGAGAAAACTGACTGAAGAGACATCATTATCTTTAATGATGCTTCTTCTTGGCAATTTTCCCTCCCACCTTTTCCATAAACCAAAGAGAACACTATCTTCTAAACCTTGTTGTAGGTATGCCTATCCCCAGTAAGATGTATCTGTGATAGATCAGCCCTAATTGAGAAGCTGGACACTTTACAGCTGTCATGATGTCTGTTTTAATGCCAGGCTTCAGCACTTCTGTAGCTCTGCCTACACTGCACACGCCTGCAATGTGAATAGATATGTAAAAAAACCTGCTAAATTATTGTGGCACTTCTCTTCACAAGTGGTTGCCCAAAATCTGATGGAAAACCAAGCAGGAGGTGTACAAGCAGACAGTTGGACTAACCCTCATTTTTGCTGCAGCACTTCAGTAAAAGCCAATTATACTGAACTCCAATAATGGCTCTATCAGTGATAGACTGCAGACATTTATAGTCTTCGTCAATGAACAGGCTAAGTGAAGCTAAATCGTTCTGCTAAACTTTTTAGTAAGTAATTAACCCTGAATTATTAACAACAGGCAGCTCTGGTAATGGTTATGAAAGAAATAACAACTGGTTGCACAGTAATTAGCATGAGAGCACTGAACAAGGCAGGCGAGCAGCATGCGCTGCCATGGAATTAATAGAAGGGACAAGGGTGGCAAATGTGATCCCCTGCAGGGCAGTGCAGCTCCAGGGGCTCACAGAGCTGCTGAAGACACTTGCTTTGGCAAGAGCAGCATGTACTCAGCAGTAGATGGATGGAAGTCAGAAGTGGATGGTAATAAGGAACGTTAAAAATAAATCCAGCCTCATTAGGTTAGAAAGAAAAAAAAAAAGAAAAAAGAAAATATGTGAACCTGACAGCTCAGCAACTCTTTAGTTCAAGCAGTTATCCAGGGGACAAGAAATTCATACTGGAGTACCAGGAAGCAGGCAGATGAAGTGACCTGCTGTGCACCCTGTGCTCCCTAACTGGACCGTATCAGTGCCAATTTTCTGAAAATGTGAGCTCACCAGATTCAGAAAGGAGGTGGTCTTTTAAAAGGTCTTACCTTAACAACACCCTAAAACATGAGCAGATCCCTAAAGCCTTTGGCTACCGCTGTTTTCATAGGAGCATTCACATGCACGTGTGAATATCACCAATGAAAGCTGGTGAGCTGACAGTGCTGGGACCAAGGCACAGACACAGCACTCATGAGGCAGTGTGGGCTCCCCTCAGTGCCCCTCTCTAACCATTTTCATGGACCATTTGCCAGCAGAGTGAGGAGCTCCATGTCCCTTCTTGTCCTCTCTGCTGAGAACTTAAATGAGCAAGGCAAATAAGAGCAACCTCTTATATGGAAGGGAAAGTGTCCTGCTGGGTTCTGCACTGCAATTAAGCAACTTGTTTTGCTTCCCAGCATGACTGGGGTGGCAGATGAAACTGGAACAACAGTATTAGTTAACAAAAAAAGCTGAGCGAATAGAAGGATAAGCAGAGGAGAAATAAACGCAAACACAGTAAAATAGAAAGAGTGATTCCAAACTTCATTGTAAGCAGAACCAGTCTGATGACAGAAATGCAGAGGTGAAGGAAAAGAGCTGCTGAAGCCTGAAAACTTGGAGGTTTGGGCTTGCCTCTTGACTTCCTTTTGAACCACTTGTATTAGACAAAAAGCTCCCTCTGTTCTTATTGGAGAACATGGGATATTTATACATGTCCCCTGGAATTTTTTAAATTTTAATGTCTTTTCTTGCTTCTCCAAGTTTCTGCTTAATATATTTTAGCAGGTGAATGCCATTTTCCTGGGTTATAAAATATCTTCACATAGCAGCTACCCCTGCCCTGCAGGGCAGCCCCTTTGCCTTGCTGAGGAAAGGTGCGAGTCCCAGTCAGCCTCATCCATCCAATTTCTGTATGGGGTCTTTGTGAATTATTAAAAGTCTGCTCTGACGCCTGGACAGAGGATAATTCAATCTCAGCTCTTTCTGTTGCTGTTAAATAACCTATCTTCCTGTCCTGGAAAATGTAGGGTTCGAAGAACAGTCTGTGGGCCACTATATAATAGTAGTGAGGAGAGAAAGCTGGATGTACAAAGTAAGTTATATACATTACATGGGGAGAGAAGGATTTGTTTGTCTATCTTGGCTGCACACTTTGGCCTGGGAGAGTGATAGGCAAAGCAGAGCCCATCTCCCCTCTGCCACAAGGCTTCCCCTCCTGTGTAGTACAATTCCTTTGGGAACTGTGTGAAGGGACTGGATATGTCCTTGACTATGGGAGATCCCCCTGGGTTTGGGGCAGATGTTTACTTGCTTTGTAACTCTTTCTGTCCCCAAGTCATGCCTGGGCATCCACAGGAGATCAGGAACAGGAGCTTGAGATGTGCTTCTCTCATCTGTGCTACTCCCCCTCTGTCAGCTGAGGTGCTAAGCTGTGCTACCATCCACAGCACAGAGCAGGAAGGAACAAACAGCCTTTGGGCACGGGAAGCAAGTTTTGCATAAGCATGACAATGTGCTCTGTGCTCCAGTTGCCTGAGCTGCTGTTTCTCATTGAGCTCAATAGGTGTCTTCAGATAATTGCCAAGAGAGGATTTACTTCACCTAGTGCACAGGGAGTATTAGCAGGGCTGCATTCATTTAGCTGCCTAAGATAGACATGAAGACTAGAAAATCCCAAGTTTGGATTTGTCACAGAATGAAATTCTGAAATCAATGTCACTTCAGTGCAACAGGGTTTAATTCACAGGATTTTATTGGAGTTCAGCCCACCCTACATAAAAGCTTCTGTTGGTGGAACTGGGAGTATTTCTGGCTGTGGTTTTGATGAGCACTGACCAGTGTGCCCAGTACCATCAGTTTGGAATTAGTCTATGGGCAAAACTGGGCATCAGCCAAGTTCAGTCCTCACAAGCTGGGAACCATGCAGAGACAGAATGAGAAGGGGTCCCAAAACTCACATTGTGCATCTCCCCCAATGTTTTCCTGATCTCCACTTATTTAAAACAGTCTTTAAAAATCCCTCAGAGGTTTTTACAGCTTCTTCAGACCATCTCTCTCTCCTAGTAACCATTCCTGTGACTAGAATGTTTTCCCTAATATCTAACCTAATTCTCTCAAACCTCAATTAAATCTATTATTCTTGTCCTACTTATATGGATAAATCCCATCTTCTTTGCAAAATATATTTCTTACAGAAAACTAAATTTCTGTGTTGTCTTTGGTCTTCTGTTGTTCACACTGAACACTACATAATCTGTGACCTGTGAGGATAGGACAGGTTCTTCCAATTCTCTTGCTTGATTCTCTCTGCTTGGCTGCCATCCAGCTGCACCACATTGCCCTTGAAGAGGAAAAAAATTGCTTAACATTTGACACACTGGCCTAGCTGAGGCCTTACTAGTGCTGAGTGCAGCTGAACAACTGCTTCATGCATTTTATAAGTTACAGTTCTGTGTAAACACTCCTGTGTTGACATTTAACATTTTCAGGACAGGCAGGTTCTGTTGACTCATGCTCAGGTTGTGATTCACTCCCTGCAGGGCTCCTGTGAGACCTTGGATCCCTACCCTTCACCCAGCATTCTGCAGGTCAAGCCCCCATTCGTAAGTCAGTGTTCAGGGCTGACACACTGCTTACTTCTGCTTCTCTTTTCTCATTTTTAGAAATATTGGCAGAGTGAAGCCAGTTCTTGTTTTCCTTTCCTGGAGTTCTCAGTTCACACCCTTTATCTCTCTGCTGAAGGCACATGGGTTGTCCATCTTCACTAATTCCTCACCACCAAGGGTTTTCTGGATCTGTTTTATTTCACATCCAGTTAGCTCAAGGGAAAACAGCTTATGATCTGCATAAGATATGCTAATCTTCCCATCTGGTCTCATTTACACAGTGACAATCCTGCTGTGGTCATGGCAGCCCTCTTATCTCTTGAGGCCATGAAAAAATCCTGAGGTTTTAGGCCAGGGAGCTGTGGAATTCTCCAGGGTGTCCAGAATTGCCAGGTTGCTGGACAGGCTGAGGGCACCTGGGGGCAGCCCCCAGCCCAGGGTGTCACCTTGTGGGTTGGGACACAGGTGTGGATCCAGAGGCAGGCAGTCCTCTCATGAGAATTCAAGCCCTATGGGGAAAAAAAAAAAAAAAAAAAAGCATCAGAAAAAATCCGCTCTTTCATCCCAGATATTCAAGCATGCAAAACCCCCAAACTCAACCATACAAATAATTCCTTCCAAAACAGCCTTTCAGGAAGTTTTATCCAACACAAGCAAAAAATGGTAAAACCCTCTTCCCTTTAAAAACTGTATTTAGCAGAGTCCCATCAAAAGGCTATCAAGCAAAATTAATACATCCATGTTTTCTGGTGAATTTGCAGTTCTGCACTTCTTAAAATAAAAATGGTCTAATAAGTCATAAATTTACATTTCTTCAGTTACCCTGTCTGGCTCCCTCAATAAAATGTCTGCAATACAATACACACAGCAGTGTAAATCTGTAAAACCTCAGAACTCCAAATATTAATCAAGAAGCTTTCATAACTGAAATTAATAATTGGAGGCAAAAAAAAAAATTAATAAGGGATGAAATTTCATGAGCCACTAAAGACCAGCAAAGATGGTTTTCATAATATTTTATAAGGCATTTTAAGCAAATCCAATACTTTTAAATGGTATTATGAAAGTGAAATCACATAACTGACTGGAGGCTTGGGGCATGCTTCAGTTCAGGGTTGGTTTTACAGCAGTCCTGTCTTGTTTGCTGGACTGGTAATTCTGAGCCTCAGTTGGTTGTGCAAACACCTCTGGAAAGCTTGAGATCTAAAAAGGAAAGGGTAGCCAAGAAAGTACAAACACCTGATAGATACATCTGTGGGATAACCTGAGCATACAGCTGCCACTGAGACAATTCAGGAGAAGAAAAATGCAAATATTGTCTAAGCAAGGATGGAGGATAATATGGAACATATCTAATTTTTCAGTACCAATGGCTGGGTTTTCATCAATCTTACAGTAAGATAATTGACAGAATTACTTCTGCTTGCCACAGCTTTTGGTCTGTTTTTGCTTCTTGCTGTCATGTACAGTTGTTGACAGGATGCTAATAAACTTGTCTTGAATACTTGCAGCACATCTATTATTCCACTAGCCTGGCTCATGAGAGGGGCCACTAAATGCTACCACAATACAAATAAATCATAAAACAATAATGAAAAAATAATAGAGCAGCCTGTAGTGATCCTCTATTCACAGCAATAGAGATATTATTAATTTACTTTGTACATAAAATCAGAACTCAGTCATGTTTTCCCCTTTGGGTTGGATTAGCCCACATGATGGGAATCTCTGTCATTAACACACAGTAAGTTATTCCTTCAAACACTGCCAGTTTAAGATGTTTCATCTGCACAATACCAAAAATAAGACAAGAAAATCTGTTTGGATTTCAGTAAGTATGTGAAACAGCCAGGAATTTTCCTGACAAAGAACAAATAGCCTGTACCACCACGCAGTGAACCCCTCACACAGGCTTTAGCACAATGCTCTGGCCCAGCCTGCAGAGCAGAGAAAACCCTCAGTGAGACCCACATTGCATCTGCAGATGCTGTGCCCCTGCTGCACTCATCCCCTATGCTCTTCTTAACCAAATTTCCAGCTGGATAATGGATGTAAAGCTGAAAATCCTACAGGACAGGTGTTCTGCTACCTCCTACCTTCAGGTAGGAGCTGGTGAAAGAAGTGAGGAAGGAAAAAAAAGGCCAACTACAGAAAAGTCAGATAAGTCAAAAGAACTGAAACTCAGCTTTATTATTTTTTTAAAAAAAGTATTCTACAATAATGGCTCAGAATACTACCACAATGTACAGGGACAAGGCAGTGCTCTGGGCTATGACTGTAGATTACTCGCATATATATATATATATATATTTAAGAGCTTAAGAAAGGTTGAAACACAGTAGTTCAACATTTTTTAAGCATGTATTTCATAATTTTAACATCATCTAGATCTCTCATATTACAGCAGGTTTTATCAAATGCAATGTAGTCACAGAAGTCTTGCATAAATACAAATATTTATATTTTACTTTGAATATTGTCTATGATATAAATTCTGCCTTACCTTAAAAAAAATCTCCAGATCATTATGTGACCTGGGAGTCTTTCCTTTTCTTTCTCTTTAAGAGTTTTTAAATATATATATATATATATTTATATATATATTTGCTATTGTACATCAAAGTATATATGAATCCCATCATTTCTGTTATATTTTCTGCAGACATGGTCTGAAGCAAAATCACCAACAACTAAATCAAAAACTTCCTGGTTATCATAGGAAAGCCAAAGAGGATCTTTCCTCTTTTTTTGTGTGTTTCAGTACTGATATTTTTAAACTTGAAAGGATTCTTCATAAACTAGAGATCCAAAGATAATTTAAAGCAGTCTTTATAAGCAAATTTACATATTTTGACATGCTTTTGTGAGGCAGTTAGTATCAAAATCCAATAGCATTTCTTACAGAGCCATATGACTTTCTGCGATGCAGATACACATTTCATTTCTAAAAAGCCACAGTTCTTTTTCTACATCTGCTCTCATCAAATCCCCAGGATTCATTCATAAAACTGCTGCTGTTCCAAATGCGGACGCTGTTATCCCCGCTGTGGATTGAGACATACATCCAACCTGGTGACATCATCGTGTGGAAGATTGGTAAGTAGGAAAACACCCTCCCCAAATCCACAGAGAGTCTTTTCTATCTCTGAATCCTCATGATTCATGTCACCCAACAGTGCAATGTGACGAGGACACGACTCAGTGCAGGCTAAGGGTCTTCTTCCATCAGAGGAATCTCTAGGAGAAACAAAGAAATAGCATTGACTGCTGATTGCAATTTCGCTTTTCGCTTTTGCAGAGTATTATTGTCATCAATTCTACAAAACCAAAACCAAAATCTGAACAAGACATGGGATATTGCCAACTATAGACCCACTCAGACTCTAACACCTCTATGAAAATTATAGAACTAAAACTACACAGATTTTCTCCAACAAGTTAGGATCACAAAAGCTTAAACACAAACATCCTTGCTACTACATTAATCACTGAAGCAGCAAAGGTGGAAGGGACTTTAACAGGCAGCCCCACAACTTATTCCTCTCCTTCTGGCTTTCCTGTTTCCCTTGCGATGCCAGTAAAACTATCCAAACCCCTCTGAAGCAGAAGACTTCCTCTACCCAGACCTTCACCCACACTGAATTTAGGACGTGGGGCTTCAGCTCAGTGACAATGGAGAGAGGGATATGAGCCTCTCTCTCTAAATGTCTCCAAGGAATGCCACCCAGTTTCCTTAACACGCTGAACAGCCCCAACCAGAACTCCATGAAATCACGTCAGTACAGCTCATGTTTGATTTAAAGGCCAGCAGTAATACATGGCAAGCTCCTTCCTGACACACAGACCAGTGGCACGTTCTTATGTTGTGACTTCCGTGTCCATGGCTGAAGGCTCACATGCCTCAGATGGAAGGAACATTTTGCTGGATGCACAGACATGATGAGTTTGCTAATAAAGGCTGCTAATTTTGGCCCAGTATGAAAATATGATTTATTTCCTCTTTCAAGGAGAAAATCTTGTTATTTGCTGCAAAAGCCAGGGTATGTGAGAGAGCTGTGAACGTAGGAGTTGAGGAGCAGATGAACAGACCAGCACAGGCAAGATGAGGGTTGGCTTTGCTGCTGTACACAGGTGTTTGCTGACATCTCTGTTGATGAGACTGGGGTCTGGACAGGAGCCTTCTGGCCTGGCATTCAAATCACATATACCAGAGCTAGCAAGGACATATCACAGACATGAAATTCTATAACCATGGAGTTTTATGATTTACAAAAAGTTTCGAATTAAGGTGTAGACAGAACCATGGAGAAAGTAGGAGCGAATCAGCTGGGTGAATTCCTGCTCTGCCTGTACAAACAAATGATGTCCCCTGTCCATGGACTCACCTATTGCACCTATGCAAGACTCACCATCTGTGATATCGATCCGGGGACTCGTGGATGCAGCGTCCCCGTCAGTGCTGTGGGATACGTCAGTTCGATCTGAGCCAGGAAGTGCTTCTGCTTGGCACGTCATGGATGGGTACAAACTTTGGAGCAGTTCAGAGGAACCCAACCTACTGTCACAGGCCTCATATTCACTGGGCTGTGTGTCTGGAATCCTGGGACCGGGGTAAGCAGGGGGATTCTGATCTTCTGACTGCAAAATATGCCCCTGGTCTGTGGCAGATGAGTATCCGGGTGCCAGGGCATTCAAGCCACTGCTGACAGCTTCATCGTAGGAAGGCAGCATGACAGGAACACCATCCACCACCACAAAGTCAGGGTCACCCATGGAGCCCTCCTGGTTGCCTCTACATCAAACACAGAAAGGTTATCACAGAGGGCAGGGGCATGTCAGCAGTACCTTGCAGCAGCTGCTGAACTCCAGTAAACACATCAATTTCCAGTCATGCTGAATGAAGCTACAGGGTCATCCACATTCACAGAAATGTTTGCCAAACTATGCTTGGGTTGACAGGTGGAATCTGTTACAACTGGAAAAAATGAAACCAGTAATGGGAAAAACAGTTCCAAGGAGGGAAGGTAAACAGGTATGTGGAAGAGATAGGGAGCACCATTTGCTATGCTGTGCACAGTAGGTATCATGGATATAAGATCAGAGATGTAGTTCACCAGGAAAAAGTGTCTGAACCCCTGGCAAAATGTACGCTAGAGCATAAAAGCGTTTACAGCCCAAGTAAGTGGGTGCTGAGATCACTACTGCTGGATGAAAAGGGTTTAGTGGCAAGACTTGTGGCCTCCTTCAGGCCTTGCTTTCAAATGATGGAGGCTTCCTTAACCAGTATAAATCTGGCTTCTTTTTTAAGGAAAACATTCCTATTAATTGGGAAAATCCATTAAACCCTAAAGTTTCTGCTTAGTAGCCTATTAAACACAGTATAGTCCAGGCAGGAGGGAATTGGTCCCAGGTACTTTTAAGATGTGAAAACATCTGAAAAGGAGAGGACTGAAAGCCATTTTAGTAAGCTAGACAAGTCTAGGCTATAGGCCTTCCTCATGGAGAGCACTATGTCAATCAATGACAAATGCTCCCAGCTCCATGATATTTTATGGAAACAAAGGAAGATACAGGAGATGTTCATAAATCATGATGAAAATAACACTAATGGAGGTAAAGAAAACCTTTAATATAAATTTGTCCATAGAGAAGAAAGAAATTCTTTCTTAAAACTTACATTACTAAGTCTACAGTAGTTAAAAAATTAATTCCCCCAGCACCTGAAAACGAGTACTTAAAAATATTGTCAGCTATTTTTACAGGCAGAAGCAGCAGCTCTCAATAGAAGAGTGGTAATTACTCCCAGAGTGAATCTGGCAAACCTTGCCTTTTATCTTAGCTTCATGAAGGATTACTGCAGGTTTTTGGGGGTGCCCTTCCACACCAGTGGTTCAGGGACTTCTGCTCAGAGCAGAACAAAGTATCTGCAAGGCTCATGAGCTGCTCCATCTCTCCAGCAAGGAGTGCTGAGTGTGAAAACTGAATCAAACCCCTCAACCCTCAAAATAAAAAAGAAACCAGTACAAACCGTGGAAGGAAATGTGTCTTAAATTTGGTCTGGAACATCCTGGCTAAAATAACCAGTAGCAGTACTAATAAAACACTGGTAGCAGTAAATGCCACTATTTTCCATGTAGTTAGGAGGGTCTCCTGTGTATTTGGCCAGGTTTGTTCTGTAACAGAAAGAAAATACAAGAGTTGTGCTTGTATATTCCCATTGTTATTTTATATTCAACACTACTCAGAAATGACAGTTGGGACTGGATATTTTTTATATGCAACTTGTAAAAACACACATAACCCCTTTGCCATGTACCAAAAGCAGTCTTAAAGCTGTCACAGAGGCTGGATCTTGCTTTTTCCCCTCGACTGGTCTTTTATACATGCAATCATGACCTTAGCTTGCATACATATAAAAATATCCAGATGTTAAAAAATACATTTGAAGAGGTAATGATCAAAAAGGTTTAGAACCATTCAGAATCTTGGAAATGCATTATGTTTAGCTTTTTTCAAAACCTGAGACTCTTGAAAAGGAGCTCGAAAATAGCAGCATCTTAAAATCAATGCTCATCACTTAACCATGAAACAGATGAAGTTCTCCAGGCATTGCTAACCTACAAAATTTGCTCCGAAATGAGGGGCTGTAAGACGAGAGGGCTGTTAGGATAGGACAGTCCTTTACCTGTTTTGACACAGTACACTTGGTAGGAGGGGAACCACTCTCCATACTGGCAGGTGATGTACTTGTAGTCATTGGTGAGGGTGTAACCGGGGTCGCAGTAGAACTCCACCACCGTCCCGTGGTTGTAGCGCTCGCAAGGCCGCGGGTGGCAGATGTAGTCCCCGTGACTCACCATTGGAGGTAGTGGACAAACTTGGGCAAACAAACAAAGGGAAAAGGAGAAGGACATTAATGCCAGCAACCCGCCACTGGGCCGCTTCAGAGTGTCAAAATGCAGCAGGCACACTTCAGGCTCCCTCTCGGCTCCCTGCGGTCATGGGTAGGTGATGGCCAGGTGGCCATCCACACCAGTGGAGGATGCACATGCCAGGGGGTCACTGAGGTGGGATCTGGGAAGCTTCCAACCCACTGTGGGAAGAGGAGGGTGAGAAGAAGGCAAAAAGGGACACATGCCCATCAGGTGGCTTCATGGGGATGGAGCAGGGCAGTCAAAATAAGGAGAATCATGCTCTTCATAAAGCATTTATAATTCAGCTGTAACATGCTATTTTTTGTTTCATTAACATAATTAAATGGTTATATGCATTAATTAAATCCTTTTAAAAAATAAGTTTGCCATCAGCAGTGCTGCAAGAGATGCAAAGCACCTAGTGTTGCTTAAGCATGTGAAGTCTGTATCACTGTAATTTTATTAAGTTGAGCTTAAAGTCTACTTGGTGGTATTTGTGTTTTGTTATTTCTGAGCAGCCTGACTGATCTCAGTGGGACCACTGGTGGAGTGAGGTCTTAAATATAGCAGAGGCTGAGCCTGTGTTAATTAAGTAGAGTGGATTATTTAGGGTTAGGTAAATAAGAGAGAATTGCAATATAAACATGTGGGACCTTTCCTGTAGGCCCTGGAATGACAGCCTAGGCAGATGAACTCCATGGAGAACTGAGGGAGCACTCTGGAAAACAGCAGTGGGGAAAGCAGCTCACAAGCAGTATTTTTACAAGAGGAAATTTTCCACGGTGTAAGTGTTGGTTGATTACTGCTTTCTTAAGTGCTTCTAGCACAGGGCAAAAAAAACCCTACAAAATGTAATGATGTTTCAAATGACTGCATACTGACCCAAAAGGGCTTCAGTTACTGGATGGCTGCTTTTATTTCCCTTCAGAGGCAGTTCCTGGCTGGCTCAGTGCCCCATCTACAGGCCCTTCCCTTCACTTCATGCCTCTCCCATGCAGGCAAGACCTGCTGCATTGATTTAAATAATGAAAATGACATCTCTTGGAAGAAGAATCTTCCCAGAAATTACAATTCAGCTGCTTCTCCCTGTGAATCTTGTTACATGAATAATGCATTTCATAAAAAAAATACACAAGATATTAAATGAATCTTCAAGAGAGGCTGATTACAATGTGCAGCAGTGTCTATTCCCCATTCTCTGGAGATATGGTTTTGTTTGCATTTTCACTGGCAAGGCTTAATAATAACTTGAAATCAGAGTAAGTAATTCACATAAAAATTCACATCCTCTACACGCTTTCCAAAGTCTCTGGGCCTACAAGAAAGAGGAATGCTTCACTGAGAAGTCAACTCAAGACTGAAAACAATTTTCTTAAGATTAGGGTAAGGTTGTCAGACTGAAATACCAAGAAAGCACCTATTAATAATTCTTGTATATAAAAAGAAAATGATCAGTGAAAGCCATGATCCTGGCCTATTATAAGGAAATCTGTTATATTTTTATTACCTATGCTTAGAGCGTGAGAACAAAGAGAACAATTTAAGCTCCTCTGCAACCGAATTTTGCCAAGCTCTGGCAGTGCACAAGAGATGTGTAGGTGTCCACAACCTTTCTGGCAATGAGCAAGTAGAGCACACCTTATCACAAATTAAAACACTCAGAAAAAACTAATTTTCCCCTCCAGCAATGTGGCTGCTACATCATCCCTAACCTCTTAATGTCATCGAGAGCCAAAGCAGCCTGCTGAATAGAAAAATCCCTCAAAGCTGGCATCCCAGCAATGTGGGTCAGCTCAGGAATGACACATTTCCAAGCAGATTTAAAGCTATACGCTGTGGGGACAACTCAGATATGGAGCTGTCAGTCTGTTTACAAATGGAGGTGTATTTTATAACACCCAAAAATGAGAGTATCACTCTTTGTGTAGGACATGTCCCCAGCACTAAAAAGGGTGCCACTCGTTCCAGGGACACATCCATATTTCAAGGGAAATGCTTGTGTATTGGTGCTGCCTGGAAACTCCTGCAAACAATTTTTTATTGCCTTGCCAAGTATTAGTCATGAATTAGTCAAGGTTTATGAAGTCATACCTGCCAACAGCTCCTGCAAGAAACACTGGGAACCAACAGATGCAATGGAACAGGTTTAAACTGAGGGCTTTTAGCTCAGTCGAAACAGTGCTTCATTCTTATGTCAACTGGACTGCAGGAGCCAGGGATTCTAACTTACCTGGAATGTCACTCACCACCTCCCTGAACTTCATATTCAACCAGTTTCAGGATCCCTTTAACACTTCCATGGGCAAACTGGCCCCCACGCATAGAATTCAGGTTCAAAGCCTCTCTTCATAAATCAAGTCAAAGGTACATCACAAACAACCCTAAATGAATTCACTTTGAGCTCTGGGCAGTTAGTTATATACTCAGTCCTTTTCTCCACTCACTTCATTCCCATGATCATCCTAATCCAAGATCCTTTAAAGGTGTCCTGTGGAAGAACAGCCAGCAAGTGGCCTTGGTTTTGATCATAGAAAAGAAAGATTATGAAAGTCTGCAGGGCAGCTGAACTCTCTTGGCTCTCTTGGACAGAAAATTTTTAGTGCAGAGCTGGTCACCTTATAGAGTCTGAACCCTTATTTGTGCCAGATGCCAGGGTATGATAGTGGATTAAAGGAATGTGTCAGATCAAATATGGAGAGAAACTCTGGTAACAAACTTAAGGTCACTGAAGTTTTTTAGGAAATTCAAAATTTTAGCATTCCCAGTGATGAACCCTAATCATGTACAGGCCATGGACTTCAGACAAATGCATCAAACTCACAGAATGAAAATAGCCATAAACTGATTGCCATAAAAGCATATCTGACAGGTTAATTTTCACTGCCAATGCACAATAGCAGTATGCACAATAATCATAGAAACAAGGGAATTCTACTGCAGAAAGTTCTCACAGATCAAAAAAAGCCTTAAGTGCTGTTCTTAAATATGATACTAAAGCTTTACTACCAATAGCTTTCAGCATCTTCACTTTATAAGGCTTTGGAGACTTTAATGCTCTAATTACAACATCCAGCATGGATAATCCAGTAGTATTTTCTGACGACCAGCATTAAAAGACCACATGCCTGTGTCCTTAACTTTGGAGCTTGGCAGAGGGACAGACATAATTTAAACAGTGTCTGCTGGCAGTCCTGCAGCAGGTGATCCCAGGTCTTTGCTGTCTTTGTACAGCAATCAGCCACAGACTGTAAGGGGACGTACAGGAACTTTATAGCTCAGCATTCACAGCTGAAAAGTTGAATCATTCATCAAAAAGAAAGAGCAGTTGTGTTTATATGGCAAACAAATCCCTTGCTGCATGCTCAAGGGTCCTGTTACTCAAGGAAGTTGAAGGGAAGAATTTCTCATTTGATTTGGTGGAGTTCCCTGCCTGCTCCTAGGAGCTGCTGGAGCTGAGGGCTCTCTTCTGAGATCAGCTTTATGCTCTGGATGATTTTAATGAAGGATAGCACTACCAAGAAGAGCTTAAAACCTGGGGAGCTGAGCTTTGTGTTACCAGCAGTGTGGCAGTGGCCTGGAGCAGAGGCAAGGGCTGGTCTGCCCCACGGAGTGTCCTCTCCATCACAGCCTCCACAGAGCCACATCCCTTGGAGCAGGGCCAGGGGAGGGTGGCACAGGCTCCATTCCTCTTTAATTGAGGAATTAATGAGGTTCACCCAGTGATTTTTTATCTACCCATTATGGTCAAGAAGCTTTTTAAACTCTGCCTGGAGGATGCTGCAGTAATTCTGCAGTGCTGACACTGGAACTGGAGGAGGGAGGGAAGATTTCTGGCATTAGCATATTCTCAATTAACATAGATAGCACAGAATAAAGACATTGCATGACTTTTTAAAAGCCACTGGTAGAGAGATAACAGTGGAGTTACAGATATTTACCCTGCTCAAAATCCGTTTTTTAGTCAATGTTCAAAGGCTAATCGTTTTAGTCTGTGGTCCAAGTAGACAGGTGGTAAATCACTCAGGTTTTGCCCAGTACTTTTTATGTAAGCCAAAAACTAAAAGCAAAAATGTCTTGAAGTATGGGACCCTTACTTATTAAAAAAAAAATAAGGGATAGGAACAAGTAAGCTTATTTTCCATCTGTGATTATTTGTCTCAAGCTACTAGTTCATCTTTTGTGTAGGACATTAATTTCTTGGTTAGCTGGGTTAGCAGAAAGCCCCAGTGTAAGGCCAGCCATTTCTGTTTGACACAGGGATGGAGAAGATTAGAGACATTTGCACCTTATAAAGAATAACACCTCTGCCAAACACATAGTGAATGCCTGCTCATTATGAAAAGAATGAGAACAGATTAAGATGAAATTTCCAGATGAGAAAGACACAGATAAAAACCTGCCAGTTCCACTGTGCAGGAAAATGCTGGTGTGTCTCAGAGAATCATCTGAGAAGGGGAGACACTCTCTGCTTTGCTCACAAACTGAAAGAGAACAAGAGTTTCTCCTGACCCTCACTTGTCATTTTTGTACACATCAGGACACTAATTATCACCAGGAATCTGGACAACTGCCACTGGCTATGGCATCCAAACCAATGTTAAATTCAAGCTGTCACTTACTCCATGAGAGCAGAGCTGTGTATGTCCCAGCAGGTCTGACTCTTCTCATTGAGAGTGGCCAGATCCCCACCTGAAGCTTTCCTGGCTGGCTTCTGGAGTCTAAGGAGGGATCCTTTTCCATATACTGCCCTCATATAAACACATGCTTAACCTGAAAATTGTATTTTTTCCAGGAATATAGACATTGAAGATTATGTTTGTTCCTTTTCCTGCTTCTTTATGAACACTGTGCTAATAAACGTGGTTTCTTGGTTCCCTCAGTGTCATCACCCTTCATACCTTCAGAATAAAACAAATCATCAACCAAGAAGTTTTTCTTTCATATTCAGAAGAATTCCTGTCCAGTTCACTTGCCAGACCTGTCCATTTTCACAGATATTACCAGCAAATGAATCACACCTGTACTGCACAGTACAGAGCCTGAGGAAATTAATTCTGCACTTTGAATACTAAAAAAAGGGATTTTTCTATTCTATACTTACATTTCAATTTACAGAAATGTACAAAACCCAGTGTATTTTATTTCTAATACAGAAAAAAAAAAACCCAAAAAACCCCCCAAAAAAACCATCCCATTAAAATGTCCAGTATTCTAAGTAGGATGGAAGAAAACTACTGGACTTGACCACTCATATCCAATCAAAAGCTTGAAGAAGAAATTTTGAGGTTTGTAAAAGGAAGGAAACAGCAAATCCAGTTGCTTTTAAATAAGCCCTGACAATACATCTCCTTCTAAGAACAGCTGCTTAATGATTTTTTTTTTTTTTAATGACACTCTTCAGGAATGTAAGCAGAACAGGAAGCATTACTGGAGTAAATTTTCATTGATTGTGAACATCAGCTTAACAATATCCTAATGAAACATTCCTACAACAAATTCTGCTGGCACTGTGAAGGGAAACTTGGTGCCTATTGCAGCTGTACTGGAACAAACTCAGAGGCCATTGAATTTATGTTCTGAAAGTGATGCCATGCTTTCAGGAATTTTTCTGATTTCTTGTTCCCACAGCAAAAAAAAAAGAGCACCAAGAGTAATAACAGAATAGAAGGTTTGGTGGAAACAACTGAGCAATCATACATAAATCCTATTTAGGCCTGACTGAACATGTAAAGTAATGAAGATGCAAGATGCTTACTTTGAACTCTCAAGTTGCCAGAGAATTTATTTCCTTAAAGCCTAGAGCAAGAATTATTATTTATATTGTATTCTTAGCCAACAGCATCCAAATTCTTTTCAATCTTAACCTTTCTTGATTACGTAACCTTCACAATTTTCACTTTCTACTGAAAAGACACCTGACAGGTAAGCAATTTCTTCTCAACCACTCAGCAAGCCAGGAACGTACCCCAGGTCTCCTGGCTCCAGACTGCTGGCTGTACCCCTAGAAAATCATCCCTGGGTAATTCTGAACCAGCTTTGACACTGAGGTAAGCCTTTCAATGTGCACACAGTGAGAACTTCTCACCTTCTACAGAGTGTGAAATGAATTGAATAATCAAGTTTTTTAAAGAAAAGCTGCTTCTCTGGTCTAGATTTGACAAACACCATCTTAATGAGAATTTCATGAAACATATTTTAATAATAATTTAATATTAGCTGATTCCAAAATGGAAACAGACAGTGTTTTACAATCACTTATGGTACATGCTTCCTTCCTGGAACTGCAAATTACACAGTAGGTTTTGCACTTCCAGTCAGTTGAGCTCCTACAGGAGCATCATTCCAAATTCACACTCAACCTCACCAACTCTGCCCTTCCCAGCACAGTACCCCATGAAACATTGATATCAATGCTGAAGTCTTAAGTTTCAAATGCATTTCACAACAAATACAGGATGAAGCACACTCTAAGTGATATTTTCCTATAAAGTCTAAGTTAAACAGTGAAAGTTTCATTTAAACTACAAAAAAACTGATGACAAGTTTTCAGCTAGAGTTCTAAGACTTCTTTTAGCAAATGGCCTGTGATTATATTTAAGGAAATATTTATATTCATTATTAACATGTGAGTGCTTAGAGCACTGTGGTCTCATTTACAGCAGATAATTTTGGCTTTCTTCATCACTTTCTTCCAATTTTGTTTCTTTCTTCCCTCATGCATGGATGGCTTTATGATCAACAATGGTCTTTTTAGGACTTTGAGAAGCAGATGCTGGGGACTACACAGACATTTTGCAGGAAGGACTTAGAAAACTCCAAAATAAATCAAGGCTTGGGTATTTGACAGGCATCCCAGGATAACCTGAAGACTAGAAAAGGTCAAAGTGCTGAGAAGTATGTTGGATGTAGAGGGAAGAGAGAGAGCAGTCAGGAAGCTGGCTAAGAAAACCAGAGAGACAAAGGCTCCTGTCAGGAATGTCTGAAAAAGGCAGTGCTCACTGAAAGCAGGATGTATCAGTGGGTTTTTATGTTACTTTAATCTCTCTCTTTTTTTTTTTTTTTAAATAGCTTTTTCTTCTCTGTTATAAGCCACAATCCCTTGAGTTTGTGTAGGGTTACCTACACCAGTCATCAGGGACTGATGGAGACAAGGAATGCTGGAATAGACAAGCTGTAATCCTGGATTTAGCTGAAGGCTGAGGACATCAAGCTATACCACATGAGGAAGGAAAAAGCACAAGATCCCATTCCCAATGGAGAGCTACAAGGAGAAAAAAAAAAAAAAAAAAAAAAGAGGGGTAAAAGAAAACCAGCAGATGATCTTAGCACTGTAATTCTGTAATTTCACAAATCATCTTACAAGACCAGGAAGGCATGGAGGAGTGTTGCTTTCTGTTATTTATGTTCAGTTCCCAAGTGCCTGCCTACACTGATTGGTGAAAGTACCATCCTTTAAATACTGGGTTTTATCTCTGGAAATGAACAAGGAGTAGAGTTCCTGATGCAGAGTCTGTAGCTACAGTTCCCTCTATTTGAGGAATATGTTCTGTGAGTGCACCATATCTGTAAAGCACAGAGATGTTTGATTTCAAGGTAGGCAATGTGTTATTTTCCCTTCTAAGCAGCCTTGTCAGATACAGTTAAAGATTAATATCATAACCCTCAGGAGGAATTTTTGTCTGCTTTGCCCCATCTAACTCACAGTATATTCAAAGCACTATGGATAAAACACTACATGGATCTGGCAGCTAATATGGAACTTCAGGGCAGAAATTATGGCTCCATGAACAAGTTGGATGTCTGGTTGATTTTGGAAATGCTAAGGAGTTTCTGAAAGGTACACAGGGGATAGAGCAGGGGTAAAACAATGATTTACTGTGGAAGTCCTGTGCAAAAAGCAATACCAAAGACATGAAAGAAACAGATTACAAGATGTTAGTCTATTGCTTTCTTGAAGAACTACAAACAGTGGAGAAGGCATCTATTTCAATCCCAGCCAAAATCAAAGAAGATTTCTGCAATGCAAAAAAGGAGCAGTTACTAAGAAATACAATGCAATTTCTGTTCTTCAGTGTCTTCAACTTGGAGCCTGTTCTCTAAACCCTCCATCCCTCACAAGAGAGGCAAAAAGCCCACTTTGTCGTGTATCCATTCTGTCTTGGGTTTGGACTATTTTTCTTCATGTTTCACTTTGTAATACAGCTGCTGGGGTTAAGAGATTGGATTACTATTTAGCAGAATAACTTCTGCTAGACTTCTCTGTCTAGCATTTCATGTCTCTGTGTTCCTTCTGAAATCAATTCTTTTCCACACCTCTTCTCTTCAACTGTGGGTAACAGATGAAGTTCAGCATTTTCCAACAGAACAAAACTCCAGATACTCCAAGTTAAAGTGCTCATCTTCCACACTCATACATGGATGCATATAGTTTCTGCACTCCTGGGTGATGAGTGAATCAATTGTCTACAGTGCAGAAACAAGAAGAATTATTGAATGACTTTTTCTAAAGAAAAATATACTCTTTAACTTCTTCATCACACTTGCTTTCCATGACAAACACCCCCAGGGTGAGACACTGTCAGCCTATTTAGTCCTTTGGGTATCAGGCTAGAGGTGTCACTGCCATAAAGGTGTTGCCCTAGTAAAGGTCCTTAGATATATGGTTGTCTGCTGCTATTTCAGCATTTACTGCTGGTTGTAGTTTCTGAGTCACACATTTTGCTGTAGGCAGTGAAATACCACTGTAGTCAGAGCTATTAAAAACCAGGCTATCAACGTGTCCTATGTTAACATTAACTCAGTTAACCTGGATGACCTCTTTGGCTGTTGAGCAATATTTAATTTATTCTCCCTCCTGCCTGCTGGATGAGTGGGTGCAAACCTAAACCAGAATCCTGGTATCTACCTCACTTAATTTCTCAATACCACAGTGTTTCATAACTTGCTTATATTGCTGCCCTCTGCTCCCTCTACAGGACTTCTGTCTGTTGGAGATGTGCTGCATCAACATTATCATCCCTGAGGATACACATCAGTCTGTCATGTTGAAATTTATCTAAAGCCTTCTCAAAGTCAGCAGAGAAATACAGAGAGAAATCCATTTGTACCAATGTATAACATCTCAGGCTTAGGATTGCTTACTTTGTCCTGTTTCCTGAACATAAATGATTACAGGCTGACTTCTATCCCCTTTTCCTCAGAGTGTTGCTCTATGTTCCTTCAAGAATTTAAAAGATTTTAGGTGCCTAGTTTATCAGATAGACACCTTGGTGTCAATCACTGTTCATGGCATTAGGAATTGTTATGGAATAATGTAGATCTGTAAAGCTTTCCTTCAAAGTGTCCTGCACATAGTTGGTAACAAAGTTTCAGCTATTTTGTTTTGAACTTCTATAGGCTATGGCACTTCATCTCTAATCTCACCGTCTTCTGTCATACCCTTTTCTTTCTAGGCTCTAAGTCAGATTTATCAGCCCTCCTCTATGAGTGTCTATCCCCAGGCTTGTGAGAAGAAAAATTTCTGTTCTGTTCTGTCTTTCCAGAGTAGTTTTTTCTCTGCAGCGTATATTGTTGGTTTTGATTTTCATCTGGCTAGCCCCTTTTTATTCTCCAGAAATCTCCTGGTGCTCAGGTAAAGGGGGTTGGATTCCCTAGCACTTCTGGCTTTGTTGTAAAAATTCTTAATTCCTTCCTTCTCCTACCTTTCTTCCATAGTTTCCATAATTTTCAGAATCCTATCAGTACTTTTATGGTTACTTAGCTTTGCATCTTTTCATCTACTCTCACAATTAGGTGGTTTTATATTCCAGAATTCAGAAGGAAATACCTTCAGGTTTTTTCTGGGTTTTTACTCTCTTCTGTTTATTGAATCTCCCCTTTGAAGTCCATTCCTAATGTTTGTTTCATTTTAATTTTGAATCTACCTACAAAAATTTGAAATTTTCTGTTTTACATTCTTTCAAGTTTAACCTCAGCTAGAGAATCTGCTGGTCCTACAAAGAGAATGAAGTTTTGATATTGAAATATATTTGATTTCTTGCAAGACCAGCTCTTCTGTTCAGCTGGGATGAAGGTAAAACAAGACATTCTAGATAACAGGATCATGTCTATTGTTTGCAAATTGAATCAACCTGTTTTCCCTTTTACTCTTAAATACAAAGCCGGGAATTCCCGATGACACTATCCATACAACTGCTTTATTTTCTGGCACTATAATCAAATTCTCCCAGCCCTTCTTCTCTTTATCAGCTTCCCTTGCCACTCCCCACCCTGTTCTTTATAAGAACTATTCCTTACATCTCCCTGGAAGATTTCCAGAGGGCATAAAAAATTAAAATACAGACTCCAGATGGCAAGGAATGTAATTGTATGCAGATCATGTTCCCAAAGTACTCATAGCCAAGGGGGGATTTTTCAGTTTGGTTTGAGGTTTCTTGGATTCAGGGCTTTTGGGGTTTTTTGTTAGGTTTTTTTCCCCCAAAACCCTGTATAATATCTTCATTTACTTAAAAGTACCATACCATAAACATTTCCTGGTTTAAAATGTTTCATTTCACAGAGTTCCATACAGGTATGTTTTCAAGTGTTTGTCTCCCTCTGATGTTTTTGGAAGCTGTTTGATTTGTTTTACAATTAATATTTATACCCTTTGTGGTATTCTTCACTCATTAATTCTGCACCCATATTTTGCATACTAGGTTTTACAGAAGGCAATCACTAACTTACATCAGTTTCTACAGATGGATAATTAACCCCAAATTTGTAATTTAAAAATCATATTAAAAAACCCAAAGCCCATTTTTCTTCAGTTTTCTTGGAAGGGTCTGTTGAGTTTGAGTAAAAAAGAAGGTTTAAAAAGTTTCTGCATAATTGTGGAATTCCTCTAGAAAATAAAGAAATTAAGAAAGTTAAAGAATAAGAAAATTCAGTGTGAAGATGATTCATCTTATCCTCTAAATGACTGCAAAATTTTCTAGAACTGGTAAAACAACACTGTTTCCTTTACTGTCCTTCCCTGATATCACTCAACCATTTCAGCTGAAGCCACCCATATGATTCAGCTTGAGGCTGACACTCAAAAGTCAATCCAAATGTTTTAAATCTGGTAAAGGTACAAGCATTTAAGAAGAGGATCTCATACCAGCAAACACTTGGAAATCTGAATTAGAGGCATCTTTTTTTTTTTCCAGAGCCATAACCACTGCCCTGGCCAGATGCAAGCAGCTGTTTCTGAGCAGTGGCTGCTCAGCTCTGCACTGCTGGCTGCTCTCCAGTGCCAGGTGACACAGTGTCTGTGCTCTGCTCTGACTAAAGCAGCACTGATTTCACTTACCAGAAAAAAAACCTCCTTCCCTAACAGCAAAAATGAGTCTCTCACCTGAGCTGGTGGAAGCTCCATGCTCACCAATATTGAGGGTAAAGCTGGGAATCATTAGAAAGCCTGATGTGCAATAGGAGCTGCGTAGTCCCTGGTGTGATCTTCTATTTAAATAGAGCTACAAACCCTTCTTTCAGAATTTATTTGCCCTAACAAAGAGGAAAAAAATCACCAGATTGATGTATAGTATTTTGTGACTACACAAAAGTTTAGGAAATCCCTTCTGTGGAGGCTTCAACAAGAACATACATCTAAATGAGGAAGCTGTAAGCAGCATTGTTTATAGGAGAATAAAAGCTCTCAAATGTTTTGCTATAGCTTCCTAGCAGTCATTTGCTTTTAATCATTACCATATTCAAATACTGAGTAGGAAATGTCATTACAATATATTTTTAATTGAACATGGAAAGAAATAAATGGAATTAATTTGTTGTTTGCAGATTTCCTCCATGAAAAATCCTGCTTGGTGAGATTACACTGCACACATAAAAGGAATGCTGAAAAATGAGCTTGACACTGGAATGCAAGGTGGAGAGTAAAAAAATATGCAGGGAAGGAATTTTGTCCACTAATTAATTAAGATTCCTGGAGACTGGCACTCCTTGCATAAATCACTTGAACAAACACTTTCAAACAAGGGCATCTCGAGTTGATTTACCCTATCTGGATTCATTTTGAAGACCACTGCACACCTGCTGAAGCAGCCCTACAGCACAGTTCACAAGGGGAGCTGTCAGGAGTGACCTTTCAGTGCTGCTGGAAGCTCTCTCTCCTCCCTAAAGCTGAGCAGAGCCAGCTCTTGCAAGTTTTGGTCTCCCGTGGTTCACTGAATGAATGCACTGATGGGATGCCCACGTGAAACCACCATGGCAAGTGCTGGCATTTAAAGAGAGCAGTAAGAAAGTGATACAAAGGGAGGCTGAATTGAAATCAGAACTCAGGAGACCTCTCTGATGGCCTTGGTCCACACACCAATCCCCTCATCACAGATCTTCATAGCTGAGTGGGGATGATAATTTTTGACATGTAATTTAAAATGTATATCTGTCAGGGCAGAAGCTCTTGCCTTATGTTTTAAATTGTCAAGAAAAAGAACCTCTCTATGACTTCATAACAGAAGCAAGAAACAATGAGTACATGAGTTTTCTCAGGTATTTTGATAGCAACTGGGATGCTCACCTGTGTTAAGTGACAGTAAGACATAACTTTTCCTACTTCACACGCTTGAGTTTCATGCTGTTATCTCCCTGTCATTTTTCTCAAATCAGTTATATTGTTTGGATTAAGCCTAACAGGGCCCTTCTGATTTTTTAATGTGTTTTCCATGCTATAAACAACAACAAACAAGCCTTCCAAAAATGGCTTACATAGAGCTGACTGAGGATTAATCTTTCATGGTGAGCTAAATAAACAAACAAAAATGTTTTGTCATTCCAAAATTGCAAAGGCATTTTTGAATTTTGGAACTCGAATTATCAGCTAAAAATAAGGATAATTTAATTATTTTTGTGCAGTTTGTCTCTTTGTTAATGCTTTTGGCAAATTCTTGCACTTCCAGAATGCTTAACATTTAGTTCAGTGACATAAGCAACACGTATGAATTCCTATAATTGCTTTTAGCTAATTTCTACATATAAAGAGCTTCCTTACAGGCTTGAAATAGAACAAAAATGTAGTTTTTTTAGGGGAATGAAATGCAGAGGATGTATTTGGATTCTCAAGACTCCCTAGGATGTTTCATTCAAGATGTGAAGATGGAGGAGGGTATTTTATGCAGTTTTGGTAATGTATGGAGCAATCCATGGGGTCTCACTGTTTTAAATGTCTGGGATGCAAATACAAATGCACTGCAACACCCTCCATCCCAAATCTAGTCACAGATTATTCCTTTTGGCTTGGTAGGATCTACTTGTTTCACACTGAATAGTTTTTAGTGGTTTTAGCTAATTAGCTCAGTGGTTTTTTAGTTGCCAATCCTTCTTTAAGGTTATCTGCTACGGGAGACAGTGAATACTCAGTGTGCAGCACCGTGTGGCCCTGAGGAATGACTGCAGCTGGCACAGCCCAAACCAAGAGTTTCTGTGGAGTGTTTTTTAGTTGAGCATGGAAATCTGCCCCACGTGTAGGAGCTCTGATCATCTGCACAGGAAGGTGAGTTATGTAACTTCCTCAGCGTTTTGATCAGAAAGGCAGCAGAGAGTTGGCATTTTAAAGGCAAAGCCATCATTAGGAGCTTTCCCTCTTGCACCGGGGCACTGCGAGAGCAAACACTGCTTTGGGAACAGCACGAGCTGAGGGTGCAGCAAAGCACAGCAGGAGCCCAGCAGAGCCCACACAGGCTCTGCACAGCCAGTGGCAGCATCCCTGAGAATGGAACCGTGGCCACAGCCCCCAGTTAAAACCACAGACAGCATGCAGGTCTTGCAAACCAGAAAGAGAAACAAACAGTAAGGCATTTACCTTCCACATCAAGGCACCTAGGTGGGCTATCTGACCAGATAAGGTTATACATGCACTCAAGGGTCTCTGTCCCTTCTAGTTTATATCCAGGAAAGCACTGATAATACACCACTGTTCCTACAGGGAAGGAGGCCCCGAACTCAGATATGTTAATGTAACTATGAGGAAGAACCAACGGCCTCAGGCAACCTGCAAATTAAGAAGAGGGAGGTTTCTTTTATTATCAAATGCTTATCTCAGTCATCTTCACACATCTCAGTTACAGTTTCTAAATTGAGGAGTGTGATATTTTTCATCCTCTCCACTATGAATGGCATGTCTGCATGATCTCCCTCAGATAGATCTGCCTTATTATCCTCTTTCAAACCCTTTTGTTGTTTAGCCCACACGCTTTGCTAGCGTGGGCTTCACTCCCAACAAATCCAGGAAAGGTTTTCCAAAACTGACAGGATTTTGTTTAACAAACATGCACCGTTTCAGCAGATGGCAATCTCTTTTTGAGGTAGAATTTTTAATAAATAAAGATTGTCATTTATAGAAATGGTGAGTTTTATTCCTCCTCCTAAAAAATGACAGTCATGTAAACCCTCTTAAATATTAAAACTGCTCCTGTGACAAAGAGCACGCAACTGTAAAAGATTTGCAGGCAGAATTAATGACTTTGAAATACTAGACTGAGAAAGTCTAAAGGGACATGACTTCCTAGGAGCAGTCCCATGATAAACATTGAGTGAGGTCTCAGACTAAGTTATCAAAAAAGTGAAGGTATATGTTATCATCAGAAATTGTAAATGTAGTCAGAATCATAGACTATACTGCAGTTCTACTACTGGAATGATTCCTGAGGGGTTTGTATCATGGCTGGGAATGAGCAGTGACAGTTAATTGTTCACCAACAAAATTTGGGGCAACAAAGAGCAGTGAATTTAACAGATGGCATGTCTTTGTAACATGTCATTCCTCATGGCCCTAGAAATCATCCTCTGGGTAATGTTTGATACTGTTTCATTTTTTAATTTGCAATAATGTGGAGAAAAGATGACTAGTTATCGTGGAATGAAAACTAATATTTTAGAATTATGTGACTAATGGAAGCTGCATTATGGCAGTCCATAAATAGGTCTCTTGCCACTACTAGGAATTTGTGAAGGATGGTCATAGAACTCCCATACTTTTAAGCTAGGGAGGAAACAAAAATCAACCTGAAAATTCTTTGTAAGGTACTGGAATGTAAAACAAAAAGCCTCAGCAGCATTTCAAGCAGCTATTTCCTTGCAATGGTCTTTCGAGGGAGAGGAACAAACCCAAAAGAAAATAAAAGAAAAAGCTTGAAGGCTTTTTGCAGCATGCTGTACCACCAGAGCAACGATTTCAATAGCTGTTGAAGCAGCTGGTTATGTCCCTGCTCAAATAAAGCTTCAAGCATCCTATCTGCTGGCTGCTGCTTCTACCCTGATCAAGAATGCCCCACACACAACACACTAATTCCTGCAAACTGAGCAGCCCATCGAGCAGGACAACATAAGCAGCCCCCACTGGGACAGAAACAGCACAGATTGCCCAAGGAAGACCAAGCTTACTCTCCTCTAAACTGTGTCAGGGAAAATTTGGTCCTGCTGGCTCAGAATTTTAATGCTCATTATGTCCCTGATCATGCAGGACAGATATTTATTTGAATTTGTATGACAGCCAAGCATTTGTGAAAATTCCTAGGTCCCCAGACAAGTCAAGCTGCTTGAAAAACTTCATTTTGACTTTTTTTTTGCTAAGTAAAATCATTCCAGACAAGTAATTAATATTATTATCTCATGGCAAAAAATAGAGATTAGATTCTTATATATTCTACAATCCTTCCCCACTGCTCTGGCAGGGAAAAAAGGCATCTTAGTGTCATAAGATTCCCCTGCCTTTTATAATGAAAGGGCCATAGGAATTTAACTGACAGCCTACCTAGAGCAACTAGACCCAAGTGGCTTTGATATTACCAGTGCCTGACATGATAAAAAGAAAATTCTGGAATTCTGTGATATGGAATTTGGCAAAATATGGCAGGGTCTTGAATCTAAATTGACTATTTTCTGCCTGCCTGGTAATCACAGCACATGGGTCTTTTGCAATTGATTTCTTAAGTTTTATTAGCACTGCTTTTATTTTGAAAAGCAGTTAATACTGACTTCTGAGTAGGAATAATTGATTGTGTTTCACAGCATAAACACAGCAACAGAAGTAACAAGACAAGGGGTATTTGGGGTACTTCTGCTTACTCGGTAAATATTGCCTGTGAAAAAGTTTACCCCTGGATCTTTGGAAAATACAACATCTGCAAATCAGTCTTTTAAACATTCATCTCCCCCTACTGCAAAAGTTTTAATCTACCTAAATTAGATGTGAGGTGCACCCCCACAGAAAGGGGCTGTACACTTCATACCGCCTTACATTATGCCATTGCTGATGAGATACCCCAAAACTGGTGCCTGCTTTGTTGTAGTTTTGCAAAACCTCCCCTTTGCTGTTTGGCCTGTTCAGATACAATGTGTGCATCTAAAATGCTGAGCTAGCCTGCTAATATGTCTAAGTTTTTGCCACAGTTGAAGATCTTGGGGGCCAGTCTGGTGTGCTACTGCTCCTGAGAAGTGTCCCAGCTCCCCTGACTCTGCAAATTGGTGTGGCAGTGTAATTAAGTGTCTACAGAGAAGTGTTAGCTCTACAAGGGGACAGATGGCTTTGGGGAAAATTTGGACTAACCCAGTCTGCTCCTCAGTTAAAATCTCTCAGTGGTCAGTGGGCCAAGCTTGTTACCAGGATGTGACTTGGTTAAAACAGCCAGTGGTACTCAGATGTGCTTATTAGAAATGTGAAGAGAAAGGGAGCCCAAGATTATTGAATTTCCATTCACTAAATCTGGCTTACCCCCAGCCATTTCTCACAGTCTAAGCTGAACTGGGATCCCATGCTGTTGATATTTCTAGTTCTACGGCTAATGGCTTTTCTGGCCAAAATCATCCCTGTGCACACCCTGAATTTTCAGTCAATATATAAAGGTTTAATGGACTGTGAATTTAATCAACACCTCTGCTGCTGAGGAACAGGTTCCAGTTTCTCCCTTCTACCCCTACCTTCTGCACAAAGTAAAGGAAAATAAAGTGCAATTAGAAGCTTACATTTTTCCACAAGTTAATTGGTGAAAAAATGCAAGATGCCCATCAGAACTTCTGACTGATTATCTTGGTTGTTTTTTACTTTTTGATGCAGTGTATCTGTGTCAGATTTGAACTTTGCAAACAAAAAAGCAGTATTTATAGTAGTATTATAAGCATGGGAATGTACAGGAAGCAACATCTTTCCTGCAGTGAGCAAAGGGGAAGAGAAATCAAAAAAATCTTAGCAGCAGCACTACTCAAACACTGCACTGTGGAGCTTATCAGATCACTGACATTCTTACAACTGTAGGAAAAATTGGCAAACTCTCACAAGATGCACGAGCTATAAAACAGGACGTGTTGGAGTACTAAACCTTGACATATGGGTAGATTATCCCATGTTCCATCGTCTTGGCATATGGAAACCATGTTGTCTAAGTCAGGGTAACGGATCTGGAATCCTTCATGACAGCTGATTATTAACTTATCGCCAGTCCTGTATGTCTTGTTATGAACCTCTGCATCTTCAACATGTGGAACAAGGCAATCTGTGACTTCATGAGAAAAAGAAATAGTAGCTTAATTAAAAAAACATGGCTAGCCGTTCAGTAATCAAGCTCTTAAACAGAAGTTAGCATTCAGTATAAGTGCTCTGCTTAAACTGTTTGGAAAATGCATTCATTGCAGTAAAAGTGCCCTTTTTACCAAGTCTATAGCATGGTAGGAGAAGCTGAGGTGCTACAATAATGAATCACTCCCCCAACCTTTTTAAAACCAACAAAATTAGGAGCCTTTAGGAAGACTGTAGTTAATTTTGGCCCTCCATATGTGCAATTACACCCCAAAGTCTGACTATCCCAAGGTTCCACATGAAGGCAGACTCTGACAGCACTAAGGACAGGACGAAAGAAAAGATAAAATACAGATATGGCACAAGGAACACAGAAAAGCTGCAGTTTTAGCAGAGAGACAGATGAAAATCGGGTACATTTACAAGGATTTATCAAGCTCCATTCCACAGAGTTCATTATGAGAATGCCTTCACTTTAATTCCTTGATTATGTTTTAAACCAGGTATTTTTGTGTGTCTGCACTTGTATGTCTTCAGAGGACATGATTTTTAGGGTCCTGAGCAGCACCTTGAGTGCTTGTAGAAGATTCTCAAGAAAAGACTGCAAACCTGAAGTGATACAGGGATGGGCTCCAGTGCCTGTCTGTGCCACATGCATCAGGTACTCACTCTAGGTACCAGTGCCTAAAATACAGAATGAAGCTCAGAACACCAAAAGATGTACAAAGTGGAAAGGGGAAGCAGGGGAAAAATCCCCTAGTAATACTGAATAATTGAGAAACAAGCCAAGAGGGTATGAGGGAATAGTCTGGGTAACTCAAAGCTCATCCTCATCACAAAGGCAAAATGAGATGAAACAGAAGACAAGGAAAGATTAAATATTGTGAGAAAAATTTTGTTTGTCTGCCAGTAGTCAATCCATGACAGAGATGGTAATAAAAGTTTCCAGGCATCAAAACCCAAGAAATATTTCAAACACAAGAAAGGCAGAAAAAATATTATAAGCCTGTGTTATGATGTTTTATTCCCCTAACACCTCTACCATGAGAGACACTTATATTCATTTAGGAAAACTGTACATATTAAGGAAAAAAAACCAAAAAAACACAAAAACAAAACAAAAAAAAACCAAAACAAAACAAAAAAAAAAAAAAACAAAACAAAAAAAAAAACAAACCCAGAAATCTCTCGAGACTTGCATAGAAGAGAAAGTTTCTGCCATTTTCATTAGTAATTCTTACTAAAGAGGAAGTGGCAAAGCTAAATTTGTATTTAGCAATTAATTGTTAGTATGCACTAAGCAAAGTGACGGTGACAGCTTGTTTGTTTTGAAGCACAAGTTGAAGGAAGATAAACTCATTTAGCACAGCACTCACAAACTACTAACAGCAAATGTATTACATAATGTTTTTATTTAGTTAGGCAAACTGAGACTCAGTCACTAAATTTTACTAACCTGAAGTCGGACAGTGTTCCTCCCCCAGTTAAAACATCACTGGGATGTTTCTAAAATACATTGTACTTAGTTGACTTTTTAGTATGGGGCCTGAGCATATTATTAGTTAAAAATTCTTCTATTTCTCTTGTTACTTTTTAGCTTCTTGGCAGCTGCTGCAGGTGCCTCTTGCTGCTGGTAGCAGGAAAGGCTGGCAGCCTGCCAGGTGGGCTGAGAAACTGCAGCAAGAAGTTTTCTTGGAATTTATTAATTTATAAATTCACAAGTCTGGGAGGATCCATGCCTTAACTGGAGGTTGTAAAATACACTGGTAAGGGTGCAGACATTGCTTTCAAAGATGGAACAGTTTTCTCTCTCTCTGTAAAGTTAATCAGCAGAGAAGACAGCAGAGGATGCCCCAGAAGAAATGCTTTACACTAAGCCATAAATGCTGTCATGAAGAGGCTGTCCTGGGTACCCCACGAGGATGGGATGAGATAGATGGAGAACCTGCCTGGCAGCCACGCAGCAGGAGATGGATACCAGAAGATAACGTCAGTGAACAAACAGCTCCCTCTCTTGCTACAATGCCTTTCTGTTGCTATACAAATAAAGGAGGTGTGTGTACTGTACAGCACAGTAACACATGAGGTTTCCCTTTCAAAGTGGGGGAAATTGATTCTGTAACAATGATCTATCACAGTGACTCCATCCCTATTATTCCAAGAACAGCTGTAGATGGGATCACTTTAATCGGGTAGATGTTGGCAGAGAACAGCGATAAGTTGCTCACTGCACCGTCCTCTGCCTGCCACATCCTGGCTGACTTTGATAACAGGCTTATTACAAGCCCCAGCTAAACACCAGACAAATGGACCACAATATTACAGCTCTTTTTCCTGATGCCTTGCAAGCAAATGCTTTCCCACTGGCTGAATTCATATTGTTTAGCACTTAGGCATACACTGCAGTAGCCACCTCTCCACAAACAACTGGATTAGCTGGCACCAATTCTGCTTGGAAAAGCTAGAAGGAAGTGACTGAATTTTAAAATGTCCTGTCCTAGAAAATAAACTACTTTATTCTAAGTCCTTCTCAGCAAATCTGTGGAAGCTGCTAAACCATTTAAGTGAATATATGGTCTTTAACCGGCACCGAACAGCAAAGGCTATGACTTACACTCCTTTCTGGCAGTTTTACATGATCTGCTTATATCTACTGAGTAAGTATGAAAATGGGCCAGCCAAAAGGACACATTTCTTATCTTGCAGGGGCAGAGAGAGGTGGGGCAGAGCCAGCAGGCTCAACAGCCTGACAGACACAAGGGCTCACCTTGCCCTAACTTTCATGAAGATTTGTACATTAGGAACTCTTGGCTTTAGCAAACCAAGAGCCTCCCTCATCACAAAAGATTGGTCTGAAGCACAAAATTTGTTAAACAATATAGTTAGAGTGTTTTGCTTAGGTGCAAACAATGCAGAACCTCTCAGAACTGTTCCTTCCACCCCATAGGGAAGGAAGATCACCCTACCTCCTCCCAGGAGCACTTGGACCACAACAGCACCTAAGAAGGAAGGCATGACCTAGACACCATGGAGATAGCCACACTATCCATGGGTACCAGCTGACCTGGGGTGGCTTGTATCAATTGCAGGTGAGCCCTTACCATCCAAAAATTATCCCTGGTCCATGCTAATCCAAGAAAGTGCTTGTAGGATTTACTGGGAGTACTGCTGGATGTTGGCCAAAATCATGTCAAGGACCTTTCCAACACTGTAAGAGTGTGTACAATTGAAGAACTGTACCCCAGTCCCTGCTCTGGCACTGTTTTGTTTGCTATCTGTATATAAATTCAAATGCAGAGGTCTGGTGCTCCTGTGTAACGCACTGTGGACAAGTCTCTGAATTAGCCTTAACTACATCCAGTCACACCACTGGCAAGCTGGAACAGAGAGAAACAGGGAGGAAGGATGAAAGGAATATCATGAAGAATTGGTTTGATGCAAAGACAGCTCACCTAGACCCTGTTCTCTTAAAAGGAAGAATTAAAGAGCAATATTGTCCCTTGTTTTTTTTACTAGTGTTTAATCCGCAGTACTGTGTTATTAGGATTGTTCTGTGGATGGCAAACATGGTATTTTAGTGCATATTAAATAACCTTTTTTTTTTTATTGTCTTCGTTTGTGTTGCAACAGTGCAGAGAGATTTCACCTAAGATCTATGGCCATTGAACTGTGGCCTGGTTACAAATATCAGAGTGCTCATAACCAAGCTTAAGAATCAGCAAACACTGGGAAAGACAGATAAGAGATGGAAAAATACAAATACTTCAGTCAACTCATAGATTCAGGGACAAAGGCCAAGCAAATGGAGGGCTAAATGTCCTACAGGACAGCTGTAGCCAAATCATGTATTAGTCCAATACTTTCACTGCAGCTTTATCATCCCTTGGAGAATGAGGCACTGAGAACATCTCCAAGGTGTCTGCCTGCAGAAGCACAGGGAGAGGAGGGCACAGCTCTTTGCTTCGTTGCCATCTCCAAGCAGACTGTAAATTTAGATTCAATCTCATAGGAAAGAGCAAGCATTTGTTCCAAGTAGGGCAACAGCCTCAGCAGCCACATTATCACAGTGGGAGAAGATGAGATTAAAGTGTGAACAACATGACATACTGTTCTTAAACAGTAAATACAAAATTCCTACCTCAGAGGTTTGGTATTTATGTGCATAACCATATTAGAGCTGATGATAGGTACAGTCACAATATGCTGTAGATCAACATAAGAACATAACTCTAAGCATACAGATTTTTGACAGGGCATTTATTGGGCACCAAGTCATGCAGCTTCATTCTTGTCCTGACACTTAAAATCTCCTGCCTCTTAACAAGAAATGACAGACCTATAAAATCAAATAAATTGGGTGAAGAGCTCCAGGCAAACGTATTAGATCTAAAATCAATTACATTCTGAAACAGGTTGCTTTGCTTCCTTTGGTAAATAGCATCCGTTTGTGATTAAGAGACTGTGCTAGTAAACACATAATGACAATTAAATGTACATAACATATAGACATAAAATTACCCTTCTCTGAATCCAAACTCCTGAGAATAAATGAACTCCAAAGTACAGAGTGTTTTTACTGTTCAAGCTCAGCTGGCACTGCCTGACATTTAAATATGCTGGGATGAGAGGCGTGTAGTGCATACCATAGCCCATGGAGCAGCCAGCCCCCACCGTAAATGGTAAATGCAGCATAAAGTTTATTTCACCTTGTGATAGGTAATGATGAATGGGGAAACATTAACTTCTCCCTTCTCCAGCAGTTGCTAGAAATTTCAAATTTCTTTCTATATATCATTACAGAATTTCTGCAATGAAGACTTTTATGTATGTCATTAGACAGCTGAGATTCACAAACCCTGTTGTAATTCTCTCTTAACTCATCTCCAGATGTGCCACGTCCCTACACTGTCCACCTCCCTACCACGGCCCTCTCTCAATATTCTGCTCCCAGTGTGCAAAAGGATCAGTTTAAAAATCACTTAAGCCAATGCTTAGACCTCATGGACTGCTGCTGAGCCTTTGCTTAGTATTTCTTCTGAATCTGTGGTGCTGTTGTGCATTGGAAAGAAGAATTAATGCTGTAATCTAATACCTGAGGTATTATTATAATGTTAATCAGGGAATTACTTAAGCACTTGCTTCACTAAATCCTAAATCAGGGTCCTACTCTTTGGTCCAAGTAATAAGAAGCATTTTTGCATCTGCCTAATTTTGAGCACAGAACTTTAACAAGACTAATCACATAATTACAGTTATGCTCCAGCTTAAGTGCTTTTCTTGATCAGAGCATTGGCTAGCAATCTTTTTTAAGCGTTCTATGCTGGAAAGTAATTATTATCTCTAAAGCAACTGTTGTCACATCATCCATCACATTCTCATCTTCCAATTTCTTTCTTTTTTGAAAACACCTGGCTCGAGTGTTAATCACACTGACATTAGTGGCAGTTTTGTTGCTGATGGCATTGTGATCAGAAACTTCCTCCACAGATTTCCACTGTGCTGGAGGGTCTGGGAAGAGGTTTGAATATTTAATAAACCACATTAATGCTTATTTTTAACAACTGCAGTGGGTGATACAGACAATATTTCAAAGATGCACATCAACATTCCTAGCTCCCCGTTGTGCTTAAGGAAACAGAATTTCCAAGCATTAAAGCTTTTTCTTTATAGTTTCTTCTAAAACAGCCAGTTTAGACACAGGCTGCTGTCACTCTATATGTATTTTTTCTTAAATAACCATGAGATGAGAGACAAGGTCATTTATGAAAAGTGGCTGTCACAGAAGAGGGCAGAATTTTCATACATAGTAATTTTTAAAGGCATCAGGTTATTTCTTTGAAGCTGACCCATGTGGCCATATGATGAGGTGCTGTTGGCACCCCTTTGCCTTTATTTCTAGACACCAGCTGTCACCTCATGGGACAGCTCACAACTGTGCCCCTCCTGGCTCTGCAGCCCATGGCCTCACACCTGTCCAGGAGAACATATTTTACCAGAATTTCTCCTGCCAACAGGCCAGCTACCTGAAAGCCCATGCACTCTTTACCAGCTGCCTCTGGCTACTCTCTCCAATATCTCATGCACCACTTTCACACTGGCCACTGTTTAGGGCTGCTCCCTTCACGTGCACTTCCTGAGTGTGATCTTCCCTGTCCTGGCACATCCCTGTCCTGGCACAGGATGCTCACACCCACCCCCCAGGATCACAAACAAGTACCTGCACTTTTTTTAAAGGCAAAGTGATGCATGATCCTATGCAGGAAGTGTGTTTGTGAGCCACATAAGTCTTTAACTGCCTCTGAATAAAATCCATGTATTTATTTGACTTTAAGTGTTGAAAGGTAACCCGAAGTAGAATTTATCTGGCTCCACCATGAAGACAATGAGGTGATGGCTAATGTCTTCAGTGGAGAGGTCACAACACTAAAATGTAAACACTTTATTTAACCAACACTTTTCATGTTAGTTGACTTTAATAGCTCTGTTGACCAAAAATAAATCAACAACAAGGACTGGTTATATGTTTAATATACTTGGTGAAATAAATAATTTGTGCTGCTTGGGTGTACTTTGGCCAAAATTTACAGTTATGAAATTCAAATTAATCTGGCCTCTAAGACCTAGAAGAAGAAAGCAATGTAACATCCTAAGTATTTTAAACCAAATACAATTTCAAATATACAATAAAAATAAATTTGTTTATGCCATAACAGTCTGAATTATCTCAGAGTAAACTTTTATCCTGGCTTTAAACTTTTGCAGGCTCTGTGTATTTGATTTTTCTACTTGACTCATGCATACATCACCAAATACTATTGTTTAAAATTCCTGATTAGCAGGAGCAGTAGCATTGGAAATTGACTGTATTTTCCTAGTAAAATATTGCAGAAAGGAATATTAAGTGGGCAGCTTTAATAAATAGTTACAGTTAACTAACAAGGGAGGTTGTTTTTCCTCTCTGAATCGATTTGTAGCTAGTTAAAAGGGAAGGTTAAATTCTGTTTTCACGTTTCTTTATGTCCCTTTCAACACACACAGCCTCTCATGGTAAAATTTATCTGACAAAGGAGGATTATGGATGGAAAATTAAAGTGTGTATCCAATAAGACACAGTGAAATGGACTCCAGCCTGTTGTGCTTTGTCGAGAGACACACAGACGTGGTACATGGACAAATGAGAAGAACTGATGTGGTGAACAGCTTGAAGAAAACTGACTTACCTTCTTGTAGGCACACAGGTTTATCACTGGGTTTCCAGCTCAGGGAGCCATTAAAGTGTCTCACGCAAAGTTTTTTGGAAGTACCATTGAGCCTGTATCCTTCTTGGCAATGGAACCGGACCACCACGCTTTCAAAGAAAACACCAGCACTGGGTGTCTTGTAGCCATGCTCAGGAGCTCCAGGGTCAGCACACGCTTGCAGGTCATCAAACCCTGTGTCAGACAAAGGTACAATCCAACTGTGCTCATTTACTCCTCATGCTTTTTCTGTCTTTATCCATTATCTTCATGAGGACCTTGTACCTTCCATATTGACTGCTAGCAGCCCTGCTTGGGTACCAGGTACTCCAGGAGAAAACCCACCCCCAGCTGAAATGCTCAGGTGACAGAAGTACTCCTGTCTTTTCATGCAGCTACTGGGGAAGCAAAAGTCAACCACACTCCTCAGTAGCTGCCCTGGATAAAAATAAAGCACTTGACCCAGCCTACCAGAGGGGATTGCTCAGTAATGTGTCTGTAATTACTTGTGGGGACTGTGGGATTTTGGAGGTCTCGTGCAGTCACTGGTAAGAATAATAATGTGTCAGAAGCAGAGAGGAAGAGGAAATAAAGGGGCATGAAACTTAACTGCCATCCAAAGACACAGTAATTGAAATAGGAGAACTGCTAAGTGCAGGGAGATTTCAAGATGGGAGGGAGATCTGCCACAGGGGAAAGGGACACTGTGATGTTGGATGAATGTCACCCCCTTATCACTTTGGTGTGGTGGCCCTACCACGCTTTCCAAACACTGTTATGGGAGTGCTGTATTACTTCAGTGTCACCAGAGGGGAATTTCTGAAGTCCTTTACCTCTACAAAATTAACTGTAAAATAACAAACCAAACCCCAACAGTTGCAATCAATAAATGTGACTGTTTATCACTTTATCAAACTCATTTCAATGCCATTTGCATAAGTGGAAGCTTTTTTTTACTGCAAAGCAGCAAAGGTTTAGTGCAGCAGTGAACAAGGGCTGCATACAGAAAGAGCAAATAGCTTTGGAACAGGAACAGCAGGGGGGACAATTAATGCTGGCAGGAGGGATGCCTGGAAAATGTGAAAATCATTGCATGATAGTTTTAATGTTTTGATTTTAAAAGAATAGTATCAGAGAGCCTCAGCTACTTCCTGCATGATAAGAATGAAATGCCTCCACGGTGCAGTCAGAGAGAAGGAAGATATTACAGTAAAGGACTTTTTGAAATAAATCTCCATTTCCTGAGGCTAAATCATTCCCTCTGCCAAGGGCTCATTGTGACGCTGTGGCAGCCAAATGGAGAGCACTGAAGGTGATGAAGGGCTCTTGCATTTGAGCACTGAATGTCTCTGCTCAGTCCCCTGGCTGACAGATGCTAGTAGAGAGGCAGGAGGCCCACACCAAGCCCCTTGTGTCCTATGTCCCATTACCTGCTCCTGTGAGCAGAGGCAGGGCACACTGTGGGGTCACCAGGTTGGATTGCACATTCCTGATTTCCAGGTCCTGTGCTGAGCTCCCCAACCAGGCTACAAATCCCAGGAGATGATGTGATGGACAGAGCCCAGCCTGAATTCCATGACCAACAGCCAGGCTGTGCCTCTCTGCTGTGCTCCAACACCCATGGACCTCCCTCTCTGCGGGGAAGCTGGACTCCAGGATGGTTTGGATGGATGGAGACAAGAGATCTCTGAAGGCTGCTCTTAGAATATCAGGTTTATTAGAGAGGGTGAAAGGCCCTGCTTGGAGTCACCAGAACACGACACGTGGCAAGCCCTAGGGAGTGGGGGAAGGGAGAGGCAAGGGGTAGAGGGAGGTAAGAGGATGTTCCAGGAGAGGGTGGAAGTTCCAAGAGGGTGGAAGTTCCAAGAGGGCATCTGGCCCCTCAGAGACCCCTTATCAGGGGGCTTCAAGGTGAGCTGGAACAAGACTTGGGCCAATGGTGTTACAGACACTTGATGTTTCAGGGTAGGGTTACAGGTGTGGGATGAACCATACATTTTGGGGGTTGAGAGGCAACAGTCCATTTGACTTTTGGACCTATCTGTAGGTAAGGGCATTGTTCAGCCAGTAGGGGGGATTGTTTTCATCCTCGCTGTACTATTGTGTTCTACTTGCGCAGTAACTAAGGATTGGTATCTCAAAACTTGTTACCATCTCATCTCTGTATTTTCTAAATCTTTTGCTAAGCAATCATATTTATATTTATATAAGGATTCCTTGTTTCATCTTCCCCAACACCTCTCCACTTCCCCAGCATCCCCTCTCCCAGCTGAAACAGCACAAGAGCAGCAGAGCAGCTTCTCCTGTGCAGCTTCCCTCCTCCATCCAGTGCAGTTCATCCTGGGAACTGAAGGGTCAGTGCAGCGACCAAGTCAAACACATCCCTGAATTCCACCCACGCCTGCTCATCTGCCACAGCTCAAACCCTCCAGTGCAAATCACCCCAGACTTTCTGTCATTTGCCAATGGGATGAACAAGGAGAAGCACAGTCATGATCATGGGATTACACGCTGCAGGCAATACTTATTAGCAGAGAAAGGCTGTCCATTTTTACTGGAGATTAAAAAGAAGCTTCTTATGCTTCAGACAGCAAGCCCACGTCCTTTAATAATGTCAGCGAAGATCTTAATTATTTCTCATTAAACCAAGGGATAACATGACATTTAGATCAATTTTGTTACTTCAGTAATCTTGGAATTTGCAGTCAGGGGAGGAATATTGTAACCCACCTTGAGATATGTGTCCTTTCTCACTATCTGCATTAGGGAAAAGTACACTGCTACCTACTACTTTGCCTCTGCAACAAGATAGAAAAAGGAAAGGTGCTGGGGTCACACATAATTTGCCTGGTAAAAAAAATGAGCCAAGCTCATTTCTTGGTTTTCATTAAGTCAGATATGCAAAGTTAGAGATTTTGTGCTTGTCAGCACAAAACCAGACATGGAAGGCAAGAATGGTTCCTTCCCTGGTGCAGGCTAATTCTGTGACCCTACTGCCACTTTTCTGGTGACCCTTCACAAGCAAAGATTTCCATTCCTCCTAGGGATCCCTTTTCAGTGTCTTGGTCTCTCAGGTTCTTTTTCCTGAGTACTGTTAGCAAGAAATCTATCCCCAAGGGGACTTCCCAAGTGGAAACTGGAACACAAATGGGAAAACTGAATTATGCACCCTCTGGTTTCTACAGAGCCAGTGGCCAGCAGTTATTCAGCTACTGCATAAGAGATGACACATGGACTCAGCACAAGATCACCACTTCCTGGCCTGCTCCTGAAGCAAGGAAGAAGGAAAAAGCCTCAGGGAAGAGCCAGTTAGGCAGACGGCACACACAGTACAGGAACACCTCATGGGAAAGCCATAGAGGCAAAGCAAACAAATCCCTGACCCCATCTTAGCTCCACAGACAGCAACAGTAAACTCAGCCCAAATCAAAGTCCTGCTGGAAACAGTGGAAGGCACCTGTATGTCAAGCTTCTTTATCAAAGTGTAGATGATCCAGGCACAAAGCAGAGAAGCCAGGGCTGTGCTGGGGCTGGGAAGGAGGAAGGACACATATGAGGAAGGTGTGGGGAGCCTGCTCCTGTGCTGAGGATCTCCAGTGCACAATAGGCACTGCAGGTGTTCCAAAGGGGCAATTTCCACCATCCAGAGAAGCCAGGAACTGCTCTGATTTTCACCAGGGCTGCTCCTATCTTGCACAAGGTCTGTGGTGAAGTTTCAATAGCTTATTTAGCTGACAGCTAAGTCCATCAGTCTTTTCCAATTTAAGTATGAACTTTCTGGTACAATATTCAAGTACAATAATGCTCAAACACCCTGGAGAATTGCCATCTTCCAGTTCTTCTTAATAACAACAGAATTAGACCCTTTACATAATAATCCTTTCCATATAATCTTACCTAGTTAAGCTCCACCCTATCAAAATTTTTTGAATACACGCCTTCAATGAGATATGGCTTGGTAATTTTTTTTTTCCTCACAATCTTTGTTTTCTTTTCTTTTTCAAAACTATGTATTTAAGAGCAGCTACTCTAAATTGTGACACAGTAACTTTCTTATGGTAGGAGTAATCCTATATCACAGATAAGATGCTATAGACATTTTATGCTCCAATCTCTTTAGAACCTGATGAAAAAAGCCAAAAATCTTCTCAGCCAGAGCTACCATATAAGTCTTTGGAAGAGAAAGTCAATCTTTTGGCTATAATAAAAAGCTGTCATCCTTCAGGAAAAAGGTATATCAAATAAGATAGAAAGTAAATTAGAACTACAATGGATTCTGTTTCTTAACAAACCCTTCAATAAGTCTTTGGGGAAAAGAAGCTTACTGGACTTTTTCTCATGGTTGAAATGAGGGAAGGGGTAATCATCATCACTACCTACTAGTAAACATTATACAACACACTTGTTAAATAGAGTAGTAAACTTTCATGTTGCCTATATAGTAAAAATTAGTAAAGCCAGCAGCATCATAATCAATACCACATCATTGGCAGCAACTTTATGGGATGCTATTGCATGGCTTTAAATCCCTAAAGTAAAGACTATACAATTATTGCTGGAACTGATTATCAAAATAGGTTAATATTTGGTCCAAGTTGCAGACTTTCTGTATCACAGCACCTTTAAGGGATACTGTGTAAAATATCATGGACAATAATATCTTCTTGGCAAGGTTAATGAGCACATAAGGTCATCATCACCAGCAAAGTGTGCAGTTGATATAGAATATATTTTGGGTCTGGTATTTACCAATTTACCACATTTCTACTGTTGGACCAACCAGAAAATAGCAATGCTTTTGATTTGGATAACCCTCAAGATTATATGGGTGGTTACTTTACCTAAATTTCTTGGTAATGTCAGTCAGGCAAAATAATGTAAAATTAATGAGAATATTAAAAATTAGCAGTGGCCTACTTGGGGTATAAAATGAACCATTGTAAATAACTTGATCAGATTGCTCCTAGAATTCTGTATTGTGCATTCTCAAACATAAAATTATTCATCTCATCCCCAGTGAAAAACCTCAAATGTTGGAATCCAGGGGAACATTACATACATGTGATGACAAGAAATCATAACAGCCACAACTGAGCTTCAGACATGCCTAAAAAATGGCAGGAGGAAGAACCCCTCAGTTCATCCCATAAATTGGTTTTTCTCTGTTTCTTTTTCTCAGTTTCATGTTCTGTTTTTCTTGTTTCCCTCTTCTTTCACCCCCATATCTTACAGCTCCTTGTAAATTCATAATGCTGGCAAGGTGATTTCTAATCTAGATTTGATGTACTTCTTTGCCTCTAAAGCTGCTATAAAACATTTCACTGACACACTGATGATGCATGTGAGCTCAGAACTGACTGCAGTCATTCTTAAACAGAGGCATCACTCTCATTTCATTTTGTTACACACACCCAGTGAATGAAAAGTGGCATATAATGTGCAATAATATTCAAGATAGAGAGTATTTTCAGTGTTTGTCTTCAGTAGGATGGAGAATGAGCTTCTTGCACATCAACACCTGCATTGGGGTTCACTAAATGTGTCTCAGCCAGAAGCAGGGAGAGGCAGAGGCTTCACAGAGTGTGGCAGGACCAGACTGCCTGCATGCACATTTTAGAAGGAGTCTGCAAACACTGCAGGAGCAGGTAATCTTAGGCCAGCTCTCAGTAAAAAGCCATTCTGGGACTAAAACAGAAGGGCCACAAGTGTAAACATGCCAAGGGCTTGCTTGTCTTGTACAAAGGAAAAGTCTTTTTCATCCCTTCAGGAGTTTCTGCCCTTCTTCTGTGAAAGCCATGCAGGCACAGCACTGTGTGCCTCTGGCTGTTTATGCTTCCTTGCTGCTGCTGATGTTAATTGAACTATCCATGTACCCCAGAACAAAAAAAGGAAGGATGTGCTTCGATTAGCATCTAGACTTGGAAGTGAAATTTAATTATAAAGCTATGATTTCATTAGTGAAATGCCTGCTAAAATCTAAACTCTCCTTAAAACCTGAAAGGTCAGTAATGCTTAAGCTTCCCTGGGACTTCAGCAGCTTTGTAAAGCTCTGCCCTGTTTAGGATGTGAATCACAGCCTCCCTTGCTATCCTTGCAGAACACGCTCCCAGCACACTGCATATCCCTCCTCACTTGGCTAAGCCCTACCCAGGGCAGCCTAGCAAGCCAGTGGAAGAAACAGAGAAGCTCAAATTACTTTGTAGGAAAAACAGAACAGCAAAAAAGACCTCCAAGGGCAGCTATTTTGCTTAAGTCACAAGCTGATCTATCAAATCAAGAACACCATTAAGCTACTTTATCCTTCTTATGACACAAGAGCATCATCATAGCAGAAAAAAGAAAATCAGTGTGTAATGCAGCTCATGAGCACCAGACTGACCCATCTGCAGTAAAAAATGAACATGCAAGCCCTGCATGAAGGGCAGCAGGCTCCAAGAGAGGCAATTGGTCATTCGTATGGCTGAAAGTTTGACTCATTTGCAATTCCCCATTTTTCTGATCTTTCATCTTCTCCCACCTGTGTTCTCCATCCCCCTTCTCCACAACCCCCCACCTGCCCTTGCACTCTCCTCTAAGACCACCGTGATCCCAAATCTTGCTCACACCTCCCTTTCTCCTCCTCTCAATGGGCCCTTGGAAAGTCACTCAGAGATGCTCCTAAGGGCGACCATCAGCTCAACCTTAAAATCCCTACTCAGGCATGACAAGTCCCTGGGATTTCTGTGCTACAACAAACTGACATCTCCCTGGAAAGCCCAAAAATTTCTCCTCCCTCCAGAGAGGGGACAGGGGATGGAATGTGAGGAGCTGCAAGCAGGATAAAGTGTCCTCAGAGGACAAAATGGGTCTTTGAGGAGCCACCCAGGAGCTGCTTGTGCCTGGGAACACCAGCAGGGAGGAAGGAGCAGAGCTGCAGTGTCAGCACAGCAGGTTCCTGGGCCCTGCATGGATGTCTGCAGATGTGATAACAGCATCTTTATTTCAGGGGTCACGCCTCCAATTAGTTACTCCAATTGCCATTCCACACTCACAGCTGACAGCACACCCCAGCTGGTGCCTGACCAGTGTCATACAGCAGGGAACAAGCTGAATTTCCTGCCCATGGAAACCAGCACCAGCTTGAATTTTGAATGAGAGCCTTGGTGCAGGATTCTTTTATTGCCTTGATATTAGGCAAACCCACAGCAAACGAAAAAGATGCATTTGTTTCTTCTGGAAAAAGAGTTTCTTCTAATTAACATCTTAAACAGCACAGGCTTATCCCTTTAATCACAACTTCTCACAATTAATGTAGCTATGTCATCTTTGTAAATAAGCCATTTCATTTATAATGCAAGAAGCACTTGTTACTCCCAGGCTTTTGTAATCCAACAAGTCTGACTGCATAATTTATGAACTCTTATGAAATGTCATATGCTGCTCTGTGATCCTCTGAACTTGCCATCACTTAAATGAAAAACAAAAGGCAGAAAGCAAATTTGCTGCTGGTTGTGCCGACAGAGCTCACATCTTCTGTGTTCTTGTTACAGAAAGTTACCATGGCTATCCTGGGATATGATTCAGGGTGAATAAAAGCCAATTTACCACACAATAAATCCCACAACCTCCTCCCAGCTCCTAAACTTTTAAACTGGTTATTTATTTTTCCAACAAAGCCTTTGCAAATGATTAAATTGGTACTCTGAGGCCTAGACTGGGGTGAACTCAAATCAAGTATAAGGCAGAAATAATTAAAAACCTGAAGACAAAGTTTGGTCAGCTTTCGGCAAATATAGAATGAATATTTTCTGAATCTCCATTTATTCAGTTAGTTCAGTTTAATGACTAGTTCTATTCAAGCTGCAAATTACACCAGAAATTTAAAAAAGTATAAAACCAGAGAGGTTTTTCCTATTCTTGAAAAAGAAGAATGTGAGAATAAATGACTTCTTCAATTTCCAATAATATTTCGTGTTTCTAAGTTAATTTAAAATACAAAATGTGCTTAAATAAGCTTATCTGTATGCATATTTATTATCCCAAAGCTAATTTAAACTACTTTTAAATGGTGGTTCTTGGAAATGGTAGTTCCACATTTTTATTAGAACCTTGAACATTTATGAATTCTAATTTCTTTATATTTTATTTATTCCAGTTTCTATTTAATTTACTTATTCTGATTTCTATCTATAAAAAAATTCTAAACATGGTTTGACAAGGATGACTAATTTTTGAAACAATCCAATTTTAAAAAATAATCAAACACCACCTTTTACCATAATAAAAACAAGAATGCAGTAAAAGCTCTCTCAGCAAATGGGCAAATACCTAACACATCCTCCTATTCATTTTGCTGATAAGGCACTGTAATAAAGATGATATTTGCCAATGTGTGCTTGTGGACTGGTGACCCATAAGCATCATCATAAGGAATTAAGTATGTACAAATCCAGACTATAAAATATTAATACATCACTTATGCCAAGATTTTCTTTTTACTGATTTAAATGAATAAGTGAGCTCATTACTTGGATTTAAACCAACAAACCCCATTTCTGTTTTCATCCTCAGATGTAACATTTTATATATTAGGTGTCTAAGGATTTCATTAGAGTTGCAATACTGTCAATGTGGGAAACCAGCCTTAGGTCGCTAAACTGGATTAATAACAGCATAGAAAACTACTAATAAAACTGTGACAAATAAAACAATATTCCCATAATTTCAAGTATGTTATGGGTCTGCGGTGTTTTTCAAAAAGCAGTATCTAAGTATTGTTGTTTATCTGTCTCAACTCTGGAAAAAATTAATTACCATGAGTTAGTTTAAACAATTTTAGTCTAGACAGGCAACCCTGAGGAAATATAGCAAAAAAAAAACCATAAAAGATGAATCATGAGCTAGTTACTATAGTAATACTTCTTCTAGACCAATAGCATATAATATTATTCATCACAGCAAATCCAAACTGATGAAATGTCACACTGTTCAGCTGAGATCCTTGTTTCTGTAAGATGCAGGAATCAAACACTCAGGGTATGAGTTGGGGGGGTTGATATTTATGCTCTCATCAGCTACAGGCTTCCCTAGATAACACTATATTTTTATTGTATACCACACTATGGTAATCCAACAATTTTTTGCTTTTCAGCTGTGCTGTATAAATTGATTTTATGCTTTCCCAAGACCAGGCAGAACTGGATATGGGGACAATCAGGATTAATGTGTGAATATTGTAATATTAAACTTTTAAATGAAGTGCACACTAGAGAAGACTGAGAGACAGGGGATTTAAAAAGCTGGCACATACTAAAACAGGAGAGCTGACACACACTGTTTCCAGCTTTTGCACTGATTCCTTATCACAGCGCTCTGATGCTTCTGGGCACTCTGACAGCTCTTTTGCCCTACAGTGATTTTTCCCTATATGCACCTACCCATGAAACCACGGCCTTTGCTCTTAAATGGGGACCTCATCACAACCATCCAGCTTTTATTCAACTTTTCCTCTGTATGTTTTACTTGCTGATACTTATTTGCTTAGCCTTGCACAGTTGGGATATTATTTACCTCCAGGTCTAGGAGATGTAAAGGAAGATGAGGTGGCTTGGTAGGTTCACCAGGTACTTCCCACAAGACAACTGGCATTGCACCTCCAACATTTGGTTCAGATCACCCTGCAAAGCATTTCTATTTTATTCTAAATAAAGCTTTTAGAAAGCAAGCAGATAATATCCATTGGTAAGAAATAATACCCTTATTGATTTTGGTCCTAATCTGGACTCAAGGAGAACTGATTTTCTTCTATATTGAAAAGTTCCTATATACTTTCTGTGTTCTGCTAGTACTGTTAGCATAAAACACAGCTTTTACGCTGTTTCTCTTCATGAGAATACATTTTCTGAAGAAAACTGGAACATAATCATGCTTTTTTCCGAGTATGTGATAAACCCCAAAACTATATAGAAAGTCAGCAGGAGTCTGGCTGGGCACTAATAATGAAATATTGTCATCATATCCAAACACTTTTAGCTTAAATTACTCATTTAAAGTGCTCTGTCCTGTGAGTAATTCTGTCCATACTGAGAAGACTGGAAAAATCTGTGTGAGGTTAAGATAATGCAGACACATTTTTCTTCCCTTTGTTTTTGATTCACAATTGTGTTACACTTAATCCTGGTGTGCCCACTTTCCTCAAAAAGTCCTTCCAAGGAACTCCCAGCTGATAGAAGGTGATGGGAGGCTGCTCACAGCACCAGAACAAGCAACTCAGAGCCAAGTCACAGAAGAGCCAGTGAGCAAGATGGAAACATTTATAATTAAAATGCTATGCAACTCCACAGTCACCATGTTTAACCCCCTAAAAAAAAGTCCAGAAAAATGTCAATGACAAATTCCGTTGGCAGACTCAATTTTCGTGGCATCACCAAAAAAATCATTGGTTTACAAAGTCCCCTCTGGTCCAGTATTTCTCCTTTATGCTATCTCTTTATCCTCTAGTCAGTTTTCTATCAATTCTCCAATTCTTCCATGAACCCAAATCTTCACAAATACTTTCCCTAGTGGCAGTTTACAAAAGTCAAGGTGGACAATATCTGCTATATTTTCCATCCTTGGGAAAACAGTTATTTTCTCAGTAGATGAACAGATTATTCTGACACAACCTTTCTTTTAAAAAAGCTATGTTTTCTTTTATATCATACCTTCAATATTTTTAATCTCACCACCTTACAACAACTCTAAAATCTCAAATTTTTGAAGTAAGAGAACCAAGTCCCTGACTGCCAGATGCAGTGGTTTTCTTTCTTTTATTTTTTTTTCTCCTTTAATCTGTGAATATTACAGACAGTGTCCTAGGGAAATACTGGAAGTTGCTCCATTTCAGTTCAGTGGCAGTGAAGTTAGGCAGAAGAGGAGGAAGCTGAGGAATGGAAGAGAAACCAAAGGAACTGGAGCAGGAACAGCAGGAGAGACTTGGCAAAGGTACAGAACTGGGATGTAGGGACACACAAAAAGATGTTAGCCTGGAAGTTGACTGACAGCTGTTTGGATGCTGATACCACTAGCAGGTCAGAGAGGAGGAGATGGGAACACAAGAAGAAGCCCAAAAGGGTTCCTAGGAGGCCAAAATGTGGGACTGGAAAGGGACAAGAGAGAAGAGAGGGAAGTGACCCTCAGTCACAGGCAACAGAGATGGACAGTGCCTCACAGGACAACTCTGGAGGCCTTTAAGACACTGAGAGCCTTTTCAAAGGTTAATGGCCTATCCTTTTGGATCAGAAAAACATTATTTTTTTTTCCTGATGACACCTCTAAAAACTACAGACTCCATAATGTACTCAGAGTTGACAACACTGAAGTCGAGACTGTCAGATCAAGTCTTGTACAATTTATATAATGTATACACATCATCATTTGTCAGTTGAAAGATTGAGAGTTAGGGTATTCTTGTGCACAGATAATAGGTATTGCTGAGCTACCTGATGCTTAAAATATTTTCATAAAAGCCAATCTGAAAATCATATATGCTAGTTAAATGTAAAGATTATGGGCTTTGTTCTTCAGAAAGCATTATCATCCCTGCCTTTCATGAAAATAGGTTCTCATCATTTTGAAGAAACAGAAGAAGAAGAAGCTGTTATTAAATTGTTATGGTACTGTAAGTTGATTAACTGTGAACTAGGAAAAGTCTAGAGCTAGGAAAGTGATAGTTCTTTGCTCTTATTCAATGGACAGGAGTTTTAACCATATACACAAGCAATTTATTTGGAACTTATTTTTCTTAATAGATATTCATTTGAGGATTTCTCCAGCCTCTCTTTCCCCAGAGTGTTAGATGGTTCTTTTCAGAGCAACAGCTGCAGCAAACCTAGTTAGAATAAAGAGCAGGCAGCACACGGATCCATACATCTGCTTTGCAAGAAACAGGCAGCATATCCAGATTTATATGTGTGCCAGTCCCCTAGGATATCGTAATTGTGTTTGTTCTTTTAATAACTTTAGGCTCCAGTGATCAGAATAAAAATTCTATGCTGAAGCTAATGCTTCATGCTTAGTTCACCTCACTATCCTGAATTATATAGTAAGCAGACTCAAATAAATGCAGGAGTCTGGCTCCTTCCTTACACCAGACTCCAGCCACACACATAATAGGCTGCCTGATTTAATTCAGGGTCTCTCTCTTCAAATCTTACTTTGTTTTTACAAAATATTTGGCTCGGTCATTTTTTCCATGCACAGCTTTCTGAGCCCTCCTTCCAGCATCTGGGGAATTTAGTCCCCATGACAGGAGCAGCACATCAAGCTTCCTGACTTGACAGAGCAGTTGCAAGTTATTTAGACAATCTTGTTCTTCCTAATTATTATATCTACACTTTACATTTACAACCTCTTTCTACAGCCACGACACATACTCCAAATAACTGAGTTAGTTGAGCAGTTTATTAAGTAGGCATGGGCTTCCAGCAGCTGTTTTGACTACAGTATGCCAGTCCTAATCTAATGATTACATATGATTTTTTAATTCCTATAACCAGGCTGCAGATTACCTTGTAATGAAGACAGACTTATAGATTATCAGCATCTATGAGGGGCATTGAGACAGAGGTCATAAGCAGCATGGGCTAATGGGACAGTGGTGGGCAGAAAGCCAAACCCCAGTCAGTCAGTGCCTAGCCCAGTGTGTCATAGAGCATAATGGCTGAAAATGAGCTGAACATGCCTAAATATACTCCCACTTTCAATTTCTGACCACCTTGAAAGATTTTTATTTTTTTTTACATGATCTGACACTATCTTGAACCTTGTTTAAAACCAGAGATAACTGCTTGAGGAAGGTCATAAATTATAGAATCATAAAATAATTTGAGTTGGAAGGAATTTTAAAAATAATCTAGTTCCAGCCCCTGTACTATGAGGAGGGACACACTTCTATGAGTGAAGGTTGTTTAGAACCCCCTCCAACCAGACCTTGAACACTTCCAGGGATGGAAGAGTTCCACAGCTTCTCTGGGCAACCTGTGCCAGTGCCTCACCACCCAGTCCTTCCAAAATTCTTGGAGGCCTTGCTGGATTAGGCAAGACTACTTGTCTTTGGAGCACATGAAATGCATGGGTATTTTTTGCCTCCAATAACTCAAAACCAGTTTCACAATAAAACTCTGAGCTTGGTTGTTGATAATGCTGGTGGAAAAAGAATTGTTTCCTATGTCATATATACAGTTTTACACACAGTACACCACGTACACAAGTCTAACTGGAAACTGAGTGAAGACTGAGGCAAAAAAACTGTATCCCATGGAAAAATAGAGGAAACTGCCACTTCTCAAAGTTTCTGTGTGCAATCCTGGCTGAAACATCTCATCATTCTCTCAGGAGGCAAGGGATGCTCTCTCAGTGTTATCAGCTGTTCTACATGGTATGGAAAAAATACATGAACAGATACTCCAAATTGGGATGAGTTCAGCAATCTTTTTTTACAATTCATTTAGTCAGTAATCAGGTAAACTTAATCTAGTGCCAAAAACCCACACAATTACACGTACTTTTGAAACCCGGTGTACCCAAATGAGGGAGGAAATTGCTTTTGTGTGATTTACAATGGCAGTGAAGAGTTATATTCTTTTTGGTAATGACATTTTGTGATACATTTTCTCTCTGGGGAGAAAGGCTGTGAAGTGTTTTAAGCTGTCTCATCTACTAACAAACTCCAGCAAAACTGAAATCCTCACAAGAATGACGACTGTATAAAAATCCAGTTATAACCCACAAGCTTCTCTGCACTTTGGTTGTGTTTTGCTGCTGTAGATCTCTTATGGAAAATTTGCCAGTTTTATAACCCATTGGGCCATTTAAAGGGCTTTAGCTGTGCATTATGGCTGCTATGTTTGTGGGCAGCTTTTAGAGTGAAAGGGGAGAGGCAGAACAGCACGAGGAGGGAGCGCAGCTTGCCCATGACCTGCAGGGAATGAATGAACAGCACAAACTCCCAGTGTACAAGTGGGAAGGGCACTACTAAAACCTTGCTCTGGCAGCTGGGAGGGTCAGTGCCACTTGTGGGACTGGCAGAGGCTGCCTGGAGCTGGTGTCTGTCCCATCCCCTTGGCACAGGGAGCGTGGGGCAGCCGAGCTGCAGCAGCAGCCGCTGAACTCTCTTTACCCATGAGACCAAATGCTGCAGCTTCAGCTTCCTGCAGCCACACTGTTTACCAGATGGATTCCTCACAGACAGCACAACCCAACTGCTGAATTATTTTACATATGCTTGAAAGGCCTAGGAGAAAAATAAACACAAAATGAATTACTAATGGGAAATGAGTGATGCGTTTTTGAGTGCAACAGACCCCATCATTATTAAAAAAAAAACCTCTGTGCATTACGATTCTGTTTAAAAAAGTAAAAAAAATCTAAGTAGTTTCCCACTCTAAGTGAGATAATGGGTCTAATTTTCACTCAGTAGAAATATGAATCCTGTTCCCATCTGAGCACCTGTTCATTAGCAATGGTGTACAAATGTGTTAAAGCTCATATTGTGCTGCGAATATGCTTCAGCTTTGCCTGCAAGAAATTCCCTTTTCCCTCTTCATTAAGGATCTACATTGCTGCTTCTGTACAACAGCTATTATTATTATTTCTACTACTTTTCCTTTTGGTTTGGGCTTTCACTATGAGGAGATGTGCTGCTTTTTTCAGTTAAAAAAAAAATCAAAATTCAAATGCAATCAACGCAGCCACGAGAGGGAGCCTCTGATGTCTTTGTAGAGAAGAAAAAACTATTGACAGTGACAGAGAAATTAATGAAAATAATTATAGTTGAGAAATTGAATTCCAAGAAGCAGTGACTTTGCCTTAAGACCAAATTCTATTTCAGTGTAAGGTTTTGTGAAAATATGTAATTTATGACATAACTGCCTCCTTTCAATATGCAAAATATTAAGAGGAAGGACAAAAATCTGACTGGGATGAGAACAACCTTGATTAACAGTTGCTTAATCTAAAAATGCAGGAACTGTTCAGCCATGCTGAGTAGCAGAAGCAATTCAGGCTACTCGAGAGAGCCAGCCCTTTGCAAGCAGATATTAATATATAATTAATAGGGTAGTAGGGTAGTAGAATAGTATCAATTTTTTTTTTTTTTTTTTTTTTTTTTTTTTTTTTTTTTTTTTGCAAAAGAAAACATGCAGCTTCTTTCCTCTGTGTGAAGTCTGTGTGAACACAGGTTTTACATATGCCACGGCTGCCTTGGCAGGAATGGGGATGAAACCAGAGATCTCCAGAAAAGACAGCAGAGCTTTCTCAGACCTCTCAACATCTTACATAACCCTATCATGTTCCCTAGACAGCTGACCTTCAAAATGTCATAAAAATAGGTAATATTAAAAGTTCACTTCTAGAGAGTAGCATCTGGGATTTATATCCTATTCCTGCCATGGCTCCTCAGAAGAAATCTGCCTTAAAGCATATTTTGCTTAAAGGATAAAAAAAGGATACAGTATATTTGCAACCACTATCTTCAACAGTACATTTAGTGAAATATTCATCACTTGTTCTAGTCCCTGAGCTACTTATGAATTGCTTATGTCATTTTTTAGAAGATACCACATAAAGACTTTTTATGTTGGTATTTCTTAACTATCATCCTTCTAACCAAGAAATTTTGCCAGAGGGGCTTTACTTCACAATTACAAAAACTCACGTTTTAGTTTACTTGGTCTGGAACTGTGACACTTTTCTCTTCCTACTAATGGAGAAAAATTCTGCCAGGGAAATACCAGACTGATTTCTCTGATGTGTGGTATTTACCATACTCCCTCGAGATGCTTCTCGTGCATGCTGGGGGACTCAGTTCTGGGCTTTTCTTTCCCATAACTGACACAAATATGCTACTGGAACCCACACCAGGAACACTGGTCAGTTGAAACTTTCAGTCTCACATCCAAAATAACTCTGCACAGGCAACCCAAGGAGGAACACATTGGGCACAATTAGGTATTTAAAAAATCTTGCCTAATAGTTCCCAAAATCCGAAGCTCTTAAGCCAGAGATAAAACAAGAATGGAATATTTCATTTAAATGCTTCAGTATCTAGTTACAAGGCACTGAAAACAAGGATTATGACTGAAGCAGCTTTAGCTATAAGCCTCTCTGCCAACTCCACCTTCCCCAACACAGCACAACCCCTCTCGACTACACATCTGTTCATCACACCTAATATAATCTCAGTTATATAAGCAGCTCCAGCACAAGGCACTTGATATAAATGTTGATGTCATGGTGATTTTTAAAAACAACATTTCTATTAAGATTCTGTCTTCAGCCTTCCCAGCTGGCTGACTGAAGACCATTTCCCAAGATGTTCCAGTTCTTCCCTGCAGAGCTTTCTCATGTATCTTAATAATAATTCATAACATTTCTATTGCACCTTTTACTTTGATTCCCGCTGACATATTCAGCTGTGACTTTCAGAGCAGCAGTAATACTGTTGTAGCTGTGATTGCCTCCAGGATACATCAAGGCAACATTTGTCAGGAAAAGAAATATATTTTACTAGTCCAATTAAGAGAATTATAAAAAACAGAGATCTCACAGCCACATAAGGCCTTCCTCACAAAGTCTGCTGTATTGTCTCTTCTGCAGTTATGAACTAGAAAATGCTTGCTTAATGGTGTGCTGGCCAGAATATTGAATTGATTGGGAATATAACCTAACCTCATTACAAGAGTTATAAGTTTTCAAAGATTTTATAGTTTGAACCAGGGCAGAATCTAATCAAACTAGAAACATATTTTCAAAAGCACTTTTCCTCTCCCTCTCATCATTACACTCTTCACTGACCTCTTTCACCTTTTCATATACGTGTGGATCAGTGAGTAACTATTTACATTTTATGCTGAAAATTAAAAGGCCAAGAAATGCATGCCAGAACAAAGAAGAGAATGTAGATCAATCTAATGCTAAAGCAATCAAGGAGAAAATGAGGTAAAATCACTTTGCAGATCTGTTCCTAGCATTTTCCCTCCCCAGTTTCAGGAACAAGTACAACAAGAAATCACATGCCACCATAAATTAGCCTACCTCTAATAGCATGCACACAAGGCCAAAAAACAATGAGCAAACATCTCTGAATATAATCTAAAAAGCATAAAAATTATTTTCCTTTTGGCATGGATGTAAGATGCTATGAAGTAAAATAACAGAACCCTTAGTAGAGGGTGATTACAGATTTCTCCCATTGCCCAAAGCAGCACTCTCTGATCCCAAGGAGTTAAATTCTACAGCCAAGCATGGCTCAACTTCTACAATCTCATGCAAAACTGGCACCTCTGATGAAACTGTGAAAGGTCATGAGGAGACCATGTGGGACACAGACATCTGAGCAACCCGAAAATCCATTTTACATGTGTGAGTTGATTTAATTATCTACTTAGATGGTAGGAATCTCTTGTCACTGTTGAACTAAGGTCACTGAATCATGAGCTTAAAATATTCTTCATCCCTTTGTCCAGATTTAAGGTTTCAAGGCCATTGTGGCTTTTATGTAACCAACTACGAGATGCTGCCAACAGAGCAGTCATTTCATTGCTACACAACAAAAACATTCAGAATCAGATATGGGAAGAAATGCCTCGAAATGCACGTATGGCTGTGAAATCAGTCACTTTGCAACTTCTGAAAATATTTATTTCTGTGAGCTATGTACTTGCCATATTTGGGAGATGTTAGATATAATCTGTGCAATGAAGAATTACATCTAGATGACACCTAACTGTAATAGCCAGCATATTCCAATGAGAGCCAGTTCATTTGACCTTCTGCATCTTGTTTTACCCAAGCTGGGAACACTCCTGCTATGCCATCTGTTCCTACCACGGAAGCAGCAACACAAGGACACTGAAGAAGATGAGCTGTGCCTTAGCAGTTTGGTCCTACTTGAGCCAAGGCAGCATACGGTCATGTTGTGTGTTCATCAAGACACCAGTGCAATGAACTTCCTAATTTCAGCTGAGGATGGTAGCCAGGCTATGCTAAAAACAACTATGTCACTCATAACTGCAATAACAAGGATGGTAACAGTAACAGCAAACCACAATAGCACTGCCGAGCCTAATGTCTTTATAGTTTTAATTTTCTGTCATTCCCTTCACTTACATTGCACTACAGATCTTTAACTCTGTATTGAAAGGGTTGTTAAATTGTTATACCCTGAGCAAGTGCTCCATTTATCTGGACTAAAGATAGAAGAGATATGAAAGGGGAAAAAAGGGTAATTACAAGTGGCCAAAATTAAGTATTTCTTAGGCCATATTTCCAGGCTGGAATTAGCCAGGTTCTGGAACACGAGCAAAAATGTCCTCATGTCTGTACACAAATCTTGCTGGATACACTTAAAATTTCAAATTGCAAGTCTGAGATCCTCATCTGCTTCTTTATGTGGTGAGTGCACCACAGCCTCACACCCAACTTGCCACATAAATCCATGTACTTTGGACACAGCCTGCACATCACATTCAGCCATTCCATGGCTTTACAATGTCTGCATAATGGAGTATATCTCCCACACTTCCCATTTCCCTGACAGGGCTGATGGACAAGTCTGACAGGGAGGCTTCCTCTGATGTGTGTTGATATGCGGTATATCACAGAACAGCAGAACTGCTGAGGCTCTAAGGGACCTTCTGATCATCTAGCCCACAGTCCCAGCTCAACCAGGGGCAGCTGGCATGGGCTGCCCAGGACTGGGTCCAGTAAGGCTTTGAAAATCTCCTCAGATGGAGACTCCACCACCTCTCTGGGAAACCAGTGCTTGGTCACCCTCACAATGAAAAACTGTTTCCAGATGTTCCGAGGAAATCTCCATTTCAATTTGTGCCTTTTACCTGCTGTGCTGCCACTGGGCACCATTGAAAGCCTGGCTCTGTCTTCTTTGTCCTCCCCACTCAGGTTATTTTTACACATCAGTAAGAGCTTCACTGAGCTTTCTCTCCTCCAGGCTGGACAGTCTCAGCTCTTCTGGCCTCTACTCACAGGAAACAAGCTCCAGTGCTTCTCTCTTCCCAGTGCAGCCCAGGATGCTGTTGGCTGCCTTTCTGCAAGGACACGCTGCTGGCTCATGGTCACCTTCTTGTCCACCAAGACCCCAAGCTCCCTCTCTCCCTTTCTGCTTTCTATCTGCTCAGCCCCAGACTGACTAATAAGATTAAAATGTGTGCCTGCATAACACCAGACTTGGATGTTGATGCACAAATGGCAAAGCAAAAAGAGATCCTTTAGACTAGATAAGGCAGTGGAATTTGTTACAGCCAACTGTGAAGTGTTGATGAGTCAAACATGAGACTTAGAGTGCTCAGCTTGCAGCCACCCTGACTTAAATCATTCCTCTCAGACATTCACATAGGACCAGAACAGACAGTTGCAGTTTTCTGCTTTGAAAACATCACCCTGGTGCAGTTTGATAAGATTCCACTCTCTCCTGCACAACAAAAGAAGATAAATACCCGTGAACACCAGTTTTATGCCTCCTATGAAAAACAACTCATCTTCAACCTTCTACACCCATAATTTCAAACACAGAAATGAAACTTTTACCGGGCTATCTCAACTCCTAGGTCTTTCCAAGGGAAAGAGAATCCTTGAAAAGGAAAATATTCTACAGAATTTGTTACATAGTGAAGATTGCTTCCAATCAAAGGCAAGTGGTCAGTAGCCTGTTGCAGTCTGAAGCATCTTCTGGATTCTTAATTCAATATCCACATGGTAACTATAAAATCTCCTTCCACAGTTAAAGGCTTATTCCATGACTTGAAGACATGGCCAAAGCACACTACGTCTTTCTCTGGATCTTCTGGATCAACTATCCTATCCCACTGTACATGGCAGCAGACGGAAGCTACGGAGCTCATAACTAAGGGAAGGAAGAACACATTCCCAATGACCAAATATGCCAGGAGCCAAAATCAAATTGATCCTCCAAATCATGCAGTAAGAAGGTTGCACCCTCTCCTGAAATTGCCCCTTCATGGCCACAGCAGTGTTCTTAGGACTGAGATTCCAAAGACAAAACCTGCAATACAACAGATGCAGTCACAAAAGGTGGCAGAATTCCACCTCTTCTGCTGAGATCTTACCTATGGAATATGGTTCTGATTTCAAAACTTACTATTACCAGAATGAAACAAAAAGCTCAGGTCACAACAGCTCACGATTCTATAAGAATTTTCTCAATGAAAATAAATGGAAAAGGAATCAATAAAAATCTTAATATGTTGCACTCGTGCTTAATGCACTGCAGAGGAAAGACAGACTATATATGGTCAGTGTTTCCTTTTCTGACTTTTTTTTCACAGAAAGCTCTAGTCTTAGACCTCTGAACACATTAGACAGATGCACAAGGGTTAAAAGGTTAAAAATGTGAAAGTCTAAGTGCATGGTTCACAATATTTCTGCAGTTCTCTCTCAATGCAAAATTCAACTGAATATCAGTCAGATTAATTCTTTTGTTGAAAAATGAATGCAGGATCGATTACCTATGGCCTCTGCATCTCAAAGGATTGTACCTCATACAAGGACAGACTGTAAGCTACAAGTCATCACACCTTCCTTCCAGGAAATTGAGAAATCAGGGATTTAGAAAGTCTTCAAGAAGCATTCAAAACAAGTATCTTGAGTCTTCAGTTTTGAGGATGATTCTAAAGAAATATACTATTTATTTAACATATTTCACAACTTAAATCTTTATTACTCTAGACCCATTATACAAGTCAGAACCTTCCAGAGTCTGAAACAGAGAAATCAGAAAGCACGTGTGCATGATTGCTTATAAAACTAAAATGTTGTATAAAACACATACAGGGCATTCAGGAAACTGAGGTGGGAGATCAGCTCCACTAATTTCTTCAGCCTACACAGACATATGCCCAAAGGATAAAACTATCATCTTCTAGATATTATATCTTTTCTGCACCATTTTAATTTCTAAGTAGTCAGATCTTTTGCCCAAGGAGTCTTCTCACTTGGCACTGCTAACACGTTCCTGAAAAAAATAATCTATCCATTTCAAAATTGAACGGAAGCACAATTTACTAACAATGACTTCAGCTACTTATTCCTCCAGATTTCAAATATGAAGCCACAACTTTGCAGCCCTGAAACAAACTCACTCTGGGGGCAGGATATGGGTTGGATTCTCACCAGGGTGCACAGGGACATCTCAGCTGCTCCTGCATGACAAGTGCCACACGCAATGGGCTCACAGTGGATCAGCACATCTGGGGCAGAGATGGGCATTGCTGTCTTTTCACAAAGCAGCTGTTTGGCATGGCCATACAAATTTAAAAGCAAGATAAATCCAGCACTATGGCAACTGCTTCCAAGGGTACCTGGAGAATCTACATGGTGAGGTCAAAGCAGTGGCAGCATCACTGAGCAGAAGTGGTGACCACTTCAGAATGGAATGAGTACCCTCCTGCACATGCAGAAGACATATTCATGAATAAGGAGAGATGTTCATCCTAAATAATCAGTCTTAGGAGCTGTCACCTGCTCGGGTAGAGTGGATAGAAGATTCACACTTAAATAAATAAAACCTGTTTGATTTAAAAAAATCACTGCCTCCAGCAAACACTTGAGTATATATTTACATGAAGAACAGAAGAATGAGTAGGCAGAGTACAATATTCCACTCCATACCAGAAGCACGTTGCATAAAAATCCCACAAATACAAGCCTGGAGCAACGTCAAGATTATTTTACTGCCTACTAAAAACCTGCAATTTTGCTGTTAAGTTTGATGTTTGGATCAAGGTTTATTAATGGTCTAACAAGAAGTGAAACCAGTCGTAGAACACAATCAGTTTTGGTAGCAAGGGACACATGACCTCACCCAAAGGCCATGGGAGAGGATCTCAACACAGAGTCAGAAGCTGGATTTAAAAGCAGGGAAACAACACTAAGATGTTAACAGTGCTGTTAAAAGGGCAGGATGATGCAGACACTGCCCTTGTTAACAGGCCCCAGGTCTGTGAGCAGTTTTGCAGACAGAGCAAAGCAGAACTGAACAGCATGGCTGAAGAGGAGTCCTGTCATGGGCTTGGCTAAGGGGATCAGACTGTGCAGTTCCAGTTCTTAACTTTTATCCATTTAGAAACCCTTTTGGCTTAGGTCCTTCAACTCATAGCGTGCACAGCATTATCTATTGACAAATAACCTTTATAACATTTAAGCACAGGAGCACGTCTACTAAAAAAGTCAGGTTTAATATTTTCCTGCTTGCAGCTGACTCATAATGTGACTTGAAATTTATATTTAAATCCAGTGTGTGTGTGCACAGTGTGTCTCTTGGTATTTGCTTTGGTTTTTCAAATATGTTGTTAAGTGAAAAATGTTCTGCTGCACAAGCCAAAGATGCTGTACACAGTAAGCTACTGTCAGTCTTAAAATACATACTAACTTTTCAACTGCTACATTGCATAAATAGGTATTTAGAGGCTGTTTAAAAGCAGATAATTTATGTAACAGTTCATAATAAATCCTGTAGCAACAGTACCATTTTCATGCAAATTTGAACTGAATGCCTTTAAAAAATATACTCTTTTTGTCTAATATACCTATTACAAAGGTAAAGCAGTTCAGAAAACAGAGTATTACTGAGCTGTGAAATTTTCAATATACATCATCTTCTATTTTGTGAACATATTGGGTCAGATTCAGCTGTGTCACAAGTCCAGAGATGTCAGAACATTCTGTAATTAGTATTTCCTGCCTTTGTAGAACACTGGACAGATGGTCACATTTTGAAGAGATTTCAGTAGAGTGGCCAGAAGTCTTTCCTTCCTAACAGTGCCATATGATTGAGGTGTCTTAGGTCAGGATCTGCTTTCAAAAAATGATATAAAATCACAATTTCCATGGACTTTTACTAGAAATATGGGATAAATCACATTTGAAAATAAGTCCTTAAATTAAGTCAGTGGTCTCCAGTGGTTTTTTTTTTACATTAATAACATTTGATCTTGAAATGCCACCTCATGTGTCAGGGCTCAGCCCCAGGCAAAGATTTTTCATTAAATGGGCAAATAAATGCTTAGAGGACAAACTCTGGAACCTAAAAGAAATTCAAGCCATCAGTTGTGCAAATAAACTGGAGTCATAATCTAACCTTCAGAGAGACCCAGGGTTTCCCCTACTCAGTTTTATAAATTACAGACAGGATCAAGCAGGGCACAAAATTTCTGCTGTGTAGGCATTAGCCTGCTACAACTGAAGTCTAATTAACAGAAATATAAATTTATAAATTGACACTAAGCTAAAGAAAATTGAAAAGTGAGGTAAATTTTGTATTTTTAAATGCTTTCAAATGCTTAGTGTATCTCTGAAAGTATGATCCTAAATGGATTATCCATGGGACAATCTGTGCAGAGCCAGGAGTTGGATTTCCATGATCCTTGTGGGCCCCTTCCAACTCAGAATATTCTACGATAAGAAATTGTTCCATGAAAATTTGGAAACTGAATTTCTCCACTTAATGGTGACATTTTACTTCTGATGCAGAATTCCTGTGGTCTTCACTGAACCAGGCAACATCAGAAAACACACAGGGAGGCCACAGCATCCCTGTGTGACAACTGGTGCTAAATGCAAAATTTCCAGGCATGGCAGAACAATTCCTGCTCTTCGCTGACTCTGTACCAGCTTCTCCTTCAACACTGACAGCAATTACTGGGAATTAGTGTCAAATGGCCTAGGGCTGTGGGACAGACAGGTATCCCACAAAAATATGGTAAGAGAAGGCTTCCAGGTGAAAGGAGCTTCAGATTTGGAGCCAACAAGTGCTGACCTCCTGAAGGAAGAAGGATCGATGATGATGAAGTACAAATCCCTGTCATGCTCAGCCCTCTTGAATATACAATATGAATTTTCCTTTTTTTTTTTTTTTTTTTAACAAGCTGACATTTCAACCCCCTGCTCCTATTTCTGGCTGCATAACTTTGCATCCTGCATTCCCCATGTATAAAGAACAGGATTCTTGTGTACAAGTATATTTTTTCCTCCAGCAATGCATAAAGGAGTGGGTGTTCACATATGTGTAAGGCATATGTGTTAGCATTCACTCACATTAACATTTTTGGGTTGTCAGTGGCTAGGTCTGTGTGCAAGTAATCATAAGGCAGGTTGAGACAAAACAAGGAAATCTGTCCCATCTGCAAAATTGAATCAATCATGTGCTGTCAGCAGAGATTTAGCTCACAAAGAGCTTGAGTCTTACAACATTTTATTGACTTAAAGGATGTGCTGGTAAAGCAAATGGTATAAATTAATCCATTTCTCACCACAGCATTATCCTTTAAATGTCTAACAGAGGAGCAAGCAAACAAAAAACACGGCTGTCCAAAAATGTCAGGTCTGTAATTCAGTGACCACTGCTAAACCAAGGGGACTGGGATTCTTTTGGCAGCTCCCCTTACACACTTCAGGGATACTATCTGGGTTTTTTGCCTGCCAATTCACGGTTTTTTTACATCCAAAAAGTGTATTGCAGTTGACACAATTTCTTCTCTCTGAAGAGCAGAGAGAAAAGAAGTCTTCTGAGTTGTGCTTCTCTGTCCGCTCAGGGGATCTGAGGAAGCAGGGAGAACAGATGGGCAAAGTAGCATGTGCAAAAGCATCTCTGAACCCAGCAAGTCACTCAGCAGAAGATCCAGAAGGGACCCTTCAGCTGTCAGCTTCCCAGGGGTATCGCATAACATTTTTGGGCCCAGGTTTTTATTTTTTGGTGGCTTTTTTATCACAAGCACTTTCATATATTAAGCTGAAAATGAGAACATCTGTGGGACTTTTGGCATTGACAGCATTCAGTCAGCCCAAGAAACCAATAAGTGGTCCACTGGGCCACAAATCCAGGAGAGGGCTATGACTCCAGAACTGCCCATTCTGCTCTACAGAAACCACTACAACGAGCACGGGGAGGGTACAGCTGAGTTCTGTTCCCACCATGGCATTTTATTTCCTGAGTCTGGGTAGCTCCTCACAAGAAACAGGAATTACATCCTAGCAGCATTTACCACCCACAGGCCCTGACAGATTTAGCAAGAGGTACGGTGATTCAGTACACAGAGGGTGGATTAAAAATAGTGACGTTGTGGCTAAGTTGCCTCCACTGTGTCTCTACACACTTGACAGCCTCAAAGCAGCCACTTACAACACTTGAAAACCAGCTGTGCTACTGGGATTGTGTGTTCACACACCAAGGTCATGAAACATCTCCTGGACATGAAGGCAACGAGGCCAGAAAAAAGACAATCTGGCCAAAAATCCTGCTTGCACAGATAGTTACTGAACAAAACCACTACTTCCTACTCCATGCATTTCAGCTTTAAAAACAGATGAGTCAGGAAGGCGAGTGGAGAGAGCAGCACAAACTCAATAGCATCACCATGCCCCAGGATATATTAAAATGGAGAGAGAAGAGCTCAAATATACAGAGAGACTGTTCTACTTCCACTGCCTGCAATCAGTATGTTCTGGGATAAAACAAACACCCATAATTATGAATGAAGTAATGCTGGACTGTGTCTTTTATACTTGAGCAACTGATCAAGAAATAATTTATCCCTGTGCGAGTCTTGCCCTTGTAAGTGTGCCAAGGTCAGTGTCACTTTAGGTTATCAGCTGTTGGAAGTGCTGGCTAAGTTAAACTGCCTAGAGCAAGCTTTAAACTTACATATTCGACTTCTTTGACAAAATGTCCGTGTCTTACTTTATCTGAATTTGCAATCCCCTGATAGTGCAAGGCACATTCTTCCCCTGTGCTCCTTATTCTCTGTCCTTATTTCCCTTTTTGGCTCAGATAAGTCTTCTATATGTAGCAGACCAAGACTTGACTACAGAGAACATACAAGCATCACTCAGTTGACATTCACCATTATATGTCTGTCTTAAGAGATAATACAAATTAGATTTAAATCCTGGTAAAGTGGGGTTTTTTCCATTAAAAGGTTGCTGTATGTGCAGTTTCTTAAAGTGATTTAATTTTTTTCTTCTTCAACTTGCCATAAAACCAGCAATCTCCTTATCAAATATGCTGCATCCCCACTACGAGCCACAGACTAGGACCTAAATGCCATTATTGAGTAATCTGAATGCAGGTTTTTGCTTTGGTCACAGTCTTAGCAAGTGTCCCAAAGGCAGGAGTACCTCTGGTCTGCCCTGTACCTTCACAGCAGCTCAGGCCCTTTGTTTCAGTGAAAGTTAAGGGACTTTAAGTTTTTTTCAGTGCTTAAGCTAATTCTAAAGCAGTTCTTAAACTCCAAAGTCACTTCACTGTTTTTTTAAGGTGTAAACATGTTTTTTCATTCAAATCTGTCAGTATCAGCACTCACTTTTACTTAGAAATTCAATGTTAGAAAAAGGAACTGCTTGGATGCAAGAGGATTTTAACAACCAGGTATTCCCCAGGTAAACCTGGCAGGAGCAGAGCCCAGGCAGCCTGATAGGCTTTGCAGCACTCCATGAGATTAGGAGCAAAAGCTTTCAGAAATCCCTTTTCCAAACTGAATCTGGATCAGTTATTCCATGGGCAAATGTGATTTTTCCTTTATTATACCAGTACTACCAAATGTCTAACCTCCGAAAATCATTCTTTAAATATAAAATAAGTAGCATGCTGAAGGAAAAGGGAGAAAATATTTATACTTTAAATAGCACAAACCAAATTCACAGACTTCTGTGTTGCTGTTTCAGTTAAATCAGTCCCATTTTCTGCTTTGGCTGTTTCCAGCAACAATTCAAGTTGCAAAGTCTCTGTCCTGTGCAAGGGCCCATACAGTACCAGAAGAGCAGAGAGCCATTTTCTCAAGGAATGAGCCTATTATGAATAGAAGCCAAACAGATGCATGGCATCTTGCAGAAACCTGGTTAAAAACAGAAAGATGAACATTAAACCTCTCAGCAGGATCAGATTGTTCAACAAAAGGCACAGTTGGTATGGAAAGATGAACCTTTGCTCCACTGTCTCCTCTTCAGAGCTAAAAATAATAGTGAGTCATGCCAGTAGCGGTTTTGCTATTTAGCTTTACAAATTCAGGTCATTAGGCTTGGATGTACAGAATCACTCCCTTCCTACCACAGATCATCTGAACTGATAGTAAGGAACACTCAGGACTGGACACTGACCAGGTCTTGCTTTCAAAACTCACTAAGATGGCCCAGAACAAACCAAAAGAACACAGTCAAGTTCAATAGGAGAGGCAAGAGTCAAACTACCATTACAACCAGGAAAAGAAAGGAAGTTTTAGATAAAGCTCTGAATAATATATCCCTTGACATTTTTCCCCATCTAGCACATCCCTGTCTTGTTTTTCTGACTCTTATTTGTATTTCTGATCAAGGCAAACAGTTAAAAAGTGTGCGTGAAGACATTTTTTAAAAGACAGTTGATCTAGACAGCAGAGAGACCAGATGATCCGGAGAAGGCTGAATGGGAGCCAAATTACAAAAAGAGACATATTAAACATTTTTTTAATTGCCTAGTAGCTTCCCAGAGAATCTGTTAGAAAAGGCACTAGTCCACCTGTTTGTTTTATTTTCAGGTAGGTACTTTTAAAAATAAGTCAGAGGAAGAGATAAGTAGAGATGGACAAGGATGCAAGGGAGAAAGAATGAGTGGTCTTCAGACACTGAAACCAGAGGGACCAGCATCATCTTGTGTTGTAGAAAAAAAGCAGATTTTCCTCATCCCCGCATGTACATTGAGTGGGGCACCATTTTAGAACTGTTTCATGAGATTAAATCTCTTCATCTCACACAAACTCCTCCCACCCCGACCTCCTCCATTCCCAAGGTCAAGTGTAGGAGGTAATACAGAGGATCCAGATTTGCTCTTGTAGGGAATTTGGCTGTGGCACTGGCCACCAGAGTCCCCACAGCCTGAATGCCTGCCTCGGAGCAAGATGGAAATTCACAGGAGAAATGGAAAGCTGATGAATAGGAAAATCCCTACATCATCCTATTTCCAAACACGTTCAGATCAGGGGAAAAAACTAGCAAATGGATTTCCAAGCTAACAAACAGCAGACTCGTGTTAACATTCACAGTAAGCTGCCAGTCCCACTGGCTCCTGAAACCCTGCTGCAGCTCCCTGCACTGCCTGGGGTTTGTGCTTCTGAGGAGATTTTATGATAACAGAATCACTTGACTGCAAGGACAGAAAACATCAGCATTTGGAAAACATTTCTTCTAACACTACAGGTATATATGCACTACCAAAGGACTTTTCCCTCTCCAATAAAACAACCAAAGAATTAAACTGAGATTAAGTAAGGCAAAAGGGGATCATAAATGCAAAGATGACAACAGAGCTGGTACATTGTTCCTCTGGAAAAAAATAATTATCAGATCGGATTTATAAAACATATTAAAAATCAGATCAGATTTATAACTGTTTGGCCTGGAAGTCTGCATTTTTTAAATCACAGCTTCAGACAGGTCAGGATGGCAAATGTCATGAATCATTTACCTGTGATACTAATGCACTGCAGCAAAACCTCCAGTTGCCATAATTCTGAGCTATTTTAAATGAGTGCCCCCTTACATTTATTAATATTCTAATAACATTAGCATTTAAAAAAAAAAAGTTCAAAATACTCTTTTTTTCAGTCCTGTAACCTTGGCCTGGCTGACATACTGACTTCCTGAGCAGCATAGATCTGCCTGCTCCAAGTACAAGGTTCCTCAGACAGCCTTTTGGAAGAACCAAGAAAACTCTTCCACATGCAGAACCCAGGGTTAAAAAATACACCTATTCGTAGCATCCAGGAAACACACCTCCTAGTACATCAAGGCTACTGCAGCAAGGCATCTTTCATCTTGGTTTTGACAAAATTCCTCTCCCCGCAGTGAACACAATTTATCTGATGGATTTCTCTTTGAAATGAGGAATGAAGTCCGTCTCTGTAACATTACTGAATATGAAATAAAAATGAAATAGAATCTAAATATACCCAACACTTTCCCGCTCTCCATCCCTCACATGAATCCAGTATCACTCTTGTGCCTAAAGAGAAGCATTAGAGGCAGTGCTCATCCATTTTTCAGTGTAAAAAGCAACCTTGTAAATGCTAAGAACCAGCATAAGAACCTTGGAAAGACTGTCAGTGAGTGTAGTGTATTTTTTGCCATTTCATTCCTGGGTTGTGGCTCTTTTTTTGGTTTCTCACTCTTATTCAGCATATACACATACATCTCTCTATTTATCTTCCTCACTACCCATCCACCTCTCCATAAGATTAATAAGGGGCACTCTCAAGTGCATTAGTGCATGGCTGCATGCAAAGACAGATATATACCCCTCTTTTATAACCAAATGCCTCTTCCTGCAATTTCTTCCACTGGCATCTGTTACAGCCACTGTGCAGAGGTGTGTCCCATCATGACCTAATTTCCAAGAGATCTTAGGCATAATGGAGTTGGGCTTCATCTACACACATTGTGCAGTCATTCATGTATTTTATCTGGTGAATATTTTCACTAGTGTTTTCCCTTTGAACTAAAATATCCTAGCCTCTACAGAACAGCCTAGTCATGAGAAAATCAGTCCTAGACTGGACCTTTCTTGTGTTGGTCTCTGAGACAGACACACTGGATCAGAGCAGCACTGACAGATGATGCACAGGCTACCAGCAGGGAAGGACTCTGCTAGACTTGAAAGCTGGATTCTTTCATCTGGGCAAGCATTTCTGAGTGTCAAAAGAAAAGGGAGCAAGGCCTGAAACAGCAGCCTCTCTTGTTGGGACATGAATCCCACAGGGCAGAGTGAGGGGGAGTTTTAAAAGGTGGGTACTGTGCTGTCACCATCATGTCACACCCTCCAGCTCACCCATGTAAATGCAGATGGTATTAACCTGGAATTGTGTCTAAAGAAAAGAGACTGTTTCCTCCATACTTCCTCTCTGGCCCCACAGAAGAACCTAAGGCCTTGGAGAAGAGAAGAAGGAGTGCGGAATAAAGAGCATGTGATGTTTTATGAGTCAGCAATGGAAAGAAGTGCCCGGGATGATTAGCTCTGAACCCAAGGAGGGATAGAGCAGGAGCAAGGATTGTGGTTGCAGCAGCTTGGTGCTCCCCCAGAATGGTTATGACTGTACTTTTGGGGAAGTCATGGTCCCCGTTTAGAGGAGAGAAGAATGTTCTACACTTTTACAAGATCAAGAGAAATGTCTGTGCATTTTCATTTTTTACTATTGCTCGTGATAACACCATTTTATCTTAATTCCTTCAAGATTACTGCAAAGCTGGTAATTGCAATCAAGCTATTTTATAAGTCCAATTTACAGGAGACCAAATTATTTATTATTTATTTTCTGTTCTAAGTGGATCATTTGTGTTTTCTCTGAGTAAGACGATGTGTACAAAATATCCCTAAAAATGTCAACGAAGTGGAGAGATACAGAAAAATGCCTCTCATAAGTACCCATTGCTTCCAGAATACAAATAATTCTTACACAAACACAGCAATAGTGTGGTAGGCTTTCACAGAGTATTAGAAATATATAAGAAAACCCCACTGTATGCCATGAAGTTTTTACAGCTAAAAGATTTACCCCATCCCCACACTATTGCAGATCCCCTCTTGCTAATTCACCTTAGTGCTGCTCTAAATCTAACTTCCATTTTAGCCTAACCAAGCAACTCCTCCCCATGCACTCTCCAATATCCCCCACCTCTCCCCCTGCCATTCCTGAATGAATGACACAATCTTGCTGGATATTCACAATTACCAACTATTTCACTCAAAATGGGAATGCAGGGACTAGGGGTGACAGCTGTCAAGCAGCTGCTTATCAAAATTACAGTTAAAATGGTTTATTTGCAAACACACATGGAAGTTGTAAGCTATTGACTGGCTTTTGTGTGGATCTAATCTAGTACCACAGGGCTGTTCAGTATATACAACTTCACTCAGTCTGCAGAAGTAAAATACAAATTCACTTGGGTGCAATTTACTGTGGCAATAACCATACTGTTTACATCATGATCAAGTACAAAGAGTTGGTCTAATATCCCCAAGGAGAACGAACTGTGTAAATAAGCATATTTTATGGGAGGGTTCTGAGATTTATTCCTGATGCTTTCCATTTGTGACTTTGGAAAAGCCTTGCAAGCCCTTCAGAATGAGCAAGGTAAAGCTGACCCTTTTGATAGCTGCTGGTAAAACATCTGATCTTGTGTTAAGCACAAACTTAGCTGTGACCTTCACTAAACCAGAAAAATGGAAGTTCCACCATTGAGAATCACAACAGCTCCTTCTGTGCTGGCAGCGACACATGAACATTGGAGCAGCTCCAGCTGAACTTCAGCTCCCAGGCTGTTAATTAATCCATAACTTTTGTAAAACTCTTTGCTGGGGCAGTGTGCATCCTTCCAGCCTGACCCAGGAAAGTGACAGCAGCAGTCAGGATGGCCCAAGACACAGCACTGATGGATTTGTACTGACAACAGCACAGTGGAGGAAGTTACACTTGGGAATCCCACACTAGAGATGGAAATCCTCAGAGCCCTGTGTTACAGCAATGATGATTTGAGTTAGACTCGACAAAAAGATTTATAAAGGTTTGAGAATGAAGCATTTGGATAGAGGGTAGGGTTTCCAACCTGAAGTCTCAAATGGTAACATGCCTGAGGTAAATGTGTGACTCCTGTGTTCTGGGCAGGAGGGTAAACTACAGGCACTCCTGAGCTCTTTTCCAGTCCTGTTTCTGTGACTGCTCTGAAGTGTGTTGTCCCATGGCTTGAAAGATGGAAATGAAATTTCTGTTCCATAGTTTTTTACTGTACACACTTGCTGGTGCTAATGACAGAAGTGAGAACAGGACCCCATGTTTACAGGCTTCTTTTTCTGAGCATCTTCTCCTCCCTCCCAGCATGCATGACAGCTTTTCTCTTGAATCTGTATGGCATTCTCCAGCCTCCTGACAGATAAATAGATACGAGTTCTGCTGCCTTTCTGCAGTACCAAAAAAGATCTGAAGGCTTTGCATTTTCAAAGACAACCTCTTCTTTTTAGCGTGTTCTCTTGGTCTCTGGAATGGGAGTCCAGTGATATAATGATTCCTCTGATTCATGTGCATGCCATATCCCATTTTTTCTTTAGCAGTGTACAAGAGAGTGTATTTTTAGGATATTATCTCATGATACCCTTGATAACCCAACTTCTACATAATCTAACCCTTAGTAACATAAACTATTTTCTTCCTCAGGCTATTGTAAGCTATTTACTCTTTTCAGTTTCCATATTTTGTACATTATTCTTTTTGAAGAATTTGGCTTTACGCCGAAACTCTGCTGCACCCTTAGCAGAAAGGATCAAGGGACCAGACCTGTTTCATCCTTCTGTGTCCTCTGCATTACATCTTAAGTTTTCATGAGCAAACGTTTGTAAGCTGAAACCATATTTTTATGGGAACACATTACACATCCACTGATTTCTAAAGAGGGACGGGCAGTATAAGGCAATGACACTCAAGCCACAGCCTGCATGGAGCTGCCTGTCATGCAATGATCTTCTCTCTAACCGTTCAAGCATGTTAGAATTCATTTAAAACACATGCAATATTTCTCTAATGTTGTCCTTTTGTGTAAATTGTGATCATGAACCACATGGCTGAGCAAGGCAGAAATACCTTTCCTCTTAATATGAACTTTACACCATGAGAAACCTGCATAACACCATTTTTCAGGGCTCTACCCTAACTCATGATACTTTTTTTTGGTTGTTATTCTGAAGATGTTTTTGCTGTCTGGAAAAATGCCATGTGCTATCTCAGACATAAAGGAGTCACACAAATAAACCACACTGGAAAAACTCTCTGTGATTTGCTTAAGTAGCAATTTAAGTGAATAGGAAATCAGCTGCTCATCTCAATTAGAAGACAGTCACAGCCAAAAAATCCTATTATAGAGACCATGTTATAAAAATGTGGATTAGGAATTTCCCTAAGTTCTATTTACAGAAGAAAGTGCCGGATGAAGATCCAAAGGATCTCTTCCCTCTATATGGCAACATCTGTTTCTTATGTGAAATGTGTCTTCAAGACATTTAATCTTTCTACAGCCATTTCTCCATCTACAAAGGAGCATAATAAAACTTATGTTCCTTTATAAAGTACTTTCAACTCCATGGATGAGAAGAGCTATATTTTTTTAAAAAGTCACATTTTTAGTACTGTTGTTACTATTAAGCTACCACAAGCAAGAATATTTGTCAAATTATGAGTTTAATGAGATAGGTCTATCAAAAGTAAGTAGGGGTGCTGGCAGAAAAGCCCCTATTCCCCTTTCTGAAGTTGGTCATCAGTGAAAAAAATCAATTAATACAGAAATGCTCCTGATAAATTTTAGACCCTCCTTTAGACCTTTTAGCTAAAGAAAGCTTGGTACAATCCCTTAACAACAAACAGAAGAGCAACCCAGGATAGACACTACTCGATTTAAAAGGTCCCAAATGTGGAAACACATTTACCCCACAGGATCTCAGTGAGCACAGATGGCACCACCAACCACTTCCTCTGTTTACAGTAAGAGGAGAAAGAAACATCCCGACTTGGATAAATCCCATCAGCAGCCCAGCTGTTCAGGAAAAGCCATTGGGAGCCTCCTCTGAGAAGCAGGAGGCCAAACTTGGTGCAAACAGAAGCAATTGTGCAGTCAGGTCGAGGGTGAGCGTGGACACCAAAAACTGTTGCTATAAACCACTGTGAGAATTAATAGATGTACAGCCCATAATTGGTTCATAATGCCCTGCTTGTGCCACCCCGAAAGAAGGAGCTGAAGAGATGTAAAACCAAGTGAGGAGATCCCAGTTTCACAGTTAAATTGCTGAATTTGGTAGGATCCTTGTATCTTCAGTCCCTTAATATGTTAGCAAAGCAAATTTTTCCACTTAGTGAATCAAATTGTGCACACTACACCACTTTATCCCTCGAGCTCATTTTCTGACTAAGCAATACCCACCAGTAAGTGTAGCCCAGCCTTCAATCACATTTGCACTGGCACACATCAACTATGAATTCAGGCCATACTTTGTCCTTTTCCTGCCTAAAACCTCATGAAAACCCATAGCTCAAGTGCAAGGTTTCCTGCTTCTAATAATGTGTATTTTGTTATAAAACTAAATTAATTGTAATCAGACTTAGACCATATTTGAAAAAAAAAAAAAAGCTGAGTACATGATCAATCCTGCAGAAAAAAAATCTGTAAGCATCTGTAAAAGTTAAAAAAGATAGCATTTTCCTAATTCTGGTATGACTATTTAATTATTAAACCCCACAAATAGCAACAACAAAAATCACGAATAGTAGATAACCTTCTACTTCGATAAAGCTCAGTTTATACTTTGCTAAAATTCCTATTTCTTATTCCAGTAACATTTTCTTTGGGAGGTTCTCAAACTCCCTCCTAACACACCCACAAAATACATCGCTTATCTACTTTACAGATGAGAAAATAAAGCAAAGCATAATTAATTGATTCTCCTAAAGTTGTAATCATCCCTAATGCAGAGATCAAAGATACTCTATTGCAATCCTGGGAGTAAGGGAGCAAAGCAGAGAAGGAAAAGTTAACCTCAGTCTCCAAATGACACAGCACATCAGTGATAAAGCTCCTTCTTGCACAGTGCTAAGAAACTGATTGGAGATTAATCTATCAAATATGCCCACCTCTCTCAAGGCTGTAGGCAGATGGATGTGCCACTAAGACAAATGATGAACTGCCATCCTCTAATGTCACCAGCCTTGCCACTTGCAATCAGAGCAGCACCGGAATGGTGCTGAGAACAGAGGTTGCATGAGGTACACCTGGGACTGAGATTCTGTCACTGTGGGAAAACAAACTTCCCTTCCAAAACACTGAGCTTCTCCAATAAGCTGGAGGTTAAAAAAATCCTGCAAAATAACTGATGATTTCATCAAATGTACAAGGAACTCGAGGCTGAAATGTCTATTTTGCTTGACAAAAAACACGGACGCACAGAGAGGGAGACAATAAAATACATTAACTGCAGACTTAGTGAGATGGTATCAGAAAACATTCAGAGTTTTCAGAAAACCTTCTTTATAATCCCAAAATCACATGTAAGGCACTTATGGCAAATCTCTGTCTGGCTTTTCTTGCCAGAAACAACTGCAGGCTACCAAAATGTCAGCCCTATCATAGGCCTGCATCAGCAGCACACATCAAAAACTTGTGTTACCTCAGGGAAACAAATCCACCATCTTCAGAAACCCAAGGGATGTGGTTTGATGGCCACTACATCCAAAGTCATTGGTTAGTTACCATAACCACGGAATAACCAAAATTTCATTCAAATGCAATACAATCACAGAGCAATAACAATTCAGCCTTAGTCTACAGAAAGAAGCTCACTGCTGTTTTTCATGGAATCACTAAAATTCAGTATATTTGAAGGTTTCACAACCTGCCAGATTTCTTTGCAATCATGCATGACGTACTTCCTAGCTTAAAAGCACTACTGATGTGCAGGGATGTTGCCTGCAAAACATGCAACCAGGGAAACACCACAAATTGATTACAATGCCAAAAAAAGGCATTTTTTTGCCCTGGGAGCTACAGGGAACCAGAAGCTGAATATAACCCAGCATCATCCTATAATGACAACAAAGGAATCTGGGATGTCTGAGCAGGAGGAGAGCTCCAAGGCACAGGATATTCCTCAGCTCTGCTCAATGCCAGTGAGGCATATTCCACAGGGAAGTGGTTCCATGACAGCAAGCTCACAGTCTAAATGACCAGCAATCCAGAAAGTACAACAAAAACTTAGGAAAAGTTCAGAGAAACTGGAGCCACCCAGGCTTTGGAGGAACTGGAGTGTGCATTTCTGCAGCAGAACATCAAAGAGATGAAACAGACCATGAAATACAGCCAGAATGCTGACCCTGCTTGAGGCCAGGAGGCAAGACAAGGTCATGGCTCTCTCCAAGCCTATGGTGATGTGTGCTGCAGCCCTAGACTCCCCACTGGGCCCTGCAGAAGAACAGAGTTCACCCAACTGACCCATGACAACAAAGCAGGCACATGCCCAAGTCACATCTGGGTACAAGACCACATAACAAATCTCAAAAACAGAAGATTATTAAACTTTTTTTTTCTCTCTCTCTCCTTTGAGATTTCGTCATCATCCACTATTGCAATACAGTGGAAGGAATTTGAAATATATTTAAAAATTCACTGTTACAGCTATTATCTCCATACTACAGTTTTCACAGCGAACTCTGTACAATACCTTCAGACTCTGGGGCAAGTTGTCATCAGCTCCAGCCACTACACATTTCATTTTTCCTCATACCAGCCTTCCCAGCTTTGTCTCTTTTTTGGTTCCTCCTGATGAGGAGCAGCTGAGGGAGCTGGGGAGGCTCAGCCTGGAGGCTGGGGGGGACCTTATCACTCTCTACAACCACCTGAAAGGAGGGTGCAGCCAGGAGGGGGATGGCCTCCTCTCCCAGGTACGAGCAGCAGGACAGGAGGAAATGGCCTCGAGTTGCACCAGAGGAGATTTAGATTGGATGTTAGAAACAATTTCTTCACCAAAAGGGTGATCAAGCATTGGAACAGGCTGCCCAGGGAGGTGGTTGAGTCAACCACCCCTGGGTATTTAAAAGATGTGTAGATGTGGCACTTGGGGTCACGGTTTAGTGGTGGCCTCAGCAGTGCTGCGTTAACACTTGGGCTCGATGATCTTAAAGGTCTTTTCCAGCCTAAATGATTTTGCAAACAAAAATGATTAGATGAAAGCCACAGGCTGAAGTATGAGAGATACACTTTATCCTCGGTATCAGCAGAGTTTTAAATACATCAGGGATGAATGAGGGATATTGATAGCTGGAACGTTTGCTCATTTGAGTTCACTTCTACAGCAAATCTTTTCGCTAGATTCACTTTTGCGAAAGTCAAAGTGTAATAAACAAAGTTATTCTCTGTAGGGTTATTGGCAAGAAAAAAAGAGTTATAAGTAGTATTGATTTGGGGTGAAATGGTAGAACGTGACAATCAATAGAGCTTAGTCAGATATAAAATAGAAGGAGTCACACAAGTCATGACAGGATTATTACAGGAGACAAATCCTGGTATCAGCCAAGGAAGGGAAGAAGCTGTAAATGGGATCCAAAATATAAGCTGTGGATTGCTTTCTAGAAAAAATAACCCTAAATTATTCATTTAAATGTTTTAATATGTGAGGTAGTTTTTATTTCAGCATATTGTCAGTGCTGTTTTTCTAAAGCTTTTGAAACAAATCTTTCCACCTCCATAGTATTTTCATTAAATGTCATCAAAGCTCTTTTGAAATCTCTGAGATAAGTATGATTATCCTTATTTAACAGATAATGAGAAGATAGAAGGAGACTGGAGCTACATTTTCCAAACCAGTCAGTAATGCCGCGTGCCTCATGTCTAAATACACAAATCCATAAAATGATTTTACGAAATCTCCTTCTACAAAAATGAAATTTTCAAAGGTCCTGGGAAATCACAACTTTGGCCAACAGCTGCTTACAGAGATCCCAAACTCTGTGTCACAGGTTGGGTAGCCAAAAGCTGAGCCCTCAAAGCAAAGACAGCAATCTATGTAAGCACAGTGAGCTTGTTCACAGATACAACAGAGCCTTAAAATAGGAGGGATGCTAATTCACAGTCCTCTGTTCTAATTACAAAGCTCATTATTTTTACCACTCGAATGACTCAGGGTGAAAGAAACCCAACAACTGTATATTCTACCACATGAAAGGACTGTACATTTGCTGGGATTTATACAGTGCCTACCTTCTGAGCACAACCATACTGGAAAATAATAGCAATAATCAGAACAGCAATTAATGTTTTTCACTGGTGATTGTGCCCATGCACAATTTTTCAGTGCATTGCCTTTTCCTAGACTCTGGTCTAAAAAAACACCCCAAATGATTGAAATATACTAAAATGATTTACAAATGAAATTTGATACAGAATTAGTTATACTACTGAGGTGAAAGGCAGAGGCGTTAGTAACGATCAGCATTGCACAGTGATTTATTGCAGGCTGTGATGAAAACTATTCCATTCGAGGGGGATATAAACCATACTTTGAAGAACCTCTTGCACTAATCGTTTAATAAGTGCTGACAATCAAACTGTGGGATATGCAGAGCCTCAGGGAGGAGGGGGCCTTGGAGCAGCTTCAATTTTATGAATGGAGCCATAAGAAGGAGGTTAGAGAAGGACAGGAGCATGCACAGCTCCAATCCGGAGAAAGGCACAGGACAAACTGCATAGCACCACCACACTGAAACATGAGCTGCCCAGGAAATCAAGGGTTACACAGTTGCAATAAAATATTTTTTTTTTTTTAAAGCCATTGATTTCTAAAGAGGGCTATGTAGTGACTGCAACAGTTTAAAAGCTTTTTTAGCTGGAATCACATTTGCAGTCACGGGATTTCTATTGGAAAATGGCATTATCGTCTCCAGAGAGAAAACTAGGACTGAATCAGGGGGAGGATGGAGAAGATGACCTTTTGAAGTCTTCTTCAGCCGTATTCCTGTAAGTCCATATTCAGTGACAGAAAATACATCTGGACTGGAGCTGTTGTGGCTTATGCATTCAAGTTAGAAAATTTTGGCATAAGTCTTTGGCATGAGAAGAAGCCCAAGCAATTTTTATATCGGGCTCTGTCTGCCATTAGTGATGCAGTTCAACCATAAAATGGCTTATTCCCCCAACACAAATATATAATACCATGCCAGAGTAGGAATGTGAAGCTGCTCTCATTATCACAGTTAAGTTCATTTTTTGCAGCAAAGCAGTTTACTTTAAGACTTTTCCAGTAATCCAAGTCTAATTATGGAATCAATTTAAAACAATTTTGTAATTAAAAGTACCTGCTGAAATATCTCACAGGCTCAATAATTTAAATGATAGTGTTAAAAAGGTAATTAAAATTAAAAAGGCCAAATGAGGCTGGGTCGCTCTTCCACTAGGAGAGTGCTGAAGGACGTTGCAAACCCGAATCGCCAGCTTCCTCCCCAAATTCCTGCTTTCCCCAGCTGCGGGAGGATTTCTCACTAAGAGTCATCCAAGAGATGTCTGAGCGGACCGCGGTGGGGCAAGGCTTTTTAAATTATTTTTTGTTTTCTTTTAAATTCAGAAAATTACGCTGTTTCAAACCGAAGCTGTACTTAGAGAGAGCCAGCGCTCTCTAGCCGGGGGTCCGCACGCAGGGCGCCCAAAGCTGCGCGGCCCCGCGGCGGGCAGGGAAGGGGTGGGGGGCGCAGGGGGGGAACTTTCCCCGCTGCCCCCGGGTCGGGGCGGCGGGGCCGGCTGGGGCTGGGGCGGTGGAGGGGACCGGGGCCGGGGCCGGGGCGCCTCACTCACTCACCGCCCGCCGCCAGCCCCGGGCCGAGGCTCAGCGCCAGCTGCAGCCACAGCGCCGCGGCCAGCGCCCGCCGCCGCGCCGCCGGGAGGGCACCGCCGCCGCTCGCCTGCTTCCCATGACACATCTTCTGCCCGCCAAAGGCATCCGGTTCGCCGCCACCTGCAACGAGAGAGCCGCTCCGCCTCGCCGCTGCCCGGGGGCTCCGCGCCGCCCCCGCCGCCGCCGCCGCTCCCCCCGCCAGCCCCGGAGCGCTCCCGCCCGCCCCGGCCCCGGCCGTGCCCCCGCCGCCCCTACCTGCGGGGGCCCCCCCGGCGGAGCCGGCGGTACCTCCGCGGCCGCTGCCGCCGCCTCCGCCGCTGCGGCTCGGCAGCCTGCCGGCGCCGGGCGGAGCGCACACGCACGCACTGGCTCACTCGCGGCGCTCACACAGGCGCACAGGCACCCCTGCGCTCCCCGCGGCCGGCCGGCCCCACCTGGCAGCGGGGCAGCGGCAGCCGCAGCGCGCACCTGCCGGGCGCGGAGCGGAGCGGCGGCGCGGGGGGCCCCGGCGCGCCGGGCACGCATGGCAGCCGCGGGCACGGCCGCTGCCCCGTCCCGCCCGGGCTGCCCGGCCTCAGCGCACCCCTGCCCCGCGCCGGGGGCGCCCCGACACTGCCGAGGGTAGGGGGAGGGCGAAGTTAAAGGCTTCGCTCCCGGTAGTTTCTGCTCGTTTTCACCTCAAACGGGGTTTCGCGGTGCGCAGCGCTGACGGAGCATCTTTGGAGTGCCCTGTGCTTCGTCACGTAGGCAGAGCGCTAGATACGAGACGCGCTTTAGCAGCGCCGGTGGCAGCGCCGCATCTCTCACGGTTTTCGGGAGGGGGAAGGTGTGCTCCTGAGCACTCTCACCCATCAGCTTCCACTGGGGAAAGGCAGGACGCCTGGGCCTGCCGGCTGGAGCAATTTACTGTTAGGAATCAGCATCCAGCTATATTTAGTGAATCTGTGAAATTCACAGCCACGAATCACTGAATCAGAGACTCGGTCTCGTGGCTCCAGCAGCTGTGGTAGCTCTGTATTTCCTGGTGTCATTCCCAGTGTGCTGTTAGGGGCATTGCCCCTTTGCCCACAGCTGGGCATTGCTTCTCTTCCCTTGCTCAGAGGTAGCAGAGGGTGTCCTCTAGCTGAAGAGAACTCTGCTAAGTAGATTAAGGTGTTTGGCACAGTCCCGGGACGCAGCCAGGGGGACAAAACCAGGGACAAGGGAATGCACATTTGTAAGGAAACATACATATGCTCAGTACCACAGACCCAAAGGTACATGGGGTAATATTAACAGCATGTGGACATAGCACATCCTGATGCTTCGAAGTTAATAGTAAATAATGGCAAGGTTGAAGTTCTTTTCAAGCATCTCAGCTATCTGCTGCTGCCTCCTCAAGTTAAAACTTAAAGCTCTTCAGGAGAGATTTTAGTTCAAATCATGAATCAGTTCAAAGGCCTGCGTAAGAAGCATAGTTCTTTATGTGCCCTGGAGAAAATGGGCATCTCACAGTGAAATGTAGGTATTCTGCTAAGAATGGGGAAGTATTGGCCAATTTTCAGGTAAGAGAATGTATTATCTCTGAAATACCTTTTCAGCTCCTTTTAAACAGGAAAATTTGGAAACTATAGAGCATTTCCACCAAGCATCCTTTCTTGACCGGGTCAGTTTTCATGTCCCCAGCCAGCTCAAAGAGGTAGTTCAGGGCAGTAATAGATCTTGTAAGCCATGCAAGCACAGCACAGGCAGTTACATGATAGAGATGTTCTTCAGAGGCAATAAGCCATTGACTACTACAAGTGGCAGGACAGAGCAATAATGCAGCAATTCCTGTTGTCTGTAATAAGAGGATCTTTATGTTACTGGTTTGGTAGCTTTCATTTTTGAAATCAAAATAGCAAAACATAACGCTCTGAGCAATCTGACACTATTTGTGTTCTCCATCAACTGAAATGCAAAGTGCTGGATGCAATGTCTGCCTTCAGTGTGGATGGAGCACCCGGAGACATCTGAGGAGGAAGAGGAAAATTAATTGATGTCTGTCAGTGCTGACAGGTACTACTTAACCCTTGTTTTTGCCATTTATTCCTATCCCCACTAGTGCTGCTGCACCTCTGACACCATTCAGCCTGAGGAAGGACAACTGAGTGCTCCAGGCACCTGTCAGCCATCCCATGTGAGTGGGAGCACCACTGCTCCAAACAGCACCAAGAAATCAAGGTTTTCTTGTGCAGCAGCTCTTCTTCAAAACCTTAATGAACTGTAAAAATTCATTGCTGTGAAGTGTGAACCAGGTGGTGGCAGTGGCTGAAGGGGCTGGGGGGGGGGGTGCTGGCCCCCCAGTTGAAGGAGTTTAGCAGGAATCCGTGTCAGCCAGGAGGAGGGAAGGGCTCCTGCAGCCCGGGAAAGCCTAAACTGAGTGAGGAGCAGCAAAAGGTGGAGGAGGATGAAGCCTGAGGCAACCCCAAGCACAGAGAAGCAGAGGGGATGGAGCTGCTTTGCTTTGGCTTGAACTTTGTTTCTGGAAGGGATGGATGGATTGCCTGAAGGGCTACAACCGCTCTGTGACCAAATCTGACATCTGTAATCAATTTTACTGCATCCTCCTGAGCTGAAGTGGGGCCAGAGCAGTGATCAGTGGGCTGGACCTGAAGCTCTGAGCTGCTGTTGCCTAGAACTGACTGAAAAATACAGGATTTGTCCCCTGGTTATCCCACCCGGATCTCATGATTTCTGTGCCTTCCTACACTTGGCTGCCCCTGCACTCTTTTTTAAAAGCAAGTTACAGATGGGCCTCAAACCTGTGGGGACTAACCCTGAATTGTTTCTGCTGGGGATAAACCCTCCCTGGAGCTGGTGCAGATGGGCTGCAAACAAGTCAGGGAAATTATGTGACCTTTTTTTTTTTTGCTTCGTTATGTACTCACAAAGCTGCTTCCATCTCCCTGCACTGCTTCTGCAGCTAAAAATGCCACTGCTTAGAATGTAGATGAAAAGTGCCAGTGCTCACCTGCACCCTCCAGACCCAGATCCCTGTTGTTTGGACCCAGGAGCATCAAGGTGGTGGTGGGAGCAGGGGGAGATAATTTCTTCCTCGTAGCAGGTTGTGGGTGCTGCCATGTGGTGAGAGGTGTTCCTGGCCAGCTTCACTCTGCTTTCAGGGAGAGGCTTCAGCTCTGCTCCAGCTGGTGCACACAGTCAGCTCCTGGCTGCTTTTAGCAAGTGCAGGGTGAGCATCCCAGCCAGATTCTGGCTGGCTGTGGGCTTGCAGCTCATCTTCCCCTGGGGTTTTGTAATCACCTTGATGAATAAACAATTGTGTGTATAACTCCTGTAGTTGCAGGATTTTAGTTCTGCCTTGCCATACACATTCATCTGCTTCATTCTCTTATTTTTATCTTCTCATGTGCCCTCTTTAAGTTGATTATCTTATTCTGAGGTCTGTACCAGATAAAAAGCTAGATTGGAAAATTCAGTTAAATGCATTCAACCCAAAAAGTGTCCCCTCACTCCAAGCCTAGTGACAGCAGCCTTGACTCTGCCCAGGACTAGGAATATGAAGGCATGCCTGCCCACCCTACACAGCATTCAACCCTGAGTCCTGGATACAATTTTCTCTCTGTGTCAAGAAGTAGGGACTATCTTTCAAAGCATCCATGGCAATGTGAGAGTCTGTGGCATCACCAGTCCAAGTGGTGCCATTGCAAGGTGAACCTGTGTTGCACAGCTGCTGCCATGGCACATCGAAGTGCTCGAGAATGTTCAAAAACCAGGACAAAGTGGGACAGGAGCAGCCAAATCTGCTGTAGTCTCATTCACACTGCTCACTGGGAAGGTGTCTGGACTAAATTGTTTCCAGAACTGGTGACAGGTATTGTTTCAAAGGGAACAAATTTATTCACTCAAAAGAAAAAAAAACCAACTAGGGAATGAATGTGCTCATCCAGTCCTCCACCATCCTGACAGGAAGGAGAGGAGAATTGAGGAAAAAAGAGAAGAAACTCATGTGTTGAGAAGAGAACATGAGTTCCGAGTTTAATAATTGAGATAAGAACAGTTTAATAATTGAAACAAAGTAAAATATAGTAAGGATACTAATGATAGCAATGGACAAAGAGAGAGAGAGAGAGAGAATAGTAAGCCCTGAGAGAAACAAGTGATGCACAGCACAGTTGCTCACCACACTCTGACTGATGCCCAGCAATGATTGGTCCCTCCTGGCCAATTCTCTCCAGTTTATGTCCTGAGCATGACACTTTATGGTGTGGAATATCCCTCTGGCCACTTCAGGTCAGCTGTCCTGGCTGAGCTCCCTCGTGGCTTCTCCCACAGCTCCTCACTCGCAGAGTATAGGAAACAGAAAAGTCTTAATTTAGAGTAAGCACTGCTCAGCAACAACTAAAACATCAGTGTGTTGTCAACACTGATCTGTCTCATGCTGAACCCAAAACACAGCACTCACCACCCACTAAGAAGAAAATCAGCTCCATCCCAGCCAAAAGCAGGACACTGTGGTAAGAGTCATCTGGAAAGGAAGCTTTGAGGTCCAAATTCTTGGGTACCTAACACTCTGCTTGGCCTCATTGCATGCATGAGTGGTCATAGGCATCTTTAATTTGCTAGCAAAATGTAACCCAAAATATTGGGTACTGGATTAAGTGTTTGGGGATTTTAATTATCATGTTTTACCTGCTGAAAAGCAAGGCCAGAAGGAATTGTCCTGGTGATCTGGCTGTTGGGTAGGCAAGTTTCATCCTTAAACTGGACTCCAGAAAGGGTGAAAAGGAAGTGGTGAGGGTTGTAGTTGAGGGTAAAGAGATAATTAATATTTGACAGTGTGAGGCTGTAAAAAAATAGCCCCCAGGGCATGTTAGTGGCAGTTGAATGAGTAAAGGCGTGGTCAGACCATGGGGAAAAGAACAGCTTAACACAGAAGTCTGCAATTAATTATTTTAAAATATAAGATGGCAATGACTGGCACTGAGATTTGGCTGCAGAACATCAATCCAGACTGTAAGTACATATTGTTGCAAAACATCCTCCAGACCTCCTGGCCACAGACCAGCTTCCAATTTTATTGGCCACAAGGAAGAGTTGTTGCCTCGAGCTCACAGGTATTTATTGGTGTAAATACAATTCTGCACACAAAATTAAGAAAAAGAGCTCACGCATCATCTAACAAAATGCAGGGAGTTGCTAAAAGAGTTCTGAATGCCTTGGAAGGCACAAAACTATTCAGGGCTAGGATTCATAATGACCATGTTTTGTCCTTATGAAAGATAACAGCCTTAGATATGCTGTATTACTTGTACTCTTAACAGGCTTTCAAGCATTTTCAAGTAAAAACTCATTTGTTGAACTCCCTTATATATCAGATAAGGCATTCAGCCACTTCCTTCATACCTGGAGTACACTGTATTTCCCTCTGAACTTAGAAATATTGATGAGCTGATATTTCACAAAAATAAGATTTGCACGGGTAATCCTAGGGAGGTGCCCATTATTAAACCATGTAAGAATAAATAGATGCTTTGCCAAGAAAGGTTTTATCTTCTTAGATGTTAATGGTGATGACTTACTGTTAATATTCAGGAATTTAAGAGTGTCTGAGTGCTTTCCAATCTATTCCCAAGTGTGCCCAGAAGGGTACTCCTGGACATTCTCCTCTTCATCATGACATTACCTTTGCTTGATTCTGCAGGAGACTGACCCCCTACACATCTCTGGGTAGATTTGCACTGGAAACCTTGATTTCCTCATTTCCCTCCATTAAGGTCTGAAAAGGCCAGCTCTCTCACCTACCTCAGCCTGAAGAGGGTGATTGCTGGACACACAGTAATTGCAGGGATTGAAAGAAAGCAATTATTCTAAACAGAATACTTTAAGGTGACTGCTTATAAGAGAGGCTTCCCTCATAAATGTGCTTTCAAAAACAGGTAAGCCATTAGGAGGATAATTATTTTGATGAATTCTGAACCACTAACAGTTATGATGGCTCAAGGAAAGCAGCCCTAAAATTGCAGAGTCCTGATTCTGCAGATGCTAAATAGTGCTGGCTCCTTTCAACTCCTACCAAATTGAAAGGAAAGCTGAAGGCATTCATTTTCCCACAAAGTCAGGATTTAAAAAGAACATTTCTCCCTAAATATAATCACTTTTGTTTTAAGGGAGCAGGGGACACCCTGAAGAAAATGGCAGGAATATGAAAGGATTCTTTTTCCTTCATTGAGCCATTTGTACTGACAGCCATAAACTCACATCTGGGACCAATACACAAACATTAATAACCAGCCATCAGTGTAGTTTTACCAATTAGTGCTAATTACATTTCATTAGAAAAACTGGCAGTATAGGGAGGATGGAGTTTGAACTACTTTTGTGTTTCCTACTGACCTACATAACTAATGAAAAGTTTTATTTAACAGAAAACCATACTTTATTTTTATTTCCATCAACATCACAGAAATAAATGATACCTAGCTAATTGGAGAACCAGACCAAATCCCACTTATTAGGAAGCCAATTCTTTGGCTGAACACAAGAGATTTTTGTACTCTGATTACAGCCAAATTGAACTTGCCACTAGTCCTGTGACTACATTTGGCCCTTGCTTTCCAGTGAACAGTAACTCCCAGCAGAAGAATGTAAAATGAAACAACACCAGGAGCTGAAACAATTTAAATTGGTTATGAGTGCTTTTCATTTCGTCCCCTCAGACCAGAAGAGACTCGAAAATGCAAAATACAATATGTAGTGTTTGATTTGCAACACCATTCTAAGCCCTGAATGGTATTCATCACCCTTAAGTATAAACTCATGATGAATTTCCCTATGCCCACAGCACACTTGGCACTGTCCATTTCCTTTGCATTATGATACCTGAAGTTCTGCATAAGAGGACCCCAGTGTCTTTCATCTCCAGCTTACAAGTTCATTACTCACTGGTCTGTTTAAATTAAGGTACTCAGCCCCATCCATTTACTTCCTGGAAAAGTTCCCAAATCCCACTTTCTGACCTTTTCATCAGTCTGGCAGAATCAGACCTGAGTGCCAGGGTGCCTTTGGGCTGGGCAGTGACAAATTCCTTCCCACCTCTGCCTGAACTTACAGCTACAAGAAAGTCTCTCAGATTCAGCTCCCCCACAAGGTGCCTACATCCAAAATTGCAGCCTCCAGACCCCAGTTCAGCTGCAGTTTAAGTCAAAGGCACTTCACTGTCTCTTAGCAAAAATTCCCAGGAGTTTGCAGTTGTGTTTTATGCTGTGGGCTCAGCCCTGGCAGCAGGGATTTTGTGGCTTGGTTGGTAGGGTTGTACCTTTGGATGCTGGATTCACAGAAGGTTTCACAATATTTCTGATAAACAAAATGTCTTTCAAACCAGAAGAGATGTGCCTTCTTTTGCCCAAAGAGAGAAGTTGAGCTTTCCACTCAGGTGATGAAGAAATTGGCCTCCATGGCCCTTGGATTCTGGCCCTTGCATCTCATGTCTCTGCAGAGTTGATGCAGACAGAGAGTGTTTGCCTATAAGCATTTAACTAAGCCACGTAGAAAAGTAAAAAATTGTGCACTACCTTTTTCCTTGCATGGAGAGCAGCTCTTTATATTCCTTGAGGACACAAGGAAAGAAGAATAAGGAAATGCAACAGAGTCCCCATGAGAGAGGAGAATCAGAGAGCTGAAGCAGATGTGTTCAAACACATTCTTTGAAAAGCTGTGACAAAAAAAGAGCAGCTGGTTGAGAACCCTTCCTGTGCAAATATCTGTACCTTTACAATCCTAAAGGCATAGTAACAGAAAAAATTAAAATGTCACAATTTTATAGTGCTGCATAATGACTTCCTAAGATATTGAGATTTTTTTATATTGAGTCCTAACTAAATGCCATGCAAAACCTTAGCTTCATAACATATGGTCAAATATGAATTCAGAGAATTAGAATCAATTTACATGCATCTTAGGTATTCCATGTCTACACATTTTTTTATGTTTCTTGGTAGGCATAGAGCAATTTGCATTAACTTCATTTCTTTGCAAAACCATGGAAAAGTTGCAAGAGCATCGTTCTGTCAGTGTTACACTAGAATTTTTGTAACTTCCTCTGGCATCTGTTCTGATGCACATACTAAAAACCACAGTATTAGGCTCCAAAACTGTTCCAAGAGTCCACAATGTGAAGCAACAGCCATATAGTGGGAATTAGTGCAGACAGAAGAAAGGGAACAGAAAGATCCTAGACAGAATTTGATGTGAGCAAACCTTGAATATGCAGAGATTTGGATTTGAGCTGTTCTCATCTTTAATTTCCATGTTTATTTTCTACCTTTTTCACACAGACACAAAAATAACTCTCTTCTGCTTGTAGCCACATTACCACTGAGTTGTGCCAATTGCATCAGCTGTTCATCTGGCTCTCAGTACAGGCAACAGTTCAGGTTCGCTCGAGTTTCTCCCTGCATGTGATCCTTTTCTTCCTTTTTGCTGATGCATTTTTGTAGTTTTATATCTGTCAGCTCTTATCAGGTGAGATAATAACAAATCTAAAGCTGTCAGGAAAATACATGATCACCATTCCTGCTTGCTGTTGCCACCCTGAAATTCATAGCAACAAGAGGATTAGCTTGAATTGAAGACTAAACTAGATTAGGTTCGATTAGCTATTCTCCTTTAGCAAAAGAAACTCTAAACAAAACAAAACCCCAAACAAACAAACAAAACCAAATTTTTTGTCCAGACAAAAATTATTCCAGCAGTTCCTTAAAGGAGAGGTGCAAGAAGGTCAGGACAAGTCCAGCCAGCCCTGAAGGTTATGGATTAAGTTGTGACTTGGGGGCTGTCCCTGCTCTCTCTGGTCCACAGAGGCAAAGCTGTGGGTGGAGAGCAACAGAAGGTGGGAGAAGAGGGTGAGGAAAAAGGAAATTGTTGGAACTGGTGTGAGCTACCCTGTGATAATCTGTTTGGGAACAGAAAACATGGGAGTGAGAGCAAACCCTCCACAGTCTGGAGAAGGCAGCACCCTGCCAGGGACACTTTGGTGCAAGTGGCACCAGCATGGTTTGGAAAGATCTCTGAAATTATGCTGCTATCCTCTTTTCCTCGTGTCCCTGCCTTTTCTGCACAAGGTCTACTGCATCCTCCAGGGACAGCAGCTCCCCAGAGCAATGGCTGAAACCCAGCGTAGCTCTGCAGAGAAAGGAATTCTGCCTTTTTTTATAATGAATAAGATGACTTTCAGATATTTAAATCCCCAGGGGAGTCATCTGATTCTTCATGCTCGCTAATGAAAAGCAAATCCAGCCAGGTTTAGTCTTCCTCGACAGATTAATTGTCATAATATTAATTATTCCTTTTTTTGAAGCTTAGAGCCATTTAAAGCTTTGCCCTTCTTTGTCCTTAGGTGTTCAGGCTGTATTATTTATATGTGATTGTTTTGTTTAAAGTGTAAAACACAAACTGAAGCATAAACTAACTTTTTTTGGTATAGCAATGCCAATACACTTTTGGTGCAATAAAGCATCAGGTATTAAATACATGGATGGGACAATGTGTGGTGGTGAGATGGCAAGAACTTCACATGACAGGCTTTCAAAATCCAATGATAATTACATCTTCTTCAGCTCAGAACTTCCATGTGCCCCTGATCTCTCTGTTTCTCTCAGTTGCTCCATTATATTTTATATGCTGAACCTCATTAGTGTCTGGTTAAAGTGGAGTTTCCAGGACATTCAATTTACTTATGTTAGTTTGTTCAAACACTTGGTTACTTTCCATGTGAAAATAAGATTTCCAACTCTCCAAATTTAATTTGTCAACTTCAGCTGACAAACAATGATTTCTCAGAGGCTTTTTTCACTTGGATTTCCCCTTACCCTCATTTGGAGTCCCTTCATAATTGTACTTATTCTCATGAAAACACCTCAATAGCACATTTGAAGCACTTCGCAAGATTCTTTAAGGTAATAGCAAGGTCTTAAAAAATTTCTCACACTGAGAGTATTAAAAAGGAGCTTGTTTGAGCAGCTCCAGGGCCACCTGGCATGGAGAAGACTGAACAGGGGCAGGACCCCTAGATGGGCTAGATGACCATTTTATGATTCTATGATTCTGTGATTCTATTCTATGACAGGGGCATGCCTGAGCTGGTGGGCCCTGTGAACTGGACCTGCTCAACCACCTCTGTGTCCAGCACTGCTGTGGCACTGAAGGGAAAGCATTGCTGGGCAGAGAAGGCCTTGGCTGAAGTTGCTCCTGCATCAGGAGCAGCAAGGAGAGGAGCGTTTTGAGCTCCCACCTTTGGCAGCCACTGCCCTGTGCAGGGAGGGAGAAGCCTGGGCCAGGGTGGAAAAGGCTTTGCTCAGTCCTGACAAGAAAGGGCAGGAAGAAACTCTCTTAAGAGGTGGTCTCTTCTCTTCTTTGGAGCTGCAAACTTCAGGCTTGGCTTCACTGTTGAGAAGTTCATAGTCAAATAGTCCCTTTTACAAAGGGATTTCTCCATGCTGATGAGGGCAGCCACCAGCCCCAACACTGGGCTGTCCTGCCCCTAAAGAAAAGCCTAAACTCCTTTTTGCACAGCCTGAAAGGAATGAAAGATTTCACTGTCACTTCTTTTTGTCCCTCCTCCATTCTCCACACTTCATAAATTCTCATCTATAATTGATCGTTATATGTTGCCCATATTTATTGATTGTATATCACTGCTTATTCCTAATTACTGCTTTCACTTTTTTTTTCTCCCTCCAGAATTTGGCTTTCAGGCAGTGCTGTCATCTTTCTTGGCACTGGAATCACAGCTTTTTGGCTGTTTAATGAGCTCTTCTTGAAAGAGCTCAATATTCTCCATCACATTTGCTCCTTCTGGGTTTTTTTTTCTCACTATCACTCTCTTCATCTGGGAAACAAGTCCTTCTGAAACACTAAAAATGTATAAAAGCCTGTTTTCTTTTTGCCCATTGTAAATACTGGCAAGCAGTGATTACCATTCCATGGCTGATGACTTAGCTTTACCTGTAACAGAAGGGTCCAGACTGGATTTGTTTGAGATGGGTGTTCAAGATTAGAAAGTTACTCTTGTAACTTCTAGAAAAAAAAAAAAAAAAAGCCTTCAAAATAGTCTTGAAGGATATTGCTGCTCTTTCCTTACATAAAGTTTATGAAAAAAAGGGGGACTGTGAAATGTTCTTGTAACTGATTTGAATCCAGGAGTTCTTGTTCAGTCCATCATAGTCAAGTCAGAAATTATTTTCTAACACTTGAGACTGTTTGGGTAGCAGGTTGTATTTCAGCTGATGATTTATTTATAAATCTGAGGAAAAGGATTATTTATGACTGCAAATGCAGGATAAATTGTGAAATTTTACCTATAACCAGAGTTACAAAATTTCAGCATATATTTTATTCACAAGCTTCCTTCCTTTTACATTATTTAGCAAACATAACATTATCTCGTTATATGTGGTCTTTGCCCCAAAGAGTTTGCAGTCTCATTCAGGCACCAAAGATTTTTTTTTTAGCAGAGGAAAGCATAATGAAGTAATTAGTTTTGAAATAAACAGACATCATTGCATATCAGAGAGGATGCACATTCATTAAGGCATCATCCAGAGCCCTTCTCCTGCAAGGCACATGTTCTGCACCAGGCATGGCTGAAGATGCTACAGAAAGGACTTCACTGAAAGCACAGACATTTCCCTTTGGATTATGACCATGAAGTGATTTTATCCATGCCAAGATCTGAAGTCCATCAATAAAACTGAAAGGAGAGTGATTTCAAAAGCCATACATTATGTTTAACCCTCCTTACAATGCACTCAGAGCACTTCCCCGTGGTTTGATTTTGCTGGGAGCTGAAACCACTGAGGTGCTCAGTCCTCAGGCAGAGTTACAGCACTGGGAATTATTCCACCACAGTTCAGTGCCATTTACCACGCCTCATCCTACAGACAGCCCCTGAATGCAAATGGGAAGAATAATTTCATTAAATCATTTCTGGAACTGCATAATTTTAGTAATTAAAACCTTTACTTATACCTATTCAGGAAGGAGCAGAATATTATATTAATGCACTGCACTTATTAAATTTTTAAGGTTGAGTGGTAAATTTAGGGGTGATGCAAGACATAGTTAAATACCTTTCAGGAAAAAAAATGGTCAAACAGTGTTCTGATTAGTGCAAATATGTGGGAATTGTCTCCTCAAATTTAGTTTGGTGGGAACAGATGGGCTTTTCCATGTACCTGATTCTATGGCTATTTTGCTGTGCCTCAGATGCTTCTGAGGCACAGGTGTTTCTAGGCAACATTTACAGAATTCTCAGAGGAAAAATATCTGCATAGGAAAAGCAAAACTAAAAGCTGCCCAACCCAGCCCCTGTACTGAGTTAGCATGTTGTCTACTTCTTCAGTCATTCAAGGCCAAAGAAATATGCTTATTTATTTATTTGGGCTTTCTGTCAAGCTTTTAGGTTATTATTTGCAAAAACAGTGGGAAACCCAAACAGAGCAAAGCCCAGGAGATATGTAAGGGAGCACTGAAATGAAGACATTCATCAAAAACTGATAATCATTCCATTATCTACATAAGCATGGACAGGACACAGAAAGCGAATGCAACAAAGCACATGCAGTACATTAACATCCTGATTTTATATATATTTTACCCTGCCAAAAAACCTGGATATCTCTCACACACACACACACACAAATACATATACAAAACCACACACAATGCGAAAAAAAAAAAAAAAAAAGGAGCAATCACAATATCTGATCCCAGGTTGGTTTAAAGGAAAATGAGAGAAATCATCTCACCTTTCATCATTCATTAGAAATGTAAGTTAGACACTACAATTGATTCAGATGAGTACATGACACCTTTTTCATTGCCTCTTCTCTATTTCTCTGCCAGAAAGCTCTTATATCTCAGCTTCTTACAAGATTGTTAAATTACTAGTCAGAAGAACAAACCTTTCAAAAGATTTAGAGGTTCTACCTTCTGGATTATATACCATGGTAATTTAATGCTAACAAGCTGCAGTGCTGACTAAGGCAATTTGATTCATAAGAATTTATGGGCTATTCAGAATATATCCCAAAGCATGATTACAATTATCTGACAAATTGTTCTGTGAGGAGAGGGACTGATGTTGCATCTGTGTCCTCTTCCCACCCCAGGCATCCCAACTCTCTGCTTCCTTCAGCAGCCCTTGGCTGTGGCTGGGGCAGAGCTGCAAACATCCCAGCCATTGCTTCTGGGGCCAGATAAAACCTGCAGAGTGTTGATTCTACACCTAAAACCAGCGTGCACAATAGAAGGAAGAACTGTTTAATAATCCTGGTAGAAAGAGGCTTTCTTTTCCTGGTCCCTTCACAAATCTGTTTATTCTCACTGCTACCCAAGCAGAGACAGGATTGCCATAACAGCTTTAGGCACCTGCTGGAAACCGAGATCACAAGTCCTTTGCAATTCATGGGGATTTGCCTTTGGCCCCAGCAGTTAGAGGATCATTATTGAAATCTTTCAGCACTCTGCTCCTGTTTGTACTAGCACGGGTTATCTCAACTGTACCTCCTGCTTGATCACATTCCAGCTTTACAAACAGAAAAGTCCTTGGGAATGCACAATTCTGAAAATATACAATTTACAGTTTCACCTTATCTGCCGTGACTACAAGGTAAAAGATCATAAAGAAAAATACACAACAACAAAAGAGTATAGTGGGGTGAAATTCTGTTTTCTCACCCTGGAATCACTCCCAGGTGCTATGCAGCTGAAGTAAGTGGATTTACACTCAAGTAGATTAGAGCAGATTTAGTTCCTACACTGACATCCATATCTTCCTCTTATCACTGTCATGCTTGCACTGTACTGTTAAAACTATTGAGGAACGATACCTTCATTTAAATTTGCCCACAGATCTGTAATTCCAACTGTATGACTATGAGGTTTTAGCTGCTGCTGAACTGGGCTTCGACTTCGGTTCTTTTAGGAATAGATGTTCAACACCCTAACATTTTCCCTGACAAGCATCCAAAATGCTTCTAACTCATATCAGCACTACTTTCACTTCAACTCTGACCAAACAACATCTTGGATGGCTTTAGAAAAGGAAAAATGCAAAGTGGCTTCTGTTCTTTCTAGCAGCAGAGCAAACGAGCATCCCAGGACTTTGGGATGTAAGCCACTTCCTTTTCAGCCTCTGCAATGTCTTTATCACCTCTGGCTATTCCATTACATATCCATCTGTGATAATCAGTCTGGAGTCATTTCAAGCTCTTATTACTTGGCGTTCAGGTGCAATTGTCAATAATTCTAAAATAGAAGAGTTCCTGCACTCTGAGAAGCTAAACTGCTTAATGCCCTGCGACTGAGTCTCCCCTGGCTGAATTCTCTTAGTGCTTAGACTGGCCCTGCCAGCTCCCCAAAAGTTCACTGTTTATCAGAGACTGCAATAATTAATTTCCTATTACTTTTCTGTGAGGATGGATTAACCTTGTCAAGGATCTGAGGGAAGACTCCAGCTGTGAAAAGCACAACCACGGTGGGCATTGCCACTGCAGGCACCAAGGAAGTCTGAGAGTCTGCTCAGAGAATCCCAGAGTGAGCATTTCCATGAAAAGTGCTTCACACCATGCTCAATTGCTTAGAATTACACATTGGGAATTTAAAGGCTGTTCATTGACACTAGTAAAATAAAAGGCTTTTATGCACAACAGAAGAAATACTTGACCAATCTACATTCTTTGTAGGAGAAATCATCTTCAAACCCATTCTCACTGCAAAAGAAGGATATCTGTTGAAACCAAATCACATTATAGTGTTTATGCTTATGTCTTGCATAAATTTCTTGCTTTCTATAAAGTTTGACTCTGATGAGAAGGAAAGCTGTGTTAGGAATGATTATGTGCTTATTTTCATAGAAATGATCCCCCAGTTTCTGAAGAAAACAACAGAGAAACATGCTTGAAAGATACCAGCTCAGGCATCACATTGCCACACTCATTTTCTTCTACAAATACCAAAGTCTTGAGATAAATCTGAAAGTTCTTTAGCCTTTTAGACAAAAATGAACATAATTTTGTGTTGCCTTGATTCTTAAGATTTTCTAAAGCTTTCTGAGTTTACATTCTGTTAGAAAACTTTCTCACACAATTTTCTATAAACAACATATTGTTTTGCATTCCTTCGTAGAGGTGGAGAAAATGTACTAGTGGTTTGTCCAATGTCTTTGGAGAGGTGGCACCTTCACTCTCCAATCCACTGTCACCTTTGGAAAAGTATAAAAGTTAGAATCAGAGAATAAGCCTTTTTCTTCTTTACCTTGCAAATAGCAGTGGCTCACATTATACTTTCACATGTCCTATAACAACAATTGTGAAATGGTGAGTTTCAAACTGAAATCTTAAAAGCTATGGAAAAAAATGTCATTTTGTGGCAATATTTGGGTTTATGTTTTGTTTAGGGTGCAGTAGCTGAAGAATCTGATCTATGACAGCAAAGTGGATATGTCACCACCTACAAAGCAGTCAGATATGCATTCATTTTGAGAGAGAGCCCAGCAAGCTGCTGGTTCTCTCTCTTTACTCTCTCGCCACATAATAGCACAAAACCCCAATCCAAGCCCCTAAACTAAAAAAACAGGGATGTAGTTCTACATTTGATTTAAATGTTTTTGTTTGAAACCTTGCAAGCCTTTGTATCCAGCAGCACTAAAAACCTGAAGCAGATAACACATAAAAAAGCAATCATAACTCACATCCAGGTACAAAAGGACGCTGCTCTCCATGTGCAGTTCACTAAGCCTTATTCAAATAACCTCTGAAAACACTGCCCCATATTCTACTGCTAATCCCAGAACAAGGAGTAAAAAGGTTACTTCATATACATCTCAACAATCTCATCTAGTTGGGCTTGAAGGGAATAAGGTGTTTTCCAGGCATCTTGGGCAAGATATCCAAGTTCAGAGAGGTTCATTAGGCATCATGAAAAATTTTAACTTTTTCCCTCTTCATACTTAGTATTCTGTTTGCATTAAATAGTGAAGTTCTCATAATCTCTAGTGACAAGATTTTGGTCTTCTAGATAATGCCTTGTCGATTTGCTGGACAGAGAGATAAGTGAAACAAGCAGTTTCTTGTGGGGTGTATCACTGCTCCTACTGCTGTGAGGATGCTTACTGTAAACATAAATGGCTTTCTGTGTTGTAGGAATTTGAATATCTCAGTACTCAGACTATTTACTGGCTTTCAAAATCTGTATGGGTGAATTATGTGGCACAAAACAAAACTTTTTATATTTAAATAGAGCAAATAGGGAATGCCACAGTGATATGATGAAATGAATTTCTTTTTATAACAGCAATGTTGTTTGCTGCAAACATTGCAATAGAAAGATAACTGGGTGAACTGGCATCTTATTAATTCCTTTTCATTGTGGAAAAACCTAGTGATAATATATTTTACTTTGCCTTTCTAAAATGAGCTTGAGTTTTCTTTAGTTGAATCCCTTAACATCAGGGGAACTGTTCAGCTGAACTGGTCATGCCGAGTTTTAACAATTCTGAAGTTGAGCAGACAGAAATCTAATTATCCCCCAACCCTTACCACAGATCAGGTCTCTCTGGGCAAAAGTTGGTGAATATGACTAAATGACAGTGGAAATCTTACCCATTCAGCTTCTTCAAGCTAGTTATCACACTAGGGATCAAATAACAATCCCAAACTCCAGTTTTCATACTGCCTCCTGCAATTTCAAAGTAGCTACATGTAATCTGATCATACAGATGAATCTGCATCCTTTTTAGATGGCATTATGCAAATCTGTCTGCTTTATCCAGAAAAATTGCAGCCAAGAAGAATAATATGTTTAATACTATCAGTGTCCTATGGCTGCCTCTTCAAGGGAGGTGTAGGTACCAGGCAAGGCAGGTTACACCAGCAGAGCAGTTCCCTGCCAGCCAAACACTTTGAAGTGCTCCTGCCTCCCTGTGGCTGTCCTGCAGGTGGGACCAGGCTCCTTTGCAGAAATCCTCCCCTCTCCCTTCTATGCTGATCACCAGACCTGACGTGCAACCCAGCTCTTGGAGTAACACTGATGTACCCTCAGTGCTTTCCTGGTTGTCCTGGCTTGCAAGATAAGCATGTGTTCTATTTGCCATCTGTTGGAAGTGGGCAGTTTTCTTACCTCTTCCAAGAACAATGTCTCCCTCTGGGGAGATATCTTCTGTTAATGGGCCATTGAATACTCACTGTGTGACAGGTAAAGTTCCATCAACCCATGGTGAGATGCTCCACCCAGAGGGAGGAGCCAAGCACCCCTACCTGCATAAAATCAGCATTTTTTGGGACATCAGAGCAGCCCTTTGCTGGGTTCCCAGAGGAGCAGCTTCTTCCCCACTGGATTCCCAGAGGAAGACCAGGCCCACCTACTCCATCACCAGACCTTCAGAGAAAACTCCACCCTTCTACAGATCACTGCTTCAGCAGCATTTCTTCTGCCACTCCAGGAGGAGCAGCCACCATTTAACTGGACTATTACCAACACTCTGACTCCTCAGGGTGTCAGGTTTCAGACTCCATCACTAGTTTTTTTGTACTAATTACATTTATTTATTTATTTATTTATTTTTCCTTTTAAAGAACTGTTATTCCCATTCCCATATCTTTGCCTGAGAGCCTTTTAATTTTGAAATTGTGGTAATTTGGAGGGAGGTGGTTTACCTTTTCCATTTCACAGGAGGCTCTTGCCTTCCTTCACAGACTCCTGTCTTTTCAAACCTCTTGGTGGTCTCCCCACTTCTCTAGCCAAAACCCTAAGAAAAAGAATCACTGACCTTGAGAGACCTTGAGAGACTTTAGACGCTGTGGTTGGTGTATCTGGAAGATGTGGAGTAAGAGGCATGTTTGAGTAGAGTGAGGGAATAGAATGAAGCAAAGCACCCCCTGAACCTACTCAAGAAGACACACTTAGTGGGCTAACTCCTCATGGATGTCCTGGGATAAATAAAACTAGAGGATGGATTTGGATACTGATAAAGCTACATTGGGGGACCATCTAGTCATCCTGTTGTGGTCTGCTGAAGGCCTGAGAAGGTGTTAAAATCCTTGAGAGAAAAGCAGATAAGCAACATTTCCAATCTGAATAAGATTGCTGAAATCTTATCAGAAAAATGTCCAACTCAAAAAAAAAAATAAATTAATCATTTCAGCAGTTTCTTAGGATGTCTATGATGCCTTACATAGCACATAGACCACTTTGTCTCACTGCTAAAGGTCATTGACCGTTAATTAAAATTTCAGTGCACATCCATCTTTTGAGGGATGTCTCCTCATCTTTCCATCTGGAAGGTTAATTATGCACAGATTCGCAGGCCGTGCTGCAATGCTCGGATCCAGAGATGGATTTCAGACACCACTGACTGCAGCAGCTGCTCAGAACTGCATTTTGGGTGGCTCACACAGGAAGGGCCCTTCTGAAACTTTGGGTTCAGTGTCAAGGCTTTCACAGGGTTCCATTCCTGTGCTAGAGATGCCAAGGTTGACTGCTCGAGAGCTGGGCATGTAAATAATCAGAAAGGGTCATGTGAAAAGATAACAAGGGATTCTGTGTGGCCATCTGGGTGGAGAGAGTAACTGAGTCACCACCTGGGACTGCTTTGAGAAGCAAACAGCCTCAGCCAGTTTTGGTGCCACCTTCCCTTACATGTCATTGAGTCTCAGGGCTGAATTCAGGGGCAAGCAATAACACAGACAGGCTGCATCTTCTCTTTTAGCACCAGAGAGAGAAAGATTAGCAAAAGTTTTCTGAACAGTGGACCTTCATAGCTTCTCTGTGAGTCTTTTGAGTGTTTTCAGGGAATTTCTTGTGACAGGCTCACAGCTATGGCAGTAGAAACACAAACCCCCTGGGATAGCATTTCTAAGCATGTTTAACCCAAACTCTTTAATGGTCTCAGCTCTCTCTTTTCCAAAGAACATCCCCCTTCATTCTACCTTTCAGAATTAAATAACTGATGTTTTCTTGCTCTTGGCATTTGCATTGCTCCAAAGCAACAAATCCTGAACATTAGCATTGGTGTGTGGCTTTGTCTTCCACTCACAGCCTCAACAAATTTACCCATTCTTTGCATCCACGCTCTTGTCTAACAGGGGCAGAGGAGCACGGTGATATGTAACCCAGGAATGCTGTTCATGCTTGGGAAATGGTGTTGCACACCTCACCCTATAACCCATGTAGGGCTGCAGTCTTTTACCACCCACAGATCATCAGCCACAGAAGGGCAAAGGCTCTTGATCCAGCTGAGCTGTCCCCTGTGCACGCAGTCTTGTTTCCTGGTAACATCTTACAACCCATATAATAGAAAAACAGCATCCAGAACTGTAGGCAGTGTTCCCCAGAGAGGAAAAATTTGCAGCTAGAGAAAAGGCTGCTATTTGGTACATTATTCTGGCACTGCTTAACATTTTGTTCTATTTTTGCTTGGGAAGACAGCTCGTGAGGAAGGATGTCTCACCTTATCAGCAATGGACAGCAGCTGCTGCATGGGGATGGGAGGTCTTTAGGTGATCAGCTGCACTGGGAATAATTTGAAGAGATGAGAGTTAATTAGTCCAGGATAAACCAAGAAGGGATCTGATTAGCCAGAGTACTAAAAGCCAATTACTTCCAGAACATAGCTAAATGGCTTTACAAAGTTAAAAAAAGACAGCATCTGATAACTTTTCCAACACATGAGCTCTGATCGCTAAAAAAATGACCCCTTCTTGTCCTCCCCCAGAAAATTTAGTTCTGGATGAGGGCAGACTTGCAGACTTGGGAGACAGTTTGCTGCTTTTTTTTCCTTCTTTCCTTTTTTTTCCTTTTTTTTTTCCTTTTTTTCTTTTTTTTTTTGATAAGTAACTTCTACAAGGGTTTTTAAGATACCCAGCTACTTGTGAGCAGGCTTTAATGTGCAGAAAAACTCATCACCACAAAGCATGATTTTTTCTGGAGAACCACTGTTAAGAGCAAACTGATCTCTTTTGCTAGCTCAAGTTGTCCCTTCTTTAAGTGGAGTTGGCACTCAGGCTACTTGGCCACCCTGGGAACTGCATCAGGTCAGACTCCTGACAGCTGGCTCCCACTTCTCTGGCAAATAATATGTCCTGTATGTAAATAATGACTTGACTGTTTTCTTCCCATGGGCTACACATTAAAAAATCTACTAACTCTGTGGCTGAGACATTAAGAAATGCATTTCTGGACATTCAAGCTTACTCAGTATCTGGCTTAATATATATAAAAACAGAAGAGTGCTCAAGTCGGGCAAAGCTGAAAATGCGAGCAAGAATTGGACCATCTGTGGGGTGGTGTGTGGCTGCCTCTGTGTCTGCTAGCACTTAATTCCAGCTGGACTGCCAGCTCCTTCCTTGTGAGCATACTGTCAGTGCAAATCGACAGGAATCCCCGGGCTCCAGCTTCGGAATGCATTCCCTTCTGCAGCACTAATTGTTCACAACAGGGCAGACCTGGCAGGAGAGGATGTTTGACTAATTGCATATAAAATTGCACCCAAGCCAAGCAGCAGCCTCCGAAGAGGTAGCGTGCAATTTCAGATAGGGTGAAGTGGGATCCCATGAATGCATGAACTCAGCCACTTAGGTTCTGCTGAAATTCTCCCTGTGAATGCCCAGCAGGATTTGCAGAGCCCTGAGCCGGGGCTCTGTGTGGATGTGAATTGCATCCCTAGCATGTCTAAACTGTGCCTTGGATAATTCATGAGAATAGCCACACGGGGTCATACCACAGGTTCATTTAGCTCAGCATCTTTTCTCTGAGGCTGAACAGTGAAAGGTGTGTAGGAAAAAAGCATGAGAAATGGGATAAGCATAGCATGCTCCTTCCCCTGGTATGCTCTCTATCTGCTGACTGTCACTGGTTCTGTCTTCTGAAGGTTGTTCCCACTTCCCCGAGCTTAATGGCCCATAAGAGACCTTTCTTACTGATTCTGTCTAATTGCTTCTTCTGCCCATTCTTGCTTCTTTAAAAAACATCCTGTGGCAAGAAGGTGTGCAGTTTAATTACATTTTGTGTGCAGATGTGCTTAGTTTCATTTATTGTGATTAATAATTTAATCTGTTTCTCACTAATTCCTGAGTTGTAATAAAGAGTGAACAATCTTTTCTTACTCATTTTTGCAATTTACTCTTCCTCCCATAGATTGCTTTGTAATATTTGGAGAAAATTAAACCTTCAAGTCTCTCATTTCAAATATTAAACTGATAAGAGATCACACCTATTTGTTAACTTCCAGCTGTGAATAGCAGACCTGTTCTGAATTTCAGGTGTTAGCAATGGTCTCTCTTTAATGTTCAGGCTTTGAATACAAATTACAGCATGAACCTGCCTCCAGCATTATTATCCACTGGATGACTGGGATTTAAAAACTCTTTGTATTTTGTGTGGTTACTATGGCCATTAGCAATGGCTGCTATGTCTGTACTTTGTACCAGACCTGTAAGTATAAGGCTGCTTAAAAGGTGCTGAATTTCAGAGAAAATCTCTCCATGTTCAGATGCAGAGGTTTCAGTCAGCCCCTAGATGGAAAGACCAAAAGGAACCCAGAAACCTTGGATCTAAAAGAAAAACACTCCTGTTTCTCTTTTCCCCTCATTTAATACTGTGAAAAATGCTCCTATGAAGGTCTCCCTCTGCAACTTCTCCACCCATCATTCACTTCTGCATCTTACTGAAAGTCTCACAGATATCCTCTCTCACTTTGTGCAGTGTACCTGTCTCCTAATACTGCACCAGATGCATCTTCCTGATTGCTTGCCAAGGGCAACAGTCATTTTTCCTTTCTCAAGGGAAAGCCATATTCACACATCAATTCTCTACCTTCGTGCTTCTTGTTTTCAAAGCCCCTCATACAAAATGCACAAGGGTTAAGAAATGACAGAAAATCAGAGCATCTGCATTTTGTATTCCTCCAGCGCTGGCTTGAGCGGCTGCAAAAAACACAAGCCTGGAGTTTTAAGGTCCCCAGCTCTCATCACCCTCATATATCTGCTTCTGTTAAAGAGTTTATTCCCTTCTGGCCTGTCTGAATTGGAGTCACAAAGGCAGGAAAAAGTGATATTTACAGTGCTCCTCATTGCCAGTGTCTGGGAATATTAACAAGTCAGTGTACCCTGACAATGGCTCATTTCAAGTGTGCAGCATTACCATTCTCATCAAGGGCAAAGAACCTAGCACAGTTCTTAAGAGCTCAGGTGCTTTAAGCTCCTTTCTAAAATTACATTTCTGCAGACAGCAGACCATTTAGTTGAGTCATTCTGTGCAAACTGAATGAAATCTTCCAGCTGCAGCTCTGTGTGATCAATAGCGGGCGCATCATTTGAGGGGAATATTTTAAACCATCTCAGGCGGAAGTTTGTCAGCTTGGGCAGTGGCCAAGCTCCACCACAAAGCAAAGGGCAGGGCAGCCCCTTTCTCCTCCTTCTGCTCTTGATCCCTCCCTCTGCAAAAGAAAGGAGAGCAGGAGTCTCCACCCATCAGTGGGGACAGCCAGGCAGTGCTCCCAGCTGGCTGTGCCATGCAGCAGGGTGGGCAAGCAGCCAGCAGCTGTGGCCTGGAGGTTCCTCAGAGCTGTCACATTACAGGACAGCCTGGTCCAGCCTTTTTCTGCCTCCTCCAAGCTGTGTGTCCCCACAGAACCACATCCAGTGGATGCCCTGACTGTTCCAGATGTCCTCCATCTGTGCACCCTTGCATGACAGCACTCAGGGGACAAGCAAACACAGCTCCTCCCAGCTTCAGCTGGGGATCAGGGACCCATTTGCCCAGTTCTGAGGACAGAGGTGAAGCAGGCAGTACCTGGAGTGCTCAACACTCTTGAAAGTTCCCAAGGATTTCCCTCTCTCCTGCTGCAGCGTGATGGGCACCAACTTCCTCTGGGCAAAGGGCAGCAGCACCATCCTCAGTTCTGCAGAGGTTCAGGAGGAAAGACTCACCCTGCAGCATGCTCAGTTGTGTTGGTTCAGGAGAAAACTCACCCTGCAGCATCCTCAGTTGTGTTGGTTCAGGAGGAAAGACTCACCCTGCCTTTTTTTTCCAAAATTCAAATGGTGAGCAGCAAGACTCCCACCATTTTCAGACAGGGCAGTCAGAGCCCTTTGCTTGCAATCACCCTGCAGAAACCAGGCTGTACTTAGAGAGCAGAAAGGGTCTCTGGGGAGCTGCCACCCAGCACCAGCACCCTGAGCGTGGCACAGCTGGGACCCTCTGCCCTCTGGGGCTCTCTGGCCCACTGGGCAGATTTCCATCACCACCACCAAGGCTGTGCTGGTGTTCCTGGTGCCTTTCCAACCTTCTGTGTTCCCTGAGGGGCACAGCTGGACCTTCTCTCCCTCCTTCCCACACTAGCTCACCCCACTGGCCACACATCACCTCTGCACAGCCAGAGGCAGCTGAAAGGCAGCCTTGCTGCTGCCATCCTCCCTTTCTTTTCCTGCCCCACTGCCTTCTTCCCACCACACAGCACCCACAGTTCTCGGGGCAGGGCTCAGACCAGAGGGACACGCAGCAGGGTAGAAGTTCGTCTCTTTCTCAAGGGATGTTAAGTTTGGCAGACACACAAGGGAAGAATCAGGGCACAGCTGAGGGGAAGGGTCATCTCCCTTCACTTGTTGGTCTTCACTTCCCCTTGCTTTGGGCTTCACTGCTGGTCCTGATCTCTGATAAACTTGGTGCCACTTTGGGCCACCAGTCTTCGGGCGCAGCCACTCAGCCAGCTTTCAAACCACCTCCCATTCTGCTCAGCCTGCCCACATTTCTCCAGCTTCTCCATGAGGCTATTCCAGCAGACAGTCCTCCTGAAGCGGCCAGTGGCCTCTGTACTCCCCTCAAGTCCCAGCCCAGCCGTGTCACCACAGAAGATTATCAGGTTTGGCAAGCAGGGTTTTCTTTGCTGTATTCATGCTGGCTCCTAGTTCCAATCACCTACATGTCCTTCACATCTCCAGGATGTGCTGTGTCATTATTCCAGCATCTTCATGAACATAGGATCCCCGTTTTCTTACCAAATACAAATACAAGAATATAATATATTCTTACAATACATAAGATCCCCTTTTCTTACCAAATGCAAAGACAAGAATATAATATATTCTTACAATACATAGGATCCCCTTTTCTTACCAAATACAAATACAAGAATATAATATATTCTTACAATACATAGGATCCCCTTTTCTTACCCAAGTTCAGGGTGCTGGTGATCTTGGCCTTAATTTTTTTTTCTCAAGCCTCTCCAAGAATGTGACAGTGATCACCACAGCAAACATTTGACAAGATGTGTGGGCTCTGTCCTCATTAGTCTAAACACGAGAGGTGAAGCAGCAGATGCATGCAGAGCAGGCATTGCTGAACGACATGAAGTTAATTGGAGCTGGAAGAGGGGAGCCTTTGACTGGCACTCAGCCCTGCATAGCAAAGGCACTGATGTGAACCAGCACATGCAGCCACACTGCCTTGCCCATTGCTCCAGGGTCCTGCACTGGAATACGATTTAGAAACACCCCAAAAAGCCAAGGGCAAGTGGAACAAGAATTTTAGATCGACTTGTCATCAAAGCTGTTTTGAAACCTGAATTCACCTTGTCTTTGAGAGCTTATTTCCTTGAGCTATGTTCACAGCACCCACTCTGAAATTGTACTTCCAGGGCATTTTTTCCTTGCAGGCTTGCTGTACTATCACCCACATTTTACAGAAAGGGAGCAGAGATACAGGGGGAGACTTGCTCAAGGTCAGAATGGGCTGATGTGGTAGAAATGGAAAAAGCACAGAAACAATGTGGAAAAGATGAGTCTGATCTATATAGGAGGGACTAGATTGACAGTGATTTAAACAAGTATTTATACCAAGCCTGAAATGAAAACACAGTGTCAAGACATTTACATTATCACTCTTTTTATTCTTAATAAAGGCAATGATTTTGCTTGAAAAATAGAATTGCTCTGACCTTAAATATTGACTTGATATTTTCCTTAGGGATTTTAAACTTACGATTGTTATTCCTTACACTTTCTCATTTCATCTTTCCCCTTCTCAAATTAACTGTCATTTATTTGTGACATTACCCACATCTGAGCTGCCAGGATGTCTCCTGTGATCAATTCTCACAAGGTATTTTCCACAGAGGCTTAGGAGCAATCCTTTTCCCTAGTCTAGTCACAAAAGCCTGCCTCTATTGCAAGAAGATCCGAATATAGTCACTATTTTCAGGGAAGTTCATGAACTAAGGGATTGCATGCAGCATTTTGTAGAAAACCATTACAAGAGAGCTTCTTGTTGTTTAGCCTGGGGGTAGGTTGAGGTCAGTGCTGTACACAAGGTGACATCACAGCTGAACAGGACTTCCAGGAGCACCTGGGGCCAGCCAGCACCGGTGCAGTGCAACAGTCTGATACCCAGTGGGGAAAGAAAAACCATTTTGCTGACAAGAACCAAAGACACAGGCATCAATTTTGATGTCCTCAGAATGCCCTGAGAGGCACCACATTATGCCACCAGCAACAGTCCAGAGGAGCAGTGATGCACATCTTGCCCTCAGACTCTTCATAAGATCACAGGGATTTGAATACGGAGTCCAAATTAAAGCTGCAAGAATAAAACTCTCTGCTTCCTTTGGTAGATCTGTCTCAGCCACAAATGGTATGACAAGAATTCTATACTGAAAAACAAGATAAAAGCACATGGAAACAATATGGCCCAGGGAGTAGAATAATGAGAAAATTCCTCTGTGATGCTACAGACAAGACCACTGTGCCAGTGTGGAGCGGATGAGTAAAAACATGTTTTAAATGAGTCCCCTGGCAAACGTATGGCTCTTGTTCAGTCGTACTGCACAGGACATAAAGCATCAGCCTGGACCCTGGGCTCCTCAGCACACTCTGCAGAGGAGCCATTTGTCAAGTTGTCCCTAACCTATGTCAGCAGCTAGAGAGGAGCCAGAGCTGAGGGTCAGGACATCTCCCTCTTTCAGTTCTCTCCCTGATGCAGAAAGACAGCTGGATCACATGAGTTGGCAGACAAGTTGGTGCAGCTCCAAGCACCATTTTGGTTCCCAGTCTGGGCTGTCCAGGCCTCCCATGAATTCAAAAATCAACACGATACAAGTGTGGAGAGTTCATTGATCTGCATGAGTTTGGCTTTGGTTATCCTGCTGTCTCAGGCAGAATGAGAGCTTCTGTCGGTCTCAGATTCATTCAAAGAGAGAAAAGGAAAGTTTCTAACCAGTCAGAAGCCTGAGAAAGTGCCGAAAGTAATGTAAATAAGGTTCTTTATCTCTCTTGTTTTTCACATTGTTTATAGTTAAGTTCTACCACTGTGCATCATGCACTGTGCACCAGTGGGATGGGTTGCTTTCACTTCAGGACCAATGGAATTGGCCTGGACAAAGCTGTCTGTAAAGAGTGATGTATTTTGAAATAAATCAGCATTTTACTCTCACCTTCTGAGTGGAGTCGTCTCATTCACGTCCTGCCTCAACAGCGCCAAGTTTCGGATAAAGTTTATTAGAGAAGCCCTTCTGTTGAGTCATGAGGGACAGAAAGAACCTCCTTGCTCTCTAAACTCCTTCCTAGAGAGGAGTCCAGGTGCTGCTGGATCCAATCTTAGCCCCAGATTTGTCAATGATTTATGTCAATGATTATGTAGGTGTAATTGAACCTTCATACAACTTTGTCCCACAAGGTAAAGGACGGGGAACCAAATATATTTATATAAAAATAAATAATTTCATGACTAGACTAAAAGATCTTAATCAAAATTATTTACTGCACAATAGAGGAAGCTATTAGTATTGAAGCAATATTGAAGCAATTATATTGCAGCAAGCAAAACCAATTATTAAGTAGAGATTGATGTTACTCACCCATGCCAACGACTGCAGGGAAATCTCTTTCATTCATCCTCAAGGAATCACCTTCAGGGGTGTCCCCACTTCAGGGAGGAATCTCCAAACACACTCCAAGAAGGAGTATGTTAAAAGGTGTGAGCCCTGGCACAGGATGCCCAGAGAAGCTGTGGCTGCCCCATCCCTGGAAGTGTTCAAGATCAGGTTGGGTGGGCTTTGAGCAACCTGGCGTAGTGGAAGGTGTCCCTGCCCATGCAGGGAGCTGGAACTGGATGATCTTTAAGGTCTCTTCCAACCCAAAACATTCTGTGATTCCATGAAGACCCTGTTGTTAAAAAGCAGGACTAGGTTTTTATATATAAAGTGATTTTCTGTCCGTCATATGTCTCCCGGCCAGCTGTGTCAGCTCAGCATCTTTAGATAAGTTATCAGCAATATCACTTGCTTGTCCCTTTATATCAGGTACTTTATCAGGTCTGCCACATCCTCACCTCCCTATCAGGATGTTTATCTTTGCGAACGATGAGTCAGGATGTTTTCAGCATCATCCAACACCAAAAGCAGTGTGCCAGCCCCCTTCTCCTTTCACTGCTGATAGCTTTGCAAAACCAGTGTTGTTCGAGTTGTTCCCCCCCACTCCAGGCACAACATCCTGCTACAACTGCCCTTTTGAGCACTCACTAGAAACTATTTACTTTGACTGGAGCCTCAAGTCTATAATTCACTCCTGCTCCCACCAACTCTGCATTCAGATCAAACTTTTTGAAAACATTTGCCAATGAAGTCATCAGGCCTGGTTATCTTTAACAGAGGTAACTTCTACTGGAAAAACTATAAACAGCTGTTGAGAGAGGTGATCTCTTATCCTAAAAGTGATAAAATATTGCCAATTGGGCAAAGTTTCATTTTCCTAGGGTGAAAATATGACTGCTGGGAGGATACTAATGGGTCTGATTCTTGCAGCTCCTGAACTCCTGACACTTGAGCTTTGCCACTCTCTCTCTCTTCAAAGAAAGACATCTGCAAAAGGGGTGACCATTAGTTAATGTGCTTCTCTTGGAGCTCATTAGCAGTCATCAATGGTTTGAAGGGAAATCCTTCTTGCATGAGCTCAAAGAGTGACCTGAAGGACTGCTGTAATGTAGTGTCTCCTACACAGTTTGTTATAGCAGTTACTTGCCCCCATTTGTTGCAAAATTGAAATTTGTGTCCAGTTTGTAGCATGCCAGGCCAGGTGGGGAATATTTTACTGGCCTAAGACAGTTACCATTACTTTGAATATCCTTGCTTCTCCTTTATTGTTTAAAAGGAGAAACCATGAGGGTTTTTTGCTTGAAGATTATATTAAAACCATGCCAATGTTTTGATTTCAAACGCCTTTCCTGTAAATTAAAATTTTAAGGAAAAAGAAATTGCATCAATTCATTGATATTTTGATTCTGCTTCAGCTCTCTTCTGAGACTGAAAATGCAGTAAGCCTGATTTATTTCAACAGAGAGGCACTTTCTGACAAAAAGAGCATTTTGAAGGATCATTTCTCAGGTAGCTGTTACAGAGGCAGGCTGAGAGTTTTCCAAGATCTCCCTCTGCCCACTCTGGTACTTCACCATGAGTACAGCTCTCCTCTCTCCAACTTGTCAGTGCCATTCATATCGTTGGAATATCAAAATAAAGGGGCTGCTTTGTCATCCAACAGACTCTGGGCTTAGCAAAATGGTAGAGGGAGCTGCTTGGGAGCATAGCTTCATATAGGAGAGCTGAGTCACAAACTCCAGGTTTGCATTTGGGGTGAACCTTGAGATAATCTGGAATAGCTGAGGTGACTGTAATAAGCTCAGTGGGGGCAGGGGGGTTGGGGGTGCAGCTGTGGGATGGCATCAGGCAATGCTAAATGAAAAGGGAAAAATTCCCTGGCTTTCCCTGCACGGTGAGCCTTGTTCATCAGGACTTCAGGAGGTCAGGGAGGTGCAGGCAGTGACACAGAGAGACACTCAGCATCAGCTGCTGCTCAAGCACTCCCAGGTTTATCTGCAAAGTTATTATTCAGTGCTGATAAAGTAATCCAAGATAAGATAGGAGACAATCAGAGCTGGTCTTATTAGGATGTGATATAATTAATTTAAAATTACTTATTTGTGAAACTGTGATGATCAGTGTTGTGTTTTCTCTCCAGATGACAGGGTTATTAGTTAGCTTCAGGCTGCCTGAGGGTATGAAGCAGGCAGGAGCTGTAGTTAAATAACAGGCATGTACATGCCACACTTATTATATTAATACCCCTTCCCTTTTTTCTCCCCATCATGCCCCCGGCCATCTCTCCTTGGTCTTTTACTTGCTTGAACTCCGGCATGTATTAAAAAACCACTGACAATCAAAGGTCAGTACAGTCACTTACTACTGCTTTTGATCAATATTAATCAGAATTTAATTTCAGCTGCTGCATCACAGTGTGAAATAGAAGCACTTTCTTTAAACACCTCCAGAATTTTCTCTCCAAGCCTCTGAGATTTCATTAAAATTACCCAACTGAGCTTTATCTTGCAGTGTTCAGGTCACAGTCACAAAATGTTTATCAAACAAGAGAAAAATATTCTGTGATTCTGTGAGAGGACACAGAGAGTCAGTCCTTGATTCCTCTCCCCCATGCCAGGGCTCACCCAAAGCTTGTCCCTGGGCAGAGTTTGCATCAAAGCAGTGGATGTGAGCTGGGATTGGGTTCAGGCTTGGGATCCATCCTGTGCTGACTTTGATTCTGCACTCAATTCTGGAAGGCAGCTCCAGCACTGGTGGAAGTCACTGGCAGAACACCTGTATTGAATATAAAGTCAGGGACATCTCTTCCCAGCTGGAAATAAAGGATGCAGCCACTTGGAAAGCTTTATTCTAATTGACTTTTCAGACATCATGGAGCCATTCCAATTTTTTTCTTAAAGAGAAATTATATGTATCACTATAAAATCCAAATAAGGATTATGTTACATTTTAAATATTTCCAGCCAATTTTAGTGTGTTTCCATGGAGGTATTTTTAAAACAAATTCACAATATTCTTTATACCCGCTCAGAAATCAGCTCAAATTTAAAGTTTAATGTCAACAAAATCAATACCTGGGAGCTTTTGCAATCTGTCCATGTCTCTTTAAAGACAGAAGGTGCTACATGCAGGAGAGAAATGGACATAATAATTTAAAAAAAGTGTTAACTGGAATTTCAACAATCAAAGTGAGACATTACAGCAAGGTCAGCTCAGACTGTGTCACTCAAGCCTCTCTGGGAGAGGAGATACTTGCAACACCTTTCCATCATTTACACATCTTTGGATCATTCTGGTCATGTTTCTTAAGCAGGTTTCTCAGCAGAGGACCTTTAAAATGGGGTGAACATCCCTGTGAGGTCCTGCCACACACAAGTTCTCACTGGGTCTTGAAAATGCTTTTGAAAACAAGTGGTACTAACTCCTTCCTCTGAGCAGGAACTGGTGATATCTTCTTGACTCTTCCCTGTGTATTGAGTCATGACAGTCAAAAATTCATGTCCAAAACTAAAATGAATCGCATTTATTATTTTTAGAGCTAGCCACTGGCACTGGCATATGTGAGTATATTCAACAAGGTTGTTTTGAGGATTAGAGTACCCTCCTAATCTGAAGTGGAAAGAATGAACTGTTTTATTATCTGATCTGACCTTTGCTTGTATTAGAGTCAAGCTTGTGACTTCAGTGATAATTCATGTTTTATTGTCTTTTTATTCCTGTTACTCCTATAAATCCTGAAAAGTGTGGTCCAGATTTTATTTCTCTTCTTTATCACCAGGGAAATAATGCAGTGAGCTCCCAAACATTTATACACTGCAAATTCACTTGAAGCAAAGATTCCATGCAGGATCCAGGCTGGAAAAAGGTATCAGGGCCTATTTTGTTTGGTGGAACCTGTATTAAACACAAAGGTCTGGGACATCTGCCCAGGCTAATGGGGGGCATCGAGAAAGTTAAGTATTTTTTCACTTGGGAACTGAGCATATAGATTTAAATGGATATTGTGGGTGACAGAAGACATAGGGCTCTGCCAGCCTGCATGCAGAAGGACCTTTTCTTTTTGAAAGAGAACTCTCTTCTAAAACTCAACACCAAGATGCATGGTGCTGCAATTCCAGCAGAGCAGACTGTCACATACCGAGAGAGATCCCAAAACAATATGACTGGTCTGGAGGCTCAGACAGACCTTGCTGCTGTTTTATACTGGTTTTAATCAGGCTGTGCTGAAAGGCAATTTTTGGATTTCACCGTTTGTGCAGTACTCGTGGATGCAGCACCTGGTACATGTCCTACCCAATTTAAAAGCAGATGTGTCTCACAGATCTTGGTTGTGGGAATGGATGACAGGGGAAATCTCAGGCCAAAGCCTTGTGTTGCTGGGAGTGAGTTAAAAGGGCTAGATGAAAAGGAAGCATTACAGCTTGGGTATCATCATCACTAAGAAACATGTTTACAGACAGAGATATTTGTCCCTTTGGGCACCCAGATGCTTCTTCTCTGGGGACTGATCCCTGCCAGGATAGCTTTTTAAATTCTAGTGTCTTTTTTCTTCCATCCCACAAGTAATTTTCTAGAGCTGCTAGAAAACAGGAGTCAGGAAGGGATGCTTTCAGGAGATCTGGGGTCTATAGTCACTGTCATCATCAGATCTGAAAATCAGAGCCATGGGTTGTTCCCATGTTGTGCTTCCTGAGGGAGCCCTAGAGTCCCAGGGAGGTTTTTCTCAATTGGCAGAGATCGGGATAATATAAAATTATTTTGGTATCTGTCTTAGTGCCCTCAAGCCCACATATTATAAGTATCTGTACAGGAAAAAAAAAAACAAAAAACAAAAAAACAACAAACCAATTTTGCTTTTCTGGGTTCTCTTCTACTTTAGAGTAATTGTTACTAATCAAAAATATTTCAGCCAATTCAATAATTGGCCAGAACTGGACTTTGCAAATACCTTTCACAATTTCATTGCCTTATAAATCTATAAATAAAGAATAAACATATGAATAAAGAATAAACATCACTCTGTAGCAATTATTTAAGATGCAGTAAAAGCAGCAAAGGAAGGAGGAGGAAAAGTGAAATCTTTCTGAGAGGGCACAAGTTCCTTCTGCTCTGTGGCATGTCAGCTCCTCTCTGTTCAGCCAAGCAGAAGCTGGCATGAGGTTTCTGGCAACCCAGAGGGGTGAAATTCAAAGCACTGGTGGTACCTGCACAGCAGATGGGGACAAGTCTGTTTGAGGAAACGTGGAGCAAGCACTGGTCTCCTGGGAGGGATCTCTGGTCAATCCAGTGGACCATCCTGTCTCAAAGCGTCCAAGATCAAGTGTTTCAGAGTAGCCACATATATGGGGGGTTATTTTAAACTTCACAGCAGGTTTGCTCTTAATCTCTAATATTAGTGGTTGGGTCAAAGCCTAAAATTATGAAGTTTCATAATTTTCAAAAGGTGGTTAGCAATAAAGATTAAAGCAAAACCACTGGTTGCCCTTTTGCCATACAAATGTCTGATCCCTCTTCTCATCTTGCCAAATACTCTAGACCAACTACATCCAGTTACAACAAGTTTTGCATTTTATTTAGAATTTGTAAAATCTATCTCCTTTGATCAGGTCTAAGTGTGCTACTTCAATATTATATTGAACATCTTCTTCTCCTGGAATACAGCAGATGCTTTCTTGAGAGAGCTCCTGGCAAACCCATTGGCTAAGAAGTCAGATTCTAGAAAATTTGAAAACAAAGGAGGAAAAAAGATACAAAATCTACCAAATATTACTATGAAATTCTTGGCTGGTTTCAGCAAAATATGGGGATAGTGCCAAAAGGATCCAGACTCCAGCTACTTTCCAGGAGTGGTGGAAACCCAGATGCACCAATGCTGTGTTAAAGCACACTGGTGCCATGGATAGATGTGGAGTGCACCTCAGGTGTTTAACTTCAGTCTGAGTGAAAGGAAAAGTGCACCACTACCTGGCAGATGTATTTGGCAGCACTGGGATGTGTGTGCTCCCTGGCAACCAGACTCCTCACACTGGGATTTTGGGTTACCTGGCTTTTAATTGCTGGTTGCATTTCCCCTTGCATGGTTTTATTGCGTGCCTGCCTGCAGCCCTGTATATTCCAGTTACAATGATGGGGTAAATGGAGGTACCTGGAGTGGGAGGTTCCTTCTGTCTGTCAGCTCATTTGGGGGTGATTTTTTCATTTTCATTGTGCTCCTTGTTTCACGAGCATGCCATCTACTAATAAAGACTTAGTATTCCCCAAATTAAATGGTACTGAGGAACTGTCTTGGTTTGAAAAGCAAAACCAGTGAGAGGCTCTGAGTCAGAAATACAATTTATTAGGAAAAGGGAACAAAGAACTAAATATATACAATAGCACAAAAGAACCACTGACAGAGTTAGAGATACAACCTGACACTTGCTGGCTAGGGTGGTGGTAGCAGGAATGGCTCTGTCCAAGCAGTGCTCCTGTAGACTGATGTAGTTTCCCTCTGGGGTGCAGTGCAGAGAAGGTCTCAGCTGTTCCTCTTGGAAGAAGGGATCTGCTTGCTGTTTGCACAGCCCCACCGATATCCTTGATGGCATCGTTGGCTCCTCCCTCTGGGTGGAGTATCTCACAATAGAATGTGTGATCTTATCAGTCATGTGGCTAAAAAAACAGGTCCTCCTGGAGGGAATTACCTCTGACATAAGGAAAGAAATAAAGGAATTGCAGCTTGAGAATGGAATACACCCCAATATTATAACCTAGGACAGGAGCACATAGCCCAGCTCCTGGGTACTGTAGGACCAACAAAACTGTGGATAAGCACTGCCAGCAGCTTCTGCTGGCTCTTTTTCACAGGAGACCTTAACAACATCCTTCCATCACACAGTAATGTCTCCACAACAGCCCCGTGGCTGCAGGGCCCTACTGAGCCAGGAGCCCCGTGTGAGTGAGGGCATCCATCTGGGCCTGGGGGATGTCACTGCAGCAGCTGAGGATGTGCCCAGCACGCCCCAGGCAGTCTGTGTGGGCTAGCACAAAATTAGGCTGGGGACTGTGCTGAGACAATGACAGCCAGAAGAGTCTGAGCAATAGATAAAGAACCAGGAGTGGTTCCCCAGTGTAATTAGGAAGAGTGCTGTTATGCAATTAAGAAAATTAATTAGATGTAGACATAGGAAGTGCAGGTTGAAGGCATATTGCAGCATAGGCTTGTCTAGCTCTGTGGTACTTTTGAGATCTGCTGGTGGTATAATTGGTTTTGCAGTGCCTCTGAATGAGCTGTATTCCCAGATTTCTCTATTGACCACTCCTATGTCATGGAGCATAATTTACTACAAACAGTGGAAAACTCCAGCCTACCAGAACCAATATCAAAATATGCTGAGCACTTTCTGCTCAATGCAATGAACCTTGTTAGTCTAGCCAGAATTACTCCTCTTCTAGCTGAGTTCTGATTTAGCTGTCTCCAACCCTCCGTGAAATGATCTTGTACTTTGGGATGGAAACATCAAGTATCCTCAAGCCAGCTATCACTGTGTTACCAGCTCCTTTTAAATGAAATGAATGAGACCTGGCCAACAGTATTTTACTTACCTTTTTCTCCCAGGAATCCCAAAACAGAAGAGTTCATTCAGAGGAAAAGAAAGTTCAAATAAAAAAACATTCTCCTGGTATCTGAGGAAATTCCATCTATTGTATGTGTAGGAATCCAGAGAAGCAATACCATGGTTCGACAAACACTGTGATTATTCAAGATATTCTCATTTATATGTTATTCACAAAATGTACCTTATGTTAAAAGAAACATACATCCCTACAGACAGTAAGGCATCACCATTACAGAGCTCCATTATATCACAGAATAGTGATAGGACATCAGGTACTGAGGGGAGATATCCTATAAACTAGAATAATATTTGCATCCTATGGAGGTGGGGGCAGGGGGTCAAGGATTTTTATGAATACAGGCAAAATTAAATTTGCTAGGGTAACCTATAATGATAACCCACATAATTTTAAAAATCATTCTTTTTTTCTTCCTACTCACGTTACTGGTATCACCATAGAGTGCAAGGTGTAAACTCTGAAATTAATTGTATTTTCTCTCTCCATAAAGCTTGTTCATTGCTTGTACTCCTGTCAGCTTGGACACTAAAATTTGGTTAGATAACTTCTCATTCAAGCTTTCATGCACCAGACCAGTGTGTCTGCAATTCAAACATTATCAGCATGTATAAAAGCACACACACACACCAAAAAAAAAAAAAAAAAAAAATCCCAGCCCAAAACTGAGATGAGTTCCAATTAAATCAACATGTAGAAAGCTGGCACTCCCTGCTGGAATCAGCATCGTTATTATTAAGCTAACTACTGCTGTTTCAGATAGCTCCTTCTCTCAGGGTTCTGGCTAAAGGTGCTTTACAAATTAGAGGTCAGGTTAGTACTTTATAATTTTCTCATTTTTCCTTTAATCCTTTTTTTTCCCTGTTTAATTAATTTTATAGTGATTCTCTCTGAAGCTGAAAATATTTTCCTAGTTTCCTGTATTCACAGTTGCCATCTGCCGGGCAAGGCTTCCCCAGCAAAGATTCTTTCACTCAAGGCAGATGGGATCATCCTTCATATGAAACAAACTGCACACTGGAATATCCCTTGGGAATGCTGCTGCATCCCAACACAGAGACCCTGTGGGATGCCCCACTGCCTGCCACAACACCAATCACCACCAGTCATCAATCTCATGTTTGACAAGCACTGCATTTTCTGAGCTCCAACTCCATGCAAATTAATAAGTAAATACGACGATCTTTTGAAACATAGCAAACCACCATTTGAAATAAAATATGTTGGTCACAAAGCTCCTTGAAATTCCCAAGAGATCATACCTGCTCTGGTATGTGTACTGGGTAAATTTGCACAGTAGACTAAGAGTGTGATTACAGCTTGGAAAAACACACACAGTTTTACAAACACTCACAGTTTTAAGCTGGCTGGCTTAGAGACCGTGCCAGATATCTTACTCATATCAACTACCAATTAAAGCTCTTTAAATAAGAAGAAATGTTTTTTTTCCTGATCAAGCCTATATCGATGACATTAAAGACAGGTAATCTTGAAGTCCAGGTATCCAGGGAGCTGTGCCCAAGAACTGGCCTAGGAGTGCGGGCTAATCAAGTAAAGGTGCATTGAGAAACTAAGAGAAATGAGAAATCTCTGGAAATATCACATCCTGTGCTATCTGTAGCTAAGCTGTGGCAAAAGGATGCCCATCATTACTAAAGAGAGCACTGATGATTTTAGCATTAAAGCAATGTCATGCTTCCTTGGCCTATTCTCCTTTTCATTTGAAAGCTTCACCAAACAAGTAGCCCGACTAGTTTCAGAGGTGTTAAAGGCAATGAGAGCTACTGGGTTAGCAATAAACCAGTTTCTGTGTCTAGCACAGAAGCAGGCCTTCAATGGCAAGGAGGCTGTCTGCTCATTTTCTCCTCATAGTCTGTGATGCCACTGCCAGGGCAGTGACATTTGCGGTGGGAAGTTTAGTGGCGTCCCCACGGAGCCAACAGGGCTGAGTAAAGACACAGAGAAAACATCCACTTACACTGAAATGAGGTAACTGTACCCATGTATCTATGATGCAATGAAGACACGTCTTTGGGAAGATTTGAGATGTTTTCTACGTGTACAGACTGAAAGTTTTCTTGGGGATTCTGTGCCCCATGTACCCGAGTTCTGCAAGCTGTTTCAAAGAAGCCTCAGCAGAGCACCTGGGTGATGTTTGCCAGTGATTGCAGCTATTCCTGCTTCTCCACCTCAGCAACTGCTGGTGGTGGGGCAAGTCTGGAGCACAGTGCAAACCCTGTGATCTAGCTTGTGTCCTCACTGGCAGGGAGTGAACAACTGAGGACGATAACGAAAGTTCCCCTTCAAAACCAACCTCCAGTGGTTTTTTATGTATAACAAAGGAACACTGAAACATTTCACTGTATCAGCTGAAAAGAAGCATACAGCAGAGATAAAAATATGACAGTCTGTGCCTTTAGGAAAATAAGAGAGAGACTATCAAAAAGGATATGGGAATTTAGGGAGGCTTGAAATGCTTTAAGACATTGGAAGAGGGCCCTCACTGTTATCATCTCTGTAAGAGTGAGATCAAGCTACACTGTTTAAACTAGCTTAGGAAAACCTATTTTGGTGAGGGATCACATTGAGGAGCACACCAGCTAGTTTTAACTTAACGAAAATACCTTTGAGTTTGATGGTTCATGGTTTCTTTGAATGAATAAAAGGTGGGTTAGAAGAAATACCTTAATCACTCCTTGGGCTGACTATGTAGTTTTTACGTGTTTAGAGATGAGTGAATAGACAAAACCACCAATGTTTTACAGAGCTTTCCAAATAGCAAAAGAGAATTTTGTTTTCTAAGTCAGCCATATGTATTTTGAAGGGAGTGTACATGTCTTCTTCCCTGAAGCTTGCAGGGTCAGAGGAGAACCCATTTTCTCCAGCTCCTGATGTTGCTCAGCTCCTGAGTGGACAAAAAGCTGCTTCATTCATCTTCTACCTGGTTGTTATTCCAGTGTTTGTCAAGGTTCTTCTTGAGACCATCCCTCAGGTCCTACGGATTATTTTCCTACGGATTATTTTCTGCTGCCTGCTCTTCATCTTTGCACACAACTCTCCCCAAGCACCTCCTGTCCACACAGTGCAAGTCAGGTGAGACCTGCATCGAAGATTTCAAAGACTGAGGAAGGAGTTAATGAGTGGCCAACAGTAACAAGTGAAGTAATTTGCTCTATTAAAAAGAGAGGTTTTTATGCTGTACGTGCCAGTTATACAGAGAGAGACAGACACCATGGCAACAAGCTTGTCAGGCAGGAGCAGGGCACCACTTTAAGATGAACTATCACTGGGGACATCATTAGTGGTGGAGAAACTTCAAAAGCTTTGGAATTTGGGTTCCTTTTGCACCCAGAATCTCATCTGCTTTTATGGAATTTGAATCTCCAGTCTACAAGCTTAGCCTGGGATAACAATAGCAGGCTGGGATGTTGGATGCATCCTGAATGACATGGAAAGAAAGAATGTGCCTACAGTATCTCATGACTTCCAGGCCTGCCTGGCTGTCTGGACTGTATGGAAAGGAAGAATTAAAACATACCATTGAGTCAGGTTCAGCAGGATTGCCTGAAATAAAGATTGAAAGAAAATTTGTAAAGCACTGTTCCTTCTGTGCTCACTCATAAGCCATAGGTCTGATCATTAGCCTGCACTGATGGATTGATCTCCCTATAAATCTCCTATTCTGGGAGGGTGGACAGATAACTGCACATACAAGGTTGGTTCTTTTTGTTCTCCTAGCTGATAGGCAGAATCCCAAATACCTGTGGTTGTCCTGTCCACAATGCAGATACTTAACTCTGGTGCAAAGCTGGAGTCAGATGCTGATGGGGTAGGATTTATACCCATGGGAAGTTCCTCTGTAGGCAACCACAAAGCAATTAGTGCACAAGGCATGTGGGACTCTGAATGTGGTCTAATGTGAATCTCATTTTACCAAAGAAACGTACAGAGTTCAAGTTTCCAGTTCACCAGCATGCAGTGCAGAGGAAAACATTTCTATGGACAAGTGGAAAGAGAGAGGAAAGATCTGAAGACCTGTGGCAGAGTTTCTGTGGGAGTCTCTTTAGCCCTGCCATATCTATAAAGTGTGGAGAATGCCACGCAGCAGAGTTTTCACTGTGACAGGGAACAGATCACAAATTCATGAACCTTTGTGACTTGCCTGTATTATAATTCCCCATGACTGAGCTACTCAAATCTAAGGAGAGCTGCAGCCCTTCACAGCTCCAAAAATGAAGCACAGCCAACATGCAGAGTGTAAGAGTGCGAGTCCAGATGCCCAGGCTGTGGCTCAGCTCTCCATGCCCCACTGCTTCCACAGAAGCTGCTGCAGGCATTTTAGTCAAAAAGCTATTTTAGCCCCATGAGGACTAACTGGGAGAACTGATGAGCACAGACATTTGCCCAGCTTGCAGCATAGGGAAGGAAAATCAGGTGGACATTAATCATCTTTTTGCAGACACGTCAAGTGAAAAGGAGAAGCACATTCAATCCCGTGAAAAGGCTTATTTTTGAGCAGTTGTTCTCTAAGACCTGATAGCCAAGTGCTGTACTCAAAGAACAAATGAAAGAAGAGGTGGCTCCTCTGGAGCTGCCTGCTTTCCAAAGATAAAGGAAGATGGAGTGCAGCACTCTGCCCATCCTGTACAGGAGGGTGAGAGCCATTGAGATAACTGTGAGAATTATTGTGATGGGGGCATCTGGCTTGCTGTAAAAGGAGAAGAAGTGGGAGCATGCAATGGATTTTTGCATATGTTTGAGTTTTCCCAGTCCTGTGGAGAGAGGCCTCTCTGACCATAATTGGAATGAACTCATGAATAGCGCGTGTGAGCAGAAAGCAAATCTGAAGCTGCAAGTAGCCAGCTCACCCTGTTGCATGGTTAGCAAGGAGACGTGTTGCATATGCAAGACGTAGGGCAGGGAAGGACACATTCATCCTACTGAACAGGCAGAGCATTCACCAGAATTTTCTGGTGGTTTTGGAGAGCTCATCTTGCCCCAGGCAACTTTGCCTTTCAGGTACAGAGGCGTCTGTTGTTGGTCAGCAGGCAAATATCTGCCAGGAGAAACTGGTGGCAACCTATGACAGCTGCACACAGGTCATGGCCAGTGATATGTGCAGAGGGACAGCAGGGGAAAGCCTGTGGTTCCTACTTTGCTTTTATCCTGCAACCCAAACAAAATATTTATTTCTCTTTTACTAGAGGACATCAATTAGAAAGGCAGAGTAGTATACTGACACAGGTCATGCATCCCTTTTAGTCAGACAGCTGTGAGCAGCAAGAAGAAATGCTGGGAGATGTGAGGTGTGGAGTTTGTCACCAGGTATTCTGTTTTCAGAAATGGGAATCAAACAACAAACAGCTTTCTTCCTGCTCAAAGGAAGAGCTTAGGAACCAGCAGGTGTGAAGAAAAGCCTCTCTCAAGCCCAGCACTGAAGAGAAAGAGGGAGACAGTCTTGGCCCCACATTGCCTTGAGGATACAGATGTCAGCCTGCAATCCTTCTGCTCCTGGGGAGAAGCTTCTGACATGTCACTGACCACAACATACATGGTCTTGTCAGATCATTCCTGAAAGTTCCAGAAATACCTTCTGATTGCTAATGCAGAATGCTAGATTATTTTGCCTGCATTGCTATGATATTACTCTTTAGAATACTATGAAATTTAATGTAGAGATGAGCTTTTTCTTAAGAGGACAAATGTTTTACAAGGTCTTAGGAAAACATAGCACTGTGAGCCAGTGCAAAGTTTATGATAGTTGAAGCCAGTTAGCTTCATTTTCTTCTTCAAGTCACAATCCACATTAGCACATCCCCCGCATTCTCAGGCTCCTGGACCCCCTACTTGTGCATTTTTTGTTGCTTGCCTTCATGAGCTTCTGAGCTCCATCACTCATTAAACTAAAGCTCCAAATCCCATCTTTTGGCATGCATATGGACAAGCATTTACAGGAGAAGATTGCAGCTGAAATAACTGCAGAAAATTGCATCTGACCTTCCATCCTCTCTCCTCCTCCAGGAGGACTGAGCTGAGATTTGTGGAGGAGTGCCATCACATTTTCCTGATTCCCAGTTAATCCTTGGGGCTGTGTCTGTGCCCAAATCCTCTGTGGTCCCAGCAGCTCAGCATCTGCCTCCAAGCTCCTCACCCCCAGCTTCTGCAGACACTTGGCACAGCCAAAGCAGACAATTGTCTGCAAAGGGAGGTTGCCAGGGCAGCAACATAAATTTTGCCCACACTCTTGAGCATGGAGCAAAACATATGCTGGGTTCTGCAGCAATGGAGATCCCTTCCAGGATTTTGAACACTGCTGAACTTTGCTGCACAGTCAGAAGTCAAACCACAGCCACCTGGGTCCATCCGTGCCAAGTCAGAACTGATGAGATTTCAGCATGGCACAGAGCAATACTCTTTGGGCAGGAAAAGTAAAGGAGGTCAGTCCTGGGTTTGTTTGTTTGTTTGTTTAAGAATGTATTTATTTTATAACTGATAGGTGATCATTTTTATTGGCTTAAAGTAACTTGACAGGAATAAAAATTAGTTCCTCTTTCTGTTTTTCACAACAAGGAGATGCCAAACAAGCGGTTTCATGCTCAGAAGAGCCTCAGAGGTCTCTGCTGAATTGATTGACTGTGGTTCAAACCAGTGTGCAGCACAGCCACTGAGGGAGAAACAGAACAAGGAGTCAGGGCATCAGGAAAGTCTACAGGATGCCACTGGGGCACTGTTCCATGCCTCTGGGAGAACAAGCTGGGAAAGGCTGGAGTTGCATTTTAATCTTTTATATGTGTAGGATCCATCTGCTCTTGAACTTCAGGGAAATCTACTGCCAGGATCAGCCTCAAACATTGCAAGTGGGGTCTCTTCCAAAGGAAGATGAGTTCTGCAGGAGAAAGCTTCAACTTTCAACCTTGAAAAACTCTAGGGTGGGAGTATGCAATGTACAATTTCAGCTAGATTTAACTAACTGTGACTGAGGGTCACAGGCCCTCCTAGCCATCCTCCTCCCTCCCAGCCAGTCTTCAGCTGAGAGGACTAATTGGATGGACCTCTTGGGGCTCCTTCCAGCTGTTTCCTGAGATATATTTGTATTCTGCAAAGGGAAGGCTCAGGCTGATTGCTTTTACAACAGCTTCAGCAGGAAAAATTTGCATTAAAAACAATGTGGGAACTAAAAAGACCTGGCATCTTAAAAGGTTTCTTCTAATTCTGGCAGGTTGATCAGTACATTCTCTGCCAGAAGAGAAGAGTTCCCTGCTGTGTGTTTTCTAATGAATTGACCACTGCCCTCTAAAAAGAGATAGTGAAATACACTGTGCAAGCACTTACTCCATCAGCCTTGGGAGGTTTGAAGGCATCTTTACTTTTTTGCTCGTATAAAGGTAAAAGTTCATTCTACTAATTCAGGCAGGCCTTGTGGGCTGAAGAATATTTTCACAGAAACAAACTTGCCCTTTGAATCACTACTATGTTTCTCTTATAACAGTGATTAAATCACTTATAATAGTGATTTTAAATAAGTGTATTTTAGTGTGGTCTACTGCTGCAGTTGGATCAGGTGGTATTTCAGTCTGACCAGCCTTACCTCAGGTAGAGAGATCTGGATGACTCCATTTTTGTCTTTGTCCAGGAGGTGGAACACTTCTGAAATGTAGAAGAGTGGGGGAAAAAAAACTGGATATAAACCACAGAGTTTGGCATGTAGAGAATCACTGTCCAACAAAATATAAAGGTCTGGCCTTTTGCCATGATCCACTGGAAATGTAGACTGGTTCTGTAAGATAATATTACAGTGGTTCTTGTTCTTACAAATGATTTCTAAGCTGCTTCATGGGGTGGAATAGATGTACAGCAGCAAAGTGGGAGCTGGCAGCAGGACAACTATAAAATCTGATCTGGCATGATCCGGGGACAAACCTGTAAATCAGGTCTGGGTAAGAACTGCAAGTGACAAATGGTCCCATTTGTCAGAGCTGGGACAATGTGGGGGCCAGAGCACTGACCATAAGTTGCTGATGACTGTAAAGCACGAGAGAATGGTGTGTTATGGCAATGTGTCCCCTACTCCCCACGGGCATTCAGACAAAAAGGCTTCTGCTATTTCTCCACTGCTTCCTCTGACACAGTTTTGCTGGCACCCTGACCTTTCCATGCAATTTGCTGCATTCACAGCTAAAAGACACCAAGTTCCTAAGGCAAGCCCAAAGCGTTCCGGCGTTGCCTTTGGGCACTCACTGAACAGGGTCTCCAGGCGGATCATGCAGGCCACAAAGCCGTCGAAGTCGATGGTCAGCCTGGTGCTGCAGGCGTAGCGGGTGACGATGCTGTGCTGCACCTCGTCGCTGAGCCTGAAACCTGAGGCCAGGAGAGCACAGGAGTCACTGACACAGCAGGCTCATTTGCTGTCTTGGATGTGATTTATCTGCAGACTGCTGCAGCTGCAGGTTGGAGGGCAGGACTATTCCTCCCAGAAGGTCTGTTGGACTCCCACGCCCACCTCTGTGGGTCCTTTCCAAAGCCAATTGCGCTGGGTGAAGAGAGGCATAGAGTTCTCCCACAGCATTTTGTCAGGCTGCATATTTCACATTGTTTCGCAGCATAAACCGGTCCTATGTTCCCCAGATAAACCCCTAATTAGCGAGTCTTGGCACTCTAGCTGAATAGCAGTGATTGCAGCAGAGCCAATTGCTCACATAACACATTGGGCTCTATTCAGGCCCATATTCATGCTATTTCTGTCTCTGGATCATTCACATAAAATCCACTGAGCACAAGACAAATCAAAAAAAACAGTGCTCCTCTAGATGTCCCTTATCTGGAAAGCTCTGTTCCAAACTTAACACATCAGAGGACACCATTGGAGCATGCCTTGATCAGGCTTGCACCTTCTCCAGAGGAGAGAAAGGTGGTGGGAGGAAATGAAGGAAAAAGAGGGTTTGGGCAGAGCTCTGAAAGAGGACTATTAGATTAGGAAATAATGAGGCCAAAAATAGAGCAAGTAATAATCAAATGGAAAAGCAATGGCCACAGCATGGACAAAAGTACCAGTGGTTCTTAACACAGACGATGGGGTTTGATGTGTGAAACAGCAGAAAGATTGCAGTGTGTGACTGTCAGGAAGGGAGAATGTCACTGCCAATGCTGTGATCTAGGTGACAGGAGAGAAGAAAAGCCATTAAAACACTTTGCTGCTCTCCCAGTGTTTGGTGATCCAATCCCTGAGCAGCACACTCACCTGCCTCTCTGAGGGCATTTCGCATCTCGTGGGAGTCGATGGTACCAGAGTAGTCACTGTCCACTTTCTTATAGATTGCCTGTGGCAAAGGGGAAGGAGGAAATGGGAGAGGGCACTGGAGTGTGTGCCCCTGCAGCAGTGCCATGGTGTGGGCACCAGAGGCAGGCTGGGCTCACAGTGCTGGCTCACAGCAGCTGTGAAGATGTGGTACCACAGGTCTCATCAGGGGCTACCAGCCACAATGAACTACTCAGAGGACTCCTCTAGGCATTAACCTTGGTTTGCTAGCCCACCATGCAGCCCATGGCCTGCCATCCTCCCTGCTCGTGTAGCTAACCAGTGCCAGGACAATCATTCCTACCTCTGCCGTGTTCTCATTGTCACTGCTGTGCCCACTGATGGCCAGGACAGGGACTGTCCCTACCACCACAAGCTCCTACTATTTGAAACATTAATGAGCAAGGGAAATATTTCAAGCAGCTAGTGGCAAGCCAGGCAGAGTAGGAAACACGTTCCCATGGGCTGGAAGCTTGCCTGCCTTCACATTACATGGTGGCAGACAGGCCATTGAGGAAAATATCCTATCATTTGGCAAACACTGCAACAGAACAAGTCCATCTTGCTTAATGATTCAGCAAGATGACAGATGCCTCCTACTGCCAGCAGGTTTATTATGCAGAATTAGAAACCACCCAGACCTAGAGTTAGCAGTGGATTTGGCTCTCAGGGCTTGTTTTTCTGACAAGCCTTAGGACAGAACTGTGTCTTCATGAACCCAACATTTCCTCATAGAACTCCAGGGGACATGCTCTGTGATGAACAACATCAAATATAGTGGCAGTAGGATTGCCTGAAAGGGAAATGGTCACACCAAGAAAGTCCAAATCTGACCTTCCTTTAGACTGCTTTGTTCTGGGTGAACTTCTTGGGATATTAAATCCTCTACCAGAAAAACAATTCGGCAGTTCCACAAGATTTAAAAAATACAACAGCAGTTTTTTGTAGGTTCTAAAAATATGTTTCTTGTGTTTGCTTATGCTCAGCCAGCAATGCCACATATTGCAACAGCCAAAATGCTCATATGAGCTTTAATAGAGCAGGCAGCAGAGAGAGCTGTCTTTGCCAATAATCAAAAAGAGTTAATCTATCTTTCTGTAAGGTTTTGCAAATTATGGAGAACGATGGGGCCAAGGTGAAAGAGGATTTGCTTGTGCCCTGTTGAGTGAGAGGTGTTTCAGAGCCGTGGAACAAACTTGAGCCCTGAGAAGGAAGGCTTCCAATTATATCTGCCTGTGAGGATTTAACTCTTATCTCAGTTCTGGATCTGTACTTCAAAGCTGAGAGGGGAGGGAAAGGGATAGAGTCAGAAATGTTGTTACCAGATACTTTTGAATCTTCATCCAAAGTATCTTGAATTCTACAAGTCCCAAGGTGCCGGTCCCATCGGTCTGGGTCATGTTAAGGCATGTTTCAAAAATCAGGATTGCTTTATCCTTAACAAAACTGGAGTGCAAAAATGAGAGTTGGATGGTGAAACACTGGAGAGCAATCTGCAGAGCAGTTCTGGTAAAAACAAATCACCCATCACAGTGATGATGATCACATCTTAATGCCAGTTTAGTTCTCACTTGTAATGCATCTCCATCTCCCACAGACATGTCCACAGCTCCACATTTGCTTGGCTAAAGGCATGCCAAGAATTTCTAGGCTATCTTCACTCTAAAGGAATGATATATGGGCTTGCTAAATATATAAGCATGATTAAAAGCACTCACATTTTGTACACTTAGCAGTAGATTAGATTTCCCCTGAGGGAGAAAAGGGCCTGGCCCTGCAGGGATAATTGTTAGAAACCAGAGGCAGGAGCTGCAAGTGAAGAGAGTCAGCAGCAGTCAACAGAGTCTTCTCCCATGTCCTTCAGGGCCTTGAACATCCCTTCCAATGGAAAATTTTATAGAAACAGGGATTTGGACACTATGACATTGTACTTACTTAGTTATCCTATTAAGCTTGGGAGCCTATGGAGTGTAGGGAATGCCATCACTTCTCTTAACAGCCAGTTATCCACAAAATCCATGGTGAATCCCTGCTGGCCTCAATATGGCCATGGCATGACACCAACACCAGCAAGATCCTGGTAGCACGAGTCTTCACCCTCCCAGTGCAAAGGAGCATTAGGCAGAGGTGTTGACATTCCTTTTTCATTTGGCTACAAAAACGTGGGCAAAGGTGTTGACATTCCTTTTCCCTTTGGCTACACAAACCTGGGCAGAAGTGTTGACCTCTCCTTTTCCCTTGGCTACACAAACCTTATAAGCTCCCAAGTGTCCTCCCAGTTATGCAGAAGGGAGGCAGGCACTGCCTGTACCTGCAGCCTTCCCCCTGGGAGCAGGCTCAGCCTGTCCCTGCTGCTGTGAGCTGGTGGCTCTGTAAGCAGGACCCGACTCAGAAACAGCAGCTGAGGATGTGCTCAAAACCTGCATCCTGCCAAGCACGCTGTGTATGCACCTGGAACTGCACAGGTGCAGCCAGGCAGAAAGGCCCTACTTCTCCTCACTATATTTAGGAAACAGTTTAAGCAATGAGAGACGGTGGTGAGAGAAGCAGCTGATGATTAAATGGTTCAGGTTTCTGCCACCATGAGCTGATAGAGATGCTTGGCTGAATTTTTTGCCCTCGGCTACGTGCCGGGACAACTGAAGTGTAAACTTAGCCCGGCTTGTCAGGAAGTTTTGCAAAAGAGATCCAGAAACTTTAAAGGTGATGAAATTTATTCAAAGGATACATCTAAAAGGCTGATCATCTCCCTGCAAGTGTTAATATTGAATCCATCACTTTTCACATCCTTTCCTGTACAAATAGGAAATATAAAAGTCTAAGTCAGAAATAATTTAAGACAAATATTTTCCTGCAGTCAGTGATAGTCACCTTAAAATCTTTGTAGCAAAGTAAATGCTCTGACATTTCTTCCACTATGTCCTTTCAGTTGATTGATTTTTTTTTTTCCACAGTGGGTGGGGATTTTATTGGTTTTGGTGGTGATAAGCCTCTATCTGTCCACAGAAGTCATGTAGCAGCATAATAACACTGCCCATGGTGGTCCTCCCAGAAAAGTTCCCAAAAAACAGGGAATTTGTGTCTCTGCAGAACATCTGCTGGCAGTATTTGGAAGGGAAGCACCAGGCACTATTTCCACCCTACCCCATATTTAGAGGCTCAACAAGCCAGGAGGAATTCAGCTGGGACCAGACAAAAACTCAGTTTTTCATCACCCCTAGCTGACAGAACTGGGTTTTGTTAGCACAGACCCCATTCTCAGCTCCATCCAATGGGAAGCACATAATGTCACTTACTCTTTGCCAAAACCTGGTTTAGGATCCTTTGAAGTTCAGCTGCAGTCACTTCACAGTCCTGGAAAGAAAACAAAACATACCATAGGTGTTAACACAAAAATTATTTGAAGCAAGATCTATTGACTTGCTATCAGACATCCAGAGACTATTTTCTTTCCAAATCTAAGGCATGTAAACCCTTAATTTTTTTCTAACCCTTCACATTTACCCTCAAATATCAGAGGGAGAAACCAATCATATTTCCTAGACATTCAACCAAGAACTAAGTGGTTTGTTAGGTGCTATGGTGACATGACCAAGTAAATGGCAACTTTTTAAAAGGTTTGACTGAATAACAAGGTTCAGAAAAACATTTGAGATTTTCATGGCTTACAGAAACTACAACCAAACAATTCTAAAATTGCCATCTCAAAACTCGTAATGGTTTTCCTAACTAAAAAGATGTTTTCCCTCTCCAGTAACAGTGGCCACCTGTTCATTAAGAGGAAACCTGACATGACAGCCACAGGCTAACACAGCAGGGCTTTGCAGATGCTGTTTTTCAAATACATTAAGTAGAGAAAAAGCCCAGCCAACAGTTTTTCAACTCCTGGGGCTAAACAAAAAGGAAGGAATTGGCCAGCCAAGCAATTGTTAGAATTATATGATAACTCCACAGGTAATTTATTTCACCCTGGGATAATATTTTCACAGTCCTCACTCCTATCGCCCCTATTTTCAAAGTTGTTCCCTGCCTTGCATTACCACAGGGGAAAAGAAAAAATCACATTTTGCACCAATGAGAGGAACAATGTAGAAAATATTCTCTATTGTAAAATAAACTGTAATGAAGCTGTGAGTTAATAAAAGGGGAGAAATACTTGGTTTTTTGAACAGACAGTAAAAGGAATTGGCAAGTCAAATATTTGTAAAATCATAACGGAGAGATCTCATTGTTCACTTTAATCCACTTACCTCTCCAGAGAGCTTTTGGAATAGAGTCTTGAACTCATCATCTATTTCTTTGTTATCGACATTAGGCTAGAGGAAAGGGATGGCCAAGAGAATGGTTAACAAGGTGGTTCTAGAAAGTGAGCTGTGGATATTGTAAAGATGCTGTAAAGGACTTATTTACAGCAACAGAAAATGAGTATGTGCCCTGCTGCAATGGCAAAACAGAGGCACTGCTTAAGTCATGATCACCCAGGGGCTGGCTTAGTTTGAGAGCAAATACTTCCTAAGGCTGATGAGAAAGTTTTCTTCCGTTACCAAGCCAGCTTTAGAAAATAGCCACAGTGAAAATGTTTCTCCACTGGGCCAGAGCAATCCAGCAACTCCTTGGAAGCCTTTTGCAGCTTCTCCCAGGCTTCAGGAAGACTATTTGTTTCTATGGAAATGAGCCCTCTCCACCTTCTCCTGCCCATGCAGGCAGTAAGGACAATCAAACATGTTCCAGTTCAGTCTACAAGGGTGAAGTCTCTGTGCCACATGGCCCAGGTACATAATAATGAACATGAAACTAAGACATGGACATATGTAAAAAATCCCCATGAGCAAAAAATATTTCTCCTCAGCACAAAAATATTCTGTAATCCCAGCTTGAATGAGAAGTAAAAAACATGCCCCTGTTTTACTTCCACATTAGGAAAGAAAACTCTGCCCAGTTAGGCCATCTAACCTCATATGGCTTTGCAGACACCTCATCCCCCATCATCCTAAGGAAAAAAAAAACCAAAACAAAACAGTTAAACAATGAGAAATTTTAAAACTTTAAAAACTTTAAAGTCTTGCCTTTAAAATAATTAGCAAAACAAACAAACAAACAAAAGTTTAACTATAAAGTTTTCTGCTTCCCATGCTTCGCATCCCACCTCTGCCTGCCCCAACTCTTTGAAGATATTTCCTGTGTGAAATGCAGCCTTGCTGCTCTTGTCTTCCATCCAGACTCCTGCTTTTTCATCCAATGCATGCTATTGATATAATCCTTTTTAAAACCATCTCATCATCATCATAGTCTCAAATCCTGCTTTGTGGGCACTCCTCCTTCACAGAGGTGAGGGAACTTGGTCTCTGCCGAGTCCTTAGGAGATCCTCTGCAGAACCATGACTCTGAAGAACCATCTGCCATGGATGTGTGGTCACTATGGTAGACCATTTTTCAGTGGAAGAATAGGTTGTGGAAATGGGCCTGTTTTGCTGGGTAAGCCCAGAGTGTGGATGCAACACGTGATCTCCTCTGCGTGCCACCCCAGCAGAAGGGGGGTGGTTTTCAGGGAAGGTACTCACTGTGATTTAGCCTGTTTCTCAGCAAAAACTCTCAGGCAGAACTCCCCATTCTTGTAGGGCTCAAAGGTGGAGGGCACAATGAGGTACCGTCCCCGCGGCAGCGTCATGCGGCCGGAGACCTCGCGCAGGTTCACGTAGGACTCGGTGCGGGCTGCTGGCTGCTGCCTCGCAAAGAAAGCACGGCCAGCGTGCACATCTGTGCTGCTTTCCAGCTGTGGAGAACGTGGCTTTGTCAGAAACCCTTTGGCAGGCCCCTGGTAAGCCAGCCACCCAATTTCAATTTTGGCGCTTCAAAGGCATCTCGAGCTTTTCATCGCACAAAATAATAAATCCATCAGGGATGGTACAAAAGAAAACCACCCGGGTTCTGTCATGGGAAACAGGCAGATTGATTAGAAGGGGCAAGAATCTTCCTCCATAAGGATTATCTTTTCACTTGCCTCTTTACCCTTGCTACCATAAAATAAATAAGAGTATCATAATGTGTGCTCACATCTAATCAAATTACTATACTCTAAATTTTCTGTGCATTGGGCATTTTTTTGCTAGCTTGTGGACAAATTCTATTTTCAGAATATTTTTGAGCAATTTATGGGATAGAATAAATCTCCTAATTGCATAGGAATTTAGTCTCTTATTTCTTTAAATAGACAGAAAAAATAGTAAACAGAACAAAGTAGTAGTCACAGGGGTGAGAATTTTGGGGCCACATTATGTGATTTAGCCCACCTCTATTAGTAAAAATAAGGATATTCATTTGGATTTTCTAGAAAGCAGTACTTAAATTTTCCTTAATACAAAAATATACTCTTTAGGAAGTTAAACATTGCGTAGTTCATAAAATAAAACACTGACATAAGAAGGAACAGTAGTGTAAGAACAGCATCCCTGCTATAAAACTCTTATTCATGACTTTTTCTCCACAAAGTTGTCTTTCAAAAAGTATGATTCAGTGACACACAAGAAATGCTGTGTGGCTGATACAGGATGGGAAGCATCATTTAGGGATAAATCTTCTGCCTGTCTAGGACCAGAGCACACAAAAAAATCTTACCAAACATTGTATAATCATTCAGGTTTTATGTTGCAAACTGTAGAAAAATGTGCATGTTTTTCCTCTTTTGTTCTGAGATAAGATTGAATTTGGCATTTATTGAACAGCCCCATCCTTTCCCCTCACTCAATATTAAGCTAAGTGGGACTGCAAAGGTTAGTAAGACAGATCCATATCTTCCCCAATATATAAAGTTCATTTTCCCTTTCTATTTGCAAGGCTGCTAAAAGAGCAAGTTAATTGCTACGTGGCCACATGTTCATTTACTGAGAGAGGGAAAGGGCTCAAAAGCCAAGGAAAAATTAGCAGCATAGGCTGCTGGACCTCAGTAATGAGTATAAGATATTCCTACTGCCAGACACCCCTGGGGTCTCTTTCTTCAGCAAGGAAAAGTCTCTTTGCCTCAGTATTGGCATCTGGGGGGATTAAGGAAGGTTGAGCTCAGAACTGTAAAAGGAACAGATCCACAGAGCTTGGCACTTATTCTAAACAATATTAGCTACATTTTCTCAGTTTTAGAGTGCAGACATCCTGTTCTGCCTTCACCTGAACTAAACAGACAAATTCTGACCTCGGTTGTACAAACTTCCTGGAAGCTAAATTTCAACAAGTATAAATGAGATCAAGACTGGGAGTCAGACATCTGTAATAAATCCTTGTTCCCCAGTCCCTTGAAAAGGATTATTCAGAACTTGAGATATTGGTCTAGTGATTCAAGGGCAAAGCTCTCCAGAAGAGATATCATTAATAAGGAAGAAGTCATCATGGCAGCTAAATTCTCCAGTGCAAGAGGAGATGCCCATGTGGAGGCTGGAAGTCTTCAGCAGAGATACATACCTCCTGAGGAATCTGGAAGGAATCGAAAGAGACAATGTTAAAGTGCTGCTATATACCTGCATCTACCAGTAGGGAAAAAATTCAGATAAAGCCTCCTTCAGACACTTTTTGAAAAAAAATTAATTTACAGCCACATATAATAGTATCAGATACACATGAAATTCTGTCTTGTCCTATAGCTGTTCCAAAGGAAAAAGTGAATCTTCATCCAGAGAAATCTATAGCATATTGAATTGCTTTTCCCCTGATGTGGTGTTGTGAATGATACTGTTGGTTGGAAATATTTGAGTAAGTCTCAGTAAATGCTCAGCCAGGAAAATCAACAAGTTAGTCCTACTTTGCTAACCAAAACCAGAGAGTTTATTACAGCAGACCCAAACTCCATTAGTCTACTGCTACTGAATATGATAAAAATATAAGGCTACTGTCACTAGCAGACAGCCTGGGGATGATGAGATTGTTGGGAAGCAACTATAACAAGTAGCAAGTTTCAATATTTGGCCCTTCCTAAATTAACAGAATTTCTATGCTAACTTGTACCTCCAAATATAAGGCAAATCTTGTGAAAGCAATGAGTTGTTTTGAGAGCACAGATTCCAGTGAGAGCCAAAGAGAATGTCCTCCCAGTTCCCAAAAGAGCTTTTAAAAACATCACCCATACAAGGGGATTGAGTGGCCCCCTGAGACTTCAGGGTCTGTTGTTGCCTATATCCAGCACACAGAAGGGCAGGAGCTGAGTGATGGACACACAGCTGCTGTCAGCAGGCAGCTACATGATTTATAAAAGCTCTGCAGAGCAGGTAGACAGACTTGAACACACATATTTTCACCTTCTCCTGCAGAGAGATCTGCTTTAGGTCATCATCTCTGCAGTCCTCACTGGAGCTCCCCAGCTGCAGCAATAGCCACGATGCAGTAAAACCTACTATAGTGTGTGATCCAAGGGAGCTGGGATCATAGCTGGTGCCTTCCTGAGATGACTTACCAGCTAGATTTTTCCAAAAAATTAATTAAAAGTCACTGAAGTGACTTGAGAGTCACCAGGCCTACCCCTCTGTGGGTAAGGCTGCAGAGGGCACGGATGGGATGGAATAGATGTAAAGCGCAAGGAGTTTCAAGTTCATCAATGGGAGCAGACAGACATCCATAATGCACAAATTTGGGATGCTGATAGGTGAGGCTGCCTGGTGCCACAGAGAAGGCAGCTCAGAAATGTGCTCAGTGAGAGCCATGTGTGCAAGCAGGCACTTGGGCACTGGGGAAAACCTTCTGTAATTTTGAGCCATCCCACACCACAAGATCCATTAGTAAAAGTCAGCCATTCCCACCTGCTCCACCTGTGCTGGCTAATGATCTTCATCCAGTGGAGTCTGTACAGCATTTAATTGCTTTTCTTCAAATGTGATATTGGTCATGATGATACCGGTTGGAAATTTTTACATTTGTTTCTCTCCCCTCACACCACAGAAATTAGAGATTACACTGCATGTTTTTTCTTTACATTCTGTTTTTAGATGCACAGGGAAAATCAGGGAAAACAAAGCCCCAGATTTACTGAATCAGAACAGTAGCATATGGCAGACAATAGATAAAAAAAGTTTGAAATACAAGGGAGAAATACTAACAAAAAAGAAAGTGACAACTGAAGGCTAATGATAGGCTGTAATCAGAAACACTTATCTGGAATTGCCAGGCACCCCAAGCCTGCCCCCATTCAGATTTTGTAAAAGAAGATTCTCAATGAGACTGTTACTGAATTACTGGCTCAATAATTTACACTGCCATCCTGTTGAAGTGGGAAAAAACTGAGCCTCAATTTATCTGAGTCTTCCCATATTATGGGGTTCAGGAAGAAATGAGAGAAGTAATTGAGTAATTTTGCAAAAATCCAGATCTTACTGAAGTGTAGTGCTGAATGTCAAGATGTAGCACACTGCTAATTTTTTTCCAGCTTAACAGGACAAGGAATAAAGCCTTTAAAACCAGGAACAAATTTTACCTGATAGAGTGAATAACCAATACTAAGCAGACCTTCTCCCATTCTTTTCTGTCTCCTGCGGTTCTTCTGCATCAAGCCCACCAGAATGGTACAGCATGGCTCGTTCAAACTCCCTTCATGGTCATCATCTGGTTCATCCAACTGGATTTGAAACTGGGGATTGGTCCAGTATGTTGCTAAGAATTCCCAACAGGAGACAAAAAGGAGGAGGCCTTGCTGTCATTGCAATTGTCATTGCAATCAAGATGCCTGTCACTAGATCTACAGAGAATATCTCCGTGGAAGGACTTTTGCCTGGAGTTTTTCCAATTCTTTCCATTGAGTTGTATGGGTTTGTATTTTCACAGCTATGCTGAGTATCAACTGGAGCCATGAGAAATCAAAGCACCAGGGTATTTCCCAGGACTAATGAGCAACAGGGAGGAGCTGGTACTGTTAATTCCAGCCAGTCATTTATCTCCAGGAAATGTCCTTGGCTGAGGCTGTTATTGTTGCAAGAGGACCAAATGCCAGACAGCCTCTCCAGAGGTCTAACCTGAAAACGAATTGGAAATAACAGTGCCAGTGAACTGTGACACTTTCCTGGCCTGCCCAACTCTTCAAAGGATTACTCCAGCCAGTAGGAAAAGCCATGTAAGCAGGAAAAGCAGACAGAGGAAAAAAAAATATCGCCATGAATTAACTGCTTGGTGGGCTGGTAATCCCCCACAAGGAAATAAGTGTGAATTAGATCTTCACTTTAACTCCCAGGCTTTTGCTTACTGTCTAAACCCCACAGATATTGTTGCACCTCCAAGCCCTTTTTTTCCCCATCAAAGCCTCCTCCAGTTCACAAGCGGTTTTTTGCATGTTTTGTTTGGGATTTCACCAAAGGCCCATTTGGTTGGGTTCTTACCTTGGTAGTTTTGGCAGCCCCCAGCAGATGAACCCCGTCTCCACTGTCCATTAAACAGGGTCAGGTCCCATTTGTGGACCTTGTTGCTTGTCAGTGTGTCAGGAGTCAAATTGCAGATCTCAAGGCGGCTAAACTGCCTTTGGAAATCTGAAAATGCCATCCTGGCACACAAAGAGACAGGTTAGTCCATCAGCCTGCATGAGGATGCTGAGGTGGCTGAGGCTGTACACCTCTCCCAACGGTGCTGCAGAGCTGTCCAAAGCTGCATTTAATTGAATTCTGAAATTTGGAACTGGCTTTTGGGAAACAAAATTACCCACTGCCTGAATGAGCTGAACCTTCTGGAGACAGCCTCTGTCAATTGCTGTTACACATTTTGGTCTCAGTCAAACCATTTTCTGTCATCCCCAGCTGTGGGCAATCCCTCATGGGATCATGCTTCATAAAAAAATTCACTGGAGCTGATGAAACAATATGTGCGAGGAGAGCCCATCTAAAGGGAGTAAGAGCTGGCCCTAGTGAAAGCATCACTGGAGGAAAACAGTCTCAGCTTGGTGTTCTGCTTCATTCCTATCACTGATGTTTGTTTTTACCATTCCTGGTAGGTTTGCATGAGTGACAGAGCTTGATTGCTCCATGCTGCTAGCAGAGGTCTGCTCTCATTTCCCAGTGCCTGATGGCCCATGCAGCTGATTGCACTGCCCGTTTATCTTTCCAGCCTAGGACAGAGTGACATCAGTTCAGCACTGATCCATATATAATCAGATCAGGGTTAGGACAGGCTTTCTATTAGGTCTGAGTAAACAGACTCTTCCCAAGCTGGTAATCTGAACTTTTTCATTAGTGTGTAGCATTTAGGCAAAAAAACAAACCTCAAAATGTAGAGCAGCTGAGGTTCATTCTTGCCACCTCATTAATTTTATTACCATCTGGTCTCTATATTTTGGATTAGTGCCGAGTTATGCAAGCTCTAATAAAAGGTAATATTTGAATAGCAAGGGAGATAAATAAGAGGCTAACAATGCATACATGTCATTATTAACCCCCTCGGTGCTGGCAGTTTCTCTCCATCCAATCGAAAGGAGTGCTTACAGCATATAAAATGTCCAAAAGAGTAATCTAAATCAACAATTCTCACCAAAACTCTCCATCATCTACTTGCTTATCCAGAGCCTGTTTTTGTTTAGGATCAACATAATTCCACTCAGGGGCACTGCAGACAAAGCACAAAAGCACATTGTTCAGCTGTTGCATTTTATTCTACAGTGAGATTTGAGTTAGATTCTATCTAGATAAAGGAGTATATATTTCTTCAACAAATAGATCTTGCACCCCTCTAAATGACAGCACACACCGCAACCTGACTGTGCTGGGCTGGAATTGGACTGCAGCAGTATTTGCAACAAATAAACCTTGAATTGAATCTCCCCTGCTAGGTGCCAGAAGGTGCAAACAGACTGCCTGGATTAGGAAATTCACATTCTGAAAGTCAGTCAGAGCTCCTGCATTTCAAGATTTATTGGGGTGCCTGATATCCTCCCTAGGGAAATGATACCACCTCCATTGTTGGGGATCATAAAGGAACAGGAAAGTAAAAAGGTGAAATCAGAAAATTTACTGTAGAAACAGAGTTGCTTCCTTGCCATTCTGGTATTAATGTGCTCAGGATGGATTCTGCCCTGATCTGCTCCCATGTGACAATGCAGTGCTGAACCTGCCTCAGCAAGGCTGCCCCATGGTAAAACAGGTGTGACAAAACCAGGATATGGCATATGTGTGTGCCTGAGGCACCTTACCTTGGGGCTGAGCGAAGCAGCTCTGATAAAAGTAAAATTAATTGTAATGTTATCTCTATCCTTAATTATGATACCTCAGCACCCAGGCTGCAATCAGTCAGGTCAGGAAACTGAAATCTCAAAGTGCTGCATGAAAACATATATTGTGGCCCAAATGACAGTAAAATTTATGCCATTCTAAATATAAAAGTAGAAGAGGTGTTGTCACTACCACGCTCCCAAGATAGTTGAAGCCCAGACAGTTTCTGAGAGATTTTGAAAATTTTGTGTCCTTATCTTAGTCACCATCCCAGATTTTTCAAGATTCTCAGATAGGTACCAAATTTTGGTGTGATTTAGAGCTGAGCAACCTCAGAGTCAAAGCAGAGGTATAATGGTTTACCCCTGCTTTAACTCCCAGGAACAGGACTGGTTTGTATATTTTACTTAGGTCCTGGAATCACTGGTAGGATCAATTTGAGAAAAAAATGTCTTGCAAAATGATGTGGATGTGGCTTGCATTGGGCTGCTCGGAGCCAAACCAAGGGCTGTTGTCTCTGATGAGAAAATTCCGCCTGAGGCAGGTATTAATGCCCGCTGGAAAGATTGGATCAATATCCAACCTTGGTAATAAATTAATAGTGTTTTATTCCAACTGATTTAGTAGCTCTCCCAAATACACTTTGTGATTGGATTAACTGCATTGTCCCAATTTAATTTTTAATAGAGTCCAAAATACACCAAAGAGAGAGAAGCAGGGGCATATAAAAACCTACTTATCACTCCAAGATCCAGTCCATTCTACTTCACCCCAGGGATTCCTAAGCCTCACTAGTTTCTCTGGCCGTCCTCGGTAATATACCTAAAAGATCCACAACAAACAGAGCCTGAGCACTTCCATTATTCCAGTCATCAAAGGGCAATTGCTTTTCAGATAGGATAAAACATGATTTGTACTTGTGTGATGCAGTCCATTACAATTTGCAATAGTTAAAAAACACCTAGATGTCTTCCACCCTTATTTTACATTATCCTGTGCCTCCAAGTGAGCCATTAACTGCAGCACTCACCATTTCATATAATGACAGCAACCTGCAAGGAAAAATATCAGCTACAAACCAGTAAAATATCTACATCCTCAAAAGCAGGGAACATAGCACAGCACTGCACAGCAAGGTTGGAAGGAGGTTATCTGGCATGGACATCTTTGTAATGACTTCAACTTCAGAGGAACAGGAATACCTGGGGCTCACTCTGAAGATGAGACTCAAAAAGTTCATCAAAGAGGCTTTTACTCTTTTCCCATCAGCTCTGACTGGGAAAATGCTCTCTCCCACCTCACACAACATAAACACATGGGGAATGGCTGCCTCCTCTCCTGCTCCTCCTTTCTGTACCCTGAATTTTGGCAACAGCTTGGCGCACTTTTACACTTTGTACCCCAGCCTGTTGGTACCATACAAATGGCAGACTGTACAATGTGCTCCATACCACTACTTGTACAGAGCTTCTGACCTGACTGAGTGCTACAGGTACTTCCTTTTTCTGTATGAATGTATAAAAGTTAGGAATATTTTTATGGTCGGTCACTGAAAGACATCAGAAAGTTGAAGGCACTGCAGTGTTGCAACCCCAAGCTGGTTTGCCTGATGGCCCCAGAGAGGCTGGCTTACCTCCTCTGCTCCAGTGATAGAGTAAGCATGTCCTTTTACCAGCTTCAGACTTGTGATTGCTTCTATTTCAGCTGTAGCAGTTATCTGGAGCAATAAAAGCATGCACATTTATGATTATATATTGCGTATGAACTGAGCTTTCATAAACAAATTAATATGGGGGAAGATATCCAAAGTGGTGTTCACAATGAATACCAATATTCTTGATGCAAAGTATATTAAATTAAGGTGAGAGCCACAGCAAAAGCTGTAGTTTCATGTCCCTTAATATGCAGTCCAAGCACAGAAGAAATTCAAGAATGTACAATGAAATCTATCTCTAAATCCAGTTCCCAGCTCAGGTGACAGATCCAGTCACATGCAAAGATGTGTTCACATGAACTTAGTTCTAACCTGTCTCAGATGAGATCCAGTATAGAAAAACTGAATTCTGATAATTCTGTAAGCCACAATGCAAACAAGAAAATTAAACAGGATGTGAAAGGTGTGACGTTTTCAAAACATGTTCAAACATCATCTGTAACTTGAGAGTTACAGTTTGTATTATAGGTGTCAGTAATCCTTAGGACTGAAAAACAAAGCCGGAATCAGACTACCGGCTACAACAAAGTGTCTCAGTGAGTTTGTCTCTGGCAGTCAAATGTCTGGAACTGAAATTACATAAAATTTGAATGAGAAATGATATTCAGAGAATGGAGTTCATGAAGACCAGCAGGCTGTTCACAGTTCTAAGTATTACCACATGCTGTCATGGAAATAGGGAGACATGATGAGCATTGGTTATTTAGAACCTTGTCCAAATTTTTTGATACTGAATTCAATAAAGATCTCACATTAATTCAGTTTGCTCTTGTAGCAGACTTTCCTACCTATATTTTACATTGGTCTGGGCTTTTGTCACAGTATGGGCCAGAGCCCTGGGAAGCAGAGCAAGGAGAGTAAAGACTTGTCAATCCCAAATCCCAAATCCCACATTCCAATCCCAAATCCCAAACCCCAAATCCCAAATCCCAAATCCCAAATTCCAAATCCCAAACCCCAAAAATCCCTCTTACATCGATGGAGCAGCCAAGCAGTGACCCAGCTCTCAGGGCCTTCTGGATGATTTGGTAGAGGTTTGAAGGAGCCCTCCGTAGCTCATAGGACTCAGAGATGCCTCCAGTAAAATCCTCAAAGCCCTCCACAGTGGAGCCTCCTGCTAGAGCTTCATAAGAGCCATTCAACCTGTGGGGGGAAAGGATAAGAGCTATACAAGGGTCCATCTCCACCTGCAAGCACAATGTGACCTGGGGCAAAAAAATTCAAGCCCCTTGAAATACAGTTGGCACCACCCTTTATGGACCCAGAGGGAACTGTAGATGCGGGGTGGGAGGGAGGCTGCCTTAGAATGAAGAGTGTTGTGACTGACATCCCTGGTCTGGGCCACCACCAGAGGCACAGCCCCCACCCAGCCCCGTACTTGGCGTAGGCCTTCTCCAGCAGCGCGCTCCAGAACTCGTTGCCTTCCTCCGAGTGCACGAAGAGCAGCTTCCCGTTCTTGGTGGGCAGCCTGTCGTCCACCACCACGTCCACCCACTCCCCATACTGCCAGAACTGAGGGAAGGAAGAAAGGAAAAGATGATGGAGGCTGGTGTGCCCGAAACAGCTCCACGCTGCCATCCTCCTACTCCTTCACCTGTCATCCCCCTGCAGAAGCCACTGTAGGGTTACTCCCGTGCTGGGTCCTTCTCCTTTGTAATAGACAAACTCCTCCCAGCTACATGGATCGTTCAGCAGCTTTCTTAATGCTATATAAAATTTTGTTGATAGGAAATATTAACAGCATCTTGTTGTACATAGCATCAAAAACATTGTCTGAACATGTAAACTGCATTTACACGGTGGACAGCCCAGAAAGCCAGCATAGAGATAGGATGCTCTGAACTATCTCAAGGCTCAAACCTTAAGGGAAAAAAAAAAACAATATGCCTGTAAAAATGCCTGTAAAAAGAGATCATTTAAAGTGGAAGTGCTCAATAGTGTTAATCACTTCTGCAAATACTAGGAAACATGAAAAAACATTGCTAGTGCTAAATTTTGGCCTCAAAGCTAGAAATGTTTATTCCAGGATTTGCTGCATTCCTGAAAGGAGAAATGATAATTCACACCATAACACTCAAAGGTGAGCTGGTGGAAGGGCTAGGTATGTGTTCTAAAACTTCTGTCCTCACCAGAACAGCTCCTTTAGCAGGGGAATCTACACTGCTCCCACCTGAGCTTAACCTCCAGTCAAAGCAGGTTGTCTAAATCCCAACACTCTGGCTTCACAGGCAAGGAAATAAAGGCAAAGCAGGGAGGGAAAGGGAGGAAGCAAAAGGCAACACACCAGCCTGCATTCACTCTCAACAGCTGGCAGCAAAAGAGCTTGGTTTGGGCTCATGCAGCCTGATGGTTCAGATCAGTTTACAAAATCTGCAGAACTCCCCAGAGCCCCATCTGTAAGACAGCAGAACCTCACCAGTTAGCAGGTGTCATTCAACATTATTTAACTCTGTTCTTATTTTCTTTCTCTCTCCCCCATCAATTTCATGTACACACTGTAACTGTTGATTATTTCACATGTTCCAAACAAAACAAAACAAACAAACAAAAAAAACCCAAAAAACAAACAAACAAAAAACCAACAAAACAAAAACCCACAGAAAAAAAATCTGAAAAAATCTGCTTCTAATTAAATACTAGTATTTTCCTTTTTTATTCTCAATCCCCTGATCGCAGGGTACCTGGAAATGAAAGATTCCAGCATAGTCCTCCTGGAAACTCTGAGCCTTGGGAACAACACGGAACAGAATATCTGGATTCAAAGTGAGAGATGCAATGGCAGCTAGGAGCCAGCAATCGCCTAAAAAAACACATTACAAGGCAGAAAAGTTCATTAATAACTCCATAAGTTACACTCTCACCTGGACTAAAATGCCAGCAGTAAAAGCTATGCCAGACTCAGTCTTGGTTCAGCGGTCCATTCTTGTTCTGTTATCTCTCTCTTTTGCTCATTTTCCACTCACCCAAACCACACAGGTATCCTGGGGCCTCTGAGGCTGACCATGGTAGTAATTTGAATGGTCCAGTTTGTACTTTGATTTTGTAATGAAGCTGTGAAAACAGGCTGCTTCACCTAAGCTTATTAGTGCCCTTGGGAGATCAAAAGCACAGCCAGAAGGAGAAGGTATTTGAGGTGTGTGGGTTGCAAAATGGCTGGGCAGGACAGAGTTAATGACCTGTGGTACTTTAAGTAGACTCAAGCCACTACATGTGGGGCAGACAAGGGCTCAGGAGATGTCCAGTGGAGGGCAAAAGCTCTGGGTTGATAGAAGGATGGTGGGACTTCCATTCCTATCTTTTGGAGAAGGTTCAGTGGATAGCTGGAACAGCTGTGGGCCTATTCCGCCTCAGCCCTTTCTTTGAAGGTCTGAACTTGAACTTGGAGCTACTGCCAGAGATTTGCCCAGCAGTCTAATGGAAGATGAAGCCTCCTGGGTCCTCTGAAAGGAGGTCAATCCTTTCTTTAGCCCATTCCTTACTCCCTGGAGGCAGTGTGCCTTGCAGCTGGAGCTGTTTGCAGGGTTGGTTTCCTGTTTATTGAGGATTGGAGGCTGAGTGAGCAGAAGCCTCTGTCACACCCCGGTGACTCGTCGTGTTTGTACACTGCCAGCAGCAGGAGGAACTTCTGTGGTTCTGCTTTATTTCTGAGGTGTGCAGAAAGCCTCGCAAAAAAAAAAACTGCTCTGAAGGTACTAGCATTTTCCTGGTTTCCTGAGGATCATCTGTGCCAAGACATAGCTCCTTTGGCAGGTGCATATTCTGCAGAAGGAGCCGGCATCACAGCTCTTGCTTCAGAGGTAATAAGTGAATTGAGAAAACAAGGAAAGGGTTTAATCTGCAGCAAGACTGAACATCCTAGAGCAGCAGTTAACTCTTTATATTGACTTGGGATTTATGATTTAATGCCATGGTGAATACAAGTGTAAAAGTAGGATGAAGGGACTTGCCAGGTGCTCTCTGCTGCCTGTACCCCACAGGGAGGTACCCAGATGGCTCCTATGAGCTGCTTTGAGAAACCTCTGGAAAGGAGTGTCCCCTGGTGTAACCACCTGAGCTGGCTGATCACACTGTGGGTCCTAAGTCATGATATGCAATATGATATATTTCTACCTGTACTGGCAGTTCAGGCCTTTCTAAAGAGGAGGGGAAATCCATACTTTATATGTGACGTGCTGCTTGAGCCTTCCCCCAGGATTTTCTGCCTTATCTTGGCTGCCACATTCAGAGAAGAGCATTCAAGCTGGAAGGGGGCAGACAAATGGTTGCATTGCCTGCTTCTCCTTCATGCAAGTGCATTTTTTAAGAGAAGAGGTTAAAAAAATTTGTGCTCATCCTATACAAGTGAGGTTTGAAGAGAAAGTGTGAGGCAGGTTAAATGCTGCTTTGCAGAAAAGCTGTTTGAGGCAAGGGCTCTTAGTTGAAAGATAATATTTCCTTTGCAGAGGAGGAGATAAAATAAAAGGATTGTGACATGTTTAAAGTGGAAATAGGGAAAAGTCGATGCTCTGCATATAGAAAAGAAAGTCCAGAAGCCTCAGAACATCTATGAGCAAAAACCTTCTCAAGAAGGGATCAACTTGGTGGCCTGTAAATTTCCTCCCAGCCTTACGTACTTAGGTATAAAATAAGCAAAATTATAAGAGCACAAGGTCTGAGGAAAAAAAGGCTTTAAGAACATTCTCTTCCAAGGAAATGTAGATGCAGGAAAAAATGAGACTGAGAACACTCAGATCTGCTTTGTAGCTATTTCTTCGAGGCTTTCCTTAGTACAGTGTATGCCTTAAGCTGTTAAAATCTCTGTTTTCCTTGAAGAAGTAGAAATAATGGTGATAAGTCTGGGGAATGGATTTTCAGAGGAGGAAGAAGAAAAGCCATATCAAGTCAGAACTGAAATCCTCATTTTTCCGATGCTGTGGCTGTCGCTGGCATGCTGTGAAGTGCAGAATATTATTTCTGAGAAGGAACCAAGGTGGGTGTCTCTAGTGATCCTGTTGTGTCCCTCCACCCTGTAAGACCAGAGAAGGCCAGCAGCAGTAACAAACTGGTGCTCTCCCAGTGTTGCAACATCTGGAACAGTTTCCTCTAAAATCTTGGCCAGGATTTTAAAGCCAATGAGTGAGAAACTACTCCAGGTTTTGCTGAGGATGGTGTATGTTGGATGAACAGCTGGGCAGAAGATTGGTGAAATGAGGGGGTTTTCTTAAATATGTTGTTTACTTCCCTCCTCAGAACTAAACAGTTTCAGAATCTCAGCCCAGAGGATGGCAAATGCAGTGTGAAATCCTTCAAGGCACCTTTCTTACAGCATGAATTAATTTCTTAGCAGCTGGGAGAGTGAGCAACCTGGATGCTGCAGGCTGTCTCCAACACACCAATACAGTCTGACCTCCCAGGGAAGCATTTCAGGGCATTGCTGCTCAAAGCACACCTGGGAAGAACTGTGTTGGAAGAATTGCAGTGCTGGACTTGGTCTTAAAAGCAGCCATGCCTCCCTAGAGCACTGCAGAGTCCCATCTCCAAATCTTGCTTTCCAGGGTCTAATAGCTTTGACTAAGCTTGTGCCAACCAAAAGGAACCAGCTGGGAATTGGTTAGTAACTTGATAAAAAATGGAAGTGTGTCTGAATGTAGGTGGTTTGGGGACATCTTTGGATAGCAGAGATGCACAACATTCAGGCTCCTGTGATATTTACTTTCAGAGGATGTAGGAATCTGTCCATATCAAGGAGCTTCCATGACAGGGCCTAAATTGTGCAGTTGGCTTCTTACCTTCTTGTACACCATAATGGGATCCTGGCCTATTAAGAAGCCTTCTCAGCCCTACTGGATTAATATATGACTAGTTCTAAAAGAGGACAAATTGGCACTTCCTTTTCCCTTTTTCAAAGTTCAACACCATTTTGCCAGTAGCAAGTTTCACAGTTCAGTTTGTGATTGTGCCTACAGCACAAGCTCCCCAGAAAGGCACCTTATGTAGGACCCTCAGACATGTTCTGGTTCAGCTGCAGGTTAAAAGTAATCTTTCACTCTGTGAGGAAACTATTTCATTCCATTCCTAAAAAGGGAATTTTTTTGAGGGAGAGAAAAAGAGGCCAACTGATCAATTAATTAGAATGTATTTCAAATAGTCTCACAGTCAGAAAAATGACAATATCAAAAATAATTTCTGCTCGCCGTATGGGTTTAAAGTTGCAGCATTATAGTTTATAAAAATAACTATTTTTTTTAAAAAAAAAGCTTTCTCAATATTAGCCCTCCAATCACTTATGGACACATATCACTGCTTCTGTTCAGTGTCATATTTCATGAACAAAAGTTTCAAACAAATGCCAATTACAGTGTTTACTGCTGCTACGGAATGTCCTATAAAGAAGCCAGCTTGATTTCTGGATCTGAAGTCATTTGAAATGTTAGTAAATGGGATTTTTTTGCTGTTGTGTTTTTGGGGTTTTTTGGTTTTTTTTTTTTTTGTTTGGTTGGTTGTTTTTTTGTTTGTTTGTTTGTTTTTTAATTTAAGCAATCCTGACCTTGAATTTGTGGTGGAAAATGAAGCCTAGCCATGCCTATCTCCTCTGTGTGTGTGTGTATTTATATATAGATATATATACAGACATGTGTGATCTTGGAGAGCTACTTTGACTGTTAGTGCACTTGAAATAGAATCCCTTGCTGCTCACAGGTGTCCTGAGTTGGCTCCAGCTCTCAGTGCTGCCCAGGCAGCCCTGGCTTACAGAGATAATCAAATTGCTGCGGCGAATAACGCATCCTTGGTGACCTGGCAGCTCAGCCACTCCTCTGTATTGATGATGTTTACCCAAGCATGCTCCACTTGCAGAGGCCATAAAATAAATGAGAAATTTGATTCGTTTCAGTTGCTCCAGAGCTGTGCTCACTTTCTGTTTAGCTACCATCAAAGTGTCTAGACACAAAGCATCTAAACTCTCCTTTGACCTAGAGATGGCGAATTTCAGCCGAAAATCCAAGTGTCTGGTTCCAGGATGCAAGTGGACAGCACAGAGTCATTTCTGTCCGGAGTCTGTTCTGGCTTGTTGCTGTTTCAGCAATGCCTGGTGTTCAGAAGGGATCCAAAACCAATGCTGTAGCTTCCTGGATTGCCAAGCAGCTCTGACTCTCAGCTTTAGTCTCTGCTGGAAGCCCTTGTTCAGAGCTTGTAGTACCTGCGGCATCACACCAGACAACAAGGAAGCACTGACCCCACTAGCTTATAATTTATGGCAGTGCAGGTTGCCTCTGCTTTGAGAGTTTAAAGACTTTCTTAGGTTTTCTATGGAAATTAATTCTGTACTGCAGCTGTGTACAAAAAGCCAAAGAAGAATCCAGCAAAGGAACGGGCTTTCTTCTCCTTGGAGTATCCGAGTTGTTAGTGAATGTATTTTTAATATCAATGGGATTTATTTGCTAGAAGCAGGATCCCAAATATCCTTGAGCCCATGGGATTGAATGTCAGAAGGGCCATGTATTAATGTCTATAGCAAAATAAGTGAACGAGCCCAGTACTATTAAGTTCTCTCCTGCCCACAACCTCAACAGGCATCAGATCAATCTCAGAGCTGTCAGGCTTTGGTTTGTTCTCCAGGATACCTCTAATCTCCCCAAATCTGCCTGTAGGACGAGGCAAGCACAAAGCCCATGTGGGGCTGGATCCTGGGCTGGTGTGAACTGGTGCATTTGCCTTGGCTTCAGGGAGCTCCTGCAGCTGCCAGCCCAGGGAGCTGCTGTGCCCAGAGTGGCCTCTGGGCATCCAGAGCAAAGGCAACTCATGAATAGAAATAGTGTGGATCTGGAAAGCTAATATTAAACCAAGGGGCTTTAAGTACATTTTATATTATTTAAATTAAATTTATGCCACTTACTTCTTAAGAACTTCTGCAAACAGTCCTCAATTTACCTTACTCAGATAGCAGCAAGAAAACTTCGTAAGTCACCTTTAATAACTAAGACTATGTGACTACATTTCAAGTTGTTACTAGGCTATCAAAAAGGTATGGTTCAAAGAACTTTTAAAACATTTCAAGGCTTTCAAGTCCCCATCAAACTTCCCAAGCTGATATTCATCTAGCTTACGCTGTTGTCAAAGAAATAAGTTTAATGGAGTGAGACCAGCTCTGGGTTTTCTTGTTCCTTTTGTTCACATAAACCCAGACCTGCAGTGTTATTTTTAAAAGAAAAGAAACATGTCAGAGAATATTATTAAAAATAGGCTCTATTTCTCTAAAGGATGTGTTATCCAGTCACATACGGGGTTTATGTAAATATGTAATCAGGGTCTGTTTCAATAGAAGTGTTTTACATGAGGGTTTTAGTAACAAGGACTTTGATATTCAAGGTATTGGATCAAATATCAAAAAAAGCTGAGTATGCCTCAGAGATGTAAAGCAAATACCTGAAGGCGAGAAGGCAAATCCCATGCCTGCAGTTTATTTTTGTGAAGGGTCAGTGTGTGTAGAAGCAACTGTAAGCAGCCTTGCAGAAACAAATTGGATTATCTTTCATTATTTTCTCTTTTTCTTCTTTTTTTTTCTTCTTTTATTTTTTTTTTCTTTTTGTGTGTGTGTGTGAGAGAGAAAAATCAAGCTTCTAATAAGAGCAGAATCAGATTTTGGGGCTTTTCTTCTAGTTTTGGGATAGTTTTCAGGACCAGCCTTTGGGTTCCTGCCCACAAAAAGATGTCTTGGGAAAACCCAGAGCAAGGCACCCTCCCCAGGAGGTTTTGGTGTCCAGTTCTGTTGTTACCACTATGTGACAGATTTTGGTACTGATCTCTAAGGAAAGCCCATTTAGCACAAGGGACTGGGACTCCACAGAAACATTCAGCAGGTGACAGAAACAGAAAAGGGCTCAGGGTATTTGTATTCAGTTTCTAGGCTAAACACGAATAATGAACAGACCTCTTCTAGTTTAAAAACAGATAATATTTTTCAGTCTTATAGCTTGGAAACTGGGAAAATGAGGTTTTACTTCAGGGGTATGTTCTTAATTTTTTTTTTTTTTATGCCATTATAGAAACTTTCCAAATAGGAGGTGACAAGAAATGTCACTTTTATTACTTATTTGAGCCATTCTCCTGAAATACAGTAAGTGATTTCCCCATACTCTGTTTTAGCATCCACCAAATAAATATCCTGGAGCAAGTATATGATTTGGAATCTTTTTTTTTTTAGCATTTGGAGCACAAGCCCACACACCAGGGAATTTTTTAGCAAGTGCTTTAATAGTGCCATGTTTACAAGAGCAGCACTGGTGTTATTTATCGCCAACGACTTGCAGAAATTGTTTCAATCTCATTTGCACAATGGATGTGCTGGAAGACCAGCGAGGTCAGGAGTACTGCAGTTAGCAGCACAGGAGGGAGAAAGGCTGATTTCTCTGTGTCTAATCTATCAAATTCTCATTACAAGAGTTTCAGCCTTCTCGCCTCTCTATGCAGTCAAGGGTTTGCTGCTGCTGTCCTCTGCAGCTGGATCTCATCAGTGAGGCAGGCAGGGAAGGAGCTGCTGCTGCAGCTACTCTGAGAGGGAATAAAGTCCCCTTACAGCTCCCTTCTGGCCACTTGCACAGCAGCTCTGTTTAGCCAAAGGCAAACACTGCAGAAAAAATGGGTAAAGGGAAGTTTTTTTATGATGGATGTCTGGGAGAGGATGAGTGCTGCCTGAGAGATACTTCCTCTGTATTCCTGATTCAGGGGGCTGAGCTGCACTGCCTTTTTTTTGCCTGAGTGGCTGGTTCCTGGTTGCTCCTGTTCCTGCTCACAGCTCTACATGAATGCAGTTCAAACAGAAAGGAGGGTTCAGCATGAGGGATTTGGAAAAATCTGTTTGCTGTGGATGGTATTACAAATTTTACATTCTCTGTTCATTTCTTTCTGACGTGGTCCTTGTTTCTAACTCATACTTGGACCATCCTGCTTGACACAAAATGGCACATCACAGACCCACTCCCCCTACTAAACCAGTTCCTGTTCTGTTCCTTGGTTGTTGTGTATTTGTTTTGTGTGAAACTGAGCCAGGAATTTGCTCTGCCTCCCAGATAAAAGCACCTAAGGACTAGTCTACAGCAGAAAATTTCCCTGGTGTCCCTTGTCCCCTGAGTCTTTGGAGCTGCTCTTGCTGGCATGGGCACAAATCTCACTCTCCTGCCTCAGGGCATGTGCTCCCATGGTTAGACTGGCATCCACCTCTGTCTTAAGAGGTCAAAAGCAAACCAGTTTTCTGTTCCACATAATTACTGCCTTCCTCCAGGAGCCATTTTGGTGTCTTCCAGTTTTGACATAGCTCTAACAAACCCACATATACTCTATCTCAGGCAGCAGTGCTGGTATGTGAGTCCTCTTCTTGGGTGTCTGTCCCTCCATACTATGTCTGGGAAGTAGCCAATAAAATGGTTCATGTATCATGAGTTTTTAAATGAAGTTTCATTTCTTTTTCTTCTTCCAAAGCAAAATTCAGAAGCACTATACATACCCAGCTCTCCTTGGCAGACATCTGTTCGGGTAGCTCCTCCAATTATAAACTGAGGGTTGGCACATAACTCCTGAAAAGACACCATTTCAAAGTTTGCATCACCCTTTCTGGTCTGAAAAGTTTCCTTTTCTTGTTCCTTGTTTCAATATTCAAAAACTATTAAACACTTTGAACACGTCTTTAAAAATATACCCTTTCTCCTCTGTCTGATTAACATGGTCCCAGGAAAAAAATTATTTTTTAAATTGAGGGCTGCATGTATTTTTTTGAGGCAAATCCTGATGTCCTTTGTTACTAGGCACTGACACTGATACTACTGAGAATTTTTGATACAGTGGGGCCAGAGGTGAAAATTCACCTCAGCATTTACATTTTGTTTCACCTTGCTGAGACTTTGGTTCAAGCAGCACAAAGGAGCTGGTGACCCTAGCTGCTGCCTGTGCTACTGGAACTGTGCTAAGTTTCCAGTGCCAACAGTGTGGAGGATGTTCCTCCACCCTGACCCTGCTTCCTGGGAGGCCAACCACACAAATGGTTTTATTAGCAACAACACCCCTTTCTTCCTGGCCCTTTGGGGCCAGCCAAGTGGGTTATGGCAATGACTGTCCCTCCTATCCCTACTCCGAGCTCTCCAACAACTCATGGCCTATATTAGGAAGTCGTTATTGGCTCTCTAGAGACAAAAGCCTTTTCTGTTTTTCTGAGAATGTTCCATGAGCTTCTGGATGGCAGCAAGGAGCAGTTTATAGGAAGCCTAACTTGGCAAGCAGAGTTGAAGACAGCTTAGGCAGTCACTGGCTCTCCTCGAGAGCAGCACTTGGCAGCTCTGAGCATCCCATGGAGAGCCAGAGACAACCCAGGACTTCTTGTGTATGATGGAGAGCCACTTTATGAACCTTCCCTCCAATAGGAATCATCTCAGCTACATCCTTTTGCTCCTGTCCAGTGGAGAGGAGGCCAGCAGTAGTTTACCCACCGCACAGAAGGTTTTGTGTCATTTTTTCTCTTCTCCTTTCAAAGTGCTGCACCTGGTGTCAGTCAGCTGCATATGACTTATTACTCACCCAGACACCTGTGATTCCTGAGCCACTCCCAGGTGCCACATGCACCTTTCACACAGCCCAGCTTCCCTTCAGGAGTCCCACAGGCTGGTCTCTGGCAGGCAGGGCTGGGACATTTAACCCTGTTGGATCTCAGCCCTCACTTATTTCTTACCCTGCTGTGCTTGTGGCTGCACCTCTTCCTGCAGCAGGATCAACACTGTTCTTGTATGAGAAACACAAGACTAATTTAATGAGTTTTCTAAGGCTGATCTTCCCCAAGGACAGGCAAAGCCAAGAAACACATCCATGGTTTTTGTTGAGGTAACATCCAGTGCCAGAGTGAGGTGCTGATGGATAAGCAGGGTTGTCAGGGTTATTAAACCTGGAGTTACTAAACCTGCAAGTTTCTGTTTCTCACTTTTCAGGTGAAAAAATAATAAAGTCCAAGGCCTTGAAATTTTCTTCTCGTTCTCCTTTCCTCCACCAGATGGAGGTAATTAATTTGGGGGGGGGGGGGGCAGGCGGGGAGGAATCCCCATTTTTAAAAAATATTTCTTGATGCTGCAAAATGGCAAAGGTGAAGTAAGTGGGGACAAAAATAAATTACTGAAAAAGGAGAGTGCAGAAAAATCTCTCCAGCCCTGATTTGGTAACTTAAAAAAAAATCATCATCTAATCTCTGCTGATGAAAATTACTTTCTTAGAATCACAGGCCATTTCTATGATATAAGTATTTAGGTAATAACATTTCCAGTCAGTTGCTATTTAGCTGTTACAGGCAGCTTGAAGTGAGGCAGAGGATTTTATTTAGGTATTAGCCTGATTTCCTGAGGGGCACAGTGGCAAGACCTCGGTGTGGGTGCTGCTACAAATGAGAGTCAGTGGGGTGGCTCATGGTCTGGTGGGGCTTTTGCATCCACCTCTGGATTGCACCCTGACCTTGTAGCTCTCTGGAGCTGGGATGGACAGGAGGACAGCAGATTGCCAAGAAGCAGATGCCCATGAAGCAGCTATAGGATTTATAATGGGCTGAGAAGATGGTGATTCCTTTTCCCACCCCCTGTCCAACTTTGCTTCTGCCGTGGAAGTAAAGCAAGAAGATTTAAGAGGAAAATACCTACAGGAACAGTGAATATTCAGCTCAGCAGTGATTTAACCTGGATGTTCAGCTGGGCTTTGGTTAGCTTTGAACCCAGTGAAATAAGAGAGCACTCTTACCGTGGGGCGCTTCCAGATGATCCCCCGAGTTTTGAAGGAATACGGTCCCAGGTCCTGGTAGCCCAGAGCAGAAGGACAGGCTGGGAACTCTTCATCCTTGAACAGCGTGCCAGTCTGCAGGCACTGCTGCTTCAGGGCTTCATAGTCCTGCTTCAAATACTTGATGGCATTCCTGTTGGAGCCCAGCCCGTCCGCTGCTGCTCGTTCTTGGCAGAGTCTCGCCGTGACCCTGGCCATGCTGCCCACCTCCAGCACCTCTGCAGCTCTGCCTCTGCCTCCAGGACGAGGAGAGGAGGTGGATATGGGCAGGCAGCAGGCTCGGGTGGAGCCAAGGACTGCCCCGAGTGCTCCAGCAGCCCTGCAGGGAGGAGGCACCAGGAGAGCAAATATGTACCAGGGGACAAAGGCTGGCATCACGGGCACTGCCTGCTGCTGCTCCCATGGTATTTGCTCTTTTTGCTGTCCCTTTTTAAAATACTCTTTTTTAGCCAGAAGCCAGGGAGAACTTTTTGCAGGCGCACCTGTTACCAGATGGAAAGAGACTGTGTGTATTCCGAGTGCTGAAAGTCTGGTTTAAGGGATCAGTCCTTTAAAAATTCAGGTGAAGATGGTTCAAAACTCCTTTCCTCCTTCTGAAATGGGACTCTATGCTTTTGGAGGGTTGTACAGCCACAAGACCTGGAGCTGGATATCTATTGCTACAGTTTACATGGCTATGGAGATGCCATGGAGTTTTAAAGCTAGGGAAAATCAAAAACCAATTCTGGCTTTAATGACATTTTCTTAAAAAGACCCTCTTTGGTACTCTCAAAGGAGTATGAATTTATAATTTAATTTATTAGCAACAAGAGATGTGAAGTTGAGAGAGCTATAGCTGGCCACTTGCAGAGGCCAAGGATACAACCGAGGAGTATGACCTAGGCCAAAAATGAGAAATTGTTTCACTGGATAGGAGTGAAGCTGCTAAGCCCTGCTACCCCTCTCCCGTATCACTTTAGGCAGAAGTCACTAAAATGTCCCCGTCTATAAAAACAGGGTGTGGTCTCAGCTAGTGAGAGATTACCCATCATATTTACAGTCTTCTGGTGGTGTTTCCTGCATATAAAATTTTCACAGGCTGAAAACAAAGAAAGCCTTGGGTGCAAAAGGCTTTATAGACCTTAGGAAATAGTGGTTCCTATTCTTGTAGAAGAAAAACTCCATTTCTACCCTAGCAACCCCATTTTGTAGTGACACAGGGGGCTGCCTTTGTAGATTTAGGAACTGAAGGAGGAAATATTTTCCATGGAGCACAGCTGCTCTCTGCTGTCATCCTGTGGAATGGCTGGGATTTCCCAGCTGGGAGCTGGGTAAACAGTAACTTTGTTTGCCAAGGAGCACGTTGGATGACTACCTCTAGGTAAATTTAGACAGAAGGTGTGGGGAAGGGAAGAGAGAATTTTTAAGGAATGAAACTGGTGAGATAAGGAATCCAAACAGAGGCTAGCCGGGTTGCTTGTCCACAAATATTTGAAGAGAGTGAATGCAGAGGAGGAAACAAAATTACTTGTCAGTTCTAGGCAGTGAAGGCTGGGCTGAGGGAATTAATATATCAGTTACCCCAAAATTAAACTAATTCTGTTGAAATTGAGTAAAGAAAAAGAGTGGCCAGCATTTTATCCCTGTTGCATTTCAGTACTTCCAGGCATGTCTGTGTACTGAAACCGAGTGAGGAGTGGAATAACAAAAGGTTGAGGGGAGGTTTTTTTTATTTCCAGGGTGGATTTGTTTTCCTGCCAAAAAAACCCACTTAGGGGTACCCACTTTCTTTGCTCATGAGGCAGAATATTGCTTTCTTCTCCTACCCTGCATCAGTGCCTTGTGCTGAAATTCCCTCTGTTCCTGTGGTCTGGAAGACTGCTCCTAAATTGATGCAATGAAGCTGCAAGTTTGGCAACATTGTTCATGGAAAAGTGGAGTGTCCCAGAAATTGGAAAAGTTCATTTTGAACAAATGAAATATACTTGCATGTACTTTTTGAGACCTAAAATTGTTACACTGTGTGCTCTGCAACACCAGTTGCCACTTTCAGGAAAGAACATGAAATCTTGCAATATCAAAGGAGATCAATTTGGCAAGCTTTGGTCCATATCCCTGCACTTCATTGCATCCCATGCCTTTTCACAACTTTCACTTCAGCAAAGAGTTTAAAAATTTATTTTCAGTATCCATGCATTTTTACTAATATCATTCCCTCAATGTTCTGTCTTCCTCCTTGATTTTTACCCCTGATTTTGCAATGTCTGTGAGGTTAATTTTGACATTTAGTCCTTTCCACTGCAACTGATTTAATCTTGGTCCATTTATTTGTGGTCACTTAATTTCAAAATGTTTTTCTTTTTTTTCTTTTTTTTTTTTTCCAATTGCATTTTATTTAATCATATCTCCTTTCCAGAGTGGTTGTAAGGTTTACTTTTCTGTTTCCAAGATTTCACTGAGGATCAATATGGCAAGCTTTAGTGCATATCCCTGGACAGCCCATGCCTTTTGATTATTTTCATTTCAGCAAAACTTTAAATTTATTTTTTTTCAGTAAGCATGCCAATCCATTAATATCTTCCTCTCGATGTTCTCTCTTCCTCCTTGGTTTTTTCCCTGCTTTTGCAGCATCTGTGAGATTAGTTTTGGCATGTTTTGGTCCTTTTCTCTGCAACTTATTTCCTCCCAGACCATCTTCTTGAAGTCATTAAATTGCCAAAGGTTTGTTTTTTTTTTTTCAATTGCACTTTATTTCATCATATCTCCTTTCCAGAGTGTTTATAAGGTTTCTTTTCTCTTTTCAATATTTCATTCCTTTTCTGAAATTGCCATTTCAATGGGGATCAATTTCACATACTTTGGTCCATACCACTGCACTTCAAGGCATCCCATGCCATTTGATGGTTTTCACATTCAGGAAAGGAAACAAAATTTTGAAAACAGAAAAGAAAGACTTACAAACACTCTGGAAAGGAGATATGATCAAATGAAACACGATTTAAAAAAAAAAAAAAAAAAAAAAAAAAAAAAAAGGAAAATTTAGTGACTACAAGAAAATGGACCAGGATTACATGACTTGCAGTGGAAAGGACCAAAACATGCCAAAGTAACCTCATAGATGCTGCCAAAATAGGAGAAAAAATCGAGGAGGAAGAGAGAACATTGAGGGGAAGATATGAGTGACACAGCATGGATACTAAAAAAAAATATAAAAATCTTTGCTGAAATGAAAGCTATCAAAAGGCGTGGGATGCCATGATGTGCAGAAACATGACCAAAGCTTGCCAAAATTAACCCTCATTGGAATTTTGAAAACAGAAAAGAAAGATTTACAAACACTCTGGAAAGGAGATATGATGAAATGAAATGCAATTTAAAAAGAAAATTGGGAAATTTAGTGACTACAAGAAAATGGACCAGGATTACATGAGTTGCAGTGAAATGGACCAAAACATGCCAAAACTCACCTCATAGATGTTGCAAAATCAGGAGAAAAAAATCAAGGAGGAAGAGAAAACATTGAGGGGAAGATATGAGTGACATGGCATGGATGCTGAAAAAAAAAAATTTAAAATCTTCACCAAAGTGAAAGCCATCCAAAGGCATGGGATGCCATGAAGTGAAGGGATATGAAGCAAAGCTTGCCAAAATGATCCCCATTGAAATCACAAGATTTTGTTTCCTTTCCTGAAAGGTAGAGGTGAGCAGGCTCTGCAGGGTGAACCCTTGTGCATCACCAGAGTGTAACAGGGAAAGAAGATGAAAGGTAGGATCACCTCCCCTCTGGAGACAGCCTGAGAGAACAGAGGTTTATCAGTCTAGAGAAGAAAAGGCTCCAGGATGATCTTAGAGGACCTTCCAGTTCCTAGAGGCAGCTACCAGAAAGCTGGAGAGGGAATTTTTATAGGGTTCATAGTGATAAGACAAACAGGAATGTATCTTCAGACTGACAGAGGGGAGGTTCAGATAACATGAAGTAGAAATTCTTCACTGTAAAGATGGTGATGCTCTGGAACAGATTTCCCAGAGAAGCTGTGGATGTCTCGTCCCTGAAGTGTTCAAGGCCAGGTTGGATGAGCCTTTGGGTGAAAGGTGCCCCTGTTCATGATAGGAGGGTTGAAACAAGATGATATTTAGGGTCCCTTCCAACACAAACCATTCTATAATTCTATAATACAATCAGATTTTAATGATGAATTTCACTTTTTATATTTGGAAAGAGGCTGAGGACAACCCTTTTCTCTGGGGGAGGCTTGGACCAGGTGGCCACCCAATGTGCCCACCACAACTATTTGATTCTAGTGATTTGTCACAGCACTTCAAATCCGTTTTCCAAGCTTGATTAGCAACAGCATGATTTATTTTGTGTAGAATATGATACACAAGCACCATCTAGAGGATATAAAGGAGATGATGATGACTGTAGTTGACTACAGCAACAGCTGACAGCTGTATTACAGGAGGAAAAATTTTTAAGGTTCTCCATGACTCAAATACTGCTGCTGAAGTGGCAATAACCCCTAGGGTTAATAGTTATAACAATTATTCTGACTTTAGTTGCCCCTGGGATTTGCATGTTTTTGCCTGTCTCTTCTTGCTTTCCCTCTCCTCCTTTCTTGATGATAGCAAAAGGATGAGGGGGAATAAAGAACCAATTAAACCAGAAAAATACATCACCTGAATTTCAAAGAAGAGACTGAAAATTCCATACAGTCAGGACTGTTCTGTATATGGGGAAATCTTTAGAAGAAAATAACTGCCAATTACCCAGCCGTTTCAGATAAATTTCTAATATAGAGCATTAGAGAGAAATAAGAGGACTCTCCTGTACTGCATCACTTGGCTGATGAGGATTAAATTTGCTTTACTGTGTGGCAACCACATTTCTCTCTCTCTCAGGATTTTTCTTAGAGGTGCACAGAGAGAAAGAAAGAGAAAACCATTTCTATTTCTGCTCCTTGTTTTTCCTATGTGGAATGTGTTTGGAGAATTGTTTACCTGGGGTGATTTCTTGATTGGATTCTGGAGAGGTTTGTTTGACCCTGATGGCCAATCCAACCCACCTGCAGGTGGACTCGAGAGATAGAGAGTCACGAGTTGTGAGTTAGATATGGTGGTTAGAGAAAGTAGGTTTGTAGTTTTAGTATCTTCCTTGATATAGTATATTAATGTATTATAACATAGTTATAATAAGGAAATCATTCAGCCTTCTGAACTGAGTCAGATGTCATAATTTCTTCCTGTCGGGTTTGCCTGCATTTACAATATTACTGTACTGTACAGCACAAAAACAGATCAGTTTCATTCTGAGAGCTTGTCTTCTCATATTCTAGATGTATTGGTTCCTACCCACCCTATTGCTGTGAAAATGGAATGACTATCAATAGGAAAATGTAACACCACAGAAGATGATTGGGAGCTAAGAATGTTCCTAAATGTTTGTCTCTAAGATTATCATTTTAGAGGTTGCAATATTTTATCTGAGTGTTTGGGGTGGGAAGGGTTGCTACAAGAAGCCTGGCAGTTTCCCTGTTGGGAGACACATCTAAAATTAGCTCTGATGCTGCTTGGTTGTTTTATAAAAGCCACAAAATTGTTGGTGCCTGAGGAGGAGGAAGATGATATCCTGCAGAAGTAGTGCCTGCACCTAGGTGTGAAGCTCCACAGCATGAGTTGGGCTGATCCAGAATGATGGCTCAGCACTGGGAAGGACAGCTGGATTTTGCAGGATGACCCAGATCTTTCTGACACCTCACACTGAACTGGCCAGGGCTGGAGCCAGCTTGTGATGTTGGGAAAAGCTCAGTACCTCTCCAGATCCCAGCCTCAGGCAGGAAAGCAATTCCCTTCCTCATGAAACATCACTTCTGCTACTGCAAGCCTCTTGCCCTGGGAAAGCACCCTCATCCTCATCAGGAGGGGGCAGCTCCTGGGAAGGAGAACAGGAGCCCAGAAGGTGCATGGGCCCATTCCTCCCTTCCTGAGCTGCTGGCCATTTGTTCCCCAGTATCCATGTACAGAGAAAGGACAGGGGAGCAAGAGAGAGGAGGGATGATGCAAAGCAGAGCAGCTCTGGGTTACCCACAATTGCTGAGTGTGGACACAGGGAAGGAGAAACCATCCTGCCTGAAACTCCATACTGTGAATGGCAGCTGGATGCTCCGTATCAGGAGCCAGCATGAGCTGCTGCAGCAACAGCTGAAACCACCCACAAAATGTGAGCTGGGGACTTCTTTGAAGAGCTGCACGTGTGCAAGGAGATTAAGAAGAAATCCGATTTCTTTTTCCTTCTGAAATTACCTGGAGTTAGGGAGACAGAAGTGGGTAACTATTGGTGGAACTGCTACTTTCACTTAAGAGCATTACACTGGTCTCATAGTCAAATGGAAATCACCTCTTTCTTTAAAGAAAACGGGCATGTTGTGTGAATATGTAGAAAATTAAGGCATAGTGCTCAAAAGAACTTCCTTCCCTCCAACTGTGGATTCCCATCTACATCTGCTGCTGGGCTGGAAGTGGAAGCAGTTGACTCACCTGGCTGCAGAGGACTTGGTGGGCAGGGGCTGTTCAGATGGCTGTTGGGACAGCCAACTTCCCAGATAACAAGAGAAATTCTGTATTACACCAATATATCCTTGTTCTGCCAATAAACTACATGGGACAGCATGGTCCCTATATGTTTGGGACCAGTCTAACAAGCCTGGCTGGCAAATATGCATTTTCCCTGCATTGCCCAGGTACCTCTCCCCCTGCTTAATTGAATCGTTGCTGGTTCAGTTTCTTTCTGGCTTTGCTCCCTTCTGTTCATCTCATTTTCTGTTTGGCTCAGTCTCAACCCTCATTGCACCACAGAGACTCTAAGAAAACTCTGGTAGCTCTGACTGAGCAGAGCAGCCACATAAGAGTTCTTGCACACACTTGGTCTTGATTGTTGTCCAGCAGAGGCTCTCAGCTGCCAGCAGATTCCAATGTGGTCTGTATCATCTATGGGGCACATAAGAGATGGCTGAGAAAAACAAAGTAATTATATGACAAATTTTCAACCCACCTCAAACTTCTGCATCTGCTGGAAAACAGCTAGAGCAGAAGAGTTCACAAAGCAAAACTGTGAGCGAAAACAGTTGCTTTGAACTGGCTCTGGTTTCCTTTAACCCTGACTCTTGTAAAACCAGAGTTTGACCTGTGGCAGCTGTACAGATTCGAGCCACTGCGTGGAGCCAAAGAAACACTTTTTGAGCAGCCCTACAGCTCCCAGATCCCTCAAGTCAGGATGACCCACCGCCAGTTAAACTCCCAGGTGGTGAGGGGACATGCTGTTGTCTCCTGGTCCAGGAGATGGCCTTGCCTGTGAGATAACTCAGCAGTGCTTGAGAAATCTAAACAGCTGAGCAAAACTATCCTCCAGTGCCACTCTGTGTCCTGCCTGAGCTTCAGCACAGCCGTGCTGGAGACCTTGACTAAAAGCACACCTCAATTGAATGCATGTAACATTACTGGATCTGCTTCCAGCTTTCCACGTGTGTTTGATTTCCCATGTGCTGCTAAAAATACCAACATTCCCTTTATAAAGAGAAACTTTCTGACCCATAGGGGACAGGAGACATCTTCAAAGCATAGCAAAGTTGGATGGTGCCTTCCAGATTTGGACAACCAGGTGGTATCAGGGCTGTTTTCTTGCATGGCCATGATCTACACAGACAGGTGCTGCTCAGACCATTCATGTCCAAATTCAAAAAGACTTTGTGGGCCTCCTCTGCTGCACTGGGAACTGAATGGGCAATGCTTAGCTCTTTTTCTTGTTTAATGGCAATGGCTTCCCATGAATTGTGCAAGTAGGACCTGTGCTGAGCTTAGGAAGAGGAATAATAAATGATGAAAGTGCAAAACTAGCAAGCAAACAGACAGTGGTACACAATGGTTTGGAGCACAATATATCAGCAGTGAAGGAAAACTGCCCACCACATCTGAGCAAATGATACTGCCAATGATTTTAGGTTCTTTAAGCATTTTTCAAGCAATAATGCTAATTTTAATCAGATAGAATGGCTCTAAACCACTGTTTTATGCCTCCAGGACTTGGAAAACTGCAGAAAGAGGTGCCTACCCTTCCAGGGAAGCTGGGCAGCCACTGTGGGCAGCGGGTGCAGCATGAAGGGCTCCCAGCCTCTGTGTGCTGCCCAGGGAACACTGCCTGGCACCAGCACATCCTGAGTCAGACTTAAAATATGAAACAAATGGTTTGAATCCTCCCTTGGAGAGCTGCTGTTGTATGTGGGTGCCAGCAGCAGCATTTCAGCCATTCTTGGCAGCAACTCACTGCCAGATTAGAGACACTCTCCCCCGACACCATATGTGTGTGTGTTTTGGGGAAGCTTGGGGGGAACCTCACTGTTTGTGGTTTGGGCTGTGTGGGGAATGCAGGTGGATTTGCTGTGGTGACTGCCAGCAAATCAAGCTGTAAGTGATCTCTGTTATTTTCGACGTTTAATGCTGTAACAAGGTGATAACATGGATACAGACATACCATAGTGAGATTTAAGCCATATTAGGTTTTCCCTTCCTTTATTTTGTTTGTTTGTTGGTTGGGGGGGGGGGGTTGTTGTTTGGTTTTTTTTCTCCTAAACTTAGAGAATTGATATGGATAGTTCTGGCCTTTACACAAAAAATACCAACTTTTTTGAATTGACGGTACCCGTGGCAACAGGGGAGCCAGGAATGGCGCAGGTATGAAGCCGATGAGGCACCCGAGCCAAGCGGGGATGAGGCGAGGCTGAGCAGCGGCTGGCACCGGGCGGAGCGGAGGGATGGCAGGCGGGGCTGGAGGTGCGGGGCCGGGATGCTCCGAGCCGGGCCGGGATGCTCCGTGCCGGGCCGGGATGCTCTCTACCGGGCTGGGATGCTCCGTGCAGGCCGGGATGCTCCGAGCCGGGCCGGGATGTTCCGAGCCGGGCCGGGATGCTCCGTGCCGGGCCGGGATGTTCTCTGCCGGGCCGGGATGTTCTCTGCCGAGCCGGGATGCTCCGTGCCGGGCCGGGATGTTCTCTGCCGGGCCGGGATGTTCTCTGCCGGGCCGGGATGGTCTCTGCCCGGCCGAGATGCTCTGTGCCGGGCCGGGATGTTCTCTGCCGGGCCGGGATGTTCTCTGCCGGGCCGGGATGTTCTCTGCCGAGCCGGGATGTTCTCTGCCGGGCCGGGATGCTCCGTGCCGAGCCGGGATGCTCCGTGCCGGGCCGGGATGCTCCGTGCCGAGCCGGGATGTTCTCTGCCGGGCCGGGATGCTCCGTGCCGAGCCGGGATGTTCTCTGTCGGGCCGGGGCGATGTCGGGGATGGCGGAGGCGCTGGCCAAGGAGCGGGTGGTGGCGGCACCTGCCTGGGGCAGCGCTTCGGGGCGCTGCTCCAGGAGATCCTGCAGGAGGGGCGGCTCTTCCAGGACTCCTCCTTCCCCACCGCTCTTGGCTGCCGGGAGCTGAGGCTCCGTTCGCACAAGACACAGGGCATCGTCTGGCGCACACCCACGGTAGGGCGGCGGGGGAGGGAGGGAGGGATCCCCGGTAGCATCATTCCATAGTATCACCCGGCTTCCTCCTTCCCTCACCCCCTAAATTTGGGTGGATTGGATCGTGCGGGGCGGCGGGTCGGGGCGCGGCTGCCGAGCCCTCCCCGCGCTGCAGAATCGCGGATTCCCGTTTCGTGCAGCTGCGGATGCTCGGGGCACCGGAGGCTCCCCTTTGCTCCGGGGACAGGCTGGCAGCGTGACTTGCTCTGCCTGGAAAACAAACAAGTGAGAAAAGTAATTTTCCTCTCCATCCAGAACTCTCCATGTGGACCAATCGCTTTGGGTAGCGCTTCTCTTCTGATAACTCTTTCCTTCAGCAGAGCCATGAGTCGACCACCGTGCGGTTTATTCCCGAAGCAGCTGTGGGAGCCATGGGGTCAGGTGGACTCCGGGATGCCTCCAGGCCCTTCTGAAACACCTTGGTGTAGTCAGTGGTGGGGAGGTGATGGCAGAGCAGCGTGTGCACACGTGTGGAAATGTAGTGCACCTCCTGGCACGTCCCGTGAAGTGAGCTGGCTGCACACGAGCTTTGCTCACCAGCTCCTGGTCTCACTGTGCTTGGTGTGTCTGGTGCCCGCAGCCGCTCCTGCCCTGCTCTGTCTCTGTGGTGTTCATCGTCAATGGGTTGGTTAATTTGCTGCAAGTGTGCCTTGTTCCCTGTCTCACCTGCAGCTCATGTAATGCAAGGCTTGTTTTGTTCCCAGGAGCTGTGTCCCAACTCCCAGTTCACAGCTGGCAGAGCCACTGGCATGGACATCTGCCAAGGGGCCCTAGGTAAGCTGAGTTTTCCATTCAGGTGCTGCCCCAGGGCACCATGGTTTATACACTGCTGTAACTCACTCTAATACTTCCTTTTGCATCCTCCCACCTCTGTTTACTTCAAATCAGACCTTTCTCACCTTTCCTTGGCATTTGCAGGTGGGGATGGTGTGGGTGGTTACTGAGCACAGACTTTCTGAATACACCAAGCAGGGGTGGCACACACTGCTTTCCTGATGGTTTTTCTGATCATGGCCTGTTCCTTTCACTTTCAAATCCATGTGCCTGACTCATTTCTGCCTTTAACAGTCTGCTTGGAAGAGCAGTTGACTGCATAGCAGGACTTCTGTTTCCCTAGTGGGAGAGAGTTCTGCTGGGCAGAAGGAATCTCCTGAAACCTGGGGAGATGTAGAGGGCAAAGAAGTTGTATAGGGGACTCCCTGCTGGTCATCAGCTCTCAAGGAACACAAAACTGGGGTGTTTCAGGAGGGATGGGCCAGCCTGTGAGCTTTTGCCAAGGCTTCTGCTCTGTTTGTTCAATGGCAACCCCTTGGTGGGGCTCTCCAGGAAAGCAGGGAAGAGAGAGAGCTGCAGGGAAGTGCCAGGGGACAGTGGAGAGCAAATGGCTTAGCCTGGCTGTGAGTGCACAGCTATCCCAGTCTGGAAGCCTCTCTCCTGCCTCCTGACAGAGGGGTTTAGGTGGAGGATGTCTGCAGAGATATGAGGAGAAAAAGTGAAATGAAGTGCAGTGAAAGCAGTAGGCTCCTACTCCACAGCTGCAGTGAGAGGGGTTTGGATTAGACAGATAGTGTGGTTGGGGGAAAGATCTCGTGTAGGAAACGTGACTAATATGAGCTGTGCTGTGCTGCTGCACTCGGGAAAGGAACCAAATTCTGTTTGTTTGCTTTCAGATATTCACCACATTGCATCTCTTTAGTTTCTAGTGCCACTGCTGCTATTTGTGGGTTCATGTTCAAAAATGTAACAGAGAAGCTTATATTTTGTGCCTATGTTTTCATTCAGACATTTTTTTAGGTTAATGCTTTGACAACCAGATGCAATTTTATAAAAAGTCCATGACAGTAAAAATACTTGGGTTATGAACTCAGTTCTCCTTCTGCCCAATATCATCGGTGGTGTGGGTTAGATGCTTGTTGTGCCTTGGGTTGTTCCTTCCTGTGCTCTCTCCATCCAATACCACGTCTCCCACCATGACTGTTTGGCATGGAGCACGTCCCAGTGCTTAAACACTTGTGCCAGACATCTATTATCTTTTTTTATTGTGAAACTTTCTGGTAAGAAGTTCTTCAAATTGAAATTAAAGTTTACTGTAATTCCTTTTCAACAGCTGGCATTTCTGTAGAGATGCTGGTTTCTGGAGTCAGTTGCTTTCTGGTTTTCCAGCTTTTCTCTGCAGATGCTGTGGCAGCAAGAGCATAGGAATGAAAGATTTGAAGCTTTATTTTCAAGTTGTGAAATTGTTGTTTCTAATACCAAACTCTGTTTTTAAATTGATGAAAGCATTGGCTGCCCTAGTGGTCTTTGGACCAGTCAGATGTTCTCATGGGGTTGTATGGTATCACCAGAGGATATGAAGTGACTCACAGCTGGTATTTTTGTACCTCCTGACTATATCTGAATCAGAGATTGTCAGTGTTCTTGTTTGTATCTCCTCTTTCACTGTCACTAAGTACTGCAATGACTCTCCAGGCTGTCTTCTCATGAATCTGGGCAGAATTTGGGTCTTGTGTGATAACTGTTGATTAAAAATTAGATGCTTTTGATCTTATCTCTGTATAGCCACTGAGTTCCTAAGAGCCTAGATGGAATTTCTTCTTTTTCACACAATGGGGCTGGCAGATGCACTGCACAAATGCTTTCTTTTTGTTTTTTTTTTCTTTTTTCCACTGCTCTATCTGACACCAGCATTTTTATTGATAAATTTGCTTAAGCTTACATTTACTCAAACTTTGTATTTACTTTGAATGTTCATGTCAAGAATATTTCATTGGAAGATGTCAGATGCTTTTGGAAACCTGTACTTTTTATTATGCTGTTTCTTTTCTATAAGAAGCTTTTGTACTCTCATTTATCCCCCAAAAAGGCTTGGTCAAAAAGCAACAGACCTGTGCCCATGGGGAGTTTCACTGCTGTTGCTGAGCCCCTCAGAACATCTGGGAGTACTGCAGGGAGAGATGGGGCATCCAGAGCACATGGACCCATCACATCTGCAGGGCAGCTTCTTGGCAGGGAATGTGTAACCAAACAGCTCAGCTAATGAGCAGGGTTTCTTTTAGCTCAGTAGTCTTTGGCTATATGGAAATAACAAGTAAAACATTGAAAGCAGTAAAAAGTAAGCATGACAGGACAAAAAATAGCACTTCTTGTTAATATGTGTTATAGACAAACTCACAGCCTGAGAATATTCCCTTTTCTGATAACCTTGTCCTGCCTACTGTTCATTTACAAAAATTATGATGAATGTAGCCCTATGTGCTAACACTCTTCAGACCCTAAGCAACCTGTCTGTCAGCCTGTTTTTGGACTTTCCTTCCCTATTAAAGGAAAACCACTGTCAAGAACCTTGCAGAAACACCAGTTCTAGATGTTCAGGCTATTTGGTAAAGACCCTGCTCAAGCTTGCTTAGTGTTAAAATTCCAGGTATAATCATGAGATCTGTTCTCATCCAGAGTCTGAATTATCAGGTGTGTTTTTAGTGATGGCTGTTCACAAAGGTAGAGATTATATCCTGGCTGTTGGGCACTTCTAAGTGTGGAAACCAAAGGATGTCTTCCATACATGCTGCAGCTGCCTTCAAACCTCAAGACCTTGCCCAGAATTGTAAGAGTTAAGATTTGTGTTTGACTCCAAATTCTTGGTTGGAGAACAATATAAAGTTCAACAGGGATTTTACAATTTTTTTTTCATTTTTTTTTTTAGTCTCCCTTGATGAGACAGCTAGAAAGTAAAGGAAATTATTTATAAATTCTGTCTGTGGGCTTTGAGGTAGAAAGTAAAGGAAATTCTTTATAAATTCTGTCTGTGGGCTTTGAGGTCCTCTGGAGGGTGTTTCTCCTTGAATTTCCATGCTTCTCACTTCGGAAGCATGACTCAGAGATGTGTTACAGCACTGAAGTCTATGTTCATCATCTGGAGGCCTGATCAGCTTCTTGACCAAGCCTCCCTGAGCTGCTGTGGCCATTTGAGTGGTTCATTTGTTCTTTTTGTGCTGTCCCTTCCTGCCCAGCCTCTGCCCTGGGCATGGAATAGAAACACTAATATTTCTTAGGAAGAATGGTGTGACAGCTGCCCTCTGAGCCAGACTCTCTCCTCCTGGCCCTGTCTTTCCCAGCAAACAGTTTTGCAGTACGTAGTGCTGCCTCTGGATGCAGCTCCCAGGGAAAAGGGTCTCAGCTCCTTGGAGGAGGCTGTGAGAGGAGTCACCACATTGCAGGGCAAAGTGGATGTGCTGTGCCAGAGCAGGGAGGGGAATTTCATCTTTGCTTTATAGTCTGTCACAGGAGAACAGCAAGGTGACTTTCTTGTTTAAAAACCTCTCTGACATGCTGATTTTTCCACTGCAGTACAAGCAGCCAGAGGCAGGGCTGAAGGGGAAATTTTACGTTCAGTTCTTCAGGTTGTGAAGCAGTGTAAGCACCTTAGGTTTTGAAATGATTCTGCACCTCTCTTCCACCTTTCCTGAGGTGTGAGAAGATGTGTGGGACAGATGTATTTCTCAGAGCTGCTCCTGGGGGTCGGCTGCAGCCTGGAGGAGCTGCAGGCCATCGTGCTCCTGCTGGTGCTGTCTGAGCACTGATGGGTTTGGGTCTGAGGGTGGACCTCGAGGGCTGCTTTAGAGTCCATTCACCCTGAGATTTTGTCCCATTTGGATCCCAGCTTCTCACCCATCAGCTTTGGTGCCTTTTCCCATGGGAGAGAGGTGGCTGTGTAGGGGCTGCTGCTTTGCTGGCAGCTTTGGTCATACACTGAAGCTGCAATCCTGCAGGACTCCTTGGTGGCCTCTCATGCACAATACTGACTGCCTTCTGTTCACAAAGCACGGGAACAGCGGATCTGGGGTGGGAACAAGGAGGTTTGTGCTGGGCTGTGGCAGTCAGGGGACATCTGGCTCTGGAAATCTCTGACCCCCTCGCTAAGGGGCTGCAGCAGGCCCATGGCTGAGCAGAAAGGCGACTGCTCTGGTAAATAAAACAGGGCTCTGAAAAGAATTGCAGAAAGTAGAGGGGTCATGTTTATAGAGCTGAGGCCTCTTCCTCTCTCTGAGTGGCAAGAGGTGGTGTGGAAAAACACTGTCCAGGGCTAGTGTGTGTTGGCTCCATCCCAGGCAGGATGAGGAGGTTTTTGGGACTGGGAAACAGTGGCTGCCTTCAGGCCTTTCCTGGCTCTCTGGTGGCTGTGCTGGAGACCAGACATGGCACTAAAGACAGGCCTCGAGCAAGAGCCTCCAGAGATGTGTAAGGTGAAAGGAGCTCCTGTTGGCAGGGAGGCTGGCAAGAGACCTTAAAGGGAGCTTGCCCACAGGACAGGCCTCTGGAGAGCAAGGAACATGTTTATTAAACATGGAGAAGGGAAAAGAATGCAGCCTACACCTAAGAAAACACCTCTGAGGAAAAATTGCACCCTTAAGTACCTGTGTGTGCCCACAGGCTCTTTGCCCTTTCCTCTGTGCTTCTTCCTATCATAAAGACACTCAATTGAATATTAAGTTTTCCTTCAAACAGTGCCAGAATGGGTGATCACTGTGGTGGTAGGTCAGAAAAGGCTCGCTTTGACTTTTTGTTTTATAACTTTGGTCTTGAGGAAACACTTGTCTGGATTTGGAGGTTATTTGATCTGTCCCAGAGATAAAGTTATGGGAGGGATTGTCCTATCCCAGCTGAGGGAATTATTGGTTATAATTCACAATCCTGATGCAGTACAAAAAAACTAAGTTTGAGTAATGAATGCTGTCTTGGTTTTTTGTTTCCCTTTTCTTTTTACAGGGCACTGCTGGCTCTTGGCAGCCATTGCTTTTCTCACCCTGAATGAAGAAATTCTGGCCTGTGTTGTTCCCAAAGACCAGAGCTTCCAGGAGAAATATGCAGGAATTTTCCACTTCCAGGTATGTGGAAAACAGCCTTTTCCCCTTAGTGCTATTGGGCAGGAGCCAGTGTGGCTGTCTATGTATCCATGTGTGATGTTTCCTGGCATGGCTTTGTGGGATGTCAAAGAGCCAGACAATAAAAAGGAGACATCTAAAAAAGGTGGCCTTCTATCACCAGGGCCTGGGAAGCTCCATTTCGTGTGCTCTGTGCACCTCTGAGGGCTTGGCAAGTGCCAGTTCTTCAGTGTGCAAAGCACATCAGTCCATGTACCCAGGTTTCAGAACAGAGGAGGTCCACAATTGTCTTATGTTCCTAAAAGCTATTTGTCAGCTTCTATATTCTTCATTATAAACCCAGCTAGCTAAACATTGTGCTGATAAACAATCAATTATTAGTTAACTACTAACTCTTAACTTCATCAAGGCCTACTCATTTATTATTATTATTTTAATTAACTCTAGTAAGGCTTATTTCTAACTAAAATCTTAGCTCCTCTAAAATCTCTAAATTCCTTAAAGTTTACATTTCAGATTTCACCCAGGCATGTGCTCTCCATGGGGGTTAGGCTGAAACTAAACTTCATTAGCTCAAGTAAAAAGCTCATTCCATCCCTTGTGCTTCTTCCATGAGACTTTCTTCTGTTTAGAAGGTTGATGGTAATGAATTACACAGGGAGCTTGTTAGGGGTCGTGATGGACATCTGTGTCCCTAAGAAAGCCTTGTCTTGGCAGCAGGATGGCACAGGCTGAGAGGGTTTGGCACTGGCTCCTCCAGGCTGGTGCTCAGAGGTGACAATGTCCATCCTCACTGCAGCCTTTTTGTTGCACCTTTGTTGCACAAGGTGTACCTAAAAATGTTCCCAAAAAATCTGGGCTCTGTTCTTGAAGCAGAGAGTTTCAGACTGTTGCCATGCCTTTAAAAGGCTTTATGGAAAGACACATTGTCAGAAGCTGGACCCATATGGGAAAGAAAAAGGAGAATGGTCTTGCCTTCAAGCACTCAGCATTGCTTTTAGCCTTACTGAAATGAGTCTAAGTATTGTTATTGTGGTAATCATCCTCCTCCCAAATGAGATTGCATCTTAGTTATGTCTAAAGGGAACAAAAACTCCATTCATAATATAAATGTAAATGTTTCCTCCCATTTTTCAAGTTAAATCAAGTCCCAGGAGCAGGAACCTTCACAGCAGGAAAAGTGCTTGGTTAATATAAATTTGACTTCATGATATTTCCAAGGTCTGTTTTACTTATTGACATTTAGATAAGAATCTGACATTTGGATTTTTGCCCCAGACTTATACAAATCCCTTGGCTGGGTCAGGGGGAGAATAAATATATTATGTTGTTGATAAGTGCTGGCACTTTCTGTAGTGTAAATTAACTATTGTTGAGTTTATCCTTTGGATAAAAAACAACTTGTAAAATATTTTCTTCTGTTCTGTAAGAGAAATAGGGACACAGAGATTAAGCATTAAATGGAGAGTGTGCTGTGGGGCAGTAATAGGCCATGAATTGACAGCAGGAATCCTACCTGCTTCTTCCAGTCCTCTCTGTTTGTTTAAGCTTCAAATATGCTTGTTTAGAAGTCACACACTTCTGAAATGGTGGAAAGGCAATGACAGCCACATGTTTCATAGGTGGTTAAACATTCACTGTCTGGCAAGAGGTGACTTTTCTCTGCAGTGTTTAAAGGCCAGACTGCCCAAGCAGTGGCTGTGAAAAATTGAGGGGGATGTGCCTTCAGGTATGAAAATTGAGGGGGATGTGCCTTCAGGTATGAATGGCCTTTAAAGTTCAGCCTCTTCCCTTGCTGCTCTGCAGGGCAGATCCTGGGGGGCAGGGCTGGGGAAAGGGAGGGAAACCTCCCACCCTGCTTTGGAGCTGCAGGGGGTGTTTTGACACTGAAATTTGGTGGAACTGGATGTGATCCCAGTGGAGCCTCAGGCCAGCCACTCCCTGTTTTTCTCCTGGTCCTTTGAGAGTATGGAGTTTCTCATGTGCATCCCCTTTGGAGATGCATGAGAGTGGCTGCACCACTCCGAGTGTTTTGGAGCCAGGAGGGAACTGCAATGCCAGGTTTCCAGCATGCACCTCATGCCACAAACATGGCAAATTCCCTGGGGTCCCAGCACCACCACATGTGCTGCTGTCCCCTCTCCTGCTCTTGCCACACTTGCTACTTTTGTGCAGCAGCCAAGCCACTCCTGCAGCCTCCCAGTGAGATGGAAGCTCTGTTGGAGCAGGAAGCTTGGTTCTGTTGGATCCCCTGCCCATGGCAAGCTGCAGTCACTGATGTCTTCTGCCTCTCCAGGTCACCAGTTCTGAGAAAGAGAAGCAGTGACTCCCCAGAAGCTGGTGGAGGGACACACAGCCTCGGCCACCAGGGCAGAGGAGGTAGGTGTGCCACCCCAAGGTGCAGCAGGTTTTGTGTGTGCCCATCTTCAACACTGCAAATTCTTAAGTGTCACCCATTTTGCTGAATTGGGTTTTGAGTCTCTTCTTTCTGAAGGAGTGCTTAATTAGTTGTTATGTTTTAGATAAATACAGATTTGCCTTCTTGGGTGTTTGACCAAAAAAACCCCTCTTATTCGATAAGCATGGCTGTTTCCCATGGAGCAGGGTGGTGGGCAGCTCTGTGCAGAAGGGTTTGGATTATCCTTTATTCCCACCTTGTGAGTTTTTGTTGTTGTTGTTTTGGTCTGTTGTTTTTGGTTTTTTTTTTCCTTAGGAGAAACTTTTGAAGGAGAGTATTTGGTTTTGCAGTATCAGATCTGCAAAACCAGTGCTACCTTCTGCTGGTGATCAGGCCCTTCAAGTGCACTTCTGTACAGCAGGCCACACTTTCTACCTTACAAGAACTGCAAGAAGTGTTCTGAGCAAAAAAAAAGCCCAAAAAACCCCCATGTATTATTGTCCCTGAAGTGCCTGGTGAACATCACCTTTCAGCTGGGCTTGATGTTCAAACACAAGGGGCCTGCCCAAGAGTGGGTGACTGGTAAAGGCAAGACAAAACAAAGGAAGCAGATCATCCTTCCATGTGTGCAGTGGATTTTTGGTTAGTTCGCTGGTAATGGTTTCTGGAATAATTTTTGAAAGTTCGGGGTGAGGTGTAGAGAGCTGCTGGCATGCTGTGCTGGTTTGTGGGTGTGCATTTGGTCTTCTCACAGCAAAAACAGGGAAGAGGGAGTTTGTTCACCTTAATTCACAAGTAGGCATGATTTAGCCAAGCTGTTCCTTTGGAGATCTGTGCAGACTCAATAAGGATGGTTCAGCTGGGGTGTCATCTCTGGACTGCAGAGACCAGCAGATGACAAGAGGAGGGGCTGAGGCTGCTCTCTGTGGGGCATTGGTGAGGTCAGAGGGGTTGTGGCCAATCTGAGTGTGCTGGCTGTTGTAACAGGCTCCTCTTATATATAAGCGGGGGGTAAAAAGGCATTTGAATGTGAAAAGATAATTTATACCTAAGTGATGACTTTGAGAAATATCTCTGTACCTGCTTTTGGGCTTTTGTATAGCAGTTTTACATTCCCTTTCCTTGTAATCCTATCAAAGGTGATTTTTTAGCAGCACAAATCAGACATTTTGGTTTTCACTGGCTTTGGTTTGTGCATGCTATAAAACTTCTTTGGACAAACCTGGCTGCATGAAGCTCACTCAGAATCAGTTGGACTTTTGTCTTTTGGACCAGATGTGTGCATGTTGTCATGCCCAGCACTGAGATACTTGCTCTGTCAGGCTTTTAATTGCTGTAGAGGATGAGGGAGGGAGTGTGGTGCTGAATCCTTGGTAACTCTCCATACACTTCTGATCCCATCAGGTGAACTTCCAAGGAACAGTGCAGAAGATGATCAGAATCCAAAATCCCTGGAGACAAGTGGAGTGGGAAATAGAATGACAAGTGAGTCAATGGCTTCCCTGTTGCCAGTAGCCCTTTACTGCAGGGGTGCACTCGTGTTTCTGGCTTTTCTGTCTTTCTCTGTTCCCTACCTGAAATTCCTCTGTAAGCCTTGTCTGGATGTGGTGTTCACATGGAACTGTTTCAGAGAGAAGCATTCCCTCACTGTCATCTCCCTGGTAGCCATCACAGTATGTAATGCCTTTCATGCAAATTCCAGCTTTTGTGTAAGATGCAGTGATTTGGTTGGTGAATCCTAGAAAGCTCCCTGCAGTTTCTGCTTATTTAATGGCCTGGATTCAGTGGTGAGCTTCTGAAAACTCACTTTCTAAAAGGATTTTAAAAATCCATTTCTGCTGTTAGCCATGAAAGCTGGAGTTTACTCACTTCTGTGGCTGGGCAGTTTTTATTCTCACTCTTCCCTTTTCTGCCTCAGTCCAGACATTGCATTTTCTAAAAATAACACTCTCTTTCTCATCCTTACCTTGGATATTTGAGAAGTGAGGTATTTTATTTGCCAAGTTTGTCTATTTTTCTTATTTTGCAGTAGTTTGAGAATTCTGGAACTGCTAACAGTTAGATCTTATGCCAGAACAGCTACATTAGGGTTTCACCTTTCCCATGAGCTGTAGTTGATGTGGGGTTCTCTCCCAGCTGCCCAAACTGGAGTGGTTTTGACCCTGAGGTACAGGAGCAACTGGCCAGGAGACATGAAGATGGGGAATTTTGGGGAGTGTCACTGGGTTCCCATTCCAGCAGAAGGGAATGTCAGCTGCTCTGCTTTTACTCATGCAAAATAATATGAAATTCCCAGTTTGCTCTCCAAGATGAGTGTGCAAATTCACCCCAAATCCTAGTGCTAAATCATAATGACAGGGAGGGAGGATAGACAAGGTGGTGGTATGGAAAACCTTTCTGAGGAGACTTTGCCAGTGGCCCTGCCTCCCACAGGATGATGTTCAATGACTTCCTGAGGCATTATTCCCCCTGGAGATCTGCAACCTGATCCAGACACCCTGGAAGTGACAGGTACAAAAAGTGGAGCCTGCAGAAGCTGGATGGGAACTGGAGATGAGGAGCCACTGCAGGGGGCTGCAGGAACTACCCAAGCTAGAAAAACTGGGGAAACCTTTTGCCTGTCCACTTGCACTTTCTCTGGAGTTTCCAGGAGATGTTTTGGGATGGCTTATGGGATATGTAGGACTAATCTCCAAAAAGTGTGGGTGTCTGGAAAATTTGACTCCCTGATGAGGGTCCTTTGTGGTTGTAAAGGCTGGGGAGGGCAGGGCAGGGCATTGGTTTTCTCTTCTAACAGCTGATTTTGGCAGTCAGAGCCACATCTGTCGTATCTGACAGGTTTAAATATCATCATGAAAGAAGCCTCTGAGTAGTTTGCTTAAATCCACTTTCCAGATGCATTCTGGACAGTATTTAATCAAGTTGGAGGAGGAAGATGAGGACCCTGATGATCCTGAGGAAGGCTGCACTTTCCTCATTGGGCTGATCCAGAAGCATTGTCAGAAGCAGAAGAAGATGGGGGAGGACATGCACACCATCGGCTTTGTGATCTGTGAGGCAAGGAAGGCTGACAGGAATGTGGGGGGAAAAGGGAAAATCATTCCCCCTATAAATGGGATAGTGCAGTTCCCATGCTGGGCTTTCCTTCAAAGCTCAGATGGGTTGAGCTGGACAGCAGCTGCAGCAAGGAAGCTGCAAAGAAGCAAAAAGCTGTATCATACTTGCTTAGCCCCTGTTTCCTCTCCTGATGATGGAGAGGTCAGAGGGGCAGGAGTGAGAAAGAGCAAATGGGGAGAAATAGTAGAGAAATTGAGCCTACAATAAAAATCATGGTGGGCTGCAGGGAGGAGATTCAGCAGGAAGCCACAACCAGCCTGGCTGTGGCTGTGGCCATGCTGCCCCAGGTGAGCCTCACCTGCCTCAGGGATGGAGCTCAGCCAGCACTTGGCCTTGGGTGATATGGGCTCAACACCCACCTTCCCCTCAAGCCAAGTCTTCTTTCCTTTTCTTTTGTTTTGTTTTGTGTTTTTTTTTTTTTTTCCAATAATGTGGATGTCCTTCAGATCAATGTTGCAAAGTTCTTTAAGTAACATGCAAGGCTACATTTCAAAACGTTTCTCTTCTGCCAGGAGCCAAATCCCGCTCTGCGTTATTGTCAAGGTTTCACTTTGGGTTTTGTGTTTTGCAGAAAATTTACAGAGAAATTGATGTGGATCAATTTGGTACCATGAACTCATATGAGATGAGGAGGTCACTGAAAACAGCAGGTATTTATATTGATCTGTCTCTTCATAAGATTCCATCAGTTTCAAGCAGCATTGAAAGATGCTCAGAGCCATGCAGTCTCTGCTAACTTGCTGAATTTTGGGCACTCTGGAGCCTTCCCCTCCTGCCACCACAAAAGATCAGGCATTTAATTTTGTACCCATGTTTACTCTTTGGAAATAGAGTCTTTTAAATCCTTGGCATTGTATTTTCAGTGTTCAAACTGAACTTCCAGTTTCATCAGGTCATCGTGGCTCGTTTTGCTGATGAGGATCTTGTCATTGACGACTCGGTGCACTGTTTGATTTGGCTCAAACCCTTGTTCAGTGAGTACACACAGGAACCAGACAGGCTCTGCTGCCTTGTGATTCCAGCAGGATAACTGTCCAGGCAGACATCCTGTCCAGAAGCCCAGGGTAAGGTACTCAGACAAATTCAAACCTGAGATATTAGTCTGGCTTCTCCTAGAAGCAGGAATCAGTCTTTTAGGTCAGGCTGCTGAAGCACAGCCAGTCTTCCCTGCAAACAACTCAATGTTGATTAAAAAATACTAGGCAACAATTAAAAATGTTCAGTCTTGCTCCTGCACAATGACTTTGGAGTGGCCCTTTCTGATTTGGGCTGTAGGCCATTGTCAAGTTTTAGATGCTGGGACTAAATTCCTTATTGATCCTGAAGCACAAGGAAAAGGAAGACTTTCAAATTAGTTCCTGTATTTACCATTGTCTGTCATCTCTCTCCAACCACAGAAACTTTTAGAAAACTTGATACAGAAAAAAGTGGGACAATAGAATTGAACCTGGTTAATGTAAGTTCATTTAGCTCTAAAACATTTATTTTTGGGGGAAAAATGGTGGGGAGGGGAATGTAGGTTCTGTCCTGCTCCATTCTGACTGAGGATGGCTGGTTTTAAGTACTCAACATTTGTGCTGGATTTATCTACCTTGTATTTATAAGTAGCCTTAGAAAGGTTACCTTTGAAAAATGTAACTACATCACAACATATTCTCTCACAGTTACGTGCACCAGAAGCCACCTTTGGTAAAAGCAGTAATTTTGGCTTCTTTCCTGCTTTTCCTATCAAGAGAGCAAAATGTAGGTGCAGTTGTGTAGGCAAGCCTGATGGTCTTGCTCATGTCTGCTTCTTTCTGCCCCATTTGTTCCCCACAGAAAGGACTAAGTTTGGAGAAAAGTACCCTCCTATGTGTCTTTGATTTCCTTGTTACCTGAACATAACTTACTTCTGAACCTAAGAATCCCAAAACTCTGATTTAAATGAGATATAAATTTAAATCGCTCCAGAAAGATCCTAAAATTACTTCTGTAACAACAGGCTGACTATATGCTAGAAATGCAGCTATGCATGCTTGCTACAGGTCTTTTTATTAAATATAACCTTGTTTTCCTCTCTCTCTTGCTACAGTGGCTGTGCTTTACTGTCATTTGAGCCACTGGCATCAGCCTGAGACCTCAACAGGAGCATGATAAGGTGAAGATAATCAAACTACATACAAGTAATATCCAAACATGAATGTGCCTTAACTTACACAAAGCAAGCAGATTTTGCATGCAATTGCAAGAAGAAAAGCATTTTACTTCTACAGAAGAACCTGCAACCTCATTTTTATGGGTCTGACAGTCTGTGCCTACTCTCATATAGCCTCTGGAAAAAGGCTTTAGTTTAGTATCAATCCTCAGTGCAGGTTTTGAAAACACTGCTTTGCTAATATCTTTGTATTTAAGGCGTTTTACAGGACTTGAGGAAGAAAAGCTCATTATAGCTTGACAGTCTGGTTTTACAAAGTGCTTTTTGAACAACATCCTACATATCTGAAATTAATAAAGAGATAGTATTGCATATCTAAACACCTGTACTCAGAGATAGGGGTTCCAAGCCCCAGCATTATCCTAGTGAAATATTATTCAAAGAATTTGAGTAGCAAGTACATCTTTGACCAAGTGAGCATTGATGTACCTAGAGCTGGAGGCTGCTGGTAACAAGATTCTTAGAGAAAGCCCATGCTTTCAGGTGGAATCTTAAGTTCCTGTATCTTTCCTTTCACAAATAAAAGGGTTCAACCCAGAAAGCAGTGATAAAAAAAAATAAAATTTTCCTGTATTAGAGAAAGTGAGCAAAAGATGCAATTTATTGAAGGAGATTTTTTTGAGTAAAGCATTTTTCCTACTCTCCATAAAGTACCTTTATTTTGTGCACATTTCTTCCCTGCATGATCTTCAATTTTTTCATTCAAGTCCTTAAGTCAGCGCTGCAGTACTCCTTAAAAATATGCTTTTACTGATTATTAATGAAGATACAGTATTATCATAGCCTTAAACTGGCCAAAGAAGTGAGCAGCTTGCCAGGGCAAAAATAGAGGTGAATCCCAGAAGGCCTTAGCAAAAGAAAGGAAAAGTACAGCCAGACTGAATAAGAAGGATGAACTCTGCAAATCTCTCTTCTCATTACACTCTAAATGTTCATTTCTTTTAAGCTGCTCCCAGATGTCTCCCTGGTCTTAAGATCACTGTCTGTGAGCTCCTTCTGACCTCCTGTATGACCTGGTTTGGTGAACACCTCGGGACCACCATCACTTCAACCATCTTAGCCCAGGAAAATTCCATGTGAGCAGGGATAACACCTCCATGTGAACACTTTCAAGATCTGGCCTTTGGTTTTGGTATCAAATAGTTAAAGGCAATTGAAAGGGAAGCAATTTAAAAAGTGGCTATCACAGCAGGGCATCCCCAGCATGGCAATAATTAGTATTGACTCCATGATTCCAGAAGGCTGATCAATTGTTCAGTACTATACTATACTATAGATCAATTGTTCAGTACTATACTATACTATAAAGAAACCCATCCCCTTAAAGACAGTCCAATACAGTGAGACCAGATTAGTCAATTGAATCCAAAACACCATCACCAGTGGCCAATTAAGAAATCAGCCTTTGGTAAACAAATCTCCATAACACATTCCACATGTTCACAACAACAGGTGCAGCAAGTGAAGACAAGAATTGTTTCTCATTCTTTTCTCTGATCTTCTCACAGCCATCCCCAGGACAATGCCTGGGCAAGTTGTGCCTGCTGCTCTCTGTGGAGAGAGCTGCAGCAACAAGTGGCTCTGGAACATATTCTCAGATAATAAACAAAATTTGTTATGTTGTTTGTTTTTATTTTCATTTCTCACATGGCCAATGTGTTTGTAAGTATTTGCTGATTTTTCTCTTTTCATGGAGATGGTTTTTTCAATTGGTCTTTAAATACTGACTCATAAAGGTCCCTACTAAAAGGCTTATCCTTGACATACTTTCAGCAAAAGAAATAATAGGAGAACTTTCTAACCAACTGGAATGTGAATATCCAGAATTAAACTACCCAGCAAAGGCAATGATAGAAGTAATGTGTGCAATGGGTTTCCAAAGAAAAATTAAGATTTTAAATTTTACAAATGTAATCTGTGGAGTTGAAGTTTAGATTATTTATCATCCATGTTATTAAAAATGGAGAAAAGAAAATAAAAGCTTTGGGATTAATAAAATTATGAAACCCCTCTGGATTTTAGAAGCAGGCCCTTTTAAAAAATATTTTTTTTCCCATTAAAATATTCTTTATACATCTGATATGGCAGACCCCTGAGGTTTAATAGGCCATTTTGGCAAGAGGATACCTCATTAAGTAAAAATGATTTCTCGAGAAGTAGTAATATGGTGCTTCAAGAAAAGAGGAAAGCAGCCAGCCACTGGCTTCATCCTTTGTATTAGGAATGTTTGATTTTCCTAGCCTGAGTAGGTGCATCATAAAATCTTATAGCTCAGGTTTGTAGGGCATATTTCACATACTGCAGGAGGCAATGCGGGGAGAAGGTCCTGAAGATGCTCACAGCTGAGAAAACAACCAGCATTTTGCTTATGAGCAGCAGGGCAGCACAACGAGGTGTGCAGAGCTGGTGAAGCACTCAGGTATTTCATGAGAAGTATCTGATATAGTTGCTCTCAATAGCTTTAGAAGAAATCTGAGTCCAGCAGATCACATCTAGAATTAGGGTTGTCAGTAATCATCCTTGTATCAGTAACAGAGTCTTGGAATTCCAAACAGCATCTGTTTGCCAAAGACATATGGTATCCTGTATATGACACAGGCTTCCCTCCAGAAAAAAAATGTGATCTGGTGCATTCTCACATCGTTTTGAAGAAAGACTTCTAATCTCTCTTCCACTTTGATTTTATACAATGAACAAGGCAGACTATAATGTTGTAGCTTTAACATATTTAATACATTTGCATATGAGTTCATGATAAAACTAATTTTGATGACATGCTTGCATGAATTTTACCTTTTGAAATTTGACTTTTTGGACAGCCTCTGGTATTATTGGAGCATTGATTCTGTTGAGAAAAATGTCATGGTCCAGAGAGTAATTATCCAGCATAGTGAGACAGAGGCATTAATGACACTAAGCCTTTCAAAGTGAATCAGCCCTCCAAACTATGAAGCTGATTTAAAAATCATAGCATTTTACCACATATCATTCTGTGAGGAAAGACTTGGCTTTCTTATTTCTGAGCTCTTAGGACTTATGGTTTTCCACCTTTCTCTGTAGCTTCAAATGCAGTTAGCTGACTTTTTTCCTTTTGTTCTTTATTTTTTAAAGATGAAAGCGGAGTTTCACAAAACACTGGAAATTTAAGTCTAGGGATTTAATTTAATTTAATTCATTCAATTGTGGCCAGCACTGGGATCCTACCTTCTCTCCAACTCAATAAAGACCCAGAAAGGGCAAAACCATCTGGTTTTTATATTAGGTTTTCACTTTCTGGAACAAATCCTGGAATAAATGTCATTCTGATCTTCAGCTCTAGCTCAGCTTCCCCTGCAGTAAATGAAACAGCTCCTGCTGATTTCAGTAAGAGGGGCAGGCTCTCACAAACTGTGCTCTTTAGTAATTTCTCTGCATTCAGAAAACAGTTCAGTATGTTGTGACAGTTCCAAACCCATTTTAAATATGGGGAACATATTTAAAGAAGAACTTTAATGTCAAATCAAACCAGCCAGACGAAAGTGCCTCAGCCAACTTCCTTTTGTGTCAATAAGAACTTTGTACTGATTTCACTGGGCATTGAATCAAGACAGAAAAATCAAAGCCATAAATTTAAAATCTGAATATAATGAAATAAAACTGACAGTCTTAAAAAGAGATTCTAGGTAATAAGCTTCATACACTGCCAAGCCAAAATTCAGAGGCCCCATGAGCAGTAATACAAAAAAACTGGGCAGAGTGCATCTAAGTAAGTGTTGTGTGAGTTGCTTTTATGCTGATAGCATAAGTGAGTAGATTGAATGATAGCAGCAAATCAAATTATCTGATGTATTTTTTAGCTATATGATGTGTAAAACATACTAGATACATATTTTGTCCAGCTTATTGCTGCAAGCAATATTTTTCCAAAAGTCCTCTGGAAATAGCTTTCTAAATATTTTTCCAAAAGTCCTCTGGATGCAGTTTGTATCAGCACATTCAATCAAAAATTCCTCAAAGCAGGACTTGTGTGATGTCAGTAATAGATGTGTCAAATCAGGGCCTGCAAAAACTCTAAATAAATGACATTTATTAAGACTGGATTTTGTTAATCACACGGCATAGGACTGCATTTGGCAAGCAGTTCAGCTAAAATGTAGTCATTGTCCATTGGAAGTTTGTCTGCTTTTTCCTACTGCCACACAGCTTTTCCCATCTCAGTCCTGACATGCTTTTGTGTTTCTGGTGTCCTTCCTTTTTAACAGTCACTGTTGACAATAACAGCAATACCCTGTGGTACCAGAGAAGGATGAGTGATCCCAGTCCACAAAAAAAAGGAGAAAACAGAAACTGCTGCCACCATAATCTGAGACTTCTGTGTGTGGTTATAGGAGCCAGCATTGCTACTGTCATTCTGCCAGAGCACTTATCTAAATACCAATAAAATGTCTACATGTGACCAGAGAAGATGAATGTGCCATCAGTAATTCTGGGGGATTCTTTATAGAAGCAATAATGTTTCAATTTTGAGTCCCTGGCTTTTCTCACATTTCACTTTCTTCAAAGCTTTGCATTGGACCAGGCTGTGTCTATTGTTCTGTGGGAGAGCTGTGAGTTTCAGTTAGTATTGCAAATGTTTATTTGGGTTTAAAACTGCTAATGAAAGTTTTGCAATGACTCAAGAAAGTTTTGACTGCGATTTATCAAACCTGTACTGAAAATTTTTTCCAGAAGCAGGTGTCCCAGACTGAGAATGCATTGTCCTATGCTCCCACATGCTGTATTAACAAGCTTTGAGATGTGATTAATTCTCTCAGCAGAATTCTGGAGTCTTTTAACTTGAATGACTTTCAAAATGATAAGATGCAGCTGAATTTTTAATCTTACAGTAGTTATTAATGCATTAATATACACCTCAGTGTATTCTTAGTTATTTCTTCCTGAAATTTATCCTCCAGATTACTATTCCCCCTTCCTTCTTGTCTAGCCATGTCTTACACTCAGAATATAATGTTTTTCATTACTCATATTCTAGGCAAAATGCCATTCATCCTAATAGAGTGAAACAGGGTATATTTCCCTCCTATTAGTTGTTCAGATAATTTTCTGTACTTTCAAATAAATCTTACTGTTCTTCCAGCTATCTTCTAGCTGAGGACCTCATCACACTTTGGGGTTTCATGGATTAGACCTTGTGACTTCACTATGAATAATGGAAATACTAAGATTTGTTTTTTTAAGTTGAAAAATTGAGATATGGATAATATATTAAAAAAATTAATGGCTATAAGCTGGTAAATGGATGGTGATCTGGTTCAGTATTTCTTTATTCCTTAGCTCCTTAGCCTGAACTTAACTCCTGAATTCAGGATTGAGACCTAGCACCTGTACTGCCAGATAATAGCATGAACTGGGCACTTTCCCCAAGACTCAGATAATTCCACACTTGCATATCCTTGGCAGACAGACATTCCTCTTCCCCAAAACTCTGAACACAAACAGGAAATCTGGACTGGAAAAACGGAATAGTGTCAATACCTTGAAACAATAGAGTATTAGAATAGAAATGCTAATGAGGTATCAAATATTCCTCTTCTTTTTGACCTTTCTTGCTGTTAACTTAATAACAGTCTTCCTGCAAACTATCAGTATCATAGTCTCTCAGATAACAGTTTCATACAAACTGCCTCAAGAAAGTATGATACTGGCTTGAAAAATGGTCACAGATTTTTCTCCAAATATTGCTGTAAAGCAGTATGCAGAGGATATTATGAATTTCTGATTTAAAGTTGGAGTTGTTTCTTGTTCCTGAGAGTTTGGTTGTATGGTGAGACCAGTAAGAGTATTGATTAAGCAAATATAACATTTTCTATCCAAGAAAACACTGTCCATGCTGATAATATCCCTGTATTAAAACTTCATGTCTGAATTGCTGTTCTCTCTGGGGACCCCAACAATAATTCAGCTGTGACTTGGGTTACTTGGGTTAGTATCCTCTTGTACAGAATTTCAGAATTTTTCTTCCCTGTCACTTCCTTGGTAACAAGACATTCTAAGAATAGATTTTGAACTAATTCAGAACTACAGAACGACTAAATTACACCAGTATTGCCAGTAAATTGAGTATTTTCTTTGCATTTCTTTATATGTGAACACTTGGCACCATCTAGTGTTTGAAAATGCAGACCAACTCTCACCCATTGAGTACAGAACATCACTACAAAGAGCTTTCAGCCAAAATAAAAGCTAATGGTGCTCTGAATCATCACCTAATATCACACAACTGTGTTTTTCCAGTTACCAAATACAAATACAGCAGCTCAGGATACAGAAAAGACTTTCTATGCTTGTGATTTCCAGTCCCTTATCTCTCCCATGATATTACACTGGAATTAGAAGATCAAGTCAGTGTCAGAAAAGGATCTCTGCATGCCCACTAGTGGCAAATGCACAGTACTCTTCATAGAGGTAAGTATGATAAATAAATCTTCAAGTACAGCCTGGATGGAGAAAATTATCTTCTGCTTCTGGTCTAGATTAGAGCTTTTCTGCAGTTTCTGACCCAGCCATAACAGCAGCCCTTTGCATTTCACATTAACTACTAATTATCCCTATTTCCAGGGATTGATGTTTACCTTCCAGTTCTTGCATGAAGTTTGGCAGAAACAGAACCAAAGGTACATATAAATGTATGTATTAGTACATGTGCTACTCTGTAAAAATCTGCCAGCAAAACCATTCTGTCACCAGTTTGCATTTCATGAGTTTGTTACCGAAGTATTTGTTTTAGTAAGATGAGTAAGGAGTGTATTGTTTTAGCACAAACTTCTGTGGCTGCTAACAAAGCTGAGGCACCACAGTCTCTGATTCCTGGTACCTCGGGGCCATGACTTGCAGCAGCTGAGTGAGAAGATCTGTGTGAAATGTACAGTGTGGCTAGCCAAGTGTGAAAGGGAAAAAATGCTGTGACAGCAAATTGCACTTCCTTCTATGTGCTGTGAGAAATGTGGGCAGGCAAAAAAAATTACATTCCTTTTTCAGTTTATGCCAATGAAAGCTGGGGAAAGGAGATGCAATTTTTAACTGATAGCTTTGTCTTGTTCTTGTGACTCCATGAATGTGATCCAGCTGCTGGTTATTGAGGTATTGCTAGGAATGGCTGGGAAAAGACAATCTCCTATAGCTAACTAGAGTTAGAGGCAGAGGATGTGTGGAAGACAGGAAACAGAGGGGGTATTTAGCATTTAAACTAAATTCTATGGATTCTCATCCATATAGTGAATTTTTTTATGCATGGAACAGATTATGAGTGCTTTTCTGGAAAAGTAATCAGATTGACTAGAGAGTCTGGCCCATCATTAAGGAAATAATTGTGATTGGCTTTACATGGCTGTCAGATAATTTGACAGCTGGCCTAAGGCTGACCTAGGCACTCCTCAATGGAGAGAGGTAGCACATTCAGGAGGTTACTCCTACCTCGTCTCTTAAGACATTTATTGTATAATGGGGTGAATCCAGGGCTGAAAGGCAGTTTTTTTTTCCCAGACTACAGAAGAAACCAAAAAGGGCTTACACATGACACCAGTTGAGATGTTAGATGGGATGAACCCTCTACTAATTTGGAGGTGGAAGTGAGGTGAGAAGAAGCCCCCTGAAGAAAAGCACACCATTAGTAGTGTGGATTCCCTCCTCTGGTCTTCAGCACATGGAGGTTGAAAGGAATAGGCATGACAGTCTTGAGAATCTGCTGAATATGTCTTCAGTTTTCATGAAGCCAATTCAACTTGGTTTGTGCTACTACAGGTACAAAGTTAAGAAATTATTACCTTTATTATTATTATATTATTATTATTATTATTATTATTATTATTATTATTATTAATTTTTATTATTATTATCTGTTATTTTATTATTATTATTACCTGTTTGTAACCAGATTTGGATTAGGAATTACAAAAAATGTCACGTTAGAAGGGCAATGAAGTAGTGTGAAGGAATGCTGCTTGTGATTACTGCAGAATCACCTTAACTGGCAGCTGTTAATAAATAAGCATCTGTCAGGAATAATGTGATTGACATTATTCTCTGCTGATGCTGGAAAATAGAGTAAATGATACCAGAAAATCCCTTCCAGCTATAGATCTCTAGTCTTGTTAATGCTGTTAAACTTCAGGAAAACCAGTATTTACTTTGTTCAGATGGAATGACAGCTACACATGACCTTTTCCATCAATTTAACAATATGCCTAGCCTTTTTTTTCCCTAGAGCAGGCATGCCTTGCCTGCCTCTGAATGTGCAAATTGCAGTGGTGGCAGGAAGCCCCTATGAACATGTGAGTACCTGTCTTGGACAATGACTGTGCTGCCTTTGTCCATCCATTTCTCACTTCTGTCCCAGCTCTCATCAGAACACAGGTAATCTGAACTAATTCAGAACTGTGCATTCATGCTCTGTTTTGTGTCATACACAGATCACAGCATGGGGTTCAGTCACTGTATTGCTTTGTCTCAGTAAAGAGACAGCAAGAACCAAATGCAGTTAAGATATTTAAATGTTTTTATCACATGTATTTTTAAAGTACAAACCAATCTAGAATGTAAGGTCCTGTGAAAGATACATTCCTCACTGAACTAAGTGTGCCATGTAGGAAGCACAGGGGTATGGGTTTATACTTTATTGTAAAGTGCTCAAGAAGCTCACCAGTTGCTCAGAAATCTGAAAATCAAAAATTAGCTTTTTCTATCTGATGCAGAAACAGAAGAGAGGGGCAGGGGAGGAAGTTACTAATGTCGAGTGCACATTAGCAAGAGGAAGATGCAACAGAGCCTTAAGAAAGGAACATTTCACACATTGCAATTATTTGCTTAACACAGCTCTTTGCTATAGAGACCATGCCTCCAACACAGAGGATATACATCAGAATTCAGCATTAAAAAGGATCTCATGCTTCACCTCCTGAGATGTTTATAATTGTCAGTCATCCTGCAGATTTTACAGCTGATAGGAAAAAGAGAACAGTTTATTGCCTTACTGTGTCTTGAAGGTTTTATGTTCCCTCACTCCTCAAACAATGACCTTGTCAGATAAGAGCTGAACAAAGCAGGATAGCAGAGCAGTTCTAGCAGTCCTGCTGTATGGTATTTTAAACAGTAAGCTGTAATATTTAATAAACCAAATACACAGACTTCCAAGTGGCAGGAGAGATAAATAATGGAATAGCTAAAAGTACATCTGGTAGGATAGTTTCTTCTCTTTCTGTCATCCGTAAGGAATGTTCCCAAGACAATAAACATCAGGTCCAACTGGAAAAATGGTAATTGTTTTCCACTCCTGTCATCAGGAAATTGAAGACAGAGCAAAGTACTTAACTCATTTTGTCACTACCACAGATGTCTGTAGCATTCCCTGCACCCCTCATACCCTCAGATTGTTTGCTTAGTGTTTGCTTTCAGGGAATTTAACACTTTAGGATAGATATATGCACTGTACAGGCAATCCGAATGTTCATGAGTGTAAAAAAATAATACAGAATTATTACCTAGGGTTGGCTGTAACTGCATGTTACATTCTATGCCCTTTATTTCAAGTTGACCACTCAACAAGATTACAGCTGGCAAAAAATTAGGACCAAGAGGTATGTATTCACAGTTCAGGAGTAACTTTCCAGCTATAATAGTTCAGGTTCTGGCAAATTCCATCAAATATTTCAGGGAAAGAGAAACTCCTTCCTGAAGCACACATTGTGGAAACACTGAGGTTCAGTTGCCTAATCAGAAGCATCAGTTTTCTTCTTACACACTAAGCAGAGTTCAGCTGCTGCTGCAAAAGGGCTTAGAACACCTGTAAGTAATTTCAGAATTTTCTTTCAATTTCATTTCATTTCAATTTATTTCCTTTCCTGTCTTTTCATTTCACTCCATTCCTTGATTTCTCGCTTCATGAAGAATTTTCATTTCACGAAAGGAAATGAAATCTTGAGATTTCCATGAGTATCCATTCACTAAGTTTATTTCAGTGCACTTCATTCCATTCCATTCCATTCTTCTCCTAAGAATTTTCTTTTTTTTTCAGTTTCATTTAATTTCATTCCATTTCCCTTCCTGTCTTTCATTACACTTAATTCCTTGATCTTCCTTTCATTTCCTTTCATGAAATTAAAATTATTTAATTTTCTTTCATGAAGTGAAATCTCAATATTTTCATGAGTGTCATTTTGTTAAGGTTAGGGTCATTACACTGCACTCCATTCCATTTAAAAAAAGTAATTCTAAGAATTTTCCTTTTTTTTCCATTTTCATCCCATTTACGTTCCATTCCATTTTCTCTCCTGTCTTTTCATTTCATTTCATTCCTTTTTTTCTTATCTCATTTCCTATAATGAACTGAAGAATTTTCATGAAAAAATACATGAAATTTTAAGATTTTCACGAGTATAATTTCATAAAGCTTTTGGTCATTTCACTAAAATTCCATCCATTCTATTGTGTTTAATTGTTTTCATTTCAGAATCTTGCTTTTTTTCAGTTTCATGTAATTACATTCTATTTCCTTTCTTCTCTTTTTATTTCATTTATTAATTTCTCATTTAATTTCCTTTTAATGAAAATTATTTATTTGTATGAAAGCAAATGATATATCGAGATTTCCATAAGTATAATTTAATTATGTTTTTGTTAATTTCACTGCATTTCAGTTAATTCCTTCCATTTAATTGTTTTCACTTCATCCCAGAACTTTCTTTTTTTCCCACTAACCTTTAAACAAAGTTGGGGCAGCAGCTGAGATGCTCAGCCCCATGCATGGCCCTTATCTGAAAAATGTGGAGGCAGCATTGTTATTAAAAAAAGGCAAATCTCTAAGGAAAGACAAGGTGAATAATTATCTTAACAATAAGCTTTATTTTGAAAAAGTACAGTGGTCTGAGAAATAATTTCATATGATATCATTCTAAATCCTAAAACCACATTACAGCACTGTAAAGCTGACTGGCATTTAACTGTAATGGATCTCTAACACTAAGATGAATTTATTTGAAGAAATATTAGAAATGCCAGGACAATTAATGTAGTTAAAATGGTCTCTACTCTCTTGCTAAGCCCCGTAGTCCTCCTTGCTTTTTCTCTGAAACAAATGTTAGCAATAATAGAGGCTAATATCACCATGCAAAGCTGTAAGATCATATATCATCAGAAATGGGAATTCTTTTCCAATGAAAATAGAAAAAGATTTTCACATTCTCAAATATCTTAGCTTTTGGCATGTGGAGTAAAACCAACTCTTTTTGAAAAATAAAACATTATTTTATGGAAAACTTATGCTCTTTCAGAGCCTAGGAGCTATAGAAAGATATTTTCTTTAAATCATTGCAACCCTTAAAACAATAATGCAAGTCATATGTTTTCTAAAACAAATTTAATTTGTTTTCATAAATAACAAAAGGGATAAGTCTTTCTAGGAAGCAAACATATCATAGGAGAACCCACAACTTTTTTCAGTGTCTCTCCACTGTAGATGAGAGCAGTTGAAAAACATTCCAGAGGTAGAAAAATGTGTTGAGACAGAATGAGTGGCACATGGGAATCCTGCAGCCAGTGTCAGTGCTGTCACTGTGTTGTGCCAGTACTGCTCTGTCAGGAGCAGAAGGTAATTACTACATAAAAATAATAAAAGGTGTCAGATGTGTTCAAATTATAGATGAGTTCTATGGAAAATCTCTACCTCAAAAAATAGAAAGCAAAGTTTGAAGATCTTGAGAAATAATTTGAAGGTCCTTTAAGCCTCCCTAACTCTGCTTTTCATGCACATGAACATATTTACTGTTCCTCCTGTGCAGGACTCCTCAAGAACATGGGTTTTTTCTGTATGCCTCTTAATCACTTCACTTATTCATAAGCCCTGCAGCCAGAAAGAGTCATTGCAGATCATCTTGTCTTATTCTGGCATGGTAGAGGCAGCTGGATTTCACTAATCAAGCCCATCTCTTCCACTAGACAGATACCCAACCTGGCTTTTGAAATGGCAAATGCCAAGGGATCCACAGGCAAACCTTCTCCAGTTTCCCTGAAACCCTCCAGGTAAACCCAAAGGTCCCAGAAAAGAAGGGAGTTTACCAGTGTGGAGTGGGTGGGAACTATTCTCTCAGTGTCCCTGTTAATGAAGGGAAGCTCCATTTATTGGGACAGGATTTTTTAAATTTACATGCAGAAGCCTAGAATGAAATCTACAGAGTTGGAAAAGAGTATACTATTAAAAATTCAAAAATAATGAAAATTCCTTTCCAAACCTTTGAATTTTGACAATATTTACTTCAGATCACAGAAGTCACGTCAGAAAACCACGTATTTTTTTCTGTCAGAGAATCTCAAATCACATAGCAGTGCTAAATGAACAGAGTAAGAAGAATAATTTCTCTGTCCCTTTCTTGGCTCAGTTCATTGTAAAAGACATTTCAGCCATATTACAGAAAGCCCTCTGAGCAGATTATGAATTTGCTAAATTTTAGGTCCAAGAAAGGGGGAAAAGTTTAGGAGACATCTACAGCTAATACCTCAGAGAGAGTTTGATTGCTGCACCAGTGGGTATCAACTTGCTTCAATAGCACTCTAATTCTATAGTGTGGGAAAGGATGGCCAAGACAGTCAAAGAAATTTCAAATTCATTCAAATTTGAAGGGAAAATTTTAAAAAATCAATTGTCTTTATTTTATGGTGTAGTGGATTTCTAAGAGTACTTTGTGAAACACCTGAATCTACCAATGTGAATTCAGACCATGCTTTAAAAAGATAAGTTTGTAACCATTCTGAAAGCAAGATTTAAACACTAATAGAAATTAAGATCCTCCTGGCAATATGTGCTGCTAGCTACACATTAAAGCAAAAATTTTGTTCTCATGTGAAGGCCCCACAACTCCAGAGCAGTCAGCAGAGATCTCAGGATCTACTGTGAAAAGGAGGACAGAGCCTGGTCCTGAATCAGATCATTGCTTTCTGCTCTGCATGTGCAGAAATCATAAAGAGGAGCCTTTAGATGATTTTAATTGAACACTTGATAAAAAGGCAAGTCTGTTCTAAGATGCTGCTTACATTTGCTAGGGAAAAGAATAGTAGAAAGAAAATGATCTTATGGAAAGTCAGGTGATATTATATAGAAGTCCACATTATTGCTATTAAATAAAAATAATATTTAAACTTATTGAGACATGAAGATGCATAAATACTGGAGCAGGGTGAAAGGCATTCCACTACCATGAAGGAGTTACAGAGATTTCAGAAAACAACTGCACAGTTGTGGAAGTTCATACCTGAATTTGCTATCTTGATACTGTCCATCACAAATATACAGCAAGTGTTGGGAGGAAAAAAAAGAATCCATTACAATCATTATTCCTGTTTTTTTAAAAAATTACCTCTGCTGTGGTATAATCTGTTAACTTTTAGCATTTGGTACCTTAAAGTCAGAATGAGAAGCTAAATGCAATCCACCAAGAAACAGCTCGCTACCAAAATTAGAAGAAAAAAAAAATAAAAGAAGGCAGAGTTAAACTGAAACACTGACAAAACTGAGTTCCCAGTAATATGAAAGAAAGAGAGCCAAAGTGGTATTCCAGATGGAGATTATTTGGATTTACAGCAGTGAACTGTGTAAAACTAAAGAAATGGTAATAAAGAATGAAAATCAATCTGACTGTTAAACAGAAAGGATAAGAAACCGTGCCACTGAGAGACGGGTGTGTTAGTCAGCAATGTGAAATGGGATATCTTTGCAATAGATTGGCTCTAGAGCTGACAATCCTGCAACATGTCAATTCTTTTGAAAGCAAAACCAGCAACTCCTATTAAATCCCAGATAATCTGTAGTGAGTTATGAAAACGACTTGCCCATGCAGTATTAATTTGCAACAGAGAACAGAGAAGGGGTGAAATAATTCTCTCCATCCCTCCTTTGCTCCATAGGCTGGCTTTGCAGTACTGCCTCTGGAAGTCTCCTGCTCTAGTAGTGGAGGCTGATGGAGGACCCCAGTCCCCAGGGAGATGGATGCTGCAGCACCTTTGCACCTGAACCCTAAGCCCTGAAACTCAGTGACAGCAACTGGTGTGCGTTCACCAATTTTCTCTTCACTCTTTAAGGTGCTGAATTAAGGACTAAAGAAGATATCTGGGGTGAGAAAGTTTGAAATGGACTCCCTGCTACCATCACAACTACAAGCTGGGGTCTCAGTGCAGATCAGATAGCGTCCCTCGCACTGGGAGAGCAGCACAGCTGGGAAGAGGATCCCAGGCACTCAAGGACATCAAGGTATCTGAATCTTTCTTAAGGCTGGGAGAGTAAATTAAAAATGTATTTTATTTCAGTGTGATGTTAGGGTACAGATGACATTGACACTTACAGGCTGATTCATAGCTCAGTTTGCAGTTTGCTCTCACGTTTATCTGGTATCTTTATCAGAGATCACCTCCACCCTGCACAGCTCCAGTTGAATTCTGCATTGCACTCACAGACAGCCCTTGGCCACATTAAATATTTAACCTGGGATGTGGCAGAACCTTTTCCCAGCTAAGGACTGAAAGCCTTCTGATCACCTTTGACAAGGGACAACTTGAGACACATTTTTACATTATCCAATAGTAGCCAGAAAAATAAATAAATCATTGGTAAGCAGCCTGAAATAAAATCACAAGTCACATTGGGGCCTGACACCTATCTCACCTTCCCTTGTTGTTTCTTTCTGTCTCTCTCAGCATTTTAAAATCTTATTCTTCCTCAAAGCATCCATTTAAGGCTGAGAACAGGGAGTAAAAGCAATAGGCCTGAAATTCTTTCTTTTCTCCCATTGTCTAGAGATGCTGAGCAACAGCTGGAAGGGGCCTTGTCCTTCTGGGATACAACCTACAATCGTGAACTCCAAAATTTGGCTTCTGCTATTTCTGCATCAGCCTCTATTTGCTGGCCCATTGCTGTTGTTTACTGCTTCTCTTTTAGTTCATTCACCCACTTTTCACTCTTCGTTTGCATCCTGGCTTTTACTCACACCCTCCTCTTCCCTGCTCTCTTCCTACACTGCTGCTCCTTCCTTTCTTCACCTTTGTAAACTCCATGTCTTGCTGCATCAATCTCCAACACCCAACAGCAATATCTTCTAGAAAAGTGTTTTGACCTCTCTCTTCATGCTCATGTGCACACATCCATTATGTGACTCTTATTTATGAAATACATGCTTAATATGGCAGTAGATGGTTGGTTATCTTCCTGCATCAGGTTGAGTGGAGACATCATTTATTCACACAGGAAAGGACTTGTATTGGAGCAGTGGTTGGTTCCCTACTCTGTTGTTGCTTGGTACCACGTTCAGGATGATCCACGAAAGAAAGGAAAAATTAGACCAGTTCTGTCCCACAGGTAAAAGCAGCAAAGGGTAATGAAAAAACTCCCTAAAACCAAAAACAAAGCCAAAACAAAACAAAACCACCACCAAGCAACCCACCAACAAAACAAACCATGCAAAAGAAAGCAGACAAGAAAATGTCCTTCAGACAGGACTTTAAGGTTAAGCAGTCAGAACAGTATCAGAGAGGAGAACTTTATATGACAAATATCACAAAATATGTGAGAAAAATTTGAGGCCAGATGTCACTGAATCTTCAAAAGTCACGTGTTAGCTCCCCTGTACAATTCCTATGGGAAGGAAGTGTTGTATTTAAAGCCTTCTGTTTCTATATTGTTTCTTACTCTTGTGGAGTAAGTGGAAAAGTGATCTACACCTGTTATATCTAAATCTCTTACCCTGTTTGAAGTACACCAGAGGAGAACATCTGACATTTTAAATTAATGAGACAGTTGTGTACTGTCTTTAGCTGTGCCACTGTCAATCAGCTCAATTTTATTTAATACACTGTGCTCACAAAATGTGTGAAATGTTTTCTAGATAGAATGGGAGTGTAATCCTGACCTTTAAAAAAGGGTGAAATTTAGATAGCTCATTCTCACTTTTGGCATATTTTACTGCTAAGACATATTTAGCACAGTCTTAAAATTGAAACTCTTATCAGAGCTAACATAGAATGGAAAGTAAAAGTCAGTAAGAATGTCCCTAAATTAAACTGTATCAGTCTTTCCCACAGTTCCTGTGATATGTTCCAAATGGATGGCAGTCAGATGGTAATTATAAATCATTGCTTTCAGTTTTGACCATGGTCCAAGATAGACAGTGAACACCTCTGAAATAGCTTATACTGTCACCTCAAAGGCTTCAGGAAGATGTTAGGTTTGTGTCATTCTGTAGGATTTACATGGTAAAATCTGAAAAGTGTCTTCTCACATAAGGTTTTTTTACCCCTTTGCAATTTGGGAAGGTGTTGGGCAGCAGCAGAGACTCTGGAATAAACTTCTGTGAACTCAGGAAGATGGTACTATACTGTGTCATTCTTAAGTCACATTTGAAGTTTTTTTCAGGAACAACACTAGAGACTTTTTTTAAAAATGAAACTTATTGGCATTCATGGTGGGGAGCAGAGAACATCCTGCTGAGTGGATTTTAGACAATTTTTTGGATCAAATTCTGTCACTAACAGAAATATATTAATAATGCTCAAAGAACCATGCATTGCACTCTTGATCTGTGAAAAATATAGAGTGGGTAATTTTCCTACTTGCAGTTTCCTCTTCCACAGCTGACAGGATCTTGTGAAATGTTCCAGCAAATTTGGGCTGGAGTAATACTAGAACAGCTATAGAAAGTGTTGGATACACAAAAATGGAGCAATGGACAGTAGGAGATCTTCCAAAAGGAAGCTTGAGAACACATATGTCAAACAAAAGTTCTGAACCTGGTGAAATTTGTGCAGAGGCTTAACATTTTACTTAGTGACTAACTCTATTTAAATCAATGAGGCTCTTCACAGCATGTAAAACTTGACACATGCACAAGGCTTTACAGGATGAGGGCCAATTTTTTTTTTTTTTTTTTTTTTTTTAAGAGCGTGACTTGCTTGGAGACATTCCAGAGGAAAAAAACCCATGTGGTGCTCTCTATAAAATAGTTGGCACCATTCTGCTTATTAAATAGACATGAAATCACTCAAACAAAATAAGGTCTAGACATTTATATCAAATATGTGGAAGTTTGTGTCTATTCCTAAGTTTAAAAAAAGTGATAATGCTTCTAGATTTGTATATTGCGTTAAATTCTTGTAAATATTCATTTAGAGTTTTATAAGCTTCCCTCTCTTACCTATTTTAGTATCTTACCTATAGTTCCTCTATCAGGCTAAGTTTGCTCTGTGAACCAGTAAATTGCTGTAAGTTTCAAGCTGACAACATGGAAAATAATTTCTGTTATATACTTTATTATCTTAGATGTGGCAAAACATAAAACTTCCTACCTTACCTCAAGTTAATTCCATGCTGAGACAAGAATTTGTTGTTCAGTTTGCAGCTTGTATATTGAAGAGCAATATATTCATTTCAGGAACAGAGTCTAATTTTAGATCCATATTGAAGGTGTGATGAAAAGGCAAATGTTGGGAATGTCAGTAGGACTTTTCAAGAGCAAGCCCAATATAGTTCTTGAACTATATAATGATTATGAGATGAAATAAATCATAGAATAGAGTTTACTCATCTATTGGAACCTGTTACATACCTGAAATTATTTATCCCCCAGCTGCTATCATGGGCATGGCCTCAAACTACTCCAGATAAATATGTAAATATTATAGCTCTTCAAGAAAACAGAAATAGTCATTTGGCCCACTGGGTGCTGGACTGCTGGTGGGTAGCTGCTGCCAGCTACTTTAAATAAGAGGTCAGGGGAGACATGTGAACATCTGGCAACAGCAGCTACTTTTTTAAATCACACGGGCCACAGATCACATTGTACCACAGCTCACAAAATCAGTCACTTTTAGCAAAGCAGGTTTACTTGACCTCAAACTGTTTTGAGGTCAGATTCAAAAACTGCTGCAGTTGTAGATAGGAACCCAGCAGGATCTTCACAAGCCCCCAGGCAACTGGTTTCTCACTAGGACTGTCTTTGTAGGAATACTTTAAAACCAGTTCAGAACTATGGCATTAGGTGTCTTAAGGCACACTGCTTCAGGCTGCAGACAGCCAGATGCTGCCTTTTGGGGATTGGTTTTCAACTACAGTTAGGGCAGCTGTCCCATATCCATACCAAAATCCTCTAGTCCTCCCAGTCTGGGAATGTAGGAGACCTGGATGGGTTAACAGGGAGAATTGCTACATGAACCAGGTACATTTTAGTGAAGAGAATTGCACAGCATGTCTTGGAAGTCTTCTTCTTCTGTAACAATCCCTGTGAGTTTTACAACAGATATAGCACCCTGAATAAAGAACAGTTTCTTCATCAACTGGGCTGGGTTTGATGCTTCAAAATCATCCTTGAAACAAGGATTCCTTCCCTTCTATAGGCATACTTTCCAGAGCAATTTCTGCATTCCTATTTTTGAAAGCTGCACATTTTAAGATATGGGAACACATGCTCTTTGCAAGATAATCTCCAGCTCCTTCCCCACTCCATACTGTCACACTGCTCAAAACCAATTTTAATGCATTGCTGCAAAGTCTGTTATAGAGATGTATATAATCTATATGATGACTTGCCTGAGAAAAAGCAGGGAATATTTCCAAGAAAAGTAATTGCATTTTCAAGGTTCCAGAGTGTTCAGAGGTAGAAGTATTGAATCCAGAGCAATGTCCTTAGAAACTATACAGCAAATACAAAGATCAGCAGAGTAGCACTAGATGGCACTACAGTAATTTTCACTCAAAAAGCAGATGCCAAGCCCAGGGAATGATGGACTCAGGTCCAGCTCTGAATGAGAAGTTCAGATTTACTGTCCAAATTTTACTTGTGTGGCCTATGGAGATTCTGAGGAATATGAGGTGTAGCAGTCTTTCCAAGGATTAAAATATAGAGCCTTCAGTTGGTTGATAAGTGATATAGTACAGATAATGAAGAGTGGAAAGCTACCTGAATGTTTCAATTTCACAAAGTGAGACCACAAGGTACCTGAAAATCTGTTATGTTCAACTGAATCCAAGGTAAGCATATCCAGATTCAGTATATCAAAATGCACCTCACTCAAAAGCACACCAGAAGTTTTAAGTGTCATTTGGGCAGACAGTTGTCTGTCTGCAGGTACAAACTGCCTGTTTATATTTACAGTGGTTTGTGCTTAAAAGTGAAAACTTGACTTCCTTGACCAAAATCAGCTGGATTTTGGGACTAACCTCATAGCTTACATTTCCTGTCACACAAAGTTAAATGCTGGCTGTTGCCAATTTCTATTGTTTCCCACAGGTGAGAGCTAACATCAAAGCTTAATACATATCTTGTTCTTATAACAGTCAATGTATCTCATTGTCTATAGCACACCAATTTGAGAGCTTTTAGAATTTCACAGAGGTACAGTCTTTACACAGGAACAACCAACTGATTCTGTAGCTTACATTATCAAATACATATAGGAGAAAATAGAACCTGTCAAGAAGATCATACTCATTCTTGTAGGCTGAACCACTTTAAACTAAATTCATATGTTTGTGGCATTGAAAAAAAACATGGTCTATCTCAGATTTGAATTCTAAAACACTGTAGAACCAGATTTATAAATCTTGAAATTCCTTTAAAAGAAATATCCAGTTGCAGAATATTCACTGCAACAGTACTTCAAGTTCTTTTTACAATATAATTATTTTTCTATTATGCATTTCTGTGAGTTATATTTTGCCTTCTGTTATGCTCCAGGTTCAAATCCTCAAGAGTAATTATTATCTATTTCACTGGAATCAGTGGAAGTTAGATATTTCAAAGATAGGAAACTCTGACATTTAAATTTTAAGGCAAGTTCAATATGAATGTTTGAGTTACTTCAAGAAAAATCTTGTTCTAGTCATACAGCTACATATACTTTAGGGATATTGCCAGCTAAAAGTCAATTTACTTGTCAGTCAAAAACAAAAAAAACCTACTAGTACATTCCTTTAGAACAAGAACAGTCTTTATCAATGGAAATAGCCTGACTGGAGACAATACAATCACTTAGGTAAATAAGCACTGGAACTAGGAGTATTTGAACATAAATTGTGCTCTCACCCAGCCACTGTGCAGAGGTTAACTCAATGGGCTTTCATCCCAAAAATGCTGAAGAGTGTTAAAGAGCATAAAAATCTAGCATTGCACCCTTGCTTCAAACTGCCAACATTTAAGTAGCATCATTTAGTAATAAATGAGATGCCCCTTGTGCTGGAATGTGGACAGACTGTTTGCCTGTGGTAAAGATGAGAGAATGATCTCCAAAAACACTTTAAACTGTCTCTTTCAGTTATGAGCCACTGCTCTTTGAAACAATTCCTGTGTGGTTCTGAGCACATCCTGAGAAAATGTTCTGGTTGTCCTACTTCTTCTAATGTATTCTCTAATAAGGGCTCCTTTTAATCTGTGTTTTAAATCTCCTTTAATCTGGTCATGGGTTCACACTTTGAGATGTTTCCCTGAGGCTTGCTCTCACCTCAGAAGAGGCTTGAAAACAACCAAAATTTGCTGCTTGCTTTCTCAGACATGCTTGTGACTCTGTTTCTGGAGTCCATGTTGGTCCTGACAGACATTGAGGACTCCATCCTAAATGCAAGAATGTCTTTGTAGCTGGCAATGAAGTGTGGCACTTTTGGAATTACTTGGTGAAGGTCTGATGAGACATACAGTTGGTTGTTCCCATTTTGCAACCTGGGTGACTTAAGCAAAGTCAATCCCAAGAACCCGTTTGAAGTCCAAAACAGCATCTGGAAAAGATCCCCAACAATGTGGTATGCCTGTGGGGAACAACAACAGTGCCCCAAAGCTCACTGTTTTCTTTGTCACCCCACCAGAACAGGCTTGGGAAGAGCACTATGCTTGACAGATGTGCTCAGTGCATTGTTAATGACATTGGCAAACCACTCTGGGTCTGTTTGTGTGTAGGTGTGTGAGGCAGGAGATCCAGGAGTTGACTTACCTAAACTAAATCTATGCTCTCTTAGTGCCAATGGCAAGGTAGGCAGGCTAATAACTATATTCTGATCTCGCCTAGGAGACAAAGATTTAAAAACTACTTTATAAGGTTATTAGCTTCTATTTAGTTAGCCAAACATGTGATAAAACTTTCCTCTCATTTAAAAAATAAGTCAATTGTAAAATATTTTCAAATTATAGCACATTTAAGACAATCTTAATTCCCTTCTAAGTTTAATATTCACATCTAACACTTTCCCAACTTCTTCAATTTGCCTATTGCCCTGAATTTTGTCCCTCTTCATTTCTAACCTAGCCTGTTTCACTCCTCCTCAGACAGCCTGGGCTACCCAGGGACCACTGTAGTGCTGCTGGCCTTATTGAGGAGCATTTGCTGCCTTTAGAAATCACATTAGTAGCCACTAACACCAGCCATTACTGATTAGCATCTGATTTTTCATGAAAGTAAAATATCTAAATCCTATATTGCTGATCTTCAGTGCTTTGAAAACACACAAGTTCAAAACTTCTTTGCTTCAAGTGTGGAAATCTCCAAGTGGAGTGAAGCCACCTATCTGAATGTCTCCCAGGCATAAGGTATTATGGTAGGCATTGCCTTAGAAGAATAAAACCTGCACAGATATTCGGAGACTGTCCAGCTGCTTTGATTTATACTCAAGTTGTGCTGACAGTCAAGTGATCTGGAGAACAAAGAGATTTTTCAAAGCAGTTTTTTAGGTTGTTCAGTAAAAAACCTTGGTTGGTGGAACACAACCCCGTTGATGCTGGTGTCAGGTGTCACATGCAATTTTGCTTCACCTCTCTTTAACTAATGGTGATTTCTGCAGATTAAAATTGCTCTTATAAGTGCTGAAAAGCAGTCTTCCATGTTAAATCACGGAAGGTATGGTCTGCCAATCCTGCAGTACAGTGGACAGTCAGAGGGAAAAAGCACTGAAAATACAAACCTGGCATGCATCTGGGTGGTGTAATTAGGCTTCAACCCAACCTCTTCCTACTGTTGCTGTAGTCTAAAAAATTGTGCAAATGCATTGCTGCTGAATAAAGGAAGGAAAACAAAACAAGTGCAGAGAACAGAACCACCACCTCACATCACTATTCTGCCCTGGTGAAATAAACCAGATCCTTTGCACTAAACAGGCACAAACAAAGATCTCCTCAGGAATAGTGCTGCTTGCATAGGAATGGCTCTAATCTTAACAGTTCCACAGATCCCCTTTGAGAAAAGGAATTTTGGGACTCCTTAAATTTTTAATTGTTCCTCATTTTCCTTGAAACAGCACTGTGCCTCAAGCACTCTAATAACATTCCTGGCTTGCTCTGCTGTAACAATCTGTAAAAACTCATCCAGTCAGATGATTTGGAGTTTAATATCAAATTGCTTTGGAGAACATTCATGGTTGGAAGTGCATAATAATATGTTTTATTATTGCTATATAAAAAAAAAAAAGCTAGAAGTGGCTTGCTTTCATCCATTGGGGATCTCTGCTTTGTTATTACATTCTATGCAGTGATAATTAACGATTCCATGACCAGCACTAAAAAAATGTTCCCTGGCTAAAATTTTCAAAAGTAACAAAAGTAACTAATGATTTGAGGTTTCTCTGTTTTTATGTATTCAGTTTGAAATACTTGGAAGATGGACCTGGTTTTCAGAAAATGCTAAGCACTGATTTTCTGCAGATGGTCAAGCTCCCTCTCAAAAACTTTAGATCCTGTCATTTTAAGACCATGGTAGATATTGTTTATTGGTGACAAAAGTATGCCAATTCATGCATTAGTAACAGACCACCAGATTAGATCACAAATAAATCCATTTCAAAGGAAAATATTTTAAAATTATACCTTCCTTGTACCTGCAATAACAGACTTCTAAACTTTTGGGATGATTGTAAGTTATTTAATGAACAAACAAACAAGCAAAAGACAGTAGGCTAGGGACTGGTTCTAGCAGTTGCTTTGTATTACTCAGTAAAAGAAAGATGAAGAATGCATACTACAGTCTTGGGTGGTGCTTGGACACGTCAGAGTACTTTTGAATGTCACTGCATGTGTTAAGCCTGCCTGAAGCTGTCCTGGAGCCCAGCTGTCCTTTTTTCTTGCAGGAGGAGTCACTATTAACAACCATGCAAAGAGGGGAACCTGCAAACAAATCAGAAAGTTTATGTTTCAGCCTTGATGTCAGTGCTTATTCAAAGTACAGAACAATGGAGAAAAGAGCATCATAGATGTTCTTATTTCATCCACCCAAATGACTCAGCTTCCAAAAAAATCAGAAAGGCTTCTAGGTCTTTTCCCCAGCTCAGGTGAAGTGGAGGAGGCAGAGGAAAGCAAAGGACTGGAAAGCAAGTAACCAGCTCCTTCTGAGCTCTTCCTCCATCAAAGTGATTACACTGGGGTATCCTGATTTCATGCCTCTCTATTTCTAGTCAGGTTCAGTTAGCCCAGATTAAAAATACTTGGACCTATATTGTCCAGCTCTGTCCAGTCACTTTACCAGCCTTGCCTTTTCTTTTCTTGCCAGGGACTGCCCTTCAAAGAAAGGGCAGGTATGCTGGATGTTCAGTCAACATTTCAAAAATATATTTTTCTTCTGATACCTGAGGTTCTTGCATTTTTAAATGCAACTTTGCCTTCTATTTGTTAGGCAAGATAGAACTTCTGGTCCTGTAAAATTAATATGAGTCTGCTTGTGAAAAAACAGGTCACCATGCTGTGACTGATTTTACATGCAAGCAAAACTGCCAGAGGTCAGTGAGGGCAAAGCAGGGCAGCAATTGGTAGGTGAAGGTGCCCAGCAGGAGCTGGCTGGCCTGCTGATGAGGGTTCCTCTATTCTTAATCCTGAAGCTGTGCCATGTTGGGATTATTTCTGTTAGATTAAACACCAGACAAGACCCTGCTCTACCTTTTCCAGGATTGTGCACTTCTGCTTTGCAGAGGTCTCTGTCCCTATTGCAAGTCCCTCTTGCTAAATTTTGTGGCTTATCTAGTACATGCTCATCAGCCTTTTGCTTCAAGGTATCCTTTGCTGACAGGATTTATCCACAGACACCAAGACTTCCTCAGCAGGATAATGAAAGTACATATTGTTTTACTCCTGCTCTCTGTCCTTGTTATTATATTAGGTTTTCCATCACTAATTATTCAGAGAGAGTAGTGTTCATCTCGCTCTGAATGGAAAAAGACTGGAAGTAAGAAGGCAGCAATGAGTATTCACACTTCTAATGACTGTTCTGATTCCCATGGGCAATCCTCTGGCTGTGTGTCACCATGGCCTAGAAAAAGCACCCTGGCACAGGAAATTCCTACCACTGTAGCTGCACCTCAGTTCCACACATACAGATTTCTGGGCACAGATGCTGGGTCTGCAGAGAAGGCTGCTTGCCACATAAACCAGAACTGAAAAGTGCTCTTTTGAATTGCTGAACTCCAATTCAGTTTTACAAGCCCTGACACTGAGCTTTGGTACGTGGCTGATGCTGTTAGGAGTGAGGGAAGAATATGTACATTGACTAACTTCATCAAACTTATTAAGTTCCACCTGGAATGAAAAAGAATTATTTAAGGTTTATGCCTGCATTTGCTTTCTCAGAATTGCTCTAGGCTGCAGAGAGGATAAACTCTGGACAAGGGAGTGGGAGAGAGTAATTGGGGCCAGAGCTGCAGAGGTTGCCAGGGTCAGACAATTTGCAACACAGAAGCAGGATCAGCCAGGGACACACAGGGTAGCAAGGATCCAGCAGATACAGGCTAAGGAACCATGGTAAATGTGGCAGCTCAGGGCTGGTGTAGCAACCACGGTGGCCCATGGCACAGAAAGTGGGCAGTGTCACCCAGGAGTGGCAGACTGAGGGCACTGTGCACAGCATGCCCCGCAGCGCTGCATTGTTGGCAGCACACACCCCAGGCTGGCGGCATGCCTGGGAAATAAACACTGAAAGATGAAAGCAAGCCAATGTGGGAGGTAGCAGCCAGCTCAGTTTCCAGCCTCTGATCACCTTCTTCCAAGTGGTGTTTCCTCACAGCATCCCCTTGTCCTCTTACAATGCACAGATCATTGCCCTCCACCAGAATTGCCTTGTGAAAGAAGGGGTTGCCCAGAAATTTCCCCAAGGAATTGCTTTTCATTCAAGGGTGTGTGCAGACCCTGAGGAAGGAAGTGACCTGATTTCCTCCAATATGTTCATTGCAGCCTCATAGTTTGGAGCACCCACAACAGTCTATGGCTTTCTCATACCCTTCCCCGTCTTACTGACAGAGCTCTTCAGAAGCCCAACAATTAGTACAGATGCCCAATTAGTACAGAAAAGCCACAGCAATTTCCATCATGCTTTGAGGGCTCAGAGCTGGTCCCTTACATCAATGCTTCCTCACAAAATCAAAGTATGGCTTATAGCTGTGTGGGTCAGGTTGGTGAAGCCTGGGCATGATAACCACCAGCTGCAGTCTTCATCCTGCTGAGCTCTGCCCACAGCCTAATTCTGCTGGAAGTTTTCTTCTTGTTTATAGCATGTAGCAGCCTATTTCCTTTCTTTCCCTCCATTCTACCATCAGATCTTCAAAATGAAACAAAGCAGTTGATTATTTCCCTCCAGCCAGTTATAACTTCTTTGCCCTAGTAGCAGGCCAGAATTTTCATGAAGGTGTTTTCATTAGATGAAAACTGTTGGCTGATCCTTAATCATGACAAAAATGGTAATATTAAGAGGACCAACTCTACAAATATAAACAGATGTAGCAAATCTGAGGGTTTATGTTACTAAAACTTTATACTTTTTATAAGTTTTAGGTATCTAGCATAAAAATTTTTACTGCATATTGGAAATGAAGATGCTACCATTTGCTGTAGAATTAATTAAAAAGTGAGCGAGCCTATAAGTTGAGGTTAAAACCGACTTTTGGAATTTTTATACAAGTGGAGTCAGTGCTGGATAACTGCAGAAAAGACTGTTGTGGTTTAACCCCTGGCTTCATCCTCTTTATATCTTCCCTTCAGGCATTTATACACATCAATAAGCTCCTCTTCTAAGCCTTCTCTTCTCCAGCCAGAACAGCCCCATCTCCTCCAGCCCCTCTTCACAGGAGAGGTGCTCCAATCCCCTAATACCTTAGCGACCCTCTGTTGAACTCTCTCCAGTAGCTTTGTATCTCCCTTGTACTGGGGAGTTTAGCAGGTTCAGCCTCACCAGTGCTGAGGAGAGGAGCAGAATCAACTCCTTCAACCTGCTGGCAGCATGCAGCCCTGGATACTGTTATCCTTCTCTGCATCAAGGCTTATGTTCAACTTGGTGCCCGTCAGGACCCTCAGGTCCTTCCCACAAAGCTGCTGGGACAGCCCCCTGCATGTACAGGCACCTAGGGCTGCTGCTCCCCAGGTGCAGGACTTTGCATTTCCCTGTGTTGAAATCTTAAGCAGATCCTGGCTATGCTGGCTCTGTATTTATTTTGCCTGTTGTTGCTACCTGTTAGCACATTCTTTCTTGCACTGTTTATGTAGGGCTGCCAAGTGGCAATTTAGCTGCATTTGTGCAGGGTGCACATGAATCCTTCATGAGTGCTACCCTGTTCTAGAAATATAAATTCACACATTGGCCTCATCAGTATAATTTTGAATGCAACTAACATCAATTATGTATGTTTCGTTATATTTTTCATGCTTTTCCAAGGTGCAGAATTGCTTATACAGTGTATTATTTCATCTTTGGGGTTTTTTGCTGGTAATGTATATGCTAGGCTGTGTTCTGTATGCTGAAGTATTTTAAGGTGTCTCTTCTTCAAGTTAATCCAGGGTGGTTAGCACAGATTCTGCTCACAGGACAAGTGCTGCACCTTCCCCCAAAGCACTTGGTGGCTTCCACTGAACTTGTTTTAGTTTGTTGACATTTTGTTTGCATTTTGGGACCCCAAACTGGATACACCATTCCACAAGTAGCTGAGCAGAAATAAATAATCACTTCCTTTGGCCTACTGGTTATGCTTCCAGCAGTATGACCTGGGATGCTCTTGGCCACCTTCACTACCAGGACACACTGCTGTCCAACAAGACCCCGCATCCCTTCCTGCAAAGCTGCTCCACAGCCCATCAATCACCACCCGGTACTGTTGCAGAGGTCTGTTCCTTCCCAAGTGCAGGACTTGTCAAATTTCCTTGTATTCGTCCTTGCTGAGTTTATAGACTTCGTGTCAGGTCATTCCCCCAAGCGGTCTGGATGCATTGAAATGGCAGCTCTGTCCTTCAGCACTCACTGCTCCTGGCTTTAGCACTGCCTGCAAGCTTGCTGAGCACAAAGTCTGTCTCCTGCTTAAAGGTCTCTGAGAAAGATGCCAAGAGAACCGGCTCCTGCCATTCTCTGCTTGCGGCAGAGTAAACCCAAGGAGCCTTCCCTCCGAGCCTGACATGTATGCACCTTTTCCCATGCCACCCTCTGCCCTGTGGTGTCCCAGTGTGTCTGCCAGACACAGGAAGATGCGATGTGTTCTGCTACTCGGAACAGCACAGAGCGATTCCTTTACCCGACCTGATCGGATGCTACTTCACCTGCACTCAGGCCAAGCCATGGATTTTCCTTCCATTATACGGAGGAAGGGAAACTGCATCGAACGGAGAATTACTCCCAACAATACCGACGTGTCTCCACGGCTCTCCACGCGTAAGCTTTTCCTGCTCCCTGCAAGGAGCCGCCTGACGCCTGCGCGGCATCCGGCCGCCCGGGAGCGGGGCTGGAAGGCAGCTCAGCCCGCCGCTCCCGTTCCGCCTGCCGCGGCTGTCTGGGGAATGCCGGCTCCCGGCGGGGCGGGGGCTGCGCGAAGGCAGCTTCCCTCCGCCGCTCCCGTTCCGCCTGCCGCGGCTGTCTGGGGAATGCCGGCTCCCGGCGGGGCGGGGGCTCCGCCCGGCCGCCCCTTCCCCGCCGCCCGCCCCCTCACGTCACTCCGCCCGGACCCAAGATGGCCGCCGAGCGGCCGGCCCATTCCCGGCGCGGGCATGGCGCCCGACTCCAAGATGGTGGTCAATGGAGGCCACCGGAGACAGCCTAGCGGGTCAGCGCCAGCGCCGCGGCCCGGTTGGCTGGGCGACGCCCCGCCCCCGCCAAGCCGCCGCTCCCATTGGCGCCGCGGGGGGCCAGGCCGGCTCTCATTGGCCGGCGAGGTGTCGCTCCCGGTGTCTCCGCTCCGGGGCCCGGGGAACTGTTTTACATTGGGCGGAGGGAGGGAGGCAGGGGGCTCGGTCCGGTCGCTCCGGGAGCGGCTCCGGCGGCGGGCCCGGGCCGGGGATGCTGCGGGCGCTGCCCCCGCCGGGACGGCGCTGAGGCGCCGCTGCCCCCGCCGGGACGGCGCAGCGGTAGGTGCTGCCTCCGGTCGGGGCGCGGGCGCGGCGGGCGGGCGGGACCTGCCTGCGCCGCTCGCCCCCCGGCGGCCACGGGCGCCGCCGCCCGCCGAGGCCGCGGCTCCGTGCGGGAGGGCGGCGGGGGCTGCCGCCCCGTCCCGGCCCGAGGGAGCCGGGGGAAGGCACGGCGAGGACTCGGCTGTCCCCGCGGCCGGGAGAAGGGCGCCCGGGGCGGGGGAGGCGGGAGCGGCGCGGGGGGCGGCTCCGTGCCGGCCCCGCTGAGCGTTCGCGGCGGAGCCTCGGCCGCGGGGCTCGGACCTGCCCGGCCGGCCGGGGCTGCCCGTGTCGGCACCGGGGTGGTCGTGGGCCGGCACAGGAGCAGCGGGGCGGTCGGCGGTGTCCTGTGCCCGAGTCCGTGTGGAAATCACCTGGCGGAATGACCACCAAGGAGCCCTCGGGGCTCCAGCCTCCCGTTAACCCTTCTGCGAGGGGCGTGCGTTAAGCGTCAGGCCGCCTTCCCTCCCGAGCGCCCCTAAAAGTTTGCGAGTGGTCTTTATGAGCATCTGACTCGAAGTTATGAATGATTTCTTGGAATTGTAGGAGCAGTAAATCGAGTTATTTTTGCTCTTGTTGTTAACTTTGTATTTCAATACTTGCACAGAATTACAGTAGCTTAATCCCATGGAATACGTTTGTCTCTGAGTATTTGTTTCATCAGAGTTGTGTTTCATCTGGTGATGTGGTCTTATGAACCCAGCATGTACATGTCTCTTTCCATTCTCTGAGTACTTAAGGAATGCTCCCCTCTTATTTTTTTCCCTCTCCTCTAATGCTTGTTGAAGTTTTCTGCACTGTTTCTGATTGTAAGTGATAAATTTTATGCTGTTCATTTTATGGCACCATATCCCATTCTGTGAGATGTGATCCCTGGCCATACCACACAAACCAAAGATGCTTTTTCACTCGAGCTAATTCCAGTATTGTTTGGGAATGTTACTTCCATAGAAATCTTGACGTGTGATCCGTGCACCTCAAGACCTTGTGTCATGCAAGTTTGTGCCATTAGAGGCTTCCTGCTGAAGATCTCAGGCACCTCTCAACCTGAGCATAACCCCTGTTACCTTGAATATCCTCAGCTGATGAGTTTGCTGCAGTGAGACATTTGAAAGGAGGCAAGTTTCCAAGTTAGCAACCTCCTACTTCATTCAGTTGTCAGTCTGTAAACCAAGATACTCAAATGGACCTCATATCGAAATGGTCTTAGCAATAGAGTTTCTGTCAGAATTGATTCAATTCTTTCCATTTTCATACATAACTAAATATGGCAGAGTGAAATAGCTATACTTCTCGTGTGAATTATTTGTCAATCCAAAGCAAACTACAAAAAGAGAGAAAACAAACCAATTTTGTGACCTGGTGGACTGAGCTGATGAGATCTGTTTTGATTTTCCAGTTGGTCTAAATGTCCTGCCTCTACTCTGTTTTTCAGGATTACATTAGCAATACAAATCAGGTGGTGAATTCAGACAGTTGGGTAGCAGTAGCTTGACATGACTTCATGTGTATGAGAGCATTGGAAAAATGCCTGGGTTAGTGCTTGTAGGAATATCTAGAATCTCTCTGCTGTTGCTATTTTAATGATGGTAGGTACATCTAAAAAAGATGGAGCAAGTGCAAGGGACTAGAAATCAACTGTGTTCAGGCAGAAAGGGGTTTTTAAGTCTTCTTTGACCATGTGAAACCTGTCACTCTGTAGCAAGGTTCTAGAGAGATGACTGACTGTTCTTCAAATTGGATGTTTCTATGACGGACTTATAACCCAAGATGGTATAGCATGCATTTTTGGGGCTCATTCATTATATTTAGAGATGGATTTTAGTCTAATCAAACGATAGTGATGGTTTTTGTTAATAGTTGTAAAGCATCTCATCCTCTGATAGCTTCCTGCAAAATAGTTCAATTTTTGATAGATACTTCATGGATTCAGATCACTCCATGTAGCTTCCATACAGCAATTTTATCTATTCTTAAAATTTAGTTAAAGTGGTGATATTTTATTTATTGCTGCAAATAGTGAAAACAAATGTAAAATTTAAACAGGATACCTTTTTGTTTACTAAATTGCACATTCCTGACTTTGTAGATGAAAGAACTTTTGATGTAAATGCTCCATCATAAACTCCTAGAGTACTGATTTTATTGCAAAGTATTGGAATACGTTGGCTAGTTAAGTAATTATTGAATAACTGTCTACTTTAGGCTGGTTTCCTTGCCTTGTTTCCCCAAGAGTTGTGCTTCCTAGTTTCAACCTTCGGGGGAAATTAGCACTTAGTTTTACCTTGTGGTATTGCGGGAGGTAAGGGATTTGATTGTGTTGAGCAACATGCAGTGCCTCCCCTCCATCTGATCATGGCCTGCATTGTACTGACAAGCCCTCTATCTTCCAAAGATATCCACCTAGTTTAAAAACACATTTTGATTTATGGGGTTTGAGGTCTGAAGGATGATCAGCTTTTCTGATATGCTGGCCTATGCGTTAGTTTGAAACAAGCATGCAATAAGAAGTGCCCTGGACTGATAAGTATTTGTGCGGTTTGGTTGTTGGACAACTTATTTTAATCTTTGAGCTACATCTAGCTAAAATGTTGTATTTAAAATTTAGTAAATGTATGCTATACCTTCTGGAGCCCTTATACTTTGTCAGCTTGATAAATTAACTTTGACACACTGAATATTTTTCACCAGCTAACGTAGCTGTTAGTTAAGTTAAATAAAGGCGAAGAGCCCACATGCTCTCTCCATGCATACAGCTGGACATTTCTGTTAAATTTTTCAACAAAAATGAAATTTTGATTGGTTCTTAAAGCTTCATGAATACACTAATTGGTGAATCATCTGATGTGCTGTTTAGTTTCAGGAAATATGAAATGGCTCACTAACTTCGTAGTTGCAAGATTATGCAGACCTTCTGAAAATCTCAGTAAGAAAATGTGTGCAGTGGTGGTGGTTGATATTTTTGGCTGTCAGAGGTTGGCTAAAACTCAATGCAGTTATGCATAGTCTGCACTAGTTATATGGTAGGCACTCACTTGAAGAATTATCTGGAAGGAAGAAGGAATAATTTTACAGGTTTATCTGCTCTCAGGACCTTATCCAGATTTTGCTGAAGAAGTTTGCAGTCGGGAATCTCTTCAAGTTCTGTAACAGGTCTTGAACGTAGCTGCTTTTCACCCTGTGTTTTTATAGTGCTGTGGTTGTTGAATTCTTCAGCCTTAGTATTGGACAGCTGCAAAACATTTCAAGCCTATCTATGAAAGATTGGGATAAGAAGGAGGGGGAGATGGAGGCTGGCCCAGATAAGTAATACTTCTTGAGGACTCTGAAGTATTTTCTTTATGCAGCCATATACGGTGTGTTCAGGGCTAGCTGGAGACTACTTGGTTATGTATTATCAACTGAAGTATTTAAACCAGTACTCCTTTCTTATGAAAGTTTGAATCTTTACAGTAGCTGAAGAGTCAAAGAGGTCAGGAATTTGCTTTTCTTTTTGTTGCAGCAGAATAACAGCAATTTCAGTGCAGGACATAATTATTCTGTGTAAACTCAAGGTTTTTACAATAAATATTTTCACTGCTGTTGTAAGTGTATGGAGCATTCCTTAAGATGCTATTGTGTTGGAATACCTATAGTGAGCATCAGTTTGTTAGAGGCAGAAACTTTTACAGTGTTTTAAGTTCTTCAGTGATTTCAGACTGGAGCACATTTACAGAGGTATTTGAGGTATTGTTTAAAAATGGAGTAGGAGCAATCAAAAATAATTTTCTCCAATACTAAACCTGATATATTTTTGTTCCTCCTCAGCAGAATGAATTCTAATGGTAATTCAACGTCGGCCTGGCTCCCAAATGAAATAACTTGGGCCTCATTGCTCAGGACTCAAATGTCAATCACAGGATTAAGAATTGTAATTCTGGGATTAAAAATGTCTGGTGCTTACTACCTAATATTCCCATTAGACTAGTAGAGACTCAAGGACTGCAGTTGAATGAATTAGGCTTGATCAAGGCTGTGATAAAAACTGATCAAGATAATCTCTTAGACTTTTGGCCTCTTATAACAAAACTTTAGCTTGTAGTGGTCATTATGCCAGTTTGATTTCATTTTCTTCATGGAACTTGCCTAGCTAAGGATGAGCATGTTTGATTTCATATTTCTTGAAAAGTACTTGAACAGGAAACGTCTACCTCCAAGATGTCATTAACTTCTGATACTTAGGATTTCATCTGCTTAGGTCCATCTGTTTTTTTATCAAACTACATACTCTGTACCTTGGGTTTTTGGTTTTGCAGCAAGATGTGTGCAGCACTGTTTGATTTACTGACAAATTTACTTGTGGACAAAGTACCTATCACTAAACTTTGGTGTGGGGGAGTTTTTATATTTGGGATCTGTGAAGGAGATATTTTAATCATTCCACTAATGCACTAACTCATCAATTTTATCAAAATAATTTTTTTTAATTTAAAATTTGCTCAGTAATTAAACTTTCTATTAAGTTGTGTCTTGCAGTGTTTTTGACTTGGTAGGTATAATTTCTCATTTGTTGATCTTACTTGTGGCTTGGAAGAAGAAGGTAACAATGTGTTTTTAAGCTGTCAAAGAGTTGTGGTGGTAAAATCATTAATGGTTAAGATTGAGAGGTCTGGCTAAGAGGTTATCTTTACTCAAAGAACGTTCTTTTCTACCAAAAGCTAGCAGTCTGATTGTTTCCAACTTTGCATCTCAGATAGGATAGTACCAGGCCATCCCTGTAGGCTCCACCACGAGCCATCTCCATATTGCCATGTCATTTACTGCCAGAGTCCTCCTTAGAATTGTGTATGTTTAGCAACAGATTTACGGAGTCCATCCCTCCCAGGGGAGGTACCTGGCTTTGTTAACATTGATGGGATTGCTTTTCCTTACCTTTTTCTGAAACAATGTATGGTTTGGGTCTCAGCAATCGCTTGCCAGAGAACCAGGAAAGATGCTGTCAATGTTCTCTCACTGTGATCATAGTTAATAGAGCTTCTGTTTGACCTGTCTTAAATTGCACTTGTGTTATTACCCACTTGAAGTCCCGAGATTCTCTGACACAGTTTCTCCATTTTTATTCAACCAGTTCTTTTAATCCACACTGTTCTAATTTCTTTTTTCTCTGGGTTAGTTGGTAGTGGGTTAAGGGAGACCAACTCTGGGGTGTGTGACAGGGCGTGGGGGTACAGAGGGGTGATGGTGTTACGTTGTCCCTTCAGACTGCAGTGACTTGTTCTCTCTTAAGTCTGTTTCATACAGCCACGCTGATAAAATAAGAAAAGTCTCTTGAATCCAGTGAGTGAAGTTTCTGCTGCCAGTAGCTCACTGGGTATTTTGGCAGGTTCTTGCCAGCAGTTTAACTCATTTGGACGTTTGACATGATCAAAAACTTTGGCAACAAACCTGATCTTTGATTTTTGATTTAGTTTTATTGTTCCTAGTACATTGAGACCTTAATGCAGATTGTCACAGTGATGGTGGATTGGAATATAAGTCAGATTTAAAGTTTCAGTCTCAAACCAGCTTTATCTTCAAAAATGTGTATGGTTTATCCACTAAATAGATTCCTCATACTTACTGTTCTTAAGATCTGGTAAATTTATTTATGGAAGCAAGAACTTTGACAGCAGGAGCTCTGGTTCTTACAGATGTAAAACGGATTGTGTCATAATTCAGATTTAAATTATGATATTGAAGGTATTGATTGTATATCTTGGAGAATGCACAATACTACTTCTGGGTTAAAAATGCTGAACTGCAGAGTGCTGACTCTGGGAGAGCATATGACAACTGTGTTAAAAAATAGCTCACCTGTTCTTGTCTTCTCTGCTGAGCAGCATATATTGGCCAGACAGGTTTTTTATTAGGTGTACCCTCTGATGGTCAGGGCTATTCTTATGTTGCATCCCATTGCTGTATCTCAGGAGTGTGTCGTCTGCCTGTTAGTATTTGCTGACATGATTAGCATATAGCCTGGTTTGGCAATTAACAAATTCTGTCCCATTTGGATTATGACATTGTAATTGGTGGTTTCTTTCCATAACTTGGTTCTCTTTAGTTGAGAAGGTTTGATATGGTCTTTTTCAGAAAATCTGGCTTTATACTTGACACTTAGCATAATGTGCACTGGTAAGTTGTAGAAATACTGATTTTTTTTTAACCCCTATTCACCTAATCTATTTGAGAAAGAAAATCCATTTCTTGTTCTTTATGAGAAAGATAACTTAGCAATTAGTCTTCCAGTGTGACAATTCCAAATTAAATTCTTTTAGGTCTTCTGTGGTTCTTTCATGTCTCAGTTAAATTATTTCCAAGTTCACTTAATTTTACACAGTAGTCTACATTAAAGAGGTATTTTTATTGAATTGCATTCTAGCAAATTTATTTTAATAAACACACAGACTTTCAGATTGACCTGATGATCTCCTGTTTCCCTTTACTGGAACTAAAAAGATAAAATCTGATAATCAGTCAGGAGTTTTAATTGTTACAATACTCAAATAGTTGTGCTGTGAGAAGTGAGAGAGCTGTTTTGCCTCAAGAGTTTGTGTTGCCCAGTATCAACTCTCATGTGCAGATGATATGGTTTTGTTTTCTCCAATTCCTTGGGGTCTGAAGCATTTGTTAGAATATTTAGCATAGGACTTAGCATTTAGGGGACTGATGACCACTGTGTTGAAAAAAATTTCTATTTTGATATTTGTCTAACAGTTGTGAAAAAAATAAATGAGGTTTGGTGCCTTAAGGTCCAGACCCAGACCAGTAGAGCAACTTCTGTCTAAAATAGTTGTAGGCATCTTGTATCTTAGATCAAGGTTTGGACTTAGATTCAGTATGGCACTAGTTTTGGAAAAAAAATGTGTTCTATAGTTCTGTATAATTCAGGAAAAGCTGACTTTTTGTTGATTGAACTTACACTTGCTTTCAGGTCAGAACCTGGTTTCTTAACCAGCTTGAAAGTTTGAAATGTCCTTGCTTCGAGTGTTTTTTTTTGTCCCTTCCCCACATTTGATGATTACTGTCTTATTTTTTGGTGACTGATGTTTAGCTTTTTTCACAACTAGTTTTCATCAGAATTTTAAGAATGGAAAAAAATAGCAATGTACCATTGCTTGTCTCTTTGACAGTACCTATATTTAAGTACATATGGGAATCCCTGTTGCTATTGTGCTCTATAGGAACTTTACAGCCCTTTATCAGCAATAGCTTATGTGGGTAGAAAATATTCTCCTGGAGTGTCATAGATGACAATAGATAGCAGTAACTGCAAATCTTCAGCTTATTTTGGAAATGGTTTTTAAGATAGGAATTATTTGGGTTTTAGTCCTGGAAGTTCTTGCTTATAGGCTCAAAAATTATCCCATTACGAAACTTCTTTTTTTTTCCTGTTATGCAAGTACATAGCCCATGAATTCTGTATTTTTTAAGCATTAGTCAAATATGAAATGTTCATCAATTTTGCACCATGATAAGCCAATTGTCTCAATGCTAGTAAAGTTAATGTGGCATACTAATAGTATATCTGTGCATGGATGAGGAATGTGTGATCCTTGTACTTACTTTAAAGCCTGTAATAAGTGAAAAGAATCTTGATTTGACAATTTCATTGACAGTGTCATGTGTAATTTCACACAAGTTCCCTAATGGTGTTTTCTGTTTTCCCGAGAAATACAGAAACACCATGATTTTTGGTTTTACTTTGTTCTTAACTGCAGAGAGCAGTAAGTAAAACAAACCTGAAAACTAGAGAGAAGAGAATAATGTTATGTAAGGAGATAAAATGCCATACAGTTACAGTTTATGATTTCTTATTTAGTATGAAATTTTATAAAGTTGTATTTCTCCTTTTTAATAATAAAGTTTTATGGTTTTTTTTTTTTTTTTTTTACAGAAGATGAGCAAAGCAGAAGTTTTACCCTTTTTGTTATGCAGTACAAATGTAGAAGGAGAATGTTCAGGGTCCATTCTCAGTTTTCCCCTATAAACTCACCACTTGTGTCTCATTTTCTGGGTTCTCACAAATGCTGGGCTTGGTTTCTTCTTTTACTCGTAGACTTGCTTTTCTTCATCCTGTTGAGTTATAGCTGGAATGCCAGAAAATCTACTTTGCAATTTAATTTTGGCTGACTTCAAGAGGGTCAGTAATTACAGTTACTGTTTCCAGCAAGTTGAGTTTTTCCAGAAGTCTTTTTATGCAGAATGTGAGTGTGGATTAATTGAATGTAAAAATGAGTCAAAAACTTTTTCTGCCAAAGGCAAATATAGGAGTAGGTGCTAGTAAGGTTTTCAAAACTGTTACCTAGGTAATTTGTAGATGTAGCACAAGCTGTTGCCCAAAGAAGTATAAAACTGTTTTAATTTAGTGAGAAAGTTACTGGAGTGCAGTTCACCTGTAAAATAGACAGCAATTCTCTGCAAGTGTTTTAGTGTTCACTCTTACGAGCAAATTGATGTTGAGATATTTTTAAAACCTACTGCCGCCAGGCTTCCCGTCAACAGTAAGGTCGTCATCTCTAAAGCATGGTACCCTGTCTTTTTTCAAGTTACTCTGAGTTCAGAGAGGACAGTAAGTTAGCAGTTGTTGATTTAAGGATATGCTGACATCACGGATGACATACCTAACAGAACTTCTTCTCTTCTGCCTTGCTTGTTTATGTGCCTTCCTCCGGTCTGGAGGGGCTGAAGAGGCAGCAGTGGTGCTCGGAGGCAGCAGGATGACGTACTTCAGTCATTCAATAGCGTGTGAGAGTACTCAGCTGATGCCTCTCTTCTGAAGGATGTTTAGTTCTGTGGTTTCATTAATCACTGTAAGTTTTCCTTATACCCAGGATGCACTTTTCTTTTATAAAACCATCATAGTATTGCAATAAGGAATGATCCAAAGGGAAGCATTTTGCAAACATAGAGGAGTTTGTTGATAGCATGGGAAAATAGTCCTGGTCTTTGCTGTTGGAAACCCTTGTGATTTGTATATAGAAATTGTAGTGTTACTGATACAGCTACATATGAAAATATTCTCGTCTTTGATTTGGGACAGTGATGAAAGCCAAAACTGGAAAAGAATCTCAATGTACAGAGGTAATTCTATTACAAAATCTCACTAGGTGGGCCTACCAGTATAGCACTGTTTGCAAATTCTTTAAGTGTAGCTGAATCCAGTACTCCTAATCTTTGTTTCCTACTCATTTAGCTTTGAATGTGCATTTTGTAGTCTTAATAATTTTGGAGTTGAACCCAGTATTTAGCTCTAAAGGGAAGTGATGCCTCTACACAGGAGCTGAGCCTGGGGCTCAAATAAGTATGTGTGGAAAGTTGCTACTCGAAAGGCTTTGCACAAACATACCTGTCCTGTGTATGCAGGAGTCAAGTAGATAGGGGTAAACTGTGTGTTCATGCACTCTGCTTGTTGTGTGGGAGTAGAAAGAAAGAAGACAGACTTGAGCCTCCTTGGTGAGGAGCAGTAGCAAAGGAACGTATCATGAAGTGAGGGAAGTGGAGTTCTGTGTCATCCTTGCCGAGCTGAAGTTGGCAGTAGCACAACCACAGGTGCTGTGGTGCCAAACCTGTGTGTGATCTCTGGGCTGTAACACAGTGCCAGCCTGGTAAAAATTTTTTTTTATTATTTTTGCTTTTGCATCTTCTTCCCTTGAATTCAGGTAGAAAGGACATATGACCTTGGAGATCTGTTGTGGGAATATGTTAAGTCCTTGCGTGCAGAGGTGGGCAACAAAGCTGGTGTGAGGCCTGGAAGCAATGCCCTGTGAGGAGCAGCCAAGGGCTTTGGGCTTGTCTGGTTTGGAGAAAAGGAGGCTGAGCATGACCTCATTGCTCTCTACAGCTCCCTGAGGAAGGCAAGTGGAGAGGCAGGTGCTGAGCTTTTCTCCCTAGGGTCCAGAGATGGGATTTGTGGGAATGGTTCGAAGCTGCTCCAGGGCAGGTTCAGACTGAACATTGGGAAGCATTACTTCAAACACTGGAACAGGCACCCTAGGGAGGTGGTGGATGCCCCAAGCCTGTCAGTGTTTCAGAGGTGTTTGGACACTGCTGTTAAAAAGTGCTTTAACTTGGTCAGCCCAGAATTGGTCTAGCAGTTGGAGCAGGTAATTATTGTAGGTCCCTCACAACTGAAATACTCTATTCTCTAGAACAAACAAGGTAAAAAAAATCCCCCAACAACACAAAAGAGTAATTAGACAAAGGTAACTTTATACCAAATGTAGCCATGTTCAAAGATAATGCAATTGTAGGCTGGGTGCAGGTAGTGCTGGTGTCATGACACTTCAAATAGTTTAAAATTGCCCATAGTGGAAGTTGAACAATGGTAACTGGATATGAAGAGTTAATGGCCACCGCAGTTTCTGGTTTTACTTATATATGATTGGAATTTAAATAGAATGTCCAGGACTGCTTGTAAGCGAATCAGAAGAGTGAAGGAAAGAGTCTCCTTGTGTATTTTCTTACAGTTGAGGTGGGGTTTTTCCCATCTTGAGACTCTTTGAGGGGCTTAAGGATTAAATATGGACTTTAGCTCCTGTTTACTGTAGGCCTAAAAGTCCTCTACTGTCAGTGTTAACTTAAGAGAATATTTTCTTTGTATATGCCCATGTTACTTCACTTGTGCACTCTCTTAGGATGGAGCATGACATTGCTTGAGATCAAGGCTGTGAAGTCTTCCAGTTGAGTCTGTCTCTGAGGCTTGCAAAGGTCACTCTGATTTACCTTCAGATTTTTTTAGGAAAAAATAAGATGGTGTAGAGTGTTAATGTTACCTGATCACAATGAGTAAACAAGCGATTGAAATTTTTAGGAAGGAAGATAGTATCATGTTTTATTTGTGTTTGCTGGCTCCATCCTGTGCTGTCATTTCACCAAACCTGACATTGGTCATTGCACAGACACTGTTAGAGTGTCCAGCTGTTCACCGAGCAGTTTGCAAAGTCAGAATGGACAATTTGAAGAGTTTGATTTTGCATCACTGACAAAGCATCCTATTTTGGTTTGCAGCTGTAAACTTCTGTAACAAAGAGCATTGCTGCTTAAGTGAAAATGGGAGTTCACACAAGTCATTGTTCTCAGTGGTGTTCTTCCTTCATCTGTTTCTTCCATAGATAATAGGAAGTGTTGGAAAAATTTTAAGAGATGTTATATTCAATAATTTATAACTTTCTTCATTTCTAATCTCCTAGACCAAAATACTTTAAGCCTTTTCTTTGTCTTGAGTTTAATTTTGTTTAAAGCTTTTTGCCAAAATTCTTCATCTGTTTTCAGAAACAGAACTAGAATAATTGTGCCATTTTTTAAATTTAAATCTCTACTTTGAAATGTTATAGTGCACCTCTGAACTGGAACATTTACATGAAATTTGTCTGTGGGCAGCCTGGCTGAGCAGTATTGTTTTAATTTTACATTAAAATCTGTCAAAATTGAGCCAATTCTCTTCTTGAAAAATTCTGATCTGGACATGGCAGTTTTTTGTTTTGTTTTTTTGTGGGGTACCCTGGAGACTGTCTGCATTCTGTATGCTCAGCAGGATTTTTCTTTCAAGCACATTTCAGGGCTGCAATAAGCTGTGCAGAGCATGGGAGCCAGAATTGTCCCAAGTTAATTAGTTGATTGAGGGGGGTCCTGTGGCACAAAACCAGCTGGGGAATCTGAGACAGCCCTGCCATGTGTCAGCTCCAGAGTCATGCCCTTGTTCCTCCTCCTTTCCTGTCCCATCAGCTCTGCAATATCTCCAGACTCCTGCCAACACCGGTATTCTGACTGACTTTTTGTTAAGACTCAAGAGAAGTTGAGGTATCCATACTGGGCTAAAGTTTGGCTTCTTCTGTATCTGAATATCTTTATTTCTTCTGATGTCACTCTTCACACTTGTGTGGCTGTGGTTGTAGGGAGGGTGCTCAGTCACTTCCCACACACTGGGTACCTGCATTTGGTCAGGACCAATTGCTGTGGCAACCAAAAAAAGCTCACTATGATTCTTCAGAGACCTTCACAAATAAAATCTCAAAAGGCTACCAGGTTAATGAACCTAAAAGTATTTTTCTTTAGGAGTTCCAAATTGGACCAAGTTGGTCTGAATTTTTATAAGGATAGCAGAAGATACTCCACACAGAGGCTGCACTTCCTGAATTTATAAAATTAGGAGGTGGCTTTTTAAAGATGTCCAAAATGTAACTTTTTTTGATATTTTTCCTACAGCAAGTAGGAAGAACTTTAAAGAACTATTTTAAAGAACTTTTTAGAATTATTATTTTTAAAGAACTATTTTTTAGAACTATATATTTAAATAACTATTTTAGGTAGCTACCTAGCCTATGAAATTCTGACCAAATCAGAAAGCTACAGAAAGCAATTGAATGTGTCTGATGATGGGAAGCATTAGATAATAGTAGTAAATAAATTAATTTTTAAAAAGGAAAAAGAGAAAAAAAATATATTTCAGAAGCATGTCCCTCCTGTTGGGAAAAGACTTAAGGGCCACCAAGTAGACTGACTTTCTTTGCTCTTTTTAAGGTGTCTAGTTTAAACTTTAAGAAAGATGGCCTTGCCTGTTGACACAGTACAGCTGAAAGTTTCTTTTTTCAAATGCATTTCCCCTGTAGCAAAATCTGTGTCAATTATGCAGATGCTTGCAGCTGTGTGAGAGAACTTTCCCTGAGTTTCACTGCTGGTCTTTCTCTGAACCAGCAGCAGAGCCCACTGTGGCAGTGTGAACTTCTCAGGACGTTGGTACCTGCTGGATCAGGTGTTTTCTTTTCCATGTTCCTTCAGGATAGGAGCAAACAGAATTTGCCAGAGAATGTTCCAAAGAATGTTCCAGTCTGGCTGCTTATCAGAATTCTTATGAAGATAAATAATTTTTCTCCAAATCATGACAGATTTTAAGTTAGCTACAAGTTAATTTTTTTTATGTGTGTGCCACTGATGCCAGTACAATCAGAATTTTGTAGCCTTGTGTACAGTCAAACATTAGGCATTTTCCCTCCCCCCACCTAAGTGGCAGGCAGACTCCTGCCAGTCTGTAGCACAAGAGGTTGAGATCTCTGAACTTGCACAACTGGTTTGAGTTATTTGGACCCTTCAAGTTTATATAAGGGTTTGAAGGGTGCTCAAGCTGTGACTGATCATGAGTATCTTCAAGAAAGTTTCTTTGTTTTCATCTAGTTTTGAATCTAGAATTTGGAATTCTCATCCTTGTGATCACCATGCAAGTTTTTCTTCAGGAATTTCTGGCCACTAGGTGAAAGTAGTTAGATGTGGAAATTGCCGTGTCTCATAATGACTCTTTTTTTTTTTTTTAATATCAAGAATCAAAGTACTTTTCATAATGGAGGATACTTAAGGATCACAACTTTCTGAACTCATTTATTGAACAGGTTGTTCCTGTGCTCTTAAAATCTTCTTTTGCTTTATAAAAAATATGAGAAAATGTCTGGTCTTTCAAGTAGCAGTTGAACCACCTTTTTGAAACAATAAAGGTGAATATTAGTTATATTTCTATATTAATAGTTTTCCCTGTTAAAAGTGTTACAGTTCCTGGTTTTCTGAAGGGTACAGTGTTTTCTCTAGATGAGTGTTAGTCTTGAAGCTAAATTTTAGGTTTTGCTTTACAGTTAAGGTTTTGATTTAATCTTTCATTAATAAGATGTGTTTCAGGTTATAAGGAGAATCTGGGTTAACATTAAGGAGTAGGTTTCACAGAAATGGCTAAACCAGCATTAATGGCTCACTGCTGCTGGTAGACATGGTTCTTTTCCCTTCCTCTCTTTGCATAAGACTGGAAATTCTCCCACCTCCATGCTATCACTTGTCTCTTTTTTTTTTTTTTCCTCATTATAGTGCTGTTTGTGTGTTTGGTGCTTCCATCAATTAGCTTATAGTGAAAATGGAGGTCAGATGAAATGTTGGAACTGATGTAAAGGGATGGGAGGGAAGAATATCTGCAGCAAAGCAGTAGATTAATTATAATGGACTATCACCCTTAGGGTGCCCTTTCTATGGCTAAATTCAAGAGGAATAATCTAGAAAGAACTGTACTCTTCAATAGCTGCCCTCTGACAAGTTTATTACTTAGTAATCATTGATTTAAGTTTGCTCAATTTTCTGTGGTGCTTCAGACTGCATGAAATGCAGCCTCTTAAACCATTACAGAATCCCAGAATAGGTAAGGTTAGAAGGAAGGCTCTGCAGTGGATGATCTGGTCCAAGCTCACTGCTCAAGCAGGGTAAGCCATTCATACAGCCAAGTCTCTGCTTTCACAGAGCATTACTGGTTTTATTAGTCTTGTGCAGCTGGCAATGGTGCTGTAAAGATTCATTTTGCTAGTCAGTTCCTGCAGCCTGTAACTTATATTCATCCACATCAGATAGGAGCCCTTGGACACCAAGCAGTTTCCTGATACTGAATGAGCTGGTGTGTAGGTATTCAGGTGGTATCACAGGTTAGTGAGTTGTCTTTTTAGATAGGCCATTTGCCTATTGATTAATAGGAATGCCCAGTAGCTAATCAGTGGATTAGTGATTCATGGCTAGGGTTGTGCTGCAACAATCCTGTAGTGATAACTGGAGTCAGCTTTTGGATTGGATAGATTATTTCAAAAGACAAAGCATTTATATATTTTATTTTGAGAAGAATTTAGGAGCTAACCAAATACATATATTTTTCTTAGAAAATTCTTATCCTGTGGGGGCTTACATAACATGCACAGGTGCTTCTTTGCTAGAATGAGCATTTCATTAAAGTAGTTTTTATTTAACTGATAGCTTTATGTAAAAACAAGAAGAAAGATGTAGCCACATATTGACAATCTTGCTATCCTATTTCATCTTCCTATGCAATGGAGTCTAGTGCCTTGAAGATAAGATAGTACCATAATAATCTAGTTATCACCTCAGTTGTAATGGACTGAGGAAACCGATACTTTTAAGAGGAAAGACCTGATTTTCTTATCAATGCTTGTTCAGTCTCTAATATGTATCCTGTGCATTTAGTCATAGTCTTACATTTCTTATATGTGAAGGGCTAGATATTATTACTTGAAGCTTTTATGGTACATCTTGATCCTATGTTTTGAATCATGGGCATTCCTGTTTTGCATGGTACAAGGAAAGTAAGTGTGGTGTGGGTTGGTTTGTTTTGTTTTTTTTTGTTACTGTTGTTTGTTTGTCTTGGTTTGTTTTTGGGGTGGTTTGTTGCTTTCGGTTGCTTTTGTTTTTGGTTTTTTTTGTAGGTTTTTGGTTTTTTGGGGTTTTTTTTGGGTTTTTTTTTTGGTTTTTTTTTGTTTGTTTTTAACACTGAGTCATGAAGCTCATGAGTAGAGACCAAGAGAGCCTCTAGATTACTCGTTGGTAGTCTTTGAATACAAATGGAGAGCAGGTTTTGCAAAGGGCTGGACCCTTTGCTGTCAGGCAGAGAAACATTTTTTTTTGTTATTTCTAGAGCAGTAACTCTGAACACAATAACTTATAATCATTACCCTGAGTTTTTTTCTTTTTAGATATTGCTAATGGATTGTTGTATTGGTACATTAGTATCATGAACAGTTAAAGGAATGTTGGAATGGTTCTTTTGGTGTGCTCAGGTAGTGAGTGAGCCAGAGTGAGCACAATGGCACACTCTGGCTCTTTGGGTGAGTTGTTCTGCTAACAGTGGGTTGACTGTCAAGCACTTCCACTATTATGTTTTGTCCTCCCCAGCACCATCATTTGGCATTAATGCTTATTGATTGGACTGTTTTTCAAACTGAGACTGTGTATGAGTACACTTCCAAATTTCCAGGGTTTTAAGATATGGAAACTTAGTGCTGCTCGGCATTATTAGAATTCTTGACTAGCAAGCTAAAACGCCTAAAATGTGAAACTTGGCCAAGACATAGTCAATGTATTTCCTGAGCAATTTGCTTTGAAGAATTTAGTTCTGACTTTTTAATGTTTATACTTATACCATCTTGCACACAAAAATTTCTGAGGTATATTGATGTTATACATATTTTACATATATCAATTTTTGTGTATGTTTATATATAACTAGACACTTGTTGGTTCAGTTATGCAAACTCAGCTAAACTAAGGGCTTTTTTTTTTTTTTTTGTCCCTTACCACTAATTAAGATCTTCCTATCTCGGGCTGAACCTGCAAGGCTAATGCTTTAAGTTTTTTTCACTTGAGTCTTAATAATGTGAAAAAACCAAGGGCAGAATTTCAGAAAGCTTCACATTCACTGAAATCATGATTCTTAGCAGAGGTCAAAATATGTTTAAAGTCTTTTAACTTTTCTGGAAATCCCAGTTAAAATTCCTCATTCATCCTACTTCTAGCTAGTTTTTAGAATGTTGGGGATTTTGTAAACTTTTTTTTTTAAGTTTTTTAAAGATGCACTTTAATTTGCTATGTTTATAAGTGTTTATAAGTTGTCATCACGCATGCTTTATGTGTTCAGTGTACAGAATATCCAGAACAGTCTTAGTTTAGATTTTCTGGCAATTTAGTCCATAATTTTAAAGTTACGGTAACACCTTTAAGCTAATTTTTGGGGGTATTAGAAAACCAAAATTTCAGTTCCACTGCAATTTAGTGATAGTGGATGTTGCAGCTGGCTGTGCTGCAGCAGGACCCTGCACACCAAGGCTTGGTGACTGTTTGCTGGCAGAACTTCCCAGTACAGAACCACAGAGCACAAGTTGCCTTCAGCTGGGAAGTTGAAATGTTTCTGGTTGCTCTAGCTGGGTACAGTCTAGGATAAAGTTGCCTGTGGATTAAAGTGAAAACATGAAACAGGCTAGACCTACTGGCAGCCCTCCAGCTGCTTCTCCTTCTTCTTTGCAGGGTTTATGTTCTTTACCTTCCCCAGGCCCAGCCTGGGGAACCAGGTGCTTGCTGCCAATTAGTCTTGTCAAGACAGCCCAGAGCTTCTCTTGACAAGCCTGACTGCTGACAGCAGCTGTGGGCTAGTCTTAGGCAGGATTTTAACTCCTTGCCTGCCAAATGCTTTGCAGGTTAAATCCTGGTCTCATTCTGTAGTTACTCAATTTTTTTTATTTTATGAAAGCATATTCTGTACAGAAACTGATCTGAGATTTCCAGTGGTGCTGTAGTGATAGTATTTACTTGCCAAACTTCTGGCGTGAAAGAATGTGAGTTGGGAGTTAAGTCATTATGAAGGTCACTTTATAAGTTTATGTTGTTAGAACTGTCCATCTCAGGCCACCTTCTACTTGGTGTAAGCATAGCTGTAGCTGGATAGCAGCTTGGGCTGTTACCTTTCTCAATTGTTATGGCTTTGAAACTTTTGAACTTTTGGGTCCATTTCACTTAAATTTGAGAGAAGGGCTGCTTTATTTTATTTTTCCTGCAAACTGCATGAATGGCAATAATGGTGACTATGTGGTCACCATTCTAGATACATTGCTAGAGAAAGACAAGTACAGCTTTGGTTTTATTGGTTCATTAGAGGTGTCAGGTAGCTAGTTGAGCTAGTTTGTGTTGGAGAATACGATCTTTTGCTTGGCCAGGTTAAAAGGACACATGGGAAGTGGCTAGGTGCACGAGAAAAGCTCTGTGTCCAGGAGGACTGTAAGCTGATGGGGGGCATGGGTACAGTGGTGAGGGAGAGGCATTAAACAGGCTGTTGAGGTTTTGAAAAATGTAATGAGAAGAAATAGGACTGTTAAACCAGTATAAATTGATCCCAGAACAGAAGGATTGTGTTTGGAAAATAGGCCATTTGCAATTGAATGAAATGCACTGTTTACAAAATATATTAAATTGGATGTTTTTACTGAGCTTGTCAAAGATGTGGGATGTGATTTGACTCATCTTTCAACTTTGCTTCCAATTTCCTTTGCTTTTAGTGAGGCACAGCTATTAAGGTATGTTTTTTCTTAACTCAGATCTCCCAAGAATTACATACAAATAACCATTAGATCACTCTTTTTATCAATTTGATACCTATTTATATTTTAGAACTTTGTAGAGGAGGATATGCTTCATTAGTGTTCACAGAAGTAGAAGCAAATTCTTCTCTACTAAGGGAGAGCTCCATAACTTTTCTCAGAGTACTTATGGCTTTTGCAGAGGTCATCAAGAGGGCTGCTGGAACACTGACTGGAACCATTTATTCTGTCCACATGAATTTTAAAAAAGTATAGTGGCAGCTTCTCTGTGAGAAGAGTTAAACATAGCAGTATGGAAACCATTACTACACTAATTCACCTAGAGTTCCCTGTCATGGCAGGTACTTTACCTTGTTAACTTAATGCTCATTCTTTTGGGTTCTTTTTTTGAAATGTTAAGGTGAAATTGAATTGCCTGCTTAGGGTGTATGGAGGTAGTTTAAAGGAAACTGCTTTCATTTAATCTTGCTTGTGTGGATTTACATGTTACAATGAGTGGCTGCCATCAGGATACTGCCAAAATGATTTGAAGGTTTCTTGACTTGGAAATAATGTGTGCCATTGTCTTGACTTTGTCGTTTCTAGCTTAGAAATCTACCACTATGGGAGTTCTTGGTAAATCTGTATAGTGTTATTTATGTTTTAGTATCTGAAACTCATGTTTGTGCTGTAATTCTTACATAATTAGAACTACCAACTTTGCTCGTGGTTATTGCCTCCTAGACTTGTGTCAGTAGAGGCAAAGGAGTATTTAAAAAGCAGTTGCCCCTAGTTTTGATTCAGCGCCATAACTTTCTGTTCATCTATTGATATCTTGTGTGCTTCAGGAATTTCAGATTTTCTTACAGCAAAGAAACAGATAGCAACTGTACAGTACTTTTCAACCCAGGGTGAACACACATAGTGCCAAAATTGTCCTTCTGGAAACCCAAAGTTTTGGAGCAGTATTTTTGGTCAGAAGTTACCATTGTGTAGCTGCTTGGGAAGAAACTGGCAGAACATCAGCTGTCCAAGCTAAGACTGCTTTTTGCTCATTGCAAATCTGCACCAAGGAGGGGGAGGACTTCACTTCTTACTCTAGGTTGGAACAATGGCAAAATATCATTATTTTACTTAGACTTGACAGTCTGCCAGCTCAAGTCCTTGAAACTTGCAGCTTTCCTTGTGTTTTAGCACAATGCATCAAGCCAACTCAGCATTTTATTTTCGTAGTAAAGGTTTTCAGTGGCTGAACTTTCAATGCAAGTGTTCAAAGCAGCATCTTAAGTAGAATTCTAATCTCTTTGCAGCCAGAGCCTCTTAGCTGGGAATGGAGATGTCTCTTCTCTTCAAAGTAGCCATCTAAGAGCTTAATAACTTCAGCAGAGCTAACCAGTGCTGCTGTGGAAGGAAGCAGTCTTGCCCTGGCTGCTGCTTCCTCCCTCTTCATCTGCTCCTCACATGTGTTAACTTGAATGTTTGTACAGAAGTCATAAACCAGATGGAGTAAATGATTGAGACTTTTTCTGAGAATTCATTTTAGTCTGGATCAGTTCCTTGAGCTGGTTGACTGAGCAGCCATATGGTGTACAGACCACCTCCTGCACCAGCACAGGTGGCCAGGAAGAGGCTGATGCCATTTCTCTTGGTTGCAGCACCAACTTAGGCCAATTCTATGTGTTCTTGGAATTGGAGCTCTGTATCCTTTACCTCTTTTCTGGGAGGTTTGAGTTTTGGTTTGAGGATTCTAACCTTTGTATTAATTTTCTTATGCAACTGCCCTTCCAATTTATCAAAGCCTAATAGTTAAAAACCAGTAGTACTTTATCCTAATAAGGCTTTCATGAGCACTTGAGACACTTGGCCCCTTTACCTTGTTTAGTTAAAAAAATAGCAGCCACCTTTTCCTTCCAGGCCTCTAAATCAGCTCTTTGAGCTGTCTGCAGTGAGCACATTTTTGTGTGTGTAGAAAAATGCATGGTTCCTCTTGAGCCAACAAATTCTTTGTCTTTTAAGAAACATTATTTCTAGTATTACAGTAGTAATTCATTATTTCTGGAATATGCATTGGAAAGGAGGAAATTGCTTTGTAATCTTTAGTATTGTCCTTCCTGGGAGCAGCTCGCTCAGGACATCCCTGCAGCAGGAACCTGCAGCAGGAACCTGCAGCAGGCATTTGGCAGCGTGCAGACAGGACAGTGACCTCTCCAGCAAGCATCCCTTCATGGAAGCAAATGTCTTTAATAATCTTGTCACTGCTAAGCAAATAATTTTGAGGAATGACACAAATAGAAGCATCGTTTCCTTCCAGGCTTTTGCTTGTACCTCCATGGTCTGTGCACCAGGGCCATGGAATGTGGTAGCCAGTTTGCTTGTATAGGCTCCAGCTAACATTGAGCTAAACAGTGTGCAAGGAGCAGGGAGACTGATTTCTTTCCCTGCTCTCTTTTCCTTTTGTCAGATTACTGGGTTTTTGACTTGGAAAAGTTATCTGGTTTTGTATTCCTTCAATGTTTTGACCTTGTTATCTTTCAGTGTTTTGAAGCTATCATCTTACAAAAATACCAAAACAAATAATCTTGTAGGTTCTTTTTTTTTTGAGCCTGTTCTGTAAGGTATCATATTTTGTGCACTATTTCATCTTCTGTGAAGATGGTACATTGTTAGCAGTTAATACTTTGAATATAATAGACCATACTGAATAAATTTTAAATAGGGTGAACTGTGAGAGTGAAATGAGTGTATTATCTTTCAGACAGAGCACAGCCTTGACTTAGAATAGTGTTCCTATGAAGTCACAGGCAGAAAGCTCTGGCTAGATCTTGTGACATTTCTGGGAAGAATGGTCTGAGTTTTCACAGTAATCTGTTAATATGTGGTATTTTAGGATTACAAACAAGTTGCAACTGTAGATTTATCATACTGCTTAAAATCTCTTTGTTGTCTCAGCATTTGTGTGCTCAGAATACTTGACGACTATACTCATGCAAAATTCATGCATTGGAATGTCTCTAAATTTACTGCAAATGGGAATATAGCACTAAGGTATTGCTGCTCACGCTTCTGTAATCCATGTAGAGTGCTTATTATCTGTTATTTTTAAGATCATTTATGCCAGGTCAATGTGGGCAGAAATAATTTTTAGTTGAAAAGAGATCAGTAAAACTTCTACTTTTCTTAGAAAAAATAATTGGGTTTTTTTTTCTTAGAAAATCTACGAATGGTTGAATTCACTTTGTGGATTTTGATGGAATGAAATGGATTTCCTGTTTAGGCTAGAATAACCACTGGCGGTGCTCCTTTGTAAAACTGGGATGGCTTTAGAACCAGTTCAGAAATAATTTTTATTTTGTCAAACTTAGTGCTGCCATGAGAAATCTGTGAAACCACACATCTGTTGCACATGGATTTAAACTCATTTAAAATCACTAGATTAAATTTTAAATACTTTACCAGTGACTCAGCTTTTGTTCTAACGCAAGTCTGAGATGTTTAACTGAGACAATTTGCCCAAATTCAAGGAACTGTTTTCCATTAGGGAAGGCTGATTCCCAAAGAAATCACTCCCTCCTGGAGCCACCTGGCAGTTTGTCCAACAGGCCGTGTCAGCTGGCTGGCAGTGGTGATGTGATAGGTGCTGTATTGACTGCTCATGTTTCTGAGCAGAACTGAGGAGAATGGGGATATATAAAGCTAGTGCCATTAAGTGTGACACTTCAGGATAAGCATCCATGTGGGTTTTTTGAATTTTTGATGTGTTAAAATGGTTAGCATGCAGCCCCTTTGCCACCTATGCCCAGTAAAACAGCATCACTGGTTTTATTTGCAGTGAAGGTGAACTTCAGAGGGCTGAATGAGCTAATGTTTCAAGTAAGGTTTTGTTTAAAGTTGGATAGCCCTTATTCTACCAACTTTACCTTGCATTTGCTCTGTTAATGCCTTGCACTGAACAAATTTTAATGGTTTTGACTGTTGTGTTTGTAGGCTTACTAGGAACATAATGCAGAACAAAAGAAATGAGAGTAAATGTTACAGTTGCAGAAGAGCTGTAGTTGTGTTTTGATCTTCATCTGGTATAAATACTTTGTACTTGTCACTCTGTTGCTCTCTGAAAAGGTTACTTTTATGGAATCTCAATAGCAATAGTGTGGCCTAACTTTAAAAATATTTCAGGAATTTTAGCACTTCTAGAGGTGAATGGAAACTAGTAATACTTGGACTTTCCTGCCATTGCTCTGGAGTTTCTACCTAGGAATATGAACTTTTAATATCCACCTACTGATTGCTCAACCCTGTAGCTTTTCATTGAAGTACATGTGCATCACATTTCAATATTTTTCTTCTTGTTCTGTGTGTAGAGCTTTCATGTAAATTCCCAATGTTTTCTGTTAACTCTTGCTGCTTTCCTGGGCTTGGATCTAGCATGGAGAAGCAAGTTATTCTCTTCTGTTACTGTTAGATTTCTGACAGTGGTGTGAGCATATTAAATCCCTCAACTCCTCTTGGATTTCTGAAAAACAATGATGATTATTTTAGGGAAGTGCTGACCTACTCTTTTAATAAAGAACTTGTCTTGTATTCCACTTTCCCATTTTTAGAATCATGGTTCATATTGCTCTTGCTTCACAATCATGTAACATCCTTGTGGAGAGTACAGCAGTTGCTTACCTGGAAAAGTAATATTAGAAAAGTGTGTATTTTTAGCTGCCTTTTGATGTGATGTAGCAGCTGGAAACAAGGAGAGACAGTATGTGGTGATCTGACAGCACTGCCAACCACAACTTGAGACCAAAATGTGAGGAAACCATTTCATAGGCTTGATTATGCCCATTGTGCCTGGCACTTCAATGATGCAGATACCGTGGCTTTGCTCTTGGTTGTCAAAGGTTTTATTTCAGAGTCCTGCCCATGACTGCACTTGACAAATGTTGTTAATGTATAGAAAAAGCAAGTTCTGTGAAGCTTTTTGTTTATATTAATATGCATTAAAAATATATAAAGAGCGTGCAGTTACATGGATACATTTCAGAAATAAATAGTAAAATATCCCTTTGATGTCAGTGATTAACAGTAGATGTCTAAATGAAAAGATATTCTAACTATTAACAAAATTTCTGCTTTTCCCTTTGTAGTAAACATGTCCACAAGTCAAGGAAGGAATCTAGCAAGTTCATGTTGAGGTATATTCTCAAGACAAGACACAGTGACTCATTTGCTTTTCTGGGTAAGAAAGGTATCTTTATTCTCTTGAGTGTGACAAAAAGTACTTTTAACCTTTTAAGTTTAACTTCTGAGAAGTACAGTCTGTCAAGCCGGGATGCTGGGGGGCTGTGGGTGGAGTGTTTTGTTGGTTTTTATTTTTATTTGTTCTTGAAGCTTTCTGGGCACATGTAGAGAACTTTCCACCCATCTAACAGTCTTAAGACATTTTAGACTAGTAGTGCAAAGGAAGAGCAATAAAGAGCAATTTCAGAATAAAAGACACCACTGAATAGCATGTGATTGGATAGAAAAGTAATTCCAGTTCATTGTCACAAAACGTGTACATTTTCTCGCCTGACTTGCCAAGGGAATGGAGTTTATATAGTATCTCATTCTTTTCTCTTCCCAGAAATTTTAAACATCTCTCTGACTAGGAAGAGAATAAAAAATTTAAAACTTGAGATGAAAGTGTAGAAGTCAGCCTTGTATATATTTTGTTGACAGGCTGGCAGCCAGCAGACATGTGCTCCTTCATGGTCAGCATGGGTATTCTGAGACACCACAAACAGCTATGATCATTGAAATGACATGATACATGTTGGGGGCTTCCTGCAAATTTGTGTGTGGTCTGACTTTAGTAGTTCTGTTGCTCCTAGAATTTCCTCAGCTTGATCCAGACAACTCCAGAAAGAAAAACAATTTGAGGATTTTTTATTTTATTCAGGAAGACATTCTTTGCTCATTTGCTTACAGTCTTTATGTATACATGGAGCTGTGTAGCATCTTCCATGTGTAACATTGCTCTGCAAGTGTCTGCCTCTTTAATAACCACAAAAGTGCTGTGCAGATTGTCCTTTAGCACTGTGTTGTAGGTAACTTGTACCAGCAACCTGCAGAGACTGGAGGCCTGATTTCCCCTTTCTCCCCAGCTCCTCATCCACACTCAATTTTTAAGTTAGGTACCTGGCTTGCTGGGTTTGCTGGATCATCTGATGATAGAGTGAGATAGAAAGCTTTTGTTTTTTGTTCCTATCACAGTCAGGTGTTACACATTCATTCTCTTTCATATTTCTCTTGTAAACTATGCCTCTGACTCTCCTCCAGTCTCAGTGAATTCTGCTATAAAGTCGTAGGCTTACAGCTATGCTCCTGTTGTAAGGACTTGTAGGCTGGATCACCAGAGCATTGCCTACTTGTTCATCATCCACTTTATGTCATGAGCCCCAGTGCATTTAGTCACTGCTTCAGATTCCTCTCCAGTTATGAACAGAAAAGAAGTGCAGCAACAGAGGAGTGTTGCTGCAAAATAATGTTTCCAAAGAACAGAGCAGTTTCCATAAAGAGTTAAATTAGATAAGATGACGTGTTTTATTCTTTTAAGTTTAGCACTTCTCTCAGAACTTAATTAGATCTAATTTAGTTTGGCATTGCCTGACTTTTTTTAGTACAGAATTAGCCTGTTTCTCTCTGTCCTAGGGCAGTCCTGTAATTTTGGCAGTCTTGTTCCAATTATCAAACTCAGTTTCTAAAGATGTAGTTTCAGAATACACACTGCTAATGTTTTTATCTTTTTACAGTATCTTCATGATTCACTGTCATCGTGTTTCTGCTGTGAAGCTGCTTTCTTTTTAAGTGTTCTTACTAAAGATAGAAAAGCTCCTTGGGCTCTTTCATTCTTTTATATCTTAAGTAATAAAGCCGACCATTGGTTGGTGGATTTTTTTTCAGCTGTTTCATATGGCTTACATTAATGTATCAGAGACTTTATAATTCTAAAATTGTCTTTTGGTGATTGTCTCATCTAATAAGGATGAATGCTTTTTTCCCCCCTAAATTTCTATTTTTGTCCTAATTCTTTTAATCTTACAAAGCTATGTCTTGGAATTTATGTGGTGTGCAGCTGGAGATTTTGTTTTACACGATGTATCTGGACATTTGCAGTGCATTTGTTGGATTTTACTAACAGCTCTGCTAGTTTGGAGTGACTTGAACAGGCCTTATTCAGGATTTGTTTTACTGCTTCTTATTGGAAGTTTATCAGAGAGTCATAACTAACAAATGACTTAAAAATTCTTTCTTAAATGAAGAATTTATAGACTATGTATTTCCTATTCATCAAATACAACTATGCAGACCTACCTGCATGCCTACAGAAAAATAGGAGGGCCTACTTGTAAATGAAATGTTTCTCATTTCCTAAACACTTCTTTGTGGTGATTTTTCTAAACACTCATTTAGAAAATATTCAAAAATAGGGATATTTTTCTAAATGTCAAAATGGTGTGATGCATCTTGCTTCCACATAATCCTACAAAGACTAGGGCACTTATTTTAAAATGTATTGCATTCAGTTAATAGTAGTCATCTAGGGTGTGTAACTTAATTGAGAACTGAAGATATATCCTCCTGTTTTACAACTATATTTTTATTTTACTATTTCTTCTCCTCTTGTTTTAGATAACATAATCCATGGATAAAGTGGGAAAGATGTGGAACAATTTCAAATACAGATGCCAGAATCTCTTTAGTCATGAGGGTGGAAGCCAAAATGAGAGTATAGTTGTGAACTCCAATAATTGCTCATCTGGTAAAGAGAAAGCCATCCAGATAACTGACTTGACTCAACAACAGCCCAGCAGCCCTTTGAGAGAAGACATTGCTTTGCAATTAGGCTTAAGTCCTTCAAAGAATTCAGCAAGGCGGAACCAAAACTGTGTCACAGAAATTCCTCAGATTGTTGAAATAAGCATTGAGAAAGAGAATGACTCATGTGTCACTACAGGAGCCAGGCTTGCTCGAAGGGACTCTTATTCTCGGCATGCTCCTTGGGGTGGGAAGAAGAAGCATTCCTGCTCTACCAAAACACAGAGCTCCTTGGATACTGAAAAAAGGTTTGGTAGAACACGAAGTGGTTTGCAGAGGAGGGAGAGAAGGTACGGGGTGAGCTCAGTCCATGACATGGACACAGTATCCAGCAGGACAGTAGGCAGCCGTTCTCTGCGACAGCGTCTCCAAGACACTGTTGGGCTGTGTTTTCCCATGAGAACTTATAGCAAACAGTCCAAACCTCTGTTTTCTAACAAAAGAAAGATCCATCTCTCTGAACTAATGCTTGAGAAATGCCCTTTTCCTGCAGGCTCAGATCTGGCCCAGAAGTGGCATCTGATTAAACAACACACAGCACCTGTGAGCCCTCATTCAACTTTCTTTGACACATTTGATCCTTCCTTGGTTTCCACAGAAGATGAAGAAGACCGGCTCAGAGAGAGACGTAGGCTTAGTATTGAAGAAGGGGTTGATCCCCCTCCCAATGCCCAAATACACACTTTTGAAGCTACAGCACAGGTAAATCCATTGTATAAACTGGGACCAAAGTTAGCCCCCGGGATGACTGAGCTGACCGGGGACAAAACCATAACACCTCCAGGGAACTGTGACTCCGAAGAGGACACGACAACGCTTTGCCTGCAGTCGCGCCGGCAGAAGCAGCGTCAGATGTCAGGAGAGAGCCATGGCCATATCAGCAGGCAGGGGGCTTGGAAAGTGCATACTCAGATCGATTACATCCACTGCCTCGTGCCAGACTTGCTCCAGATCACAGGTAACCCGTGTTACTGGGGCGTCATGGACCGCTACGAAGCAGAAGCACTTCTGGAGGGTAAACCCGAAGGCACTTTTTTGCTCAGGGATTCTGCGCAGGAGGACTACCTCTTCTCGGTGAGCTTCCGCCGCTACAACCGCTCCCTGCACGCACGCATCGAGCAGTGGAACCACAACTTCAGCTTTGATGCCCACGACCCCTGTGTGTTCCACTCGTCAACCGTTACGGGGCTTCTGGAACACTACAAAGACCCCAGCTCTTGCATGTTCTTTGAGCCATTGCTTACTGTATCTCTGAACAGGACCTTCCCCTTTAGTCTGCAGTATATCTGCCGGGCAGTAATCTGCAGGTGCACTACGTACGATGGAATTGATGACCTTCCTCTACCCTCAATGTTGCAAGACTTTCTAAAGGAGTATCACTATAAACAAAAAGTCAGGGTGCGATGGCTGGAGCGGGAACCTATAAAAACAAAGTAAATGGAAAACAAAATAAGCTTCTGGAACATGCTTTTTTTTTTTTTTTTTGTGTATTACAGTTTAACTGCAGCAAGCGCACCGATGACGTCTTGCTTTTCTGCAATACCCTATTTAAGCTGAGTGTTAGTATCCTGTCAGATGCTGCCTGCTGTTAATCAAACTAAGTTGTGATGCCTCTTGGAAACAATAAGCAGACACAATTCTGCACGTTTTTCATTAAGGCCTAATGAAATATTTTTGCTAATTTCTAAATATTCTTTTCCCTTTTATAGCTGTAGTAATTGGATGAAGAAACTATGAGGCATTTCCCATGGGGCATTCATGTAATGCTGTTAAAGAAAGGCTTTATTGGAGGGGCATTTTTGCTAATATTTGAAGTATTTTTTTTTAATTCTCTTCTTCAAAACTTTCTTCAACTCAAAGTAATAATTTAGCTCACAAACATGTTTCCAAATACTAGTGAATATTTTCTTGTAATGAAGAGCAGTTCATTAGAAGCGGTCCATTAAGAGTTAATGGTGCTTTGATGCTAACAGATGAATCATGCTTTTCACAGTGTATAAGGTTTCCTAATCATTAAGACTTGAATATGCCTGCTCAGTACTGTAATTCTGTTACAAACACTTGGAGATTTAAGTGGCATTGTTAGCAAATGTAATGCTGTCTCAGACAGTTAAAAATACCTTCCAGTGTGAATTGCTGCTTCTGTGTCAGGACACAGAATTAGATTATTGCTGTGCAACAGAAGGTTGTGGGTTTTTTCCAAAACAGATTTTGGTGGCCTGACTGCTAGTAACTTACAATGGAAGGTAATAATGACAGGAAAAAATGCTTAATTATTTAAAGTCGTCTGATATTTTTATGGAGAACATGTCAAGTAGATGAATTATTATAATCAGAGTACAAAATCTGACATATCTGAAGCAAATGTCAGGTTTCAAAGGTACTGGTACACTTTATTTGTAAATATCTTTCCATCTGCGCTTTTAAAAATGTTTTAACGTAATATGCACTGATGATAGTTTCAACAGATGACTTAGAAACAAGATTCTAACTTCTGTTTGCTTATTTACACGGAGATGGAACTTAAAAGTAGTTCTATCTTAGATATTTTGCACTAAAATTTTGTTGGAATGCCCTGACCCCTGTTTAATGTTTTGTACCAATTCTGAGTGCTCCCTAGTTTCTTTACCAGCTGCTACAGTATTTTATTTCTTACTTCTCTATGGCAGTGACCTGTGCGAGGTAGGAAACATTTTGGCTGCAAGTACAATAAACGTTATTCTTGTATGCTACACTAACCCTTCTATTGATGTATTTTTCTGCTTGCTGTGCCTTGTTCTGGCTTTTTGTGCTAATAAAGTACAGTATGTTCAGTGTTATACTTGTATATCTGCTCTGTTTTTATATATTCACGTAACTTGTAGCAGTTAAATGAATTTTTAATAGGCTTTTCTTAGTATTTAGGATAGGTAATGCACAAGTACTGTGCAGTTGAGTATTAGTTGGTCAGCACACCTTATTCCTGGTTTTTGTTAAAGCAACTTGACAGTGTACACCATTGAATAACGTTTCTGTAGTCACTGCAAGGTAGTGGACTTGTCTGCAGGCATAGAGCATTTTACAGGTTTTTGTAATGGAAAGGATAAATGTTAAGCAAAAAGTATTCTAAAACATTATTGATTCCCTGTAATGGTTGCTGAAGGTGTTTCAGCTTGTTGTATAGGTAACTGCTAAGGTTAATATTTTGATACTCCCCACTGAGGAATACTTATTCCTGTAAATTGACAGTACAGCAGTGGCATTTGATCACTTTTACGCTATTTTGATAAATAGATGTACACACAAGTTGGCCAAATGTCCTGTTTTTACCAAAGAATACTGTCAATTTATGTTGGGGTATTTTTTTAGTTAAAAAAAAAAATAAACTCAAGAGTGGAGAGGTGCAATTTTTGTTCTATCAAATATTTATCCCAAGCTATGATAAACCAAAGTATTTGACAACTTCATCTGAACCTAAGTAATGTATACGTTTATGTTGTAGAGCCTAAAGTTCTACAATGGTGTTGTCATTATTCCTGAACTCACAATGCACCTGAAGAGGAGGGATTTAAATAATTTTGTAATGACTGGAACAGCACTACATAAAAGCTTGTACTGCGAGGGGTTAATCTGAAGCACCCAGAAAGCACTTTAAAACATGTGTTTATATGCTTGTGGAAAGTTTGTGATCCCGTTATGCATTCTTTGTAGTACCTTATCTTCTTTCATGTGTTAAAAGACTTCAACTGTTAAAATGGAACTTTGTTTAGAATATGTAAATACTAAGTTTATGTAATTATGTGTATAACTGTGCTCTTGGTCTCTTAAGTTTTGAATTGTGTACGTGTCATTGAATATGCAACTCTTGGTTTAAAATCTACTCTAAGCATAAAAAGAGGAAAAAGTCACCAGCATGAAATTGCACCTAAGTGTACCTTCACTGTGTCGTTGTCACTGTTCCCTCAGTCAGATCTGAATGCCAGATGAGTTTACTTAAATTCTTGCTTTCAATATTAGTGTCATACAGTCAGCCTGCAGCCAAGCTTTGTCCCAGTATAGGGACCTGTTTTTCATTTACACTCGTTGCAGTTGCTTATCATGAACTAGCTGTGACATTGTCAGTGTGGTCAGGAATACACATTCATCTAATTTTCAATCATGTGGTGAAATCTTTGGGAAAAAAAAAACAATAAAACCCCCAAACCCTTCTCTCAGAAAGTTTGCTCTTGCATTTGTATAAATCATCTTTATGGAGAGATTTGCTCCCCTAAAACACAAGAAAGGAACGATCTATTTCTCTACAATTTTTTTAAAGCTCTGCTTCACTGAAATATACAGAATAATTTGCTAGTGTGGTTATGCTGAAATGAATCGCTTTTTAAATTTTGGTGGACTTGAGTGTTGACTATTCCAGTTACAGTGTATTGCTTAATGAATACATTTTCAGTTCTAAAGGCATTAAAATGCTAGTAGGTGGAGAATGCAACTAGTTGATTTCTCATTTGTGTTTCTCATTCTGGTTTCATTTAGAAAACCTTAAACTTCTTAAGAAGGTGTACAAACTACAGCTTTTTTTTTTTTTTAATTTAACAGTAGGATTCAATGTAAAAAGGTACACTTGTATTATTCCAGTCTAATTTGGTTACATGACAGATGAGTTTCTGAGCCTCAATCTTGTCAAATGTTTTTTTTGAAGTGATTCTTGTTTCAGCAAAAAGAGCTATAGAAAGTGCTTACTCTGTAGGAAGGTTTAGTGAGGAATCTTACTAAAGGTATTTTATGTCCCTGTGGAATTGGAGAAAGGAAAATATACTACATTTTGAGTATCCAGGAAGGGTTTATGAGTTTAGGATCTCTTAGCAGTTTTATCAGGTCTATGGTGTTTATCAGTTTTAAATGCATAACTCTTGAAAATACTTGTAAGGCAAGTACACTTGTCCAGATAATTTACTTGTCAGAATGGAACTTGTGAAGAAAATAAGTTACTAATTAATGTTTAGTGTTTATGTACTTTTATTTGCATGTGAAGACTTGCTGCTTACAAAATGATAGTTCTTAAATCAGAAGTATAGAGTTGTGAAAAGATATGTCTGTTTATCTGTAGTGTTTGACAATGTGAAGTCAGACCTTACAGCTGTCATTCATCCTTAAGTCCATATTTATCTTTGAGTTTCGGCACTACTTAGAAACAAGCAAAGGTTCTGAATTTCTGTAGTAAAAAACCTGTTTGCTCCAGTTTCCATGTGAAAGCCAAAATATTTGCAGAATGCTTTAAAGCTTTTCTCTGCTGCAGAATTGCATGTAAGACAGAAGTTGTCATTGTCAGAAGTTGCTGAGTGCCAGAGAGAAATATCTGCAGGCATCATGGTTATTTTTTTTTCCAAAGTTGTCTTGAAAGACAGCATTTAATGGAAAAATATGAACTGAATCTTAGTTGATTCTTTTCTAGAATAGTGTTTCTCCACTTCAGACATTTAAAATTCACATTTAAAATTATGAAAGCACTTTTTGAGCCTCATTTTCTGAAAGTTTTGTTGTGAAGTGAGCACGTATGTGCCAAACCTTAGTTTGCAGGTATCTGGCACATGTATATTTATATGTTAATAAGATGCCTCCAAGCATGTTTACATTCATGGTCTTTTTTGAAGCTACTGAAGTACACGAATATGGTAAGCATTAATATATTGGAATTCTCAAAATTCTGTCTGTTTTCTATCTGTGTATGGCATGCTTTGCAATTAAGAGGGCTATTTTATTTGCATCTTCACCTGCACTTATATATTATGACCAGTTGATTGGTGTGTTTTTTCTTGCTGTTGTCACACTTACCTAAACAGTTGTCTCTGGACTGTGACCAAAGGAGATTTTTCATACCTGTTTATTTTTAAATAGAAATCAAATCAGTTGGCTTTTAAAGGATTAATTCCTATGGAGTGTGGTGTAACACTGCTAATTACTCTTTTCCTTTTTGCAGTATTGATGTACAGAGAATCATTTAGCTTGACCATGAGTTGTATCTGTTGAATGTAGTTGACTTTAAATGTCTGATTTTTAAGCAATTTTTTAAAATTGAAAATGCTCCTGATGAGGACTCTGAAAAGAAAAAAGATTTGATGTTTTTATGTCAAAATACATAAAGTGAGTGTTTTGCAATGAGATAAGAATCTTTTGAAGATGCTTTTTAGACGTTTTCCTCTGTCACTGTCTTAAATCAAGACTCTTTAAAAAGGAAAAATCAAAACCCAAACAGTCTCTTGATGACTTAAACCTTACAATCTTTTGAAAACTGAAAGGAAATCTGGTGCTTTTACTTAATTTGCTTGCATATTGTCAGACTGATTTAAGAATAGTTGTTTCAAGAAGCAAATTAAATCTGTTATTTCAATGAAGCATTGCTATTTGTGATTTTATAAAATATTCCATCTCCAAAAATTGTCTAGCAACAGGATGTTGACCTGCTACTGTATTTGTTGTTATCAGGGTAACTACTGTATGTACGGTTTTCGAGCTGAGTAAGTGTTCACTTTGTAAATTTGCATTAAGGCTACAGCTGTTACCAGCGAGGTTCCCTAGGGCCAGCACAATGAGTTTATGAGCTGAAGCTCCTGGTGCTTGACCCCTTTTTGTCTACAGTAGTAAAAAAAGTGTGTATGTCTGCGCAATACAGCTCGTGTTACAAATTTCCATGTTAAGCACACAGCTATGCTGACAAGCAGAAACATATCTGAACATGCTTGTCTGGAGTAAAGCAACCTCTCTGACTTCTCAGCAGGAGCTGTAACTTGGTGGCACGTTGGCAAAGAGGAAGCAGAAATGGGTTTTGCTCTTCCCCGAGCAGCTGTTAAACTGAACACAGTGTGTGCTTCCTGTGCAGTAGGGTATCTGAACTCCTTAGAGCCCTGAGAATTTTAATAGCATTCAGAAGATACAGAAGCAGTTGGCTGCTTTGCCACTTCTTGCTTTCGTACCTGTAGTTTTGCAAAAGCTTGAAGTGATGTATTTATTAAAATTGAATCTATGTAGTCACCAACTGTGTAAGCACTGCTTTGTAATATCTTTACGGAGATATCAAATTCCTACACAATTATATTTAAACTGTTTGGGGAAAATGAATAATGACACTGTGGGCACAAATTAATTCAGATTGCACTATAAACTTTCTTACCAGAAGCCTTCATTCTTACAAAGAACTATGCGATCCCTACACAGAAACTGTAGCTTTGGTGGTGCGCTCTTTGGTAGATGTCCAAAAAAGCGGCATCCAGACGGTCCCTGGACCTTTTCTGACATTCCAGTTGAAGGGGCCTGGCAGGCCCACGGGGCACTCGAGGAGTTGGCTGGCAAGCACGCCATGCCGAGCGTCACCCGATGCCAGCACCTTGTATAACTCTGCTGGTTTAGGTCTCCCCCAGCTTAGATGTTTTTTAACTCACTGCAGCTTAAATGTTTCTCCACCCTGCCTAATTTGTCTTTGTTATTTGGTTGCCAAAATGTCTTGCATCTTGATAGAGTAAGAAAATAATGTGATTTATGGCTACCCAACCAGTGTAATAAGTAATAGACGGCTCTGTTTTAATAAACGGGGTATAAACTGCCATATTGTTTTCTTTTTATATTTGTTTGGGAGCAAAAAGTTGTGGGTTTAATGAGTTTATTTTAAGTCCATGCTGTAAATGCATAGTTTTACAAATACTTAGTTGCACATGTCAAGAACAATAAGTAATCAGTAACTGATGTTAGAGTTCTTTTCTGTTTCATCTAAAATACTTGAGTGAAGAGATACACGTTGTCTTCAGAAGTTTTATCAGTCTCTGAAATTCATCAATTAGTTTAGCAAGTTTTCACTTAAATCTCTTAAAGTGTTTGTCTCTCCAGCTGTGGGCTGGACATGTTTTTTGTGACATGAACGTGTCTTCTAGAGCACAATCCCCGTGAGCACACACTCAGAAACAGATGTAGATGTCATCCTGTAAACTGAGAGTGTTTCTCCTCTGTGCCTGATGGGAGCTGCTCTGAGAGCAAATTAGTGCAAACCCTATAGCTAATTATGAAAACTGAGCAAAATGCTGCTGGTGAGCAGTTATAGCTGGGCACAGCAACAACCATGTGACAAGCTGAAGAAGTGTCGTGGGCTGCTCTGTGGAACTATTTTGGGCTTCTTAATTTGTTAATTATATATTTTTCTAGACCACTTCTCCTAAAAATACATTCAGTCTAGGCTTCATTGGAGTATTTATAGCTCATCACTGGTGAACTAATAGAAAACTGAAACCTTGAAAGCAAACCATGTGTTTTTGGCTGTTTTATATAAAGATTGCCGTTGTAGTTTTAGCTTCATTGGTACATGGAGAAGCCTATGTGTCTTAAAGTCACCTGAATAAATCCATAATTGATTAAGAAATGAAAGTTATGGAAATTGATTTGTCTGTTGTAGTGGTGGTTTTGAAATATTAATCTCAAATTCTGTAAAACTTATGGCAGATACCTAATATTATATTTTTTATGCATTTAGCTAAGGAAAATACAGGCACAGTAATATTTCAAAAAGGTTTCAAAACACCAGGTATTCTGAAGCTAAAGTTCCTAAAATCAGCATCTTCTGTGTCACTTTCCTAGGGAAGGGAATTACAGGAGTCTCTTAGAAAGCTGTTGTGTTGTCACTTTGCAGGTATCTAGAAAAGAACATGTCATTGTATAGAATAGATGCAGGAGAGGCCCTGCAAAGAAATTGTCTGTTACACTAGCACAAGTTGTGCACAGCAGAATCAGTTCCTATAGGGTTTTTCTTGGGCTTCTAAGTGTCCAGTAAGCATTTCTTTACCTAGATTGAATGGAAGAGTTCTAAGCACAGTAGAGATTGCTGAAGTGACATTGCTGCCACTGAACACAGAGGACCTGGACAAACTAATCCATAGGAAAGGTTTGTATTGTAACTTCACCTCTGAAGCAGCTGGTGGTGTGAGGAGCATTAGTGTGGTTTCACATCTGAGCTTTCCAACATCTGATAGCCTGGGTGTGGATGAAATAATGTTGGCATGGCCTGCTTGGAAGATGGTTTTCACTTCACACTCCCATCAGATGTCCTGGGGTATCTGGGAAGTCAAAGTTGTAAACCTTCAGTGAGGGTTTTGCAGCTTCTAAAAAGTTACCAAATGAATAAAAACTGGTATTTACAAGGTCTTTGATCTTCAGAATAGCATTAGTTGTATCTCTCATATATTAGTTTAGTAGGAATATGTAAATTCATCTTGATTTCAAGAGTGGGACAAAGACTTCACAAGACCACAAAGAGCTGCTTGGAATCTGGCTGGACGTGGGGCAAGTGGGATGTGTTGCTGCTCAGGTTTCCCCTTCGTGGAAGAAGGATGATGATACTTGATTCATCTGTAAAACAGTTTGTGCTGTAGTGAGGAGCATCACGTGTGTGACACTCTCCCTTCAGCGAGCGGTAGAGCTGAGGTAGGTGTGTGTAGCTGCACTTCAGTGTTTGTGCTCAGGGTTGTCTGACATGTATTTATGTGGTGTGGCACTGAGTGCCAAATGCCCTTTATGGCCTAACCCAGTCTTTGTTAAGCCATACTTTGGGTTTTCCCACATAAAGTGGCATTTGCTCCTTAGAAGCTCCGTTGTGGAGACACTGGCTTTTGCCTCCTCACTTTTGTAATTTTATTTTTTGTGTCTGATTTGATAAGGCTGATAAACCTGCAAGCAGTGTGTGAGGAGAATTTCCTGGCATGAGCCGAGGGATTGCTGAGATTGTTATCATTCTGTACTACAGAAGCACCCTGTTTTATTTATACATCGTTTGTCTTCAGTTTCATTATGTGCCAAGAGGAAAAAAGACAGACTTTCCCTTCAAGTGAATAACCATTCATACTACGGGCATGCAGACACCTTGGTATTTCAGCTAAATCCTCTTCTGCCCTAGAAGTGCTTGTGATAATGCTCTCTTTCCCTCCACCCCCAGCCTTGGCACACGCTGTGTGTTGGAGAACGCTTTCATCCTTGTTCTTCTAAATGTCCATTTGAGCCTGAGCTATCCAGCTTTTCTTTTAAACTGCAGGTTTGCTTTCCTGATGTTGTGGGCATGGCTTTGCATGAAGGCCATGGGTAAACTGTTCCAGATGTGGTGGAGTCAATGCTGACCATCAGATGAGTCCTGCCAGTGTTTATGCTGTTCAGGAAAAAGCCAGTGGGAAACATTCTGTGTGGAGGGTTTTAACTCAGGTGTTTGCAAGAAACAGCAACAACTTCAGCCTTTTTGTTTTTTCCCCCTAAATGATTTTAGCTGCATCTTGATTCCATACTTAAAGGAGCCTTAATCTATATTCTGGGTCACCTCAACTAGATTTTTGTTTTGCTTGTTTGTTTTGTTATATTGGAAGGTATAGGAAAAGCAGGGGAAAAGTGCTTGTAAATAGTTCCAGCACAAACTTTGAAAGAGCTATTTCCAAGACTTGTATCTGTGTCACTTTAAGACCTCCTTAAATTCTCAGGTGTCTGGTATCTCTGGCTGGAATTTAAGACTGGCCCTGGCTCCAGAGATACGGTTGCCTAGAGAGGTCGAGCACCGCCCTGAAGCACTACTTGGCTGCAGCCCTTGGTGGATGCCTTGGAAGTCACTTTCCAGCAGGTCATCACTTGCTGGATGCACTCTGTGCTTCACAGGCACTGGTGCCCTCCAGAGCTTGCCCTGAGTCGTGTTCTGGCAGTTTTAAGTTCTTCACAAATGTTCCATTTCTAATCCTTATGCTTCTCCCAGGACCAGTGCTACCTCATGAAGCAGCCTAAGATGGTCTGAGGCTCTGAATGTGGCTCAGTTTTCCTTTGCTTCCCTGGGGACACCTATTGTAGGTGGAAAGAGAAGGGGTTAGGCACAAGAGTTGATTCCCATTTCAGACTGGGCAGAGAATGGATCTAGTGGCCAACCTTGTTTCCATGCCCTGTATTTAGAGAGCTTTTACTACCCTCCTTTACAGAAGTCTTGGGGTGACAGGAGAGAATCTGACCTGGCTCTTGCCTGAGTAATCCTACAGACCAAATCCCTCCATCCTAATAGGGCCAGTTCTGGCATCCCCTTCCGCATGTACAGGATAAGAGATTGTGCCCATCTGCCTTGGTTAATAGACCTGGGCTCTCCTCAGGCTGCCTTTTCCTGGAGTACAGAGATAATGTCTGTACCTGTATGATGAGCAATTTGCACTCAGCAGTGAGCTGTCTTCAGCTTTGTGTAAAGAGAATTTCTGCAGTATAATTGCCCCCCTCAAGTTGTTTCAAAAGGCTCCTCTTGTTTTCCTCAGAATTTCTGCAGTATAATTGCCCCCCTCAGGTTGTTTCAAAAGGCTCCTCTTGGTTTCCTCAAAACACTGTCTAGTCTTACTATGTCCATTTTAACTTGACTCAGTAATAGCTTATAATTTGTTGTGGTACAGCAAGTTTTGCCAAAAATAACTAAGCAATTAACTAATCAGTAACAATCAAGTAGACACCGATCAGCACTGTGCTTCAGAGTTGCTCACAGTCTTTTAAATCAGCATCTCCACTCAAAGCTCTATTCATTGCCCTTAGTCATACAGTCCTCAGTGTTAAATCATGACTTTGCTTTTCTGTTGGGAGATACCCTAATTAACAGCAGCAATGAATGCTTAAGCCAAGTAATTAGATTCTCTCCTTCAAGTTTAGTCATCACTTCTCTGCAGGGACATGTTCTTCCCTTTCTTTCTGGCATACTGTTTAATGTCTGAGCTTCTTAGTGAAAAGTTTGTGGCCATCTTTGCTGCTCAAACACTATTTTTCTCCTCCATCCTGCAATGGTTAGAAGCCTTATGGATTTAGAAACATCACCTTTCATTCTCTTTCAATTTTCATTTCTATATGTTATTTTAAAACCTCTTTCCTTAGCAAGTATTTAAATTGGATTAGACATTTGTGAAGATCAGATGGCTGAGCCCATAGCAACCATTCTGCTGGGTGTCAAATTGATGACAAGGGTGAGCAATGCATGCCCTTCTAGCTGGCCCTCCCTGCACTGCTTCTCTCTTGACAAAACTGCCTTTTGCACTTGCTTTACTGTTTTATCTGAGTTTGGTTTGTGCTAATTACAGTTTTCCCCAAAACTATACCATATCTGAATCATCTCATCTCATCTTATCTTGGAGATTGAGGAACCTTTTGGTTTTCTATTTGAACAGCGTGAAAACTTTTGGGACCACCTTCCTCAGTGTAAGTCCAGGTCTCAGCTCTTTTATCTAAAGGTTGTGGAACCAAAGAGCTGGTTGTGACACCACCTGTAATGCAAGTGAGAAGGTGAAAATGTTAAATGTGGTTAAAATGCCACTCAGCAAAGCTTGGACTACTCTGGTGAACTGGGTAATGAAAGCAGCTACCTAGAAGTGTGGTTGCATCTTTACTAAGGAGTGTGCTGATGGGAGGGCTTCCAGGAATGTGAGCTTTCAGCAGAGCACTGCCCTGCTCCCCTCTCTCCAAGGGACTGCAAAACACTGCACGTCATCATTTATTCAGATTTCAGGGATAGCAGGGTTTTCTACCAAGTGGAGAGTCTGTGGGAATGGATTTTGCTCCTGTAAAAATGACATTGTGACCTCTTGTGTAGTGAATATGCGCTTTAACAGACATATACTTTTTATGGTTAATTATCTGAAAAATTTCAAGCTTATTGAAATTGTACTTTGGGAGGATGTTTCTCTGTGCCAAGCCAATCTCTTTGCATGGATGAGGAAAAGATTGAAAGACTTTAGGAAAATGCCTTCACATAAAGGTTTTTGAGCTAATTAGTAAACATGCAAAAGAAGTTTAAAACTTTCTTACAGTATGTTTACATAGAGAATGACCTTCCAAGTTCTACAGCTTACTTAACTTGTGCATATGTATCTCTGTCATGTCCCAGAACTTACTGTGCAGTTGTTGGTCAGCATAGATGTTAGATGAAATTTAGAAGGTGTGCTTGGCATATGTGTGATGGGTTATAGAATCATAAAATAAGATTGAATTGGAAATGCTGAGTTGGAAATGACCTGTCAGGATCATTGCATTTCAGTTCCTGTTTAGGTCAACAGGTATTGGAACCCAGGTTAAAAATGACAGGGCTACAATTCCTCCTGTATGAAATCCAGACCTGGATCAGCATGTCACCTATAATTTTCTGTAGTTGAGCTTGTAGATCTAGAAATACAGAATTTGAAGCTGCAGGTTTTAATCATTTACGTGTTTTGTCTTGATTAAATTGGTTTATTCTGCAGTGATTAAATGCTGTTGTGTGAGATGAGAAATTAGTATGAGTTTAACAATGGGGACTTAAGGGAAAGCTGTGAGGGGCTGCTTTGATTTATTGTGAGAACTTGAGTAGGTAGACTCAGAAACAGTGGAGTGGGTTAGGCAGCACTGCCTGTGTGGTGGAGGGTTGGGAAGCATTCATGGAATACCTTGTGGAATGCACCCCCAGCCCTAGCTCCCCACTCAGCCAGCCTGTGAAAGTATTGCAGCTTTTGAGCTGTGCATTTGAATGTTGTTTGCATGGAAGCTGCAACATGGGGAAGGGTGGCCACAGATAGTGCAGGCTCACCTCTTTCCTCAAAACGTCCCACGGCGTGGCCCTGAGGCCACAGCTACTCTGCCAGACCCTCTCTGCAAGGCCAGGGTCTTCCAGGAACACAGCTGTGCTTTGTTCAGTGTTGGCATGAGGTCACTGCTCCAAAGAAGAGATTTCTTGTTGTATACTTGTGGAAAGAAATTTTAAGTCTCCTTTATTCCTTGCTTGCTGTTGGGCTGCCTGTGTGCTCAGCCTCTGGCACATCACCACGTCGAGTGCGGGCTGAGCCAGCTCGCCCTTTGTCCTCACCAGCCAGCCTGGTGTTCCCTGTTGCTCCCAGGTCTTCCATGCATATTTACAGTCAGACTATTTAGGATGAGACCCGTGGTCATCCTGGAGCATGCTTGCCAAAAGCAGTCCTACGTGGCCGTGGCAAAGCCTCACGTGCACCTCGTGCTGTGGCGATATTGAGATTTTTTCGGAAGGTTCAGCCTGCTGACTTCCAGCAAGGGAAACCAGCTGCAGAGACATCACAGGTAACTGTCCATTGCACAAATATCCCAATTTTTGGTGTATCAGGACATACCCCAAAGAGTTTTGATCACAATCCCAGCAATTGCTTGTGCAAGAGAAAGACTCTTCAGCTTCTCAGAGATTATAAAGATGGGCTGTGTGAACATGGAGCATGGTAATTCATTTACACGTGTTGTCACTTGAACAAGGTCCTGTTTGTCTCTGTGCCTTGTGTGTATAATTGTGATTAAAAAGGTAGACATATTTAAAAACTAACTTGGATTTCTCTGTGTGTGTTTTTTTGTTTGTTTGTTTGAAGCTGGCACAGAGACAAACTGTAAGTAATTCACTGCCTTTTCTTTCCTATCGTGATTGTTGAAATTTAATAGACCAGACCTGCTGTTCTGATGATGATGCTTGGTCATTGGGATTTTTGGGTGGTTTTGGGCTTGTTTTGTTTGTTTGTTTTTTTTTTTAATATTTGTTTTTAAATCTATTTAATTAAGATTTCTGTAGCATTTACTTTGCCTGAAACTTTTGACTTAATACATAGGAGAAAACCTGTGGAAATGGTTCTTTTAATATTACAAATTAATATACATTATTATGTTAGAGTTTTACACTGCAAACTGGGACATACACCCATTCCCATTCCTAATGGGACTACTCATTTTGGGATGGAATCTCCTATTTATACCAATTTATTATGAGAAACAGTAATGTCCGTTAATGACAACCCCTGAAAGGTCTATCATGTGTGAAGAGACACATTAAAAGAGTACTGTAGTGTTCTGAGCTACAGAACATAAAGAAAAGTCTATTAACCAAAGAATTTTTCTGTTATGAGATCTAGAGATAATGGCCAGAATAGGCATCATATTTGCATTAAATTTTGTTTGTGATAATGAAGGAAGTTGGACTGATCTAATGTTGCTTCTAAGTACAAAAATCTCCAATAGTGTGTTTTTCAAATTTGAGAGTTTTTTTAGAAAATAAAAGTTAAGAGGAATCCCTATTGTTTGCAGACTTTAAAAGTCTCTCCTGAAGCTAGAGAGAACTGAAAATAGTGAATTCATCACATAAAAATTATATTTGTCTCCAGGCTTAAATAATATATATATTTGTCTCCGTACCTTAAAGACCAGAATCTGGCTGATGAAACTAAAAGATACTCTTAGAGACTAGCTGAATGCTTTGAAGTAGAGTAGAAAATATTCTGCTAAATGTGGAGATAAGCAGAGATGCAGGGCTGGTGTAGCATTGTCATTGGCCTTCTTACAGTGTCTGTGTGAGCTAAATTCTGCCAACAGCTTTCTTCTGTTTTTCTGAATTCAGAGATAAATCCACAAACACCCAAGCTTCTTTGAGAAACTTTAACAGGCACTGGGGACTGCTGAATGGGTGCAGACTTTATTGCTCCAGCAAAGTCCACAACGCTCTAGGGAACTTGCTTCCCCTTGGTGCTTGGAACAAAAAGCTCCAGGTTTTCTTTGCTTGTTGGCTATATGATTCTAGCAGGGTAAAATCTGGACAAATTTGGTAGGATAAAAAGGCCCAGTTTGTACCTAACACCTTTTTGGATTGTTAGAAGAAGTGGTAAGCCCTCCAAAGAGATCATTTTGCTATCAGAGGATACTGGCAAGCATCATATACATACAACTGTTATTTCAGGCTGTTCCTCCTTGCCACACTCATTTTTAATGATTACTAAACCCCAAAATGTTGGGGTAGTTACCCACTAGACAAGGAAGACTGCAGCTTAGCTGGCCCAAGGACATCAGATTGCTCCTTGCTCTTAATCCTCTCCCTTGATACCTCCTCTGAAATGATAGTTTCATCTGATCCACAGAGTAGGTATGAGACATTTTTCTTCTCTGTGGTGTGTCTGCTGTAAGCCTCTGAGTGGTCATCCTGCTGTGAAGGTTTCATGCCAGCCCCATCCAAGGAGTTCCCAGATGCAAGTTGGGAAACAAGTCAAGCACAAGACTTTGCTTCACTGCTCTCATTGTCATGGGAGCCTTGAGCTGCAGTTGCTGTCAAAGGTTCTCTTCACTTGATTTAGGAATTTACTTCAATGGTTGTTTTTTTTTTTTTTATTCTTCCCAACTTCTGTGCATTAATTCTATTCTTTAGAAAACTGTAATTCTATCAGTAATTTTTGTTTCCCCCTTTAAATTAGAAAGGAAGAGAGAGGTGACATCAGGGCTTGCTGAATGGACATTTAGCATGGGTATGACCATACCACAGGTCCATAGCCTGCCCTGACAGTGAAGGTCTTAAAGTCAAATCTATAACACAAGTGATTCATGGCTGATGAATTTTATAGTACAGACTTTTAATATTGGAACTTAAATTTGTCAAAACCCATCATTTCCCTTTCAGTTGAACATGTACAGCTGTTGCAAACACTGCTGCATGCTGGTACCAAAAAAGACCACATTTTTCTTCTACAGTTTGAACGGGAAATAATTTGTGGTTTCTTAGATGCCACTTTGAAGCAGCAAGTTTTTATAGCTGGCTGAGTTTAATAACTGTAATTGTACATGCAGTCCTGCTCCAGCTGTGCACCGAGCACCATGAGTCACTGTCCAAACCCATCTCTTAGGTTCAAACCACTCTTACAGAGATGATTCTAAAATACTCCTGAGGATGTTCTGCTCCATTATTGGGAAGTCCCCTTATGGTCAGGCAGCTATGTTGTGGCCATTTTAGATGGTTTTCCTGGAGTTTGCATAGGCATATCCTACACTGCAGGCTCCCAAGTCAGAGCTGGGAGCAGAGGAGCAGGCTGTGCCCAGGGATGGGCATTTGTGGTGATCTCATCCCACAGCATAGCAGACAAAAGCATGTGAGCCACTGTGTTTTTCACCAGTGTCATCCTGGACCTTCTCCTGAGGGCACATGCTAGCCTGGGGAGCCTTCCTACCGCTGTGGCTCACCCCCTTGTGCTCTTTCTTCTGCTTCTTGTTGCTGTCACTTCAGCATTTTTCCTAGTAGTTTAATTTGCTGTAAATATCAACCAAGAAATTCAGGAATTTCTCCTCTTTGTCAGAAGAAGCTACTGTTTAAATGGTCTTGTATTGCATTTTTATAGATCATACAAGTCTCTATAAATTCCTTTCCATCTGCAAAACTCAGATCAGTTTATTAAATAGCTCAGTTTTGCCTGGTGTAGCTGTAAAAAATAAAGAAACTGAGGCAGAAAAATGACATTCACTTCATCTTGCTGAGTGGCCTGTAAGAGAGCAGTGGGTAAGGAGTTTATTCACTTCCAGCTCTCTTTGCAGCAGCTTTTGCCATGCTGTAAATAAAGTTCAAATACTTAAATATTTTTAAAATTCCTTTAAAACAATTATAATAAATGCCTTCCTATGTCACACATTTCCTGCCCACATAGCATATTTACATATTACACGTAGCTGGAAGGTATAATTAGAGATCCCTGTTCAGGCACCTGACTCATAGCACCTTTAGCTTCCCACCATAAATAGGCATGTTCAGCTGGGATCGCTCGTGACGTGATGCCTCAGCCTGTGCATGGAAGGCACCCTCTGCTACGGATCTCTAGGGCAGATTTCAAAATCAGACTTCTTTTCCACAGCAAAAGGCTGTTTGATGATTCCCAGCAGATGTTTGCTGGCTTTGGCCCTGAGCCTGTCCCTCAGCTGGTTTCATCAGGTGGGCTGAAGGTCGTCTTCAAGTCAAAGCAGCCATGAGACATCCTCTAAGTGAGGCGTGGTGAGGCTCAGGGGATCTGCCTGTGTCAGCTTTGCTGCAGACCAGCTGCTCAGGCTCTGCTCTGAGAGGTGCTTGGTGACAAAGCACTGGGTCTGTGCAAACTAGCTGGCCATCCTGAGAAATCAGGCACTTGGGTCTGATTTCCTGATGTGCTGAGGCATGCAGGAGGTGGGGAGAGAGCTCTTTGAAGGTATCTCAAGGGGCTGGGTCTGCAAATGTGCTCAGTTATGCTACTACTGTCTGTAGCATGTATTTGAACTTGCAGATACAGGACTTTGTCCAAGAAATGTCAAATCTCCCTTGGGAACATGGCTGAGGTGCTGCGTGGGTTATCTGATGCTTTGGGAGGTCCTTGACTGCATGTGTGTGAATTGTACCAACTGAGTAGGATGCTTTTCCAGCAGGATCAGACATAGGAAAATCCACTGTGCAGCCATGGGCAATATCTGGAGTAAGACTTTACAAATTTTTGTAATACCCTTAGCAATAGCAGGTTACATGGACTATAGCATATATGCACCCTGGGTTCCCAGTTTCCTGGTAAGCCTGAGTGGATTTACTGCAGAGGGGTTCCACTCAGTGCTGGACACACTCTGAAGTCCTGGGAAAACATGGAACAATAATTATATTAATATTTTAATATTAACACATTCCTCTGAGTGGGAAGAATATATACTCAGCATTCTCTAGGAAAAGTTATAGTTGGTCTATAAGTCTACATCTGCATCTGCATTGGTTAAAAAGCCAGTGCCATACACTTTCCTGAGTGTGAAATTGTATAGTTCATCAGATCTGACCCAGTCTGTAAAGAAATGTTTACTGTAGACTCTCAAGAGATTATCAGCAGTCTGAGCGTGACATCTCTCGACTGACAGAACGAATCCACATAGGATGCAGAGCAGGACGTGGTTTCTCAGGCAGAATAGCAACATTCTTGAAGGAGGCTACAGGCAGAGGGAATCTTAATTTTGGTTATTGAACACAGAAACATTTATCTGCTTATGTAACTCTTAGAAGGGAAGAAGAACATCATCCTTCTGTGCAGTCCCCTGTTCAAACATTGTAATAATTCAAGTTATCCTTCAAACAGCAAAGTGGCAGCGAGTGTCACCTGGAAAAATTAAGTACTGGAGAGACTTGACACTCTAAAAATGGCTTGACTTTGTATCACAGTCTCCAAAGCTGCACATAGAAGTCAAGGGATTTCTCTAACATTAGAATGGTATTTGTTTGGTCTCAAATGATGGGTTTTTGCAGGTCAGCAATCTATCCAGTGAATGATATAGTAAGATTTTGTCTAGCAAAACCTGCTGCCAACATTTAAAAATATCTACCAAATCCTCTTCCCATTAAATCAGTCTTGTTAAAATTGTCTGTTCCAAACAGGACAATATTTTACTGTTCTTGGTTCTGTGGTTTTCCTCCTCAGATTTCTGTGAAGCATGTGTTTCACAAAGCATATCTAAGTTGTCTCATGGGCAAAAACATGTTACCAGCAGGCATGTAATTTTCTTGAAATCCCCTGCAAAATGTCTGGCCATGCTGCCTTACCCATTCAGAGGCATAAGAGGAAAAAAGGATTTTGCAGGCACTCCAAGCCTGGGTGTGTGGAAGAGCTGAGATGAGCATGTGGCTCTGCAGTCACCCATCAGGAAGTCACCCAAATGCTTTTTCTGTTGCAGTTTCCTCATTTGGGAGGCAATTACTATGTAAAGGATCTGGGTTCTGCTAATGAAAAATATAACACAAGGTCCAAGTGTGGCTGGGTTGGCCCATACCTGTTTCAGCCATACCTGCTGCTGTAATGCATAATTCTGGTTCATGTTCCTGGGAAAGAGCATCCTGCAGCACTGTAGGTGGGAAGTTTCTCTCTTGCACTGGCTCCACATTGAGCTCTTCTTAATGCAGCCAGTGCACTTAGGGAGGACAAGATTCTTCCTTGCCTGATTGTTCAGGGTGAATCATTAACCAGGCATTTGAGTGGCAAACCAAAATTGTTTGTTGAGTTCCTTTTGCAGTCTGCATGGACAGTTTGCCTTCTGCAGGAGGTATGGTTTGCTTCTCCCATGGAACAAAAGCCTCACAGACTCCCTCTGCTCTGCACCGTGCTTTAACCAGACATGAAGTATGTATATAATAATACACAGATCTATATCTATCTACATATATATGTGTACTGAAGTATATAATCTATATATAGATCTAGAACTTCTATATATCTATATAAGTTCTGTGTTGCTCCTGCTTTATGGGTGAGGAAAGGGGATGGTGAACATATCCTGAGCAAAGTTAACTTTTCCTTGTACTCTTCTTTTGTAGCCTGTCAAATTTTTTGGTGGGAAGAATTATGATCCTTCTCCTAGCAGCACTTCATGAAGTGAAATGATTCTCTAGGATGATGATGACATGCCAGTTCTCAGTATATGGACTTGAGTCCTGAGATCCCACATGTGGATACATAAAAGGGCTTCATAGTGTGCTGAAGACTGGGGAGAAGATACCCTTGTGTGAAAGATGGAACCTTTTTTCTTTAATGTCTGCTTCAAGTGTTTCCTCCATAGATCTTTTTCCTTGTCTTGGAACCATTTCCTTGGTGTGCTGGGCTGTAAATCCTTGAAGAAACGGCATGGTCTAGGTGGAGGTTGGTTGTCTTTGTCCTTTTTCCATGAGCCAAGACTGAAGAATTACTGAAATATTGCAACTATCAGTCAGGTGAGTGCTTTCACTGTAAATCTGTAAATCCCCTTAACCCCAATTTGTAAGAGATAAATGAGAGCCTGCAGCCCACCTACTCATGCCACTCCCATTCTTGCCAGAGATACAACAGCAAATACTGATTCCTCCCTATTTAATGCAAGAGCAGTTATCTGCCAGTGTTCAAACTGCATTTCCACGGCATAAAAAGAATTGTCTGGATAATTAACTAATATAGTTAAAACACATCACTTTGAGCAGCTGTTCTTGTCTGTGCTTTTAACATAAATGTCCTTGATTTTGCAGCAAAGTCAGTGAGATTGCACCTGAATGCAAGGGCTTGGGTCTGTGAAGTTTTGCAGAATGGTGGCCTATATTTATATCTCTTTCAGAAACTCTATACTGTACACAAACCCCATTCAGAGAGTTTTACTGAGACAGCACATTCAGGCCTTCATTATTAGGGGATGTCTGCAATGCCATTGTCTGTTTGACATTAATTCTTCCAGCTGTGCATTTATGTGTTGTAATTGCCCTGATTTATTTGGCCGCAGTTTGTCTTCTGCAGTGTCCTCGTGCTGCTCAGCACTTGTGATGCTGACATTGAACCTGGGCTGTGTGGCAGGTGAGGCTGTCCTGTGTCAGAAAAATATGGGAATATATGGAGATGTCAGGAGGAATGCTGGTCTCTCCACTCACCCTTGGCTCTGTAATTTCGTCATCCAGCCATGGAGGACCTGTGCAGGCACAACTGGCCAAGGTAATGGGTGAGCACAAGCTGCAGCTCTGCAGGAGATAAGGACCTCTTACCCACAGTAGGAACAGCAAGAAACTGAAATTCTCAAATATCTTTGCTAGGTCCTTAACTTCAGTATTTCCTTGCCCTGTAATCTGGCCAAATTTAGGTAGGTTTTAATAGGGATAGACGTTTCTGCCACAAAGGTCACCTCTCTGTCAAATTTCAAAATTTCCCTTCTGAAGTTAGAGATCCTCATATAAAAGGTTGCCTGGATTTATTTAAGATGTGCCAAGCAGTATATTTTTCCTTTAATAATATTCCTGGAAATGGCTGAACTGTTTTGGCTAAAGCAGATGCCAAACTGTTTGAAATTAAATTCTCAGTGCTAAAGTTTGGCAAAGTAGAGTAACATGCCATTTTGTTGACACTGGGGAAGGCTGAGCACCATGGCAGGAGGGAGGGGAGGTGACACTGCTGGTTAGCAAACCAAGGAAACCAAGTGCTGCTTTTAGGAAACTGCCAGCTTGAAGGTAGTGAGGAATATCCTTGGGCTCCTGCACTCTGAGTTTTGTATGTTCACCTTAAATGATGAGCACATAAACCCAGAGGCATCAGTGCTACTTTCAGTTACCTTGAACTGCTTAAATATGTAGTTTAAATTAGCCAGGCTCCTTTCTCCCCACCTGTATTGCTCCTGGGTTTAATGCTGGATCTATATATGGAATCTATAGTTCTATATTGGAGTTTGGCCTGAAATAATTTGTATTGCCAACTTGGTACTCTTTTTCCACCTTGGAAGTCCATCTGCAGAACCCCTCTGTGCCAGACAAGAATGTTCCCCATAGAAGTTTCACCATATAGTTATATCTTTTGTGTAAAAGCCTTACAGGGCTGTGATGTGAATGAGGACAAGGCTCCATTCTTCTTTGCTCTGTGCCCTGTCTCCTTTCCCTGTATTTTAGGACCCAAGTAACAGGGGCATAAAGCTCCTGTTCTGCATCCTGTTTCTGGATGCTTTATGACATAAATGGGCAGGGAAAAGCTCTGGCACACTGTACCAAGTTGGCTTTGTCTCAGACAATACTATTATTCTGGGGGTAGACACAAAGTTCCTGTCTCTAGAATTGAAAATGAATAGAGGAATGACTGAAGAAACAAACCTGTTACACTCTTTAAAAAGTGTGTGCCCATTGACCTCAGCACCTGAAGCTGGATTTTCATGCTCTTTCCAAGTTCTTGCTGTGCATGTCCTTTCCATGCCCTCACTACTCAGACTTCTTTTTTTAAATGATACTGGTACAAATCATGGGCCCAGCACTTCTATGAACTGAGCTGTGAATATCTCTTTTTATGGATACAATGTGTGTGTGCTGTGGTTTTGGGCTCAGGGTACATCAGTTTTAGAGTGAGGCATTAATAATAGCCTCTAAAGATAATTTGAGAAGTTGCTTACCTTTCCCCAGGGAACAGGACATGTCTTTGTATTCCACCTTCAGACACACAACCCACTTGTGGGCTTGACTGCATAGCAAATACAGTGTGAGAGTCATCCTTGCTTATGTAGACCTTGTTTTTTCTTCCTCTCCTTGAGGTTTTGCTTTGCCCTCTCAGTAGCTTTCTGCCTGTTTTCCCTGAGGCTAGTGATTTCTTGGCAAGTTATTGTTCATAACCAAAGAAAGGTTGTGGGTAAGCAGCAACTGCTGTCTTAGGCAGCCCAAGCTGACCCTGCCACTGCTTTGGTAGGAGAAAGAAGCTGTTTCAGAAGAGCACAGCTGTCCTGGGCTTTGTGCACACAAGGGATGCTCAGAGCAGCCCCTTGACCCCATGCTGGCTCTGTGACCTCTGCCACTCTGACTGATAACAGCGATCACAGTTTGTGTTGAGGCTTTGTTCTCTGCTCCACAGAGAGAAACACTAAACTGCAGAGTGACTAAGTGCCTTTTCAAAAGCTACATAATGAATCAGTGAATGAGCAACTCCCAGCAGCTCCAGGCCCCCTTCTCTCTGCAGAACAATGCCTTTTCCCTATATGAAGATGTGCATGCAGTACAGGTTGCATATAGAATTACGTATTTCAAAATAAATTTGAATATTAATATTTATGTTGTACTCATATCACTGTCCTCTAGGCTCTGTAAATAGCAGCACCACAACAATGTGGATTATTCCTTTTATGCAAACCCTGGCCAGTGAAATAGCTTGCCAAAATAAAATTACTGCGCAAAAGTTTGACAGATACATTCATTATATATGTCAATCAAAGGATCCTAAAGGCTTTATTGTCCCTGTACAGAGTCTGAACAATCTGCTAGCCCAATATGCTGCAAAGCTATTTTCTCACAACTCCTTCCATTTAAAAAATAGCCACCAATAACTTTTGACAAACCATCTAAGAAAACTGCATGAGCAGCAAGGAAATCTTAGGTTTTCTTGGGTATCTGTGGGTTGGAGCCTTCCACACACTGGGCTCTGTCACTTGTCACAGTAGATGAGATCTGGTCAGAAACACGGAGCCCTAAAATTCCTCTACAAAAACCCAGGCAGGCTGAGGTCATGGGGAGGGCATGGGGAGTAAGGGACAGAAAGTTATGCTAAATAGAAATAAATTGAATTGGCTTTGGTGAAGGCTTTTGGTTGCTCTGCCAGGTATTAGCCATGCAAGTTCCTCTGTCCCTGATCTCCTCCAGGTTAGTCTGGGCCCGTTTTGATGAGCTCTAGCTCTCAGTAGACCACCCTAGAGCTTGGGAGAGTGGGATATGTGGATTTTGGTTTGATTCCCTTTTCCCTCGCGCTCGCTCCTGCAGGAGCCCAGCCATTCATTTCGGCTCCATGTGCGGTAGCTGGGTTGGGGGGAGCAGGGCTGTGTCCTGGCAGGAGGGTCTGGCTGGGGGTAACAAAGGTGATTAAGGGACTGGAGCACCTCGTGTGTGAGGAAAGGCTGAGGGGAGCTGGGCCTGGTCAACCTTGAGAAGAGATGCCAGAGAAGGAACCTCATAAAAATCTGTCAGCTTCCAAAGAAACGGTGCCAGGAGGATGGAGCCAGGCTCTGCTTGGTGCTGCCCAACAAAAGGCAATGGGCAGAAACTCCTGTAAAAGAAGTTCCACCTGAACATGAGTACGAATTTCTTTACTGTGTGGGTGACCAAGCATTGGGCCAGATTGCCTAGAGATTGTGGAGTCTCTCTCTTTGGAGATATTCAAAAGCTGTTTGGATACATGCTTCAATAACCTGCTTTGGGGACATTTGCTTGACTGGGACCTAGATGACCTGGAGTGGTCTCTTTCCTATCTTAACCACTCTGTAAAAGTGTGACAACATAATCTTGTGCCATGACAGACCATATTAAATCTGATTAATGACGGTGTCATAACTACCATCTTTGTTCTGGGCTGGAACTTAGATTAAGTTTCCAGTTTCCAATTTGAAATATTTTGGAGATTGGTTGTTTGCTTTAAGTGCTCAGCTTGATTGTTAATGTGCATTGGTGTATGGCTTTGCTCTCAGACCCTGGTCATGCAGCAGCAGCAATACCTCAGGAGGTTATTTCCTGCTGACAGTTGCTTCTGGGATGAGATGCTGCTCTTGGCCTGTGCTAAAGGTCTGACCTGAAAGTGTAAAGAATAGCCTTGCTCTTGTGTTTGGGAGTGAACCATGGGGATGCTCTGTGACGATGCGTGCAGAGGAGATACTGCAACAGGATTGCTGATCGTGACAACTAGTGTTTCTACTGAAAAAGCCTGGTGAAAAAATTGGAAAAATGGAAACTTTCAAAGAATTGAGGTGTTAATTCATGTGCTGAGAAAGCTGTGCTGCCCACTCACCATCCCAAAAGCTGTGTGACATTTCCCTGAGGTGCACTGCTTGCTGCTGCATCATGGGTATGTGTTTGATCACAGGCAAAATTAAACATTCTTTTGTAATCAGTGGACTCCACAAGTAACTTCAAGATACATGGGAGTAAAAAGTGACACTTCTCACAGTGTTAGAGTTTACATGTTATGGTTGTTTTCTCCCAATGCACCATTGCCCTTTGTTTGAGGTCCTGTAAAGAGCCCTTTTATTAATGTTTTAAATAATCATCACCCTTGTGGAAAGGGCTTAGAAGTCTTTTCACTGCAATTTTATGGCAAGCACCAAATATTGTGCAACCGAGTGTCTGTTATCTGTGATAGCAGCTACCTTACCACTGACAACAACCTTTGATTTCAGGTTTGCAGGGCTGGACTGGGTTGAACATTGTTCAGTGATGCTGACAGGATGCAAAAGGCTTTCTGTAAGAAGAGTGGGCTCTGTGGGCTGTGCATTTCTCACCAGTCCACCTCTGGCCAAGGACATATTTGTAGTGTGTGGGTGCAATGATAAGGACACTGGAAACACTTCTCCTCCTGTGGTAGGCATAGGATATCCAGTTGGATGCTTGGTGCTGTACATGGAAAAAAAAGCCTACACAAGTCTGAAGCCTCTGCTGTGAACATCACTGCTTCATCTTGTTCTTCTGGCCCTAAACCCTCCTGAAGGAATGTGGTACCCAGCCTCTCCCTTTCTGTGAGCAGGAGCTCGTGGTGTCTTCCCAGGAGGAATAAACCTGTCTTTAGTTCTTGCCTGTCTCACTTCTCTGCCTGGTGGGAAAATGTTATTACCCCTCTGTTTGGGTGATTGCTCACACTTCTGCACCTGCAGACTTAATCTGTGAACTTTTAGCAGAAATTGTGCACTGGTGCTGGGATGGCATTTGCCAGCTATGAGCTGTTTCCCAGTGTCACTCACTTGCAGTTGGCCTGTGGACCTCCTGTGGTATTATCTCAATGTTTAATGTGACCTAATTGTGTACTTCCGCTGTCTGGGAGCATCAGCTCTTTGGATGTGACAGTTGCCATAAATTCAGTGGCATTCATGAGCCTCTCTGGCATTTGCAGCTGGGTAGAAGGCACAAGCTCCCTGATTTTGCTGCATCAGCCCAGAGAAACGTTGCAGGGCTGTGTGTGCAGCCAACTGCTTCATGTTATGCCTGGTAATGGCTTTTCAACATTAAAAAAATGTAACCTACAGCTGTTTAATTTGCTCTAGGGGGGAAATGTGGCTTCCTAATAATCTTCATATTTACATGGCATGTTTGGTTTGAAGGCAGATGGATTGGTTTACAAGATAAATGACAAAGCAAGAGAAGAAAGTGTGTCAGTGGCTGTGCCATTAGAGGTGAAGGCATTTCTGATGTGGGGGTCTCACTATTGACCTTTCTAGGTTTTTTGTTTTTTACAAGTCAGCTTTTTGGACCTGCTGCTCACCAGCTTGCTTGTTTGAGCCCAGACAACTAATTTCTATAGTGCCCATTGTCACCTCTTGCTGTGACCTACAAGGAGGGGACGGTGCAGAGCAGTAACAGAGGAGAGGGGCTGAGGTGGCCACATTGGCCTTGGCAGTCAGCTCTTCCCTCTCAGCTGTGCCCTCTTTGCCCACTCCAAACTTGTGTAGGAGTCTCTCCATTGCAGCACTCACCCCCTCCCTGTGGCCAGACCAGTAAATCCCAGTGTCCTTTTGGATGGGCTGGGAAATGCTCCTTCCTGAGCCACTGCTGCCTGGGGCATTGGCACTGAGCAGAGCTAGGTTCTCCAAGCAGGCTGGTGCTGTGCCCTCCCTGCCAGGACCTGCATCCCTCTTCCCTGGCAGGCAGCTGGCAAGTTGTGAAATGTGGTTTAGAACTTTATTTTTTAATATTAAACTGTGCAGCTGTCTTGGAAAGGATTAGAAATCAGTTCTGGAAAAGACCACAGTAGCTTTTAGTGAGAGGTCTGCTGTTCCCTTAATTATTTAAGGATCATCAGGATGTAAGGACATTGTGTTAACTGTTTAGCAGCAAGAAAGATTGGAAATAATCTAATAAATGACATATACAGATTTACAGATTGAGTAGGTTTAGTTGCAAGTTCTGAGATGTAGACGTGAGAAAATGTCAGAAATAAGGTTTCTGCCTAATATTTTGTATGTCAAACATCCTGTTTGGTCAGGAAGCTGGATTAGATGAACATTGCAGGTCCTTTTCAACTGAAATAGAATATTTCACATTTCTAATGGCACAGCCTTTGCCTAAGGGGTCACAGATTTGCTTACCACCCCTGTCCTGGTTGCTCTCATTGTCATTCACTGCAGTGGATTTTGCTCAGGGGGTGAATTAGGGACAGGTTGATGCCCATGCAGGTTGAGGCTCCTGCTCCATGGCCTCGGGGCCAGGCAAGGCTGCAGGAGCACTGTGCAGGAATTACTGCTTTTGAGAGCTGAATAGTGTCAGGAAAGCAGCTTCCCTTTCTGCCACATGTTTCCAGGGGGCTGCTGAAAAGGTCAGCGAAGCCAAAGCAAAGCTCCTTTTTGGAGCTTCCTGTGTTGTTCCTGTGCTGGAAGAACTTGTCCCTGTCCAGAGGGGAATCCAAAGAGCCTTGCAGGAGATGTCATTTGTCAGGTCCTCAGGGAAATGAACATTGTGCCACTGCTTCATGGCTGGAGATGTTGTCAGACCACTGGCATGCATCATCCCCAGGGGCCTGTTTGCTCAGAGCAAGGCACACTGAATCACTGATGCATTCCTGGAAGTATTCTGGTCCTCCACAACTTCTGCTGTGTTGCAGAAAAATTTAGAAGCTACAAGAAAAATTTTAAGTCCCATTGTGCCCTGCATCTTATAAAAAAAAAAAATAAAAAGGTGTAATCTCCATTGCAAACTAGCTAAACAAGGTGCTATTATACTGTATGAAAGGATATTTAGAGATGTTCCATCAGTCTCATAACTGCTCATTTTAACAAGTGTCTGAATATTGATGATATCAGGGCTTTGACCTGGCAGTCTTGCAGTGCTCAAATCACTGCTTCCACCTCGGCACATACAAGTTTAGAGGATTTCTGAGACGTTCTAGTGCAGAGAAAAGAGGACCATGAAAGTCACAGCTGGAAAGAGGGAGATCCCAGAGGGACATTACCCCTGAAGGACTGTGATCTCTGCTTTTCCCCTGCTGATCCACGTGGGCTGGGCAGGGCAATGCTGCCTTCTTCATGTAAATCAGAAGAGCAAGAAAAGCTAATTACTAGGTAAGGTCATTAAGTATTTCATTCTCAACTGAACCAAGAGGTATCAGCTCCAAACTTAGAGTGATAAAGTCAGAAGCTTCAAAATCAGAAACATGTTTTGTAATACCCAGCAGAAGAGAAGTGGGGATTGAAATAGAGATTAGTCCACGTTGTATCTTTGAAGCTTGGATTCATGCCCATAGCTGTGGTTCTGAATTGCTTCTCAAGCTGGAAGGATGTAGATGGGAAATCTTGCAAAATATCAGATCTCATAGGATTTCTGCCTCTTAAAATTAGCTATCTTGGAGGATTGGACACTGTCAAGGCTTAGTTCTGTTTTAAAGTGCAGGTTTACTTTTAAAATTAGCCTAACCATGAATTTGAATTGGATCTTTACATAGTACATTTCCCAGATGCTGCAATAACACCTGTCAGTGCAGCTACAAATAAAAATAATAAAAAAAGTACTTTGTATTATTTAAAATGTGCAAAAGCAATGTATATTCCTGGTACTGAACCACAGCATAGTTTCTCCTGGCACTGCTTATGCTTATGGGACCTGTGAAAGCAAATCTAATGCAGAGCAAGTGACTGTTACACAAGCATGAGCTGTGGTCACCATGGACTGCTTTAATGTGGGGTCCTTCAACTGTCAAAAACAAACCCCTTTTTTCTCCTTTTTGCAGTCTATTTCTTAGTCTTATTTTATATTGCTTTTGGTTACAATCCAAATATTTAGAGGAACATTTAGGTAGCATGGTGATTTTTAATATATTTATTATTATATTCTTGTGTGGGAAGGCTTTGTGGGTGGTTTGATGACCTTTGTAAGATGTCATAGCATAATTTAAAGAACACATGAGCACTCAGGAATATCAGAATGAAAATAATCAGATTAAAATAAAGAAATGTAAAGTCAGTTTACACAGAGAGGAGCTGTGCATTGTGCACAGCTGAATGTCAGAAGGTTTAGCCCTGCACCTTGGGACAAGGGTCTCTTGGCCCTGCATGAACTGTGATCACTTTTCACCATGGCCTGGCCAGGTTTGGGACAGTGTTTGTGGGGGTGCCAAAAAGGACATTCTTCACTGTGATAGTATGTGCCAAATCCCACTCTCAGGCTTTAGTATTTTGGAAGCAATAGAACTTTTCAACAAAATGGGTAGAATTGTGGACGTCTTCAATGTGGGCAAAACAGTTCATTTCAGAAGCTTGTCTTGGTAATGATGGTGAGGTCTTTGATTGCAAAGAGATACCTAATTGCATCAGATATTTAGCAAAAAAAGTCTAATTCTTGACAAAGTTTTAAACAGCTGAAAATAAGATAATGTGAAGGGACAGCTTGTGCGGACAGGTGGTCCTACTGCCATCTGCAATAATTCTTTGATACAATCAATTGGCTGAATGCTTAGCATATCATCTCTCAAACTCCATTAATATTATAGCTATTTACTGTTTAGTGTGCATTTAGGGGTGCAGATTTGGAGGCTACAGCCTGTTCCCAGCAGTATCAGTGTGGTGCTTTGCATGCCCTCAACTAAAATTAATTGTCCCCATTCAAGGACTCTCTTAAACACAGACTTAAACCCCCCTGGATGTCCTTCTGACCTACCCAGGCAAGCCTTTAAGTTTGACCCATGTTTCTATGCCTTCAGCAGTATATTTTAGCATGTACTTACTAACTATTCATGTGATAGAGCGTTGGAATGAAATTTGGAGTTTTGCTGAACATGGACATGAGTTTGGTCATTTTCTTATTTTAGGCATTACAGCTTTTTGGGCTGTTTTGAAGTAGGTGTTGTACACAAAATTATGGTGTTCTGTATAATCTATTTCTGTAGAAAAAGGAACATATTTTCCTACCTATTATGGAATGCTCTGATGCAGAGGCCAGTTTATTTCTAGCTCTATTTTTTTTTTCTACCTCCTTTTTTTAGTGCTGTCAGTCTTGTCCTGTGTTATTAGGACAGTTTTCAACACCACCTACTCTTAGTTGTAAAGCAGAGAGATAACTTCATTTTTCATTTTGTGGGGATTTCATTTGCAATTTTGAATTTTTTCTTGATACAAGATGTAAAGAAAAATTCATAGATTTTGATAATCAAATTATGCATCTACTCCATTGCATAGAATTGAAAAAATGTTTTCAAAAATAGAAAATTAATCATTCCATTGCAGAAAGAGTCAAATAGTGCATTTAAGTCTTACTAAAGCTTTCTTTTACCAACTTATGTGTTGGTTTTTTTCCCCAAAGCTGCCACATTCCACTTGCAGCTGCCCAGCATTTTTCAGTGATTTACAAGTCTACTTGGGTGTCATACAAGGTTTCCTTGCAAATAAGCAAACCTGCAGGATTTCATAGACAACAAAATGCAACTATTCTGTCTTCATCAGTCATTTTCATATATGAGTGTTTTAGCTGGTCTACCTGTGTCCAAAATACATTCTTGTATTGTGTCCTGGAAAAGGTGTTTTCTTCCCATCCTTCTTTACATGGGCCTTGTGTGAAATCTTGCTCATGCTGGTGTTGTGTGAGATGTGTGCAACACATCTGCCTTTCAACAAGCAATTATGTTTGTGGAAATAATGTCTTCTGGGATAGAAATTTAGATTAACAGATCCAGGAGCCCTTGTTGGGCAATACCTAGTGTGACAGAGCAGGGCTCTTGAAAGCAGAGAACCCAAACAGATGAAACGTTGAAACTACTCAGGAGTAATTTAGAGCATCCTCTCAAAATTTGGATAATGTAACTACTGATTCCTGTAAGGTTTAACATGGTATTTATTCTGTACTCTGACCCAATCTTCGATGCTACATAAATTCTGTACTTACTCATATGTGTGCACATCTTTTAAGCACAGAAATCATCTGACTAAAGAAATGCATTTAAAACCAGTTGAGACTCAGAATTTCCACAGTGGCAGAGTTTTATTTTTGAACTTGTGCCACTTCTTTAAGTGCTTCTATCTTTTCTACCCTTTGCACTCTGAAGTCAGAGAGGGCTTGGCATCATCAGAAGTGTGTTTCCATGTAGTGTAAGGATGCTCCTGTAAAAGTGGAGATCTAAGTTTTTTAGGGTTGGCTGGTTTTGACTGGGCCTTGCTCTAAGACCCCAGTACAATGCAACCCAAAAATTGTATCACAGATGTACACTCAACATTTCAGCTTTATGAAATGTGTCATACAACCAAGAGTGCTTTTCAGAAACACTGGGTCGTACTTTTACCTGCATTTGCAGGGTCCACATGGGAGACACAATGATCCCAAATCTTGAGAGAGCCACTTGGATGGGGAAAAATAACCCCTTCAGCTTTCTAACCTTAACAGAGATTGCAGTATTCCTTCAGAGCAAAATATGCATGACATCTGGAAACAATTATTCCTTTAAAAATCACTCAGCACTGAAAATGAAAACTAATAAACACTGAAGTTTCCAGTTATCCCACAGTCTGTGTGACCCACATTGCAGTGAAGTCATTTCTAGAAAGCCTGAGCAGGGTGGGCACAAAGCTGGTCTTGGATCCTAAAGCTGATCAAGCTGTTCTGAGACCAAGAAGTAGCATTTATATTAAATGAGGTGGAAAGAAGGTTTTCTTCCCATTTTATTATGGGAAGAGAGGGGAATACAATGAACTGTGTCACACTAGCAGACCTCATCCATCAAATAACTGAGCACAGAATTTATGGACTTAAAGCCAAATCGTTCTTTTTGGTGACAGGACTCATTCTTATCTGGCCCTTTTAAAACAGTCTCATGTAGAACTGTTAAAGGGTTGGAAAGGCATACAGTGAAAAACTAGTGTGGCTGGGGTTTGCTGGTCTAGTGAGGGAGCACAAATTATCTGCTGGTCTTTGCTGACAGAGTGGGTGCCAGGATATTTCAGAAGGGACAGATGCTAAAGCAGATCCTGATTGATTTAGAGCTCACTAAATGTTGCCTTCAGTGTTTCCACAGTAATGTGGAAGGTGACTGGGAGCTGGTTTCTCCTCCCTCAGCAACTTTAAGATATGCTCTGATACAGCAGCTCTCAGGTTGTTTTGTTCCAAAGACATGGAAGACTATGGGTCTGTTTTTAGCCTGGTTTCCCAGGGAAACATAGCTGCCTACTGACCACTTTCAAGATAAAAATACTAAATTCCTTGAGTTTGGTGAAAACAGGTGGCTGTTTAGATGTCAGAGACCCAGGAGCAGTGGAAGCTCAGCAGTGCTCATGGGCAGCAAAGGGGGCTCTAGGGAGATCCAGATTGTGCAAGGGAGCCCTGATGGCACAAACAGAGCTGCAGGATATGTGGAGCTGGCAGTTCCTGGTGGCACTGCTTTGTTTTTAACCCAGCCTTGCCCTCTGCACACCTCTCAGAAGTGGACCTCCCTTCTCTTCCTCTTCCTGTGTGCAGAAGAGCAACTTCAGCAGTTTTTATGTCATGTCCTTGTAAAACCCCCCTGTCCTGGGGCCTTTCTAACCCCTCCAATTGCCTCCAGTGATTTTGCACCTGCACAATGCTCATTCAACACAGGCTGGCATTGCCTTTGCTCTGGGAAAATCCCTTTTGCAATGCAACTTGGCTGCTGCAGTGTGTAGAGCTTGCTTAGGCAGAGGAGGGTTGTCAGAGTTGGGGTGTACTTTAAAATGATGCCTGTTTGCTCTGTTTTCTGAGAGGGGTGATTTTGCTGAGCATTCTTTTACCCAGTGCCAGGGGCTTGATGAACTCCCAAGGTGTTGCACTGTCCCAATGAAATATCAGTTGTCCAAGTTGTCCAAGGCCTCAAGTGCCCATATGCACTCTGAGATGGGAAAAAAACTGATGCTGCTCTGTCAGACAGTAAGATAGATGGTTAAATGCCCTCTCCTGTTTCACAGAAGACAGGAATAAATTTATTCTCAGAGCTACAGGAAACCCTACTGCTTAATGGTCACAAAGATCCCAGAGTACCTACTGTTCTCCAGAAGGACTAGGTGGTAGTGCTGATGAACATATTCGTGCTGATAAACATTATGCACGATTTGCATGCCAGCTGGATCAGCCACTTACTTGCTATTCTATTTGCAACCATAATTTTTATCATAAATATTTTCCAGACTTACATCAGTAGCTCATATCGCTTGGCTGGCAAGTCTAAGACAAGACTGCCTTAGTAAGCCAGACACTTTGTACAAAACAAGCTGACTCTGTACCCCAGAAAGTGGTCATTTCCTGATTCTTGTGAGCCTCTGAGCTCTTCCTCAATACCTATGGTACATCTGCAGGCAGATTATGGCAAGAATGTTATAACTCCACAGATATTCATGGAGGAAATGGTGTTTTGCTAGCTTACGTTATACCTCTTGACAGTGAAATATTATTTTTGAAACAACTTCAGGTTGGATGGGGGTTGGAGGAAGTGGTTAGGACCCCAGCTCTTGATCTTGAGATTGCAGTTTGCAGCTGCAGTAAAATATGTCACTGAAATGCAGGTGACACTTTATGTTGCACCTCCATAGAGAGGGTGAAGAATTACTCCCATGACTATGTAGCTGTGATTTCCCTAGGTAAAGAGGGTGAATAGCAAGGATGGGAAGAAGGTAAAGAAGGACTGAGCTGGAAAGTGAGAAATGCATGGGAGGAATGGAGCTGATGTGCAGGGAAAGGAGAGGGAGCAGAGGAGTGGAATATCAAACCAGCAGCACAAGTGCAGGTTTGTGTTGCAGCCCTCCAAGAGGCCACAGCTGGGCCCTGCTGGGCAGCCCAGGGCTGAAGCTTGTGCTGCATCACTGAGGCAAGGGGCAATACCCCCTCCCTTCCAGGCAAAGCTGGGCATGAGACTGCACAGGGAAGGCAAGGGAGGTGGTTTGACAGCCTGTTAGATTGTTGTTCTCCTAGTGACATTGCTAGCTGGATCAGGCTGGAATTTACTCCTCACCTCAGGGTAGCGAGTGGCTTTTTTGTTGTCCTCCCTCAGCCCCCGAGAGGAGCACAGGCTACTGAGGGTCATAAAGGCATTTTCCCCTGGGATTTGTTAAGCATCTGTGGCTTATGATGAGAGCAGGAGGTGTAAGGTTGATTTTTTACGGATCATATGTATGTTTTAATGCTCCTGCATTTTCTGGTAGGTCTCTCTGCAGTGATCCCTGCACAGCAGTTAGTGAGGGGTACCCTAAAGGGTTGTGGTGGGTGGGTCTGGAGCAGTCCCTGGGTGGTTGTGTGGTGAATGAACAGGACATTTCATGTCAGCCTTACTAAGCAGTTTGTCTACTGGCATATCCCAGACAATAACTCCTAACTTATCTTTTTTTTTCTTTTTCCCTTAGACCAAAAAAGTAGAAGCACGGAGAAGTAGGAAATATATGTAAGGCCTTGTAGACTCGTGTTTGGTGGTGATTGGTTTAGATTGAATTGAGCTTCAGTATTTTATTGCTACTCTAATGCTTACCAAAGCATTCTGAGAAGTCCTTCAAAGGACTGACAGTGTGCATGAGTGAAGAGGGTGATGCTTCCTCTCACTGCCTTACTCTCAATAGGATGCAAATCCAAATGGCTCTTAGACTCTAGATTTTGATTAAAGGAGATCCCAAATCAAGCTCTTCAGTTCCTAGTGAGGAGAATGGGGAAGATGATGCAGTGCCCGCTATCTGTGTTTTGCCTTGCCATTAAAGGCAGCTCTGTGCCCAAGCTGCAGCAGACAAGCTGTAGTCCCTGCAGGCAGTGCACAGGCTGCAAAGACCTTTGTTGTCCATAGCACAGGCATCTCCTCCTCCTGCTGTAACCCACAGCCCCAGCTGGTGAGGCAAGGCATATGGCAGCCTGGGTGAGACTGATGGGTAAGGTTTCTGGGATCTTAGAACATGCTAGACAGTAATGCTTTCATTTTTAATCCTTTTATTATCCAAATGGCTGATTAAAAAGAAAGAAAGCCACCTAGCTTTTCTCATCTTTGTGTTGTGGTAAGGATCACTAGTTTGGAGGCAAAGTTTTTCCAGAATCCTTCTGCTTCTTTTGATGCTCAAAGAGGGGGCTGTGCACTGCAGTACTGCCTGGTGGCATGGCTGGGAAGGGGTACTTTAAAGAAACTCTTCCTTCTTTCTGGCCCAGGAGAGCTTTTCTGCTCTGTTTGTTGTCAGTTGCTCAGAGATCATCACTTACATCATGTTCACATACGCTTTACTCTGGGCAGGTAAGCAGTGACAAAAGAGCTTTTCTTATTTTGACTTGAGTGATTCACTCAAATCTGATAGTGCCTAGCAGGTATGATTAAATAGCCAAGATTGATTAAACAGCAGTGATGGCTCCAGCTCTACATGTCATAGATATTTATTTACTGTTCTTAAATCCTGGCCCTGTTGATAGCTGGTGTGTTATCTAAACTCTTTCACAAGGGTTTGCCAAAGTGCTTAAGAGTCCATCTGAGAATTGCTGTCCTTGGGTCAATCTTTTAGATCAGATATGCAGCGAAGAAACAGTTTGTCCAGTTCTAAATATACTGTCCTTGACAGATGTGAAATAAGCCCACTGATTAAAATAGCTGACTAGTTCCCAGTTCAAGATCTTACTGTATAACATCAGTGTTTGGCTGCCCTTCTGATAAACTTGGAGAAGGACTGATTTCCATTTTCTTTCTTTCAAAATGGAAGAAGTTGAAGGACTGTCATGCATCAGGAATGCACCGACTCTAATAATTTCTAAACAAGACCCACTGCATTGTGAATGGCAGCAGGAGCCAGGATTTATAGGGAGATTACTTGGTTAAATGTAGCCTGAAAGAATGAAAAATGAGCAGTCCAAAAAAGAAATTTGTTGAATATTTTGGCAGTGAAACAGAGTGGCTTAATTTATGAGCAACACCAAGCTATCTTTTTGCAAACAGATTTCTGAGAGTGATTTTTTTTCTCAAATTGGAGGTGCAGTTCTTGGTGAGATATATGATTATACTGACTGCTCATGAAACTTGATGGTACAATCTCTCTTGTTCTCTGTATATATATTGATTGAATGCTTGGCGAACCATCAGCTGCCATGCCAGGGGTGGTGGTGCTTTCTTGCCTTTGGCCCTTCTTTAACTGATGTCCAGAGAGGCAGGAAGGAGGGCTGGCTGTAGCTGAGCCCTGAGGGTCCCTGCTGCAGAGGAGGATGGTGAACCATGGTTGAACATGGATGCCACAGATCCCTGCTGAAGCTGAGCAGGTGTATTGCAGGTTCAAGACCAAGACTGAGGAGGCTGAAAGGCATTTTTGTCCCTTTGCTGTGTCATGCAGTGCTGGAGGCATAGTCTATTTGCCCCCCAGGTGCCACCCCCAGTCACCCACTCATATGGCTGGCATAGTCTGGGACAAGTGGCTATGAGGCTTCAGGGTTAGAGGTCATGAGTCCCAGACAGTGTGTGTAAATTTTGTGGATGAAACAAGGGCTTCATTTGAATCTCTAAAATTTCTGCTATTGCCTGAAGTAAAATGCCTAATTTTCCTGTGATAAATTTGCATGTGTGTATGCACTGGAATACATGTATATGTAATCCAAGATCCCCACAAAACTGCTTTCCATTGGCAAAGCATCCCATAGGTGCCAGCTCCTCTGAAATTTTCCATGCAGTATCTGCACCAATTTTATACTCCATATATCCCCATGAGCTTTGTTTTTGCCCATGTGAATCTGACTGTCTATAATGAAGTCATGAGTTATTTGCCTAAAATAAGAACCCGAACTTCAAAATAAGAAATCCAAAACCAAACCCACAGCTATTTTTTTCAAGTTCTAAAAAAAAAAAAAAAAATCATATTTCCTTTTTAAATGAATCTCTCACCACTTAGTATGAACTTGCAATTCTGCAAGACACAGAGAGCTTTTATAAGCAGATGCTAAATGTGAAGTCAGTGGAACATCTAAGCAAGTGCTTAAAGGTGAGCATGTGCTCAGGCACTTGCTAATTTTGGACAGAGCATTCAATGTTTTCCTGAGTTGTCTCTTATATTTCAAAGGACAATCCTTTGTTTTGCTGAATGGTTCATTTTTACTTTGCTATGTGCTGAGAGCTCAGGATAATTCCATTTGGAAAGAAGCACAGAGGAGGAAAAGTTACACTTGGGAAAGGCTATTTTCAGTACCTCTCTTTTCTCTAACCCCATATTCATAATTTTGATCAGCTATCACTGACAGACTGGTTCACAGAAATTAAACCCATTTATATGGTACAAATAAGTCAATGAGGCCTGGAGTTGGACCCTACATGAATATAAGTAAAATAAAGATCCCCTGTGGCTTTAATAACTTTTTATTTAGTTACTTAATTGAACCGGTGCTGTTCTTCCTCTGTAATTGATTACCACACAGAAAAGGTAATTAAACAGAAAGCTTTATTTTCTTTTCAGTAATCTTTACGGTTATCATGGAAATGTTTTTACTGCTTCCTTTTGGGACATAAAAATTCTCAATATTATCAAAGGGAAATCAGTGGTAGTTAACTGAAGGCATTTACATGGTTGGAAGATTAAAAGTTGGGGGGTTGTTTTGGTTTTTTGGTCTGGGGTTTTTTTTTGCCCTTTTTCCCCCTGCCACCCCCCACAGCAGATCAGCTCAGATTTTCAGAATTAATCTGGCATTTTATTGTCCCTTTCCTTTTTTTTTTTTTTCCAAAGCTAAATCAAAGCTAAATCAGTTTGGGGATCTGATCCAAAACCCACTGAAGCCAAATGGGAATGGTTCCATGTAATTCACTCGCTATGGATCATAGTAGAAGCACATGTTGAAGACACATTTATATATGTATGCACACACAGAGGTGCCTATCTGCTTCACATCCCATTTGTTGGAACTGGGATTAATTTCTGAGCAAGATAGGGAAGGAAAGTTTGGGGGACTTTCCTGGATTTAAAGATCAGCTGATGATAATTCTCAATTCAATAATGATGATAATTCTCAATTTAAATCTCATTCTACTCATACTTTTCTGTGCTGCTTTAATTTGTGAAGCTTGGTTTTCTTCATTTTGTACATGTTACCCCTTCTCCTGTTCCTTTTTATTTGTGTGTCTCCACTGCCTTTGGCAGGACAAGGGTCTTGTGGACACAAGTTGACTCAGTACCCTGCACCCAGCTTCCCTTCTACTTCACCCTTCCTGAAGCTGGGGGGATTTCTCAGCACAGAGCTGGCTCAGAGTTAAGGGACTCAAGCCTGAACGTCCAAGGCAGTTGCCAGCTTTCCCCACCCCTTACCTTTGTGCATACAGGTTTTTTTGCCTCGGAGCAATATTAATAGGGACTGTGTAACAACATCGTGTTGGCATAGCATGAGCAACATTATTCCATCTGTTTCTACTGGAAATGTAAAAATGTGTTAGTATAACATTAAGATTCCAATTTTCAACCATTAAAAATCAGGCAACACTGAAGTTACAGACTGCTTTTCATAGCTATTTAGTGATTTCCCTTGCCTTTATTATTTTGGAACTCCAGTTTAGATGCCTTTAAAACTGTATTGCGTTCAAAGAGTTTTGAGCATCTATCCTTGGAAACAAAGGCTCTCTTAGGTATTTCAGTTTGGGCAGCCAAAATTATTGCTTTCTGTTGACAGTGCTGCAGAGATGATATTTTAAACAGTGTTTAGAATCCCACTGTAGAGATGAAGGAGGATGGTTAAACATTCACCTTCTTTGAGAATTAACCTTACATTAGATAGAGGGCTTGAGCATGCACACTAATGCATGCTAATATTTTACCACACTCAGGCTGGTATAAAAATATTCCCTTAAGGGGAATATTCAGTGCTTTTCTGAATTGGAACCTTAACATTTCTCTTTTATTTGATTTTTTTATGTGAATAATTATAAAGATACATTCGGCAGAGTTTTCACTAAACATCACATTTTAAACAGTGACGATAGAATATCCTGTCAGTCCGATTGTGGTTATTTGTGCCAAAAGTCTCATTTTTAGGAGTTATGGTGGTACAGTCAGGAAACAAAGTGAAGCAGCATGTGGCTTCCTGGCATTCTTGCCTACTGAGAACAGCTTTGACTGTCGATGCTGCACACTCAAAACAATGTTCACAGGGAGATTTCCATCGGCACAGAACAGTGTTGAGCAAAGATATGATGCTGTGTGAACAAGGGATCAAGGAGTCAACAAGGGATCAAGGAGTGAACAAGAAAAGGTTCTTAGCTGGACCTGATTCTATGAACGAGGAAGAATTATTTGGTGACATGAGGGCTGGAAGCAGCCTTGGCTGCAGTGACTATGGTGTTGTGGAGTTGAAGACCCTAAGAGGAAGAAGCTGGCCAAAAAGCAGGATCACAGCCCTGGATTTCAGGAGAGCAAAATACTCCTCTGTAGTGGTGCATCCTCCCCTTCCCCCCTCTTTTTCAGGCCACAGTGTGATCTAAGAAATGCTGATTTGGCCTCGGCCTTGACAAAGAGCACCTGGGCTCAGCTCCTCTTGACACTCAGAAACACTTTCTGCTTCCAGAACTTGTGCTCTCTAACCAGTCCCTGCTATTTTATTTGATGAACATTTTTTTTTGCCTGAATGGCATAACATTCTTATTCTCACACTTCCAAAGAAAGTCTCTGACCCGAAGAGCAGCCAGGATGAAACATGGTTATGACTACAGCCCACTCTCTTGCAGTTCTATTAACAGCAGTCCAAAAGGAGACCCTTTGAGCTCCCCTGGACAGCAACAGGCCATGACCAGCAACCTCAGGTTTGCTACGCTCAGAGGATTCCAGGCAAGGACAGATCCTGGGCCCCACTCCTTGAGCCTTGACTCTCTGCCCATTGAGCAGATGCAAAGGATTCCAAAGTATTTCACTGCCTTTGAGGAGAATTTTTTAAAGATAGCCTGTACAGGCTCCTTATATCTGTGTGCCTGCAAGTGTGCATATGCTACTTCAAACATGGGAGAAATGCTGCTCTCTTAGATTCTTAAGTACTTCAGATATGTAAATAAGTTAGGTCTGTAAATAAGTTACTGTTGTGATACAGTACATCCTATATGACTCCATTGTTGAAGTGTTAAATTTAAGTTATAAGTTAAATGTTAAGTTTAAGTACTGCTAAGTTAAAATGCTAAGTGATATCAGGCCTTTAGACCATATTTCTTTTTATCTTTACCCTTTCTATATTTTTATGCTTACACACACATATTCACCCACAGTTTTTGGTTTGTTTTGGTTTGTATTGATTGACTCGGGATTTTAGTTTCTTTTCCTCACTGTGCCTTAGCCATTTAGTAAGTAGCAAAGTGAATCTTGCCAACAAAATTTGTTGTGCTGTCGCTTTTATATCAAAGCTGTTTTTACTGATACCTTTGCCAATGATTCTTTGAGTGATCTCATAACACTCATTCATAACAATCCCTTCAGATCTGCTTGGAAGAATCCTATGGAATATGGCTGCAGAGAGAAAGGAGTCTAGGAGTGATGAGTGCTCAGGAAAGGACCATCTGAAAGCACAGCCAACCAAGCAATAGTGGCAGGAAGCCTGTATGCATGAGCAAGGAGTGCCAGACTGCATTCAGACATACAAAGGAAGTGTATGACATTGTAGAAAGCTTCTAGGTTGATTAAACAAGATTTTTCCTTTGTAAATCTGTGCTGACTGTTGCCAATCACATTCTTATCCTTCATGTGTTTGGAAATGTTTTCAGGACAGTTGCCTCCATCAGCTTCCTAGAGACTAAAGGGAAGTTGACCAGTCTGTAGATCCTCAGATTTTCCTTAATGCCATTCCTTAGGTTGAAGGAATATTATTTCTGCTCCAGTCATCAGCAGAAATTTTTTGATTCTAGAAATTTTTAAATACTAGAAAAGTATTTAAAATTTTCCATAATATTAAATAGCTCAAGGTCTCATTCACATATGTCATTGGAGTGTTACTGTATTAAGCTCCTCCTAAAAAGAAATTCCATCTTTTTAATAGATATTACAGGTCAGTACACTCAACATAGTGCAAGTGAACAAGTGAACATTATTGCATCAGTTAATGTGTGCAGTACATGCAAAATAGCTTGTATGTAGTTTATCCAAAATCTTTAAGGTAGCATGATGGTTCTGAAATTATTTTGGTGGTGGTGGAAATGGGGGGAGTTGTTTTTTTACAAATATTCTTCTGAGTGCTTTATTTTTTCTTTGTATGAAGTGCTTGAGTGTGTCCAGGCTTGGGCAATGAAAGCTGCTGAAGGGTCAGGCATTGGGACAAGCTGCCCAGGGAAGTGGTTGAGTCACCATCCCTGGAGGTATTCAAAAGAAGTGTAGCTGTTGTGCTCAGGAACATGCTCTAGACATGGACTTGACAGTGCTGGGTTAATGGTTGGACTTGATGATCTTTGATGTCTTTTCTACCTTAAATGATCCTACGTGTCTATAATTTGTTGCGGGGGCTATAGTAAACCATAGCAAGAGAGAGAAAAGCATAATTTTATGATGGATGCTGTGCTGTCTGATATAGCTGCTTGCAAAAAAATCCAAGTGTGTGCTGAGAAGCTTCATCTCTGTTCCTCCTGAACATTTCTGCTCCCCGACAGCGAGTGAGGTGTACTGACAGCATCCCCAGCAGTGCTGGGCTCACCCCTGAGACCAGGGTGGACCCGTTCCCCAGCCTTTGACAGTGCTCCTCCCTGACACAGCCTCGGGGGACCACTCATATCCCCCCCGACTGCTGGAACTGGCTGCTCTCAAATCTGCCTTTTTTTTCATGAGGTGTGACTCATCAGAGTCATCAAGCTGCAACCTCGTAAAAATGGCTTTTCTAGAGCCATGGAAACCACAAGATCCCATTACAAGCCGTTTCATTTTCAGTGACTAATGGAAGGTCACCAGTAATGAGGCAAGAGGAAATTCTTAACTCTTTCTCAGGTTCCCTTTTTCCTCCTTAGTAAAAACAAAGTTTACTAGTAAATGAAATTCAGCTCAGATGGGTATTCTTTGTACATGCTTCACCAGTGCCTGGCTAGTTGACAGAAAACTGCCAAATGTCTGTTCAAGTTTCTGGGTTTTCCTGCAAAAAGCATTTGCTGCTTGTAGGATACATTTCGGCTACTTCAAAGGTCTCAAAACAGCTGCGCTTTTTTTATTCTTTTCTTTTTCATTTCCATTTCTATTTATGATTTTATCGATTATATAAGTGAAAGTGGTAAGGAGCAAAGTATCAGATTGGATTCATGAGCAGATTAGCAGACCTTCATGACCAGACAATAGAGCAAGCTGGTGAAGTCAGTGTAGCCAAGTACTGCAGTTAAAATTGCAGAGCTGAGAATCTGGAAGTCTCACTCATTAATTTAATTGCAGCATATTAAGAAATGAAGAGGGTAAGAGGGCAAACAGGCACAGAAACACACATATGAGCTTAAAAAAATGGAGCTGCATGTGCTGTTTGACTTATTAATGTGATTCAACATAGGCCAGCCTTCAGACCTATGCAGAGATCTTGTAAAATTAATATGAGCAGTATGCTGAAAAATAGAGGTCTGAGACTCATAAGCAAGAGCTGGGAACTAAGCTTATGGCTGGCAGGATGGGCAGGGTAGGACTATAAAGCGGAGGGCTGTAGAGCATCATATGCATTTTAATTATCATGTGCTTTTTTATGTCTGCTGGGGGCCTGTTCAACTTTGAACCATTTTACAGATATGCAAGAGCCCATGCTGGAATGGCTCTTTCTTGTGCCTCATACTGAGGGAGAGCTATTGCTGCAGTCAGAGACTTAACCAGCCAAGGCTTCATTAAGTGACCCTGAAGTCAGCACAAGAATGTGTGATATAGTGCAAATAATTGTGTGACATATTTTTCTCCCTCATACCCTATCTTGCATTCCCCTGTTTCCAGCTCAGTGCAGGCCTCAGGGATAATTGCAGGTAGGTCCTGGACTGAACACCAATGGCAACTTTTATCCGGGCCTGTTGGCTACTGAAATCAATTGCTATACCTCAATTTACAGCAACAAAGTATTTGGTCTTGCTTGAACCTACTTGAGAAATGGCACTTCTTCTTCTCCATTTTCCCACCTCATCAAATCTCCAAAGGCATCCCAAACTCACCCACGGTTTACCTCCATGGTAAGGGATGAACAGACTTATGGAAGCTCTAAATAGCACCAGGTAAGTGGGACAATTTTTTTTATTGAGTTCTACATTTGCCTTTGTAAAGGAAATTTCTAAAAATGACCTCTAATTGCAGGTGAGGAGCTAAGTCTTAGGGACAAATAAGGACCTGTGCAGTTCCTCCTGGCCACAGTCTGCAGGAATTTAGGGAGCTGTGTAACCACAGTGATGATGCTTCCTCCTTACCTCAAGTGGCTGGTACCATTATAGGATTTTTTTTTTTTTAAACTTGTCCAGAAGCTCTTCTGAAAACTTTCTATATTGGAAGTAGGAAGAGCAGCAAGGATTTTAAATCCAACCCCTGAACCTTACATGTTCTGATATGGGAGAACCCCATAATTCAGAATGAGACATGGACTCCCCATTAGCCACCTGGTATTGCACCTGACCTCTGAGCCACTTGGAGAAATCTTGCCAGAGAGTGTCGTCCCAGGTCTGAAAAGCAAATCCCTTTTCCAAGCCAAGTGCCATGCCCATCTGGGGTCACTGTGAAGTCTTGTGGATGCTGTGGAAAAGCTGTGAGTCACAAATATAATTTCCTGCAGCATCACTGTGTGTGGGTTCCTGCTTAGGGCCATATAGAAACAAAGGCTGGGCCACCTCCAAGAACACACATGGTAAAATCAAGGGCTTATTCTCAGGTGGCTGCATCTTCAAAGAAGCTGACTAAATTAAAAGAGCACTGTCAGAATGTCTGAGTCCTTTGGAGGTCCAGCTCAGCCGTGCTGTTTACTATCTCTGTACCTGTCACTTTTCTTTAGTTTCATCAAGTAAGGAAAGGAGATTAAAGAATTGAGCTCAAATGACCCCATGTGGGATAAGTGGAACCCACTGACAGACTAGAGGCAAGGGCAAGCTTCCCTGACTACAGCAATATACAGCTGATGGATGTGATGAAACACAAATTCTTCTGTTCTATGGTTTTCTGATGAATGAAAGGTGATGAGAAGAGAGTTATTTCAGGCTTCTCTTTGTAAAGCCTTTCATAATGCAGATGTCTTCTGCATGGTCTTCAGTACCAGCAAAATGGGTGTTTCTTAGAAGCTTTAGAGAAAAGTATAAGAACATTTCAACATTAAAGAGATGACTAACACCATTCTCTTCCCTATATGCTGTTATTGATCCTCTTAATGGCCCTAACTTACTGACTTCCTTTTTGCTGCACCAGGTGATCATTGACTCATGTTATGAGTCTAGAGGTTATTTGGCTAAAGATGCATGCAGTTATACTTTTGTTGGCTTCTTTCTGTTGTTTTACGTCTTACTGATGGGAATTTCATACAAGAAATCATCAAAGAAAATAATTCTATCACACACTGTGGTGGCAAGTCCTGAAGAGGAAAGTAGGCTGCCTCATTTTAGTGAAGAACTGAAAGACTTGGTCTGGGGATGCCCAAAGTCATGCCAGGCTGCTCCAGAGGTAGAAGTTACTCAAATGCAAGAATGAAAAGGGACATCAAGTTTCAATGAAATGGAGCTTAGATGCTGCAGTCAGCTCTTTGCCTGGCTTCAGAAGTAACTGCTGACAAAATCAATGTGATGTGGTGTGCAGGGAACTGTATAACAGTGTCCATTCAAATGCACTTAGTACAAATGCTGAGCATTTGAAGACTTAATGCTGTACAACTTCCGTCAGGAGCAGAAATGGGGGCACAGGGAATGTGAGTTGGATCTCTTCCTGGGACATTGATTTGGATTGGAACACCAATAAAAGAGAAATGTTCTCCCAATGATGGAGGATTTTGTGTTGAAATGAAGTGTGTGCAAGTATGTACATAACACATGGCAACTGATGGAAGATGATCAGATAAAAATATTGATTTGAAGACCAGGTAAAAATCTAGTTTTGAGCCTAGTGATCTTACAGAAATGAAACACAATAAGCCAAAGACTATTTTAAACAGTTATTTCATAAAATCGTGCCTTGCCCTGATGTTTTCAAACTTGCCACTAATGTAAAAATGTATAAAATTAATTAATTAGAAGTCTCAATTCAAATTTCACCTTGGCAACTTCAGGTAGGTCATGTGGTATGACTTTAAGGACTACTGCAATATAGTATAGCACAAGCCTGAAGCTGATTTGTAAATCTTTGTGATATAATATCCCACAATCTAATGTAATTGGCACTCACCAACAGCTACCTGAAGAGATGGCTTGATAGGCATTTGCTAAAGATCCTGAGGTTATCCTAGACATAAGCACCAGACACAAGTGAACCAAAGCTGTCCTAAGATACTCAAGAAGCATACCCATTAAAGACTGCAGGTGTGCTCTGTCCATCTGTGTCTTGGCAGAATATAAAACTCAACATCACCTGAAGCTGACATGGTGTAAGTGCTTATTGGAAGGACTGGCACATATGAGGTCATTTTGGCTTTCCCTGCAAACACCTGTCATACAACACGTACAATGAACTTGGACAGAGTTTTCAAATCCTGTGTAATGCCAGGTGGAGAACAGACATGAAGATGTGCATGAGAAAGATATTTTTCACTCTAGATGAGACTGTTGGACAAGAAAGATCTTTAACATTATTCTTTATTGAAGTTTTTGCTCTGAACATAAGTGGATTCTGGAAATTAAAAAATTGTACTCTCCACCCCTTTTAAAAAATAATAATTGAAAGTAGTTTAACTGAAGATGTTTGAGCACTGATTTGGTACTGAGTATTAGGAGTATACTTCTGCACTGAAACAGCTCAGACATAAGGACCTGAAAATATCAAAATAGAGGTAAGTATCAATGTTCACAAAAGTTTTTTTGTAAAAAGCAGCCTGTGAACATTCCCAGTGCTTCTGGTTACTGAAAGCCCTGTTTTGTGGGCTTCAGGCCATGGCAATGCAGTTGTGTTTTGTTTCTTTGGCATTTAAGAGATTTCTGAATATCCTTTTGTTATTTTCTGTCTCCTGTTTCCTTTTGCCTCCCCAGGACCCCCGGGCAGAGCCCTCCTGTTGCTACAGGAGATCTCCACCTTCACTGTAGAGGGAAAGAGAGGGGCTGAGGGAAGCATCTGGTATTGAAATCTGAGCAGTGACAGACTGAGGAAGACATTGCATTGGATGGAGGGCCACCAGAGTACCTGGTGCCCTTTTAGCACCCACCTGCAGCACTCCACTCACTTCTCTCCTCTTCCTCATGAAGAATCTGCTGCACAAAAACCAAGGTAAGAAAAGAGCCAGCTCTTGGTCACCTTGGAATGAAGGAAGATTAGCACTGGGTTTTAGTGAAAAAATGGGGAAAGCCAAAGGTAGAGAGATGGTAAAGACAGTAGAAGACTTCCAGGTGGTGTCCCACAGAACAAGAGGCTCCTAAAGGTGTGAGTGCTACAATGAGGAGAGGCTTAGTATGTGGACAGAGGCTTCTAAAGATCTACATGTTCAGACTGAAATGGCCCAACAGCGTGCCTCCAGTCTTCTCTGAAGTTAGTGATGGTCGAGAGCAGCACTAGGCAGGACCAAGCCAGTGCTGTGTGCATCCTGGCTGAGAAAGGCTGTCATATCCTCCTTGGTACTGGGCAGGGGGTGATCTGCCCTGGGAGCCTGTGTGTGCTGTAAATACCAGTGATGGTAGCAGTGTCTGTACAGGGACAGTGAACTTGCCAGAGCCTCAGGAATGAGCTCTCTGCTCAGAACAGAGCAAGAGCACACTTTTGCCAAGCAGTCTCAGAGATGCTTTCAAGCAGAATATCCTGGGCCTTCCCTGATTTGTCTTTGACATGATTTATGTCCTGTGAGTGGAAAAGTTGTTTTTCTATTTAATTGCTGATTCTAATTTTGTCTGGGTTTTATGAATAAGACTTAGGCTCTTAGAGCTGAGCCTGGGCTCACAGCTCCTCTGCAGTGTTGCCCCACAGGCTTGACATAATGAGGAGCACTAAACCCAGGTTTTGTTGCCAAAGCAAAAATGCCTCTTGGGGCATGTGTACAGCCACAATTTTCCCTCTGTATTCCCTTGTGAGAGCCAAGCTGTGACTGCAGACTGACAGGTGATGTGGTACCACTGAACTGCTGTCTTTGTGCAGGTGTGAAGCTGTCACAATTGCTGTGGTGCTGATTCACACACTGTCACCAGATTGCTCCTGTCCCATCACCATTCCTTTCTATGAAAACATGAGCGTGCTTCAAGACATATATGGGTACAAAGGGGTGTGTGTGCATGTGTGCCATCAGCTGCTCATGTGGTGCACAGCACCCTTTAAAAGGCAGGTCACACTTCAGAATTAATATTGAAAATATTTTGTAGTAAGACATGATTAGAAGCATTATTTTGTAGAAAATGCAGCTTTATTCAGTAATTCACATTACTGAAAGTACTTACTTCCTAAAGACTCTAGTTGTATTTCTGATCTTAGAGTAGCAGGTACAAAAGCAAACTGTCATTTTGTTGCATGGCCATTTCCAGTCCTCCAGTCTCATTTTTCTAGACCAGTTTTGTCAATTGTTTACAGTACAAGGCAGGTGAACATGAGTGGATGAAGAAATAGGGGTCGAGGGAATATGCAGGATATCAGCATTCCCATGTCCCAGGCTCAGCCCTCTACAGGACTTGGGTGGCGGGAAGAATGGGTCTATGTTAATGGCAGATACTTTCATTTTCCAGCTCTAAACTGCACATTGTGTTGTTATTTTTAAAACCTTGGAAGAGATGAATTGGGTCAAAATAATTCAAAACCACACAATGTACTGAACTTTTGTTGGAGCCTTTAGAAGCCCATATGCCATATAAGTTGAAATAAATTAATTTTAGAGCTAGTCTGTCTTCTTTGAGCTTCCTGACTTGAGAAGTGAAAGATTTTAAGATGTCTTTCATGTTGGAGTGCTCTGAGACCTCATTTACTAATGCTTTTAATAAGGTTTTGATCTTCAGGTGAAAAGCTCAGTAGAAGGACAAGTGACTTCAAATAGTAAAGCACAAATATCTCTCTTTTTAATATTCAGTTATTTTATATAAATAATCATAACAGCCAGTTAATTCTGCCTTGTCTCTATGGGTATTTGGTTTCAGAGGAGAAGGCTGCAGCCTGACAAGCAATGTAGTGTCTGTTTACATTTGGTTTCTTCACAGGGATTGGATGTGACAGCATCTTGTTGTCATGACTGTTTCTTGAGCCAGCTAGGAGGTTAAATATTTCATTATGATGATTTTGATACTTGCATTGATCTCCTGTGGATTCGTAATTAAAGACATCACAAAACAAAACAAACCTCCCCCAAACAATTGTGTCTCTAAATCACTTACATATGTTTCTTGTTCCAAATTATGTATGGGTTTCATTTAATATCACTCTTGGCATGGCAGAAACTATGCTGGTAACATTGTTGGTACAGTTAGCCTAGAATGTTTTCAATGACACCAAGTTTATTGGGACAGACCGTGAATTACTTGTCAGTTCTTGAGAAGTCAAAGCTTAATTGCTGATCAAATGTTTAAAATATGACTTGTATTAGCAATGGGTTTTGATATTGTTACCACTAGGCAAGAAGTCAAAGAATTGGCAGTGCTGCAGCTCTGCTCAGCAGCTGCAATTTGGAAGTCAGCTCCAGGCTTCTATTCTGGACTGAAATTCTCAAGTTTTTCAGATTTTATTCCTTCCATTTTCGTGGGAATAACTGAAAATAACTTTAGGCCAATCTGAAATAGATTCTCCCCTCCCCCTTTCTATTTTTCCTGGCCAGTTATTGAACCAGCCAATCAGTTATTATACAGTTCTCCTGATTATGTTCCATATAAATCCATAGTTCCTATGAGATTGTTCTCCATCATTCCACCCTCTTTCAATAGTCATGGACAAATGGTCATTGAATCAAAATATTTGTTGTGGATGTTTCTGCAAAAAAGCAGACTTTTACCTGTGAAACCACAGAATATGATAAAGTAATCCAAAAATAGAAATTTTTACTGAGTTCACTTCCAAACATACTGTATTTTTACAGATTGATCTATCCTTCCTTCCTGTTTTTGTGGACATTATCAGCCTATCAATACTGTTCTTCTCTTCTTCTGACTTGCACATGCCTCTCTAGAAAATGTGTTGTGCAAACCTAGTAACCACACTCCACTGAAGTACTGTTTATCCAAGAGATGGGTCACCACTGGATCAGGGAAAAAGGAGGAGAAAGAGATGTCTAGGGTGGGAAGAGACACCAGCATTCTCCAGGAGCCCACCGGTGATGTTCTCCACTCCATCAGCTGAGGTCAGAATTTTCCTTCTACAGCTGTGGGTGAAAAAAATAGGTAGCAGTTAATCCAGGATGAATCTAATTCCCTTGACATGGAGTTATGCACTCAGGATAGACATTCCCAGGATAGCAGGCCAATAGGTCAATTATCTCTACAGGAGGTCAGAGGCTCTTCAGGCTCCTTTTTCAGGACATTTTACTTACCCTAAAAGCAGTATGTGAGACCTTCTTGTTCCAGTGGCTGGCAAAGGAGCCTGCAGCTCCTCAGCAGATTCCAGCAGTAGCTGTCTGAAGGTGGCACCAGAGTAGGTCCATGCTTCGTGGCCAGTAGGGTCTTTCTCCAAAGCAAATTCCTTTCTCCTTTTCCTGGCTAGATGTTCCTCTGAGCTCATTTCTTTACCTATACTGTCATTGCCTGGACTTTGTCTTCAAGTTAATCTCATCAGTTAATGATCCTACCAAGTCTGAAAAGCCCAAGTGCTACAATTCATTATTTTTTTTCTTTTGTTTTCTCCCTGACACTCTCTCCAAGTCCAGATCACAGGAGCTCTCTGTGTAGCCACATCTCCTTCTGTAGCTTATTGTCTTGCATCCAAACAACTGGTCCCTGTTTTCAGCTCAGTTGCTGCCTGTTTAACTCCTGTGTTGCTGGAAATAATCATGGAACCAGGGAAAATTAATAACCAGTAATACTTAATATCATAAATACAGAACTGGCTTTATGGGTGTTTGTAAAAGGCATTTTATACACGTCTGGTCCACTTCTGCACTGTGTGTGAGCGTGTATCACAGTGTTACCTTCTGGAAAGCAAAATCTCTCTCTTTCCTTCTTTTCTCCCTAGCTGTCAGTTGGATACAGACCCCACCTCTGCTAGGTTCCTCTGTGTTTTCTCACCAGAAAATCAGTACAAGTCAATATGCCAAACATGGGTGAGTTTTGGGGATATGAAATTGTGCTAGAAACTTTTATGGAGCTTGTGTGAATTGTTAAAGGTGAATTTTTCTTTTGCAATTTCTTTTTCCCAAGTTTTCTTTTCCCCCAAGTTACCCATAGTAAGGGTAGCTTTTTACATGAGTTTTTACTCTTCAGATGTAAAGGCCGTGTCAAACAAATACCAGGTCATTTCTCCAGAGCATGGGGTTTGGGGTTGCTTGTTCAGGATCTTGTAAGCATAAAAACACAAACAGCCTCTGCTTTGGAAACAGTCCAACCATTCTGTGAAAAAAAAAATAAAATAAAAACAATTTAGGCAAGGCCATCAGGTTTAATTCAAACCAAGTGGTTACAGTCTGGCAAAAAAAATAATAACATGGGAGCAGGAAGCAGGAAGTACCAGGCTTCACCATATGAAAGAAACTGGTTATTCTGGAGTGCCTGAAAGCATCCAACAGTAAAAGTCCTCCATGGATAGAGAGGCAACAAAGCCCCCGCTTTTTTGTGGTATCTCTGCTTCCTGAAGGACAGATCTATTTCCAACTGTGATGAGTCCTAGTAAACTGCTTTTGTGGTGTCCAGTGTAGTACTTTAACTGGGTGCAAATCAGTCTGGTTGCTGCTGCCCAGATTTTCTTTCCTGTATGCATTGTGGTTGGCACTGGTGGCACTCCATGTTAAGGGGGAAGATGCAGTGAAGCATAGCATGGCATTGCTTGTTTTCCTCATCTCTTAATTTTCCAGGCTGATAAATGTGGTAGACAAGATGCACACAGCAATGGCTATTAAGATTTGCATCTGGAGCAGCTTAGAAACAGAATTTCCCTGTAACCATGAGGACTCAAATCAGTCATGAAATCCCAGGGCAGCCTCTGCATTGGTCTTTGAGGCAGCACAGGCCAGCTTGGGGGAGTGCTCCTCTCTGCTACTGCAGTGTCCTGGCTTGATCCCTCTCCAAATTCAAGTTTACCAACACAGCTCTTGGCTGTCAGGCCCTCAACCAACACCTGTGAATTTTGCACCTGCAAGGACGTGTCTCCGGATATCCTTGATGTGTCCAACACCCTGCACTCCTTCTGTCATAGTTTTTTCTTCCACACCAGACATTTCCTTTTTTCTGACCATCACATTTCTTGCTTCTCTCCAATCTATTAAAACTCTCCATTTCACTTTCCCCTCTTTGTTGTTCTCCATGCCCAGATGCTGCTTGTACTTGTTTTGTTGTCCTATGGAGGAAGAAAACACAGGGCAAAAGGGCCATTAAACTGTGAGATACACTGTCATATTGTTAACCAGGCTGTGAACTCACCAGGTTTCAGAAGATAATGAAGCACTTTGAATATGATGCTTGGATAGCTTGGGGCAGAACACTTGCTTTATGGAACCTTTTGACTTTATTTCAGGTAGTTTACTTGGCTCTCAGATGTTGCTTTTCCATTCCCAGTAACTCCTACCTCTGACTTCATTCTCAAACTTTCCTGTTTCACCCATGCTGTTTGCTTGCTGAATTGCTTAGGCTGTTTGTATTAACACTGGTTGGACAAGTTTGGTTTTTTCCAGGACATATGCCAGTTGTGACAGAATTTTCTAACCTCCTGAGTTAAAAGCCCTTCAAAGTTAATAAACACAGTGGCCTTATCCCACCCCAGACCCTTCTGCACACATTGCACTTCAGTCTCTTGTCAGACCAGCCATCCAGCCTGCCCATGTTTCTTTTCCACAAACTTCACTTGTGGCCTTTTTCCATGCTCGGGGGCACAGCACAACAAACTCTCAAGACCCTCTCCAGCACAACACTCCTGCCCTGCTGAATCCACTCACACCCATGAACTGGCAGCTGCTCAGAAATTCAAACTTCTGGTTTAAGGAAAATTTTGAGGTGTTTTCTGGTGGGAACAAAAGCTCACTATAGCTGTTCCTTTTGGCTCAGTGAGTGACCTTTTTATCCCCTAAGCACAGTCTTGAACCTCAAGCACCTCTAGCATGTAGGAGAGTGCTAGAAGCTGCAAGAAAATGCAATGTGGTCCCTAAAAACAACAGAAAAACAGATCAGACTGTTCTTAAAAGACTGACCAAAACATCCTGGTGAGCCATGAAACACTAATGAGTCACACCCCAGGATGGGTTAAATAGTAATAGAAAAAAGCTGCTTCTTTCAGTTCCCAGATGGGACCAAAAAGATGATTCCTCATTACTGAAAATTTGTTTCTTTTCCCTCTTCAGTGAATTACTAGCTGTAATTTATGATTAAATAATTCCTTTGGGAAATTATTCCTCATGGGGAAAGAATTATGAAAAGAGATTTCCTCCGCCTTCCTTATTCATCAAACCAATGAGAATAGCATTCAGAAAATTCTGATATCATGAGACAGCCTAGCCTTTCCTTCTAATTGTCTTTGGCTGATTAATCTGAAAATGGATTGAGTGGCATCCCTGAGTCTTGCCCTCTGAACATTAGCAAAAAGAAAGTTCTTTTACTATGAAGATCAGCTTACATTTCGTGGTGACCTCTTGTCTTTGGCAAAAAGGATTCTACCAAAACTTTTCCAGAAGTCAGCCTTACATTTTTTATGATAAGCAGTTTACCAGGACAGTTCTGTTTAAATGAAATTCTAGCAAAAATGTCCAGCTTCTGTGACCTGAATTCAGTGCTGGCTATGCTTTATCCAAGCATATGGATGGATATACCTTAGCCAGAGTAAAGGATTGTGGTTTTGGAGCAAAATGTTCTGAAAGATGAGGTCAAGAGAGAGTTCTAGCAACCATAGTCATGGTCTTCTACATTTCAAGAAGTGCTGAGAGGAACTTATTTTTTCCTAACATTGTTGTGACTGTGTTCATGGTGGTCTATATTTGTGGAGGGCAGAGTTAAAGCTGGAAGGGTGAATACTTTTACCAAAGAGCATTTAGAAAAAACAGAACAACAGTCATAACCCTGCTGGAACTGGAGCTCCTTGGTAGGTAGGAATGTATTTGTGACTTTTGTTTGTACCTGCAGGATAAATTAGGTACCTTCTTCCATCATCCAGTGTTATGGGAAGCTGTTTTACTGATCCAGTGCAGAGAATCAAATCTTGGCTAACTTCAGGTCCAAGGGACAAGCCCAAGAGTCTGATTAGTGATCCTGCAACTGGCATATTTTTGTATGGTATTAGGGAAGATGAATTATGTGTTTGGGCAAATTGTTTCCATAATTTGAGAGAAAATCAGCTTATTGCTGATCTAGACTTTGTCATAAGCAATATGAAAGTTTTCTGTGGTTTCAGCTGAATAACATTTGGAATCAAGGAGAAAATTCATTATGATGCACACTGGATTTTGGTGAGCATCTGCTTGAAAAAACAGTGGTTCATGGTCATCCTGGCCCCATGGGGTCACCTAATAAAACAGTTCACAACTTATTGGCAAGTTTGGGGCAAGTTCAATAATTCTTTTCTAGCTCATTAAAAAAAAAATACAATTACACGCACAGCAATAGTTCAGTCTAAGAGACTTCTTGAATGCCATGAGACATATCGTATCCAAATGCTGCTAATGTTAACTAAAACTTCAGAAGCCTGAGCCAAATGGAGAGACACAATTTTTCCTTCCTTCCTCCTTCTATTTTTCACTCTTTTCCTCATCACTTCAACTAAAAATAATGTGCCCTGCTTGCCTCATTTGCTAACTAAAACATGTATACCTGCTTGTTAAACTGTAATTTTAGCTTCATTTTGATTGATAGCTTGAGTAGGAAAGGTTTGAATTTTTGTCTTGTACAGACACATTCAAATTGCATGTCAAGGCTGTTAAATGCTTTGCTTTTGTAGTCATCATGCAGACTGGAGCTTCCCCAGCGACTGGAAAAAGTTTAAATGAATATAATGAATTTGGGGTTCATTCTCTTTTCTTCCTAGTTTTTTTTTTAGTTAGGGCTTTAATAAAGCTGTGGCTGTTTTGGAATGGGGAGTGCATAACTTCTGAATGAAGCTAAGCCAGGGCTGCAGCTGCAGCTTTCTTCCTAGATGTGCTGCTCAATAGGCTTGTGGGAAGTGATGGAGCAGACTCTGGGCTGCCAGGTGGGACAGCTCTGCTGTTGTTCCTGGCGTGGGCCCAGTTTAATACCTCCTAGCTGAATGGAGGAGAGATGTTGAAGAGGTGTTACTAGAAAAACGTTCCTTTAAAATGGGAGCCATGAAAACCAATGATGATGTTAATGTTTGTTCTAATTGTACACTCTGGAGCATCGTGTTAATACCCAAGGAGGCAGAGACTTTCTATTTTTAATGGTGTCTGGCCCACTTTGTAGCCAGAGGGTCAAGTGCTTTCCCTGTCTGCCAGTCCACAAAGGGTCTGGATACTTGGCCAAGCAGATGCACTACTGTCTGCTGTGGGCTGGTGTACCAGGCACAGAAAGGACTTTTGTGACTTCTAATGAGGTACTAATAGTGCTGTGACAGAGGGTGGTTTTGTCTTTGGTAGAAGTGGCAGGAATTGGTTTTTGAAGTAGAGCTGCCTTGAGTCCATTTCATCCTGGATAGATGTGGGGAGCTATTTAGGTTCCTTTCTAAGACTAGTCAACAGCAGAGAGAGAAAGGGATAAAAGGCAATAGCCAATGTCCAGAGTGAGTCTGAAGCCAGTATTCACTTACAGTTGTTTCTGAATAATTGATGCAGAACAACTCTGTCAGGACAAAAATGGCCTTAATGGGTCAGGGTAACGCCTGTAGTAGGTGACTGTGGCTAGTACTGAATGCTTCAAGAAGGTTCATCTGCAGACATCCCTTCAGCAGAGGCTCATACCCCATCGTGGCCCAGCAAACAATGGATCTGCCATCCATCAGTGTGCTCCATTTCAGGAGCACAGTGTAAACTTCTCACCACCACAGCACTCTGTGGGCAATGAGGACTAATCCCATTCCATTAGTCAGATACAGAAATGAGTTGTATCTTTTTATAGCTGATTGTGTGAAAAATTTTCTTTGGCTTTTTTTAGGACTTGCAGACAGAAGCTGCTACCAGATACTCGGTGTTTGTTTTACCAGAGGGATGGTTTTTTAAAAATCAGCTTCTCCATTAGAGACAAACTTCTACCCAGTCCTGCTGATGAGAAATAGCAATCCAGTTGAGATAAAATTAACTAGGATATTGTTACCTCCTGTTAGCAATGTGGGTAGTAATATCTTCAGATCTTAAAACCAGATTTGGAACAGAATATCTGTCCAAACCATACTGTGAAAAACAGTTTTTAAAACTAAAAAAGGTCTGAATGACTTTCACTGGACTGATACAGTTGAGCATCTCTCTGTTAGAAAAACTAATTTGTTGTGTCCTTTTATGTATTTGATTGAAAAGGCTTTGTCCCTTTTGGGTATGCAGTTTTTTGTCTTTCAGTACATTTTAGTCCTCTCCAGTTGAACAGCTGATGTCTCCTTGACTGTATCTTTAAATGCAACAATCATGCAATTAAAGAAATCCTGGTTATAAGTGGGTGAAATCACAAGTCAGTTCATTTCCCTGCCCCCACTTCTTTGTAATCAGAAGATAAAGTCACTCCAGAAAATGCAGAGGAGGCTCTGCTATCCATGGCATGTCGTGCCTACAGTTAGCACACATTTTAAATCACAGTTCTAGAGTTTATTTATACAGCTAAATGTCATATGTTTTAAAAAAATGAGTTTATTCAGAAAGAAAAATTCTCCTCAGAGTGATTAATTAATAGAGGGAGACTCATTCCCAGAGTAACAGCCAACTAGAATTATTCCAGGCCTTCTCTTGAAGTCAATTACCTGTTGGAAAATCTGTTCAATCCACCAAGTCGGTCCAAGTTCAACAGCTTGAAATAATGAATGGGATATAGAAAGAAACAGTAAATTTTTCCTAATAGCTTGTGCATCTGACTGTAACATGTCAGTCACATTCAAAGACAACTAACTGTTTTGGGAGTTTAAAGGTAAAAGGAATAGGGTTTAGACAAACAGTGGCTTAGATGTTTTTCACAGTGAAACAGGTTTTTCCTAATGTGTATGAGCCTTCTTAAAAAAACAAGTGACAGTGATGTTCTTAAAACATGTGGGACTTTACACTCAGTATGGTATTTGTTGACTCTTCAGCATCTTGCCTCAGATTGAATTTAACATGAAAGAAAATGGTTGTGCCATAGAGCACTATCACAAAATTGCAATTGCTGCTCTTCAGAATCCTCAGCTCAGCTTGCAGGCAGCTGCAAAGCAGTCAGAATCACCTGGATGCTCTGGTCTCCCAGGAAAGCTTCCTTATTGTTTTTTTCCTGATCTTTCTACTAATACATTTGTCTGGACCCCAAATAGTGGGACCAGATTGACTATAGCTACAGTGAACTGCTTGGCTGGATAGTGACTACAGCTCAATATCCCTCCCAGTTTCGGTTTGCTGCTTGGCCCCAGCTCTCAGAGTTTCATAATGGAGCAATGGAGATATAAAAAAAAATATTGCACAGTGAAACTTGGCAAAGTGGCAGCCAAGAAATTATTTTCCCTAGTAATTTTAAAAGCATCAACAGAGTAAGTGTTAAGATAGTCTAAGAAACAGAGGATAGAGGAAATAACAGCATTAAAAAAGCTTGATGTCTCATGTTGATGTTCATGGGGAGATGACATTTGTCTTTTGTTCATAAACATATCTGAGATCTAATAATTTCAAAATATTAATGTCATACTACATAAGCAGCAAATGAACATAATGACTAAAGCTGGGACTGATCTTTTCCAGTGGATTCCTAACATGTTTAGTAAAAGGAAGAAATCTAACTGAAAGAATTTATGCAGTTGACAGGTCAGAAGAGCTCTGGTGGAAATGCTCTTGTGTCTAAAGTAAGTAAAATTCATTTGTAAATCTTTCTAAGTACAAACTTACACAATGCACTCTCCTGATTCTTAGGAGAATCACAGATTTGGGGCTTGTTTGGGTATTTTTTTGTTTTGTTTTGTTTATTCTTTGGAGAGGAGGTTGTTTGGGGGTTTTGTGGTTTTTTTTGTTTTTTTTTTTATTGTGATTAGTGAATTTCTGACAGAAGTTAGAAGACTTCACCCAGAAAATTCAAAGCTATTCTTGGCCATGAGTTATAAGGTCATTGTCATGGTTTGTTCTTCTACTTGAAAAAGTAAAATCTATGTCAGGCCCAGAGTAACTTAAAATTGTTTGGAAGAAGCTGCTTTTGGTTGTACTGCCAGGTAATTTGAAAGATGTTTTCAATATTAATTTGGGGGCAGAGGAAAATAGAACAGTTACAATTTCTAGTTTTCCTTTGGAGAAGTTCATAGTGCTCTTCCATCCAGTTAAGATCTCTTTACTTGAGATCATGTGTGTGTCCAGGGAAAATGAGGTGAAATGACACCAGAGATGGCAGCTGTGAAGCAGTTGTTGGTTTGGAAAAGCATCAGGTGAGGCAATACAGGGAAGAGGCAGATGCTGTGGGAGGTTCATATATATAATATATATATGTATATATTTATATCTTCAGACAACTAAATTTCTCACTACTGCTAAGGACTGTACAGAATACTTTCTTTCTCTTCTATGAACATACTCCTACTTCATGCTTTTCCTAAGATAAAAAATCAATTGCTGTGTGACAAAGAAGTTTGTTTTGAGATATTTTTAACTTGTGGTAAAAAAAAAAAAAACAAACTGGTGGCATTTTTTGTTTTCTGTCTGTGCCTGTAAAATTAGAAGAACCCTAGTGATTCACACAGCAGTGATGCATTTGTATTCTGAGGAGGGTAAAACACAGTCACACATTCAAAGGAAAACATATTTAATGAATCTACTTATATTAATTTGCCACCAATAGAGATTCTTTGTAACAAGATGGATCATTGCTCACATGAAGGCGATGACTAAACCCAGCAAAATACATGTTCTGTGCAGTAAGCACCAGGGGAGACAATGCTGTGCAGATTTCTGTGATTTATGGTGCTCTGTTCTGTTGTCTCCAAGGCTTATACCTGATAAGAAAGGAAAATTCCAAGAGATGGCAATGACCTTCTGTTTTAGCTACCCAGTTTTTTGGTGTTGTTTGAAAGGTGATTTCTCAGGCAGATACTACTTAGTTTTAAGTCATATAATTCTTGAAATATGCAAGAAATATTTAGTGAAGACCATCAATGAAAAGAAAAAGGACTACAGGACACACTTGAATATGCAGCTAATATATTTTGACTGCTTTTCCAAAAGGACTTTGCTTTTAATAATAGCCTGCTTTTGTAGAGCATCTCTCAGATGGAGACTTCAAAATGTGGTAGGCAAATTGTCTCAACATGTCTACGGGCTAGGTAAGTACTATTAAACCCTTTCTTCAGACAGAGAAAGCTGAACATCAGAGAGCCAAGAATATTGCTTTCCAGCTTTGGTGTTACAAAAGGACTGTCAGAGAGTATTGTGTTAAATTCCACCCACCAGGTCCAATTTAGCCTCTTGCCTTTCCAGCAGAGGAGTCTGTTACAACTCCATCTTTTCAAGTCACAGGTTATAAGGCAGGGATGGATTGTTCTTTTCTGACATATACAACATGTATCTGAAGTTAACTGAAAGCTTCTAAGTTAAAGGTTTCACAAATATGTCAGAATGGATGTAGTCCCTCCTAAAGTTCCTCAGCTTGAGACTGTGAACCCACCACCATGTTGCTTGTGTTCACGGTGTGGGTAAACCCCCCAGGAATGTATGGCCATACTAATGCTGGTAGTGTTTTTTACATATCACAGGCAGCCTGGGTATGGATTACTGGGTGCATCTAATCAGCAACCTTACTTCATCCAGCTTCTCCAACAGATACTAAAAAAAAAGGCTGAAGACTACAAGAAAGTTAGGTTCATGGTGAAAAGAGAAACCTAAAAGCACAGTAGTCTGTGAAAGCTAAAAGTCTAAAAGCAATTTTCAGTCCTCAGAATAAGTGTTTTTTCTACATGGAAGAGGATATATTTTGAGGTAGACTTGCTCAGTGGGATGGGGACATACTTTGATTACACTTTGGTCCTCTTGCTGAAAAATGAAAAATAACCTGTTGTTCTGGACACCTTAGGCTCCAGTTGGGATGCATGCAGATGGATTTACCCTGGAGTGGAATGTCTGCTGCGGGAGCTCTCTACAGCATCAAGTTGCACTGTGTGTAAATCCAGCCAGACTGCAAGGCCTCTCCCTCTGCTCTGTCCCACAGGTATGCTGGGTGTTCTGTTAATGTCTACCAGGATAGAACCAGCCTGTTTTTCACAGTATTTATGAGAGTTTCCATAGTTTCAGAGTATTTATGAGTTTCCATAGTTTCACAGTATTTATGAGAGTGGCCTCTGAACTGCAGACTCTGAGCTGCAGACTCACCAGTGGCAGCATTGATAAGAGGAGCACAAGAGCTGACAGAGGTGCTGAAAGTGCACTGGCAAAGGGCAGGAGCAGGAGCTGCACGTGCAAGGCATTGGATCGTGCTGTTGTTTCCAGCTGGGTGCTGCCAGGTGCCCTAAAGCAGGCAGAGCTGCTGGGAAACACCCCTGGCCTTTGCAGCAAGTGACAACATTTAATCTCACCTGAGCAGAAGGCAATGCTTTCTCACACTTGTCTGGAGCCATGGAAAAAAATTCCTGTAGGACCTCAGCTCTTTCTTGGACTAATGTGCTACTTCTATGCAAAGGTTTGCCTTTGCCCTGCCCATGCTAACACAAACCACACCACACATAAAGTTTATTCATGTAATAATTGTTCCACATACAGCCAGCCCAGGGATAAGGTGCTTACTATGCTGTGGGATGCTACCCAAAACCATCCATGGTTTGGGTAAGCTGTAAGGGTGTGTAAGAAGAGTGGTTTAGACAAGACAAATTGAAAAGCACATTGAAAGCACAGGGTGGGTTGTGTGGCAAGGAAAGAGGCTGGAAATGTCATTCCTTCTTTCAGAGCCTGTGAGACCCAATCTTAGGGCTGGCAGAAAAGGGGAAAATTGTAGCAGGTTTTACAAAGAGTTTATGCTTCAGAGTTCAAAGCTTTTCAAAAAGCCAAGTAGTGCAGGTGACAACAGTCCTTTTCTCTGAAAGAATCTGATTTTGGAAATAGGCCTGTTGAGAATATTTGAAAATCCCATTGGTTGTCTTTTTGGTGTAATTTTGGATGCCCACAGTCTCCCACTGAGAAGTTTTGTGAAGTTTGCATAGCCCAGAGGAGCTGCATGCAGGGGAGATTGCAGAGTTGGGTATATCCTTCCTCTGGCTGATGGGGTAGGCAGTGGGACCTTCTAATCCTGGCCCATGAGGATATGTGAGCTTTAGCATGCCCCATCTGAAAGAAAAAGTGTGATGAAAACTTAAACATTGGTAAAGATATAGAGAGTAGTAAAAGCATTGCCTGGTACAGGGATAGACAAAGGTGAAAAGAGCTGTCCTGTGTATTTTGTGTATTCAAAATTTTTGAGATAAAATGAAAAAATAAACAGAAAAAGTGGAAGTAGTCCCCAGAGTTTCCAAGAGAAAGAAACAAGATATCTGTTCATGTGTTCTGTCAACTGGTCTCCCCACTTTCACAATAACAGCACAGCCCATGTGCAGCTGTGGGGAAGAAGGAGTTGAAAAGGATGAGAATGTCTTTAAACACCTTAAAGAATTATGCTGCAGTGAGAGCTAAAATGAAGGAAAAAGAGAATACCCCCTTCTTTCCCTCATCTGTTTTTTTTTGTTTGTTTGTTTGTTTTTTTTTCATTCCTTATTGAGCATACACAAATGAAAAGTTGGAAATAATTACTCTCTGGAGTCAAGTTTTCCTTTCATGATAGTTAGTAGATCTTAGTCTTTGTATAGCATTGGTTATACTAATAATTATTGTCTCCCCCCACACTTCACTCTTCATCTGAACAGAAGAATGAAGTGGGGCAACAGGACATGGTAGTTTTGTGTGTTCTGTTTCCCACTATTGGATGTCTCCAAAAGAGGAAGCTCAGCATGTTGTAAGTTTGTGGGAGTGGTTGTGTTGTCTTCAGGGCTCACTGAAGAAGCTCTTAAGGAGGCAAAGAAAGAGGAAGTTGGTTTTGAGTTTGTCTCTTTCATGACTTGTTTAGGTTTCTCTAACACCTTTTGGGAGCTGTGTAGTTCCATCCAAAGTATGGTAATACAAAAGCACCAAAAATACAAAGGTGAGCCATAAGCTCAGTAATCCTGCCAGGAGAAAATAAAAGAATTAGCAAAGTCTGTGATGGGCAGAAATAGCCAAACCAAATGTCACCTCTGTGAAGATAAATGTGCTGCAAACACCAAGAGCCTACAATATTATGACCTTTGAAAAAACATATGTTTCATAAATGGAAAAATGAACTGAAGAAGCTGCTGGTGAAGCTATTGAGAAGTTGGACTGTTTATACACTAACATCACACAGGGTTTGCCAGCCGAGCCAGGAGGCAGAGCTGATGGGTCCTCCATGATTTCCTTTTCATACAAACCTGCACCAAAGCTGGTGGCTTTAGTGGGGAATGCCTAGTGTAGGACATGAATTTTTGGTGCTTGTCAAAAAACTTTTTACAGCATTTTACAGCCTTTGGTGCCAGCCCCGACCATCAGCAGTGGGTCCAGTCACAGCATTGATGTTTGCCACTTCAAGGTATGGAAGTGTGTGGAAAAGCCCAAGCAGGGAAACAGAGCTGTGCTGGTGGAAAATGGGCAGAAGGAGGGGAGAGCAGACCATCACCCTTTGAGGTGGAAAGAGTTGTTTTAAGCAGGTGCATCTTGCCAAAGCTGGGGGCAAGAGAAATGAGACAAAGCGCAGGTTCTGGGCTGGTGGGACATGAGCAGTGTGGCACTGTGCAATAATAAATGTGTGGATTCACCATGCCTGCCTGCAGGGCCCAGGGCTTTTCGTGCAGGAGCAGGGATCAGGAATACAGCAGCTGCAATGCTGCCCTGACAAGCCATGATAAATGCCAGCTTTGTTAGTGAGTGTGGCAAGTTACCAGGAGCTCAGTGAATTCCTGTGCTTGGAGAGCCTCGCACTGGGAAGAAAATATGAGCTGTGAAGTAATAATGATAATAACAGGATTCAATAAAGCAGATGTAATCCACATTTCTTCAGCTGATCCTGGCTTGCAGCACCAACTCTGCTTGACAAAATTGTATTCACAGGAATCATTTCATAAGTTGGTTTCAACAGCTGAGCTATAGGATGGCTCAGGCTAGTCTAGAGCCAAAATACAGCAATTTTTTTCTTGGAAGTCATATTTACAGAGTACTTAAGTGAGGCAAGTACCTTGAAACATTGTCTACAAGAATTTGTAGTTTGAGGAGAGGCTTCTCTCTCATTTTTAAGACTGCTGAGTTAGTTTTTGCTCTTTTAGCTTATGGTCAAAAAGCCTTGGTAGTGCTGAGCTTCATGTAAATATGTATTTGTAATAGCCACATAAGAGCCTGAGAATAGCAAATATTGACCCTCTTCTTTGTCAACAGAAAAGGAAGGGCTAAACTGGTTGTGGGCAGATCAAATTTAATTTTCAAAATCAACATTTGATGTATTCTTTCTGCTTTCAGCATGACTTGATATTGTAGGTGCTATGAGGCTGGAATTCCTCCTGCTGCAGTTTGCCTCTGTGTGAAGCATTGGTGACAAGTCAAATTCTCTGGGTTGCTCAGGACTGTGACAGGCACCACATACATTTCTTCTTCTGACGCACAATGCTCTCTCAGGCTATCTCCTGCAACTCAGTTGAGACACCCTCCTGTACCCTCTGAATACCCTGGAAAACATCCTGCAGGGCTTGGGCACTCCTGAAGGTGAGATTTCACTATCCATTCTGGACAAGAAATATCATCTATCTGTGGTGCAAATCACTGTTATTTCAGTTAGACTAAAGTACAACGTAAGCAGAAATAGTTATTTACAGCATGTACAGTAAGAAAATCAGTCACAGGTATTTATACAAGTCTTAAATAGAAAAAAACAACACGTGTGCTTGGACCTTTGAGAATTCATCTTGTGTCACCTGGCTGATGCTCTCCTGACTCATCCCTTGCTGGGGGCTTTGCTTTCCTTCCTTAACTGTGGCTATAGTCTCCACCAATTTGTCCTGGCATTAGCTGTCACCACAAAGAACAATCCTCACGCTTTCTGTGCCTACCCACAGAGTCTTTCCCTTCTATCTCCTCCTCTCTGGTGGCCTTGAACATGCTGTGGGGTCATGTACTGGTGAGGGCTAGACCACTCATCCATGTTGAGACTTACCTTACTTTTTGTTGTTTTGGGTTTATCTTTCATTGGGTCCCTTCTTTCACCCTGTGGACTGTGAAGCTGCAGGAATACTTGGGGCAATACCAGCAAAAGTGGTAGGTGAGGGGTAGGAATGAGAGGTGTCTGCTGGGTTGTGGTGGTTGAAGGTCTCTATGAAATTGTGGCCTCACTGGGTTTCTGCCTGAAGCATCTCCATGTCTGAAGCCAATTATTTGGTGTCAATCTATCAGCAGAGATATTTGATACAGTTGTCTAAATGTGTGTAATCCTGACTGGCTCTTGATGTAGAAAGGATGTGACAGTGATGAGCCACTTTGGACAGCTTTCATTTGGAGAAAGATGGACCTGATGTGATAGTTGGAAATCTCAAAGGTGTGGGAGCCATCCACTGGGCAAGTTCCAAACTAAATATGGGGCTTGAACTCTCTCCTTAACTTCAGAGACCTTCCCCTCCAAATAAATCTAAAGCCCATTGGCAGCTGCTATGCATAAAATTTTGTGGTTATACTCCTGTCTGCTGGGCAGTAGATGTACAAACATGGGCATCAGATCCCTGCAAGATACCAGCTACACTTCTCCATGTATTATTGAATTGCCAGTCACTGACCAGGACATCTTTGGTCATTCTGTTTTCCTGCTGGACAAGAGCACTGTGTTGGTTTTTACTATGTAATTGTAAAAAGTCATGGCAGGTTGTTTTTCTACATCATCTTTTCAAGGGTAGCCACATTTGTTCCTAAAACTTGTTCTGGGGAAAATCTGGTAAATCTGTTTTAGGTTTTTGCCATCTAGACTCTACCCACCAACATTGTAGTCAAGATTTGCCAGTGAAGCCTAGGAAAATAGATGTGGGCTACAATTTTCTTTTCTAATGTGAAAATATAGGTACTTTGAACCTGAGAGACAAAAAATATTAAGAGTAGTGTGAAGGTGCCAATTTCCTCTAACTTCACTTTAAAAAATTGACCACATTAATGTTTGGTCAGAAAGAGAGTTGCCCTAGCATTTTGTTTCAAATGTGTTGGATTCACAGAGACCAGCAGGAAAGATCTGGGGAGAAATTTTGCAGGAATCACAGTCACCAGGAGGCTTGTTTAGGTTCACAACAAATGAGCAGACACACAGGTCTGCCCTGTTTCCCCAGAGCAGGCAGGCTGGGCAGCCAGTGGGGTGAGGGCTGTATATAAGGCAACGCAATTCAAAGGTAAAAACTAGGAATGACCTCTCAACAACTGCATTTGTAGGGAGAGAAATACATCTCAGTCACGTGTGCTGTTGGGGCTTTGAAAAATAAATATGAAAAACATAGAGCATGTGAAATGGAAGAAGAGGTTTAAAGAGAGCCAATTTCACCTGGAAATGTATTTCCTGGCAACCCACGACTCAAGTCAGTTCAAGTGTCATAAAGATGCTGCTGTATGAAAGAAATACTAAAAAGAAAAGCAGGAAAGTCACAGGAAATTTAATAAAAAATTCTGGTGAAGCCATAATCCATGTTGCTGTAGCATAAAAAAACCTGAGACTTGAGTATTGAAAAAAAAATCCCAGTTTTTTTTCTTTCTTTGCAAAGGTTCAGCCTAATGAGTGACTCAGCCTTATATAAGAAAAGTCTGGCTGGGGCATAATAAATGTGAGTCACTACAACAAATTTTCAGATTTTCCTTGGGACTCTTCCTTACAGGATCCTTGTATTGGGAAAAGGAAAGGGATAGGGAAAACCTTGCATCAATATTCATATAGCAATGAATACAGATGAGGTTATGCAACTGCAAGGGAATAACATTTGTCTCCCTTTGCATAAATGGGTGGTAAGAATACTTACAAGGCAGTCTTCACAGAAGAAGTAAAGTGTAAGACTATGGTAAAAAAAGACCAGAAACACTACACACATGAGATGTGGAGGTAGGAGATCTAGACAGGGAGTTCCAGTGCTTCAGCCTTTTGGAAAAGGACTGACTCTACAGCTGTTCAGTGTCTGATGCACACAGAGATCAGGTGTTTCCTTTCCATTCCCTACATTTAGGATTTGAAATTCCTCTTTATGTTGGAAGATAATTTTAAAGAATGGATTGGGCCACAGCTGAGCCATTGTCTTAAGTTTGTAGGTAAAAAAAAACCAAAAAAACCAAATCAACCAAAACCCAGCCCAGGAAGCAAAAAGAAAAGGGGAAATTTAGGATCTCTCTTAACTGTCCAGCTAACACAAACCTGTTAGCTTTGAATCAGGTGATTCCAATTTATTTTAATGTGAAATGTATTTAATGAATTATTAGATGTTACTTTTATGTCTCAAAGTTGATACTGAGTTTTACTTGTTTTCTACTGAAAATCACAATCTCCTAGGGCCAAGTGACTGGTGCTGTTGTCCTTTCCTGCATCACATGTTAAATATGATAGTCCTGCTCTTCCAGGAGAGCTGACCACACCATAATGAGCACTTCTCAGAAATAGTCCTGCTGGGACTCTGCACAAGTCACCTCAAATTAAAATTCCTTGTCAGAAAACAGCTCTGGAAAGGTAACAACAAATCCATCCATTATGAAGATAAATGCCTGGCAACAAAATTAAAGTTCAGTGGTCAGATGGAAAGTACAGTTCAGAGGATCTGGAGCATACTTGTTCTTAATTTTCATTGCTTTCCAACTCTGAAGAGCAAATGAAAATGTAACTGGTAAAACAAAGTTCCTAGAGAGAAATTCAAATTCCAGATGGCTGATGCCACCCAGGCACCAGCTGTGAGGAGGTAATAAACTCTGCTTTTAAAAAGAAATAGGCAGTGCCAAGCTGCTATTTCTGCAGTTGGGGCTTTTTTGTCTGCTGAATTCAGTTGGTTTTAAGGGCCACACATATCCAGGGATGCACAGTCCCTGTATGAATATCCCCATCCCAGTTGCCATCAGACTATGTAGCATGTACTGAAAGAATTGTTATTTTGGTAGGAGTGAAACTTTTGTCAAGCAATGCCAAGGAGCAGCTGCAAGTCATTTGGGCACTGAATACATTTTCCCTGGAGACAAGAGCTCACAACCCTTCAAGAAAATCCATAGGAGTCTCTGCAAGGTGAGAGATGGTCTTACCCAAATTTTGCCTCATTTTAAACAACTGCAGTTGTTGCTTTTTTTATATTGACAAACTGTATTAACCATGATGTGTATAGGGACATCCAATCCTTCAGGTGTTAGTTGACAGAGGGAAGGGGAGGACTGGGGAGCAGGCAGGAGCTGTTTTCAAAGAAGCATCTGGCTGTGTCCTGAGGAGGAAGGTGGGGAGGCAGGGAGGGAAAATGAACTCTGTTGACTGTGGCACAGGGGAGAGGAGGCAGCAGAAACTGAGAGTACAGCACAGAGGCTGAATGAATGGCTGCAATTTGAAAACATGGATTTTTCACAGGCAGACTTGCTCAGGAGCAACACCTCGTTTCTGGACATCAGGTATCAGAAAGGCATTCAGGTCCTTCTCAGCTAATAAATGGTTTGGGAGAGCCTTTAGACAGACATAATGGTCTGTTCCTGACCTGCTGAACCAGAAGGGGCTGTGTTTTGATGCTGGACCTCCTGTGTTTTGGACCTGCAGGTCTGGAGACTGAGCCACACTCAGTGCAAGCTGCACCCCACTGTGCCAAGGCTGTTGCATCCTGAGTGCTGTGTGCAAGTGCCTGCTGAAGCAGGGGGTGATGTAAGGGGTGAGTGCCACAGCTAAGCACACATGCTCCTGTGAAATTACGTGTGAACGGGTCTCTCCCTTGTGCCAGGCACAGCTCTCTCCAAGTTCCTAATTAGCTAATGTTAGGTTGTACCAGACTATTCACACTTGAAAGGTATTGGAGGCATTGGACAGACTCTGAAAGGAGAACAGAAGAGCGGAAATGAGATTGTGAGGTTCCTATTCTGCTGCTGTTGTCATAGAAGACAAACTAGCTACTGCTTGAAAGGACAGATTTCCACCCCCCTGACTAGGACATACAGAGCCTGGAAAAAAGTGAGACTTTGAAGAATTACACATCATATAGAGTAGAACTTGCCCTGTTGTTCTTAAAAAAAAAAAAAATTTCTTTGTTGTTCCCTTAAAGAAACAATTCTAGTGTTTTTGACAGAAAACTGCCTCTCTATTTTGACTCTCTACTATGAAGCATAGATATTTGTGCTCCCTGCCCTGCATCCATTTGTTGGGGTGTTTTTTGAAGAAAAGTTTTTAACTTCTGTTTTTAATTAGTAAGTCTAAGCCTATTCATTTAATTTCAGTTAAATGTTTCAGACTGACCTGAAATAATGTCTGGTTTTCCTTCTTGACTTGTTTACAAAAAATAGTTTTTGTTTAGCTCACCTTTGCCTTTGGTTGGAAACTTAAAGCTTTCAGTATTTGCCAGCTTTAAATGAAAATGAGTAAATATTCCTTAGCCACTGGGTGAGATCTGTAACTGGCTTGGAGCATTATAACCCTGGTGAAGTCAAAGGAATCAGTCAGATTTATACCAGATGGTTATCTGGACCTCTAAAGGAAATGAAATCAGATTAAATTCACAGATTAAATTTACCATAAGTACAAGAAGACCTGTTTGCATTGCTAAGATTTCATCTGTGGTTCCTCAGAGACAAATTTTGTCCAAGTCTCCACTACCAGTGTTGTCACCTTCATGTTGAACACTGAGCTTCAAACCAACAATAAAATCCCAGGAGGATTTTGCTGGAGCAATACTTTAGCCTTTGGGCCCAAGATTTGCACCATTGTTTATATGACCCTGGATTTTAAATACTTTGCTATCATTTGTTCATTATGAGTGTTTGTGCCAGAAAGGAATATGAAGATCAGAATTAATCAAAATGAATGGGAAGATAATTGTTTTGGTTGATTATTTTTGTAAGGTTGGACACAATTGTAAAAAAAAAAAAATAATTGGGCTTTGCCAAAGAAAGCTTATATAACAGGGATAATTTGTTTTGACATGGATAGGAACAAACTGTGGGGAAAGACTTCCTGAGGTACTGCATTTGCATAGGTGAGGAAACTTGTGGCTTGAAAAATGAAACCTGTGATTCATGAGCACAAAGGGCTTCAAGTCAATATTTTGTTCCCCTCAGTTATTCAATAATGACTTTGACAGTTCCTCTGAGTTTGAAGAGATGCAGGTTTTTGGGCTGGCAGGATGTAATGTACTAGCTGATTTCCAAAGCTGTCACTGATCTTTGATTTATATCTTCTATATTTTCTTTTTTGGACTAGCTAGTGCCATCAAACTCTTGCCTGCCTTGGCTCTGGATGCAGCAGTCTCTTTCCAGCATGGCTTATCCTACATCATCTCAAAGAAGCTGCAGCTCTCCTTCTGTCTTGCCCTGCTATGAGTGAGTTTTGAAACTAAAAAGAACATTAGAATTGTGTCCAAACCTTGTGCTGGGGCACATGTTGAGCTCCAAGCACTCCTCCTAAACTTTAAATCTGTTTTTAGCAGATGAGGCATCAAATGTGTGTCACTCATCATTGCTAATGGTGAGGATGGTCTTTTCCTGTTTGAGTAGCATGAGCATTTCTTTCGCTGCAGCATTCTGTCCTTTTTCTGGCTCTAAGTTATTTACATACTTGAAATTATTTAAAATTATAAGCACAGTGGAAACTCTCTAGGATGTATAAATTGCTGTGAATTATTTCAAATTAGAGAAGAAAGTGAGGAATGATGACTCTTAGCTGTAGCATCAGCCTGATCGCCAAGTTCATGGACAAATCCCTTCATAAACACAAAATGCTGTACCAAGGCTTCCTTAATGCTTCCCCTCCAAGGATCAGAGTAAAATCCCTTTTAGCAGGGTCACAGGGAAGCATACTAGTGGTTTCTGGCATCCATGAAACAGGTGCAAATCAAATTTACCTGTAGATCCTTGTGCAAAAAGAACTAAATAGCTTAGTTATAGCACATAGCTACTTTGCTGACACAGAAAAGTGGGTGAACAGTTTTAAGGACAATTTTATTTCAACATTTTGGAGCTGTGTTTGTTAAAGTCATTGACAACTTTTTGAAGCACACAGCAAAAGACAGAAGGATTTGGGGACTTTTAGTCAATGCTGTTCCTGCAGTGCTGTGACTCCCTTAATCCTAGGGAATATCACATCCAGCTGGCATAAATATCCTTCACCATTTGTTTTTCTGTTTCTTTTTCTTCCCCATTTCCTCATTTCTCTATACCACCAATACACATTGTACAGATTGAATAATGAAATGTTGCTAGGGCGGAGCGTGAAGGGCAGCTCTACAGGCTTTGGGATTATTTAGCATGAAGCTGTTATCAGAAGGTGTTTTTAAAGAAAAAGTGTTTTCCTCACAGGCCTGGTAAATAAATAAAGAATTTCTGGTTGAATCTGTAAGTTCCTGCAGGGACATGTTGATCCTTTGTCTCATGTTTGTTTTACCTGCTTCCCACTGGAGCATATTGCTAGTGCATGAGTAGATTGCTGTCATATGGCCCCAGAGAAGTTGCTTCAGAGATGAGTTCTATAGCTCCTTGAGAGGGAAATTGTATTTAATTTTTGCTAATAACATGTATTTATTTTTTGATAATAACATGTATGTATTCTTGTAACTTGAGAGAGGTTACTTTATCTATGAATCCACTGACAGAGGTAATATTTTTTTCACCAGCCAAGTTTTTCAACTACACTAACAGTACCAAGGGTGCCAAATTTTCTCATTTTCACTCTCTTTTCTTAGGTAAAGCACTTGCTCAAATGAAGGCAATACTGATGTGAATTTAGACTAACTGGGGAATTTTTTCATCATAAGTAAAATTTTGAATAAATTTTTTTAGGTACTGGAAATGCAGTGCTACTATGCCTGTTTCTTTTTCCTTGCTTTAAAGCCAACAAGAAGACTAAGATGAGGGAACACTGGGATGGGAAGCAGAATTGGATGTGATTGACTCTGGGTCTGTAGCACTAGCAGAGACATTGGGTGCAACTGACCTTTAGTTGTAAATATTCTCATAATTCCTGAAGCTCAAATGGAGTCATAACCCTGAATTTGGGAGTGGCTGGACCAGTGCTCAGTGTCTGGGGAATGGAAGTGTCTCACTCCATCCCGGGCCAGCACTTCCAGTGACTTGAAGATGACCTGACAAAAGTCACTGGGGTTTTTTTTTGGGATACTGACAGGGCTAGAGAACTTTTGCTGCTCTGCTCACCATGTTACAAACCATAACTGGCCTGAGAAAGCTGACTGCATGGGTGAAGGTGCTGTTCCTGACATAGGCAGCCCTACAATTTTAGAAACTGATGCTCAACCCCAACTTGTGCTCAATAGCATTTTTTTGGAGCGTGTAGGAAAAACAACTCTTTTCTTCATCTCACCATTCTCCCAGCTTGTGTTCTGGTCTCACTCTGTTAAGGACAGAGTATCTGCCATACATCCAGAAGATAGCTCTAGCATGTGGAGGAGCAAGAATGACCAAATGACAAGACAGACACCCTCTGTAAAATGCCTGTGAAGTCTCTGGTGGTGGCAAGGTGATTCTGGCTTGATACAAATGTAGTATTTTGTTATGCCACTTCCCTGCCTCCTGGCTACCAGGTCCCACGGAAGCCACAGCTGTCACAGGAGCTCCCTGAACACCTGGGTTGATCTTGTTCTAAGGAGCAAAGGGGAAAAAAAAGGGCTTTGGAAGGCGTTCATCCTCGGGGCTCAAGGCTGCTGAGGTCAGGGGAAATTACACTGATTGCAGGAAGACTGAATATTAATTTGTTTCAGAGGGGCTATCTTGTACAATTATTTTCTTACAGAAGCTCTGGTCTTATTGGGCACTCTGCTGTGTGTTCCTGTTAACTAAGGTTTGCTTTTGATGGAGCAGGCATGCTTGTGTAAGTTCCACTACCTTTCTGTTCTAAATGGCTGATTTCACAAAGGAAACCTTTTTTAAGCATTAATAACATTTCCTGTGATGAGCTCAACAAATGAAGGAGTCCCTTAAATATCTGCCTTCCCAACAGCTTGCAGAATGAGGCCATGACTTTGGGAGTTATTTAAAGTAATACACTTTAATTGCATCCTCTAGCTGGGATCTTCAGTACAATTCCTTTCAAGGTGACCTTTGCACAGTTGTGTCTTGTCTGGACAAGCAGTGTTGTCACTGTTAATAACAGCACTCATTGGAAAACTTGCATCACCCATGTTAGGTCTGCTGGCATCCTATAAAAATGCAGTGGCTGGGTAGGTGTCAGTAAACTGCAACGAGACTCTCCTCGCATGGAAGGCAGTAGTAGAGTTCCTAATGTGCTTAAATTAGCCAGGGCTCCCTTGCTTAGTCTTTAACTGGGGGACATGAGATGGGCAGCACTAGGAGGGCACAGTTCTACCCTTGTGTCATGCACTTTAAATACTGTGCTTGTCACTGCCCTCTTGTCTTTGACCAGAAAATCAGGGACAAAGTTCCTCAGTGTAAAAGGAATGTGTTTGTTGCTTCAGAGTCTATCACACAGTCTCAAAGACCGATATGGAGGCAGAACTGGTTCTCTCTGTTAACTCATTTTACATACCAAAACTGCCTCAAGGCTGGTGTGTGCCAGCTAGGGAGCCTGCTTTTCCTCAGCTGCTGATTTTGGCCAGTGATTTACCTCTATGTAAGGCAAGTGGTTATGGAGAGATAACCAAATCAGAATATTATTTTCCATGCTTTGCACTCCCATTGACAGAAAAAAACCAGTCAGTTTTAGGAGAAGTTTTTGTCCGATAGATTTCTGGCTCCTCTCTGAACTTGGCTGCCAGTTGATAGCTGCTCCAGGAGCTGCTGTGATTATAGTTGAGTTCCTGTTGACTGTCATCCACCTTATAACCTCTGCAGCTGGCAGTACTGGTGGCAGGCACAGCAGAGATGTCCAGGACTGAAGGAGGAGGAAAAATAAACAGCACACTGAGAACAGGATGTGACTGTCCTGCTTCCATGATTCATATTTTGAGCAGCATCCCTTAGACCAGTACGGCCCAGTGACCAGGTCCTTGGCCCACTGGTTTCTCTTTGAGGTCCAGGAGACTTTCTGATATTAGTGTTATTTACAAGGAAACTGCTTTTGGCCTGTTTTTTCAGGAACTCCCACTCTTGGCTTTCTTGTGAGGTAAAAATTTCTGCTTCAGCAAGGGCTCTCAAAGGGGCTTTGTAGTGCTGCAGCATTACCTGGGATTTTGATGTAAAAGTCATTTAACATTAGAGGCTGCCTCATTTTACAGCAGTTCCTCTAGAGCTGGTCTGTGCATTCATGAGAGAAATGTGGTGAGGTTTCTGGTGAAATGCTCATCCAGTGTCCACTTCCATACAGTGCCAAGGTCTCCTCCTCCCATGCCATCTTCTGCTTCAGCTTTTCAGTCAGCTTTAGCATTTTCTGGCTGCTGAATAGTTACAGAGCTTTGTCAGGGACCTTTTGGGATGGCACATCTCTGAGGGCACCGGGCTCATCTCTTGCCCACTGACACCTCTTGTTTTCCTTTCCAGCATCTGAGTGCCTTCCAAGTAGATTTTGGTTCTTTTAAACAGCCAGCAAATTTTCAGCTGCTGCTACACAAACTTGACTGCTATTTTCATGCTCTTCTTGAATAGTTACCATCCTTACTTACAACCCAGAGAATGAAAGAGGAAAGCAGAAGATACTTATTTGTGAGGGATGCAAGAGGAAAATTAGTTTTTATGGTGTACTCACAGTGTCAAAACCTTCTAATTTTTTCTAATGAGTAATTGCCCAAACACAAGCTATGAAAACATATAGATGTTTTTTCCTTTGGTCTCTTCAACCTGTAAAATTGAGGATTCACCCATTTCCCTGAAAATAAATAATTTTATGGCTATTTTTTAAATTACTTGCATGCATCCTTTTGGAAAGACCAAATCCTTACAACTCCCAAGAGGCTCTGCTGCACCTGACAACAGTTTTAGTCTGTTTCCTTTTCCATAGCTAGGTTTAGCTCTTGATTTTTCTTCATCTACTCTCCCAGGCAGATCTCACAAGTAGTTCAGATGTTTGTGTTTTCTTCCTGCCTGTGTAGAAATGAAGTGCAAGATTTATATTTATTTATATTTATCAAATTGGTGTGACAAATACCAAAAGATTAAAGAAAACCAAAAATCCTCTCTGAAGCTTCCATGCCATTGAAATACTCACAGCAGAAGTGAATATTTGCTGAGATGGAATTTATCAATAATCACAGAAATCTCTGCAAGGATTTGAATTTTTCACGTATGTCATGTGAGCTCCTTTTCCAAAGAGTACCATGCCATTAACTTGTCTGCTGACCTGTATTCATGTAGTTGTAGAGTCTGTGTGCATGGAAGATCTGCAAATAACCAACAAGATGAGCCTGCCTTCAGATTTTGCAATGGAAATACATGGCTGGGGTAGCAGTCAAGGAAACGAACAGCTGTGGAAAGGCTGAACTGTCAGTGACAGAGCAGGAGCGAGCAAGGGAGGAGAAGTAAAAGCTGTTGGCTCTCAGTCACAGGCTGACCTTGACATCTGCCTGCTCCTTTCCCATAGACAATATTTTGCAGGAGAAGCAGCAGAGAAACAGCTTGGAAGAATGTTGCTTTGAGGGCTTTGAGCTTGTTAGTGTTCAGGATCACACAGAATCACAGGATATGATTCCATGCAGGTGTTTTTATTGAGAGCTCTGGGAATCAGGGGTCCAGACCCAAATCTGACTCTGACATGGCTTTCGAGCTGAATGTATTTTATATTCTATCATTATATAACTTACATATTAATTATTAAACTTATATTGTTCTATTGTATACATTGACATGAGTTTCTTGTGATCTTTCTTAGGTCCCTGACCATAGTTTCTCATGATTATTCTTACGATGAAACAGTAATTATATTTAATTACTAAACAATCATCACATCTAACAATTATATCATTTATCATGTACTAGCTACATAGGTGCAGTTCTAGCAAAGTACAAAGTCTTTGTGTACTTAGGGTGTTTATTTTTCCAGGGCCTACTAAGCTTAATTTTCCTTTTAACCCTAAATCCCCATGATTTTAAAACCCTTTTGCTATCAAGCTGACATGTTGGAAATGAATGTAGATGCTGGTACATGGAAGCAGGAGGTGATTGCTTCGTTCTGGGTCAAGGTGCTAACCTTGAACCAGTAAGGCTGCAGGGGTGAATCTCACTGTCTCTGTAGGGCTGTTGTAGGGTCTGTCCTTACCCCTGGAAAGGCTAGGGACCCTGTAAAGTGATTGAATCTGCAAAACCAAATAAGGGGAAAATTTTAGTGTCTCAAAATGTTCAAGAACTCCTCGCCATGATTGCACTGCATGAGTTGAGAGAGAAAAAAAAGCCTGCCTGGAACCGAGCAGCAGATAAAAAAAGACCTGAACTCTCCCAACAGTATCTTATCTCAGATAATCTTTTTATATTACATTGATTTCCTTAGGCAGAAGATTAGGCACTTTTAAATGAATTGTAGTGATTTTAGTTTCTGCTATCCTTGCATATTGCTGCAATTATCTGCATGGTCTCTTACTTGCCCTGCTGCCACCGCAGAGCTGAAAAATTTAATAATGGTTCAAACAAAACCTGCTTATTCTGTATTTGTGTCTGATATATCATGATCCCATGGAATGAGCGCCTTGGGTATTTAGATGGAATTAATTTCGTACTTCTACCCAAACAAGATCTGCTCACCACTTGTCAAAGACATTCCAAGGTGAATTTTAGATGGAACTTGTAGTGGCTTTTTCCTTCAGGTAAATTCTACTTTATTTGGGGAAGTCTCTCTAAGTCCCTAGATGACTCTAGTGTGTCATCTAGCAGTGTCCTAAAGGCTGTATTGAATTATTGAAGAAAAATGTATCTGATCTGTGGTCAAGGTGTTATAAATCAATGGCAGCATTCAGACAAAGCATCCTAGCTGCAGCCTAGGCTAAAAGGATAACTCAGGAACTTAAATTCCAAAATTAGAGATTGAGCAAAGGAGTATTTTTATTAATTTTTAGGTGTTATGAGGGCATGCAACCTTTTTAGACTGTTTCCCTTGAAAGAAGAGGCATCACAATCTGCACTAATGCTAGAAACAGCCCTAACAGCTGTACTGCTGGAGGTCAGCAATTCTGCAAGTCCCTGCATTGTGCTGCTTGGATTTACTTTGCCTGGCCCCAGCACACAAAGGGTGGCCCACCTCAGCTGCCCAGAGGATCTCAATCACATGAGATGCTCTGATACTTTCTCACCAAGAGTTTCTCCTTTCTATTAACTGGCTCTCCAAACTGATTGAATTTAATGAGAGTTTTGCCACTGACATCATGCCTTTGATTTATACCCTTAGTACATAACACATTGTTTCAAATGTGAGTCTTAATATCCTTATTCAGTCTGCAGCTCTTCCAAGTTAAATACCAATAAACAGAGGGAAGGAAAAAATCCACAAGACAAGTTCCGTGTCTGTTAGAGGCAACTCTTGACTAATGCAAAGAAGCAGTAGGAAAGGGTGCCTTGGCCTAGGAATTCAGAGTCTGAGGGACTCTTTGCAGACAGACTGTTGCACAGCTGAGTTATTTTCTATCAGAAATGGCAACTAAACCTCTATGCAATAGTTAGACCAGTAAGAATGCTAACGGAATAAAAGCCTTGTATATTTATGTTAATTAACTCTGTCAGTCACAGTATTTTTCTTCTATTTTTAGTGTAGATTCCTGAAGAAATGAGGCTCATACAGTTGCCATGGTTGTCTGTCCATCTGTTGGTCCTCCCCACCCCCCACTCCTCCACATAATTTTTCAAAATGTCAGCAAATTTCAGCCAATCTGGAAAGAAAGGAAAACCTCCCAAAGACATTACCATTTTTATGAATTTCATGAAGTCTGGTGGAAATTTTCCAAAGGCTTGATTAATGCCCCCTCAAGGTAAAGCTGTGATCGTTCAGCCATTGTCCTTTCATTTTGTCCCAAATGTACAAAAGCCATCTGCCCTCTCCTTGTGTGACAGATTTTAAACCAGCTAGAGAATAGGCTGTTTCTTGCTTGCCTCAAAGCAATGGAAAAGTAAAGGTTTTGTGGGAGCCAAAGATGTCACTGGAGACTTGTAACTGTATGATGTCAGATGGGAAAGAGAAATAAATGAGACCACCAGGATGAACAGGTGACAGCAGTAAGGGAGGGATACCCATGAGGTGTCATTCACTGTCAGATTTTCAGGGACATGACTAGTTTTGAAGGATGAGTAAACATCAGAATACCTGAGAATACTGTCAATGAGGGGTGCAGGGTAAACCCAAATGTGTAACAGGGTGGTAGGAAGCTGGTTTCAGCATTATTGTGGGGTTATGTAACAAATCCATAGGAAGCTGAGTTTCATTAGCTCAACTGCCAACAGAAAAACTTGTCTTAGTGAGATTTTGTTGGCAAGGTTAGATGAGGGAATGACTGAAGTTATTCAGAAAATATGCTCTCATGATTTCTTTGGGGTTGTGCAATTGTGCTGATAGAGATAACTATTGGAATCTGTGGTATTGATGATTCTGAGATTGTAGAAAGTCTCTGTCTTTCAGCCCCGCTGCCAAAGAAGAAGCCATAATTGGTCTGTGTTGGTTTCCAGGTTGTTTATTCTGTTTATCTCTCACATGTTCTGCTGCCCTGCCCAGCTCTGTCCTGCAGGGCAGCGTGTGGGGCTCTGCCCTCAGTGGGATGTGACAAACATTAAATACCAGAAACTCCCTGGGCTGGATTTACAATAACGTGCCAATATCTGTCACCTACGTTGGACAGTGTGTCCCCAGCCTGAACCAACAGAAAAATGCCAACACCACAGTGAAACATGGAGGGCATGAAGGAGGAGAAAAAGGACAAGACACACCCAATTTCCTCCATCTTGTCCCCTTTGGACCCCTTATCTAGAATCCTAAAATTTTACTTTTGCACCCATGCCACACTTAATTATTACTTATATCAAACACTCAGAGCTGGTAATTCATGCTGTAAAATTGAAAACTCTTTTCCATGGACAGAGATCACAGACAGTGTCTCTGGGGGCTCTGTCCAGGGGGGTTCCTGACCCCTGCCAGGGTCCCAGCCTTCCAGGGCAGCCAGAGGGAAGCCCTGGATTCCCACAGGTAACAACTCTTTTTCATGATAAATTATGTCCAGAAAGTATAACTACCCTCTTCCTCTGCCTTCCTGGCAGCACCCACTGGCTTTCCTTAATTCCCGGACTTAGTTCTTCTTAAAAGCACAATTGTCTTGCTGTGCCACAAAGGTGGAGCTGCAGTGATTAAATGGAGTCTTTGTGAGCAGCTCCTTGGCTGATGTGAGGAGGACCCTGCTTTAGAGCTGTGTGGATGCCTATTCTTACTTGGATGGCAATCAGCAAGCCTTGGTGGGTGAAGCACTGCCTGCCTGTGTGTCCTTAAGGAGCTCCAAGAGTCAATTCAGTCCAGACAGTAAACAATGAATTGCTGACACTTTCAGCTCTGCAAGAGCTCAGAAATACCAGCATGAACATCTGAGCCATATCAGTGGAAGCACACAAGGATTACATTCTTTTGGTGATGGCTGCATTTGTATGTGAATAATCTGATGGGAGCCTGATGGTGTCCAACACATCCATTCTTGCCTTGTGGTTCTTTTGCCATCTCAAATGTTGTTAGTTATAATGACACAATTATCCCTTATATATTCAGTTAGACATGTGGGTTGCATCCTGCCCCCCCCCCCTTTTTTTTTTTGCGTTATAATTAATTTCCAAGAGGCAGCAGCTTTAATGCTTGGGTAGTTTTCTGAGAAGCTGGGACTGAAAGAAGCTTTTGGGAAATGACAATTATATGTCCGTGGCTTTTATTTGGTATGCTTTATTTTAGTCTTTGTCTGGGCTGAAAGCTCTTGTTCACTGGCAGAAGATGCATTGAATCAGTGAAATTAGGCAATTTGGGTGTCATCCCTCCCCCCCAAATCATACAAAGGACTTGTATATTGACTGACAGTAAAATGCACTTTTTTTTTTTTCTGAATTTATACAAATTACTGGTGCAAAAAAAATGAATACTCCTTTCCCCTATTCTCCAGGTCATTGACTGAATCCACATGAATTTTTGCTGAAGTTTTATAGAAGATTATATGCTATGAACAGAAAACTTTGTAATGTTTTTATCAAGATGTGACTATTTAATCAGTGTATCTAGGCAAGCAGAAAAAAATTACTAGTGGCTTGGAAATGATCTTGAAATCCTCTTTTATATTCCCCTTTCTGTTGGCAGCTCAAGGTGGCCCATTTCTATCTGGGGGATCTTGTGTTACCCCTATCCAGGACTACCCATATGGATGCATAAGGATTCTGCAGTAGCTTTAAACAGTAGTAAAAGAAAACATCTATAGAGACTTGTCAGAGATCATATAAGCTGTTATCTTTTAAAGCTTGATATTTGCAGTTAGTTGCCCTCATGTTATGTTGTGGTTTCATGGCATCATTGTGAAAAACAAATAAGAACAATTTTCACATTTATAAAGATCCAGTGGGGATTCACTGAAGTGAGGGCTCCCAGCATCAAGAGAAAACCTGTGGGTTTTAGCTGTAATTTATGGTGCCTTTTTGCACAACAAATCTAAGGAAAAAGTTTTAAGAGCATATGAGAGCTCTTGCATGCCCTGCCTGAGTGGAAAGTTTCATTATTATACTGGAATGATTAAGAGAAGCATTTTATTTCCAAGACAGAATGGGGACACATCTCCCTCCATCTTCTCATAGTGCAGGGAGCAGCACTGATTCCTGCCATGCTGATTAAGGCAGCTTCCCTCCCTCCCTCCCTCCCTCTGCTGAGGAGCAGCATATTACTTGAATTAACAGGGAGAGCAATCAGTACTTCTTGTAAGTTGTTTCACCCCTCCAGTTAAGCTCAACTTCACGCCAGGGCAAAGCCAGTGCTTCCATCACTTCTGGAAGTAACTATTTCTCTCCAAGAAAGCCCATAGTAGCTAGAAAATTAAAAAAAAAAAAAAATTTAAAAAAGCACTTGTAGGTCCCTTGGTTAATCTCTGACTCCTGCTATTTTTTCTTTTTTTGGTTTTTTCTTAGGTGTGTTTGAGAATAATGTGTCTATGCTAGTTTTACCTGTCTCTTGTGAAAGGTTTCCATCCCTAATTTTAAATGAAGTAGTATTCCCAGATGAAAAGGCTAATCTACTGGCAAAGTCAATGATATAATTTGTTTATATAGATTCTATGTTACTAAAAGGTGGGGGTGGGAAGACAAGAAAATTCCTTCACCATCTTGTGCTTTTTATTTGTCAAGTTGTACATGCTGTCAGTGAAGCTGTGCTCTGGAATGGTCAGTGATGGTGTGGCCCTGAAAGGCTGTTGGTAGGGAAGAGGATTCAGGGTGTCTGCCACTCTGGTTTGAAGGACTTTGCTACATAGTTCTCATTTTCTGCATGCATGATTAAAATTAAAGGAAAAAAATAATCTTGGCTCTAGCGGTGGGAACCACACAGATGTAAACTGAATGCAACACTGATTTTATTTTTGCCTGTGTGTCACAACTTCCTGTGACCTGAAGGACAGATTTGTCTCAGAGCTTTCTACAGCACAGGCAAAGTCATCAGTTATTCTTTTCAGAAATAATGAAAGAAAAGTACCATATTCACTGTTTCATTATACACTTTCTGTGTTTTATTTTAGGTGAGTCTAACTGCTTTCCAAAATCCCAGATCTGTTGGAGATTTTATCCATTCCTTCCTTGGAAGTTGAATGGATAAAAGCAAGCATTTTCCCAAACTGATTGATGTTACCTCTCGTAAATCCAGCTAAGGCACAGGCACAGCCCATGAGGAAAGCACACGTGACCGTGTGTGCATTTATATATATTATATAACCCTGTTTGGTCATGAGATTCACAGATGCCAGCTTCCTCCCTAGTCAGGGGACTCCATACATGCATGGGCATTTCCAGAAACATTTCTGTTGTGTGATTCAACACAGATCATCTCTCTCTGTGTTTCCTGAGGATGGATTCTCCTAAGCTGGGTGGGTGCTTTGGGGGTGTATCATTGCTCCATGGCATTTCCATTAGCTGTCCATGCCTCAATAGCCCACAGCCCCTTTCTTTTATATGTGTGGGCTCCTGCTGCATGCACATTCCCTGCATTTTCACCTTCACACAGCATGCAGGTACCAACAGGCATCAGCCTGGTGCTTTGCCTCCTTCTGAGACCTCTCACAGCAGCCCAGCACAGCTGTGCTGCACCTCTGCACCAGCAGATGTGGAAAAGCCAGGCACTTCACATGCTGCCTTAACTTGAGGTTACCAGCATGAATAGGCTGGAGTTTCACTTCCAAGGAACTGAGTTCAAATTTTGGTTGCAGAGGGAATTATGTTTAAAGACCTCTTAAGTCCTTGGGAAACTTTCCAGTTTCTGGGGTTATCACTGCTTAATCATACCCTCAGTCCAGTGCAGGGTTCTCTCTCAAGTTTTCTCTCAAGATGAGGCTTGTTAAGAGACTTTTATGGATTTTTGTTTGCATGCTTGCTTTTTGAGTGGGACTCTTTCACAATTTAATTTGAGGTTGTTTGTTAAAGGTATCTGCTTTCAGAAGCTTGCTGAGAGTTTTTTACGTAGAAAAAGTTAAACATCTTTCCTCTTGGTTAAAAGGTACATGACACCAGAAAATGTATCTGGGAGAGGGAGCAAGATGCACAGAGGAGCATGTTGGCATAAGACACAGTTGATATATAATATTCAGAGGAATTTTTAATTGACATTCTTTGGACTTTGCTTATTACATGAGTATTACATTTTAGGTAGTGCAATGAGGGATGGAAGTATCTGGTGGTGTAGGCTGGTATAGACATCTTTTTGCTTGCTTTTGCATATCTCCCATGCTCAGAGGTATAGTTATGCTTTTGCAAAAGGGTTCATCCAGAAATGCAATGTATGACGAATTCATCAGCCCCTGCCTGCACCTTGACATGTAAGTTTTGGAATCAACAGTTCTCCATTTATGACACAACAGGAACAGATTTTGTTCTGCTCCAGTAGCAGCACTCAATTGAATATTACTGACTTGTTGGGAAATTAGATTATTTGTCTAAAGCTCTAGGCAAGGGACACATTTTTAAAGTAAGAGTAGAGTGTTCAAGTGATGCCAACATTAGCAATCTGTAAATTACAGATGAGGTGCACTGAGCAAAGTTATCTCTCTGAATGCTTAAATTTCTGCACATTTTGGCAACTTCTTTAAAGAAGGCAAGAGCTGGACTGTCAGCACTGATTTTAGTTTTGCAGTGCTATGGCTTTCTATTTATAGTGGTCATGAAAGAGGTCCTGAAGGCAGCATTTCTTGTCAGTGAATTAAAGATTCCCTCATATCTGCAGTGTTTGCTTTAATTTGGATATTTGTCATGGTTAATGAAAGATAGTCTGAGAAAGAGGGAGTAAGCAAAGCTTTTTGGGTCTCATCAGCTTACTTGCATCTTCCTGTTAGTGGCAAAATTAGAGCCCTGTTTGAGTGGCTCTGATGCTCTGTGGATGCCAATGTGGGAAGCTGCTCATTGCTGAGGGGATGTCACTTGGTATGGTTATTTTACAGCCTTGCATGTTAATGTGGAGACTCTGGCCTATCTTTATAGCAACTCATCAAATGTGAAGCACCTACCTCAAATGTGAGGTGGTTTCCTGATGTCTCCCCTAAGTGGAGCAGGAGATAATGCCCAGCTGGAAAGATGCAGTGCAGGGCTCTGGCTGTGCTCCAGCTGCAGAGCTGCCCACTGCTCTCTGGTGCAGCAGCTGTGCTCTTGCCAACCAGCCAAGCTCAAGTCTCCTAATAAGCACCATAGGCTTCTCATATTTAGTTGCCAATGTATACCTTTGGGCAACATTCACACTCTCCAGTGCCTGCTAATTAATTTGTTTTCTTACACTTTTCTGGAATTTGGATTGGCACCAAAGCCCCAAAGGGAAGATTCTAGCTGTCAGAAAGTGAATATTTATAATGAGTGTAAGGTGTAGATGGAAACCACATAGTTGTCATACAGCAGCTATGACATAAAAGATGCTATTTCTTCCATGCTGTTTCCCATAAGGGAAAGAGATATTTTGGGAGGGCAGAAGATGTGATTACAGAAGACAGCTACATGGAAACTGTCACTGAATGCTTCACATGCTGAAATAGAGTAGTGTGCAGGAACAAGGCTGTGAGAAATATTTTAGTAAGTATTAAGTCCATGAATGAATAACAAAAATATGTAAGTATTGATTAAACATGGCTGGCTAGCCTGTGTCACATTGTCCAGTTGAGGAACACAGGATTCAGAGTGGGAAGGTGAGGTTTTCCTTCTGGACCTCAAACTACTGTTCTCTAAGGCCTCAAATTGTATTTTCCTCCGATTTCATACCCTTCAGACCAGCAACAGGTGCCTCAGCTTCCTCATTTCTTAAATGCTGCTGTTTGCTAACATAGTCCCAGACTGTTGATTACAAGTTACATATAGGATCCAGGTCTGAATATTATGGAAGTCTGAGATATTCATTACCATCACTGTTTTTAGGCTCCTGGCCCTTTGCTGAGCGACAGCAGACTTTGCAGCCCAATGGGAACCCTCTATTTCCTTTCCCAAGATTTCCTTTCTGTGTCTGGGACTGCTCCCATCAGCCTCAGAGCCCTGGTGCTCAGGGCTTGCCTGCCTGCTGTGATGCCACCCCTGCTCCCAGGCTGTGCACCCTCACACCTAGTGCCAGGATCCTTCAGGCAGTGTCAGCTGTTGGAATGGCTTGTTAATTAACTATAGGGCAGCAGCTCTTTAAGTCTGGTCTAATGACCATACAGAGTAATCCTACCACGTAGCATCTTTCTCCATAATGGTACCACGTCATGGGTCTGTATATCAAGGAACCCTTTGTGCTCCCTGTTGTCAGTAGATATGGTGAGCTCTACCCAGCTGCTCCTGCAACGTCCTGTTTTCCTCATGATGCTTCAGAAAATCTCTGCTATCTTAAGAAGTGCCCTTGAAATGGTTTAAGAGAAGTAAGTAAATCTATTTTAAATATGCTGTACTACTGAAGATGATCTGCATAATGAAACAAGACAAAAGTGTGCAGGTGACTAGTAGAGGGCAAGGACATAAAATAGGGTGATGTACAGCTCCTTTAGCACCTGCAAGTCCTCTGTGTTGAGTGCAAACCCTTGTGAGGCAGAAACCAACACCTCGAGCCTCCTTGCAAGCAGTGGAGTTGCAGGGAGGTGGTGGCAGTCATTTGTGTGACTGATTTTTCGTGTCCCCACTGTGTAACTGCAGAAATACCAAGCTGTAGTCTCCAGGCCTGCACTGGAAACACAGAGACAGCCCTTCCCTGGGATGCAGTGGGAGGTGTGGGGGCTGCCTCCTGCTCCGTTTTAGCAAGAGAACATCTCTACAGCTCCCCATACCACCTTCTGTAGAATGACAACCAACATATGACTTGGGATTGAAATCCTTGCAGCTGATGGAAAAACAATTAAGATCTCATTAAAATTCTACGTAGAGAGCCAAGAAAAGGAAGATAATGTCAGAGGAAAGGTGATACGTAGGACAGTACAGAGAATTCTTTTAAGTTAAGCCTGTCATTAGGCAGGAGCACAGAAGGTGCTAATTGTACAGTGCATTTCATTCATCCCACAAAGAATAATTAACACTTTCCCTTCTGCCTGCACTGAAAGGAATGGATTCAATACATATGCTCTCTTGTTAAGGCAGGAGTTGGCATATTCTGGGTCCTTATGTGCAGAAGAATTTTACTGCTGAGTTTCTTCACCTGCTGACTGTTGAAAAGGAAACATTATTAATCATGTGAGTGAATGCTGATTTCATTAATGTCTTTGTGTGTTTTCATCTCTTGCTGTTACAGAAATTATTGACCCAAGAACAAGCATGAGAACTGGCTTTCAGATAAACACAGGATTAAATATTACCCAAAATAGGGAAGAGCTGACCGGAGATTGCTCCTACCCTGGAAATCTGCATAGATGTACTGGAAGGGATGGAGAACAGTGCAAACAAGGACTTCTTGGGCCTGTGTGGGCTTCCAGCAGCCTAGAAGGGTGCTGGGGATTTTTTCTTAAGATTTATTTCCAGGCTGATTCAGCTATTGACAGAGAAACTGAAACTCTTGCAACGTTAGACTGCCTTGCCACCCTGAACACTCCTAGTCCTGAGCAGTATTATTGTGACAGAGGGACAACTGCTTTGCAAAGCAAGTCTTAGCCCCACCAGGTCCAGTTTGAGTGTTTGCACAGAGCTTCACTTTGAAGTTTGCACTTGAGCCTCCCACACTCATGACATTGAACTAGTGGTGTTAGTCTTCACTCCCTTTTGAACTAGAGAAGATGTCATTGCATCTCACTACCCCGCTGATGCTGTACTCCAGTGGTGACTGTGCTTCAAGGCTGGGGTGAAGTGATCAATGTCCGTGTAGTCCTTCTACTTCACAGAAATCATTCAGATCGACTAGTTAAAGATTACAAAGCAGTCTGGCATTGGTGGCTGCAAATTCTACAGAGAAAAATAAGATACTCTACACACTCTGATATTTTTGCCAGAGTCTCTGTAAGAGAAGATGTGTGTGTACAAGCTTGTGTACTTTGTGTTAATTGAAGTTCTTCATCCCAATTCCTGCCTGAGACAGCCCAAAGAACCACGGGTTGGTCTACCTGTGACTAGACAGCCATTATTTGGACTTCAAGCAGTCTATTTGCATTTACAGATTGATCACCATCCATCTGTGATGCTTATGTTCCTCTGAATGCACCAGGAAGTAAAAATGCAATGAAATGTGATAATCAGGCAGAGGGAAGGTAGGGAAAGAGGTGCCTTTGGTGCTGTGCTGAGTTAAAGTGGATGTGGTTGCTGGTGGTGAGAGCAACTGAGTAGGTGCTGGTGATAGAATATTGGTAGGCCCAGAGGCTGCTTTTAAACCTTGTTTTGTTTCTCTGGTTGAAGTGGAAGAAACATATCTAACATACAGTCCTTTCCTACAGGCTCATTGACTTGAAAGTTAATCATAGTTCTGGCCCCAGATGGTTACAGTGAGTCTGCTTCTGTGTCTGTGGGAGTCCTAAAGGATACTTGATAGCTGTCCAAGTAAGAGCTTAAAAATTGAATCAAAAAGGCAAAGTAACTAGATAGCATAATCCAGAATGATCCCAAAGGAAATGGAGGTAGAATTAAGTGTTTCAAGGCCTCAGTAGTGTCCCATAGATTTCACCTGAAATAGGTAGAATTGTATGGCATGCATGAAGAGTTACTCACAGTAGATGTGCACTGAAGTTGTACCTTCATATTTTCATCAAGGAAATCCTGTAGAAAGACACTTCCTGCTTTGCCATGGACAGGAATCTTAATACTACATGCTATGTAAAGAAATGGAAGCAAAAATATTTTTTTTGCTATATATATATCATCATATCATATCATATCATACATCTTATCATCATCCTATGTTATGTTGTACTGTATGTGAACTTGGTTGTACATACTTGTCTGTATGTATGTTTGTTTTGCAAATTCATTTACAAACAGCTAGCACTTCCATACCAGAAGCTTTTGGTAAGTCAAGGAGAGTAGTGCAAGCTACTTACAGTCTCCTTATGTCCTCCCTGTAATCCTAGGCAAGATAAATATAGAAATCTCTAGGGCTGAGATGTGAGATGCAGTATTGATGAGGAAATGTGGAATTTGCCTCACTCGAAATATCATTAGGTCAGCTGGTGAATTAAGATGGAGATGGAGCTAAGTGAAATCCTGCTGAGGTGGGGAGGGAGGGATTTGTGGTGTGTGTGTGCTGCTGGGTCTCTTGCAGGCTTGCAAAAAGGCCAAAACAAATGAGGTCTGAACTGTGGAAAGTTTCAAGTTATATGAAGCTTAATCCAAAGCTCGGTGAAGCTGAAGAAAATCCCCCATGGTGCATGAATATTGCATGTGCTATGGGACTTCCTTTTTTTGAAGAGCAATTACCTCAAATGCAGGGACACAAGAATTCCACTAAACCTCAGCCTTACTCTGCATGAAGGTTACAATGGCTAAGAAGGGAGGAAGGAGCTGCTTTTTCTCTCAAGGTGAATATGATAGAGTTAATTTCTAGAACAATTTCTTGAGTCACATCCAAGGTCTACACTAAGTTACAAGAGATGAAGAAGATGAGAAGTCCATGTGCAATACCTGCCGTGAGTAACCAGAGAGGGAAATAGGCATGATCCCTTGCTTCATCCTCACAGCTTCTGTTCAGGAGCAGCAAACCATCACAGACAGTCAGCAGCTGCACATCTGTCTTGGATGCAACACATTCCATCTCTTCTGGAACAGACTGTAAGCATGAAATAGTGCAATGTAAGTAAAACCTTTAGTGAAGTTCGAGTTTTACAGCTACATTTACTAATGCCCTGTGAACAGGAATAGTGTTTTGCTTTGCCATTGTAATAACCAATGGTATTTGGAAGTTGTTCTATCAGCACAGAACCTCACTGTTGCAGCCTGGAAAACCCTCTCTTGCTGTTAAGACTCCAAGAAGGACTGGTAGCCATGGATGTGACCACTGGGCAAATGATCCAGCACAAGTCCATTGAGCAAACAGGCCACGTAGGTACATGGAAATCAGCAAGCTGTAATACACTACCCTGGGAATAACTAACATGGAATGTGACACCTCTGGGGACCAAATGGTAGTGCAAAATATGCCTGCAGAACTGTGAGCAACCCAAAGGGATAACCATCTGTACTTACAATATGCAATTAGTAATTTGCGATTACTAATGCCACACTCAGCAATTATGTTTTAATTTTTTTTTTTTTTTTGCTTAACATGTGGCTGAGGACAGATTTATGATTTGATTTTGACTCCTTAATGAATTGCAGTAATTCTGGCAGTTATTAATTGTGAAAATGGATGTGCAGGATTTTATCTCTCAGGATCCAGTCTGGTTTTTATGTCTGCTATTTTATTCCTCTGTGATTGCTCTAGGATTGACTTTGCTTGCCAATAGTTACAAGTTAAAACCAAGTTTTAATATATTTCTTGGCTTAAACATAAGACTGAGGGCAGGGGTTGTTTCATTTATGATTTGTATGGGGGGTTTTATCTCCATCTTATGTTTTTTTTTCCTATTAATTTCTAATTCAGTTGCTCCAAGTCTTTGGTATATCGATCTGTTTCATATTAAAGGAATAATAGGAATTTTCCCTGAATAAGCAACACTTGGTGATGTGTGTTGTATTTAGGCAAGAAGGAAGAATCCAAGAAGAAACAGTTCTTCACAGGGAAGGGAAGAAATGTCAGCAGTGAAGCAACATTGCAGTGCTATGAGGATCTCAGCCTGATGGGGTGGTGAACAGGAAAATGTTGGCCTTTGCTGACACTGAACCTCTCTTTTCCTTCCTGGAGGAATGTCTCCACTGCTGAGGGCAGCAGTCAAAGCCAGAACCAATATCAGGGATTGAAGAAACTACAGGAAAAGAGGAACTTCTACTCTGCCTACGGCAGAGAGAGAAGATTTGGATTAGCTGCCTAAGTCAAGGTCAGATGCTCTCTAAGAGAATATCAGAGGCATCATCTGGGGGAAGAATCACAGAATGGGTAAGGTTGGAATGGACCACACTGGGTTACTTAGTCCAACCTCCCTGCACCACACCTAATTAAGCAAAGAGCATACACACAAAAGGAATACAAAACATTGACAAGTAGAAGGTCTCTAATTGCTGAAGCAGTTACAAGCCAGTGGGAGAAATGGGAAGAAGAAAACTACCTGATTGGAAAGTGGAGGTGGAGGAGATGATCTCAAGTCTGTCTGGGTTTTGTGCCTCTGATAGATTCAGAACTCAGCAGTTTGCTCACACTGCTACCTGAAGGCTCCCCTGTGGTGGCATTATGAGGTCCTGATACTTTGTGCAGTTTCCCACTGCCCTGCTGATCTTCTAGTGCCAGTGTCTGGCAGAAAGCATTTTGCAGATCCTGCCTTGTAAAGGATCTTGGGACTTTCCAAAGGGCTCTGACCTGCTCAAGAGCAGACTGAATTTATAGTCAGCCCAAGCTGAGGTGAAGGAAACCTGGACTTCAGATGCTGGAGATTTTCAAGTTCAAAGCATCCTTGGGTGCACTGTAGCAGGCAGAGCCTAGACAGAGCCTGGGAGCCCCAGTCCTTTGTGAGCTTTGCAGTGGTGAGTTCTGGTGAGTGGATGTTCTGCATCCTGTGGGTTTCCACATACTTTCCAGTCTGATGATTCTGAACTCACAGAATTCAGCAAAGCACATAAATGGGCTTTGCTGAAGTGGGAGAAGGTTCAGACTACATTTCTGCAATGCTGTATGAATGTTCCTTTACCCTTGTATCTCCATCCAGCCACCAGCCAAAAACTCTGTGTGAAATGGGTTCTTGATGTCAGTGTAGAGTGGCAGGTGATTCCCTTATAATTTGGGGTGAGTTGAGGCTTTAATTGTGAAACCTCACAGGCTGGAACTCTGAGGAGAAGGGAGAACATGCAATATTCTTTCAAAAGGTTGTAAAGTTTCCTTAATATCTCCTCCCCAGAGCCATGTGGAAAATTCACTAACCTAAATGCTTTCCAGAACTTTTGCTGCATGGAAGCATCCTCATGACTGTACTGCATGCTTTTAATTATAGTCAAAATCTGTATTTCCAATAATAATAATAAGCTGGTTGATTACTGTCACCAATTCCTTGCTGCTAGAAATGACAAAGCTTTCTTTTTTTTAGAATATTTTTCTAATGACATGATAGAAAATAAAAAAGTCTTACCATTCTTGGACCAAAATATGAGTTAGGCTAGTTCTAAAAATGAGAGAATGGAAAAGTCTACTTTCAGCTCTTGAAAAATTATTTTTAAAATATGAAGTCACTGTATAAAATGTAATAGAGTAAGTGAACATAATCTTAGTTGCTCAGAGATACAAAGTAAATTTGTGGTACAGTGACTAGTAGCAGCCCTTTGGGTAGTTCTTGCTTATCTCACAACATATTGATGTCACCACTAGGCCTGAACTTGTTAGACGTGACTGTCCAATCTCAGAGTAGATTACTGCATTAGCTTTTTGCCTTAGGACATACAAATTCGATCATTCTAAATTCACCATAGATAAATTTTTATTATACATATAAATTCCCTGTTGTGTATATCAAAACCTGACTATGACCAGATTGTCAATACACAGAAAATGAGGATTTTTTGTAGTTCTTTCATACTGCTGGGCTTGCTTTTCTTTCCCAGCCTTTGTATATATATTTTTATAAGGAGAAAAAATTATAGGAGCCTCATATTATGTTGAAAGACAAGAAAACATGGAAGTATTTGTATTGGTCTAATGTGGTGTAGAATAGCCTTTCAGAATTGAATACAGCCATGCTCTTTTGTCTTGAACTGAGGCAGACTCAAAAAAGGAATATTGGCATTTCAGAAATTATTTCCACATGCATGAGCTGCCTAGGAAACACAGGCTGAGGAAAAGTTTACAGGGATCACAAGAGAGAAAAGAGTGATTTTTAAATACCTGGAGGAGAAAATACCAAGAAAACTGTATGTTCTCTTCTGCCGAAGGCTTAATCAACTTTGGCCTGAGCCTTCTGGCTTGAGGAATTTTGGATCCTGCTACCTGAAGGACAAATACAGGCATTTGTTTCATAAAGTCTTGCCTAGTTGTAGAGCACTGCTGACTCTCTGACTTCTTTAAAAGGAGACAAGGGCTGGCTCTGTTTCAGCACTGAACTCATTCTCTGGTCTGGGCAATGCAGTGGCTCCAAAGAGGGATGAAGGAAGACTGCAAGTCATGAATGAGGACGGGGGCAAAGATGAATCTGGTCATCTTCACTGAATGTTTTGGAGGGAGAGGTTTTTTTTCTGAGAATGAAGAATGTCAGGAGACTTGGTAGCAGCTAGAGAAAATAGCATCTGTATAAAGTTGAATCCAAGTACTTCTAAGAAGAAAACAGGACAAGATATACCAAACACAATGTGGGAAATTCTCACTTGTTATTAAGATTTTTTTTTCACTGGAAGGGTGATGTAGCACTGGAATTGATGACAGGAGAGTCTACAGCATCAGCTACCTTGGAGATAACCAGATATTGACTGAATGAAGCCCTGAACAAACGTGACCTCAGCAGGCCTTACTCTGAGCAAGTAATTTTCCCAAATAACCTATGGAGGTCCCTTCCAGCCTGAATTATTCTTAGATTCTGAGCCAGATCCTACAGCTTGCAATAGACTATATTGCAAGCTGCAATAGAAGGACATTGGCTATCATGCTTGAGGATGGAGCAGTGTGAGTGTCCAATTCATGATTAGGTTGGAGTCACTCATAAATTCAATGTATTTCATGAGATAATGTCAAATTCTGTGGGGAACCCGACAGCTACAAACTTTCTGACTTTACAAGGCAAGAGATTATTTGCTGACTCATATCACTAATAAATGCTGGTATTTATTCTATCCAGCACTGTCAGATGATCCCTTTGAACTTTTCATGATGCTTTGAACCAGGGCAAAGAGTCTAGTTCCTTTGAAAAGGCAAAGGTGTTTTTTGGCCCAAATTTTCAAACCCTCCAGTTCCTCATCTGAAACTTGGTCTGCAGGGAAAAAGCATCAAGCAAATGGCAGTGGGATGGATCAAAGCAAATGCTCTGGGCTACACCCTGCTCTTGAGAGATGCTCTGGGGCAAAGATGTCTGTTGGTACTTCATCACAATGGTAATGCCCTAGGCTGCAGTGGGTGAGTTGACACATTGCTGTTTATATCAATAGTTTCTGCTGAAAGGCAAAATTCAAGGAGCAGCTCTGATATTTTATCTTATTGTTGTGGGAACACGGCCAGCATTGCCCATAATTCACACTATGGTATTACTAGGACTCTGGTATGTTGTACAGCATTTAAAAACTGAGACTGAAAACTTCTAAAATTAAGCTTAGTTATGCATGTGTTTTGTTAACCATATTATGTACTTACAGCAGCTTTTTATAACTGAAGAGCAAGATGACTTCTCATTATCTAGCTAGATAAGTGCCACTAACAAATGAGCAGTAGAAGTTTGATTTGGTCAAAAATCCTTGTTTCAGTTATATTCAAAATAGAGAATTTCATGGAGATGTGTTTTCATTTGTATTTCCATAGCATAGAAAGGAGGCTGGAGACACCAACAGCAGTACCTTAGATTGCTGCAGCAGCTGCCTCTATGTTTGTACCCCAAAAATATTCCCTTGTCTTGTCATGAGTAGTGCATGTGCGTGCCCTGTGAGCAGTTTGGTTACTCCTGTCATGCCAAGCCTGGCAGAGAGGTGGTGTTTCCTGCATGAGCTGCCATATCTTCCCAGCTCACAAGTGAAAGGCTAAACGTTAAGCAGAACCTAACAAGATTTCAGTTCTGCAGCACATTTTAATTTTCAGCAGTTTGTATTCTGCTGTATACCAAGCAGTCTTTCCTAAGGGAAAAAAGCAACATAATTAACATGGGATAGATTTCATTCAGTGTACTCTGTTTCCTTCCATAATTGGATTGCCAGAGGAACTATTTAGTGAGAACCTTTCTCACAGTATTTTTTACAATTCAAGTGTTTTTCATTTGTCAGGGGATTTTTTGTTTTGTTTTGTAGGGGTTTTTAAAATTTGTTTTCAAGAAAGCACTACTTTAGAGGTTACATTTTCTGAAGCCATTAGATTTCAGTCATTCTAGATACATAGTGAGAATGGAGGAGACAGTAAGAACTAAGAAATATTATTTTTCCCATTACTGGTAAGAACATCCTCATCTGAGTCCCATTAGAGAGGTAACTGCCCACATTAATAAAATAAACCAATATATAATTGCTACCAGTCTTAATGCTGGGGCTGAATGACCTAATTTAGTAACTCATTTATGATGTGTTTTAGTAGTGTGGCCTCTCTCATGTTACCTGAGTAAATAGAACAGATGCAGATGCTTGCCAGAGGTTCAGAGTCTCATAAATTTGTCTTACAGGCTAACCTGAATATCCCTTATAAATTCACTGGTCCTCACTTACTGGACTCAGTCTTCAAAATGGGAATGAAAGCCAGAAATGCTATATTTATACTCACAGATCCAATTGTTGTAACTCAGATCAGTTGAACAGCAAGAATAAGCTAGAGAAACAGGAGTACCACATAAATCGCCTCTTTTATTAATAATTTTCCACTGGCTTTAATTAAGCTGTCTTCTTTATCATCTCAGACATGGTGAAAAGTTACTGCACTGTCTTTGTAGAGGCCTTTTCAGTACAGATCTAATTACCTAATTGTGGGACAATTAGTTTGCAGATGAACAGAATTTTTGCTCTGTGGTTTATTTCTTTCTGTGGTTCCCTCTGAGATTTCTGTATTTTTTCTTTATGAGGGTATCCATCTTCCATGGAAATTGACTGTATGCTTTGGAGTCCATTTGCTGAGGGTGGTGAGCAAGAGCTGCTGAGTGTCAATAAAAGCAGATCCATTAAAAAATCCAGTAGTTAATCCAGTTCTCCAAAAACAACCAATGAAAGTACATTGATGTCACCCTTCAGCCCCTGTGCCACGAGGGCTCCCAGATGAAGGCACGCAGTGTTTGTGTCTTGAGCAAATCCTGAGTGTGCTGATGGCTGGTCCAGCCTCACAGCAAAGCTACTGGGCACAGTCCACCAGCAATTCAGGCTGTATGGCTCCTGTGTAAAAGGCAGCTGAGATGTGGGGCTGGCAGAGACACCACAAAATCCTTCTGTGCTTGAAAACAGTCACAAAACTTTCCAGGGGGATGGGACCCACCAAGAGTGACTGCTCTCACCAATGCTCAGCATCTTCTCTTTGCCAGTGGAAGAAATTATGACATGTGTCTCAAGACTTGTCTTTTTAATGCCAGTAATGTAATTTCTTCCTTTTTCAAATTTGATTGATTTGAAGGCCTTATTTGAGGCTGGTTTTCCATGAACATATTCATTTTTTTAGAATGAAGTCAGGTTTCCCAATTGCTTTCTTGATTAGTCTAATGAATTTTCCTCTTTTCCTGTCATCAAATGCACTTTCCCAGAGGATGGGACACTTCATTTCTGAAGGAAAATTATTCTTCTGTGGCAGAAAAAAATTTAAAAGAAGATTTTGAAAACACCTGATGATTATGGGCTTCTCAATATTTCAGGTACTCAGTTTAAAACATTGTAAAGTGGCAGCAAATGCTGATTACCTGCCCTCTGTTCCCTGATGCTATTTATTTGAGGTGTCCTAAATTAGCAAACAAGACCATCATTCATTTTTGAACCAAAATATGTCTCAGACATTCAAGTTTCTAATTCAACCCCAGTTCAGAATGCTGTCTGAATGGTGCCAAACATGAAGTTTAAACAAACAGATAAATAAATACTTGGCTCTTTTTAATCACTTCTTGTTCTCTGAACTTTCCAGGTTTGTGCTTTCAATGTAATTCTTTTTGGAGAGAGACTTCTGTATCTCCTTGCTTTCTAACTAACTAGCTAGGTTAACGTGCTAAAAAAAAAAACTTGCACAACAGAAGGAACTTTACTAAATAAGATAACTCTGCCTACAGCCTTAGCCTAAGCACAGAGACCAAAGCCTACACTCACCTTGGCTGTACATCCCAGCTAACACCAACTAGTCACTGTACAAGTGAGGTGGCAGATACTCTTCTGTACTTGCCTAATGCAAATCTTCATCTTTCTGCACAGCATCTCCTGTGATCAAGACTCAGTCCCTGTGGTGCCCAGCTGCTCATTTTTGCCCAGACATTCTGCAGGTCTCCATCATCTGTCTCAAAATTCCATGGGAAAAGGACTGGAGGAGGTAACTTCCATGCTTCACATATGAGGTAAAAATTACATCACTTTTTACCTGTCCTCTTAATATATATCAAGTATTTCCTTTTTGTAGATTTATTACTCTTGCTAGAAAATGGTGATGACAATATTTACTTCCTCCCTAGGCTTGAATACTCAAAGACACAGTGAGTTTTCACCAAATGTTCCTCAAAGAACAACTCAGTCTGAGAAATCCTCCTAGAAATCCAACACTTATGCATATGATCAGCCCTGCCAATCCACTGCAGTCTGCAAACAGCCATAGCCAGGATTCCAAACAGTTAATGTCAAACAGCTCATTTTCTCTCATCTCCATACAAATTCCTGTCATATTGCATTACATGTAAACAACTGAGAAACTTAATGACATGCCTTTCAGTCAAAAATTCATATGGCTTTTCAGTCTGAGCAGATTAATTGCAGTTTGTAACAATATGAAGTGATTCAATTTGATTAGAGTTTCTATTGTTCTTTGAGGTAAAATATTTTATGTGAGTGTAAAAGCAAGTTTTCTGCTGGCATGACTTTATTGACTTCTGTGGAAATATAAAATACTCATCTAAAATCCATAGTATATCATTGTTGGTGTGCTGCTACAGTAAAAAAACTTTATAAGCTTCTGTAAATTATATGTGCCAGATCAGATTCCAGGCCCCATGGAAATGTCATTGTCAATGAAGTGAGGCAGTAGGAATATTTGGCTTTGGAGGAGACAAGTCTGAATGAATCTTTTAGGTTTTTATAATTTTGAAGGGGTTTTCTATTTCCATTTTTTTCAGCATCCCTGTCTTCTTCTTGATGTCTTGCCCTTAAAATCGGCTTGTAATTCTCTTTAGTTTCATTCCTAGGTACTCTAGGGTCATTTCTCTGTTCTTGCTACAGACATTGCTCTGGTGTTCTGTAGTCATCCCACAGACCCAAGCCCAGAAGCCCTGCAAAACTGCTTGCTGCCAATAGGGATAATGTGAGGAACTTCCATGAAACCTCTGTGAGTACATCCCTCATTGAACCATATGTACCTCAACCCTTTAGGATGCTTTTTGGTTTTTTAACCTCCAGTTCCTCTCCTCTCTTTTTTTAAAGCAAAATATTACAGAAAAGATATTTAATTGGATAATGAATGCATGGTTTGCTTTGTTTGTCTGTTTCGGTTTTGTTGGTTTTGATTGGTTTTTTGGGTTTTTTTTGGTTTTTTTTTTTCTTTCTTTTTTTCAATAATACCAGCTTTCTTTAGTTTAGTTTTCTTTGCATAGTTTTCCAGTTTGGAGAATAACATGCTTGGGAGTGGTCATTGCTCTGAGAGGTCAGAAGTTGTTTGTGGTGTTTGGAATCCCATGGAACTGCACTGGAAGGGGGATTGAAATTTTTTCACAAATTTGTGTGCTTGCCAATGCAATTTCACTCTGTCCAGGCTGCTGGACTAAAAACAAAGGCTGCAAATATTCTGCAGAGACTGCCAATATTTGATTGTTTGGCCTCCTACTGAGTGATCAATATTCCAGCAAAGTTTCACTTCTGCAGGACTAGCACATTCTATAGAGCAGGAGATGTTTTTAGTGTAATATTAACAATATTACATTTAACTGTTACAACACTGCCTGACACAGGGGACCAAAGCAAAAACACTATATGGAAGAGTACAAGCTACTGCTCTTGGAGCTGGAGCTGTGTATTGGACAGAGGAAGCATGTAGTTCATATCACCAGTGGGATATGTTACATACAGATCACATTAAAACAGGCTGCAGAATTGAAGATGTTTAAGTCAACATGGTAAAATCCTGAAAACGTGTTAATAAATGAGGAAAAAAAAATTGCATTATCAAAATACTGAGTCAAAATTACTTTGGTATGTAATTTATCAAAATTAATTTGGTATGAGTAGAAATCCTTTTTACATAGATTCTCCATCTTTGTCCATTTCTCAAAGAGGTTTTTTTTTTATATATATCCACTCAGAGTGCATAGAAGCTTTTAGTTTTGATGCGAGGGATTTTGAAATATGCTGTTTACACGCTGCATGTAATAGCATGATTAGGAGGACAATTACTGCAAATTCTTTAATTTCAGAGGCAGCAGATTACTATTGTTACCCATGTGTTTTGTCACTTGAGGATCGGGATTTTTAAGTTTTGTTTATTTAGCCTATCTGTTTGTAAGCCATCACTCTTTAAGAAGTACCATTTTGGTCTCACATTTCAGTCTCAGATTTGGGTGACCTAATTACTTTGATTATTGAGGCCTCAAAGGCATGTAGCTCAAACTAATGAGAAAGTGTGTACAGGAGATCAGATTTACTGTCTAGTCTTGGAAAACACACAATAATTTTTTTTCTGTTTTCATCAGGATTTTTTTTTAATAGATAAGAAACTTTTTTTTTTTTTTAATAAGAAACTTGAAAATTAATGCCTAAAATCATTCCTATGAGAATGGCCTATCTGGAGCAGCTGGGTTTATATCCTCAAGGGAGAGGCTGGAGAAAGTAGAGGGAAAAACCAGGATTGATTCTGTATTGATACATTGATCTGTTTACCATCAATGCTATCGTTGTGGTGGTGACATGGGCTGTTATAGCTAAAGGCAATGAATGCAGAAATTAAGGGGTTTGATACTACAGCTTGAAATACTCAAAGGTATAGTGTTTTCAGTAAGGAGATAATCCAAAGCCTAAAAAAGCAGAAGAAAAACAGCCTTTGGCTCCAGTGGGCATTGCAACAAGCCTTCAGATGACTGGAAATCAGCAGACTTCATACTGTGAAATTCTGTATCAAGAAAATGGTCTGGGAGCAAATGGGGTGCACTGGAAAGGAGCAAAAGATGCCAAAACAAAGCTCAGAGATACTGCAAAATCAGGGGAAAAATCAAAGAGGAGGAGAGAACACTGAGGGAAAGACAGATGTGAAATGGCATAGATACTGAAAAAAAAAAAATAAAAATTCAGAAACCTCTGCCCAAGCCAAAGCTAGCAAAAGGTATGGCATGCCAGCAAGTGCAGGGCTACGGACCAAAGCTTGCCCCCATTGAAATTGCAATATTTCCTTTCTTTTCCTTAAAGGAAACTTTGTTTACTTTTGGGAAAGGAAACAAAATCTTGCGGAACAGAAAAGAAAGGCTCCCCATCACGAGTGGGGCAGAGGAGGATGACTGCTCGTGCTGCAGGTTGGTCCTTTCTTCTGCTGGCACTCTTGGCCATGAAAAACCTGTCCTTAATAGGAATGGAGGTGCTTGGAGCTGGTCTGCCTTGTAAATCAGGACAATGGAGTTTTATGTCCTCCCTTTGTTGTCATTATTGAATTTGACCCAAAACCGCTGTATCTGCACAACCTGCCTCTGTCTTGTGTGCCCTTACAAAGGCCTGGGATATCTTTGGCATTTATGCCATGGCTGCCCATGAGGCACATAGGGGTTCTGATGTCCCACCCAGCCCTCTCCTCAACCTGCCAAGGACCTGCTGCCCATGTCAGCTCCCTGAGCTGAGCCCACCTACATCAGTGATGCTGCAGCAGGGCCGAGCTCCAGCTGCCCACAGCTCAGCTTGGCCAGGGCCTCAGAGAGCCAGACCCACATCCCATCCTGTCACCACAGCCCCTGTGGTGCCCTGGCAATGGCCATGGGTTACAGGAGTTTTCTCACATGCTTTCTGTTCAAGATGATGTCCTTTGCTCACAGAATTCCATGACCATCTAAGTCTTCCCTGTCACTTGCATAAGTGACATGTGAGTAACTATACTTATTGAGAGTCAAGTAATGTGTATGAAATATGGGATAAAGTACACAGAAGTATTATATATTGTGACTTTAAGGTTGCCTCCCTGTCCTGCAATCTTCCTTTCTCCTCCCTTTCCCCTATAGTTTGGTGTCTACAAGGAAGAGGAGAAGCTGGGGGTGAAGTGAGGCGGCTTGTAAAGCAAAGAATGATAGGCAAATCCATATCAGGAATTAATTTCAGCATGTTTCATATCAAATCACTCAGGAATCACAAAAATGTACTCCTTTACTCCTATTTTGTTGATAGCTAGAATATTACTTCTAAGCCAAAGCTTTCATGTTCAAATCACTCTCTTATTTTAAAAGAAAAAATCTGTTTTGCAGTTTGACATGTTTCTTGTTTTCAGACTTTATTTTCTGTGTGGTTAACTCTAGGCTTCCTACAACTGACAGCTTATTATCTCACCTTATGAAAATTATGTCTTCTGGGGCTCATCTATCAAAAGGAGGGAGCACACAACACTCTGAGAAGCTGGTACCTTCTCTCCAGTTATCTGGGTTGATGGTTGCTCAGTGAACCTATTACCTGCCTGGAGTGACTTTCATCTTTACAGGTATGGAACTGTATTATTTTTCTTTGCTGTGTTTAAATGGGAGATGCTACCCCTGTGTAGTGCCCTGGTTTAATTTTATCTCTGGCCTGGTGGTTCCAAGTGCAGCTGTCTATGCTCTCATTGGACAATAGACCCTTCATGTGCCTGCAGAAGTAACTGCTGTAGGTCAATGTTGTTTCATCTTCCCCTTGTCTCATATTCTCTGAAAACTGTCTCAAGGTTTATGCCTTTCAGTGGAGCACTTAAACGCACACTTAGCTCTAAGCATTTAATTCCTATCATTTCATTGCACAGGGATGGATTTCAGTGCCTACTCATAGTTCATGGCTTGCCAGCACTTCAACAGTTCCTTTGGCAATGGCCAGGTAAAAGTGAGGAGCCTGCCCTGACAGTCCTGTGCCTGGGGGTATGGTTTGCTTTCTGGTAGTGATGGACAATGCCATTCAAGCCTTTCATGATAATCCCATGTAGAGATTGATGGGGCCCTAGGTCCAGCTGCGCACTGAGAATTAAGGAAAGGTCCTTTCCAAAAACCTAAGTCTGACCTACAGGGAAATAGGAGAGGGAAAGATTCCCCTACTTTCTCTGGTTATGGCTATTGGTAGCACCATGCTCTGCTGGAGCAGGTCACCCCAGCAGCACAGGGGGTGTCAAGCCTTTATGCTGTGGCCATAATCTATCAATCTGCCAGCACATCCCTTCCAAATCCTATACCATCATCCCCTGTCATCCACTCCTCCCTGCTCTGTCTCCTCCCAGGATCAGCTCTCCCTTAAGGGTAGCTCAGAAAGTGAAAAGAGTGGGAAGGTGTCATTTATCTTGTTTATGGTCTGACTGAGCTAACAAAGTCTGTGTACCTTGTCCACACTGGGATAAGGTTATAAGAAAGAACTGATCACAAGAATAAGAGAAAAATAAATCTGCCATATTCATCTGAATGGTAGAAATAATCTTTGTGGGTGATACCAAAATGTAATGGGATGTGTTGGAGTGTGGCCAGTGACAGACTCCGCAACAGAGGGAAGCTCAGAAGCTGTACCTGTACCCCTCCTCCTGGGAGGAGGGGTTGTGAGGTACTATGTAATAATCAGTATCAAACTGAGACTTTTCAGAGTTTTAGTTGGAATATGGAAATGTATTTTGAAGCTTCATAATGATTTAATTTTACCAGAATTTGTAAAATTCTGATAAAATTTAACATTTTTTTAACATTCAACTTTTTTTTTTTTTTATGGCAATGCAGGAGTTTGGCTTAGGACTAGCTGCCATTGGCTTCCCAAGAATTATAAAGCCAAGCTAATAAATGACCTTGATCAGATGGCTCACCTCACTTTTGTCCCCCTGTGGTCCTGCTCCAGTCAGTTTCCAGCCCAAGCAGTGGCTGGGTCAGCAGAGTGAGCTGCTATGTCCAACTGGCAGAGCTGTCACCAGCTTTATTTATAAAGGCTTGTGATAGAGCATACTCTGCTCTCATTTATACCAGGTAAAAACATGATATGAGTTGTTAGCCCAGTTCTTGTCCTTTTGTGCTGCTGCAGCAAAAGAAAGGAGTCAGAAAATGCTCTCACCAATCATGTCTGTAGAAGTCATTCTGTAAAGGAGCTTGGCTTGGGCAGCCCCGGGCCCCTGGTCTGCTCCTCGTGCTGACAGCATAGCTGAGTGCCTCTAGGAGTGTGGTCACCCAAAAACTCTGGGCTGCTGGCAGGGGCTAAGTGGCTTGGCTCTGCAGAGGAGCCCTGTGGCTGCTGTCTTACCAGCTGCTGCCAATTTTGGACAAGCTGCATTTGTGCCCCTATGCCACACTGATTTTAAATGTGACCATCTGGGATGGCTAAAACTGAGGTGAAAAACTGGACTACTTTTTTGACATGTGACTTAGGTTGTGTAGATAATGATGGACAAGTTAAGTCATGGAGAAAGGGCACTACTCATCCACCCTGGGAATCCCTCTTTCTGAACATGGGTGGTACCTTCTGTGGCTCTTCTTTGCTGTTTTGTGCAAATTCCCAGCTCTTTAGAGATCCAGTCGACTATCAGACAAAAGAACCCTCACATTGTATGCCAGTCTGGCTACATACTTGTTGTGAATGAATACAAAGAGCTATTCATCACTCCTAGCGCTCACATAACTGACAGATTAAATCACTCTCTGGCTGTGAAGATGACAGTGGCCCAATAGCTAATGCTGTCTAACAGCCTCCATTAGAAGACCATGTCTCTGGTTGTTTATAATTTTGCCAGACTTCAGCTGCTTGAGCTGGATTTTCCCATGCTATATGTCACCAGAAACTGAAGGTTTGTGTGTGGAAGGGCCTAGAGGAATAGTCATGGTGTTGCCAAGGTCATGTATCACTGAAAAGTCACTTGAACACAAAATTTTAGGGAGTAACTGTACATTTCTCCTCTCTTGAGGGAGAAGGAAAAACATCTGGAGTTATATGATCCCCAGTGGTTTGAGTTCAGGCTGAAGTTGGAGCTGCTGCTAAACTGCCTGAATGCAAGAAGCTCCATGTCAAAGGCTGTCAACTTGCTAGATATTGTTGACTCTTTTAACCTTTTGCAATGCCTTTTGAGGCTGTACTTTGTCCACTGACATACTTAGTTCCATATTGTACCCATGTTTTTGACAGGAGGTTATGCTACCAGAGGGCACATCTAATGGTTTAAGTTTGAGCACATCTCGGGGTTGTGTATGTGTGATGGGTTTATAGCTCTCCTCTGCTCAACCTTTTTGCTCTTTACTGCTGCCCAGTTGTATTTCTGACCAGCAACCCCTGTCATATAGGATTAAGAACAGATTTTCAAATCTCCGTGCTGTTCTGAGTACCAGGCTGAAGTTGCAAGTTACTAGACATGACCTAGTTTAGCAGTTTTTAGAAGGACTTTTATTTGGCCTGCTGAATCTATGTTTTCCTCTGCATTTCCAAACAATACTGCAAAGGTCAACAGGAAGAGCTTTCAGGCTGAACAGTGCCTAGTGGTGTGGTTGTGTTGGGAGGACAGTTGGTCACCAGAAATAAGTGGTATGGATGTGGGTCAGGGGTGGAATGGGATTAGAGAACCTAAAGTATCTTTGAGAGCTGTGTGTATTTCATTTACACACATGTTGTGTGTATTTCTGTAGTGTATATTCTGTGGCTCAATTGCACACTGGGTGGAAATGTGCTGTCTGGCCTGCAGCCTATATAACCCTTTCCCACTCCCTACAGAGACTTTTATTAAGTGAGCTTTACAAAGACCTAGAAAGGGCCTCTACCTGTCACAGGAATCTGAAAAGGGCAATGTAAGGTCCCCAAGGGGAGTTTTCCTTAAATATTACACAAACTAGAAAATTTCTGGATCTCCATAAAAACTGTGTGTGCTATGTTTTTCCAAACTCGGAAATTTGAATTGTAGAAGCTATTGCCTAGGAACTATCTAGAGGCAGACTTTATACCACACAGAATATTTTCATTTAACTACCTGCACTACTGGACCATCATATGATTTAGAGCTCTGACAAACCTGAACTCCCATTAAACTAGATAGCTTGGGTCCATTATCCCAGAAGACTGTTGAGGGTGGCCTGCCAACAGCAGCTGGCCATTGACTGAGCTCTGCTCTTAGAGTGGGGTTTGCAGCATGCTGTGGTCTGTAATGGCAGTACCTTGGCTAATTTAATTTAGTTTGGTGTGTCAATGCCATGTTGCAGTTTAAATAAGATCTGTGATAGAGGCACATCTGCAGTCAGAAATTGTCATCATTCTGCACTGCCAGCATGGTGTAATATACTGCAAAGATCCTAAAGCCAAGATTTTGGAAAATTAATCTGGATCCTATAAACATTTTAATGGACGGAAGCAAAAATACTTGCATAACCTGACAGGTCATTTGTCTCCTAGGTAGGACTTCATATGGAGGAAGTGATCTTTTCCCTTAGTGACAATAAAAGCACTTTGTATTTTTGCTGCAATGGAAAGATCATGTATTATATAGATCCCACTGAACAGTATTCAGCAAGCTGCAAATGTCTTTAAGTTTCCATTATAAACTTGACTTTATTCCTATTCCTCCCTTTGCCAAAATTAGCCCTATCCATCTACAGCTTCACAGGAATAATCTTATTATGGGACAGATTTTTTGGAAGAGTTGAAGGAAACTGGTCAAGGTGTTTAAGAGAGATGATGGCTAAAAAATGAGTTCATCTGCTTGGAGATTTTCCTAAAGACTTTTTGGCTTGTAACATCCTGAAAATTAATTTGCCTAGAGATTCAAAAAATATTTCAGATCTGTTGGTCTTGGCTAAAAATGGTGCCTTTGAATAGTTTTAGGCTGTCTGGTGACAGAATTATTTGGTTACTGAAAGTGGTTCTTGCCTCCATGTGCTCGTTGGAATCTTATTTCAACTAGTCAGTACCAATGTGCTTATAAATTCATGGTGGCAATGTAAGGTTTCTAAACAACTCTGCATGTATCCTGAACAGACATATTGCTTATCTGAGCTGCTCCTGTCTGCAAGTACCATGATCTAAAATCCTCAAGTGTATGTTTCCTGATTCCCACTGCAATCCACACAAACTGACAGTATGGCTTTACAGTCCCTTCTGCACACCTCCTGGAGGCCTTTTTCAAAGGGAACAGAATTCCAAGTTCAGTCTACTCATCTCAGTGGTTTTTACTGGGTCAAAAAATTCATACCTGCAGTAATTTGTACCAATATGGCTGCAAGCCACACATGATGAGACTTAAGCCAGTATTATTTTTTAGCCTAAGTGTTTTGGGGCTTATTTGTGGTTTTATGACAAAGTAGGTTCTGAGGCATAGTATTCTATTCTTAAAGAGGATTCATTGCAAAATATGTGCTTAGAACTTTCTCATAATTGGGAAATTTTTAAATATGGTTCTTGAAGTATGACCAAAACCACAGGCAAACATTCATTAGACTATTTTCAGCATCCCTCACGTTAAGAAGAATGTGACATCTGCAAACAGTACAGTTCTGCCATACCACTGCACTGATGTGGTCTCCCTGGATGATTCCCTTAGCTTGCACTGAAAGTTATAGCAGAGCAATGTGAACACTAAGGTCTGCCCAGCATGTACCATTGACAGTGGGATATGGAACATGTTCTGTGAGACCTTGGTTTGGTTAATAATGTTCCCAGACTTTGACATTTAAGCCTTGATTGTTCTGAGCTCTGGACCTCAACTGATTTCACTGTTGTTGAAGCCAAGTCCCCGATCTACAAATTGCTGGAGCCTTGTATGTATTTGGGATAAATATAACATCATTCTTTCTCTATGTATTATTCCATCAGCATCTATTATCAACCACTATTTTGAAGCAAGGCTCTTGGGCTAGATGGACCTTGGTATAACTCCGTATAGATGTTCTTACACTATATTCTTAGTGTCAACAAAAATAGTTGACTGTGTGTCAAAAATAGGTCTAGGAATTTACTTTGACATTTTAAAGACTTAACAATCTTTACTGTTTTGTTTGGGGGTTTCTGGTTTTTCTCTCTGTGCTCTGGAGCTCCCAAATGAAGTATTTCCTGTAGTCAAAGTGTTCACTTCTGGCTCTTGACAGTCACATTTTGAATGTGCTCAGTAGAAGCGAGGAAGGGTTTTGCACCTAAATGCTGGTGACAGTGATCATACCCTGACAGGACTGGGGAGGAGGCTGCTGGTTGCAGAATGCTCTGCCATACAGCACAGGAAATGAGTGCAGCAGGATTGTCTTCTGCGACTGAAAAATGGCCTGACTGGAAGGCAGAAGTACTGAGTAAGTTTACAGGAGAAACTTTTCAAGAAGCAAAATGAGTTATGACAGTAAGAAGAAGAGATGCAAAACTGTTATCTAGATGGATTAGTTCAAAACTGGAGTATGGCTGGCTCCATGATAGTCTGCAGAGATGATAAAGAGGAAGGCCTTACAGCAGAGAGAGAGTCTGTGTGATCTTGGGGAAGATTTCTCTGAGACCTGAAGCTGAGCACAGGCTCCCTCTGTTCAGGTCCTGTGATCAACTCTTAGCTCTGGATCCCATCATAAGGGATTTCTCCTCCAAAATCAAGTCTACACAGATATTGAGAGTCATTGACTCTCTCAAAGATAGGCTTTCACTGGAAGAAGCCTGGGAAAGTTATTAACTCCACCTTTCTATCCCACAACCAAGTTGCAATCATGTCACCCCAAGCTGCAGTATCTTATCCTTGATACAGAAGTTTTGTCCAATATCTAACCTAAATCTCCCAAGCTGTTTAGTTTGTGCTTCTTAATGGCTTGTTCTTCCTGATATTTCCATCAGGAACATGTTAGTTCCTTATTCTTTGCAACAGCTTTTTAGTTGAAGAGTATTAACCTTCTTCCTCTGTTGTTACTTCAGAGAAAAAAGCCACATTTCTTGCAATCTTCCCTCATGTTTTCTGGACCCCTATCAATTTCTGCTGATTTCCCCTGCTGACTGTTTCATCTCTTACTTGAAGTACAGTGCACTAAACAGGTTGTGGTCTTCCAGGTGAATATTTTCCTACGGGAATCAGCCCACATGGGCTATTTCAGTAGTCTTTAAACATTTGGATGTGAGGGCTTTGCCCTTCATGCTCAGGTTGTTCCAACATAGTCCCTGGTATTTTCCCTTGTGAACCTAGACAGTTTTGCAAGAACAGATGAGTATTTCTGTGTAAGCATTTTGCACTATTGTATTCCATCCATTTTAGATGATCTAAGTCATATCAAGAACATTTTAGATTCTGATTTTTGTACTATCTATAACATCTTCCTTGTTCCATCTGCGAGATTCATATTCATACTTCAAACTTCTATGCCTTCACTGGAAACATAAAACCTTATACAGGACCAAGGTCCACAGGATTCCTTACAAACATACACATTTTGATATTAGGACGGAATTAGTCTGTGCATACAATTATCCAACTAGACTTGACCTCCTGGCCCTCCCCACAGCAGTTTCATACAGAACACCATTCACTAGTGTGTCCATGAGGATATTATAGGAAATACTAAAGGCCTTGCAAAAAATTATATAAAATAAATTCAAGCTGTGACATCTCTAGCTAGTACTTTAACTTCCCTTTAAGACTCCTAGACTGAAATTGCTTAGGGAACTGGAAGACATGAAATGTGATATGTTATTCTCTAATGCAAGTTTTGCGTATTTTAGGCTGAAATTTTGCCCCCTAAGTAATTGCACTCTCTAGTTGCTTTTGATCTTTTAAGTAAGATTGATGGAAAAGGGAGAAGAAAAGGGCATTAAACTATTCCACTTCCTTAACATCCTCTGCACTTACCTGTCATAGAGTACTGGTCCAAATTTCCCTTTGTTTTTCTCTTCTTAACTGTAAAATTTATTTTACTTTTGATAAGTTTTCCTGGTTGTATCTAGTCCATTTTATCTTTAGTAACTGTTTACACCCCTTCTACACCTTCCCATGAATGGATTATTGTGCTGGGTCCTCAACCAGCTGTACTATTTTAAAGATATCTCTCTTACAACTGAGGTCTGTTAAAAGGTTGTGAATTAGCTGACTTCTGCTTGATTTCCTTACTTTCCTCTAAAACGTCATAGTTGCACTTGGTTTCTTACTAGCATTTCTTGAATGAATTGAAGCTGTCCATAATCTGTTTTTCCTTTAGATTTGCCTCTTATATCTTCTCTACCCATTCTCTGAGTTTATTGACATCTGCCTTCTTGAAATCCAGTGCTGTCGGTCACTTGGGTCAGATGGCAGAAGATGACACTGTGTTCCCTGCAGTGCTGATTTCTTGTAAAATGTCCTATGTGGCAGCAGACTTGGAGTTGTATGTTACACTGCCCTCTACTTATGTGCAAAGCTGCAGTGCTGCTGAGGAAGATTGTGACAATTATGGTGTGTATTAGGTCTTAAGATTTAGGCTGCTCTTCAGAATTTATTAGACAGAATAGGAAGAAAAGTATAACTTCAGAGACACTTTCTGTAAGCTATTAGTAACTTCTCTTGTAATGAATCTCAGTCAATGTGGACAGAGGATCTGTGCTAATGCTAATTTGTGTTTAGAACACAAGTTTAATAAAAGTTTAATAAAAATCTAGTTTAATAAAAGCTTATCCCATTAAGCAGTGATTTCATGTTGCAATGGACAGACAGTGAAACCTACATGTAATGGGGAAGAAGATGAAAAAAGGCAATAAACTTCAGCAGAAATGGCTAATCAAACCATACTGGACCTCTGCCTTGTAAGAACAGTGATAGAAGCTCTCATATCTAATGGAAAAGCAGTAAGACTTCAGGAGCTACTAAAACCCTCCAATATTCTTTAATGTTGGTTGAGACCACTGTAGATACATCAGGGCCCCTCTCACAGGTCAACTAGAGATGAAGAATCAGACCAATCTTGATGCTTCTAATAGAAAGCCTTCCTGATACACAATTATTTTTACTGACAAAATTACAATGAGATTTCCTTTACTATCACTTCAAATTGAATTGGATTCCATAAATAATGAAAATTAATTACCAGTAACCAGTCCCATCTGTAGTCAACTTTTATGATGGCTATAAACCAATAAAAATGCAGTCAATGTGGTGCTGTAAGAGAGAGCAGCAAGCTGTGCCTGTAGTCAGAGTAGTGGTGATGCTTTAGGGAAATGCAGACTGTTGAATCACTTCCATACTGCAGGGAACTGATGTGCAGTGTCCATACGCTATCTAGTGGCTCTGTCGATTATGACATTACCCCTTGAATTACTATTCTTTCACCTGTGAATTGCAGGATTAAAAAATACTTTAGACAAAACTGGATTTTGTGGGTCTGTAACCATTCCCTAATGAATCTAAGACATTTTGAGGTCATAAGTGATTAATGAAGAAACCAAAAAAGGTCTCAAAGCTTGTGTGACTGTGCAGGAAAAACTCTTGATGGGGGCTTCTAGGGAGTCAGTTCTGTCATTAACAGAAGTCTGACTAGCACTAGTCAAGCTGTTTTAATCTTTCTCTTTTCTGTATAGACTTTGTTCTAAATTACTAAAAAAAAACCAGTCATTTTAAGAGTACTTCAATAACAAGTTTGTGTATCTTCTTTAGTTGCTAGATTCTGCAATATTTTGTGAGGTAAAAGCAGATAATCCAAACAATTTAAACTGAGCACACAGTAGACAGTAATGCAAGACTAGATGTGTTCGATCCAGTGGGGAATGCTAATCTTTATCCCTTGAGATCATGGACTAAGATGTGAAAATCACACATAACAGCATTCTCCTTATCTTCTGGTTCTGCCAGGGATGTGAATGATCTTCAGCAAAACAAACAGCCCTTCTGTTTTGTTATTTATCTGTGAAATGGAGATTGAACTGTTCTATGGAAGCTAGAACTGCTTTATAGATGAGTACTACTGTTGTAAAGGCCCTATTTTCTATATTTTATATATATGAAAGAGCAAATATTGTATTGATATACGGCCTGTGCCAGCACATTTAGGGGTATTATCTGAGCCACAACTAGCAGACAAATCAGTTATATCTGAAAAAAAATGAAGTCTGATTTACTAATGCTCTCAGCAGTTTTACACTTTTCTACTTAGTAAGTGAGAAAGCTCCCTAGACAACTCTTAAAACACTTATCTTTAATTGTACTTAATTACATATGTGTATTTGTTTTAGGAGGCTGAGTAAAGACATGATGATGCAGGTTTCAGCTTGGGTAACTTTTCTTGAACTGTTCTTTACAGGAAAGTAGAAATTTTATTTTGTTCTTCACACACATCAAAGGTGCCAATTTTGTTTTCCCTTTTCAGTAAATAATTTTTCTATTTATACTTCTGAACCCTTAAAACAAATTTAAAATAGCTGGCAAATAATGTTCATATTACCAGCATTTATGATTTCCAATATGAAGCTTCTATGGTGTTTGTTTTTTGCCACATACAATAATAGCAGTTAATAAATATGCACATGAATACAACAGAAGTACATAAATGGATTATAGGTGATTGCATGTGATGATAAAACTGTGCCTAAGAGTCATGCCCTTTAATCTCAAATAAACCCAAAACTCAGAGCCTTAAGTATTGTGCTAATTTTGGCTAGCAAAGAGTTCATTTTCTTCACAGTGGCTAGTATGGAGCTGTGTTCTGGGTTTGTGCTGAAAATAGAGTTTGTAGCACAGGGATTTTCCATTATTGCTGAGCAGAGTTTACACAGTCTTTTTTTCTGCCTCTCATCCCACCACACCAGTGAGAGGTGCAGAAGGAGCTGAGAGAGGACAGAGTCAGGAAAGCTGACCCCAAATGACCAAAGGGACGTTCCTGAGCATATGGTGTCATGCTGAGCATATAAAGCTAAGGGGGATGAAGGAAGAGGCAGGGGGTCTATTTGGAGTGATGGCATTTGTCTTCCCAATCAATCATTATATGTGATGGAGCCTTGCACTTCTGACAATCACCTGCCCCTGGGCAGGGGGGAAGGATTTTCCTATTTTGCTTTGTTTGCTCTCAGAGCTTTTGCTTTAGCTATTAAATTATCTTCATTTCAACCCCCAAATTTTCTCACTTTTGCCTTTCTGATTCTCTCTGCCATCTGACCAGGGGGAGTGAGTGGCTCTGTGGTCCCTTGCTGCCAGCTGGGGTTAACCACAAGAGCCATAAGCATATAAGAGTTGACAGAGCTACAGGCAACCTGCTTTAAGTGCTCAAGCTGAGCAGCTTAACCTCTTCTGCTCTCTTAGCCACTAGCATTTCCTACACTTTTTTCTGATCCAATATTCACTCCAGATCATTCAGATCCTCAAAAGAGATTAAAAAAAAATAACCTGTAACTGAAAGAATTTTCTTTTAAGATGACTGTGAGTAAGACAGACAAGCTTAAAGACACATCAGCAAATGAGGTACATTTCTTACTAGCACTTCCAGCCTTGTGCATCCTATCAACATGCACAAACCCCAGCTGAATTTTATTGCTTGTACAACCAGCACAAACCTGGCCGCAAAGGTTTCAAAATAAATAATTAGTACAAGAAAAAAATCCAACACTCAGGCTTCATTGCACAAACATTTAAAGAGAGGAAATAATTTCTTTTACAAATGTGTGTCTGTTGTATAAGAATAATTTTGTATAGAAAATAGCTCTTTATACATTTTACAGAAATAGGCTAACATTTAGATTCTTTATTAATGAATAATTATTGAATGCAATTTAAGATTTCAGTTATGTTTCAGTCACCAAACATCAATAACACAGCAACACATCACCGCTCTAATATTCTTGAACTGCTTGACTTATCAAATATTGAGTCAAGACAGTGAAAACATTCCTAGAGCCATGACAATTTGAAAACACTCAAGTAGCTTGAAACTGTTAAATTATGAAATACTTCCTGAAAGTAATATCACAATTTAAGTGTCAAGGAATATGAACTTAAACCTTAACAAGGCAGCATTACTTGCTCACTCCTGCTGGCTAATACTGTAAAACCCAAAATGCACAAAAGCTTTTAATATTAAAACTGATTTACTGTAAATGTGACCTTCAAAACAGTCCTGAAGGATATGATGCTATCCAGAAGGATCTGGACAAGCTTGAGAAGTGGGCCCACAGGAATCTCATAAGGTTTAACAAGAACAAGTGCAAGTTGCTGCACCCAGATGGAGGAACCCTGGTATCAGCACAGGCTGGGGGATGATCAAGAGCAGCCCTGGGGACAAGGACTTGGGGGTGCTGCTGGGTGAGAGGGTGGACATGAGCTGGGAATGTGCACTCACAGCCCAGAGAGCCACACGTGTCCTGGGCTGCATTGAAAGCAGCATGGGCAGCAGGGCCAGGGAGGGATTCTGCCCCTCTGCTCTGCTCTGCTGAGACCCCCCTGGAACCCTGCATCAGCTCTGGGGGCCCAGCACAGGAGAGACATGGACCTGTTGGACAGAGTCCAGAGCAGGTCACCAAGGTGATCAGAAGGATGGAGCACCTCTCCTGTGAGAAAAGGCTGAGAGAATTGGAATTGTTCAGCCTAGAAAATAAAAGGCTTTGGCGTGACTTAATTACAGCCATCCAGTACCTGAAGGGAGCCTACAAAAAAGATGAGAGTGGGACTCTTTACAAGAATATGTAGTGACAGAGGCTAAGTTTAGATTAAATGTTAGGAAGAAATTCTTTACAGTGTGGGTGGAAAGGCACTGGAACAGGCTGCACAGAGAAGTTGTAGATGCCCTAACCCTGGAGAGGGAACACCTGAGCAATGTGGGCTAGTGGAAACACATCCCTGACCATGGCAGGGGTGATGGAACTGAATGATCTGTAAGGTCCTTTCCAACCAAGGCCATTCTGTGATTTAAAATGAGATAGCTGAAGCTGTTCTAGCAAATGCTATACAGCATTAACACAACGTGTAATAAAAATTTTCAATTTTTTTTAAAAACAGAATGGAAGGTAGATGGAAAAAAAAAATAGTAAATTAAGATATAAAAAGTAAATTTGTAAAGGACAAAAAAATTAAAGACATATGTATATATATTTATATGTAATGGTATACTAGGAAGTACATATATTTAAAAATACTCAATTTTTTCAAAGATTGTTTAAGTTCATATGGTGTCATGTGGAACTCAAGCATAACCCACACTCAAATGCTTTCCCTCTAAAACTGCTGTTTCAAGCATCTGTACTTATCTACAGATTTTCTTGTAAATTAGAGAGAAGGTAAAGGCGTTTCCTCTTGGAATACAACTATATCCAGTAATTATTTCTTGCTTTCTAGGTATAATTTTAAATAGAAGATGTAAGCAAATAAGAACTATAAAACCCAATGACTGAAAACCTGAAATTTAGATGTTAAGGACTCTATTTAGTATTCATACAGAGCTACTTGGGAGTTTGCTAGCTGTACCCTGTGCGAGTACTCTTGACACTTCCATGCTTCATTATTCAAATGTGTATCATGTTTAGTCAAACATGGCTCTCACTCCAAGTTAGCAAAACTCTTGACACATAACTTTCAAATAAATTTAGATGGAACTGGTACACCTCTCCTTCTCACAGCACAGAGTTTGATACAAGACAGTAATGAATCACATTACACTGGTTCACATTTTCATGTGGTTAGAAGGAGAAACAAACCCTTATTCCAGTGATTTTGCAAATTCTGCATAGTCAATGAATCCGTCATTATTCTTGTCATCATCCCTCAAGACATCATCTATTAGACTAATCAGCTCTTCTTCCTTCATTGCTTGGGTATGCTCACCACCTTCCTACAAAAACAAAACCACAGTGAACAGTTTAGCAGTCTTTCTCATCTAGTCGCACATGTGACGGATTACTGACAACTAATTTTTTACTAAGCTGCTCATGTTTGGTGCCTAATTTGGCACTAAGTTTTATGTAATCATTTATAACAATGTAAGCAAATTTCATCAGATGGAAGCTTTGAAGTCAAAGTTCTTTGGACTTCAGAACAAACATTCTGCAGCTAACATTTTTGGTCAGAAGTTCCAAAAGCTGAACACCACAATGAATAATGATGGACAATCATCTAATAAATTGATTCTTAATTAGGATCTTGATGTAGTATAGACACTGTAGTTTCTATACACTACAGAAATACTTTACACTAATACAGAAATGAAAAAATTCAGCACTGTAGCTTAAAGTCAGTAAAATTCTTAGTAATACCCCTTATGGGAACACAAAGAGGAGCCTTTGCACAATAAACAGCCAGTCATTATTCCATTCTTGGCTCAGTATTTTTTGCCACAGGTTATTAGCAGGAAGTTAGGCTATTCTGAGTTGTAACTTCCAGAAGGTCAATATGAGATAATGTGCTTCTATTATGTTCTTAATGACTGGAAAGAGAATTTAAGTTTAGGAAGAGACAGAGCATAGCAAGTTCTTCTAATACAAATTTTGTGCAAGAGTTTTTTTTATCGTTTCTGTATACACAGCAGCTGAAAACACTGTTTTATCACATAATATTTCTACAAATTCTTGTGTCCCATTTTGGAGGATCTCCCTACCTGCCAAAGTAAGCCCTCTGTAAAATGATTTTCACTCTGGAGCCCTTCCTGGTTCTAGAGTTTAAACTAAAATGGAAACTTCCTAAATACTGCAATGTGACATGGAAAGCTGTGATAATGTACACTTATAAATTCAACCAGAACTATCAGAAGAAAAATAGTCACATTTTCAGGCAAAACTGTAGCTGCACTGAAGATTTGTTGCAGCTGTTCTGCTGCTTTTAGAGTCAGAACTGTTTCCAAACACATAAGCCCTTACAAAACTACACCAACCTCTTTGTGGACATGTGAGATAGCAGTAGCAAGTTCTAACCCATCTAGCAAATTATTGCCATCATAATCATGCATTTTGAAGTAATGGAGCTGCAACTCTTGTGGAGACATCTCAGCTTCAGGTTTCTCGATAACACCTTCCAGGTGTTCCATGATGTGTCTAAGAAAAAAAAAACCCACAATATTTCCATCAGTTTATATTTGATGCTCTGTTTACATCAAGTTTAGTGTTTGATCAAATATTGTACCTCTGAAAGCATCCTGGACAACTAAAAGCTACAGTTTGATATCAAGATAAAGAGGGCACAAAAGATTGTTTGTTAGAGGGGCTGTAGAGGCCTCTAATACCTTAGAAAACTATTTCTATTTGTTTCGGCCTACTTAGCAAGCTATCAAAACAACTGAAGCAGAGCCCAAAATCTCTTTTTGGCTCTCTTCCAAAGTGCAGGAACTGGAGGAAGATCTTTCCCAGTCAACCATGAAGTGTTCTAGGGAGTTTTATTTGCTGCTGGCACTGTTCTGCATTTATGAAGAAGCAAATGAGAAAATAAACTCTACCTGTTAGGAATATGATTTTGTCTAAAGTATGCTGATTTGTGTAAGAAGGATTTCTGCAATATTTTTTTTATAGCATAAATAGGGCTAAAGGCTCCAGAGAGACCTTTCTAGGTTTCACATCTCTACACATTTATCAGGAAAGCATGTCTCATATCTGGCTTTAGCTAATCATAAAACATTCTGAGGAAACAGGATGCCCTAGGCTTAAGTCCAACTCACATAACACTTCAGAGATAAGAAAATAATTAAGAAGTAAAGTTTACACTTTTAGAACATGGAACACATACTCTTTATCTTGTACCAAATTCTTATCAAGGCGAATATTTGGATGTTGACTCTCTCCTACGTGTTCCTCAGCTAGGGCAGAGACGAAGAATGCAGCCATAGCAAAGCAGAATAGCAAACGTGTTCTAAACATCCTTTGGGCCATTGTGATCTCCTACAAAAAGGAAAACATACACCCCAAAAATACAGATGAAAAACTGTGATCTACTTTCAGCGGATTTAGACAGTGCTAAACAACCCCATTAAGTTTCAGAATAGAAGAAGTTGTTGGCAAGCAGAGAACCAGAGAGCTCCAATTAGGAGCTTTTATGAGGGTCCCTATTTTACGGGATTATGCAGTAATTTTCATATAATTTTTCTTTTTTTTTTTTTTTTTTTAATCATAGCTAGTGCTCACACCTTAGCCATTTTCATACACCTTCCAGACAAACAAGCAACCATGCCCTCTGCCTCAGGCAGACCTGCCCCACAGCTACGGGAGCGTACTGCATCGAAGCGGCTCCATCTAATGAGCTGAGACTGGATTCCCCGAGGGACGCACAGCCGCGGAGACATCACGCAGCCGAGCATGTGCGCACTTCATGGGCAGGTGCCAGGGCACGGAGCTCCGGAGCGGCCGGGAGCAGCCGCCTTCCGCTCCTGACCCCCTCCCGGCCCCAGGTGGAGCTACCCCCGGTTCCACCGGCACGGCGCTGGTGGAACCCTCCAGGCTCCCACCCCGGGCTGGAACCCGAGGAAGCGCCCCCGCCGCGCAATGGAAACGGGGCTGGGCCCGCCGCCCCCCGCCCAGGCCGCAGCACCGCGCCCCAGCGCCGGATGTCGGGGCGGGCGGAGAGGCGCCGCCGCCACACTACGTACCCTGGGGCGGGTCTGCGCCGTGCCGCGGGCTCCGGGCCGGCCGCGGGCTGGCCACCATTCCCGGGACACCATCCCGGGATCGCGCAGCCCGGCGCTGCCCCGCCCGCTCCGCCGCCCATTGGCCGCTCCGCCCGCCCCGCCCCGCGGGTGACGCCGCCGCTCCCGGAGCTCCACGTGGAGCCCGCGGGCGGCGCAGGTGCGGCGGGGCCGCGGGGCGGGCCCAGGTGCGGCCCCGTGAGCCAGCGGCGTGTCCTGGCTGTCCTGGGCTGCATTAGGAACAGCACTGCCAGCAGGTCGAGGGAGGTGATCCTGCCCCTCTACTCAGCCCTGGAGTGCTGTGTCCACTTCTGGGCTTCTCGGTACAAGAAAGACATGGAGCTCCTGAGTGGGTCCAGTGGAGGGTAACAAAGATGAGTAAGGGGCTGGATATCTCTCTTACCAGGAAAGGCTGGAGGAATTCAGCCTGTTCAGCCTCGAGAAGAGACAGCTGAGAGGATAACTCATCAATACAAATATATATACATACACACATATATATAGTGTACACAAGTGGGGGTTCCAAGAGGATGAAACCAGGCTCTACTCAGTGGTGCTGAGCAAAAGGACAAGAAGCAAGAGGCAGAAAGTTATGCACAGGAAATTCAACCTGAACGTGACCAAGAACATCTTTGCTGCGTGGGTGACTGAGTACAGGAGCAGATTGTCCAAACACATTGTGGAGTGTCCATCAGTGAAGATACTCAGAAACTGCCTGGGCACCATCCTGTGCAATCCGCTGTGTTTGAGCAGGGGAGGTTGGACCAGATGACCCACTTGCAACGTGGCCCATTCTGGGTGCTGTGGGCTCAACAACCCCGGCCTTTGATGCATAGAGCACCTTCCAGAGGATGCTTTGGAGGAATCCCACTGGTGATACCGTGGGTAGAACCCAGAAGGACTGCAATGGCAGAGCTGGTGGCACTGAGGGCCAGCATGTGGCAGTCCCCGGCTGCCCCTGCTCTGGATGCTTCCCTCTAGCCCCATCCACGAAGGACTGCCGTGGTTCCTGCCCTGCTGCCCCAGTGCCCACTGCTGACCGTGCTCTGTACTTCCACTGACACCACGGATTTTTCCGTACTCGCCACAACTCTGGGCACAGCCCCGCAGCAAACCTCGGTCCCGGGCAGCCGGGGGGGGCTTTTGGCCCGTTCCGCACGCACCGCCCGGTGTGTGCCGGAGTTGCTGCTGAGGGGGCGGTGGCCGTGGGGCGGTGGGGAACAGCCCAGTCTCGCCCAGGAGCGGAACGAGGGGCCACACCCGCGGTGCCGGGACAGCGGCCGCTGCCGCAGGACGCGCCCCCGTGCTCGGGCAGCAGCAGAGAGGCGTCAGGGAGTGGCGGCCATGGCGGAAGCGCCGTCCCCGAGCGCAGCCCTCGGGCAGGACGAGCCGGCCGCCCCCGCCGCCCAGCACCCGGCGGCTCCGCAGCCCCGGCGGCCGAGCTGGGGAGGCGCCGCCCGGGACTCCCCGCGGGCCGGGGCGGGGCGCGCCTGTGCCGGCGCTAAGATGGCGGCCAAGGGCTCGCACTCGCACGTGAAGCTGGAGGCGGAGATCGAGCGGTGCCGCGCGGAGGGGCACTGGGGGCGGCTCCGCCACCTCGCGCAGCAGCTGCTGCCGCCGCGGCCCCCGCGCAAGGCCAAGGCGGCGAGGGGCGCGCAGGACGCGGGTAAGCGGCGGCGGGGGGCGGGCGGGGCGGCCGCCGGTACCCACCCGCCCGGGCGTGCGGCGGGGCCGGCTGCTCGCTCCGCCGCCCGGTCTCGGCAGCCCCGCGCCGCTGGGCTGGCGTGGGCGGGAGCTGCGGCCGCCCCGCTGGCGGAGCGTCGTTTGCCGGCCCGTGGCCGCGTCCCGGCTCCGCAGCGGGAGCGAAGGAGGGATGCCCGGGGGAGGCGGCGGGAGCTCGGGGAGATCGCGCTGCGCTTCCTCTCGGTGTCAGCGCTGCCGCCCCGCCGCTGGCGGCGGCTGCCCGGCCCCATCCCGCCCTGCGTGCGGCCGGCCCGCTCGAAAGGTCTCACAGCTCCTCGTGCCCTGCTGGTTCCTTCTTGCCCCCTGCCCAGCGCTGTTCCTGGGTGGGTGCCCCTGTGGTACCTCTCTCCATCTCCGAGGGACACTGCTTTACTTAAAGGCTTTCACATGTAAAACAGGTTTCGTGAATAGCAAGTATATTAGTATTTTTTCCCTGTTACAACACACTGATTTGCTGCCGTTTTTCTTTTTTTTTCTTTTTTTTTGTTTAATCTTTTGTAACGAGTGAGGCAGCATAACTCACTCCGAGGTCAGCAAGTAAGTTGTGTTCTGATCCTACCCGCGGGAGTGGTAGAAAGGTTCTGCCACTGAAGCCAGAAGAGCTACTTCTGGGAATAGACCCCCTTCTTTAGAGGGCTGTGTCCAGAATGTGGCCCTAGCGTTGAAGCTTTCTGGGGTGCCTTAAACTTCACAATGGGACCCGTGATGGGGGGGAGATGTTGGTAGTTTAATACATGTTTATTTTTTGAGGTTTTCCTAGTGTTTACATGATGCAGATTGAACCCTGTGCTGAGAATCATACGGCCAACCTTTGAACTTTAGTCAGGTTTCAGCTGTGTTTTCCCAGGTGCAGAGATCACCATGAACTTTGGGGGCATTAGTTGAAGAGTTCACAGTAGTTTCTTCCCCTGTAATTAAGAGGTATAACAACAGTATGATTGCTGTAAAAACATGATTTGTTAATTTGCTGCTATGTCATCATAACTTGCTAGTAATGAAAGAGTAACGCTTTGTTACTTCTACAGAGCTTCTTTCAGCAGGTTTTGTGCTTCTAAAAATGATTGTGTTTGGATGGGATTTTTTTCAACAGTGCTATTTGCTTTGTGAGGTTGTATATATTTATTTATTAATTGTCTACGATCTTGCCTAATTCTTTAAGTTTGATTAAGAGATTAATGACTACCTGAAAGCACTTTAGTGTGTAGAAATGGTTGCATGCAAGTTTGGTGAGAATATACTTGAGCACTTAACACTTCCCATTTTATGTACCTGTACTTTGTTTAGTTGCAGACTTGCAAATGAGCAGGAAGAGCTATGCTCATAATTTGATATGTAGCTGAACACTTAGGCCACAACAACAAAAAAATGTAAACCACCACACAGTTACTATATGCTGTATGTGGTGGTGTATAGGTAGAAAGTGGGCATAAGGAGTGAAAATACAGACATACGTACACTACTGTATTTCATTCATTCTCAAATTTCAGACTTTGAAACATGGAGTATATATGAAATGTAGGGCTGGGCTCTTTGGTATTCAAAGGTTTCCTTACCTGGCTTAACCTGCTAGTCTGCTGATGGAGGTAATGTTATGAACGAAGGAACTGCAGAAATGGGTCTGTCATGTGAGAACTCTGAGTACTCTGGCAGATGAAACTTTTTTTTTCAGCACGATTGCCACACTGCATGATGGTTCATGCTGTATCCATTGCTGCTACCTGTGAAGAGAGTCACTTCTGTGGAACTGTAAACAGGCATGGATTTTAATGTAGAAAGAGTTTTACGTGGCATGTTAATTATGGGAGAGGATCAGTTCTTGTGTGTCTTTAGTAATGGATGTGCAGAATCTGCATAATTTATCTTTTTAATTTTTGTCCTGTATACTTTCAGGAAAATTGTTAAAGTTTTTGATGCTTCTCTGTAGTCTAAAGCATTCATATCATGCTAGTACCTTTGTAAATAAAAAGCATCCACTGAAATGTTTGCAAAGTTTGTCCTTATACTTTTGAAAGTGAGTTTTGTGATGAAAATTCTTAACTGTTTTATTGGTGACAATGTAAGAAGGAATGGTGCTGCCAAAATTAAAGGATTTAGGAGGGAAAAATCTTCAAGGTACAACAAAGTGTTGTTTCATTTTTCCATACAAAAAATACTGTTTCCACTAGATAAAAGTGGATGAGTTCTTCCTCATCCCCTGATTTGAGTTTGTTGTCAGTTTCGGAGGTGTGTTGTTTTGCTTTTGTAATTCTGTTTACCATCAAAATGGCAGTAAACAATGTTTCTTGTTGGTTGGTGTGTGTGCTTTCAGAGGACCATGGGAGTTTGCTGCTTGCAGAGGCTCTGCTGGAAGAATGTTTAAAGGAAAATTTTGCCAAACTAAAGGACTCCATTCCGCTGTCGGAGAAGAGTGAGCCCAAACTGAGCGAAGCTAAACAGTATCTGACCAATATCTTAAGCAGAGGGAAACTAAGAGTAAGTGGGCTCTATCATCATAACTCCTGCCAACTGGATACTTCTTTAATATGACTATTAGTCTGTTACAAGGTGTGGGGGTGTGGGTGTTGCCTGTTTGTGTCCATGGATATAGTGCTGTATTGTAGGTGATAGATACTAAGAGACTGATAATTCCTCTAGGCAGGATTTTATGTTGTGAGACTTGCCTTTCATGCGCAAAGAAAATATGTTTTACAAGAGTATATCCCTTTTTTTTTTTTTAATTGGAATGAAGCAAGATGAATACTTAGAATTGCTCTCAGGTGGTGGGGTGTGGCCACATAAGGGTGCTGTCAGGTCAGAACAGCAGAGTGGCCTCCTGCTGCTCCAGATCTGATGGAATTTTGCACAAGTGGTAGCTCCTGATGGGAGAAAAATGTGCCACAAGCTGCTGTCAGGAGCTTAGGGTTGTGTTGGGAGGACTACAGCCTTGCACTGCCTCCAGTGTCTATTAGAAAAGTAATGCTTTTATTTTGTTTTGTGATCTGGGTGTGTGGCTGGTAGCTGCTAGTCGACTCAGTTGCAGAGCTTCAAGAGGGTTTTAATACTCTGCCTTGATGGCTGCTGCTGCATTGGTGTCCTTTGACACACAGTTGCATAACTGTGTTTAGATGTAAATGAATTACAACAGCCTGTTGTAGACTCCTATTGCTTTTGTCTTGAAATTGCCAGGCTAGTTTAGTTAGTTTGGAAATGTATATTGTGCTTTTACCATGTTAATTTCCAGTGAGCAAGGTCAGCCTATTTAGAGCATAAGATGAAGGGAGTAAGGAAGAGGAGGGTCTGTCCAGCCCTCTTTCTTTATAGTTAAGTCCCTTTCTTTATAGTTTAATAGTCAGAATTATTGAATTCTTCCAATTCCCTGTGTTTAGTTTGGCTGCATGAATTGGCATTACTGTTTTCTTAGCTAGTGGTGACTTAGCTACTGATATAGTATTGCCCCTCTGTTGATTCCATGTGTTAAAAAAATGGGTATGAAGGCTTATGAATCTTTTCATGCTTTCCAGAGAGTCTGAACAGATGTGTTTTATTGAGGTTCTGTTACATATGTTTTCAATCCTTAAACGAAACAAATCTTAGGAATAGCAGGTGTGCCTTCTGTTTTTTTCACTGTTGTATGAAAATTCTCTGACAACTAAAGAAAATTTGAGACTTTTCTCACTCTTTAATTAACTATACAGAGGAGAGGGGAGCACTTGTCTAAAAAGTGATGTTTACTGTCTAGTTTATGTGCAGGGGTTTTTCTTTGTGTGTGTAGGTAATTCTGATAGTGCCAGCCTTTTATGCACTCTCTGTGGCTGGTGAATCAATAGGGCAGGTCAGCTGAGACCAAAGAGTTGGCTTACAAACTGTATTTCAAAACTGAGATCCAAAGTGGTTGCCTGACCTTCATTGGCTGCTGCTCTCATGAGCTTAGCCTTTGCAGTTGTGAGAGGAAAGCATTCTGAACCTGCCTAATTTGCTGTGGAATGCCTCATTCTTCCTGTCTGGTGTTTCACCCTATAAACATTTTTTCTCTTACTGCTCCATTTCAGCCGAAGTATATGACAGAAGCTATGCTGATCCTAGGAAAGCTTCATTATGTGGAGGGATGCTACAGAGATGCCATCAGCATGTATGCAAAAGCAGGAATTGATGACCTTTCAACCAAAGATGAGCCTCTGTACGTGCTGCGCTTGATAACTGAAGCCTTTGTTATTAAAGGTAAAGGACCATGTATGTATATTTGAAATATGCTGGTTTTAGGTGGAAGCTGTTTCTCCAAATGGTTTGGTTGGAGCAGGATTAGGGCAAAGATGTATGCTGTAGAAGATCCTACATGGTGTGGTCTATGTAGTTTCAAACTTAAAGGCATTATGGAGTCTTAGTCCATGGTTTTTAAACTTGGCTGGCTTGTAAAGAAAAGCTTGAAATTGGAAATCTTGTGATCGCTCTTGGCTGTAAATATGCTTGAGCTTGTGTGTCCCTTTTGGGAAAATCTAAATCAAGCCCTTAGCTGAACTGGGGCCTATCCTTTGGGTTAGAAAGAGTTCATTTACTTGTAAGTTTCAGTGATTTCTGTGAATTAAAAAACAACAATGTCTCCAAGTTTTAAACTTTGGACTAATAGAAATATGTGCTTTCAAAGCAGGTAGTGTATTTTTGCAATGCATGTCACACAGTATCAGACCTTATGTACAAACAGGAATCTCTCCTCCCCCTTGTAACTATAGGCATTGCACTATTTGAGAGATTCTAATTAAAACTGCCTCTGTGGGTAGTGAAATTGCATTTCCTTTTTGAGTGGGGGAAAGGAAGACCCTTGTCAATTTTTGACTTGGGGGGAGAAAAAGATCAGTAATCTTTTCCTTCATTTGCTTTCAGTTCCTTTATAAATGTTGCTCAAGTACTGCTACCTATCTACTGCTTTCTACTCTTTTCAGCATGTCCACCAGCTAATTAGGTGAATGAGAACTCTGATGATCAGATACCTTCAACTGGTATGTAAAAGAGTGAAACCAAATCCACCCAAAATACTGTTTGACTGGGCTGCTAGTATTACTGATAATAATTTGAGTCATTCTGCTTTTTTTGAAACCCTGTTTGTGCTGCTTTGCTTGCTTTGATTTTTGTTTCCTGTGGTACTGATTGAATCTGCTTTGTTAATGAGCTTTTGTGGAGCAGAACTAATGTACTTGTACCTCACACTGACACTTGCATGGCACAGAGGAGTGGGCAGTTGCCAGTGCATTCTCAGCAGTGCATTTGAGAGCAACTCTTGGTGCACTCCAGAGTCTGAAGGATATGCGCTGTCCTTTCTGGGAACCACATATAACCCTTGGTGAGATGTGAGTGTAATGATAATGTGTGTGTGGAAACTGATGGAATAACCCTGTTGTTATAAGACTCCTTGTATTGTGTTGATTACCTAACTTAGATATGAAGATGTTGGAGGCATTTGCATCAGGGTATCAGAAAAAGTTTTTGGTTTCTTTCCCCATGTGGTTTAACATGGAATGTAAATATTGTGTTACTGCTGTACACCATACGGAGTCTCTGCCATTGCCGAGAAACCTGAGTGCTGTTACAGTTCCTCAGTCTTTATCCTCCATGATGATTATTTTCATATTAGCTAAGATATCAAGAGTGTAACAAACCACTCAGTATTCTACCAAAGATACTGGCAGAAAAAAGTCCTGCAGAGTGGAGCTTGTCCAGCTGAGTTTGGAGAGGGCACTCACTGCTAGGATCACTGTTCCTCATGCCATGTTCCCTCAGCCACTCTTATGTTAGCACTTTGTGCAGGTAGCTATGGCAATAGCAGTGTAAACTTTAATTTTCATTTTAAAATGTGTGTCCAGGCTGTTTCTGCAGGGCAAGTAACAATATGGAGTTGTTAAATTTAAAATTCATTGATACTTTATGCCGTAGATTTTTCTTACTCCCCTTTTTTATTTGGAAGCTCTCCAGAAATTGTTAATTCATACTACCTTACTGCCTTTGATTGAACTGATGGTTCATTATGCAATATGAAGCCTTCTTTAAAGATGCTCTTTAACGTTACTTGTACTAAAATTTTTGCAGGGACCCTTTAGGCAAATATCCAGAAAAGCCTCAGTCCTTGTCTTTTTCAAGGCAGAAGTTAGGTTCCCCACTCAATTTCTCATTCACCTTTTCAGAAATGGGAGAAAGCTTAATAGAATATCCCTGTTCATCCAGCATGAGTTAAAAGCAGCAGAACTTTGTATCACCTCATAGTGTGAAATTGGAACTGCCTCAGTTTTGTGTAGGTAATACTGCTGAGTTACGCCTGCAGAACAACAGCATAGATTCTCAAGCACTCAAGATTAGGCTGGAAAGGTCATGGAACAAAGAACAGATAAAAGGCATATTTTTTTTATATTGACACCTATCCTGTTAATGTTGGAAATTAAAAAAAGCATAACAAGAAACAGGTGGGATACAGTGGGAGGAGCTGTGCTGATAAAACCAGTTATGGAAATCCAGCAAAAACAAGTTTCCTTCCTTAGAGCACCTTTTAACCTCTGCAAAACCAAAGGTGGATGTTGAATTAAATCTCTGGAGGTCCACAGCATGTAGTAGGTGCATATCATGCTAAGAGGCAGTATGGATTTGTACCCTTATGTTTGGATTGAAGAAGTTGAGCAGAGAAGAAATTTTTTTTGTGCCTTCTCACTAAACTTCCACACAAGATGAGCATCAAGAAGTAAACTTTGAAGTTCTTTATCAGTATGAGGGCTTGTGCAATTGGCAAGTCTCAGGAGAAATGGCAGAGAGCAAGATTCTCCAGTGTCTCATCTGACTGCTGCTTCCTGTTCTGTTTCTAAATCCCTGCATTGTGAGGAGACAAGTTTTGTGGGTGCTGTGAGTGGAGCTCTGACAATTGTTTGTTTGATTTTTTATTATGACTAATTTTAACCTCTATGGTTACTTAATAGGTGGTTGGTTTGTACTTGTCTCCTTCCTCCCCATTCTCCATGAAGTCAATCCCTCCTTAAAATTTTAGTTCTGCTCAGTTCATATTATTGCTGGTAATCTCTGATGCAAGCCGCTCTGTGTTGCATAAAACAGTATTGAGTAAGTAAACTTTGCTTCTAATTCAGTTGGGACACACTGTGGCTTTGTTACCTGGTGGTGTCTATTTGAAACAGCAAGCAAAAAAGTCTTCTGAACAAAATGTGTAGATGTTAGAGCCCACTCTGCTTGTGCTTGCTGCAGAAACTCTGCAGATATTGCTCTTTGAAAGAGTAACTCTTCCTGGTAGTAGTTTAGGCTACTACCTAACCCTTACAAAGCACTGGGTAGCTCTAGCCAGGGCTTTCAGCATACCTGAGCTCCAAGAAAGGCTTCTCTGATGTGGCAATGTTTGCTGTGCTGCTGAGAGCAGGCTGTTATCAGCCTGGGGGATGGAGAGTCAGGCAGGGCTCCTGTGTTGTGTGGGTCCTGACTTTGTAATGACTGAGAAGGGCTTTAGCTTGTGGTCAGGGATGTGTCAGAGCTGCTGCAAGGTGAGTCAGCCCTGTGCTGATGGCTGTGTCTGTCAGGCCAGGCACTGGACTTCCTCTACCTGGTGTGGGATAGCCTAGAGATAGCTATTATCTATTGCTGCCTATATTTGTGCAGCAATGCCATAGGATTGCACATAGTATCTGGTTTCTAAATGGATTTCTAGGGAGTTAAAGCTTTAAAAGTCCCACTGCCTGTTTTTCTCCTTTTCTCCCAGTCCATCCTATAATTTTTGTAATCTAGTCATTTTTGTGTTATTATTGGCCATTTGGCAACTCAGGGTGGGTTTAATTTGTGCAGCTTCAGGCTGACCTCTCTGTAGAGTCAGAAGTTGGCTGTTCTGGGGTGATTCCTCAGCTCTTCAAATGGCATCTGACACAGTTTGTGAGTCGTGGTGTACAATACAGCCTCTTCTCTGGTGACTGTGAGAGAAGACTGCAGACTAAGTTTAAATTTATCTTTTTAATTTTCTTTCTAGGTGGTTTTGTTCTTTAGATTTTGAGGTTTTTTTAACTTTAGAAAAGACATCTATTTTGTCAAAAGGCTGCAATGGGAGCTTGGTCTTCTAAGATCTTTGGAAAGATGTGGAAAGAGAGCAAGGTGATAATGTGCCTGTAAGAAGCCTTGGTAATTGTCTGTGTTTTATCGTAACAAATCCAACCAAATCCAAATCATATCTACAAGGAAATGAGACTGTTAGTGCAGTGGTTCAGAGCTATCTGTATTTTGTTCTTGGACCCATTTTAGTAATTTAAAAATGCTTAAGATCTGTGGTGTGACACTTGAGAAAAACCAAAGATAAAATCTTGAGACAAACATTGCTGGATTGAGCCACTGAATTTTGGAGCTCTCCTAAGATCTGTGAGTCATATTTCTGAAAGCAAAACCTTGACACTGCCACATATGGGTTTGTCCTGAGTTCAATAATGATAAACAGACTGCATAGCAGGTTCCAGATAGACTGGAACCTGCTTCCAGTGTCCTGGGTTCAGCACATCTTGTTTTGAGTTATTTTGTGTTGGTTCAGTCCTAGAACAAATTGCTGAGCCTACGTGTGTTCCTGTTTCTCTTGTGGTTGTATCTTTTTAAAATTCAATGGTAGTGAGATCTGTATACTTTGAATTATATTGTTCTGCTTTCTGCTCATGTGAAATTATTGTCTTGGGTTTCTAATACTGGAAGTGGTTGTTTGGAGATTCTGGTGGTGTTCTAAAAGGAGAATATTGATATCACACAGAGATAAACATAAAACCTGATGTTTTACTAAGCAGGTTTGAAAACTGGTTTGCTTGGTTTTAATCATGGTTTTAAATTGACCAAGTGAAGCCTCAAAATTTGAATAAACTGTTTTAAACTTCTTAGTGATTCTTCTCTTAATTAATTTCTTATTTTGTTGGCTTGTACTACTGTTAAAAGCAGTAGGTTTGCATACAGTAAATGCAGTCTTGGTATTAAAGTTCATTCTAGCTAATCAGAGGATTTATCACACACTTGTTTATATGCTTAATTGGAGTCTTTAATTTTGACATTTGCTTGTGTGTCATCCATTTTTGTAATACAGTTTTCTACGTGATGAATAATTTCCTAGATGAGATTTGTATTCAGTTGCTTTTGTTTGAAAATTAGAGTAAAATGTAGAGCTTTATTGCAAAGCTGTGTTCTGGTAAATCTACTTTTCCCTCCTCGCTAAAGAATTTGATTAAGAATTTTCAGTTTAATAAATGAATTTATTTAACTCAGTGTTTCTGATAAGCTGATAAATTTCTTGTCATATGTACATTTTTTTAAAATTCATAGATTAAAATGGAAAAAATAAGCTTTTCTGTTAATTACAATTTCATTCATTGTTGGTTCATTGAACTAAGTAATATAATGGAAAGGGAGAAAGGTAAGGTTTATGGGTTTGGTTTGGGATGTTTGTTTTGTTGTGGTTTTGTTTTTTTTTGGGGGGGGGGAGGGGGGGATTTTTTTGTCCTCTTTGCAAAAGAACACCTCTATTTTAAAGACTATTCCATGCTTCATCAAACTCTTATTTCAGATCCTAAGCTACTAACTTTTCTAGTTCAGTTCTTCACTAAATGCTGCCAACCCCATGGTGCAAGGATGTATTCCACTTAAGTAACATTGGGTTATTGTGTGTTATTGTCTTAACTTAAGCAGCCTTACTTTTAATTAGAGTTTTGTGTTAGATTCTCTGGAATGAGATTTTTGTTCACTTAATTTTTGGTAAGTGGGATCATAGTATCATAGATCAAACTGTGGAGTGTTCTGGAATACAGACTGTGTGGAATGATTTTGAGTACCAGTAGTTTGAACAATTTCAAATACCGAACAATTGAGTTTAGAAACATCATATAGTTTTGTAGGGTCATTATTTCATAAGCTTATTTTGAAAGTCACTTTACACTTCTAACTTCTTTTTCTCACAAGTATTTTAATTTAGGTCACGTTTTATAACTCTCTTGATGGACTGAAGATGCAGTTTCTGAGTCTGTCCCTTGTTTCAGAGGGCCTAGCACTTTTCAGGATGTCTTCTTTTTGCAGACAGTGTTTGGAATATTGTTGTATGCCAAAGACCCCCTCTCAGTGGTTATACATACTCTTGTGCTTGGGATTTTTACTACAAGATAATTTTAAAGAGTTTTTGAAGTTCCTTAAGAAAAATCTGCTGCAATGCCTAAAAAGAGATGGTGTGTGTATATCTTACTATGTAAGAACATACCTTGTCCACTGAGACAAGGGTAGAAAATGGGTTAATGGAAGGTTGATTACATTTGTCCCATGATCAGCTAAATAGTTTGCTTTATATTCTCTCTAAGCACTAATGGAGAAAGTGAAAACATGTTGTAATCACCCATGTCAGGGTAAAGATGATCCATTTCTGTATTGCTGTTTAGGAGCTACGTGGCTACAAGGAAAGTACTCGAATCTGCGAGTGGTAAAAGCAGAGAGAACTCGGATCTTCCTCGCCTCCTTCCAGCACAGCTGACCCCAACCTCCCTAGAAACTGAGTTTTCATCCTGCCTGCATTGCTTTTCCTGTCTGACCTGAGGGCAGTGTGCTTGGATGTACCCGTTTAGCAGAAATGGGCAGCAGGTTGTAAGGTGCAGGGGGAAAAAATCTTGAGCCTGAATTCCCTCCCTGTTTTTTGCCATTAATTTCAGTGTCAAGTATCATGTCACTTAGACACTGGTGACATTATGGCACATGTACCATGAGCTTTTACTCAAAAGTCTAAATCTTCTATACTTTAATGATCCCATTTAAACCAAAAGTGTTGTTACCTTAATGTGTTCTGACTTCCCAGGGGTCCCAATTCACGACTGTCTGGAACCTGCCCACCTTGGAAGTGCTAATGCTGACTGAGGCCACTTTAGTTCATTGAAGTGTTGAGAAAGGTATCTAGAACCTTGCTGAAGACAACACCACTGTTCTTCATTTGCCTTGGGAAAGCTTGCTGATCATGAAGAGCCAGCATTATACTGGGCACTAAGTTGAGATGAGAAGAGCATAGGTTTGGGTGGTAGCTCAGGGGAAAGTTACCTAAAAATTTGATTTAACTTTTTTCCATATACAGAGGTAGCTTTTCAGTGATGGGCTTCATGAGGATGATGAACAGTTGCCAGCATGCAACTGTTAACCTACATGCTGCTTTTGAGATGATATATTTTTCTTGTAGTTCTCTCTATTACCTAACTGCTGCAACTCCTTGGTGAGGTTAATTTTGTCAGTAATTCCAGCTGCTGATGTGACTAAGTAGAACTTAATGGGACACAGTAGAAGAGTAGAATTTGTGGTGTTTTTTTGGTTTTTTGGGGTTTTTTTTTTTTTGGGGTGATTTTTTTGGTGGTGCTGGTGGGGTTTTTTTTTGTGTGTGTGTATGGTTTTTTTGGGTTTTTTATGGGTTTTGTTTGGATTTTTTTAAAGGTCTGGCAGGGGCAGGGCACAAATTCCTTTGTTGGAATCCTCTAATGAATACAAAAGATGGAGATTTGCCTCTCTGAGAACTGAGATCTGTGGGAGATGGGTTCCTCTTAAACAGAACTAAATAATAAAATTAGTTTCCTTGCCTGGCCATTAGAAAAATTGAGTCCCAGCCAAAAGGATGTATGAAACAAAGGACATTAAAATTAAAATAAGACAGTTTGTTGGCAGAACTTTTCACTTTTGCTTGGCAAAAGATGCATCTTTTAAATATTAATCCACATAAGAGGGAGAGAGTTTTTTGTATACCTGGTATGCACTTCAAAGGGCTGGTTTTCACAATTCTGACAGCAAGACAGGAAGCATGCTGTTAATTCATGCTGGTATCAGAGTAGCTGTCTGATAGGCAAAACCCCCACTTTGTAGATGTTGATGTCTTGATAAAAGGACCTAGTATTTGTATGTTTTATTTGGGGTTTCAGAAAAGCATTTTTAAGAGTCTGGAGTTGCCCTTACATTATGACAATGATTTTGAACATATTGCATGCTGGTGAATTGTGTTCCTTTGTGCCACTGCTTTCCTGCTTGGATGTGAAAAAGTTGCCAAGCCCAACCTTGGTGTTCTTGATGCACTTAGGCTTTTCTGTTGTGCTCCGTGAGCTTTTCTCTGCTGTTGGATCAGATGGTTTACTGTTCTAGAAGTAGTTTGCACTTCTAGCACAGTCAGCTATGACAAATGCAGCATGAATGTTTACTTCAGACTTTCAAGGAGTTAGATGCAGGCCACTAAGTGCAGATGACTGAAATTTGGGAAGTGGAAAAAGGGAATACTTTCTGGTTCCTTTTGTTAATGTGACTTGGTTTCTGCAATGGTAAAGTTTAGTTATTCTGCTCCCACACGCAGTTGCAGGTGGTGATTGTGCACATACATAAAACCTTCTCCACCTTCTGCACTATGACTTAGTTGTCTAAAGCTGTGGGGTTAGCAGCACCAGGAGGTGGAAGAGTATTTGCCCATGCTTTTCTGAGGAAATAGAGCAATGTTTGTAGGGTTAAATGAAACAACTACATTTAATTTCAGTAGAAAATAATAAATACAAACGTAGTTGCAGATGGCCTAAGCTAGAGGTGGCTTTTAGGTGGCTGTGATGGCAGTGATGTGTGAATACAGCTGGGGCTGTGTTGTGTACCATGGTATGTGTCCAGTGGCTACAGGAAGGTTTCCAGGTGGTGGTTTACCCTGGAGTAAGCTTCAAATGTATCTGACTTCTAAGTGACAAGGCAGCAAGTCCTTGCATGCTCTGTCCATTCTAGTAACTAAGTAGGATTGTCTTGAGTGCTTGATACAAATCAGCATAGTAAAATATGAATTGCCCTTCTGCTCCCCAAATATACATAGAATCATTCAGATTGGAAAAGACCTGCAAGATCATGAAATGCAACCATTAACCCAGCACTGCCAAATCCAGTAATAAACCATGTCCCTACAGGTACACATCTTTGAAATACCTCCAGAGATGATGACTCCTGGGCAGCCTGTTCCAATGCCTGACTGCTCTTTAAGTGAATAAATTTTTCCTCATACCCAATTGAGCCCTGTCCTGGTGCAACTTGAGGCCATTTTCTCTTGTTCTGTTGCTCAGTATGTTGTAGAAGAGACTCACCCCCACCTTGCTATGCTCTCCTTTCAGGTAATTGTAGAGAGCTTAGCTTTTTCTCCAGGCTAAGCATCCTCAGCTGCTCCTCATAGAACTTGTGCTCCTGATCCTTCACCAGCTGTGTTGCCCTTCTCTGACCATGCTCCAGCAGCTCAAGGTCTTTCTTGTAGAGAGGTGCCAAAAATTTGAACACAGGATTCTGGAGCTAGTCTGATTCAGTGACTCTGCAGCTAGAAGAGAAATTTCTTGCTGGTGATTCTGCTTAACTGTAGTGCAGATGAACTCAAGCTGAATAAGTTCTAGTACTTGGTCATCAGTACCATCTCCTCTCCCTTGAGCCCTTTCAACTTAGCTTTTTTTCTCTTGCGCTTCTTTCTGTTAGACCAGGGAAAAAGAGTAATTTCTGCCATGACAGTTCATGGATGTATGTGGATGGTGTTGACAAAGTCTTTAGATGTGGGGCTGTAAAAGATTGCTGATCACCCCTGTGTTTGCTGTGCCTCAGAGCAGTGCTCCAGTAGATGTATCTTGATGTCACAGAATGGAGGTGGCCTCTTATACCAAGACAATCAAGATGTTATAGCAGTGGTCCTCAGAGTAGTGCCCCAGGGGTTGAGCAAGATTATCTACTCTGTTGCAGAACAAAAGTGCTATAAATTATTATTTTCTTTAAAAATCCACCAGCAAAAAAAAAAAAAAAAAAAACCAAAAAAAAAACCAAACCAAAAACAAACCCCAAAAAACTCACATTGAAATTAACCTTTAGTATTTAATTGAAAGTGGTTTCCTGACTTAGTCTGTATGCCAGAAGGTCTTGTGCAATGTAGAGTCTACAAAAGTGTCTTACAAAACAGGATGTTTCACACTGTAGAAGGGCATCCTCACTAGTTCATTCAATTTCATATGTTTCAGCTCACTTGTGCCTACTTAAGTGGATTTGTGTAGTATATTGTCTAGTTTTAATTAAACTAGCCCTTATGAAATAGATATGTAGCTTAAAGAGAAACAGTCCCTCAAAAACCTGTGGATTTCAGGTAATACTAGAAATAGGAGCACAAGTGAATGGTAAGAATGTCAGAGCTTGTATTATTAGCATGAGCTTTTCAATCAAGTAAAAACAGTGACAGTTGGATTGGATCTAATCATTGAAGTCTAATGACACTCAAGTACTTAAATTTTTAGAAGCCTCTCTTGAGCTTTCTTATGTAAAAGCAAAATATCAAAAAAAATACCATTGGGGAAACACTTATTCTTCCTGCTGTGGAAAAATGGCAGAAGTAATATGAAAAAAAACTATGTGGCAGCAAACTAAAATGCTTTCCTTTGAAAGAGACACAGAAGACATTGCCAAAGACTTGAAAAAACAGGTATTAGATGAAATGGGGCAGTGTGGGAGGCTTGATATGTAGTAGCATGGAAGTATAAATGTTTCTAACATGTCTCATCTTAAGGAAATTGCCATGTTTTGGTTCAATAATGAAATAAATTAAGAACTACTTAGGAAGACAGTTCAGTCCAGAAATGCACAAAGTGCTGTAGGATGGCATCAGAGAGGTTAGCTTTAGAAACACAAGACTTTTAAATAAAATCTAGTTTGTATGAGATGGGGAATGACCATGAAAATCTGTACACACCACAGCTCAGTGGTTATTTCATGGCAAAATGGTTAAAATAGTTGTCAAACTTAAAGGCGAATTACTGCCTTTTTGCTTTTACAAAAAGTCAAGTGTTCTGAATTTGCAGGTAGCTGTCAGTAGCATGTTATCTAGCAGGTATTTTTGAAAAAATAAAGACATAAATATGTAGTAGTTTGTGAACGTATGTAACTGTATGCCTATGTTGAAGTATGCGTGGTAAATTTTTTTTCCTTAATATGATCAAGGAATTTTGGAGACCATTGTATTATAGATTAAGGCAAAGATTAAAAGATATGCCATGGAGGTGAAGAACAGCCAGTTGAGCAGGTGTGAATATGCTCCAAAGAATTAGTGTCTGTGGATTGAGGTTGCTGAGTTCTGCTATGCAGAGGGTATGCAGTGTGATGCAGAGCCTATGAAGTATTGATTGAGGGCAGGGGACTGAGGTTGCATCTCAGGGGAGTGCTTGCTGCCTTCTGGCTTCACAGACACTCGATCAAAACGCTGTTCTAATTTTAGCAATAAACTTGAGCTGTAATTTCAAGTCTAACCAGATAGAGTTGTTGCTTTGAAAATAATTGGGGTAACATTGTTAGCGTTGGTTTATTGCATCTAGTAGAAAAGCAGGGAGTAGGAGGTCATGAGTTCTGTATTGATGCAACTGAGCAACCTTCACATGTTACTTAAATTTTAAGCTTCATTCACAACTTACAGTTAGAAAGGTCTTCAGATAATTTTATGTGGGGATACTGGAATTTTTTGTCTTTTACCTTTGAGACTTCTGCATGAAAGATACCTCAAGATTGTAACAGATTGCCTGAATTTTAAAATAATCCTGTATAATAGGAAGCAGCAGTCAAAGAAGTACATGCAGCTTTGTTGAACAGAAAACTTGTCTCTTTGTCCCCATCTTTCATGGGCTGCAGTATGAATCAATGTATTCAAAATCAAGGGCTTCTAGGCCTTTCTTCCCCCTCTTCTATTTCCATTGCAAATAAGTCCTGCTGAAAAAAAAATCATAGCTTAGTTGCTGGGGAGAAAAGTGTCTAGACCAGGTTGTGAATTATTTAAACTTCTGTGGATTGTGGCAGAAAAAATGCATGGTGCTGGGTCTTGCCTGTGTCTAACTAATCCCAACTGCTGTTTGTTGAGGTTTGGGCTGTTTTGCTTTCCAAGACACTGTAATGGAATAGGTTAATTGAGGACTGTGCTTGTAAGTTCAAACCTTAGCTGGCAGGGCAAATTGGTTGTAATACCATATCTAGAGTGGTTTGGTTGTGCTTTTGAATTTTGTCTCTGGAAAGTGTTTGGTATTCTGATGAATATTGATTAGTCAGCATGTACGTGTATATGTTTGAAGTCTTAAAAATAATCTTGCTTCAATGCTAATTAATTTCCTAGAGCCACGTTTCTGAAATAGACTGAAGGCCACGTGGTAGAAGTGAAGTGCATCCTCTGCTTGGGGACAGTGACCTGGAATGACCTGGCATTCTCCAGGATGGGAATGTGCACATAGCCAGTTTCCTTGCAGCAGCTGCTGCCATGCAGTATCGTCATACACAGCTTACCTCAAGACAAATGACTTAAATTCCTGTACATAGAGTAAAACTATTGCATGCACTTATCTTAGCATCACATTCTCTTCTGGCCGGGCTGGCCTGTCTGTGTGGCAGAAGCACAAACAGTGGAATCCTGCTCTGCAGACGGGCTGGTGCTGTTGGCAGAGCTGTAAGTTACACACTAAGATGTCTTTTGCTTCAGGTTGCCATAGGTATGTTTAACATGTAGCACTGGGATACAACACATGAGTTTGGTTGTGGGTTCTTGCCGTTGCTTTTCTTTGATCTCTTCCTCAGCTTGTCAGGTAGCTCTGATGCTCCTGGGTCATGGGATTTTAGCAGCTGCAGGCTAGCACTGTTGGTGAAAGTGATGACCCTGAATTCTTGCACCTATTTCCTGGTTGTCTAAATTGATCCAAGTATAGGAAGGTTGAAATCTGTGTAAAATGGAAAGGAGTGGTGCATTGTTCGTACTTGGAAGGTGGAGCACTGCTATTTGGTGAGCTAGTTTATGAATCATAGAAAAGCCAGCTTAGTCTCCTCCCTAGTCCATGTGCAGTCTCCATCTGTGCACTGAGGCTTTCAAGACCAAGCTGGGTAACACCCTGAGCTGGCCCTTCTTTGTGTAGCAAGTCAGACCATGTGCCTTCAAGGATTCCTTCCAGCATGAATATTCATCCCATTTATGTTGCTGAGACTCTGATACCATGTGTCCATGTGCACTTGGATGTTCCAGTTCTGGTAATAATAGCACCTCAGAGCATTGGAGCTATATGATATCAATGTCTTCCCTTGGCAAGGAATGTGAAAATAGATGAAAGTGGAAATACGCCTTCATAAAATTTCCCCTTTCAGATTTCCATATGAGAGCAGTGCATTTCAACTCAAGGAAGAGATTACTTCAGTGGTACATCTTACAGACCTTAAGGATTTGGGTTTTTTCTTACATAAATGCAGCTTAGATTTGGGGGCAGGGAAGAAGGGGCAAAGTGAAGAGCCAGAAGTGAATAATTGGGAGAACTAGACAAGGTGAAGGGAAGCTTTGCCTTTATGCAGGAGAGAAAAGCAGCATTTCTATACGTAGAAAGTTCTTTCTCTGAAGTGGGTAGAATTTGTTCTTTTAAAGAAGGATAATCTGGAAAAAAGATCTCAAAATCTTGAGCCTGGGCCATACTGTATTAGAAAACTGTCTGCAATGTATGATACACTATTACAGTATATAGGTATGTAGCTATTTAAATTTGGGCACCTGATTCATATGAGAAAAATCTTAGTATAGATAAACTTTAAGTTGACATTCTCTTACCACAGCTAATTGTGAAAAATACCTCGGTCCCTTTACCTTAACCAGCTAACAAGAAAGCATGTAGCCTTATGATTTACTTGGAAGGTAATTGTATCTTGGCAATAGCTCTACTTTTCTTGCTAAACCCAGTGTGGAAGTAACATGCACTTTAGTGGTTTCTGACACATTGTAGAAACTGAGTTGAATTTAAATTGTGTGTTGTGCTACAAAGTCTTTTCTGCGCTGGTAACTGGAGAATGGACAAGAGTTAGTGGAATTTGTGCTGGTGAGCTTGTCAAGTCTTACCCAACTGCATCCTAACCAAATCTTATTGTTGAGGCTTTGTACTGTGGGAACTGAATTGGTGGCTGCAAGAGTAGGTAACTTCTTCTGTTCTTCCCCTTGTATATTGGATTTTCAGTCTGCTTGCTCTGATTTTTCTTTTCATTGCATTTCTGTGGTAGGGAAGAATAGCCTTGTTTGGATTCTGTAGAGATGTTGTACTGGAATGGCATCAGGTCAGTGCATTCAGTAATAGAGAGAACCATGACTAATGTCGCATCATGTGGGTCATTTTTCCTTCCAGCCCTTTACAATTAGTGCAGTGTAGCACAGTATCTGTTTCAGCACACTGTGTATTGCTGGATACTTCCTGTGGCAAGAATCCTTCTGGAGATGCTCCTTCCCCCATCTCTGATCAGCCCCAGCTCTGTTTTTCTGACTTGCATGGATGGGCATGTTTGTTGTCAGTATCTGATGCTGGCAGAGGCTACTTGCTTTCCTCCCCCATGTCAGAGCTTAGAGAGAGTAACTCCTTGCAGTGGGCTGTAGCATGTATGTAAATGGTTTTTTATCAGCCTGTTCTATCTGTGTGACATCTCCCACAATAAACGCCCCTGTACAGACTGTGTTAGGATGGCTCTTGCAGTTTGAATAAATGCTGCTTGTATATGAATGTCAGTGGATTGTACTGCATTTTTTTTGCAGGGTCCTCAGCTTACTTTGCACTTAAGGGGAATGGCTCTGAAATGCAAACTTCTTAAAATTTATTTTCACTTAAGGGAATTACTAGAAATTCAGAGGTAGATAAAACTGAGACAGATGTAAGAAGAATATTTGAAGGTTATTTGTTCTGACTGTAGCGCTGGATACTTTTGGTTTATTCTTTTGCTGTAGAGAGAGTTAATGAGCATTTTTTCCCTTCACTCATTACAAAGTTACAGGGTTGGAAAAGGGAAGCTTCAAAATAATAGGAAAACAATCCATGATATCAAGACAGAGACTTCATAGATGAAGTAAAAACAGAATCTGTTATATCTGGATGCTGTACAAGGTGTTTGTCAGAAGGAAGAAGAAAACACATATTGGGCATTAGTTAAAAGCAGCAAAATGATTGTCATCCCTGTCCCACACACCCTGTCAGTTTGAAGTAAATTCAGTCCTCCTGTTTCACTCTGGTCTGTATTTTCAGAGGTGAAAGGTACGAATGTGTGTTGCTCCAAGATACAGATCTTTGAGGGAACACGCCGTGTCCTTCTGACCTGGGAGAGGACAGAAGGAGTGGGAAGCCACCTCCTGAGCTTGAACCAGGGAGACCTTTTCCCAACCCACTGAAATAACTGCTTGTGTCTGGCTCAAATGTAAGAGATGAGATAGGGAAACTCCTCGCGGAGTAACCAAGGGGACAGAACAAATGTTGAAGGTTAGAAGTAAACAAAGCTGACTGCCTAGGAACCTCAGGCTCCTCCAGCATGAGGGCCAGACTGTATCATACATCATGGGGAAGCCTGGCTGCCTGTTGCTGCCTCACAGCAGGTTGTTGCCAAGACTCCTGGAATGAGCAGACTGAGGTGATGGTTGATGCCTGTGGTGGGTCCTCCCAAATCCATTGCCATATGCTGGAGCAGTTGAAATTACTTCATTGGAGAGCTGTCTGGACAGCTGAATTCTTTTCTTCTTTTGTCAGCTCTGGATCTATGTCAGGAACACTAGAATTTTGTATTGCATCTTACATATTTGTCATTGTTATTAGGGAATGTTCTATATAAAATTCATCAGAAAGCATGTGCTGAACTTTTTGCAACATGTGTTGGGCTACGAGATGTTGGTGCAGTTGTGATTGGTGAAGATCCAAGTTTTCAAGCAGTGATGTCTCGTAGAGATCTAGTGTGGCATAAGAACCTGTACCTATCAGAGTAAAACTGGTATATGGATGTGTAGCCTATCCAGTTAGATCTAAGGATAGGGTGTGATACCAGACAAGGGTCTGATAGCAGAAATTTTTAACATAGGGGCCTGTAGCTGTGCATCTTCAGTTAACACACTCTGTGTTTGTTGGTGGTGTTGGATAATGATACAAGAAAAGTTCAGTAGTACAAAACTGAGTTTTTTCCTTCCTTTGGAAAGGGAGTGATCTTGTGGTTAAGAGTCTCCTGTGCCTTGCCAAGAGCTTACTGTGTGTCCGTGAGCAATCTGCATGTGGTCAAATTTTCCAAGAGAGGCCTCAGATTTTCCGACTTTGTTTCTGTATAATTTTCCAGTTAGGGATTTTTTTTTTTTTTCCCTCAACACTGCTGCTTATTGAAAGCTTCATTTGAAGTAGCAGATGCCTAGAAATTATCACATTCAGTGCCAGGCTGGCACTGAATTGAAGCACCCAATATCTATAGCTATCGTTGGAAATACAGGCCATAATTTCTCTTTTTGCTGATTCCTACCAGAGGGATTGTGTGTCCTGTCTTCATAAAATATTTGAAAGGCAGGAGTGTGCAGTGGCACTGTGTGTTAGAGCAGCATGACAAAGATGCCTTGCATGTGTAGGACTTGTATTTTCATGGGGGTAGTGTGCTGAAAGTCCTCAAATCAAGAGAAACCACATGTGGAAAAGTCTTCTTATCAGCTGGTAAATTAAGAATAATATGGCCATACTGCTGTTTGTGGGCCTCAGTTAAAGAAGATGTTGCCATTTTGCAGGTTTGTCACTGGAGCGCTCAACCAACTCAATTGCCTCTCGTGCTCGACTGTGTGAAAGGGAGGAGGAAGTCACAGCTTGTTTTGAGAGAGCATGTGTTATTGCCCAGGTATACTTGCAGGACCTTGAGAAGGTAAGAAGAAATGTATTGTAATGTATGTAAGGGTATTGCCTGGTGGCCTGAGTGGAATTTTCAGGGTTTGACAGCAAAAATAAAAAAATTGAGAAATATTAAGTGATCATAGCAGGGAGTCTGAGAACAAGTTGGAGAAGTGAGGTATCTCAGTAAAATCATTTGCAAAATGGCAGTTTAGCTGGTTTCTGGAGGTCTGGAAAGAAGTTCTGCCTGGGTGAAGCACCAAATACTTCAGATATGCACAAGTTGCATCTCAAGTTTAGCCCTTACTAAAGAGGAACTATGAACTTTGCAGGGCAAGTTCTTATGTGAAGGAACTTGTAACATTTTACATTCCTGCTGTGGAAATGATACTCAGCAGTGGCTATTGAGATCCCTAATGAGCTGAAAGAAATCTTTTTTGGGTCAGCCATAGCTGTTTAATTACCAGTGCTTCACCTTCTCCAGGTGAACCTTGAGGAATCCAGAATATTAGAACCTAGGTCCTCCATCCCTGGAAGTGTTCAAAGCCAGGCCAAGTAGGGCCTTGAGCTGCCTGGTACAGTGGAAGGTGTCCCTGCTCATGGCAGGAGGGTTGAAGCTAGATGATCTTTAAGGTCCCTTCCAAGATGCTGTGATTAGTAGCAAGTAGCTGCTTAGCCAGTGGTTGGTAGGATGGATACTGGGAGCCCTTCATTGAGCCATCAGATAATAGGTGCTGCTGATTTGCTGGGCACATGCAAACTTTGCCAAGCTGAGGACATATCACGTGCTTCTATGCCCTTCCTATGCCACACATTATGCTTGACATCAGCAGTACTGATAGCAATGCATTGTTACCTGTCCTGTAACTGAAAGGCCTTTGACCTTCTGAGCAGATATTTCTGCTCTTCCTGGTAGCAAAGCTGTGTTTCTGTTTCAGCTTTTGTTTTTTAATTTCATTGAAGCAGGAAAAAATAAGGTTAGTGCTTGTAAAAAAATTAATTAAAGTCAACTGAGAAGAGGCCTGTTCTGTTTCTCTGCAGAAAAAAAATGGGGCAGTCTTTAAATGGAAACTATTACTGTCCTTCCATTGTGGAAGGATGAGTTCCTGCTGGTGCTGGACACTAAATTTATTTTACTGGCAGCTTGGGTCTGCGAAGAAGGAAAAGGATCTGACCTGTAATTCATTCATTTAGACTCATAGAATCAGTAAGGTTGGAAAAGATCTCCTAATTTACTGAGGCCACCTATTAATTCAGCACTACCATTTTGCCACTAAACCATGTTGCCAGGTGCCAACACCATATGCTTTTTGAACATTTCCAAGGATGATGATTCCACTGCTTCCCTGAACAGCTTGTTCCAATGCTGGACCACTCTCTCAGTGAAGAAATATTTCCTTATTATTGCAACTTGAGGCCATTTCATCTTGTATTGTCACTTGTTACTTGGAAGCACACCAACCCCCCACCTCTCTACAACCTTCTTTCACATAGTTGTCTCTGGACACAGAGACAAAAATGCAGGATTGATGACAGACACAGTAGAAGTTCATAGTCCTCCTTCAGTCCTAGATGAAAACCCCTGTTTTGGAGAGGCAACTTTCAGCAATGGAAGAGGCTTGTTACCAGTAAGGAAGCAAAACCAAAAAAGATTTGATAGGACAAATAGAGGAAAGGTTAAGATTTTTCCATCAGGACTCCTGATGGCTTGCCAACTCTTAACAAATATTTATGTTATATTGAACTAGATAAACCTACTCAAACATTGTATTGCTCTTTCTGTGCAGTGTGCTGGGTCTTTTTAGCTTGTGTGGTATTTCCCAAGCTATTGGTGTTAAGATGTAGCTTTCTGCTTACTTTAATAAAGTAAGTAATAATTAAGTAATAATGGAAAGTAATAATGGATGGTGTTTCAAAACACATATTGCACGCAGAATATCTCATGGAAGTCGTATAATTTATTTTAAAATAAATTTTATATATAATTTATATATAACATTTTTGAATAACATTTAATATAATGTTATTACATTCATAACATTTATATAACATTTATAACATTTTTGAATAGCTGATAAATGTAACATTTAATTGTTGAAGATGTTACTGGCTCACGAGGACCTGGCTAGTTCTGACAGTTGTCTGTATTCCAAGATATTTCTTTTTTTCCCTCACAGACCTTAAACAACACACATTCAAGGAGTATCAAGGGCAGTAATGCGACTTACTCTGAGTTTGAACTTTCCTATTTTCTGGAAGCAGCTCTACAGAGTGCCTATGTGACTCAGTTAAAGAAAGGGTAGGTGGATGCAGATATTAATAACCTTAGATAATATCACATGTTTTGTTGCAGATGAAGACTAATTTTTTTATGTTCTGACTTTTGGCTGCTCACCTCAAATCTCCTCAGTGTCCTTCCCTTTCTTCTGTTTGTGCTTATCTGTCTTTCTTAAGAGTCTTAAGTGTCATTTTTCCAGACCTATAAGTAGGGTGGAGTAGAACAATATTCTTGTCTTGGCTCAGCTTTGCTCCCTCTGGAGACAAGGGGAGTTTGTAAAGAGAGAGTGGAGTTTACACTGCTGTGGCCCTTTAAAATTTTCAGCGCCTGGTTTAGAGTTCAGTAAAGTCTTACAGGTAGTTTCTTTCATTTATTTATTTGTTTGTTTGCCTAAGGTCTTAAATATCCCAATCAATGCCCCAAATCTGTGGTTTTTTTACTATGGAAAGTGTATGTGGGAACAGTGCCTCTGAAATACATCTCCCAGTGAACTTCAGAAGGGTAGGAGGAGTTAATATCTGCAAGTCTACAGAGAATTTTATGAGTCTACGGTGAAAAACCTTCTCAAGATCAGCAGAAAAGGCACAATGAATGCCCACTTCCAAAGGCCATTGGTGAGGACATGCTGTTTCCTAAACCAGGCTGTGTCTTCAAAATATAATTAACTCTGGTTATCCAATGGAGAGATTTTGTCATATAGGAGAGTGTCTCTTCAGCATGTATAAACTGTACTTGTAAGACTCTATCCTTCCTTAGTCCTCTTCTTGCACCATATTATCCCATTTGTTATCCAGGAGTCAGATTCTGGGTTTCTCACTGCAAACTATGTTCACAAATATTTAATTTTGGCTTTTTTTTGCCTTCACCCCCAGCGAAAGATATTTTCTCTCCTTTTCTTCACTTCTTTTCCTACTGAGTAGAATGGAAAAGAAAGCAAAAAAATAGGGAAGATTGAAAAGAAGAAAACTAGGAAAAAAAATCCTAGCAAAAATCAGTTTAAATACTTCTGTAGAAAACTGATACTATTTTTTTATTATGCTGGAGGAGGAGCTTGCTTCTTCTTTAGGGCTTTTTTGCTACCTTTTTATCACCTGAGGATGATCTTAAATGAAACTGTGAATAGCTGCTGTTCTCCATGCATGTAGAGCAAAGCTGTATTTGTAAATACATCCATGAGATGTGGCTTCAGATCAGCCTTGTTTTAACCTGGAGGCTTACAAAAGCACAAAGCTCAGATGTTGTAAAATGACCCCTGTAGTCAGGCAACTACAAGTTTATGTATAAAGCAAAGTATGAACTTGTAAAGCATAGACTCAGTATCTGCTTGGCATGTGGTTTTCCCAGGTGAGCTGGGGGTTGGCCAGCTGTGGGACAGTATTGTGCTTTCCTAACCTTCTGCCCTTCTCAGGGCAAACAAAAAGCTCAGGTCTTGCCAGTAAGCTCATTAACTATGTCATAAAATAAAGTCCCATTTACAACATATGGTGCTGATGTCCTCCAGGCACCTTTTGAATATAAAACTCATGTTCATTTTATTCAGCAACATTGTAAATTCACTCTTCATCAGTGAGGAGTTCCTTATATCTAGTGGGATATTTTGGGCATTACTGTGGGCCCTGTGTGCTCCCTTTCCATGTTATTTTAACGATAGCCTTAAAAACAAAAACCAAATCCCAGACAAAAACAAACCACAAAAACTCTACAGGAATACAATTTGAAGCAAAATACATATGTGAATTAAGGCATGCTTTGATTATAAGCTGAATTGTTACAATAGCAGCAACATGTTCTCTGTAGCTATCTCCTGATGAAACAGCAATGGAGCTCCTGCAGCTGGGATGGAAGTGGAATCCCACGGGCTCCTTATCTCCTGTAGAGCAGGTGAAAAACATCAGCCAGGATTGGAAAGTCTGCTGGGATAAAAGGAGCCTGGTGGAACTTGTCTGCCCCTGCAACTGATATTAATGTGTGGTTTCTGCCACGAGAGGGCATAGGTAGCATTGGGATATATTATGGAAAGGGGAGGGATATGGGAAGAAGCTTTTTAGGATGCTTCATGAGTATAGTAGATTACTCCACCTGATACTGAACAGCTCAAATAAATACTCTTGTTCCCCTTACTGCTTCCAGCATGTTCAGGTAGGAAATAAGCCTTGGATGACAACTGCTCAAGCTGTCAGGGGGTAGGTTCTATCAGGTGGGATGTCCTTCCCCAGTGCTACATGTGTACAAAAGGAATAGTGAGTGTTTTATTCTTGTTTGAACAGGCAGAAGAACTCAGGGATACAAGTGCTGTTGTTATACTTTTGTTCCTGCTGGCAGGATCAGATATGCTCTTCTTAGAGTATAGTCAGGAATGCCCTTTTCTCTTGCAGTCTGCAGTGGAAAGAAAACACCAATATAAAAGAAAGATCCAGTGTCCCCTTCAGGTGTTGAACTGCCAGCTGTAAGGACCAGCAAGTCTTGCAGCTGTAGAAGTCACAGATGCTTTTAATGAGATGCCCTGTAAAAACATTGTGTTGCTGAAGATGCATTTCCTGCAGTTGTTTGCCGTGCTGGAACCAAATAAGGCTTTCTTTTGGTCTTAGTGAGGAATGTTGATGCTGTGGATGCAGAACATAGGAAGGCAGATGCTGTCATACTGTAAGAGGCAGCCAGTTGTCTTACGGTTATCATCTGCACTAGGTTTTGGGTTTTGGTTGTTTTGTTTTGATTTTTTTTTTTTTCTGATGCAGATGTATATTAGGCTCATTTCTTCCTGCCTTTTCTTCTTGTCTCTGTGCATGAGCAGCTACTTAAGGAGAGGATACAGTTTGTTAGAAACCTGGGTGAGGTGCAAAAATGCAAAAGGAGGTGGGCAGAGGCAGTGATGTTGCTGCTGTTTCTGTGCTCTGGGTACTGCTTTACTCTGGAGAGGTGACACTGCAAACTGCCATGTAATTATCTCAAGATAATGTTCTATCTGTCAGCAACTCATTGTTTTAGCAGTAAATGAGTGGGAATGAGAACATGATCTGCTGGTGACCATGTTGTTGGGGGACTGTCTTTGCAAACCTCTGTGGCCACAATCTACTCCTTTATTGTCAATATTTTTCCCTGGCAATTTGCATAGAAAACAGTGTACTTCTTTATTTTCTAGTGTCTTAACATTTTATGGAATGTTAACCAAACTATATGACATAACTCTGATATGACTGCTTGACTGCTTTGATTCATGGACTGGTAATTAATCTATATAAGGGTACATGCACAAAACAAATTTTTATGCCAAGCTGGACTGACTGGACTTCCAAGTTGCTCTTTGTCACAGTTTGTGCCCATGATTGTCTGTGTTAATTTTTATTAGATTAGCTGTAACTCTTCATCATGGTTTTTTCAAATGGTGTTCTGACCACTACTGTGGCTAAAACTAAACCCAAGGCAGTTTAATGATCATGTCCTTTTCTCTTCCTGTTTTTCCCTCATTTCTTTTTCTGGCCTGTTAGCAATACAATAGGGGCCTATGGACACTTCCAACTAATTTTGTTTCCATGATCTAATGTTCACTTATGATGCCATGGCTTGAGGCAACATTACCTGGGATTTCCAGGTAGTTCTCTATCCAAGTCCTGCAGAGGCTAAAGGTTGTTTAGTTTCTAATCTAAGTAAGATCAAGGGTTTGCACCATGGATTGCCAGAGGCTTTATGTCTGCTTCCTCATCCAGTCACCTACATAGCATATATTTCTGTTCCAAACACATACTTCTCTTTTTCTTAAATTCTTAAGGTCCTAATTAAAAAAAAAAAAATCCCTTCAATTGCACATTTAGTATTATAAAGGACATCTATTAATGGAACGGTGAGTTCCTTATTGTTACGAGCAGAGCAATTCATATGCTCAAAATGAAATGTGCTCAGATGGTCTCCTGGCTTGGGACAGTCGAGTGGAAAGACAAACTCCTGTGTTTGCAGGCAGATGTGCTCTGTCTCCCGTCACAGCTCAGTAAAGTTTGATAAAGTTCAGAATGCAAAAGCTGCCAAACCAAATCCTCAGTCCTGTAGAACTGGTACTTTTGAGAGCTCAGGGAGTGGAGTGGGTGCTCTTTGATAGGTCCTGACCACACGGGCAGCTGTCTGGGAGGTGGTGAGTGCTGGGTGCTCCTCCTGTGCCGCCCATATTGCACTCCTACCATCTGTTAAAGGTGTTCCTAAGCATTTGTCATGTGCTGACTGCTGACAGATGGGCAGCAATTTGCCATTTATTCTTTCATTCACTTCAGTGTCTCTGTTCCTTGTTTTTCCATCTCCCCTTCCTCCCGCCCCAGAGCAAGGTGTTTCTGCCAAGAGGCTTAACTTGTTTTATGGCCTTGTCTAAAATGTTGAACTGTAATGGTGCCTCAGTTTTTTAGGAACAAAACTGTCTCATCACATTCCGTAGGTTTTTCTTCTCAGAAGTATGTGCCAAATATGAAATTACTCAGCTTTACAAGTGGTCACTAGTCTTCCTGATGTTGGTTGATGCAATTCATTGGTACTTTATTAAGACAAATATCATTATGCTAACGAAAGACCTAAATAAATGCAGTTTTGAAAATGCTGTAGAACTGTTATACTCCATAACTCTTCTATCCAGCCTGCTAAGGAGCCCATGGAAGAACACAAAATGCTGTTAGTTTTCAGTAATCAGGAAGAGCAATTGGGCAGCTGAATTTTGTTTTGATGGAGGAATTTTTAGATTTTTCTATCTGATAGTAAATATCATGTAAACAGTTCTGTTGGATTTGGTCACTACTTGTGCATAAGGTCTAGAACTGCATCTTTGTGGGTATAGTCTATTCTAGAACCACAAAAAAGCCCCTGGTGTCTTGGCCCTGTCACTGCAGTGCTTGCTGAAGTATTTAAGTCCAACTTAAAGAAAACATTCTTGGCCTTTTTTCCTCTTAATAAACTCAAAGCACATTTTTTACTTGAGAAAGTGGAAGGAAAAAAGACAGTATCTGACTTTTCTCTACAAGTCTTCAGTTTTTTTGCTCTTGTCTTGCTTTCTTGCCTGCCTGTACACTGCCCATGATTAGACAGTCTACAGACTGCCTCACAATATACCCATCTCAGTTTCAAATTGCGTGGAAGTAAGGCCCATTTGCATTTGCATTCTGTGACATGGTGACTACAAGCTTTAAGGTGGCATTTAATGTAGCCAATATTCATGGTAAACATGATGATATTTTAATCTCTGCATGTCCAAAATAATTCCTTTTTTTTTATTGTCATCAAATGTTTGCTGCTGATTCTGGAGTGCAAGAAGGTTTGCAGTGCATGAAAGCAAGCACAAGTGCAGTTTGTACTGCTTACCTTCAAAATTTAATCAGTTTGACAGAAAAGGTTTTTCTGGCTTTGTTTATAAATGAAATTTAGCTTTTGTCTGCACAGAAAATTCTCCTGGATAAGCTGAAGTGACAGTTAATGTACCAGTACAACTGCTTATTTTGTTGTCTTGCTTCTTTTCTGATAGCTTGTATGTCTTTTGGGTAGCTTTGACCCAATAAATGTGCATTGAACCATTTTACATTTACTGTTGTGGTGGAGGCATGTCCTTAGCCTTGAACAGCTGATAGGCTGCCAGTGTGTTAACTGATATGTACAGTGTTTAATCTTTTCTCTCTGCATCTCTGAGTACACAGACACGATTAAGATAGCATTTGGCAACTAGTCAGCTTTAATTGCGCATGGTGTATGCAGAATATGATTTTTTTAAATTTTTTTTCTTTTTTTTTTTTTTAGTCTTATCCTCTTACTGCAGGTTAAGCTGTACTTGCAGACAGTTAGTGCAACTTAGCTGCCTGATAATTAAGTGTTTAAACCACTGTAATTTCATCATGTGTGTGGTCCATCAGACACAAAGCATTCAAGCACCACCTAAAATAAATCGTCATTTAAGAGCGTCATGTAAGCTCAGTATAATTCAAACAAGTACAATCTGTGTGTATGAAGAGGAGATGTGGATGCTTTTAAGGAGCAGCATCTGCTTTATAAATATGAGCTATGAAAGGCTTCCAAATGTCCCCTCTGTTCATCAAATTTGAATGTGATCTTCTCTTAGGAAGCCATCTGGAGTAGGCAACGCTACAGGCACTGCCTTGCTCTGTGCCATTGTCCTGTCTGTGCCTCAGAGTGACTTGTCTCACTACTGCACACTCAGTGATTGTTCCATGGGTTGTTTGAACTTCAGGTGTGTTGCTGAGCTTTGGCACATCATAAAAATAATCTGTCTCCAGTGTGCTTGTTTTGAGGGTTTTTCTTTTTTTTTTTTTTCTATCTTCCCCATAGAAATATTGTGAAAGGAATGAGGAGTCTGCGAGAAATATTACGGACTGTAGAAACAAAAGCTACTCAGACCTTCAAAATGGTAAGAGAATGGGAGATGGGAGTGTGGGGCAGTCTGGTATGCAGGAATTCTCTTGATTGACCAGTGCTGTAGCACAAAACTCTATTTGTCCTCACTAGATTGATTGTTGGCTCTTTTTTTTTTTTTTTTTTTTACTTTTTTTTTTTTTTCAGCTTTTGGAAGTGATATGTCAAGTGATCCCCTTAATTGAAAGACCTGCCCAGTTGAAACCTCTAGGCTTTCAGACCTGGGCATATAGGTTACTTTTATTGGGTTTGTGTTTTGTTTTTTGATTGTTTGTTTTGTTTCTTGGTTTCAGTGCATTTTCTAGCTTCATGGAAACAGAGATGTTATTAGTTTGGCAGTGCTGTCCTCAAGTGATGCTGTCTTGTTTTCTTTCTCAATTTCAGTGTGCATGCACACCTTTCTGCATTTGCATGTAGAAGCATTAAGTAGTTGTGTCTCTTGCAACAAGCAGTGCTTTTTTTAGACTGACATCTTCCAGTTTTCCTTCTGTAAACCCCTCTTCAATACAGTACAGAGTGATTTTAATTGTTTTAAAATTTTCTTATTGGTGTTGGCACTCTGCATCTTTGTATCCTTTTATCCTGAATGTCTCAGGTAAATAAATGTTTATGTGCCTGTTTAATTTCTTGGACCTTCAGCTGGTTCTTCCCTGTCTCCCTTTGGAGAGATTTGCCCTGAAGTTGCTCAGGAGGTGACTAGGTCAACAGCTTGCAGAATAACAGTCTTGGGAATGAAAGCTTTGCAGCCCTGAAAGCATTGATACTCTTACAGCTAAACTTGTACTTGATTCTGCTTTGTGTTTTGTGTCATTCCAGAGAAGTTGGACAGGGGAGGTGGGCATGGGTTTGTGTAGCATTTTTGAGAATAAGATGCCTGTGGAAGCTTGTGCAGCAAATTAGAAGAGATGACTTAAGTGCCCACTCAAATGGTTGCGTCTTTTTCCAAACTGAGATCAGGGTTCAGCAGTATTTTTGTGCTCGCCTGTTTTATCATTTTGCTGAAATGAGTCTAACCATCTGCTGCTCCTAGACTGTGACAGAACACAGCTCAATTTCTCCTGTCCCTGTGCAACTGGGGACAGCTGTACAGCACCCCTGGGGGATTTATCCCTTAGGGGGACTCTCAGGGTGCTCATTCAATAGCTTTCCCGAGATTTAGAAGTTGCATTTTCATTTTCTTATTTGTTTTTAAAGAGCCATCAAGAAGGCAAAGGGAGGATTGTGCTTAATTAAACAAGTTTTTCAAGCATGAAAGTAAAACACATGATTTTTTTCCCCCCCTTATTTGTGGGATCACAGTGTTCTTCAAGCATAATGATGCTTTTTTTAGCCAAAGGCACTAATAACATAAATCAGAGTCTTGGCCTGTTCTGGTTTGTTTGGTCTTATTCAAAACAAGAGTGAAGCTAATTTACACAGCTACTGTACTGTGTGTTAAAATTAAAGACACTACAAGTATTTGTTGCTTGCCTTCTGAATGGCTTACCACAAACTATACTCCTACTTGTGTGTGAACCAGTAGAAATCTTTGTATTGCTGGCAAATTATTTTCCCTCCCCTGTAAGACTGTAGGAGAAAAGTATAGGAGAGTTGACTCCTCAGGGTAGAACTGACTAAATAATTACACACTGAGATGATAATATGATACTGGCTAATGTTGCAGGGCCCTAGGCCATTTTGCTCATAGTTACTTGCTATAAAAAGCATAGAAAAGCTTAGTTAGAAACAGACAGCTTTCTGTAACTCCTCAGTAGCAGGGCAGGGAAGGTCTTGGGGTTTCCAGGGAGTTGTACGTGGTGGCATTTCTTTGAGACACCATGGTACACACAGACCACTGCCATCTGTGAAGCCTCCCTTTGTGATGTTTAAGAGGTGGTACTGTGGTTGCATTTTAGAGTAATTCATTGAATTCATGTGTGGTAAGGGGGGTGAAAATCAGGAGCCTTGCATCAAAACAAGTTATTTTACTGAAATGGGCAATAGGAACTTTTAGCTAAGTGTGGTTTATTTGATCCCATAGATTTTGAACTATAATATCTATAACATACTTTACTGATATTTAAAAGAAAATTACTGTTGGTGGGCTCATAACATAGCTCAAAGTGTGCATTTCATATAAAATACATATCCAGTAATGAGAGAAGTTGCAAAATACTATTTGCAAATATTAGGACAGAAGGGCTCAAGTTTCAGCCTGCCCTCTGTTTTGTGCAGGATTTACTTTACAGCATACAGCTGTGTGCTGCTTAGAATTCACAGAGGACACCACCCATTGTGATGTCTCTGAGCTTGTTTGCAGGCTTATCTATGTACAGTGCAAGAAATTTAGAGATTTGATGGGTATCAGACAAGAGTAAATGCCAAAGATAGTTTTGCTAAGTGAAGTTAACTTGCCTCCTTTTGAGCCCATCTTGCCAGCTGTGTGCATGAAGTGGAAAGCAACTATTTAAGAGTCTTTGGCTGCTTGATGGTAAAAAAAGTACATGTGATGTTGCTGTCTCACTATGAAGTTCCTAAGCATCTTCTCTCTCTCCTTTACTGCAACAGGAAGAGAGAAGCCATACCAAGATGAAACTATAAAAGTCTATAAGGGAGAGTGACATTAACAGATAAAAGGTTGATCTTTTAAAGCTAACACAAAAGTCTCCCCTGGTCTTGAGACTTGTATACCAAATTCTGATGCTGAGAACATAATGTTGTCATCCTACTCCTATGTAGTAACTATTGTGAGATTGTCTCAGCAGTCCCTGTGGCAATTGGTTGTCCTTGTTCACCAAAGCATCCCTTGTGCTAGGCCTCTTTGAGAACTTTTTTCCTAGAGCATTGCAACAGGACCATGGAAATGCAGAAGTTTGGTCTTTTCTCAGGAGGGAAGAAACTGACCCTTTTGTAGACCTTAGCAGCTGATTTTGCTACTCCAGCTTTCTGAAGAGTGGTATTGTCACACTGGTACATCTCCTTCCCAAGGTGGAACATGGTGAGGGGTGAATCTTTTGTGTTGGAAAAGGTTTCACTGATTTGTCCTTTTCTGTACTGATCTCTAGACTGCAGCCAAACAGTTAGCCCAAGTACTTCTCCATTCCCTCAGTGAAGATTGTTACTGGAGCCCTTTATCTGATCCACTTCCTGAGTTTATGAACAAGGAATATCAGTCTTATGTTAGCAATCTTCTTTGTCGGAGGCCTGAGCTGTACTCAGAAGAGAAGTAAGTGTTATTTTTATTTCAGTTTATTAGAAGGAGGAAGGAGTATATTTGAACACTCTTCAGTACTGCTGAGTATGTCACTGATCCATGTAGTAGTTTTGTGCCTTCTTGTTTTTCAACTTCCCACTAAAAAGTCTGCTGAAAAAATAAAACTATTAAACTTTGAGTATTTTTTTTTCCTCCCCACCCAGCAAGAAGAAAGTCCAACCAGAGGGTTGTCTTTGCTATGAAATTGAAATAATCTATTTAGGGTTCAGTATAGCTCATCTAAGATACATTGCAGAGCTTTTAATTTGTGAACCTGCAAAGAAAGTATTGCCTAGCAAATGAATTATGCATGAGATGTTTCAAATTACTGCTTCTCTTGTGGAATGAGAAAGAGGTTGGCAGGATAACTCTTGATCTTCCTCAGAAAAATGTGTTCTGTCTTTCAGTGTCTACTGCCCTCAAGACAATGTAGAAGAGGCTCTTCTCCTCCTCCTAATCAGTGAATCCATGGTAAGCCAAAAATGAGTTTGTAGTATTAACAGTGCAAAGGGATATCTAACATTTCCAGGTCTCCTGGTTGGCTTTGTTTACAGAATCTTCCCCAGATAAACAGAAGCAAAGGTTCAGATGCTGAGTGGAAAATGGTATCTATTCTTTTATTAGTGAAACCACTTTTATTAAGTGGAATTTCGGTGAAGAGTTTTGACAATTGTCAAGAAGAAAAATTGACTGCATTCATCATAGCTGTATGCAGGTTCTGATGTCCAGATACATTGTCAGTGAACAGATGTTTCCATTTGTAACATCTGTGTGGATTTATGGATCAAGAATGAGAGGAAGAGAGCCTTGCCTAAAGCCAGGCATGATGGTGGTAACTGCTGTTTGGAATTGCAGGATGCTGTACTCTGCTTTCATGCCTTAGTCTGCAGTTGTTTTTTTCAGTCTGGAGTGATCTTTGACAGTTTCTGGTGCAGTGATACGGGAAATCTTGTGACATGCAGAAGCATTCATTATAACCTACAGTGAAATAATTAGATTTCTTCTATTTGTAACATTGGTGGCTTTAAAAAATCCATTTAAGAGGCAGGCAGAAAATTGGAGGAAAGATAACTGCATGGTGATCTTTGGTAATTTTAATGTTCTGAGAAGATGCAAATGCACAGAAAACATGTTAGAAATGTTTTCTGAAAATGTGTAAGTAACGTGTATTTTGCTTTCAGTGCAGGGTGGTCACTTGTACCTCAAAGTGAGATTCAAAGCCTTGGAACATATCAACCTTCTTAGAAAATTTTTAATAACTTTCAGACAAATTGAAAAACGATACTGTGGAAACTTTGGGTTTTTCTTCCTTCAGTTTTTCTTGTCTGGTTCTTCTGGCACAAGTTCTTTTCCTTTCCCACAGACTTCTTCAGAAGAGGGCAATTTAATATTGTTTGCTTTTAAAATTCAGGGAAAAATTGAAGAGGTGGAACCACCCCAAAATATTAAATCGACTTCAAAATCATGTACATCTGAGGGTTGCTATGTGCTTTCCAGTGCTTTCTAGATTAAACCTTTGCAGCACATCTGCTTTGTGTTTTCAGGGGATTTTCTTCAGTCAGGAGGGCTTTTCATAATTAGAAATGGAGAGGGCTTGTAGGATATCATATGCATTTCTATTAAAATCAGAAGTACTCATGTCAGTGGGGCTTGTCAAGGCTGATCCAAGAAGGAAGAGGACTGGGGTCTGGAGTAATGACAGAACTGGCTGCTCCAGCCTTTCTGGGACTGGACTTGCTGTTGGAGAGTCCATGAGGGACCTCAAACTGCACAATCTTGTTCGGCTGAGGAGGAGAAAGTTATCCCTATCTAATAGTGTGCAAAATGCTGAACTAACTGGTCCTGTGGCTAAGTTATGGATCAAGTAGTGTGAAAATGCTATTGATAGAAACAAGACTGCTGTGCCGAGTTCCAGGTTAAATAAGGAAGTTTGGTGTATGCTTAAATGCTGCTTCTGATATAGAGGAACTTCCTGAAGGAAGATGCAAGGCACTTTGATTTGCTCCATATAAAACAAAAGAAGATCCTGTAGCAGAGCACTGTAGGAGCCATGTAACTGTATTTCTGATTTTGGGGGAATGGAACATCTGAGCCTTCATCTTGCATCAGCCTTGCCACGAGTTTGTTCTAACTAAAATTCAGGACAAGTGTATAGAAATACACATAGAAATCACATGAATGTCCTTCCTAAGTGAAGGAACAGAGGGAGCAATCTAATTCTTACATATGTTTGTAATCCATAAATACTTTCCTGTACATTTTTATTATGGTACTTAGAAGGGGAAATTTTAACTTATGACATGACATGTTTCCATAACAGCATTGCTGTAGGCTAGTGAGTTTTCTCATGTACAAGTTTGTTGTTTGTTTGAAGTTTTGGTTTTTAGTTTAATGTATTCTTTTTTCTTTAAAAAACAATTTATGTAAGCTCATGAAATGATCTAACAGGAAGCAGATTTCTAATTGAGGTCTCTCCCTAATGATACAATGTTAACAACTGAATAAAACATACTTTGCTTTCTGGAGAGAATGTCAATGGCAAGTGATAATGATGCTTCTGTAGGCCAGTGAACAACACAGTTGATGTTCCTGGATTTTGGTTGGATTAGGTGTTCTTCCAGTATTTGCAATTGTGAACCCCTTCAAATGAAACAGAGGTATGCAATTACATTGGCTTCTCTTATGTTTCGGTCTGTCAGAGCAAAACTGACCAGAAAGGTGGTACTTCTCTCTGATTTTTAAAGAGATAAAGAGCAGTCAGGGCATTGTAACTCTCTTGCAGGACTGTAAAGCCAAACAACTTCTTCACAAACCTGTTCCTGACTCCAGCTGCTCCAAAATGACCTTAAATAAGGACAGAATTAGAGGAAGGAGGCACAGAAAAAAAATTCAGCTTGTGGAGGGGACACAGAGCAAAGGTGAACTGGGGAGGAGCATAAATCATCAGAGGACCTCTAAGTAAATATGTGCTGAAAATGAGACGTGGTACTTTTTCAAGAAGTATACACCTGGAACACCTTTGCTGCTAAAATACACTTCGTTTTTATGTTTGACTTGCCTTCCTAAGGTGAAGCTGACATCTACTTTGTCATGACCTGTGTGACTTCCAAGAAGATCTTATGGGGGAATAGAATTGTTCCTGTGATGGAGAAAGCAAGTAATTGCCTTGAAATTCTTGAGAGCTAGAGCCTATTTCTCACCAAACCTTCTCTGGCTCTTAATGGCAGAGGCTTCTGGCTTGTGATTATTTATCCCTTTCCCTTGCATGGCAAAGGAGTCAGTTTGCATATTCTGGTGGGATGAAATGAGATTATATTTTAAAGGGGCAATTAACAGTTCCTTCAATATTTTACTCTGCCTATGGGCCTAAGAATATAAAAGGTTTTCAAATGGCCAAGTAACGTAGTATCCTTTTTCATGGTTCTCAAGATGCTTCTGTGGATATATTAACACTTTCAGTGAAAGCTTGTAGCCTGCTTTGCCCTGGCATTCTCACAAATTGCCTCCTGTGCTCTTTGTCCTGTTAAAAAAGGGAGCCTATTTTCATAACTGAAGTATCTCAGTAAACAATGAAAAGCATCCTGGTTGTTGAGCTTGGCAAATGTTCCTTCTCTGTGCCAGCTGTTATTTAGTCACAGCCTTTGGCCATAGAGTTCTCATGAAGGAATCTAGTGAAACAAATCAGGCAGCCTGAAGATTGCCACAGTCAAGGCTGTCTTTATGAGTGTTTGTGACCTCCTGGCTACTCTGTCATTTCTTTTGTATAGCCTAAGTTGTGGTATGGATGGGCCGTGTTTCTGAGGGGATAGAAATGCTCTCCTTCAGACCAAGAAGGCCAGCTGGTGACAGCCTCTACAAGCTCAGGCTATGGCAGAATGATGTGTTCCTATTCACATCTTGGAGAAACATGGACTTGCCTCTTTTTAAACCTCTAGTCCTCTCTCTTACTGCATTTAACCTGCCTAAACCAGTGGCACTGTTTGTGAGAACTGAGGACATATTGTCACTTGGTGCAGTGTGATTTTTCTGCTTCACCTACCAATGGGAACAGGACTGGTTCTGCCATCAGGGACTTTGGTGCTTTGAGCTGCAGGGTGTAGACAGAGGAGGTTTGGCATGACTAACTCTTAGCTGCAGTTTTGTTTATTTTAATAGCTATTCTCAAGAGTGTTCAGAGTTGACTGCACTGCCCTTAAAGTTAGCCAGAAGCTTCTCAGAACCAGGAATGGAACACTTAGTATTACTTTTTGTGTTTACTTTTGAGGTTAAAAAAGAAAGAAAAAGTTCTTTATTTGCATTTAGAAACCTTCCCTTCTTGAATCTGAGGTCAAACATACAGTCTGAAACACCTTTATTCAATGCTGGCAATGCTGGCTGTTACAACTGGGGATTTTGACTGGATGTGGTCCACCAAACAAACCAGGTAACATGGTTTATTTTATTTTTTTTTGTTCTGTATTCATTCATACTGGAAATACAGCTCCTTTTATCCAAAACTAATAAATTCAGTGCCTGTGTAACAAAGATTAGAAATGTCATCCACGTCTTATCTCCGATTTGAATCCCTGAAGGCAGTTTGACCTTGGAGGGCCTGAGAGCATGGAACAGATGGTGAGGGGGAAGGAAGATACTGGAACTTGTCCTGTTCTTTTTATTGGTGAGAACAAACTCATGGCTGAGAGCATGCCTTTAACAGAATAACGTTAAACCCATGTATTTTTAAACACAGAAATAAATAAAACCTGTTAGCTCTTCAGTTCCTATTTTTATAAAATAACGCTGTCCAGCAAATGAGCTGGTGAAGAAGAATCGCTTGTTGCTTTTGTAGGTTGGTTTTTCCTTTTTTTTTTTTTTTTTTTACAGTGATGCTACAACAGCTGGATGACCATTGTGACTGTTCTACTGAAGGCCATTGGACTATGGCAGCTGAGAGAGACAACTGGAGGCAGGGTTGCCTGCTCTGTTGGTTCCTACCAAATCACAGTTGTGCACTTGCAGTAGCAAATCTGGCTGTCTCTTTACTGGTTTGCAAGGCAAAGCTATGTGTTTGGGACCTGTAAAAATGGACTGCAGAATGTTTCTAGTGGGAAATACACTACCTCTGCTAATTGCCTCTTGAATAAATGGTTCTAATGTGAGTTGCTAGAGAACAGGGTGTGAGAGCCTTTTTTCTTCTGCTTTGCAGTAGTAAGTCTTGTTTCTAAACTTACAAGGAAGATGTAAATTCTTGGAAGAAAGCTTTCTAAATCCAGATAACTGTTGGCAAATGGATGACTTTGTTACCCAAGATAATACCCACAAACAAACTTGCTTACTTTCTGCTTCTCTGCCTTTCTTTTGTATAGGGTTGTTTGGCTGTTTTGGATGGGGGCATATGTCTGTCTTGCTTTTAGTGATATTTCCAGAATTAGTTCTGCTACAGGGTGGTAGAATGCACCTGAAACATGTAGCATAGATATATGTGGTCATATTTAATATGTAATTATAAGGGGCTGTTTTGATGAATTGATATCTGAATTGGGCACCAGTAACTTGTGGTCTGTTGCTTACCAGAAATGAGACAGATGGCATGTGGTTCACAGGGGGGTAAGTTTTCATTTGCTGTGCTTCTGGCCTGAAGTGCAATGAGTTGTAGTATCTCTCTGAGAGGAGTTTTGAGAGTTCCTGGGGCAAGGTTTGTCCTCCCTGTTCTACCCACATGTCATTTTCACAGCAGCTGTGCAGTCAACCCTTAATATTTACTTTGTCTATGTTAGTGAGGGAAACCTTCAGGTGCTGTCTAGAGATGAGCAATAACTTAGGCAGAAAGTCTGTAGCCTCTTGCATTGAACAGGTTCTTGCCATTGTGAAGGATTAATTTATTTTGTTGGCAGTAGAGGCAAAACAGCCAGAAGGGAGACCCAAAGGATATAGGCTAAATATTCCCCAGCTCTTAGCAGAAAAGGCATCAATTGCATGATTTCAAAGGCCTGTTGTCAATCTTACACACAACGGCATTTGTTTTTCTCTCTTAATGGTAGTATTGAATCACACCAATTACATTATTACAGTACATTGTGTAAAACATGCTGCTGTTCTGTATAGATGGGTTGCAGTGGATCTGGCAATTATGTCTATTATGAAAAGACACAAGTTGAACATTCGAATGCCCATGATTAGGGGGCAGGCAGCAGGCACTCATTAAAGATTTTAATTGCTTTCTTTTTCTTCTTTGGAAAAAAGCAGGGGAAGCCATGTTTCAAAGTGAGCAATTAAAGTATACTTCATAGCTAATTGCTGTGAGAAGGGACTGCTACATGGAATATACTCTATTGTAATTCATATGATTACTTGACGTTTTATTAAGAAGCACATCTTTGTACTGTGGTAAATTTAATTTTCTGCAGTGTAACTGTGTGCGTAATAACTGCTGAAGTAATGGCTGTTTGGATTTGCTGTGGCTCTTTTCCTTCCTTCCTGAAATAAACAAGCCATAAATAAGCATCATTGATGTACAGCAAATCCTCTGTGGATGGGGGCTTATCTAGTTTGCAGGTAAGTGTACTGTGTGTGTGGATGGGCAGGTCCAAGACTCAGCACTGTGGGTGCTCAGAAAGGCAGAGCTGTTCCCTACAGTGGCATTGCTGTGTTTTGGAGCTAGACTGAAAAGCCCTGCTGACCCCCAGGGTCTGTGCCCTGTCAGGTTCAGAGACACCACAGTGAGCTGGAGCCCCATGGGCTGTGTCACTGGGCTGTGGAAAGGGAGGCTGAAGATGCTCAGTGGCCTAGGTCTGGGCTGACTGCAAAATGTGTCCAGTCTCCCCATATAGGACTGGTGTCATGTCTGAACCACCACCTACATCCACAGCTAATTGTGCCCTATGCATCCCAAAATATCCCAAGTGTGATGCATCTCTGGGTTGCTCAATTACCTTGGAATACTTTAAAAAAAAGGGGCATTGACTGTATAGTTTTGCCTTTATAATGTAAATGATGCTAATTCCCAGTAGTGAAACTTGTGTTGGCAGCACTGTTGACCTTCTCCATCCCACAAAACAGCCTTGAACAGAGCTTCTCTGGGTGTGGCTTTCAGTCTCTCTTCATCTTGCTTGTATGCTGTGAGGCATGTCTCTGTGACAATGGGAACAGCTTAAAGGAAATAGTCATAGTGGGGGTGTTGAAAATATATTTGTAGCTATGTTTTACTGCTGCTAATAATAGGGAGGAAATAATGCAGTAGGACAAATTGAAGTTGCTGCTTAGGTTTGGGATACACTGCTTGAGACCAGTGTTGTACAAATAACCCTTTTTCCAATTGTTTTCAGGAAAATTAGTGGTCTGAAACAAAAGAAAACACAGGTATTTAAAAAACAGTGTTAATAGCTTAGAATTTTGCATTCTCAAATGCAAAATGAAGTGTCACTCTGTGTACAGTTCACTCAGTAAAATTCCCCATCCCACAGAACAGGTGTATTCTTTATTGCAGTAACTCTGCAACTGTTTTGCCCTTGTACTTGCTGGTGGCTGTCAGAATTTCTTACTGAAAAATTAATATTTACAAAAACATAAACAAGGCAAAAAAAACCAAAAAAAAGAGGTTGGTAATGATCTGAGGGACAGCAGCCTGCCTTCTGTGAGAGGCAGGCCATGGAGACATGCCAGTTTCCTGAGTGGGTTTCAGGAAATAGTGATTCATATTCCCTTCTCTGACCTCTGTATGTACATGGCACCTTGAGCCTTACTTAGGACAGTGATTTACCTTACTGTGTTAGGCACAATCCATATTCTTGCTACTGATCAGTCAGTTTTTTTATGAGGTTTGTACCTTTTGGTTTTGGGGTTTGTGGGATTTTTATGTCTCTACTATAATATGGCCTCTTGATTTATTTTTTTAGAGCAGCTGGAATTAGCAATTTGGAATAGGTTCAGTATTGAAGAAATTGTTGAGATAAAAGTAACAATGAATTTGCTAGTGGCAACTTTTATGCATGGAAGCATAGAGAGTGATAGATAGCAAAGACCTTCTATGGCTTTGACATTTAAAAGCTTGAACAAAATCAGCAGGTTTATGACCTTCTTGGAGAGAATATTCATCATACCTATGCATATGTTGCATTTAACTGCTGTCTGCTTGGGTAAAGTATGATATATACACTATACAATTTTAGAGTGTTGCATCCTTGTAATATGCCCTACATTCCTTCTTTTGCAGGATTGGGGTGTATTATTTATTCTAGTACCAGTATCTGTGGCAAAACATGATGGACAGTCATGAGTTTTGATTAATTTTATATCCCTGCTAATGTATCTACTTAAAAATTATAGCTTGGTACTTGATGGATATGCAAAAAAGCATTAGGCTGTAGCTGACTGTAATGGGAGGTTGTTGATGAGATGACAGAGCATGGGGGTGCTATCTCAGCAGCTGTTTGCTACAAACAATTGTCATAACAATGTAACCAGTGCAGAAAAAACAGTTAATTGTGTGTATGTGGGAGGATTCACTTGGCAATAAGGATCATACAGTATATGGCTTTACTTAACTCCTTTTTCCCTTTTAAAGTGATAGTCTTACGTTAAATCCAAACAGAGCTTAAACATGTATTCATTTTTTTTTTTTATTTCTGCCAATAAAGATAGACAAGCTATGCCTCTGTACTCTTGCAGAATTTTGAAAGTAATTTTCATTCTGTTGTGCATTCTGTTGTTCTGAACTATTTTTTTTAATCACAAATTGCATCTTCTGCAGTAGCATGAAAAATAAAAATGCCTTTGTGGCTGCAGGAGTTGTTGTAAGTTTATTTGGGCAAACACTGGACTGGGTCTGATCTGTCAGCTTGCCTTTAACTGCAGTCACCATTTAGCTCTTGGTGGAGACTGTGTTAGTTGTCAGTAATTTTGTTTGCAGTCTCGGCTGGAGGTTGTGATGAAGAGTGCTTGGAACTGGGGCATTACACAGATCAAATCATGATGAAACAGCTGCAGCTTAATCACAATGAAGTATGTGTGGGCTTTAAGGGCTGCATATTCTGGAAATTTTTATTATGTTTAATTCCCATGTTTAACCTTTTTTTGAAAAAAAAATCTCCCCACAGTTAGAAAGAAATATGGGTAAGATTATAGTTGTATTGTAAAATAAGTCTCATAACCTTCATGTTTCAAGGAGGGAACATTTTGTTTGCCTTTGCTCAAGGTGAAATTGCTGGCAATTTTCTTAATTTTTCTGATCTTTTAGATGTCTAGACTTGAGTGTCTGATGTTGCACCCCTTTCAGCTGAGGAGCCCAGGGCAGTGTGTCTGTGCTATCAGATGGTGCTCAGCACTGCCTCTCCCAGAGGCTGGGTAGTCTGGGTGAGGCTCTCTGTGTTTGGAAATCAGAGGGATTTTTCCGTTTACTCTGGAATTGTAATCTCCCTCTTTTTGCTCAGAAAAGCACGAAGGGCTGGGATTTGGAGATAAATCTGAGTCTGTAGCATGTGGTATTTTGGGACATCCTTGGAAATTGCTGAACTGATTGTTTCTGTCAAAAGTAATGCTTCTTCTTGATCTAGGCCCAGAAATGTACTGATAGATTAACAAAATTAAGACATATTTTATATATTTGAAAAAGACCAATTCAGTATTGCATTGCCAAAATGTGTAATTGCTTTAAGTTGATGACAGGTGAATCTGATTACTTAGGCAACCTGTTCAAATTTAACAATAAAAGGTCGGTCACAAAAAAGAACAACAAGCATTGATGCTATTGTGAAGAAATCTAGTGTAGACATGGAAGACAAATTATCAACCTTGGAAAGAGTTATCATAGTTGCAGGCAATTGAAGTAATAAGGAAGATACTTTAAGAATGGCCTTGAATTTCTAATTAATTAGAAAATAAGGAAGATACTTTATGGATGGCCTTGAATTTCTAATTATTGAGGAAATAGGATCTGGTAGATCTGTTCCATAATGTTCTAATTCTGTGACAGAAATCCAGATAAGATATGTGTAGCAGTTTCTTCCTGTAGATACAGTTATCTTCTTGAGCTTCCTTCAGGTAGGTAGAAAGCACCTCTGTGGAAACACCTTCCTTATGTTGGCATAAACTTTTAAAAGAAAAAAACAAGTGAGATTATTTTAAACAAAATGCTATGCGTGTTGGGTGCAGCTTCCTATGGAGGAGTCAGTTGTGTTTTTCTCTCTTGGATTCTGATGCCTCACTTGTGTGTGTGCCAGGCAAACCGGGATGCAGTGATCAGCCGAGCCCCAGAGCAGCAGGATGACCGAGCCATCAGCCTCCGGGATGCTTCTGCAGTCTACGACCTCCTGAGCATCACGCTGGGCAGAAGAGGGCAGTATGTGATGCTGTCTGAGGTACCTCCCCCGGCCTCTGCCCCTCCAAACACTCTGGAAAAAACTTCTCTTTGTGGTGGCTTGTCGGGGAAGGTGAAAATGGAGTGTACTAGTTAGCAATCAGCAGAAACAGCTACAGAGCTGTGACTGCCCAGGCCAGAAATGCACACAGAATTGTTTGAGACATTAATTTGTATGTAGGCACTTGAACGAAGTATCTCCCTTTTGAAGTGATGGTGTACACTAGCAAGTCCCATTAGCTGAGAAGTGTAAATGGTGTCATTAAAAAGAAAAAATCACCTGGGTCTCCAGGGCCACAACAGATTGTTTCCTGACCCAAGCAGCAGTCTCGACAAAAGGTGTAAGGAAGAAAATAAATAAAGTCTAATATTCGTTTTGCAATTCCTTTCTCAGTGCTTGGAGAGAGCCATGAAGTTTGCATTTGATGAATTTCACCTCTGGTACCAGCTTGCCCTGTCCATGGTAGCTTGTGGAAAGGTAAGGTTCAAACGAAAGGGCCCAGAAAGGACCCTTTTTCTTCTGAAAGAGTGGATCTGGATTACTTGTTTGAATGTGTCATGTGTGTTTTGGGACTAGATGCCAGCAGGTAGGTCTGTGAAAGGACAGTGCTCTCCTTTTAGTCTCTGATTGCACTTTGTGATGAGGGTTGTGTGTTTGGTATTGAGTACTGTTCTTTCTGTGTAGTGTTCTTTTCTCATTACCAAGGAGAAAAATGGATTTTGTGCATAGCTGTGGGTTGAAAAGCATTATACAGCTGTCCATTGTCTGCAGGTTCAACATAAATGGACTTAGTATAAGAAAGAACTAATATCTAAAACTGCCATCAGTTCACTCTGTGTCTGGGCAGTTGACTTAAGCTGTGGTTTTTCCAGCCATTAAAGGAAATGTAATTTTTTTTTTTTTGTAGAGAGCTTGTAATGTTTAATGTTTTAAACCTTAATATTTTAAACCTTTATCCATATTTATATGAAGTGCTTGGTGCAAAATATACTCTAGAAAAAGAAACAATGGGAATGTTGGCATGGTCATGCGTTTCAGCATAAGTGTTTTTTTAAAATTAGTGTGGTGTTTGTGAAAGTCATTAGTAAACCACTGAGATGACTGAAATGTGGTTATGAAAAGTAGGCAAAGATAACAGGAGCTTTTCTTTATCAGTCTTAAAAGAGTGGACTTCCTGTAGGAAATGTAGATGGTAGAAAATGTAGCCAGTTTATTTTAGAGTCCCCACCAACACGTTTGGGAGGTAGGAGCAAATTGATGCTGTGCAGTAGTAAACCACTTAATATTGTCCTATATTCTGTGCTCCTGGAGTGTACAGGAATCCATGTGGATCTGAGTGGAGACCACCAGCTAGCACTCATTTGCCAAATTCCAGCTACTACTGGTCTTTTATGGCTATGAGCTGAGCTGGAAACAGTGGCCTTGGCATGGAAATAAGGCACGAATCTATGCTTTTGCAGAGAAATTGTCTTATGAGGTATAAGTGGCTGCAAAGCTTGGAAGTGGTCTGAAAGAATTCTTTCACTTCCATGAGCATGGGCAAAGCCTTATATTGGAAGACTGTCTGGGGTTAAGCATTCTGCTTCCAAAACATGGTAGAGTGATGAGAGAAAGTCTAATAAAGAGCATCAGATATGACTAAGGGTATAGTAAGCAGTACTGTGGAAAGTCTGAAATGATTTTTTCACCTTAAAGGGTGAAAAAAAGTCTGAGAGAAGTTTTCAAGAGCTTTTAAGAGGAGGGGTTAGTCTTGTCTGTGGTGGTTAGGACAAGATGTGATGGCATCTAATTGCAACAACACAAGTTCATGTTTCTTATTAAGAGGCAAAAAATAAGGATAGCAGAACACTGGAAAAAGAGTGCCCTGTGGATTGTGTGGAGCCTAAATCAGTGGGGATCTGTGGAACACACCAGGCAAAGCTGTGGCGACCCCTCTGTGAGACACTAGGGGTGTCTCTCTGGGACCTTGCAAACTCTGACTCTGTTCTGGAACTCCAGAACATGGAGGCATTGTCCCCTTTTAAACATAACAGATATGGCTGATTTATGAGATACCAAAGCTTTGACAATGCATTTTAGATCAGCAGGGAGCTCAACAGAGATCTTTAGTCAGAAAGAGCTTCACAGATTGCTACAGAAGTCCAGTGCAAGCATTTAAAAATCCAGTTCCAAGCTTGCAAACAGTGGCCAGACTCAATCATGAGTAAGGAAAGCTGAAGGTACTGGTGGAATCCTTAAACAATGAGCTTGGTGCCATGGTGCTAATACCTTGCACTGACCTATGTCAAGTGGGGCTTACATGTCATGTCCAGCTCACCTTGGAATTCAGCTGGGGTTAACACAGTCCTGCCCTCTGTGTCTTTGCAAATCCTTCAGGTACTTGAACCCTTGATACTGGACACAACAGTGATACACAGGCCATGATAGAAAGGCACAGAATCTTACCATGAACATGGGGTTTGTCTGGGAGTTCTGTAGGCTTTACAAGTTGTGTAACCTGGTTCTCAACAGCAGACAATGCTATAGCTCTAGTAATCTGCTGGGGAGCAAGTGAAGATTTTTAACTGTTGATGTTTGAGAGTGAGTGTATACAGAGAATAATTGTGCTTCAGTCTTTGGTTAGCATAGGTTAGCAGAAGTGGGGACTGATCTTTAGCTTTGAACAATTTGCATGGCAGTTCCATTCTTGTTCACTCTGTGTTTGCATACCTCTTCACCTTCCCTACGTGTTACAGAATATTTGTTACTTAGATATTTGTGTTGCTATTTTTTATTTTTATCTCTGTACTGTCCCTGTCTCTGTACTTTTCAGATTTTCAAGTACACCATGTCTTTTTGCCTGTACTTTAAATATTTACAAGGTAAAATATCCTGATCTTGCCTACTGATGTAAAAGTGCTAAATGTTCTGAGCCCTATATGGGTCAGAGGGAATTCCCTTACCCAACAATCCCATCTGTGCAGTATTTCACTTCTAATCCCAAAGTATTCCCTGAAGATTCCTGTCATATACTCTGCAATGCATCATCTTGCTAATGGGAGATGTGGCATACATTTTTATATTGCTTTGCAGCTTGATAGCAGGACAGAGTTCATTTACAAGCAAGTGCTCCAGTGTAGCAGAAGGAGCTGATGAGAAAACAGTGTGGCCAGTCTAGACTGCAAAATGCAGAGTGTACTTGAGCTTTTATAGGTGAAGATCTATTTTCACCTGTCTCAGTCACAGCCAATTCATGATCTCATTTCTTGGTAATGAAACCTCACATCCTGCAGCATTACTTGTTCTGCAGTACAGCAAATTGCACTCATAAATTCTGGGCACGACAGGAACAGTTTTATCAACCTGTAAATACTGGAAACTTTGGTTTCTCTTTTTTTTTTAAACATGTTTTTAGGATTTTCAATTCTGACCTTCTTAAAAGTGCCATAAAATCCTATCTTGCCCTCTCTTCTACAGTGAATTTGACTAGAGGTATGTTTAATTTGTATATTGAGATTAAGTCAATCAAGTCAGATTTCAGTGTAGCTTCTTCTTCTGCCAGCCAAAAAATTGCCAAGTGGTGATTGTCATTTTTCACAAGTGATCAGTCTGAATGTCAGGCCAGACACCTTGGCTCATTACCACACGTAGGCTTGAGTTTACACATTATTCTGAAAAGCATGTGTCTTAACAAAAATAGGCACATCACTTCAGTGAGTTCCTACAGGCCTTGGGGCTTCCTAAAACTGTAAATGAAAAAACTCAAGGAAGCATAACCTTTCTGTCTGTCTTTTATCCACTTAAGTGGTGGAAATAATGGAGTGGTAGCAATTTCACTTTCCTGTGTTTCTCAGAAACTTGCATCTTAAGAGAGATGGTGTGGTCTGGTTGTTTTTTAGCCCATTTTTAGGAATGCCTTTTATATTGAGCTCTATTCACTGAACAAGAGAGGGATGTATATCTAAATGACAAATCCCACCATTATATTTGAACTGCTTTTGTAAGCAAATTTAGATGGAAAAGGAAAGGAAGTGCTGGCAAAACCTAGACAATGGCAAAGACATGGTGGGCGATGTCCTGTGTCACCAAGTGCAGTTCTGAATAGGACAGAGATGTTTAAAGCATTCTAATGCAACAGCTCTGTTCCTGTGGTGCTGAACGCCGAATTCTTCACAGATGCTTTGAGTTGCTTCTGCTGGTAATAACCTTGGCTGTGTGGTAATATCAGCTGGAGGCTGAGTGGGCACTGCAGCTCCCTGCGTGGCCAGGCTGGAGGCTGAGTGGCAAGTGGTGTAATAGCCTGGTGCCATCTGGCAGGGTCCTCGGGCAATGAGACGAGCCACTGTCCTGCTGCCAGGGTAAAACCAGCGCAGACACTTGCATCTGCTCGTCTCAAGATTTTGAAAAAGTGACCAGTACTGAGCAACATAAGGAAAGGAAGGACCAAACTCTCTTTCACGGCGTGGAAAAGACTTTGTAGTCTTCGTAGCAGAGGAGAGAGCTGCTTGGGGTAGATTTCTTCTCTGCTGCTGCTTTCCAGCTAATCAGTTTTCCCTGGAGGTCATGGAGGTTACCAGCACGTAGCTCTCCTGGAGACTAAGGTAGCTCTACTGACATTTCTGAACTTGGAGGCAAAATTATCATAGTGTCTAGATGATGTATTACAAGCACAAGGGATGTGTAATAGGGTCCTTGTGCACTCGCAAGCATTTCCTTGGCCTTGGATCAGTTGGATCAGTTACATACTCCTTTTTCAGGTTTCTGTCCCCTTCCACAACTACTACTCTCACACAGAGCCTAGCCTGGGTGTCCCAAAGTGTTGCTGGATCTCCCTGGGAGTAGAGAAGTGCATATAGTGAGTAGGCTCTAGCTTAAATTTATGGCACTTAAGATCTCCTAGATCTGCATTATGTGTGTTAAAACACATGCCTTGGACAACATGAAGCAACATTGATGCCTGTCTGCTGCCTACCACACAAGGAGACAAGATTTGTGTTCAGTGACAATAACTTGCCATTTTCATAATGGTAGTAAGGGAGGGATTCTTCAAGGATAGCAGTGAAATTATTCTGTGAACACTGAACTGAGTCTGTGTAGTCTAAAAGGGCTGGGTGCCCTAACTGAGCCATTCAACTCTCATGAAGCTTAATCTTTAAAGTACAGTGGATGTTTATTGTTGTTAGTGTATTCAACGCATGGAAACATTTTCACAATCGTATTCAATGTCTCTGTCTGAAAAAAAACCCACAACACAACTTGGTTAGTGAGTGAAGAGCTTTAGGATGTGTGTTTCTTAAGAGGAGTGAGTAGTAATATGGCCTTAAGACAGATGAAGGAAGGCTGGATTATCTGCTAGGAGAGGATAGTTTGCTTTCACCCCTCAGCTGTTTACTCACTGAAAGGCTGAAGTCCCTCGGGAGTGAGTAAAGGAAGATCTTGGGAACAGCTGAAGGGTCTGTGGGGAAAAACCTCTGTGAGAGCTCAGTGGAGCTGGAAGCAAGGAGTGTGCTCAGCAGGCCTGTGCTGGGGTTGCTGCTGGGGGTTTGGTGTTCCTGTGGTGCCTGCCACAAAGCTCTCCAGCCCTGCAGAACATGGCCAGCTCAGTGCTTGCCTTGAAGACACAGCAGCTGTGTGAGTTCAGAGATGGCTGCATTGTTGCTGACCCTCCCCAGCCCCTCAAGTCCATGCTGAGGGCAGCACAGGACCAGTGGTGTGCAGTGTAGATGGACAGACTTGGCAGCAGGGGATGTAAGCTCCAAGCATGATGCCTTGCGAAACGAGGCAGCTAAAGCTGCTTTCAGCTACACAAAGTACTCCTTTCTGCTCTTAGCCATTATGTGTGTACCTCTTTAAGGCAACAGGGAAGAAAAAATCATGCATGTCTACCTGAATGGTTTTCTTAATCATGTAATGCTCCAGGAGGTGTCTGGTGTTGTATAGAGGGAAGTAATTGAATCCTTCTTGGCATCTGTCATTCAGCTGTGTTTCGGAGGACTGAGCTCCAGCTTTTCCCACAGCCAGCCTTGCAGTGTCACTGTGCTCCCTTTGGCTGCTCAGCAGTTGGAGGTACTGCAGTCTTGCTCAAAGCTTGTGCTGGCAGCATTTTTAAGGTTTTGAAACCAGTCTTACACAGACATGAACTCTGATTTTGGAGCCCTTAGCAAGTTGCTGATACACACTGGTCATAGCCAAATAATGACAAGCTAATGTCTGAGCTGCTGCTATCTGTGCTGCACCCAGAAAAAGGAATCCTTCCCCTTATTTAAACAGTGCAGCAAAAGCAGATGTCTCTGAGTGCTTCAAGGAGCTTCAAGTTTGACTCAGCCATGCCTGTATTGCCAACATGCAGCTTTCCAGAAGGTTAGAAGGAAAGTTAAAAATATATTTAATACATAATTCTGCAGCAACAGCAGACAAATTTTATGATTTAGGCTGTTCCTTCTGTTGGAATCCTTGCAAAAGCTTAGGCTGGTTGCTAGGCAACTGACATAAAAAAAAGTACATTTCTCTTTGTATTGCAGACAGGAACCTTGGGAGCAGCAGAGGCCTCGGATGGCTCCTTAAATAGCATTGCTGGGGAATGAAAGTTAAAATATTGAACATTCATTGGCTAAAGATCCTGTTACAAAGGTCAGCTATCTTGGGGATATTCAATAGTTTGGTTTCCTTTGGTGCAAAGGAAAGATTAGAAGGGAGTTTGCCTGTGTGCTGTAGATAGTACAAAAAATGGAAATTTCCTAAGATGCCTGACTGTTGAGCAGAATACCTAGGTGGGCTATATAATTGCCTTCAGGCTTAACTCTCTTTTCTTGACAGAAAGTGTGAAGTGAGGTGTTTGTCATATTAGCAAGTACAAATGTGTGCTTATAGATCTTAGACTGTAAGAGGTGCTTTTAAGAGGGAGTATTTGAAGCTGCTTAACTCCAGTGCTCTAATTTGATAAACACAAGGTAAAAGGGAGGGAATCAGTGCCTGTGTTAAGAGAAGTAATGTCTTAGGGGAATAATGTTCATGCTGAGATTCACAGAAATCTCAAGATTCAGTGGAAAGCTAACAGCAAAACTACTGCTTCCGGAGTTCTCAATTGCTTGCTCATTCTGTCATCTTTCTGTGTCAGTTCAAGGTCATTTATATCTAAATGGCTGTGAATCCCAGGACACAGGGAATGAAAATTCTTGCATTGGGATGAAAGATTTCCTCCACTTCCCCACAATCCCTTTGAAATAGTGCAGTTTTTAGATAGGATGATGCAAGAAATACAGCAGCGCTAGTTGTGGAAATTCATTTGTGTACTAAAGTGACAGGTAAATTGAGAATGAGGCTGTCTACCAACCCACCATCTTGAGGAACATTTTTCCTTCTGGCTGAAAAGTAGCAAAGAAGCAAAAAACTAGGGAGGTTTATGGAACCTGTGCAAGAGAAGAGCAACTGTTCGTGGCATGCCGAAAGTCTATCAGGCATTATTTACTGTCTGGAAATTATTCTTCCTTTTACTTATATCTGCATTTTCTTTATCTTCTAAGTATTAAATGGCTCTCTTACTTCCTTCCTTGGTTGCTTTGGTATGATGAGAGAGCAAAGGAGGGGAAAGAATGGAAATTGTGTTGGAGTAACCCAGAAAAACCATTTGGGCAGCATCTGTGGTTTACCATAACTGATGGCAAATTCTCTTGAGCCATTTGGAAAAGGAAGAAAGAAGATTAACTGTAGGATGTTCTTGGTTCACTTCTGCTCATGTGCAAGCATCTTTGAGCAGTGTATGCCTCCATGCTTGATTATTGAATTAGTAAATAGGGAGTGGGAGTTGTGTTCTGTGTTTGGATAGTTGTTTTTCTTTACATTTTACTCCCTTATAGGATTCAAAACCATGGCTGCCATAATTATGCAGGGGGAGGTGTCCTCTCCATCATTCTCCTTCCCCAATAGCTTCCTTGTGATTCCTTGCTCTAGATGAGAGGCCAAATGAGACCCAGCTTTCTGTAGTCCTATGGAACTGATTCTAGTGCAGCCATTATAAGCCAGCAATTAGCAAGTTAAATAGAAACACCATAAATCCTGGCTTGAATTATTATGTGAGCCCCTCTGAAGCTCAGAATCAGGAGTGGGAAGCATGTACTCACTTGAAATTCAATTTCTGCACTTCTCAAAATATGCCTCACCAATAAATCAAATTATTATTGCCTTGCAGTGAATCTCACAAACAATGCACTTGGCTGCCTGGTCCACCCACACTAAGTGAAAGAATATGTACATTTTAATTACCAGATTATTTCAGTGTTGCACAAACACTTTTTCATATTCAATATTTTTACAAATCAATGATATTCAGTAATGAGTGCTTGATATTTTTTCCCTGGCTATTAGTTTGTAATTAGTATCTTTAAGAAACCTTGATATGACATGTCATACCAGTCTCCTCTAAGTAAGGTCACTGTGGGAGTGGGATGTTATTTCTCCTGTCATTCCTTGACTAATGTTTTCATCATCTGTATAAAATATCTGCTGAGTAAATTTTTCAAGGTGCAATTATATAATATCTCTTGAATTTTTAAAATGCAGCTGGGGAGAAAGTCTTCATGTCACCCTGCTTCTAAAACAGCTTCTGCTCCATATGTTTAGTTGCAAATTTTATAAACTTCTTTAAAATGACATAACTTTGTAAATGTTTTAGGAGCAGTGCAGAAACTGTGCTTCTTGTTCTGTAAATCCATGTTCAGAAGCTCTCAAGTACACATGTAGTAGAGTGACTCAACACTTGAGGTGTTTGGGTGTGGGCACAAGGTGGGACGTTCTCCTGTGCAGCATTCAGGAGTCACTGCTTTGCAGTGGCCTCCTGATCAGGCTTGGGGCAGGACAGACATGGCAAGGGCTCTGTGGTTTGAGGGTTTTGGAGGCTGTGGCATTGGCTTGTCCTGCGGACAGGGAGGGAGCAGAGTTGAGGAACTGGCAAGGAATGGGTGGTGTCACTTCTGCTGTAGGTCCTACAGCTGTGCCCCATATTAGGTCAGGCCTGTCACTGCTTTGGTTTGTGCTAATGCTGGTTGTGCTGATCCACAGGAGAGCTGCCACCAGCTCCCAGGTGCCTCCTGCTTTCCCTGCAATTGCAGTGCTGGTGGAGAGCTGAGAAATGACCACTGGGCTGAGCTTGTGTCTGTTTTTGCAAGTGTTGGCTCTGGACAGTGTATGGCCTTTTATATATCTGGCCCTTGCAGTTCACTTTTGCATGGTGAGAGGGCAAAGGTTGATGGGCTTCAGCTGCAGATATACTGGCTGTTATGGTGCATATTGTCCTGCTGTCACTTTTTTTTTTTTTTTTCTGGAAGCACCTGTGGGGCTGGAATGCAGGTAGAAAGGCAAGAAGATGATATCCAGCCTAGGTCCCTTATGGTGTTACGCTTGGATTTCCAACACATCCATCATGCTACTGGGAATACCAGCTGCTTTCAGTGCATTTTGCAAAAGAGAGCAATAAGATGCCACTAAAACCTGAGACACCACTTGTTCTGAACAAATAGGTGTCAAGGAGGTTCATTGTGAGAGATGCTAGTTGCCTCGTGGCAAGAGAGCACAGCAGTGTGTTTGTTCCTGTACCTCAGGGGTGAATTACATGTCTTCATTTCTCAGAGGGATGAAGTAATGGTTCAAACTCTAGGACAAAGTTTATTGATCTCCATCCTTGGTCTGAGACAAGCTTCCTTCTGGCTTTAGGTAAATTGTGCATTTTGAATGTTAAATTAGCAAATGCTTCTTCACTCTTACTGATCATGCCTGATGCTCTACATAAGTAGGAGCAGCCTGAAGAATTGTAGAGTGTGCTGCTGCTCTTGTTCAGACCACAGGGTGGGTACCCAAGCTTCTCAAGCAGGAGGGTTTGCTCCTTGCTCCATTGGTTATGAAACCTCTCTTTGCCTTAAGGTGGGCATGGCTGATGGACATCCATTTTTCCAGGTTCCCTTCCAAGCAAATTTCTAATCAAGGTTTTGAATTCAGTAGCAAGAAGTGGACCTTCAATTATGTGGAGGAAGGAGGTGGCAGGTGCAGCCCACTTTGGTGTGGTTATTGGGGGGAAAGTGTTGATGGACAGTGGGAATGTGAAGCTGTGGTGTTGCTGCAGGGGATTGTAGCAGTCACCAGACACTGTGTGGGTCAGAGTTCTGGTAGGGAGAGCCCCTGGGGGTCTGGAGGAGACACCCGGGTCCTGATGGGAATAGCAGATTGTTTGACTTTGCAAGCTTCTGTTGCTGCTTTTCTGTTATATAGAAAGGGCATGACTATTTAACGTGCTTTGGAGCAGGAACATTGTGTCTTGGAACTGTGTGGGAGACTCTGGGAGGAAACAGGCACAAAAGGAGAAATTCCAAGATGTCCCTTGAACTTAAGCATGAGAAAATTTGAGTGGATTAGGGTCAGTAGTGAGGAAGGTTTAAATGTAACACAAACTGTGGTTGGGGTGGAATGGGCTGAGAGTCTCTGGCAGGGCAACTCCTGTCACCTTCTTGCTGTCTGAGGTGTGGCCTTCTCATCACTGCCTCAGATCAGAGCTTTGTTCATTCCCCTTTAAAGCATCTGAAATGTGGCAGACATGGATGTGTGCTGTAAAACACAATGTGCAATGTTTGCAGAGCACATGGGATGAAAAGGGCTATGCAAGTGCTAATCTTGAAAAACATCCTCATTAATGGTAACTTAACACCAGAAAGACAGCAAGAGTTTTGTGGGCTTTCTTTGTAACACGTACTTGGATCACCCACTAAACAGTGTATAGATCTGCATCCACCCTTTGTATGGTGGGGTCCCGGTTGCTTTCTTGTATGTTCTGGAACTGGAGAAGACACAAAACAACCTGCTGAGCAGATTACTTTAGCTGATCAAACCTCTCTGAGTGAAGTTGGCCTAAAATGTGAATGTACTGGAGGATAAGCACTTGTTGATATCTTCTGGCTTACTGGAAGATGATTATATGCAAGGAAAACTACAGCAGAATTCTTGTGTATTGGGAGAGCAGAGCTAAAATAACCAGTGCAGTGATAGCTAAGAAAACTGTTTCTTGTGAAGTGCACAGACAGGGCTAGGGCTGCCTCTTGGGCATGTTCCTCTGAGTATGGGAAGAGTGTGTTTGTGTGTGTGTGTGTGTACGCACGTCTGCACGTGGAGGTGGGAATGAAGTTGCTGACTTGTTGCTGATGTGGGATTCTTTTCTCCATAGCACTTCTTTGTACATGTCACTGCAATGTTCTGCATGGACTCTCAACAGCATTGTCTAATCAGCCTCTTTTATTTCCTCCTCCTCTCTCCCACTCCTCCAGTCAGCATATGCTGTGTCCGTGCTCAAAGAGTGCGCGAAACTGCGACCTACGGATCCCACCGTCCCTCTTCTGGCTGCCAAGGTCTGCATTGGGTCACTGCACTGGGTAAGCAAGCTGATGCAATTCTTATTATGTAACAGAGTAAGTGCTGCAGTGACAGTGCCACAGTGTACTTGCAGTGGGGAGAAAGGGAATCCCAGCTAAAATCACACACACACATGTGCCCTTTATAAAAAATGAAAATCCCCGCAAGAAATTTTGTAGTGAGTCATTAAAATGTATTTTGCTGGCACATTGAAGAAAGGAGGAGGGGGGAAAGCCATAACAGCCATTCTGTGGACTGCTGCTTCAACTGAGTGTCACATTGAATCAGCCACTCTTGTAGCCCCTGCAGGACACAAGTTAATAGTTATAAGTGGACTGTTAGATAGTTCAGGTCTACTGGACACCTCAATTCTTTGTTCTTGAAGTTGCTGTGTCAGTGTTTTGTGTTCTGGATGTGTTAATGTATGTCCCAGAAGCAGAGTGGGAGTGGAAGTTGGTGCTGATTATCCAAAGGAGCAGAAACATCTGTCACTCTTTCTCTACTTGGTTTAATTAACTGAATGGCAGCCTGCTGTTCTCACCTGTCCTCACCACGAGGTGTCCCTGCAGTCAGTGAAGGATTACAATTGCTGAACAGAAATAAAACAAGATGCAAGAAAACATGAAAGAAAATACCAGAATAATTTGCACAGATCTTGGAGAAAAGTTGTAGAAGCCTATTTGCTGTTGTTTTGTTCCCTTACCTTGCATCCCCACCTTCTTCTACATCCCTGTCTGATGGAAGCTGCTGTTCAGCTAAACTTAGGTGTAATAGTTTACAACACTGTCAGGGAGGGTGTCTGGTTATGCATGTTTTTGAATGAACTATGCTGTTTGAACTATAATGGTTAAGCTTGTATGTGAGTCAGCAAAAACTGGACAGCATCTTTTTCTAGGAAAAATCTTCAAGTCTGAGGACCTTCAGGGAATCCTTGCTGAACTGCCCAGCCTACTTCTGCTCTACATTTGGAACAATTTAACCCTCTTGTACCCACAGCTCAGTCTCTAAATTTCGAAGTCTAAAAGGAATTCAGTGATATATAAAAAGATTCACAGTGAATGTTATTTTTTAAAATAAATAAGGTTTTTTTTGATTCTTAGAGATGTTAAAACAGTGTGACAGTGAGGCATTACAGCTGTGTTGAATGCTGTTCTTATTATGTTTGATTAAGTTTTCAGTGCACAGCTACCATATAAAAATACCTCATTACTTTGAAAAGACAGTGAGACTGTAATTCAATTCCAGCTTGGGAAATCCAGTATGTGCAGACTTCTCATACATGACAGAGCTGATAAAACAACTGGCTAACCCTAAAAAGTAGGAAGGGCAAGGGAAGAAGGGAAAAAGGAGCTGGTTTTGATTATTTCAAACCAAGAGGGTTTTTTCTTCCATGTACTGCTTTTTTATTGTTGAAATGCTTTTCAGTGTTATTCAGTCAGACCCTGGCTGAAAACTGGGGGTATTATGAAATAAAATCATGATTTCACAAGAGGGCAATTTTACTGCAGTTATCTAGAGCACAGCCTTATGAACTAAAACCAAATTAAAAATATTCCCTCTCAGATTCCTTTCAGTAAGTGGCCTATGCTTTACCCTCTTAGCAAACTTAATGATGGTATAGAAGAGTTTTAATTAAGGGGAGTCTGAGGGAAATCAGATCATCTTTTAAAAGAACTGAAATGATAGGTTCCTACATCTCTTAGTCAAAGGGGTGCTTCTGATATTACTGGCAGACTCCTGTGCCTAATAAAGACCTTCCTGCTTAGCAGAGCTGTTTTTCTAAATGTCATCCTTACTGTAATTATTTGCATTTAAATTACATGGCAATCAAATCAGAATTGAATAATTTAAACTGGAAGTGAACAGGCTGATCAATGCCAGTATAAATAGAAAGGAAGATAGACATGGGACAGGAACAGTCTAATGGACAAATATTAGCAGTAACAAATATTCAAATAGGTCTTCCTTTTCAGAACATATAAAATATGATTAATTTTTCAATTAGGAAAGATATCTGTGTACTTGGTTGCTGGCTGGGCAGGAAAAGGGTGAAATCAGATCACCATTTATCCAAATGAAACAGCTAATTTATATCCTGCATCTGTCTACTGTGTGGTGCAGTATTGTAGCCAGTTTGTTTATAGCCCATGGGCAAGCAGTACTTGATTCTTCTTTCAGCTACTAGCAATAAAAAAAAAAAAAAAAAAATACAACATTTATGCAGATGGATAATTACAGAATGTCATGAGAAGCACAGAACAGTTTCTTTCATGATTAATCTAGTGTATAAGTCATTTTGCTGTCTTTGTACATGGTGTCTCAGCACACTTTAAGAGCAGGGAAAATAGAAAATTATTTGAAATGTACTATAGTGATTTACAACATTGAGGATGCCCTGATCATGTCTATGAAATAATCTCTCAGTGCAGAACAAATCAAAGTGAAAATGTGGATGCATTCATACAGTGCCCTGCAAATCAATATATAACAGAGCCTGATGCAGAAAAGAGCTGGGCCTCCCCCAGCTTCTGTTGTGGCAGTGTGACTAGGTCATTAACTGATGTGAGCTGGCAGTACTCTACTGGCATGTTAGGGGCACCATGCTGGCTTACATCAGGAGATGATCTGCCCCATCAACTGCTAGCTTTTAGGATTGGGCCTGCAGTAAACAACTGAGTGGTATAAGCAGTTTTTTGGCTAACTTTTTCAGAATTAGAGGTATTCAAAACCAAAAATCAAAAAAATATAGTGTAAACAATAAATTAATATGTCATTAATTATGATGTTTAAGCCAATAGACTTGGAGGACCAGAAAAGCTTCAAAACCAATGCACATATGTAAACCACATTTGTATGGTCAGGATGCAGTCAGACCTGTACAGCAAAGCTGGAACTTCTGTATTTCATCTAAACCATGCAGGTGTTTTAAATGTTTTTGTAGTAGGCTCAGAATTTTGAGGCAACCTGCTGCTAAGCCTTCCAGCTTGCTGGGGTTTCAGCACAGCAGCTTGCTGAACTTGCACGTGGATGATTCTATAAAGTGAACACAAAGCCCATTTGTGTTTAGCCAGCTGTCTTTTAGCTTTCCAGAATGCACTGTGAAGTCTTTGACTATTGTAGGTCAGAGTATTGTTTTAAATTTCCATAGAAGAGTTGAGGTAGCTTGCACTGGAATATGTCCATACTGAAGTTGCTTTGCCTTGCTACACTATAAATTCAGAGTTGTGCTCACTAAAAGGCTTGCTGCAATTTCCTCTTTCACTCAGCCTTCCCTGGCATGGTCTCAGCTGAATGCTCACTTGCCTATTTTGGCAATGACTTTGAGTTGCAGTATGAATTGTTGTTATTAATATTTTAATAGTACAGTTCTGTTAATTTCACCACTAATCTAGGTTCTCCAGCATGCTGTTTGGCAGGTGTTGTGAAAATACTAAAAATGGTACTTCTTCCTACAGAGAAGCATTAAATTCTGAATTTCTCCATTTTAGGAGTCTTGTTTGAGGTATTTAGGGTTACCCTGATGCTTTCTTTTGCCTTTTGCTCCATTGATTTCAGTGGAGGCATGTTGAAAATATTGTAAATACACATAGGGCAAAATGGACTGTAGTCCCAGGACAGGCTTGAATCTTCTAGAACTCTGCTCTGACAGAAAGCAGGAAGACATCAGGCATGTCTATGATTTTGACTGCTCCACAGTTGATATAATAGCAATAGTGGAGGTGTGCTAAACTTGCGTAGCATCAAATGATGCCAGTATTATCAGCTAATATGAGCTTTTCACAGGACTTTGTCCCATGGCAAAAGCTGCAGCACAGGATGATGCTGTACCTCTTGTTTTCCTCATTTCTTTGGAAGTATGTGCAGCAAAGGGCTCTACTGCAGCACTTTTCTGGGAAGACAGAGACCATGCCATCAGTCAGGGGAAGGGAGAAGAGGTGGTGTTGGGCCAGAGCGAACTGTGCATGGAGTCATAAAAACTGAGTGGGACATGCCATGAGGTCAGGACATCAGGGGGTTTGGCAGGATGTAGATTTAGAGCTGCATACTTCTGAGGTAACAGCTTACCATTCATTACTTTCACAGAGCACTTAATCAGAGAGTGCTTCTCTCCCCTTCTGTCTGTTGTTGACCCTGCCACTATAGATAATAAATGCTGTGCATGTGCTGGTACTCAGTCACTTAGGAGCCCTGGAGTCACCTGGAAATGCTTAGGTCATAGTGCAGTATGAATAATATTAAAAGATGAAATCTAGTCCCATTACTGGAGTTACTCTGCCTGTTGATGGACATACAAAAGGATTGGCATCACCAGAATGAGAGGCTGCTGAGAAAGCAGGGAAGGGCAAGGAGCTACTAGATATTTCTTCTGTCTTCTAAAAGGCATTCTTGATTACATCACCACTGCTGTTGTGGGGCAGTCCCATGTGTTTTAGACATTAAAAATGACCAATAATTTTGTTTTCAATACATTGCCTTTGTGAACAAACCACTCTAGCTACAGTGGAGGAAAGGCCTGATTATTCCGAAGTGCTGGGGGCTGAGTTTACATAGACTAAATTGGTGGGCTCAACAATAGTGACATACATAACATAATTGTCTTTGTGTGCTGTAAACATCTGTGGGACAAAACCTTTTCATTAGATTATGCCTTATAGACCACTTTCTTCCTATGTATTTTTCCTCTTATCATTCTCATTTCACCATATTTTTATTCTTCTGTTTGAGTTAGTCTCTATAGCTACCACCCAGTGTGATGAAAATGCTAAGAAGAGTTGGACTCGACTAGTTAACATCCTGTATAATTTTGTATACATACCCATTCTTTAGGATTTTGATCTCTTAAGTCCTTGGGTATTGTTCAATGTCACGGGTGTCCAGATTTACCTGCTTCATTAACCTTGTCTGCTGCCCTAAGTCCAGTGTCACTTGATGTATTTCCTGCCTCTTCCTTGGTGTGCTCCTCTTTTTTGGCACAATAAAATTCTGTTTTCATCCTGCTGTACATCATTGATTTGTTTATCCCCAGTTATTCTAAATGTGTGCTAGTGAGAAGTGCAGTTTCTACTCAGTCCTGCAAGCTGTTGATTCAGTGGGGTAGGGCTTGAGCTTTTCTAAAAACAATCTGGGTGGCAGTTGGACACCAGCTGGGTGGCATTAGGCCAGGGGACAGCACCTGCTGTTCCCCACTCCCTTTTCAGTGTGCCTCCGGGCTTGGCTTCAGCACACACCAAAACCTGTGGCCAAATAACAGTGGTAGCTGGAACAACCACTCTCTGTACCAGGGGAAACATCCCTCAGGATAGCACAGCTAGCAACTGTTCTTTTTCTATCAAATATGAAGGAGGAAATGAAAGGGGGAAAAAAGCCCAACCAACCCCAGAGCATTACCATGTCATTGGTGTCAGTTCACAGTTTGGCAGACTCTCTCCAGGTGCCAGGTGTTTGCTTTCTGGTGTGATAGAGAGGTTGCTTAGCTAGTGGTTCCAGGTGACTCCTGACACTTTAGATAGCTGGAGTTCAAAATGCAGGAAGTTTTTCTTAGGTTGTTTTCCCCCCATGCTTTCTTTCTTTCATGCAAGTCGAGGCAGGGAACTTCTCCTTGCAATCAGGAATGCTGCCTTTCTCTCCACCAGCTTTTCAGTGCAAAGTATGTAGAAAAAGGCTAGAACAGGAAGGGCCAGATTGGAGGGAGGGCTTTGAGACTTCATTTTTTGTTGTTTCTAAGAGAGTAACATGGTAAGCCTTCCCTCCTTGCTTTCTCATCTCCACAACACAGCCTGAAGATACCCCGTATCTTCAAGGACCCCCACAGACACAGCTTTACTGGCAGATCACAGCTCAGGCTCACTTCTGGTCCCTCACTCAGCTTTTATCCAGACTACAGTCTGGTAGTCCTTGCAGTTTAGTTGGTTGCCCAAGTGTGTTCCCAGGGGGTTACTCCTGTTTCAGGTAGTACTTTCTAGAGTCACAGTTGACTAGGCCATCTGCAAGATTGATGCACTGGAGAGTTGAAACCTCACAGTGGGTGATGGGGAGTGAAAGGTTTGGCTTTTCACACTTGCCCAGGATGACTGAAGAGTAGGAGAATGGGAGAAGAGGGGGCAGATGGCTGCCACAGCAGGGTTGGCAGGAGAAGTGTCTGAGTGCTGTAAGAAAGAAAAGTAAATGTTCTCATAAACAGAACCAGCTGTGCTGGAATCTGTGAGGCCACTGATTTTTGAAGCAGACTTCAAACCCAGGTTTACATTCATAAGAATCTTTGTGGCTGGTCAAAGTGCCATTAGTGTTTAGTATGAATAAATGTTCACAAGAATGTGCTAGAAGTGCTGTTTCAGCCACTCTAAAAAGTTACGGTTTTAATTATTCATTCATTAGATTAATTTGATACTGACAGATGGCCCTGGGTAACTGGCAGGCAGAAAGGCTAAATGGTGCACTACTGATTTATGTGCAGTATAGGTAGTTCCAGTCAGAGACTCGAATTACCATCAGGTGACCATTCAAAGAAACAATGGAGCAAAATCGCTCCAATTTTACATGTCTTCATTTCAGCTTCAAACTTTTCATTCAGTCTTTTTTTCCATACACTCTACCCACCCCTACTCTTGTTCACTAGTCATTAGAATACCTTGTATAGCTCCTTTCTTCATCTAATGGAGACTTCTTGGATGAAAGTGTGTGTGGGGAGAAGAGGAGAAACAATGAAGAAAGAGAGTGGGAATATAGCTGTTCATGATGGCAGAGAGGTGCATAATGAATTTTCAGGCTGCAGAGATTTCATGTCTTACATAAAAGTTTCTGAGAGATGAATAATTCAGTTATAGTTGTATAGGAGGGTTTTTTTGTTGTTCATTTGTGGTTTTTGTTTTTTGGCTTTTTTCTATGTGGCAAGTCATGGGCTACTTCTTCCATTGTCCTAGGCTCTGGCCCAGAACACATTTCAGTATGTGGCTGGGAAGCTGGTAGGGCTACTGACCACTTAAGAAATCTCCTGAAACAAATCTCAATCTTCCTGATGTGATCAGAGTTTAAGGGTGTTATCTCAACATTACTGAAGTGGGTGGGACTATTTCCAGTGGTTTTGGTAGGCTTTGGATTGTACCCTCAAAGACAGGCCTTGCAGTTTAGTTGGCAAGTCTCAGTATTCTGCAAGAGGTGTTCCTTTGTCAGTTCGTGGCTTCCACAGTCACAGCTGATGGGGCAATGAGCAGCACTAATGCTTTCAGGAAAGGGTTTGGTGATAACATATGTGTTGGTCATTGGACTGGCTGATCTGAGGTTTCAGAAACTGGGAAATAATTGTTCTACATCTAGTTTGAATTCTGTGGCCTCAGGGAGTTGTACCAGTGGGAAGAAATCCCAGCTGTGGAGATTTGCTTCTTCACTTGCACTTTTCAGTCTTCTTCAGGTTTATGTAAAAAGTAATTTTCCTCTTATGTTTGGTATCATCTAATAAATCCCGGGTTGCTTGTTTATGAAGCCATTAATTAATGTTGTCACCTGAATGTTTTCAAGTGATGGGACTAGGAGGCCCATTGACAGGATGCTACATCAAGTCAAGTAGATTCTGCTCATGGGTAGCATATTAGCAGATCACTGTAAAAGGCAAATTTCTTGTCTGATGGTGCATTTTAATTCCAGATTGTTATGGGTGAGTCATTTTATATGTTAAGGAGCCATGAGGTGCTGCAGTCTGACAATGCTGAGTATAAAGAGGCCACACATCCACAGTACCTGTGTCTGAACTAGCTGGATTTTAAACAAAAAAAGTAGTTTCTCAAAATTGAACAACCTCATGCCATGAAATTAGTTGTGATGCATTTAAAGTTTCCAAAGGGAAGATTTGTCAGATAGTGTAATGGTGTCTGCTTCTTGATTGTGGATAACTGATTATGGGTGACAGGATCAGCATACTGTCTTGTACAGCAATGAGAACTTCCTGTGGGCTCTATCTTTCAGGCATTACTTACAAGTTTTGCCAGTGTCTCTCCAACCTACACCTTTCAAGGTTTATACAGGTGATGGTTTAAAGGTATATACAGTGTACAGGTCTTGGTCTTCTCTACTTAATATGGTTGAGTGATGTTAATGAGAGTTTAAAGTTAGAAATGAGACACACTCCATTCTGTAATAAAATATTTTAACTTACTCTTTTTGTTTAAAATTACCAGTAACTCAGATTTTACAGATGCTGGCAGATATGTGTCAAAAGGAAAGCTGTGGGGAGCAGTCTGTGATGTAGCAGAAGAGACCAGTTTACATATTTCATCATTTTGGAGGCTGATCCTGAGAGGTGGAGACTGCTCTCTCCTCCAATTTCTATCTATAATATAAAAGGCATTTTCAAAGAAATTGTATCTTCGCGAAAGATGCTGAAAGTGGTTAGTGCAGCAAGAGCTGTCAAGGAAGGGTGTTAGTTCAGATCAAAATTTGTGTCCTGAAATTTGTGTGTCCTTGTGGCAGCAGAACTTGAAGCAGCAGCTGAGAGCTTTCAATGATGTTAGTGGTTTCTTGTTTCACTCTTGTAATGTTTTAAAAGAAAGTAAGATTTGCTAAGGTTTAAAAAAATTAGACAGCTAAACTGCATGGTCTTCCTTTGAAGGAAGAAACCTGTTAGACCTTTCAATGCCCTGTTAATGTGCTACCCCTGGGATAGCACATAAGTAGTCCAGCTGGTCCAGCATTTGTATTTAAGGCTGCATGATTGAAGTACCGAAAGGAAATTATAAAATAAGGTAGTGTCTTTGATTAATCTTAAACATCTGGAAAGAGTTTGGGGTGCAAAACCCAAACTTTTCTCAAAACTGTGCAGCATGTGCACCAAGGTCTGGTAATCTGAACTTCTACATTCTCCTTCTTATGAGTGTTCACTGCGATCACTGAAAGCCTTTGTGTCAATGGCTCTCAGATCACTTACTGGTAAGCCTAATGGTAAATTTTATTGGAGCAAATATAGAGGAAATGCCTGTAAGTCTCAACCTACCTCTTTTGCAGCTGGAAGAAGGAGAACACTTTGCTAAAATGGTGATAGACCTGGGTGAGGATGCTGGAGAGTCCTTAGCAAAGGGTTACCTGGCACTGGGCCTGACATACAGCCTTCAAGCTACTGATGGTGAGTTACTTGTTTGTCAGGTATGTTATATGGAGAGCATTTGTTCAAAGGCTTCTGGGAATTTATTAGAAATCTGCCTTCACTGCTGACTAGACATCAAAAGCAATCAGATCACAAGATAAATGGAAACTTTTCACATGCTCAGAGAACTGTCTTCTGTGGTAATAAAGGTGAAGTTATTAGGTAAAGGAAGAAATGCAGGTCATTACTTAGGGGGTGATAATCTGAGGAGAGTTGACAATGCTTTACTTGAATATTTGTAATGCATTTTTTTCACTTAATTTACACAACAAAAAGTTAAACTTTCCATCTACTTTCATATTTTTGTCACCCACTCATAAATCATAAAGAAATAAAATCCAAGAACTGGAGTCAGAAATGCCTCACTTCAGTTCCTGGCATGATACTGATTCCCCACAGAGATTCAACCTCTCTGTGATATCGTTTCTTTTACTTAGAAGTAAACAAGATAAAAATATCTACCTCCCTGGTACATGTGGATGTTGACTAGAAACAGACCACTGAATGTAAGAAGTATTTTATTTTCACGCTGCTTACTTGGATCTTCAATGAGTGGACAAGGGGCTCCTGCAGATATGGTGCTTTGTAGTTAGAAGGGCTTGGAAGTGTTTGGGAGAGTACTAGCTCTGACTTTCATCAAGCTCACAGGTGGGAACAGTCTTTGTTTATTCTGTGACTTCTAACATACAGAACATATATTCTAACACATTTTCGTTGAATAATGGCTGAGCAGTGTGTTTCCTAAACATTTTGGCAGTCCTGCCCTCATGCAAGCAATGGCTTTTCTGTCATAGAGGTTCCATAAGAAACAAACCCTCATCTTCAAAGTTGATTCAGCAAAGAAGCCTGAATCAAAGCTAAAAATTACTCTATCATGTTATCATGGAATATGCAGGCCTTGCAACTTACACCAGAATTCTGCAAGATGTGTGCAAGAAAGTGTTCTTGTGCTCTTCAGTAGCACAAGTTGGTGTAGTTTTTCAGGCAGCTATATCTAATCAGGTATTCTGAGAGCTACTTTTCATCATGGAGGCTAACAGGCACTGCAGCTCTCTCCACTTCCCCATTTCTCTGCCTTAGAGTAGTTCTCCCTAGAAAGTTCATGTCAAAAAGTATGTCCTTCCTAACCTGAACTTTGTCTTACATATATATTTTAAGTTCACTAGGAATAGAGTTCTGCTTAACAGCTTAGTTTTTAAGTCATTTTGCCTAGACACTGTTTAAACTGTTATAAAGCTATACAAGATCTCATAGACTATTTTCAGGGATAGAAGGTTTTCTATGTTAGCCCCTTAAGATCTCTTTGTAAACTTCAGTATGAAAAGAAGGTGGTTGCTAAAGAATAGAGAGGCATGTACTGTACTCTAGCTCTAAAAATATTTTGGCGCAACAAAATATGAGTTGGAAACTTTTTTTCTGGAAATTTCTTGAGTTTTCAAGAGACTAGTTCAATATTGTGTCATTTTTAATGTAAAACAAACAGTCTTCCCAACAACTGCCGTGAATTATTTTCAGATTAGCCTCTGATTTATGTTTTGAAAGAGCAGAATATATCTGCCTTCTTATCATATCTCTAGCCTTAAAGGCAGCAGGACAAGTCACTCAGTTATTGGAGGGAAGTAGGAAGAATGTATTTCCATTTTGCAGATTATATTTTAATAAAATGGATTAAGTCCTTCAAAAGTATACATATGATGGTAATGAATATGGAACTGTGTTTCACTGGAAAATGTCAAATTTGCACTAGCAAGACATTTTTCATTAGCATTGTTAAAAAATAGCATATGACAGTGAGGAAACAAAGCTAGATCATGCTGAAAGACAGCAGTTCTGTAATGTAATCCTGCCTCATATTGTCAGTCTTGTTTATCATTGTATTTATACCAGTTCTTACTGACACATGCAGACAAGTCAAACATCTATGTGTATATATATATATATATGAGATTACTGTAACTTTCTAGTTGAGATGACTTTCAGTCAATTAGTATTTTCAATGGTAGCTAAGTCTTTCAGAGACATTTGACCAATTGCCTTCTAAGGCTTTCAGCCTTCCATCCAAGTTATACTTTCTTATTTAATACAACATTTTAGTAATTATTTCTCCTCCTGTATGACAAAGGCACTGAGGAGTTGTATTAAAGCCTTTTCTTTGTGATTTGCAAAAAGCTCCTGTAGCAAGTAAGATTTCCTGAAACTTATGCTGGAAAGCTTCCTTATTCTTAATGTTTAATTACATATTTCTTGAAATAAGTTTCATTGAAGTAATTGAAAGATGTGTCCTCAGAGGAAGTCATTGACACTTTTACACTTTTGCCTCAGTCTTAGAAGCCCAAGTCTCCTGTGCATAGTTAATGTCCATTTTCTGCAGATCAGTTTCCAATGGGTCAATGCCAAGAGCAAACCATTCCTCTTCTTCCCACACTTTCAGTTTTGACATAAGCTGTATTGTCAACGTTTCTTCCCTTAGGTCTGGTGAAGAATTCACTGATGTCAGGGAAAGGTGAGATGAATTTACCAAAGGCTGAAGAGGAAAGACTAGGTTGAGAATGTATTGTGAAATACAAGTGCTGCTCTAACCTCACATGACCACCTCACAAATTGTGAAATATTTGCAGCCTTTTTTTTTTTTTTTTTCTCTTTTTTTCATCCAGAGAGGGGTGTGCTGTATCTCTGTTTTCACTTAGGATTTTGGTAGAAGGTCATGGATCAGGGACTAAATTAGAAACTCATTCTATCAGTGTTTGTGGATTTTACAAGCAGTCAGTGTACTGACAGCACTGGTTCATGTTAAGCCCCCCACACATTTGTTCACTAAGAAGTGAATAAATTATTACTGAACAAATTTACAATCTTTGCTTTTGGAAATAGCAGTGCATGCAATCTTTAATTACAATTCTGGGTGCTAAAACTCTATGTTGTGCCATATTAAATGTCTTAACACAAGGGAATAGTTTCTGAAACTCAAGTCATATTTGCAAAAGGGTGCATGCATGTCAATGTTTTAGTTTGGATGAGAAATTTATTTAGAAAGTCCATTTATCTGTCATCCCCACTTTTTACATTGTGATTCACATAATGGAACAGTTTGGCACATTACAAACGGAATTCTTTCCCACAAAACAAATGTTTTACATAAATAGACCTGACTGTGCTTCAGCTGCTAATGGGTGCTCAATCCATTGGACAAGATTAGAACTAGATTCCTGTCCCCATGTTTGTAGAGTTGATTCTGATCCTCAGCACTGTGTTTCATTCCATGCATTCGCTACTCCTACTGTGCTCTAACTTCTAAGACAGAACTTGTCCTCCTTTGTTTTCAAATATATTTCCAGAGCTTTGTATTTAGGTACCAAAATATTGCTGAAGGACCTGTTGAATTTTAGTAAGGCTGAGGCTCCTTTGAAAACCCAGAGTGCTTCAGAAAATAAATTTTGGGCTGCTCAAGTGGCATTTGCAAAAGTACTGTCTTATGGATTTCAGAAACCCCCTGTGCCACTCCCTCATCGGTCAGACTGCTTTTGCAGCTTATTTTTATCTAAGTAATAAGTCATATTTTGTTTTAGTTGATGGAACTGCAGCAGCTATGCTTACAGGAAGTAAGGTTGGGTAGGGAGTGAAAAATTCTTTGGTGCCATTGACCTGGGAGAATGGAGCATAATTTTTAAAGATTTAATCAGACCCACCAGGTTCTGTTTCCTTAGTGGCAGCTTTTGTTTGTCTGAAGTGAGAGCTTCTCAGTGATACAAGTGGGTTGCAGATTTCTTTGAATAATTCAGGATAGGGCATGTCCAACATCTTTGGGCAGTCTGTTTCAGAGACTTACCACCCTCCTAGTAAAGGATTTCTTCCTGTATATAATCTAAATTTTCTCTCTTCTAGTTTAAAACCATTACCCCTTGTCCTATAATTTTTCTCCAGGTTGAAAAACCCCAATTGTCTCAGCTTTTCTATGTAGGAGACGTCTTCCAGCCCTCCAGCCATTTTCATGGCCCTTTTTTGGGTTTGTTCCAATAAAACCATGTCTTATGTTGTGGATGCCAGAGCTGCACACAGCATTCCAACTTTGTGATAGCTGAAGATGTAGTCCATATTGTGGGAGGTGGGAGTCACATGCTGTTTCCCAGTAATGCAGTCAAAGCTGACTAGTTGTACAGTAGTCACATCATTTCCACAACATATTTTGTGTTCTTTCTGACTACAAGTTGAACATTATTCAAATATATTAACAGTTGGAAGCTCAAAGTTCTAGCTTTTCCATTTGGTGTTTAATTTGAGGGACAAATGGTAGCATTTCTTTCAGTCTTTCTTATTGTGTGACATCTTCAGAATTGCTCTGTAACTTAAAGAATGGTAGTTTCCATGAGAAACAGAATGTCAGCTTTTTTTCTGTAGGGATGCTTATAAGTATGATCAAATATTTTCCAGTGTCTCTTCAAGCATTTTTGTTTATATCAATCTTGATTCTTTAATTTTTTTCCAAAATTTCTTCTTTTGTTACTTTATCCAGTATTTTGCAGCCTGATTTAAGGCTACTGAGAGTGATGTATTTTTAATAGATGCTGCATTTTACATGAAAGTCCATGTCTTTAAATTTATTATTTAAAATACAAGGTTTTGGATCAGTTTTTAATACTTAGAGTAGGTTTTGTGGGTTAAACAAGTTCTGATCTCTATGATTAGGAAATCCTGAAGATTGCTGTTTCTCCCAGATGAACCTGGTGTTCTGAAGAGCTGTTGGAAGATGTAGAAATAAAAAAAGTCTGATCACTATAGCTGCTGCAGCAAGTAATATACTTACAAAATTTCACTCACTGGCATATTGCAGAATGCAAAGAAACTAGGTACCTTTGCAAGTCTTGCAGAAGAACACATCTCCATTTTGTTAATAACTTCTAAGAATACTTGAATTTCACTGGGTTTGTTATGTTATAATATACTACTTAGTAGCTTTCTATTTTAGAGCATACACTGACTTGATGTATCAAATCAGATTCATTCATGATGGATTAACTACTCGTGACTTCCTTATGCTGTTGATCAGTAGCTCTCAATTTCAGGATAGGCAGAACAAGAAACAACTGCTATGCAAAATCTGAAAACCTAAGAACCAGAGCAAGACAGCCAATTCATTTCTAAAAACCATCACTAGGTTTCCAGATGTTTTGGATCTGAGAAAGCCATGTTCCTGTAAGCTCTTCCTCTGTTCCTGTTGATCTTGATGATGATATCTTATGATACCCAGGTATAACAAGAGCTTGATTCTTCTCTTCCTTTTCTGGTTTTAGGTAGGAATTAATTTATACATTGATACGTGTTAGTCAAGCAATTAGAGGCATGGAAGAAGGGCATTAGTGGCTAATGCCACATCTGAAGTAATCTAAAAGTCTGTTGTGGTCTCAAAGATGGTGGTGTTTTGTTAAGAGCTGTAAGTTTGGCTGCTGGTGTTCCCTGTTCAACCTGCAGCACCCTCCTACATGAAGGTGGTGGTGGGGGCAGTCTGAACCTGGGTCAGAATGTGATGCAGGTTTCTGCTTGTAGCATTTGCAGCAGTCTGGCTGAGGATGTGTTACCTTCTTGGTATCTAGTTAGTGTCTGACCCCTTCTCCAAGCCCCCTTCAGTGGCATATGTGAGTAAAAAATGCTTCAGTGATTCAAACAAAGGACTTGAAGTAATCTTTAATAAAAATGAATTTGAGAATTCATGTCAAAATGAGCACATGCACAAACACACAGATTTCCGTAGTGTTTATGCTCCCAATTTGAAATACTCTATACATTTATTTATTTATCTGAAATGTTGAATTAATGCTTAAATGGCATTGTATCTTGTCCTACAGCTACTCTAAAGAGCACTCAGGATGAATTAAACAAGAAAGCACTTCAGACTTTGGAGAGGTGAGTAGAAATTTTGCAGATACTTGATTTGTGCATTTTTTTCATTAATTCAGAAAAATTTTTGTTTCTTTTTCCTCTGTGTAAGGCTTCTGTGCCAGAAAGTTTGAAAACAGTTCATTAGATTTCAGCAGTAGACTGTCAAAACCATTTTTGTGATGGCTAAATGCAGTGATTATTTGATTGAATATCCAGGGTAAGAGTACTGTTCTGCCACCTTACAGAAAAAAATCTTAGCTCCAAATTAGCTGCAGTGAGATCTACAGTGCTGGGATATGCAGCTTCCTCACATGATGCCAGCTGGCAAACGTGGAAAGCTAATTTTGTCTCGATTTCTGTGTGAAGCAGGCTTAAAATCCTATTTCTGTCATGGTGGGAAAGTACCTCCGGCATCAGGGTGCAGGCAGCTATGGGGTGGCCTGGCTCCTGTGCACCGAGGGGAGAGTATAATTGCTGTCCTAATGAATATTTGCATGAGCTGTTGTTGGAAGAGGAGGTTCCAGAGCTAGCAGTACAAAGCAGACACCACTCACCTCTCCTTCATCCCTATATTTTTGGGGAAAACTGATACAATGGCTCCACCCTGGAAGCAACTGCGAATTACACTCTTGAGCAGCTACACTTGAGACCTCAAGGACAACTGCTTGATTTAAAACACTTTTTTGTCCATTCTATGGGGTAGAGAGATAAGGTGTGAGCTTCCGGATCCTGTTATGATTAAATTACACCACCCAAAATAACTGGGTGGTGTTCAGGCTGTTATTTACATTTGTACAATTGCATTCACAATTTACAGCCTGCTGTAAATGTAGATGCCTACAGACTATATAGATAGCAATTAAATGGAAGCTTATGTGGTCCAAGTCTTGGGATGAAGTATCTCATTCTGAGTTTATTGTGGTCATAATTACATAAGTGAAGAATACTTGAGATCTCTGGTATCTCAACGTACAGGTTTAACAATTTGAACAGTGTTAAAGGATCTTGCCCATTTTGCCAATGCTGACCAAGAAGGAGCCCAACATGTTTGTCCTACACTGGTTTTGTAGTGAGTGCAAGATCTGAAGCCACAAATAAAATTCTGGGTATTTATTTTATGGAGGTCTGAGAAAACTTTTAAAAGTCATTTATTCATTCACTGTGTGTATGAGGAGTGTACTTTTACTTTTTAGGTCACACTGGATTGTGGACTCCAGTGTCAAATATTAACTGCTGACCAATTTTATGGAATTGTGGTGCTGCACTGCTTTTAAACTTCTTTTCTTTTTAATCCTTTGACCTTTCCCATTGGCTGTGATTTGTTTTCATGGTATCTCTACCTAGGAGGCAGACAAGCTTCTAGCCAAACATTAGTTACTCAAACGTCAGCCAACAGGAATGTGGCAGTGAGCTGATTACTAGTGTTTTCCTAAATGCCCAAGTTTGGTTTCCTTCCTTTTTGTACCTTTCTTGTTTTTTGCCTCTTTTTTTTTGAAGAATGTGTATGATCTCTGAGGCCATGGTTTGGCCTGTAGTCATCTTTGCAAGGGGATTTTTCAGCTGGAAGATTGCACCACATGTTTTCCCAATTCCTTCTGAGGAAAAGGAGCAGTAAAGTAACAATCCTTTGTTTCTTTCCAAAAGCACCATTAATCTCATCTGCTATACTCCTGTGAACTTTCCCCTTCTATTTACTACTGGAGAGGCTGCTGAAAGTTTCACAAGAGGCACTTTGTAAAGAGGTGGCTCACCCTGTCTAACACCTTAGGGCAAAGCTGGGTTCTGTCTTGTGCAGTTTTGTTGTTTGTTGCAATTTTTTGGGTTGGGGATTTTTTTGGTGGGGGAGTTGTGGGGGAGTTGTAGCTATTTGGGTTTGGGGATTTTTTTGTGTTTTTTGAAGTGGAAGGAGAAATTAATGACTCACCTGTACGAACTGCGCATTGATGTCTTTGGCATTGCTTCAGAACACTTGAGTGCCACCTTGACTTACAGAGTTGCAGGACATATTTAGTCCATACTAAATTAATTTGTTCTAGAACCATTAGTTACAAAAATCAGCTTCAAAATCTTCTTGCTCACAGGCCAGGATGGTATTTGAAAATTGCAATTAAAATGGCATGTGGTTTGTTTCCTGAAGGAGTTCTTTTATTGTTACTTGTTTATTATTAGCAAATCAATAGTTTTGGCCTGGGTTTTAACCACCAGTGTTGTCAGCCTGTCGTTTCTCCCTCATAAGGACATTAATTGTGCTCACTTTGGGCCTGGCAATGCAGGTGCAGGTTTCCCTGGTGTTCTGGAATGCAGCCCAGAAAGAGGTCAGGAATGTTAATTGGCTATGAGGGACTTTCCTCTTCCCCATTTCTCCCATGTGAAATGACTTCCCTGTGCTGCAGAGCTGTGAGTGAGCTTTGAGTCACAAGGGGAAAATCCACTGGTTCCTGGAGTGGGCTGCCAGGTGGCATGAGCTGCTGCCCCACCTTTCCTCCTAGGCTGGGTTCCCCAAGACACTATCCCACCATTGCCTTGGTTAATGGCTTCTCCACAGGCTAGCAAACTCGGGCTGCAATTTCGTGCCTAGCATAGTCTGAGAGGGGACAGTTCTGCCCAGGTTGTCCATCCCTGTTCCCTGCCTTGTACAAGAGTTTATTAAGGGCCTGCACAACTGGTTCTGGAGACACTGCAACCTTCTCTAGCCAAGGCTTCGCTTCAGTGTGGTGCCTGCTGTGGGCTGGAAGGTTGTATCTCAGAGTCCAAGCTTGGCAAGTAAGGGCCTTGGTGTTGGTCCAGGCACAGCTCCTGTCATCAAATCATTCCTCCCTCAGTGTCTTCCTTTTCCAAATTAGGAGTCTACTGTCAAAAATTAAACTAGATGCTGCAGGGTGGAGAATGTTTTGTATGTTTGAGCAGCAGCTTGTGTCAGAGGCTCCTGATCTTTAGTCCTCTACATGCTCATAGTGACTAGTTTTTCAGTGCTAATCTAATCCTCTCTTAATGTTTGAAAAGTGGCAGTATAGGAACAAGTTAGACAACTATGTCTATCACCTGAATTACTTAAAATAATGCTTTGATAGGTTTGTTATGCGCTACTTTTTCCATATTAGTTATCCAAGTTCCAAAATACTAAGTGGCATTTGATAAAGGATTGTATAACTTGTATAACATCCCGGCAGCTGTGTTTCTCATACTTTTTCCTGGGATTCTGGCTTAGCCAGGCCAGAATCTGCTTTTTGTCTAGTTTCAGTGTGCTCTCCCATTACTAGACTAGTTTTCTGTGGGGGAATACTGGGTTTTGTTCAGTGCTTGTGTGACTCATGGTGAAGGAGTTCTGCACAGTGCAATCTAACAGTCACTCTTCTTTTTGTCTTATGTGGTCGTCCTTAAAGAGCACATGACCTGGCCCCTGAAGATCACCAGATCATCCTCTACCTGTCACTGCAGCTGGCTCTTGTCAGACAGGTATGTGAAATATTTGGAAATCACCGAGTCATGGGAGGGTGGAAGGCCAGTCCAGTTGAACAAGACCCAGCCTTGCTAAACAGGGTCCATTCCTTCCTACACTGTAACCTGTAACAAGCAGTCAGAATACGTTTATGTAAAATATTTTTTAATTCTTATCCTAAAAATAATAATTCTGTAGCACGTGGAATGGCCTTCCCTAGGGAATGTGTTGAGCTCTAACTCCCGAGCAGGCTTGGAGCAGCTCTGAGTGTGTGGGATGAGCGAGGTGTGTTTATTGCTGTTCCTGGTGTCCCGCTGCGGCCGCTCCGGAGGCTCTCCGGTCCTGCCCGTTCCGTGCCGTGCCAGCTCGCGCGCTGGGATTGCTTTATTCCAAACTTGGGCACGTTTGACGCCAGGCTTAGACGCGTGCTGGAGCTCTGCAGCGAGTGGGATTAGTTGGCATTTGAATGCTGCTGCAGGTGTTAACTCATAAAAGTGAAGCTGATCAGAAAATGCTCTGCCTCTCAGGAAAAAAATCCCCAACCGCTTGGGCTGTGCTTTATTTTTCTGCCCCTTTTTCTGTAAACTGGGGTGTTGTATTTCTCTGTCCTTTCTGTTTAAAAGCTTAAGTCTTTATTGGAGCAGCTTCTGTTTTTTAAATACCTCTCTAGCTAGATTTGAAATTTCATCATTGTAGTTTCTTTCTTTGGCAGGCCTTCTGCTTCCTGCAGTTTTCTCTCCTTAGTCTACACTACGGAGTTGAACAGTTGGGTATTTCTTAGTTTCCTGAGCTAATTAGGGGAGCTGTGTGTTCATTAGGTTAAACTAATTGTTCCAAGAGAGCACCCTCTTGATAATGTCACTTTTGTAACCCTTTCATAATGTGAGCAGTGTGCTGTGAGCCTGCAATAAGAAAGGATAATTAAAATGGCTTATTTAACTTTCTCATCTGCCTACTGGCTGCTTTATGATGCAGTTTGCTCAGGGTCTTTCATTAAAAAACACCCAGCTACCCTTTTTTCTCTCACAGCTTTTCCTCATAGGGAGATGGTCTGATTTGCTGCCTCTTCTGCTTGCCACGAGTAAAGCATTACAGCTTTTCAGCTGCTATCCTGAAAAATAAAGTGAAGATTTTTGTGGCCATTGTTTTTTTATTGTTTTCACTGTTACTCATTTTAACTCATTACCCTTTCTTTTTTTCGGGTTGTAGCCTGTCTTTGCAGTGTTGTTTCATCTCTCTTTGTTGCTTCATTTCCCTTCCCTCCTGTTCTTTCCATTCAGTCTTTTGTCCCTGTGTTCACTTTCCTCTTTTGTCTAGTTCACCTGTGTGTTTTCATCCTTGATGTTGTGCCAGTTGCCTCTGCTCCTGCAGCTGTGTGATCTCAGTGTACTATGTAGTGTCAGCCTGACCCCTGCGATGGTGCTTCTGCTCTTCTCCATCAAGTGAGATATAAATCTTTAATGCATGCTTGGACAGAGGGGAGATACCTGAGACATCTTTATTTTTAGACTGCTGTAAAATATCCTACTCTTCTTTTGCCAGTTTACTTAATGATAAACATTTGGTAATGCATTTTTAATATCCTTAATTATTTAAAGTATCTAATATATTCTCTTTTCTGATTAACTGAAAGATAAATTATACCTTTTTTGATAGATTGCATTAACTATTAAACATCACAGTTGGGGCTTTCATCAGGCAATGCTATAATACCAATAAATTAGGCCTTTTCTGCATAGTAGGTTATAATAAACCTGAATGTTTTTCTCAACAAATAGGCCTTTTTATTTCCATAGTCAGAGTCAATAAATGAGGTAACTGTACCCAGCATTGAAAAATACAGGTATCAGCTTGCATAGATAAGAGAGTGTTTTCATGGAACCAAGCAAGAGAGGCAGCTGACAGTAGGGTGCCAAGAAAAGCTGGAGCAATTCATCTTCCTTGGAAGGCTGTAAAATATTTCCAATAGCACTTGTCTCTGTCACCACTGGGCAAGGCAAAGGGGAAATGGAAAAACATAAGCATCCCTCTGACATGAAATAAGGATGTGACTGAGGAGGAATGGTTATAAAAGGTTCATGCAGAGTTGGCACTGGAAACCAGCAGCAACCAAGATAAAAAATTATGATAATGAGCTTTGTGTGTGTGTGTCTTAAAGACCACTGGAGTCGCTGGGAAGACTTGGAGGGTCTGCATCGACCCCAGAGTGTTTTAGTGGATTTTCCAGCCAAACGCAGTGTAGAATAACCTGTGTAAGGAGGGTCTCTCAGTCTGGTTTTCCCCCTGAGCTGAAGTGCTAGGAGGCCAAGGTCTGTACCTGCTGCAGGGGATATCTCCAGCTGCAGTTCCTGGCTGGCAGCTGGCCGAGCCCAGTGACAAATGAGACTTGTAGCTCCCAACTCGGCAGTGGCTGCTTCAGCTGCTTCTCCTGTTTCTGTGGTAACAGCACTTGGATCAGCAAAACCAAGGTAGAAGGAGCATTTTAAAGCTCACTGATTTTAATGCATTGCCTTGTTTTTCAAAAAGCAGACCAGTTTCTATGGAAATGACTCTCTAGAGTCAGCAGCACTCTTGTTAATTTTAAGTGTTGAATCTGGTTTTTTTGGGGGGTGGTGGTGTTTGTGACCTTGACTGCCATGTAAATCAGTATTGAATATGTAAAAACAACATATATAGGCATCATGCCATTTTAATACATGATTAGATCTAACCTTTCTTTTAATGGAAATGGGTAGGGAAAGATGGCTAAGGGTCAGCAGCTGAGTGCTGTAAGTCTCACCAGTTTCCTGTGGACTTCCAACAGACCTCAAGTTTCAAATGGCACTATTCAGAACTCTATCTATCACTATTCCCAAGTGTTTGGATGTACAGCTAGGTTAAACATCAGTTAAGAGACCAGAGAAAATATTTCACCTGTTTTGCCCAGTTTTTATTTGGTTTCAAGGAGGAGAGACTGCTGCCTGCTCAAAGAGAGGAGGTCTGTTTTAGGAGGTATTCAAAGGTTCTTCTTTCAGTGGTGCTTGGATGTAGCTAGTTCTAGTCTGTCTTTTTCCCAGACCACCTCCTCTGCTGAACAGCAACATTCTGCTTTTCTGCCTACGTCCTAGCCTAGATTGTTCTGGTGATCAAGAACTTGGAAGAAGTTCTTGGCTTGTAGGAAGAATTAAGTAATAACTCATAGCTGTATACCTACTTTCCTGAGGTTCTGGTGAACTGTAGCAAGTCTGTTTTCAATGGAAGCTCTTTCCAGTCAGTAAAGCTTTCTCCTTTCCATGCTATAAAAAGAGATGGAGTGGGTAGTTGTAATGGTTCATTAAGTGTAACTGTCAACTGATGTGAAATTTTAAGGTCTGAAAATTCTCTTAAGGGTTCCTGTTTCATTTACCATTTTAGATATCTAAGTTCATACCACTGTTAGGAAGTATTTTTTACACTCAGTCTGTTTTCCTTTTTATACCTATAATTATGACATACTGGCATTGTTTTTAAGGAGACATATAGCATTATTGACATAAATCCTACTATATAAAAGGCAGCCTAAACAATCCATATTGTGTCATTATTATGGTAATGCTGCAAGATGCTATTTCTGGCCTCCTGCAGCATCTTTGCTTCCTAATCAGTGTGATGTGAAAATACCTGTGTGCCATGCAAAATATGTGGTATATTTGTTAACAGAATGATAAATCAGGGAACTGTAAGTTCTTCTAATTGTAGGCCCTACACAGACTTGCAGTCCAGCTAAAATAAGATTATTTTCAAGTGTAGTACTTCTAGAGAATTTTAAACTGATAGTCTGCCTCTGATAAAGCCCTGATGTTTCAGGGTGCCATCTGGGGTGCCAGCTTCCATGTTTCTCAAATTATATAGTTACTTAAATAAAAATACATCTTCCAAAAGAAGTTTGTGTTGACTGCTGCCTAATATCTTGCTTTTGTTGATCTAGAAATTTAGTTTGTATTTTGTTGCATCTGGTCTGTTGCAGGTTGTTGTTTCACATAATGCTTTCTGTAAAGGCACAGAGTTCATATTATTTTCATCCACTGTTTCTAATTATGCAGCAGTACTGTGTAGGCTACTAATGCTCTTTCAGCACTAAGGAGTGTTTTTGGACTCAATAAATTAGGTGCCAGGGAAGCATGATTAATTTTCAAAGCCAGCCATTGCTTGTGGCTCTGATGGTACTAGAGGGAAGCACAAAAATGAGATGTAACTATTGCAGGCCCCATGCTACAAAACAGAATCACTTTAGATGACATTTCTTTCAGCAGTATGTGGCTACCTGTCCAGCAGATACAGGTTTGCAGGAGTGACCACAACTCACTTTTTTTGCTGCTCTATTTCATGTGTGTTGCAACAGAGAGTTCTTGGATGGCCAGCCTCTGTTAGGAGTATGGACCTACCTGCAGTTTGATCCTAAGTCACTTTCAACATGTAAAACAAAGTCTTAGTTTGCATATTCACACACCAGTAAGGTCAAGTACCCCTGCAATTTTGAAGTCCCTCAGTAAAGGCATTAGTTGCAAGTGTTATTCTTTGCCTGATTCATACTAGCAAATTAGGATCCCCTTCCCAAGTCTTAATAATAGAATAGTTTGAAGAGGACCATTAGTAATCACCCAGTTAAATCCCTGCTCAAAGCAAGATCATCTGGAACAGGTTGCTCCAAGTCTCCTCCAGTTGTTTGATTTTCAGGTTTTCTTTTTCTTCTAATGAACTTTCCCCCAAACTTGTATTTTCTTTATGAATACTTGTGCAGCTCTGAGACAGAGAAATAGAAAGGGTTTTTAGTCCTGAGTGCAAGAAGTCTTGACAGCAGCTTTGTTTTAGCAAGTTAAATTTATATACCTCTGGTATATCTACTGACAAACCTCGTGGACACGTAGATCTGGGCTCACCACTGTCTGGTCCCGGCTCCAAGTTGTCTTGTCATTTCTAGAATTTTTACATTGTATGAAATTGTGTTCTAGTAAACTGCTGGGGGGACATGAGTGATTAAGCCAAAGTGTTTACCTTTGCAGTAGCCTTTAATAACACATGTGGTTAAAGTAGCTCCACTGACAAACAGTAATTCATTAAAGCTGAGCAGTCAGTCATGTATCCCAGCCTGAATCCAAGCCAGGACATTCAGCAGTTTTGACACTGTGGGCCAGATGCCAGTTTTGGGGTTGTGTCTGGAGCAGTCACACTGTTCTCCAGGCTTGCATGGAGTCACCAGTAATACAGTGGTTAAGTACCATGGCTCATGTGTGCACAGCAAGAGAGAAATATCTCTTGGACATGAGGATGAAGTTGACCTGTGAACAGAATATATACTGCTCCCAGAAGGATACCTGGGCTCTAGATAATCAACAACCTCTGCTGTAGCTGCAGGCAGTGTCATTGTTGCTTTCCTTAGTTATGTGTTTTGCGAGAAGTTTGTGGGGGCAGTGGGAATTTGACACTGGTGGTATGCCAGGATAGAAGGATGTCCGTAAAGCTTTGCTTGGTGGGAAGTTCTCATAGTAGAAAAGAAGGAACTGCAGTCTCCATCCATTAAGAGAAGGAGCAGAAAAGCATACATTTGGAAAAAAAAAATTGATACACTTTTATGCTTTGTTTTCTGCAGATTTCCAGAGCCACAGAAATTAAATAATCTATGTATCAGGAATTTCAGACACTAGAGAATCTTACAGAAAATCCTCTATATAAAACTTACCAGTAAACAAAATGAAAGAAGTTCCCTTTTGAACAGATAGCCTAAAATAGTGTACTGGATCACAAAGAGCATGTGATAGACTTGGATTCATTAGATATGTTAAGTTTTCTGCCAAGTGAGACTTGGTTCTAATAACACGCTGCTGCTGTGACTGTCAGTACTCCTCTTTACAGCTCTGCTTGCAAATATATTTATTTTTCTGACAGCATTTTAAATCTTGACTCTTTTACCCTTGAACATTCAGACTTAATTTTAATGTTCTTGATCCAGATCATGAAAGGCTTTTTACAGCCATTATGAGAAACAAAATGCAGCAGAGATATGCAATGCTCATCCCCAGGTGAAGAGCCAGCCACCCATCCTAGAAAATGGAGCTGAGAGTTGGGCATCTGTGGTGGATATGTTGACATCATAAAATCACCATGCCAAAGGATGGGGGGGTTGATTGGATCAGGTCTACTGCTCTTGTTTATAAGCAGTGATTTAGTAATGCTGTACTTCTTTCTCTGGAACGTGTGGATTTTATTCAAGCAGTGCAGTCTGTTAATTTTGGCGGCCTGTTTTGATAGTAGAATGTGCCTAAGCAGAACTTTTTCAGAATTTCTGTTTATATGTTTTTATTTTTGAGGTGTCATGTAGGACTGAAAGACTGATGTGTTCTCTTGTTATTCCTACCCCATCTCCTTCTAGATTTCAGATGCTATAGACCATCTTCAAGAAGCCCTGCAGCTGTGCAAAGATGACATGAATTCACTTCATCTACTGGCCCTCCTCTTTTCAGCTCAGAAGCACTATCAGCATGCACTGGATGTTATCAACATGGCTGTTGTTGAATACCCAGAGAGCTTTAGGTAAGAGTTGTTGCCCGGTGCCATACATCCAGTCAGGAATGAGCTGCTCACTAGCTGTTGTTCTCAGTTGTAAACAAGGAGCCTGTTAAATCACATGTTACAGGTATGTCACTCTCCTCCTGGAGAGGGTGTTCTTTTACTTTCTGTCTTCACAGTTTTTCTGTAATCTTTACACTTACTTTCTTTTCCAGTGTTTATCTTTTTGTATTGTGCTGATGGTGTTGTTTCCTGTAGTTTTTTGTATTTTACTTTAGATGTGGGGAAATGAGCGTGATGTGGGTCTGTATCACAAGTAATTTTATATTTGGTAACTCCCTGGTTAAAACCAAATTTTTCTTGCAATGACCATTGTTTTGATGCTCATCTGTGACACAATTTGCTGCAATATGACAGCTGGGGAAAAAGATCAATTGAAAATCACAAGCTGTGATGATGTAGAGTTGAGAGGAAGGACCATTTGTCTGCCTTGGAGTAGGTTTGACTCAGCACAGACTTCTTGGAGCCAAAGGCTTCCACTGTTCTGTGTTTGACTCAGACCCTCATCCATCTGAGGGAGGTAAATTGAATTCCATGCAATTTACTGTCATGACCTTTCAAAACAATGAATTTGTCTGTTCTGGCAAAAATTAAAGCTACTGTGATATTCTCTGGTGATTTAATACTAGCTGAGTTTCTTTCTTAGCCAAACTGCAGAAAATCCTATTGCATTGCTGGAAAACCAACTTTCATTTGGAATTGCCTGTATTTAAATAGTGTTCTAAACCTGTGCATCATTGTCTTTAGATAGACTGCATTCTCAGTAGCCAAAGAAAGCAGCTTCCACAGGTCTAATCCAGGAACTGAGTGGAATATTGTCTAAATAGAGCAAAGGAAGGTCATAGGAAGATTGAGGCTGTATGTGAGCTTGAATGCTTTAGGATCTTTCAGAATTACACAGTTGTATCAGCATATAATGTTTTTGTTGAAAACTACATGTTGCCGTTTAAAATAGGTTTGCTGCCTGTGTTTTTGAGGTTAGTTACTTGGTGTAGATGAGAAGCTAAGACTGCACTTCTTTGAGAATGAAGTGGAAATTAGCAATGGAAATGCTTTTTAAATGAAGCCAGCTCTGCTCTTTAGATTGTGAACCATAGGTATGAATGAAGCAGGAAATAGCCCAGAGGCTGCTGAATTGTATTTTAGGGTTTTAAAGTAATAAACAAAGTAAAAACCCCTCATACAGTCAAAGGTCACATTGTACAGTCAGAGATCAGATGTTTGTTGAAGACTACAAAAACACCTAAAGATACACAAGACAGAGGAAGAGGTTGTTTATGTCAGGAGAAGAGTGTTTGCCTTCTCCATTTGACCAACTGGTCCATCATGTCCTGGATCTTTCCCCCAGCAGTTATTGATTATTTATGTTTCAGGGAGGACATACATAACAAGCATTGTATGCAAAATAGCTTGGAGGGCTGCTGGGTGGGTTCTTTTGTGCTGTCTGGTAATCTGATTTCCCCAAAGCTGAAAAGAATATTATCTCTTAAGTTTCTGTGAGTGCAAATCTTGATGTGCACAAAGACCTTTGCCAAGGAATAGCAGAATAGGTTGTTTTTGATAGAAACAATTAGTATTGGTAGTGGAGGCCCAGGTTCATGCTTGCTCCTAGGCAGAGTCTTGCTAAAGTGTGTGCCCTTGGAAGGGCCCCTCTTTGCTCCTTGCAGGCACAAGGGTGTGTAACAAGGCTGACAGTGAGACTCATTCACAGGTACACATGTGTCTTAGTTTGAAAAGACAGGAGTCTGTGAAGGAAGGCAAGAGCCTCCTGTGAAATGGAAAAGGTAAGCCCCCTCCCTCCAAATTACCACTATTTCAAAATTAAAAGGCTTTCAGGCAAAGATATGGGAATGGGAATAATAGTTTTTTACTAGGAAAAAAATAAATTTTAAAAAAATGTAATTAGTATAAACAAAACTACTGATAGAGTCAGAAACCTGACACCCTGAGGAGTCAGGGTGTTGGTAATAGTCCAGTTGAATGGTGGCTGCTCCTCCTGGAGTGGCAGATGAAATGCTGCTGAAGTTGTCATCTCTAGAAGGGTGGAGTTTTCTCTGAAGGTCTGGTGATGGAGTAGGTGGGCCTGGTCTTCCTCTGGGGATCCAGTGGGAAGAGCTGCTCCTCTGGGAATGCAGCAGAGAAGAAGCTGTTCCTCTGGGAATCCAGCGAAGGGGCTGTCCTAATGTCCCAAAAATGCTGATTTTATGCAGGTAGGGGTGCTTGGCTCCTCCCTCTGGGTGGAGCATCTCACCATGGGATGATGTAACTTTACCAGCCATGCAGGGAGTCATTCAATGGCCCATTAACAGAAGATATCTCCCCAGAGGGAGACATTGCTCTTGGAAGAGGTAAGAAAACTGCCCACCCACAACAGATGGCAAATAGAACACATGCTTATCTTACAAGCCAGGACAACATGGATGGAGGAGATGGGGTTGGCTTCTTGCCTCTGCTGTGTGACTGCCCTGTCTCCATGTGGGTCTTTCTCTTAACCAGCCAGCATTCTCTTAACTCATTAGTGGGAGAATGGAGAAAGAATGTCAGAGTTGCAAGGCAAGAAAGAAAAAACAAAGCTTAAAAAAATATAATTAAACAAGTGTTTCTTAAAAAAGGAATGGGAATCCAATAAGGAGGGGAAAAGCAAGAATAACAGAGTACATCTATAGTTTGTACCAAATTTGAAACCATTTAGGCTTTCTAGTGCAGTTTATGCTAGAAGGGCTTTACTGCTTTGTGAAACCTCTTTGAAGGGACAAAGACCTGATGCTATTGTGTATCTCCAGTTGCTACTGCCTTACAGAAAAATGCTAATTTTACTACTGTATGGAATGACTACAAGATGTTTCATGTAAATAGTGTAGGCAAGTGCAACTGCATGATTTTAAAGCTGTATTTAAAAGTGGTTGATTATTTTTCCAGTTGACATTTATGTGAACCAGGCAACTGTATAATGTCATGCCTGGAGGCTCCCTTCCTAATGACATCTCTTTTTGGAAGCACAGTTTGATGGCATGTATCAAGAAAAGATGATGAAAGCTGCATTAAGGGACCATAGAGCTCTGTAGATGGCAGGGAAAAAAAAAAAACCCAGAAGCATTACATAGATGTATATCCTAAATAAAAGAAAGCGTAAGATGAAAAAAATTAAGGACTTAGCTGACCCAAGCTACAACCATTTCATACTGTTTCCCTGGTCTCTGTATTTAATTAAAATGAGTTAGTTCCTGCTTTTTTGGTTTTCTAATAAATCCTTTCATTACAAATTTTAAAGAAGAAATTTTTTAGGATAGGTCATGTAGTTGGCTGCTGGCTGAAGCAGTTGGAAAAAATAAACTGTATTGCTCAGCTAGCACACAACATCTTTTGGCATGAACTTCATAATACTGACCCATATATATCTGAAAGTGCCCCTTCTTCATGTGTTTAAACATTAACTGCACATTTCAGAGGTTGATGTGGTGCTCAGGGACGAGGGATGTGAAATGTAGGCACTGACTGCAGTGAAAGATAAAGTGTTTTGGACTGAGCTGTTAAAGAGCTGGATATCCAAAAGGCACAGACTAAGCCCAGGATGATGACTTCTTGAAAGGTGGCATGTAGTAATAAATCCATTACATTCCAGTCAGTGGATGACTGACTGAATTTGAACTCTTAAATGTACTGTCAAGTAATGACGGAGGAAGACTTCATAAAAGAAGAATGAGACCAACTATGCTGAACATTCTGCAAGCTGGGGTGAGCCAGAAGAAATATGCTGTCTTGCCATGACCATAAAAGATAGAATTAGCAACCTTTACATGGAAGGTATCATCTGAAAAATTGTTGATGCCTCTCTATGGGGTGAGACTGCCCGGGATAAAACTTAGTGATTTTACACCTTGTCAATGATGGTATGCTGTTAAAAGAAGCAAATGAATTTAGTACCAACAGTTGGCTTTGGTATACATTTTTGAAAGGACTATATTCAGCACATTTGGGTAAGAAGACTCCAGTTAGCATCAGGTGTTTCCCCTCCAGGTCAGTAATGCTAACCATAAGCCTTTCTGAAGATGGGTTCCTGTAATTTTTTTCCAACTCAAAGGCCAGCCTTTGGGTAATGTTCTACCTGAATCTGGCAGTGATTACCTTCACAAGCTTGTCTCAGGGAAGAAATAGTGAGCACTCCTTTGCCCTCCAGATGATCTTAAAATAATTCATTGTTTATATAGAAAGAATTTTGCTTTTTAAAGTCCGTATCCACCTCACAGTGTTCCATGCAGAAGTCCCATGGGTCTAGCAGCCTGCAGAATCTACTACAGAGCTTAACATGCTCCTTTATTTTCAGGTAGTAATATTTCCTCCTTCCAGTTTTGCTTGTATAAAAGTGTTTTTGCCTTTCTCATTCTGCCCCTCTTCCAGATTACTGTTTTGCTCTCTGGTCATCTTTTAGCTTTAATTTGTTAGCTTCCAGCAGTAGAAAAAAAAGAATGTCTATACCAAGTATAAAGTTGGAAATAAGATATCAATTTTATGGATACTCTGTTGCTCCCAGACTGCTTATCCAAACCTATTCTGTTGTTCACTGGGTAGTTTCATGTCTCCTGGATGGCTCCCCATTATGTTAGAACAATACAGTCCTCTGGCATGTCACATCATCTAATTGCTGCCCAACGTGATGGTGAATATTTTGTTAAATGATCATGTCTCTGTGGCAGTTCCCTACGTTGCACAGGGGTTGTAACTCTCTTAAATTAACAGAATTTAATATTCCTTCTCTTTCTGGACTAAGTCACTATTCTGTTGCTCTCAGAGTCTGTAAACTAGTTACAAAGAGAAATTACAAAACTTCTAGGAAGCACTGCTGTTCTACACATAAAGACTCAAAAAGAAACAGGTGGGTTGGTATTCTGGAGCAATGTATGTGTCAAATGCAGGTGCTTTTATTCTACAAAAAGCTAGCACAAAAGTAATTACTGTAAATGGACTGAAAAAACAGCTTAGAAGGCAAATAAATATTAAATATGTATCTTGGAAAGTGTTTATAAAAAAGGAAGTAAATTCTGCTTGGGGGATTGTGTGTCTTGTCTTGGTGTTGGTGTTGTTTTAGCAGAAATGTTTTTCTTTTGTTACAGCCAGGCCTCAAAATATAAAGTTCTCTTCTGGATTAGAAGTGGTTTACTGACAGAAAATGTCCTTGATTTCATCACTGCTACATTAATTTCATTAAGGCCCATGTGAAGTAATCGTCTGGCAAGATTTATTTGTCATAGTCTGGTGCAGACTTACTGTGGGGAGAGCTATTCTGGAATATAAGTAATGTCATTTACCAGGTGCTTCCATTTGCCTCAGGAAAAAAACCTAACCCTGATGTAAAATCAGGATCTCAAAATACAAGATTAGATTGTCATTTCTAGTTTAATTTTCTTTCCTTTGTTTGTCAATCTCTTTCTTGTGTGTTGAAAATAAACAGCTTGTGCCTTCTTTGAGCCATATCTTTATGGGCACTGGTAGAGCCCAGCAGTGCTGTTGACAGCAGTAAAGTAGATCTGTGTTCATTGTCCCTCAGTCAGTGGTTTGCCCTCCTCTGTGTTGTGGCTGATCTGTACTGTCACTGTTAAGTGAAGATAGTTGTTCCCCTACCCCTGCCACTGCACCCCAGGTATTACAGCTGTGCATGCCCTGGAATGGTGTTACCACTTTTCTCATGGAAGTGCAGGTGGCCTCTTAGCCTGAGAGAATCAGATTATTTATGTGATTCCAGTCCATCATTAGGCAGGAGGCAAGGAAGCCAGTACATCTTGGTGAGAGAACAACTTGTTAAAATTCTCAGAATACTGTTTTGTTTTAATTCCTCAAGGGTGTAAGATCTAAAGCAAGGACAGATTAATATTTTGGCTGTAGCATTTGATCATGCTAGGCAACTTTTATAAATAGGATATTCAAAACTCCTAAGGGTGGAGCTTTTATAAGCTGACTTCTTGTAGTGGTGTGTTCACACCCTGGCTGGTGAGAGTGACCCAGAAATGTTTTTCATTTCTTTATTGATGGCCCAGACAATAATACAAAATAATAAAAAATAGAAGAATATCTTTAATATAACAGTACTGTGCTACAAGAATACAAAATGTGTTAGGCTTCTGTGATTCACTAAAGCAAGGCAGATGTGGAGATGGAAGGGTTAAGCTGGGGTTTTTGCTGTAGTAACCATGAATGTTTGCTTCTGTTGGTATGTTACAATTCTTTGTTTTTTATAGAATTAACCTTAAAAAACCTTGATGATATATTGCAATAATTGGGACTATCCTCTCTAAAACTAGTAATGATATTTAGTATTTGTATGGCAAATATATGAAGGAAGATATTTAAGGTAGTCTGCTGATGTCTATTAAAGATAACACAGATACCTAGAGCTAAAAAAAAAATTTAAGAAATCCTAGGGTGCATTTTTTTTGGTTTGGATTTATTTTCATACTTCTGGCACTGCCCCTCTCATCCCCCATGATGAAGAAACAAAATTAATTTGTGAGTTACAGTATCCAAGATTGTATTGCTCTTTTGGCAGGTTCAAATTGACATATGCACGCTTCTCTAAGGGTTGCAGTCTGATCTAAGGCAAAAATTCAACAGGTGAGCATGATAGCCTTTTATTCACCAGCTTGGTGTGGTGGAAAGAAATATACCCCTAGTAAATGTCTGTCTGTGCCAGGAATGGATTTGTGTTAGTGTATATGTCAATTCATCTTAAAATTACAGGGCTGGATTCAAAGGTAACTGGAGAGAATTCCATTCCCTCATAGCACAGGGTTCAGGATATGAATAAAAGGAGTTAAATGGAGCTTAGGAAAACCTACTGCATTTTCTTAATATGGTATGAAAAGAAGGAACAGATAAGCAGTTTTCCAGCCTTACCAGTAATGGTTCAAATCTTTCCTCTGGATGAAAAGTCAGTTTTATTTCATAATAACTTCTTTTCTCTAGTATCTGAGTAAATGGCTACTGCCTCCATGCATTTAAGGGCTTTATAGTGAGCAGCAGTGCTTCTAGTTGTTTGTTTTGGAATTGCAGAGGTAACTAGTTATGCAAATGCAGACATAAGGAATTTAAGAGTAGATTCAAAAATGCAGGAATAGCTTGGATCATTTGAGTTAGGAGCCACAGGTTCTGTACTTCAGAGCTCTGTATATCTGCCTTAGCAATGAGTTAGTCCCACCAACACACACTTTGCTCCCTACTAAAAGCCATTTTCTTTTGAACAGCTGCAGCATGGTCTGCTTTATATTCAAAGGAAGTGTTTAGGAGCCCTGACTGTCTCCACTGGATAGCAGAGTATATTGAAAAATAGCATGTGTGTATTATCTGGGCAGCAGAGTCATTGTCAGCAAGAACTTTTAGAAATGGAGTTTAGCCATAGTGTGTGCATGTAGGGGTTATCCAAGGTGAGAAGGGACTTAGTAATTGAAACCCGTGTGTTTCTGCCAGGTGATTTTGTGACTTCCAAAGGTAGATATGGGTCATAGAGATCCCAAGGAGAACCTAAGGCATGCTTGCTGCCTGGAAATCACAAAGAGAACCAAAGAAGAAATGTGGTGGTGTTGTGGGAAACCCAGCTCTAAAATTTTCTCCCTTGCTGTGTAGCTACACAGGTATTCCGTGGGGCTGAATGGAGTGCCAGCTTTTATCTGCAAATTCAGACAGTGGTTCTGCCAGAAAACAGAATTTTGGAGCCTTCCTGAACTCCTTCAAGGCACTGTCGATATATGGATAAAGGAGAAAACAAATACCCAGCTTGTCTTTTTTTTTTTCATTGCTTCACATCTGGTGAAGATGAAGGCTTCGAAAAGTCTGCTGTCAAACACACAGATACAATAATCTGAAATTGTTTCTTGAGGCTCTCAGAAACTGATTGCTAGGGAAGTATGGGAAAATATTTTCGGAATTTTCCGAGACCTTTAAAAAGTCTCAAATGCAAGGATGATCAAGAGTCTTTCTGGTTTTTTTTGAGAATAAAAAATAGAATTCACTGAGAATTCCTGTTGATAATAATTTCTGAAAAACAGATCCTGAAATAAAGAGGCATAGACGTTATGCTTAACAAACTGTTTCTCAGTGCAGGAAATTACTTTCTAAGAAGCCTGCAGGACAGTCAAGCTATATTGTCTTGAGATGAGTAGAGTATAATGCTCTGATCACTCAATGAAAGGGGTGGCTTTCTTATTTCCAGCTGGAAATTTCAGACTTGAGTGACTTTTTCTCTAATGTCCTAGGAGTATTTATTTATCTAATGAGAAGAGCACAAAATGTTTTGATTTGTATTTTCTTCAAAAAGAAGAGGGAAGGGGGATTTATTCAGATGTTCTGAAGAACTCACCAGGGAACGCAAACTAAGTATGATAATTTTTCAGCCACAGATGTGGTTTTTACCTTCTGAAAACAGGGAAAGCCCTTGATCTTCACTGTCTTAGAAATATTTGCAGTAATTGACAGTAATTGCATCTTATTTGGTAAGTCAGCTTCTGTTGCCATTGTCATTAATTTCTGGAGAACCAAGTATGTAAGCAGGCACAGTCATACTATTTGATATTAGTCACTATTGATGTTACTTAATATTTTAGTCTCTGTAAAGGAAAGATAATGATGAATACAGGTGTTATCATGGAGAGATTGTAACCTAGAAGTTCTGTGTTACCAAGATATCTTAGAAAATATCATTACATATTTCCTATTATGCTAACATTTTTACAACAGGAAAGATAATATGAATAATTTTACTTTCCCTTATTCAATTTTACCTTGAATTGACGCTTTCTGTTATGTATGTAGTTTGGCATTAAATTTGTTATAAGGCTGTATTTTAGGAGGAAGAGGGAATATCAGGGTGGAGTGCCAAATGGCCTAATCAAGCAGCACAGTCATTAGCAGAGTTTTTTCCTACATATATACCAACAGAAAATTCAACCTAGAATGATGCAAGTATGACATAGAATTGTGTTTCTAAGCACTGTGGCTGGATGTGTGAACTGCTGGAAATTAATGCAGTGAACTCTATTCCATATGTCTCTATCAGCTGGAGAAGTGGCTGGAGGTCGATATCCAGCACCTCAAGTCAAGTTCATACCAGTAAGCAGTTGAATTGAAATTTATAGTGAGTAGACTCCTGGACATTTTTTAATGCTATTTTTTTCTTTTCTTTTTTTCCTTCTGCAATCTGGCCATTTGTATCTGCCATCTGGGTGCTTGTGATGACTTGAGATTTTTCTGTAGTTTTTCTTGTATTTTCTCAGGACAAGGTAAATGTCTTTCCATTGATGGTAGGGTATGCAGTAGAGTAGGGGTCTGAACCTAGCTGGGAATATACATGTCTCTGCAGTCTGTGAACAGGAGAGATGACCAGTTGGCCAGGAGCTGTGTTGCTGATTAAAAGTGGAAGCCCTGCCTCCTGCCCCATGAGTTTCATCAGTCAGCCATTTTGTATGATCTTCAAAATGTAGGTACTTTTTGTATGATCTTCAAAATGTAGGCACTTTGTGTGTTGGGAAGAAAAAGGGAAAACTCTTCCACTTGGTATTTCAGTCGTGTTTAAGCCTGCAATAGCACACAGTAGGAATGACATAACCCAGCATGATCCAAAGGGATACAATACAGCTGTGAGGAGCAGCTTTAAGTCTTCTCCAGCCCTGCACTGACCATTGCAGCAGAAGTGCTTTGAGAGGCCAATGTGATGCAGCATTGCAGAATAGCACTTGAGGAGAAGAATATACAGCATTTCCCACCCCCAGCTGCACGTGCCAGAGGCCCCACCAGGAGAAGTGGAACTCCCTGCCAGACAAAAATGCAGAAATGACAGATGGGCACTGAGTAGCCTGGATCCCTGAGCTTTTGCAAGGCAGGTGTTAAGAATGAGTACTTGAGGCAGCTTTAAAAAGCAGCAGCAAGGGTATTAGTAAAATCCAAATTTCTCGGATGCAGTCATATTTCAATCAGATTTTGCAGTGCAGCCTCAAAAAGAGGTGGGGATGCTCCACCACAACAGGCAAGGCACTGGTGGTAAATAACACTGCATAGCAGCCAAGGACTCTGAGAAGAACAGTGTTGGGGATTTTCCTGACCTGCACAAAGCAATCTCCAAGGCTTAGATGTCCCTTGTAGTGTGTTAGAACAAAGCTAGCAGCAATGTGGGCCTCAGGAAGCTGCTGGTAGGTGGCATGGGGCCAGTGTTCATTTAGGGTAGCTCATGTTGCTGCCATCCAGCTGCGCTGATCTCACCCCTGGAGGATTTTTAATCTGTGTGGGATTGCTTTAATCTGCACTCTTCCTACATCTCCAGAAAGAATGGCTCCTGAGAGGGGGAGCACTGAGATTCTGGCTGCCTTTGAGCCACCACTATAGTGCTGTTCTGTAGTAGGATTTGTTGAAAGCTGTGCACAATAATATTGGGAGTTTATTGTTTGGAAGGATTTGTGGTTTGTTTGGTTTACTTTGCATCCAGAGTGCTTATATGAATTAGTGCTATTTCATACACTTTGTATGTGGAAGTCAGGATGCATATACTGAATTATCTTTTCATGAAAAACATTCTTCTGAAACTAAACTCGATGGTACATTTTTTTGTTCATTGCTCTACTGTTAAAGCAGATGGAAATGTCTGGAGTCTCCTTTGTTGCCAGGGGTATAAACTATGTCCCATCTTAATCAAGAGGCTGCACATTGTCAGTTTGGAAATGCCAGCTGAAACAAGGTTTTTGTTTTTCAAGTCCACTTAAGGATAAAGAAAGACTCAATATATATGGGTTCTTTGGAGCCTTCACACTAGATGATTTTCAAATACAAAAGGGATTGAAGCCTGCTCTGCTAGCATCTCTGGAAGTATGTTGCTCCTTTTTCTGTGGGACCCAGCAATTGCCTGCTGCTTCACTGGCCCCCTGCAACCATCAGGGTTTCCACAGCAGAGGCATTGTCCTGTGCAAAATGCCTGTGGAGAAAAGGAAGGGAGAGTCCTGCAGGATAATGATGTCTAAATGTGTGTTGTGCAGGGCAGGAAAACTTGAATTTGAAAGCCTGTGGTCTATGGTGTTATTTCCCTTCTCTGTACTGCCCTAGACAGGGTGTATTTCTTAGTTTTGGCAGACAGATTTTATCCCACATGTGTTAGACTGCTTTTGAGTGAAGCCTGATTACATTTCTTCTAATTGGGAAAAGAAAAAGCAAAATGCATCTGGATCAAGACATTGTTTTAAAAGGTTCAACTGATACACAGGGAAAGGAGGACAGCAAAGCAAGCTGGACTTAAGGCTTACCCTTTCACTTATTTCTGGGGTGATTTAGAAACAAACATGTTACACTTCTGCAATGTTGGTTTATTATTTAAGACCTGTGATGGTACTGTGAAGGACAGTATCTAAATAAGCTGCTGCAGAGGGATTTTATTCAGCTCATTAGCTGTGATAGCAACACTGGAAAGTATATAGGGAATTCTAGTACAGGTTTTTGATGTTCTAGAGGTCAGTCTAGTCTTAAAAGGAAAAAATAACATCTTCAGATGCCTCACTGGCTCAAAACATGTCTAATCCTTGCAAGATTTTTTTAATTGATGTTCATCAGTTATTAATTTAAACTTTACTCATTTCTCCACCTAGATCTCCTGCAAACTTCTGGTGCAAAATTGTATTTTAGATAAGGCAATATCTACTTCTGATCTCATCTAATTGACCTCTGCATATAGCAGAGCAAATATCTCATATGGTTTAGCAGCTGAACCCTTTTTGCATCCAGAACCCAGGAATTCTGGGCATAAAATATATCATAGCTGAACTATCATTTATTTTTTCTCTAAGACAGTCTAAGCAACAGTAAAGTTGCAGTGCCACAAAATTATTGAAACAGTACTCATAAATTATATATTCCAGCTGGTACTCATTATTTGCCTACATAGATGTGGCCATTAGTCTGGGATTAGTTGCCAGACATACAAGAGACAGAAATCATGGTTTTAGGTGTCACTGTAAGCACTGTTATTACAGGGAAGAACCAATGAAGCAATTCTGTATCTAAACAGCACCTTAAGGAAATCATGTTCCTTATAGGGTAGGACACTTATGAGGCTGTAATAAGCTGTAAGACTGGTTGCAAATATAGTGTCACAGCTGAAAAAAAAAAAAAGTGTTGCTCAGTCATTAAGGACAAAGCCCTGTAGAGGTTCTCACAAATGAATGAATAAATTTGAAATGCTTCCTCTGATGTGTGAACTCTGAAATTAACACCACACTAAGAATAGTACAGGGTGTCAACTCTGAGGGCGGAAGGGAAAAGAGAAGATACTCTCTTCCAGCCTTCTGTAGCATTTGAATTGCTTAATGCTTAAGCTAAGTAGCATAAATGGCTACATCTGGCATTTCAGAAGTTAACTAAATAGTGCTGTAGCAGAAATATCCCTGATCATTGTCTTGACCCAAACCTTGAGCAATGCTTACTGCAGGAAAGCAAGTGTACAAGCGGATGTATTTTCTGACCTTGGCACTTGCTTAGTGCTTACAGTCGCTTGCAAGCAGGTTCTGTGTGGGCTGTTGGCCTTTTAAGAAAATGCTTAGTGTCTGGATTTCAAGCTGAAGAGAAGGAAAGTCAGGCTGTTTTACCCGACCCAAGTAGGGGAAAAAAGCACAGCTGAGAATGGTGCAGATGGTCTGAAGCAGACTGGCACATTGTACTGGAGTATCAGCATCAGATGACTACCTTAAAAAGTGAGGTTCTGTCATCTTCCTCTTTCCACTAGGGATCTCATAAGCTGCTTTTCCAAGATTATCCATAATAGCCATTTGTCTAGCTGAAAATATCCCCCACAAGAACAAGAAGAAAATTACATGAAACCCAAATATGTTAAAGGCCAAGAAAGAGAACATATTTATTCTTTTTCTTATGAATGTTAAATCTCATCAAACTAAGCTGATGAAAATATAATGAAATAAAAACTTGCAGTGCTGCAGGATGTGTTTCTTACATGGTGCACTTCCTGGCTCCAGGCGTTTTTTCCCATCAAATTCAATGGTCAGTCAGCAAATTTTATTAAGGTTGATTGCCAGTTTCTCTTGTACCTCATAGGCACTGCTAAGAGCATTAATTTTCCATGGAGGAAGTCACTGCTCCCTTGCACAGTTCACAGTCCATCTAAATTCCCTCACAGTTGTAGAGTGTATTGTGAACAATGTTGATTATGTTCTCAGCACTTAAATAGTGCTGTTAAACTGCTGCTCAAGAGCGTGCCCTATTTGGCACAAAAGCATTTTGAGTTTGGTCTTGGAATAGAATTTGCCAAGGGGACTGAGCACCGAGCTGGTACTTTCTGAAGTTTAAGGCTGCAGTTGTGTCGAGGTTTTATATAACAAATACTTCATGCCTTAGTCAGGGCTACTTGTAGTGACAGTTACTATAGTAACAAAACAAAGTTTCTAGCTAGTGAAAGAGCATTTCCAATGAGCAGGACATCAGTTTCTGATCCAGCCCCTGAAATATGCTTATTTATCAGTTTTGTGTGCAATGCTATTTTAATAGCTACTACTGTATTTTCAAACATATTTAGAAATTTTCATATGTTTGCTCTTGGTGTGGTTTTTTTTCCTAAAACCTATGGAGGAACTTGCTCCTTTTGCCTTCAAATGGAAATGTTCTAATTATATTCCTGCTTTTTTAACTTGTTTTCCTAAAGAAATGGGGATTATGCGGTTGGGCTTTTTATACCTTGAACACTTTTGCAAATACTGGCTGATTTAAAACAAGTTTTGACAGTGTGTTAGAAGTCCTGAAGATAAGTTTCTGCAAGTTTTCTAAAAGCAGCCTGCTGAGTCAAGGCTGGAGGGGGCAGGCAGAGCCGAGCCATGTGGTACCAGGGTTAGCAGCAGCCAGAGATGCAGCAGGGACAGCACATGGGGACATGGCAGCAGCACTGCAGGAGAAGGGATGGCTGGGGGAAACAGAGACAGCTTGCACTGAGGACAGAGGCAGAGGATGCAAATGTGTAGGAAGTTGCACACCACCTGGGAAAGGACACTTCTTTAAATGCATACTGTTTGTTTCTGAGTCTAATCTGCTCTTTTGAATGTGTAACAAACCATAGCAGAATGAGTAAGGAAGGAAAGGAGAGAAGCTGCAAGTGGTAATCAGCACATCCAAACAAAACTTCCACGCGTTGGAGGTGAGGTAAAAGGCTGGGTCTCAGCAAGGCCTGCAGGAATGGACCTCTCTTGGAAACCAGGGAATGGTACTTAGGTTTTCACAGAATCACAGAATGATGATGTTGGAAGAGACCTCTAAGATCATCAAGTCCAACCTATGCCCTAACACCACAACTAGACTATAGCACCAAGGGCCAAGTCCAGTCTTTTTTAAACACATCCAGAGATGGTGATTCCACCACCTCCCTAGGAAGACAATTCCAGTATTTTATTATTATTTCAGTAAAAATTTTTTCCTAATATCCAACCTGTACTTCCCTGATGTAGCTTGAGGCTGTGTCCTGTTGTTCTGTCAGTGCTGCCCGGTGGAAGAGACCGACCCCACCTGTCTGTAACCTCCCTTCAGGAGTTATAGAGAGCAATGAGGTCACTTCTAAGCCTCCTCTTCTCCAGGCTGATCAACCCCAGCTCCCTCAAATTCCTCACAGGGTTTGTGTTCCAAGCCCCTCACCAGCCTTGTTGCCTCCTCTGGACACGCTCAAGCGTCTCAATGTCCTTCCCAAACTGAGGGGCCAGAACTTGACACAGATTCTAGCCTGAAAGTGACAGTCTGGTTAAATAACAGCAGAAAGAAATTATTCTGTTAATAAAAAGGTCTTGTAAAACTTCAGTGGAGAGCTTTTCTGTTGCCAAACGGTTGTTTTATGAGGAGCAGAAGGACATTTTTAAAGAAAGAATGGCATTTGCTGAAGCAAGCTGAAAGCACAGGAATGGCCCCAAAGCTGTGATTGCTTGGACAGTCTGCCTGTGGGTTTCCTTATGCTGGCTTCATAAATTCAGGGAGTGTTGTTGTTTTTAAGTGATCCCTAACCCTCTCTTCTATTGTCTGTGAATTGTCTTTTCCAAATTTTGGTTACTTTCTGTTCAAATGGCTCATGAAACACCAGTTTACATTATGAGCTTCCAATAAAACTAAGTTTGCTACTGCACTGTATTTCCTCCTTCCAGCAGCAGCTACTCTGTCTTACCAATTCTTTAGCCATTTACTGGAAGAGTATTTGGAGCACCAGGAAAGGAAATGGAGGTAAGGAAAATAGAAGGGAAAGGAGTAAAGGAAGGCTAAAAATTTGTTCTTGGGGGTTGAGGGAAGGTGGAAAAATCCATCTGAAGCTTTTATGTAGTTTTTTGGGGCTGTTCCCATAACTCAGAAAATTGGGTAATTTACCTTTTCTGCATAGTGAGAGGGTATTTTTCCAACATTAGACAGGGAGCAAAAAGCTGTTCTTTTGCAAAAGCAGATTTCCTGGATGATGTATAACTTTAGTAAACCATTTCAGCTCCAGACTCCTTGCAGTGATACTCTCTGAATTTCCCAGGAGTTCTGTGATACTTCAGACATTTTGTAATCAATTTGTACACAGTGAAATGCATCTGTGATTGGCAAAGAGTAGAACAGCTGGGTAACAGGGTCCAGTAGTATGTATCTGATTAGGCTGTGAAGTTAGGAAGAATAATCTGCAAATTCAAGTTGGCAAGGTGGTTGTAGAGAAGCAGAATATAGAGAAGAGAGGTGGAGTTTTACCATGTCATGTAAGCTAGCAGCTGTGTGAGAAATGTGACTTAGGCTTCTTAATATCATCAGTTAATTAAGACTTGGGTTTTACATTTAATTTAAAAGAATGTCCTAACAAGGGATGTGATGGCTATTAAAATGCTTGAATCTTAAGGGGACAAATGTAATCTTAAAAGCTCTAAATAAAAGCAATTTAGTTCAAAGTGTTAAGGAAAGCTGGCCATATATAAATGAATCTACCTCTTTCATTCGACAATTGGAAAGAATTTTTTGGCTTCCCTTAAATCAGCTACAGCACTAAATCCCATAATAGAACATTCTAAAATTAGTAGAACTGGCTGAATTTTTTGTCTCTGCTGCACAGTTCTGGTTAGGGTTATTAATAAAGAAATTTTGCTTTCCACTCTGTTTTAATAAATTAATTATAGGATGAGTTAATGCAGGCAGTAAGTTTCAGGCTTCATTCTTCTGTTTTGTTTTCCCAAGAGCATTTAACTTTATGTTGTGGTATAGTAGCTCTAAGAGTACAGCAGTTTCTGCATGGTGTCTTTTGCATAAGTATTTTTGTGATCAGTGAGCAACAAGCCAATGCTTTTGGGTTGGACAGGTTCATCTTTTGGGATTTTCTAGAAGAAAATTCCCAAAGCTGTAGATCATAGTTCCCAGCAGGATGGTGGTGTTGAAAACAGCAATGCAGTAGTTGGTGTGATTCCATTCTGTGGGTACAAGGGCCTGAAATCACTGCTTTTAGGGTTGTCCCTTTTTCCTTCTGCCAGTCCACCATGCTCATAAAAAATGTATTCATAGATGCTTCAGGGACTGTGCTGTAAAACTGAAGAAAAATTGTCTGAGGATCCAAGTGGAGACACAATTTAGAGCAGTCATAGTATTTCTTCCACTCTTGTAATTTAGGCCTGCTGCCTGAGTAGCAGTTATAAACCATGGAATGACTCATTTGACAAGGTAAGTTAAACCTTTATTTATGGCAGCAGAAGAAAAATTTGACAAGTGGATGTGTCCTGACACCCTGCCCATGGGAGAGGAGAGGAAGAGATGAGTCCAGTGCCCTGGTTGGTTTTTCACACTTGTACAGGGAGTGTCACAGTTGTATTATTTATCCAGGGAGGGTTCACATATGTGAGCAGAGCCTCTGTGTGCTGCTGCAGATGCTGCCCACAGTGGAATGTGATGTCTTTAATTGGAGTGGAGCTGTACCAAGCCACATCAGGCTGCCCTGTCAGTGCAATTAGCTGCTTTAACAAGAGGGAACACAGCTTACGTGAAGGCAAATATTTCAGTGGTTTAATCCATTCCCAGGGTGGTCTTTGCTGGGTTAACTCCTACAGAACTGTGTTATTAAGCAAACCAAGTAGAAGATGTATTTTACAACTTAAATAGTGTTTCCATGGTAGCTTTTATGGACTTGGGCGTTATATGCTCTGTGGTGGTTATGATGCAGCAGCTTTGCAAAAGTGTTATTTTTGTACTTGAGGCTTCAGTTGTCCATTGGTTGTAGTCCTGAACATAAATACCAGAATTTGTGTCCTTTGGAAAGAGCAAACCACTCAGAAGAGATGGCAATCTGAAGTACATAAATCTGCAGGGATTACTGAAGCAGACTTCAGCAGATTTGGGTCAGTCAAGCACATCACATTATTATTTAGTTTTCAGTGGTGAAGTGAAGCTGTTTGGATAGCTGGAATCACATGAAAAATCCTGCATTGACATTGATTTGAGTGGCAGGTATTACATGAAAAATAAACTTGGACCTGGAGAGACCTGACAGAGCTGTGATCTTGGCCTAGAACAGGAGGAGAAAGCGGTTGGGGAAAATTTAATGACAAAGTCAGTATCTCTGTCAAATCTGCTAAATGTCACTACTGTAGAACCTTATTATAAATAAGGAACAAAATGGAAGGAAAACACAAGAAAAAAAAAAATCAGTCATGCCATAAACAGAAATCTGATGCATTAGGAATCTCTTAGCTTCCAACAGAACTGATGTTTCTCCAAAGTAATTCCTTCTCTCATTTGTGCTAAAAGTGCACTGCAACTCACATGTCTGTACTTTTACTAATGTCTCTAGGGCCTCCAGGAAAAGGATATCCAAGAAGTTTATTGAGTGTTGTTCTGAATACTCTGCACAGGAATTGACCTTAAGGATGTAATTTGCAGTACTATTTCGTCAGCACGTTGGGTTTTATGTTGCCATTTCTGTTGGAAAGAACCATTGACGCAAGCTGGTGCAGGATATCCCTGACCTGTGGGTAGGAAGCTCTGCAGTTATCCTGAGGAAGGAGACAGAATTGCTCAAGCAGGATACTTGTGCCTGCCTCCCGAGGCAGGATAGCAGTAAGTTGTCCTAACTCATGGTGTCAGCCACTAACTTTCCCTTTTCTGCATGTGGCTTCACTTCCCTGGGTAGCCACACAGCGCAGCTCTTGGCTGAGCCAAAACCACAGGTTGTGTATGTGCAAGCAATAATTCACTATAGCTGCTTCATTCAGTCTGCATACCTTCCCACCCTTCCTACATTCTTTTCTTCAAAGACCCTTTTACATGGCAGATGGACTTGATACTTTCATATGCTCTTCCCTCTCAGTTCTAATTTTAGCCCAGTTTGGGCCTGTGACTTGGCAAACACTTGCAAAGTGCTCTTATTGCCATTCAGCTTGGTATGTGTATATATTGAAGCTTTCCTAGCTAGTCTTGCCATTTTACTTCTTGGAGTCACCTTGTGCTGAAGCCTGATGAACAGGGTAATTATTTGAAAAACATTTACATCTCTGAAGCTTTTTGACTAAGGCTGAAGGAAGCTGTTATTTCATCATATATTGAATGGCACATGGTAATTTTAAACACCTTCTGGATTTCTGATGAATTAAATATGTTCAAGAGCAAAGAACACCAATTTTTATCTGTATGGTTCAACCATTTTTAAGCTAGTCTTTTTATGACAAGATTTAGTTTATGCCATATTTCTACAGTCAAGGAAAATAAAAGTATCAGCTCTTCCATGGATGCATCTTGGTGTTGGTAGTCTGTTTCAAAATGTCAAATTTCTGGTGCATGCTCTGTATTTGAACCATGCTTCCTCTGGATGTCATTCCCCGAGGGAATTAATTATGGTAGGATATATCACATACATAATGACAGGTTCTGTTAAGCTTTCTAGAGGAAAAACTGTCAATCAGGTCAGCAGAGAACCTGAGAATTTTCAGTTCCCTTGGTATACTGAGTTCTGCACAGTGGCTCTTTCAGTGAGGTGCTTAGAGAAGGGTGTGGAGATATTAATGTAAATACAGTGCCCTCAGTGTGTGTGAATGGAGAAGAACACTATACCTGTGTTTTGGATATATTAGCTTAGAAAAGAAAAGAAACAGAAATTACATAGTGAACTCTGAATTGCAGCTGGTTTGCGTGGTGGCCTTTTAAAGGGGAAAAAATGGTGTACATAAATGCAAAGCAGTTTTTATGCCTAGTGGTAAATGGTAAACAGGACAGTTATAATATTCTTAATGCTTTTAGGTTGATATCTGTTCTTCTCCTTCAGATTTATTTCAATAAAAAACTAGTACATGCTGCTAACTTATCAGAAGGCACAGATTATAAATATACTCTTCTGATTTATCCTAGAGTGCTGCGATCTCTGCAGAGAGCTCTGCACTGTGTTAATAGAATATGTAACACTGGATAAACATGGAGATTTCTACCTGTGTTCAGATTTCAGTGAGTTCTGTCCAGCCCCTTTCTGTCCCTCTGCTTGGCTGAGATGTTGAGGTGCAGAGTTGAGCCTCAGGCTGCTGTGCTCTCCAGCACTGGCAGCCCATGCAAGCTGGGCATTTCTGTGTGGGCTTTCTCCCCACACAGGAGAAAGCAAAGCATAGAACTCTCTATGAAAGGCTGGAGCTTGCTGTGCATCATCAGTTCTGTTCTTTCTTTCTTTTTTGTTTTTTTTTTTTTGTTTGTTTGTTTGTTTGTTTTTTTTTTTCAGTTGCAGAATCCTCGCGGATGTGTGGAAGGCTAGAATTCTGCAAATGAGCCATTTATTTAAGGGCATAAAGTAGGGAGTCAGCTGGTACAAGCTGATCAAACTGCACTAACCCTGCACTTCATTTCTGTGTTTATCTGATGCATGCTCATTTCTGGGGAGTTAAAGCTGCCTGAGCTTTTCTGACTTGAAGCTTGAGTGCCAGATCCTCAGCTAGTTTGAAAAGACAAAAATCCATTCATTTCAGTTGAACAGAGCTGATTACCTCCAGCTGACTGTCAGACCCTGAATGTTTAGGTCTTTTTACCTGTTTCATTACAGCTGTTAGCTCTAAATTTTGGAACAGAATTCAGTTTTAAAAGCACTGTTGTGTAAAAATTTGTAAAGGTCAGTGGTTGCTAAGTGCTGGACTGTGTCTCAAAAAAAAACCTGCCTTCTGTGGGTGGGTGAAGAATAGAAAAGTAAGCCAAAAACCAGTAATCCTGTCACCTGCACTGTGCTGCAAAATGAAACCTGTTTTTCAGCAATCAGACCTGGTTTATTCCAACCAGCCTTTAAATTGTATTTGCATTTTACACTAAGGTGTTTTTCTCAGGCCGAGTATTTTTGAATGTTTAAAATGTTATTACTATACATGTTTTCTCAAAGGATTTTCTTGAATCACATATGCAGTGCTTTAGATGTATAATATTGTGTCATCTTCTCTGAGCACATCTGGTAGATCTGTCACACGGGGGTGTACTATATTGCAGAAAAATAATCCATTAATCTGATTTTAGGTTCAATCTGCTGTGGATTCTCTATTTACTTTTAATTTGTTTTGTTTTGTTTTCTTTATCATGCATATATATTTCTCACCTTTCTCTCAAGGCCTTTATTTTTTGTTGGCAGCTCTAATTGAAATTTCTTAGGTGTCTCTGACAGGTTGAGACTGCTGATTGTTACACGTGAGCAGTGACTCAGCTTACTGCTGGAGTCATGTGTGCAACAGTGCAGTTCAAACTTACAGCAAAGCTAAGGAATAAAGCTGCAAATTTAATATACAGCCTGCAAGATCCTGAATTATGTTCATGTTCAGCTGAACTGTGCACAGCTTTCTGCTGGGAAAACCTGACACCAGACTAGTAGTCAAGGATGCAAGCTGTGGAAGTGGGTTCTGTAAGTCAGCAGTGTCCTTGGATTGATGGGTGTACTTGGGGAATTATTAGGAAGAAAATGACTGGAAGCAAAGCTAGCTGTTTACAGTTATATTCTGAGTTTTTATCTCAGGGTAATGGTCAAGGAGAGATGTCACAGTATCGCTTGAGCTGTCTGGCCTGAGGTCTGTGGGGAATCTTTGCTGGTGAGGAGGCAACAACATGATAAAAAAGTGCCACCATTGCCAAAGCCCATCTGCGTGGTCTCAAACCTGACAAGGATTAGGGGCTACAAGTCCTGACTCTGCAGTTAGCCCAAAGTGAAAATGACCTATCAAGTAAGAACTTTATAAGGAAATTTAATGCATCTTCAAAACACTCTCTGTGGTGAAAATGCAACCCAGCACTACCACGAATACAGTTTTGACTGCCTGATTTTTCTAAGTCAGTGTGCTGTGAGTTTTTCTAGGTTAGCTCAATTGTGCCAGTGAAGGACTGAGTGAAACTGCAGTAGCTGATTTTCAGCACATCTGCTGAAGTGCAGACCTGAGTCTGTATGCTGGTCCCCAGCTCTGCATTGAAGGTGATGCTCCTGTGTCTTCCTGCTGCTACTCCTGCCCTAACCGTGTTCAGGTGGTGCTGACACAGGCTGCACTTACCTTGTGGTTTTCCTTTGCAGGCCTAGGCAAATATAATTCCTGATGGTAGCAATAGCAAAATAGTCACTTCTTTCTCTGGAATTTTCTTTGGTGAAGCCAGAAGTTTTCTGTCTACTTACAAAAATGCAGGCTTGTTCTAGATACTGTGGGTTTGTTTGGGTTTTTCGGTTTTCTTGTAGGTTATTTTTGGGGTTGAGTTTGTTAGGGGTTTTTTCAGAAATGAAGGAGCTTTTGTCTATCTTCATTTCTGACACTTCTTCCACCTTTTGACTATGTGTTTGCCTGTATTTTTTCAGGCTGGCATATAAACCTGCTCCTTCATATCTTGCAGAAAAAGCTCATCTTGTAAAAAGCACTGCCTCTGAACTGTCATAAGTGTATGGTAGGTTTTCGTAGCCAGAACCTAAGTTGAAACATGCTCATATGTGCCCCAGATCCAGTATTCTATAGTGAAATTCAGTGGTGTTTCACTGATTGATTCCCACCTTTTCAGCTATTCTGAGATGTGCAGTCTGTGTGCACTAAATATCAGCAAACTCTGGCCCTTCTTGTGTTACTTATGTTAATACTTTGTCCTCTGCAAAGTTAAAGCAGTTAGGAGAGAATTTCATAGACCATTCTCCTCATAAAGAGCTGGATCTACCAAGGTTCTTAAGCACACACTAAGTTTTAAGGAGATGAACAATTGGTTTCTTGTTGACTTCAGCAGGACTTGTGCTTAAAGATTAAGACCTCTTATATGTGCCAAAGTGGCATAAATGATATAGCTCCAGATTAAAATAATTAAAAGAGTGAGGTCTGTTTACCAACATCACATAATGCAGTTTGAAAAAGAAAAGCTTATTTTATGCCTCTTGTTTATATAGCAAAGCCAAATTTTGTGTGGTTCTAATTTACTAATACAGTGAGGGCATGGTGCAGTTTAAGAGTGTTGGCTCCAAGTATCAGTAACATGCAAGATTTCATAAATATGTCAAATTGGGTAGGAATGTTTTATTAATCCTTTATGGGGTTCTGCTTTACTGTATTTTGTTGCACGATTTATACATCCATAGTAAGAGTATACTGTCACTTTTTATTACCTTGACACTAGGTTAATTAAGAGGTATTTCACTGTTTTTAATACATTAATCAGGATTCAGACATACATTTCCAAAAAGAAGCAATGTTATTGGTTGCATTCTGAGGTGACTTGGAGGTTGATGTTGAGTGTTACTTTACAAGCCAGAGTCCTGGTATCCTTTCCTCTAAAAGCAGCCTATACTGCACATAATAGAAGCTTTTATGAAAATTCAGCAGTTTAGAAGTGTAAATGAAGCATCCAGTTCTGCAGTCTTTGGGGATGGGAAGTATTGGCAGCATGTTAAATACTCAGCTTAGTCTGTTAATGCTCTTTTCCCGTCTGGAATGATCTCTGCTCAGCAATCAGACCCCAGTCTTGGTTTCCTTTTTAGTTTCTGTAAATCAAGAATCGTTCCAGTGGTTGTGGCAGCATGATAGTTCTCAGCTCTGCCCTTCCAAATGAATTCCAATTTAATCAGGGCTGGCTGATTATTCAGGACGCACATCTGATGAATTTCTGAAGAATCAGGCTCAGCTGATGAGAAGATGTTTTAAAAGTGATGTCAGTTACAGAGGAACTCAACCTGCTTTCCTTCCTGTCCACAAATAACTCTGAAGTTGAGAGCCACCCGTATTAAGAGATTAGATGTAAAGGATATGGGGCAGGCAGCGATGAAGTCCCTAGTTCTCTGCATGCTTTGCAAAGGTCATTCCTGTTATCTGCTCTGCATTTGGAAGAGTTAAAGCACAGCAGCCTGGATCGACTTGCCCAAAACTGGCCAAGGAGCCATGCAAAACAGCAAGGCACGGAGCGTGGCTCTCCCCAGGTCCCCAGCCCAAGCCATTGGATTTTGCCACGCTGCCCGTGGGGGGAATAGAGTGAACTGTGTTCCCAGAACACCTCTGAGATCACACTGCCATTTGATGTTGCCAACAGACATGTAGGTGTCTGCTTCCACCCACAAATGAGATTCTGCACCACAGAGTCACCTGAAGTCAAGTGCGGGGGCTGGATGGAGAAGCTGTGCATTGAACTCCTACTGGATGCATGATCAAAATTAAATAGGAGGCAGACTTCTGAGCTCCTAGTCTTGAACGCCCAAGACCTGGCTCTGGTTTTCAAATGTGTTCATAACAGTGTCCAGCACAATGGGGAGTATTTCATGTGGGTGAAGTCTGTCAGAGGAAAAAAGTTCACAAAACAATGCTGGGGGAGACTTGCAGAATAAACTGAATCTTCTGAAGTGTTACCAGAGCCCAAGACCTGGCTCTGGTTTTCAAATGTGTTCATAACAGTGTCCAGCACAATGGGGAGTATTTCATGTGGGTGAAGTCTGTCAGAGGAAAAAAGTTCACAAAACAATGCTGGGGGAGACTTGCAGAATAAACTGAATCTTCTGAAGTGTTACAATGTAAAGTTTAATTCACTCTTCTTACAAAGGATGCCTGTTTTTATATTGCAAATAAAAATTTGATGAGAACATGCTTCATAGAAAAACTGGGAACTTCTTCCCCCAAGTTTTGCTGTAAAACTTAAAACTCTGAAAATTACTTTTGTGTTTTTATTCAGGTGAGATATGGACTGAATTACAGATGATTTGTGATTGTACAAAATTGTTTTGTTGGCAATTCCTCATCAGAGTGAGAGGAAGATACACTTTTCAGGTGTATCACCCAAAGGATTCTATGTAACCGTGTGAGACAAGCGTTTTTATCAGCTCTGCAAACAATTTGCTTCCTACGTTCTTAATATAAAGCAAAATACCACAAGTCTGGCATTCAAAGGTAATTAGTTAAGTAAAAGGAATGCAGACAATTCTTATCACCTTTTTTTTTGCCTTCTTTTCTTGGGTATGACTAGATATGGAAAAGTGAAGATAAAGAAGACTTTCTGTGGATTTTAGTGGTTGGTTTTTTTTTTTTCTTTCTAAGCAAATTGGCTTGCTTTTTACAGACTATTAGTTAATTGTTGCTTTACCTTCAAGTGGCAACCACCCTGGGTTTAGCAGATAAAGGGGGTTTGGTACAAGATGCCCTTTTGATGTAAGGGGCACTTTCTGAATGGGCCACATATATATTCATGCTATCATATTTGCTCTCTGTATCAGAAATTACTCTGATGGACCTGAATGCTGAAATAAGTGCATGAGGTTACTGGACTGGCTGCACACGTTTGTCTTGGGAAGAGGCATTTGTGGCTGTGTGCCGGAGCTCACCCTGGGTCAGGGGTGGCTCCGTGTGGTGGAAAAATCTCTCCTCCAACCCATGCTTCCAAAGAAAGGCTCAGCAGTCTCTGTTGTTTGGTCTCATGGTTGTTTATTGCAAGTTATCTAAAAGATTTCCTTCTGGGGCTGCTGTGGTTTGCTCACAGCTCAGGCAGAGGCACACACACACCCTGACATCCTCTCTGACTCCCGACTGCTTCTTCTCTCTCCGCCAGGGCTGCTGCTCTCTTTTATATGGTACATTACATGTTACATGTTTACAGTTTTCCCCCAATGCCTATTACCTATATTAAATGGTGCTTTTTTACTCTAAACCAATCTGTGAGTTCCAACATCACCAAGAACATGGAGGTAAGGAAGAAGAAAGAGGGAGGACAGGACAGGCACAAATAACTCCCTCTTAAAACTTCTGACCCCCATGTACAAAACCAAAACCCCCCTGTACAGGACTTAAACCCCCCTGTACAGTGCTCAGAAATTCTTCCCTTTACTTTGTGACTACTTCTACTATAATATCTAAACTTTTGTGACTTCTTGTTCTTCCTGCAAGGTTGGTAAATCATTTCATGGCTCAAACCCAAAATCACAGCTGTTTCCAGCTGCCTGCCAGGGTCTCAAATGCTTCTGACCTGGACCCAGAACATCCAAAAATGTCTGAGGGACATTTTGAGTTCCAACATCTGTGCGGAGTTAGGCAGCATAGTCCATGGGCAGGACCTTCACCTGACAGACAGGAGGCCCTTCTGCCATCAGGTGCAAGCTGTAGCTTGCAGAAGGAGGCAGTCCAAGAAAAAACATCCAGAGCTTGAGCCATGCCAGTGGCTGCTCCATTGCTTTTGCTTTGCAGTCTCCTCCTATAGTTTCAGCTTCAATCTTGGCTTTCCTGATCACCTCTTTTTGTGTTTTTTTCCTCTGTGAGCAAGAACCTTCTAGGTGGCTTGTGCCAAGAGGCTGAACATAGCAAATTGTCTCCATTATGTTAACCTTTAAATATTCTCGAATCTACCACCCTGGAAGTTGCTTTCACCCTATGCTGTAGCCATCATTTTTTGTGGAGCAACATTAGCCAAATTGCTGTTGTCATGCAGGACTGGTCTCAGAGCAGGGCATTCTTATAAAGCAGGAGATGGCAGCTCTGGATTTGCTAGTTTCCCTGGTTTAGGAAGATGAAGTCAGTAATTCTTTGGGCATGGTGACAGATTTCTTGTTTTTATTTTTTTTGTTCATATTGGGGGCTAACTGGGCAGGGAGCCATAAAAAATAGGACCGTATGTCTGTAAAAGTATATGATCAATTTATTTTTGTTGGGAAAGTGATAGATAACATGGCACAGCATGAAGTTATAAAAGGAGGTTGCAGTCAGAGTTGCTGGCATTAATTTAACTAGAGAATGTGCCCTTAAATGTCAGGAGACTGCAAGAAGCACAGGGTTATTAGAGAAGACAGCAACTTTGATATTGACTTTTATCAATAAAAATACAGGAGATTAAAAGCAATTCTCCAATTTTGCCTCCTTTTTTTCTTATTCATAATTTAACTAGGGCATTAGCAGGTATTGTAGGAAGGTTAATGAAACCATAACATTTATGGTGAAAGAGTATCCATTATCTAATTGAGTTTTTTAGGTGACTCACCACTGAAGCTAAACTCAATAACTGGGAAACTGAGTAACTGATTTTCTGTGAAGATACTACAGTTCCACTGCCAGATAAAACAAGACTAGACCATCTGGGTAATAAAAAGAATACGGGCTGCATATTCCTGCCATATCAAAATGTACAAGTGGCCATTCTTGATCAAACTCAGAGCTTGTCTGGCTTCAGCAGGGCATCTGGTGAATGCACAGGGGAAAAGTGTATAGAAACCTAGCAGTAGGATGATCCTCCCCCTCATATGTGATCCCTGCTTCTGTCAGCAGATTGGCTCAGGGGCCTTTGGAGCCAGAGGTTGCATTAAATTGTCTTTAATGCCCCTGATGACCTTGTCATCTGTGAATTCCTCTAATCCCTTTTTGAACATATTTATGCCTGCTCCAGAACATCCTGCAGCAATGGGTTTTGCACTTTACTTTTGTGTTCTAAAAGCACTTCATTTGCCCATTTTAAATCCACTGTTTGATTGCTTTATTGGATGTTCTTTCTTTCATTGAAACAACACAGATTGCTTTGACTTCCTGATCTTCTTCATGCTATTAATGATTTTATAAATCTGTCATCTCTTCTCTGAGTCTCTTCTTCAGGCTGAGAAGTCTGTTTACTATCTCTGTATATCAAAAACATTCCAAAACTTTGATCATTTTTCTTGTCTTTTTCATCCTCTTCCCAGCTCTGTTAGATCAGTTTGTGTCCTGTATTCACCTGTATCCTGCCTTTGTATCCATTACCTTAAAGGAGAAGAAACTGGTCCACGAGGATCAAAGTGTTGGAGGTTTGAATTCACACCTTGCAGTTTGTCAGGGGACACACTTGGGTCCTCCACTCATCCAGGTTGTGGCACTGTGGTTTTCATTGTCTCTGGTGTGGAATATGTATCTGGAATTCAGGGAGGTGGTAAGGTGAGCTGATCTCTGCTGTTCCGTGGCACTTTGCTGTTCCACAGCCCATCACCCAGACACTGGAATTGCCTTTGCTGCTCTTGGAGCTGTCACTGGTTCCGACTCCGAGCAAATGTCTGTACAAACCAGCAGGCACATGCAACCCATCCTTTAATAGAGGGGCAGTGGAGAACGTCAGTAGCTTCATGCTACAGTGGTCTTGTGAATTAAACTGTTGCATGTTTTGGTGATTTGTTTTGTTTCTTTTGCATTCAGTATCCAAAATAACCCAGCAGCTGTGTGTGTAGGTAGGCAAATCTGGGTAAATAATGAAAGACTTTGGGGAATGACAGCACCGATCTGGTAAAGCTCAAAGACATGTAGATCTTTGAGAAGCTGCTGACAAGCTCTCAAAAACTGGAGGGGTTTTAAGCAGACAGTGAATTGCAAAATATAAAGACAATGACTACATAATACTCATTAGGTCTAATTTAGTCTCTCAACCTTGAAATGAGTGGAAGGTGTTCTTGTTTGTTATAGTACTGGCATTATTTATTGCTTGTCAAGTGATAAGACACAGGCCCCACTGTGATGCTGTATAAATAAGTACTACAAGGGCTATATTTAATACTGAGAACTTCATTTTAAAGCAGGTTTTAAAAGGCCCAATAATTAACTGATTAATAAATCTTATAAAGTCCTAGACTGTCCATAAAGTTGTCAATTGATTATTGTTATACACAGGAACCTATAACTTCCACAGATATGCTCATATGCATTTACAGTATACAGATGCACTTGTGAGATCTTCTGATAATAAATATTAGCTGTTAAACCTCAGTAATTAAATTTTCAGGGATGGGAAAGAATTACCTCTTTTCTTCATGCGTAATATTAAAGAACTTAAGGGCTGGGCATTTAGCCATGTGACATTAGAAGACTCTTGGAAGTGATTGATAGTTGTATTTGGCCAGGCCTTGAGACATCATGAGTATAAGCAACTGAACTCAGTCTTTACGAAAACAAATGTTTGATGCCTTCTGAAATCAACTGAAGTACCTTGCTTGCTTCTGAATGTTTTTGTAGGTCTTCCAAGATTACAGTCTCTACCTATTTTGTCAAGGTGTAATGTATTACAGTGATATGGTAATTTGTACTACTGAAGTTTCGATACTTGAGAAACGCATTTTTAATTAATTTTGAATTTTCAGAACTTAAGTTATCAGCAAATTCGACTGTATCCAGATTTTAGTTTGCCAGAGAGTAAGAGATGGGTGTGTTTGCTTGTGGCAGTAACCTGGTGTTCCATTAGAGAAAAAAAAACCTTTGCATGCTGTCCACATGCACCACAAAATAAAACCTATTCTGATAGGGAGCTTAGAGTCTCATATCAAGACTAAGTACTGGTTATTTTCCATTGGTACTGTCCCTGAAATCATACACGTTGCAAGAATGATTTGTGGGTTTTTTTTCCTCTGTTTTCCTATGTGTAGTAGCAATTTATATACTTGCTTTATCCCAAATCTGTTTTCATATTCACAGGCTAATAGAATTACCAATGACTATATTGATAATCTTGGGACTATTTTTATATGTTGAATATTTTAAAAAGTCTACACTGCTTAATACTACAAGGATCATACAAATGTAAAATTATATTAAGAAATACAATAAGGTGAGATTGGTGCATAAGTAATTTTTATTTATGTCGCTGAAATTATGCACAGACACTGATAGGACACAATACTCATTAGATTTATGTGTAACAAGAGTGCTAGCTCAGTAATAAAATTATAAGCTTGAGATACATGATACTGCTTCACTGTTTTCTCTATGTATTTACTTATCTGGTTTCACTGTTACAAAGCTTATTAGAAACTGAGAAATACTAAGTGTATAACACATGCAGCCTGATACCCTGATTGTATTTCCACCTTTTACTTACCATCTTTAATGGCATTGTTTACTACTGTCATTGTTATGGTTTGATTCCTTTTGCTTCTCACATTCTTCCCATTTGTCTTTTGGTTTGGTTCATTATAAGACTACACAATAACATGGATAATGCTATTCCCAAGGTGAACTGCTGCAACAGCTAGTAGGACATGGTATCTCCAAGATCCTGTAGTGTGGCTGTGCCTTACAACTCATGATAGTATTGTGCTGAGGCTTCATTATGTTTTTGTGAGAGACTTGTTTCTTTTCCCAGTTTCATTAGTTGCTCTCTCTCCTGAGATAGAACATTGCATCTTCATCCAGAGCAGATGACATATACTCACTGTAAGCAGTAAACAGCAGTGATTAAATGCTTGCTTTGTCTTTTTCTTGTTTAACTCAAATGTATAAAGATACAATGTAGTGATTTTAGTTGCCTGCTGATAAGCCATCTATATCCCTACTAATATAAAAAGGAGGAGTCTTTAATATAACCCTCCTGTCCAGGAGTTTGACTGTTAATAGGTTTGTCTATTAATTGATACTGAGTGGTATCTTACCATGTTGAGAAGTGTGGCTTTATTCTGGGATGTAATACAACTGGTCTCTGAGCCTTGGTCTTCTTGACCACCATTCTTCTGCTGCAAGGAGGGCTGTACAATGCTTTAGGTCTTTCATTTTGAAAGCTTGTAGTGGTTTAAAAATTATTCTGTATGCTTAAAATAGCATAGATTGTTCAATGTGTTTGTTTCTGGGACTAGAAGAATATTTTTAATGGAGTAACTTCCAGAAGGAAGGTGATGCAGTCTCACCCCTCTGCACAGTGCAGCCCAAAGAAACTCACTCAGGAGCCTATGCATCAAACCCACAGCTTCTTTTTGTACACTAGCATTGCTTTCCAGATGTTATCCTGCCTTGCTGGAAAGGCTTTAAGGACTACAGAATTTACTGTTCGCACAAGGTAGTTGCTGCAAATATTATTTTCCTTGATAGTTATGTGAATGCATTTACTTAAAAATTTCTATTTGACTGATTTCAGCTTCCAACAAATTCTCAGATTCTCTGTATATTTTCTTTTACATCAAAGACTCACAATGAGAGACTTCATGTAGATGCTTGCAGGCTGGGGCAAAACAATTTCTTTGCTGCTTCTTGGTTAAAGCAAATAAACTGAGCTTATCAAGCCTCTGATGAAATACATTTTTCTAGCCCTCAGATCACATGCATAACCATTTTCTAAACCATATCCCATTTTTAGTCATCTTAAGGAATCAAAGAGCAAGAACTAGAAACAGGATTGTAGTAAATGTCTTGCTGATGCTCTGATCAAGAATAGCCGTGTCTTCCAGTTCCTGCCTGGTTACATTTCTGTATATGGATGCTAAGGGTTGTTTGACCTTTTAACTGCATTGTTGCTCAGGAACTTCATGTCTTTTTAAATACCATTGCTCTCCATGATGTAACTTCCCATCTTTCTAGTGTGATATGTATTCCTTACACCTAAGTGATTGATTGTATATCCTATTGTGTTGAAACAGGCTTTGTTCTCATGAGCCCTATTCAAGGGTAATGCAGAGCAGCAAGCATCACTGGCCAGTTCCATTGCTAATCACTCCTTTGAATTAAGACTTATTTTTTAACAGTGCATCCATCCACTGTTACATCTGTCCCAGCAAAATTTAGATCAGTCTGTGTTTTAGCTTCAAATACGAATCATAAAGACATTTCCTCCAAGTTAGGGGGTCAGCATGTCTGAGAGCAGATTATGTTCTTACCAGTATTTGTTTTGCTCACACCAGCAACAAGAAAATCAAAGATATAGACTAGGGATGTAAAATAGTAAAGGGTGAAGACAAATTACCTTGATTATGAATCTTGATCTGCCTTTCCTAGTCAAAGTTTGTACCTAAGGAATTTTGTGGAATGCTTATTCTACCAGGTCAAATTGTAGCAGCAGCCATGAGCAGACTTCACTATAGCAGTTGATACAGTTGGGCTACATTTTTGTCACTACCATCCCCACCTCCCAAAGGAAAACCAAGCAACCAAACAAGAAACCCAAACCAAAAATGCCCACCCTAATGTTTGTTAGTGCCAAATGGAACTGCCATTTTAGCGCTTTCCTGTAGATATGCACCACACAGTCTTGACAATAGAGTTCTAATTATTCCAAATGAAGAATCTCTTGCTCAGCTACAAATTCTTCTCTAACATTGTATATTCAGTTGCTCTTGTCTCTTTCTGAAGTAGTTTGAATTCCTCAGGAGTCTGCAGGTCACATTCACAAACCTGTTTTTAGGACTTTTAACATTAAGCTGTTTTATGCATGTATGTACATATACGTGCTTCCAGTGGATTAATTGCTAGCCATATCAAGTGAATTAAAATTGTGTTGGTACTGGACTTCATGAAAATATTTAAAGCAGAAAAACAAGTTTTTTATTAATATAAAAGAAACAATTATATCATCTTCACAATTTAAATGAAATGGGTGGAGTGAAGGATGGTATTAAAAGCCATGCTGGCAGCAAGTGGTAGCTTGTGTCATTGCCAAATCTGTCTTCTAACCTCTGTGTGACCCAATTCTGCTGAATTCCAGTGGTCTGTGCAAGTACATCTTCTCTAGGTACAAGAATAGTAGCAGCAGTTACACTACCTAGAACAAGAATGTACAGGGCTATCAGCTGTCTTGCCTAGGGGCATGAGATGATTGCCAGCTGGGGTTAAGAAAAAATGTTTCCTTCCTGTGAGGCATTACATAATTATCTGTGTATGTTAAGTGTGCTGGGGTTTTTGTCTGAAATTTATTATATAAGCCAGTGCTATAAGAAGATGCCAGACTGAGGAAACAACCTGGGCATATGTATTATGGCAATTCTTTTTTCTCCTGTTTCTAATAGTGTCCAAAATAAAATGTGATTCAGTTTATGTTTCACCTTGTTAGCTTTGCAGTGCTTTGCTTTTAACACTGTCCTGCCAGCTTTGTGACGTAAATTTGACTGCAGCTGAGGAATATTGTTAATCCTCTCATCTCCTTGTGGGGAATCAAGCTTGAGCCAAATGAAATGTTTTGTGCTATGGTGTTTTCTTTATTACTGCACACACAAAGCAAGTAAAAATGCTGCCTGCCAGGATCTTGCTGGAGTGATACTGATTCTCTACTTTTATGAAATGCCAGTAAAATAGGAGTTATTTTTTTTTCATCTTGCAGCTTGCTCTTCACCAAAGTAAAACTGGAATGGATACATAAAGGACCTGAAGAGGCTCTGGTGACATGCAGACATATGTTGCAGATGTGGCAGATGGTATACAATGTTTTACAGCACAGGTAGGCTTTCTGCACTGTAGCAACTTCAGATTTGTAATTGGTAGTGTGGTTATCTTTTTTAATTTTCTAGATCCTTGAGTTATTTTGAAAGAAGGATGATAAACAGTACTGTTTAAAAGATAAGTAATAGTTCTACCAGTGGTTAAAAAATATTGGAGATTTTAATGGCTATTATGAAAAAAAAAAAAAAAAAAAAAACAAAACCAAAACCTCAGTGAAGAAGCAGTTTGAACCACAAGTTTCTGAACCAAATGTCTAAACATCTCTATCCATATTTGGATGTCCAGGATGGAGGACAGATTTTCTTTCTCCCCAGTAGTGCTGAGCTTTCATCAGCTATTGTTCCCAGTCTGCAGAAGCTGGCACCACCCAGGAATGTGTGGGGGTGACACAGTCCTGAAGTGAGTAAGCCAAGGAGAGGCACAATGCCAAACTCATATGCCGAGTTGCACGCTGGCTGCACAGCCTGGTGCTAACTGGGCAAGGAAAGAAAGGAAGGATGCAGCATCTTTCACCCTTCCCTTGTCCTAGTAAATCTGCATTCACACAATGCTGCATTTCCTGTTTCCTGCCTTTCATCTTCTGCCCCACTGAAAGGTAAAGTTGAGAAATGTAGAAGATACTGAGTTGTGTTTTCTCCCTTCCCACACCCTTAGGATATTGCCCTAGTCAAGGTATCAGTGTACAGTGTCTTGGGAATGTTATACCAAGATCTCTTGCCCATAATGTCCTCAGGGGTTATGTTTGATGGGGAGTACAACCTGCTTGAAGGCAGCAATCAAGACAGCAGGGTGATGTTGCTTGAGTTATTCCCCAATTTCTGTATGCATTTGAATAACCTTTATAAACACCAGAAGTATATGTACAGAATGATGCATGTCTATGTACAAGTTGTCCTTGAAGGGTTAGTAATTCTTGTTGATTTAGCTAATGAGCAGCAAACCAAACACAAAAAATCAAGATATTTACATAGCAGCACTGGTCTTTTACAGACTTGAATCATTGATTTCCTTAGGCCTTAGTATCTTTAGCTAAGTATTCAATCCTGTACCTCTCACATGAATAATCTTTATAACTGTGAGTAGTCCTCATGAAGCTGATCAAATCCACACTGAACAATTATGACTGAGGAAAATTTACTCTTGCAAGGGGGGGCCTGCAAGCCTGAGATTGTAGAGAGTATATTGGAAAACAGACAGATAACTAGTTCAGCCATTTGGACTGCACGTGGATCCCAAGCTGTGCTTTGGCTCTTATACTTAAAAACCCAAGATGTGATAGCTTTAGAGGCTTTTGATAAGCTTTAGCCATAGAATCTTAAACAAAACAAAAAGCTTTGCTTTTGCTTTTAAAAACTCTAGTATGTATTTCACTGCTATTCCAAGCAGGGCTTTTTTTTTTTTTTTTTTTTTTTTTTTTTTTTTTTTTCAAAAAAACACATCATAAAGTATTTTTTATTAGGAAATGCTACTGGCAAGGTAACAAGAATCAGCTTGGTACCTGCAGTTTTAGACAGGATTCAGTGACCCAGGAAGCCCCTTGTATTTAGCAAATTGCAGCAGTATTAGCTAACAAATATGTAAAGTATTCTGGGTAGGGCTGGCAGAGGAACTTAAGGGGAATTCTTATCAGTGAGACTTGGACAAAGACATTTTTAGGGCCTCTTGTGAAAGAGAAGGTTGTACTTACACAAAGTTGAGAGCTGTTGCACCCAGTACTCCTTAGTGATTCAATCAGTAGATAATTGCTTACACAATTAAATGGCACTTCAGTTGCGTTTGCTTGACCTGTTTCCTGTGACTCTAACAGACCAAAAAATCTTTCAGGGCCCAGTGTTTTATCCCCAGCAGATATTCATATGCCCTGTTCAAGTCCCCTGTTTTCTCTGGTGCCTCTGCAGTCTCACAACCAAGTGTCCCACTCAGCGTTTTTGTCACTAGTTTGTCCACTGTCTCAGCTATGTTTTGAAAACATAGGCAGTACATGTCCTGCTGTCCTGCTGTCAACCTTCCAGTGCTGTATGTAGAAAGCAGATCATCTGGCAACTATCCCTTGGTGCATCAAAAATCTTTCCTGGCTGAAGGCTTTGTATTGCAGCTTTTAAAGGGTTGTTAATTTTCAGCACTTCTCTGGGATAACAAAGCCATTGGGAGTGGCTGTTTTGCACAATGCATTACATTGGGTTTTCAGCCTGGGATTTTCCAATCTCTTCACCTGTCCTTAGAGTAGGAATACAATGTATTAGTCAGTGTTTCAGCATGTGCCTGAACAGTGATTCCATGGTGGTGGCTGCTGCATTAAGGTAGCGCTCGCCTCTTGGCAGTAATAGATGGAAGTGCAGCTGCTTTATGCCTGCATACACAGGCTGTCCATACAGTTCCACCAGCAGCTTCTGGCCAGGGCACTTATTGGGTCAGTCCTGTCTAGGTAAGGCTGAGGCATAGGACAGATAATTCAATTTTCCCTTCTGTCTGTCACTATGTGATAGTCTCAAATGGATTATCAGTGTGGAAACCACTATGGAAGACAAGGGAGGCCCATTCAAGGACAGTAATTGGTGCAGTCCAGTGCCCAAGAATTCAGAGTGCATTAACAGAAACCATTATGTCTGATTCCAAAGCCCAAGTAAAAGGTTATTTAGCTACTGTAAATATGATTGCTGTTATGATGAATGACAGTAAGTGGCTTTCAGTCTTGGGTTGTTAGCTGGGAAAGACAAGACTTGCTTTATCTTTTGCTGTTGTTTTCTGTGATAACAGAATAATTGTGTTTAAAACCAAATAGCAGTCCCAAGCTAATTCTTCTGCTAGATCAATGCAGATTTAAGGGAATTCTGTGCAATCCCTAGCAAAGGACTCATCAGACTGAAAGATGGGGGCATCCACACCAATCATGTCTCTCTGACAGCTTGCTTCCTGGAAGGAATATTGTCCAAAGGCTGAGCTGCAGGCTTGGAAGTGTGCCAGAAAAAGTAGCCAGGGCAGTCACTTTTCCTGTTGGTATTTCATCCCTTAATGGATGATGAGAGGAGATATCATCACCACTGATCCTTGGCAGACTATGTGGTGACAGGAAGGCTCAAGAGATCTGTGTTAAGTGATTTTTTGTTAGGCACATGTTTTTTGGAGGGTTTTTTTGGTCAGTTTCTCTTTGTAGGGCCTCTCATGTGAGGACAGAAGTCCAGTAGAAGAACAGACCAGAGTTTCATAAACAGACCTGTTTCATAAAGCAGTGCTATCTGGTAGTTTTTATCTTCCTACTCTTTTTGAACAGAACAAAGGAGAAAGGGGAGAAAGTAAGCCCTTTGAAATGAAAATATGAAGAAATTAGCACCCAGGTGGAAGGTGGTAATTGGTCTATTTCAAAAGGATCAGCAGAGTAGATCTGTGAACAAATTATTCTCCAGAAAAGCCCAAGAGATGGTGGTTCTTGCTGGGTCTGGGTCTGCTAGTGGGCCTCCTCTGGTCTAACTTTGAGCTGCCAACATGTTTCTTGTCCAGTGGTTTGTAAAGACTCCATATAGCCAAATAAAGTAAATACCAGTGTGTGCTGGGCAGTCTGAGCTTCCTGTCCACTGGCAGTGGGCCGGGTGTTAATACATTCAATAAGCTGATTTCTCACACCTGGAAACCTTGATTCTTCACTTCCCATAGCAGCTAAACTATGGCCTGCTTTGAGGGGAACGTTTCTCCACTGAGACATGTCCAAGTTACACAATTTTGTTTCTTTACAGTGGCTCTGAGAAAGGAAGTAGTGTGACTGAAACACCAGTAATCAAAAAGCATAATGGACTGCATCTCACTCTCCCAGATGCTCATGACACTGATTCTGGTAAGGAAACAGGATTTGTGCTTTCCTTTCCAAACAACTGCTTTTGTGAGAGATGAATGTTTCCTTTTCTTTGGAGAGGGTGGTGGGCCTGTGCTGGTCAGGAGGTCCAGGTCTGCCTCCATGGCCAGCTCCACTGTAGAATGTGTCACTGTGGTTTACCTGTACCTTGGCTTTCCCATGCCTCACACAGAGAGGAGTTTCTGCTTCTTTCCCAGAGCTCTCTGAGATGTATCATTCTGTCCTTTTTATTTTTTTATTCCTTCCCTCCCTCAGCCTGCCTCCTGATTTAATTCTTTCTAGATGTCCTGATCAAGCCAGCTGCTATTGTTGGTTTTGGAAAGCTGAGTTAGAGTGTCAATTCCTATTAGATGGTGATTTGCTTTGGGATTTGTGCATAAACCTTGTGATGCTTTATTTTATGGTAAACACGTATTCAGAGTAACAGATACAGTCAGATGGAAGTAACTGAGATATCAAAGCTGATTTTGGCAGTAAAGGGGAAAGGAAGCTTTAAGAGAGCGCTGCTGACTTGTGATTTTTGTCATAAATCTCGTGATACTTGGTACTTCTTTAAAACCCTAGCTCAAAATCAGATGATGTGAGAAACTTGCCTTTTAATTTGGAGGGTTTTTTAGGGAATCAAATGCCTGTGCTTGTGAATGTAGAAGAAACACTTGCAAAGAAAGCAAACCTCAAGCTCAGAAAATGGACAAGAAAAAAACCTAATACATAAATCTTGTGGATCTCTAGGGAATTACGATTTGTCTGAGTCTTAATTGTGCTATACGCCATGGTGCTGCCTGCCAGAAAGGGCAAATTAATGTAAAGTACAAGCTTTGAATCAGCTTTTCATGCACCTAAAGTGATTTGCACTGAATGCAGTTTAGTTTTAGCCAAGAAATATATTCCTCCTCCACTTTGAGAATCCAGGTTTCCATGCTAACGTGGTTGCCCCCACAATGGATGCAAGAATGGAGCTCATACTGAAATTACACCACCCACCTTAGTGTGGGGCTGGCACTGGCTGTTTCAGCAGGGCTCTGTGGCTCCTTTCTCTGCAGGCTCTGGCTGCTGCTGTTCCCCATCTGCAGGAGGGAAGCAGCTGGCTCTGCTGTGCCTGTTGGGAGCCTCTTTGAAGAGAGCAGTGAGCGAGATTGGAGGGTACAGCTCTAGCTGCTCTCAGCCTTGTGCTTCCCCAGAACTGGGGCTGTGGCTGCCTGCTTTGAAGGAGGGAGGAGGTGTGATATTTCTGCATCACTGTGGAGCAGGCAGTGCTGTCTGTTGTGCAGTCCCCCGGGAGCTTGCAGCAGCATCGCTGTGCTGCGCAGGCGCTCTGTCATCTCTGGGCTCATCACTGAAGGGTGACAGCTCCTGTGGCCGGGTTTGACCCTGGCCTCTCCCTTGGCTAGACCACAATAAGATGATTGCTGCGCCAGAATTTTAGGTTTGCTGCCAGAAAGATTAATTCCTCTTTATTTTCTTCATCTTCTCCTAACTGAAGCAGTGTTCATAACTAAATTCATTGATATCAGTCAGCTGTCTTGCTGTTTCATTCTGTCTCTGATTTAGTCTTATCTTATAATGCTTTTGCCTGAAGTGATTTAAGCTTGGGAGTTCTGTGTTTCCTATAAACCTAGTAAATCTAATGAGCTACATTTCTGTTTTGATGGCAGTTTTCACATAAATGCAAAATATTGGTCCTTTTGGACTTAAAACACCCTAGAACAGTGCTTTAAAATTATTTAGATAGATTTTGTATGGCTTATATGCAGAACTCATCACAACAAAATGAGTTTGTTATTTCATGAGTTATTTCCAAAGTGTTTGGAGGGATTTATTGTAAAATGTGAAGTTTATATTCGGTCTAGTAGAGCTGTTAAATAGAGAAAGAGACTGCACTAAAATAACAAATTGATATGATATCTTCGTATGCCAACATTTGCATGTATTTTGAGGCATGACATTAAAGTTCTGCGAGACAGGTTTTGTGGGGAGGTTTTTTTCTCATGTTTCTTTAGGAGGAGATAGCTTAACGAGACATTCAGATAATTTTTCATAATGTTGCTTGAAGTTTTTCCATCTCCCCCCCACCACCCTGAGGTCATGGTCCTGCCAGTGTGACACATGCTGGTCTCCTCTCCCAGGAGAGGAAATACTGTGTTTGAGATAAACTCTTTTGTGGCTGCAGTAGCCATCAGCCCACCCCAAGGGGCACCTTATTGCTTGCCTGAGATTCAGAGATGTGGCTGAGCCCCTTTCAGTCCAGGAGGGCCAGACTGGCAACAATTTTCTCTTACAGAGTTTATTTGGTCAGACAAGCTTTAAGGAGAGCTGCTGTGAGCATCCCAGCTGAGATGGGCAAGAACAGTAGTGGCAAAAGTGGAGTGTGGACTGGTTTGGAGAGACCTGATCATTTGGCATGTATGTGGCTAGAGCAAAGAGTGTATCTGTGTCTGAGGCTGAGCAGGGATGGCATGATCTATGCCTAAAATATTTTGCTTCCTCTTGTAGGCTGGAAAAGAAAGAAAAGAAAGTAAACATCAAAGGACTGGAATACCAAGGGATGTTAAATTAAAAGATCCTCCATGTAAATTGCTAAGTAACTTGGGTCTCATTTGTCCAGCTGTGCAGATGCCCACTGCACTGGGCAGGATCAGTTTCAGTCTCACATTTCCCTCTTGGCAACTACTGGGCTAGTGAAGACAAAATGAGGAGCAGCTAACTTGGGTTTCTTTGGGAGCAACTATGCTGTTATATCCTGTGAAGTCTGCTTTGTGAGGGAAGGATGCTTTACTAGATTCTAACTGGACCTACTTAGGCAGCGTGTGAACCTCTCCAAAATGCACAGAGATGGTTTCGTTTTCTTGGATTGAATTGCAAGGAAAAGAGGATTTCCCCGAGCTCTATGAGGATGTGAATAAGACACCAGCCTATCTGCCCACCCAGTGCAAACAGCCCAGCATTACATTTGGATGCTTGCAAGAAACACAGCTCCACGAAGCTTCTCTGGGAGAGGGCAGCCTTGGCAGAAAAATGTGGTACTGAAAGTTGCTTTCAAAACATGTTGATATAAAAATCTTGTTAAGCTGACTGCAAAATCCACAAAGTTATATGTATTTTTTCCCAGGTTTGCCAGTCTGGAAGGCAAGAAGTATGCCCTAACTTCAAAGCTGTGCTAATAACATCACTACCTATTCATGTGTCCATTTGCTTGTCTTTGCACTGCAGAGAAGCTGTATGTGTTTTAGATGGCTAGGGATAAATGATTTGGTAGTTTTCCCTGTGTGAAACAGCTCTAGTCTGGCTTGAATTTCTGGGAGTCTCAGTGAAATTCTCACTGGTGGAGATAGGGATTAGGGCGAGGAGTGTGAATGGGCAAGGCAAGGAGGAATCTTTGCAGTGAAACAGGCTGAAGGTGGATCAGTTAAATAAACTGGTAAATACAATAAATTCTTCCTGCAAAGCTGAATGGCTTTTACCCATACCCTTAAAGCTGTGATTGCTACATTACTGCACTGTCATCTCTTGGAACATTAGATCTTGGAAAATATGTAGGAATTTAAGAAATGCATCTGGGAAGAACACATTTGCATTTTCCAAGGGAGCTGTGGGAGGCGCCTGCTTGCAGGGCTGTTTTGAAGTTCTCCTGCTTGAAATGAATGACATTAGTTAGCGATGAGATAATAGGACAAGTATTTCCCAGAGCAGTTGTGAGCCTGGAGTTGCACTTGTGGGCTCTCCCAAGCTGTGACATGCTCACCTCGGGTCAAGCAGAAGCTGCAGCCACGTCCTGCCTCGCAAAGCACGGGCACTTGGCACGGGAGGGTGAAGCCTCCCCTCGTGCCTGGTGGGTCCCTGCTCAGCATCCCCAGTGGAGGTGGCTGGGGACCACAGGGTGATGGGTTGGTCTGGTGGTGAGGAGGTGTGGTTTGGCAGCCCTGCCTCTCTTGAGCACACTCCAGCTCGAAAAGCATGCTGTCCCTCTCAGAGAGACCACTAAGTGCATATGCCCCGTGGCTGCGGAAGAGAAAAAGTGGGATTCTAACTCTAGGATCTTGTGGTTTATGAGGTCAGCCTGTAAGGATAGATTCAAGAGTAATGCTAATCAACACAAGTGCTTCAGTCACAGCAGCTCTCCAGAGAAAGAGCTTATCAACCATAAAATCACATTAAAACCTATGTATATAAAAATATTTATTTCTCAAAGCCAACTCTGAAATCTCAATTTGTAGCTTCTTATCTTGTTGCCACCATCTTGATACCCCTCTGAGAGGTTGGCTCACCAGTATAATCCCACTTGCTGTACTGGAAAATGTGTTTTCTGCCCATGCAGCCCTCCTGGGATAAGCTTTAGATGCGATGTTTTGTCACAGAGGTGTGGGCGCCAAATACTTTGTTCTTTCATAAATGTTACAATGCATACTAAAGGTTAATATAGTCAAAGCTCTGAACTCTCTGCTCCCCAAGGTTAAATGAAAAACCACCCTGCCTCTAAATCAGTAAAACAATATTGATGTCACTTGAAATGTGTGTGCAATGTGAATGGGGCTAAGCTACTTTGTAATGCTGTATGAATTTTTTTACCTTAGTGGGGCTCATTTTGTAATTGCATGATGACTATGCTCATAAAATGGGTATTTGTGGAAAATATTTGATGCTAGACTTCTGCTTCCCAAACAAGCAAAATATGGTTGCTTCCTTGATGAATGCTAAGCAGACCTTTATAAAATTACTGTCTGTCTCTTAATTTGCTTGTTTGAGCTGCAGCCCTTGGATAATTTAGTGGGTTTTTTTCAGTAAATTAACCTTTTAGAAAACATATTTCTCCAGTTTATCATGCCAAAATTCAACAGAGTTCTTCTTACATAAAACCAATGCAATGAGTGGAGGATCAAACCTGCTGCCTTAACAAGTCAAAGAAATAACATAAGTAAGTATAAAATACATCATTGTTTGTTTGGTTCATAGGATCACAACGAGCCTCTTCCCTTGCTGCATCAAGACTGGAACAGGCCATGTCTGAAATAACTATGCAGAGCAGCACAATGAAGCAGGGACCTGTGAAGCTGTGGACAACTCTTGAACAAATTTGGCTACAAGCTGGTAAGTCCTGAGCTACCTGGAGTTCCTTTTTCCCTCCAGTGATGAATCAAATGACATAAATATTAACAGATTGCTATTGCTATTAACAGAGTAGTTGAAGTCATGAATTGAAAATCATTCTATTCCAGCAGAAAATCTGCCTATCTATCCCAGATGGTTTTTGAAACACCGCTTATTTAATTTTGACCCCCAAAAAATACTGTAGTAGTGTGATTTCTTAGCTCATTTCTGTTTTTCCAAAACATACAGAAAACTTTAGTCATCACTATAATACACTTTTTAAAAACGAGGGTGGGTAGTTCTTCATTAGCAAATGGTGGTTCATAAGGACAATTATTTCTATTCTCCCTTTACTAAATGCTTCCCTTTAATAAGGCTGGGCAAACCATGTCTTAAATGTGATTTAAACATTCCAATCTTTGCTGAGGTTTAAGTGGAAATTATTAGAAAGAGCACGTTCTCCACTCTGTCCTTGACTGTTTGAACCTCCCAAGGTCTTGTAGGTTGAGTACCAGTTTGAGACACTAATGCAAAGATGCTGCAGCAGAGCAGGGGGGAAGACAGTGAGGAGAGACTCTAGCCACAAGTGATCTCCAAACCCATGGGGGGGTGTTATGTAGGACATTTTTTGAGGAGCAGAGTTGCCCAGCACATTCTGCTGTTTGCATTCCAGTGTTTCAGAACTGAGAGAATTCCAACCCTGTAATTTTGTTTTTAGGAGACAACAGTTTTTCTTCTATAACTGGGCCCACAGTTGCACAGTTAAAACTACCTTTGAGTGCTATGATTGCTTATTAGATGTCTCACCATTTGCAATGCAGAAAGAAAAGCAGAACCCCCTGGAAAGCTGCTGATAGTTTCCTATTCTTCGTGCAGGGGAACATTTCAAATTCACATTTTGCTAATCTATGCCATTGACAGTTCTCATGTAAGACCTGGCAGTCTCACCCTGCAAAGATTTTCATAGCTGTTTGTGTGGGTAATTTTCTACCAATTAGACTTGAGTTCTAGAACAAAATATATGACATTGTTTTTGCTACAATTTGATTAATACTAACAAAAGAAGTCACCTTATAGAATGAATCATCCTTTAAGTTAATCACGTATTCTCCTTAATGACTTGTGTGGATGTGAATTTCAGTGATGTGCTGTGGGCTTCAAAATCACCAGCAAGATTGTGCTTTATTCAGTTTATACTCCTGATTTAAGGCTGCACAGAGGGCTGGTGGGGAGCAAAATAAATGGAGTTTATTACGATGAGAAGTCAGGTGTCTGTTGTCCATCATCCTACAGCTAGCTCTAGGCAGTTTACATTTTTGCTGCTGTCTGAAAAGGCAAAAGCAATAAAGACCTAGTGCTTGCTGTGAATTGCTATGATTGCTTTTCAGTGTGAATAGAGTGAAAGGCATTTCTAAAAGGTGTTAATCAATTCTTTTAGATAGAATTTATTTTTATAAGCTGTAACTTTTCTCTCTTATCACTTTGTAAGCCTTTGTTATGCTTCATGCTTAGTTTTAGCTGGACTTTGATTCAGGATTGATACTTTGAAAACATGTACTGTGGCTGCTTTGTAATTTCATTACTGAAGTCAGTTATTGTTATGGATGCAGCTTAATGAGCTCCTGCTGAGGTACTGGCCATTCTCTTCTCACAGTAGTGTGGAAGCTGCTGGATTCTGGTATCCTGAGGGATGAAGAGAGGTGCAGGTATTTGGGGTAGTCTTTACTCTCTGTGGAGAAGGCCACAGTACCTGAATAATTAGAAGACTTCTTGGAAGTGGGTTAGCCTTACACTGAGATTAGTGAATGGAATGATCCAAAGGGTTTCACTGACCTTCACTGATCTTTCCCATCTGAAAGGAGGGGAAAGGAGAAGCGAGTATACTTGTAAGAAGTAACTTCCAAAACAGAGATATTTCATAGACAACAAATTAAACAGGTCTGCATGGTTAGAGGAAGTTGAGGTAGTCAGGTGGTTTTACATTACAGCTCACCCCAAAATTAATGGCAGTGGAAAGCAACAGGCAGTTAGTGTAGCATTCTGATGCCTGCCTATGGACTCACTTGATACTCATGGAACATCTGCATCAGTATGCTGTAGATTTTCATCAGGTTTAGCTTGGACTTGTCCTTTTTCAATCAGTGACTCATCTTGTGACTCCAGGCAAGTTGCCTAACTTTTTCATACCTCAGTGTCCTATCTCCAAAGGGGAAAAATGTTGATCTGCCTTTGGGAAATGACTCTTGTGTTGTTGTTTTTGTTGTTATTAACACTTTGACCTTTTTAGCATGACTCATAAATCCTTAGATAAAGTTATTACAATTTCCTAACCTCATACTACAGTAAATTTATAACAAAGCATCTGTCCTTCTCAGACACTCACAGGACACAGCTGGCCATGTGTCCCAAGACACCATGTCTCTGTGCCAGGTAGCAGTCATGTCTGGATGCCATTAGAGCCAGTGCAGTTACCTTGCCTTCTCATATCCCAGAGCATGAAAGGGAATGGTACTGACCAGCTGGTCCAGTTAGAACTTTGTGCAGTGGGATTTGGAAGAGGCACACAAAACCAGCTATCCCACAGCTGTATGGGGCAGCACTTACAGCCCTCCAGCAGCCAGGCCAGGCCACAAAGCTAGCACATACACTTTCAAAAGGGACTCTTAGGGGCTGGTACCTATCCAGTGATGCTTACGTAGGGGAATCCTTAGTGTGTCATCCTCCAGCTGCAGTAAGAGTTCCTGCCTTGTACAGAAGTGTCCTCAGTCCCTTCAAGCTGGAGATCCTCTTGTTCTCTAACAGGTTTCACAATTACCTTCTGAAAATATGCGTGTTCCTTTAACAGTGGCTGAAGGGAAGGCTGTGAACCCTGTGCAAATAGTTAATTCCTTTTGTGCTGTGATAAAGATATTTATTTCACCCATAAGAGATCATATACTTAGTGGTTTTATCTGTAACTTTTCTGGGTTTGTAACCAGCATAGTTTTGTAGGGAAGACAATAAAGCACCATCTTTGGACGTGCAGCTGTTAAATTGAAATGTGTTGCACTGTGACACATGCTGTACCTTGTCTTTCCCTGCAGCAATGCCTAGTGATCTCTGGCAAGCTAATTTTTTGTAGCCTCCTGTAAACAAAGAACTGCTTGATGGATCTGTGGTTTCTACAAAGAGTCTTTTTCTCTTTCAGGCATCAAAATAAAACTCTGAATTCTCACTGTTAATCGTATGTCCAGCTATCCCTTACAGGACCACCTTGGGAGTACAGTCACAGCATGGAATTTGGCATATTGCCTTAGTGGGCTTCCATATCTTCCTGTTTTCTGCACAGGTAGTCACAGCTTTGGAAAAGTAGTGTGCTGTCCTCAAAGACTAGACATCTCCTGCAGCAGGCATGCTTGGAATACTAACAGGCAAATTCTATTTCTAAGTGTTCTGCAGCAGAGATTGTTAACACAGCTTGTCTAGTCCCTTTTAACAACACCCTCCCCCCCCCCCCAGTCCTCTTGAATATAATGGCTTCTTAAAAAGAATCATCTCGGAACACTTTAACATTTATGAGCCTAAACATTATTCTTGGCCCCATGTCTGAGAAACAGCTCATTTCAGGGAGTACTTAGGAACACTGCTACAGTGCACATGCTGTGGTGGTGCAGCTCCAGGAGAGGTTCATTGTGCAATCCTTATGCTCATTTCTCCTCTTTGTTCTACTTTTCATGGATGAGAGCTTGAATTCAGGTTTGAGAAGAGGCAAGAAACTTCGGTGGCACTGGTACAGTTTGTTAACTCCTCCCTCTTCCTGCAGGAAGAGCTGTAATCTCTAATCCTAGAGATTACTAGTGCTAGTACTTTTAACAGTCATGCCAGTATGCCTCCTTTTTGTTTAGAAAATAGAGTCATGCTGTTTGACTAAAGAAAATACACTTGAAATCGTGCAAATTTATGACCAAAATTTACCTTCATTTGGTATCTTTATAAGATCACTTTTGACCCAGAGAGCAAAGCATGTCAGTATTGGAAAGAAATTGTGTTAATTTTGTGTTAGGCTCTTTGGGTAACCGGAATGATTTTTTTATCTGAAGTATGTGTAATTATATTTCCAGGAAGTAATAACCATATGCTGTATTTATACAGAGCATTTTAGAATGCTACAAGCCAGTTTTAATAAGAGTTCTAATATTCTAGCTCCTGTTACTGTATTATTTTAAGCTTTGCTTTTAACTACAAGGTCCACTTTGTTTGTCTTTACTAGTAGTTTATATCTGACAATTTAGCTTCTTGACTAACCCAATACTTTACCAAATATGGCCACTCACAGCAAAGTAGGTCTGGTAATTTGATCTAAATTTGGCTAAATGCCTGCTAAGCTCAGCCTGTGAACCTCACCAGGTAGACCCCAAGGCTAATTTAAAGGAGGATTTAGAGCAAAATGAGAGGATACTATTCCATGTACTCCCAGTGGGGCTGGAGTGAGCTACCTGCTGTCTCAGTAACATGCTAAAGTTTAACCTAGGCAAAATAGTTTATACTGAACATGCTGCAAACAAGAAAAGCAAAGAGAGCCAGTGCAGCAGAGAACAGTGAGCTAATGGAAAAACATCTGCTCCTCTGAGTTATGTGCAACAGGAACTTTTTTTTCCCCTTTCACAAAACACTTGTGATTTATTTATTTTATTCCATATGGGCCAGTTCCTGGGAAAAAGCTGTGTTAGAGAAGATGGGCTTTGTTCCACAAGAAGTCTCCAATGTGCTGGTCTGCAGCCATGGAGCCGGATCCTGGCAGCAGCCAAGGGTGCAGCCAGGCCCTCCCCTGCTGCCCCTCTGCTCACCCAGCCCAGATTGTGTTTGCACAGCCTGCACATGGACACTTCAGTATTTTTCCTTCTCCAAGCCTTTAGCAGTCCTAAGCCCAAACAAGTTATTAGCTCTGATATTAAAGGTGTTAATCAGGTGTGGGAGACATCTTTATTGATATTGCCAGAATAGCTGGGTCACATACTGTCCTGTAATGCAGCACTGGTTGTTGAGACAATTCTAATGTTTTTCTTTCTTAAGTGCTTCCAAATTGTAGAATTTCAAGTTTAGAGCTTGCCCATTCACTGCTTGAGTTCTTGAGCTCCATAAATGCTGCTAATTTTTGTGTCGCTTTACAGTTACACAAAGCACTGTGAAAAGCTGGATTCTGGTGAGGGGGAACAGGAGAAAGTCCTTTATTACACTTCCATTTCTGAGGAGAATAAAGGTGTACTGCAAAGATGACTCCCCTGCAGTATTTACTTACTTGGAGGGATTAGAAGCACTTCAACTGGTGATAGAAATGGTAAAGTGAAGTGGTTTTGTCCCCTTTGAAGTTAAGAAGCCTGCAGTAGTTCTGCTGACCCTCCTGGTTCAGCAAGCTCTGTTCCAGACTTGTGGTAGAGACTAAAGATCACCAAATTCTCAATTTCTCTTCATCCGAACATCCTCAAGGAGGATTAATAAGTTTTGTTCTACACTTTGCAGTTTGGTTTATTTTATTTTCTGTCAATGAGGAATTTAAAAAGTCAAAAGGATTCTTGCAGCTTTATGTCAGTACAGGGCATTTGGGATTGCCTCCTCCATTCCTGAGGCTTCTGGATGTTTCTCATTGCTAAAGCAGGATGTGAAACTTTGTGGACTAGTAATTCTTCAGCATGGACAATTGTCAAAGAGCACATACCTTTTCTCAAAATTTGGGACATGCAAACATTCACATGTGTCTTGAACCCTCATTTGTGATGGAAACAGGCAGCAGCTACCAATGCCTTTTGTTAAGCATTCTGTAGAAACTTTGCCAAGAGATGGGAGGAAACCTGTTGCACTGCCAGAGAATGACTGAGGGTACCGAAAATTCCCATTTCCTCAGCTGCTCAGTAAGTTTGGACAAGTGATAAAATGTACACAGTCATGAAGAAGGAGGCAGAACATTTGTTCATACCAGCGACAGAAAATAGGAATTTATACTTTACTGGGCTGTTAGTCATGTTTTGACTGCACATTTAGTATAGAAGGTAGCTTTTGGCACTTCTGTGCAGCTTCCAAAAACCTTCACTCTAATGCTGCATTTGTAAATAAAGAAGCTTGGTGGTGATTTCAGGCCCTGTGAGACCTGAAGCTTGGCAATTTAAAGCCAGTCCCTGGAATTCAGTTTGCATGCAATGAGAGGATGTAAATCTGCTGCCTTGTTCAAAAGAGCAGGTGCCTGAGCTCAGGTGTATGGGAACAAGCACCAGTTTCTGTACTTCATTTCTGTATCAAACGTCTGCATCAAATGAAATTATTGTAGTCAGGATATGCCTGGAGGAATCTTCTGTCTAATCTGCCACGAATTGTCAAGCTACTGCATGCAGGGTGGTGTCATAGCATGGAACAATGGCTAAACCTCACCTGCCAGCAAGGAAAGGCAGGGAGGGAACCCTCTGTCATGGTAATAGGTCAGTAGTCACTGCTGATGGCAGAGCTGTCTCAGAGAGGGTCTTTCCAGGTAGCTAAGGGCTCCTGCAGTAACAAGCAGTAATAACTCCTGAAGGCAGATGATGTGGAACAGAAATGACCTTCCAACACCCTCACAGATGCTCTCACCTTCTTGAGTGTGAAAGGCTGCTCTGCACTGTACCAACCTGCCGGGCATTTGGCTGTTACCCTGGCCATGTCACTGTGCAGTAACATTTTTGGATTGGATGAAAGTGCTTTAGATGCATCAGACACACACAACCAAGTGATGTGGAGCAGTCTACTTTGTGGGAGTTAAGTGCTGCCTCTTGGATAACACCAAACGTGATTCACAAGTAATGAAATTTTAACTCTTGCATTGTTCACATTGCAGAAAAACATTTCAGATCTGTTTGATTTCTTTGGGCTAGAATTAAAATTGTTGCTACAGTGACAAGCACTATCGCTCTTGACATTGCTTTGAATATTTTGGGAATAGAGTCAGTGTTTAAGGTGATGTTGAACACCTCTGTTTTTTTCAGACAACAGTGTGATGCAGACATGACTGGATTACACTGTTGGTACACCCTTGATGGACTCCCTAACAGAACTCTGCAAATAATTTTTTCTTGGACAAAATAAAGGGGCTGACTGCAGGACACCCAGCTTTGTCAGTGTTCTGGGAATTGCACTTGGTCTGTGCATTTGTTAGGGGTCTTTGGAGAGCAAGTTGATTATATGCTTCTGGCAATTTTCACTTGATTAAGGATCTTCACTGTAGATGAGCTCAAATGCAAGCAGAAATAGCTGAAAGAACTAGGAGCTTGTAATAGGAGTTAATAATAATCTCAGTGCAGAGGTGTGCTGCTCTCAGGGACTGGGCCCAGCATTAAAACTGGTGCATCAGTCCAGTTGCAATTCCAGACAGAAGAGGCCATAGCTACAAGAACACAGTTGTTTGGAAGAGCAGCAGAATAGGCTGGACAGGATTGCAAGAGGGCACAAATGGGAAACATAAAGTGGATCTGAGAAAGGAATGAATTGTGCTAGGCTGAACCTTGAAGTCAGCTGGATAGCTGTTCATGGTCTCAGGGCAGGCACAGGCTTCAAGACCTGAATGAAAGGAGAGAGTGAACGATTCAACCTGTCTTGGCCCATCCATGCAGTGCACTGTCTCTTTCCTGTAGGTAAGAGTACTGAAATATTCTCTAATGTCATTCACACTCCAGAGAGAATAATAGATGAGTTGTACATACAGGATCATCAGCTGTCTCTCTGCTCAGTAGCATTCAGAGAGCTTTTAGGTCAAAACAGAATGTAAATTTATCGAAGGTTTTATGGAAATGGTGTTAAGTGACAGAGAAAGGAAGCTTGGCTTTGGATTCAAAGCTCTGAAGAAGGTCAGTACCAAGAACAATCTGGTACAATAATGAGAGGTTCATAAATGGTTTCCCTGAAGCATTGACCCTTTCACAGGATAAGGATTACAGATACCAGATACCTGTGTCAGCTTGAGAAGGTATTCTCTGCTTTGAAGTGGAAGTGGGACTGGATGCCAAGTCTCTATAATAGAACTTCCTCACAAGGGCTGCAAATTTGGTTATATGTTATTTATAGCAAAATTAGGTTATATAAGGAGATAGGCTGATTAATCCAATGGTCAGGAGGCTGCTAACCCAAGTAACATGAAAGCAGGTGTTTGAGTATTTTCAGTACCACTGAGGGTTTTACCATGGTAAATTTAATAGGTGCTTGTTTTTTGAGTTTGATTTCTGCCTCTAGCTGTGTTTTTATTCCATGTTACATAAGCATATCTTGTTAATCTGTAAATAAAATGAGTGTGTAATAGAAGTGAAAAATGAGTTTACAGAAAACACGTTTTAATGCAGACCTAAATGATGTCCTTTAATGTCTATTTTTAGCTGGGTAGATAAAAATTTTAGCACTCCTTTCCTTTCGTAACCAAAAGGCACCCCTCTCATTCTTTTTTATGCAAATTAGGACTCCCACACCATTAAATCATTTTTATTGACTATTGAGCCTGCAAAGAAGCGGACTGAACTTTAATATGCTACATTACCATACCATAAAATACAATTTGTAGTTCTTACTTAGATTCTGTTTTGCTGTACTTCCTCTAAATAATTGTTATTACTGAAGAAGATTTACAGGCGCCATAGAAAGAATAAGTACTCTCTATTTTGCACACATTGAAACACTGTGCAAGATTTCACATCTAAACCCACATGCTCCCAGTCCTGTTCTGAAATTAAACAAGTCACACCATGCTCTTAGTTGCTGATAGAGCTTTTAGTATGGCAGCATCCAGAAATTCTGCTGACTTCAAACAGTGCCAGGATTTCACCCCTTCTTTTGTGCTGCTAAGTTTGTGCAAACTTTGGGGATAGAATGTTCATCTTCAGGCTGTGAAGTGTCACTTTGCACATCCCCAGGCTCATTAATGCCACATGCATGGCGTCAGCTGCTATGCAGCACTTGGCAGGAAAACGCTCTGTTCCTTGGAGGTGCAAGGAAAATACTGTCCTCCCACCAATTTTTTGCATAAGGCTGTGCACATATTCAGCTTGACAAGGTACATGGCCTTGCCTTCTGTTATTATAGATAGCTGCAGCCTCTTGGAGCCAAGGGAAGGGATGCATGCAGAGATTTTATGATTAACCAGGAAGAAATGCGTATGAGTCATTCTGAAAGAGTATAACTCTTCTGAAGGAACTAATATTTTGCTCATGTTGACAGCCTTGGAGAATGACATTTATCTTGTACCACAACCTAGAGATGGCTGAGAAATATTCAAGCATTTTCTCGACAGTGTCTTCACCCTTTTTCTAGGAGGGTCACCTCAGAAGTGGAAGGGTGTTCAGCCATGCTGTCACTTCACTACAGAATAATTTTTGGTGTGCCAGTAGAAATGCCATTTATGATCCCAGTCTCATGTAAGATAGGCCAAAGTGGAGCCTTCCCGTGGTCAGGCAGGGGACTTCCTTTGAGATGCTTCCCTGCTCAGCTCTAGCAAGCTCCACATCACCATGCCAAGTCCCCACAGTCATCTGGGTCTCCCAGGGTTTTGAAATTGGAGAGTTTCAAAGCTATTCAAGAGGAATTTTCACTCTAATTTCCCCACTCACAGAGACAACCTAGGAATATTCACTGCCTTAAAAAGTCAGGACATTTAAGGTTGTGTCTTATTTCAGAATTGTTATTCTAAATCTGGAGCTTGAATTAGTAATTTTGAATTGGACTCTTGAACTGTCAATACTTACTGCATGACATCAGTTAAAAAAATATAAGAGAGAGACATTGAGGTTTTGTAGTGAGAGCATGTAGAACACAGGGTATGGACCAAATAGCAATGCCTGCTGTATGAAGAGAATTATTTTATCTACATACGTGCTTATGTATGTGTGTCTATGTGTATATATATATATATATATAAACAGTTTCTCTTTTCAATTACCTGTGAAAACTGAGCATCACTTTTTCACCATTTGAAAGAATTAGAATATTTCAGTTAGAAGGCACCTACAACAATTATCCAGTCCAACACCACAATCATCTAGTCCAAATCCTGAGAAATGTTAAAGTTCAACCATGAGATACGTTATAAAATTTATTATGAGACATTATTTTATTAACAAGTTGACATTCAAACACAGAAATATGCCTTGCATATTTTTTTTCTACGCAAACCACTAAGATAGTTGCTGATAGTTGAAGAAAGTGAGCAGTCTCTTCCAAGAGCTGTATTTTGTTTTTCTGTAATGTATGAGGATGTAAATGGGTGAATACACAATATAAATAAGTCTATAAGAGCCTTTTGATTTTAAGTTTCTGAACTATTAAGAGACAGTTGTCTAATAAACTTGTCAAATAAGAAAAGAAAAACACTTTCTGTCACCTTTTTAAATGGGAAAGTACTCTCCTAAGTTATCCAGTGTCCAGCTCAGACATGTCCTATTACTCTGACATTTTTGAAGTTCTCAGTAGACAATGATGGCTTATTCTGTTCTTTTTTTCTCCCCCAGACTATTTGGAAATACCTTTGATGACTCCAAGTAGCACTGCTTCCTTAGGGCTCAGTTCAGCACTATTTTCTTTCCCAGTGGAGGAATCCATAAGGCCTTTGTCAGGACACCACTCAAAGGTGTCCATGAACATCTGTATAGATCCCTTAGCATTAGGAAAAGATACATTCAGTGAATCCAGTAATGATAATAAGCACTAACCATAGTGCAGGATCATGGCCTCATGTTTTAATATGCTTAAGTCAGATGATATATAATTAATATGAAGAAAGGTCTCTGCTTCATTTCATCTAATGGCAGGGTGTTCTTTGCTTTATTTTTATGGCTTGATGTTTTGTTTTTCCTTCAGCTGAACTCTTCCTGGAACAGCAGCATCTCAAAGAAGCAGGCTTTTGTACCCAGGAGGCAGCTAGTCTTTTCCCCACATCTCATGCTGTACTGTACATGCGTGGGAGGCTTGCAGAGATGAAAGGCAATTTGGAGGAGGCTAAGCAATTGTATGATGAAGCACTCACAGTGAATCCAGCTGGAGTGGAAATTATGCACAGCTTGGTGAGTTTGCAGGGGCTCAGCTCCATTATAGTATTTATGTTCCTGATTAACTGTAATAAGAGGGGAGAGGGCTCATGCTTGCTCTGGATGCCATTGTCTTCCTGATCCTGAAAGCAAGTGACCATTCCAAGAATAAATTGGGTAGTTTGAACCTCTGTTTTAAGACTGGATTGAATTTTGTAAACTAATTAGGACTTGTGTCAAAAGTAAATACTTTAATTGACAAAGGCTGACGCTTTTGGAAATCAGTTCACTGCTTTGTCTTTGCTGCTTTTCCTACTAAATGTTATGCATTTTAAACAAACAGTACATTGATGTTTGAAAGATCAAAACTAAACTATAGGCAGATAGATAAGGGGTTTGTAAAACTTGGGCTGGTTTCTTGTGTCTGCTAAAATCAGGATAAACTATGAGTTTACAATAAAATTAATCTGTTACTGTCATAAGCTGCAGTTTATTTCCAGTCTTGTGTACAGGCAGGGACTCCACACTTGTGGGGATTTTTTGGTAACACTCCCACCCAGCAAGTATTCTTCTTTGGTACCAAGCCCAAAACAAACTGTTTTCCAGACACTGGGCCTAAAGCTTAATAACAATAATAATTATACAGGGGGCTTTGTGGATGACCAAAACCCAGTTCTCTTGTGAAATCAGAGCAGCTAAACATATTTCGTCAATGGTGTGTCTTATTAACTGTAGCCCATACCAGGTTTCTCAGTAATTTTAGAAGTTTGTCTTGACTAACTTAATTTTTACAGGAATTCTATATCCAGTGTCTAGTGTCTTTGCTAGCATATTTGTATCTCCTGGCATAAATTTGGTCCTGATGAGGTTTGCTGGCAACTCCAAAATTGAAAGGGTATCAGTGTACAAGAGATCAAATGTTAAGTGAAGTTACAATTAGCAAAAATAGTAGAACCTACAGGCGAAGGGCAAGGTATTTGGTAATAATTAATGTTCAGTACAAAAATAGCAAATTAATAGCTGGTGCATGTCAGGAGAATGTTACAAGACTGCTGTACACAATAATATTACTTTGTTGTGATATAGCCTTGACAAATTCACTCAGTAAAAACCTAGCTAGATAGAATGGTGTTCTTTGCTCTGTCCTAATTTAGGAGAAGTTGCTGATACCAGAGAAGCCATCAAATTAGATGCCAGCATGATACTAATAGCTCTCATTTTTGTCTTATGTTATGGACATCACCACATTCTGAGTCTTCACATTTCAGTTGCTTGCATTTTTCTGAAACTGTAGTAACTTGGAGTAAAAGTTTCCAAGGTGTACGTCTCAGATGTTCTGGCCCAGTTTACTTCAGAAAATGTCATTCCAACATGGCTTTGCTGTTTCTGAAAGGGAGGCTAAAGAAGAAACCTTAAAAGCTTCTGCAGTATCTTCTTTATCTCCAGCACTGGGGGCAGTTTGGTGTGTCACAGTGTAAGGGAATTTGGAGAGTTGCCCAAAGGAGGACAAGCAAAAGAGTGAAGGATATTGAAGGGATGCCATATGAGGAGCAGCTGAGGTCACTTGGTCTGTTCAGCCTGGAGAAAAGGAGACTGAGAGGAGACCTCACTGCAGTTAGAGCTTCCTCATGAGGGGAAGAGGAGGGGCAGGCACTGATCTCTCTCTGTGGTGACAGTGACAGGACCTGAGGGAATGGCCTGAAGCTGTGTCAGGGAGGGTTAGGTTGGATATGAGGTAAAGATTCTTTACCCAGAGGATGGTTGGGCACTGGAATGGCATCCCAGAGAAGTGGTACAGCACTGAGCCTGCCAGAGTTCAGGAAGCAATAGGACAATGCTCTCACACACATGGTGTGACTCTTGGGGCTGTCTTGTTTGAGACCAAGAGACAGTCTCAATGATGCTTGTGGGTCTCTTCCAGTTCAGAGTATTCTGTGATGATGTTTTAGTCAAGGGATGGATGTAAAATTCAGAAGAGCTGAAAAAGACAGTAAGATGAGAAATTTGGGGGCAGAGACACAGTTTATAAGCAAGTAGGGAAAAGGAAAGAAACTGAAAAAGTGGGAGAAATACACATAGAAAATAGGGTGAGATAGATAATGCCAAATAAGACTGGATAGATAAGAAGACACATGGATGGAGGGGTGAGCATGCTGAAAAGAGTGAATTAAAGGGGTCCTTCTTAGGAGAATGACAAAGGAGCAGGAACCTGTAAGAGTACTTCCTTTCATGTCCTTCAATCTCTTTAAAATTCTGAAACTTCCCATCCTGGTGCCAGCAAATATCACTTGAAAATCACTTGCTTAAGATGTAGCTCACCTCCTTTAACTTGGCCCTGCTGGCAGACTGTGTTCACACCTGTTAGCTAAGACAGCAAAGGTCTGGTCTATCCCTGCTGATATGAATCACAGCAGTAGTTATATGGTACCACATAATGGCATTCCTTTATGTGCTTTTCTAAAAGCTAGGAAATTGCACATAACAAGTTAGAAGCATCTGATGAGCAGTATAGAAAAGTCTGTAAAGAAATTAATCATTCTGCCTTCAGAATAGAGCTGGAATAATGTTCAGTAAACAAGGCTTTTAGGGCTATACATCAAATAAAAAGGGTGAAAATAAAATATTGAATGGCTGCTAGCTAAATGATTTTGTCCTGTGTACTGAATGAGACACTGTCCCCATGGAGAACTTAAGACTGAGTTTATGCAATTGAGGATGTAATGTGACAAGTGGTAAATTCTGAATCTCCTCGAGGCCATCAGAAGAAAACTGAATGCCTTTCTGAAATGTATGTATTAGCCAAGTACTAGCTGTACTTTTATTAAAAATACAAGTTCTTGAGCACAGTATGTTCAGTCTCCTACCAGAGAAAAATACATGGATTATGCAAGAGGGCAAACTAGATTATGAGCTAGTTCCAAGGGGTTTAAAATGATGCAAGACATGCACAGGCAGATGTAATTGAATTCACCCATGGTTCTATGCTGGTCCCCCCAGTTTGAATACACTGTTTTCCCACTCCAGTAGTACTGTTGTGGATATGTAATAATTTAGAAAAAGAGGATCTGATTGTGAGAATTACTGTTTGACTTGGTACAGTTGCCATCCAGCTGACCTAGTCCACTTTAAGGGGAAACTCTGCTGTAGACAGTGCCAAGCCTCCCTGGTGTATCAGCATCAATTAGCAAAGTAGTCGTGTCTCTTCCCCTGTGCCCTTGGAACTGGGTTGTCAAAGCTATATTTGGAAAATTCCAACCTGAAGAGTGTTGCTGGCTTTAAATGAAGGGCACAGATCTAGCAATGAAAGAGTCCATTGGGTGTCAGTAACTTCACCCTTACCCAGGGTAGAGTTGCCACCATAATACACAGGAGCTGTCTCTGTGCAGCTGAAAATGGCTGTGTTTTGCTCTCACTGTGGTTTACAATAGCAGTCAAATCAGTGTGCTTTGCTTACAGAGCACCCTGCAGCACGGCAGAGCAGCACCCTACAGCAGCACTGCAGTGCCAAGCCTGTCCCCAGGGTGCCACACTCTGCTTCATCCCAGGGACCTTTGGCACTTCTTGTCCAGTGCTGTGGTTGGGAAACCACAGGCACTTTGAAAATACCACACAGCTGTGCTGCTTCCTGTAACACTTGAAGTTTCTGAGTGATGTCACAGGATCCTTAAGCCTGTATCAGGAATCCACCATTAGCCTTTACAGAGGAAGTACTACTGGCCAATACCTAATCTAAGGAAGTATATTTGTTGAGGAATTTTGTTTTCATTTGAAAAAGACACACAGAATGAGTTTTTGGGGCTATTTGAAGCATAATCCTGAGGTGAGCAGCTGCTCCTTTGGTTGGATAGCTGTTTGCTGCCAGAAACAATTAGCTTGGGTTGGCCCCTAAAATTTGTACATCCTGTGAGACCATACTTTCTTTAATAAATGCAACTTGCTAGGGTTCTTTTCCACATTGCTCCTGATGCCATCTCAAAAATTTCTGTCATCCCTGCCTTTACTAGAACAGTTCTGTTTCTTTCTTTCCTTTCACAAGCTCCTTCTGAGGCCTGCTTGCAAGGGCCATAGAGCATTTCTCCCTCCTGGGGGCTGATGGAGTTTCTACTTTCTATCTTTGCTGGTCTGGAAATAAGGACTTCATCCATATATCCACTGGGATCTGTGACAGCACATTTCTACAACCAAATAACTATGGCTTTCTTCAGTATGTACCAAATTTGGTTATATAACATCATGCAATACATAGTTTTGGGATGGTGATAACAAAACTGACATGTGCCCAACCAAGTCAGAAAATATAAGCTGGGGCAGATGACACCTCCTTTTAAAGCAATACACAAATCCACCTACCTGTATGCAACTAGAGAAAGACACTGAAATTTATTAGTTCCCAGCCACCGTGCTTTCAGTACCATTCTCACTTTTGATTCAGAGGAGGAGAAAATCAATGCCAGCATGTTGGATTTGAGTCCGAAAGCTCTATATGTGATATTGCAAGTTAAACTAAACATGTGCTGAGATATTTGGAAGGCTCCTGCCCAGCATGCATCTCACATAGCACTTTGTCAAGTCACAGCAACTCTCATCATGTTTTAGTTCAGGGAAGAAGAGAAAGAATTGTCAATTTAAAAGGGAAGGAAATGGGCACCCTCATCTCCATCGCTATGCCAGTTTTAATGAAAACAATAAAAAATACCATCAAAACAAAGCAAAAAAACTGCTTGACTCATACTTGGATATTACTGATTGCAGTGAAAAACTGTAATGATTTATTTCTCTTGAAGGCTGGGGCAAGGGCAATAAGGTTGGTATCAGAATGCTGTCTGCACTACCTCATCCCTATACTTGATAGCAAAACAAAGTTGCTATATATTGGGTTTTGTTCATGATGTGTCCCTATTCATAATGTGTTTTGTTGTGACCATGTGAATGTGTGGAAAACACAATCTTGTGATCACATTTCACTTGCTCCATAATGAAATCAAAGAGAATATACAGCTAACAGAGATTGTGCTAATCATGAGAGTTGTTCTTTGGCTGTCATCTGCATCACAAAACGTAAGATTGGCAACCATGCAGGAAGGGTTCACAGTCACAGAGTATTCTCCAGCTGAAGTTAAAAAAACAAACTGGATTTAAGTCACCTGAGCTGGGCCAACAAATTGACTGTGGGTGACCATCGTTTTCCAGGATGAGTGTAGATTGTGGCTTCTCCACGGACAGGCCTGGTTATTGTCTGGGAGAAGTTCTTTGTGGTAAGTGCAGTTGGGCACATATTACCTGCATACCAGAATCACAGAATGGTTAAGGTTGGAAGGGATCTTGGGAGATCTTGTAGTCCAGCTCCAGCTCCTCCTTAACAGGTTCAGCTAGAGCAGGGTGCCAGGACCATGTCCAGCTGGGCAAGCTGCTCCAAGGATGGAGCAACCTCTGTGTGATCTCTTCCAGTGTTTGATCACCCTTACAGTAAACAAACCTTTGAGTAATGTTTACATTTAATTTCTCATGTTTCTGTTTGTGCCCTTTCAGTCACGGGATGTCCCTGAGAAGTTCTAAGAGGTTCTACTTCTTTGCACCTTACCATCAGATATTTAGCTGCACTGATAAGGTCTCCTCTCTCTTCTATAAGGCTGAACAGTCCCAGCTCTCATATTCTCCTTGTATGACAGATGCTCCAGTTCCTTGCTGATGTCAGTGCCCCTTTCCCTGGACTCTCTCCAGTTTGCCCATGTCTTCCTTGTACTGGAGAGCCCAGAACTGGACACAGTACTCCAGCTGTGTGCTCACCAGTGCTGAGTGGAGGTGCAGGGTGACCTCCCTCAACCTTTTGGCAACACTTCTAATGCAGCCCAGGATACTGTGAGCTGCCTTTGCTGCAAGGGCACATTGCTGGCCCATGGCCAGCTGCTTGTTCACCAAGTTCTTTTCTGCAAAGCTCTGTTTCATTCAGCCATCCCCCCCTCCCCAAAGTGAATCTGAAGCTATTACCAGGATTTTTTTCTGCAGGTAGATAGTAAACATAACATTGGCATGACTGTATCAGGTCAGGCCAGAGGTTCAACTCCTCACCAGCAGCAGCAAAGAAGTGACTAGGAAGGAATGAGGCCAGGGCAGGCATACATGGTAATTCTAAGGTCAGGACTTAGCTTGGGGACATCCCAAAGTTGAGGTGCGTTGTACTTACATAGTAATTCCCAGTGGATTTTTCATGAGCTTGTCTTGAACCTGTGTTAGAGCTTTCATTATCCACAACACCATTTGGCATTAGGTCTCTTTTCTGCTGTACAAAGAACTGCCAAATTCTTTGTGTTCTTGATGCAGCTCTTCTTAGTCACACTGATGCACCTTATTCTCACTTTGGAAGATGTAACTTACTGCTGATTCTTACTCATCCCCTTCTCATTACTGATTTTTTAGGTATCTGTCACTGAACCAGTTCCATTGTTTTCATTATTGCTGTTACATCTCCCTGAACTTCTTACTGTTCTGTTTAAGATGAGCAGGCTAGAGCAAATAATGGATTTACAGAAAAATAGCTTAGCTTCAAAGGTAGTGGTTCAGATTCAGTGTTTAAAAAAACCCTCTCTACCTTAGTCTTTTACTCACATAATAACATTTATATACATTTTCATAGAAATACTAGAAATAGTGTTCTATTTCAGCTGTTTTGTATTAACCTGATTTTTTATCAAAACTGTTTCTATCTCCTCATGCCTGTAGGGGCTGGATTTTATTTTCTGAATGGTCAGCATCTGTGATAAATGTGTGGTTATATATAATAGCAGTAAGCAGTGTAACACCTGTGTCAGGTCCTTGCAGAGATGTGGGTGTCCCAGTCTGAGTACAGCACAGCCAGCAAGTGTACTGTTCTAGTCTTTGATAAATAGATATATATGCACACTTCATTTTGCTTGCCAGAGACATCCTTTTAGCTGGCAGAACACAAATCATGCTCTGCTGGTAATGCTAGAAGCTGAAAAGCTTGATTGAGAACAGATTTTTTAATAGATTATGTTCCTTTTGCCCAAGATAAGTGCATTGCTCTTGATTAGATTTGAGTGTTTAAAAGCTATATGATGCTTTATTTAAATCTTCTGCTCTTAATTGTTCAGTGGGGTGCAAAGGCTGAATAACAAGACTTTGCAAAGTCTTGGACTGTTTAATTTGGCTTTCATTGTATACTTAGGATGCAATTTCATGTTCATTTTAGAAGAGTCAACCTATTGTCTCCAGACTCACATTTGGTAGCATCAGGGTAATTTGAAGACTACAGTTTCTTCTGATTAGTACATGGAAATGAATTATTTCTGTTCATTTATTTCATTTTACCTCACAGTATGGTGCATGCATCCTTGTTTTCAAAGGCATCTATTTACGTAATAAAACATGGCTTGATTGCTTAATATTTTCAAGGATGACATGTGTTACTTCCTTGGGAATTTGTTCCATGCTGCCATGCAGTAATGGTATAAATCACAGGGCAGATTCTCTGCTTGGGTAAATTATCATGGCTCTGTCATACCAAGGTCTGTATGTCTTGTAGCTAGGATGCTAATTAAACCCATTTTTGCCTTGAAAACTGAAATTAGAATGCTTTCTGTGCTTAAATGTGAGAACAAAAGAGGTTAGTTTTCACATTAATGGAGCTATTTATCTTCTAAGGAGCTGCTTTGTGTCTGTAGTTCACCCAGTTTGTTGCCTATTTTGTAGATAGGTATGCTGTGGTCTGTTTCCTTTTTCTAGTGCCATTTCTTGCTCAGTTTTTTCTATTTGTGTACGGAGAATTGAACGTGACAATTAAAATGCATCTCCCAGTCTCTAGGACAACTGTGCATTTGTCCTAAGTGTAATTAGGTGGATAATTGTATCTGGAGAGAGACACAGCAAATGACCTGTTTTTGTCTGTTCTGGAGAGACTTCTTCCTGCTGCTCCCCTTGCTCCTGCTTAGGCAAAGGTAGTAAGCAGAGTTAAGGACTGGGCAATTTTGAGGAATTGGACAGTTGTACTACTTTTGTGATACTGAAAAATAATTTTCATTATCACAGCTACTACTTAAGAGGAATCTTTGAGAAACTGCTTTCATAAGAACTTGAATGGCAGTAGGTAATGCCTGAAAAATAAATTTTTAACTTTATTCTTAACTTTGTATTCTTTAGCATACAAAACCACTGAAGATTTACTACTTAGAAAGTAATGCTTTCTAAGGGTCTGGGGGTTTTCTCCTTAATACACATATACTCTACGTTCATTACTTTAAATATGTTTGTATGGTGTCAAATGTAAAACAGAATGTAAAACCTGCTTCAAGAGACAATTATTTTAAGGTTTGAAGGTATGTATTGACTACAGTTTTTTATTACATTCTGTCTGTGTGTTCCTAGGTAAATGCATAGAAACAGAAAATGTAACAATGCATAGAAAGAGAAAAATATACCAAGTGACACTGCATGTTAAAGTACTTCAGATGCTCCCTTTAGCACATTCTGCAAGGCTGAGGAGCTGTGCTGTTGGGGCTGTGCAGGGGATGCTGCTGCAGAGGGGATTCTTGGCATCTCAGAGACACGGAGCACCCAAAGCAAACGTATGAGAGCAAGCGAGCCCCAAGCTTCTCTTCCCAAACTAAGCACCGTTTCCTGGTATTTATCAAAGCACTAAAGGCTGAGGCTTTGCTACTGTTGTGCAACAGGGTGTGCCTTTCTTCCAGAGAGCAAGAGAGCTTCAACTCCGTCATTTTCCATTGAAGGCAATTCAGTGGAGAGGATGGAGAGGAGGTGGAGCCCTGGCTCTCAGCATCGCTGGCACGGCCAGCCCTGCTGCACTTTCAGCTCTGATTATGTGTCACACTTTGCTCTAAAGCTCTGTAAAACAGGGATGAAGCTACTAATCTATTTCATCTGGGGTTTGTGGAGCTTGATTAATAAAAGCACATACTTTGAGATGACGGACACACTGTAAGCGCAAAATCTTATTTATTCTAATTATATGTCTAGATGCCTTTATTCATGTGGGATTTTGGACCACAGATTATTTTAGACAAAGTACTGCAACTGTTCAGCACAAATTATGTGCTTTACAGGTTTTAGTACCCTTATGTCCTTAACTGTGAAGCAGTGGTGAAAACATCATCGTGGTGGGAGTGGGATTTAGGAGGCAGATCTAAACTCTTTCTCTGCAAGAGAAACCATTGTTACAGTGGTGGTGTGAAGGACAGAGTAAAACAGAAGCAAATGTGCCTCTGACGACTTTCTAGCACAGCCCTCTCCTCTTCCTGGGGATAAGATATGACAACACCTGCAAAAAATAGCTTTTTGCAAGGGGAGGGAGGGTGCTTCCTTTCTCTGGCAGTGAGTGTATCCTCCTGCTCTGCAAATTCGGTACAAGCAGATGATCCTTTTAACAGTACAGATCTGCTGTTTTCCCCTGGTGAGAAAGGGTTTGGATTTTTTAAGGTAGAGATGACAGACATTACAAGCAATTCCAAAAATGGAGCAACCTTGAATGAAGTGCCTTTTTTTTTTTTTTTTTTCCCCTTTTCCTTCCTTAAGTAAGTAATAGTGACAGTCAACAGGAGATTTGAGCCACCCAAAGGAAGACCAGTGACGTCTTCTGCCCTGGAGCTCTGAGAGCTGCAGACACTGGGACTCTCTTAGGTCTACCTAATATGGAGTGCACAAGAAAACACTGCAAGGGTGAATTTGCTAAGTCCTGATATCCAGCAGGATATTTTTGGACTGCTCTGATAGTACAAAACATTTAAACATTTCAGCCCACCCCATAAAATTTTCCCTCTATGTAGGTAAGCCCCTATATGCCGTGAACAATTTTTCTCACTGCTTGTTTTTTCTGTTCAATGCGCTGCATTTCTCCAGTGCATTTGGAGAACAGGCAGATGGTGGTATATAGGTGCATAAGAGAGAAGGGGGGGGAAAGAATTGGAAGGAACAGAAGAGATAGAAAAAAGTACAGACTACTGTACTTTAAAAATACCAAGATAAAGCACTGACTGTTCAGAGACAGTTAAAATCACTTTTTTCTTCTTCCATTAGCTGTTCCATAGGATGTTTCTTCCTTTTTCATCTCTCTCCATCTTGTAGATCTCTGCAGGACATGAACCCAACCTTGATTTGCCCCACATGGCTTTTTTCAATGCTATTCATTTGCTATTTTATCAAAGAAAGGTAAAATTCACTAAGAATCTTTAAGTGAACTTAGGTCAGAAGCTTGTTCCAGTGGAGTTGAGGGAGTATCTGAAAGCAACAGAACAGACAATCCAGGACCAAGAAATTGGGAGGAAGTCCTTAGCCCTTTGTAAAACTTGACTCCTGACTCAGGAACTTGATACACATTTCCTGTTTGCTCTTCACAACATCTAAAATGGTGCATTTTAAAAGTTTTTTTACATTTTGTCCTCTTGCTCCCTTCCTCATGCTTCTATAAAGCTCTAGTCTATCAGTGAACTGCTGTTTAATATTGCTAATGTGACTTTTGCCTATGTTTTTCCCAAAGTAGTCGAGAGAATTCCTGGCTGGAAAAAGATGGAGTGGAGGGGGGAAGCTACAGGGAAATGAAAGGCCTCTGATGATCAGGAACGGGCAAGACAGAGCTTGACTTGTCAAGATAATAAAACAAAGGCTGGGAAGGGATACATCTGCTCTCTGCAGATCCATGTGGGAACAAAGAGGGAATGCTGTGGAGGGAGGAGGCAGCTTTTTGTGCTCTACGTTGCTGCAGCAGATTGAAGAGGGTTCCCAGTCACCAGTGCAGAGAGGTTCTGAAACAGCCTTCCATTCTGGGTCATGATGTGGGAACAGCAATCTCACCCCTCTGATACTGGAGCTTGATCAAGTTATGAAGGAGACACTGGATCATCCCAAAAGTAGGGCTTTACCAAGCCCAAATTTGTGGTTTCCTATTCAGGCTGCCCAGACCAGACCACCAGAGACTGAATTAATAATGTACTTACCTGTGACCTGAAATGCACAATACCCAGCTGAAAGTGTTTTGCAGGCCTACCTGCTGTTCTGCCTTCCTGTTTTAATTTTCTGCTGAAGAACCTCTATTCCCAGAAGCATTTTGTAATTATTTTGCGGTTTATTATTTTTTAAATTAGAGGTGGAGTTTGAATGTGTAGTAGGGCTTCCCTGGGATGCAGACCTGACTTTCATTTTTTATATTTATTTTTAATGAGTTGTCAAGTGTCTAGTGTGTTGTGAAGTGGAATGATGGATGTTGCTGGACTCAGGAGAGTTGCATGGAAATTCCCTTAAATAGCATTGTGGCAGCTAAGCTCTATTGACAATAACATCAAGTTGGGTTTAATAGTGTAGTTCTTTATTGAATGAATCCACCCTGTAGGAAACGGTATGACCTTGCTGTGTGTGCTCAAGACAAAAAAAATCAATGTTAATCCCTTGGGAGGAAAAATGCAACATTAATGGAACAGTTGAGTGAGTCTAATGAGAATTAGATGGTAAGAATGGTAATTTGGAAAGAGATACTCGTACAAGCTCTCTGAAGGTATAATGTGGTAGTTTCCACATATTGCCATGTATTCTTAGATGTGTGTCTGCCAGATGTAATTTGATGGATTTGCACCTCTCCTCTATGGCTTCCTGACAGAACAACAGGGGATTTTCAAGCTAATCACCTTTCAGTGGGGTGATTTATGACCAGTTAGCCAAGCCTTTCTTCCATCTGGAAGAGCATGGACTGGAGACAGTCACTGGGCACAGCAATACCAACTGGGAGCTTCTTCATCAGAAGCAGGCTGGAGCATTTCTGCCTTGTGGTTACTCTCTGGGGTCTTGCAGGTGGCTGGCATTGCCAAATACAACATTTGCCTAAGTCAGTCCTCATTACCAGTATTTCTGGAAGTCAGATGGGTAATGCTTCACTTAATAGCCATTGGCTGTGTAGGGAATAAACTGAACAGTAGAGTTTTATACTTCCTCTTTGCTTCTGAGAGTCTGAAGTGCTAATTTTGATCTATGTGGGGAAAATTCATATTGCCTAGTTCTCAGCCTTTGGCTCAGATAGATGAGTTGGTCACTCTTTCTCTTTCTACCTGTTGTCCAGAGAGAGGGATTCTCCAGCATTGGGGCAGAGCCCCTTTTATTAGGCTACTGTTCTGCATTGCCTTGTGGAAATCTCCCTCTGTTCTTCCCCTGAGGGTACAGAGAGACTGTGCAATTAAAGAGGATGTCTATGTTTGTGTAGATCACGTACTTCTTTAAATTGTACCACGGTTGAGTAACTCCTAGTGCATGGCCTAGGGCAGGAAAAGAGGTAAAATACATTGACTTGTTTCGGAGAAATTACTGCTTTGATGTTTTTATAATTAGCTCAGTTCTCCCTTTGCTTGTGTTCACTTGTTCAGCATTGAGTAAAAAGGGCAGACTCATAAAAACATCAGTTTTCAGTTGCTTTGCTTACCAGGCTATACCTGCTTTCCAAGATTGTCACCAGCATAAGACACTGCAAATAAAAATTAACTGGAACACAAATGGCAGCATCTCTGCCAAGCTGTACAGCGGAGATTATTTGTTTATGATTTTATTTGCCAGCATTGACTAAACAAAGATAAGAATGTAAATGCCATAGGAGAGCACCCCAGACAAGATTCCAGGGGTGATAGGGGCTAGCACTTAGTGTTACAATAATAGATACCAGTATGGAGAGATGTTACTGCACTGTTGCTCCTCTTTCATCCTAAGAGCAGAGCAATGAAAGAGTCAGGTCTGTGGAGCTCTGTGTGAGGTTTGCTGCTTTATGCAGGAACATTAATCTTTTAGGGTTTGATTCGTTAGGTTTGCATTGTGTGAGCGTTGCTCTGATCCCTCAATATCTAAACTGTGGTTAATATGACTCTGAAGGAAAGCCTTATTTTGTGAGCCTTAGTAAGATTTACAAAGAACTAGGAGAGCTCCACATAAACTCTGAACTGAGTGGGGAACAGACCCCCAACTCAGCTGATTTTGAATGTCAGTGTGCATGGTACAAGGCTAATTGAGATACACAGCAACTGCCATGTGCCTTTTTAATTGCATTTAGACAAGATGTACAGTATTTGAGTCAGCTTGGCAGTGTTCCAGCTGATGAAAGTGTTGCTGATACCGGACACCAGTGATGATATATTAAGTGCTCTTAATATCTTAGCACACATGTCATGAGGCATGTTAGAATCACAGAAGCATTCAGGTGAGAAAGGACCTTTGCTATGGAGGTCATCTGGTCCCACCTCCTGCTCACAGTGGGCTCAGCTTCAAATATCTGTATTTGATATAGGTAGCTCAGGGCTGTGTCAGGCTGAGCCTTGAGTATTTTCAAGGATGTCTGTTCCACCACCTGTCTGGGCACAAGTCCTGGTGCTGCATACTCCTTGAAAATAATATTTTCTTAATAGCTGCTCAACCAGAATTTTCCTTGCCATAACGTTAATCTGTTCCAACTGAGCAACTTTCAGAAAAGTTTTTCCTATCTTTCTTTCAGTCACCCATTAGATAGCTAAAGGTGGCATTTGAATCTCTCCTTAGCCTAGAGAGGGAAAGGCTGAATAAATGTTTCTCTCCCAAATTCTTCATAATATCATGGCTTCCCAGCCATTTCAGTTGTTCTTCACCCATCCTTCTCCAGTTTGTCATCATCTTTTCATCACTGAGGAACCCAAAACTGGTGAGAGCACTCCAGATGTGAACCAAATAGAAAGAAATACTTAATTTCAGTCTGCTGTGGTGCATCACCTAATTCAATAACAGTGAGCCATTAGTCTTGGGCACTGCATGGGTGCCGTGCTGGCTCGTGCTCACTTGTCCACCAGTATCCCCAAGTCCTTTTCTGCAGAGCTGCAGCTCCCAGTTGGTGTCCAGCCTCTACAATTGCATGAGGTTGTAAATCCCATGTGCAAAACATCACTATTCAGCAAATGCAGTTCCTCCTACAGCTGCAGGGAGGCTGGGGCACAGAAATGACAAGCAAGACCTGTGTTGTTAAGGGTCAGAGGCAAATCACACATAATGGCCACTTAGTGCAAGTAAAACCTTTACATTCAGAATAAATAGAAAATTAAGTTTGTTCAGTGCTTAAATAAGATACAGAGCTGCCATCTCTGAGTTATGCTGAGATTGTGGTATCACGACTGAATTTCTCAGTAACTCACAGTGCCCTTCCTACCGGAAACCACTTAGGCTTAGGTTTGGGGTTTTTTTACAAGTTAGGCCTTTTGGGAATTCACCAGCTATTGTAAAGCTGTTGGAGAAAGATGCCTTTGGTAGGAAGCTCCCTGATGTGATTTTGTGCTTTTGTTGTTTGTTCATAAACAGGTGAGCTGTTAGAATGGTTCTGTCATCCTCTGTGGCCTACAGCAGGGCCATAACTTATGTGGTGTCACTGTGTGTGTCTCTGTGTACACACATGTATTTGTGTACATCACAGCTACCTGAAGCATAATATCAGCTGGTTTTAGCAGGCTCAGATTTGGTTATCAACCCCTAAATGGAAGGAGCATCTCCTGCATCACCTGAGAATACTTGAGTGGCTGGGGTCTGGTGCTTTGAAAAGGGGACAGGACCCCAAGGCTGTTTGGGAAATGGGCTGTGCCCCAGAATAGTGAAAGTAAGCAAGTATGAGCCAGATTCCAAAGAAGACTTTCCTTGCAGATCTAGCCAGTTGAGGGCAGGAGCGTGGAGTCTCATGTGTTGAAAGAGTGAAGTTCTATTTGTAAGCAGTTAGTGATCTTGAAGTGAGTGGAGTGGGAGGCTGAGTGAGGGCAGTGCTGGGTACCTGAAATGGAGTGTGGTGAGTTGATCATAGCCACCCCTTTAGCCCCCACACTACCAAAACCTCACCATGCAGCCCAAATGTGGGATACTGGGTGACTGCCATCCTCACTTTGGCCCTCATGGGCCTGTTAACCCTGAGGGTGAGGAGAAGCTGCTGTTCCATATCTTAGCACAGCATGTGCTGTTCCTGTTCAGTGGTAAATTTACTCTTGTGGTCTCTGTCTCTCTTGTGTTGCAAACACCAGGTCCCTCTCTTTCTCTACAACCTGTCAAGTCAGTCTGTGTCTTGCAAACTTTAACACCTACATTGAACATGACATGAGCCAGCAATAAAGAGGCAGAATGCAGCTGAACCATGGAATTGTTTAGGTTGGAAAAGACCTCAGATATCCCTGTGTCCAACCATTACCCCAGCACTGCCAAGTCCATCAGTAATCCCTGTCCCTGAGTGCTACCTTCACACATCTTCTAAATATGTGACTCCACTGCTTCTCTGGGCAGCTTCTTCCAATGGCTTGGCAACCCTTTCATTGAAGAATTTCTTCCTGATATGTGACCCAAACCTGCCCTGGCACAACTTGATGCAACCTCTCGTGTCCTATCGCTTGTTACTCAGGAGAAGAGACACCTGGCTGCATCCTTCTTTGAGGAGGTTGATGAGAGTGATGAGGTCTTATCTGAGCCTCTATTTCTCCAGCCTGAATAACCCCAGGAATCTTCCTGCAGGAACTTCTAGACTGCTTCCTATCTGCTGTGTTGTATTTCCAGTGGACATCCAGTAAGTTGAAGTCCCCCACAAGAATGGTGGCTAGTGATTGTAAGACTTAATCTTCCAGTTGTTTATAGAATATTGTCTGCCTCTTAGTCCTGATTGGGTGGTCCATAACAGACTCCCAACAGGATATCTGCCTTGCTGGTCTCCCTCCTGGCTCTCACCCTAAATTCAACCCTATCATCACCATCATTGAACTCTAGGCAGTCAAACCTCTCCCTAAGGTACAGGTTTCCACCCACCACCACTGCATCTCCTGCCTTGCAGAGTGAAATACAGCACTTGTTCAGCACATTTGGCATAACATACCAACCTGGCTAAACCAAATTGGTAGTGAAGGACAAACTATGAATTGCATCTAAAATAAATTCTCAACCTGCTCTGAGATTGTGGAGGTTTTTTTAAACCTAGAGAAAGATGAGCTTCATCCTTATGTAAATACTCCTCTGGCCAGTGTTTCCCAAAGCAGCTAATGGTGAGCAGGTTTGGCACTTCTAATGGGATGGAGAGCAGCATTATTCCCCTGCATCTAGCAAAATATATAAAGCTTCTGAAGATGTCACTGTACTTCATGTAATTACTTTTTATAGTAATTTTTGTGGCAGATTGGCCAGCAGAGGTATTTTGTCTTTGAGGTTGTCACTTGCAGCTCAGCAGAGCACAGGAGTGACTAATACAGACAAATGAAGCTAGGTCACATTAAACAAATGCCACAGTGAAGCATTTCTAAAGTCCTGTATAATCCCTTACTGCATTGTGAGGCTCAAAGCTTGATATTGTAGAAGAACTTACAGATTTGCTAACACACAACCAGATCCCACAGCATTTAAATCTTTTCTGAACTGAGATTATTTATGCGAGGATAGTTCAGGACAGGCTTCTGCAGCACAAGCAGATAGCAGTTCTCCTTAGGACTTAAGTGAGAGTAAAAGATTCCACACATATTTCATGCACATTAAGAGCAGAATTGCCTGCAATATTGTTGGCACTAGGTTCATGCACCATTTGGTATCTTGTTTGCCTGAAAACTTTCTTGCCTTGAGAGCAAGAAAAGTAAATAAACGTAGAGAGAGATGAGTAAAATGCACAAGCCCTGGAGAATTCTGGGCTTCAGGAGCAGAAACCCTCACCTTAGCATTCCTTGCTGTTCCTGCAATACAAGAAATAAGTATTTACCAAGCAACCTTGAAAGCTCAGGACTGCTTTCCACTAACAATAAATGATTGTGAAGTATTTGAGATAGGTGTTAATTTCACATTTCTTCAGCTTGAAACTATTTTTTTAACCTCACCATAGTCACCAGTGAGTAGAAAACTTTCTTAGCTCATATGTTTTGTGTTCTCTGAGAATTCTATCTTATGTATTATTTGCTGGCTGACACAGCAAATCAGACTAACTTGAAGCATATATCATTTAAACTTATCTCTTACTTTGAATAGGGAAGGAAAAACAATCAAAGGAAGTGGTTTGTAACTAACCCATTGTTTGAAATTAGCTTTCCCAAGACAGAAAATATAAAATAGAAGCATTGAAAATAGCAGCATCACAGAGTAAAAATGGTGTATATGTGAGATCCTTGAGCCAAAAGACAGCCTATTTTTTATATATTTATTTTTAGCTTGGTCAGCTGTACTAAGTGATTTTATCAGTGCAGCTAGTCTCTGGGATAAAAATGCTCACATAATGTAGTGTCAGTGCAGGCAGCAATGACTAGCTGTGACATATACATGTAGCACAAATCCTTTCAAACTGTATTCATACAACTAAAATTCTGCAATTTATTAAGTCTCAATAGTCTTGGACTATTCATTTTCAGTCTCACAAGCTGTCATCAAACAGGGACAGAAGAGCAGCCTTGTTGGAATTGCAGCCCTGCTGTTTTTGCATACTTTGAACTGGACGATTCACAAACTTTTTCCATCTCAGTGGTCACAGAGCCTGTCACTGTTTGAGAAAAACCAGGACTGCTTTTCCCCATCTCCTGTTAGAAGAGAGCTCCCTGTAAGAGAGACTTCCTTTGCTCAGATACCATAGATGGTGAAAGGTGAAACCTTTCAAATTAAAAGGAATTATGATGGCTTTTTGGTACCTGTGGCAGAATATCCCAATGCTTGGGGCAAGGAATAAAAGTCTGTAGTGTGCCTTTAACACTTACCTGGGCTTGAGATGTTTTTCTCAAGGACAGGAGTTAGAGAAACAGCAGTGGGTGTGGATGCCACCCCCTTCCCCAGGTGACTAGGTCTGCTGCATAGAGCTTTGACAAGCCTAAATAACCTTGCTTGAATATTGCTGTCCCTCACTGTGTGCAACACAAAAATCTGATGCTTCTACAACTCCCCCAGTATACTTCAAGAGGTAAACCAGGGACAAGACAAAACTAACTCTCCTAAACCAAAGCCACTGTGCTTCCAGTACTCCCCATGCAAAGTAGAAGAGGTAAAGAAGCCTTGAAAGTACCTGCCTCTCTGCAGTGCTGTGCCTCTTAAATGCTGTTGGCATTGCTTTTACACCACAAGCAGCCAGCTATCAGCAGTGTGGTCAGCAGCACTGGCCTCACAGCAAAGCACAGGGGATGGCCAAGGTTAACAAATACAGCTAAGCAACCAGTCTAATGCCCTAAAGAGGGAGGGCCATGGAGGGATTTTTTTATATTACTGTCCAAAAACATGCGATGGGTTTCAAACCCAGTCAGCATACAGACTTAAAAGCAAAGGAATTTCAACTGTGGCAAAGAAGGTAAAAGGCTAATTTAGAAATAAATGAGAGATTTTCTAAAAATGCAATGAAATTCTGCAGTAGGTATAATCTGAACATGACCTGCTGCATCCTCCTTTCTGTGTATTGTGATACACTGCATTGTGGGGCTGTTTATCATCAAAAGAGCATGGTTTTATGTTCAGCATTATCTCTGTTATCCTCCATACCACAAACACCCCTAAATCAATATTCACATATTCAACTTTGTGTGTTTGGCCCAAGCATCTTATGCTAGTTCCATCTGGATTTATTTTGCTTCACAGGTGACTTTGTGAATGATTTTGCCCACCCATTAAAAACTAAACCCTCAAGTATACTTTGGCAGAGTGCTTTCCACTCTGAGCAAGGCCAGTGCAGAAGCAGGAATAAAGAAAAAAAGCCTGTTTTCAGACTTTCCTAAGTGCAGCAGTGTTACATAGATTTCTCCTTAAGAAATTCCTGCAACTGTCCATCAGGGATAGCCAGCAGCAAAAGCTGGAAGCAGAACAGGGGCTGGGGGTGGGATTTTGTTTTTGTACTGGGCCAGATCCTCAGAACAATGAAGCCAAGTGGGTAAAAGCAAAAGACATGTTAACTGAAGCGAGCTGAACTGTTCCTTCATCAGTGCCTGAGGGCCTCTCAGTTTACACTGTATTTAATGCAGTCATTTTGGGCCCCAGTCCTGCACTGATGTTAAGAGGGTGACTTTCTTGCCTTTCTTGCCCTTGCCATAGTCCATCAAAACCCCCAGACTTTAACATCATGAAAACCAACCTGTTTACTCTGAATTTCTGTTTAAGCCAAGCCTGAACAGAGGTGGTGTTATTTAACTTGAAGCTCCACTTTAAGAAATAATGAAAATCCAGTGTTGCTTGTGATAAAGACTGGATCTTAGTTAAGCTGTACCCTAAAAATGACAAAATGGAGATGATGTTGAAAATCTTCAACCAGCCTCACGCTGTTAAAGCTACTGAAGTTTTGCCTGCATGTCCTCACTGGAGCTATAGCTAAAGATTTAGTAGGTCTGTGCATGTTTAAAGTTGTCTCCAGACTACTAGAAACTGGCAGCCCAGGATCTCTTCAGAGCCACTGGGCACTGTTTTTATTTGTTTTCATCTGTGCATGAATTTCTTTGAAAATACCCAGCAGAGCAATAAGAAGGGATTGTTTTTAATCTTTAGAGATGATAGCATGCTGTTATGCATCAAGGACACTCAAAAACAAAGCATCAGATAAACTGTACCAGGAGATTTTATTTTTTTTTACCTCCAGGCTTTTCCAAAAATAAAATGCATTCTGCATGGGGCTCGCTGTTGATGAGACATCTATAGGTTCAGTCTGCCATCCCAGAAGCATTAACACCACCATGTTCAGACAATTTACATGTGTGCATGTGTGAAAATGCAGCTGGATTCTGCCTGTGCCCAGCACCCAGGGGGAGAGGGGTCATTATCACTGCAGGGACAGCTGGGACCTGGCCTTGGGCCAAGACCTTGCTTAATGCAGTCAGAAGATTTCAGTGATACAGACTGGATTTTACATCCAGAGGGTAGCTGAAGTCAGAGTTCCACATGCTACAGCCACTGAGTTTAAAACTAATTTTTTGCATTTTTCTGCGTGACTCTGAGCAGCACAATGGACAAAAGAGTGCCTTCTGCCATCTGGGATTCAAACCACATTGACAACAGTTGTTTACGTAGCTGCAGATTGGTGATTTCTCTTGTTTGAGCTCTCTTCAGCAGTATCCTTCCCTGCCTGAATGAATGAGGTTATAAAACACAGTAATTATAAATCTCATTGACTGCCTTGCATTCAAGGGCGTGTTCCCCCCCAGCATTGCTGTGGAGCGTGTTACCCAGGAGACCATCCTCTACAATCCAAAACAGAATTATTCTGACCCAGTGAGCTTGGTGGAGGGGAGAACATTTGGGATGCTGACCTGCTGCCTCAGCACAGTAAATGCATTTTTCTCATTTCACAGCAGGGCAATGCTGCAATACAGCAAGGCCATTACATTCAAGTATTTTTTTTGAGGCATGACTTACATCTGACTGACAACTGCTGGCTCCCTAAACATGCAGAAAGGGAGCCTAGGACAGCAGTGATAAGCCAGAAGTCCTGCTGACTGTCCACACAGTTTTAGCAGCTTTCTCTGAAGGTTTGGTCGTCTCAGACCTTTCTGTGCAAAACCATAAATGCCTTAGGCAATAAAACACTGTATCAATAAAACTTTTTCTTAAAATGTTTTAGTTAGGTTGTGCTCATAAAACAGGTTAAGAAGACTTTAGTGACAACTGGCTGTTCTGTCTTGTACTACCCATCATGGTATCTTCAGTACCATCCTTTGCCTTGCAATCTGATTGGAGTCAGGATCTGTACAGGTACCTTCCTTGGACCTGAGGGGTTTATCCCAGCATCAATCCTCATATCCTACAGTCAGGAAACTACACAAAGCCCCATCAGTCACCCGCTCTTGCAAAAGGGCTGTAAAACCTCTGATGCTCTGGAAGAAAAAAGAAAAAAAAAGAAATAAAGCACTTCCTAGAAGGGTAGCAAACACAAACCAGGCTGTTGCCATCCATTTTCTCAATTACTGTCTGCACAACAGGAACACAGTGCTGTGTGGTAGCCTCGCCCGTTGCATCCTCTGTGCTCAAGTTAGAAGTGGGAGATGAGGTGCAGAACAGGCACTCCCAGCAGGTGTGCAAACCAATTGAATTTAATTAGAAACATCCTGCTGAAAATGTAAATGTTTTACAAGTGCATCATCCCCATCAGGGGCTGCTGCTGCTGGAGTCTGTGTTTTGTTGAGCCTTTGACACAGCAGCAACTGAAGATGCCCCTTTCCTCATTTTCTGTCTCCCGTGCTCCCCAGACACCACGGGTCTTTTCCATGCTGATGCCTCCCTGGCTACCTCAAAGATGCAGGCTGGTTCATTTAATATACCCATGGCCATTCCTCCTGGGACACAGGCAAACCAAGCTCATTAAAATGAAATGACTTTGCTAGAATAGAGAATGAATACTGTGCTAGAGGTTTTATTGCTCTGTAACCATTTTGTTCACTCTGTACTGGTAAAAAAGGTTTCATGTTGTTTGTTTGTTTGTTTGTTTGTTTTTTCTTGCTTAGGACTCTGGGCAGTGCTAAAATATGTTTGGTTCTGTGTGATTGCAGCAGTTAGTGGGCTTATGTTTAGGCAGTCGAGTTTTTTTACTGGTTTGCTGAAAATCAGGAGAGATTGGTATTACCCACTTAACTGATGATGAAGCAGTTCTCTGGCAGCTCTCAAGAAAATTTGTTCCAAATACAGTATCCATCATTAGACTACTGTCAAACTATGTAACCACCAAAATAGCTGGTCTGTAGTGCAGGCAGCTTAGGTGCCATCTAAACTACTCCAAAGAAGTTCTTGGTAGGTTCAAACCTGCTTCAGGCATTAGAAGGCATCCCCTTACCTGTTGTTCCTGGAGAGGTTTCAACTATTTTTTTCCATTCTCTTCAATTAAATGGGTTGATGAGGCCCTGCCTGCAAGGGAGGCGTGCAGATGCTTTAGGAAATGACGTGTATGGATTCTATAGTTGGCAGGCTGTCTGGAGTCAATCCTTTCATACAAAGAGAATTAGCTATTCCTCCCTGCACATGGCTTTGAGACAGCATTGTACTGCTTTAATGCTGCTCACAGCTCATGTAGAGCCACGTAGCTGCCAAACTGACAGCTCCTACCGTGCTTCTGTGGGAGCAAGGACTCCTCTGAATGAAGTGCAATTGCACAGTTCTGCTGCTGAGCCAGTCCTCTACAAATCCCACGTGCTTGTATTTATGTGAGATACCAGCACCTCTTCTCGCTACACCTACATTGCTTCTAAAACTAAAAATATTAGAATATAAAGCTAGATAACTTAACCACATGCCAACAAAAATCATTGCTGATTGCTGTATTTTGGCTAAGTATTTTGATCTCAAGTATCTGTCTACAAAAAAGCATTGTATCACTTTGGAGTTTTAAACAGTTGCAGAAATGCAGCCAGATTCAGACAAAATATGCTTGGTGCTTGGATGAGTAACATTTTTTTCATGCTTGACTTCCAAAAAGATGACTGCTATGGAAGTGTCTGGTGTGCTTATTACATGACAATTAGCAGTTGTTTCTCTGCTGACAGATGTCCACATCAAAAAGCACTGATTGTCTCTTTTGTTTGCAGTTTTAGAGATACCATAATCAAGTAGCTTATTTCATCTCCAGGAGATGTTGTCCTTTGCACCAGAAGCACAGCCTCATTGCCTAGGCTCATGCCAGGGAAAATCAGATTGTGAAATGTAACAGCAGATGATTTATGTGGAAGTTTAGGCCCTTTCTCCCTGTGCAGAATTAAAAATTGCAGTTATTTCTGTGGGTAGGTCTCTTACCCTAGCAAGCTGTATTTCTGCATTTTGTTTACTAAGGAACTGTTTGAACAGGGGAGTGACGTAGAGTATGCACAATTCATACTGGTAGAATTGCTCATCTGGGACTAAGAAGCAAGAGAAGGGAAGGGAAGAATTTTAAAGAGGGGAAGAACAACTTCACATGAACAGATTCCAGTGAACAAAGTTCACAAATTCTCTCTGTGCAGCTGTAGCATGGAACATGTCTCAAAAAAAACTTCGTAGAATGTCACAGACAAAATAGTATTATTCAGAGAATTCAGGGGGAAAATAGCTGTTTCACATTAGTGCTGAAAGGAATTCAGTGCACGCCATGACTTAAATTAATATTTCTGCCTGTTATCCAGAGGCCCGTCCTCCAGCCTTCCCCTTCTGCAGCCCACTGAAGTTAAAAGGAGACCTTGCATGAGGGTTTTTGCCTGAGGTAGGATTGTAGAATGATGTGCTGTGCCTGGCAGTGTGATTTTGAAACATTTGCTAACAGGCAAAGGTCTCTGGGAGCAGACATGAGACTGGCAGGTGGGATTTAATAGCAGAGATTTTGTGCAGCTGCCAAAAAATCACAACCCAGATGCTGGAGCTGAACACATGCTGCCTGATAGGAATGATGTTCTGGGTAAAAGAGGAAGCCAGCAAGTGTCTGTCAGACATAATTCTGAGTCCAGCCCTGCCTTGCCTTGTCCTTTTCACAGCTCTGTCTGTGCATCAGTAACTGGCTGGCCTGGAGGGAGGTGTACTGTATTTTTTCATTATACTGCACCCAGAAAGTACTTCAGCAAATTCCCTACTTACTGTCTGCTCTCTGTTTCTTCTCTGCATGAGGTATCTTCTCTGAGCTCCTTATTCCCCTCACACATTCATTCTGAAAGGTACATTTTTATTGTCCTCCTCAGGGACCATTGTCTTCCCAAGACATTGATCTTCCTTACTTTTTTCTTTGTCCCTGCTGTGTTGGAGGTCAGTTCCCTCTCTGACAGCACCAGCAAAGAGACAGAAAGCATGCATGCATTGAAACAAAGAAGGGCACAGCCCCAGACCAGTCAACTTTTACTCTTTCACAGCCACCCAGATGAGGAGCTAACCTGTAGCACTGTATCCTCCACAGATTGGCTGGTGAGTGACATGCTCCCACACTCTAGAATGAAAGATCTGGGCAAAGCCAGCAGCCTGCAAACCAGGCCAAGCTCTTCACCCTTTCTGCCCAAAGGAGGAATTTCCTAAAAATACATGTCCTGACATACCACTGAGCCACATGGCACAGTGAGTGCAATCCTATTTTCAGCCTGCTCTGTGGGGTGACAGCTAGTTACACCTCCTTCCAAAAATGGCACATCAGCAGTGCAGCACTTGCTGGTGGACCATCAGCACAGTCTCCTGTGGGATGGTGCTCTCCATTGGAATTCCCCAGCAGGTTATTGCAGCTCCTTGTGGTGGCAGGAAGCATCCCTAGTTATGCCAAGGGAAATCAGGACAGCTACCTTCTGCATGTCAGTGCAACAGCAGTACCCTGCAAAATCACACAGGTGGGTTGTGGGCTGGGCTGGAGAGAGCCACCAAAACTAATTCTAATCTGACCCAAAGAGAAGCTCACCTGATGGATGTGATGCTTGTCCAGCACATACGTTTCGTATCTCTAGCAAGAAGGTCAACAGTAGAGCAACATTTGGCTTTTGGAGATGATTGGTAGTCTCCTTCCAACCATGGCTGGTTAGCAAATTCTGTTTTCCCAACTCTGAAGCTTATTGCAGAATCCCAGGAATGTTCCTGTGCTTCAGATATCCTAAAATAACTGCTCTAAGCTCTCCTTGGGGAAAAGCAATCCTTAGAGCAGCCTCTTAACTCAAATTTTTGTGTTGAAGTAGCTGAGCTTGGGGGAGAGAACTTGGCTTTGCCTCTAGTCACTGGCTCCCAGAGGAGAAATGAGCATTTTGCATGTTCACGTTAATAAGTTTGTGTGTCAGCTCACTCACTGTCCAAGGAATTGCAAACACTTTGTTCTCCTGGTTTCTGTGCTGCAGAAACAGCCCTCCCCCGCTGCCATCCTCCCAGCAAACCCATTAGTTAGCTGGCAGCTTCTGTAGCCCAGGCACCCGAGCAAATCCCTGGCAGGGCAGCAGGATCAGAGCTCCTGAGCACCACTCAGGAGCTGACTGAGTTGTTTTGCTGCTTTGTTGCCCTTTCTCTTCCTCTGCAGTTACCAGGCTTCCTTCCTCCATCCAGAGGAGACGGTGAAGCCACCCCAAAGGAGGTGATAAGTGATTCCCTGCCATCCGAGCATCACTTGGACTCTCTGAGTGGCCATTTCCTCTCCGTGGGGAGCTGCACAGTTCCCTGCCAGCAAAGGCAGGGCCTGCAGGGCCATTTGGGGCTGCTGGAAGGAACAAATCTGATCCAGTGCACAGCACAGAGATTTCGGTCATTAGCGGGAGGGCTGGTGCTCTGCTTCTCAGAGGTGGATTATCCCCGTTTCCAGGGAATCTGTAGCTCCTGTTTATCTGTGCCAATCACTTGCTTTTCTCTGTTATGGTAAGTTATTCTCCATGTCCCTGAGGTGCTCATTATCACATTATTCAGGCTCAGTTTATATAACTTTGGAAACCACAGTAAAATCCTGCAGGACAGAACTCCCCAGCTCTTCTCTGATCTCTTCTCCAAAGTGTATGTAACACCTTATGAGAGAAGAACCCAATACATTTCTTAATCCCATTTTGATTCTGGGGTGGTTCGGTCATCTCTGGAGAATAAAACTTGCATGCAGGTCTGAAGACATTATCCTTGGCCTGATCTTAACCTGCAGCAGATGCTTCTCAACTGAGTTCCAACCTGATCTTCCAGGTAATTTCTAGCTTTAATTATGGTTTTCTATACACAGGTCTTGAGATACCACTGCAGCTTTAGTAAGCAGTATTGTCCTCCTGCTGTGCTCTGCTCCAAGATCAAAGGAAAGCCTAGAAATTGTACTAGTCAGGTTGATCTGCAGCTGAACTCATAAGTGGTATTTCAGAGAGTGCTCAGGGAACTGTCAGAAGGGAGAAGGGGTGGAATGACTATCCCCTTTATACTTGAACCTTCAAAAGGTGTTTTTCATAAACAAGGAAACTGATTATAATTAGTTTAAAATCTGTGCTATTTGGGCTGCTTGTTATCACAGGACGGGACCGAGTCATAGACTGTAGCCATACAGTAAATAAAATTGTGTGCAGCACAATAGCAGAGTGTGCTGCCTCCTGGTACATAAGACACAGCTGCACAAACAGGGCCGTGGGAATTAGCAAGACTTCCAGGTTTTCAGCAGGCTTTCCTGATACACTCCAAGCTGGCCACAGTCAAGAGAAGGAAGCAGCAGTCCCTCCTTGCCAAACAAATGGGAAACATGAAAACATCACAGCTCTCTGGTGTTGCTGGAGCTTCCATTTACACTAATGTTATGTGCAGTGGTTATCGAGCCTTTACCTTCTCAAGGAATTTCTTCATTCATTCTCTTTTGAGCACGTAATAGAAAATGCAAACCGTAATTCAGCAAAAATCTCTTTGTACACGGAGGGTTATGATTTAGGAGAGATTCTGTGTTGAGAGATGATAAGGAAACATACTCCTAGCGGGATGAGAGGCACTGGAGCAGAATCTGGAGGGGCTGGCTGGACAGCAGCAGTGTGTTCCTGCCCGGCTCGATGCCGCACGCGGAGGCTCCGGCCGGAGTTGTGTGCAGGATATCATTAATCATGTGCTTTCCCAGAGACTGCCAGGAGTGGAAAACGAAGCAAATTAAGATATTTTAAATACCTCGGCTCTCCTTTCAGGAGACATCTGCTGTAATCTACATCGGCATGCTGTGTGCTTCTGTCAGCATGTCTTTGCTGCCCTGTGCCCCTCCTCGGTGCCATACCAGATGCAACACTTGCTCTGGCCAGAAGTTCTGTGGCACTGAGGCTCCCAGACCATCCACAGAGTTGAAGCTGTTGCCTCTGAGAACCTGTTCATGACTCAGACATTCAGACAAGATGTACTCTGTATGCAGAGGGGAAGATAACATGCATTGGAAATGTGTGCATCAGCCCCTCCTTTGTTGCAAAACAGTGCATTAAAAACTGGGGAAAGATCCAGCACTGGCACTGGAGGGATACCTAAGAAAGCAGAAGTTCCCTATTCCTCAACCACTCAGATTAATTGAGTGTCCAGTTCTTAAGCCTAGACATTCCCCAGCTATCTGCAGCAACATCTTGTTAGGTGCAACAAAACATAGGCACCTGCTTACTATCAAAATAAAGGCAGAGTTTTTACCCCCCCTGGGCAATGGGGTGCTTAACAACTGCCCTACCCTCTTAAAAACATTTGCTAGAAGTTATCATGCCCCTCCCTGGGCACAAGAGAGGCAAGTTTTTAAGCCTCCTTAGCCTGAGAACACTTAAACCCAGAACTTCTACTTCCCAAAGCTTGTCCCTTGACTCTGTCCCTGCTGTCAGAATTGTTCCTGAGTAATGACAAATTATTCAATGTGAAATGTATTAGCGGGCAGTGGAGCACAGCTACTGCTTTCTAGTCGAGTGCTTTAGCCAGCAGGTTACCTGCCACTCTTCAACATCCTGTATGTGTGTTACGTGCCTTTTCTCTCTTTGCTGATGGTTATCAGTTTCAATTCTGCACTGATTTTGAAATACTTGGCTATATTTGGCTGAGTCTCACTAATTTCAACAAGGCTTTCTGCCAGGGAAGCTGGTACAGTGCAGAATTGGGACCCTATGTTATAAATTATGTGTTCTAAATTGTTATTTTTGATTATTTGGGAACTTCTTTTGGTGCATATTTTTACAGACACCATGAGCCGGAGTCATAGTTGAATCTCCTGTGTTCTGTATTGCAACATTATTGTGACAATTGCTAAGATCAGGGCTGGGAGAAATCTTTCCTTCCCTAGGAAAAGAGACTGTGAAACAAATACTGGATTTAGTTACTCTCAGATATGTGGCTGAGGCATCCTGTTAGGTTTCCTTGCTTCCTGCTTAATCTCCATGTAGGTCTCAGCAAAGGAAGAGCTGTCTAGAGAATATTCAGCATGCAGCAGATGATTCTGCTGTGTATGAAGCTTATGTGACGACAATCCAACAAGGCAGAAAAACTCTTCATTCTCCCTAGGCTTGTATGAGCCTCCCTGTGAAGAGATCAGAGCCTCCTGGTTTGAAATGCTGCCTTAGGGTTTGCTTTTTATGTCAATAAATGTTTTATCACATTTAAGCTTCAAACACGGTAGAAACATCCCTGCTAACATTTGATGAACTCAAGAGAGACAGCAAGCCTGGGCAGAGGGCAGTGTGCAGCACAGCACAGTGCTTCCCTTCTGCAGGGCAGGGTGCCCTGGCCTCACAGGGGGCCTGGGCAAGATGCTGCCTTTGCAATTCCTCACTGCCTTGGAAAACACGTTGGCAAGCTAAGGGAGGGGATGTCCCTCTCTTCTTCAGGACTTCACCACTTTTAGTCTTTCTTCTGCTTTTCCTTCTCTCTCCCTGCAAGCTCACTGTGATTGATAAAGCATATCCATGTGCCCAGGTCTCTGGTGGGCTTTAGCTGTCACTATTTTCACTTTAGTCTGTCTCTCCTGATACCTCCTTGCAGTCTCATTTCTTCCCTTCCCTCACAGTCCTCTGTAGCACACAAGAGGCTGCAGTGAAGGTTCAACAGCAAAGGCTAGGCTGCCTTTTGGTGCCTGCAGTACTGGAGCTGGAGTCTCCAGGCTGAGCCTACTGAGTTAAAACCCACAGGCAGTGTACAAGTGCTGCAAATCATGATGCAGGCTCAGGTATTTTGCTTTTCCCAGTGCTTGCTAGTTCCCCCCCCCCCCCATCAGTGCTGTTCCTTCGTTTCTCCTTTCCACGTTCTGTGTTTTGCAGTGGCCCTGCCTGCCTTCCCTCTCCTCCCTTCTCCTTCCCCTCCTCTGCTTTACCAAATGCAGCACTTCAGCGTCACTGACTGACAGGGGATGCAGCAGCTTGGGCAGAGGAGATGGAGGTGGGGAAGGAAGAGGAGGAAAAGCTGCTCTCAACAAAGGAGGCAGCAGAAACACTGAAAGACAAGCTTTCTCCCCGAAGTGAATCCCAGTCATCCTTTGTTAGGGCAACAAATCAAGATGTGGTCTCTAACTCAGTTCAGTGAGAGGACTCTGATTGCTCCCTGTACTCCTACAGTGCCCCTCCAGTAAAAAGAGCTCAAATGTATAGCTCAGGTTCACCATAACCTGGACTGAATCAGCAGAATGGGTGATCAGCTACCCCCACGCTGCTAGGCACTGAGTGACTAAGTGACAGCACAACAAAAACTCACTACATTGCTCACAGCTAGAAAAAATCCTGGCTCTTAAGAGATGTAAAGGTTATGAATGTAGGGGATAAGAATCACAGGGCAATTGGCTACTTTTATGTCTTTATTCTAGGACACCTATTATTTCCAGGGTTAATCTTTGCCATTTTCTAAAAGGACACTGGTATTTCATGGTTAATGCAACAGATTTTGCTCACAACTTCCTCTGATTGCGAAATAATTACAGAAGCACGTGTTGCCCTGTAGCAGTGTGGATTTTTCTGTTACATGAGGCTGTTATCACCAAATGCCAAATGCATCTTGAAAGGCTTTTTGTAGGGTTCTGCTGAATAAGCACACTTCTGAACAATCACTTTTCTGCAGCATGCCCTGCTTCTGCCAACTGCTGATTACCCTCCTACTAACCACAAGTGACATGTCCACACTACAGATTGGAGTAAACAGTAAGGATACTGCATTTACCTTGAAATTAATTAAATAATGCACTTAAGGAAGCTCAGCAGCAAAGTCTGATTAATTCTGGAAACTTCTTAGGGCATTCAGAAATAATAGGCAGAAATGCTTTGCTAAATAGAGACAAGCATCAGAGACAACCTCACTTTGGAATCAGAGTCTTATGCAAAGACAGTGAGAATTTCATTTAATGTGATTATTAAAATCCATTTGTAAAGGATAGAGTCTAGTCTACCTATACAAATTCTCCAAAAATGAGATGACTTTGCAAATACAACAAAAAAGCAACCTTTCAGGAATGAAATTAAATGTTTTTTTGTACATGTCTTTCCAATACAAGCCCCAAAGGAAAGAACGAGCTAATCTGTGCCACCTATTTGGAAGGAGAGAGCTCCCTGCAGCTCATCAGGTGTTTGAACTAAACATTTGCAAAGGAAGTTTTGATTTTCATTACTAAAAATAATCCCCAGCTTGTACATGAGGCTTATTTTGTAGTCTTCCATAATGTCGTTCCTGCACTGTTTTCTGGGAACCTTATGAGCTAACAGTTGAAGAGGTTTTGTCAGACTCTAAGGAAATAAAGGCACAGGTAGAAATTTCATGACCTTCTAAAAGTGGGACTTCAGGAGTGGCTAATGTTCACTTTCTTTATTATTGAAAATTGAAAATAAGTCACTTTTTTTCCTCATCTAATTTAAATTGAAATATGGCTCTCCTATTCTAAAACAAAAATAGCCTCACACAAGTATCAGTTACTGAGTATCACATCACTGCAGGCAAGGGAGTTCAGTCCAGTGTCACCATAGAAGTGGTTTAGGTTTTGTTTGTTTTGCATGCAGACGAGGTCAAAAATACTTTTGAAAAAGCTTCCCATAGGCACCCTCTATTCCCTGAAATGAAAAGCCATCAATTCAGGAGTCCAGCTGTCAGCATAAGGCACACTAAATCAGCAGAGCAGATTCGCTGTCCCCTCTCAGCCTTCGTAGCCCGCTGGGCTGTCCCGGTGTCGCTGTGCCAGCCTCCACCTCAGCTTCTGCCAGAGCTCTCAGCGCCGTCTCTCACACTCTGCCTCTGTTTGCAAGAGCCAAGGTACATCTCCAGACCTGAAGAAGAAACCAAATTCATTTGCAGAGGTTACCCTCAGACCTTCTCGAGTGAGCGGGTGAGTGAATTTGCACCCAGCACTCCGCAGCTGTGTTGGTGCAGGACGTGAAATGCCTCTGTGTGGCTGACAAGGGGCTGGGCTGCCCACAGGAGTTTGAAGGAAAAATGATTCCCACTCACCTTTTGAGTTGGTTTGGGATTTTTTTTTTTTTTTTTTTTTTTTTTACTATTTATAATACGCTTGAGTTTTAAAAATAAGCCTGTCCTCATTGCTCCTTAGAGGCTGACTCAGTACCAGCACCACTGACAGAGAGGGCCATACTTAGAGGTACTTGTCATCTTTGGGAGGAAAATCACTGGGCAAAACCAGAAGTGCCAGTGCTAGCCAGGAGGTGGCAGAGGAGTTAGTCTACCTTGTACACCAGTTTCTGCATTGTTTTGGCAAAAAGACAAATAGAAACTGAGGAAAGACAACAAAACCCAGTCCCACCCTCCATCTTCAGGAATAAGAGGATGAAACCCTTAATCACATTCCTGCTTGTATTTCTACTAATTGCTCCTCTTCCTGAGACCTGACTTTATGAAATTATGCATGCACACCAAGCAGATGAGTTTCCATAGAAACTCAGGAGCTGAACTTTCATTAGAAAAATCTTTAAAAAAAAAAAATCTTCCAGATAAAAATGCAAATTGCCTGTCAGTGGGTGGCTTTCTGAATTTAGATATAATTTTTTTTCTTTTGTACTGTAGGCAGATTCCAGCTGGACCTACATAGCAACAACATGCAGGCATTGTTTATAGCAAGCCAGACTCCATGGGGAAATGAGAAATTCAGTAGCAAGGAGAAGCTCTCAAGTGCAAATACCTCAGAGAAACAAAAACTCAAGTGCTCAGTGCTACGTCTTCCTGAGGCTTGAGGTTTGCTCAGCCTCCAGCTCTCAAAATGCTTGTGGTTTGCAAGGAGCCATGTGGGGAGGAGGGGAGAGAGGAAATGCAAAACCAGAAACTCTCCTGCACACAGAATGAATGATGTTCAACCTGTCCTTTAAACATCAGCAGCATATTTGTGCCACTTCAGTTAAGCCTTGCTAAAGGGCTGACACCATCTGTCACAGCTCACTCTGGGCAAAGGAGAAGGTCTGTGCTGGGCTGGGGAGTGTTGGCAGACCTGGGCTGGCCAAACCCCAAAACCTTCACTTGGGCTGAGCCTGGAGCCCAGTGCCATGTGCCCACGCTGCGTGGAAGTCCAGGCATGCATGCAGGAAGAGGGCATGGGGCTGTTCCTCATCAGAAGGGGGAAGTAGGATGGTGGCATGCCTGGGAAGGGCCACAGACCTGGGCAGCACTTGGCACCAGCAGCTGTGTGTGTAAGCAAGGAGGAGGTGAAAATCTCAAACTGCTTTAGCAAATGTTTCCTCCAAAAACATAGCAGTTTTTCACTTGTGCAGTATATTGTAGCATCAACGGGAGGCCTTCCCCTGGCTTTGGGGAGCCTGGAATAGCTCTCTCTGTGGATTCACAGATATTTTCTCTGCCAAATGGCAAGCTTGAAAGAGCTGAATACCAAAGAGAAAATTTTCACATGAGCTGTCCTTCCTGGTGGGCATCTGTCCTGGTGGGCACACAGCTGGATGTGCAGAACACAGTGCTCCAGCACAGGCACAGCAAACACTGGGAAGCCATGGCAGGGAAGCCACACCAGGCTGTGGTTCTTGCCCAGCAAGGATGCTGGGGCATGCAAGGGAGCTGTGCTGCACGAGCAGTTTACGACGAGGTGGATTTCACTGCAGCATTGTTGAGAGGCGCGAGATGTCAGCCGGGCAGGGAATTCCCTCCTCGTTGGAGAGAGGATGACAGGCAGCAGCTGCATGGGCTGCTGGCCCCTGAGCCTGCAGGGCCAGCAGCCCTCTGAGAGCACTGAGAGGTTCCATGCTGCTTAGTGTCAGGCTGAGGACAGCGCTGGCTCCCCTGCCACCAGAGAGCACAATCGGCTCTGCTCCATCAGCACAACAGGAAGAGATTTTAGGAAGAGTGGGTTTGTGGTTGAGGACAAACTTTGAGCTAAGATAGCTCCTGCCTATTCTTGGCTCAGCAGCAGATTTGCTGTGGCCACACTACTTGCCCTTTCTATGCCTCATTATCCCTGTCAAGCAGTTGACTCAAATTATAATTGCACAAATTCCTTCCAGTCTGGCATTTCGTGCCTGCAGTTATCTCCAGGCAGCTACCTCCAGGGGAACCAGCCTCTGCCACCAGGGAACCCCCGTGCCACCTATGCCTGCTCTCAGGGGGATTGTAACATTAGACCCTGTTGCCTTGTCGTTTTCCTACATAGAGAGGAACTAAAGAAAAAAACACCCCCACTGCATCTCTAAACGATCAGATTTGATACTGAGTTGATTATTCAGGTCAAGGTTATGGGCAAGAAGGAGGCAGTGAAGTTTTTCATAGCACCGCCAATATTTGATTAAATGGCCGTTTCTTAATTTTTCTCTCAGGGAAATGAATGTGTTTCTGTAGGTATTAGTACTATCACTGGTCTTAAGGATGCTGATGCACTCTGTGTTTAATGGTACTTTTGTAAAAGCAAACAAAATAAACCAGAGGAAAAATATTCATTATTTCTTCAAGCATCACCATTCTTTCATAAGAAATTTACTTGGGTTCTAGTTGTGAGAGATTTCAGGTTTGTTACATCTTTTCATATGCACTAAAGGCAATTAGATTAAAAATTAAGCTAATGCTTTTCCTCGTATATATATGCATCCACCTACTATGTTGTCCCAGGAAAAGCATGAAGTCAGGCAGTCATCTCACCTGCTAGCATTTCCATGGGTGAATGTGGGCAGAGGCCATGCAGAGCTTGGCAGGTGACATGGCAGTGCTGGCTGCTTCTTCCAGAGGCCACACCTGGATGAAACTGGTGGAAGGTTCATCCTGGTTGTGTGCACCTTCAGGAGGAAGCAGAGAAATGCCACGGATATGCTGTGGCCTGCAAGACCATCTGGGCTGGTTGACTGCTGTGTAATTAACAGGGAGCCTGGCTCATTAGGTGCTTTGTGGGTTCAGACACATCCATGAGAGCCCTATAGGAAAACATGTTCTTCCTAACACTTCTTTCATCCTCCCCCTCCCGTTCCTTCCAGATGGTTACACCCACTTGTGTCTTTTCTTACCCTAAGGACAGCTTTTTAAACAAGGTTCCTCCATCCTTCTCTTCCCCCACGCTGCTTTAGGATCTACATTGAAGTGCAGGGGGACAGAGTTATTTCCCATGCTGTTACATACAGCCTGCCCATAGAAGGCTGGAAGGAGACCACATCCCTCTGCCCCCGTTTGTTGAGAAGAAAGATCTCCATGTGGTCAGGATGTAGGAGATGAGAGACTTTACTTCAGCCTCAGCTGGGTGTTGCAGATGTGCAGGAATGAATTCAGATGCTGGCTGTAGACAAACCTATGTATATTTTCTGGGCAAGGAGGGAGGGATGTTTCCAGGGCCCGTAACCTTTCTTCTGTACAGCACCAGTGAACACTCTCCCACTAACACACAGCAGGAGCACTTGCAGAGCTGAATCTGAATATGCTTTAAAAATTCATTTTTACTATTATTTTTTAAAGTATGCATCCCTATCAAAAACCACAGAACTTAACAACTGATCACTTTTATTCTTCAGAAATAGGTGGAGATGCCCCCTCCGTGGGACTCCTGTGCCTGCACTCGTGGGGCAGCTCGGTGGGAGCTTGGAGTGCTTCATTTCTTCCTCCCTTCTGCCCTGCTGTTAACTGCTCCTCACTTGTTTCTTGGCAGGGCCTGGTGCTGAGCAGACTTGGGCGGAGGGAGCTGGCCCAGAAAGTGCTCAGAGATGCCATCCGCATCCAGAGCACCAGCCACACCGCCTGGAACAGCCTTGGAGAGGTCCTGCAAGCTCAGGGGAGAAACGAAGCGGCCATCGAATGTTTCCTTACCGCCCTGGACCTGGAATCCAGCAGCCCTGTCATTCCCTTCACCGTCATACCCAGGGAGCTCTGAAGCTTCTCCCTGCACCTAAGCACTTTCATTGCGTGCACAGACACCAAAACCAAGCAGATAAAGAAAAAAGGAGCCCAGCAGAAAAGTGCCACCTAGAACTGGGCTAAGTAATTCCAGGACGGGGCTCAGGTCTACAGGCTTAGCTTAGACAAGCCAAACTGTAGAAGAATTTGCAACAGGCAGAAACAGAGAATGCCTTTTTCTTCACAGGTGCCTGGCTAACCTCCTGTTCAAATTAATAGCAGGGCTTGTTTCAAAGTGCTGGTTCAAGGTGACTATAGAAAGATTGTGCTAGGGTACAGCTGTTCAAAGCACTTGCACCTTTCAGTTTTCATTGAAAATAAACCCCCACAAGCCCTGAATTAAAGCCCAGACCTGCTCTAAATAGGAGTAAACTCACCAACTAACTTGACCAAGTTGTGTTTAAGTATGTGGCTGTCTCCCCACAGATCTGACAGGACAAGGATGACAGTTGCACCAAATAGACATGCAATACATGTTGTTTACAAAATATTTCATCTATTTTGATTATCCTTTTTCCTGCCTTGCTTTTATATACTGTATATGCTCACTATATTTAGTGTAGCACTTGCCTAGAACAATTTAAAATTAAATTTTCATTTAAATTAAAAATACTATTTTAAAAATAAAGCTGCTATTGCAGTATAATTCACAAAACATAAAGACCAAAGACCAAATCAGTTCACACTTGAACTAGTATTAAAAACACATAAATATCTCCACTTACGTATTTATTTAAAGGCCTTACATGAAGAAACTAATTATAAGCTCTGAGCTTCATTCTTATTAATCACCTATGGCATCAGTTTAGTGAGGAATATAGTGTTGACCAGTGTATAGTGACTGAACTCTGTGCTTTACCACATTACTACTCGTGGCACAAAACATTTTCATACCCAGCTTTTGATGATGCAGAAGAAGGCAGCGGTCTTTTAAGGGAAAGTGTGCTGAACACAGTATGGGTGTATATGAATTTCTTCTTCCTTAAAACTAAATCTTTGGATTGTCCATAGAAATTTCACATTAGAGGTACGGAGCTGAGCCTTCAGTGGCATCATTTTGTGTCTCCTATCAGAAGTAGGAGTGAGGAGGTTCTGATGCACACAGCCTCCCTGTGCTGGCACGGCCAGGGAGGGGACGCAGCTGCACAGCCCCCGCTGAGCTGCTCCTTGGCTCTTTGTGACCTCCCCAGGGCCTTGGCAGCGAGGTGAGGCTAGACTGTGCTGTCACACGAGAGCCAGCCCTGTGCAGACCAGTCCCAAGGTAAAGATGATGCAGCAATTTGCTGCACTTTTCTACCAAAAAAAAAAAGGTTGGGGCTTTGTGCCCATTTTTGTCCAAAGATTTGCGACTATTTCATAAGTAAGTTTGCACTAAAGCACACATTGTACTATAATTCTGTCCAGTATTGTGATCCACAACTAGTTCACTCTGGAAATAATAATATCCTCAGGCAATAAATAAGATAGGGTTGTTTCTTACGGAGCCTGAGGCTCTGGCAGCAGACTTGAAGTCAGCGTTGTTTACAGTTATTTGGAAATCTGCAGGCTAATGGAGAGCTGGGCCCTTGTGCTGCTCCCAGCCCACACCATCAGAGAACTCCCATCCCCAGCCTTCCCTCTGCACCAAGGGAAGCACACTGCTCTCAGGTTCCTCACAGCAGCCTGGTGGACTCAGGCCAATATTTTTATTTTTTTCCCCTTAAATGATGCAGATGCAATTGCCCAGTTTATTTATCTGTTCACTGAGGGATTCCAGATCTGATCTAGGCTGATTTCACTCCATGTGAAAGCAGCCCAGCCATGAAAGGTGCTCAACCCATGAGTCCTTTGGCTTTCCAGTGCCGCACAGGCACCCGAAAGGACTTTCTTAGGCCAGGGGCAGGTTTCCAAGGAGACTGTGTTCCCCAGCCACATTCCTTGTTTGCAATAGCACCAGCAGCAGAGGCAGGAGTAGGTGTTAAAGTACCAGAATTAAAGGAGTTTCATGAAGACAAAACGATGCAGCCGAGACACGTTTTGCTGCGAAGGATGCTCTGGAGTCAGCTCGCTCTGCACTGCAGCGGGGAGAGAGGGACGGGGAGGGGAGAGATGCTGTTGTTGACATAATATGTAAATTGTTACCCAGGTGTTTTAAGCCCTGTTTCACAGTCAGATGCAATCTGACAATAGACTTAAGCAGAGATATATATGGATAGATATTATCTTCTGGTGTTTGTTCTGCTCCATGGTTCCCAGGGTGGGAGCAGAGCTTCTGTGCAAGACACAGAGCAAGAGCCGTCAGCGCTCCGCTCTGCGATGTATATTTGCAAAGCACTGCCATAGCAACTTCTGTGTACTGGGCAGCTATTTCAGCACAAGCTCAGCATCCACCTCTGCCACCGAGGAGCTGCTTTAAGAGGTCTGTAACGTAGCTGGTCTGTGACCTGGCAGGAGGGTGCCTGTTTCCCAGCAGCAGCTGAAAAGCAAACACTCACAGATCCATTCGCTTCTGCAGGCGTAGCTTGCAAACAGCCACCAGCCCATCACATTTGTTGTGATCAGGAAAACTTCATCCTGATGATAATCAGACTTGCCACAGCGCTCATCTTCCTGGAAGAGGGGCAAATGTTCATGAATAGTTTGAGTGCATCAACAAGTGCGATGTTGCCAGGGTGGTCCCATCTTGGATGCATTAATGAGCATTGCTGGCATTGGAATCTCAGTCCTAAAAGCCTCTGCTCCATGTGTGGCAGGGAAGATGTATGTGAGTAAAGGCCATCATCAACAGGAATCTGAGGGCTGTGGTACCCTCTACCAGCTCACCACACCACAGCCCCCGCGACAATTGCAGACGAAGTACTTTGCCTACATTCTGCACTCAATCCTGAGATTTCCTGCATGCTTCTCAGAGATGCAAAGCACCTCTTGGCTGGAAGAGTATTGTATTGGCTTGAAATGCTCTGTACAATGTGGGAAAGAGAATGGTTGTTGCAAACTTACAAGTACTTTGGGGTAAATCCTCCAGCTGTATTTGTTAATCATGCTCATCAAAACAGCAGACTTCCCAAACTTACATGCTTCCTCTCTCACTCAGCATGGATTTTGTTCACACTTCCAGATACAGAAAAACAAAGACAACTGCTTCAGAAAAACCTATGTATTGTAGTATTTATTTAGATAGCAATGTTGATGAATCTGATAGACGTCCCTGAGCTCAGTAATATGCATGGCAGGGAGCATGGCATGCTTAATGCTCAGGGTTTGAGATTTAAGAACAGAAGATTTACATCCCATCTCTCATATGATTATTAGAGATCTTAAGTAATGGAAGTTTGGGGACCAATAACTTTGGGGAACCCATTCTGCAAGTTTTTAGCACTGACTTTAGTCTTAACAGAGTTTTGTCATTCATTCATTTTGAAAGAGGACAATAAAAAGCCCACATCATTGCCTAAAGTATCACGCTCTTGTTCTACCACAAGGTTCTTTTTCCATTTTTTTGGCAGAGTGCATGCAAAAAGAAAAAATAATTACCTTCTATTTTCCTGTTGTGCAGTAAAGAAGTGGTATGTGCCGTTGCCTTTGACCAACAAGGAGGATTGCATATTGTAACAAAAGTGACTCTGCCTCCGGGAGAACAGAAGGAAAAGCCCAACAGGCCAGGGCACAGCTCCCCTCCCTGCTTCCTGCTGTGTGAGGTGTCATTAGCACCCCTGAGCAGTTGGTTGGGAGCATTCCCCAGCTGAGCTCTGCCCACCCGTGTGCTCGTTCCGCACGGGGAGTGCAGCGGAGCTGCGGATCCTGCACGGACCCGGCCGTTTCTATGGGAAACACTCCGTGCTGCTGATTATCACAATGCTTCAGAAGTGCTAATTATCTTTTCTTGGTAATGACTAATAAATCCAAATGGAGAACAGTCCTGGAGGGTGTTTACTTGAAAATTCACTGGCTGGCTACCAAAGCAGGCACAGCGCTGGCTGCTGCAGTTTGAATTACAGTTATTTTGTCCAAAAAATGTTCCATTTTCAGGGAGTCTTGGTAAAGAATGAGTTTGGCTAGTTTGTATTTCTTTTTAATGACAGCAGAGTGGGAAACAATCCTTTGTAGTGAGGAGACATCACTGCCATGATCATTTTTCAACCAAACTAACAGAGATTTGATAGTTGCAGTTCAGCCTACAAGAGGGAGGCTTCCCAAAGCAACCGTGCTGCAGCAATAATTCCCTCTGACTCAGTTGTATTACAGGCATATTTGACAATCATGCGATGGGCATGTGGAGCTGAGATGCCTCTCCCTCCTTATTTGGCTAAGGGGAGCTGCTTTGTGCCCAGAGGGACAGCTGTGGCACACATCTGGGTGCCTGTCAGTGCTGCCCTGGCGCCTGCAGGGTGGCTGCTACCACCAGCCCAGTGGGTCTTGTACCCTCTCTGCATCACACAGACATTTAACATTCCCTTTCTGTTTAAATGGGAAGAAAATAAGCCTTTTTGCCCCTCTTTTTTGCTGGAAGGCACTCCAGTTGGTCTGGGAGCTCCACCTTTATTAAGTAATCACTTCTTCCCTTACAGAGAACCAAGTTATTACCAAGTAACCCGTCACTTGTGCTGGCTCAGTGACCCTCAGACTAAGCCTGGCTCCAAGGGAAGGTTTCCTTGCTGCTGAGTTGTTGTTCAGTGCTGCAGGATATCAGTGCATGATCAGACAGATTGTTGTTTTCCCAGGTTGTTTTCCCAGAAATGGAAAGCTAAATCGCCTATCAGTCAGTGATGCTGGCAGGAGGGGAGGTAACCACTGACCCAGCAGTTGCCATGATGGGTCCTCCAACTTTGCTTCTCATGAACTGGCTTGTGCCTGCAGCTCCAGCAGACCAAGGCAGGTTCCCAGGATCCTAAAAGATCCAGCTCGTTTTCCCACAGAAGCACATGCCAGTCAGTGGCTTAAACAACTGTTGGGGATGGAAAATTGCACCATTGCATTGATGATAGAAGTAAAGAACCTCCCTGAGCCAGTGCACAGAGAGGTGCTCAGCCTTTGCACATCCAAGCATGTCCTACATGCCACTCTGATACTGCTGTCACGGGTGTCAGAATCAGCTTTCCATGTAACTTAACTTCTTTTGTCATTGTATGATATTTCTACCAAATTTAATAAAATTGACCCTGTGAAAAATGAAAAATGCTCCTTATATTTCCTGCTGATTTTATTCATGCCACAGATGCTTCAAGCATGATGAAATGTCCAGTTGTTATATTAACTGGAACCCAGTGTGCCTAGGAGTTACCAGTTGCAAAGGGTATTTTGGCCTACATCCTGTAGTTCATGGGAAAAACGAGAGTGAGCATGCAAGCAGCATGCCTTTAGAGAGGAACAGAGCCAGGAAAATGGAGCAATGTAGCTTCAGATGTTTGGATTTGTGGAGATTTAAGCAAGCATCATGCTTTTCTTGTGCTTCATCCAGTAAAAATAAACAAAGGTAGTGTGAGAAACTCTAACATCGAGGTAATATGCAAATACTATGCTGTCAAGTTTAGGGACTTACCTTACTTTGGCCACAATGCCATTAATCATCTTTTTTTGCTACAAACAGTTACTCCTGTGGTTATTTGTAAATAAAATGTCTCCATTCAAGAGCTTCCAGAGCATTCTGTGCATTTACGCATTCATCTTTTTGGGTAGGTTTTAAGAGGGCCTGCTGAAAAAGCCTATCCCTTAGCTTCATACTCAAATGAGATTAAGAATGAGGTTTTTGAAGAACATTTCTTCATAACTGTGGCTGCTTTGGTTTATGAGTGTACTCAGCATAACTCAGGCAGAATGAGGTTCCTCTGTGGTGAAATAACATTTAAGTCCTTCAGTTGCTCATACGGTCTTAAAAATTGAAAATTGAAGTGAATAAAATACTGGCTCTGGAGGGAGCAAAACACTGGTACGGGGGAGGGAGGGAGGTTTCCATGTCCCCTCCAAGCAGGAGCTCAGCTGGAAGCTTGCAAAAGCCCCAGCAAAATCTGGAGAATTTCATTGTTCAGTGTCCTCTGAGGGAGACCACTCATCTTTGCTGGTACCTAATGCTGGTGCATTGCCTGGTACCCTCTCTGCATGACACAGACATTTAACATTCCCTTTCTGTTTAAATGGGAAGAAAATAAGCCTTTTTGCCCCTCTTTTTTGCTGGAAGGCACTCCAGTTGGTTTGGGAGCTCCACCTTTATTAAATAATCACTTCTTCCCTTGCAGAGAACCAAGTTGCATTTCAGTGATAATTTTGACATGATAATCTTGAAAGGTCATTAAGAATAGTTTAATAAGTTTTAATATTTTATTATATATTTTATCTAATTTTAATAATTTATTCATACCTCCACTTCTTTCTGCACCAGAATGTTCAGATACATATAATATATTCCTGCTTCATGTGAGGTCCAGATATTTAGCAGTTCCTGATATTTAGCAGTCCCATAAGTTTCCCAAGGGAAGAGATGAGAAGCATTGCTGCTTCCCAGATGCTCTCTTCCATGACAGTCTCAGGCAATCAGATTTTTGTGGAGTCACCAAAGCACCAACGTTTTCTTTGTCTTTAACCACATCCCTCAGGAAACGTCACATCCTAGTTAGACGTGCCTGAACCAGTCTTTGCAACAAAGGAAAAAGAACCTCCTGCTCTTTAAAGACTGGTGGTAGAGAAAATAGACTTGGGCAACACTGGCTTATTGCGTTGCCAGTAGCAGCCACGAGAGCATTTAAGTGAGCTGTGGCTGTCAAGGCAGTTTCCTGTGCTGTGTTGTCTCCAAAACAAAGAGCAGCATCTCACAGCCAAAACATCCCTGCAGATCCACCAGCTGAAGGGCAAGATCCAAGGGCTTTCTCAGTGCTCCAACTTAAGCACGTGTTAAACAATGGAGGGAAAAAATCCTTGCGGGTCATTGCCCTGAGTGTCAGAGCTGCAACTTTCAGGTCTGATTCCATTTCGAACTGATGGAGCTGCTGTGATCATCTGGCTAATGGAGGAGGAGAAGCAGGTAGGCAGAACAGCTGAATTTAATACAGCAAAAGTGGCAAGTATTGCATCATGGCCTAAAAAAGCAGAAGAGCAATAAAAACTGTAAAACAGGAGATCTTTTCCTTACTGAGGAGCTCTCACAGAGGCAAAGCCCAGCTTCACCAGATTTTCTGACAGAAACGTGCAAAAACCTCAGTCTGTGAGAATAAGAGTAGATGCCAGGCAGCCTCCTGACTGCAGAGACCTCTCTGAATCTCAGTTCTGCACCTACCCTGCACCGGAGACCCCGGTCCAGCCAGAGAGCACAGCACCCAGAGCCCTCCCCGGCATGCTTTGGGCAAATGCCACTCCTGTGCCTGCCATACAGCATGGTCCTCAAAGAAAGGCTTCATTACATTATTCATGACAAGTCAGACATCTTTTTTTATAATGCAGTTGTTTATGATATTGTAATTCTGTCTGGAAACCAGGACGTCTGTGAATGAATCAGCAATAATTATCCCTGTGTTTTGTTGTCCAGTGAGAGGGGCTGACACGCAGCTGGGTTTGCAGTGCTGGGTACTGTTTCAAAAGGATAGGAGTTAAGGATATAGCGATTTTCTGGTCAGTGGAGGTTAGAGGTGATTTTGTGCCCAGTGTAAATGGCATTGTCTGGCAGAGACAATTAGCAAATGAAGCGTTGCCTCACCAGAGGCTTTGCAGCCTCTGAGTCTCTTCTTCCAGCCTGACAACAAACAGAAATTTGAGATGGTATCTCGGGTTTCCAAAACAGGAAGCTGCTAAATCCAGCAAGAGAGCAATTCATTTCCCACTTATAATGATGCTGCTTTTAAATCCCCTTGGAGGATACTGAAGTGTTTTCCGAAGGGTAGCAAGGGAGGTATTTCATCCCCATTTTTCACCAGATGAAAGACCAACTCTGCCAGGAGTGGAGCTGGGAGAGGGGTTTGTTTCCCTGTGCAGAACTGGGTGCTTTGCTGTGACTCAGGCTCTGTTCCTTTCTGCAGGCTGCCTCCCACCCCTGACTCCCATGCCCGTGTCACAGCACGGCACAGCCCTCCTTCAAACCCCTTCTTCTTTCAAGATCTTTTCTGTGGAGGAGGAGTTAATGGAAGTTTCCACTCACTTGTGATATTAATGCACTATAAATGACTTCTACAATTCATCAGAGTGGCCCACATCAGGCACAGGCTGGTGCAATTACAAGGTACAGAAATGTGCCTTGGACACCAGGCTCCTTCTGGACAAGTGGTCCAGGTCTGGCCTTGGAGTAGTGCTGTGCCAAGGGGATGAGTTATCACAGCCAAAGCTTTTATCTTTTTTTTATTTTCTCTGTTCTCCCATCATCCCCTCTTGGGTACTTGCAAAGTCCTTTCTAATCAGCTGGCTAACAGAGAAGTAATAAGCTGAAAAAAATTTAAATTATTTCAAGCTACATTCCTAAGAAAAACTTCAGAGATTTTCACTAAATAAAGAGCTTTAAAAAGCTTCCAATTAAACAAAACATTGTTCTGACAGGACTCCTCAAGCAGTATCTTCAGTAATTGAGATTTATATGACCAGAAGTTTTGAGAGAATTGCCAGAAGGGAGAGCATTTTGAAACAAAACTTCAAGATGTTTAATCCTGAAACAATCGACACAGAACATTTTTCTTTTTGTCTTCCAGCCAAAAACTACTCATCAAAATTATCTCAAGTTCTAGATGTGGCTTCAGTTTTCTGATATTTTACTTTTCAGCCAGTGCCGTGCTTGCAAGAGTTCAGCAGTGTTTTCCAGTTCCACTTTTTGTTCTCCTGCATGTCTAACGCTGGAGTTAGACACCACAGTGTGAAAATGTTCTCAAGTGCTTGTGCACAACGTGGCCAAACACTGCATCCACAGCCCAGCAGGCACAGGTGGTTTCCTGGAGAACAGGACCAGCTGCTGAGTAAACATCACACACACCTGTGCACACAAGCTGGGATTGGCCCCACTGAAATAAATAGAGACCAGCCCCGAGCAGTTTTGGAAATCACACCTCTGCAGTGCCAGTGATGGTGATTAAAATCTGCAGCTGGCTTTTTCTGGGTAGAAATTGGTTCTTAAATAGTCTGGGTCCTGCTGCCAAAACAAGTGCACTTCCACATGTAGCAAAGCACAGCCGAGCTCTGTGGGTGCAGCACAAAGTGCAGTTGGAATTTCATATAAAGACATTTCTGTGCACACCTGCTTCCATCTCACCTCTCTTGGTCACTACCTACTGCTCAACAGCAGCCTACTATAGAAATTTTCAGAAATTTTCAATTTTGTGTGATCCCCAGGAATTTTCCATGGGATGTCTAGATCTGTAAGATGCACTAACACAAATTCCTGCATGGAATATGACCTTTCCACAAAGGACATGTTCAGGGTCTTGTACTAGTTGGCCACAGACACCCCTGGGATCTGTAGCTCACAGCCTGAAGACTGGGGACTTGGAACTTTTCTCTGAGATTCTATTAGAGCTTCTTAATTAAAAGACCTCTTTGGGGACCTGAATTGAATTGGAAACCATGGTGATCACTTAGGTCAATCACACACAGAGATGATTGCATTTGGGAGAGTGAGGTGGAAGATAGGAATGTGTACATGTTGAAGAGCTTTAAGGGAAAAAAAAAAAAAAAAAAAAAGAAACCCCCCGAACATCTGTAAAAAAGAGAAGCATGAATAATTTGTAATTAAACAGAGGATTTGTCATATAGGGCTCACCATTCACTCCTGATTTAGAGACTCACAGCTGTCTGTCTTACTGCATTGAAAAGTGTCTTCAACTTTTATCTCTCTGAACATTTGATCAATGGATTTGACAGCATTCATTTTCTCAAACCTGTGTATGCACATTTTCACTCATGTCAATAACTGTACCAGGAAAACCAAAAAGCTGAGAGCTGCGCTTCTGTCATCCCACATGAAAGAAACATGTTACCAACCTACTGCAAAACAAGAAATTTTCATCTTCATCCAGTGGGTCCTGTAACTTCAATATGCAAAATGTATAAAGAAATGTCAATATCCAGCAAGTGGTTTTGTTCAAAAGTTGAATTTCACAGTTATAGTTAGAAAACACTCATTTGTAACCAGATCATGTTAGTAAGATTATCAGTTATGTCAGTAAGAACATAACTAAAACAAAGTTATGTTTTTTTTCAACTTACAAGTCATTGTACTATAGCTCCAGGACAATGGAGTTGCTCTCAAAATCGGAGCAGTTTTGGTTTCACTAGAAAGAACTGTTTTAAAATTCACTGGCTTTTCTTACAGAAAAGGACAGCATACCTCTCATTGACTTTAGCATCACCTTCTCCCTTTGCTCCTAGAGTAGAAAAACCTAAATAGTTACAAGGGATGTTCCTCTTGTAAGTCTCCAGCAGAAATATGTAACCTTGCTTCACTTGTCTTTGCAAATTAGCGTGTTTAGATCAGGACCTGTTATAGACTTGACACTTCAGTTGTTCAGCCCTTGTGTGAAATGCTTTGTATTGCTCTTGAGATAGGGGTAACCTCTTGTAACCTCCAGCAATAAAGAAAACTCTTCATGTAATTCCTGGGAGGCTGAAGGCTGTTGATTCATAATCTATCTTGCATTAGCAGTTGCTTACAAGCTGCTTCCTTTTCTAAGAGCACAGAGGCTGCAGGAGTTCAGATCTCCCTCTCTCCATCCCATTGATTCCTCCCCCTGCCACCTTCCAGGTCTCCTGCTAACTTTGCAGGCAGTATCTGCAACACCTTCCACATCCACGCTCCTTCCCCTGCCAGCTGCTGATATGCAGAAGCAGAAAGCATTTCTTCTTTTTTTTAATTTTTTTTTTTTTTTTTTTTTTTTTTTTTTACTTATTTCTTACTCCACAGTTAACTAACTGCAAGACTCAGATGTGCTGCCAGCTGGAGCAAACATATCTTTGGGACTAACCTGCAGCCCACCCTGATGCTTTTGCACTCATTTCCAGGACTTCCAACCTGTAAGGAGGCTGGAGTTTCAGTCAGGTTACCATTGCTTGCCAGCTCATTTCAGAATGCCATGGCTTGTATGATAGGTGCAATTATTCCAAGTAGCCTTGTGCTGGAGATTTCCCCTCAAGGCCCAAGTTTTATTTGATTTGTATTAATATCACCTGGAAGCTCCCAGTGGAAGTGAGGAATCTTTGTTCTCTACTGGCTTAGCCTGCAGGGTTGTAATTATGGCTGATATAAGGATGGTGCAGCATGAACACCATGAGAGGCATTCTCACAGCAAGGGTAGGAGCAACTTTGTGCCACAGAAGCAGGATCAAACCCCAAACCACAACAGGATTTAAGGAATAACAGATTTGCTCCAACACACAACAGCATCCCCACCTGCTTTCAGTTCCATAGTTTGTCCCTGAAATAAGGCTGCAGACTAAAAACCCACTGAGCCAAATTTTTCCATTGCCTTATTCCTTAGTCCCATATGTGTGTGCAGTCAGGAACATGATGGCAGGTGAGTCACCCTGGTAGGCATCTGCAACAGCTTCTCCTCACTTACCTGGGAGCTCCACCACTGTGGAAGATGGGCCACAGAATGGGTCAGCAGTCAGGTTACCAAGATCACTTGAAGTTTCAGTGACTAATTGCTTCTTTTATCACAAAAACACTATGTAAAGCCTCAGTGGAGCTTTGGCACTGAAAGCACCTACAGGTGCAGCTCTCTGCACAGCCAGCTTCCTGCAGCCAAGCACTCCTGTGTGGGTTACTCTGCACCAGCCTCCTCTCACAGACACATCCTGGTTGTGCTGCTTGAGAATTACTAAAGTTGCCATGTTCCTGCTAGCAGCCTTCCTGACAGAAACACGTGCATGTTGAGCATTGTTTTTCTAACTGTAGCAGACCTTTTGCCAAAAAAGTTAGTCTGATATTTTCCTTCATCCCCATTTGCTGTAGGAGAAATATTTTCCACAGCAGAATGTTGGCCACTGCGCCCAGTAGACAAATGCTGATAAAGGCTATTCAGAGAAGCCTTCCACTTGCAATTAACATTTGCCCATGGAAACCAAAGCCCTGTTATTATTTTCCTTTTCCTCCTCTGAGGGAGTTTAGCCCTGTATTGCCTAGTTTTGCTTTCAAAAGTCTTTGAACAGGGAAGTGTATGAACACACCCATTCTCTTCTCTGCATGGACACAGGAGTGCAGAACGAGACCTCACTTTTTGTTGCCAATACAATTAGTATGTTTATAGGAAACTTGTAAGCTGTACCTTAATTTTCAAATCTGAAGCATGTTTTCACACAACACAGAGATAACATTTCAAAATAAAGCAAGGGCATTAACAAACAGCACCAGGAAATTCACAAAGGTTAAGTGATTTTCTACAGAGTAACTCATTCTCCTAATGAGTTTGGTGCAGACAATGCTCTCTGCAAGCAGTTACTGCGTATGGATCTTTAATTTGTGTGTTTATATAATTCATGGTAGTGCAAAATAAATTTCTATGTAAAGTGTCCTAATAGGTCAAGTGAGGCTAAAATATTCTTCCAGAGTTTGTTCATTACAATATGCCCTGGCACAGAGTCCAGAGGGAGAGGAAGCCATTAAACATTAAGCAAAACAATTGCTGTCATCCTCCAGAGGGACTGGCTTTGTAAATGCTTATGTTAATGCTGTACAAAAGAGTTGAGTATTCTGGTCAAATTAGAATGGTAAAAGAAGGTAAGCACCTTGTCCTCAGTTTTGTGAGATTTGGTTGGATAGCAACCAATATTTGGATCTATGTCCTAGAAGAGCAGAGCTCATCCTCTCCTAGCCATGGACTGGGCACTCCTAAGAGTTAATTGATACCAACAAGCAGAGAAGACCAAAACAAAACAAAACAAACAACAAAAAAACAAACAAAAAACAAAAACTAAAAAAAAAAAACTAAAAAAAAAAATCCTGACTTTTCCAGTGTTTTCTATCCTCAAAGCTGAAACTCTCCCCTGCGTGTGTTTTCAATTTAACTAAAATAGATTGCTGTGTGTAAACAGCCATTCTATCTGCATCATTCATATTTGATGGACTAGTCAGTACAACAGATACTTTTATCCATCCTGTAAGTGATGAGAAACTAGACACTTCAGTGTCCTGTGCTCCTCTCAGTTAACATGAGTGGCAGCAGCTGTTATTCCAGGCTCCCTAACATGTAACGTTTGATGTAGAGACAGGAAAATTGCAGATATATTTAGTGGAATTGGATATAACAAGAGTAACATCCATGATCCAACGCTCCCAGGACAATATGCAGGAAAGCTCTGGCCATGTTTGTTAACAGCAGCCCAGACTCTGGTGTTCTTGAACTTCAGAGGCTCAAGAATAATAGTATTCTTACCAGGTTAACCAGTTACTTGCAGGGAAGGTAGGGCATGGTTTCAAGAACACCACTGCCAGAAACTGTAAAGTATATTCCAAGTAGATGAGCTTGTGTTTTAAATTATATTCTGCACATACAACTTTACATGCCTGTAAGAAGCAGGTAAGCAGACTTTTAAATCCATTAGAAACCAAGAGGAAGTGTTACCATGTTCTGTTTGGGAGAGATGAGGGTAGATGGTTGACAAGGGAACAAATGCAGCATCCCAGAAACAGCACAAAAAGGAAGGAGATCCTTCTTTGAGCAGATATGTGAAGGCAGGAACTCCTGGCCCAGCTCACACAAGGGTGTGTTGGTGGTGGCAGTGAAATACCAGAAATTCCTGTTAAAAATGAAACCAAGCTTCTTTCAGTGAGGGTGGTCAAGCACATGAATGGGCTCCCCAGGGGGAAACAGACAAAACCCCTCCAGATCAGCAACCTGTTTCCAGACATAAAATCTCTACCATGCTGTGATTCTGTGAAAGGGAAGCTCACCAAGGAAGACCATGTGTAAAAAATTATGGTGGTAGCGTTTGGCAACAGTTTTTGGAGGAACCACGTGGATATACCAAAAGAAAATACTTCATTTTCCTTTGTTCCAGCTGGCATATCCACCCCTGCTGCATACACACCTCCTGCTAGCACAGAGGGAGAGAGGAGATGAAAAGGCAGTCCCGTGGCCAGAGTTTCAGAGGTCTCAGACCTGGAAAGAGCAGATGACAGGAAGATCTTTCACGTGCTTTAGGACATATTCCAGGGGAGCTCACTAGACCTCTTGCCAGCTGGCATTTTAGAGACTTGCCCTGCAGACTGAGGGGTTAAAATCTCCTAATTGCAGTTGATCCGTTTGTGGCCGCACTGGAGAGGGCAGCTGCAGCCCAGCTTTGGAATCTCTGCTCTGAAGCCAATAGAAAGGAAATGGTGACTTCTGTCTTCTCTGGGAAGGAGCTGGAGAAGGTCTGTGCAAAAGCCATTTTAATATTAAGCCAAAGGTCCAAGAAGCATCAGACAAACAGCTCTTTTTTTTTCCAAATAAAGAGTCAGTAACTACATGGATATACAGTTTTCTCCTCTCTGTTTAGCCAGGCTGGCCCTTCCTTATTCCTGAGGGACCACAGTCATTTCTTGGGCATGTTTTTATGTTTGCAGAGAGACAGGCACAGGAGATGGCATGTGCCCACTTGTGGGTTTATGGCACAGGGCCTGTGCACAGAGCAGAGCTGCAGCACCCAGGCTGCAGGGTTGGCTCCATGCAAACCCAGGCTCTGCAGGGCTCTGCAGGGCTCTGCAGCCTCTGTGCTGGCACTGTGACATGCCTATAGTGAAGGTGGGAAGATCTCTTCTCTCTGTTACTAAGAATATAGGCAGGGAAACATTACCCTGCAAATTGCTTTAATATGCATCACACTGCCACATTTACTTTATGACTCTATTTGCACCCTGTGTGTCGGTTCAGCTCATGCCCACTGCTGCTGCCAAGCTCCTGCAGCTATTCCCTTTTCCCTCACATGCCCTGGAGAAACAGCAGAGCAGAACACAAGAAGGATTTCCATGCTGAAAGGCAGGGATGGGGCTCACTTCCTACCCCACAGCTCTGCTTGGATCCACCAACAGGAGGCCATAAAGCAGGGAAAACTGTTCAGGGGGCATGAGGAAAAACTGAGTGACTCAGAGCTGTGGGCAGGTGGAGAATGCAGAAGCAGGTTCAACTTCAGATGCACTCAGCCCAAGTTTGCAACACAATCCACGAGATGTGAGCAGCAGAGCCCTACCTTGGAGGAGTTTCCCTTTGCTTATGAAGTGACTCACTGGCTCAGGGGAACAAGGCAATGTGGGTGACAGACATGCTACCAAGGTGACCTGCAGCTGGTACAGAAACAGAGAGAGAGAGAAGTGAAAGCTCTGGCTCCTCCCCATCATTTGGTGGATGAAAGGCTGGACATGACCTGGCAATGTGTGCTGGTAGTCCAGAAAGCCAGCTGTATCCTGGGCTTCATCAAAATCAGTGTGGGCAGCGGGACAAAAGAGGTGATTGTGCCCCTCTGCTCTGCTCTGGTGAGAGCCCACCTGGAGGGCCTGGGACCCCCAACACAAGAAAGATGTTGACCCATCAGAACAAGTCCAGAGAAGGGCCACAAAGATGCTCAGAGGGCTGGAGCACCTCTCCTATGAAAAAAGGCTGAGAGAGTTAGGGTTGTTCAGCCTGGAGAAGAGAAGGCTCTAGGGAGACCTCAGAGCACCTCCCAGGGTACAAAAGAGCTGGAGGGACACTTTTTACAAGGGCACAGAGTAATAGGACAAAGGGAATGGCTTTAACCTGAAAGAGAGGTAGGGTTAGATTAGATATAAGGAAAAAGGTTATTTACAATGAGGGTGGTAAAATGCTGAACACGTTGCCCAGAGAGGTTGTGGATGCCCCATCCCTGGAAACATTCAAGGTCAGGCTGAAGGGGCTTTGATCAACCTGATTCAGTTGAAGATGTCCCTGCTCCCTGCAGGAGGGGTTGGACTAGATGACTTTTAAATGTCCCTATCAACCCAAACTGTTCTATGGTTCTATAATCTCCACATGCAAAAGTCTGCCATAAATAAAGGCACAGGGAGAAGGAGTTTTCCTTTCTCTGTACCTTGTCACCTCAGATGAGAAGTACAGCTGGTTACGCATCTGACCTGTTTATTCTGCTGTGCACTGCAGCTGGCTGCAGGAGGGGGAGCACATCCTTACAATTTAATGCTGTTCCCATGCTAATAAAGATAAATATTCCTTTTGGGGGCTGTGGACAAAGACAAGACCCTGCTATGCCTCCCTCCTATGAGTACCTAAAGCCCTAAAATTTGAACATTTGGGAATTTGCATATATTCCTTATCTTAAACTATTGCTTAGCAACAGACTTTAGCCAAGGGCATGTTTGTGCAACTGTGAGGCATATCCCTATCTGCTGAGTGCAAAGCAATAAACACACCTTTCCAAATTATCTCTGCTAGGATCACACATGTAGCAGATGATCAAACCCAGCAGAAGGATGTCTGCTGCATAGGCTCTCGGCGTTTTTGCAATGCTGATGAAGTGATCTCGACCTGGGTGAATCAAAGCCTTTTCACTGCAGGAAAGGTGTCTCTGCATACCAAGTAGGTTGTGGATGGAGGAGCACCCAGCAGGGCTCGGTGTGATGCAGTTCTGTGGCTGCTCCTCCCACGTGGAGAGGAGTGCTGTGTTTATCCAGAGAGCCTTAGGTGTTCCCCTGACACATTGCTCCACGTGCACATACTGATGAACAGCCCTGTTTTGGAAAAAAGCCCCACACAATCTTATAGATGATTCCTAGATACCATCTTGGTATCTATCAACCCACTATTTTATCAAGCACTTAATAAGAACAAAGCTTAACCCCAGTATTGTACCTCAAACTGGGTTGTACCTGACAGGCCAAAGTTTTACTCCCCAGTTATCTCACACAGGAATTTTTTCCCTTCCCACCACCAGGCTGTACTTTGCCACAGTGAGCCACAGTGCAGTGCAGCACACATCTGTATGATAACTGGGCCTGGAAATACATGTGAGCACACGGGTCCTTCTCTCCTCCTCACACCTTGAGCCCCAGCAGCTGGTGCCTGCTTTGGAGAAAGCTCCCCTGGAGAGCTCACAGCAGCTTTCTGCACCTAAAAGAGCCTTTCCTTGGCTGTTAGGGAGATGAATTTCACTTCATGTCTGGACTCAGGGGAGAAGAATCACTTTCCTGCTTAGCAGAGAGGTGGGATGCATTGAATAAAGGGGGCGTAGCAGCTGTGAAGAACCCCAGATTGGTGGGAGGAGGCTGCAGCCCCTCCTCTCACATGCTCTGTGGAAACGTGGGTGCTCCTCTAGCACATCAGAGCACAGCAATCCACACTTAGCTCTGTGCATGCCCTGCTCCTGTGTGCCAGCAGCACAGCAGCACGAGTGCCTCCCAAGAGGGGCAGTCTGAGGAGCAGAGGCAGGCTGCTTGCAGGTTCTCCCCCCAGCTGCACAGCAGCTGCTGAGCTGTGTTTTATGATGTTATAAGAGCTCACATTGTCACTCGAAGGGCTTGGGGAGGCAGAAGGCAACCTTACATGATCCTTATGTCAGACACAGCCTATAAAACCATCATTAAGGCAAAGGCCAAGCACACTGATGCTCCAGCTGCTGCAGTGCTCCCTACTTCCAAAGGCACAATAAAACTCTTAATTGCCCACACAGAGATACAGCAAAGGAAGAGAAGACCTTCAGACTGAAGGAAATATGAAGCACTTAACAATGATCAGCAGACAGCAAGTTAAGGAAGTCCCTGTGGACAGACCTGTTGTAAAGAGTATCAAGCAGTGCAGTCTCAGTGCTGACTTAAAACTGAGAAGTATACCAGACCTGTGGCAGTTTTTGAGCTTTTAAACCAGGTTTTAACAATACATTTGAAATCCTTCATAAGTCATAAACATTTGGAGCAAAAGCTGCAGTCAGGTCTACATCATGTTAAGACAAGCTCACATTAATGGCCACACTGGCAAGAAGGAAATCAGTGCTCAGTGCTGGACACCTGCATCTCACACTGGAGTCAAGACTTGTGCATCCTCCAGCTTCACTCATTTTCTCACCACTTCAAAGGAGAAGTGAAGGAACATAGGGAAACAAAAGAGGAGAAAGAGCAGGAGCCTCTGTTAGCTCTCACTCACTGTACCCTATGGCTCAGAAGGCAGATTTGGTCAAGTTCTCAAAACTTTCCCTCTATGCTGCTCAGTCTGCCAAGTCCAAGTACATCCCTGCTGGGGGCCATCAAGGAGAGGCAGCCCTGTTCCAGCAGCATCAAGCCACTTTTGTCAGGGCTCCACGAGCAGCAGGAGCACAGGGGATTAAAATCCTTTCTGAAATTCTGACGACAAGAGGAAACACAGCTCTCCCATTATCTTCCTGCAGATAAATATTTGAAAGCAACTATAAAGAAAACTCAGCCATGCATCCCCTGCTACCTACCCTACGTCAGCACAATGGGAGCCACCTTCAGACAAACAGCAACACAAGGAGGTTCATTGTACCAAGCTCAGAGGCATCAATCTCTTATCAATTTCTACTCAACACTGTTTTACAGAGGTATCCATTTATTTTAAACCCATCAAAGGATGTATTTTCACTACACACTGGGAACACCAGTATCAAAGACCACGAGGGCTGTTTGCAGAGGGGAGATGAGGGAACAGCAGAAGCACCTCACCCACTCCAAGGGGAACCCCAGGGTTACAGCAGCAGAAAACATAATTGGTGGCAACGAAGCTGCATATCAGGTTGCAGGTTTGAGTTATTCATCCGTCTTTTCCTTCCATTCAGGGAGGGAGAGCACAGTGTAACCACTTCTCGCAGACACTCATTAAATCAGGCACGGCGGATCCTTTCACAGGGAGGTAACCCGAGAGCAAAGGCCAGCCCTTAACCTGGCACAAGTCAAGAGCTGTCTTCAGCTGACAGTAGCTGAAGTGCTGGTGGCAACACACAAGCACGGACGCTTCTTGACTTCTCCACCCTGGGGCAAGCAGGTTGGAGGGAGGGAGCAGCTTCAGAACTGGGATCTTAGGAGCTTTCCTAGAAAATAAAGTGAAGGCCAAGGACACTTATCAGGAAGGACAGCATCTCCCTGGGCCATTGAATGTGCCACCAAGCAGCAGCAGGGCTCTTGCTGACTCTGATGTTAGCACCCTGCTGACCACAGGGGGAACACACCTAATTAACAGTGCTGCAATCAGGGAAAGGACCAGCCTGTCTTCAGCGTTCTCAATTTCATTTTCTGGGCTAGCATTTCTGAATGCCTCTTAAAAGAGCTCCCAGGTTTTTCATCTACTAGAAGAGCAAAAGATCTCCCAAGTAGATGTGTCCTAACAGCAGTTGTTTGGCAGGGCTGGCAGTAAAGCAAGTCAGGAAACCTTTGCACTTCCCAACACTAAGGAGTGGCAAACAGTTTGTAGGCACAACCAGACTCTTCTACATACACTTTGTCCCAGTCATTTACATGGAGCACAAAGGAATCTGTTACTTGCAGGGACTGCCAAAAAAGGTAGTCTCAGGCTGTCTCCCTATTACAAGTGCTCACAACACAGGAGATGGCTGCCTAAGCTGTCCTCTTCTTTTGGGAGCAAGTTTCTCCCAACCTCTACAAGAGAAATGACCTTTAGATTTATTCAAATTTCAAGACAGTCCAAAGTCTGATTCAGGATTGGATTCACCCTGAACTAGATGCTGTAAAGCCACAAGGATCTTTCTCTCAGTGTTTACAGCCTAAGCAGATAATGCCTGGGCTTGCTAACAGAGAATGAGAATGCAATTAGTCCATAGATCAGCACCAGGGCACAGGGGGCTGAAATACAAACTGCATTTCTTTAACACCAACACAGAACTGGAGGCAGCACACAGAGCCCAGCAGCAAGTCCCATCCCTTTCCCTTTTAGGACCACCACACTGCAGAACAGAAGTGGTCAACCACACTACTGCCAGGATCTAAAATGGTTCCCATGTGCTAAGTACAGTAAACCACTCTGGTTTATCTCATAGCCTTTGCTTGTGTTGCTGATTACCAGAGCCAATTACATCACTACAAATACTTCATGGGATCCAAAGACATTCTTCATCCCAGGGACAAGAACATACCAGTCCCACCTCATGTTGGGGGAACGTCTGCTCAGGATTGCTTCAACCCTTCTGAAGCCTTCCTGTAGCAAGAAATACCAGAAGTTATTAAAGCTTTCTGCTTTGATGTGTCACAATGAAAGTGATTTATGATATTTGATAAGAGTGTTTCTCCCACCCCCATATTTCTTCATTTGGCCTTGCTCTCTTTCGAGGCAGGTCACACCCATCTGCCCCACCTTCCTTCTCCTGTCTCTTTCCATATGGAACATCAGTGACACACAACAGTATCTCTTTTCCTTTGGGTTTATCAGAGGAACCCACCTCCTCTCCTGGCTAGGTAGAAGGCAGCACACCAGCCAAGAGAAACTCTACAGGGAAGAAGATTTAGGAGAGCTGTGAGAGAGAAATGAAATGAAGGGGAAGTGTTTCTGTGTTGCTGTAACTTGTTCACAGGGGTTCCCTGTGCAGGATGACAACTCCTGGCTAAAGGAGACACCCAAGGAAGCACCTAAGGAAACACCTAAGGGAACACCACCCTCCAGATGGTGGCCTGGGCACATGGCCTCAGCATCCACGCTTCCTTTCTTTCCATTTCACCCAGAGTACCAGGCTGACCCTTTTCACTGCTACTGAGGAAACTGTGCCACCAGAGAAGGATGTGAAGCATCAGCTGAAACAGGAAGGGATTTTCTCTCTGTCAGCAGCTGGAGAGAAGATCCCTGGCACAGTACATCAGCACGGCACAGGTGCTGCTAACACCAGTCAGCAGGTGAGGCAGTCATACACAGGGCACCAAAGCCACCTTGCAGATTCCACTGCCAAATTAAGAGTAGAGAGTTTGACTGTCTTTTAAAAGCAGTTCAGTGTTCCCTGAGTGAGTCTGAGCCACAGCATTGTGTAGAAAGCTTTTCCTGCCTGAGGATCACCAAGAACCACATAAATAAAACACCTTCAGGAAGGTTCTTGCTTGCTTTGGCTTGTCATTGGCAAACACATACCCTGCATCACCAATCCCTCTCTGTTAATGTAAAGTTTTCCAAGACTTTGCTCAGCTTCCTGGAGAGGAGAACTACACTGATGTAACATTTTGTAATTTCAAAAGCTTATTCTACAGTTTCCCTTGTCTATGTCCAACTTCACTTAGGACCCAGTTTATTTATTTCACTCACCTAAGCAGAAATCTAAAACCTACACTGGGAACACGGCACGCTGCATCAATGTATGAACAATGCATTCTTCATTTTAGGACTCCTTCAAGAAAATTATTAAAAACAAAACAAAACAACAACAACAAAAAAGCAAATAAAATGAAAATAAACTTGACATCTGTGAAGTGCTCCATTTTTCAGGTCTCAGGAGAGAGGGTTCTTACACCTTGCAAGTTTGACCTCTAATTGGAAACAACTGTATGGATTAGAAGGCATTTCTGAACTATTTAAAACCAGTGCATGGAAATAAAGGCCATTCCTGATTTCAAATGGCTGAACTGGTTTTTCTCTTGCCCACATGCATGAAACCAGTTTCAAAAGGAAACCATCTGGAAGAGTTCAGCTCAGTACATAAAGTTTCAGAGAGCTGTAAGCAATAGTAAGCGCCAGAGAAAGAGCAAAAATAGAATTTAAAACACTTTAGCAACCTTAACCAGCACAGAAAGCACTGCTCCCAACAGAGCCCTTGGCTCCAACAGACACATAACACACACGCAGGGCTCTTAGAACATAAGCATTCCCACTGAAGTCAAAACTTTAAATTATACATAGACTGAAGTACAATACCAAAATCAGGGCAGAAAATAAAATGTGCAGAGTTTTCACCTTCTTCTATTGCCATCAATAAGTATATTACCTTAAGTTTAGAGCCTTCTTTTCTGATTAACATTTACCTAATTGTAGTTTCTTGCAATTTCTTTTCAGGTTTATTTCCACTTGTTCTGCCAGAGGGCTGTTCAGGTTTTTAGAAAAATTATTCAATTGCCTTTCCTCCTACACCCCTGAATATTTTTTCTTCCTCTGAGTTGCATGGCCTGCAACTCCCTCTTCATTTGCAGTTCCTCTGAGCCCCCTCCAAGGTTCCCCCAGGTGAGAAATTGTGTCTGAAGGGAGGCAGCATTGCCCTCCTCCTTGTATTTCTGATGCTGTTCTGCAGATGATGAGGATGACATGCTGCCAGCCAGCCTGCAATAGTTCATCCTGCCTGGGAAACCACCTTGTGGGTACATAGCTTCCAGGCCCTATTGTTGCCCACACAAATCAAAACCAAGAAATACCAGATAAAGGAGGGAATAATGAGTAGTCAACTTCCAGGGCTATTAGAAAATGATTTTGTTTAAGAATAATGTGTTGCAAAAGGGTCTGAAAAATCAAAATAAGAGCCCAGCCTCTCTTGTGCCACGTCTGGATCCATGATTAATGCTTTGAGTAGCCATTGTCATTGTGACCTCCAAAGCAGCCATCAGAGGCGAGAGGTCATTCATTATCTCTGCTGATGTGTAGGGAAGTCAAAATAACAAAAAGATGAAATTACTTGTCCATGGTCTTCACAGCTCTTCAGTCCCCACCGAGTGCACTGCTGAGTCACATTGCCTCCAACAAACAGAAAGTTCAGTAAAACATGTCCAGGAAGATCTCTGGATTTTGCTCATTGACAAGCACCCACAATCCTGTTTTTAATTGACTGACTTGCATTCTTAGAGGGAAGCGTGGGCACCACCCTCTGCAAAAGGCTCAGTATGAGACACAGGCTGAGAGTGAACTCATTTTACAAAGCAAGCAGCCCTTTGTTATCTCCGAGTGGAAACAGCCACCAGGCCTGGGGTGCTGTGTGCCAACAGGACTCAAACCACTCCCTGAACATGAGCCAGTATGGGATTCCTGGGCTCCTAGCTAAGTCACTGCACCCAAACTTTTAATTCAGTTACTTACCTTTTTAACCCTACTTTCTTTTACTTATTCCTCACACCTGGCACTCAGTGAGGTGGGGATTTAATCATTTGGCGTTGCAGGGATTTCCAAGCCGGATCTGCAGTTTGCCACAGCACCCATACCATCCAAAGTATCAGGGCCGACATGTTCATGAGTCTCTGATAAAGTCCAGGATTGATCAGCAGGCAGCAGCAATTTAAACAAATTCCTCAATTTTATCTTTCAGCAAAGAAATAGTTTTTTGTCCCCACAGGATCTGCAACCAGTTAACCACCGAAGAGCTGTGCTGGTGGAGAGGGAGCATGCAGTGAAATTCAATGTGAAATAATCATAAACCATCTAATTTGTATTATTCAAGCTAAAAAGTGATGCAAGTAAGAAAGCAAAAACAAATTACATTGGATTTATTTTTAAACTTTTTGGCTCTAAACGCACAAAGTTTTACATATAACACTTCTCTAACGATATAGGGATCTAAGGATTTTTCATGTTATTTTGAATTTTATAGGATTGTAAAGCAGGATGTAATTGGAATAGGACATTGAAATAAGATAATTATCTCCTGCTGCTTGAGAAATAAGGAATAAAAAAGAGCTGTGTATATATTTCCTTCTCCAAGGAAGAAATAAATGTACTGTGATGATTCTTGTTTCTGGAGAAAGAATCATTGGGTTGTGATTTGCAGTTTTCTAAATATATTCCTCAAAGGAAGGGCTATTCAGAGGAGTGGATGGAGTACAACATATGCTAATTGGTCCCAGAGCTACCTTGAGTATCCAGACACTGGTGATAACTCAAGTCACAGCTGAAAAGGAAGTCTTGGTTCTGCTTATCTTTGGCTAAGCTGAAAATGGTCTCATCCTTGTTCATGCTTCCTTCTCACAACTGGCTAAGTAGACTAAGCCCATAGTCACTGAGATCTGGATGTACATCCAGATCTACCTCTGGTCATCATGTTAATAAAGTTGTTTGTTCAGATACTTCACAAAGAAGTTACATCTGACATGTGATGAGGAGTTGAAAGTAGAGGAAATAGAAATCTTTTTTCTCCAAATCCAGGCAGACAGGAGTGACAAATTACAGGACTCACATGTGCCAACCAGGTCACATACTATTTCACCATTCTATTGAAGGATTTTTCATCTACTAAAAGCAGTAAATACTTTCCTGGCATACAGAAATTTCAAGGTATTGCTTCAAGATGTTGTGATACTTATAAACCTAAGTCAGCAAGACTCTTCACACAAGAAACAGAGGTTAATGCCCTCCTAGCTTTTGCAGTTTGTGACGAGTGTCATTTGCCTTTGTGTCTCTCATGTGTTTGAATTTTATCACTTCCCCAGGGCTCTAGTTGTGTGTCTTTCCCAATTCAGCGATAGACCTGGAAGATGAGTGATTGTTTCTTCTGACTAATACAGCATCAGCATAAAAACCAAACCAGTTCTCAGACACATTTTAGAAAGCTATTATCCCCACTTTGGAGGAGACAAAGCTGAATGTAGCTGTTAAGCAATATGTTCACCTTTATGCATTTTGCCAAGAGGAAGAGCACACCCATTACTCAAACTGAATACATGTCCTGCCTTCTGTATTCTGGTGTCAACAGACCTTGGCAAAATGTAGTGACATTTTGTCACATGTGATTTTGCTTTTTTACTGTTTTTTTTTTTTTTTTTAAATCTCTCACCACCATATTTGTTTACTTGAAGTGTTAGGTATTAATTACAGTAAACATTTTTCCATTTCTGTACAGATGGAAAATGCACTGGAATAGAACTGGATGGTTTAAGTTCATCATCCGTTCATCTCTTGATAGAGATCAATATAGATTAAAGGTAAGTCTCTTTATCCATATTCATTTTCAAAACCCGAAATTATATGCAACAGATTTATAATTAAGCAGAAGTGATGATGGTTTTGTACAGCTTACTTAAATGGATTTGCCATGATGCATTAGAGTAGAAGCTATAAAACCCCAGATGTTGCATTTCCCCCCACCCCCACTCTGTGTTGCAATTTGCGTGAGAGTATACTACATTGTCAATAAAACTTGAGGTCAAAGTTTTCTAACCTGAGGATCTGTTCTAAAACCATGCTGACCACCCAAATAAGATGTCTTCATTTACAGTGGGGATGAACAGCCCCAGCTAGGAGTAAAATCTGAATTAAACTCAGGGATTTATGCATCTGAACAACTCGGCAGCTTGGTGCTTCTAAGCTTGCTGAATAAAGTTTTTTGTGTAGCAGCTGCCTTGTAGCCCAGACATTTACATTTCTGCCACCAAATAAAACCAGCTGAGTCACAACACTGTGAGGCCAATTTTACCAGTGAGCTGCAGCAGGGATCCTGCCTCTGCCCCATCAATGCCCTGCCAGGAGGAACATGCAGCCCCCCTCAGTGTCCAGGGGACAGTCAGCTGGGCAAAACTTGGCACCTCTGCACAGCAGCAAAGTGCAAGATTTGCTTCCTGCATTGATAGATTTGAAGCAGGGATTGCTACTCACACCGACTTCTGGAAATACTTGGTTGGAAGTAGGATTCAGCCTGAGACACAAAAATGACAGGTAGCATAAAAGTGAACACAAAGCACCTGAGACTCAAAAGATAAAGGAATACCTCTGAGTTCAAGACAGCATGGCTGGCAAGCATTTCACCCTGTTCACCTAGTGAGGACACGAGAGGACACTGGGATGATTCTCATCTCTCAGCTGGCAGAGCTGAACACCTTGCAGGTGAGATCTTGTCCTCACCACACGCAGGGCAGGTTTTACTACTGGCTTTGGTGGAGCCAGGCTTTCACAATACTCCATGTTCCACTCACAGTGAAGTCACTGGGGTTATTCATGTGGCAGAGGTATTAGGTGCCCTCACGTTATGCAAAAGGGTAGGCTTGAGCAAGGACCTATTAAAATCAACATTACACAACAGTTTTCATGGGGAGCTCCTTTTCTCCAATTATTAGCCACAGTTATTAAGTGTGGTGGGTGACTCACAGACCTTACACTGCCCATCAACAACAGAAGACTTTTGGTGTTAGATAAATGCCTTTAAAGTGCATTCTTTACCATATGTAGCTCACAATATTTTCAGCACCGGTAGCTGTGATGTGAATCATCTTGATGCACTCAAAAATTTGTTGCTGCTTTGATTTTTTAAACAAACAGCATGCATAATAGCACTTGGAAAGCACAAGATCACCCCAATCAAGCAATGAAGAATGAGCAGTGATGCTGATGAGGAACTTCCACTTCACACAGTGGTTTCTAGCAGCCTGGCTTTACAATGTGCTACACACCCTGCAACTTGTCAGTGCAGCTCAGACAATGAGCACGTAACCGAGGAAAAAAACCTGCAGTGTATATGCCAAATTATCAGCTCCTGGAGTAAAGGAGACAGTTATTTCTCAGTTTAGGGGTCTTTCCTATTTCCAAAAAGCTCTTTAAAACACAGTCCTAAGTTTTAAGCCCTCCATACTATTTCTATATTTTTATATATATATTTCTATTTTCATTGATGATTTCATTGATTTCACTTTTAAGGAAAGCAATGTACAAGGAAGAAACTTCTTATGAGTATTGGTTTCAAAGTAAGTGAGTAAAATTGCCTAAAAACATCATTAGCTCTAGTAGGCTGCTAATTTTTTTTTTTAAACCCTGCCCTTTAGTCTCTTGTATTGATTAATGGAACATTTCTTGTTGTGAATAACTCAATGCCATGGAACAGTATTCCAATCACAGTTGATTATAAATTAACAGTCATTTTAACTGATGCAGATAATTGTGTCAATGTCACAGCAAATACGGTATCAAACATTTCATATGGATGCTGTAATATAAACAAGAAGTTGAAAACGTTATTATCTTCCAGTGCATCACTACCAACTAATTCCTAAATTTTTCATAATTGTTTAGACTGCAGTCAGATTTCACAGAATAATTTGCAACTTATAAACAATAGATACAACTCTTTTCTTAGGTACAATTAGCAACAAAAAGGAGGAAGATTTCCTTTGCTCAGGGCATTGGAAAAGAAAATATCTTCCCTGAACTGCCATGATAGGCCATACTTCCCAATTAACACGCAAAGAAGGGAGGGGAAAGAACCAATAGAAGTGTGCTAAATAAGCTCCTTTTTTAATATAGAATGAAAGGAAAACACAGCTGCTGACAGTGCTGCAGGCAACAATCCTTTTCCTCAGTTTCCCCTGCTTGGTATTTTGAATTCCTGGTAGGGATATAACCCCTTTATATATTACTTTCTTGGTTTTCCCTCTCCAGGGAGTCACATTCACATTTTGTGAGTTAACAAAGTCCCAGACTAAGGCAGCACAAATCCTGGTACCTTCTTTTCCAGTCTTCAGAGCTTGCCATCTTTTTTTTACCATGGTCCTCCTACCTTTGTTCACTGGACAGCTTGAGCTGCTGCAGGGCTCAGCCAGGGCTTTCTGCTCTTTCTCTAGAGCTTTTTAACCAGTCGGCTTTAGATGTGCAAATGAGAGCTGCACTTGCCAGAGCAGAGCTGCAAACAGATATTTCATTCCTGTGATCCCCTCTCTTCATTCACAGAAATAACTGCAAGGTTTAAAATAAATGTAGACTCATCCTATTGAGCTAAAGTGCTTTGCTATATGTAACAGGATTCTGGCCTCACTTTTTTCTTTTTTTGTCAGTGACACATTAAAGGCTTATTTCTGATTAGATTAGACTTGATAGACACTGGTATAAAACTCTCATGTTATTTTAGCATCTCCTGTCATTTCAGGGTTAGAGGAGAACTAACAAGGAACATTATTTAGGGAAGTTCCTCTTAATATGAAACTGTAGTCCTATCCATATCACTTGTTTGTAGACATTGACAACAAACTACACCATAACTCCAGCTTTCCTCTACATATTCTTACCTCATTTTAAGCCCAAACTTGAAATTGTTGCAATCGAAGCAATCAAAAGCAATCCAGAAAAGACATTCCTAGCTATATTTGGAAGTTGATATCTACCATTAAGAAAATACATAGCAACCCTGTGAAGAGGGAAAGCACACTAAAATAGCCTTAGCATATTATGCAATACATTTTCTTTGTATTTATATGTTTCTTTCTAATGGCTATGCTATTTTTTTACTGGAAAATGAGCTGAAGCTTACATTTTTGAACACATAATTCAATTCTCAACCCCATTCCAAACCAAACCCATTAATAATTTTGTAGCCAGAGAAGATATAGGTAATGCTGGCCAGTTATTACAGTCATGTCTGCTTTTCCAGAAGGTTCAGTTATTAGTCCCATCTTGAATGAAAACATACATTTTGTTGAATATGAGCAGATTTTTGAATACTCATCTGAGAAAACCCCCAGCAACTTCCACCAGCCAATTCTGAATTACAATCTTCCGTAAAAGGATTTTATATTTGTCTCCAGAAAGAAATTCACAACTTGGTCTTTATCAGCTGAGGTCCATCCTGAGCCTGTTCATAGCCATTAGGTAGGGCAATATATTATATATATAGGGTACATTTATTCATTCCCCTTGCTCCTCTCCTTATTTTTTGATTGTCAGGTTTACTCAGGCATACAAATGAAGCTTTTGTGCCGTCACAATGTCTTGTGATTTTTCATGTAGCACCTAATTTTGTTTGTCTGCAGAAAATGATTGTTAAGTTAGGGTTTGCTCAGATAACAGGACATTTCACTCAGCTATCACATTTTGACATTTGATAAGTAATTAACTAAAGGAAAGAACAGCTGTTAAGAAAATGCTTAGTGACAGCATGTAGATGATTTAAGGCCAATTCATGAGCCACATAAGTCCCATTTAAATATAAAATGTCATGAGATGCACAGTAAAAAGTCTGCATTATGTCTTTCCTTTGCAGTCTAACAAAGAATTAGTCTTCATCATCCTGAATAAATGAATGCACCATCAAATACTCCTGTCATCTAAGATGGCAAGCTTAGAATCCTCTATTCTAAAGATCAACCTTATGACAAATAGTAAACACAAAATACAGTAAGTAATTATAAAAGAAGGAAGCTTACTGGATTTCTTTCTTAAACTTCAGCAGCATTTTATCTAGGTTTTGTGCCATAATTTTTGTTGTGTTGGTCAGCTAGAATAAAATATCAGATCAAATTTGGCATGTTTGAAATAAAAGTGGGTAGGATGCCAAGTATAATCCTATGGACAAGACAGAGAAGAGGAAAAAAGAATGAGCAGCAAGGGAAAAGTGTGACAGAGGTTGCAGATGACTAAAGAAAGCAGGTTTATGAATGAAAAGAATTTTGAAAAGTCTGCTGTCCAAAACAGACCACAGTTTTGGCAGATCTCACATCCACCATTACTGTTACTTGCATGGCATATAAACCACACTGATACTGATTCATCATTCATTTAATGACTACCCATAAAAGCAGATTATTCGTTGCCATAATATAGATGGGAAACAGAGAATTTTTCTTGTCTAAAGATACCTTCTCGAGGCTCTCCTTACCTGGACTTTAGCCACGACACTTACAGTGATATTAATAGATTTCTCTTGGCTCTTGAAGCATTTTGACCTTAGATGGCTGTGGAAGTAGGTAGAGCATGTGCCAGCCAACAAGCTAGTGAGCATCTGCTGTACCCTGCCATTACAAATACTGCTGTTCTCATTCTACAGCTGCTTCATTGATGGGATTCTAGGACAAGGGTTTGACTGCTGCTGGTTAGTAATAGGTATTATGTGTGCTTCAAGAGAAAAGTAAGAAAGAATGTACAAGCACCTTAATACCACACCCAATAGCCACCAACTGCAACCAGCTTGCAGCAGCCTCCCAAAGAAGTGGCAAGGCTTGCCATGGTTCCCTTATGCTCACAGAGACATTTCTGTATACATCTGGCACATTCAAATATACTGGTCCCCTGAGGGAGATAGGAACAAATCCTTTTAGCAGGATGTTTTTATGCCACGTGGGAATGGTTTGTAAATTATACGTCTTCTCCTTTATCAAAGAAAAGGCCAAATGGTCAGGCAAGGTCAAGGGGGAGATTACTTTTGGCTGTTGGAACAAGGAAGAGTAAGGTTTCCTGCTAAACTCAAGTTTCTGGTGTGCTGGGGAAAGCAAGCAGCAGAGCTCCTGAGGGACGACAGCCATGAACATAATCCACAGGCCACGATGCCACTCAAGTGGTGAACCCAACACTGCAGTGACCAAGCACTGCAAAAACAAGTTTCAGAGGCTTGCAGGAAGGGACTGGAGTGCTTGAGGCTGCAGCCTGCCAAGCATTCCGTCGTAGCCGAGTGCCCGAGCTCCGGGCTGTCCCTGCTGCATGGTGGCAGCCTGAGCCGCCGGGGCAATGCTGCTGCAGGGCTGGCCTGGGACTCCAGGTCAGCATCAGAGACCTGGTTAAGCTTTCAGTGATGAGCAGGAGGCAAGGAGAAAAGCATCGTCACACTGGTCTTTGGAGGCCTCTGATCCTTCTCACTGAGCTAAACCAAAGAGTGCTGAGACTTTCTTGAGTAAGAGCTAACAAAAGATTGGGCCCCATAATTTGTGAGTCCAGCAAATTTGACTTGGGGATGATTAAGTAAAGGTGATTGGTGAGAAAGGTCCTTTCTGACACAGAACCCCAGAAAGAAATCCCAGGAGCCCTTAATCCTGAGTCACAGACCCTTGGGATCATGACTCTTAAAAGACTGTTTTGGAGAGAGAGGTTAATTAAAAGAATATTGGAAATGTTGAAGTGATGAAGAAAAATTCTTACACGTGGAGCAGCTGACATTTAGCAATAGACCTGAGATTGCTAATAGCACAGAGCTTTCTCCTCACAGTTAATACCGGGATAAAAAAAGCATCTGGAAAGTAGGACTTGTGTATATTCTGCTATGTTTATAATTCAGAATTAATATAGAACACAGAATCATTGCTTTTACAAAATCCTTTTACTGACACTGTATTTTAAGCCATTCCCAGGATGCTGATATGCATTTATGAAATTGAAAAGCTAGCCCCCACACAAAGTGGCACTGCACTAGTGCATCACTTTGTGTTTTTATGGTGATGATGATGAAATTTAGAAGGCGAGCAGTTGCTTATGAGATTACTTAGGGTATATGATGAAAAACCTCAGCACAGATGCCATTTATAACTAGTTGTTAGCTTGAGGTCAGATGAGAACATTTCTGGCACGAAACAGCTACACAGCAAAATAAACACAAAGTGTAAATGCGTTCTCCAAATCAGTAGCCAAGCAGCTCTAGTTTGTCCATAAAGCACTCCAGATTCTGGCTGAAATTCCAAGGCTACAAGTACAACATTAGAAGTGTTAGAGATGGTTTGCTGCAAATTATTGTATAATAGCAGTATCTGCAATGCATTTAGGAAGTTGTTGTTTACTCAGAATGGCTCTCCTACAAAAATAGGTTACCTGGCATGGAGCAGTTAATGAGATCCTAAAGGATTTTCAAATAAAAGGTTAGTTTTTACTTAAATGAGAATGTCTGTCCCATGATAATTGATATTAATACAATCCTTTGCTATACTTTCAAACAAACACTGAGGAACTGTAGTGACACTTACTTAATTTCTTAAAAATACTATTTTATCTAGAATTATAATTATGGCAAAGCATAAATAACTCAGGATAAAAAAAGAAACCTTTTCTCATTTTCATCAGCTACCGAGAAATTAGTGGCACCTTAAGACTGTTGATCAGCAAATAGATTTAGCCCAAAAAGGTAAAAGGGCTCTCTGTCTACTGTAAGAAATACAGCCAAGACCATGGCTGAGATAGGTATGGCAGGCACAAGGCAGAATGTACACAAGTATTATTACTGCTAATTCTGGTTTTAAAAAGTAAATTAGCAGCTGTAATAAATCATGCATGTTTCTATAGTAATAATTGTGTATGTTTTCCCAGATTCATTCTCAAGTACATGGAACTTCTCAGGATAAACAAATATTCTGCTTATAAATTGTAAGAGGGGCATCATTAGCTATAGCTCCAGTTCACCCTGTCTTGTAACTGTAAACTTCTCCTAATCAAAGATGACAGATCATCAGACCTCATAAAAAACCTTGGAAGGAGCACATTGTTCTTGAGACATACCTAGTTATGCCAAGCTTGAGGAGGTCCCAAAAATGCAAAAAGGCTTGTTGAGGGAAGCAACACCCACATTTTCATATTTCAGCTGACATCCAGCTGAGTGCTCTCAGCAATGTTGTTTTCACTTTTTTGTTGTGCTGGGGGAAGAGCAATCTGCCAGGGCTCAGCCTACTCACTGCCTTCTCTCTGCCAAGTCTGTTCCACAGGGAATATGTGGGCAGGGGAGCAGGGCTGCAGTCCAGCCAATCCCTTACGTGTCCCTGTCCTCAACAAGAGGGCACTATGGGCACAGAGGGCACTGTGCCACAGACACACCATAATAAGTATCAGGGATTGGGTCTCATCAGACCGTATCGATTTTTGAAGCACAGTCTTTTCAGCTGCAGAGCAAGGACTGCCACTGTGGGCTGCCTGATTATAAAGTTAATTAGGAAAAAATGCCCAGTAAATTTTGGTATTTTACTTCCTCCATGAATTATCACCTTCCTTTATTTCAAGCAGCCAGCCGGAATCACTTGCTGTTAAACTGATGGTTTTCCTTTTTTGGTTTACAGATTTTGTGGCTAATTGTGAAGAAAACCATTTTTGGAATGCCTGGGCAGTACAAGCATGAATCACAGCAGCAAGCCATTGCTTCTGTCTCCCAACATGTATCATGGAACTATTTTCTTCCATCCCTTTTGTAGTACAGTACATTCTACATTATGAATCATTTTCATGCAAAAATAGAAACAAGTGATGACTATGTTCACTCCACAACAGAGAAGAAAGGACTGGCATCCCATAATTAAATTACCAGGTTTAGTGGCATTGTAACCAATTGCTGCACTCATGGCCTTGTGTGTCAGATGTAGTGAGGTTAATAAACCTAAAGCACGTTTCCTAACAAAAAAAAATTGATTTTTTAAAAAGTCAGATTCTGGTCCTGTGGGAAGATCCAAAATAACATTGATATTTAGTGCCATTCTGGACATTGTGACACTGATAATGCCATACCTAAAAGCAAAATGAAATGGTGCTGTTCTTGACACTGGGCTATGTGCCTATCATCTCTATGAAGGGAAAGAGAGGAACAAAGCACCTGGGAATTGGATGTACAGTCTACAGCGTTCTGGGGCGTGGGAGGTGAGATGCTTCATTCAGGCACTTTGTTCATCTCTTCCATCAATCCTACCCATGTCAAACACTGGTGCTGCTGAGCTTTGTCTCCCAGTCATGAGCTACTCAGAGCCAGGAGCAGAGTTCTCAGGAGTAAAGTGCCAAACCTGACCCTGTAATCCTACTGGGAGGCTGGGAATATTTACTCATGCTTATTGCCCTAACACGGCTGCTTGGGTTCTCTCCAGTCTGGAGCACACACCTGCATGGGATGTGGACAGAGAATGCCTAAGCCTCCCTGCAGAAGATCATGTAGGGATTCCCTTACATGCCTAGCTCGGCCTGCAACAGATATCCATTTCGTGGAGCATAGTAGTGACTGGAGATGTTGCCATTTTCCAGCTGCTCAGCATGGCCCATCATCTAGTTCTGCTGGAAGAAGAGACTGCAGTCACACTTGCATTTTTAATCTAGCAAATTCAGTCAGGTGAACTGAAGACACCAGTTTTTAAACCCCAGTCTCTCTGTCTGAAGTGATTGCCCCTTCTGTAATACTACAGTGGTAGGGTAACTTGAGCATTCTTCAGTGAGAATACATCAAGCTGCAGGTTTGGGGGCCTTCTTTTTTTTTTTCTTTACTAGGAGGAGTGTGGCTAGAGGGCTATTCAGGGGGCTGCCAAACCCACAGATAGGAATTATAGTTACACAATTGATATTGTCTGTGCTGTGATAGTTGACAATTTAATAAACAATATACACAATATATTGAATGAAGTAGTAAAATGGAGCTGCAATGGCCTTGAGCTTGATCTCTTGCAGTAAATCAGGAATTGTATTACAGAGGCCAGAGAAGTCATGCTGCTACTGAAGTGATTAGAGTTGGCCTCAATACTGAAAGGGCTGAAGGCATTTTAATTTTATGGAATTGTAATCTAAGCAAGAAGGAAATTTTACAGATTTTTTTTTTTTCTGCCACATGAACATGATATGCAGCCAATGCACTTACTCCTGTTTTCAGCAGCAGAAATATTCATCCTTTGGGATCATCTACAATCTGAATTCATCTTAGCCACACTGCCAAAACACACCTCCTTGTAAATCTGGCAGTTGCTCTTAGTTCTTTTAAACCCTTAGAAGGGAAGAAATAAAACAGTTTATTTTGTCTGCTTTTTAGAGGATGATTAACATGTATTGCTTTTCACTATGCACACCAGAAAGGACCTTCAAGATTGAATAGTCACAAAAGGAAACACCAAAGTGTTTAGTAGCCATCTGAAGATATTTTAGCTGTAAATCCCATAAACATGAGCTGATGAGTTGCCTTTTTTTTGGCAGTCATCTCATTGCAATTAAAAACACAATTCTTGCAATACAGTTCTTTGCAAACTATGCTTAGAATACCAATGCCCTGGTGTGCACAAAAGCCTTGTTGAGGGAAGCAACACCCACCTAAGTCATGGGGGTAACAGGACCTCCCACATCAGCTGAGATGAAGTTGCTATTGATTGTCAGGGTATTAATTTAAGGAGTTACTAACACCATATTTGTGATTGCCATGCTCACAGTGAAGTCAAGAGAATGTACTCAGTGCCTCAATAGCTTCAGTGTCAAGTCTGTTGGTTTAGGTGAAATTTCACTTCACCTGCAGTTTAAAGCAAGAAGCAGACTGTGGCAGTAAAGCAGCTGGGGTGGGCACACCTCCTGTTCTGCTGGTTTTGCTGTGGAAAGGGGCACCTTCCAAGACTGTCAGTAAGTGGGGGACATAACTGCATAGGCCACCACAGAGCCATTGACTGGATCTCATTTAGCAGTGCCTCTAGTCTCTGGTAAATTGGAGTTTATTTAAATAAGGCAGCTCCTCATAGCTCTGTGGATTGCCAGCACAGCTAGTGCTAAGCTGATTTGAGTTACTTCTCATGTGCTCAGGTCACACATAGAGCTCCTATGCCTCAGCAAACACACGGCAATTTATGTACATGTTTTGCATTTCAGATGTCCATGAATGTTTTATTAGTGGAAATATTCATTTGCATAGTACTTACTGAAGTAAATTTTTGAGGTCCTTGGGACTACAGAATAAAACAAACCACCTGGACTGAAATAGAAGCAATTATGGTGAGTTAAGGCACTGTTGACACAGTTTCTGTTTTATCAATAATTTCTACCAGTTTTTACTTCAAAATAACTGACTATCATTATGAGTATACTCAGGCAGTGTAGCCAAATTTACTGTAAAATGAAGGACCCATGTACAAGGCACAAACAAGCCAGAGTGTTTCTCTTCAAAATGTCTGGATTTTAGATAACTCAGGTCTGAAAAGATCTTTATCCACAGTAATATCTACCAGGGCTGTGTGTCTGCAGAAGCCTTACTTTCCAGATGCTGAGGCTCTAAAGTAAATTAGTATTTATGTCCCAGTTCAGCAAAATTCATGCTTGACTTTTAGCACTTTTAGCACAGGCTTCACCTCTTACTCAAGTTAATCACACACTTAATTGCTTTATTAAATGCGTAGGAAATGAAGCATATCAGGACCTACCCCACAGATGGTCAAGACTGAGGGCTTGCTCCAGATACCACTGAAATCAAAAGGAGATTTCAGTGGCCTCTAGTTGAATCACATAAATCAGAGTCACAGGTGCGCTTCAATGTTGGAATATATAAATCAGTTTTCCTATCACATAATTTTCATCTGATTTACTTGCATGCAAACCTAGGAGCTGGAAGAGAGCTGAGGGTTTAATGCCCTGATATGCAGTTAATATCCTGGAAGGAAAGGTCAGCAGAGGCAGCACCATGACAGGACCTTCAAGCTACCAATACTTCCCAGACTTCCACATGACAAAGAGCATTATGGTGGTACTGAAGATAGAAACTGACTCATGGGTATGGCCCATCCTCTTGCATAGGTATCTTTCAGGGTTCTGTTCTTGCTTAAGCACAGTTCCCCGTAAAGCTAAGGCTGCACTGATTTTCTAAAGTGTTTTTTATAATTAAGTAATTGCACAAAACTGCTCTACTATAATAGAGAATGTTTGGAGGAAAAAAAAACAGCTTTAAGATAAAAATTAAGACTTATATCTTCAAACAAAAATAGAAGAATTAAAAATGGCAAATAGCCAAAAACCTCTTTGTTAAGTTAATCCAAATTGAACAGAGAATGTCAGATTTATTGCTGTGGGTAGCTTGACTGAGTGGCTCAAAATTCATATGCCACTTTTGTTTTCGTCTCCACATTACTGAGATTGCTGCGCTGTGCCAAACAAGTTAGCCTGGAAAAGAATTTCCTTGCCAGGATCTACTTTGAGGCTGCAAATTAGCAGAGGAGATATACCCTCCTCAAGATGAGTGAATTAGAATATATACATATCATGAGCAACAGTAAGGATCTGAAATGGGGCTGTTTTCTGCATGGTCACAGGTTCATGTAGGCTGTATTCAGCAGTCTCTAGGTGACCTGAACAGTCTTCTGAGCTTCACTGAAGAGATAAATAAAATCTCTGTTCAAAAGATGAAAAGGTTTTTGCTGGGTATCTGTCACACACTAGACAGTCTCCTGTTCCTTATGCTGTCTCAAGCACAGAGATTCAGGACAAAGAGTTCTGCCCACAAGGATGGACAACTTCTGAACAGTGGAGTTAAAATGAAGTTATCTCACAAGAATGACTGTGGGCCCAAAAAGGTAAGAATAGCTGGAGTTCATTAAACAGTTAAACACACCAGCTCTGTTTTTTGAATAGAAAAAAAGACCAAGAGGAGGGAGGAGCAGCAGTGTCTATGATTTTCACAAAACCCCAAAAAGTAAATAAGTAGATTTTTTTCTGAGATTTCTTGAATCCACAAAAGGGAGACTGATGGTGAGAACTGAAGAAATAGGACTAATATGAAAAAAAAAAAAAGTGTACCTTTAACTACAACATTCAAATACCTCCCTGGGGGAGGGAATTAAAAAAACTCAACCAACCTACTTCTGTATGAAGTGAAAATTGTGAAAACACAAAAGCAAAATATTCTGAGGAACATATTTTAAATCTCAGATGGCATCCTCCACTTGAGTTTGGCTTTTTTTCCTCAAAGGGGAAAGGCAGCTTTTAACTTGTCAGTCATCTCAAAGGGTAAAATTTCACTGATCTAGCACAACTTGAGCAGACATTACAGGTCATAGGTTAGCTACAAAATAACAATTCCTAGAACCTCCACCCACTTACATTCTGAAAGTGAGCCACAGCTACTGTTTCTCGGATGTGCCTAAATGCTTACCTTGTCTTTACTACATAAGGTGCTGGGATTTCTTCAGGGTGCTTTTAAACCAGTATGTTACTAACATTGTCCCTGTCATACCTCCAAAAATAGGAAGAAAGCACACAGAAGCACTTAGTAGCAAGATGCAAATTTGTGGTTTACAGATAGACAGACAACCTTCCTCTGCCTTGTCCTCTGAAACCGTGTGTGGGCTTCACTTGAGTTGGGCTTCTTGCAGGCAATGTCACACGACATAACTACTATTAGCACTGGCTGATGGAGCAGGCAAGTTGAGTTTCTCGTGCAGTTTACTCTCTAAAGGCAGATGGGAAATGGAAACTGCTATTTGTCTTTAATTAGTCAAAAGCTGATGAAAGCACAAACCAATATGACATCCTAATTGTTCAATCAGTGAAATTATAAATAGACTCATGTGAAAATTATTGAAATATCAAAACAATCCAGAGCTATGAAAAGCTAAGACAAGCCTCTTGTCCGAAGAGGCTAGAGCATTCTTCAGAGTTGTACTAGATTGGAAGTGAAATTTTGCCCTTTGGGATGATTGGCAAGTTAGAATTTGCCTTTCCCCTTTGAGGAGAAAAGGGCCCAACTCAAGTGGAGGAAACCATTTACATGACTCCTTTCATCCTACTAAGCAAACAGTGAATGGATGCAACAGCATTTTTGGTGAAACAGGCTGCTTGGGCTAGGTGAAGAAGAGAGGGCTGAAGACATAAACATAGATATTTGAACAGGGGATGCATTTTCCCCATGCTTCTGATAGAAAATGTAATTGCATCAGATGTTCTCTGAAAACTGCCAGTTTGCTTAAGAATGTTCAGCATATTACCCCAGTAACTGCTTGCCTACACTTCAGGCAGAATGCAAGGAGGTACTTTTCTCTCAAATGCAGATGAGAAATAAGGTCTCAGGCTTGATAAAACTTCCAATCTGCTTCACAAGCCAATGACTGATTATAATTATTTTTCAACTGCTAACATGGAAGCAGATTGATCTTTAGATAGAGGCAGCCAAGAAAGCAAGGACCATGTGTACAAACCCCTTTCCCTGTTTTCCCCAATTTCATTGCTTATGTATTGAAGATTACTTTTTAAGAGAAAAACAGCAAAAGCTTTTTATATGTCTCTTCGGTAGCCAAAGAGAATTTATCAGAATCTTGGCAATAACACCCATGTTCAACTGTAATTTATACCAGAAAAATTATTAATCTACATCATGGCAATTTAGGGACCTCCAGCTTGGACCACATGGAGATTTCTTCAGGGTATGTGGAGATGGGTCTCCTTAGCTAATGCTTCCTTGGGGAAAGGCAGAACACAGGCAAATTCAAGGGAAAGCAAAAGCTGACAGAGGAGTTCACTTCGTAGCATTCCTTCCAAAGCCCAGCAAAGAACCACAAAAGGATTCTAAAGGTTTTAGGGAAGCTACTGCCTGCAGAAACCCCCACAGCATCAATGCAGTTATGCTGCTCTGTTGGAAGGGGATGGAAAAGCTAGCAGAGAGTGTAATTTCCCTTCATGATTAGCCTGGGCATCACAGTCCATTTCAAAAATGAAGGAACTTGTCCTGCTGGTAGAATAATGAATGATTAAAACAAGAAGAAGAATTGCTAAAGTGCTCCTTTGCGCTTGGCTTTCAGATGAACTTCCAAACTGGCTTTTAATCTGCCTGCTGGGGATGACTTCCTCAGAGTCAACATCCTCTAATACCTTTTATCTTGGCAGCTTTTTAAAGTGCAATGCATGTATAAATAAACGCCATTATTAACTCCATGGAAAAATGCCTAGCATTCTCAGAGTTGAAAATGCAAATCAATTATGTAGTGTCTTAAATCTAGCATCTTTAAAAAAGGAAAAATTCTAATGACATATTACATTGCTTTGTGAATCAATTCCAAATTACTGGAAATTGTCACACACCCCCATTCATTGAGAAGCTTTATTTTTAAGCATATTCAAGACATTTTGGATCAATGGAAAGACTACACTGACCATACAGTTTTAGAGTAGACCTTAAATTATGATTTTCCTAGTCTGTGTGACTAATTTGGCAGCAATAGAAGACTTCATTTCCACTTCAGACACAGGGAGCTTCACAGGTCTTTCAAAGGCCTCAGGTTTAATTAGTCTTTGAAAAACAGTGGTTATTTAATAGGAAAAAAATATGGTAGTCAGAGTCTTAAGGACCTTAAAAACAGAGGGAACTGTGAAACCTTCCCAGGGTTGCAAATTATCTTATGGTTCAGAAATCATGACAAACTGGGAAGATGGGAGTGAGCTGATCCTCTTTTTCCCATTTTATTACAAGAGCTGTGTATTTTAGCAGGGTGAAGAAAACCACTTTACTTAATTAAAAAAAAAATAAATTTAGCTCTCACTCCAGAAAGAGACAATTCTGCAATTCCAGACACATAAAAAGCTAGCAGAAATTCCTTCTCTCAAGAGCCATTAGTAGCAGTTTTCTGGCTGCCAAAGAAGGTAACACAAGACCAGGGATGTGCTGTAGTGATGATCCAATCAGCAGCTATTCAAATTTTGAGCCTGTCAGACCTGGAAAGAAGGGGAATACCTTTCTGACCTCTGAGGGGTTGCCTTGTCACAAGGAACCAGCCAGCACAAGATGGTGACACCTAAATGACTTAAGGGAGAGGTACTGAATGGGGAGCTGGTATTGTTTGCTGATCAGGGTGTCAATTACTACTGATAAAAGTACTGGTTTACTAGCAGGGAAGTTAACTCCTGATCAAGTACATGCCTACCCAAGGCATCTGCAAGATGAAGATTATGCAACTGGAACAATCTAAATACTCTCATCCAACTTTGGGGGGCATTAGAAATGTACAAACCCAGCTACCACCCTTGCCATTTGAGAACACTGCAGGAACAAGGCAGCGGTTCCAGCACTAGAGTGTTATTATTCAGAAAACAGTGGTGGATTCATCTTGCACCAATTATTAGACACTTGCATCAAACTTTTGTCTTCCTCTCATGCTATTCTCCTAATTTTATATTCTTTCACTGCCTCTCTTTTCCAACTCCTTTTTTTTTCCACTATAATTTCCTGTTCAGCTCCTCCTGAAAAAGCCAAGCATCAGTGTGCAGTCACTGCAGAACACTGCATGACACCCTGTTTGAAAGGCAGGATCTTGGGGCAGGAACTATCTGCTACTCTGCAGACATACAGCACCCAGTAAAAAGCAGACCCATTCTTCAACAGCTTGAAGCTGAAACTCTCAATAGTGCCATCAGGAGCTATTGTGCCACATCACCCAAGCTGTGCAGGGAATATGCCTCGTCTTTAGGCTATTACCGTTAAAGTCATCTTTACTCAATCTTCTGTGTCTGAAGGTGTCCCAGTTGATCTTTGCACCATTTCTTGAACTGCATCTCAGGACTCTCAAGTTCAGGACACTGAAATAAATGTTCTCTTCTCCACAGTTCATATTTGAAAAAGCCATAGGAATTATTTTTCTGAGCAGCTAGAAGGGAGTCAACCATTTCAATGCTATTTTACATCATCTGACGGTGACACTATGACACCAAGACTTGCCCTTACAAGAAACTGGACAACTAACATCCTCATTCCTACTCCAGTAATTGCTGTATTTTCTTCACAAACGTAGTGTAAGTCCTACAACCCCTTATTTTTTAGTGTATACACAGCTATCAACAACTGAATTCTTCAAAAACAGAGTAAATAGAAAACCTGATAAGCTATCTATTCTTGTAGGAGAGACCTTTTTTCCAAAGCCAGGAACTGGGGCAGATATAAGCTAGTTCTCCTCATTCCAATCACAAATCTGTACTAGTGATAAAGGTAGGTATAAATAGAAAAGAGATCTCAAATTCTCCATCATCTCTTTCTCTGTCCCAAAGACAATTCAACCTACTTTCCAAGCATAGGTATAAAATGTCGTACACAAGTTTCAGAATTGTCCTTTTTGGTTGAAGATGACATTTTTCTTTATACTCACATTGCATCCTCCAGAATATTAATATACATTGCCATCTCTAATTGGTAAAAAAAGATTGGTAAAAAAAAAAGATTACTTTTCAAGACTCAGTTTTACAGAAGCTTTGCGGAATGGTTTTAACTAAGAAGTCTGATTTAAGAAATGGAATTAAACTTCCTTAACTGTCCATTACAGCATGAGGACTTCCATAGAAAAGCCATTCTTAAAAGCAGTATTTGAAGGAGAAATTTTCAAGTGTCTCTAGTATTTCCCATCCACCCCCACTGGAAATGGCCAGCAAGGAGATTATGGGAACTCCCCTTAGTTACTCAACAGTTAACAAACCAGTTTTTCTCTTAACTGGACTGAGTCCAATAAACACAGGATAGTCATACAAGTGACACACATAAATGCAGGAAAGCCGTAATTTTACTACTCGTTGTACCCAGGTTATTGGAGAACAAATTCCAAGAGCGTCCCACCGTGCCAGAGCAGCAGAGGCAGCTGCCTTAGCCTGAGAGCAGTCTTTAGAGACCAGCGGCTGAAAGCCAGAACACCCAGTGTGCATTGCCTACAGCAGGGCCATCAGCTGCACTCCTGCATTACCTGCTCATCTACCTTCCAAGCTATAGTATCACCCAAATAATAAGACTGATCTTATTAGCAGGCCCTTAATCCTCACTAACCTTCTCCTTTAGCCATTAGCTATCATTAATTTATTAAATGTTATCCTAACAGGCTGCAAATTGACCAGCAACTACTGTTACTCATCAGCCATGTATTTCCCCCATCAAAACTCCACAGCCACAAGTGATTATGAGCAGCTTTTTCAGGGTGGCTCACCTATAACCTTGAGGTAGAGTTTTAGTCCTGCCTGGTGATTCCTAACACTACTAGGGTGAGTTAGAGACCTGCTCTAAAACTTACCAGGCTGTGGCATGCAATTGTTCACCCTCTTTCACTAGAAGGATCACCAGGTGAAGGTAGGGTCGGACACAACAGTAAGCCCAGGAAGCTAGCAGGAGCACTTCTGGCACAAACCTCTTGAGATCACCTAGCCCAACTCCCTGCTCAAAGCAGAATCTGATGGAGACATTTGTCCAGCATATCATTAGCTGGGTTATCAATCTGCAGAGATTCCACGTCTGTGTGTTACCACTTACTGTAAAAGTGTTTTGTCCTGTTCAAAGAGAGTATTTTCAAGTCTATGCCCATCTCCCCTTGCCAGTGGTGCTACTAAGATTCATCTGTCATTCCCTCCTATCAGGGATCAGTAGGATATCACCCTAGGCCTACACAGGGAGAAGTCTTCAGGCCCAGGATCTCCCACCTCAATGTCCACCTCAGACTAAAACACCACCAGCTGTTTTACTGCACTGTTATGCCACAAAGGCTTTTGTTTTAGCTGGAACAGAACATGAGAACCTCCATGCTATTTGACAGGATGATGGATTGTCTCTTGTAAAGCTATGAGAAGCTGAACTTGAAAATGTCAAAGTGTTCCTACACACACACACACCCCACAAATATCCAGAAAACTGCCTAGAATGACCCAAGGCCTGTTTCACAATTGCAAAAGCACCTGCAAGCACACCTCAGCCAAAAGGTTCGTGACAAATGCCATTAGCTTCCACCACACTTGACTTACTCTGTCTCAGAAGACATTATTTCATTAGCAGAAGGTACTCAAATCTACCACTCCCATCCCACAGTTAAAGTAAACAGAGCTGCAAGATTTCAATTACTGACCTAGAAATCCGGCATTTCATTTACATAACAGCAACATGGACACTCACCTTAAACAAAAGAAAAAAAGCAGGGAACAGGTATAAAGTAAGTGACTGTAAATAAAAGTGGCCTTCTGACACATTCATTTTACCAAAGGCAATTCTCTTGGCTAAGGCAGTCTTTCATGATCCTTGTGGGTCCCTTAAAACTCAGAAAAATGGGATATTGTGATATCCCAGTGAAGAAGGTCTTTCCCTTTTCACCTTAGATGCTTTCACGTGCATGCTGAGCTGTAGCAGAAGATCAAATGGGTTGTGATTCCCAGCCCACTGAAAGTCAAGGCACCAGACTGGCTAAACCAAAAATTTTTGTCAGATCCCTGTTTGCATTACTTACCTATAAAAATGAGACATCCAATACTCCAGCAATTCAGAATCTCAAATTGTTGTTCTGATGGTTCTGGAAAATTCTCAACCTGAGCCATCCTAAGTTCGTCTTGCCCCAAGCTCTTAGAAGCACAGGATGAAGACTGGGTAGGAAGTGTCAGTTTCATCACTTACTTTCTAGAAGGCAAATCCGAACTTGCTAGGAAATTTAGACTGCGTAAGTTTCCTGAATCAGACTGCCAGCACACAAACAGCAGTTCTAAGGAATTCTGATGCTGGCTATCGATGCACTTCTGACAAGCCTTCTCTGGAAAACCAATAGAGCTGTTCATAGTCCTCAGAGAGCAGAGCTTTAAGATCAGTGACCATAAACACTTGATTAAGTGCTCCTGAATTTGGATTGAACAGCTGTCATAATTTTAGATGCTCACTGCATTTATAAATACATCAAAGATGACTGGAACAGTTTTAAAACATTAGGTAACTGCTCAGCTGGGACCAGTGAGGTTACCCAGAGGCCAGTGCTTTGTTTAAAGGCCAGGAGAATCCCCAAACAAGATAACCATACAGCATATGTACAGTCAAGGCAGTTGTTACCAGGAGAGTAGAGAAGCAATGGGCACAAGCAGCCTCTGGCATTCTTCTGAGTTCTTGGATTCATCCTTAGTAGAAACCAGGTCTTTCTTCTACATTTTTTTAAAAAAAATGAAACCTTGAAAAAAAACAGTGCTAGAAGCACAGTCATGCTCACTAACAAACGAGTAAGAGAATGTTTTCCTTCTGTACTTCGAGCTGACTGCATTCTGAATGGCAACTCAGATATGGCAGTTTCAGAAAAGCCCAAGTGTGAGACTAAGTTACCCCAATGTAGCAACTGACAGGGAATAAACTCCAAAATAATTAAAAGAAAGCAAACAGATTTAGTTGTCTGAACAAGGAATTTTAATTTTAGGTCAACTATTGAACTAGGTCAACATCCAGTTCACAATGTCTACAGATAGTGGGCATAGCCAGTCACTAAGGTAAGTTTATTGAAGCACCAAGCTCCACACAAGACTGTAAAATACATTTTAAACTACTAGTAAGAAAGCTTCTTCAAGTCAACAATACTATTAAGGGCCAGAGTTTAAGGACTAAGTTTTCACCTTCCAAGCTATTTTAAGACAGCCAATCCATTGCATAAGCAAACCAAACTGCTACATACTGAAACACAGAGCAGCAACTGCATTGAACAATTCCTGTAAATAATTCAAGGATACATTGAAACAGTATGGGTAAATTGTAATTTTTTATTGGAAAACAAATATACAACTTGGAATGGATTTGAGGCAAATCGTGCCATAAGCAGATTTTTTTGAAAATAAGTGGCTAAACAAAGTTTAAAAAGCATAGTAACAAGAGGAGAAAATGTTTTCTGGCACAGGACCAGCAGTACAAAAAAAACTTGTGTACGAGTACCTGGATAAATCACCCGTTTTGCATTAGTGCAACTTAAGTTTCATATTGTTGACTGTCAATCGTCTACAACGTTAAGACTCCACATTTCAACAACATGTTACAGGTATGGCCACAAACAAGTTACCGTGAAGTAAGCTAGGAGAATGAATTTACAGTGCATTAGCCACATGATATATGCTACTCATCTCATTTTATCCTGCAGTTAAGCTGCAAGAGTCCTTATCCTCCCATCAAAGAAAGGGGGAAAAACTCCTCTAGGAAAAACTATGTACTCGAGAACGAGAACCAGCATGTTGCTTTAACTAAGGATCTGCTAATGCATGGTAAACCCTGGCTTACTTTATGTAACTTGTCACACCAGTCATACCTAAGTTTCCTAGAGAAAGCTACTTTTTTAATAGACAATCCAGATGTTCCCTCAGTTAACCAACTTCATCTAACTTAGATGTGCAGAAGGGCTTAAATATCCAGAGTAAGCCACATGCAACATTTGTTACTTAGATCAATTTTCCAAAAATCAGAACAATGACAGTAAGATAAAGGAGAAAAACATGGAGGAATGGCCTTCTAATTACTATACATGCATAATCTTTTGACAGTAAGGGAAAAACCTTTTACAGATAAGTTACAAACAGAGAAAAGGCAAATAAACAATTTTGTACAAGAAATTTAACACATTCTGTACAACGTCTTCACTTCGCTGTCATCATTTGTACAAACTCTGCAAAAGGAAAGAGTTGCATAAGTTATTTGAAGGAAAAACATCTGAATTGCAAGATCTGAGAAATAGCCTTACTAGTGCTGAATATTGTTTCAAAACTGCATTTTCAGTTACATTCAAAAAACCATCTTCAAGACAGTCCTCTTTTCCAATAATCACACCTAAACTCCTATTTTTAATGGCAAAAGGCCTTCATTTTTCCATAAAAGTTGGTGCCTCAGTGAACTGGGGCACAGTGAACATCCTTACTTCCAAGATAAAATTATAGGGTCCTATGCCCAGAGACTTACAGATGGGGACAAGATATCCAAGAATGACTAAAAGATCACTACAAATCACACTGAAGTGACAAACAAATAAGTGCACAGGCAGACATTGCGTTGGTCTGAACTTTTATTTTCCAGAGTGGAATAGTTAAGTCTTACTATTTTATTTTGCCTGGCTGGCTTTAAGCAACTGATTCAATGCTTAGTCCTAAACCATTTCAAGTTAGAACCCACAAAAGAGGATTCTTCATTCATCTTGCTGAAACAGTTTCAGGTACAATAATGACAGGAAGCCCAGAGCCTAAAAGGAGTTAAATGGTTGCTTAAGTTTTGAAAGAGCCAACTGGGAACAATAGGGACACAGACTCTCTCTAGTGCCAGTGTCCGAACAGCCTACTCAAACAGTGAGACAGAGCAGCAGCCTTGTACATAAAAATTTCTTTTCACTCAGATTTCTGCATACACTTAGGCCACAATGAAAAAGGCCTCAAAGGGATACATACCTACACCTCAGAAACCACACAGATAGTATCTGAAAATACCCAAGGTATTTTCTGTAACATATTCGAAAAGTCAAAATGAAAATGAGCTTGGTGTGTCTCAGCTGCAAACAACTGTCTATAGGAACTCCTTGCATGACTTCATTCATGGTTCAATGTCAGGAAGAAAGGAAGAAATAGAAATAAATTACTGTTGCAGCTGATGTGAAATAAATGTATTTAAAGTACCTTCTGAAGGTCTTGAAATTTCTGCATATTTTTAGAGGCTTTCCCTTTTTGATTAGCAAGTAATTTTAAAAGCACTAATGACATATGAGCGACATCCTACAGTCAGATCAACATGCATTAGTTAACATGACGGCACAAACAGTACATGAACATCTCTTGACAACTTGCTTATTCTAATGGTCATTAGACATCATTAGATTTACAAAGTTAATTCTTACACTGTACAGCCGAATAGTCCTTTTTTGCCTTTGGCACAAAGGCAGCAGTAACACTCAAACTTAAACCCATTGAGAGGTACACAATGTACATACTAATTGAACATTAGCTTAAAGGAACACTGTGTGTTCCGATGAACTTGTCTGAACGCTGCCCTATTTAACCTTGGGGCGGCTATCAGCACTCACAAGAACAAGCATGAGAAGTGCTACACAAAAAGAATCAATTAACAACTCCTTACCTTCATAGTTTACTTGACCATCACCATCAATGTCTGCTTCCCTAATCATTTCATCAACTTCTTCATCTGTTAGCTTCTCCCCCAGATTTGTCATCACATGACGGAGCTCTGCAGCACTAATGTAACCATTACCATCCTGGAAGGAGAAAAAGGAACACTGGAATAAACTTGCCTCAGGCCTAATGACTTAACTATAACTTAGGAACATTGCAGGGCAAATTGAACATTAAGAAGCTAGCACAGCCTTAATCACCAGAATTTGCACAAGGTAAATGACAGCTGTAAGCATATCTTTAGCATTGTCCAATGTCTTTGGGCATTGTAATATTATCTTATAGTCTTTGACTGTCCTACTCTGACACATTTTTAAACTATGAACAATGCAATCAGCAACTATTGCAACTTCTTAGGTGATGAATGCCTATTAAATCATGTGACTCTGGTTCAAGTGGTGATTTCTTAGAACAGAAGCACTGATCTGATTTGCCCGTTTCATGGGATTCCAGCAAAAAGCCACAAGAACTTCAGAGATGATTTTTACATATTCCAGCACTAGTTGGGAAATTGAATATTGAAGTACTAGTGTACACTAACTCAACTGTTTTCCTCCCCACCCCACAAGGCACCTCACTCATGTTTTCAGGTCCAAGGTACATCTTAAGTAAGCTGAGTAATTTTAGCCTCTTAGCAATTTACTCAGCAAAGACTACATTAAATACTTAAAACATTAACATTTTAAATACTTAAAAACAATTTTCTGCCAGGCATCTGAAATTATTTCAGTATCACAGCAAGCAGTACTTTAAATCGTGTCACTTATGATTATCCTGATAACTCCTCTGGCTTTCCCATACCACCACAGGAGGTTGAGCTTTAGGGTGACTGGCCAATCTAGAGACTCTCTGTGACAGGGCTGCAGATACCCCTCATACCTGTGAGAAAACACATTACAATCACACCAAGTTTTCTTAACAGAAATATTCCAGGTAGATGTTACAGTACCTTGTCAAAGACACGGAACGCTTCTCTAATTTCTTCTTCACTATCTGTGTCTTTCATTTTTCTTGCCATCATTGTCAGAAATTCTGGAAAGTCAATTGTGCCATTGCCTGAAAGGTTGAAAAGCCTTTGTTAGAAAAACGTGGTTTAGGCACTTTATTAAATTACTTATTAGTAAAGTTCTTACCATCAGCATCTACTTCATTGATCATATCCTGTAGCTCTGCTTCTGTGGGGTTTTGACCAAGTGATCTCATCACTGTCCCCAACTCCTTTGTAGTTATAGTACCATCACCATCCTTGTCAAATAGTGAAAAAGCTTCTTTGAATTCTGTACAAAACAAAAAAAAAGGTAATCCCTCAACCTTTGAAATGTTAACAAAAAGTTCACTGCTACTGATTGCTGCAACTTACAAAATTTTATTTCAATTTAAGAAAATGTTGGTATACTGCTCAGCCTGCTATAATTGCAATGGCAATATGGCAGCAGCAGCATCTGAAAATGCACCCACCAGTCTACTGATGAACCACATGCTGACCTGAATTAGGATGGAAGGTCATCCATTTTCAAAGACTCAGACGTTTGTTACTCTCTATCTTGAATAAGGGCTCCTAATATGGAACTGAAATAGCTGTCTGCAACTACAATGATCCACATCCTTGGTAGGAATTGCATCTCAAAATAAAACAATATGGAATTGCTATGAGAAAATTGAAAATGGTACTTTAAAAGTACATATGCTACAGCTTAATAGCACTTTTATTACTAATAGAGGAGATGAGTCAACGGAAAAAGGTATTATCAGACCAAACTACACCCAAATTTCTCAATATAAGCCACTTCCTTTGGACACAGATGTCTGAACATTGTATGCTACCACAACTGTTCACGGGAGGAAGGTCAATGGAGTCTTCAGCCCTGAAAAGGTGCTTACCAAACTGCTTCAGCCCTACTATATCCTGAAACAGCCTTCACAGAAATGTTTCTGACTAATTCTAAGACTGCTTTGCTGTCTTTCAACACCACCTCTTAACCCCCTACAATGGCTGTATTGTAGCCAGGAATATTAATACAAGCATAACATGCTTAATTGTCCAGTCCAAAAATGGAGTTGGTTTTAATCCATGCCATCTGTCTTTGGCCTCAGACCTTAAACTAGTTCACTGGACTGTGGCAGCTCATACACACACATTTAAGCATGAGCATCTTGTCTATTCCCTTGCAGACTTTAGATCCCTTTACAGCTTTCAAACAGTCTGAGAGATCATGGCTCTGGACAACTTGTCAGCTCAAGGGTACTCCTGCATCAGAAATATTTCCAATAATTGTTTTTTTCAACATTTCCATGCAGCCAGCTTTCCAGATGGTGGGCTTCCCAGGCCAGAATTAGTCACAGTAGAAGTTATGTTTTCACATGACCTGAATAAGCCTTTACTTCATACTCTGAAACTCTTGAGGCGAGTACAAGCTGGCAAGTGTTAAAAATTCAACTATAAAAATAGTTTTTTCTATAGTTCATGAATACAGCTACAACACCAGAGTTACACAGTCAAATACCATAGACCCACTCTACGGGTCTATGGTACTTTAAACTCTTCAGCATTTAAGTCTGAAGTGTTCCAAGAGCCAACTCCCACTGTTTAGACCATCAGAATCAGTGCTAGGCTACCACAGGACCAGCAGAAACAGTTTCAAACCAATATGTATAAAACACAAAGCAGAAACAAGCAGATACAACCTGTACCTACAATTCCTTCCAAATGGTCTTGGGGGGCTAACTTCAGTTATCTTGACAGCAACAAACAGGCTTTTTAGGGCTAAGCTCCTATACCAGGGAAGAAAATGCTTTTCAGTCAATCCTAGCAGAGATGTTCAGTCTATCATGGAAGAACCTCAAAAGGGCAAAGTTGACTCTTCATAAAGAGTCAAGTGCTCAAGTATTATTCAAAACGTTTAGCTGTTAACCACTTCATCCTTCATGTGGAAGTCAACCATCACTAACCCAAACGGAAAGCAGACTTCACAGTACTGCAGTGACCCTGCTTAGAAAGGGTAGTACTCGATTCATATATTAAACTCAAAGACTTGCTTTCTGTAAGATGGGCATTTAAGTGGTGTATGCATAACACCTGGAAGGAACCATTCCAAGGACAACTCTTCTTTTACTCAAAACTGCAATAGGTTAAGAAGCAATCAGCTATAAATCATAAAGAAAATAAAGCCAGTTGAAGATTAGCAGCATATTCCTGCTTGAACTGCTGAATCAAGTTAAGAATACCATTAAAATACCTCTCTAACCACTTTTAGGAAACACCTCCAGTAATTAGAACAAAGGAGTGACAACATACACAGATGCAGTTTAGACTAGAACAAGAACAACCTAACATAGCTTTGGAGGTTTGCAGCCATGGCTAGTGAAGTCACCTATGAAATACTGAAGTTTAGTGAGTAATTCAATTCTGCAACATAAGGTTATAAACATACTTTGCATATTTAAAACACCTTGATTCCATATAGCATGTAAAGCAAATCCTCTTTATTCCATACTTCTCCACACCAAACTGCAAATGAAAATTCTCTGCTAAAGCTACAAGGTTTCAGCCTTTCCACCCTTCTGAAAAGCATCCTGCATACCAAGAAAAAAACTACTTCCACGCCCCACGAAAGACATGCTAATCCAGCAATATGAATTCTAACAACCTAGCTCAGAAGTTCTTTAATCATAGCTCCTTAGGCATCTGTGCACCACATCACCTTTTCAAATGAAGTGGCAGCCTTCAGTGACCTAATATGTTCAGTGAACCAGGACTACCTTATCCACTGCTACACAATTTAGCCAGCTATGTCTGGAACTTTTATAGGAGAATGGCAATTGTTCTCTTCACAGCTACCAGGACCTCAGCACTTAAACAAGTCTATTTCTACTATGACAAATTTTAAATCACTGTTGCAGCCAAATCCCCAACAGAGAACCACAGCACACAGAAGGAACAAGACGTGAACACCATGCATAGGCCTGCTTGTACATAGAGCCCATTTAGAACTCTGAACACCAGGGAAAGGATAGCTCGCTTGACCAGCTGGCTTTGGACAAAAGCATCTTCAGGCTGCTCTGCCATCTGACCACCCAGGTAGTCCTGACCCCATTACCCTTGTAATACAACACTTACCCAAAGGGAGAGCCACTCCCTTTGCACACTTAGCAACTTCAATTGACACTGAATGAAACTGCAGCCAGTATTACCATTCTGTAGCTACTTGGCTTTCAATATCAGTCTTTCATTTAAACAAAATCTGGAAAGGTTTTCACCCCTACCTACACTGACAAGAAGCTCCATCCTATATGATCAATGTGTTCCACAGGAAATGCCACCTGGAACCTTTAACAACAGTACTGTGATGCTTCACAGCAGAGGGGGAAGGATTTAAGCCCTGGGGAAGTGGCTGCTTTAAGTACTGAGGTCTTCATGGCAATGTAATGTTGCCTCTACCATGCAGTACCATTTCCGATGTCTGCCTTCAAACCAAACACTACAGATCTCCAGGGAAGATCGATTAGAATGGTGGTGGCTCAAGTTTTTCTAGCCAGTCTCTGTAAAACACTCCAACTGTACCTCCAAGAGTCTTCCTGTGCAAGACCACTGGCCTCCAACAGCAAAACTAAGCAGAGGCAAGCTTTCCTAAGCAGTACTGAGAATGATTCCTTCACACACCACCAGTGGGCCTAGGTCTTCACGTCTGAGGTTCATGGTTTACTTGCTAATACATTTGCTTAACAAAATATCATAGCTGCCCAGAAAATGGCAGGCCTTTTCACACTGGCTACTAAGATATACTTTTAATCCTTCCATGCAGCTGAAAGCCTCTATTCCAGTATGACAGGCTCATCAAAACTTACTTTTGCCTCTGAGGAGTATATGATCATTACTGAATAGCTAAAATTAACACTAATCCCAAGGTAGTGTTAATAAGCTTCCTGATTATTTTCCATAATTAGCTACATCCACTAATAAAGCTTCTACAATTAACAACTGGAACAATGAACCGTTATTGGAAAGACAGCAGCGACAATTGATAAAGCCTGCTCTAACTAAACTAGTCGCAAAACCCTTATGCTATGTAGGCCAGTTCCCAAAAAAAAAAAAAAACCAAGCTGAAATGAACTAAATTTGGCTTGTGCTTACTTGTAAGACACTACCATGGCAACAAGTAAATAGACTAAGGACTTTCCACAAAACCATAATTAGTCTCCTTTGAGTAAAAGCAAGCTTCTAAAGTCTAAAAGCTACAGAAGAATGTTCTTAACACTTCAGATTTGGCAATTATGGCAAAAACAAACCAGCTCATAATGACACTTCTGTTTAATACAGTGTCTTCAAGAGCTACACCATAACTAAATAGTAGTATCTCAAAGGCTGTTCATTTTATGCTTGACCTGGTACCATTAGATAAGCAGAACCCTAACATCCTCTACAGTAATTTCACAGGACAGTTATGCACATTAAGATTTTCCAGTATTAACACTATATACTTGTCAGATCAAAACCATGCAGTTCTTGAGCATCTATGGCAAAGCTGAATTCTGTATTATTACCAGCTTTATGTCCCATCTACTAATGAAGATCAATCTACTGAGAGCAATGAGACAAGTTTGTGCAGCCTGCATGAGTAGGACATAACCACAAGTTTTTGCCCTTAGTAAATGGCTGCCAGTGCACATTACCCATTTCTAGGGGCCAGTACCAAGATATAACAGATGTGTATTTATTTAAGCCTTTCAGAGCAAGTGCCAGACCATCAGAACAGCACACACACACAACAGTTCCAAATACGGAATATCAAGAATTGTCATCGTGAAGCCAGTCTCTGCTGTCATCAACAAGAGCCACTCAAACATCTCTGCTGACAGGAGACAGCAAAGTAAAATATTTTTGCCTTCTATTAAAAAGGCACTGCAGATTCCAAGCCCTCACCAGATTTGTTGTCACCTCTTGTGCCACACTCCCAATTTCAGTCTGCACTTGGGACAATTCTGTAGTCACGAGAGAAGAAGAATTACCAGCCTACTAGCCAGAAAAGCTGTGAGGATTGTTTAACTATATTAACTACACAACTATAATTCATTATATCCATGGTGCTTTTACAGTAGATAAGCCTTTAAAAATTAGGTGACAAATTAAAACATTCCACCATACTACTTTAGTATCTAAGAAAGTGAAATATCTTGTGTAACACAGACTGTCACTGGATTAAGAGATGTGCCAGGCAGGAGCAAAACACAAAAACCTCACCTGCAATCTGCTCTTCTGTCAGTTGATCAGCCTGTAATAAAAGAGAATATGATTATATTTGTAGCAAAAGTTCAAGGCAAAATAAGACAGACTTATAGAGGCCTCCGAGTATGGTAGCTGCTCTTCAGTACTGATTAGTGGCATTCTAGGATAGTTCTAATAAAGCTCAAAAGTCATCAGGATTGCTTGCTAATTAAGAACTGGCAGCCCATTATCCTCTCCAGACTCTGCAATATCCCATACACTCAGGTAATAGGTTACCACACGTATCAATCAATAATCGAAGCAGTGCTAGCAAGCTCAAGGCACACAGGTCCCTTTAAAACCACAGACTGGTTTTAAAAACTCATTTACACAGCACACTTGGTAGCTTCAGCACTAAGCACTTTACGTCTCAGTAATGCAGCAGGAACCTCCAAATGCCAAATTTAAGGCAGCCTAGCTAAAATCAGAAAAACATACTCTTCGCTAGAATTAAAAAATTCCTTGATTTACATGAAACTTCATGTGCAAGACCTGGCTGTAAAAGACAAGATACCAGCTTCAGTCCAAACGGGTAATTTCAGTGACATACAGTCCTTCTGTACTTTTTTCAGCCCTTTGTCTACATTGACTCGGTCAGCAAAAGATAACAGGGACAAGAGAGGAAGGTTCAGCAGTCTAAGACAATTTCTGCAAAAGTTGGGTAAGCTCCAGTGTATCATTCTCCTCTCTCACCAGTTTTGAATCCATTAGATTTGATAGCAATGAAAACCATCCATCTTTCAGGCCAAACCCAAAATGAACTTTGCTCTTGAAAGAACACAAAGGTGCTTGAGGACTGCAGAAATACTCTCCCCTAGGTTTTCAAATCACCTGATTCTTCAAATTCTGGATAGCTTGAGTTGAGTTGCAGTAACAAGGTGACATCTCCTTCAGGGAAACTTCCTGAACCCTTTACTGAAGTGTAAAAAACAGTAAAATACAGAAAAGATATATTCACTGCTGAAATACATCACTGCTTTTTCAGCTTTTTTTTCTCTTGTGACCATTTAAGCAGCAACATTTTTGTAATTACTGTAATACTGACTGAAATTTTTTCTGCCATTAACTATGCCCACCAAATTCTCTCTCCACATTAGCACCTGTCAGGGAAAGACTTAGAAAAATGTATTTACAATACTTGTCAACTTTTACTTTGCCAATTTCAATTACATTTTTATACTGCATGGAAACATGTAAGTTACCAACTGCTGGTTATTCTTTCTGTAACAGAAATGAAGGTGGCTGCTTCAGCAGTTGTACACATGCCGAACTGTTTACAAAACCCTGTGTGCACACAATACAGCAACAGCCCAAGATAAAGGCCACGGACTGGCTGGGGCTCACCTTCTTTAAGAATTAAGATCACACTACTGATGAACTTCTAAAGCAGCAGACAATGGGTATTGGCAGCTACAGAATAATTTCTGCTGTAGGAAGTATTCCCATGTAGGTTCCACTTTTTGTTAAGAAAGACTAGCATGGCAGCAGTACTGCTGAGAACATAACCAATTTACAACTAAGCTTTGGGACAGAAGTGTTCTGCTGGTCACTTAGCAGAAGCCTAACAGATTTTCACTTGTCTGGAGAGTATAATAAACACAGACTCATACCTTTGCATGGTATTTACATTTTTATTGTTTGAGTGAAGAGAATGTGCTACATTTCCATAAGATATTTATGTCCACAGAAAACTGTAGATCAGATTTAAGCAGTAAAAACTTAATTTATTTAGGTCAATACTTATGGGTTACCAAGTTGAGTCACATACTGTTTTATATAAACAATTTTATATGGAAACGTGACATAGCAGTATGTAAGTTGTTAAGCATTCCCAAACTCTTCCTTCTTTATAAAGAGAAACTCTTCCAGCAACTTAATTCATCCTAACCATGAATTTGGATGAGCTCTGACAATACTAGTAAGTGGTGCAGCGTTTAGAAGAGCACAAAGCTTATTCGAAGGCACAGGTATGGAGCAGTGGAAGATAAGCAGGGAGGTGGGGCAAGGTTGAACAAACACCATCTGTACTCCGCAGTGCTGGGCTCTGCAGGCGCTGCTGCGCAACAGCAGCAAAAGGCGGAGCCAGCGAGGCTGCCAGCTCCCTGCCTGCCGTGCCGCCCAGGTGGAGGCTATCAGCCTGGAACCGTGCCTGCCGCTCACAGGCCACCGTGGCCTTCCTAGAGGGGCCGCCCGGAGCTCTGGATAATGGCGCACCACACGCGTGACAGCGTGCACGCCTTCACCCGCGCAGCAACTTCCAGGCGGTCAAATGCTGACTGCGAGGCGCCCCTGCCGAAGGGCTGACGTGCCCTTACTGCGGCCGAGACCCACCCGAAACCCTCATTTGATGCCATCACAGCTTTGACGCGGCTTTCCGCGATTCACACTGCAGCACTTTCATTTTCACTGCAATAGCTCCCATCCCCCCACCCCCAGACCGTGCGGAGGGCCTGACAAAGAAGCCCAACTCGCAGGAAAGCAGGGGAGCCGCTGTTTCCGTGGCACACGCAGCCTCTAGAGGTAGAGCTCCATCACAGCCGCTATGGCTGCTATGCAGTATCCAGCCTGGGAGCTCCTCCACAGCGCCCGCGAACGCTGCCCAGCGGAGGAGAGCTACCAGCGAACGGCAGCGCAGGGGACACCGCCTCCCTCCGAAACTGAGCTCCGCGGCGCGCTTCGCAGGCATCGCATCGGAAGGGACACTTCTGTTCCGGCAGGACTAACTAAAGAACAACAACCGGACTAGACTATATAGACTAAAATTAGGTTTATGGTAGGTTAGCTTGTGTTGGGAGCAAATCATTCTGCTCTATCTAGCATGGGCAACACTGGACCGCCACAGGTTGAGCCAGTCTGGTCTGTTAGGATGAACTATAACCACATTCAAAGTGTCACTGTGCCTCCCGGACACACCCATTTTTGCACAGACCTTGCTTGAAGATACTCCATTTTTGGTTCTGCACAGATGATGACAAAATGCAGCAAGTCTTTTGTTGCTATATTCATTGCAGTTTTTCCCCCCACCCCGCTTTATGGATGGTTAGCTGTATAAGTCCACAATTTAAACTAAAGAAAAAATTCAGGCTTCTAGTCACCAAGCCCAGAGACAGCATTTCAAACAACCCAAAATGTTACGAAGCCATCGTTCACCTTAAACATGATGAGCTGACAGTCATTTGATTCCTCAGAATAACAAAATGAATGAAAAGACAATTCCACTCTACTGCATCTTCCCTTAATGCAGAGATAGCACTAAGTGGTCAATGCTGCTTTTGCAACAGAACTGCTCCTTTTAGTACGTTCCTCAGTAGCCGCTTGTTTTAATTTTAAAAAACCAACAAACGCTAAATTCACATCCTTTAGGCTGAATTTGAAACCGTTCTCCAACTTCACAAAATGCGTTCTATTTCAACAGTGGATTACAGTTCTAAACTCATCGCTAGTAATATTAAAAACGCAGGACTGTCCTCTGCAATGACCAAAACGGGAAGCAAAATTTGTTAAAACAAACAAACAAAAAAACAACCTCACAAATAATCCCTTGTCCAACAGAGCCACCAACAGCATGGCGCTACCACGGAATCGACAGGGGCTCCAACGCGGACTGACAACAGGTCTAGCGAGGAGGGCGATGGTGCAGAGAGGCACAGCCTGCCCCTCATCATCATGCTGCTCAGAAGCTGCTGGGCTCCGCAGTGCCTCATTATGACCAGGCGCAGCACACCTCGCTAGCGAGCCGGACAGCTTAGGCTGCCTCATCCAGCCGAGAGCAGCGAGGGAGGAAGCGATAAGAAAGCAGAGCCGGTGCCATCGTGGCAAGCTCCTTTCCCCCCTCCTCCCAGGAGGAACCGCTATCCGCCGCTCCCCCCGGCGCCGCCCCACGGCGCTCCCGCCGAGCCAGGGGCCGTTTGGATTTGAATCCACACCACCGCCCCAGGGCGGGAAAGGGACCGGGCGGGACCCGCCGCCACCGCCACTTCCTCCCACGCAAACGGCGCCTCCGAGCGGGACCCGCCGCCCCGGCCCGAGCCCGCCGGCCGCGGCGAGGGACAGCTTCATCCCTCCTCACGCCCTTCTGCGGGCGACCTCGCCCCACAGCAGCCAGCACCCCCCTCCCCCGCCCCCCATCCGCACCGACCTCAACCGCCCCCATCCCTCCGCACCGCACCGCAGCGGCGCCCGCCGAACCCCGCGGCTGCCCCGCGCCCAGGGACTCACCATGATGGCCCGGCCTGGCTGCGGGGTGCGGTGGGAGCTGAGGGCTGCACGGGGCGCACGCTGCGCGACCTTCCCGCTGCACGGCTCGCCTCACACTGAGTCCTGCCCGCCCGCCGGTGGCGCCTCATAAACCGCCTCACCGCCCGGATCGCTCCGCGCCGCTCCCTCCCCCTCCCCTTCCCCCGCCAGCCAAGGGGATTGCGAAACGAGTCCCGGCTCCTGGCACTCGGCTCGGCGGGGCACCCCCGGTGCCGCTCCTTCTGCCCCAGAGCCCCGGCGCAGCAAGGAGCGAGGTGCGGGAAACAGGGCAAGCAACGCTTGTGAAACGAGGGGGGAGGGAGAGAAGGGGGGCGGGGACCGGCCATAGGGACTATTTCTCTGGGCGGAAGAGGATTTTAGGAAAAAATGCCGAGCAGTGTGGGGACTCCGTAAGGAGGGCGCTGATTGGCGGGTTCGTACCTGCAATGCGTCACTCGGACATGCACACTCCGGCCGGCGAGGCGGGCGCCCCTCCCCCGCCCGCAGTGCGTGAGGGCCGGAGCGGCCCCGCAGCCCCGCGCCGGCCGGGCCGCGGCCCGGGGCCCGGAGCGCCTTTGCCTCGGCCTTCCGAGCCGTTCTCTGCTCCGGAAAGCCTCGCCCGTACGCAGAGTTACCGAGTGAGGCTCGCTCTGCGTGCGGCGCAGTCCGGAAAAATTCCCACCTCGCGCCGCAAGCTAGGGGATGCTCCGTCGCTTGGTAGCGTTGTTGAAAAGATTAGATTTCGCAGCATCAGTTAGGTTGGGAACGATCTCTGAGACCGTCGAGTCCAGCCCGTGACCCATCATCGCCACGTAACTAGACCCACATCCAGGTTTTCCTTAAACACGTCCAGGAACGGCGACTCCACCATCACCTCCCTGGGTGGCCCATTCCAATGTCTTATCTCTTCCACATGTCCGACGTAAACCACCCCCAATTACACATTTTCCCTTTCCCTCCCCCATTTCCCCTGCTAAGAATCACATACGCCCTGGTTCTGTACCTGGCCAGCAACTCTGAGCTAAAATCTGCAGTCTTAGAAGAATTGTGTGCAAGATGCATTTGGACAAATGGCTCCAGGTGCAATTTTCAAACTTGCACATGTATTTTCAAAGATAATAAAACAGAGAGCTGCAATATTGGCTGAGTCCATGATAGCAGATATACCTGTCCTCTGTGAAAACCATAACACTCATTTTTGGGACCATAAATATGTTATTAAACTTTGGGGTCTGAATTAAAGTTTTCTGACCTCAGTTTGAACACAAATCACAATACCAATCACATTTCAATAAGAAATGACCTACTTCCACATTTATTGAAAGAATTCTTTAGTTGATATTTACACGGTATGTAAACAAATAGATTTTTTGTACCTATCTGTGCACTGTCAGTACACAAACTAGAGCAATGGCTCTCACTTTGCACACTAAAGAGGTTTTACTCATCTCAGTTCTTTGCCGTCTTTGGTTTATAGGCCACAGAAATAGGATGTGCTTGGGATGAGACTGGCATGAATGAACTCATAAAACAGAAATTCTGGGAGTTTTTCCCCCTGAACATTAAGTCAAATTCTCAGGCCTGCTTTCTTTTCAGGATCTTGTATCCACTGAATTAAAAATTCAGTGAAACAAAGTAAAACAGAAACAAAGTGTGGGGCGGGGGAAACAGAAGAAGGCCTAGTTTCTTAAAATAATAAAGGACCCTTCATTAAGCACAGTGCCACTCATCCTCACTTCCTCACTTTGTGGTCATAGGCAATACATAAGGCACCACCATAAAAGCTGGCCTTCAGCCTTGAAATCTATCTGCAGTTACTGTTTTGTGATGCACTGGTTTGTTAGGCCTCCTTTTCCCTCTCCTGTATTTATAGTCCACAAATCAAGCACATCTGAACTATTGTCTTTTCAAACTCTGATAACATTTTTTCACTGTGTACCTAGATGAATAAAATACTTCCCAGAGCAGGCAATGACTGCCAAGGTTATTGTTACCCACGCCTCCTCCAACCACTGCCATGGGAAGCAGGAGCAAATCCCTGCCTGTGGTCAGGCTATGCTGGATGCAGACAGCCGAGCTTCAGTCGAATTTTCCTCCTCCCTGATGCCCCCTTTGGTTCAATTTTAAGGATTGCTCTGACATTCCCAACTTCTTAACATTTCTAGAGGCGTGAATCTGTGCAGAAAAGTTATTGCCCAAAAAATTAATCCCTGCTCTAGATTTGGGATAAAAGTGGCATAGCAGCACTCAGGGTGCATTCCTGTCACACCCTCAAATCTGGAGCGGAGCAGAGCACTGGTGCATTTTGGGGAGCTAAACTATCTCCTGTAGAGAATGCCCACAGGTGCGTGGTGCTGGGCCTGATGTGCCAAGACCTCTCTTTGGCATCTGTCTTTTATCCTCACATTACCTAAGAGAGGCAAAACATTGTGACACCTAGGTTGTTCAGGTGCCCAGGCTCAAGGAATCTATTGAGATGTTGTAAATCTGCATTTCTGTGAAAATGGTCCTGAGGGATTTGATGAGAAATATGTGGAAGGGCTGTATTGAGACAGCAAATTCTGACCGAGTCCTGTTCCTGGAGTTTGGCACTGGCCATCATGAGCATGGAGGCTCTAGGAAACATGAGTGCCACAGCATGAGTAAGCTGTAGGCTCATTAATGATGGCCTGAGGGTTTGCTGAAGAGCAGGGGCTTGAATGCAAGGATCCCAGGTAACCTGGGTAACCTGACCACCATACTGTAGGTTTTTGTGTATGTCCCTTAAAGGATTTGGTATCTGTAATTTACATTAAATTCTTCATACTCTTTTAAATTACATTTCGTTTTCTCTAAAGAAGTGGTTATTCAGAGCATCCTCCCTCTGCTGTGTGTTTCTTAGGCCCCCTGGTTCCTTGATCTCTCTCTCTCTCTCTCTCTCACTCTCTTCCATTTCTCTGTTCTTATGTGTCTCCTTTTTTCCATCTGCATTTTCCTACAGCAGCACCCATTTCCTGTGGGTTTCATCACCACCCCCACCCTGCTTCCATCTGTTGGAGAGATCAGCCACGAAGTTAACTTGCAATTACACTACCCGTGAAATTACACCAACACTTCCAGTGGCATTACTAAGCATTAAAGCGAACACCCCGGCAAAATAAATGCAAGAAGGGGGAATTTGCCCCTTGCATAAACAGGTTGTTGGCAACCTCAGGTAGGTAAACCAGCAGATCCTCAGGTACACTGGGATAGCCAGAGAGGCAGAATTGCTTTTCAGCAGCCTAGCTGACACTCTGCAGCCTGCATGTGCCACAAGAGGCAGGGAAATACATCAAATGACCGGCCCCAGCTGCGGGCTGCAACTCTGGCACCTCTGACAGAGCAATAATGGAAAATGACAGTAATTTCTCTGTTGCAGTGGTCAGGTATAGTTCTACCTGGGGTTTTTAACATGATAATTTCTCTCTCTGCTATGTAATTTAATAGATTTGTCAATATTTGTGATCTGTGCTTTTCTTCTTCCCCTTCGACACAGAAATAGAGTTTTACAGAAGCCCAGTTTAAGGATTAGGGCAGCAAATTAGAAAAGCAACTTGAGTTCCAAGGTTAGATGAGCCGTATATGCCAGCAATTTTCACAGTTACTCTTTATGGTATATTTAATATTGTGTAAATGCAATTTGTTCTATTGTTTTAATAATACTTTAGTGGATCATTTGGACCGATGTATACAGAATGCTGTGCCATGGTGCAAAAATGCTATAGCTGCTTCCTCAAGATTATTGTAATAGTTTGAACAACCTAATTAGAAATTAACTGCAAATTTTATAAGTGAATTTCTGAGATAAGAAGAAAAAAGTTCTCTACTTATCATAAGTACTAACACTTAGCATTTAACTGCTGCATACAGAAGGAAAATTGCTCATGGCTGTTTTCCCATAATGGGTCTGATTTTTTTCAGCTTTTTCTGTAACAAAGAACCTGCCCCCCTTGAGAAAGGCCTTTTTCCTCAATTCCAGCTTTATGGGCATAAAACTAAGGTGGAAATCAATATTTATCCACCCAGATGTATTTGGAAGGCCCATTCAGTCCTCAGCAAAGAAAAGCTTAGTTGTCTACAAAATTTTAAGGTGCTAAATGAGACATCTTGGCTTCTGGTGTCCCGAGAGCATCTATTGATGAAAAAAACCCAGAATGAGAACTGGGAGGCTACCCTCGCTTCACCTGGATGACAGCAGTGAAGCAGAGGCTTATTGACTGTGTTGGGTGGAAGACACCTCCTCTAATACAAACATGGTTGTGGGAATAGCTGCACTTTCTCCTTGCATGTTGAAAGCCTTGTCCTGTCCTTTGTGCCTGGTCCCTAGAGCACTCACACCTGGACTGCACAGTGCCCAAAATCATGAGGACAGCATTTCTTTCCCTAGGGAGTATGGACAGGTGATTCCTCCACACTTCACTTTCTGTGGAAGAGCAGTACCTGGCAGAAGGGCCAGCATTACCTGCTTTCAGGATATACCTATGGCTGTGTCAATGCTGAAGGTGACCCAGGCATATCCCAACCAGCTTTTAGGTCATTCAGACAGGAAGACCAAGGCAGCTCTAGGAGTGTGGTGCCTTCCACAGAGCACCAGACCCATGGGAGATGCCAGGCAGGTTTGCAGCCAGTGGATACAGAGCTCTGTTGTTGGGATTACGCCGCTCCCCTCCTCGAGGCTAGATGTTGTAAAGCTGATTCAGGTGACCTAAAACTGACTCTTGAACTATATTGTGACCACTAATTAACACAAAACAAGACAGGAGAGTCCAAAAAGGCAGATAGGTGCACTCACATAAAACTGGGAGGCTGGAGGAAGGCACAGTATCTAATCATAGGCTCTAGACTAGGATTAAGAATAAAAAGCCAATGGGACTCACAATATTTTCCTTTCTTTTTTAAGTTTTAAAGAGGCAAACAACTGCTTCAATTTTATGAGGATTTCTGATGGAACATTGTCTATAAACCTGCAGTATTTTCTGTGCTCCTATGAGAAAAACGTAGCTCTAGATCTTCATCTCACCAGTGTATCATTCTGGAAGATGAGAATGCTGCCTGGGCAGAGGCAGTAAGAGATCCCATTTCTAAACTGTGTTCTTGAAGTACAAGAATAGATGGCCCTCACACTAACTCTGAGCCAGATCTTGCTTTTTCTGTGTTTCATTTTCTAAAATCCCTTAATAGGAGGGAAAGCATAAACCCTGTATTTACTCCAAGATAACAGAAATCCCATAGTCATCAACTTTAGTACGGTTCTGTTTTCAGGGACTGGAAATAATACCGTAACACTTACAAGAGGCAGCATAAAGTCCAGGAAATTGCAGAATGTATTCCAATATTTTCAGATTCTGCAACAGCTTCTTTTTCTGTCCTTTGACAAGCTGTAAGAGGAAGCCATCAAGAGTCACCAACTCCCCCACCTGTGGGGCAGAAGTGTTTGTCTTTGAGAAGCACCACCCAGTTATTATCATCACAACTTGACAAGATGCATCCAAACAACTGTTTAAACTTCCCCTCATGTGAAGATCTAGTAAGATAGTGGTCAAGGAAGTACTCGGTAATTCTCCATTTTGACAGGAAGAAATAAAAGGAAAAATATGTTTTTCTGGATCTGAAGACTCTTAGTTTTGGTGGCTTTCTACATGGAAGGTTTTCATCCTAACATATTTTTCTTTATTAACAAACAAAAATGACAGAATCATAGGTAACTCCTATTAAAAAATTCCCGGGGGAGGCAAAGCACTGCTTATAATAGTTATTGCTGCAGCCTTAATTAGGGCATGGTGCCAAATACCTCTGTGATGAAAAACAAATTGATGCACTGATGCTTTTCCATTACCTTTTTTTGGAGTAATTAAATGTCACAAAATATTTTGCATACTTCCTACTGGGAACCAGGGCATATGGAACTGATTTACAGCAGAAGTCAAAAGGATTTTCTTTAAAACCAGTGCAGGCAAAGAGAGAGATGCTGAAAATGAAAGTTAAAATATATTTTAATTTTCACCATAGCAAAGGGTGAAGCACTTATTGACTGTAAAATTTGAAATCTGACTAGATTAACTTAGTATATCTACTTCTCTTTTTCACCCAAACATACATTGTTTCACCTAAACTGAAACTGCTCTGGAAATTCAAGCCCTGTCATTTAGTCTTGTGCTCTAAGATCCTGCACGTTTAAAGAAATTTATGTCCACACACATTGACAGCTGAAGAATCCACCTCTGTTGAGTTCCGTAGGCTTTTCACTTGCTTTCTTTCAGCAGGTCACATCATGAGCGTCTTGCTCACTTTTTCCTCTATTTCCACTCAGGCATGCTTTCAGAGGGGTTTATTCAACACAAGGGCCGATTAAATACTGAGCAAACAGTTCAGAATTTGGCTGCTTTTATAAATAATGATTCAAAGGTTTGATTTAGCTACAGATGAGCCTGAGCCACAAAAAAAAATTGCATCTGGATCCTAACTGTGTCAACTCCCATGGCAGAGATTTTTTTTTCCCCAGCCAAAGCTTGGCCTGAAAGTTCATGCAGAAAGACAAACTGTGAATCAGAAGCCTGCACCAGTGCCCCGGGTGAAGTGCGTACCAAGATAGCCTGCAGCCACATGCCAGCTTGCCATTGACCTTTTATCTGCATAAATAGTCGTGACCTTTGGGCTGCTCAAATTAGTGCAAGCTGCTTGAGCAGGCAAGTATCACAGCCCTCTGCTGCTCAGGCTGCATCTCTGCCTCTTCCCTCTCGTGCCATCTCCTTCACTGGGCAATGAAGGCAGGTGGGGACATGGGACAGCTTTCTTACCTCTGGGGACATCCTCTGCCTCGAAGGAAATCCACCACTGGCCGGGTAGGACCAGTGTACTAAAGCCTCATTACATCAACTCAGTGACACAGAGAAGACCAGGTTAAGGAGCTCACAATCTGCCTTTGGGTTGATACTTTTGCACAGGGTACAATAAACCTGCTTCTTGGTGTGCCTCTCATTATCTTCCATTACATAAAAGAAATCCTAAGAGTTTTAAAATCAAAAGAGATAAGCTGTTAACAAAATAGTTATTCTTTTGTTTAGCCTCAAAGTGAGTTGTTTTCCTTAAAAAGAAAAGGTAGATCACTAAATCACTCTAATCTACTTTTTATTCACTGCACTGTATGCTGTATGGAGTTTAATGCCTATTATTTTCTCAGTAGACCAGAACTTGCATGCTCTCTCATGTAAATAAACATTTTGTCCTATTTCAAAATGCATCACTTGTGTCCCTGAAATGACAGCAGTTTTAATTGTTTTTGGAAGCAGGTATTTGCAAAGTTTTACAAGCACATTTTTTCCAATTGTTTAGAAGAGGTCCTTCAGTTGTTTAATGACAATATTGACTAGACCTGAGGGGAAGAAAAAAATGAGTGGGGTATTTTTAAGGATATAAAGCAGGAAAAAAAATTAAAAACATTTTCAAGATCCTGCAAGATGCTGACTGCACATATCAAAGGGAAGTTACTATCCCTGAAATTCTTTCTAAAGCTCTTTTTATCTGATTTTCTTTACCCAGAGCTCTTGTTTGTTTGTTTATTTCAGTCATGTGCTACCAGATCCCAAGTGTATTTTTCCACATCATGTACATTGTCTGCATGATGCTTTAAAAATTCAACTGACTCTTGCTATACATCCTGGAGACATTTTTAATTGCACCAAGGAAAACTGTCAGGCAGGTAGTGAGACAGCTAATAAGTAGCCATTGATCCCTATGTTTTTAAAACCAGATTTGAGGGAGCCATCCTGCAAGTGAGAGTGGGAGCTGCACGCTGAGGCACACGCCTGCTGCCTTTGGCAGATGTGTTGGAAGGGAACTAATTGTGAACTAATTGTTCTGCTGCATCACGTCCTTCAGCTCTGCAGTGAAGTCTAACCCACAGCTGTCTGGGTGAGCTGAATTTCACCCCACATTTCAGAGACATCTGCTTGCTGGAAGGGCTGCACCATTCATATGGTCCTTGGTCAGCCACCCAAAAATCAAGTGTCTCTTTCCCAGGAGGATGGTGGGGAAAAGTGCTGCAAGTCCTGAGAATGAGTTGTGAGGGTGCGAAACCTGCAGACGCATCTTTGTGCTGTGCAACTGGAGGGGGTGCAAGAGAGGGTCAGGGCTTCTTGCTCCTATTTCCATGAGCAGCTCCACAGAAACAAGACATTGTGACTCTCAAAGTCCATTTGCCAAATTACAGCATCTCCCTCTTTAGTTACACCTGAGAAAGGGCATTTATGTTCCACCAGAGAAGCAAATGAAGGGAGGGTTTGGGGGGCATCCCTCTCCCCTAGAGCTATGGAGCCCCTTATGCACAAGCTGTGCTACAGCTGCAGAGAGGAAAAAATGCGGGCTATCCTTGCTGAAATATTGGCAGCACATCACTGTTTACAACTGGAATTTTTGCTGCGGGCTTTTACCAATGACAATTTAGGACAGGAATAGGAAACTTCACATGATGATGAGGTCAACTTTTTTTCGCTTGTCCTGTGCCCCAAGATGAAGACAAAGCTGCTGAAGTTAAGATTTATGATTGCTTGCAAAAACTTGAGCTAGAGCCACAATTTTTAGCTGGCTCTTTTGTGTTATCTTTTATAGCACTTCCAGCAGCATACTTGTTTGAAAGTTTTAAAAGCAATTTGTGTTGCTTTCATTTGATCCTCATTTCTGCTCCTCGCTCGATTATCTGTGCCTGTCCAGGAGCAATTTTAAGTTAACCCGTTCTCAATGAGAGGGCACTGTGTGTGTTTGCAAAGCATGTTTAACTTGTGTCTTTCATCTGTGATTAATATTACATCTATTGAACTACATAAATAATTCACCTACAAACCTGACAAACAGACAGTAATTTCTTCCCCTCAGAGTTTACAGCTCACAGGTATCTTTTTTAATGGTTTAATTACCTTTTGTGTACCTGGAGATAAAACCAGTGAGCTAGACAATCACATATGGAAGATGGAAGGCTTCTTGGCTGTTGTTCTCTGCCCCCATCCCACTACACTCAACATACATAACGTGCATAAAAACATAGAGTGAGAATAAAATAACCACTTTGCATGTCACTTCTGCTGTCGTGGTTTGTGCATGTGAAGTAGACTCCAGCTCGGCCTTCTGGTTTGGATAACAGCCCTGTAAAATAATTTCTACCAAGAGACTAGAGGTCTGGTTTTGTTCTCATGCAAATGAAATTAGTGGAATTATATAAGCATAGAATCAGGGGCAAATGAGAGGAAACTGTTATTTATTTGTTATTTGCTCTTTTGTGTTTTTTATGGAGTTGGGCTTCTTACACAGAAGGCAATGCTCTTGGAAAAGATGAAAGTGTGTCAACGGGCACCTGGCCTTGGGAGCACCATAGTACTTGAGCCTTGCAGGCTGTGTGAGGCACACACACAGCTGGCTGTCAGAGGGTGGCTTGAAACAAAATAAACTCCCCAGACCAGGAAACCCCTTGGAGCTAAGTAAGAGAAAACACTAGTGCAGGGGGTCTAGATGAAATCCCATCCCCTCTCCGCCTTGTCCACGGCCCTATATCAAAGCTGTACGAAAGAATGTCCTTCTAGCCAGGAATCCTTTCCTCAAAATAATTGTGTAGGACCTCTCTTTGGAAGCAATGATGGGAGGCTTTTTCTCAGAATCCACCCCAGCACCACTTCAGGCTGTGTGCTGTGCTGGTACTGGGCTAAAGCTCTTTATCCGTGGGAATTCTCCTCCCTCCGCCATTAGCTGCATATGTAAAACCCTGCATAAGCCATTGTAGTCTCTGGGATCTGGGGGTGGAGAATGGAATGGAAGAAATCTTGTAGCAGAATATATTTAGCTTCAATCTCTTCCAGGATGCTCCTTCACACCTCCCAGTTAAGTGCATCCTGCCCTGTACTGAGCCACAAAATGCAGAAGAACCAGCAGAGCTTTCTTCCTCATTGAAGGGGCTCAGATTTATACTTCGATAAAGCATCCTCAGTATATAAAACATAAAAGAGACCCCCTCAGTTATTAGAAAAAAGACATTTTAAACACAATTAGTGGGAGAAAACCTAGGTTGGATCCTAATGCTATTCAGCCATACTGAAAAAAAATTTCATGTCTGTTCAGAACTTAAAAGTGGGATGAAGACTATTGGCTAAAAGGGCAGGAATCACATTAACTGAGCTGCCTTTTGCCTGCAATATTTGGTATTTGGTGTTTTTCACTTACCAATGCTGCAGAACTTATTACTTGTCCATAAGGAGTACTGCTGAAGGCAGGGAGTAGCCAGTTCATGGTTATCTGCTGTGATCAAAACCTGAGAGTTTGAAATGGACGTTATTCATTGCAGCCACTGTGACTGAGGCCATTTCATATGGAAACAATTAAGAGGCAAAAAAGCATATCATAACAAAGGAATGAGAAGAAAGATCAGGAAATGCAAGGAGATTGTATCATTCTCTAAAAATGGATACAGTATTTACTGTTGGCAAATATAATAAATCTAAGACTTGAATTACCACAGGACAGCAGACAGGCCTCTGAATTGCAGATTTTTTTATGCAGTCTAAGAGGAAACAGTTAAGATTAATGGTGAATATAGAATTTAGGTCTAGAATAGAACAAAATGTAACTTATTTCATATGTGTGCAGAATGGAATCTGAAAATAATGTGTTTAAAAAGTCACAATGGGAAATTATGTAGAAATGAAAAGCAAAGAGGAAATAAAAAAATATGGTCCATGAGTATTTCCTTAAAAGTAAGGGGAAAATCTAAATGAACATTGAAGAACATCCACAGCAATTTGCACATTTTCTTGAGACCAATGTAAATGCTGCCAGAAACAGAAAATGGCTAATGAAAAGAATCTCTTTCTAAGAGGTGTTTACTCTTACAGGCAGTAAAAACCCAGAGGGAGGGTTTTTCCGCCACTGCTAGTGGAGAACAAGTGAGGCAGTTACTGAGAGCATATACCATAATAAAGAATTCTGAAACACCATTTAATATTTCTGTCTGGCTGAGTAATTAAATTAACAAATTTTCAGCAATAAGTGATGTGAGATAGACTGTCAGTCATGCACAGCTGGGAGCCAGGACATCCATGTCTCTCAATTCCTAAGATAGTCATCTGAACTTGCAGCAAACTTTGGAAATCACTTTCAGTAGCTACCAACACTAGATCTCCTGGTGCTGTACTGCCATGCCCTAGTGCTCTATAGACATTCACACACCAGTTTTCAAGATATCACAACCTTGTGATATCTTGAAGTTTATTTAACATAAACTTGCATTGTCAGATGACAGCAAACTGCCATCCAGCTCCTCTCTCTTGACCATTGCCTAGGAGACTAAGTTCTATTGCTGAAATCAATTTGAGTTTTATGACTGGCCTCACTGGAGCCAAGATTTGGCTTAGTGTCTGGATGTAAGCAGCTAATGGTTTTTCTGACAACAGCTCGGAGCCGGTGTAAGTCAAAGCAGAAATATTTAATGCCTTGAGACTGGCAGAACATCCCATTCATACTCTTGGCTTACCTGACAAAAGGGGTTTCAGGTACTGATGCCTTCATTCCTGTTCAAACACCCTGCTTTCCCCCTTAAATAACAAGAATGCATAAGTGGAAGTCATCTCACTTCTTCAGAAAGCTGAGAACTGCAATCACCCACTAAAACTGGCCAACATACACTGAGCAAAGGGTTGCTCAAGGGAGCACCTGAACCTCTGAATGGGATACCATAGACACAGCCTAGTGCCTCCACTGTCACCCTCCATCACCCTGCCCTCCCTCTGCTCCCCTCACACCTCCATGACTCCTCACAACATGTGGCATTCTGCATCTCAGTTGTCTGAAGCTACCAGAGCTGCTGGGCTGGGTGGCATTTGGCCCTCAGTGTTCTCTCGCTGGCTGTTTCTCCCCTGCTGGAGCATCCCTTGGAGGCAGTGAGGACACCTCCTGCACTTCCTGCTGCTCATCCCCAAGCCACCAACTTTGATCACTCAGGCAAGCATTAAGGCTGCCAGCTGCAAATCCATGTGGTTTCCAGTCCTTTCCCAACCTTAGCAAATGCTTTTGCCTAAGCAGTAGTGAAGTGGAGCATGGCAGGAGGCAGGCAGTTGGGAGAAGGGAAAGTCCCATGCAGGAGGTAAGGTTCATCCATCTACTGGCTGGACGGAGAAAGCAGAGGTTGCAGAACAAGTAATCCTGGGTGCCTTTGGCATTTTAAAAAGACTACATATATGACACAGTTTCTCCAGAAGTTCCCTTTAAATAGTAAAATTTCTGCCCATTTGTATTCACAGGTCTTACGATCCTATTTTTAAACAGAATGTAGGTGTTCACGAACAGCGGGTGTGAGACTGACAGCACTAGACCAGAGCTCTCCATTTGCAGAATAACTGCTGCATTGACTACTATGCTGCAAACTCCTGTAATGGAAATACCAAGGACTGAGAGGGTCTTCCCATCCCTGGTCTTATTTTGCCTTTGTCCTTGCAGCTGAAGCTGCCTCAAAGGGAACCAGCAACTAAGATGGGCTGTGGATGTGTGTGTGTGTTCACATGCGTGTTCAAACACTTGCTAGAACAGACACAAGATTATTAATCTTTCCAGACAGTAATTACTTTTAAGCCTCAGCAATTAACTTGGATTTTGTACTCCATTGCCATAGAAGTAGCTTTTCACATGATGCTTTGAGTTCTCTCAGATATTCTTAACAAACACATTTAGGTCTCCTTTTTTATTTGCTAATTTTTGTTCTTAAATATAAACAGCTCAGTCTCAGGTACTTGTACCCAACTTTGGAAATATCAAAGGTTCTTACCAGTTTTCAGAGAACACCCTGAAGTACACTGTTGTGCATAGCAGGGGTAGCTTCTAATACATCAAACCATTATTTAGCAGGTGATTCTGCAATTGAGAACAATTATGTTAGGCTTCTGATCCTTTCTCCCACCCCAGCTCAGTCAGAAACATCTTCTGAAAAAACTCCATGGCAAAATCCCTCTGACCATTTAAAAAGCTGCCTTGTATTCCTTACCTGTCCCCTGAGCCATCTGTGCTTGTATGCTCAGCCCTCTGATAACTGTCTAAAGAGTTGCTTTTTCCTTACAAAATTAGAAGCGGATCAAAGCATCATGCCAGTTCTGGATGCTAGAGAAAGCATAGGCAGAAGCTGCCTGACACAGAGTTCCTCTGAAGGTAACATCTCTGTGCCACATCAGAGGTGCCATGGTCAGGCGAGGAAAATGGGAAGAGACCAGTGCTTGGCCCTGTCTTCCCATGCTCCAGCTGGGAAATCTGATTTCTGATCTTTGTTGGCTTTCACAGTATTAGAAATATCTGTTATACAGACAGAAATTCTGTTATAGAATGAATATAAATGCTGTTATGCAAAAAGATCAGGCCCAAGGCTCTTAAGTAGCTAGGAGCCCAAAGACTAGATTTGGGATGATCCAAGGCCTGCCCTTGCAGAGAAACTGCATGCAAAACAGCAACACAGCCTCCTGCTGTGAGGTCATCTAAGGCTTCTTGTGAGCACTCCAGATTTTATGGTGGGATCTTTTGTGACGAGGTTCAGCCCTGCCTTCCTTCTGTTCATTTTTTTAAAGTACTTTTGCAGTAGTCAGTTCTCTGAAGTGCCGTTCTCTTTCCTTTGAATTGACTGAGAATCTGGGTTAAAGTGACTGACTGATGTGACAACAAAGGAGCGAATGTCATCAGGTCCAAAGGATTTGATATGCTGTTGGTTATAAAATGTACTCGGACAGCCCAAGTTCTGTGCCAGATTAATATTTGATGTCATGGGACTTGACTGGCTGTAGCTGAAAGAGCTGGGACCATTGTTGGGAAAATGGCCATCTCCCTTTCAGGGGAAAGTTAGGACTCATAGGAGCTGACAGCCTGACAGTCTGATCTTCCATCTACCCATAAGCACCAGTCAGAGTGAGCAGTAACAATGCAAATTTCCTCATATTTAATTCACTAATAGGTCAAATTGTCTTTGTAACCCCCAAGTATTGTGCGTACTTTCTATTATCAGCCAGAACTTTCCTTCTTCCAACAGTTTAGAGAGTATCAGTGCATGGTTCCACTTGACACTAGTTACTCCCTCTCTCTTTCTTCCCCCTCCCAGCCATCCCCACCTCTCCTAGTGCCTGTGGCAGCAGTGAATTATTAAAGAAATATGGATATTGATCTAGTACCGATATCCAACTGTGACAGACAAAAACTCTCTAACAGTTTAAAGTTAGAAAGTGTGTGTTTATTGTGACACTGGGCAGCGTGCGGGATCGCTCCCAAATACACACCACACCTTCCAGGTGATTACAGAGTCTTTTTATCCATACAAGTATTGAATACCCAAAATACAAATACATAGTCATCATTTTGGTACGTCCCATTCCTCGTTTTGTATGCTAATCACTTCAAAAGCTATTAAGCATGTGTGGTTTGTTCCTTGAAATGGGTTGGTGGTCCCTTTCATGGGGACAGGTCCCAAAATGAGGAAGTAAATGAAGTCTTCCTCATTCTGACCTTTCTACCTTTTCAATCAAATATGACAAATGAACTCTTGGTAGAACTCCCATTCCTTGTCTTCAACTGGTTTCAGACCAGAGGAGGCCCACAATTGTCTTATGTTCCTAAAAGCTATTTCTCAGTTTCTATATTCTTCATTATAAACCCAGCTAACTAAACATTGTGTTGACAAAGTAATCAATTGTTAGTTAACTACTAACTCTTAACTTCATCAAGGCCTACTCATTTATTTTACTTAACTCTAGTAAGTGTTATCTCTAACTAAAATCCTAGCTCCTCTAAAATCTCTAAATTCCTTAAAGTTTATGTTTCAGCAGCAGTAGCCTGCTTTCTCTGGGCAAGACACCACCACCACCAGTACCCTCCTGCCTGTTCAGTCATGGTCACAGCAGCAGTGACCCATAGAGCAGCTGAAGGGAAGCTGGAAGGGTTCATGCCCTGCTGGTGTAAGGGCCCCAAAGCAGGCTCTGTGGAGAGGATCCCAAGCCAGCATCCACACTCAGCACCTGCCTTTCAACACCAGGAGGATTCTGGCTTGATGCCTTGCAGCAGTGTGCTGGGCAGCACATGGTGGAGTGCAGGGAGGGTCACACAGGAGGACAGAATTTTCTGCAAGTAACAGTCATGTATTTGCTACCATTATTTGTTAAGAGTCTTAAAAACAGCACCCAGGATGCCAGTGTGGAACTTTGGCCCTATCTCTGTATGTGTGAGGCCCCCCTACATAGTCCATGCAGCTGCATAGTAATCCAATATGCTCAGAAATCCTAAACTCTCTCACATAAGGAAAAAATTATTTTGGGCATCAAGGCTTTCCCAAAATGGCCCTGTTTTGTCTGTTTGCTGATCCTTAACTTATCCAAAATCTCTCTCAGCTAATGAGGACCACATGCCAGTCACACTTCATTTATAAAGGGGGGGGGGGGGTGTGAAAGGAAGTTGGTGTTGTGGCATATAGATATTAAAACAATAAATCAAATAAAACTTGGCATTGTAAATGGAAATCAATGGACTGCAAAATTGTATTTGTTCTAGCTGAAGAGAGTACTTGCCGAGTTCCAAGCTGTTTGTCCCTTTCTGAGGAGAGATGGGGTCTGCTCCTTTTGTACTGTAAATGCAAGGCTGTTGTCAAGTGAGACTTGAACTTTTCCACCTGCAAAACAGTTTATGCATACAAGCAAAAATTAATCTCACAACACCCCATGAGACACAAATCTTGGGCCCTTATTTAAAAAGGGAATGAAGGGAGACTGGGTATTTTGTCTGAAGTCATGAATCTCTGTTAGAAGTGAAATGCTTGGCTTCTGGTGTTATACTGAGAAATTCCAACTATGTCCCTCTTAAAATTCTTTCAGTATCTACGAACTGCAGGCAACATAATGTCTGAACAGTAATAATTCATGATAAAGCACTGTAACTCCATGTGACCTTGTCTAGCTGTAACTTTCAGCTCAGGAAACCTGAAGGTGTCACAGGAACAGTGTTGCTTTTCATCTGCACTACACTCAACTGCTGCTTTTCTGAAATTCTGAATCTTGATCTTTTATAAATCCTAAGAAATTTATATATGACCTAAAACTCTGCTCAACTAAAATATTTATATATTACCTCACAAAACACAAAAAATATTCCTATTATGAACAGCCCATTATCACCAACTTATCTATGACATCTGCTTTTTGTCTTTTCCCCTATTCTGTTAATAATGACGATTGTTTATATTAGACACAGAAACAAATAGCATTTCTTATGCTTTCTCATTGACTCTAAGTGCATGTAATTACCATATAAAACCTACATTTTTCTAAGGAATTTTATCAGACTGACTTGCATTGGGCAAAATCTTTCCAAAACTGTTTTTCCAGGATTTTATGTGTACAATCCTGAGAACTGAAGATTTAATTTCATTTCCAAAGATTGTGGTGTTTGAAATTCTTCACCTTGAGGATGGGAAGCCAATCAAATGAACCTTGCAAGGATGAAGGAAGTTGCTTTCAGGATTGAGAGGGTAGAACTGGGTAGGAAGTTTGGCAACCAAACTAAGACCTGACAACAAGGTAAAAAAAAAGCTGAAAAGAGAAGACAATTGTTAATGATCACATCTTTTTCTTTGAAGTCTGAGTAGATGATGCTGGAGATTAGAACAAGGCAGTAAAAGATTATTAGGACAAAGAACCTGGAATTTGCAACTTTTAGCACCATGGCTGGTGCTCTGCAGGAGAAGTCTCTTTGTGCCACCAACCAGGACTGCCCTACCAAAGAGTTGTATCTTCTAAAACCGTTCTCAAAAAATTTTAACTGTATAGAGTATGCTATGCAAAGTACTTATCAAAAAATAGATACCAGCTCTGTCCTTGATATTAAATAGGATCATTTGTATTACTGCAATCAAATATATAAAAAAAAACATTCATTATGAATGTGAATTTACATCCCTTCAGTTGTAGAAATGATCAGAAGAATATCTCATTTAAAATTAGCATTCTTTAAGTAAGGCTTAAAAATTGAATTGATTGGAGAATAATAGCCTATCCAACTCTTTGCTGCCTTCAACTGTCTTTAAAATAAGAACTTTTTCTTAAGAAATATATAAACCATTATTATTTTCAGCCCATATCAGTTATGCAGCCTTGATCATTTTGGGGTGAGAGTTATTTTGGGTTGGTTCCACTGGGATGAGAATGCTGATGGAGTTGGTAATTCCTTATATCAAAGCTCTTGATTAACACTGAATGCACAAAGCTCTTTGTCCTTGAACTTTTAAAACCAAGGCCAAACCAGAAAGAAGAAGCTTTGTTTGCAATTCTATGCATCTTTCTTGAAAGCACTGTGCCCAAAATCCCGCCTCAGATTTTGTTTGGGGTCATACTGCTGATACCTCCTCTAGCTACACCTGAGCCTGCTTGGCTCTCTTGTATTTCTGCCTGTCTTGTACCCTCCAAGGAAATTGCTGCCTTTAAGCTGATCTCTGCCTGAGTGAGTAGATCAGTCACTAGCAAAGCCACCCTGCTGCTGGGTTCACATTCCTGAAGAACCTGACAGGGAGCCTGCCACCTCCAATTTTTTCAGTGATCTGTTGAGACAAAGTATGGTTAACATCCTAAACCCAACCATCACTGTTGTCAGTGCTGTCCCACCACTACTGCCACTTCCCAGGACTCTGGACAGAGAGCTCCAGTATCATCCAGCCCAGAACCAGGGCTTCTGCACAGTTTATGCACCCCTTTGGTATTTCCATACATAGCTTCTCAGAACAAGAAGTATTAAGCCATGGGAACTATTAGGGCTTGGCTTTGCCAAGCTCTAAATATGCTCCTTCTATCCTTATGACTTTGAACTAATGTTATTTGTGATGGCTTTTTGTCTATCTGCAACTTCTTGCTATTCTCAGCTAGATATTGCACTGGAAGTGCTGTTTAATGGGAGCCTACCCAAGGCTCCTGGGTGCCATTGTGCCCAGATGCCTTCTTCCAGGAACTCCAGCACTCCTCCACACTGCCACCCTTGCACCATGCTGCCCAGGCTGGGGACAAAGCTTTCAACTGCCCTATGGACAAAAAAAAGGAATTCCTTTTCTTCTTCAGAGGCTACATAGAGGGAAATACGTGTTATTATGGTACAGGAGAAGGCTATTTGCAATGAATGGACAAGCTCTGTCAGTCAGCATAAAATGTTCATAGACTGGATGCTGAAACCAAGGCAGATTATTTCTAGGAGAACATAGTCCTTTATTTGGTGGGGTCTTTATCCAGTTTCTTGTCTGCTAGCAAACTAACTTCCTCATATTTCAGAGGAAATGTGGTGAATGGCAGATCACAGGCCAGTCACTCGACTGATGCCAGCGGACATCTGTGCATTTAACCAAACCAAGTGATCTTTGGCCCTAGCAGAAGCAAAAGTCAACCATATGTACACAATATATATGCACACAGAAAGCAGCCAAAAAACCTCCACAACCAAACCCAGGCCCAACGACTTCAAAGATTATAAGTAACTAAGCAGAACAAAGGTCTGTCCCTAAATGCTAAAGATCAACATAAGGGCTTTTTTATGGCTGATAACATAGCATGCCCCACTGTTAAGGACTTTTTATAGCTGAACAAAACTTGACAATCAGTTTTTATGTAGCATATCTCGTAAAAAACCGGGAAAGTACTCTGCTAAGAAGGTCAGTATTGTTATCTCTGTTCCTCAGAAAGCTGAGCAGCAGAGAGGAGGTAAAGGTGCCTAAGGAGCCTTATTTAGAAGACTGTAGGAGTCCAAAAGTCTTCTCCATTCAAAAGTCAGAAGTATGAAAGGGCCAACTGTGTTTTACTTAGGTGCTTACACACACACTACCCTGTTTACAGCAGGAATGTTTCCCAAACACTGCCAACACGAATTCAACTCCAGCGACAGTGCCGGGAGTGCCTGTGGCAGCAGGGCCACCCCTGGGCCAGGGGACAGGCAGACACGAGGGGGACAGGCAGACACGAGGGGCACAGGCAGACAGGAGGGGACAGGCAGACACAAACTCCTGCACCGTCAGCTGGAGTATGAAATTACAGCACTTCAGCCTGCCCGGCCACCGCTGCCACGGCCAGGCTGCTCGCCCTTCAGGGAAGTCCTGTGACCCCTCTGGCACAGGGGGACGGGGCAGGGGGAAGGACAGGCTAGGGAGAAAGCCAGGAGGGGGGATTTACTGAATCCATCACTGCTCTGCCATCGCAAGTGCTGCACACTCCCTGTGCTGCCAGAACTCCGCGCTCCCGGAGCTGGGACCCTGCAGGGCAGCCCCAGGGACGGTCTCCTGGCCCCACGGTCACGCTCCTGACTGCTGGGAGGCAGATCAATGACATGGCCAAATTTACTGTTGCATTTAACATGAAATGTGCTAAATGCCACTGGCCTGGCCCTTTGGTTTCCTACACATCGCCAGGGAGTGGAAGGAAAACCTCTCGCCACAGAGTTCAGAGTTCTTCACCAAGGAGAGACACCTGGATCACTCTCCCTTTCCTTCTACGTGTGCAGGAAAAAACACCCTTCTCAGGATAACTTATTAACCCAATTACCTTCCATTCTTATCTCATTATGCTTGTAAGTCACACCGACAAGCTTTTGGCAAGACTTTCAGAGCCCTGCAAAGGTCCTCCACATGAATTTTCAGACTCAGTGGAGACCTGCCAGTGCCCATTCCTTTACTTGACCAAGCAGCCTCAGCAAGGGAAGCTGTGGTGCAAGGCTCTTCTGTAAGGCTGCTCCATTTGCCTCTGGTTTGCCCTGAATGAAACATGATCTTCAGTTTCCACATTTAAATCCCAGCAACATCCTCTGCAGCCTGTTGGTCAGTCTGCCTTTCAGCTCAGCGTGGGAAAAAGCTAGGAGCAGTCAGTCTGCCAGTAAGGATGAATATAGCAGACTATGCATCTATATGTTGTCATGGAGATGCCATGGGATTCATCTGAGGGTTTTGCTGGTTGGGTTTCTTCTGCATCACACATTTGTACAGAAATTAGGTTTTGACAAAAATACAGTATCCAAAGTTTTCCAAAGCATAAGTGGAACATAGATCTGTGTCAGAGCAGATCAGGTCACCTTACTCATGATGACTTGCATAGGCCTTAATTTTTTATTTTCCACTTAAATTGCTCCTGATTTCATATCCACATAACATCACAGAGTTCAGAGAATTGAACTAGTCAAAAATAATCGAGGGAAAAAAGAAGGAGGCCATATGTTTTAAAAGCAACCATTTCCAAATGCAAGATGACAGAATAAAATAGTCTTCTGTAAATACAGTGGGACTCAAAATACCAGTCAAGGATTTGTTCTTAATATTTAACCTGAGACATCTGCAACCTCCATTCTTTTCCAGCTTTACATGATTTTTTAAAGATAAGCAATTTTACTGCACGTGTCCATCTTATATTTTTACCTACTAAGTCTCAAGCATTTAATAAACATTATTTTCAGTTAAACAGGGCTGTTAATTTTTAATCTTTTAAAAAGAGAAAGAATTAATCCATTTCCAAATTGCTCCTTGTCCATAAAATAAAAATCACATGGCCCTCAGAAATTCCACTCGAAACAGTGCAGGAAATGCCTGCAATCAAACAGGCTAAGGACCTAGCAGCTAATTGGGTAATCAGAAGCAAACCTAAAGAGCCACCATCAGCTCACAACCTCCAGACCATCTTCAATCTGAGCTTTTTTTAAAAAGTACCACCTCAGTCTTTCCACATAATATCCTTATGGTATAGCCTTTTCTGTCTAACCACACAGTTAAACCTCTCACCTATCCAAGCTCTCATCTAACTGCACTAGATTACTTTTAATTGTACTTGGAAGTGGCAGTCTGCTGCTGGCCTCCTTCTAAAGTTATTCAGATTTGAGATTACTGTAGAGAACCTGCTGCATTTTCATGCCTCAGCTAGTGCAGATCCACTGACTGAGAAAAGCTCCCTTGTGTCTGTTGACATGAATAATCCCTAACATTTTTAATATAGGCTGCCTTTGCCAGTTGGCTGACACTTGTGCTATGCCATGAATAAAAGCTATTTGATGACAGTTGAGAAATGGACATGAGACACTTGCTGCCGTATTTCCTCTGCCCTCTGGGAGCTGGTCCCTATTATTTGTCATGTGCAGGAATGTAAAGTTGTTAAAGGTGACTTGGATGCAGCCACTGATGATGTGCTAGTGCAAAATGATGTAGAACTGAGACTCCAAACCTCTTCTAATAGGCTGCTTCTTATGTCCGTCATATGTCATTGCCACCTATAGGAAGTTTCAGTCACTCTAAGTTTAAATAACATTCATTTTTATGCATTTACCTCATTGGATAATTCAAAATGTGCCTTCACATCAAGAGAACAGATTCCTCATTTGCCAGCTGGAGAAAGTTCTTTGTGTGGCATATAAGCAATGGGATTTATAACACATGGTTACTTACCAGCAACTGCTGTTCTTCAAAAGACCCTCGTGTGTTTGTATCTGTGGGGTGTGCACTGTAGGAGAACCACAAATTCCTGGTGTGAAGAACATGCACCTCAGGAAAACCACGTGGGACAGCAGCTCAAATCACTCTGCATGGGGGCATGTGTTGTGTTAGTGCTAGCAAGGAAGAAAAAGGGATTTAAGGTAGAGTTGACAGAAGAAGAAGAAAGTGTTTGGTTAACAGAAAATGGGAGATGGATTGAGGTGTCTGAGGACTATGAAGAAAAAAAGCAAGACTGAACCATCCAAGAACAAGATAAAATGAGTAGAAAGAGAGATGACTGGGAGGATAGGAGGAGGAGTGGGAGGAATGAGATTAAAGGCAAAGTAACTTAAAGAGGACCTTAAGGGAAAGATAAGGAGATTTACATGGAGGCTGAGAGAGACATGAAATCAGTGGAATCTGAGAGATGGGCTGGTGTGTCACAGCTGGGGGATTTTTAGCAGGAGACTTCTGAGCAAACAGGGGAAGAAAGTCAGAGGAAAGCATGGGAAGGACAGACTGTTGCAGCACAGGCATCTTTTGCAAGGATAAGAGTCTTTTGAAGATGGACAGTAAGAGAAAGGTAGATTCAAATATGATTTAATACATCCCCATACTTAAAAGACAAAGCTTACAGATAACCCACTAAAGCCCTTTTATTACCAGAAAACCCCAACAGACACCACCAAGTTTAAAGGTCTGTCAGAAAGAGGCAGCGCATGCTATACACAGCAGAAAAAAGTCCTTTAAAATATGGTGAGTGGCCTGCAAAAAAATCAACAAGGGCTTCTATCCTCAAACAGAGCATTCACTTGATTCCGTTCCAAACTGATCCTTGCCCTAGGTTTTGCCCTCACTCAATAGTGATATTAAGCAGATTTACAGGTTAGTCAAAGTTTTCTCTCCACACATATCCTTACCAGAGTTTTCTCTGCAAACTTGAGCCAGCTGGGAAAGGTGCTGCCCTCTCCCCTGATTTCAGATCAGAGCTGAAGCTGACAAAACGCACCTGCCATAAGGACTCACCAGTAACAACCCTGCACCTTCCATATAAAGTTTCAAGCACCTGGTGCTAGTGTGACACTGGTGAGCTCTGCAGAGCACTGAGCTCTTGCAGGCACCCAAGGAGGGATGAGGTGGCCATGCTTCATGGAGGCCTTGTGCTCTCCAGCAAAATGGCCAAGACAAGGAACTGCACACAACCTGCTGAAGCTGCATGAGAAAAATTGGAAGGTGAAGGGAATTCTTTTCTGCCAGGAAGAGGGAAGACATGGTGTGCATCCATAGAGAGTGTCCTGGGGTTATAAGGCGAGACATGGTGGCACAATGATGGAATAATTTCCAGATGATCTGTCGAGCAGAAGATGCTTTGGAAAGCTCTTTTAGTCAGATCAGCTTTTGGGATGTGGGACTAACAGCAATAGGCCATAATAACTATTTTTTAAATCTCACTTCAAGCACAGTTTTCTCCTGATTATCACTAGAGCACATTTCTAGCACAATATATCTTGGTTGTATCTGAAGCTAGCTCTAGGCAAAGATGTTAAAAACAGCATAGCGTTTTGCTCTTGCAAAGGAGAAATCTCACAATTAGGCCATCTGCTACTTTGCACACCAGTGACAGCTCGGCCTCTTATTTGCAGATAGAACCAGGGCTGGCAATTAAATAGCAGCCCGTCCTCCCAGCCCTCCTCCAACCTCAACAGCTCTGCCCCTGTGCCACAGCTCCTCTCGTGCATCACCCACCAAAAATGTCCTTGTTCACCTGAAAAAGGATGAGCTGCCATGCTCCTCTGCCAGGTCCCTCTCATTTGGCTCTGGCCTTGAGTCACAGCTCTAGCTGGGGTAGACTAATGCCAATGTTCCTGAGGATGAAGCTGCAGCTCCTTGATGGCAGGATACTACTTCTCAGATCATGTCAAGTCAGAAGGGAGCTGTCTCTGCAGCTGGTGTGACTGCTTTCATGTAGCTTGAGCCTCCTCAAGACAAATCTTCTGTTTCAAAGCCGACTGAGAAAATAACAGAGGCCACACCAATTTCAGCTTTCCTGCAGGCAGGGAGAGTCTTATTGTACTCTGTCCCTACAAGTAACTGCACCCCAGCATAGAGGAATCCACCCCAACCCACAACACAGTGGTCAGCTGTCATGGTGTGGAGCTCAGCACTGCTGGGCACCTTGGCACCTCCATCTAACTCAGCTTCTCCCAGAGCCAAATCCACAGTTTTGCAGCACATCACAGTGCCCTAGGCAAAGAGGCCACTAACTTTTTCTCCCATGTGCTCCATGCACAGCCCTGGCACCCTGGCATGGAGACTGCAGCAGCTGTTCTCCCCTTCCATTGCCAGCCTGTCCCCTCGCCCTTGCTGCACTCATCAGGAATCTTCCCTTCTGAAGAAGACACCTCTCTTCAGTGGGCTGCTGGCAGATAATCTGCCTGACTCATAATGGCTTGCTTTCTTTTAAGGAAGATGGATATCTCTGAAGCTGGTGATTTCTGTCTCTCAAATTCATCATCCTGTGCTTGCTGCGGTATCAGCAGCAGAGTTCCTACAGCACAGCAGCTGGATGCAGGGGCAGGCACAAAAACATGCTGCACATGCTTTGTAAGGCACAGAGACCCAGAGCAACGCCGTGCTCCTGATCAGATCCCATCCTTTGCCTTCTTTCAGCACATCAAACTGTGCACATCAAGGTGTGTTTTCAGCAGGACCGAAAAACCCAGAAACGAAACGGCAGACCTGGGGCTTAGCTTCACACTTACTTTTCTTCTGACAGTTTTGTATAAAGCTAAATATTCATGTAATCAGCACGTGTTTCTTTAAGGGAGCTTGTTCTCGTAGTGCTAATCCGGACTGAATGGCCAAGCACCCGGAATTTTGCTGGTGGTGCTGGATGAATTCACCTGCGGGGCACCTGATCAGTGCAAAGGTCCCTGCACTATCCCAGCGAAGAAACGGGGATTCCTCAGCTCAGCTCGGCGAGCTACATTTCCCCTCGCGGAGTTGCAGAGCTTCCCGGCTTGGGCAGACATTTGGAGCGGGAGGAGGTCTCGATGGAGACGATGCTGGCGGCGGGGAGGAGGACGCGCTCCCGCTGCCAGGCAACCGGAGCTGCAGCGCCCGTGCCAGTGGCTGCGAGCGCCTCTGCAGAGGCAGGGCTGCGGGAGGAGCGGCCAGCCGGGGCTGCTGGGGGCCCCGGCACCCCAGGGAACCGCGGCTGCTCCCTGCCCATCCTCCAGAAGCACAGTGGGAGATGGTGCTGTGCCCCCTTCCCTGCCCGCTGCGCCGAAGGAGCCTCTCCGCCTTTCCGCCCTGCCTCCAGCCAGCGCTGCTCGGGGGATGTGCCCTTGCAGTGCGGAGCCAGGGACGCAAACACCTTGCTGCTGTTGGCAAGGCGGTGCTGTGGGGCCCGAGGTGGGGGTCTGCAGAGCCCCGAGCCCTCCCTCAGCACTTGTCTTCAGGTGCTGGGGGGGTTCCATTCATCCGTTCTGCAGCCAGCTCTCTACTCGTTCCCGTTCAGCCCTCTCCATCCTCTGGCACAGCCTCGCTGCAGGGTTGGCACAACTCGGGTGGCTCCATCACTCGCCAGATTTTCACTGTAAAACTGTGCCCCGAAGAAACAAGCCCTTTCTCATCATCCTCTCTGCTGCATCTTCAGCCACCCTGGCAGGGGTAAAAGGTGGGGAGGGAAGAGGGACCCGGAGTGGTGTTGGTACCAGCATGGAGAGGCAGTGCTGCTGCTGTTCTGGATGATGAGCTCCGGAGGGAAGTCCTGTACTCTCTCTACTCTTAGCCTGGGTCATGAATTTCTTTTCCCAAACCCTGCTGCAATCTGCCAAACATAGTTTGTCAGCTGAGGATACAATAGATTTTACCCATGACAGATATGCACACACACACACATATATATGCATGAAAAGTTCATTCAGTGGGATTAGGCAAATTTACCAGAGCATGTGCAAAACAGCGGTGCCATCCGCTGAAAGCATACCCTTTGCTTGCTCATTTTGATAAATTATTTTGATTTCTTCCAGTCTCTCACTCCAGGAATATTATTGTGGAGACAACATGGAGATCTGTGTACTAATTGTTTCAAGAAATTTTCATGTAGTGATAGGCCTTTAAGATGTTACATTCCCTGGGGTAATTTTTATTCAGATTTTCATTTAATTTTTATTCTACTGTTTAAGGGCAGATACTTGGAATGCTGAGGAACATATCTTGTTCCATCACGCTTGACCCTTCATGGGCAGGCTTTGGCCACAAGTCCAGTGGGAAAGACATAACTTATGCAGAGCCATGCAGATGACACGTACTCTTGCCACTTCGCACAGCTTAAACCCTAGAAACAGCAAGGTGAGGTGAGAGAGGCTGAAGAGAAAGGCAAGATCAGATAGTTTATTGCGGCTCCCCCCTATTGTAGACACAGATCTCAATGGATGAAGTGTTTTCTGCAGGAGTTTGAAGCCAGGGGACAGGAACTGTGTCCCCTCTGGATCCAAGGAGCAATTCATTGCAGGGTGGTGGCTCGACCCCGGGTACAGCGAGCAGCAGTGCAACAGCACTAGCAAAGGACCATTCACAAGCTGCATGTGTTCCTGAGGCTTCTTCCCCTTTTCCCCTCTGCTCCTGGGGTGTGCTGGTAGCGAGGCAGGTGCCACGGCTCCCCAGTGCAGGTGGCAGCAGATGGAGAGCTCTCCCCCAGTGCCATGGTGCCAGTGACCAAGCCTCGCTGGCCCGAGCAGCCCGGGCTGGGAAGCAGGCTCAGCTCAGCCGTGGTGCTGCCTGATGATTCACTCCAGCTCGCTTCTCATTCCCTTGGGAACGCAGAAGGGAGCCAGGGAGCAGAGCAGCACCCTGCAGACACAGTTCCCCTGTGCATAATCTTAGCTTTCCAAGTCAGCCTATGTCCTTACTTAAGGGGAGCACGGAAAACCTGTCAGAATAAACACCAGAAATGATTATTGTTGTGAAGTACAAAGCGAGGATTTAGCCTACTGCCCCCAGCTCTCGTCAGTCCTAATAGGAGGTGAGGGGTGAGCTTGAGGGCTGTCCCACTAACTGGGCAAAGTGGTGATGCAGAGTACTATCAGTAGGCCACTGGGCTGGCTTGGAAATAGTTTCTTTAACAGAGTAAAAATACCTGACTTTGACAGCCAGCATGCTGGTTTGTGTATGCATAATTTGCTGTGATCATGCTATAAATCAAGATGAGACTGCTAAAATTATGTATGACCTCATTTGATAGATTATCTAATAAGAAATTTGCTAATGCAGTTTATCTCTTAAAAAGCCATACGACTGCTAAGGATGAGTACTTTACTGCAGCACATTTAAACCTAATTGTCAGAGGAGAAAAGCAAGCAGATTTCAGAGGTGAGTTAGAAGAGCATCCTTATGAGGATGATGTCTTCACTAAATCAGTGGTGCAATGCAGCAAGCAGGGTGGAAAGGAGTCTCCTCTGGATAAAGGTACAGAAAGCTGCTAGACAAGGCTGTGCTGTGTGAGAATACTGCATGGACTCACTCATCAGTAGCACCTTTATATATGTAAATAGTTGTATCCTAACTGGCATGCTTGCTTTTATTGTTTAATCTAGTGTTATCTTTTAATTTTTTCTGACATTTCAGTTCTGTTTCACTGTCTTGCAAGCAGATCTAAAATCCCCGATATGTGCAAAGAAACTACTAGCCTAGACCTCTAGCTCTAACTTGCTATTCTGGTTATGATGCCTGTCAGAATAAAAAGGGTAATTGTTTTGCTGCTATATGTTACCATCAAATATTTTTGTTCTTCCAGTCCTGTGACTCATTTAAAAAGACTGAACATCACTTTGACGTACACAAACAGAACTAGAAAGCAGCTCAAGCCAATGAAATAAAGCTTGTTTTGCAGGTTTGTTAATCACTTATTCTGTTCCAGTCTTAAATTTATGATTAATATGATTAAAATATAAACACTGTTTTCTTTAGTGATGTTTTTCTAAAGCTCATTCTGGGTCTAAATGCCTGTATATACTGCCTGGATGTATGATACTGTTCAAAGCCTCTGAGATAAACATTAAACCTCCTCACAACTCTGTGTGTGTGTGTGTGGAGGGGGAGGTGTTAGAGAAGTGATGATTTTGAACTCCATTTTAGGATTGGGAAAAATGAGGTGGAAACATGAAAGGGCTTACAAAGGGCCACACAGAAAATGATTATCAGAGCCAAGGCTAAATCTCTGACTTCCCTGATCCCCATCTCATTTCCTGACTGCCTGGAGCAAAACTTGCAAATGTCCCCTTTCTACGCCCCCTGCACCTTGAGCAAGTCCTGCCTCATTTGTACCCTGCCCAAAAAGGGGAGTTTGTTCACCTCCAGGGAAAATTATTCATTATGGCAGAAATGGGGAAATTGGATGTTACTGTACAGAAAATGTGACCATTGGCACAAGAAGGCAGGAAGTAATTTTACTTCAGTAATTTACAACAGTAGGTGATACATCCACATTGATTTAGGTGTGTGACTAATGATTTGGGATTGTAGAGGAGCTACTGGTGTGACAATAAAAGCAAAGATAACAGTAAAACACTGTAAATTCCAGGGCCTGGGATCAAGAAGCTGAAGAAAGATATTTTGGTAGAGGCATAAATTAGATTCAGGCAGGGGCACTTCCCATGGCATTTGCATAGGAGGCCCATCTGAATATGATGATGCCTGTATTGATGATGTAGTGCCATTTGAGCAGCTGGAACTGTCTCTGAGAGACCTGGAGCCTGTGTTTCTTTGTGAACACACAAAGCTGTGTGTATACATCTGACTGGAGTGATTTATTTACAAAAGAGAAAAACACAAAGGATTGGCAATGTCATCTGCTCATTAAATGGCCCAGCTCTGAAGGGGAGAAGGCACTTGAGGGGTAACAGCATAGTTCACCTTTTGTGCCTTTCCTGACTGACATTAATTGATACAAGATGAACTAGTGAATTTTACATTGAGGACATATTTCTACGAGAAGCTGGACTCAGAGCATCTGCTCACTCACCCTAGACTGTCAAATAATGCCCTGATTTTAATGTTTGGTCACAGCTGATACGCTTTAAGACAAAGTTTCATCATAAAGCTTTCATTAGTCATTCCTTGAGTCATCCTGTTTCATGAGCTCTCACCCCTACCAAGATAAAAATCTAGCTATCAGTAACAATTCTCAGAGACCTACCAGTCAGTGATTCTGTGATGCAACCTGTAGCAGCCAGGCAGAATTTACTCCTCCATATTTCATCTCCTGCCAGCCATCAGCAAGGCAAAGTAAAAACAGCTGCTCTGAGCCCACATTATTGCAGTGAGATTCCAAGGGAGAGATGCTGAACCTCATTTAAAACCAAGGGAGAACCAAGAGAAGAAATAAAAGTCCTAAGCCTGCACCCTTGAAGCAGAATATTTTTTTTCCTCAATACACATCTATTCAAAATAAGTCCTTACCATGCCTGCTGGGCAGTAAACATTGCCATTTAGCTGCATAAACTGTACTTGGCCATATGGTTAGCAATGCACCATGACAAGAGACATATCATAAAAATAGTACTGGTAGAAATATTCTTCAAACACCACTTATGGGCCAAAAATACCCTCTAGAAGAAAGAGACCGTGAAAATACATACTGAGGTTGCTATCTGGTACAACAGCAAATGCTCCTGCTGTGCAAATCAAAAGGTGGATTTTTTTGCTTTGAGAACATTAGTCAAATATTCCTAGATAGACAGATCTTAAATGCATGGCAGGGACTACAGCATGCATTCACTGATCAATAGTTAGACTGCCCAGAAGAGTCCAGGGGATGTGGGAAGAGAGCAAGGCTGCAGTCATACCTTAGGACTAGATTACATTCCTTCAAAGGGTGGAAATCCCACCCTCTCCTAGATCATATGGGAGATATTTAGCTGAATCACCAGAGAAGAGCAATACAGAAATTTCCAAAGCTGGAAGGAGCAAAGTTTTACAGACATCCTATTATATACAACTTACATAATTTGAGTACTTAGCTGCTTAGATAATATAGTGATAGAACTTTATAGAATTAAAAAAAGAGAAGAAAAAGCTTCTCACTGATAATGATATAGCAAGAATGGAATTAAAGTACTCAAAAATCAGTGAAATAAGTCCCATTTTCTTTCTGGCTTTATTGGACATTTCCAAGAGGGACTTAATGAAACAAAGATCATGCCTGAACTCCTATAGCCATGACATCATTTACACTGAACAGTTGACTTCTCAAAGCATCATTTTGCTTTTGGAAAGAGAAGCTTCTGGTGACAGACACAAAAGGCAAAAATCAGGGTGCAAACAGTAGTCTTAAGAGGAGAGTGTTTTTTTTTTCCTGTTAAACTGCAAATTTACACTAACTGCTCTTGTCTGTATGCAACACCTAATGTCTTGCAAAAGATGAACAACTCTTATCTCCATGTACACAGAGATAAACACAAAAGTCTTGCACAAGTGGCTGCAGCAAAGGACTGTAACTAATGTGGAAGAGTAACCATGCAAGCATGTTATACCTAGAATTATTTCTTCTTTGATCAGAAATTTTGGGGTTTATCTATGTTACATAAAATACCAAGGACTTAGGTCCTCCACTAGCTTAAGTCGTAGCTCTATATCAAAGCACATGGAATTATGTTGATTTGTGTAAGATGATCACATTTTGTAAAACATATTTTGGCTGAGATGCTGATAGACTAGAGTAAGGGAGTAGAAGGAAATAAACCCTTTTAGAAGATAATAATCACATACTTCAGTAGGGTGAGCAAGAAAGAAGTATGTCCTGCTCAGTGAGAAATGTACCCTTTTCTCATATGCACAAGCCATGTTATCTCTAATGAAATAACAACACCTTGTGCTGCAGAAACAGGATGGAGACACACATATGAACAATACAAGGGGGGCCTTACTTCAGAAGTGTTTCCTCTGCACTGCTTCTGGTACCTTGCTCTGCTTGCTTTTCCAAAGGAGCATCTCTCTGGTGGTTCAGCTTCTGTGCAGGTAATTCAAGGACTCTTTTTCAAGTACCAGTACACCTCCAGGGATAAGGTTTATCTGAAAGGCAGGCTATACAAACGAACATACAATAAACTTACGTGGTTCCACATTTTTTTCCACTCCAAAGATTGTTCTTCCATCACCTGACACTTTGGTGCAAAATGCATCAACAGGCTAGAAGCTGGTATGTAAACTTCACATGCCAAACACAGGGAGGGCTAAGGACATCCATAGCTGAAGAGTTTCCATGATGGGAGGAGCCATATTCATGTGAGGGTGGAAAACTCGGTTTACCAACAGTCAGGCCATTTGCTTTGGAATAATTTGATCACTGCTGGCATTAGACCAATTAACAGTTTACATGGTGCAACTGTGCTTGGGGAAGCACAGGCTTGCAGCTTCCATGACTAAACACAGCTCTGAAAAGGGCAAGGAATGATAACAAAGGAATTCAAGTTATCTACTACCAGAAAGCAAACCTGATTTCCAACAAAACACCTGCCATTAAAAAATGGTTTCCCACAAATTTCTGATTTCCTTTGTAGAGTCTCATATCTAAGGTTAGCCAGGGATTAGAGGTAAGATGCCAAATGATTTTGCTTATCAACAATAAAAGTTTTCCAGTTCTTTGCAGCAATAGTTAAAAAAAAAAAAAAAGGTGCACATGTGGTGCTGCTCTTCCATAATTTTGAAACTGTTCTTCAGGATAATGTATTTTTGTCTCTATTTATTTCCAAGGGCTATTGCTTGGCAGGCAAAACTTTTGGACTGTGTTATGTACCAATCCTTCCAGCATCTAGGTTTTCACAGCGTTATTAATACTCAAGAACACAGGAACAGATCTAAAATAAATATCCCACTGTACTCTTCACTGGGTTCTATGCATCAGCTGCTGCACTAGGATAAAGAAATGCTTGGTATTCCACAACTGGATGGAGAACAGAGAAGGGAGAGCTCACAGTGAAATGCCGGGAGCTTGCTCGCTGTAAACAACCAGAATGGAAGATAAATCCAAGCAGTTCTTTGATCCCAGCAGGGCTCTGTTTGACTCTGCACCGACAGCCAAGAGCCCCTTTACTCCCCCATTCACCAGGCAAAAGGCATTATTGAGCCTCCCTGTCCCACAGAGGCTGGGCTGGGGCAGCATTCATCAGGCTGGGATGAATCTGTCTTGCTCTGTCCCAGGAGAGCACAGGAGGAGCAGCCAGCTCTGCTGCTCAGTGCTTACCATGACCCAGGTGCCTCAACTCCAACACTAATCATGCTTCCCTCTCTGCTGCTCCCAGAGGACTTAAAGGTGTTCCCTCAGATGCTATAATTTAGCCCTTCAGGCATCAATCCTGTTCACCCATGCGAGGACAACAGAGTATTTAAAGCTGAAACAGCCAAAGAATATATTCAAGAATCTATGATAAAAGCTACAATTTTATGCACCGTGGAGCATCCATCAAGGAAATGCACAGAGCTAGTGCCACAAAATAATTACATGTGCCGAGTCCATTGTAAACACAGCTTTTATGTGCATCAGCACAGCTGGGGACAGTGTTTAAAAATATAATTATGTAATGCATTTTATGTAGTCTGTGAGCCATTCAAGTGATACCATCGGTTCAGCAAAATTGCATGCAGCAGGTCTGTATCTATTGGCCTGAGCAAAGAAACATTTTTTCAGGAGCATTATTTTTTTTTTCCTGCCACAAAATAGATTTGTCTCTGATGCCTACGGGGGATTTGTGTCTCTGTCATTGGCCACTTTCTCTCCTACTTTCACCAATGAAGGAGGAAGGAATGGGGAGTTATTTTTGGCCTTGCAGCAGACTCCAGCATCCAAATCAGTTAGTTCTGAAACCACTTGGGGTGGTGCCGGTTCTGTTTTAATGGCTTTAGAGGGAAGGAATTTGTGATGGCTGACTTAGTGAAAGGAAACAAAGCGGCTGCTGTGCAGTGGAAGGGCAAGGCAAGGTTAAGGCTCTGTGTAAGGAACAGGGTCCAGCCTTCAGCACTAGATGTGCAGCAGCAAAGGGTGAGCTGTGGCTAGGCAGCACAGGGGAGCTATTCCCCAGCCACACAGAGGCTTCAGTCAGCAGGAGATCTCTGCTAAAATGCACAGAGAAAGCAAGCTTACAGCTACACTAACTGCTGACACCCTCACACACCCTCCCCACTGCCACCCCCCCATTTATTTTATCCTTGCAAAGCTTATAGTGTATGAGCTGCAAAACACGCAGAGGAAGCTTTGCTTTCCTTCTTGTGCAGTCTGCAATTGCAGCTCAATTGAGGTGATGCAGCAGGAACATTTCTGATACAGTGCTTCACCATGCTGCTAAATGATAGGAGCTGCAGCATCCACAGACGTTTATCTCAGACAAAAATTGAGGTTTGTAGATACTACTTAATGGTCATTTTAAGGCCCCAAGGCTTTCACTACTTTGCAGACAGTAGATTATGTGTCTCGGCTAAATCCTACATGGAAAATTATGTTTGAGCTGTCAAAGTCTCTCTAGGAGACCCAGAAGATTGGCTTTTTTTTTTCATTTAAAGAGACCATTAAAGAAATCTATACCTAGTTTCATAACAGAAGATCCACAGGTGGGAGTAGCAAGATACCTTCCAGCTAGCCAGGAGCTGCCTTGCACAGAAACAGGACTTGATGCTGATTTCTAAATATAGGATCTGAGCTCAGAAAAGAGATTTCCTTTTTTCTGTTAGATGCTGGGTCATGTGAGCATACAGGAAAAGAAAGTGGGGACCAAAATCCTGGTGCCTGCATTCCTAATTGAATGCTGGCATCATTGAGAAAGAGAGGCATAGCTCCTTGCATTCTCCCTTCCTCGCTATGAATATTGTATTTCCCTTTGCTCAGTGGGACGGCGTTGATGGGAAGAGGGAAGAGATCACAGCCAGAAGAGCCCATCCCTGGCTGCAGCATGGCACAGCAGAGCCAAGTGGGAGCGCTGCTGCCCGGATGCTCAGCAGTGCTGGACAGAATAGCTGCTTCTCTGAAAGACAGGCACACATCACCCAGCTACACTTTCAAAAGGAAGCAAATGCAACACTGGGAAACTCTCAGAATTGCCATGTTTGATTCCAGAGCTCCTGAGGTATTTAGGTGTTTCCTTCCCCATGGAAATCTCTGTAAAATACATTTTGTAGATGAAGCTCGTTGTGTTCTCTGTGGCAGATTGTGCAGATATAGACTGGTATATACTGGTGCATACCACCTCATTTCAGAGAAAGCTAGGGCAGCTATCAATGCCTTCCTCCACTGCACAGCCTACTGGCACACGTTGGTGACCATATTTCATGTCACATTACACAAGGAAGATAAAGTTTCCCATGAACAATTTAAGTAAGCAAATATTCACACACACATATATATACTACATAGATACTGAGCAGAATCTTTATACATTATTAAGGAAAGACTGATTTGGGGGAAGTCTAAGCAGTTGGTTTCTGTAATTAAACTTGAGGAAAAGCAAACTTTTGGATTTCTAAAATAATTCAACGTGATTTTTAAAGTTGCACATAGTGGATTTTTTTCTGGGGATCTTTGCAACACAAGAACGTATAGTTAGTCAAAACAATAATTGCATGCACACAAACAGAACGTATAAATAAGCAGTACTTAAAAATTAATCTTCTCAGCAGAACTGGTCAGTTGCCAACTAAAAAGTCCTTCAGTCTGTAGTATCAGTATCAAATGAAGGAATTTTATTCCTTCAGGCAGAGATTTTCTAACATGTAACATTTTATATTCTCATGGGCATTTGTAATTGTCCACTTGAATGTGCTCGATAATTTAGAGCAAGACATATTTAACACAATGCCTGCAGACAGTGAGCTGGATTTTTAAAGCCACACTGTTGAGCAAACACAGTCACAAGGTTGTATGTCTATGGCTTGTTAATGCATGAGATAATTCCTTTGTAAGTCTGGTTCAGAATGTATGATACCAACAGGTGAAGACCAAACTCTTTGTATGTCTTGTCTAATCCAACTGGTGAGGTACGAGTATAAAATGAGTTGAAAATTTTACAGTTTTGGACCCCAAAATGGTCTATTTATTACCTCCCAAGGGAAACATGTTAAGTAGAGCACTGTCAGCAGATGAGGCATGGGGAAGAGGCAGGAATGAACAGGCAATGCGACTTCCTCAGGATCACATATCAGCTTTGTAGAGGAATTCACAGCAGAGCCCCTGACTTGTGTTCCACAGATTGCTAACCACTCTCAGCTCCAAACTGCTCGCAGTGTCCCTTTCCATAGAATGTCACAACTGCACTGCCACAGAAGCAGCAGAGACCACGTTCATTGAACATATTTTAAACAGATCTGTTTTAAGGTTCTTAACAAAAAAGTTACTTGAAAGGGTATGCTCTATCCAAGTGCTTTATGGCTTAAAGGCTAAAAGCAAATTGGATTACAAAAAACACTTTCAAATGGAATGTGTTGTATATGATCACAGGGAACCTTCAAAACATAAAATTAAATAATTTATATCAGTGCCTCCTGGGTGAAGCCTAGCTGTGAATTCAGAGGTAGAAATAAGCAGGCAGAATGTTGTGTCCTAGAAAGAAGAACAAATGCTGCTTCTACCTTTCTGAGAGAACAGAGAATCCCAACACTGACGTGAGAACAGAAAAAAAAAAAATACTTAAAAGCAGGGAGAATCCCTCAGACTGCATGTGCAGTAACTTCTGAATATCCACAAAGAAGTTAGTGCTAACTATATTTATTAGCTAGCAGATTTACCTAGGTGTAACTAAAACTGACTCCTTAAAGCCAGTCACTCATTCTTAAAATATGGTACATATGTGAAACTGCTACCTCTTCCAAAAGAGACAACTGCCTTGGCACAGCAGATTAAGTAATACTGCAGGGTAAATGGTGGGATTTGGTCACAGGTCTGAAGGAGTGTTGTAAGGAGAACCCATCAACCCCTTGCCCTTAAATTCCTTCAGTGCTCTTCTTTTAATCCCTCATACTAATGTTATTTATGCAGTGTTTATTAAAGGTGGTTTCTAATTTCAGGTGCCTCACTAGAAGCACCCAGCTGCTAGAGGTTTGCACACCTCCATCTGACATAGTGGAAGCAGTGGGCAATACCTGGTCTCATCTCCTTCCCTATGACTGCAGTAACACATTCCCACTTTTTCAAACACCACTGCTCAGCACAAATGGCTACTCAAGCTATATTTCCTTAAAAAGGTGGGAGTTGGGGAAGCATTGGCTATTTGGACACTTGCAGGCAAAATACGTTTTTTTTTAAGTAAGAAGATCCCAGCAGATGGATTGCTTGAAGGAAAAACATGGAGCAAAATGCCATAGCTAGTCCAAATAGTTACAGCCAAGATGAAATGTGAAACTGAAACCCAACTTGTTAATTGTATCTTGGCAGTGTGCAGTTGCAGGTAATGATTGTCTTCACAGTCCAAATTCTCATGCACTTCCCAGCTCATGAAATGGAAAGTTGAGAACATAATCACCCTGAGTGGCAGACAGAGCTGGTGGATGGCAGCTTTGAGCTACTTGGAAAATCCAAAAGAGTCTCAGCCTTTAGAACAAGGAAGGTTCTATAGTGACCCTCCAAAGCACCTCACAACGAGGAGTTTCCTTTTGCTCACTATGCACAACAACAGAAGTGGTGGTATGGCCTCATCAACAACCAGGACAACAAAACAACTTTTAAGTTGTTACAGTTTTAAGGACAAGGAGAAGGTGATAACCAACCTCTACCTGCAGCACCACGTAAGAGCACTGTGAGTGTTTCTTCCCCCCTTGGAAAAAGTAGGTAGATGTGGAGAAAGAGTTAGAGAAGTTCTTACCCTCCATTCCACCCTGAATTTTCTAGAATTTATGGCTGCTGGAGAGCCAGTTTTGAGTATTCACTTACCTGGCACATGCAGGTGAGAATTTGGTCTGTTATAAAGTGGAAGAGTTAAAGGCAAGAATGGACCACTACAATCACCCTTTCTAATCTCTAATGTACTTAATTTCAATTCAGTAACCCCATAAAGAACCACATAACCATCTATTTAAGTAAATATCTGGCTAAAACATGTCTTCTGAAAATATATTAGTCCTTGTCTTAAGAAGAGTACATGAACAATCACTCCTTAGGAGGTTTTTCTCAGTAATAAAAATTATTTCAAAATTAAGCCAAATTTCTAATTTGAGCTTACTTACCCTCAGGTTCCAGATGTCTGGGACATACTTCACCAGTCTCCACACATTCTCTTGAGCCATTCATTTTTTGGTAGTACCATCTTACCATGAGGGTACTTTATACTGAGCAAGTCAGCTTTTAATCTTCTTCCTGATAAAGCTAAACCAGCTCTCCATTGAGGCTCTCCTGCTAAAGATTCCAGGCCTCAAATCTGTTTGTAGCTCTCTGTGAAATCTTTAATCAATACCTAGGCAACTAAAATGTCTGTCACAAAATAAAGGATACTGAGACAAAAAAGGGGCATATGAGGAGAAGGAACATGCACTTCAAACAGCAAGTCTACAGCATTACAAAATACAGCATTCCGACCTTGACTTCATCTGTTTTACTCTGTTTTGTTAAGTTCCAGCCTTACCTTTAAATCTCCTACATGTACAGGAACAAAATATGAGGGAAACCATTGTGTTTTCATGTCTGAGGACAAATTTGAGACCCCCCTGAACTGTAGAGAGAAGTGCTGAGGCAGTGTCCAGCCAGAGGCTGGGATTAAGGAGGTGTGCAGAGTGTACCCAGGACAGCCCCTGGAACCCAAACAGGGCACTGATATTTGGGCTGCAGGCTGTGGCTATTCAAGGACCCAGTTCATGTTTGCTAAGCTGTTAATTACAGTGTAGGACTTCGTTTCTAATACCAGTGACACAGCAGGAAGCTCCCAAAGTCCCTACTTCACCCTTCCCCACCAGCACCAAGGGTACTCCGTACTACTGTTACTTTACTTTCACATCATTATGCTTTTAAAAACCATCAGATCACAGCTGCAAGAAGGAGCCATCCTTGGAATGGCGTATATTTAAAAGAAAGGCAATTTCCAATTACTACAGCCTGTAAAAGCCAGAGATCAGATTCAATTACACTGCACTTTGCAATTTACAATCTGTTGGTGTTCATTTCAGCAGAGGCTTGTTAAATGCTCTCTTGCTGCAGACCTTCAAAATGTTCTTGCCAACTGAAAGAGCAGAGGTTCTTAGTGGAGCCTTACCATAGCTCAAGCCATTAAAATCCGGGTCAGACTCCAGCCTCTACTCAGAAACCCCACTTAGGCAAGGGTGGCACATGGCTGGGCTTCAGCCCAGTGAAGGAACTGGTGAGCAAAGCTGCTGTGAGCACACATTTAAAATGTGAACTCACCAGAACACATAAATATGCAATATGTCAGATTCTGACCGGCTCACTGACCTATTATGGCTCTAAATCCAGAATCTGAATGTCCTTGGATGTGAGAACCCTGGGTTTGGTCTGGGGTCTCATGTGGTGGTAAAGTCTCTCCTCCAAGCCGTGCTTCCAAAGAAAAACTCCGCAGCCTCTTGCTGTTCGGTCTCAAGGCAGTTTATTGTGAGTTATCTGAAAGATTGCCCAGGCAGAGACACACAAACACCCTGACATCCTCTCTGTCTGCTGTCCTCTTCTTCTCTCCCCCCACCCAGGGCTGCTGCTATCTTTTATATGATATATTACATATTACATGTTTATAGTTATTCCCCAATACCTACTACCTATATTAAATGGTGCTTTTCTACTCTAAACCAATCTGTGAGTGCCAACATCACCAAGAACATGGAGGCAAGGAAGAAGAAGGAGGAAGAACAGGATCAGCCCACTTTCCTCCATCTTAGAACTTCTGACCCCCATGTACAAAGTAAAAACCCCCCTGTACAGGTGCTAAAACCCCCCTGTACAATACTAAAAAATTTTCCCCTCTACTTTGTAACTACTTCTACTATACTATCTAACCCTTTGTGACTGCTTGCTCCATCTTCAAAGTTGGTAACTCATTCCATGGCTCAAACTCAAAATCACAGCTGTTTCCAGCTGCCTGCCGGGATCTAAAATGCTTCTGACCAAGGCCTGGAACCTCTAAAAATGTCTGAGGGACATTTTGAGTTCCAACACTTGGATTTTCCTTTTTTAAGAGAGAGGCTCTCTGGCTTCACAGTTTGGTTGCTATTGCTGTGGCACATAAGTCCTCAGAGATAAAAAGGATGCAGGGAAGGTGCTTGTCCTGATGTTTCCTGATGCACATTCAGCAGATCCACAACCCAAGGGAGGTGGCAAAATCCAAGGGAAGGGCCACAAAGGCAGTAGATTCCCAGGCAAGTGATCTTTGCAAGCCTCTTCTCAAAAGTACAATGCCAAATATTGCTTAGGGATGCTACTGTAAAAATTAAGGAGCAGTGGTAAAGTCAATAGAATTGTATCAGTTCATACCAGATCAAAATGTGGTGCTCTCTAGGAAACTATGAATCAGTGGTATGTACTTGATTAATTGCAAACAAAGGTTTCCAAAGAATCCCTGGCTCAGGAAAAATGCAAAGTGTCTTTTGATGTGTTACAACAAAGCTGATAGCAATGACATTTGCAAAAATGGAAAATTATTACATTTCTAAATTCATCCCAGGGCTAACACAGTCAATCCTTCCCCCATTTCTGCACATCCACTGGTATGGACCTTGTCAAATACCTGAAAACATGAAACTAAAGCAGAGGAGGAGAACAACAACAGAAACAACAGCAAGCATCCCTCTTAGTAGTTAAAGACATATTTTCCAACAAGAAATTTGCCAGAGACACTGAACTGATCCGCTAACAAGACAAATCAAAATTATTTAAGATTTATTTAGGAGACCAGATACCAACAAAAGTCACTGCTATTAAATCTTGCCTGTTAACAATGGCTCAGTGTAAAATTAGCATATTCCTGAATGGGCTCTTGCCCTGAGGTTGTGGTTCTTTACCTGCAGTGTAGTAGTGCAGTGCACCATGAAAGTTCAAAGTAGGCAGCTGCCTTTGCAGATCATGGGATGCATTAATTTTGTGTATTCTATTTGCTTTTATTTTAAATATTGTGACCTCTCTGCTCCCCTTTCTGCATTTCATTTTTAAGTTTGCCTTAGTAATTTTTAGTAATTTTTCATTTTTGTATTGGTTTTGGGTGTGGTGGAAGCCAAACATGCTTATCTGCTATTGTTCCACTAGTACTGAGCTACATTACCAGTGGCATGAGCTACAGGGGTTTTGTGTAATCAGGATAAATCAGAGTGATTTCAGAGAAATGCAAGAAGTCAAGCTCAGATTGCACAAATTGCTCCAAAGTCAGAGGAGGAACCAGGTCATATAGCAGCCAGCAACCCAAAACCAAGATTTGAACAGGTGTCAGTTGACCCTCCTGCCATGAAGAACGATCAGAAAAAGCACCAGGGGAGGATGGATGGGAACGAATCCTGAAGGAGCTGCAGGCAGGAGAACCCTGGTTCTCTCCCAAGTCCAAGGACTGCAAAAGCATGCAGCAGCCTGCAGGGTTGCTGGCTCTATCCGTGCCAGTCCTTGGGGGAGCACAGCCAGGGTTGCCCTTGGGCAGCAGCCAGCAAGAGGTTTTGACCCTAAACAGTGGGGCTAAGGAGATTCCAAGGAGGAGATAAAGTTGACTTTGGCAGCCTTGAGGAAAATTTCAAGGCAGTTTTTGAGGTGAAATGAGAGGAAAGCTAGGAGACAGGCAAACTTGGAAATGCAGCAGCTGCAATATTCATCAAAATTTAAGTCACATATGGATTAAAAATGAAGACATAACTTCTGAGCTATGAGTATCACTAGGAAAAGGAGACGGGCAATTCAGTCTAAAGGGTGTTTTAAATCTCTGTTTTTAGCTAAAGAAACTAAATGTTAACAGGAGACACTGACATGAACTTGGCTTTTATAAGGAAGAACTTTCCCTTCCTCCTCCCAGCAGGGCAGCAAGCCAAGCTGCAAGCCGACGATCAAAGGTCAGGCAGCGCTGCTGAATCTCACCAGTTCTCAGGATCTCCGCTGGAAACAAATGCTTTCACAGCTGAGCACGTTTCTAAGGGCTGCTGAAAGCTACATTTCAATTAATGCAGAGGTAATACACTTTGGGTTCTGGGTGACATCAGCATGGAGATATTTCGGGTGGCAGTGAGTCAATTCTCTGTTCCTAGCAGGGCTGCAGGCAGCGCTGGGAACAGGGAGGCAGCTATGGTCTCCCCTGCCAGGAGGGGTCTGGGGTAGGGAAACATCCACTTTTGCTGCTTGCCCTGTGCTAGGTTTTATGGACAAGCTGAATTTGGTTTCTGTGATTATCCTACCTCAGAACAAGACCAAGCTTCTGCAGATGGAAAAGCTGAAAACGTGAATTTTGAGAGCCAGATTTTGTCTGCACTACTCAAGTAGGTCTTCGAGGACTACCTGCCTACATTCCCCAAAAGTTCACATCTCATCACTTCTGTTGGAAAGTAATACATGTGTGTGTGTTTTTATATATATCTATATATCACTTACATGAGCTCACACAACTGGGGTCACACAGATCATTAGTTAGGGAAGGGACCACGCAGCATTTCACATTTCCTGCAAAAAGACCCATAGGTTTCTCTCAGTTTGAATCTTGGCTATAAACTACATTCCACTTTTTGACCTTGAGCTGTTGGAAAGTATTTTCTGGATTAGACAATTAGGAAGAAAGTGGAACAGTATATGAAAATTGGTGTGGGGTTATGTACTTTTGAGCAGGGTGGCCTTGGGCCATTGATGGCAGATAGACCACACCTGTGTGAATTTTTCTGTCCCTCAGAATGGTATGAACAAGTTACTGAAGGAGAAATTTAGAAGAAAAACTTAAGGATCTGTCTGAAAAACATCATACTGGTAAACAAAAAGGTAAGGAATTGGACTTTTTTCCCCCATGAGGCTGTGCCTGGCAACTCCCTCCTGTTCTGTCACATTCATACACCACAGCGCCTGGTGGAAAACTAAGAACTTAAGAAGGGAAATGGAAAAATCATTCATCTAAAATGGATGGGCTAAAATAGAGATAAAGAGGAAATAACAGATACTATATCCACAAACACTGATTAAGTTGTGGGCGTTAATGAAGAACAAAACTTTCCTTCATTGAGCTAAAACAGTAGTTTGGACTGAACATTACCCAATGTGCATAAAACAGAGAAATAAAGCTGTATATTTTTTTAATGAATGAAATTCTCTTGGGAGATGGTTGGCACCAAGTCTAAGCACAAATGAAGATCCACTTCAACCCATAGCATAGGATTTAAAGCCATAGACTTCTTTTTACCAGGGCTCATTTCATCCTCCAGCAGGCAGAGAAAGGAACAACAGAGGAAACCAATCCAACAGCCTTAGGGAAAAAAGAAAACTCAACAACTAGCTGATAAGTTGGAAAATAGCAGCTCAGCATGCCTTGTAGGTTTTCCTCCTCCTTTTAAATTATTGCAGCATTTATTCCTCCACACTCTATTCAAGTTCCTTGTATATTCATCACTTCAGGAAGGAATCTGAGTGGAGTGGCAATGCATAGCCAAGTAAATGATTTAGATTTACTTATGGCTTTCTCAAAAAAAAAAAAAAAAAAAAAAAAAAGCAGGTTTATCTTTGTATCAGCAGATTTTGGAGATGTGCCAACAAAGAAGGTAAAACACAAGGAAAACAGTAATTCCATTTCTTTCTGCTTAGCAATTACCTCCTCAATTAAAGTCAGAAGAATTTTTTTCCATGTCTTTTTCATATTGTTGTTACCCAAAACTGCCGCTTGTTCATGAAATAATCTTTACCTTATGTAGTGTTTTAAACCCTATAGTGACAGATCTCTGCATAGGATACCTCCACATTAGCACAGAGCTTCCTGACCCCACTGTGGCTTAGCAAAGATGTGGAGCTCTCTGCACGTGGAGGCCACATCAGCAAAAACCATCAATCAAATTCTACATCTCACAAAAAAACCCAAACCACCAGATTTCTATATACCTGTATCTTCTTTGCCAGAGCAGTGCCACTGTGGAAAAACTGAGATGAAGAGGGCAAAGTTTCCTTTCTTACTTTGTATCAGGGCAAAGAGAAACTGGCTTTCACTTGCTGCTTTTCTCCTAGGTCTGCTGCTCCAGCTGACCTTTGAGCAGGACACAGAACATGGTGCAGAAAGCAGCATTGTAGCTCAGCTCCCTTGAATCACCCCTTTTTCCACGTGGAGTTTAACCTCATTATCACCTCTGTCACACTCAAAAATGGACCCTTGACATCCACAGACTGTGATTTCATCTGTGCTCCACCTCCCACAGAGCACTTAGTACTGAAATAAGGATGACTGCATTTCTTTAAAAGTTTGTCACATTTCATTTTGCAGATCAAAAAATTAAGCCATCGTTTGTATCAAATTCACCCACTCCAGTTACTTTGCATGTAAGCTTGATTTCATTAATTGTTCTGCACACTGTATTCATTTTGAGATGAAAACCCCAGCCAGAGTCAGGTCCTGCTGAAAGCTCTGACTCATTCTCATATTTCTCTTTGCTCCAGGGCCTCTTTCTTCCTAACCTTTATATTCTTTCAATATAAAAAATACTCAAAAACCCCCAAAAACCCTCTTCCCCCATTTACTGATGCTAGCAAGAGTAAATGGTTTTTGTTCACAGCCTTAATATATAGCATCATCACCATTCTCCCCCAGGTTTTCAATGAAGCAGCCTAATTCATCTCATCAGTAGTCACCAAAATCAGTTGAAACATTTCTATGGATTCCAATGGGCACTGAAATAGGCCATTATAAAACCTAACTTGTACAGTTTTACTAAAATCTACTTCGTTCTAGGTGATTTTTTTTTTCCAGAGAGGATTTTAATACTTGAATCCATTATTTAAGTTACAGAGCAGCCCATAGACCTATGGCTGCCAAAGTGAAAATAAAATGAAACACTCATTGAAATTATGCATGCAACACACACAAGAGCTCTGCTTCTTCCAATCTAGGATGGGAAAGGACTTCTGGAATTCAACAAATTAGTGAACATCACCAAAAACCTTCAAGCATTTCAGTTAACCTGGTGAGCAATCAGAAAGCAAAGGAGAAGACAGCCTTTTACCAGTCTCCTCTCTGGTGTTTGGTGTCAGAATTTAATCTTTGCTAACCTCTGACAGATGCACCAACACTCTTCCCCCAGGTATGAGGTGGCTCCCCTTTGTTCTTCACACATTCATCTGTGCTGAGGACAGCTGCAGCACTTCAGCTACAACAGGTGAGAAGTCCTAAGCTCCCATGATGAAGTCAGTGGCAGGCAAAGGTTCATCAAAAAGGGGGCTTAATTATCTCTTTTTCCTTTATTAACACCTATTGAATCTCATCTTGTAATCTCAGGCAACACTTCTCACTCATGGTGTGCCTGTGAATGAGAACACATTCAGTGTCTGGCACAGCCCTTCTTGCAAGTGTTTTGCTGGTGCTGCTCTTTCTTCTCCTGGTTTTCAAAATCTGATTGTGATTTGCAACATGCAAAACACCCCAGCAGAGATCAGCATTTCAAGGTGGCTTGCATTTCTTAATGCTGTTTCCTCAGCACATCACAGAAATACTTTAATTCTCACTTATCATAACTTTGGATATGTGAGGTGGTGGGATTGCTTCACACAGCAGTGAGTGCAGAGCAATATCACTACATCCACTACAGCTACACTATACAGAATTTGGGAAGTTTTCCTCAAGGAAGGGATAATTCAGCTTAGTCATAGGCTCATTTATATCAGATTTTCTCATCACAGGGTCATGACCCAGCTGAGATGACTTAATGTTCTATAGACTTCAGAACCAAAGTCCAAGAAAAAGAAAAATAATACCACATCAGTCTTCAGCCAGGTTGAAGACTTTTCCTCCTTCTTGGCAGGAAAGCCAGCATCAGCAGCATTATGTAACCCACACATCATGGGCCCCAGGAGCCACTGTTTCATCCTGCTCTGCTCCTTGCACTTTCACACTACTCCCTAATGTCTCTTCCCAAAACTGGTACCTACCAGCCCAGCCCGAGGCTTTCAGGCCCTTTTACAAAGATCTTGCTTCCTTAAATCCTCAGTCTTCATTCCTGCAGATGTCCTGCATGTCCTTGCCAGAGTATTCCCTTCTCACGAGGGTTTGTCTGCTCCCGTCACGTGGGGTGAATAAATTGGAATTAAGGTTGAACTCCTGCTCCTCTGAGGGGTCCAGCTCAGCATATGTCAGGATGATCTCCACAAGGGGTAGCTTGGCCCATTGGCATTCCACCTCCATTCCACCTGAGCTCCTGAGACACTGGCTGCAGCTCAGCAGGACAGATGGACACATCTAACTTCAAACATGAGAGCAGCCCCAGGAATCAGAGTAGTGGCATTGCCTACTCGCCCACCTGAGTGCTTAACTGACCTAGCTTTGGCTCTGGATTTAAATGCTGGAGGCTGAGTCTTTGCTTGCTGCTTTAAAGGAACTGAACAAGCCTCCTTTTTCAGATACTGAACTCCAGCTGGTTTAGCTAATGTCAGGGGAAATCATGAGTCCTTTGGAAATCGCTGAAATTTAGGCACATAATGTGTAAAAGAAGATTGTACAAACAATGCAGCCAAATAAGTAAATCTTGGTGAAAGAACAGCCATTTACTGAGGAAACAGCATACAGAGAAAAGGAATTAGCTGGGAAGTACTGTTTTGTAAAATTATTTGTCCAATTTCCGTGTAAGCCATCAGCAAATCTTAGACATTACCTTGGAGATTTCCAGCCACTGGAACATTGCTGCCAGCTCTCTATTTCCGTGCCACAGAGATAAAAAAGATCTACTGAACAGTCCTCCCTTGCTTCCATGCTGCTCTTACACAACTTTCCCACTATTTTCTACATGGTGACATTTTTAAACAATAAAAACTTCCACCTGGCATAGGAGACTCTTGCTCTCTCTCTCTCCATTTCCAAAGCACAGAAGAATCAGTGATTCACCATGGCTAACAAAGAATGAAGGGGCTGCAAAATGGCTCTAGAAAAGAAATATCAGATGTACAAGTTCCCTGTTGTGGGAAATGAAGCCATCTCTGCCAGCCCTGCACTGCCACTGCAGCACAGAGTTCTTGGTGCAGACAGTCATGAAAAGAGTCTTGGAAAGAGACCCTAGGAAGCTGCATTTCCACCAGTCCTGAGATTTACTGGAGCAGAATCATAAAGTTAGTTTGCTATTTATTTCCACATTAACTCCACTGAATAGGAGTGGGCCAGGTACAAACACTAAAACAAGAACAAACCTGGCCTTTAATCCAAACTCTGAGACTTGACACAAGCATAAAAATGTAATATAGTAAATATATTTTTTTTAATGCTCAATTTCCTTCAAATGCACTTATCTCTAGGGTTGCAGCTGCCAGCCAAAATCTCTCTATCTCCAGAGATAAATAGTGAGAGTATGAGATCATATCCTCTGAAATTAATTCCCTGGTATTCAGTTTCTCCAGCTTCGATCCATGAATTCTGCACAAAATGTTTGAAAGAACACAGTGCATCTTGGCTAAAGATTACTTGTTAATAAACAGGATTATTTTATGAACACAGAAATTAGAGAAGGTCAATAAACAAACTCTATTTTAATAACATCCTCTGCATTGTTTCCCCAAGAGAACCAGAGCAGAAAGTGCATTGATGTTTCTATGAAAACTCCAGCTCCACGTACTCTGCTGCTGTTAGTCAGGCCTCTCAATTGCTCTGGAGCAAGATTGCATGAGCTGAGGGTGAGCACTCTCCTGGCCTGGGGGTCAAAGACAACTATGCTAAAATGAGCAATAGCATGATAAAATGGCAATAATATGAAGAAAAAAAAAACCAAACCCAGAGATAAGGTGCAGAACATGGGTCTCTCCAAGAAGTGCAGAATGCATCTTAGGCAGACGGTTTATGTGCTTTCAGAAGCAGATTGCAATTAAATCATCCACCAGTAAGTGGGTGAATGGTCATTTTTTTGGCTGAGCAACAAGCTGAAGAGCTTAACAGTCTGCTAAAACATTTTATCCTCTGCATGGCCATTTTCAGCCAATCTATGGCCAGCCTTTTGAGGTATCACTGTATTAAAAATGTTCTTCCCTGAAGGTACTTCCACACCATAGCAGATGTCACTGACTTGGCACTGTTTGAAGGGTCTATTAAAAGTAATATAATTAATTACTTGGGCTGTCATCACAGCACTGCTTTTGAGATATTTAAAATGGTTTATTATTGATAGCCTTATGGTGCCATGTGCTGAGCACCTTCACACTCAGCCCTGGCCACTGAGACAAGGGCCAGGGCAGTCCCAGGCGCTGAGCATCCTGTCTCCTCCTGAGGCTGCTGCTCCACGTGGCACTCAGCACAGGGCCCAGTGCCACCACTGGAGACCTGACCCAGCAGCAGGCACTGTGGCCAGGTTGGAACACTGAATCCTGGGCCAGTTGGGGATTTGGGGAAGTGATATTCCCTGCAGCTGGGTAGGACCCACACCAAAGTGGAGGAGCGTGACAAGAATGGAGCAGCAGGGCTGAACTGCTCCACACTGACCATAAGCCCAGTCCCCTTTGCCTTGCTCAAGGGGCATAACCTGTAGTGATAACAAGAAAAAAGGAGCCTTGAAAAGGGGGAAGGAAAGATGCTTTCTCTGTGTGTTTTAGTGTTAGTATTTTGTCTTCCAGTACCCAAAAAATTAATTAAATGAATAATTAATTGGCAATATATTAATTCCATTTTCCTCAAGTCTAGCCTGTTTTGCCCATGATGGTAACTGAAAGTGATCTCCCTGTCCTCATTACAACACAAACTTTCTCATTCCTGATCTTCCTCTCCTCTCTCCCCATCCTCTTAAGGAGGAGAGCGAGTGAGCAACTGGTGGGAGTTTGGCTGCCAGCCCTGGCCATCCCACCACACTTGGATACCAAACATCTCACATGGACAAATCCTGAGTCATGGGCAGGCAACTGGGAACTACAGCACCTATGGAAACCTCAGTGACAGGGATGGCTCCTGGTGCCCACTGACCACCAGACTCAGACAGAGCCATGCCACCACTAAACTCAGCCTGCATCCAATTTCTTCCTCACTAAGGAAATCTTTGGGGTTCTGCAAAATTTCTGCCAGTGCATTTGACTTCCATCTTGGGACAGAAAATGCAGTATAGCAAAGCATCCTTGAAAAGTTGCTGAGCTCTGCTCTGTGGCATCTATTGCCAAAAAAATGAAAAGGAACAAATTCTGAGTGGTGAAGAAAAATCTATAGGCATACAGAGGATAAAAGAAGTAAGAGTAATCTGCTGCCTAGGTCTCTAAAGCACAAATCTTTGGTTCATTTCAGTTGCTGATATTGCTGTTGTTTGTTTCATTTTAGACATACCACCAGGAACAAAAAAGAAGCATCACATTTAGGGTTAGGTTATAAAAGATAATTTACACAGTTTCCTCCCAAAATCAATTCAAAATGTCTCAGATATGAGCCAGATCATGCAAGCTAAGATATCCCTAAACGCTGTAAACAGAGTACAAGTAAATATGAATTTGAAATATGAAAAGAGGGGGATGTCTCCAGGCATCTTTCTCAGCATCCTCTCTTGGTGATACAGAAGAGTCATCAGCACACTAGTGAACACAGTCATGTTCAATATTAACAGGAACTTTTCTCAAGTGCTACCAAGGGCCAAGAAATTGTACATAGGAAGTAATATAAGAGTGGTTAAAGTAGAAAGAAAGTAGAACACAAGCGGATTTAGGCTCTCACCTGAAGTCTATTGAATAGAACGGGTAGAAAACCCCTGACTCAGTGATGCCTTGTATCTTTCTTGAGAGAGAAGCATTCAAACTAGCATTTTCTCTGTAGGAAACAAAGCTACAGATACTTCTCCAAGCCCAGAGATAAATCTGAAAAGCAACAATAATGAAAATGAACTAGAAGTGAAAGCAGGGACCTCGCTAGGTGTGATTGTGCCATGCAGTTTGGCAGCTATGTATATATGTTTGGGCTGCAAACATATATACATGGTGTGGTGCTGTGCCAAATGATTCAGGCTGGCTCTAAAAGAGTTTTTGTGTAACCAAAACCTCTATGGCTGTCTTTGCTTGGCACCCCATTTGATCTCAGAGGAGCAGAATTCTTTACCTCAGTAGCAGGTGGCATCAGAGCAACACTTAAACTGGCCAAACCCAGACTGACTAATTTCCAGCTACAATGCATGTCCTCCATCCAGAAAGGTTTTCCCAAGAATGAAAGAAAGGCTGTAGGGAAAAAGAAGCCCAGCACCCAGGAATCTTCTATACAGACCATTATGACCAGCTGCACTTACTTGACAAGATGAAGTGTTCCTTGTGGCTGCTACAAGATCTGCTAGATGCTGTTGCTGGCCACAGTGGTGGTCCCAATGAGGAAAACTCTCTCCTTTGGAATAGGAAAAAGCTGTACTTGATCCCAAAGTAGAGACTGGATGAACAGGCTAAATTTTCCTCTGTTTGAACTGTGAATTTACAAGAGAAGTTTACCATTTGAGTACCATCCTCCTATTCTGCACTGATTTATCTTTTTCTCTCCCACTTCTTGCAAATTGAAATAAATGGATTAACTAGAATTCAATTGACCTTCTGTTGTTTAAAACTGAGTCTTGCTTGTTATGCTCATACAAAATGGCACAGAACTAAGCAGACATCCAACCTAGACAGGCAGGCTTTTATGTTATGTAAAGCATAAGCAGATTTCAAAGCAAAGCTACTATTAACCTCTGCCTAATTTTTTCTAAAAGGATTTTTTTTTTAAGAATTTGAAATCAGGGCAAAGCAAAAACTACATTTCAGAATAAGGCTTGTTAAACAAATGCCAGCGAGATAATACATGACTCAAGCATACTGCAATGCTTCCCTCCCTCTGTCTTCCCATTTACAGAATCAAAATCAAAGAATGGGTAAGTTTGGAAGGGACCATGGTGGTTCAAGTTCTCTGCTCAAGCATGGTCATCCTAGAGCACATTGGAAGAACTCTTGAATATCTCCAACAAGTGAGACTCCAAAACCTCTCTGGGCAATCTGTTCCTGTGCACAGTGAAGTTCTTCCTCATGTTCAGGTGAAATGCTGTGTTCAGTTTCTGCCCATTGCCTCCTGTCCTATTGCTCAGATGGAGCAGAGCCTGGCTCCAGCCTCTTGGCTTCTCCCTTCAGGTACTGACAGACATTGGTGAAGTTCCCTCTCAGTTGTCTCTCCTCAAGGCTGATCAGGCCCAGCTCCCTCAGCTTTTCCTGTAAGAAAGATGTTCCAGCCCCTTAATCATCTTTGTTACCCTCCACTGGACCCACTCAGGAGCTCCGTGTCTCTCTTGTACCGAGGAGCCCAGAAGTGGACACAGCACTCCAGGGCTGAGTGGAGGGGCAGGATCACCTCCCTTGATCTGCTGGCAGTGCTGTTCCTAATGCAGCCCAGGCCAGCACTGCCCTCCTTGCCACAGGACACACTGCTTGGATGGCTTGTTGTCCATCAGGACCCCCAGGTCCTTCTCCACAGCTGCTTTCCAGCAGGTCAGCCCCAGCCTGTGCTGATCCATGGGGTTATTTTTCCCCAGGTGCAGGACCCTGCGCTTCTTTGAATCTCAGACAGTTCCTCTGTGCCCATCTCTGCACCCTGTTGAGGTGTCTGGAGGGCTGCACAGCCCTCTGGGGAATTGGCCTCTCCATTTCAGGTGGAGTTTCTTACCATCAGGTGGCCCCTCTTGCTGTGTGTGCTGCACACCTTGGTCCTCAGCACATTTACATATCCGTGTAACAGTAATAATCATAATTACTCTGAGAAACAGAGGGTGCTGCTCCAGGGAAGACTAGCTCATGGTGAGGTCTTATGAATTTACTACTTCATTTGGGAAACATCAGTTGAATATAAAGAAGCAAATGTATTGCCACTTTCTCCTCTCTTAATCATATGCTAGAAGCTTCTTATTAAGGATATTCAAGTGACCTGTGTGACAAATTACTGCTTCAATCATTTTCCCTATGGGCACTGCTACAATTGTGCCATCACAGATCTAGGCAGTAACATTTCAGCATTGTGCCAGGAGCAGACCAGAAAATGAAGTAGGACCCACAATTTACTTCTTAGCAGTTTAGTCCCCAAAGAGTGACAGTGCCCAAATGCCTCAATTTATGCCCACTAAGAGGAACCATTCCTGCTTTTCCTTTTTCACCACTTACCACTTTGAAGAGGGCTGGACACTGAAATTTCAGACACTGAAAACCAGACCTATCAGGTAATGTACCACTTCTCTTTTTTTACAGCAACAGGGTTATTCCCTCTTAGCTACTGTATTCTAAACGTATAGAATGAAGCCAATTATCTTGGCCCTCAATGGTTGGGTGTTCTAATCTGCTTTTCCCTGTGTTTAGATCAATTCTGTCTTTTTTGAAACCTCTTTGAATCTTTACTCAAATATCTGTATCAGTAGTAGCTGATCAAAACTCAAAACTTCCACCATGTGGGGAAGTCCAATGATGATGAAGTCCCAAGACTCTGCAGTACAAATTTTAACATTGCTAACACTCCTCTGGTTCAGTGCAGCTAGAGATAGGCACACTCAAACAGCCATCTATTAAAGCCCAACCAAGGCTAAAATAGACAGGCTGTGCAGCTTCAATGTGAATATTTATTTCTCTGTTTTGTCTTAACTCTTGCAATCTAACTCCTCCACCCAGCTATGCAGGGTGCTGATCTCACATCTGCATAAGATACTGACCAACCTCAGGCCACACAAATTTCAAAGCAGACTTTTCATCCTCTCTGGAAGATGTCAAAACATTCAAGTGTGCTATATAATTAAAAATACAAAAAATGGCAAAATTAATTACTGAAATTGCTTTTTGAAGTGCTTTGTACCAACTTGTATGTAACATCTAAAATTATAATTGGAACAAGATGCTTTTGGCTTGTCAAATTTAAAAAAGGTTCAAAACCTTTCCTTGAAATTTTAAACAGTATGTGTATGTGAAATACAATTTCCAGCACCCAACCTATCTGCTTGAAAATTTTCAACTGTTTTGCTTCAGTAATTTTACTCCTGTTCCCTGAACAGCTGATTGTTTTCACTGTTTTCTGTTAATAAACAGCACATAATTAAAGATAAACAAGGTATCACTGCAGGATGACTTGATGGAAAAGGAGTTACCTCAGTGGTACCACACAACATATGCAGGGCTCTGAATTAGAAAAGAATAACATGGTTTAGCTTTCCCCTGCAGCGTTTCAGTGATTCTGGCCTCCCCTAAAAAGACATGAACAGAACTGGAGCAAGTATTCCCATTAAAACTCACACTGACAAAGCAGAAAGGACTCAGTAAAACTGCATAGGTACGTTCTACACCCTTTGCTATTACTTCAGGTGTAAGTATTGAAATTTGGACTTAAATATGTGTTCAATACATGTTGGTCTGTCCACCTGATTGTATTTTAGGGAAACAATCATTAACTAAGTATCCATGTTACAATCATCTCAATCATTGTGTGGTCAATTTTGAGTGCCTTTTCTTTTAATACACTTTTTAAAAAGCAGTCTTTACATCTAGGCATAGTGAAAACAGTTTCTAAGAGGCATTTTGCAGGAATCTTTAGCTTTGAAAGTATAGATAGCCCAGAGAGAATTGTATTTTCCACTCAGTACCTAGTGGATATTTCCTGTATCAGAGCATCCTGGACACAGCTCAGAGAAGCAGGCAAACATTCATGAATTCCATGATCCCCTGCATCACTATGGCACAGAGGGGTTCTCTGAATATGGAACTGCAGGAGTGCAATGTCAATGTCACAAGTAATGCAATGTTAATGGCACAAGCTGCAGACATCACCAAAGCAATATACTTTACTAACTCATTACCCTGTCTCCCCCTCCTGCTGCTTATCCTACAAGACAGTTCTCTGCCCAAAATGGGACTTCACCAAGCATGGACTTAATCTGAGTAATAGGGGAAAAAAAGCACCAGAACAAGATATAAGGGATCTTCAGAAGTTGCAGCTCACCTCTATGATTCCTTGCGTTTTCCATCCTTGAATAGCTCAGAACAACCATGCAGTGAGCAGCCTTTGTCCTTTACAGATGGGACTGGTCTGGCCTCAGAAGCAACCCACTGTGTGATACCTCTGCTACGTAAAGTCCTGATTTCAACCTATCCTTTACAAGCATATAGGCAAAAAAAATGAAAAAAAAAAAAAAGACAATAAAGAAACCAGACTATCTAGTATTGTCTCAATTTAAAAAACATGAGTGACTGCAAGAGCTAGATACTTCTAGAGCCAGCCACATTCCTAGCATCCCTGTGCACAGTCTGTGTAATTCGTAGTATGTTTTATCTATCCTTCAGTAAGTCCATCTGTACGTATGCCATAGTTACCACAGGAGAGTTAAAAATACACCCTAGGTGTAGCAATACATAAGGCAGATCCTCACCAGTAAACTAGGAAATGAGTAATTCCCCACTCTCCTGAACAATTCTTCACAATGACAACTCCCCCCTTCCCACACACCTACACTCTCACACGCCTGGAGAAGCCGGGGGCGGGGGAAAGCTGAGCTTTGCAATGTTGTCTGGAAGCTCATCAGATCCAGGCTACTTCCAGTTAAAGGAGGGAGCAAGTTCAAAGCCTCTGCTGATCTCTGCCCTGAGCTGGCATTGTGCTCAGAGACATCTGTGCCTGCTGCTGAGACACAAGTCTGCTGAGCCAGAGAAGAATGTGCACGAGCACGTCCCCTGTCAGGAAATAAAAACAGGATAGCAGGGAAACCCCAAACCTGCTCAGGTGGCTGACAGTACTGGAAAACTGGCTTGAATTAACAGGAGAAAATGACAACCAAATCCAAGTGAACTACAGTAGCTTCTGAGCACTGGCAGAAGATGCTGAAGGGGAGTGAAGACCAAGGCGAGGAGATGCACAGAGGGAAGGTAATCCTGGCACTGTTGACATCATCCTGCTGTGTGGATCTGAAGGGTTCCAAGCTGCAGGCTACTTTGCAGCACTGGCTTTTTTCCCCTCTCCCTAAATGCATGTACTTTAAAAGTCTCTGGTTTTCAAATCCTAGATATTGGACTGGAAATGAAGAAACAGCCTTCCAGAACAGTAAGGTACTTCAGCAACTATCATTCAGACATGCTTGATGATAAGCTGTATAATTTGTCACATCATTTCCCTTCTACTAATTGTTAGAGGATTCTGCATTGAGATAAAAATTGCCCAATTGCTGCCATTAGCTTGGGCCTGGATTTTTTTGCAGCATCCATAAAATCTTCAGAGTCAGTTCACTGACTAGAAATGGAGCTACTAACACACACTTTGTATTTGCCATGACAAATACAGTGACAACAGCTGTGGCAGGTCCCATCTCTAAGCTTTATCTGCTCCTTCAATATCATTAAAGAAGGGAAGACGAGTGGGGAGAAAACAGATACTTGCATGCTTGTGAGCCAAAACAATTTTAAGCAGAGGTAGGTTCCTACTGCCCTCTGCTGTAACATCCTTTTAGAACTCCTAAGAAGGAAGCATGACTGCCTGACGTGCAGCACTGGGTGTTACACCCAGATTGTATTAAAACTGTGGGGAGTGGAACAAGACAGTAAAAAACAATAGGCTTTGGTTTCTTGCTGCTGCTTTAAATTCTTGAAGTGGATTTATACCTCCAGATGTTGACCCAGGCTCTACCAAATTACTGGTAAGTCTCCCTAGCAAAATACTCCATTGAAGCTGCCTGAAGCTTCTTTGGCACTGCACAATCACTGCAGCACCAGAAACACCAAATTTTCCTAGCATAAAAATGGGATACTTTGACTGGACAACCCAAGACATTTATATATATTTTAAATAGGGGAAAAAAGTCTAATTCATCATAATATAAGATAGCGATATAACTTACATAATGAATAATGGTGGTCACTATGCAATACTGACGTGTATTTGCAAGTTGATCTATATTTACAGAATTTCTTTAAGCTGTTTTTCCAGTAGTTCTTGATGTTCCTTGAAAGCTTTGCAATTTGTGGAGACTTCTACAGAACTACAGGCTTATACAACAAAATTTAAACAAGTAATTTTTGTCTGTGTTCTTTCCCTCTAATATTCAAACACCAACAACCCTAAATTTACTGAAGCTGGCTGTGATACATCCTGTTCCTTCTCTTGCCTCTACTGTTCATGCAAACAAAATCCTTTCCTATAGAAAATACTATGTATTTAGGGGCAGTGAACAAGATGCATCCATTTAGTTGGACAACACAGCCCTTCCCCCTCCCAAAATAAACCAGACAACACAATATCTGTAACATGATAATTGTAGCTTGGCAACATGCACGTGTGAAGGATTGCATATGTAACACATACTGTCACAAATAGAGAGGCTACATCTAAATACAAGCAGAGGCTGAGAGTCTCAATGCCATTTGGGTATACATGTACTTCCTGTTAGAAGGAACAGGAATTAGACATTAAAATCACTCTAGTGGACCTGAAAGCCTCTTCTGTGAACAGCTTGTGACACCAACATTTACTCCTCTTGTAATTTCATTCCTAAAGTCTTTCCAGTAACTCTGCAAGCAGCTGTAGTTAAGGGAGAACAGAATCCTAAGTTAAGGCTGCAATACATGGACACTGCATAGGCAAGGTACTGATCCATAGATAAATCCACACCTGCACATATCTACACCTCATACAAGGCTAACAAGATTCATTGCCTTTCTAATACCCTCTCTGAACTTTGGATCAAGTTTCCTGTGTGAGCTGCTATCCCTTCAAAGAAAGGAGGACATAATTACAGTTCTCAAATAGCCTGAGGCATTCAAATTTTTTTTTTTTTTTTAAGGTCTGCATTCAGCTTACATGAAAAGGTCAAACAGTAACCTAATGAGGCATTTGAGTTATGGGAAATCCTGGGAAAAAAACTGCAGAACAGAGCCTGCAGGCAACTGCATAAATGCTAGTGAGATTTGGGATTCTGTGAGGTCTTCAGAATAATATCAAATTACTGGAGTAAATTTGCTCAAGGAATGGGCTGGATCTTTTTAAAGATCTGATTCTGATCTTAAATTGTGTTTGTCTGTAGTGTAGAGATATGCAGGTGTTACATACCCTACTGTTAAACCTTTAGATTTCAGTAGAGCCTTCTTCAGGGCTCTTTTTCACCTTTTTAGCAAACAGCCCCACTTCAACAATTTTTCTGCGCGAGATTAAAAATGCATTTTTCCCACCTAAAAAGAAAAAAAAAAAATCCTGCAAATAAGAACAGGATCTGGAAATTGAACTAGAGGTTTGGAAGAGAGATTTTCTGGAATCTAGGGTGTGGCTTTGAGGAAAGCCGCATGAATTTCAATACACAAATAGTCTTAATGACAAAACGGAACTACTTCTGTGTTTAATTAAGTACACACATAGGTTCTCCACCTAAATCTGGACTAAATCAAGGGCTAAGGACTGCTAATCCATATAAAGCTTCATTCTAGGTTATATATATTAGAAGAATGTGATTGAATACATTGAGCTGAAAGGCTAGGGTACAACTACTATTTTACACTACAATAGTGCAAAGCTACCAAAAGTTAAAGCAAAAACCAAGGGAACTCTAAAATAAGTAAGCTCTATTGGCTTTAAAAGCAGTATTGAAATCACGGAATAACAAGACATGCCAGAATGTTTCTGGTTTCACTTTCATCTCCAATTAATTTTCACCTTTGCATAAAGCCTTCTCTTACAGAACATTTATTTTACCCACTAGAAAAGAATACTGAGCTAGCAAATCTTAAATTATATACTATTTCAAATCTTATAATGTACTACTCATCTTGGCATATGAATTATCTCACAAAGGTTGATCACCCAAGTGGAAGGCAAGGCCTGTCCTTTTGCTCCAACATGTTAATCTGATTGATTAAACAAATCCATCTGAACAGCTGATAGGTACTACTGCCTGCAGACTCTGCAAAATCAAAGTCCATATGGCTACAATTCTTCTTTACCAACAACATCTCAAAACCTTTGATGAGCAAAAGGCAGATGAAGCAAAGCAGTCCTCTGCTGAAAATATCAGGAGAGAGGAAGCAGTATCACCTTACTTCATCATTAGCATAATAAAGTGCCTCCCTGGGACAGCCCAGCAACATGAACATAGTCAAGTTTCTTGTGAGTTCTCTTTTCTCCTCCTTAGAGAAGTGTCACAAGGGAGTAGCCTTGTAAGTGAGTGAAAATTCAATTTCTTCAGGATGTATTGGGGTGAGGTTCCCATGGCATCATCTTCCTCTTCCTCATATACCCTTACACAGGCTCCAGTATCTTACACAGTCCCTGGAGATGTGAGTAATTTATCCCAAACACTTTCCAGGGGAGTAAAGAGGAAGAGACCGCTCTTCCCCTGTCAGCAGAGGGTTACAGAAGATGATATATGCAATTGCCAAGTGGAATTCTTACTTCCACTAGCTCAGTTCTATTGCATATCACCTGTCCAAAGCCATTTTACCCCCAAAGGACACCCTTTCCTTTCAGGAGACAGCTGGCAGCTCTCCCTTCCTTAGTAACAGCCTTGAGATAAACATAGATGAGGTTGTTGAGGCTTCCAGGTCACCTTTTTTTCCATAAATATACAATTAGGCTTTGGAGCAACTTTCCTGGAATTCAAATTGTACAGTAATTAGATACTGAACAGGGTGACTAGAATTAGAGGAACTACTGGAAAGGGCTTCACTGAGGTTTCAACAGTCACATTATGCAGCTTCCTTCAGGATGCATTTTTTAGTCTTGCAGGACTCCTAGAAATGTCCATAGGTGTGAACTAGAGAAGGACTGAGACTGGGCCAAGCACTATCACAGAACTGTTGTATTATTTAATTTTTAGCATAAACCTTGATACACTTTCACCCATGCCAAAATGCCATTTACAAACAACATCCCCATGTACCATTTCCACACTGTGGAAGAAAGATCTGGCAATGCATGAACTTATTAACTTACAACAAGAACTTATTGTAAGAGTGAGAGGGCAGAAGATCTCTGTTATCTGGACTTGCTACATCTCACTACAGCCATTCTTTGGTGAATACTTCATAAAATACCTAAGACAACAGGACTGAGGTGGGTGCTTGATCTCAAGACTTGTTATGTACAGGTATGCATTACAGGAACCAGCTAGTAAGGTTGGTTTATTATTTCACAGTTATAGAGAATCACAGAACCATTTACATCGGAAAAGACTTCTAAGATAATCAAACCCAACCTTTAAGCAGTGGTTGTTCTTCTCTGGGTGTGCCTTCTCATCAATATCAGTGGGAAGTGGACACAGATTTTTTCACCAGGAAGGTTAAGCTTACCCATTCTGCATTAGTGGAAACAGGGAAAGGAGATCATATCAAGAGGTAGTAGCAGCCATTGGGTATGCAACAGTACCTGTGCATAGAAGCAGCTCAGAAAGGAAGATGCTGTTGCCAAGGCAACAAGAGTGTAGAGGTTCTGGGCATCCTCTCCTGGACTCCCACAGAGAGTTAGGTTCCACTCTGGCAGAGCCAGAAGGACAGGAGGCACTACCACCATGTGCCCTCCCACAGGGCAGAACTCTTCCTCTGAGACACGGGGCTCAGCTGGCACAGGCAGTGCAACATCTCATCAGCTGAAGCCAGACAGAGCCTTTCTGTTTCTGTTTAGCAGGAGTTCCAGCTGCTTTCAGAAATCCCAATGATAAAGTACAAGCCAAAAGAAAGAAATCCAGATCCTGTCTTTCAGTTTAGTTCTAAATTAGCAACTGTAGCCCTTTAAATTGTTGCTTTTTTGCCATCATCCAGAGAAAATCAGTTGCTTGTCATGCCTCAATTAATACATGACCTGACAGGTTTTTTGCTGGGATCCAACAAAGGACATTCAGCAGATATTAATCATTAGACAAGCTTCAAGTGAGACTTTCATGTTCAACAAAAGGCTGATCCCATGCAGCAGTAGATAAACCTTGAACCTAAATAGGTGGCTCTTGCACAGTGTGAGGTGAAACCTTTGCCTTGCAGGTTTTTTTACTGGCTACTACTTGCTAATGATCCATGTGGGATTCTGGCCAGAAAAGCTGACTCACTAGGGATGGCCTGCCTCACAGTACAGCCATCACAGCACTGACAGCTTCATACTGGGAATGGCTGACATTGAAAAAGAGCATTTTTCAATGCCTAAGGCACTTTGTGCAGGCAGCATTAATTTCTGTTTTGCTACTTTTCCAAGGCTTTCCATGTCCTTCCAACAATATACTTGCTGTGCAGTAAGAATCAAGAAGAGTTAACAAATTATCTTTCCTGCCATTCCTTTTCATGAAGTGAGACTAAAACCTCATAGCTGCAAAACTGCTGTGCCTGGGGCTTCTGAAATGAGCTGGACATGTATGTTCCATCTGTTTAAAGAGTAATTACAGGGATCAACATAAGCTTCTTGCTTTTTATGGAACAACATTTGCTCTTGTTAGTGAAATAGCATTTCAAGAAAGTCAATAACTACAGAAATAAATTGATTGTGGATACAGCTACATTCAGTAACTCTGAGTTTTATGAATTTGAAATCAATGAATATTTAATGTGCCTGGCAAATTACAAGTTTTTTCTCCAAAATACCTGCTGTAACAATGGTTTGAATTAAAGCAGCATGTGGTAAAGGGCAATCACCTTTTAATGCAAGACAATCACTTGCTTTAAAAAAATATTAACACACTGCTACTTCATCAACAAATGGTTAAACCTCCCTACCTATCACACATGGGATTGACACAGGAGACATTCAGGAACATGCCCGTACGGCCAAGAGACAACAACAGATGGCACATGGCTGCAGTTTGTGTTCCAATCTGTGGCAGTTTGGAGTTCTTAGGAAAAAAAAAAAAAAAAAAAAGACAGTATCACATTACCTCACATCTTAAATAGAGTGTGAACTGTTGCAATAAAAGCATGAGGGGGCAGCATCTTCAAGAGTTCGACTCTTTGGAAGAGCAAGCCAAAGAGTTTTAGAAATATACTAAGTCCAGAGTACACAGACTGAACTCCAGGTGTTCTGGCTTGTGGTTCAATCCTCCAATCTCCCTGCAGCATCTCCACAGTCCTTATGAACATCATGCCAGGAGGAGGAAAAGTATTTCATATACACATGACCTACCACTGAAAACAGTATTTATTTTTTTTTTTTCCTGCATCTTAGACATTCTTATACAAGTGACTATTGCTGAATTCTTGGGACAAACTAATTTTAAGTATAAGATGTCATCATTTTGCCAGATAAAGTCTTGCTTTGTGGAAAATGGTGAAAGAAGCATGATATAAATTCTTTCACTATCTTTGTTATAGACTACACAACTCAATTGCAAAATTCTTTTAGCTAGTAAAAGAAACATCTATATGCTATTTTCCTAAATTACTGCAGTTCACATTTAGGTGAGTACAGGCCTATCACTAACTTTGAATGAAAGGTCACTTTGTCTACTCTTTTGGCCAGCAGCATCAAACATTTCAAAGATGTATTTGTTTCTTGGGGTTGTTCCCACTGAGCTGTACTGTTTATAAAACAGTATTACCAACTATCACCACCTCCAGCTGAGTAGCCATTTAATAGGTAGCCTGGATACCAGAAAAACAGTTGTTAAAACAGCACAGAACATATTAACATACTCACCAGAGTATGTTAACCTTTACTGCAATTCAACTGCTTCTTTTAGCTTTGCTTTTAATGAGCTTGGGTGTCATGCGGGCTTCAGGGGGATACTTGAAAATGTATATATATATATACACACATGAACAGTAAGAAAGGATAGCAGCAGAAGCCACAAAATAATAAACATGAAGCAGAAGCAACTAAAATAAAGGCAGATTTTCAGACTGAAAAAAACTGGATACATAAAGACCATCAGAAGTAGGTATCAAACTATACAACTAGCTTATTTCCCACCAAGCCTACAATGCTTAGTACTCCCAGAATGGAAATAATAAAACAAGATGAAGTCATATGTTGACCATTTTCTTGGAAAAGAAAAAAGGCAGTCATACTGAAACAAGATAAACATCAACTGCAGCACACTACTTCTGCTTTTCCTATAGGAAAATGGATACAACCAGTTGATTTTCAAGTATTATTTCAGAGAGGAATTTTGAGTGGTTTCCAGTAAAAGTTGGCAGTAGGCTAAGATGCCTATTTCAAAGCAGCATGTGTATCATTCCAGTGCTCTTCCCTTGTTTCACTTGTTCTTGTTTCTCCTTTAAGTTATAGACAGCAGTGGGTACTCTCTCCTACATGGACAGATGTACAGTGACTTCTAACATCACAGGCTAATATTCTTTAAATTTAAGAATACATGCTCGAGTTTTAAGAAATGGGACTCAAATGCACAACTGAGTTTTAAAGAATTACAGACACTTGAAATTTATGGAAAAGCAAGAAGCACTTGTGAAGTTGCAGAAGTCCAACTCATACCTCATGGACAACATGTTGGCATGGGATCTTCCACAGATACTAGCAAATGGTTCCAATGGGAAGAATGCAGACAGATGCCTTCATCCCCATTTTTTGTAGAAATTAACCCTCACATGGCAAGGCCACTGCAGCATACAGTGAAGGAGGAACTGCAGTGTTTGCTTCAGCTGCTGCTTAGAAGTGTTATTTGTGGGACAGCAAAAACACAACAACAAGCAGTCTTTGATATGGCTGAAGCTGATTTTTCTTTCTTTGAATAAGTTGAAATGAAGAAATAAAAAAGAAATTGGATAAAACAAAGACTAAGGCAGAACCAAAGTTCTGGGGTTGTTCCAAGCAAAAAGCCAGAACCCTTTATTAGGAAATAGTGGCCAGTGTTGGCAGTACATCCACAGGACACTGTTACTGTCTTTAAGTAGGAATCTAACCCTGGCTGCAGGCCTGAGTCAAGAACTCATCTTCACTCTAATCCTCAGTATCACTATTGTCAAACAATCCTTCAGTTTTCTCTTCTGCCATCATACTTACCTACCTTAAAAGGTTGTGAGGCAGATTTATTGCTCAAGTGCTTGGGGATTACAGACTATGCAAACATAAAAACAGGACAGGAATGAACGAGGTTTGCAGCATAGAGAAACATTTCTTCTCTTACAACATTAACATAATGAACTTCAGCCCCTCCAAAAAAGTCTTCTGTAGTTTGAAGACTAGAACACCAACACTAGTGACTCAAGAGATTACCATAACAAACCTGTAACAAACCTACATGCACAAACTGGCACACAAATACAGTTTGAGTAATTTGGTACAAAAATTACCACATCCAAACCCTTTAAAAATAGCTGACCATAAATGCCTGCAAATAATTATTGATCAGTTACATTAAAAAGCTGCACTTCACCTATCTGTACAGACCTGGGTGACTAAACAAGCCTTGATCTTCCTTAAGCAAGGTTCAAATGCCTATTTGCTGTGCACTGATGCCACCACCTGGCTGTTTTCATAACTCGAATTCCTGCATCTACTTCTTAATTTTACTTAGGGCTTTTTTTGTTAAGGCAGCAAAAGCAGTTAGTTCATCTAAGAAAAAAAATACTTAGCCCATTAAGATTTCTGTATTGTCACCTACAGAAAGAATACACAACATTGTATGGGAATAAAGTGATGCCTGACAAGTATGTGATAGTGAAGCTCTTGTGTGATTACCAGAGGAGCCCAAAAGTAATGCTTAATGACACCTTCACATGCTGGCCACAAGCTTCAGAGCTTCATTTCCTCAGTTCAACACTAGAGAACCCTGGGAGCAAAAGCTATTTGTTGTTCTGAACTACCACCTACTGCTAAAAGGACAGAATATATTTTATAGCAAAACAAGCACATGCTATACTCTCAAACAGATGCTTGAACCAATAGTTCAGCAGAAAGCTGAAGACATCCAGTTACTCTGAGCCCAGCCTTCATTGAAGCCTCCTTTTTAGTTATCACACCCTTCTAGTTTTCCACATGGCTTTGTACCCTTGAAAACTACAAGTCAGCAAAATCTGAATTGTATTCCCTGAGAATAGCAACCCTCATGTGGGTAAAAACACAAGGATCTCAGGGAGCCAATGGGGCCTAGAACCTCAGGGATAGAGAAACAGATAGGTATGAGTGGATTAATACAAACTTGTCTTAGGGATTGAATATGGTCCTCCGAGAACTAACAGCCAAAGCTTAAAGAGTGTAGCTTAACCTAAGGGGCATAAATATGCACCCCAGTGTTGAGGAAGGCCAAAGGACCAGTAAGCCTGTACTGGATGTACTTCCACATCACATGAGCTCATGCTCCACCTGAGTGCAGAGTACCTGATGGCCAGAAGCACGTGAAAGCTTCTTGAAGGATCAGGCTGACCTCGCCTTTTTTCCTGCAGCTGGCTCATGACTTGCTATCAAGAAATGGGATGTGAGAACTCTGGAGGGAAATCAGACGTCTCCCACCACCATCCCAGAGTCTCCTGCTCCTGAGCCTTTGGGAGTCTGGCACACAGGCTGTCCAAGAACTGCTGTCAGGCCTGCTCTAAGTTGTAGGCAGCTGTGACAAGCTCTTCCTTCTCCATTCCCTTCTCACTTGTACCTTAGACTGCAACTATGAACAGCACACCTTCCAGCATGGCCTCCCCTCAGCAACCAATGCTTGAAATCTTGTACTACTAGCTTGTCTACCTCTCACTGGACTACTACATGTTTGGAAAATCATTGTCAGCAAGCAGGACAACATATCCTTTTTTCTCCTGCCACCCCCAAGGGCACCTTGCCCAAAACCAATCCATGATTGCAGGTGCCGACTGAAATAGCAGCCCTGTACCTGACATCCAAATCTCCAATCCTGCAGTGACCACACAGTGGTGCAAGGCATCTCCTCCAGAAGAAGCTTCATGCTGTTGCTCCCAGGGCCTGATTAAGGAACAGCTGCCATGAAACCTTTCAAGCTTGTTGGAATGTGGAATGGAAAAAACAGTATTACAGTGTCAGCAGGTAACTGTTTTTTGTTTCATGTAAACTGACAGCACAACCAGTATTTGTCCCTGCTACTGTTCACAGGACTGTGTGCAGTTGTCATCAGCTCACCCCCTAACAGCACCCAGAGAGGGAAAGACACTGTATTGTCTCTGGAAGTTGAGAAAGGTTACACAGGCCCCTTATCCTTGTGAGCAGTCCATATAATTCCTTGGACAGACCTCACGTGGCAGGAAATAGGCACTTTGAGGCATACTTGTTTCATGGCAGATTTCTCCTACACCTCACGGCTCTATGGAGTTGCTTTTAAAGACCTAAAGCAGCCCTCCTGTTCAGATTAGCACCTCACTGTCTCTCCACACACTCAGGCCCCATGTACTAGTTCCATCTGAAGCCTCACATGCCTGTCCCCATCCTCCACCCTAACAAGCTGGATAGGAAAACAGTAAATTCACCTGGGCTGAATCTCAGTTTCACAGGAAGCTGAATGCTTCTGAAGAGATGTATTCAGTATCACTGTAGTAAAGACAAATGCTCATAATGTTTGTTGCCCTGGTCTTCAAGAAGGCCTCTTCATCCTTTTTGAACTGTACCCCATATCCCAGCTGCTGATCTTCTGGTAGTCAGGGACTGCTGAAGTGCACAGCCTCTAGGCTATCCAGTCACCAAAGATTTCATCCATCTCATGACAGACTGAAAAATGAGTATTTCATTGCAGCCTAAGCTACCACCATGCTGTAACACCTGGGAAGTCAAAGAGACTTTGCCACCATTGTCCATTTCTTCTTTTCTGCCCAATCAGAGCAACAGAAAGCATGATAAAAAGAACAGAAAGGCTATTGTGCAGATGGTGGGACAGCAAAGTAACAGACTTCAGTGGGACTCAGTGGTTTGGATCATTGACACCATGGGCATACACTAGGAACAAACTTCTGTTGCATACAACTAACCCAAAAGACTTAATTTGCATACAACTGCAGAAGCCCTGCAACCCAAAGCAGTACATGAGGACAACCAGGAGGATTCACTTCAACGCCACAAAACTGCCCTGAACCAGTGTAGATTCAGCTTCTCAAGAGCAACTCATTGTAGATAACCAATGGAACCTGGTTAAACATCAAGTGATTCTCTCAAATCAGGTCTAAACTGTGCAAATCTCTTTTCAGCAGTACATGCCTATAATACCAGGCCCATAAGTAGAATGAAGAACCATGTAACTACAAGAAACACAAATAGTACAATATTTGGTTAGGTAAGGTTGCAAAATTTAATACCAGCCCTATTCTGATAGTATCTCCTAATTAAAATCCCCCATAAAAGCCAAAACTAATATACTTTCTTTTCTGTAGTTTTGATATATATACCCGATCTAAACCCACTTCATACTTTTTGTTATATATTTTCCACCAGTCCTTCTCCAATCACTGGAAAACAAAGCAGATAATCTATAATCTCCCCATATTTGGTTAGACTTGAAAACAGAAGATTCTAAAGGTGGGGGAAGAAATCCAAAAATCCTCACCCAAGACAAAGACTAATTTTTCTACACTTTACATGGGAGCTCTAATTCTCTCCTAACTACTCATTTCAGAATTTTCAGACACTTCAAGTATCTGAAGTATGACTTCACAAAATCTGCAAAACTGGGAAATAAATTTGTAAATCTGAGATAAGCCTAGTTTTAATGCATCATGGTCTGAGTTGTTAGGAACCATGCACCATGCACATATTTCAGTGCTGATCAAGGAATAAGGTTTCAGATGAGACAAGAGCAGGATAAATATGGAATAAATGTCAGCTCTGCATTTGCAGTAACAGCATTCCATGCACTATCCTTTGGCCACTAGATGGCATCTGCGGCCCAGACCAATTTGAGCAAAAAAACCAAAAAACTACATCAACTGGATTGGGTCTTTATTAAGTAACCAATATAAATCATTGAATAGTATTAGTATAAACAAATCAGACCAAGCTAAAAAGTAGGTCTTCTTACTCTAGGTGGTAAAGGCAAGGCAAGAGCTTCTAAGCCTACCATGTCAGTCATTGCTATTTCTATCACTAGAGAGAAAAAAAAAAAAGTAAAAAAAGTGTCTCCCAGCCCCACAGGAATCAGCAATTCAATCTGACAATTTCCACTTAGACTTATCAAAAGATAAGCCACAGACAGGAACACTTCTTCATTTAAAGACACCTTTCTGTTCATTGATTCAGACTTTGGCAGAAACCAGCAAGGTGGATTTCTAAGACCAAACAAGCTTACAATAGGAATGTAAGTTTAGTGACAATAAAAGCAACTTCCTTCTGCGGATCAGATGAATTTCCATCAGTTCCCCAGGCAAGTAAGTGCACAGCAATGCACAGCAGTGGGATGCTACTTGCTGTGTCACACCTACCTACTGGTCCCCCTCTCAACAGAGAGCACAGTACAAACAGAGATTGTCCTCTCAACAGGATCCTGAAACTTGGCGACATCTGGCAGCAGGACACCTGCAATTAATCACACTAAACTTGGAAACAAAATTACCAAGTAAGACTTCAGTGGCCACAAGTATTCCTGTGTGTCTCTATGCAGCAAACCAAATGCAATCCATTAGTTTAAGACTCTCACACCGCTTTCAGCAAGTCTATTTCTACAGCAGTTTTTGGAAATAGATTCGATCGTTACAAACAATGTACTTAACAGAAACAGTGTTCAAGGTATTAGAGCAGCACAACCACAGGAAACCTTTTTCCTCCTTTAAAGCAGCAGACAATTATCCATGCATAGAAAACACTGAGCACTATAAAGCATACAAAAAAAGTGATGCAAAACAAGAATCTTGTATCAATCAACACAAAAGAGACCAAAGCTGTATTCCTTGCAGCATATAAATTAGTGTTTGGGAACTCAAAATGCCCATCAATCAGAAAGGAACAAGACAAGAGGTTGTATGCCATGAATACTCTACTATAAACATGGAATGAATATTACTGTCAGAAGAAGGTGGTGGTGGGGGGGAGTGTTAAACATGCAAAAGCACATCTTAAATGGTGTAATGTTTTATATGCCTCTCAACAGTCCATATGAGAATGTTCTTGTTTATTCCCAGGACACTATACATGCTATTTAACAGTATTTAAGGCTTGTACAGACAAGATGTTTATGTGGAAAAAAAATTATTAGCCATTAGACCACTAGCAATTCCCATGGAAGAAAGTTAATTTTATCTGAGTAGAATTAGACTGAGTTTATTTTTTCTACTTCTCCCAGAATGGACAATATTAAAAATAGAGATCCATACCAACCCTGTAAATGTAAGCTGAAGTGGTGAGTTCTGTTATGTATCAGAGTTGCTTTTAGTATGGAATATCAGTCATATCTGCAGGGGTAAGATTACTACATCACGTGTGTTTTCCACCATATAGATGATGAGGCACGTTAGCAGACATCCCAACTCTACAGAAATCAGAACAACATTCAAATAATTTCCAAATTACTGCTGCTATGTAAAAACATGATTCTTCAGAATACCAGCACCCAGTGTGGCTCACTAGAGCCATTAAACAAACTAAAGATTTCCTATTTCTTTAGGACACAGAAGAAGGCCCGAAGACTTTATTTTTCTTTTGACATAGCATCTGTAACACAAGCGAGCATGTTAGGTACTCACATAACATACAGCTTTACACCTGGACATTTTATGATACAGAAGACATTGTTCCAGAAACAAAAGAAAAAATGGAAAAGGGTTAATCCAGATGTTTGGTAACACAGAGGCTGGCACTTGGTAAAACCCAGCATTTTCAAAGCTTGCAAAAACAAACCTCAAGTAAGCAACGACTTAGAGCAGGAAGTTACCATGTCAATGCTTACAGATTAGATTTCATTAATTACCTTGTCGCAAACTGCAGTTACTCTCACACAGCTCTTATCACTGACTTTCAAGAACAAGTGTCTTTGAACAATATAAAAAAAAATCTACTCATTTTATTTTAAGCATTGAAACTAGCGTTTGCTTCAAAGTGGGGTAGAATAAACCACTGTTCAAAACCACAGACCAACCCAGTATAAATCAGTAACAGATAGATATATTGTAAGATTTCCTTTTCTTTATAAACAACCAATTCTACACATTTTGAGTAAGTCAGGTATGTTAAAATAACCAGTCAGACTTCATTCAAATGAATTAGACAACTTTTACTAAATGAAAAAACCCCTACATTTAAAATATGCATTTAAAACAAAATGGAATTAGAAAATACTTAAATCCATTTTAAAGAACTTGCTCACTGTGTCAGAAATCAATATATCTCTTGCATTATATAATGTGCCAGTTCATAAAACATAAGTTACTAGAATCCTTGATTTAACATTTTCAAAGACAATACTGAAGTCAAGAGTTTACATCTACTGATGCACATTTAGAATGGTATAAATCTGCAGCCTTCCCCCAAAGAATCTAACAAATTTGATAGTTTTCAGTAAAAGCTTTTGTACTTGTGTCCAATAAATATTGCATCCTAAAGCATCACAAATCTGTGCCTTTCATTTATCTTACTATATATTTTGCATCTTCTCTATAACTTGTCATTTGCCAATGTTAACTCTTTTAATAAAGGGGAGAACTGAAAAGAAATACTGCATAACTCTTGATCACGTACAGAAATTATTGCTACTATAGTACACTACAAAGCAGAAGTCTATACAATAGTATATGAAATTTGATAATGAAAATCCAAATGATAGAACCTTTAGTGATGTAAGCCTTACTATAAAGTTGAACATTCCTGTAACATTCTCAGCTCACCACCCATCATCTAGCATACTGTACGTTGAAGAACATCCATTTAAACGCACCCTCTTCTGAAAAAGAATGTCAGCTTTCAAAGGCTTAGCAAATAAGGATCTTCATGTCCTGTAGAACTATGCAAGATGAATTTTGATGCAGGTAGGAAGTTACCTGGAAGCTAAGCATGCCAAAGGTGTTTCATGCTAATAAAACTAAAGCCAAGGTACCACTAAATCAAGTTACCAACTAATAGGCAATACCATTTTTGTCCTATCTAAGTTAAATGAAGTGCCATCGCACAGTGTAATGTCAATAATTTAAAATAGTGTAGTGCACAAATTCCATGTGTGGCAGTTTAAGTTAAAAGGTCAGGACAGGTTTTTCTGTCTTAATGTATGTTGGCTGCCAAGCTGTCCAGTCTGGGCGTTTGGGACTCAGTTTGCCTTTTAATCACTACTGTACTATAAACTTTGCATTATAATGGGGCACACGGCATTATGATGACAAACCAGGGGATGAGGGGGAGGATAAGAGATCAATGGCTGTTCCAGAAAGCCCATTCCTCATATCAATTTCAAAGAGCCAGGAAATAAGACTAGATACCATATTCGCATCATTCTAGCTACAAAATAACCAAAGTAAAAGCAATTAAGCAACAATAAGACCACATTACACAAATGGAACATCATGCTCTCATCTGGTTTAACTATTACACCAAGTTTTAACTGGGATGTTGGTCAACTTTAAAAACCGTGGTAAATGTGAATATGTAGTTGAAATAGTTTTTTCCTAATTTTTTTCCCTCTCTATGCTGGATATTAGAACTTGGAGCTATACTTGTTACAATACAGTGTCGCACATCTTTCTACTAGAAAAAATTAATAAAGATCCTTTACCCGTCTCTTTAAGTTAAACGTGTGACATCATAAAGGGTGTCAAATGGCTGGATGGTTTTACAGTGCACACTTATTATATACTGTAATATGGAGTTTTGTCCTTGACAGATCTGATGGTGTTTTCTACATTATTTCCTTTCTTCACCTCTTCTTCGGTGGGTTAGCTGTGCGAGGTGGAGTGACTGGACGCCCAGAATTCAGTCCACCATACTGGTACTTGGCTTTCTTTTCAGATGGTTTCAATATCTTAGAGAAAATAAAGAAGTTCCTTTGAGTCAGCAACAACTAAGAACAATTCAAATACTGTTAAGCCCACATGAAACCTTGTTCAGCAGCAACAATGGGGATGAGGATGGTGGGGGTTGGAAATCACATCACAACTCGATAAATTTCTTAGTTCTACATGCAACAGTAACAGCAACTCTAAGTCCTTCTAGTTCTACCACTATGTTAAGGAGGAATGGGGAAAGAAAAGGGACAGAAAACACATCCACATTAAACTTTAAATTTTGAAATGAGCATTTGAATAGAATAAACAACTTAATATGCAATAATTTGGAAAACATCAAATCCCAGTTTTCTGGAGAACAGCTGGTTTGCAGTTGTAGTTGTTCACAAATGCCAGCCTCCTGTGCAGCCCTCTCTGTAGCCCAAGAATATTGCTCTACACTAACCACCAGCACAACAACGAGCACAGTATCACAGTCCATACAGCCCAACACCTACACTCATCTTGATGCACAAATATACCATACCTGGAAGGAACACATCAGAGTTTCATCCACACTCATCATGCCCCCTGCATTGTCAAACTCTCCACAATAATTTGGAGCTGAGAATAGGGTGACCAACTGCCGTTTAGCAAAGAACTCGTATCCATCTTCAACCACCTGTCAACACCAGAGAAATCAATATGGCTTACATATGAAATTTTGAAGAAAGAAAAGAATCTTGAGGCAAGCTGGACTTTATATTAGAAGGATAAAAGAACTTATCAAAAAGCTATTTTGTGTCTTGACTTTCAGACAGACAAGTTCACTCATTTTATCTTACCTGGCACTGAATGCCAGGCCAGATAGCATACCCCACATCCGACACTTCAAATGTTAAACACACAAGCTTGACTGTTTAACATTTTCATAGTTTGAAGTCCAATGCCAGCATGAGGATTCCCAGCATTTAATGCTTTATACACAGACATGGATATTTGGCCTAATTAGTTTGGAGCATACAAGGTCTGGATACCACCTTCACTGCAAATTGAAACAATTAAGTTTTGCTTAAACTGGTGTTGATTGCACACACCTCAAGTGTATGTGATTTTAGAGCATCAAAATTATAAAAAAAGAGCCATTCTGCCAGATCTTGCCTAAAAGTATAATACACCTTTACAAGTAGTAACATCTGCTAAGTATGTTCTCTCTTCTCCAAAACAAAAGCTTCATGTTACAATGTAGTACAAGTACACCCAACTGCTTACTTCGGTGTGATCTTCATGATCTTTTACAAGATATCCTTCTTTTATGAAGAACTGAATCAACTATATGAATATAGCAAATTGGTAGTAATCTTGATCAGAAGTTAAGAAATCTGGCCAGCATGTGGAATCAATACTGAATCTTCTCTAATGTTTGAGCAGTAAAATTATAAAGAAAAAATTTTAAGTGTTCTAATAGTGTAACCAAGCCTAAAAGTGACATAGAATAAAGAGCCTATTTTTGTTTCACAGCAGGAGGGAGCTTCTAAAATAGACTAAATAATGAAACTGAAATGTTATACAGGAAACTGAAACCTGATGTCCACCTAACTAGCACTCTTGCTTGAAGTAACCTAATAAAAAAGTGTGCTAAGGATTGACAATGCAAAAACAGCCTGACTGAAATGTGAGGAATTAAAAACAATCTATGCCTAAGTACTCTGGATAGCTGAACTAAAAACTGGGAACAGTGAAAGTTTTTATGTACAGACTTGTTTGTAGAGATAGTAAAAATGCATTTAATTTTTCCATGAAGCAGAGGTAGTTTAAGCCTGAACTACCAGGGAATTGTCTACTGCTGAAGCTGAATAACTCAAACTTCAGTGTAAATCTCAAATTCAAGTCACTCTGCTCCTTTAAATCTGGAGACTTTACCTGTGATGTTCACATACATCAGTTTAACATTTAGCAGACAGTACAAAAGGAAGAACTCAATGGAGAAATCCAGTGTTATTATTCTACTCCACTGACATTAGACACATGTGTCAACATGAGCCAACAGAAGGACACAGCCTTTATAGGCCCTTTATTAGAAAGATTTTTTTTCTCTAGAAATAACAGTGCAAATGAAGTTCCAAATATATGCTACTGATAAGGAGCAGGAGAGGTTTTAAGAACAACAGCAGCAAAATTCATACCTGATGAGCTCGACAGATCAAATCCAGATCATGACGATTCAGAAATTTACTGACCACATCAGCACCAAAAGTGAAAGAGACCCCACGATCATTTTCACCCCAACCTTGCACATCTTTGTCTGGGTCAGACCACAGCAGGTCACAGAGCAAACCTTCAAAAGATAATAAAAGTGAAAATGCCAGTCTTAGGAGGTATTTTATAATGCAAAACAGTTCTATTGTAATTACCAGAGCAACTGTCCTAAAGAAAATAATCCTTAACAACAAACGCAACAATACTTAAACAGAAACTCAGACAAAGAGTACAGTCTGTAAATCTGGAGATTGTTTTCCCCCCCTCCCCCACTGAAAATGCCTTGAGATTAAAAAAGTCAGAGCCAAATAGTTCTCTGAAATAATCTTTTATTGCAATATTCAGTGTGTTTACAGTGAGCATTTAAGGAGTTTAAAAATATTAAAAGGCAACCATCAATTTTACAGCTCACCATGAAAGCTTAGTTTGAAAGCTGCAGTAAAAGTCCTATAAAAGACCAGTCATAAAGGCAGCAAGTAATTTTGTACCATAAGTTTTTGAACAGGAACAGCTTTGATTCTTACCCTTCCTACCATTCATGAGGAACCTTAGATGACTAAATCAAAATGTAACAAAGCAAAACCCTGATACATCGTTTCACATAGCACTGTCAATTTGCTTGGACCCCCATTGACTGTTTCAAAAAACCCCGTGGCAGCCAGTCTGGAAGCTAAGCTACAACAATAAGCCTCTCTGGCATTTTAGCACTGGTCAAGATTTTTTTTTTTTTTTTTTTCTGCCAGCAAAAGGTCAGCCAACTCTGGAGTTAACACCAGGTATTAAAAAAGATTTCTCTAGATCAACTGCAATGCCTTTACACATATAGAACTTTCCATAAATATTAGCATGAGAACGAACTAGGCCAATCCAACTGCAACACAAACAAACCCCCAGACATTTGAAAGGCATCCCTAATGGCTTCTTACCATGAATTTCCAGCAAGTGACAGAAGCTGCTTGTCTCAGCTGTTTAGCAAGTGCTTAATCTTCTATTCTTTCTCCAAAATCAAATCATCTTTAGGGTCATACAGAACAATAGGAAAATCTGTCCTAAGAGGTCTTTAAATTGCAGTCAAAGTTGCAAAGTCTTTTTTTGTCAGGCTAGAAGTCGTCATGATCTAATCCTAGCACAGCCACATGACCATCTACCAAAACCTCTGTATCAACACAAACATTCCCTGAGTGACACCCCTCCACAAAGGGGTAGCTTTGAAGGGCTTGAAACTTTCATGGTAGTGAGACTACTTCAATTTATTTTTAATTTTCCACAAGATTTACTTCCATTATGTAAAACTAGTTTCCTTAAATAGGCCCAAAAAATGAAGACTTTTATCATTGTACCACAGCACACATGCCTCTGATGGGACATTTCATTTTAGCTCTGACAGTACACAAACAGCTATTGCTTCTGAAAGCAAAATTAACAATACACAAAACAAAAGCCTTTTACAAAAAATCTCCATACTTATTTTTAGGAGGTACTAAGAAGAGAGATGATTTCAGTGGAGTGTCCATGGAAACAAGAGCTACGTTCTGTAAGGGCATTCCTGAAGTGGGGGTGGCTCAAGCAGTTATTATTCGCCTGCTGAATAAAATCATCTTTTCTGGGAATGCTGATATATGCAAAGATTGACTTGTTTGTGCTGACATTTATTTGGTTATGCACTGAATGAGTAAGTAGCATAAAAGGACAAACAGTGTAGTAATTTATACTACAGAAACAATCACTCACCAGTCTTTAATGATCTCAGTGTCAGGAGTGCATATACTGGCTTGCACAGCAGTGGTGTTTAAGGGACAGTAGATATGTTAACATTAGTCCCTGGATTACTCCATGCCAAAGAACATTACAGCAAACAGAATTCTTCTACTTCAAAGTTTAATTGCAACTTATGTTCAAAAAAGTTCAGATCTTATCTCCTCTGTTGAAATCAACACTTTAAAAACTATCCCATTATACTGCTCAACAGTCCTTTCAATCCACTAATAAAATAGTCTGTAATAAATGAGACACTGAGCAAGACTGATTAAACCATTCAAAAGAACATTGTACAGAAAGCACTAGCAATTTGTATCCGACATTTATAAACAGAAAAATAACCTATTAGAAGAAAATTTCACAACTAGTACATTCATAGATACAACTGAAATCCCAAATGCAGTGAAGAGCTGTATTTTTCAAATTATATGAGGAAGGAGACAAATAGAGCGAAACCCAAATACTTAAACACCCAAGAAATTTAACTTTGTTGTACTGTAACTTTGAACAGTTATGTTCTTTGATAGACTAAAAGGTCTGTGTGTGCCTAACCAAGGCATGGGGAACTAGTTCTTCAGTTTCCTTTATCTTTCATTAGATTTCTAAGGTGTTTTAAGGGAAACTTGAGAATAATGTATCCAAAAACATACCCTACTCTGCTGTGACAAACAACAACACATACAACAACCTTTAACACATCAGATATCACAGCCATCATGAGGAACAAGGCTCATGTCCTATACATGCACCAAGGAATACTGTACTGTGAACAGAGGTTATGTTAAGTCACTACACTGCTTGCACAGAAATTGATTAACCCTGTTTCATCACTAAGACTTATTTACAGTAAATTCCATGTCACTCACCTGTGTCAGGAACATCTGTAGGTCTCATAATTCTCCGGATCTGTTCCATTGACTGGAGATCTGGAGACAGTCCTGTAAAAGAACAAGAAAACAAGTGACTCATATACACATTTTACCTGTGGAAAGGGTTCCAGAGAACACAAGATTTGTGGTTCAAAGGCACACAGCATCCATTGTTTCCACTGCAACATAAACAAAAGGCAGTTTGCTATAAGACAATTAAGTTGCTGAATAGAGGACAGAGAACAATGCAAGTGAAACTAGCAAGGGGTTCTCATCACCATCCTTTTAGCCACGGAGGTTGTAATCTACTGTAGCTCAGCTGCTTAAGTCAATTATAAAAATCACAGTACTTTGATTACTCAAAAAAAAAAAAAAAATCCCCAGAACACTTAGTACAGACACAGCTTTCTTTCAATAGTTTAGCTATTAACATGCAACTACAATTAAAGCATGGAATTCCAAAGTCACCCTTTGAGGAGATTACACACCCTAAAGCTATTCTACTTGGGGCATACAGGCATGAAAGAGCCTGCTAGATCCTATAGCATCTTAACGTGTTCTTAAATAAGGGTCCTAATTGTTTTAAATTACTTAGGCCAAGGTATCTAATTGAGAAAGCTGCAGATTTGAAAATAGAACATGAAGACCTAAGTTGTGATGAAACACATTTCATGTTAGCAAACCATATCAATTTGACTCAGTCCAGTATGCTGAACAGGAAAGAAGAAAGCTGTCATTGGAAAGGTCATTTTATGTGTCATTTCACCATGTAAAATAATTTCAGCTAACATCACAGTTTGCACAGTGGCAATGTATATGTTACAAGAACAATGATATTTGACAGGAACCAAAGAATTTGATACAGACTTGAGGAACTCTTCTTCAAGTATGAAGATTTTAGATTATTTCTCTTGAAGCAGTCTTATGGTAAAAGCCTTCTGTCATCATCAGCTGGCTAAAACTGTTTTCATGCTCTTGCTTTGAGGTTGTAAAGGATGGCAGAAATCTAACAGTAAACTACTTAAAGGGGGTATTAATCAAGTATATAAACGCAACAATACAGGAATAGTAATATAAATTACAGTGACAATCACCTTTTAAACTTTGACAGATTTACCACTTCCCCTTTGCCAGATCTGATCTATTTGCATACACATTACATTAGCACATGGCACCACACCCAGAGATTATTGCAGTGGGCAGTCTCAGGGAAGTAAGCATGACCAGTTTGTAACGTCCTATGAAGCTACAGCTTTCAGCATTTCAGTTTGCATCCAAAATAAATCTTTAATCCCTGGAAGTGTTCAAGGCCAGGCTGGATGGGACTGAGCATCCTGGTCTAGAGAAAGTTCCTTGACCACAGCAGGGTCATTGGAACTAGGTGATTTTTAAGGTTCCTCCCAACTCAAAGTACTCCCATGATTCTTCAAAAGGAAGTGTTACTACAAATCATGCTTCAACCCTGTGGTTGTCCATTATTATGCTACTTTGCATTACTGGAAAATAGCAAAACCCTACAGAATTGCCTGCACATTTGCAAACTTTGTAACCATTTCTTTACCCAAGTATTTTCCTAACTCCCCTTGCACAAAGAAATGGCTAATGTCTCAAATTCATACCAACACAAAGAAGTCTTACAAGATCAGTGTTAAATTCAGGACATAAGAATGCTAAAGCTCCCTGTAAAACTGCTGACAGAAAAGTGACTGCTGAAACCTACAGCTGAAATTAAGCTGTCTTGTAACAACAGCTAAGCACAGAAAAAATACCTTTCAGTATACTCAGTATACTGTATTTTTGAAGCATAAGACCACCCCTCCCCTAAGGGAAGACAAAGAATTACTGCTGGCAGACTCAAATTTGATTTGAACCATTCTCTGACTGGGTGGAATTGGTAAAGTAAGTGTGATAGGTACTAATTTTTATAGTGTAATCTTTGAATACTATGTAAATCATGTAGAACTAAAACATCAACATCCAGTTCGTTGTCACTGATGTCACAGGAAAAAAAAAAATTCCAGAGACTAAAAACACAACTCCCATCTCAGAGCTTAAATCCAGTATGGTAAGACCAATGTATTCCATCAATATGAGACTACAATATGGACTTAATTTATAGAAACTTGAAACTAATTATGTAAGTTCTGTAAAGATAAGAGCTAAAGAATGGCGTCATAAATAAGATTTCCAATGCTGTACATAATATGATGCAGAGAAAAAGGGAGAAGTCAGGAATGGTAATGGAATAAGCTTTAATAAAGTGAGATAAAGAGCAAAGTCAGAAGTTAGTTGTGAGGACAGCTTTAAAAAAAGGACATGTATGAGGAATGTGGGAAGAGAGGGAGGTGATGGTAAAGATACAATGAAAGATGCCCTCACTAGCATGAACATTTAGAGACAGGGGTAGCAAGAGAGGTTTGAGTTATATTACAAGATGGATAACTCAAAACAGATGCCCAGAAAAGTTTAGGTAAAAGAGATGACTCAAATTATTAAGCTATTGTAGATGGCCTGCTGGGGTTGAAGTTAGGTGCCTTTTGTTTTTTACTATGTTATGCGGTTTTGCAAAGTTTTATTATATCCCAGAGGACAATATTTTTAAAATAAACTATGCAAAAATGCGCAATATAGTAAAAAAGGCACCTACCTTATATCTATATGCTAGCTTCAACCTCCAGCAGAGTTGAATGGTTTGTTTTGCTGCCTCAGTGTCTATTAGAGTAGTAACATCATGAAAAGGCGTTGACAGTCCATTACTTCACTGGATCTGGAATGCAGTTTGGATAGGACTGGAGAAAAGTGGAAAAAGGGCAAAACTTACTTCTGTGCTGAACGTCCACTTCCATTTATAAGGAGCACACAGCACATTAGTAATCTTTTCACTTTGTTTCACAGCTATTATCAGAGTGGCAATAATTTCAATTATAGACTAAGCCTGTACAATTTAAGGGGCAATTAGCAATGAATAACAAAGTAAATGCTGCTTTTCATAAGAAGATCCTTAAAGTATACTATGCACAAAATAACGTCTTTAGTCAAGTAGGAGAATTTTTCATTCACACATGCCCCCCCCTCCATTTACAATGAAGGTTTAAATATTTTTTCTTGAAATATAGCTCTCAAGGCTTCTTTCTCATAGTTCAGGTCTCAAATGCATACACACAAAGCTACTGGTTTTGTCAGAGCGTTCTGCTCTGTTAAACTGCTTTGTTTATCTTCCACCTATACTTGTTTGCCTGAAACACTCCAGTACTTTGTTACTATTCATTCTCTGTTTTCTAAGAAACCAAAATTTTAAAACATATGTTGACAGTAGAACAGTAATTCTTTCATAAGATTTTTTGAAGGCAAGTTTATTAAATGGGTTTTTAGCCACTGATATTTGGCTACCTAGGTGCAGAAGTGACTCTACGTCACATTCTTAAAACCATGAGATATAGCCTGTAAGATAGATACCAGTTCTTAAAAAGAAGAAAACACTACCACATGCCTTAAGACCAAAAGATGAGCTGTAAGCAAACAGGCATTTTGACATGTCAGTGGTACCCAGAAACTGGCAGACCCAAGTGTATTATTGCATTAACTATGTTTTTAGAAGGACTTAACAATATCTCAGAGCATGTTATGTGTAAGACCCTATTAGCATATTCTAGCAGGCACTGAAGGCAGAAGCTTTCAATACTAGACACAAGAATACTCTAGATCATTTTTAAAGCACATTCCATATAGGCATAGCTCTTGAATTGATACCTGTAATTAATAAAGGCAGGATGGCAGCCATCAATAGAACCTCATGAAGTCTAGAAGAGTATTCTCAGGAACTCTGGGCTACACTCAGTTTCTAATTCCAAACAG